>NC_138341.1:67447249-69958499 GCF_046562875.1 Panthera onca
GCTTAGTATATCAATACTCACACCCTTGGTGATTTAATCTAGCTCTCTGGCTTTAAATATCATGTATGCTGTTTATTCCCAAATCTGTATCCCAGTCACAGACCTGAGTTTCAGATTTCTAATGCTTACTATCTCAACTGTTGTCTAACAGTCATTTTAAACTCCACTCATCTAAAAGTAAACTTCTGATTCTTCTGTAGAGATCTGCTCCATCATGATCTTCCCCTTCTCTGCTTCTGGCAACTCTATCTTACCAGCTACTCAGGTCAAAATCCATGGAGTCATTTTTGACTTCTTTGTCTCATTTCCCCTACCCAATTTATCATGAAACCATGCTGGCATTACCATCATACTACATCCACCATCCACCTCCATTGCTACCACTTGGTCTGAGAAATTTCTTCCACCTGGACTACTTTGGATAGCCTTTTAAAAGATCTCCCTGCATCTACCACTGCCCCCATCCAGTCTAGTCTTCACCCAGGACCTAAAACAATCCATGCAAAACCTAAGCCAGATTTTGAGTCCTCTGTTCAAATTTCTGAAGTGGCTTTCCATCTCACTAAGAGCAGAAGCCACAAGTCTTACAATATCCTATGAGACCCTACTTGATTTGGCCTCTCTCATCCACTCTGCTCCAGTCACAGTGATCTCCTTGTTATTCTTTGAATGCCCTAGGCATGCTCCTGTCTTACAGCCTCTGCTTAGCTCTTCTCTCTTCTTAGAATGCTCTTCTCTATAATATCCTCTAGCTAACTCTCTCGTCTTTGAATCTTTGCCAAAATCTTACCATTTCAATGAGGCTTCCTCTGACCACCCCTTTTAAAATTATTGTTCCCCACTCCCTACTCCTAGAACCCTCATTCCCCTTATTCAATTCTTGTTTCTTTTCCATAGTACTCATCACTTCCTATTATGTTTTACTGTTTAAGTGTTATTTATTGTCTTTCTCCTCTGTTAGAAACTCCAAAAGGAAAGAAATCTTTGTTCTGTTTGCCAGTATACACCAAGGGCCTAGAAGTGTGCCAGGCATAGCACAGGCACACAATAAATATTTAATGTTTAATAGACTATGTATTTAATAGACTATGTAGGTATAGTAGTATTTGTCTCAACATCATTTCAGCCTCATGCTATTTTGTGCAAAGATTACTTTGAAACTCTTGATTCAACTTATTGTTTCTACATCTGTTTAGGTTTTCTACTGCCTTTCAGTCAGTGTCAATGAAATACATTCTGTGAAATAATATATTTCATCCAGGTTTGAAAATGCATTGGCATAATGTTTTCCAACATGCCCTCTGATAGTTCTCTAAATCACTACTGTGACTATTTTTCATTCCAAATACTGTTTACGTAGTCTCTTCCTCCTTTTATTGTTAATCTTTGGTTGATATTCTATTGTTTTTCATTTTTCTCCTCTAATGTTCCTCATTTACTTTTTCTCTTTCTTTGGCCTAACTCTGCTAATTTTACACATTACTCAGGTTATACTCTTTGATGAGTGATATAATGCTCACCAGGACTTCTAGTTTCCTTTTTCCTAGACGATAGCACTTACCTGACCTTGTGAAGCTAGGCAAGGCCATCTGACTAGCTCTGGCTAATGACATATGCCATTTTTGATGGAAACATTTAAAAACCCATGCATGGGGAGGTGATGGTCTTCTCAATAAACAGGGTCTGGTCAATTCAATATTTATATGGAAAAATGAATCTTGATTCCTAACACATCATTCACAATAACCAATTTCAGATCAACTGTAGGTATAAAAGTGAAAGATCCTGGACAGGGAAGATTTCTTAAACAGAAAATAAAAATCACTAATCTAAAAGGGGAAAGTGATAAATTGGAATATGTTACAATTTAAAACTTCCGTTCATCCAAAGACATAGTTAAAATAGAGGAAAGCAACTAAGAAAGGGAGGAGACATTTGCAATACACCTGTTTCTAAACAGACTTGTATCTATAATGCATAAAGGATTCCTACAAATCAATATGAAAAATACAGAATACGCAACAGAAAAATGGGGAGAAGACTTGGACACCTCGTAAGGAGAGGATATCAAAACACATGAAAAGTTTCTTTGTTACACAGGAGGTAAATGCAACTTAAAACCAGCATGTGATAACATCACACACACACTAGCGAGGCAGAAATAAAAAGGATGGCACAGGTTATGGAAATGGACTATCACGAGACTGACCCATGAAGGGCCTAGAAGCAGCCTCTGAGTAAATGAAAGCAACATGAAAAATGGCTTTTAGTGTAAAGAGCCACATGGTCCTAGTGGGGACAAGGGCCTAGAAATCTATTGCACATGGAGGCTGGGGTCTGAAGTGATGGCTCGGGCAAAGGCCAAGAAAACAGACTGAAATGTGTGCCATCTTCTGAGGAGCAGTGGGTGAGGAAGAGAGGGCTGGAGTGGTGGTGGTGAAGCCAGGAGGTGAAGAAATGGAAGCAGTGGAGGAAAACAAAGTGGTAAATTAGGTGAAAGTCAAGGGAGGTCCCTGGTCCCTGAATGTGGCTCTCCACATGAGCTCCGTGGAGGCCAGCCAGCCAGAAATGGACACGGAATGCTCAGGCTGACAGAGCCATACTGCAGGTGGAGCACAAATTTGGGAAGGTATGGCAACACTAGAGCAGAGGAACTACATCATTCAGAATATCCCCAGCTTCTGGGTCAGGGCCTTTTGGAACCACCCACAGCTGTCCACCCCGATTAGAGGCCAAGAAGCATAGATGTTTAAGTACATAACCAATATGGAGGTGAAGGGTTTCAGATACCCTAGGATGGGCTGCAAGTTCAAGTTTTTCTTTCTAAGAAACCCATAGTGCAGAAACAAGCTCACTGTCAAGGAATATGAGGTGAGAACTCCCAGCCAAGTGATGTCTCTTGCCACTCCAATCAAGACGTCATAAGAATCAAGACTTCATCTGCAGCTTCATTGCCTGGTTTTCAGACCACAACCTCCCAGAGTCTGACAGAATTGCTGAGATTATCAAAGAGGACCTCTGGCCAAATCCACTTGAATACTACCTATTGCATGAAAGAGCCCGTAAAGCTAGACTTGGCCAGATAAGGAAGCCAGTAGAGATCTCCTTGAGTTACAAAGTGGTTAACCTCACCCTTGAAAATACTCCCATACAAGATCCCCTACCATTTCCTGCTGGACCTGTGCTTTGGCAACAGCACTGGGTATGCCCATTACTCTTTATGTGCTGACCTTTCAGCATCTTCCTTCCTTTGAACATTCGTTCTCTCAACTTTAACATTAGACCTTCATGGCAGTTCCATATTAACATCACAGGCTATGTGGCATGGTTCACACTCTTCTAAGCCAAACAAATGATATTATAAATTGCACTGCTTTTATCTACACTGCCTGTTTGTTCCCAGGGCCTCTAGCCTGGTCACTACCACCTGGATTTCTAGCTATGTTCGGGAGCCTGTTTTACTCACTTTGCTCATCACCTGTGGACAATTGCTGGGCATTAATAAAACCCAGGGAAAACAGCAGTGTGCCACTTGGTCTATGTGATTTATGCAACTCCATTGCTCTTCCTGCCCTTCTGGTCACCGACTGCTGCCTATACCCACCCCCTCAGGCTGTTGCCTGCTGGATGGACATTTTCCAGACCATTGTCAGCTCCACTTTCTGATTTTAGATAAACACTGATCTCCAGAACTGGTGGTGGGTCCACGTTTCCTGCCAGCCCATGAAAGACCTTTCTATTCCTCCCCTACAAGATCCCAATTCCTTACCACCACAACCACCACTCAGGAAACCTACAGGCTGTCAGGCAAGTGGTTGAGGTGATGAGTTAGACCCTATTCACATAACAAGGATAATGATAATGTCCTTGGTGATAAAGTACCAGGCTTTCTCAGCCTCACCCAGGGAATTCATATAAAATCTAGGGACTGTAAGTTGCCTCCATTCTTCACCTTCAACATGATTAAGTGTCACAGGTGCCATGGTGAGTGTACGCTTTGTCTTCTCTTTCTCATTTCCTTCTCTTTGTCTCTTTCTCTCATATCTCTCCTACCTCTTTTTAAAAGTGGTAGCCTCACCCTCAACAAAAACATTAAAAAAAAAAGTGTCAGTCCAGACACATCTGCAAAAGCAGGCTCTTTAGTTTAATCTAGCTCTCTTTTCTTCTCCAGAGACAGAACAGGAGTCCTGTCAAGAAGACTACCACAGCTCTTACTGCCCCTCTGCACGCTTCCAGCCCCTCCTTCCCTTAGCAATGCCTATAGGGTTTAAGGGAAGACCAGTCTAGATGGAAAGAAAGGTGTTTCCTGTTCAAAGTGGATGAAAGAACCAAAGAGGTTGTGATGGGTGCCCCATGCAGGGAAAACTGAACTAAAGGCCAGCAGCAGAAACTGCCAGTGAAATGTAGGGTCTAGAATTAAGACTGGGTTGACTGAGAACCTGCAAGGAAGGGATGCTTGCTCTGTGAGTGGTGACAGAAGGGCTACTTTTCTCAGGACTGGGATGGGAGAATTGCAGGTGGCTGAAGTGTTAGCTCTGTTACCTACCCAAGGGCTTTTTAAAGAAAAACAATGCCATGTTGGGTGTTTTCTCTCTTGTTTTCATGTGACCTTATTTATGTGAAAGATTAACTACTGTGCCCTTAATTTCACTCATATTTAGTAAAATCCTGTTACTTTCTCTGCTTCTGCTTACTGGGAAGATTCAGTCATATAGATTTGTTTTGCTTTCAATTGAGGGAACACTTGGAAGAATATATATCTATTTCCTGTATAATATGGAGAATTCTGTGAATATCCACAACAGTTTTCACCTTGTTTCTGTTAAAACTGTATCTTTAGAAATACAATTTGAATAACTTGGTCTTGTCAGAGGTTGAAGACTTCAGAGATTGTCGTCTTCATGGGAAAATTACCTACAAAAAATTTGTGGCCCTGATTATCTTGACAATTTACCCTGGTAACAACCTAGGAAATGATAGATCGCTTTTCCTAAACAGCAAAAATACTTGTGAGATTGCTCTGTAAAACTGGAAGGGTACCATTGGCCTATTTATTTGTACATGTTATGGCAAAATGAAAGCATGTCAGTCTGAAAAAAAAAAACAGATAAACTAAAAAGATGGAAAATAACAAGTGTGGAAAAGTACAGAGAAACCACAATGGTGGAAGAGTAGCCTGATACAAAAATTTTAGACAATTGTCTGGCAGTATCTATGCACACCCTCTGATCCAGTTCTGGGAATATACCCAACAGAAATGCATACATGTATTCACAAAGACGTGCAAAGAAGTGTTTATAACAGCACAATCCTAATAGCTAACACTGGGAACTGCCCCAATGTTCATCACTGGCAGAAAAAATAAACACAGTTTAAATATTCACACCATGGAATACTGTGAGAAATAAAGAACTGTGCCTACATGTAATAACATGAATGGATCTCACAAACATGATGTTGGATAAAAGAAGCCAGACTCAAGAGTATGTGCTATATAATTCCATTTATAGTTGAAGTTTAACAAGTAAACCTAATCTATGGTGATAGAAGTCAGCATAGTAATCACTATGAAGAACAGTGAAGATTCTGGTATTTTACCCTACTTACAAACTTAGCATGTTAGCCTGCTTAGTTAATGGATGCTGAGTCAGAGACAAAGGACGTTACAATTCAATAGCCAGCTTCAGTGCTTGCACCAGTTGCTTGAGCCCTAATTCTTATTCTGCAGCATGAAGAAAGCCAAGTGATCCCTGCCCACACAGTGGGCTACAGAGGAGAGGAACCCTGGGCTTAGGGAAAGTGAATCCTTTATAATGGGCATTAAGCATGTATGCCCTTTGCTTTGAAGGCCAACATTATCTTTCCTACATAAAATAGCATGTAAACCTGTACTTTGTTCCATAGGAGACAATCTCTATTTTTTTCAAGGCTGTAAGCAAACCTGCCCTTTGCTCTGGAGGGAAACACTATTTCTGTCTTCCAAGGCTGTTCTCAGATATCCTTAAAAAGATACTCTGAACAGAGTGGCCAAAATGAACAAATCAGGAGACTATAGATGCTGGAGACGATGTGGAGAAACAGGAACCCTCTTGCACTGTTGGTGGGAATGCAAATTGGTGCAGCCACTCTGGAAAACAGTGTGGAGGTTCCTCAAAATATTAAAAATAGACCTACCCTATGACCCAGCAATAGCACTGCTAGGAATTTGCCCAAGGGATACAGGAGTACTGATGCATAGGGGCACTTGTACCCCAATGTTTATAGCAGCACTCTCAACAATAGCCAAATTGTGGAAAGAGCCTAAATGTCCATCAACTGATGAATGGATAAAAAAATTGTGGTTTATATACACAATGGAGTACTATGTGGCAATGAGAAAGAATGGAATATGGCCCTTTGTAGCAACATGGATGGAACTGGAGAGTGTGATGCTAAGTGAAATAAGCCATACAGAGAAAGACAGATACCATATGGTTTCACTCTTATGTGGATCCTGAGAAACTTAACAGAAACCCATGGGGGAGGGGAAGGAAAAAAAAGAGGTTAGAGTGGAAGAGAGCCAAAGCATAAGAGACTCTTAAAAACTGAGAACAAACTGAGGGTTGATGGGGGGTGGGAGGGAGGGGAGGGTGGGTGATGGGTATTGAGGAGGGCACCTTTTGGGATGAGCACTGGGTGTTGTATGGAAACCAATTTGACAATAAACTTCATATATTGGAAAAAAAAAAAGATACTCTGAACAAAGGCAGTGTTTCTGCTTCCAAGAGTGCAGAAACATCAGAACCCATGATAATTATCTCCCAACAGTTTGGGAGTAGGGGGCGGGGGTGTGAGTACCTACTGACTGGAAGGGACTATGATGGTGGATTCTAAAGGACTGGTCATGTTCTGTGTCTTGATCTGAGTGTATTCAATTTTTGAAACATCATTGAGTTGTATACCTATGAAACACACTTTTGTATGTGTATATTATTTTAATAAAATATACTTGAGAAAAAAAAATAAAAAATAAACAAAGGAAAATAAAACAACAAAACCACCACCAACAAAAAAAACTTCATCATTTTCTGGAAACTCTGCTAGAAAATGATTAGCCAATTCAAAAGTATATTTCAGATCTTTCTGGGTGGGTCATGAGTCCATATGTGAGAATTCTAATAGGATCATTTACTGTGTTGTATTCAAATGGCTGAATCCCATTTTCTAAGAAAAAAATGTTCAATTATCTGGGTATGGGCCATCAACTTTTAGTATTTTTATTGTTCCTGCTCATTTTGTCAACTGACCTTTATCAGACTTTTTCAGTTGTAAATAGTTCATTTATCATGGATTGTGACAATTTTCTTTTCTCCATCATGATAAGTGTACTCTTTAATCCCCATCACCTATTTTACCCCCCTCCAACCTACCTCCCCACTGGTAATCATATAACCCCTCTGGTTCTCTAGAGTTAAGAGTCTGTTTCTTGGTTTGTCTTTCTTTTTTTTCCTTTACGTGTTTATTTTGTGTTTTAAATTCCACATACGAATAAAATCATATGGTATTTGTCTTTCTCTGACTCATTTTGCTAATAAATACTCTCCAGCTCCATCCATGTCATTGCAAATGGTAAGATTCACTCTTTTTATGCTGAATAATATTCTATTGTATATATGTACTACATCTTCTTTATCCATTCGTCAGTTGAAGGACATTTGGGCTGCTTCCATAATTTGGCTATTGTAAATAATGCTGCAATAAACATAGGGGTGCACATATCCCTTAGAATTAGTGTTTTTATATTTTTGAGGTAAATACCCAGCAGTCTAATTACTAGATCATAGGATAGTTGTGTTTTAACATTTTTTTATGTTTATTTTTGAGAAAGAGAGAGAGAGAAAGCATGCATAGGAGGGGCAGAGAGATGGGGAGGTGGACAGAGGATCTGAAGCAGGCTCCGTGCTAACAGCAGAGAGGCGGATGTGGGGCTTGAATTCACAAACAATGGGATCATGACCTGAGCCAAAGGCAGATGCTTACCCAACCGAGCCACCCAGGTGCCCTAGTTCTGTTTTAACTTTTTGAGGAATTTCCATACTATTTTCCCCAGTGGCTGCGCTAGTTTGCATTCTCACCAACAGTGCAAGAAGGTTCCTTTTTCTCCACATCCTTCTCAACACATCCTGTTGTTTGTGTTTTTGATTTTAGCCATTCTGACAGGTGTGAGGTGGTATCTCGTAGTTTCATTTGCATTTTCCTGATGATGAGTGATGTTGCACATCTTTTCACATGTCTGTTGACCATCCCTATGTCTTCTTTGGAGAAATGTCTGTTCATGTCTTCTGCCCATTTTAAATTGGATTATTTTTTGGATACTGAGTTATATAATTTTTTTCTGTATTTAGATACTAACCCTTTATCAGATTTGTCATTTGCAAATATCTTCTCCCATTCAATAGGCTGCCTTCTAGTTTTGTTGTTTCTTTCACTGTGCAGAAGAAGCTTTCTACTTCGATAGTATCCCAATAGTTTTGTTTTGTTTTGTTTTTGCTTTTATTTCCCTTGCATCAGGAGACATATCTAGAAAGATGTTGCTACAGCCAGTGTCAGAGACACTAATTACTGCCTGTGCTCTCTCTTCAAGGACTTTGATGGCTTCTTGTCTTACATTTAGGTCTTTCATCCATTTTGAGTTTATTTTTGTGTGTGGTATAAGAAAGTGGTCCAGTTTCATTCTCTGAACATAGCTGTCCAGTTTTCCCAATACCATGTGTTGAAGAGTGTCTTTTTCCCATTGTTTACTCTTTCTTCCTTTATAAAGGATTAATTGATCACATAATTATGGGTTTATTTTTGAGTTTTCTATTCTGTTCCATTGATATATGTCTATTTTTATGCCAGTACCATACTTTTTAAAATATTACTGCTTTGTAATATAACTTTAACTATGGAATTGTGTTACCTCCAGTTTTTTTCTTTTTTAAGATTGCTTTGGCTATTCAGAGTCTTTTGTGGTTCCATACAAATTTTAGGATTATTTGTTCCAGTTCTGTGAAAAATGTTATTTTGGTAGAGATTGCATTAAATCTGTGTAATGCTTTGGGTAGTATAGACATTTTAACACCATTCTTCCAATCCATGAGCATGTGTCATTTCTTTGTGTCATCTTCAATTTCTTTCATCAGTGTTTTATCGTTTTCAGAGTACAGGTCTTTCATCTCTTTGGTTAAGTTTCTTCTTAGATATTTTATTGGTTTTGGTGGAATTTTAAATGGGATTGTTTTCTTAATTCCACGTTCTGCTGCTTCATTATTAGTGTATAGGAATGCAGATTTCTGTACATTGATTTTTGTATCCTGTGATTTTACTGAATTCTTTTGTCAGTTCTAGTAGTTTCTTGGTGAGATCTTCATGGTTTTCTATTTATAGTATCATGTCATCTGCAAAGAGTAAAAGTTTGACTTCTTCCATACCAGTTTGGATGCCTTTTCTTTTTGTTGCTTGATTGCTGTGGCTAGGACTTCCAGCACTATGTTGAATAAAAGTGGTGAAAGTAGACATCCTTGCCTTGTTACTGAGCTTAGGGGAAAAGTTCTCAACTTTCCCCCATTGAGTATGATGTTCACTGTGGGTTTTTCATATAAGGACTTTATTATGTTGAGGTATGTTTCCTCTAGACCTACTTTGTTGAGGGTTTTTATCATAAGTGGATGTTGTACTTTGTTGTCAAATGATTTTCCTCCATCTAGTGAAATGATCATATGTTTTTTTATCCTTTCTCTTATTGATGAGATGTATCACACTGATTTGAGAATGTTGAACCACTCTTGTATCCTGGGAATAAATCCCACTTGATCATGGTGAATGATTTTTTAAATTTGTTAGTTTGTGTTTACTAGCACTTTGTTGAGAATTTCTTCATCTATGTTCATCAGAGATAGTGGCCTATAGTTCTCTTTTTTTTGTGGTGTCTTTATCTGGTTTTTATATCAGGGTGATACTGATCTCAAAGAATGAATTTGGAAATTTTCCTTCCTCTGGTACTTTTTGTAATAGTTTGGGAAGGATATGTATTAACTTTTCTTTAAATGTGTGATAGAATTTGCCTGTGAATTCATCTTATCCTGGACTTCTGTTTTTGGGGAGTTTTTTGATTAGTGATTCAATTTCATAGCTGGTAATCAGTCTCTTCAAATTTTCTATTTCTTCCTGATTCAGTTTTGGTAGGTTATATGTTTCTAGAAATTTATCCATTTCTTCTAGGTTGTCCAATTTGTTGGCATATAATTTTTTAATAATACTCTCTTAAAATTGTTAATATTTCTGCTGTTGGTTATTTCTCCTCTTTCATTTGTGATTTTGTTTACTTGGGTCCTTTGTTTTTTCTTATGAGGTGATAATTCATTTTTTTTTAATATATGAAATTTATTGTCAAATTGGTTTCCATACAACACCCAGTGCTCATCCCAAAAGATGCCCTCTTCAATGCCCATCACCTACCCTCCCCTCCCTCCCACCCCCCATCAACCCTCAGTTTGTTCTCAGCTTTTAAGAGTCTCTTATGCTTTGGCTCTCTCCCACTCTAACCTCTTTTTCTTTTTCCTTCCCCTGAATCAGTTATCAAAAATCTCCCAACAAATAAGAGTCCAGGACCAGATGGCTTCCCTGGGGAATTCTACCAGACATTTAAAGCAGAGATAATACCTATCCTTCTCAAGCTATTCCAAAAAATAGAAAAGAAAGGAAAACTTCCAGACTCATTCTATGAAGCCAGTATTACTTGGATTCCTAAACCAGAGACCCAGTAAAAAAAGAGAACTACAGGCCAATATCCCTGATGAATATGGGTGCAAAAATTCTCAATAAGATACTAGCAAATCGAATTCAACAGCTTATAAAAAGAATTATTCACCATGATCAAGTGGGATTCATTCCTGGGATGCAGGGCTGGTTCAACATTCACAAATCAATCAACGTGATACACCACATTAATAAAAGAAAAGATACGAAACATATGATCCTGTCAATCGATGCAGAAAAAGCATTTGACAAAATTCAGCATCCTCTCTTAATAAAAACCCTCGAGAAAATCGGGATAGAAGGAACATACTTAAACATCATAAAAGCCATTTATGAAAATCCCACAGCTAATATCATCCTCAATGGGGAAAAACTGAGAGCTTTCTCCCTGAGATCAGGAACACGACAGGGGTGTCCACTCTCACTGCTGTTGTTTAACATAGTGTTGGAAGTGCTAGCATTAGCAATCAGACAACAAAAGGAAATCAAAGGCATCAAAATTGGTTAAGATGAAGTCAAGCTTTCATTTTCAAAGCTAAGCTCTTCCAGCCAAATAAATAAAATCCATGTATAATTTAGTTCTATTGTTCAGCAAGGATGATGCTATTCTGAAGATGGGCCCTATTATATACTTGCTTGTTCAGATGGTTTTTATGAAAGTTTCATATTCTTTCTTTCCAGGCTTCCCTAATTGAGGTATAAATATTTCATTTGATAATTAAGGGTTAAAAACAATTTCAAAGCCACACCTTTGGCACATACCATAGAAGACTGCCATTAATAACAACAAAATCTTCTGTTAAACATATAAAGAAAAATTTGGTTTGGTTTTTGAGCAAAATCTTTCCATTTCTGTATATAGCAAGGATATTTGGGGATAATGAAAATTCAGTGTTGAAGATGTAGCAGGTTTCTTTTTTACATAAAGGTATGAAAACATTTAATAATGCACAAAATTAACTCAGTGCTTTTGAAGCATAAAGTAGATTTAATTAGGCTTTTTACAGTTCTTACTATCAAATTCATAGCACACATTATAGTTTTAAGTGGCACCTATATAGACAGCTTGCCCTATGTTTTCCAATGGCAAAATTTTCTCTTTGCTGTTATTAGCTAGAAGTATAAGACATATAGGAAACTTTGATTCACATAAAGGAGTCCAAAATTCAACTTTAGTCTGTCTTACCAAGATTGATAGGGATGGGAAAGGTGTGTGGTGCGATTTTTGAATTTAGTATTCAACTAGAATCCAGAGCATCAAACTAATACTGCACTGAACTACAGGTTGGGGCACCTGGATTCCAGGGGGCCTTGCTCTAAATTGTAGGCAAACCATTTGATTCCAAACATACAGTTTTCCCTTTTTTTTTTTTTTTAGTTTATTTATTTATTTATTTATTTATTTATTTTATTTAGAGAGAGAGAGAGAGAGAGCGCACACACAAACAGGGGAGGGGCAGAGACAGAGAGAGAGAATCCCAAGCAGGCTCTGCACTGGCAGAACAGAGCCAATGTGGGACTCAGTCCCACAAACCGTAAGATCATGACCTGAGCTGAAACCAAAAGCTGGACGCTCAACCCAATCAGCCATCCAGATGCCCCTTCCTCAGCTTTTTAATAACAAATTTGAAACAATTTCATCTAAATCTGAAGCTTTACCTACTCTTTAAAAACAAGTTTTCCACAAAGTTCAGTGCCTGGCTTGCTTTCTCTGTACTTTTCCTAACTGAACCTAGCCACTGTCATAGCTTCTGCCATCACCTTTGAGAAAAGGACTCTGAAACCAGAATCTCTAGCCCTTATGCCAGATCAGGGTCTGACATGTCCATTTGCACAATGTTTTCAGAACTGCTCTCTTCTTTCCCTGTTTCACTGCAACATCTCTTATCTACATTACTGGAAATCTCCATACTGCCCCTCCTAAATCTGATCTTTCTTTTTCCAACATTCACACTGTTGACAAAGTGACCAAATCCTTTTTGCCCATTTATCATCGTCAGCACACCAATACCTGCAGAACAAAGTCTCAACACCCCATTAGTGCATTCAAGGTCAGTTACCATGAAGCCCCCATCCAATAACCTTGCTGGAGCCCACTCACATGGGACTCTGCTATACCTCAAGCAGCCCATGTACTATCCTGCTTCTATGCCTTTCCCTCATCTTGGATTTTCTTCCCCATATCCTTACCTATGGAAATCCTACCCTTCTTTCTGATTCAATTCAAATGCCATCTCTTCCAAATAATATCACAACCCCCCCACCTCCTGCAGCATACAGTCTGTAGTATTGAATTCATTCAAGCTTATACTGTAAGTTGGTTTTATCTTTATATATGTTAGCTGGTTTTATCAGTCTGTTACTCAATTTTGAGTTATTTAAGGGCCAAGATCATGTTTTAGTTATCTCTTTCTTGTGTGGTGAATAAGACACAGTCCTGTCCTCAAGTAGCCTAGAGTCCGGCACAGGAGACAATTTACCATGTGAGAAATGCTAAAATACATACAAGCATAGAATGCTATGGGACCACGTAAGAGGAGTAATTCCCCCAGCTGAGGCTAAGGGCTATCAGGGAAGGCTTACATTATTATAACAAGTGGCTTTTAAGTTCCTTTGTAAGCACCATACTAGACTGTAAGCTTCTTCAGAGTAAGGATTTGTCTTTTCAACTTTGTATCCCTAGGGATACATATTTTATGTCTAACACAAAATAGACACTCCAAAATTATGTAATGAACGTATAAATAAAAGGTGTCCAAGTCATTTACAGTTCGAAGTGTGTAGAGTGAATCATATTAGTCTTTTGTGCTTTTTGCTTCTATTTATCAGATGGCCAACAAATAGTAATTGGCTAATGAAAACCTCATTAAAAAGTTAATAACCTATTTTTAGACTTGAGGTTTTAGGTAACTGTTAATTGGCACAGCTACCCAAATAATTCCTAAGAAAAAAGAGCCCGGGCAGAGATTTCAGTCAAACCCTTGCAAATACCTTAATTCTAAGTCTCAGAAAGGAGTACATGTGGATGAATGAGCTGTTTTGAAATCATAGATCCAAGTTGTGTCCAAACTGTGATATTTGCTCCTTAATCTCTAAATTCATCTGAGTTAAAAGAACAACAACACACACAAACAACAACAACAACAGGTTTTGTTACAGCCCGTAACAAAAGATTGCACTAATAGTAGCTTTCATTTATTAAGTCCCTACATCATGGTACCACTGTGCTAAGCACTTTAGGTGCATTATTCTCTTAGTTCCCATACAACTCTCCAAGGTATTCCTGCCCCCTTTTGCAAATGAGGAAAATGAGACTTAGTTGAGATACTTGGGTCTAGTCACTCAGCCAGGCAGTAGTAAAGCCAGGATTCAAACCCAATCTGACTTCAGAGTTTCTTAACTGTATATGGGTAGAAATATTATGTTTTGTTTTACAGTAGAAAATTATTATTCAAAACAAATTGCCAATGGCTTAGATTTTTCTCATTTGTATACAAAACTTTTTAGTATATAAAACTCTTTACTGATTTTTAAAAATTAATGAAAGTTACAACAAAGGATAAGTGCAAAATCAGAAATACAGTACTAATACACAATTATTTTTCCTTTAATGATCATCAATATATTATGACCTGATTTCTTTTGAGATCTGAATATCATCATCAAATGTCTTTAAGATACAATGGCATTTGTGACATACCTACTGTTGGTTCAAATCACTTTGTTAAGGCACCATCACAGCTAAAGCCTATTTTTAGGTGTTCAGGTGGCTCCAATCATCTTTCTGTCCCAAAGTAACCAGCAGCATTTGGAAGACAATGCACTTTGTCCAGGAAGACCAAATAACAGAGGTCTTTTTGGGTGGGGAAGGGATTATGTCACTGTCTAGAAATCTTTGATAAACTTGGCTCCTCAGCAATGGCAGGCTGGGGAAAGCAGGCACAGCCAAGCAACACATGTGAGGTCTCATAAATGTGATGGAAAGAGAAGGATAAAATGGAAAAATCTTAAAGGAGAAAGCACAATGGAAGAAAAAAATAGTCATATGAGAAATTTTCAATGTAAGTTGTGTATCCCCAAAAAAACACTGGTGTGAGACCTAAGAGACAGTGATTTTTAGTTCCAGCTTATTTTCCAATCTAATTTTGGGACTTCTGGGAGGAAGTATAATCTCCCTGTGGTTGGAATTTATTACTCATTATGGGAGGGAGGTGTACTAGAAAGTCTTTAAGTTTCCTTTTAAAGCTTTGATTCTATCATGCTAGAGAGGGTGCAGATATACATTCCTGTGGCTTTACTACTACTTAGAAATATGGTTGAACTTAAGTAGAAATAAATGGGTATCTTAACTTGATCAAATATACCATGGCCCCAAAGTGACCACCATGCTTACTGGGGCAAACAGTAAAGGTATTCCCACCTGAGTTAGGAATAAAGGACATTCACATGTCACCATGATTGCTTAACAGTACTGGATGTTGGACAACACAATAAGAGAAAGTAAGTAGAGGTACTGCAATTTAGAGGAGGAAATAAAAGTATCACCATTTGTTACTATTGTGGGAAACCAGAGATATTCAACTGATAAAGTACTATCAACAAGAAAAATTAATAAGGTAGCATTATATAAAATTACTACAGAGATATCAGTAGATTTCAGATGAACAATTATAACAAATTAGAAGCAGAAATGGAGGGGAAAAAACAAAGAAGGAATGGAGGAAGGCTCCATTTACAATAGCAATGGTTAAGGATGAAATACCAAAAAAAAATAACTTTAGAAATATGTAAGATTTATAAATACAATTTTAAAGCACTCCTGAAGGCCACAAAGACGTGTAGAAAAAGAATGGCATGACCAGTTCTTAGATAGGAAGTCTCAAAGTGATCAATTCCTCTTACCCAAATTTTAAAAGTTACTCTAATTACAATAAACAAGGCCAAAAATTGAGGAAGGGTGGGAGAGACACAAATTCTAAAGTCCATTAAAAAACAACAATTTGGGGGCGCCTGGGTGGCTCAGTCAGTTGAGCGTCCGACATCGGCTCAGGTCACGATCTCGCAGTCTGTGAGTGTGAGTTCGAGCCCCGTGTCAGGCTCTGAGCTAACAGCTCAGAGCCTGGAGCCTGCTTCAGATTCTATATCTCCCTCTGTCTCTGCCCCTCCCCTGCTCACGCTCTGTCTCTCTGTCAAAAATAAATAAACATTAAAAAAAATTTTTTTTTTAAAAAGCAACAATTTGAAGGAAACTCCAAAAAGAGGCAAAATGAGGGGATGTATTCCTAATACTCATAAATTAACATAAAGCTGCAATAATTAAAAGTGTGGTCTTGACACAATAATGAACAGATCAATAGATTGCAACAGGAAATATAGAAATAGACCCCACTACATACAGAATTTGGTGTAGGATAAACATGGTACCTGAAATCACTGAGGAAAAGACCAACAACTCAAACACTGTCTCTAAAAACTGGAGAGATTTTTTTAATAAAATGAAGTTGGATTAATGCTTCACAATGTACACCATGTAAATTCCAAAGAAGATTTAAATCTTAGAAAATGAAATCATAAAAAACTAGAAGAACATAAGAGAAATTCCTTATTAACTTAGTGTGGGGAGGCCTTTCTATTAATTAAAATCTGGAGACATTAAGGAAAAGATTGATACATACATAGAGGGTAACAGTGATAAATAAACGTAGTTCATGAAAAAAAATCTACATGGTCAACATCCATTCATGATAAAACTCTTACTTAATGAGGCACAGAAGGAATATATTTCAACATAATGAAGGTCATATATGACAAGCCCACAGCTAACATCATACTCAATGTTGAAAAGGATGAAAGTTTTTGCTCTAATATCAGGAAAAAAACAAAGGCATAGACTCTCACCTCTCCTATTCAACACAGTGCTACAAGTACTAGCTAGGGCATTGGGTGGGGGGTGGGGGGGAAGAAGAGACGAAAAAGAAATAAAAAGTATGAGAATTGGAAAAGAAGTAAAAATGTCTCTATTTGCTGATGGCATGATTTTATATATAGGAAATTCCTAGGGTTTTCTGGGTGGCTCAGTTGGTTAAGCATCCAACATTTGATTTCATGACACTCAGGTCATGATCTCAGAGTTCATGCAACCGAGCCCTGTGTTGGGATCTATACTGACAGCAAGGAGCCTGCTTGGGATTCTCTCTTTCCCTCTTTCATTGCCCTTCCCCCCACTCATGCCCATGCTTTCAAAAGTAAATAAACACTAAAAAAAAAAGAAAAAGAAAATCCTAAAGACTCAACCCCAAAATTGTTAGATCTAATCAATGAGTTCAGTCATGTTTCAGGATACAAAATTAACATACAAAAATCACTAGCATTTCTACACACTAACAACAAAATTTCTGAAGAAATAAAGAAATCAATCCATTTACAATAGCATCAAAAACAAAATACTTAGGAACAAATTTAAGGAGGTGAAAGATGTCAATGAATGCTAAAAACTGTAAGATAATGATGAAAGAAATCGAAGAAGACATAAATAAATGGAAAGGTATCCTGTATCCACGGATTGGAAGAATATTGTTAAAATATCAATGCTGTCAAAAGCAATCTATAGATTCAATGCAATCTCCATCTTGAGTCCAATGGCAGTTTTTCAGAAGTAAAAAAAAAAAAAAATTACTCCTAAAATTTTTATGGAAGCAAAAAAGACCCCTGATAGCCAAAGAAGTCCTGAGAAAGAAGAACAAAGCAGGAGGCATTAAACTCCCGATTTCAAGCTGTACTATAAAGCTATAGTAATCAAAACAGTATGCTACTGGCATAAAAAGAAATACACCAATGAAACAGAATCAAGAGCCCAGAAGTAACCCCAAGCAAACATAGTCAACTAATATTTGACAGGCAAGCCAAAAATACTCAGTGGAGAAAAGACAGTGTCTTCAATAAATGGTGCTAGGATCACTGGATATTCACATGTAAAAGAATGAAACTGGACACATATCTTTTTTTTCCCAATTTTTGTTTATTTTTAACTTACATCCAAGTTAGTCAGCATGTAGTGCAATAATGATTTCAGGAGTAGATTCCAGCAATTCATCCCCTGTGTGTAACACCCAGTGCTCATCCCAACAAGTGAATTCCTTAATGCCCCTGACCCATTTAGCCCATACCTCCACCCAAAGCCTCTCCAGAAATCCTCAGTTTGTTCTCTGTATTTAAGAGTCTCTTATGTTTGTCTCCATCCCTGTTTTTATATTCTTTTTGCTTACCTTCCCTTATGTTCATCTCTTTTGTATCTTAAATTCCACAAGAGTGAGGTCATATGATATTTGTCTTTCTTTGATTTATTTCGCTTACCATAATAACCTCTAGGTCCATCCATGCAGTTGCAAATGGCAAGATTTCATTCTTTTTGATTGCCGAGTAATACTCCATTGTTTGTGTGTGTGTGTACACATGCACACACACACACACACACACACACACACACACACACATCTTCTTCATCCATTCATCTGTCAATGGACATTTGGGCTCTTTCCATAATTTGGTTATTGCCAACAGTGCTGCTAGAAACATTGGGGTGCATGTGTATCCCTTGGATATATACCTAGTAGTGCAATTGCTGGGTCATAGGGTAGTTCTATTCTTAATTTTTTGAGGAACCTCCATACTGTTTTCTAGAGTGGCTGCACCAGTTTGCATTCCCACTAGCAGTGCAAAAGAGATCCTGTTTCTCTGCATCCTCGCCAATAACTGTTGTTGCCTGAGTTGTTAATGTTACCCATTCTGACTGGTGTGAGGTGGTATCTCATTGTGCTTTTGATTTGTATGCCCCTAATGATGAGTGATGTTGAGCATTTTTTCATGTGTCCATTAGCCATCTGGATGTCTTCTTCAGAAATGTGTCCATTTACGTCTTTTGCCCATTTCAACAACGGATTATTTGTTTTTTGGGTGTTGAGTTTGAGAAGTTCTTTATAGATTTTGGATACTAACCCTATGTCATTTTCACTTCTCCCATTCTGTTGGTTGCCTTTTAGTTTTGCTGATTGTTTCCTTCACTGTGCAGAAGCTTTTTATCTTGATGAGGTCCCAATAGTTCATTTTTGCTTTTGTTTCCCTTGCCTCCAGAGACATGTTTAGTAACAAGTTACTGCAGCCGAGGTCAAAGAGGTTTTTGCCTGCTTTCTCTTCTAGGATTTTGATGGCTTCCCGTCTTATGTTTAGGTCTTTCATCCATTTTGAGTTTATTTTTGCGTACGGTCTAAGAAAGTGGTCCAGGTTCCTTTTTCTGCAAGTTGCTGTCCAGTTTTGTCAACATCATTTGCTGAAGAGACTGTCTTTATTCCATTGGATATTCTTTCCTGCTTTGTCAAAGATTGGTTGGCCATATGTTTGTGGGTCCATTTCAGGGTTCTGTATTCTGTTCCATTGATCTGAGTGTCTGTTCTTGTGCCAGTACCATAATGTCTTGATGATTACAGTTTTGTAATACATCTTGAATGAAACTGGACCCATATCTTACACGACTCACAAAAATTAATTCAAAATGGATTAAAGACCAGGGGAACCTGGGTGGCTCAGTAGGTTGAGCATCCGATTTCAGCTCAGGTCATGATCTCGCAGTTTGTGAGTTCAAGCCCCATATCAGGCTTGCAGTTGTCAGCACAGAACCCACTTTAGATCCTCTGTCCCCTCTCTCTCTGCCCCTCCCTTTCTCATGCTCTCTCTCAAAAATAAGCAAAAACAACAAAAAAAATTTTTTTAATGGATTAAAAAGACTTAGGTTTAAGACCTGAAGCCATAAAACTCCTAGAAGAAAATATACAGACAAAACTCCTGGTGATGATTTTTTGGATATGACACCTAAAGCACAAGCAACAAAATAAAAAATAGAAGTGGGACTACATCAAATTAAAAAGCTTCTGCACAGCAAAAGAAACCATCAACAAAGTGAAAAGGCAACCTACAGAATGAGAAAAAATATTTGCAAGCCGTATATGTGATAAGGGGTTAATATCCAAAACATATACAAAAGTCATACAACTCAATAGCAAAAAACAAATGACCCAATTAAAAAATGGGTAAAGGCGAAAAACAAATAACCCAGTCAAGAAATGGGCAGAAAACATGAATAGACACTTCTCTAAAGAAGACATCCAGATGGCCCACAGGCACATGAAAAGATGCTCAACGTCACTCCTCATCAGGAAAATACAAATCAAAACCACACTCAGATATCACCTCACGCCAGTCAGAGTGGCCAAAATGAACAAATCAGGACACTATAGATGCTGGAGACGATGTGGAGAAATGGGAACCCTCTCACACTGTTGGTGGGAATGCAAAGTGGTGCAGCCACTCTGGAAAACAGTGTGGAGGTTCCTCAAAATATTAAAAATAGACCTACCCTATGACCCAGCAATAGCACTGCTAGGAATTTGCCCAAGGGATACAGGAGTGCTGATGCATAGGGGCACTTGTACCCCCAATGTTTATAGCAGCACTCTCAACAATAGCCAAATTATGGAAAGAGCCTAAATGTCCATCCACTGATGAATGGATAAAAAAATTGTGGTTTATATACACAATGGAGTACTACGTGGCAATGACAAAGAATGAAACATGGCCTTTTGTAGCAACGTGGATGGAACTGGAGACTGTGATGCTAAGTGAAATAAGCCATACAGAGAAAGACAGATACCATATGGTTTCACTCTTATGTGGATCCTGAGAAACTTAACAGAAACTCATGGGGGAGGGGAAGGAAAAAAAAAGGAGGTCAGAGTGGGAGAGAGCCAAAGCATAAGAGACTCTTAAAAACTGAGAACAAACTGAGGGTTGATGGGGGGTGGGAGGGAGGGGAGGGTGGGTGATGGGTATTGAGGAGGGCACCTTTTGGGATGAGCACTGGGTGTTGTATGGAAACCAATTTGACAATAAACGTCATATATTGAAAAAAATAAAAAATAAAAAAATAAAAAAAATAAAAAATGGGTAAAGGACCTAAGCAGACATTTCTCCAAATCCAAAGAAGATAAACATGTATTTGAAATGATACTCAACATCACTAGTCATTAGGGAAGTGCAAATTAAAACCATGATAAGGTATCTCACCTCACACCTGTTAGAATGGCCATCAAGAAAGTGACAAGAGATAACAAATGCTGGTGTGGACATGGAAAAAAGGCAATCCTTGTGCACTGTTGGTGCGATTGTAGACTGGTATAGCCACCAGGGAAAAGCGTATGGAGGATGCTCAAAAAGTTAAAAATACAAGTACCATATGATCCAGCAATTCCACACTGGTGAATATATTCAAAGGTAATGAAAATACTAACTTGAAAACATACCTGCACCATCTTTCTAGCAGTATTACTTAAAATAGCCAAGACATGGAAACAATCCAAGCAACCACTGATGGATAAATGAATAAATGTATGTGCTATATACATGCAATGGAAGATTACTCAGACATTAAAAAAAAATTCCATGAGGACTTCTGGGGCACGTGGGTGCTCTTTCAGTTAAGCGTCAGACTATTGATTTCAGCTCAGGCATGATCCCAGGTTCATGGGATGGAGCCTTGTATCAGGCTCAGCACTGAACGTGGAGCCTACTTGGGAGTCTGTTTTTCTTCCCCCCTCTCTGTTCCTCCCATTTGCACGCGCGCGCGCGCACACACACACACACACACACACACACACCTCTCTCTCTTTCAAAATAAACATTTAAAATAAATTAAAAACATTAGGACATCCCACCATTTGTGACAATATAGACGGACCTTGAAGGTCTTTTGCTAAGTGAAGTAAATCAGAGAAGGCCAAAACCTATATGATCCCACTTTAATGTGAAATCTAAAAATAAAAAACAAACCCATATAAAAAGAGACAAGACTTATGGTTATGAGAAGAACAGGCAGAAAAGGGGGCTTGATTAGAGCAAAGTAGTCAGAAGGCACAAAATTTCAGTTTTAAGATAAGTAAGTACCAGGGACGTAATATACATCATGACGACTACAGCTAACACCACTGTGTGATATGTAAGAAAGTTAAAAGAGTAAATCCTTAAAGTTCTCATCACAAGGAGGTTTTTTCCCCCCTCTATTCTTTTCCTCATTATTTTCTTTTTGTCATCTATATATGAGAGGATGGAGCTTGGCAGAACCTGCTGTTGCAGTCATTCCAAAGTGTGTGTATGCGAACCATTATGCTGTGTGCCTTAAACTTACAGTGATGTATGTCCTTTATTTCTCAGTGAAGCTGGAATAAAGACTTTAAAAACCTACATGATAAAAAAAATCCATAAGCAAGTCACAAGAAAAATAACCAACTGGGAATGCATAATTTCATATCAAGCAAATTCCTAGAAGAGTGAGAAAGGATGTACACCCTAGAGCTGCAAATCACTAATCCAGGGATTTGCCAAAGAAGGATGCTAACTTCAGTTTATGTATTTATTTCACCCAAGGTGCCAAATAAATGTTCATTCTGTCACATATAATTCTATTTTCCATTTTAATGGAGGAAGCCAATAACCACAATGCCACCAGGGCAAGATTAGTAAGACGAGCCTACTACACCTGTCTCACAGGACATCAGTGATGGGCAAGGTCACCTTGCAATTACTACATTCTGGAAGGATTTTCTAATAACAAGCCTGGTCATTTCCATCTTGTTTGATGCTGTGTTTTAACAGCTGCAGACTGCAGTGACTGCACCATGCAAGTCACTTCTGTAGTGGTGTGCATGAGTTTGCACAGATTAACTTGAATTTATGGAAGTGGCACAGCTGATGTTACCTTCACCAGGTAGGCCATGTAGTCATGGCCTCTGCACCTTTATTGGGCCTATTACAAATACACAGCCAGTTTTTCCCATATACTACTACTACTTCATCTGAAATGTTTTTATATTCTTAATAGCAATGCATTTGATGAGTAAATCTGGTACTATTGAAATATGGTTTCTCTCTCAAACAAGAAGTTTAACTGATCATTCAAGAGAAGAATATGATTATGTCTGAGTCTCTTGACATACATAAATCTTTGTCTTCATAGAGGGGGTGGGGAAAAGCTTTTGCAGTCTCTTCCAGTGTTTGACTTCAGACAGAAGCAACCCAAAAACATCACAGATTTCAACTGAAGAGGTTTGAGGGAAATCCCAGGATTATTACACCTATAATCCTTTCAGTGAGTTTTTTTCAAATTAAGCCTACCTCCTGAGCACCTGAGTGCATACTTGAAAAATGGTCTGTTAGTGGAAGGTTTCTTTTTTAGGTTCAGTTTCACACAAAGCAGCTGGAAATTTCAAAGCAGTCCATGAACATACTTGTGTCATAAGAAGGCTATTTCCATGGAAATTGGGATAAGGGTCAACCAGAATATATTATAAATAGTATCTTCCCATGTGATGCCTAAATTAGAGATCAAATCAACTTGTAATTATTGAATTGACTTAATTAACAGATATTTTTCATGACTTGCCATTCACAGGCATGTGGGGAGGGGATAGGGTGCTCCACTTGGGTATGCCTTGCTCAAAGGGTGAAAAGAATACATTCTTTGGACCATGTCAATGGCACTTGCTCTCCAACTAACCAAAGGAAAAGAATGCAAATCAAGACTGATAGAGAAAGTGGATCACAGAGTCACATGTAAGAGGTAAAATGATAAAACTCCTAGAAGAAAAATAATAGTAAATTGTCATGACTTTGGGTTAGGCAGTAGTTTCTTAGATATAATATGAAAATCACAAGTGAAAGGAGGGAACCAAGATGGTGGAGCAGCATGGAAGTATTTTGTGTGTCTCGTGTCCATGAAATACAGCCAGACCAATACTAAACCATCCTGCACACCTAGAAAACTGGTCTGAGGATTAACACAACAATCCGCACATCCTGAACCACAGCATTCAGCAGGTACATGGCACAGAGAGGTGAACTTGAGGAGAGAGAAGCCACGGAGGGCAGGGAGGTGCTTATGCTTGTGAAGAGAGGATGGAGATAGTGGGGAGAATACAGGAAAAACACCCCTCCCCAAAAGTAGCTAGGGAGAAAGTGGAAAATTGGAAACAGCTACAGGGACTGAACTAAAAAAGGGAGAAGGGAGAAAGGAGAGTATAAATTCCATTACTACTGTAAACAGGGGGAGCACAAAGTCTGCAAATCCGCAGCTTGATACCTGGCAGTGCTCTGGTGGGAAGGGCAAATCCCCAGGAAGAGAGTGGGATCCAGGAGGTGCTTGGGCCACATGGGGAGAAGTGGTTCCACTGCTGGAAGGACATTTGGTAGAGGCTATGAGGCCACCTGGGCCCAGCAGACCCCAGAGAACAGCCACATTCCCTCGTGCTGGAACAAGGTCGTTGGGGGTGAAGCCTGGTGCCAGATGTGTGTTGTGATTTTCCATAATCCCTGAAATGCTGCTTCTACACTATCTTGTGAACTTTTTCTGGGGCAGGCTGGCACCTGGCCACTGTCTCTGGGAATTGGCAGCAGCACAGTTACATGAACTTTCCTGGGTGTGGCCGGCATTCGCCCATTGCTCAGTGAGACCCTCCACAGAGGGGTGGAACAGGTCAAAGCTGCAGTCCCTCAGAAATAAGGGGCTGGGGAAAACAGCTGCATCTGAGACAAAACTCAGGAGAGAGGTACTGCCTGAGGCTCAGTCACAGACAGTGTAAAAGCAGCCAGTGGATGAAAGCTGAAGACAAAGGACGGGTGCACAATTGCTAATCGGGGAGAACAGAGTTCCAATACTAGAGACTAGGTAGCTGGGTGACCCCATTTTCACCACTGCTGTGCATGCGCATATGCACCTACAAGCGCCACAACAATCCACCCCAGTAGGCTAGCAGTGCCATCTAGTGGAGAATGGAGTCGTTACACTAAGCCCCGCCCAACTGGGACAACCTCCCTCCTCAAGAACAGAAGTCTCACCACCTGCTTATTTTATGGACTATAAAGCGCTTCATAGTCTGACTTCTAGGAGAAAACGAAGTAATTTCAGTCATAATACAGTCTGTTAACAGGTCCATCTATTCATTTTTTTTTCTTTTTCACTTTTCTTGTTCTTGAATACAGAAAGAAAAAATTCATCCTTATTTTCAATTTTTTTTTTAAATATTTTTAATTTTTTTCTCTACTATATTTTTTACTTTTGTGTAAATTTTTTCAAATTCTATTTTACTTCCATCATTTTATTTTAGTCTACTTCAGTGTATTAATTTTTTCAAGTTTTCAAACAATTTTCTTTTTTTTCTTTTTCTTGAATACAGAAAGAAAAAATTCATTTTTATTTTTAATTTTTATTAAAAATATTTTTCTTTAATTCTTTTTCTACTGTATTTTTTACGTTTGTGTAAATTTTTTCAAATTCTAGTTTACTTCCATCATTTCATTTTAGTCTACTTCAGTATATTCATTTTTTCAAATTTTCAAGCTATTTCCTTTTTTTTTTCTTCTTTCCCCTTTTTTCCCTAATATATCAAGCCACTTTCAACACCCAGACCAAAACACACCTAGGATCTGGCATCATCTATTCGATTTGTGTGTGTGCATGTTTAATTTCTTAATTTTAATATTTATTTTAATTTTTTTAATTTTAATTTTTTCTACCTCATTAATTCCTTTTCTCCCTTCAAAATGATGAAACGAAAGAATTTACCCCACAAGAAAGGGCAGGAAGAAATGACAGCCAGGGACTTAACCAACACAGATACAAGCAAGATGTCTGAACCAGAATTTAGAATCATGATAATAAGAATACTAGCTGGAGTTGAAAATAGATTAGAATCCCTTTCTGCGGAAATAAAAGAAGTAAAAACTAATCAGAATGAAACAAAAAATGCTATTAACTGAGCTGCAATCACAAATGGATGCCACAGCAGCAAGGATGGATGGGGCAGAACAGAGAATCAGTGATATAGAGGACAAACTTATGGAGAATAATGAAGCAGAAAAAAAGAGGGAGATTAAGGCAAAAGAGCATGATTTCAGAATTAGAGAAATCAGTGACTCATTAAAAAGGAACAACATCAGAATCATAGGGGTCCCAGAAGAAGAAGAGAGAAATAGGAGTAGAAGGGTTAAGTGAGCAAATCATAGCAGAAAACTTTCCTAACCTGGGGAAAGACACAGACATCAAAATCCAGGAAGCACAGAGGACTCCCATTAGAGTCAACAAAAACTGACCAATCAACAAGGCATATCATAGTCAAATTCACAAAATACTCAGGCAAGGAGAGAATCATGAAGATAGCAAGGGAAAAAAAATCCTTAACCTAAAAGGGAAGAAAGATCAGGTTTGCAGCAGCCCTATCCACATAAACTTGGCAGGCCAGAAAGGAGAGGCAGGATATATTCAACGTGTTGAATCAGAAAATTATGCAGCCAAGAATTTTTATCCAGCAAGGCTGTCATTCAAAATAGAAGTAAAGATAAAAAGTTTCCCAGACAAACAAAAATTAAAGGAATTTGTGACCACTAAACCACCCCTGCAAGAAATTTTAAGGGGGACTCTCTGAGGGGGGGGAAGACGAATACACACACACACACACACACACACATACATATATACATACATATATATATGTATGTACATATACATATATATATGTATGTATATATGTATGTATGTATGTATATATAAATACATACATACATACCAAAAGTAACAAATATTAGAAAGGACCAGAGAACACCACCAGAAACTCCAACTCTACAAGCAACATAATGGCAATAAATTCTTATCTTTCAGTATTCACTCTAAACATCAATGGACTCAATGCTCCAATCAAAAGACATAGGGTAAGAGAATGGATAAGAAAACAAGATCCATCTATATGCTATTTACAAGAGACCCACTTTAGGCCTAAAGACACCTTGACACCTTCAGATTGAAAGTAAGGGAATGGAGAACCATCTATCATGCTAAAGGTCAACAAAAGAAAGCCAGAATAGCCATACTTATATCAGACAATCTAGACCTTAAAATAAAAACTATATCAAGAGATGAAGAATGGCATTATATCAATAATTAAGGGGTCTATCCACCAAGAAGACCTAACAATTGTAAACATTTATGCACCAAATGTGATAGCACCCAAATATATACACCAATTAATCACAAACATAAAGAAACTCATTGATACTAATACCATAATAGGAGACTTCAACACCCCACTCACGGCAATGGACAGATCATCTAGTCAAAAAATCAACAAGGAAACAATGGGTTTGAATGACATACTGGACCAGGTGGACTTAACAGATATATTCAGAACATTTCATCCTAAAGCAGCAGAATATACATTCTTCTCCAGTGCACATGGAACATTCTCCAGAATAGACCACATACTGGAACACAAATCAGCCCTCAGCAAGTACAAAAAGATCGAGATCATACCATGCATATTTTTAGACCACAACACTATGAAAGTTGAAATCAACCACAAGAAAAAATTTGGAAAGGTAACCAATACTTGGAGACTGAAGAACATCCTACAAAGAATGAGTGGGCTAACCAAGAAGTTAAAGTGGAAATTAAAAAGTATACGGAAGCCAATGAAAATGATAACACCACAACCCAAAACCTCTGGGATGCAGCAACAGTGGTCATAAGAGGAAAGTATATAGCAATCCAAGCCTTCCTAAAGAAGGAAGAAAGATCTCAGATACACAACCTAATCTTACGCCTTAAGGAGCTGCAAAAAGAACAGCAAATGAAACCCAAAACCAGCAGAAGACAGGAAATAAAGATTAGAGCAGAAATTAATGCTATCAAAACCAAAAAACCAGTAGAACAGATCAATGAAACCAGAAGCTGGTTCTTTGAAAGAATTAACAAAATTGATAAACCACTAGCCAGTTTGATCAAAAAGAAAAAGGAAAGGACCCAAATAAATAAAATCAAGAATGAAAGAGGAGAGATCACAACCAACACAGCAAAAATAAAAACAATAAGAGAATATTATGAGCAGTTATATGCCAATGAAATGGGCAATCTGGAAGAAATGGACAAATTCCTTGAAACATTTACCCTACCAAAACTGAAACAGGAAGAAATAGAAAATTTGAACAGACCCATAACCAGTAAGGAAATCAAATTACTAATCAAAAATCTCCCAATAAAAGAGAGTCCAGGGCCCGATGGCTTTCCAGGGGAATTCTACCAAACATTTAAGGAAGAGTTAACACCTATTCTCTTGAAGCTCTTCGAAAATATAGAAATGGAAGGAAAACTTCCAAACTCATTCCATGAAGCCAGCATTACCTTGATCCCAAAACCAGACAGAGACCCTACTAAAAAGGAGAACTATAGACCAATCTCCCTGATGAACATGGATGCAAAAATCCTCAACAAGACATTAGCCAATAGGCTCCAGCAATACATTAAAAAAATTATTCACCACAACCAAGTGGGATTTATACCTGGGATGCAGGGCTGGTTCAATATCCACAAAACAATTTACGTGATTTATCACATCAATAAAATAAAGGATGATCCTCTCAATAGATACAGAGAAAGCATTTGACAAAATACAGCATCCTTTCTTGATAAAACCCTCAAGAAAGTACGGATAGAAGGAGCATACCTCAAGATCATAAAAGCCATATATGAACAACCCAACACTAATATCATCCTCAATGGGGAAAAAGTAAGATCTTTCCCCCTAAGGTCAGGAACAAGACCACTCTCCCCACTGTTATTCAACATAGTATTGGAAGTCAGCCTCTGCAATCAGACAACACAAAGAAATAAAAGGCATCTGAATTGGCCAGGAGGAGGTCAAACTTTCACTCTTCCCAGGTGACAGGATACTCTATATGGAAAACCCAAAAGATTCCACCAAAAAACTGCTAGAACTTATTCATGAATTCAGCAAAGTTGCAGGATATAAAATCAATGCACAGAAATCAGTGGCATTCCTATACTCCAACAATAAAGCAACAGAAAGAGAAATCAAGGAATTGATCCCATTTACAGTTGCACCAAAAACCATAAAATACCTAGGAATAAATCTAACCAAAGAGGTAAAAAATCTATACACTGAAAACTATAGACAGTTTATGAAAGAAATCGAAGAAGACACAAACAAATGGAAAAAGATTCCATGCTCCTGGAAAGGAAGAACAAATATTGTTAAAATGTCGATACTACTCAAAGCAATCTACATATTCAATGCAATCCCTATCAAAACAACACCAGCATTCTTCACAGAACTAGAACAAATAACCTTAAATTTGTATGGAACCAGAAAAGACCCCGAATAGCCAAAACAATTTTGAAGAAGAAAACCAAAGCAGGAGGCATCACAATCCTGGACTTCAAGCTATACTACAAAGCTGTAATCATCAAGACGGTACAGCACTGGCACAAGAACAGACACTCAGATCAAGGGAACAGAACAGAGAACCCAGAAATGGACCCACAAACATATGGCCAACTAATCTTCGACAAAACAGGAAAGAATATCCAATGGAATAAAGACAGTCTCTTCAGCAAGTGGTGCTGGGAAAACTGGACAGCGACTTGCAGAAGAATGAACCTGGACCACTTTCTTACACCATACACAAAAATAAACTCAAAATGGATGAAAGACCTCAATGTAAGACAGGAAGCCATCAAAATCCTCGAAGAGAAAGCAGGCAAAAACCTCTTTGACCTCGGCCTCAATAACTTCTTACTCAACACGTCTCCGGAGGCAAGGGAAACAAAAGCAAAAATGAACTACTGGGACCTCATCAAAATAAAAAGCCTCTGCACAGTGAAGGAAACAATCAGCAAAACTAAAAGGCAACCAATGCAATGGGAGAAGATATTTGCAAATGACATATCAGATAAAGGGCTAGTATCCAAGATCTATAAAGAACTTCCCAAACTCAACACCCAGAAAACAAATAATCCAGTGAAGAAATGGGCAAAAGACATGAATAGACACTTCTCCAAAGAAGACATCCAGATGGCCAACTCACACCTGAAAAAATGCTCAACTTCACTCATCATCAGGGAAATACAAATCAAAACCACCATGAGATACCACCTTATACTTGTCAGAATGGCTAATATTCACAACTCAGGCACCAAAAGATGTTGGCGAGGATGCGGAGAAAGAGGATCTCTTTTGCATTGTTGGTGGGAATGCAAGCTGGTGCAGCCACTCTGGAAACCAGTATGGAGGTTCCTCAAAAAACTAAACATAGAACTACCCTACAACCCAGCAATTGCACTACTAGGTATTTATCCAAGGGATACAGGTGTGCTGTTTCCAAGGGACACATGCACCCCCCATGTTTATAGCAGCACTATCAACAACAGCCAAAGTATGGAAAGAGCCTAAATGTCCATCGATGGATGAATGGATAAGGAAGATGTGGTATATATTTACAATGGAGTATTACTCGGCAATCAAAAAGAATGAAATCTTGCCATTTGCAACTATGTGGATGGAACTAGAGGGTATTATGCTAAGTGAAATTAGTCAGAGAAAGACAAAAATCATGTGACTTCACTGATATGAGGACTTTAAGAGACAAAACAGATGAACATGAGGGAAGGGAAACAAAAATAATATAAAAACAGGGAGGGGGACCAAAAAAAGACTGATAGATTAAAAATCAAAACTTTGGGGTGCCTGGGTGGCTCAGTTGTTTAAGCATCCAACTCTTGATTTTGGCTCAGGTCATGATCTCACAGTTCGTGGCTTTGAGCCCCATGTCAGGCTCTGCACTGACAGTGTGAAGCATGCTTCCAATTCTCTATCTTCCTCCCTCTCTGCACCTACCCACCCTCTCTCAAGATAAATAAACTAAAAATTTTTAAAAATAATAAAAATAAAAATAAAGGCTTTACCAAGAAAGGTGGAATGATAGAAAACCTCTTAACTTCAAGGAGCATAAAAGTTCATTCCCTCAGCCTAAACATTTTCGTTCTAGAATTACTAAAATTAAATCAAGCACTAGACCTAAGTTACATGTCTAAGGTGAAAGGGACCTTATTTTGCAGCCTGAGCCACTGAAGCCAGAAATAGATATTCAAGGTCAAGCTGTGAGGCAACAAGGAGCCCAAGGTGCGGCCCCCAGGTTGTCTGTCCCCAACATCACGTCATGGCCCTCCTCACTCCATCTTCTGGAGAGCTGTTCATCTCAACTACACCTTTTGTAATACAAACCTAAGGCCAGGGAATTTTCACTTGCCATGGGTATGATGAGGCAGGAGGTGCTGCAATGTCAAAGTTCTAATGACCTATAACAACAGGAAAACTAGAAATTGGAGAAAGTTCTAAATGTCTTTGGGTGGGGTACCGGAGCTCCGACTACAGACATTTCCAAGTTATTAGTCAGAGAAAGAAACGTCTCCAGAGTAGAGTGAGTTCTCCAGGCCACAACAGTTTGATGTATTACTTTCTAGAAAAGGCCTTTTTCTTTTTTGATTCTTTGCCTCCAAAAATGTTTCTGTACACATGCAGACTGATGCCTGAATGAGGTATGTTGTCTACTCCCAATTAATACACTGCTGTTTACCTTATTGATCATTCTCTTCTTAGTTACAAGATTGTGGCTTCATTTTTCACCTAAAATTTGGTTTCTAGAAATTCAGCACTGAGGTCACAGTGACACTCCCTCCCCCCACTCCAGCCACGTCTGTGGGCAGTCTCAGTCCAACCCACCTGCATTACAGTAACCCCAGAGCCCTCTCAAGCATCCACTTGGTGCTCTTGTGCAAGAGCACACATTTGACTTCATTCTGAGAAGAAATCCCCACCTCTAATGACAGAACTCTTGGCCCACTGGAGTCACACTTCCTTCTAGGAAACTCTCTTCATTGCTGAATATATGTGTAATTTTTGTTATATACCCTTTATACTAAGGGATTGTTTTTAGAGTACTTTTCACAAAGAAGAATCCTAAAAATAAATGAATAAATTCATATGTAAACATATGACATTTAGAAATGTTTACCAGTTTCTTCTTCCCTATCCCACCATGAAAACAGCATAGTTGGCCTTTCAGTGAGCTGTGACTAAGCCTATCTATTTAGAGTTCCTCCACCATACCACTGTCTTAGGTCACCATCAAATTTTAGTTCAGCTGCAGTAAGGCCATGTCCCTTATAACCTTGGTGGCTTAGACAACCCCCTGGTGTTTCTTAGTCATTATAAGTTCAGTATTTCTCATAGGGACATATGGCATGGCCCCCTTTCTCCTCTTGTTACTATCAGATACTAACAATCCTATTTCAAGGATGAGGAATATGAGGAGCTGTGGGGTGGTGGATGCTTTCCTTAACCTTTCTGGAAAGCATTTATTTACATCATTAGCTTCATTCTAGAATAGGAAAATACATGGGCGGTGCAAGGAGGCTCTGAGTTGATGACTTTATTAGTTCTATTTCTGTTTCTAGGCTGGCTAAGTTTGTTTTAAGATGCCTAAAAGAACAAGACAGAGACCATTCTTGCTCTCTTTATAGGCAGTGACATGTTACATTATGGCATCTTTTCTTTCAGGCAGGATCCCTTCGAGACATTCCTGGAAAAGCAGCATAGTCCCTGAACATTAGGAAGGCATGCTGACCTCAGGCAACCTGGCAAAATACTGTGGGCAGCAGCGAGACAGAAAAGCCTTACTGTTAGGGGAGTCTAGTCTCTCTCGACAACTAGCTTTGATCTACAATATAGATTCTTTCTGAGTACCTATAACAACAGCACATCATGTCTAAGTCTAGGCGTTATAGGAAGATTTAAGGTTTATTTAGGGGAAGAAATTTACAAAGACATTCAGAAATCAGAGTTATGTTTTTTTTGCCCATAAGAAATGTTCTATTCATGTGAGTCCCTAAATAGCTTCACAATAAATAGGTATCTCTATAGACTACAAATGAACTAGACAAAGCAATAACCAGGTCCTGGCCAATTAAGCCTTTATACTTAAAAGCATTCATAGTATTTCACAAAAATGATAAATTTTTCTATGCAATCACAATAATTTTATACTTGAAAAATACTCAAGTAGTCTTGAATGTACATATTCATTATTTCACTGGAAAATAATGCATCTTATTTGGTAGGTGCTGTAAAATGAACTGTATACTCCCAAAATTTGTATGTTGAAGCCCTAACTCCAATGTGATATATTTGGAGATGGGGGCCTCAGGAGATAATTGGGTTTAGATGAGGTCATGAGCATGGGATTCAACTGATGGGATTAGTGCCCTTATAAGAAGAGAAAGTGACACCAGCACACATATTCTCTGCTTTGTGAGGACACAGCAAGAACACAGCCATCAGCAGACCAGGAAAATGATCCTCACCAAAGCTGACCATGTTTCTAGCGTCCACAACTATGACAAAATAAATCTCTCGTTTATGCCACCTAGTCTATGGTATTTGTTATGGCAGTCCAAACTAATACAGGTTTTATTGTTTAAATTAAAATAAAATGTTAAAAATTTAAAGCACATGGGACACATGTCTAAACTCAATTATGAGATACCAGTTAATTTAAATTAGTGAAAGCAATATTTCAAACATAGTGAAGTTTAATTTTGATATTTTAGGTAACAATGATGGATAGAAATATAATCAATGATACTATATGTATAAAAGAATAAAGCATAGATAATAAAATGTAAATGCCTTGCTTAGTTTCTCTTTGTTTTCTTCACTTTCTATACAGAACTCTATCTTCCTATATGCATTATCTATTAATCATTCATCCACCCATTCATCCATCCACAAGTATTCATTGAATACCTAGCTCTCCTTCAGGCAGAGTTCTAGTGATTGGGATATAGTTGTAAGTAAATAAGTCTCTTTCTCATTACATTTTATGTTCTAATGGAGGGAGGCAGAGAATAAGCAAACAAATGTTAAATACATAATGTGTCCTATTATAATAAGTGCAATGAAGAAACAAAACCAGGTACAGTGTAAGAGTACAATGTGGGAAAGGAGGAATCTGAGTAATCATTTCAAAAAAGTGATCAGGGTAAGCCTCTGATAAGACCACATTTGAGCAGATACCTGAATCATGTATGGGAATGAGTCTTGGAAATATCTGGAAAACAGTGTTTCATGCTAAGAAAAGAATATTTTCAAAATCCCTGAGGCAGGAGCATGCTTGGCTTGTGAGAGAAACAGCAAGGTGGTTAGAGACAAGTGACTAAGAGCTTGGCTGGGGACAGAGTTAAATAGGTTGCCAAGGGATCTATTCATACATGCCCAGAAAGTTAGATAATGATAAAGTCCCCAGAGGAGAGTGAAGAAAGAATGAGGAAGAAGGAATATTTGAGAAGATAATGGCTAAGATTTCCCCAAAGTTGGCAAAAAGTCATAGACGCAGGTAGCTCTCTAAACATAAAGCAAGATAAATAAAAAGAAAAGCACACATGACACATTACAGTAAAGCTGTTGAAAATCAAAGTTAAAGAGAGAATATTAAAACAAAGAAAAAAACTTCAAAGGAGCAAATATTAGACTGACAGCTGATTTCTCAAAAGAATCTAGAAAATGCAGAAGAAAATGTGATCTTCAAAATGCTAAAACAGTGAAGTTAACCCTCAATAATGCAGTAAAAACCAGACATTTTTCAGGGAAGAAATGTAGAGAATTTTCCACCAACAGACTTTTTTTTTCAAAGTAAGTTCTACACCCAGTGTGGGGCTCAAACTCACCACCCCAACATCAAGAGTCACATGCTCTACCACCTGAGCCAGTCAGGTGCCCCCCAGCAGGTTACTTTAAAGACAACAGTAAAGGGTATATTGAGCTCCCACATGGGAGCTCAAAGGTGCTGGAAGGAATCCAAAAACAATGGAAAGGAAAAACATGTGAATTAATCTAAATGAATTGTAACTGAATATAGCAGTAATTATAATAATATATTAGGGATTTTAAGTACATATAAAATGAAAATACAGAATAGCTTATAAACCATATTTGTACCAAAGAAGACTTTAAGGCAAAAACCATTATTAGAAAGGTTTATAAAGGTTTAAGCTTTTCAATAAAAGATAATAATTCTACATTTTTATGCATGTAACACTGCCCAAAACTTTTAAATAAACATTGACAAAACAAAATAGAGCAACAACAACAATAAAAAAAAATCACAGACCAATTTTAAGATACCTCCTTCAGGTACCTCAGACAAAATAATATCTACAAATATGTAAGATCTGAACAACAAAATTTACGTATTTGATCTAATAGTCACACCTACAACACTGTCCCCCAAAACCACAGAAAACATGTTGCTTTCAAATATACATAGACTATTATAAAAATCAACCATATGTGAAAGCAAATTGCTACAAATTCTAACAAATTCAATTCATATAAGGCACATTTTTTGAGCACTAAGAAATTAGACTAGAAATTTCTAATAAAAATATTCTTAGAAAATCTATAATGCTTGCAAATTAAGAAATATATTTCCTAATAACCCATGGGTCAAAGAAGAAATCACAATGGAAATCAGAACCTACTTTGAAGTCAATGTTCATGAAAATTTATGAGATGCATTACAAGTATTTTAAGAGGAAAATGTGTGGTCCCAAATACATATATTAGAGAAAAAGAAAAGCGGAAAGGCATTTAGCTAAACATCCATAATAAAAAGTTATATGGGATGCCTAGGTGGCTCAGTCAGTTAAACGTGACTCTTTCGGTTTCCGCTCAGGTCATGATCTCATGGTTTGTGAGTTCGAGCCCCACATAGGGCTCTGTGATGACAGTGTGGAGCCTGCTTGACATTCTCTCTCTCCCTCTTTCTCTCTCTGCCCCTGCCCCGCTCACTCTGTCTTTCCCTCAAAAATAAACTTAAAAAGTTATAAAAGAAAGAAAATAAAAGGATACAAATAAAAGATAAAAAGAGTAATAAGTAAAATAAAAAACACACAAGAGAGAATATCTGCAAAAATAAAAACTGTTTTTTTGATGGGGTGCCTGGGTGGCTCAGTTGGTTAAGTATCTGACTCTTGATCTCTGTTCAGGTCATGATCTCACAGGTTCACGGGTTTTGAGCCCTGTGTCAGGCTCCACCCTGATAGCGAAGGACCTGTTTGGGATTCATATTCTCTCTCTCTCTCTCTCTCATTCTCTCTCTCTCTCTCTCTCTCTCTCTCTCTCTCTCCCGCTGCCCCTCCTGTGCTAGTGAGTGTGTGCACTCACTATCAAAATAAATAAGCTTTAAAAAAAAACTGTTTTTTGAAATGACAAATAAGCTTATAAACCAACCCCCTCTACCACCATCATGGAGAATAATAAATAAATGCAAAGTGTGCTTAAATAACTAATCAGAAATAAAAAAGGGGAATCAGTATAGAGCTTACAGATATTAAAAGATAAAATATTTGAACAACTTTACATCAATAAATTGTGCATTTGTAAAAAAAAAGTCAACCTTTATTGTACACACTACAATGTATCTATTTCATAAGAGTCAAGAAAACAGGCATCTTATAAAAACTGACAGCAAGAGAAGAAACAAAATGTGAACAGCTCTAGGTCTATTTTGTTTAATTTTTTTTCATGTATTTTTTAAGCTTTTATTTTAATTCAAGTTACTTAACACGCAGTGTTCTGTTACAGGTGCTCAATATAGTGACTCAACACTTCCATGTATTACCCTCTGCTCATCACAACAAGTGCACTTCTTAATTCTCATCACCTATTCCACCCTTTCCTCTGCCCCCCTCCTCTCTGATAACCGTCAGTTTGCTTTCTGTAACTAAGAGTTTGTTTCTTGATTTGTCTTTTTCCTCCCTTTGCTCCTTTGTTTTGTTTCTTAAATTCCCCAAGAGTGAAATCATAGTATTTGTCTTTCTGTGACTGACTTATTTCATTTAGCATTATACTCTCTAGCTCTGCCCATATCATTATGAATGGGATCTATTTTTAAAGTGAATAATTAAAAACTTTTCCACAAAGAAAACTGTAGGTCCAGTTGGTTTCTCTCGTTGGTTCAAACCAAATATTTAAGAAAAAAAAATAACATCTCTTTTATATAAGTTTTTCCAGTGAATAGAATAGAAAACACTCTCTAGTTCATTTTATGAGGCCAGCAAAACCTTAATGCCAAAGTATGACAAGGGTATTGTTAGAAAAGTTATGGTCCAATTGCAATTATAAACAGGATTTTTGCATCTAAGCACAGCATTGGATTAAATGAATACAGAAATATTTAAGAGAGAGAGCTAATACATAATGATCCAGTCGGGTTTATTTCAGAAAAGCAAGTTTAGCTTAACATTCAAAACTTGAGTCAATAACGCAGCTCATCTATAGTGACAGCAGATGGTCACCTATAGTGAGAGCAACAGATCCGTGTTTGCCTGGGAGTCTTTGAGAAGGGGCAGATGTGAGGGAAGGGACTGGAGCAACGGGTTAGGAAGGGCATAAGGAAATTTTTGGAGAGGGATAAATATGTTCATTATTTTGATTTCAGTGATGCTCTCAGGAGTATATACAAATGTAAAAAAATGATCCAACTATGTAACTATATATATTTATATAACACACACACACACACACACACACACACACACACACCCCACTGGAATATTACTCGGCCATAAAAAAGAATGAAATCTTGCCACCTGCAATGCCATGGATGGAACTAGAGGGTATTATGCTAAGTGAAGTCAGTCAGAGGACGACAAATACCATATGATTTCATTTATATGTGGAATTTAAGAAATGGAACAGATGAACATAGGGGAAAAAAAGAGAGGCAAACCATAAAACAGACTCCTAATTGTAGAGGATAAACTGAGCTCGAGGGGAGATGGGTGGGAGGATGGGTTAAATGGGTGATGGGTATTAAGGTGGGCACTTGTGATGAGTACTGTTAAAAAATCAAAATTAATAAAATGAGTTGACCCTTTTAAAAAATCAATCAGTAATGTATCACATTAAGAGAATAAAGAAAATACACACGAGCATCTCAGCAGGAATGAAAAGCACTTGATAAAAATCAACCTCCATTCATGATTTTTTAAAACTCTTAGTTAACAAAGTTATATCCTTAAACTGATAAAGGATATCTTTTAAAGAAAATCCTATAGCAACACATCATAGTTCAAGCTAAAGTGTTTAAAGCTTTCCATGTGATTCTGGGAACAAGACAAAGGTGTCTTCCCAGTACCACTTCACCTCTTGCTCCATTATGCCCCTCCTTGATTTGGGTGACACTGACCACAGCCTCAGGTATAGGTCTGAGCTAAGCAGCTGAACAGATTCCTCTTGTCCAGTGATTAATCCAGAGAAGAGAAGGGAGAAGCCACTCAATGCACTCCAATCCCCTACTCCGAATCACTGTGTGAAAGGCAACACAATATCTAAATTGGTCCACTCAAAGGAAGACAAGAGTTTTTGTCTGGGAGAAAAGAACCTCTCATTCCAGTGGAGAGCATGGTATAAAGATGTCCTGTCAGGGGCTGCTGCAGCCATTTCTAACACAATAAGGGGAGCCATGGGGGAAGACAGAGTAAAAAGAATCACAAAGAAACAAAACACAGTAAAGAATTATTCAGTTGTGTGTGTGTGCGAAAAATTCCCCCCCCCCACCTTTTTTTTTTTTTTTTTGAGTCAGATTGGTTCTGCTTTTCTATTATTTGCATCCCAAAGCCTCCTGATACAGTTTGGTTACGTAATGTACCATAATTAGTTCAAATCAATAGAGAGAATAAGGCAGACAAAAGTCAAAAGAATATATGCTCTCAGAGAAAATACACACAGTTTAAAGTCTTGGTACAAAGTCAGAAATGAAAAATTTCTTTAAAGAATGGCTGTTCTGATTAAATGGCATAATATATGGAAATCATTTAGCACAGTGCTAGACATCCACCAAGCTATCACGACTAACTTCAGAGAGCTAATGGGGAGTGCCCAGGGAGGCAGGAAATAGTCTTTTATATCAAAAATATTTTCTTGGGGCACTTGGGTGGCTCAATTGTTTGAGTGTCCAACTTTGGCTCAGGTCCTGATCTCATGGTTTGTAAGTTCAACCCCCTCACTGGGCTCACTGCTGTCAGCACAGAGCCCACTTCAGATCCTCTGTCCCCATCTCTCTCTGACCCTCCCCTGTTTTCCCTCTCTCTTTCTCTCTCTCTCCATCCCTCTCCCTCTCTCTCAAAAATGAATAAACATTAAAAGAATTTTTCTTAAAATTTGAAATAATTTGACTGGATAGTCTTAAAGTTCAGGTGCCAATGAGGGATAACCACTTTTACTGGAAACCTACATTGGCAACTTTATATACATTAGTTTTTTCATAAGGAATTCTTCCTCCCCCCCGGCCCCTCCCCCTCGCAAGATAGGTATTATTTCCAGCGGACATATCAAGAAACAAAGGCAGAGACATGAACCAATTTAGCAGCTCATTAAATGGTGATACCTGCTTTCACCATAGTCCCAACTCAAGCCCATACTCATGCTCCATTCAGGCTGGCTCTAATGGGGGATGAGACTCTAAGATGCACATTAATTCTATCAACTTAGAGAATGTACATCACAGAAAGTCACTGCAATTCCTGGATGCATCCTATATTTTAACATTTCTTTTGTACATCTCAGACCTGGTTCATACTAACAAAGGTATTTACTGAACAGATCACAACAAATACACAGATCAAGAGCAATATTTTCAAGGGGCGTCTGGGTGGCTCAGTCGGTTAAGCGTCTGACTTCGGCTCAGGTAACAATCATGGTTCAGAGTTCAAGCCCCGCGTGGGGCTGTGTGCTGACAGCTCAGAGCCTGGAGCCTGTTTCAGATTCTGTGTCTCCCTCTCTCTCTGCCCCTACCCCACTCATGCTGTCTCTGTCCCTCTCTCAAAAATGAACATACATTTAAAAAATTTAAAAAAAAAAAGAGCACGATTTTCAAGTAGAAACCACCCCATATTATGGCAGTCATCTAGAAAATGGTTTCCTAGTAAAAATGAAATTAAGCTGGGTTCTTAAAAACATTTTGGGGAGATTTTTAACAGCCCTTACAACTAGATCTAGGAAATCATGAGCTTTATAAAGAATAGATAATTGTACAGTCTTTAGAGCTATTATAAGATAAAATATGGACACAGTTGGATAAACACCAAAGGAAAGAAAAAATAAAATTGCTTTTTTTCCAGAGAATAGAGGATGGGAGTAGCAAATGAAAACTACTTAAACAATTCTCATAAGTATTGCTATCTTGAATGTTTACTTGACCTTTTAAGGAGACAAACCATATCTATTCTCCAAAAGTTATTTTAAGTCAGTATAAAAAAATGACATGAATTATTAACTAATTTCATATCTAATTATTCTAGTAACCTCCCAAATGTCTTAGCATACTCCACCACCCATGCATCACATAACATACTATGTTTTTTTTGTAATAGGAGAATAGCAACTTATATGGGGGGAGATCATGTGTGAAAGGATGCTACTTAAGTTTGTAATTATAGTATGAACGTGCATCGCCGTATTCCACAGTCTTTGCGTATCTCCTGTCACTGCCACATGATCTCCCACAGAAGCAGGGGCTGCCAAGAGGAAGAAATGAGAGAGGGAAATGAGAACTAGCCTCTTCCCTGGAACTCTCACTCACTCAGGTTAGTTTGTCGTGGCTGACCTGGCTCCTGTCCTTGCTTCTCTTTCCCTCTGAGCTCAATCTATTAAATTGACCTGACCTACAGCTATGCATCTGACTCTGGGGCCAACACCAGCTTTCAGCAGGTGAGATAGGGTGAGAAATCCTCCTGCCCCTGCCCTGAATTCTTGTTCCTCTGATTTTGCTCCGATTTTATTCTAGTTCCCTTGTGACTGGGTTCTTCCCCTTGTATTCCAGATTCCCATGGTTGGGTTTCTTACTGTGAAGTCTCAATCTCTTTATAAGGGGTCCCTAATACTTCATGGGAGATTCCCACAATACTCAGTGCCTGTTGGACTGGCCTTAAAAAAAAAAATTACCTTGATATTTGTGCCACTTGCTAAGTAATTTAGAACTTGGCCTCTGTCAGGGCCATATTCCACCAGATCTAAACCACCCCCTTCCCTAGCAACAAATGTGGTGGATTATCTACTTTTCACATTGATGTGAGGCAATATAGCATACTAGTTAAGGCAGTGGTTTTGGCAATCAGATTCCCTGGGTGTGAAAGCTAGCACAGCTATGTATGACCTTGAGTAAGATTCTTAATCTCTGTATATCTTGATTTCTTCATTTCCTAAATGGAGATAAAGACAGCACCTACCTCACACACAAATTATCTGTAGATGTAGCTAATAATGAACACTCCATAAATATTAGCTGTTATTATTATGGTTCCTATCTACCCATCTATGAAATGATAGTAATTCAGCCTATCTTTAGGTCTTGCTTAATCAAGACCTGCCTGATACCCTAGGTCTATTTGTGATCTGCTTCCATACTTGCATGTAAATTCCTTCTTCTTAATTTATGGTAAATGTGATCATTTTCCCAAAAGAAAGTAGTAAGGGATTGAAATCCCTTATGTTCCTTTATAATCCCTCTATATTCCTTTCCTTTCAAAGGAAAAGGAGCTATTGTTTACCCAGCCTGAACTTGTTCATACTTCTCTTTATCTATGAGATGCTTACCTCTATAGCCATTCTGTCATCATGGCTTATCTTGAAGAGCCACTGGAGTTTAGCTTTCTGAGCAGATCATGTTCAAATTTTGTAAAAATCAAGTCAAAATGGTGGTAGGTTTGAGTACTGACCTGTTCCATTCCTACAAGGTCTTAACCCTACAATTTTTTTATTTTTTTTTAATGTTTATCCATTATTGAGAGACACAGCGTGAGCAAGGGAGGGGTAGAGAGAGGGCGAGACACAGAATCGAAGTAGGCTCCAGGCTCCGAGCTGTCAGCACAGAGCCCGACACGGGGCTCGAACGCACAAACCAGGAGATCACGACCTGAGCCAAAGTCAGTCGCCCAACCAACTGAGCCACCCAGATACCACTTAACCCTAGAATTTTTAAGCTGTGACCTGAGGATGGGATCTGAAAATACACATGTATGAACCTTTGCATCTGATTTCATTGTTCCAAATACATTTTATAAAAATTATACAAGTAAGTACTTATTAATTATGAATAATAAAGATTAAATAATATAGCATTCATTTACATGATTCTGCTCTTATTCTATGCAATGTTGGTACCACTATTCATACACGTAACAATACTTTGGGCTGATAAAGTCTTAAAATATCACTACTGCTGATATTTTAAGGCTTTACCACAAGGAGTGGTACATGTATGACACCTTCAGATATAGGGAAGCCAGAATTAGTGTGCATATTTCATAAACTGAATAAAAGAAAAAGTGATTTACTCCAAGCTCTTTTAAGAAAGAGTTAAATAAGAAACCCAGTCCTTCAACATCTAATACTTCACTAAACTGTTTTTGGAAAAAACAAAATGTATTACTCATTCTTTGAAAAAAGATACTCTAAACATATAGAGGTATTAAGGCTGGATGTAAAATCAAATACATCTGGGGTGCCTGGATGGCTCAGTTGGTTAAGCGTCCGACTTCAGCTCAGGTCATGATCTCACAGTTTGTGAGTTCGAGCCTTGTGTCAGGCTCTGTGGTGACGTCTCAGAGCCTGGAGCCTGCTTCAGGTTCTGTGTCTCCCTGTCTCTCTGCCCCTCCCCCGCTCATGCTCTGTCTCTCAAAAATAAAGCATTAAAAAATTAATAAAATAAAATTGAATACATCCTAATACTAACTGTCCGGTTTGGAACCCTGAAGCAGTCTACCAGATTCAGCTCATTTTCAATATTTACATATAATGGCTTACAGACAGATCTTCAAATTCTCTGTACCTTCATCACAATAACAAACTCTTACCCAATTTCATAGATTTGGGCAGCTTTACATTATTCCAGCCAAATGTATTGATAAAAGTCCTAAATCAGTTTAGAAAAATGTTATCCTATTTCTTTAAGCATCAGAATGACTGTGCTTCTAAGGGTCAGCCTGTTCTGAAACTCTAAACTAGAATCACATTTTACACTGTGCTTGTGTAGTTACTGTTAAGTGCAGATTCATGGTAAGGGAGCAGTGAGGGATAAAAGGAGGGGACTAGCCACTGCCAAATCTAAAGCTGGGGCACGAACATCAATCATAGAAGACTCCGTGTTCCACTCTTAGGGCTGAGCTCTGTCATCTCTTCCAGCATTTACTTCTCCTCTCTCTTGTTTCACTTAGGGGTTTATTGCTCCAATGCATCCCGTGAGCCATGGCCTATGAATTCCCCTGTCACTTTTCAGGAGTAGATCAGAGAAGTACATTTCACCAGGGTCTAAAATGAACACTTCTTTCTTACCACAAATGGCTCAACTCTTCTGGACATCAACACATTATTGGAGGTTCTATACTATAAATTCTTTGTCCTTCTTAATCCTGCCCTTTCTTATTGCCTACAGCCAGTGATAACAGACTATCGGAGCAAACTGGGGTTTCACAAATGCACAAAAAATTCCAGGTGCTCAACATCTTTATAAGATGGGTCCAGACTTATCCAAGAGAATCCATTTTTACTCACTTAGGTATTTAAATATTTTTTCTTTTGAATTTTGAATGTGGGGTTGGCTACCATCTCCCAAACCATTCAACACATCATGTGAATTTATGATAACTGTGAATATGTGGGCCACACTGGTGCCACTGTGGGATTTGTAACGTAAATACAAACAATTAAGAATAGCATGTTTATGGAGCGCCTGGGTGGCTTAGTTGGTTGAGTGTCGGACTTCAGCTCAGGTCATGATCTCATAGCTCGTGAATTCCAGCCCCGCATCGGTCTCTGTGCTGACAGCTCAGAGCCTGGAGCCTGCTTCAGATCCTGTGTCTCCCTCCCTCTCTCTCTCCCCCTAACCCACTCACATTCTGTCTCTGTCTCTCTCAAAAATAAACAAACATTAAAAAAAAAAAAAAACAGCATGTTTATACAAGACTTAATTTTCTCACAAACTTTCCCATATTTTCTCTAAATATTTAAGTTAAAGTAGGCATCAAAGTAGCAATTCTACTGGAGTAAAAGAGCAGTTAAATATAGTATGAGAATTTAACACCAGATTACTCCCTGAGATCTTCTATAGTTTTTAATCCTAGGTTTGCTTTCTTACACTGCTTGGCATCTTCTGGAATGTCACCCTTTCCTGTTGTTGTATACTCTGAAAGTGAATGCTTATTTTATTATTTGTCTGAGAAAGAAATAAATTGGAAAGAAATCCTTAAGGCATTCCAGAGCCAAAAACAATTACAACTAACTGGGAATCTTTGTCATTGGTTTTTCATTAGCATGAATAACAGGTTAGCCACTTTTTTCCTTTAAAAACTGTCAAAGGTAAAGATCACTAGCAATTTGACTTTTGAATACAAAAGATTAAGGTAAAATGATACCCAAAGATTTAGTGTCCCATAAGAACACAAGCAACAGAGTAAAACCTCATTGTGACAGTGTCCTTGAAAACTGACAAGAGCATATAAGCAACATGAAACATGACAAAACTGTAAAGACACTAGTCCTATCATTTCTCATCTATTAAATGAAAAAAAAGCATACTCAGGAACGATGCTAATCTCTGTATCATTCCTATTTTAACATACGTGCTGCCGAGGCAAACACAAATCAAAACCACAATGAGATACCACCTGACACCTGTCAAAATGGCTAAACTCAAAAAGACAAGAAATAAATGTTGGTCAGGATGTGGAGAAAAGGGAACCCTCGTGCACTATTGGTGGGAACATAAATTGGTGCAGCCACTGTAGAGAACAGTAAAAACTTAAAAAAAGAATTACCATATGGTCCACTAATCCTACTACTGGGTATCTGTCTACCCAAAGTAAATGAAAACCCTAATTTGAAAAAATACACGTTCAGGTTGCCTGGATGGCTCAATCTGTTAAGCGTTTGACTTCAGCTCATGATCTCCAGTTCCTGAGTTCGAGCCCTGCATCAGGCTCCATGCTGTCAGCTGGGAGCCTGGAGTCATGGGGGATTCTGTATCTCTCTTTCTCTCTCTCTCTCTCTCTCTCTCTCTCTCTCTCTCTCTCTGCCCCTTCCCTGTTTGCACGCTCTCTCTCTCTCTCTCAAAAATATTAAAATTTTTTTGAAAAGATATATGCACCTTTATGTTCACTGCAGTATTATCTACAATAGCCAAGATAAGGGTCCATCATCAGATGAATACATAAGGGAGATACTGCCATACTAGATAAAGAAAATATTTGATATAATGGATACTCAAATTTTTAAAATATTTTTAAAGAAAAATTATGATTATAGAATTCTGTTTGTAACCAACCTTTTTCAACACCCTTAATTTTTGTCTTTTCTGTATTATTTAAACAGGTAAAAATATGGTGTATTATTTATTTTTCTTTATTTAGTCACAGTTTACACACAATGTTACATTAGTTTCAGGTATACAATGTAATGATTCCACAAGTTTATACCTTATGCTATGCTTTGCCATAAGTATAGCTTAAATTACTGTTTAATGATGGGGGGAAAAAAACAGTCACAATAACCAGTTCTTTTCTGCTCCAATCACTTTGTCTAGCCTTCTCCCAGCTCACCCCTGCTAGTGGGTTGGAAACTGCCGGAGAGCAAGATATATATTTTGTCATTGTGGGTATCCTTGGCAACTACCATAGTGCCCAGCCCATTGTAAAACACTTAAGTATTACTGAAATGATTGGAATTGGCATTCACTAGGGCCAGTTAAAGAGCCCTGCCATTGCTGTGCCCCAGGTTGGGGGTTTCCTTCCTGCCATCATTAAAGCATATAGAATTTTTATCCATTTTCAACCACACTGAGGGAATGAATTTAAAAGCAACCTTGCTTCTTCTACTCCATCTTGCCTATATCTGTGCTCCACCAATGTAATCACCAATGTCTATAGGTACTGTGCAATAAAAAGCACTTTCACATATATTGTTTTTATCTGACCCTTACAACCTTTCAAGGTAGGCAACACGTAAGGAGTTTTAAAACACGTTTAGTGTTTAAACACTATTTAAAACACATAAGGAATAAGAGGTTTAGGAAGGTTAAAGAATTTAATCATGGTCACACAAAGGTCAAATGTTATTTTGCAATCTTATTAAGACCACACTAATAATAAGAGCATGTTAACACCAATGTTCCAATGGGGAATCTTAAGACATTCCGCTTCAAACGCATCTCACTTCTCGGATCTGCCCCATCTTTTACTCACCCTCTTTTATTACTATGCATGTGTTTGAAACAAGCCCCAATGCAATGCTTTAATACAGAAAATGATGTTAAGTAAAAAACAGTACCACTATAATCATGAAATTTAAAAAAACAAAAACAAAAACATGAGTTTCTCAAAAAATCCTTAAGGCCAGTATCTTTGGTAAGGTTTTATTTAAAGGAATTAATGTCTGCCAAATTACTAGGAAAATTGTTTCCTAAATTAAAAATGAACCAATTAATATTATATTTGAGATGAATGAGAATTAAAGTGTTTTTAGTCAACTGGTTTCTAGATTTCTCCCATTAAAAATAATTCTGACAGGAATTAAATTTTTAGTGGCCAATCATACAAGACAGGACAGTAATCTGGGCTTATCCAGAAGCAGAAAGCAGTTCTCCAACCATATCTAAGACAGTATTGTAGAAGCACTTCAGACTCTTTAAATGTATACCAACAGCCAAATTCTAGGCCTAAACAAACTAAGCTCTCAAACTCTTAAAATTCACTCTGAATAGCTAATAGGAAAAGTGGTCTGAAAAAAGGACAGAAAAAGCTTTTTTCAGATTTATTCTGTAATTTTTGTAAATCACATTTTTGGAAAGAGGTAGGAAGTAAGTAAAATTCTAAATATAGGCTTTTTCTTAGTTATGTAAAGTATTTTATTTCTAACCTAAAAAGAGTAGCTCTTATATTAGATGTTTTCAGTTCTCACCATTTAAGGTTAGTTGAACGAAATTGTTGATGTTGAAAATTCAGTGAAATTCAAATCAAAATTGAGCTAAATAGGGGCTGTCAGACTGATGAGACTAATTCCAACTTTTGCGTTTTTCCCAAGAAAATATATTTTTGCTTTTAAGGAGATAGAGACAGGGAAAGCATGCACTGATACTCCAGTTTGGGGATAGAGAGGATTCCCAGAGTTGTCAGGTGCCTAGAACATCAAGGCTTTAAAGGAAGGTAAAGATACTATGCATGAGAGAAAAGAATTTAGAGAAGAACAGGGCATTGCAATTAGGGGCAAGGCTGAGAGGGGAAGAATGGTGTAAGACCTTGGGTTTTGTATGGGGATCCTTATTAATGTCCATAAAATGCTTGGTGAAGGCATGCGCTGCAGGAACTGGAAACGACAAAGCTCGACACCCGGAATGAGACGGCAGATCAAGGTGGCCTCCAGAGACACAGGAGGGGGACCATAAGAGTATAAGACCTGGGAATTAGAAACTGTGGGGAGAACTTCAGACTGGCAATGGAAGTAACACAAGTGGGGGCTACGCTAATTTCTGATTTCTCAACACTAAGGCAATTCCAGGTAATACCTGGTTTACATAGCAAATAATGGTTAGGGGCAGCACACCAACAAATATTAGGTAAACCCATTTGTAAATTCTATCTTTTCTCCTACTTCCACCCTTCCAAACATGAACAATACAATGACAACAGTAGTTTGATCTTTGTTTTTCTTTTTAATGTTTATTGATTTTTCAGAGAGTGATATAGCACCAGTGGGGGAGGGGCAGAGAAAGAGGGAGACACAATCTGGAGCAGGCTCCAGGCTCTGAGCTGTCAGCACAGATCCCAACACAGGGTTTGGACCCACAAACCATGAAATCATGACCTGAGCCAAAGTCAGCCGCTTAAACTACTGAGACACCCAGGCACCCCAATAGTTTGATCTTTGAAGTTCGACCTCAAGTTAAATCCTAGCTCTGCCATTTCCTAGCTGTTAGACTTGAACTAATCACTTAACTTTCTGAGTCTCAGTTCCTTTGTTGAATAAAAATGAATGCAGGACACATCTTGCAATATGGCATATAATAAGTGCTCAATAAATATGGGTTTACTGAATGACAAGTTTGCCAGGAGAAAAAGATGTGATGTTAACACCAAGCACATGTGTGGCCAGGCCCTGAACAAATGTTAGCCATGCCTCCTATGTCATTCCATTTTGTGATTACTTGAAGTGCCAGCCACATTTATAAAAGAAAGAGAGAGAGAAAAGGAGAAAGGGAGAGGGTGGTAGGTAGGGAGGGAGAAAGGAAGTTCTTTGACAACTAATTCATCAAGTTCCATTTCAGGCATTTTACTCAAAATTTGCAATGGCCAGTAGCCAAGAAATACTCTCAATTACTGTTATGTGTTATTACTTTCCAACAAAAAAGCAGGGAACTGATAGTTTATCCATGTATAATTATGCTTTTTCTTAATGAAAATATGAAGACCTATTTTTTATCAACTGTACTAGTCAGCTATTACCACAATGATCCTACAGAATAAAACATCCCAAATTCATTGGCTTACAATAAGCATTTATTCTCGTGTTCATGTCCGTATGTGAACTGAAGTTTGGCTGGTCTAGGCAGGGCTTGGTTGGGTGGCTCTGCCTCAGATTGTGGGTTGGGCTCAGGTTCATTCTACCTGTGTTCATTCTGGAACCAAGCTGAAGAAGGGGCAACAACTGCCCAGGAAAAGCTCTTCTCAAGGGATACTACCAGTGTGCAAAACCAAAGCCAAACCATGCAAACATACTTAAGGCTTTATGTCACATCCATCAATATTCCATTGACCAAAGTAAGTCTCATGGCCAAACCTATTATCAGTGGAATGGGACTGAACAATCAGAAAGTACCCAATAGTGAACACTAAAATCTTAAGTAGTTGGGTATAATTGCATTATATGTCTATGTATACATGGAGTTGAATTTATACTAATGAATCTCTAAAAGAACTTATGGTAATTAAGAGGAAATTCTAGAGAGATGAGGCATTAATGAAGATAATTTCTGATACTCCAATTACTAAAAAAAATGATGTAACTCAAGCTTGAGATGCTCATCTATAATGATGTAGGAAATAACTTGAGCATATGTTTTACGTGTTTCAATTGAATCAGACTGTCTTATTCAAAATGCTATGTCAAACCACCAAAAGTAATTGATTACACTATTAAAAGAGAAGATAAATCTTTAGTATTTTGTGAGATTTACAGTTGAATAAATATTTGTTACTTCGTAAAATTTTTAAGTGCGTCTGTGGAAAGTTCTAATATATCTTGCTTATTTAAAAGACGTTTTCCAGGGCTCCTGGATGGCTCAGTTGTTGAGCGTCCGACTGCAGCTCAGGTCACGATCTCATGTGAGTTTGAGCCCCTGGTAAGGCCCTGTGACGACAGTTCAGAGCCTAGAGCCTGCTTTGGATTCTGTGTCTCCCTCTCTGTGCTCTCTCCTCTCTCTCTCAAAAATAAACAAACATTAAAAAAAATTTTTTAAAGACACTTTGCAAAATGTATTTATTGATTTAAAAAGGAAACATTAGGGGCGCCTGGGTGGCTCAGTTGGCTGAGTGTCTGACTTCGGCTCAAGTCAGGATATCACAGTCTGTGAGTTCAAGCCCCACATCAGACTCAGTGCTGACAGCTCAGAGCCTGTAGCCTGCTTCAGATTCTGTGTCTCCCTCTCTCTCTCTCTGCCCTTTCCCCACTCACACTCTGTCTCCCTCTCTCAAAAATAAACATTAAAAAAAATTTTTTTAATAAAAAGGAAACATTAGGTCAACATAAGTGCTTTGAAGTTTACGCATTTTCAACAATCTTAAAATTCTAGATTGAGAAAATAGCAGACATCAAAAATTACATTTAGTCAAAGAGAACCAATCTGTTTTCAATCATCATTTTACAAATTATTCAGTGCAAGCTTAGAGAAATGATTTTAATTAAGGAAGATTACACTTGGGTATTAATATGATAAAATATGCTGACATAATATTTAAAATCTATGTGGTGATAACAGAAACAAAGAATTCCTTAGCAATTTAAAAAAAAACAAGTTTAACAGAAAATCCGATTTCTAGAGTTCCACTGGTCTGTACCTGGAGACTTCAAATGTAACAATATTAGTTATCTATGTTAGGTATTGAAGACACCTTAGGACCAACTGCTTTGGTCAAAAGTATTATAAACTATCTTAACTACTGGATAGGAGAGATCTCGTATATTAATTCCAGTGAATGAATCTGTAAATTATTCCTTCAAGCTTTCTCTAACATTAACATCATACCTATTCTATTGTCATTTATTTTCTACTTCCCCCTATTATTCCTCCTTTCAGATACCTCCAATACATCTGATGTGAACAAGTCTCAAATCCAAACTCCTCCCGGTGGCACCCCAAATCCTCCATTGTGTTATCCAAACCTATTTTCTACTGCCCCGTAACATGAGTTCATAACTCTTGCTAAGCTGGTCCAGTGATTCAAAAACATAGTTAAGGTCTATTATCCCTCACTTGCAAAACAGATAACCAGTGCCTCTGTATAATATTTGACTCATCTTTTTTTTTTTAACCTTTTATTTATTTTTGAGACAGGGAGAGACAGAGCATGAGCAGGGGAGGGTCAGAGAGAGGGAGACACAGAATCTGAAACAGGCTCCAGGCTCTGAGCGGTCAGCACAGAGCCCGACGCAGGGCTTGAACTCACGGACATCGACATCATGACCTGAGCAGAAGTCGGCCGCTCAACCGACTGAGCCACCCAGGCGCCCCGACTCATCTTTTTTTTTTTAACCCATCTTTTAAGACTCTGCTCAAGTTCTACCTCTTACACACAAGATTTCTTATCAACTCCACCTTTCAGAGAGCTCTTGCACCTCTAATCTTTGTTAGCACTTACTATCTGATGTGTATATGAAGTTTATCATGTAATTGTCTTGACTTGAACTTCTCACATTATCTTATCCCTTTGTAGATTCTAATGGCTCTAAGTGTACATTCCATGTCCAAGATAAATACTCCAGGCTGCCCATCCAAGATTCATTCTCCTCTTCTTCCTTATGAACAGAATTCAAATTTTGGGGGGTAACAACATTCCTAGTTAAAAACACTCACCTTCCCCAATTCCTGGCAGATGGAAATGCCCCTGTGACCAAATTCCTGACCAAAGAAATAAGAGATGTCTATTTTTAGAGACATCTAGAAAAGCTACTGTTCTGATAGAAAGGAATGACAACATAAATGATGCTTGGAGATGGAAGACCCTCATATGATCATAAGGACAAAATGTGACATGTTTTATATGTCCATAACGTTAAGAGCAGAATAAGTCTGGGGCATTCATGACATCATGACACCACTGTACCAACTGTATCAGCCCTAGACTGTATACCTCCAGACTTACTGAGAATAACTCCTATTCCATTAAGCTAGTCTAGTTGGATTTCCATTACATAGAGCAAAATGTCAATCCAAAGTAATCAGTCAGAACACTTTTTATGAATATTTTAAATAATTACCCCTAAATTGCTCAATGCTTAGCACTGTGCTAGTACACAAAAAAATGCAAAAACACATATGATCTGTAGTCTGCAAAGATTATCAATTGAAGAAAAGACATGCACAACATAAATGATTAATACAACTTGTGTATCAGTCATTTAATAAATACTTGCTGAGCGTATGTTTATATATGTAGCATACCAGCAGATGAAAAGTATATCAGTCAAGGACTATTTCCAAGAGATTATAAGAGATACATACATCCATTTTAGTATTTATAATATCTTTTGTAAAACCTACCAATAGATATAGGTATGTATTTGATGTGTCTTCATAAGTAGCCATAAGAAAATGTGCAGGACTAAGCACCATAAAAATAAATGACAAATCCTAGTTTCAGGGAAGACGAAACTTTTAATCAATGGCATCAAAACAGGGTTCTTTCATACAGAAGGTCCATTTGTGAAGTACTCTGAAGAATGGAGGAGATAGAGGTCTGTGGAAATGAGGGTGGGGTGAAGAAGTGTCTGGGTATTAGGGGACAAGAAATAGAGAAAACTAAAAAAAAAACGTAAGGTTTTGGGGTAGGATAATGATGGAAATACTAACAGAAATAAAGAACAAAGAAGAAGGTACATGTTTGGGAGGATAAGTAACATGTTGAGTTTAGGACAATACCCAGTCTTGGTAACAAAATAAATAGACGGAAAACAAGCTTTTCTTTAATCCTCATCCAGCTATATTCTATTCTCTATTCCCTTCCACATCCAGCTAAAAGCATCTCACTTTTACCTCATCACCTTTACTCTAAGCTGGCTTTAATATCTTAAAATATGCATCTGAAATAAATACTTAACAAAATTAACAGTCAAAGTCTAGAGATGTGCTGTTGAATGTGGTTGAAATTTCAATTATTTTTAAATCAAATAAAGTAAAATTAAGTTTTTAAATTTCAGTTTTCTCATTAGCCACAGGTTGAGTTCTCAAATGGCCACCTGTATGACACATTAGGAGAATAATCCCATAGTTACAGAAAGTTCTACTGGACAGTGACAACCTAGAGTCTTTCTTTTCGAAGTCAGTAATTAAGCAAGGAAGCCCACTTATTACAATTTTCAACACTTTCCTAGACTAGGTTTGAACCTACACCATGGGTCAAGAAGGAGAAATGAGATCTAAATGGTAAGAAATGACTGTCTCTATGAAAAACCTAGAAAAATAAAATAAAAATCTATTAGAAATAACTATTTTCAAAATGGAATATAAAACAAGTATGTTCAAATTTATATGTTTTTGTGCTAACAAATATTTTTTCTCAGAAAGAGCAAAAGGTCCTATTTACAACACCAACAAAGAATAAAGTATTTTGCAATAAACTTAACAAGAATGTGGAATAACTATATGAGTAAAACTTAAAAAGGTCATTAGGAAGTAAAAAAAAAAAAAGATGAGTAAATATGGATATCTATGTTATTCTAGATTTACTGAGAAATGATTAACATGTAATATTGTATATGTTTAAAGGCCCATGATGTGATGATTTGACATATATATATTATATATATATAGTGATATGATCACCACAATAAGGTTAATTAATACATCCATTACCTCACATAGTTGTTTTTTGTGTGTGATGAAAACATTTAAGATCTACTCTTAGCAACTTTCAATTATAAACTATAATACCATTAACTATAGTCACCACATTTTACATAGCATGGGATATTATAAATATGTTAATCTCTCCAAATTAAGCTTTACATTTAGCATAATTCCAATTAAAAACTCAAGCTGCAAACATTTTTGTATCTTGACAAATTATTCTCAAATGTATCTGGAAGATAACCCACTGTTAGACTAACCAAGAAACTTTAAGAGGTTTTGCTCTAACAGACATCAATCGAAGAAAAAAATAAGCAAAAATAATAAACAAAAATTAAAACACACCCGGATCTTACACAGGAAGAAAATACATCAAGAAAATTAAATGTAAATGCCTCAGAACAGTACTGATTATTCATATGGATCATTCTTTATGAACAAACTGGCAGCTCAAATTAGTGGAGAGATGAATTATTTAACAAAGGATTTTAGGAAAAAAGTCAGCTTTCTGTCTCGTAAATGGGAGACAAATTCTATATTGGTTAAAGTTTTTAGTGTTAAAACAGAAACCAACGAAGTACAAGAAAAAAAACAACATGTCTTAGTAATTTTTTTAACTTGTATTTAGAGGGACTTCCTGAGCATGATCGCAAAAGCAGAAACCATGACAAGACTGAGAGATTGGACTCATAAAAATGTCAATCTTCTGTATGGTGCAACCAACCCCCCACCTAAACGATTATAATTTTCTTAATGATGAGTTTTGTTAAATAATGTATGTACATATGTATATATATATTTATTTTCTACATCAGTACAGTGGAATGTCACACGGCCTTTATTAATAATTGGGAGATGTATTTATTGACATGGAAAGATACTAACAAAAAAGATTATACCTATGTGTGGTATGCTTCCAGATAGTCATAAATTTATATAAATGTACAATTAAACATCTGGAAGAAGAGACACCAAAATCATATTCACTATCTCTAGATAGAGATTAAAATTTAAAGGTACCCGTTTCAATACTATCTTCTATTTTTTCTAGAAGTAAATACATATTACCTTGGTAATAAGAAGTGTTTTTGGGGGGCAGCTGGGTGGCTCAGTGGGTTAAGTGTCCAACTCTTGATTTCGGCTCAGATTATGATCTCACAGTTTGTGAGTTTAAGCCCCACATCAGGCTCTGCACTGACAGAGTAGAGTTTGCTTTGATTCTTTGTCTCCCTTTCTCTCCACCCCTCACCCGCTCCCACATGCTCACTCTCACTCTCAAAAATAAACATTAAAAAAAAATTTTAAGAAGTATTTTTAAATTCTTGTGGTGAAAATAGCCAAGACATTAAAAAAAGAAAGAAAGAAAAATAACTTCTATTAAACTGTGGTTATTTCTAGGAAGCAGGATTACACTTGATTAATATTTTCTTCTTCTCAGACTTTTTGAATGTTTTTGTACAAGGATATATTTACTCTTTCAATAAAAATGAAGTAAATTTGATTTATCAAATATATCTGGCTACTGTGCAGCTACTGATTACACGCTACTTTATAAAAGGAAACTTCCTCAGTCAATAGGTGAAGTGCCCAATAACGAATGGACGTGACATCCCGTTTCACATTTTGTGTCCAGGTCACATATAATAAGCTGTGTGTACAAGGTCAGAAATTAAGCCATTTTCTTTGTATTCTTTTAGTGTTCTCACTCCTCTTTTGATGCTGGCAGTAGGAAAGCTGGTGGTAAAGGCCTGAAAGACAGACTACTACTACTATCATAACTGGGTCATTCTAGCCCCAGTAAGGCATAAAAAATGCATTCTTATTCAACAGTGCAGGCAAAGGGAGATTACATCTGAAGATCCAGGGTGACAGGTGAATTCAAACTAAAATTAAAAAGCAAAGCAAAGTAGAAATTCTATGTACGATTTTACGTATGTTCTAGGACAACTTCCTGGACAACTTCTAGGACTAGCTTCCTGTAATGTTAAAGGCAATCTATCCACTTGGTTATCCAAAGATCATGCTCCCCCTAAGTATATTAGCCAGAGGACCTAGCTAATTTTCCACAAGATTCCTGCATGTCCAAACATAAAGGTTCCAACAATACAGAGATCAGTAAGACAAACTCTCCAGCTTCAAATGATAAACCATCTAGAAGCGCCTGGGTGGCTCAGTCAGTTAAGCATCCAACTTCAGCTCAGGTCATGATCTCGCATTTTGTGGGTTTGAGCCCAGCGTTGGGCCCTGTGTTGACAGCTCGGGGCTGGGAGCCTGCTTCAGATTCTGTGTCTCCCTCTCTCTCTGCCCCTCCCATGTTCACGCTCTGTGTTTTTCTCTCTCTCAAAAATTAAACATTAAAAAAAAATTTTCTTTAATTTTTTTAAATGATAAACCATCTAATAGGTGCCTCTCCTGAAAAACTACACGGCCACACCATCACCACTACTACTATACCAAATTCATCCATCCATCCATTCATTCTTCATTAGTTTGTTCATTCATTCACCTACAATGAATACCTATGTGCCTGCCAAACACCATGGCAGGCAGTGGGTGCAGCTTACAATCAGCCTCTTATCAAATGTAAACATATTATGCTCCTGATTGAAATCCTGCCAGATCTAAATTAGCTAAAAGTAAATTCAAAAAAGAAGAAAAAATGCAGAGATACTGGCATCATAAAGAATACAGGTTTGCTCTGAATTTTCAAGTACGGATCATGCTCTACCCTTTTGGTCCATTAGAGATGGAAATAATGAGTCGTACAAGAGAGAAGGCCCTGTAATGCAATCCATAGAGAAATGGCAGGTGTCAGATATCTGAAACATGGAAAAAGTAGGAGAAAAACACTGAAGAGACTAGGGTTAAATTTATTCTTTGGTAAATGAATCGCTTCTATTTTTTTTTATTTAAAAAAATACTTAACGTTTATTTATTATTCAGAGATAGAACATGAGCATGGGAGGGACAGAGAGAGGGAGACAGAATCCAAAGCAGGCTTCAGGCTCTGAGCTGTCAGCACAGAGCCCAACGGTGGGCTTGAACTACAAACCATGAGATCATGACCTGAGTCAAAGTCAGATGCTGAACCAACTGAGCCACCCAGGTGCCCTGAATCACTTCTATTATTTAGAAATTAAAAGCAACCAGTAACACATGAAAATGTGAACATTATAGTTCTCAAAGTAAAATAAAGTTATATACTGAAACATAAAACTAACAACACTTTCCAGAGCCAGCACTGGACATAGAAGACACCAAAGCCAAGCTTCATGGTCAGTGTTTCAGCCCAGCTAAACAGATCTGGATGTTCACAGCCTCAGCAGAGCAAAGGCTACAAGCAGTTAGAGTTATCTCTTAAAACCTAGGACATATCCAAATTGTTTAATATATATATATGTTTAATATATATATATATATATCCCATTGTCAGGTCTTAGACATGAGATTTAAATATGGTAGTGCTATGCTTTAACAGTGGATCTAAAACTGAGAACCTATTCACAAATCTATTTAAACATAAATTTGTATTTGGAGCCCCAAGTCTTTTTTTAGTAACACTGAACTGCTGAGTACCCCCTGGCAGCATCTCTCAAACTAAGATCTATGGCTATAGTATTAAAGGTCTTCAAATTCTTGATGATGTTTTAAAAAATACTTGTCTTTAATTTTATAATTTTTTAAAAAGGAATATAAAGATAGTCTGCATCTTTTGGATGATCCCCATGCAAGTGCATACTGCCATAAGATCTTTATGCAGTAGTTTGTATGTACAAGGGGGTTTATGTCAATGACATCAGGGAAAGCTGTATGCCTGAAAGGTCTCAGGGTCCAAATAAGCAGAGTAGTGAGAGAGCCCAGTATCATCTTTGTGCCAACCTGTGTCCATTTATTGGAAGTATGGTCCTAAGTATGTAAAATTTTTTCCATTGCTAATTCCATTGCAACAATTACATCACATATCTATTTAATGAAGATGTCAATTAGGCTAACTTTATCGTCAAGTGATGAGGCTTTACAGAGTTGCCAAGTACTGTATCTTTAATGTGCTGTTCCAAGACTACTCACTGGCAGAGTTTTACTCAAGATGAAGCTTGATTAGCTTAACTTCCAATTACAGACTTACAGGTATTAACATTCTTTGAACAACATACTTACATAAACAGGCATTTGTTGAGTATTACCAGAATCCAAATACAGAAACAGATGAACCACACAACTAGGCCTGTGGTGATATCTTTCTGTTATAACTCCCCAAATCAACAGCTATTTCAGCAAAGCAGCATCACCCATCCCATTAAATCCATGGGGATTTGCATTTAACTGCAATGCTCATTTGAACTCTAATGGCATCATAGTCTGATTTATATTTAATATACTATATGAAACTCAAACAAATTTACATTAAGAGCTGTAAGCATAGGGGCACCTGGTTGGCTTAGTCAGTTAAGCATTCGACTTCAGTTCAGGTCATGATTTTGGCAGTCCATGGGTTTGAGCCCCACCTTGGGCTCTGCACTGACAGCTCAGAGCCTGGAGCCTGCTTCAGATTCTGTGTCTATCTGTCTCTCTCTCTCTCTCCCCCTTCCCCGCTTGTGCTCTCTCACAAAAATAAACTTAAAAAAAGGGTTACAAGCATAAAATATATTGTAGTTTTAAATTTGTGCATATTAAATAGCATAATGAACAATATAAGTAAAATAAGCAATTTAATATAATAATTTCAGTCAGCACTGGAATTTCACAGGGATTTTATTTTTTTCTTCAATAAGGTAGGACAAATCCTTCTGCTTGAGGAACTCTGCTTTATGGCACATTAGTCTTCTCCAGGATTTAAGAGAAAAGGAAGCACATTACCATGGTTCTCTGTTGGCAGCTTAAATTTTAGTTCTTTATTTCAAAGTCAGTTTCTCTGTGTCCTTGCTTCTGCTTTATTACCCAACTTCAAAGCTCAAAGTAACTTTGCAGGCCATCTAGAGATGGCCAGAAATGGTAGGACACAATCAGGAAAAGGAGTCCTTTTGTAACAGTCACTATACTAAAATGTAATTGCTTTCATTTTTATCTCAGCTGTTAGTTTCTGCAGAGACAGGACAGTGTCGAAGCCTATCACGACTGGCAGGCTTAATAAATGTTTGCCAAATGACGGAATAAGCCATTCCAGGTTATCTTCTCAATTCCTCTTACTCCAGTCTGACTCCAAGAAAATGCATCAGAACAAAGTCTTAATATAGTTATTTTAACTATATAAGAAACACTCTACAAGAAATGTACTTGATGTTGACTGATCAGTCACACAACCTCTGTAGGAGGCTCTCCAAATGATCATTGACAATCCTAAGATGACACTAACAGTTATATTCAAATTTTCCAAAGAAAAGAAGCATGAACAACATTATCTCCCTTCCACAATAATCATTAACTATGAAGTAATGAACATATCAACCCAGAACAAGAGTCCAAAAGCCAAGAGGGAATTAAAATAAGTTATATAGTAAAAGGCAGGATTAAAAATGTTGTAAAATATATTTTTAATTTACTGGTTCACAAAAGTGAACAGACTCCCTACCTCCTCCCAGATATATTTTAAGAAAACAGATTTTTTAAGAAAAAACTTTCTGGGTGGTACTAACCTAGAAGCCAGCAAACATTCCTAGCTTCATTCTTAAGAACTGATGAAATACATCTGCAAAAATAAACAGCTTGAAAAAGCTGAGCTTGCCAAAAAAAAAAAAAAAGTGCTTTTGTCATTTCCTCAATAGTTTTCTTTAATAAAGGAGAAATCCAAGTAAAAGCTAATAAACTTTATATTAGGGATTGCCTCAGTGAACATACATGTTCTCCACATACACACACAATCACAGAATAAAGTGTGACAACACAGTCTGATAAATGGCTAATCCTATAAAATTTTATTTATGACACAGAATATCACTCAGTACTATATGCAAATAACAATTTTCTCCTTAATATTTTTCTATAACCAGAACCTATACAAGCCCTGGAAAAAAATCTCCCTTTCCTTCCAAAGTTTAAACCTAAATTCTTATCAGCAGGTGGTCCCATGAGTTAAGTCAATCACTAAGCCCCTATTTCAGTTTGTGCTCCTGTAGCAAAGAGGCTTTGGAGCTAAGAAAGTCATTTCTGTTGTATCCCGCTATTCTGGACAAAAATTAATTTCCTGTCCAACCCTAGGGGTCACATGACACTAAGTTAATGAAAAGTCACGTACAGATCAAGCTCCAACAATTAAACACACACACACACACACACACACACACACACACACACACACACTTCCCATTCACCATTCTAAGATTTAAACAAAAAACTATAATCATCTTAGGGAAAAAACATAGTTGAAGACTGTTACATAAACTGAAAATAAGAAACCCAAGATTAAGGACAGTATAGTAGATTGCAATTTATACCTTAGTACTCCAAAGATGAGTGGGGGACATGAAACATATAAATCAGCATCAGGACGGAGGGGGCAAAAGGAGGGAGGGAGAGAGAGGGAAGACAGCAGAGAGGCAGAACCACTTTAGAACTGTACGGAAAAGTATCAATACATTTTTTTTTTTTTAACTTCAGAGACAAAAAAAAAAAAAAATTAGAGGGTGGAGTGCCACCTCCAACCAGATCACATGAGGTCAAAGGAAAAGCAAGCTCAGCATCTCCTTGAGCTGGAAGAGCTAGAAGCGTACACAAACCACAGAAGGAATAGAACAAAGAAGATACATTTTATGGATCTTTGTGAGGTCCTGGAACATTCTGTGTTGTAACAATTTTAGGATTTCAGAAATTCCACAGGATTGCCAATTGATTAGACTTCTATCTTTTGGCCAGTACTCTAACTGTGTGCTCAAGATTGCCCAGTATTGAATTCACACAAAGAACTTGAAAGCTCAGTTTCAAAAAACAGACTGAAACAATACGATTATAGAAGACTGACCCCTCCCCCCAAAAGGGAAAAAATCCCAATTGATAAGAAGTATGGTTTGTGATTTATATGTTTCATGTCCCCCACTCAACTTGAGTACTAAGGTACAAATTGCTATCTTTATTACTGCAAAGTTGTATCAAATATTGAATCCAAGCTACCTGAAGACCTAGTTACCATTATCTTTAATTTAGGTTCATCTCTACATAAATAAAAACATATGTAAGATGCCCAGTGATCATTAATTTTATGTGTCAACTTGGTTAGACTCCACAGTGCTTGGTTGTTTGGTCAAATACTAGTCTAGATGTTGCTGTAAAGGTATTTTAAAGATCTTATTAACATTTATAATCAGAAGACTTTAAGTAAAGCAGATTATTCTCCATTATGTGGGTGAGCATCATCCCATCAGTTATAAGACCTTTACAGCAAAAACTGAGGTATCCAAGAGAAAAAGAAATCCTGTCTCCAGACTACAACTTAGAAATTCTGCCTGAGTTTCCAGCCTTCTGACTAAGAGCAGCAATATCAACTCCTACCTGAATTTCCAGCCTAGAAGCATATTTTACAGATTTCAGATTTGCCAGCTCCCAAAATAGTAAATCAATTTCTATATTTGTATAGAAATATATATATATATAGAAATATATACACGTGTGTGTATAATACCTGCATTTCCAGCCTGGAAGCATATTTGGCAGATTTCAGACTTGCCAGCTCCCATAATAGTAAATCAATTTCTATATTTGTATACATATGTAGTACACGTGTGTGTATAATAGTATACTAGTATATTATATATATGTGTGTGTGTGTATGTAAACATACACACACACACACACACACACACACACACACACACTATTGGTTCTGCTTCCCTGGAGAACTGATTAATACAATGCCCAAAACTCTAACAAAATATCAATCTATTTCATTTTTCCTAACATTATTCAAATTTTCTAACTAGCAGTCAAGATTGGTTATCATCAAATTTTCAGGGTTTTCAAATCACTGAAAGAACCTGCATTAATAAAGAGAGAACCTACAAATGTTCCCTCTATGGCTTCTAGCTTTTATTACACTTATGGAATACTACGTGGCAACGAGAAAGAATGAAATATGGCCTTTTGTAGCAACGTGGATGGAACTGGAGAGTGTTATGCTAAGTGAAATAAGTCATACAGAGAAAGACAGATACCACATGTTTTCACTCTTATGTGGATCCTGAGAAACTTAACAGAAACCCATGGGGGAGGGGAAAAAAAAAAAAGAGGTTAGAGTGGGAGGGAGCCAAACCATAAGAGACTCTTAAAAACTGAGAACAAACTGAGGGTTGACGGGGGGTGGGAGGGAGGGGAGGGTGGGTGATGGGTATTGAGGAGGGTACCCTTTGGGATGAGTACTGGGTGTTGTATGGAAACCAATTTGACAACAAATTTCATATTTAAAAAAATAAAAAATAAAACTGTCTTGCAAAGCTGTTCATAAAAAAAAATAAATTCATTCTAAAATAAAAATAAAAATAAAAAATAAAAAATAAAAAATAAAAAATAAAACAGATTGCACCCCCTAGAGGGGAACCTTTAGTTTGCATTTCTAAATTATATTTTGGAACAATTAAGTCAATTTCATTTCTACAATTATGGAAAAAATTACAGATTTGATTAAACTAAAGTGAAATGGGTTGATACACCTGTTTCAGGGAAACAAAAAAGAGTCATCGATAACCATGAAGAATTTATATAATGCTAATAGGCACCTGGTATAAATAAAAGATGACATCTCTGAAAACTATGAGTCTTAGGTCTGTCAAAGCATAAAGGATAAATTATCTTGTTTTCAAAGTACCTTTTAGTGTATTAGTTTTGTATCAAACACAATAGAGATATCACTAATTATACCTTCAGCAAAGTGACAGCAATCTAATTAAATGAAAACACATAACATGTTTTAGGTAGAAACATTTTAGAAACATCATAGACTTGGGGAAGAAAAAAACATTTTAACTGAGTAGGAAAACAATCCCAGGTCATTCTCTGGGTGCATCCAGCAATGACAGTAAACAACAGATCTGCAATTCATGACATGTGCCTCTAATTCATAATGTCATCCATTACAAATATTTAAGCAAACTATTTGCAAACAAGTAAATTACAATAACATCTTGGGCCCAAGTTCCCAAACTTTAAACCCAAATGCCTTCAAGATTAGGGGGTGAACAGAAATGTGCGAAGTGTGAGGTGTAAGAGAGGGGTGAGGAGGCAGGGAGTGCATGCCCCATCAAAAAGATAAGTTTATATTAAAGTGACACAGTAACAACTTTATTCCTTCCCAACAGAATGCCTCAGCCCTGGGTGGAATTCAACAAATAGCTGCCAGTTTGTGATCTTTGAAGTAAACACAGTAAATTAGAACAGTATATACATGAGTTAGTGAAAGAATAGAGCCATAAATATCTAGAAAATATACTCTAAAAAGGGGTGCCTGTTTGCTAAGTACATGACTCAGGATTATTGGTATCTATTTAACCCTAAAGCAAAGCCTGCATCATTTGAAAAGTACAAAATTGGCTGCAGATGAGTATCCCTGACCCAATTATGTGAGTCACTTTGGTAAATCAGTATATGTTAAAAACTCTAGGAAGATAATCTGTACAGATTACAGGCACTAGGGAGACAGTTAAACTTTGGGGAACAGAAGAGAATTTCAGGAGAAGGGATTTAGGCAAGGAATGAAGTTATCGAAAGAGATTACTAGAAAGGAGATACCTGGTGAAGTAAATCTAAGTCTCTATAGAAAGAATGTTGAGGAGATGGGTCCCCACTATCTCCTGAGCCCTTGTGAGGAGATGAAAGCATCCCAGGCAATAGTGGTAGGACTGCTGCCTCATCTGGGAAGAGAGATCAACTAGAGGCATCTCAAGAAAGGGGAGGAGGGTGGGTGGGTGGTAGGAGTGGGTGCAAAGAGGAGATATGCAACCAGTATCATAAGAAGATAGGCAAAGGTTTTGTAAGAAACCAAGGATTAAAAAAAAAAAAAAAAAAAAAAAAAAAAAAAAAAAAAAAAAAAAAAAAAGCAGGCCTGTCTGTCAAGAGCTGAGTCTTCACTTTCTCAAAAATCTGCTTCTCGGGGCGCCTGGGTGGCTCAGTCAGTTAAGCATCCTACTTCGGCTCAGGTCACGATCTCGCGGTATGTGAGTTCGAGCCCCGCATCGGGCTCTGTGCTGACTGCTCAGAGCCTGGAGCCTGTTTCAGATTCTGTGTCTCCCTCTCTCTCTCTGACCCTCCGCCGTTCATGCTCTGTCTCTCTGTCTCAAAAATAAATAAATGTTAAAAAAAAAAAAAATCTGCTTCTCTCTGGGCATTATCTTTTCAATGCAAACTGGTTTCCTTTGCTTCTATATCTTGCCTTTGACCAAAATGTCCTCTCCAGGCCCAGGTGCAGTCTCACAGTTTTTGAGTTTAGCTCCCACAGGTTATTGGCAATATCCACCATGGCCAAGAGACTTCACTCACCACACGTAAACATGATTGGGAGAGAACACTCCCCTGGCAATAAAAAGGCAAAAAAACTTCATAGACGTCTCAGGGACTTAGCAGTTTGGGCTAGAAAAATCAGAATGGACAGAATAGGCATCTTCAACCAATTCCACGTTAATGGAAGAAACAATACAGATGTGTTAAGAATGTTTAAGGGGATACACACAGAAAAATTATAAAAATTTCAGGTGGACGGGCTAAAGGAAACATGAATTCTGAGGTCAAAATTCCAATGGAGGAAGTAAAATGCCTAGTACTGAAAACCAAACTAGTCAATGGGAACATGACATAAAGGAACTATCACATGATGAAGCAAAAATTACAAAGAAGTGTAAATTATTGGTGAAAATATAAAAGCCATGGGGGACCAATCCAGAATTTCCAGAAGAGAAAAAAGAACAGAAGCAATGAGCAAATAAGAAAACGTTTTTGAGCTGAAGGAAGAATTGAGTTTTCAGATCAAAGAAGTTCACCAAATGCCAAGCAGTTATAAGGGAGGCAGGGAGGTGGGGAGTCACACAAATGACATATTATGGTGAAGTTTTTGAACTCTAAGAATAAATTAAGTTTACAGACTTCGAGAAAGAACAGAATACTTACAAAGATCAAATAATCAGACTGCCAATGGATCTCTCATACACCATACTGGACCCTAAAGATGTGTATAGACTTTAAAGAAGGACTGCATTACAAGAATACTGTCTCCAGACAGTAGACAGTATATAACATTAATGAGAGAAATTTAAGATTTACAATGATTCAGGAAATAGATCACTCATTTGCCCTTTTTTGAAGGAAACAGGGTACTAAAAGAGTACTCCAGGTTTAACATATAAAAAAATTAGTCAGCATAATATCCCATATTATTAGAAAGAAAAAACAAACCATGTGGCCAGTTAAACAGATGCAGGGAAAAAAAATATTGTGACAAATTCTAGCACTCTTTCATGATTAAATACCACTCAACAAACTAGGAAGAGAAGGCAGCTTCTTCAACCTAACAAAGGACATCCATGAGACACCCACAGCTAACATCGTACTTAATGGTGAAAGCTTGAAACTTGTCCCTTTAAGAAGACAAGGATGTCCCATCCCAACACTTGTGTTCAACACTGTACTAGAGGTTCTGGCAAGGTTAATTAGGCAAGAAACAAAAATAAAATGCATCTAGACTGAACAGGAAGAAGTGAAACTATCTCTATTTGCAGATGACATCATTTTATATATAGAAAATCGTAAGGAACTGGGGCACCTGGGTGGCTCAGTCAGTTACATGTCTGACTCTTGATTGCAGCTCAGGTCATGACCTCATGGTTAATGGAATCCCAATACACTGACAGTGCAGAGCCTGCTTGGGATTCTCTCCCTCTCTCTGCCCCTCCATCACTCATGCTCTCTTTCTCGCTCTCAAAATAAATAAACTTTAAAAAAGTGAAAATCATATTACATCCAGTAAAAAACTATTATAACTAGTAAACGGACCCAGTAAGGTCAGAGGATGAAAGATCAAACAAAAAATCAATTGTTTTTCTATATACTAGCAGTGAAAAATGTGATAATAAAATTAAAATAGTTACAATCACAACAGAATCAAAAGGAATGAAATACTTAGGAATAAATGTAATAAATGAAATGCAAGACTATGCACTAGAAACTACAAAGTATTGTTGAAAGAAATTAAGGAAGACCTAAATAAATGGAAAGACATCCCATGTTCATGGATTAAAAGACTTAATATTAAGATGTCAATGCTCCCAAAATTAAATCTGTAGTTTCAATAAAATCCCTATTAATGGCACAAAAACAGACACATAGACCAATGGAATAGAATAGAAACCCCAGAACTAGACCCACAAATGTATGGCCAACTAATCTTTGACAAGGCAGGAAAGAACATCCAATGGAAAAAAGACAGTCTCTTTAACAAATGGTGCTGGGAGAACTGGACAGCAACATGCAGAAGGTTGAAACTAGACCACTTTCTCACACTATTCACAAAAATAAACTCAAAATGGATAAAGAACCTGAATGTGAGACAGGAAACCATCAAAACCCTAGAGGAGAAAGCAGGAAAAGACCTCTCTGACCTCAGCCATAGCAATCTCTTACTCGACACATCCCCAAAGGCAAGGGAATTAAAAGCAAAAATGAATTACTGGGACCTTATGAAGATAAAAAGCTTCTGCACAGCAAAGGAAACAACCAACAAAACTAAAAGGCAACCAACGGAATGGGAAAAGATATTTGCAAATGACATATCGGACAAAGGGCTAGTATCCAAAATCTATAAAGAGCTCACCAAACTCCACACCCGAAAAACAAATAACCCAGTCAAGAAATGGGCAGAAAACATGAATAGACACTTCTCTAAAGAAGACATCCGGATGGCCAACAGGCACATGAAAAGATGCTCAACGTCGGTCCTCATCAGGGAAATACAAATCAAAACCACACTCAGATACCACCTCACGCCAGTCAGAGTGGCCAAAATGAACAAATCAGGAGACTATAGATGCTGGAGAGGATGTGGAGAAACGGGAACCCTCTTGCACCGTTGGTGGGAATGCAAATTGGTGCAGCCACTCTGGGAAACAGTGTGGAGGTTCCTCAAAATATTAAAAATAGACCTACCCTATGACCCAGCAATAGCACTGCTAGGAATTTATCCAAGGGATACAGGAGTACTGATGCATAGGGGCTCTTGTACCCCAATGTTTACAGCAGGACTCTCAACAATAGCCAAATTATGGAAAGAGCTTAAGTGTCCATCAACTGATGAATGGATAAAGAAATTGTGGTTTATATACACAGTGGAGTACTACAGGGCAATGAGAAAGAACGAAATATGGCCCTTTGTAGCAACGTGGATGGAACTGGAGAGTGTGATGCTAAGTGAAACAAGCCATACAGAGAAAGACAGATACCATATGTTTTCACTGTTATGTGGATCCTGAGAAACTTGACAGAAACCCATGGGGGAGGGGAAGGAAAAAAAAAAAAAAAGAAGTTAGAGTGGGAGAGAGACAAAGCATGAGAGACTCTTAAAAGCTGAGAACAAACTGAGGGTTGATGGGGGGTGGGAGGGAGGGGAGGGTGGGTAATGGGTATTGGGGAGGGCACCTTTTGGGATGAGCACTGGGTGTTGTATGGAAACCATGTTAACAATAAATTTCATATATTGAAAAAAAAATTTAAAAAAAATCCCTATTAAAATTCCAGCTTCTTTTTGCATAAATGGACAAACTGATCCTAAAATTCACAATGAATTTCCAGGGACTATGAAGAGCCAAAATAATAATAATAATGATAATAACAATAATAATAAAAATAAAAACCTTGAAAAGACTTAAGTTGGATGACTCACACTTTCCAACTTCAATAGTCTAACAAATGATGCTGAGAAAACTGAATACCTAGAATTAAGGTAAAATTGAATACCTAGAATACCTAGAATACTCAAAGAATTAAGCTGAATCCCTAACTTTATACCCTATGTAAAAATTAACTCAAAATGAATAAAAGGCTTAAATAAAAGAGATTAAAATATAAAACTGGAAGCTCTTGGTTGTCTCAGTCGGTAGAAGAATGTGACACTTGATCTCATGGTTGCCCCATATTGAGGGCAGAGTTTACTTAAAAAATAAAAAATAAAATATTTAAAATATATATTCAAAACTCTTAGAAGAAAAAACTTGGTGTAAATCTTCCCGATTTTGGAATAACCAAGGTTTCACATATGTAACACCAGAAGCACAAGCAAAGAAAGAAAGACATTATCAAATTAAAAATTACTTTTTCAGAGCACACTATCAAGAAAATCAAAGGAGCCCACGGAAAGAGAAAATATTTTTGCAAACTCTGTATCTGATAGGGGTCTAATATCTAGAATACCATATATAAAAATTCTTACAACTTAACAAAAAGACAAATAACCTCATTTTTTTAAATGGGCAAAAAATGTGGCTAGGCATTTCCTCAAAGTCGTTGTACAAGTGGCTAATACATGAAAAATGTTAACATAATTAGCCAGCAGGGAAATGAAAATCAAAACCACAATGACATACCAGTTCATACCCACTAGGACACCTATTAAAAAAAAAAAAAAAAAACAAGAACAAGTGTTTTTGAAGATGTGAAGAAATCAGAACTCTCATACATTGCTTTGTTAAATGGTGCAGCCACTTTGGGAAACAGTTCAGCAGCTCCTCAAAATGTTAAAACATAGGGTTACCAAGTTAGCAGTTCCAATCCTAGGAATACACTCAAGAAAACTAAAAACTTAAGTCCACACAAAACCATGCACACGAATGTTTATTGCACCATTATTCATAATAGCCTAAAGTAGAAACAACCCAAATGTGAATGAATAAAAAATGGTAAAGCCACACAATGAATATTACTCAGCCATAAAAAGGAATGAAGTATTGATTCATGCTGCAACATGGATGAATCCAGAAAGAAACCAGACACCATATTGGCTCATATTGTAGCATACTATTTGCAGTAAATGTTCAGAATAGGCAAACCATAGGGACAGAGCATAGGTTAGTGGTTGCCAGCATTTGAGTGTACAGGGGAAGGCAGAGTGGCCACTAATAGGTTTCTTTTGCGGCTGATGAAAATATTCTGGAATTAGATAGTCATGATGCTTGCAGAATTTTGTGAATATACTAATAACCAACAAGTTGTTTTCTCTAAGCAGCAGAAGAGGAAATCAAAGATTTGAAGCATGAAAAAGATTGAATGCATAGTTGCTGGCTTAAAGATGGAGTGGATCATATGATTCCACTCACACGTGAAATTTAAAAAAACAAAAACAAGCAAAGAAAAAAAGAGACACACACACAAACCAAAAAACAACCTCTTAACTACAGACAACAAACTGAGGGCTGCCAGAGGAGAGGAATGGGGGGATGGGTGAAATAGGTGATGGGGATTAAGGAGTGTACTTATGAGGAGTATTGGGTGATGTGTGGAACTGTTCAATCACTGTATTGTACACCTGAAACTAATATAACATTGTATGCTAACTACATTGGAATTAAAATTTTTTAAAAGGTGGAGTGGATCATATCACTCCTAAGAGCTGAAAGCGACCCCCAGAAAAATGCCAGCAAAAAAGTGAGGATCTCAGTCCTACAATCACGAGAAACTAGATTCTGCCCAAAACCTGAAAGCACTTGGAGGTAGATTTTTCCACGGTGCGTGAAGAGTGACAGGAACCTGGTTTCCAGCTTGGTGATACCTTGACCAGAGAACCCAGCAATGCCATGTCAGACATGTGACCTCCACGACTGTGAGCTGGGTGTTGTTTTAAACCACTAAATTTGTAGAAAGCTGTTACATATTGATAGAAAACTAACAGACTCCTCCTCCAACAGTGGCTGGATCTTGGTAAATGTCAGTCACCACTTTTATCAGTGAAAGGAAGACAGGTTAATGCCCCTGGGGGTAACCAATGGGAGAGTCAGTAGAGAAGTCTCTCAGTCTCTTCCCAACCTAGTGAACAGGATAAGAAAATAATTCTGAGATGCATTCTTCCTAGCTCCCCCAGGGTCCTGAGAGGTAAAGTGCCCCTGGTGGCCCAGGGGTAACCGGATCCCAGCTCAACATCAATTGCTTATCAGCTGTTTTTTCTTCTGTTTCACTCTCCCTTCTCTGTCACTGCTTCCTGGGATTGCCTCCCAAATAAATCAGTCACACCCAAGCCAGGTCTTAGGCTCTGCAGGGCAATCAAAGCTAAAATAACCTCCAAGCCTCATTATCCTCATCTGTAATATGGGGGTAATACTACCTAACATCATTAATACTTTAATGCAGTGCTGTTAAGAGGACTTTACATCCAGTGATAAATGTAGTACTCTCATCACAGTGCCTGGCACACAGTAAAAATTCAACCAATTCTACTTTGTTCATAGCAAAACAGCTAGTGACAAAGTAAAATGTACAATGTCATGTTTTTACAGGAAACCAAACAGGTAATTTTAAATAAATGTGAGGCTATCTTACAGCACAGTGTTTCTTGATGGGGACAATTTTGCCCTCCCGGGGACATGTGGCAATGTGTGGAGACAGTTGTGATTGTCACAAGTAGGAGCTGTTACTGGCATCTAGTGGATAGAGGCCAGGGATGCTGCTTAACATCTTATAGCACATGACAGCCCCCTCACAATAAAGAATTATCTGGCCAAAATGTCAACAGTGCCAAGGTTGAGAAACACTGTCTAGCACAATATCCTGATTACAATAGGAACCTCTTAAATATTTAATGTAATTCATCAAACCTCTAAAAAAATTTTTTTTAAATAATCCTATCACAAGAATAAAATTAAGTGTTAACATAATGTCTATGTTGACCACATAAAGAAAACCTAATGAAACATACCTCCATGGCTCACTTGGGAAGAAAGGACACATCTTAACAATAAAGTGGGTTAAATATCAAGGAGTGGCAGAAATTTCTAGATACCCATATAATACACATTTAGCCTTTCTTCCTTAGTAAGAGAACCCCAATTTTAATTGACATGCCAATATGCCCAGCTCAAAGAATTTATTCACCATCCTTTTTTGTGACTATGTCACTGAAAGAGGCTCCCCCCAAAATACTTTTAAGCCAGGAAGCATGCCTTTATGCCTTTGCTCCTTCTTCCTTCTTGCTGCCTGGGCTGTGGATGTTAGAGCTGAGCTGTGGGGGCCATCCTGCAAATGTGAGGAACCCTGGAGGATGGAGTCTATGATCCTTATGATTAAGGAACTGCCAAGTCAGTCTTGAATTGCTTGTCTCTGGACTTTTCTTACCCAAGGAGAAAAAAAACAAAAAAAATTTTTTACATGGGTTTTCTGTGACATGTAGCTAAGCCTATTCCTAACACTTACTCAAGAGATTAAACCTACAAACCATAGTCACGAAAGATGACTGAATGTCAAAGAAGCTATATTTGAAATATCATCTCTCAGTTAATTATCATGCCAAACAAAGAAGTCTAAGCACCTGAGAAGGTCTGCTGTGGTACAAGAGGGTGACTGAATCTGTCCGTGGTGTGCATAGCCGTCCATGTTGGAAGCACTTCAGGAATCAACAACAATATTCTCAAAGAAGCTAATAAGACTACCAGAAGAGAATCATCAACCTGTAGACAGCTGCATACAATGTTCAGTGAAGATCAAAATCTGCTACTGAAAATTTAACTAAGAAGAAAACAGTGATACAATTTAGCCAGAATTTTAAGGTCTCTATTCAGACCTAGTTTGGGGAGGTCCCCCAAACAAGCAGAATGCATATGATTCTTTTTCTGCTTCTACTTGCATATTAATTATCAGTGAACACAACTTCCTGGGATACCTGGGTGGCTCAGTTGGTTAAGAATCTGACTCTTGATTTCTACTCAGGTCATGATCTCGCAATTCATGGGATCAAGCCCTGCATCTGGCATCCTGGTAGCATGCAGCCTGCTTGGGATTGTCTCTCTCCCTCTCTCTGCCCCTCCCTGACTCATGTTCCCTCTCTCTTTCCCTCTCTTTCTCTGCCCCTCCTCCCATGCATGTGTGATCTTGCACACTCTCTCGCTCTCAAAATAAATAAACCTCCCCCCAAAAAAGAAAGTACAACTTCCTAAAATAGCTCCTAGAGTTTTCACTAGTGTTACTAACTCAGAATATTAACAGTTTAAGTAATACCACAGTTGAGTGAGCACCCACTATGTGGATGGCATTTTAATACGATATAAAGGCTTACAAAAGATAAATCATTTCTAACCTAAATATTTTCATATCTAGTCAGAAATATCAAACAAACATCACACAACAAAATCGATTGTAAATTACAGAGCAACAGGAAAAGAAAAAATGTTAGCTTATAAATAGACTATAGGAAAGAAAACGAAATTAAATGCTATGGAAAATTAGAGGCATTGGCATTGATAGTACTACTCTATACATAGGATATGAACTCTATCTTTATATATTATTATAGTAATATGGACTTCCTGATAAGAGAAAAAAATCAGTGCATTTAAGATTTGAATCGAATGCCTCATGGATGAAGAGTCTGGGTTGAACAAAAGATTTAACTCAATAAAAATGTACAGTTAATTTTTTTCATCCTTAATTATTGATGTCTTACTTCCTATAGAATTGACCAAAACCCATTATACACCATGCTCAAAAGAAAATGCCTATGGGGTGAAAGGTAATCAGTCTTGTGGTTTCATATATCATGTATATTTAAAACTCTGGTTTTTAATCTTTTTGGACACAGTACAAATAACAGCAAAAGAAAGTAATGTTTTACTCTAATTTTTAAGCAAGTGTTAAATGGAAATATTTCTATTTTCTCCAAATTCATAAGGTCAGCTATTTTCTAATCCATTACTATTTATCACTTGCAGATAGAAAGACAACAACCCAATTACAAAACACACAAATTGCTGCCATTGTTCCACCAGGATGTGCTGTTTATGTAATAATAGTTGTTGATCATTCCAGGCTACATTCCAGCCTATATTATAGGCTAAAATATATGAGGTTAATTTTTACTGGTAGAAGTTCACATAATTATCATTAAGTGAAAAATTGGCCTTTTGAGTAATACAAGAACACACCTTCCAGGAAACAAACAGAAAACAAATTTTGATTTATTGCATACATTTTCTCTTTGAGCACTCATTGTGAGTGTGCAGGTTTCAGGAACTAAGTGCACAGCAAACTCAGAGTGGAGGCCCCCTGGAGACTCTTCCCAGTCCTACCATCTATAAATGGCATCAAGTTGAACAAGTTCCTTCACCTTCCCTAAATTGCCCTTTCCTTAACAGTTAAAGTTTGATAATTACCATTTAAAGAGCTAATGTAAAAATTAAGATAAGTATATTCATTTAACAGATACATAAGCATTCAGCAAACGGTACCTTTTATTTCTATATTGCTATTACCTTCTATGTTGCTACAATAAAGCTTAAAAGTGCACCTTCATAAACAAGGAATACAGACCGTTCCTCCTCCTTTTTAAAGGACAGCAAGGACCTCATTAAGTCTTAAAACAATTTAAACCAAGTCCTTCTCTGGCAACCAAATGTTGATTATGGGAAAGGCTTTGATCTGTTCTGTTGTGATGTTTAAGTTACATCTGGGTGGCTCGATGGGTTAAATGTCTGACTTTGACTCAGGTCATGATCTCACAGTTCCTGAGCTTGAGCCTCGCATCAGGATCTGTGCTGACAGCTCAGAGCCTGGATGGAGCCTGCTTCAGATTCTGTGTGTCCTCTCTTTTTGACCCTTCCCCACTCACATTCTGTCTCTTTCTCTCAAAAATAAACATTAAAAAAATTAAGTTACAACTGTTTTATTTTTCAAACATTCTTCAAAGTAAGTACTAATTGAAACCCAGCTTTCTTCTTCTATTTTAAAAATACTCTAATCTTTCATTTTTTTTAAGAGGCAAAACACAACTAAGTGGCACCAACATCTCTTTACTCATAACGCAACTTCCCAGGTTTTTGTTGAAGTCAGAACCTTACATCTATAACCTTAAATGTTATCTGCATTTGTATTTTGAGCAGTGCTCAGAACTCTGGATTTTACAGACCAGTTTTGTTTTTTGTTTTAATTTTGAAAAGCACCATTCTGTTGACTAGTTTTCACCTTTCAAATGTTTAAAAAATTAAAAATAGGGATAATGGGACTATTTTATTAAATAGAATAAAAATAAGGATACTGGGAAAATATTTAAATTATCACCTACTATCTAAAGCGTTTAATTCAAGAAAGTATATTTTGACACCATACGAGGAAGGACATACTTTCAGAATAAGGAAAAACCCTATGGAAGTATGTCCTTCCTCTTTATACTGTCAAAAAGTTCTTTCCCAATAAGCTGGCCACTCTCTATTGATGTATAGATGTACACACACTCATTCAGATATTGTGCTAGTATTCCTTTTGATCTTTACCAATCTGATGGTTGGAAGAAGTTCTCTAAAGTTGAATTTCTATAACTACTAGGGACATTTCACTTTTTGCACATATTTGCTGATCAATAATTTTTGTGAACTACCTGGCCATTTTTTTCTATTGCAATTTTTTCAGGTGTTTTATTCAAGTATTTAATATTATCTTTTACTTACAACATATATTCATATATATTCAATTCTATTTTAACATTTTACTTTTCGACCATAAATTTTGTTTATGGTGTCCCTTGGCATACAAAGTTCTAAATATTTGAAGTCTACCCTGCATATCCTTTATATTTTATTTGCCTCTCAGTTTATAAGGCCCTCACTAACTCCAATGTAGACATTTGGTAGTTTTTTAATGTTTTCATCTTTTACATTCAACTCAATCTAGATAGGATTTACCTGTTAGAAGGAAGGAAGCTAATGTTTTTCTAAATAGTTATCAATGGCCTCAGCATTGTTTATTAAATAATCAATCTTCATCATATTTAGGAAGTGCACATATTAGTAAGTGCACTTCTACTTCACTGACCTAATATATTTGGATTAGTATTACACTGCTAAGACTACTACGGGATTTAAAATTTTTCATTCCTCCAGATGAGTTTTAAAGCCATTTTGTCATTTCATTTAAAAAGCATCCATGGGAGATGATGATTACTGTATTGGTTAAGATGCCCTGGTAATGAAAACACTGAAAGCCCAATTCAAAGAGGCTAAAACAAGGAATTGATTGGCTTTCATAACTGAATCAAAAAGCAGATCAAATTCCAGTGGTGCTTGAAACAATGGCCCATTAATGTCATAAATAACCCAGTGTCTCCATCTCTCAGTCTCCAGCTCTCTCCCCATGATGTCACGTTCATCTTCAACTCTGTTTCCTTGTGGATGTAGGATGGCTGCCAAAAGCAACCCGGACCACTGCATCCTCAGTCACAGCTAGCTGAAGACCAGGAGGCACCAGGAAACAGTTTTTGGTGCGCCATCACCTGAATCCTGTCATCAACCCATTGTTTCTTGGGTTGTTTTTGTTTGTTTCTGTTTTTTAATCAATCACAACTAAGAAAAACAGGATTAAAATTATTTCCTTAGATTAATAAGGGGCACCCACACTACAATTAGAATTGCCTTAGGGGTAGGGCACCTGGGTGGCTCAGTTGGTTAAGCATCCAACTCTTAATTTCGTCTCAGGTCATGATCCCAGGGTCATGGGTTTGAGCCCCATGTCAGGCAGTGTGGAGCCTGCTTAAGATTCTCCCTCTCCCTCAGCCCCCATCTCCCACTCATGCTCTCTCTAAAATAAAAAAATAAATAATAAATTGCTTTAAATGCGTTAATTTAAAAACTTTATGTTTTTACTCTATTTTTGGGAGAGAGAGAGCATGCACAGAGGGGGGGCAGAGAGAGAAGGAGACAGAGAATGTGAAGCAGGCTTCAGGCTCTGAGCTGTTAGCACAGACCCTGTTGTGGGGCTCGAACTCACAGACTATAAGATCATGATCCAAGCTGAAGTTGGATGCTTAACTGACTGAGCCACCCAGGCACCCCTAAATGCATTAATTTTAAACGAACTGATAATTTATAATTTTGAGACTTTTATCCAAAGACATTTGCTATCCAAACAGCACCCCATTTATTCAAGTATTTTGCTTTTGTAACATGTATTTTAGTAAGGACTTGTAATTTTCTTCATATACATACTATACGTGTATATGTATATATATGACTTCCTGAGTCTACCTAAATTTTATTTAGTGTTCTATCATGAATGGGATCTTACATTATGTTATATTTTCTGCCAAGCTGTATCAAAGTTCACTGGTTTATATACTTGCCAAATCCCGAGATTACTGCCCTCAGACCCAGCAAAAGAGCGCCTGCCCTGGCCTCACACTCAACAGCCCCCCCCCCAAAAAAAGACACAAATACACTTATTAAACAATGCATGAGTGCCTGTGTTACTCAGGAAGTGACACTTAGAGGTGACAAATGTAACCCACAACGCTGAAAATCCACTCTTATGACTAACACTATTCAGGTCCCTGGAAAATCTTTCTCCACAGTTCTTGCCCTATGTCCTCAAAATTAAAAAAAAAAAAATCAACTTTTACTAAATATTCCTCAACTGTGACTTTTGAGACAGACCCTGCTCCTAATTAAGAATAGTTTTATTTTCATGAAAACCTAAGATTAAATTATAATAAGGTTAAATTTTCACATGATTAAATGTTAAATCTTGATTTAAATGACTTAATTTTTAGATATTTGTTAATTATAATTTGTAGTGCATCTTTGAATATTAACATGATTCTAACTATTTTAAAGCATAAATAACGTTTTTAGAAAATATATTTGAAGATGTAATCTTTCAAATGTTTGCAATTGCTTTAATTTACATATTTGATGAAATATTCAAATTGGATACATCTGAAATATAATTACATTTTTAAATATTAAAAAACATTCTTTTTAATGTTTATTTACTTTTGAGAGAGAGACAGAGCACAAGCAGGGGAGGGGCAGAGAGAGAGAGACAAAGAATCCGAAGCAGGCTCCAGGCTCTGAGCCATCAGCACAGAGCCCAAAGCAGGGCTTGAAACTACAAACCTGGAGATCCTGACCTGAAGTCAGATGCTTAACCAACTAAGCCACCCAGGTAGCCCTACATTTTTAAATATTTTACATCAGTACTATGACTCGAACAAAAATTAAGTGAAATTCTTGATCATAACATTATGAAACATAAACAAGGGAAATCTACTTTGTAGAATAAATTATGAGTTATATATTATTTTACATTAGTACTTATCCTAAAATTCTGACCCATGATCACAACACCCAGGTTTGCAAGATAATAATTTAACATAATCATTTATATATATACATTTTATGTTTACTTATTTTGAGAGAGAGAGAGATCATGTGGGTGTGCACAAGCAGGGGAAGGGCAGAGAGAAGGAGAGACAGAATTCCAAGTAGGTTCTGCACCATCAACACAGAGCCTGATGCAGGGCTTTAACTCCCACACCATGAGATCATGAGCCGAGGTCAAGAGTCAGAGGGTTAATGGACTGTGCCACTCAGGCACCCCATCATTTTTATATTTTGCTAACTTCTAGTCATGTAGACAGCATAGTTTACAATTTTGACTCATGTTTTTAATTTTGTTCTACTGGAAGGTTTATCAAGGTAGGGAGGTAAAACATTTTATTTAACAGCTTAATTTAAAATTCAACATATAAACCTTTGGTTTATGAGCCTCCATTTTCCCTCTCACCCACAGTCTAGCAACAATTAGGGGAGGGCATGGTCTGAAATTTTATGTGGCCTATTCATGGCTGGGTCAGGGATCAAATGATATCAGGGTAAGATGGCCTTGACAATCCTGTCACCTCCTGACTCTGTAGTCCTAGCAGAAGGTGGGCTCTTTCAGCATTTCTTATTAATCCTGCTGGGATCATATGCTCCTCCCCCAGATCTATCATGGAACCCAAAGAATGTGGTGCCATGACAAGACCAGCAACATCTCATACCCTCCCCTGTATCTGGGAGTTGGCAGGATTATATGGAGTGGATAAAAGTGATCCTTTCAAGAAAAAATGCTGGCAGTAAACAAAATTAAGTCCCTCACATTAGAACCTAAGGTAGATACTTAATTTTACAAATACATTTTGCATTTCCTTCTTAATGAACTCATATTAATTCCAATTGTTTTTCTATTGGTTTTTGTGGATTTTCTAGGCAAACAAGGATATAAAATAGTGATAATCCTGTCTCCTGCTTCACAAATTTGTTACTTATTTTCCTTCTATTGTTTTACCTTAAACTCTCAAATCAGGATTCAATGGTGGTGGATAGCAGATATCCCTATCTTATTCATACCTTGATTTGGATTTGCCTTTAGTATCTCATCATTAAAATGCCATTCTGACGTTGGCTTAAAATATTCTTTGTCCTTTTCATATGATGTCCTTCCAGAGCTATATGGCCAGTTCTGCCTGGCAAGTTCTGGGAATCTGGGTCTGCACCAATGTGGACATCACCACTCTATACAAACAAGCCAAAACAAAAAAACCACAATTCCGAACTGGATAAATTAACTGCTCAAAATTAAGAGTCCCTGCCAGTTGTAGGACTTTGCATGACTGAACCTGTTCCACTTCTCCAAGCCTGAGACCATCCAGAAGCAAGCCTGTCCAGGCACCAAATGGTGGACACAAGTGTTACCTTCTATTTTTCTATTTCCTTTGTTATTTTTAGTGGAGGAACAGAAGTTTATGATTGGCACATAAATAAGCATTTGGTGAGAAGACTCACCAGATTTTAAGATTTATGGCCTATGTTTTATGCAGTTTGTGTACATGTTTATTTGATTTCACAACCACAACAAATTCTAATGTAAAATGTGCCTACCAATGGGTGAAACGCTGTCACTAGTAGTCGGGACAATCAGTGGTGAGAAACTGCTTTGTCAGTCACAGACAAATGAGGTCATCAAGTGATCTTGGACAAGACAGGGATGGTGTCTGTTTCATTTGCCATTATATATCACCATGGAGTGGTGCACAGAAGTGCTCAGCAAATTAGTGATGAATTTAAGTGATTCAAAGATGTATAGAACAGTTTTCTAAAGTTAGACCATTGGAAAATGGGTGTTACTAAATTCAAATTACATATAACTTAAAGAGTTTAACAAGGAATATTTGTTGCCTGACAGAAAATGGTGCTCACCATGTGAGGAAATTTCTCTAACTCTTCAACTACTTTAAGCAGTAGGCATCATTATCCTCAGGCTGTCCAGGTGTTCTGAGGAATTAAGGGATTTGCAGAAGGTCCTGAAGCCAGGTCTTCATTTGATTCCCTCATTCCACTCTTGGGTGCTAGCTTCTATGAAAAATGAGTTTGGATTGGTCCCTGACCATCCAATCTAAAGTGCTTTGCCTCATTTACCCTCCATCATCCTATGTATCTCCTTCTTGTCACTATTTATGATTATCTTACTTGCTTACATCCTAATTACCCAACTCCCTTGATGTCAGAGTATGTGAGCAGATAATTTACCCAGCTTGTTCACAACTAAATCATGGTGCCTACAACATACTAGGTGCTCAGTATTTACTGAATGCAATGAATAAATGAGTGAATGAATGAATGCACTCAAGTGATTTTTGTGAAACTAGAGAAAGGTTAACCTAAGTAGAGAGAACTTACAGAAAGTCACCTAGTGAGGTAGAGAGCTAGAATTTAAGAGCACATGGTTACTTTGTCCCATATTCCGTGATTAAAACCCTCTCTCACTGTTTTCAAATATGGTGTTATTCATACACAAGCTACATCATCAAATTCTATTCTTTCAAATCCTTTCCACTAAATGCTTTGTATTTTTTCTAGAATTATCAACACACAAGGAATATAAAAAGATCACTTGCTCCATTATCTAGTATCCAAACAAAGCCTGGCCCAGAAAACAGAAAAGAACATCACAGTCAAGAACAAGTGTCGATTCCATCCATCAGTTCAACTGTTTTAAGAGCCCGTAGCTAAGGACCTTGAAGTGGTAGGTTTGGGCCACAGCCTTGCTTTATTCTGTGGGAGCTACAGAGTACAGTGAGTCAAACATCTTGAAAATACACTTCTTTTGTCACTAGTATTTGTCATTGTAAACACTACATAAAATGAGATGAATTAGAGTAAATCTCTTGTCACTATGTGATAAACAACTCAAGCTATAAGCTCTAACCATAATATAGCAAACATTTGAAAAGATGTTTATTGGGAGTTTTTCATGGCACCATAAACGCTTTGATGTATCATGATAAAAATCACTATAAAACTGTATATACACTCCAACAATAGGGAACTAGTTAAAGAAACACTGCTAAGTCTACATGACAGAATTTTCATAGCCAATGAAAATCATGTTGTAGAAAAATATTTAAGAAGTGGGAAATGCTTTCCGCTCATCAGTCATTGTCCTTCCAGGGAAGAGAATGCACCCTCAAATGGGGTGACCAAGCCAAAGGACTGGGCAAGGATGAAAGAAACCAATAGAAAAGGTAAAGCTCCCAGGGCTGGCAACACTGGAGACCTGCTGGTGTTGTTTGGTCATCTGTATATGCCTACAAAGCTTAGAACAGGTATTTCTCTTCCCTTGTAATTCTTACTGGGATGCAGATGTATGTGAAAGAAGGTTGGTGCCCTTGGCTACACATTCCATTGAATGGTGTAAGGACTGAGGTCATAGGCGATTGTTACAAAGTCTATTATCACCTCATATAATCCATGTGAGAGTAAGTAGATGCCAGTTAGTTCAACTTTAAATGCTGAGGATGGTCAGGTAACTTGCTATCAAGCATCACAGTCCAGACCAGTCAATTTATTCTTTTTGGTGAATAATGACAGCTATTGGAGGGGTGATATAGTTAGCTACTGTCACAAACTTGCTACCAGTAATACAAACAGTTTTCAGGCAAAATTCAGGCACACATACAGGTTTTTATTAAGCATACATTAGCAAGACATAAATGTTATAAAAAAGACAACATTCCCCAAGCAGCTTCTACAAATCCCTCTGCCATTCAGATCACTATATGACACTTTGCTAACTAGCTGCTATTTTATCAAGAACACGTTTTTATTAGTCAATTATTGACTTGTTAATTGGCATGATAAATGTTCAAAATGAATTACCACTGGTGGAATTAAAGGCATTCACAACACGTGGATTAGCTCAAACGCCTTAGAAACACTCCCCAATCTTTGTCCAAATATAGTATAAAAACACAAGGACTTTTAATTTGTACTACTAGGGATGACATGAGGGGTTTGATTCTGTAACTGGTCCCATATGAACTACTGGTTTCAGAGGAGTGTGACTACACCGTCTTTTTTGCCCCGAGAACGTAGTATCTGTCTTTAATAAATTTTGTGTATACAGTAAGGTCAAAGCACTTAACAAAAACAGAGCACTGGATTTATAGACACTTGGAATGAACTCCTTTGGACTACTTGCTAATGAATGCCTAATAAAAACCTGTCTATGTGCTTCAATTTTGCCTGAAAACTGCTGTTACTATTACTGGTAGCAAGTTTGTGAGAGTAGCTAACCATACCACTCCTCCGATAGCTGTCATTATTCACCAAAAAAAAGTAAGAGTCAGGTATGTCTAAATTGACTGAGACTCAATTTGCAACAAGTACTATTGCTAGGCAGGCCAAATCCAGAGGACATTGAAAGAGCGGATAGTATTCTTATCCTTCCAGAACAATCAGTTTCTTCAGAATTGATTTACAAGAATACTTCATTCTATTGTTTAGAGTAAATACATGGATTTCTTCATTCAAAACTTCCTCCCTTTCATTTTACTTTATTAATTCATTTATTATAATAAACTTGTAGTAAGTGTTGGCTCATCAATGTTCTTCATCAGAGGTCAGGAAACTAGCCTGAGGGCAAAACCTGACCTGCCATCCTTGTGTATATAACTCACAATCAAGCATGGTTTTTATGAATTAACAAGATTAGGACTGCAGCATGATGTGTAACACCCAACTTATAGAAGCAGCCCAAGTGCCCATCGATAGATGAATGATAAAGCTGTGAAATATATAATGGAATATTACTCAGACATAAAAAAAGAGAAGGAAATCTTGCCATTTGCAACAATATGGATGGATCTAATGCTAAGTGAAGTAAGTCAGAAAAAGACACGTACCATGTGATTTCACACATATGTGAAATTTAAGAAACCATAAACAAAAGGGGGTACCTGAGGGGCTCAGTGGTTAAAAGTCTGACTCAATTTTGGCTAAGGTCATGGTCTCACAGTTGGTAGGTTTTTGCCCCACATCACACTCTGTGCTGACAGTGCAGAGCCTGCTTGGATCTCTCTCTCTCTCTCTCTCTCTCTCTCTCTCTCTCTCTCTCTCTCTCTCTCCCCTTCTCCCTCTGCTCCTCCCCTGCTCGTTCTCTTCTCAAAATAAATAAATAAACATTTTTTTTTTTTAATTTTAAAAAAGCCGGAGCACCTGGGTGGCTCAGTCGGTTGAGCATCCAACTTCTGCTCAGGTCATGATCTCACGGTTTGTGGGTTCGAGCCCCACATCAGGCTCTGTGCTGACAGCTTGCTCAGAGCCTGCAGCCTGCTTCAGATTCTGTGTCTACTTCTCTCTCTCTGCCCCTCCCCTGCTCATGCTCTGTCTCTCAAAAATAAATGTTAAAAATTTTTTTTTAATTTTTTTTAAAAAGCCAAACAAATCAATGAAGAATAAAAGACAAACCAAAAAATAGACTCTTAACTACAGAGAACAAACTAATGGTCACCAGAGGGGAAGTAGGTGGGGAGGTGGGTGAAATAGGTGAAGGGGATTAAGGGTACATTTAACATGAGGAGCACTGAGGAATGTATAGAATTGTTGAATCACTATACTATATACCAGAAACTAATATAACACCATAAGTTAACTATACTGGAATTAAACATATATGTATATATTGGGAAGCCAAGTGCTTATTTGGACTATTTTATTAGAGCATATATTAAAAAATAAGTACATAAAGCTATCCAAAAATAAAGGTTAATAAAAAAGACTAATAATCATGACATATAAAAATTATGTGAAGTTCAGATTTCAGTGTCCATAAATAAAGTTTTATTGGGACACAGCTTCATTCATTTGTTTACATATCATCTATGGCTACTCTTGAACTATGAGCACAGAATTGAGTCGTTGTGACAGAGACTATTTAGCTCATGAGGACTAAGATACATGTTATCTAGTCCTTTACAGAAAAAAAAATTGCTAAACCCTTTCCCTTGATGATGGGGATACACCACTGAACCAATCAGAACACAGGCTAAATTCTCATGGAGCTTAGATTCTGGAAGGAGGTAGAGAAGGAAAAAAAAAAAAAACACACAAAAACATCCAATGCACTTAGATAAAGAGGTGAAAATAAGGCTGTGTGACATAGAGTGACACGAGGCCTACTTAGATGGGGTGTCCCACAAACCTCACTGAGAAAGGGACACTGAATGAAGAACTAAATGACAAGGAGGTAGCTGTGTGGAGATGGGACCCTCCAAGCTTGCAGTATTAGGGGACCAAGAAGATGGCCAATGGAGCAGGTGCATGACCAATGGGGAGAAGGTGATACAAGAGTGTATGTACTGCTCATGCCTCTACAGATGGTCAGGAGAGTAACAATTGGTGAGAGCCTCTGAAGAGTCATTAGCAACCAACCACCACCTTCCCATCAAAAGGGCAGACAGGCTAAGAATTTGCACCCTTTCCCTCCATTCACACTCCCAAAAGAGGCAGGAACTCATCTGCCCAATTACCTTTCCTTCTACTTTTCATCTCTAAAGCATCCGGAGAAGACATGAGCAACTCAGTGGAAATCAGTCAAGGTAACACGTCAACCTTGCAAAGTGTGAGGTCCATGAGCTAGCAACCACAGACAGAGAGCTGAGGGGTGATGGCAGCCCAGTTCCTCACTCCCTCACCCTCACTGTTCCTAATGCGTATGTGGAAGTGAACTTTGTCTCCACACCCATTCACGGACAATGGGTTATACACACTGTTGTGTGTTGAGGATTTGAGAAGAAATTTAACCCAGGCCATCACTTCAGTTGCTACAAATGTATTCACAAATAAAAGCACGTGACCACACAACTTCGGTGTGAAAAGCTTTACTTAAAACATGAAGATTTTTGTGTTATCCCTTTGCAAACATACATATATAGGGTATGGTTAGAGGGAATATGAATTTTTCAAACCAATATTCCTATTAGTACAAAGAACTCAGCACTTTTAAGAAAAACAAGCTTCTCAAAAGAAGCAATGTAATTAGAAATGTATTAAAGCTTAAAAAGCTGTTTTTAACTTGTTTCCTAAGAAACCAAAAATAGAATTGACAAGTATAACTTCCAAAGAAGCTTAGCCCTACTTACTCTATTATTAAATTTTCCAGTTCAGATTTTTAGAATCATTAACTTAAGCGGTGAAGAAATCTCTTACATGAAATAAAATTAAGCCCCCCAGTTAATTTTGTTTGTAATCCCTCTACTCATGAAAACTGACCTTCATGAACAAAGAAACTGCCACCATTGCTTTCCAACAGGGTAATAATGTATTTAGCAACCAATAACACATTGCAATTCTTACATAACCACAAGTGACACCACTACAGTCTGCTCAATTTATGCAAAAAAAAAAAAAATTCCTGGCAGCTAAAGTTACTTATTTTTTGTAAATTCAGTCATCAGAAATGACAACTCTCAGAAAATAGGTAACAATTAACTCATCCTTGTACAGTATTTCCTATTCCACTTGCTATCTTCAGTGTGGGGAGGAAACTAGTGACTGGAAACTCGACTCCTATATTTATTTTTACAGTTCTTTTAAGTAGTTTCATGACACTGAAAGGGTCCATATTGGAGGCTGGACAGAGCAGACATGAATGGAGGCCAGCAGGAAACCTTGGGAATATGGGATCAGCCCATAAGCCTCTGAAGTCAGTAAGCTCAGCCTCATGCACCCAACTCTACTCCCTTAACAAGCTGTAGGAAGATGAGCAGTAAAAGGTTAACCATGAGCAAGAACCCTCCTCTCACCCTTGACTGCATAACTATGTTCCAGTCCATGAGTTCAGAGTCTTCAGATAGAGTCAAGAGACAAAGACATCCTCTTGTCCTTTTTCCAAAAACAAAGAAAATAGACATCCTCTCGTCCTTGAGCTTATCCAAATCCTAACCTTTCTCTCTCAAATCCCTACTCACAAGCCCTGCCCTGAAGATTTTTCAAAATTTAGCTAGACATGTGAACATGCTTCCACCCATCACAGAGATTAGGTCTGTTCTGTGATGAAAAGTGCTTTGGGGCACCTGGGTGGCTCAGTCGGTTAAGTATCTGACTCTTGATTTTGGCTCAGATCATGATTTCATGGTTTGTGAGTTTGAGGCCTGCATAAGGCTCTTTGCTGACAGTGCAGAGCAACTGCTTGGGAATCTCTCCACCCACCCCCCTCCCCCCCCCATCCTGTCCCGTCCCATCCCATCCCTCCCCTGCTCACTCTCTCTCTCAAAAATAAACTTCAAAAAAAAGTGTTCTTAATAAAATAGAAGTGCTGCTTCAGATTCTGTGTCTCCCTCTCTCTCTGCCCCTCCCCCACTCGCTTACATGCTCTCTCTCTCTCTCTCTCAAAAATAACCGTTAAGATAAACTTTTAAGGGGCACCTGGATGGCTCAGTCAGTTAAGCCTCCAACTTCAGCTCAGGTCATGATCTTACAGTTCCTGAGTTCAAGCCCTGCATCGAGCTCAATGCTAACAGCTCAGAGCCTGGAGCCTGCTTCGGATTCTGTCTCCCTTTCTCTCTCTGCCCCTCCCCCACTCACTGGCACGATCTCACGCTCTCAAAAATAGAGATTAAAAAAATAACATAACATAAAATAGAAGTGGATTCTGGGGTAAAAGTTTCTCAACTATCTATAAATGACAATCAAATATCATTAAGTATCACTCAATTCTAAAAAGGAGACAAATCCAGAGCTGGACTCCTCACTGGAGGCTGATTCATGGAAGGATGAAGAGAGCTGAAGCCCTTCCCAGGCTTGAAAAGAAAAGGAGAAGCGAGGCAAATCACAGGCACCTGCAAGGGCACCTACCCCGCCGAACGCCAAGTGCTCCTAAGCATACTCTTGGAGAATATAACACTCACCTAGGAATGAACATAGAGAGCTCGCAGTATAGAAACCGACTGCTGATTAGCTTAACCTGAAGTCAGATGCAGCCACACTGAGGGCATGAGGGAAGGGAAGGGGGGGTGGAAGGAGTAGGAGAGTTACCTCTTCATGTATCCTAAGAGAAAGTCAACAGAGTGCCTAAAATGATTTAAGACAAACCGTTTTTATTATTTAGAAATTCAAAGGAATGCCCACAATCAATAAAAACAGTTGCTGAGAAGATGGGATAGTTTGAAGACAGGAAGCTGCTATTTGATATTTTTAGCACTTTTTGACTTTTAAAACAAGGGCAGCTATTATTTTATTTTAAAAAAATTAACTTATAAAAACACAAGGCAGTAGTTTTTTTTAGGGGAAAAAAACTATTAATTTTTGGAGGCCTTTCCTGTGAGCTATTTGTCAAAAATGTCTAGAGTAGCATGGATACAGCTGGTAGATCATAGCTAGTCTGAAGTCAACTTAATAGAGGTTGAAGACTATTAATTTTTCTGATGTAAGAGTCACATAAAAGTATATTTATGTGTATTTAGGTCAGCGATGCCCATAGATTAGAAATGGAAGTGGCAGACTGGGGGAGAAGGGAAAGGCTCTCATGGCCATGCCCCCAAATTTACAGAAAGTGATAAAATCCAGGAAGACCTGGGATGCCTGGGTGGCTCAGTAGGTTAAGGGTCTGACTCTTGACTTTGGCTCAGGTCATGATCTCGTGGTTTTGAGTTCGAGCCCCGTATGGGGCTCTGGGCTGACAGCATGGAACCTGCTTCTAATTCTCCTTCTCCATTCCCTGCCCCTCCCCACTCTTGCTCTCTTTCAAAAATAAATACATACTAAAACAAAAACAAAACAAGCCAGGAAGACCCAAAGTCAAGAAGAAAACCATAGAAGAACTAAAGAACTCAAGAACACAGTGGCCATCTGGCATTGGCACAAATGACACTACACACATTCACTGGCCCTGGAAGAGTCATTGCTGAAATGATAGACTAGAGCCGTTCAGGCAAGGCTAACATCTGCAAAATAACTCCCAAGTGGGGGTGGGGGGATGGTGATGGATAAATTAACACACTTTAGCACTTTAGAAAGAAGAGTATCTAAAATGGTTTAAAGTAAATAGAATTCTGCAACATTTCCTAATTGGCTCTTGAGGCAGCAAAGTCAAGCTTTACAAATCCACACAGGTTTAAAGGGATGGAAACTAGTGCCAAAAAAAAAAAAAAAAAAAAAGGCTTTGGCTCATCTTACCCATGTTACACCTTGGTTGCCCATTTTATATGCCATTTAATTGAATGTGTGCAATACAAATTTTGCCTTTAACATCCTTACCTATCCAGAAAATTCCAACACTTAAGATTTTATTTCTAATAGTTACAGATACAGTCAGACTACAACTAATGTATTATCTATAATAATCATCCTCCCTGGTACTAGTGTCTTATCATCCATGTTATATTTTCCTGACAGGTTTTATGTTCATTTTCACGGTTCTTCTTTATTAAATGGAGTTTCTTACTTTAATTCAATGATTATCATATATTTTTAAATAACTGCAGATAGATCATCGATTCTACATCTGTCTAAATATTATCCTAGTAAAATGTGTCAAGTTTTATTAATAACACTTCCCTTGGTAATATCCCATTACTTTTTACGGTCCCTAATTCACCATTCATGTTGCTTTTTTCCTTTAGTGGACATTCTGATGTAGCAGATTTGACAGCGGTTTTGTCTGGGGCATGTTCGGATGGAGCCAAGAGCAAAGTGGACAGTTATGAGAGGTGTACACAAAAATATAAAAACGCTTTATTATAAATTATAGTAATAGTAGGGGTGCAGAAATAGGATGGCTTGTGGCTCTGGAATGGCACAGAGACCAGGAAAAGGACAGTTTGTTTCATATAGAATATGGTAATTTTTACAGATGGCTTATTTTTTTTAATATTTTTGAGAGAGAGAGAGAGAGAGAGACAGACAGACAGACAGAGAGAGACAGAGAACAAGCAGAGAAGGCACAGAGAGAGAGGGAGACATAGAATCCGAAGCAGGCTACAGGTTCCGAGCTGTCAGCACAGAGCCTCATGTAGGTCTCTAACCCACAAACCGCGAGATCATGACCTCCAAAGTCAGACACTTACCCGACGCCACCGAGGTGCCCCCAAATTGGCTTGTTATTTAGAACTTACCCAAGTATTCCATACTCAAAACAACGCATTAGGGGCACTGTGCGGTCTGAACTATTCCCCTGTTGTCATGCGTACCTAAGGTTCATTCCTGGACACTGTAGTTTGGCCCATGCCACCTTGTCTTTTGTGGAGCCCCCTCCTTTCATTCATCCTCTTAATATCCAAATTCTACCCACCCTCAGAGCCCAGACTCCATAGTTTCCACCTCCTCTGCCAATAGCTATCCTTTGGTCTTCTGAGTGGCTACCATACTTCTTTGCCATTTGACAGAATATTCCCTATATTGGTAATTAACTTTCACAGGCATAAGTTTTATTTCCTCAGGTAGATGGTAATCTGCTCAAGATCAAGGAGTTTATCTTTTTTCCTAATTTCCTAAAGTGCCAAGTGCAAAGCTTCACATGGCAGGTGCTCAATATATAAGAGCACTCAATGACTGATTCCAATTATGTGTGAACCACTTCTCTTAGGCTCAATTTATTTTGTCTGAAAAGAGTGAACTTCAGAAATTTCTCTCTAGCCTTATCATGCCATGAACGAAGTAGTTTCCTCAATTAAAAAAAATGTAATCTTCAAGTGTGCCTATTGTTTAGAAAAGAGGGTCTCAGAGACGGATTCTGGGTAACAATATCCTCTTGTAACATGTAATAAGGATGAGTCACTTTAAACTAGACCAGAGATCATTATATTCTAGAAATTGCCTCTTCACAGTGATTGATAAGGGGAAACCATAGACTTTAGGTGTACTGAATCAGAAGTATATCCTGATCAATCATAGATGACTCTGTGGGCTTTAGTCAATACCCTAGTCATTATCTTCCCTACTCAAAATGTAATCCACAGACAAGAAAAATGCACATCAGCTGGGAGCTTGTTAGATATGCAGAGTAATAGGCTCCACCTCAAACTTACTCAATGAGAATTCTATCTTTTAACAAAATCCCTAGGTGATTTAAAAAGCAGTGGAGTGGGTCGCCTGGGTGGCTCGGTCGGTTAAGCGTCCGGCTTCGGCTCAGGTCATGATCTCGTGGTCCGTGAGTTTGAGCCCCGTGTCAGGCTCTGTGCTGACAGCTCAGAGCCTGGAGCCTGTTTCAGATTCTGTGTCTCCCTCTCTCTGACACTCCCCCGTTCATGTTCTGTCTCAAAAATAAATAAATGTTTAAAAAAATAAAAAGCAGTGGAGAACCTCTAAACGAGCATAGCTGATTGCACAGGACTTTTTGGACGCAGACGTCAATGAGTATGGGATTTTCATCCTTTCAAAATAGTCTTTACCAGTGGCTCAACACAGATTCCTGGACACTCTACCCCCAGGGTTTCTGGTTCAGTAGGTCTGGAGTGGGATCCAAGAATAAGCATTTCCAACAAATTTCCAGATTATGCCATTGGTGATGCTGCCAGTCCAGGAACCACAGCCACAGGGTTACACTGTCCAAATATGACAGGCCACCTATTCTGGGAATTTTGCTTCGAGTGTACTCCCAGTAGAAGGGAGAATAGTGAGCAAGTAGACAGGGAAGACAAAGAAGGGACAGCAAAATATTTCATTTTTGTTACAGAAAGGTAGTTAACACTCCTTTGTACACAATCAGGTAAAAATAGGCTGAAGAAATTACTATATCAACACCTGTGCTCTCCACAAAGTCTAGCAGCAAAAGGAACCCCATCTTATATAAATTCTATTTGAACATTGAGACTTGTAAGAAACAAAAACCATGGGAAACATCCCCTTCATTAGACATTAAGTGACAACAATACAGATTTAAGATGAATTTGAAAATGACTCTTTGAGGCCTGGATTTGTATTTTTAGGTCAAGCAAGGAAGTAAAAGGACTTATGAGTTTTTATCAACATGGCTCTAAAACAAGTAGAAAAAGAAAATTGAGAAGTGTTGAGAATATGTACACATTTTTAAATGTCTTAAAAAAATCCAAATATTTTTTTTTAAAAAGACTGTCAAAATTGTAAATAGAACAAGATTCATATAAACCAAAGAGCTCCACCTAGAGTCTGAAGACAGGTTCTCATTACTTAGATCCTCAAATGATGAAGCACTATTTACCCATATCTTACATACATATATATATATATATATATATATATATATATATATATACACACTACTTTCCATTGATGTTGAAAAAATATTTTCACAAAATCTTTATAAAAAGGGTAACTTTCTCAAGTGTGAAATAATGTTAATTGAAAGGAGAAAATAAATTTTTCTAATCCTGTCTGTAACCTATTTTTCCCCTCTACTATTTTATAATTTAAAAACCATTCTCTTAAAGCAAGTTATTAAAAAGTGGGAATAGTGTTCATCACAGCACAGAGAAGACAGCTTTAAAAAATGCCTCTTGGGACACCTGGGTGGCTCAGTCAGTTAAGCGTCCGACTTCGGCTCAGGTCATGCTTTCCTGGTTCCCAAGTTCAAGCCTCACATTGGGCTCTGTGCTGACAGCTCAGAGCCTGGAGCCTGTTTCAGATTCTGTGTCTGCTTCTTTCTCTGACCCTCCCCTGCTCCTGTTCTCTCTCAAAAATAAATAAATGTTAAAAAATAAAAAATAAAAAATGTCTCTTACCTGAACTTGCTGTATGACCTTGAGCAAGATGACTTCCAGCCCTAAGTTTTTTCATCAATAGGGGTTATGCAAAATCGGTGGTTCTCAGCCCTGGCTGCACATGGGAACCCTTTGGGACCAACAGAGATAAATTGATGCCTGGTTCCCAGCCCCAGAGATTTTGATTTAGTGAGTTGCTCTGACGTGGGGCCCAACCTCATTGACTTAAAAACAAAACAAAACAAAAAGCTGCCCAGGTGATTCTAACATGCAGCTGTGGCTGCATCAGACCAGATGGTCAAGCTCTTCACCTCAAGTATCTACCTAGCTAGGTAGTGGTTCTCAAGCTTCAGGTGCTTTGAGTCACCTGAAGAGCTCGTTAAAACACGGACTGCTGAACCCACCCCAGGGATTCTGATTCAGTAGGGGCCCAAGAATTTCCATTTCTAACAAGTTGCCACATCATGCTACAGGTCCAGGGTCATGTTCTAGATGATGACTTCAAAATGACATTCTCCAAATTCCGAGTTATTTTTACTCTACCCTAACGAACCACAGTATATTGTTAATTAGCCTCCCTGACTCTAGTCACTCTTCCACCAGTTCCTACACCAGGCTACCAAACTCACTTAATATCCTAATCTACAAATCCTGCCAGTCCCTCACCTGAGACTCTTCAGTGGTTCCCCAGCGCTAATATAGACCGGACAAATTAACCTGACACTAAAGGCTTTTCGTAGTTTGACCCGGAACTACCTTCCTTTCTTTTTTCTTCCTTTATTTATGGAGACAGGGAGAGAGCACTCTTGAGCGGGGCGGAGGGTGTGAATCCCAAGCAGGTCCATCAGTACAGAGCCTGACACAGGGCTCGAACTCATGAACCTCGAGATCATGACCTGAGCCGAAACCAAGAGTTGAACGCCTGACTGAGCCATGCAAGCACCTTCCAAACTACCTTTCTAGCCTCAATTTCTAATAGTCCCTGTCATCTGCCTATGCTCCAGTCACTTGTCCCCAAATGCACAAAGGAGGCTATTTCAGCTCAGTGCCTTTGTACCAAACACTCCTTTCTCTTGCAATGTCCTTACTCAACCTTCTTTTCCTGACATAGGTGTCACCCAACCTTCATTCTGTGTGCCAGGTACTCTGCTAGGCATTGGGAGTTCAAGGGAGAATAGGACAATCGTTTCCCATAAGGAGTCTTGAGGAATTTAATTAGGACAACACGTCCCAATTATCCCTTCTCCCTCACTATATCATATTTTTTACTTTCTATATATCATGTTTTGTCATCTTAAAACACCTTCTAGCTGGGGGTTGGGGGAGACTGCTGCTCCTGGGGATTAGCCAATTCTCAAGAGGTAGGTGTGGTCAGCCTTGAGTACACCTTTAATATGCAAATTTACCAATCCAGACCCCTACACCTCCTCTATCCTACCCAGGCACCCCAGGAGGCAATATTGGTTTCCCTAAACACCCCAGGGCCAGCTAAAACTCAAAGCCTTCTGGAATTATTCAAACTAGCCAATCCTGAACTGTTCACCATGCCCTGTCTTGCCTTTCCCTCTGAAACCCTAATAGCAGGCTCTGGCTTAACCTTCCCCTTACTCCCTCCTGCTGGTGTTTTCCCTGTGACCCCGGGTAGCAGGCCATACCTTCTGTCTCTAGGATCTGTAAATACAGTAAACTTGTGTTTTCCCTAAGCTCCTCTGTCTTCTCTTATGGCTGCACCTGGCTAAGCTTCTCATAAAAGAACACAAAACATTTACCTTTCCGTACCAGTTGCTGAAAAAGTTGATACAGCTAGAGATGGCCAATAGCACAAACACGCAAGTGTACCACAGGCTTCTGGGAAAGTTTGCTTCCAAGACAAAAAAGAATAGACCCAGAGCCATCCCTTCCTTCAGCCTTCAACGTGGGTGATGATGGAAGCTGGGGCGGTCACTTTACACCCGTGAGGAAAAGAGCAAGAGAAGCCTTCAGACCAGAACCCTGACAGCGATAAGGAATGAGGCACCTGACTACGATATCCCCCACCCCGCCCTCCATCCTCCTTTATATCTGCGAAGAACCAACCCCTGCTCCTCTGAGCCACCTGTTGATCAGGTTACCAGTCACTTACAACTGAAAGCATTCTCTCCAGGTGGAGGTGGGGGATGATACTAAGCAAGTAATTGTTCCTAACAGCTCTAATAAGTGCCATGAAGAAACAGAGCGTGGAGTGAGAGGGTTTCACAGAGTGAGTGGGAGAAAAATCAGAAAGACTTGGAGATAAAAATACGCATCCGTGCCAGGCAGAGGGAGCGGCTTCTGTACAAGTCCTAACGGAGGAAGAGTATGGTGTGGTGGAGGGACTAAAGCCAGCGAGAGGACAGTGAGCGGCAGAAGATGCAGGAAGACAGACAAGGCAGGAGGGGGCGCACATGCGCCTGGCGCCACCCCACCCTCCCCTTGTTTCCCCACCTCCACTCCCCCACCCCAGCGCTCCTTTCCTAGGGCCCACCCATCTTCTTCCCCAGTTAAACTGGACTTGTCACAAAACCTTTAACCATCTTTGTACCCCCAGCACCTAGCAGAGAGACATGGGAAGACACGTAATATCTGCTGAATAAAAATCATGACAGAATATTTTTATTAAAAATTATCCCCAAAGCATTGATCCAATAAGGGGCCTGATTCATAACTATTTTTTGAGGCCCCTTTCTGCAATTAAGTCCCACCACCCATGCAGGTACTCCTTCTTCACATGATTGACTGAGATGCTTGTTCCAATAGAACCTTAATAGGGTTAAAATATTAGGTGAACTTCAATAAGTCTCACAGCTCTATAATTTCCTGATTTTGAGGATTTTCTAAAATCACTAGGATCTTGGCTTTAATACCCCAGCAAAAGAGAAACAGAAGCAGAGAGAAATAGTTCCATTATGAATCAAAACCATATCTGTATTTTTTAGAGTGGGTTTATAGATGACTTTATTTCATTTCCATTTATTTCTTAATTTTTATAATTGTCTTGATTCACTTAAATTACCTAAATCTATACAACTATGTACTTACAAAAGTACATAGAAGAAAACCTCCTCATCTATGAGTCCTTAGTTTATTCAGTATTTATCTGAAAAATACTTCATGGTTTTTATCATTAAAACTGAACCACCAGTTTACATTTTAAAAGGCATGTAGCTTGGGGCACCTGGGTAGCTTAGTTGGTTAAGGATCCGACTTGGGCTCAGGTCCTGATCTCAAGGTTAGTGAGTTTGAGCCCCACTTTGGGCTCTGTGCTGACAGCTCAGAGCCTGGAGCCTGCTTCAGATTCTGTGTCTCCCTCTCTTTCTCTTCCCTCCCCCACCCCCAAGAATAAATGTTAAAAAAATAAAAATAAATAAAAAGTACATAGCCTTTGTTTGACTCATGTCTAGGAGTTAACACTTAAGAAAATACAGTATAGGGGAGCGCCTGGGTGGCTCAGTTGAGCATCCAACTTTGGCTCAAGTCATGATCTCACGGTTCGAGGGTTCAAGCCCCACATTAGGCTCTGTGCTGACAGCTCAGAGCCTGGAGCCTGCTTCAGATTCTGTGTCTTCCTCTCTTTCTCTGCCTCTCCCCTGCTCGAGCTGTCTTTGTCTCTCTCCTCTCTCTCAAAAATAAATATTAAGAGAATTTTTTTAAATACAACATAGGATAAGCACACGATGTCAGCGTTGTGGTGGGGAGGGCAGCGGAGAGCAGTATATTATTGGTTAGAATTGTTGGCATAGGGCAGTAATAAAAAGTAAACCAATTTTAGTTGGTTTTCTGTTTTCAGGTTCCCTACACATATGTACCCTTATTGCCTGTACCAGGCAGATGCTCCCACTGCCCTGCCTGGTGCCAAGCTGCTTGTCCCTGTCCCCACCACACCCCCAGACTCCATCCACAGACAGCCTCCTTTTCACCATGCAGTTCTCAGTTCAGATGTCACCTCCATGGAAACCTCTTCCCTGGCCATCCCATCTGAGGCAGGAAAACCACCACTACTCCTTTCACAGCATTTACTACTATCTGAAAACATCTAGTTTACCTATTGTTTCTTTATCACGGGTCTCCCCGCAAAAGAAATTGAGCATCATCTCTGGCTCATGGCTGAATCCCAGCACCTGGAACTGCCTGGTATACCTATGTAGTAGGTACCAAACAAATAATTGTAGAATAAATGAAAAAGATATACACACATAAATATGGATGCTCACTGCAAACAAGATTCATAAAAGCAAAAAACTGCAGGGACACCTGGGTGGCTCAGTCAGTTAAGCATCCGACTTCAGCATCAGGTCATGATCTTGTGGTTCCTGAGTTCGAGCCCCATGTCGGGCTGTGTGCTGACAGCTCAGAACCTGGGGCCTGCTTCAGATTCTGTGTCTCCCTCTCTCTCTATGCCCCTCCCCCACTCACTCTCTGTATGTCTCTCAAAAATAAATAAACATTTTTTAAAAAGCAAAAAAATGCAACAATATGAATGCCCAGCAATAGATGAATGATTAAATTAGGATAGATCCATACAGTAGAATACTCTGCAGTGATTTAAAAAGAACATTTGCTGCCATGAAAAGATATTCATGGTATTGTAACAGTGTTGTATGGTGACAGATGGTAGCTACACTTGTGGTGAGCACAGCATAAGTATAGACTTGTCAAATCACTATGATGTACACCTGAAACCAATGTAACAGTGTATGTCAACTACACTTCAGTTTAAAAAAAAAAAAAGATATCCACAATACACAATACTGTGAAATGTTTAAAAGTTGCAGAACAATACGTATACCATGATCATGATCCCATCTTTGCTAATGATAAAGAGATAAATGTAACCATATGGGCATATATAGTTGTGGGTTTTACAATAACAGGATTATACCGTATGTATTTTTAACATATACACATGTTTCTACACACATAAGAAAAAATGTGTAAGACTATGATATTAGAAAGACAGGCAAGGCCTACATCTTTTAGCCCATATAATTCCATATCATTTGAATTTTTGGAACACTTGTAAACCTTCTGCAAATTAAAAAAAATAACAGTTTTATTTTGTAGTGGGTAGACTGAAATAGGTTTCAAGCTGTTGAAAAATTGAGATATCTTTTTAAAAAATATTTTATGCTCACATTTTCTTATCTAAGTTAACTTTAAAATATGTAAAAATAAATACTTTAAAAGTATATTTTATTTATTTTATTTTATTTTATTTATATTTTAAAAAGTAATTAATCTCATGACTGCCAAAACTTGGAAGCAACCAAGATGTCTTTCAATAACTGAATGGATAAACTTACTGTGGTACATCCATACAGTGGAATACAATTCATCAGTAAAAAGAAATGAGCCAAACCCATAAAATGTATAACACCAAGAGTGAACCCTAAGGTCAATGGTGAACCTTGTGTGATTACAGTGTGTCAACACAGGTCCATCCTTGATTTAAAAAAAAACAACAAACATTCTGGTGAGTGATACTGATAAGGGGAGAAGTTATGCATGTGTCGGGGAGGGCATACACAGGAAATTCTTATGCCTTCCTCTCAATTTTATCATAAACCTAAAACTGCTCTAAAAAAGCAAAGTCTTAAAAAAAAGCTTTAAAAACTCAACATTTCTGTACTTTAAAATTTAAACTATACAATTATCATCTAAAATCTGTTTTTTGAAATAAATTCCAACCCACCACACACACCCCCACCCGCCCCCACCCACACACACACACCAAAAGGAGGGAGAAAGGGAGGAACTCTCAAGCCATGAAAAGATGCAGAGGAATCTTGAAAGCATATTTCCAAATGAAAGAAGCCCATCTGAAAAGGCTGAATACTATGTAATTCCAGCTATATGCCATTGTGGAAAAACTATGGAAGCAGTGAAAACATGACTGATTGGCAGGGGTTAGGAGAGTGGGAGGGAGGAATAAACAGGTTGGAACACAGGATTTTTAGGGCAGTAGACGTATTGTGTATGATACTATAATGGTGGACATGTGTCATTCTACATTTGTCAAATCCCACAAAACCTACAACACAAAGAATGAACTCCAGTGTAAACTATAGGCTTTAGTTCATAATAGTGTATCAATATTGGCTCATCAATTGTAACAAATGTGCTACACCAATGTAAGATGTTCATAATATAGAGGCAAATGGGGGTGGGGTGGGGGCAGAGGTGAGGGGATATATGGGAACTCTACTTTCCGACACAATTTTTCTGTAAACCTAAAACTTCTCTTAAAAATAAAATCTATTGGGGCGCCTGGGTGGCTCAGTCGGTTAAGCGTCCGACTTCGGCTTAGGTCACGATCTCACTGCCCGTGAGTTGGAGCCCCGCGTCGGGCTCTGTGCTTACTGCTCAGAACCTGGAGCCTGTTTCAGATTCTGTGTCTCCCTCTCTCTCTGACCCTCCCCCATTCATGCTCTGTCTCTCCCTGTCTCAAAAATAAATAAAACGTTAAAAAAAATTAAAAAAATAAAATAAAATCTATTAATTTTTTAAAAGTTCATTACTGCTGCATTATATGTTTCTTAAATATTATTATCTTACTAAATTCACCTATCTAAAATGTAAACTTTAAAGCAAAAACCAGGGATTTAAGTAGTTTTCATACAGATGCTATATTCCAAAGGAAAATAAATGACTTGGTATTTGGGGTCTAAAACCTGATGTGAGAACTCCAGCTCCCCTGTAGGTATTTTGTTATGTTTTTAATTTTCCACTGGAATGATTTATATCAGTCAGGTCACACTAAAATTTTTTTCCCAAAATTACAGCTCCTCAATGAATTTCTGTCTCTTAGAAAATGTCCAAGTCTTCTGTATTTCAATAGAACATGCAATGGAAAACACACCCACACCTATACTCACACAGAACCAAGGAAACTTTCTTAATAATCCCATGTATTTGTAGAAAAAACTTTGATGATAAGGCATAAAAAATATTAGTTAAGTGCCTTGAGATTCTCAGATGAAAAAGGAAAAACTGGTTACTCTGGTTGCATAGAAATTCATTCCACTAATGGTCTGCCTGAGAACAGTTATTTTTTTTTTTTTTTTATTTTAAATAACTTTGGGGCGCCTGGGTGGCTCAGTCCATTAAGTGTCCGACTTAGGCTCAGGTCATGATCTCACAGTCTGTGGGTTCGAGCCCCACGTCAGGCTCTGCGCTGACACTCAGAGCCTGGAGCCTGTTTCGGTTTCTGTGTCTCCCTCCCTCTCTGCTCCTCCCCTGCTCACGCTCTGTCTCTCTGTCTCGCAAAAATAAATAACAGGTGAAAAAAAATTTTTAATTTTAAATAACTTTTAATCTGACACTACCTGTTCACAAAATCCATTGCTTCATTCCAATCCACTGCTGTAACAACTAGAAATTCAAAACAATGGCATTTCATAGTTAAAGCAGAACGTTGTTAAAATTCCTATTTCACACAAATGCTAAATATCTGTGGAAGAGATAAACATGACTATATTGATGAACATGTCTCTATTCTACTTCTAACTCTTAATATATGGACACATTTTAAATACATGTATATTGTCAACTCTGCATAGAACCATAGAATCTCAGTTGGACAGGACCTATGAGGTCACCTACACTGACTTACCATCCAATGAGTTAGATCTTCTACCACACCCTTGACTTGTCTGATATCTACACCATCAGTTGGTACTCTTTCTATAAAGGGACAGAGAGTAAATATTTGAGGCTTTGTGGTCATCCAGTCTCTGTTACAGTTGCTAACTCTGCCAATGTAACACAGAAGCAACAGAAGACAAAACATGAATGAATGGGCTGTGATCCAATAAATCTTTATTTACAAAACAGGCAATAGGCCAGATCTGGCCTGAAAGCCATGGTATGCCAATCCCTGATGCAGACCACTCCTAGTTATTGATAAAATTCCATTAGATACATTAGATACCTTTACAGGAAAATTCTTTGTCAAAGTGAATTGAAATAAACAAATTCACCCATTACTATAACCAAAATTATCACTTTCTAGAACAACATAAAAGACTTATCTTTTCCCATGTATCAGCCCTTCAAATACTTGAAGTAAACTATCATGATTTCCTCAAGTATTCTTTTCTCCAGTCTAAATACCTTCAATGTCTTCAAGCATTACCTATAATTGTGATATAGTTTTCCAGACCACGTAACCATTTGATCACTCTCTTGAGTACATTCTCCAGCCCATCAATGATGCTTTCAAGTGCAAACTACACATACATGACATATGGTTTTAAAAATATATAGCAATCAAGATGTAATTTTAATTTTAGAATTTGGCTGTGTCCACATGCAAATGTTTTTAGTTTTTTGTGTTTTGAGGGCTTTTTTCCCCCAGAATTCCCATTTAGTTTTTAAGAAAAATATATTTTGTACAGATTTAGTCAAAAGTTTATGCCCAGCTGTGCACTGACAGCATGAAGCCTGCTTGGGATTCTCTCTCTGTCCCTTTCCCACTCATGTGTTCTCTCTCAAAATAAATAAGTAAACTTAGGAAAAAAAAATTTGTGCTCAGAATTATAACTCTATACATTAATTTTAAATGGTTACCAATGGGAAAAGTAGCTTTAATGAAACGAAACAATAGACTTAGGGACAACTGGGTAGCTCAGTTCATTAAGCGTCTGAGCCTTGATTTCAGCTCAGGTCATGATCTCACAGTTTATGAGATGGAGCCCCGAGTTGGGCTCTATGCTGACAGTGTGTAGAGCCTGCTTGGGATTCTCTCTCTCCCTCTCTGACTTTTCATTGCTCTTTCTTAAAATAAATAAGTAAACTTTAAAATAAAAATAAAACAATAGACTCAAATGGTTTCTATGTATCAAAAAATGTTGGCGAATCTTACCACCACAATTGGAATCACATAGTGCAATTTGCAAAAGAAAGCCATCAGTCATTCTTTCTGACCAAATGAAACACAGAAGGGGAAGAAAATACACACATCTGCAGCATGTCCTGGGATCTCCTGGCACCTTTCCAAAGAGCTGCTACAATCGTAGCCAAGCCACCTCTAAATGATGTTGCCTGTTGAATTCCACATTTCAATAACTTCAGATGAAAGCACACTCATGTTTTTAAAAGACAACTTAATTCTGATTTTCTTATGTCATAGCACTCTTAAATAAATAAAGTTTTTTAACAACCAGAAGAAAATAAGGCAATATTTATTTAACCATAAATATACCACATGTAGTCTGACCTTGCCACCTATTTCTGTAACTTCTCTTTACCGTGGTTTAATTTTTTGATAATTCAGTACTTTAACCAATACTGCACACAGTACATGCTAGAGGAATGAATTCACTCTCTACCATCTATTTTTATTTGTAATGGCATCCCAATTTATAATGTTGGTGAAGCTTGATTTACATTCTCTGCTGCATGCTTCCTGTTTACCTATCATCAAGAAAGCTCTCCCTGGTAATCCCATCCATGTATATAACTTCAAACACTATCCACAGAGGGACAACCACCAAATTTATTTCTCTAGCCCAGTTTCTCTGCAGGCATGACCCATATATCCAAGAGCCTAGTGGCATTTCCACCTGGCTAGTCCAACTGCCACTAGAACCCCATGTGCAGAGATGGAGTCCTATGGGTCACCTAATGAGAGCAAACGTTTATTTGTTCTTTATTCTGGGCTAGGCTCTATGCTAAGTGCTTTCTGTGGATTTTCTCACGTAAGCTTCACGGTGCAATTAAACATGGCACGCTCATGTCCTTTTACATGAAACCCCATTAAAATGATAGCATCGGGTCACCTTGGTGGCTTAGTCAGTTAAGCATCTGACTTCAGCGTGGGTCATGATCTCGCAGTTCATGAGTTCAAGCCCCGCATCAGGCTCTGTGCTGTCAGTGCAGAGCCTGCTTCAGATGTTCTGTTTCTCTCTCTCTCAAAAATAAATAAAACATTTTAAAAATAAAATAAAATAATAGAATCAAAATACAAAAAATGTAGCAGACATCATTCATTGCCTACCCACTACCCATTATCCTCCCCTTCTTTCTGGCCAAGAGAACACCAATTTTATTCAGGGAATCAATATGCCAAACCAATTTCCCAGTCTTCTTTGTAGCAAGGAATATTTATATGACCCTATACAAGCCAGTGAAATACCCGCAGATGTAAGCTTGGGCAAGTTTGGGGAAAGCAACACAACCATTATCCCTTCTTGCCTTCTTCATGTCTTAATTATGGATATTCTGTACAGCTGCACTTTCCCTTTTTCTGATCACAAAGGAAAGGCTGAGCAAATCTCAGAAACATTGACCCTGATACTACCAAGCTACTGAACCAAGGCCAGTAACCATCTACCTCCAGACTTCTTGTTACCAAGAAAAATGAACCCATTTGGTTTATCCTTTCTAAGTTCTGGTTTTCTATTAACTTGCAGCTGAAAATAGTTCCAGCTGATACGGAACTATAACCTGAGCAAGAGGTTTCAACAAATTAGAAGGAAAGTGGATGGAGGATAAGTAACTAAACAGAAAAACCAAAGATGCTTCGGCCTAAGTGCCTGCAGAACCAAAAACAAGGAGAAGCTAGTCAGCTTACCTCATGACTCCACAGAAGACTTGGGATCTGGAGGCACCAGGAAGGAAAGACAGGACCTACAGATTTAACATTTGGGAGGTTTCCCAACAAAAACATCATCTCTCCCTCAGAATTTATGGAAAATTTCCTTAAAAGTCTGTTTATTCTTGGGGCGCTTGGTGGCTCAGTTGGTTACATGTCCAACTTCGGCTCAGGTCATGACCTCGCAGTTCATGGGTTCGAACCCTGCACTGGGCTCTGTGCTGACAGAGCCTGGAGCCTGCTTCAGATTCTGCCCTTCCTCTGCCCCTCCTCTGCTTGCATTCTGTCTCCCTCTCAAAAATAAATAAACATTAAAAAAATTTTTTAAGTCTGTTTATTCTTGGCTGTCTGTTCATATTTATGAATAAAAGAAGAGGAAAGAGAAACAGTGCAAAAAGCAGAAGGAAACAAAATGAAAAAACGCACACACAATACCATCAGGGAAATCTGAAGAAAACAAGGACAAGACTCTATGAAGCAGACACAACAGAATTAATCGGAAAGTTGGAAGACAAAATTGAGAAAGTTTCCAGATAGTAAAGTTTGGAAGCTAGCACAGAAAAAGAAAGAAAAGAGAAGAGAAGAGAAGAGAAGAAAAGAAAAAAGAAAAATCAAAGAATCATGTCCATAAGCAAGTTTCAGAAGAGGACAACCAAAAAGAGAGCGGGAAAGAAATCTTCAAAGACACAGAAATTCTCCTCCTCCCAGAGCCCAGCATTTCAAATGAAATTAAAACATGCGCTCTGGCAGAGGACTGAAACACAGAAAAAGAGGGATACACTGAATATCTAAAACATTTTCTGAGGAAAATAAACAGATATATTTTCCAATCCCTGGTATGAGAAAGACATCAAATCTCTGGGCAGTCTCACAAGAAGTCATGGAGCTATGCCTTCAAAATTCTGGGTGGGTGATGATTTGGGGGCTTGGGATTTTAAAACTCGAACAATCCATCAAGTATGAGTGTAAATGAAGGCGGTTAAGGGTTCAAACTTTTTGTCTCTCTCGTATCTTTCCTTGTGAAGCTAGTGGAGATTTAGGCTTCAACAAACAAAGGAATAAGTCCAGGAAGATAAAAATATGATTGAGAAAACAGGAACCCACTACACAGGAAAGGGACAAAGGGAAGCATGAGAATGACAGCTGTCCAGCAGGCACAGACCCAGACTGGGGAGAAGACAAGCCTCAGGGAAAGTGTAACAGACTTTTCACTCTGACATTTGGAGATAGATCTGCTGTAGAGTTTAGAAAAATATATTGATGGGTATATAGAGTTTCTCTTAGAGAAAAATGGTAAAAGTCTTAGAGACTTAGAGAAAGACTTAGAGAAAACTCTTTCAACAATGTGAAACTGCTATTTTGTGGCTCAAAATTTTGTCAAACATCGGTAGTTTCATATTGCTCAACCTAACTTACAGGTACATGATATGATGTAGGAAATTCGCTTTAATACTCTAACAATGAGAAAAGTAAAAGAAAAGTTGGAGGAATATGGGAAATAAGAATGCCATAAATTGTTATTGAAACCAGGTAACAGACACATGATGCTCATTGCCCCATTCTCTCTATCCATGGATCTGCTTGAAAATCCCGTAATAAAAAGCAATTTAAAAAGGACAGTACCAAAATGTGCCGAATTTCAATAATTTTTCAGACAGCTGAAGGAAGTTCCACTGAGCAACAGTCAGATGAAATCTGGTTAAAGAACCACTGGACACAGAAAAAAAAGTCAGTGCAAGAGCCTATCTACACTAGAACTTCACTCACAGTGGGGCAGGAAACATCACAGATGTCTCACATCCCCCTTCCATCCCTTCCTTTCTGCACTGACTCTGCTGATTCCAGGACTGAATTGTGCAACAAAACACGGCTCCTGCAAGCTGTTACAATTCCTTACACCCACAATTAAATAAGACAACCGTTTCTCACTGCCCATCAATTTCCTCCCAGCTCATTTCTCATTTTGTCTGAACTTAGGTTCGGGATTCATCCTTCTATTCACACTCTTGTAAATGCCCTCAAACCCTGCTCTCTCACTTCTGCTCCTTATAGCTGGCAACAACCAAGCCCTGGATGAACCCCACTTCATGCCTCTACTGCATACATATCCAGAGAACTAAGTATTACGGGAGAAATTCACCTAAACCAACTGACAGGCTTAATGTTATATTTATTATCACAAACTGTAAACTGGCAATTTTACTATCATTGCCATTTTAAAAGCAGCAAAATTATTTTCAAGAAGCAAGGTGTAAAACTGACAGCCAATTTCACAACAAAACAATGCATGTTAGACATTGTAATGTTATCCACAGGGTACTGGAAAAAATAACTGCTATGTCAGAGTTCTACATGAAACAAAGATATTTTTCAAGAATGAAGGTAAAATAAAAACACATACAGACAAACCAAAACTGAAGTAACACATCACCAGCTGCCCAAATGAAGGAAAATACTAAACAACATTTTTTGGCAGAATGGAAATATTCCTACACAGAAGCTCGGAGAATTAGGGAGGAAAAAAATAACAAAACAAATGGCAAATATATAGAATACCCCCCAAAATACTGACTTTTAAAAAATAATTTCTTATGAGTTTTAAAATAGGTCATTAAAATTAGCATCTAGGGGCGCCTGGGTGGCTCAGTCGGTTGATGGTCTGACTTCAGCTCAGGTCATAATCTCACGGCTGGTGGGTTGGAGCCCCACATGGGGCTCTGTGCTGACAGCTCAAAGAGTGGAGCCTCCGGATTCTGTGACTCCCTCCTCTCTCTGCCCTCCCCTGCTCTCACTGTGTCTCTCCCTCTCTATCTCTCTCAAAAATAAATAAACATTAAAAAAATTAGCATCTAAATAAATAGTGAGTTAAATGAACTTAAATAAATAGCAAGTTAAATGCTAGAGATGTTGCATTAGGAAAAGAGTAGAGAGATAAATTAATATCAAATTTTGAGCAGTTATGGTTGTATGTTGTATCTCTAGGAACTAGTAAAAGAAACAAAAGAATATACAACTTCTAACAGACAAAAAAAGTGGAATAATAAAAAATAATCAATTTAAATAAAGGCTAGAAAGAAGAAAAGGAAAACAGAACTAATAAGACAAGGGGGAAAATACAGTGAGATACACATTTAATTCTAAACATGAATGATTCCATTAAACTTAAATGGATAAATATACTAATTTAAAAACATGAGATACACATATAAAATATATTGAAATACACTTGAAACTAATATAACATTATCCATCAACTACTTCAATAAAAACAAACAAAAGCACACAATGAGAAAGAAACATTGAAATTAAAATAATGAAAAGATACTCTATGCAAACATATATATAAATAAAGTGTACATATCTCTGTTAATACCAGATAAAGTAACTTTAAGGCAAAAAACATTATTAAAGATAGAGAAGGACACTGGATATTTTAAAAAAACACATACCCAGAATGTCATTTGTTATTATTTGAAGAGGAACCAAAAATGAACTTATAGACTATCCAGAAAGCAATGAAAAGAACACTTTTTACCCAACCTATGTAACAAACAAAAGCTGTATTTAAGGACAAATGCTTAATCATCTTCATCACTGACTTAAAAAGACTAAAATTAGGGGCACCTGGGTGGCTCATTTGGTTAAGCATCTAACTCTTGATTTCAGCTCAGGTCATGATCTCCCAGTTTTGTGAGTTTAAACCCCACTTCAGGCTCCAGCCTGACAGCATGAAGCCTGCTTGAGATTCTCTCTCCCATTCTCTCTGCCCCTTCCCCACTCACACTCTCTCTCTCTTAAAATAAATAAACTTTTCAAAAAATATCTTATTAAAAAAGAAAAAAAAAAAGACTAAACCTAAAGGGAACTACAATTCATGATGAAGACTTAAAGAAAGATCAACAAAGAAATAAAGAGGGAATTAGTAAAGATGAAAGTTGAAATTAATGACTGGAGAACCAAAAAAAAAAAAAAAAAAAAAGGAGAAATGATTAATAAATCCAAAATGTTGTTTTAATTTTTTTAAATGTGTATTTATTTTTGAGAGAGAGACAGAGCACGAGCAGGGGAGGGGGAGAGGGAGACACATTATCCGAAGCAGCACAGAGCCCTATGCGGGGCTCTAACCCACAAACTGCGAGATCATTATCTGAGCCGGAGTCCGACTCTTAGCCGACTGAGCCACCCAGACGCCCGCAAAATGTTTTTTTTAATATATCAACACATAAATCCTTTCTAAACCCAATTAAGGAAAAAGAAGAGAATCAAATTATATAAGATTAGGAAAATTTCAAAGAACATATAACCGCAAATACAAAAGAGATTTTTAAAATATAAAATCCATGACAAGCAATTTGAAAACCTAGAAAACCTGGATAATTTCTTAGGAAAACATAAATGAATCTAGGAAAAGTGGAAAATTCAAACAACTAATTACAATACGCTAGATTGGGGGACGCCTGGGTGGCTCAGTCTCTTGAGCAACTGACTCGATTTCGGCTCAGGTCACCATCCTAGGATCATGGTATAGAGCCCTAAGTCAGGCTCCACATTGAGTGTGGAGTTTGCTTGGGATTATCTCTCTCTCTCCCTCTCCCTCTGCCCCTCTACCCTAATGGTGCATGCTATCTCTAAAATTAAAAAAAATAATAATAACAATAACATAAAGAAAAACAACCAAAAACAAAAACAATTGGTAGCCCACCATTGAGAAGGTACAAGGATCAAGTGATTTCATAACTTGTTTCAGCTAACTTAATAACAGAAATTCCAATATTATTCAAGTTATTCCAGAATGAAGGAAAAAATGGAAAATTTCCTAATACATTTTATGAAGCCAACAAAATTTTAACACTAAAACATAATATAGTAAAGAAAATTTTTTAAAAGAAACCATAATCCCTCTTATAAATATAGATGCAAAAATTCTAAATAAAATATTAACAAGTAATATTCAGCTATGATTCAAAAGAATAACACTCTGTGACCAATCAGAGTTTAATTCAAGGAATGCAAAGTGAAATTCAATGTGATAAAGTACATTTAATGAAAATCAACAGCAAACTATTCTACTTGGTGAAACAAAACCATTTCAAATACAATCAGACAGGGATGCCCACTATTGCTATTATTCAACATTGTCTTGATGGGTCTGGCAAATGAAATGAAAAAAAAAAAACCACATTATTTTTTGCTAATTACAGACTTGTGTACTTAAAAAACCCAATAACTATAGTTTAACCCTCCCCCCAAAAAAACTTAGTAGAATTAATGAGAATATTTGATAAGGTAACTCTGATGTAAGATAAATATACAAAAGTCCTTAGGCTTTCCCTATTATAGCATGGGAAACAGAAATGGGAAAAATATTCCATACACAGTCATGAAAAAGGCAATAAAATATTGTTATGAAATGAATGTGTCCCTCCCACCCACCCAAATTCACATGTTGATGCCTAATCCCCAATGTGATGGTATTTGGAGGTGAGGCTTTGGGGAGATAGTTAGATCATGAGGATGAGGGCAGACACCTCATGAATGGGATTGGTGCCCTTATAACAAGAGACCAGAAAGCTGACGGGCTCTCTTTCTGCCGTATGAGGACAGAATGAGAAGTTGGTAATCTACAACCCAGCCAGGGCTCTCACCAGAATTTGACAATGCTGGCACTCTAATCTCAGACTTCCAGCCTTCAGAACTGTGAGAAATAAAGTTCTGTTGCTTATAAACCACCAAGTCTACAGGACTTTGCTACAGTAGCCCAAACTAACACAGACTTAGGAATAAAGTCAGCAAGGAAATCACAAAATCTTAATGATGATAGCCATAAAACCATACCAAAGGATAAATTTAAAAATCTGAGAAAATGAAAAGACATCCATATTCTTAGATGGGAAAATTTAATAACAGTTCTCTTAATGTCATAAAAGTGTGGAATTAAAAAGCAAGTAAAATATGGACTCCTAAAGAGAAAAGGAACATTAGGTAAAAGCTAAAAAAATCTGAATAAACTATGAACTTTAGTTAATACTAATACATCACTACTGGTTCATTAATTGTAACATAAGTATCGTACTAATATAAAATTTTAATGGGGGAAAGTGGGTGAGAAGTACATGGAAACTCTTGGTAGTATCTTCACAATTTTTCTGTAAATCTAAAACTTGTAAAAGATAAAGTTGGGGCTTTTTTAAGATTTTATTTTTAAGTAATCTCTACACCCAATGTGGGGTTCTCACATCCCTGAGATCAAGAGTTGAATGCTCCACTGACTGAGTCAGCCAGGCACCCCTAAAGTTTATTTTAAAAAGCATATTTGTAAGACAATCAGGGAAGTTTAAAAAAAAAAACAAATATAGTTTCAATTAAATGGATAAAAGTATCTTAAAGTTTAGAGAGAAAATAAATGCCCAAGAAAGCAAATAAATGAATAAAAAAAATAGTGAAGGGAAATAACCTATAAAGCCAGCATAATTAAATCAATATGGAGTATTAGTCTAGGAATAGGTAAACAGATCTATTAAGGAAAGAGAACAAAACCCAGAATCCAGAAACAGAATCCAGTTTACATGTGATTTTAATACATGATAAAAATGTATTTCAATTTGATGGGGAAAGAGCGATTATTTAAAAATAGTGCTGGCACAACTGGCTGTTACATCATGGTAGAAAATAGTCCCCAGTCTCATATTCTAAATAAAAAACAAATTCCAGATGGAATAAATGCTTAACATAATAAATAAAGCATCAAAAAGGTAGAAGGAAACCTAGGGAACAACATTTATGATCTGTTTCTTAACCAGAAAGAAAAGATAACTATATGTGAGTTTATAAAAATTAAAAACAATTCACGTCGCAAAAAAAAAAAAAAAAAACTATCATAAATAAACAAAACTAATGAATAGGCAAAGGATAGAATTGGGAAAATACTTGCAAAAGAGATCACAGATAATGAGTTAGTAATCATTACCAATATACAAAAAGCTCTTAAACATTGGCAAGAGGCAAGCAGCCCCACAGACAAATGGGTAAAGGATGTGAAAGGGAGTTAGTTCATGAGAACAAACCCACATAGCCACAAGCATGAAGATGCTCAAAATAACCAGTAATTAGAGAAATGCAAATTACAGTGAAAAAATACCATATCACTCTACACCCAATCAGATCAAAGAAAAATTAGACAGCAATAATACCAATTGCCCACAGGACGAAGAGAAAAAAATGTAAATTGTTTACAGCTGTTTTGAAAAGCAGTCTGACAAATATTTTTAAATTAATAGTACACAGATACATCAACCAACAAACTGCACTTCTGGGATTCTATCTCCCAAAAATAAAATCACCAATAAAATGTTTATTATAGCATTGCTCTTAATGGAAAAAAAAAAAAAAAAGAGAGAGAGAAACAAAATGAATTTTCAGAAATAAGGTAATAAAAAATGGTGCCCTAACACTGTCAATTATTAAGTGGCCGTTGAAAAGAATGAATTGAAGCTCTACCATCTGACTTGGACAGATTTTCTGGGATGTATTTTTGTTTTGCTTTGATTTTTTAATTTTTTTTAATGTTTATTTATTTTTGAGAGAAAGAGTGCAAGTGGGCGAGGGGCAGAGAGAAAGGGAGACACAAAATCTGAAACAGGCTCCAGGCTCCAAGCTGTCAGCACAGAGCCTGACTTGGGGCTCGAACTCACAAACTGTGAGATCATGACCTGAGCTGAAGTCCGACACTTAACGGACCGAGCCACCCAGGTGTCCCTGTTTTGTTTTGTTTTTTAATTTCAGTATAATTGACATACGGTGTTATATTAGTCTTAGGTGTACAATATAGTGATTCATCGATTCTGTACATTACTCAGTGCTCATCATGAGTGTAATCTTAATCCCCTTCACCTATTCCACCCATCCCCTTACCCGCCTCCCCTCTGGTAACCATCTGTTTGTTCTTTACAGTTAAGAGTCTGGTTTTTGGTTTGTCTCTTTTTTCTTTGTTCATTTGTTTTGTTTCTTAAATTCCACACATGAGTGAAATCATATGGTATTTGTCTTTCTCTGACTTATTTGGCCTAGCATTATACTTTCTAGGTCCATCCATGTTGTTGCAAATGGCAAGATTTCATTCTTTTTTATGGCTGAGTGATATTCCATTATATATATACAACACACTCTTTATCCATTCATCTGCCAATGGACACTGGGGCTGTTTCCATAATTTGGTTATTATAAATAATGCTGCAATAAACACAAGAGTATATATATATATATATATATTTTTTTTTTTTTTTGAATTAGTGTTTTCATTTTCTTTGGGTAAATACCCAGTAGTGGATCAGATGTATATGAGAAAGTGAATATGGAGACAAACGTGGGAGGAAACCCACCCAGTTGCCAATATAGATTACTTGTAGAACTGAGAAGGAAAAGTGGGTGTGCAGGGGTTGAAAAGGAAAATTGGGTAGCATGTATGATATGATTATATTTATGTTAAGGATATTAATCAAAAATGGCTACAACATGGATTAGGATATAACATGATAGGCATGAGAGTCAATCCTCCATGCAGCCTGCATTCTCAATACCTCATAGTCATTTGGCACTTTCTCATCCATTGAACTGTTTACAATAGAAGTCTCAGAATTTTTTCTTGTATGCTTATGTGGCAATCCTACTGATAATTATTGTTTTTCATTAACTGTTAAAATAATTTTATGAAACTAAAATTGTAGACCCCACTTTCCAAGTTGGGGTACAGTTTTACACAAACACAAAGTGTGTACTTATACATAAAGAAGTTAGGAAAAATAAGGAGTCAGTGGTTATATATTTACTGATTGATGAATGTCTATAAAATGAAAAAACTAGTTACAGAAGAATATGCATCAAGTATTCTATTTCAGTAAAAACAACAAAACCCTAAATAAATGCTTAAATAGTTTTAAGTGAAAGAGAAAGCTTCAGAAAATATTCACAAAGCCACAGGCACAGGTGCCATCAAGGGGAGGGAAGTCGAGGGGAATGGGGCAGATTACTAGCTTAATTTTTTTTTATCTTTCAGCATCTTACTACTTCACTTATTACAATAATCAAAAAAGTATTAGCCTTGAAATCTAAAAACATTAAGTAATGAGAACAAAAATAAATTGCAAACAATAAAATGAATTAAACTGGGTATGATAAGATCCATTGTGTAGATTAAACGAGAAAACCTATGTGAAGTGTTTAGCATATTGTCTAACATTGCAAATACTCAATAAATGTTAGCTCTTTTTTATTAGGAAAAAAAAAAGACTACAAAGAGTAGTGGAACTTACAAAAAAAGAAGGCTTTTGAATGTGACAGGGCACTTTTTTCTATGTTACTGAATCTGATCTCTTTTGGAATACAAGGATTCATTATCATAACCATATAGCTCACAGAATACACTTTCATCGACAGCAAAAATAAAATTACAATTACATAAATAATATACTTAATAAAAAGGAGAGGGCAGCCTTTTTGCCTTGAAGTCTACTTTAAGAACTTTAAGAACCATCCAAAGGCACTATGCTTCTTCACAACTACTTTGGATAAGAGATATGTGGGCCCAGGATGCTTCTCCCAGGTTAGAAGAGACAGAACTCAATTCAAATAGACTAGAGAGTGACACTATTGTTCTTTTTGAGGGCCTGCCCAAGTGGGAAATCCATTCCTACATGTACAAATTCCATTCCCAGATCCGAGGACATCCTTGCTAGTATGCCTAAAAACATGTGAGTTGAGTTATATCCACAAACTGAATTTGGTCCATCAATACTATTCTTACTGTCCAATGAAGCATTAAAAAAAGTTCATAAATTGCATAAATGCATTATTAGTCTTGCTACTTACATGGAGTTGACTTTCTCTTCGGGGCCTTGCACTTGGCCTGTCACAGTCCCTTTGCTGGTATTCTTCACCCAGCCAACCACTCCTATTTTCCTAGCCTCATCTTCTGTGTACTGGTTTCAGGAGAAAATATGAGAAACAAAATCCAACATCAAAAACTGACTGATAATTTTCTTTCCTAAAATATAGTCTATGCCAAAAATTGTGTAGCTGACCTACAATCATACCTCTGTTCGCAAGAATCCTCACTTAAGTGATATTTTTTAGTAAACTCCTCTTTCAGTAAAGACAAGCACATTATAAAACAATAAACTGATAGCGGGAATTACTTCAGAAAACAGTTTCCGTGATGTGTTTTGGGATCCATAAAATTCAGTTGCATAGTCCCCATGCCTACTAAAAGTGAATTACATTGTCTGGTTCCAAAAGATGATCACTCCGAGATTTTCAATCACTGAGGAAAAATACGGAGTTATGATCAATACAAAGAATTCAGTTAAAAGATTCTGATGTCTTCCATTGGCTGTGGACTTGCCACACACACGTTGTTAATTGTCTATAGATAAGTTTATTTCTCCTATTATTCTTAACAGTTTTTAAAAATTCCTTTCCTCAGTTCCAAATTCAGTTATGCTACTGGCAAATGAAAACCTAGCAACATTTTGATTTTGAACTATTTTAACTATATCATACTAAATTCTTGTAGATCTCATCTACTGGAAATTTTTAAAAACATGGTCTTCTGTTTGGAGGTCATAGTGACCAAGAATCTATACACTCTACATCCCCAATTAAATGAAGCAATACAACCCAAGATGGTTATAGCCAGAATTTATGTTGGAGCCAGTTCTGAAAATAATAATGAAAAGGGACAGAATCTGAACTGTGGGGGGAGGGACTATCTCAAAACAAGGAGACTTTACTGGTTGGGAACATGTTAGAGCCCTCAAAGGTTAAGAACAGAGAGCTAATAACCTAGTGACTGCCAGCTCAAATAGTAGGTAAAAACACATGCACATTTAACTTTTAGGAAAGGAGTATATTAACAAAATTTAAAAATGTGAAGCAATAAGGAGTCTTAACTTCTAAAAACCGAGAACCACTTCCTTATGCAACATGAGCATTTTTCATTTTGCAATTCAAGATACAGACATTTGCCTGGAGGGGGTTCTTCGATCCAGAACAAGGGGAAGATCCCATACTTTATATTCTATATACCTAACCAAAACATTTAATTTGATTATCCCAGTAGAAGTACTTTTGAAATTCATACAAAACATTAACTAAAAACAAGGCAGGCTGAAATGTTTTTAATAGACTACTTTTAAAAGACAGCTTTAATCAACAACTTCAAGCAGTAATTTGGAAGACATACAAATACTTCATTTGCTGTCAAGGATGGAGAATAAGCAGTAGGCTAGCACTAAGTAGAAAACTGCTCTATGTCTGTGAATAGAAATAACAGTAGGGAGAAAATGGCAAAAAAAAAAAAAAATAGTAAACAGACTTACTGACTTACCATTCTGAAGCAAACACCTGTATTAAAAAAAGATGAAAAGAAATGTCAGTTTGTCTACCTTTAAAAAAAGGTACATATTTCCTGACTTAATTTTTATCTAGTCCATTAAATAGTAAGTAAATGAAATGAACAAAACCTTTTACATCTGAACATATTCAGAAAGTATTTTTAAAAATCGTTTTCTTTTAAAATAAAAACGAAAAAGGAAGACTATTTTTGGAGAAAGATAGTAATATTCTGAAACCAAAGAATCATGAAATGCCACACTACATACTCATTCCATTTAAAAAAAGTAAACAAAACAAAATACTGATCACAAGGATAGTTGAGTATATTTGGCATAAATTTATACATCCTCAGCTTTTAGAATTTCTTCTTTAAGTGCAAGGACTAAATTCAAGTTAGAATGTAATAAAGACATTTCTGTTTCCATTTCAATTCCACATTCTGGAAAAGGCAAAACTACGGGGATGGGAAACTGACGAGCTGTTGCCAAGGGCTGAAGGAAGAAGGGGTGCTGTAAGGGGCAAGAAGGAACTTTCTGGGGTGAAGGCACTGCTCTGCATCTCATCTGTGGTGAGGGTTACAGATCTGTATGCATTTTTCAAAACTCATTCAACTGTACGCTAAAAAGGGTGAATGCTACTGAATTTAAATTATACCTCAACTGAAAAAAATATTTTTTAATACATTGGGAAATCATAAGCGATAGATCAAACCAATATTCAAAGAGGCCACAAGATAGTGCTTCCACCTACAGCAACTGAGCCTGCTTTAAAAGAGATAGAAGGGATCAATGGCTTAGATAATCTTATGTATTTTGTAAGCAGATTTATAATAACAGGGGGCATCACTTGTTTCCTGACAATAGCATATTGTGGTATCAAATGAAAATGAAGGAAAAGCATAGTAAAGCAATAAAGACAGGATACATCACAAATGGAATTTTTATAGGGCTATAAAACATAGTTTAAAAGATACATACAAAGTGAAGAGAAATGATGAGTGGCAAGTATTGATCTGAAGGGGAATCAGAAAGGCAATTTGTTAGATAGAGGGAGGGAAAGAGAGTAGCTTGCAGACATAAAAGGAACTGGCAGAACTTTCAAAGAGAAACTTGAGCTAAACCAGGCCATGTAGAAGAGAGGGACAAAATAGGAGAGAAAACAGGCAGCACTGGTGAAAAGTGTGCAGTTGTTTTATCCTAAGCATGAGCAGATCCCAAAAGACGCTGACCAAGAAGACTTGAAGGTTTTGGTCCAGGCTGTGTTGAGGATATTCCTCCGAGGTCCTTCTCAGTGAGCAACCCCCACCAATGTCAGCATTATGAAAAGAAAGCCAGGCAACTGAAGTAACCAGAAATGGAAAACATCTGGCCCGGCTCTTTGTTATTCAAAGAGTATTCCAATGCCCTGCAGCGCCAGCAGAACCTGAGTTTTTTAGACAATCAAATCTCAGGCCCCTCCCCAGACCTACAGAAACAGAAGCTCTGCAGGTGGAGTCCAAGAATCTGGTTTTAACATGCTCTCCAGGTGATTCTCATGCCCACTAAAGTTTAGAACCGATGGTTGGCATACCTCAAAGAAAGGCCTGGGAAAGGTTTGAAAAGAATTTTTATTTCCGATCAAGAATTGCATCATAAAGGGGAAAAGTCTCATAGGGTCCTGCAGATCAGATGCATTTCCCAGTGACGCTGTTCATGTTGGTAATAAATCATGACCTTGCAAAGCAATGTTGCTTCACCTATCTTACAAGTCAGCAGCACTACATGAAAGAAGCTACAGACAATGAAAAGGCAAAAACACCTCCCCTGGTGTCAGAGCGGCCCAGGTCTCCTTAGACTGTCACTTAGCTAAATATCCAAAAACATGTCATTGCACTCCCTTTACAAATTATTTCTAGCCCCAAACTTCACTTAAGACTCACTAAAATAACAATAATAATAATAATAGTTCTGATTCAACTGTTTCTAGAAAAATGGGTAATGGTGTTTTCATGCCCTAGTCCAAATTATCATAATCTCTCAACAGCCCCCTTAACTAGCCTCTGTGCTTCTAGTTCTGCTGTCCTACAGTCTAGTCTCTATAAAACACCTAAGGTGATTGTCTTAAGTAAAGTCAAATCACTTTCATCCCCAGCTTAAAACCCTGTACTGACTCCCCATTACACTCAACATAAAAGGTATCCTGGTTGCCACAGCCTCCAGACTCCCTCTGATGAGTCTGTCTACCTCTTATTTTAGGACTCCTTTCGTGGCACACTCCATTTCAGCCGAATTTGCCTCCTTTGTGCTCCTCAACATGCCAAACATATTCCTGCCTCACAGTCTTTGCGTGCATCATTCCCTCTGCCTAAAATGCTCTTTCCTCTGATCTTCTCACTATTCAAGTCTCTGCACAGATATCATCTCCTTAGAAATATGTCCCCTGACCAATTCACCTAAAACAGCAATGCACCCCATGTTTCCTGTATAGGCATAGTACTGATTACATATGACATTACAATGCATTTATTTGCTTTTTTAAAAATTTCCTGAGGCGCCTGCGTGGCTCAGTCGGTTAAGCGTCCGACTTCGGCTCAGGTCATGATCTCACGGTCTGTGGGTTCGAGTCCCGCGTTGGGCTCTGTGCTGACGGCTCAGAGCCTGGAGCCTGTTTCAGATTCTGTGTCTCCCTCTCTCTCTGACCCTCCCCCGTTCATGCTCTGTCTCTCTCTGTCTCAAAAATAAATAAACATTTAAAAAAAATTTAAAAAAAAAAATTTCCTGTCTTCACTGTAAGTTCTGTTCTGTCTTGTTCACCACTGTGTTCCCAGAACCTAGACCAGGACTTGGCACATAGTTGTTGAATAAATGAATGAAAGACAAACCAGCTGATACATACTTAAGTGAAATATTTAACTCTCCTGTAATAATTTGCTATTAATATTGCAAATACACATATCAGCATATTGATTAGACTTTATTTCAAAGTGATGATAAATTTACTGCATTCCAGAGTTGAAAAGAATTTCAAGAATTCTGTGTTGATTCTAGCAGAACATTACCTAAATGATAATACATAGCGCTGTGAAAATTAGTAATGGGAAATTTCACTAAAATGGATTCAGGAGGTTTCAGCAGGGGGAGCTCTCATGCCCTACCACTGGTAGTCATTTGCAGACCCAACAGGAAAGGAGAGACTTGACCTTACAGGTACTGGACCATGCAAGTGGATACTACTTTACTACTCCAGCCCAAGAAAGAAACATTTCCTCAGCACCACCCCTGTCCCATCCAGGGCAACAGCTCAGCCAATGAGAAGCACCATAGTTGTAGCTCCCAGTTTACCCTAGTGGACTTTCTGTTTAACAGCTTTCCCAACGTACCCATTTTCTCCTTAAAAAAATCATGTGTTCCTTTGTTGCCCAGGCTCATCTAAGGTTGTGACCCAGCTTGTTTGTCCTGACTTATAATTCTCTTTTATTCCTAAATAAATCCATTTTTGCTGGCAAAATAACTGGCAGTTTTAAAGTTAACATTACCTGTATACATACATAGTATATATGATACAAAGGATAGCGAGAAGCCACTAGATAATGCCTAGGTTGACCAAAAAAAAAAAAAAACAAAAAAAACAAAAAACGAATACAACCACAAGAATGGAAAAGAAAGAAAATTTGGTCATCTTATAGAACTTAGAGGATTTGAGATGGGAGACTGGAGGAAGATCTGGTGGTGATTTTTTTTTATATTTCTATTTTTTAAAAATTTCCTTAATGTTTATTTATTTTTGAGAGAGAGAGAGAGAGCACACGTGCGCGTGCAGGAGGTGGGGAGGGGCAGAGAAAGAGGGAGACACAGAATCTGAAGCAGGCTCCAGGCTCTGAGCTGTCAGCACAGAGCCTGATGGGGGTTCAAACCCAAGAGCTGTGAGATCATGACCTGAGCCGAAGTCAAACCCTTAGCCAACTGAGCCATCTAGGTGCACTGCTGGTAGTATTTTTAACTGTGAGTGATAAGGGCACACACGTATTTATTGAACAAATCCTAAAATGCTAGAACTAAAGAACTGCCATTTAAGTGTAAGAGACATAACTTTAGGCTAAGTTCATATTGCTTCACAAACTGGGTCAAAAATGGAAGTGTTGCCCATTACTTTAGGCAGTGACAGATGGACAAAAAAAAAAAAAAAAAAAAAACCATAAGACTGAAATAAATCTTTCATGTGTGAAAGATTTAATGTGTACTTAACAGAAATTTAGCTTGTCTTGGTTTCTGATCTAATGTTTTGAGGTTGAAACCATGGAGATCAAAGACTCTGTAATATGTCCTTCTGTGTCCCTACTTGGGAAAGAATACAGAATGTAATAATTATTCGGTTAAATTTATTTAATATATGAACATCTGTGGCAGACACTGCCAGCTGCTTACACAAAATCCATCTTTCTCTTCTACCTTTCTAACAGACTCTGATTTTACTTGGGGCAGCAACATGCCTTTCTGTATTTCCCATCTTCCTTGAAAGAGGAGTGGCCCTGAGATGTGAGACAGATTGCTGCTTGAGGATTTCAGGAAAGCTCATTGACAGGACTGACTCAGCCAGGGGTTTTGCCCGTATAGCCTTTCCTCTCTCTTCCTGACTGTAGAATGAATATCATGATGGAGCTATAGCAGCCTTCTTGAAACCATGAGGGAAAGGACAAGGACATTATAGTGGCCTTGACCCTGACCCGGCCCCTGAGGGAAGGGACAGGTGAGGAATGGGGAACTACTGATAAAGGGAATTATGAGAGAGGGATCCTTTTTTGGGGTGGCAGAAATGTTCTGGAACTAGATAGTGGTGATGGGTACAAAAATATTCAGACTATTGGAAAAATCACTGTATATTTAGTATGCTATGAACACTTTAAAAGGGTGAATTTAATATTATGTGAATTATATCTCAATCTGTCTCTATCCGTAGAACAAGAGCAGTCATTCGCCAACTCTGGTCACCATACAACATCCCTGACTCTACCTATCACTCCACAACAAAACGCTCTGGGGAACAGATCATCTTGACATACTGCAGCCAGAACTCTGGTTGAGCTCTCTCCAGATTTGATGACCTGTGTCTAGAGGAGAAAGCTTCTTCACCCCTGTAATAGCTCCTTCTTTGAGAAGGAATATCTATTAGTGTGACACTCCTGACCATTCTACCCTGTCCCTACTCCTCACACACAGACTTATCTAAGTGTTACATTTGGAAGAAGAAACAAGCATTGCCCAGGTGCTTTCTCTTCTTCCTTCTCTAGGGAGTACATTACGCTTGGGGATCATCACTTCTGCTTTGCTTGTCAGGGGAGCCCTGCCTATGCCTGGGTGAGTGTGTTTAATTCTGCAGAAAAGATTATTACAAAGTCCACTTACCTGAAGATTTCTGCTTTACTCTCTGTCTTAATTGTCAACAACTCACATAATGAAGAGAGGTGTTATCCAATGGGCCCCTTAACCATAACCCTCCTTTTAAAGGCTTACAAGGAATGTGCATCAAGAGGTGGCAGGACATCCAACCCATTAACTTTGTGAAGCAGTGAACCATGCGAGAATTAACCATTCAAACCTCCATAATCCACTTTGAATTTCCTCAGAATCTTTCTGAGTCCTGATCCCTGGTTTGAAGCACGCTGTGCAACAGAGGGAGGTCCATAAAGAAAGAAAAAGCCAATGCGGAGATAGATTTTCTGCAGTTTTACAGCACTAGCTGGAACACAGCACTCTTGGGACAGGGCCTGTGTTGGAAGAGATGCTTCTATGGGCTCCCATGGCCTCTCTGCACCCCTTCCACCTCACTTGTTAAAGAGAAGGGAAGCTGATATGACACATGCAGCATTTTTTTGTTGTTGTTTTGTTTTGTTTTGTTTTGTTTTGTTTTGTTTTGTTTCAGACACACTGCTCTGGAAACTGGGACAGACATCAGCCCCTTCGGTTATGAAAGACTCCAAACACAATATGCTGCTGAGTCGAGGCTCGATTGGCTGTGATGACGGTGGAAAGATGTGTCAGTGAGAAACTCTGAGGTTAATATTTGCAAAGTGAATCTTACTTTAAATTCACAAAGACACACTGCTATTTAAAGAAACCATGATGAATTTTAAGCATCAGCATCCTTTCATGTAAAATCAAATTTTCATATTGTAACGTACCCCTTCATCCTGGGATATGACTGCATGTGTCAATTTTAAATGCAGGAAGTCATCCAGTCACTACCTTACAAAGCAGCCCTTACTGATGTTAAACATCTTTATTTTTCAGAAAGACCTTCCTTTAACCTTTCACCTTCCATCCAGGGTTTGTCCCCTGGAGCCACACACCATGGCATCTTTCACATTGTTGAAATAGCTGTCACACTACTGTTTCTTCTGCAGGCCAACTATCCCCAAGCACTTCAATTTAATTGAAGACACTTTTGAAGTCCTGGCCATAAGCACAGCCATAGGGGCTATAAAAACAAGCCACCAGCTTGACCTTGAAAATACTATCCTTTTTGATTAGTGAGAGGCACAGATATGTGTACACAAATAAGTGTAGTTGGAAGCAGAATGGATTAAAGAGAAGTAAAAACAAGAAGTAGAACGGGACTATAAATGAAATGCTATAGGAAGAAAGATGAGCAAGGGAATTAGAGTTAACCATATTTATGTTTCTTGGCTTTAGGGACTCAAATTTTCAACCTCTAGGACACAACTTCTTCCTGTCTACATAAGGAAAAATGTGTACATCCAAATCATGTGGTGTCTGGCAAAACTATGTAATAACCCATTCCAATTTTTATGTTAAGCAATCTTAAAGAAAATTACGTATTTCTGTAGTTATATAAGCTACTCCTATTCTAAATCTGCGTTAATATTGTCAAAAATAAACTGTTGAACTTCTAAAGCACAGGTAAACCAACAGATTGCCACAATCCATTTCTACGACTGTCATTAGTGTTCACCAAAGAGCTGGTAAAGCCTCTATACACAGCTTAATCAATTTCCCTCCCAAGTTTTCAGATTATGTTACAGTTTCAGATATAACTGTAATTAAAGATTTATAGCAACATTTTAAACCATGCCATAGTTACAAATGCTCTAAAAACAGTCCCCTGCTCCCCATCTCTGCTTCCATAGCTCCCACTGCAACAGAAATTGGTGGCAAAAAAAAAAAAAAAAAGAGCTTCTTGAGACATGGAGATTAAAAAGTAGAGGATGGGAAGGGAGCAGGGAAAAGTAGCTTAACAGTGGAGAAACCTGACAAACACTTATCTCAGCCAGGTGATGGAGGCTGAGATACATACATAAATAGTAGGCACCCTTGATATGGTGTGATGAAAATGGCACTTGACCTCTGGTCTTCCACTCATCCATAACCCCAGTCTTATTATGAGAAAAATACCAGACACATTGTACTGGGGAGCTCCCTACAAAGTACCTAACCCCAAAGTACACCTCAAGACTGCCAAAATCACTGAAAACAAGGCAAGTCTATGAAACTGTCAAAGCTTAAAGAAATCTATGGAGACAAGATAACTAAATGTAAAATGATATCCTGAATGAATCCTGGAACAGAAAGAAGACGTTAGGTAAAACTTTAAAAATCTGAAGAAAATATAGGCTTTAGTTAATAATGATGTACCAATATTGGTTCACCAGTTGTGACAAATGTACCATACTAATATAAGATGTTAATTAAAGAAACTGAGGAGCACCTAGGTGACTCAGTTGTTAAGTGCCCAACTTTCGCTCAGGACATGATCTCACAATTCGTGAGTTTGAGGCCACATCATGCTCGCTGCTGTCAGCATCAAGCCTGCTTTGGATCCTCTGTCTCCCTCTCTCTGCCCTTCCTTGTGCAGTCTCTCTCTCTCTCTCTCTCTCTCTCTCTCTCTCAAAAATAAATAAACAGGGGCACCTGGGTGGCTCAGTCAGTTGGGCATCCGACTTCAGCTCAGGTAATGACCTCGTGGTCTGTGGGTTCAGGCCCCACATCAGTCTCTGTGCTGACAGCTCAGAGCCTGGAGCCTGCTTCGGATTCTGTGTCTTCCTCTCTCTCTGACCCTCCCCCGTTCATGCTCTGTCTCTCTCTGTCTCAAAAATAAATAAACATTTTAAAAAAATTAAAAATAAATAAATAAACAAACAAACATTTGAGGGGCCAAGATGGCAGAGCAGCATGGAAGCTTTTTTTTGGCCTCTCTTGTCCCTGAAATGCAGCTATAAACAAACAAACATTTGAGGGGCCAAGATGGCAGAGCAGCATGGAAGCTTTTTTTTGGCCTCTCTTGTCCCTGAAATGCAGCTAGATCAAAACTAAACCATCTTTCACACCTAGAAAACTGATTTGAGGATTCACACAACAATCTGTACAACTAGAACCACAGAACTTGGCAGATATGTGGTGTGAAGAGGTGAACTGGGGGAGAGAGAAGCCACAGAGGGTAGGGAGCTGTTTTTGCTTGCAGAAAGAGGACAGAGACAGTGGGAGAGTACAGGAAAAGCATTCCCTCTCAAAGCAGCTGGAGAGAAAGAGAAAGAGTGGAAACAACAGCAAGAGACTGAACAAGAAAGGGAGAAAGGAAAAAGAGGGTTTAAATGCCTTTAAGACTCTATAAACAGGGGAGCACAGAGTCTGAAACTCTGCAGCTCACTACCTGGTGGAGCTCCAGTGGGAAGGGCGAATCCCCAGGAGCAGACAGTGAGGTCCTCAGAGTCCTCAGGGCACAAGGGGAGAGGCAGTTCCTCCACTGGGAGAACATTTGGTAGAGGCTGTGGGGCCTCCCCACAGGCAAAGTTCCCAGTGGACCCTGGAGAACAGCCATGTTCACTGGTGTTGGAACAAGGACATTAAGGGTGAAGCCTGGTGCCAGATGTGTGTTGTGATTTACCATAATCCCTGAAAATGCTGCTGCTGCACGATCATGTGAACTTTTTCTGGGGCACACTGGCACCCAGCTTCAGTCTCTGAGCATCTATAGCAGCATGGTCTCACAAATGTACCAGAGTGCAGGCTGGGACACAGCCATTGCTCAGCAAGACCCTTCCCCAGGGGGTCTGAGAAGGTCAAAGGTGCAGTGCCCTCAGAAGTGAGGAGTTGGGAAACACAGCCCCATCTGAGGTAAAACTTTGGAGGGAGGTACCACCTGGCAGGCTGATGGCTTGGTAAAGGACAATGTAGAAGCAGGGAGTGGACAGAAGCTGGAGACAAAGGAAGGGTGCTTGATTGCCAGCCCCTGAGAGCACAGAGTTCTGATACTAGAGACTGAGTAGCTGGGTGACACCATTTTCACCCCTCCTGTGCATGCGTATGCATGCCTACATGGGCCACAATGATCCACCCCAGTAAACTAAGCAGTGCCATCTAGTGGGGGATGGAGCCATTATACCAAGCCCTATATAACTTGGCCAACTGCACTCTAGAGGAACACCACAAGTCTCTCCACCTGCTTAGTTTACAGACTATAAACGGCTTCATAGCTTGACTTCTAGGGGAAACTGGGTATAATTTCAATCATATTTCATTCTGTTTGCTCGTTCATCTATTCAGTTTTTTTCTTTTCTTATTCTTGAATAAAGAGAAAAATTTTATTTTTATTTTGTTTTTATAAAAAGGATTTTTAATTTTTTCTACTATATTTTTTACTTCTTTGTAAATTTTTTAAATTCTATTTTACTTTCATCACTTCATTTTATTCTATATTGTTGTATTCATTTCTTTTATTTTCAAATGTTTTCCTTTTTTTTCCTTTTCTTTTCTTTCCCATTTTTCCTATGAAGCTTCTTTCAACAACCAGACCAAAACACACCTAAAATCTAGCATCCAGTATTTGATTTTTTTGTGTGCTGTTTTTAGTTTTTTAATTTTTATTTTTTTTCTTTTATTAATTCTTTCTCTTCCTTCAAAATGAAGAAACAAAGGAATTCACCCAAAAGAAAGAACAGGAAGAAGTGACAGCCAGGGACTTAATCAACACAGATACAAGCAAAATGTCTGAACCAGAATTTAGAATCACGGTAATAAGAATAATAGCTGGGGGGCAGAAGGGGGGCATCTGGGTGGCTCAGTCGGTTAAGCATCTGACTTTGGCTCAGGTCATGATCTCACGGTTCTTGAGTTTGAGCCCCACATCGGGCTCTATGCTGACAGCTTAGAGCCTGGAGTCTGTTTCAGATTCTGTATCTCCCTCTCTCTCTGCCCCTCCCCTGCTCACACACACACACACACACACACACACACTCTCTCTCTCTCTCTCTCTCTCTCTCTCAAAAATAAATAAATAAATAAACATTAAAAAAAATTTTTAAAATAATAATAGCTGGGGTTGAAAGAAAAGCATAGAATCCCTTTCTGTGGAGATAAAAGAAATAAAATCTAGTCAGGATGAAATTAAAAATGCTATCACTGAGATGCAATCTTGAATGGATGCCATGGTGGCAAGGATGGATGAAGGAGAGCAGCGAATCCGTGATAGAGAAAACAAACTTATGGAGAATAATGAAGCAGAAAAAAAGAGGGAAAGTAAGGCAAAAAAGCATGATATAAGAATTAGAGAACTCAGTGACTCATTAAAAAGGAATAACATCCTAATTATAAGGGTCCCAGAAGAGGAAGAGAGAAAAAGGAGTAGAAAGTTTATGTGAACAAGTCATAGTGGAAAACTTTCCTAACCTGGGGAAAGACGTGAACATCAAAATCCAGGAAGCACAAAGAACTCCCATTAGATTCAACAAAAAACCAACCATCAAAAAGGCATATCATAGTCAAATTCACAAAATACTCAGTCAAGGAAAGAATCATGAAAGCAGCAAGGGAAAAAAAAAGTCCTTAACCTACAAGGAAAGACAGATCAAGTTTGAAGCAAACCTATCCACAGAAACTTGGCAGGCCAGAAGGGAGTGGCAGGATATATCCAATGTGCTGAATCAGAAAAATATGCAGCCAAGAATTCTTTATCCAGCAAGGCTATCGTGCAAAATAGAAGGAGAGACAAAGAGTTTCCCAGACAAACAAAAACTAAAGGAGTTCGTGACCACTAAACCAGCCCTGCAAGCATTTTAAGGAGGGACCTCTGAGGGGAGAAAAGATGGGGAAAAAAAAGACCAAAAGCAACAAACACTAGAAAGGACCAGAGACCACCACCAGAAACTCCAACTCTACAGGGAACATCATGGCAATAAATTCATATCTTTCAGTACTCACTTTAAACATCAATGGACTAAACACTCCAATCAAAAGACACAGGGTAACAGAATAGATAAGAAAACAAGATCCATCTATATGCTGTTTACAAGAGACCCATTTTACACCTACAGATACATGCAGATTGAAAGTAAGGAGATGGAGAACCATCTATGATGCTAATGGCCACCAAAAGAAACCTGAAGTAGCCATACTTATATCAGACAATCTAGATTTTAAAATAAAGACTGTAACAAGAGAGGAAGAAGGTCATCATATCATAATTAAGGGGTCTATCCACCAAGATCTAATAGTTGTAAACATTTACGCCCCCAACATGGAAGAACCCAACTAATCACAAACATACAGAAACTTTTTGATGATAATACCATAATAGTAGGGGACTTCAACACCCCACTTACAGTAATGGACAGATCATCTAAACAGAAAATCAACAAGGAAACAATGGCTTTGAATTACACACTGTACCAGATGAACTTAACAGATATATTCAGGACATTTCACCCTAAAGCAGAATACACATTCATCTTGAGTGCACAAGGAACATTCTCCAGAATAGATCACATATTGGGGCACAAATCAGCCCTCAACAAGCACAAAAAGATCAAGATCATACCATGCATATTTTCAGACTACAACACTATGAAACTTGAAATCAACCACACAAAAAAAATTTGGAAAGACAACAAATACTTGAAGACTAAAGAACATTCTGCTAAAGAATGAATGGGCTAACCAAGAAGATAAAGAGAAAATTAAAAAGTACAAGGAAGGGGCGCCTGGGTGGCTCGGTCGGTTAAGCGGCCGACTTTGGCTCAGGTCATGATCTCGCGGTCCGTGAGTTCGAGCCCCGCGTCAGGCTCTGTGCTGACTGCTCAGAGCCTGGAGCCTGTTTCAGATTCTGTGTCTCTCTCTCTGCCCCTCCCCTGTTCATGCTCTGTCTCTCTCTGTCTCAAAAATAAATAAACGTTAAGAAAAATTAAAAAAAAAAAAAAAGTAACAGGAAGCCAATGAAAATGATAACACCACAGCCCAAAACCTCAGGAACACAGCAAAGGTGGCCAAAAGAGGGAAGTATACAGCAATCCAAGCTTTCCTAAAGAAGGAAGAAAGGTATCAGATACACAACCTAATCTTACATCTTAAAGAGCTGGAAAAAGAACAGCAAATAAGACCCAAAACCATCAAAAGATGGGAAATAATAAAGAATAAAACAAAAATCAATGCTATCGACACCAAAATAAAAACAGTAGAATGGATCAATGAAACCAGGAGCTGGTTCTTTGAAAAAATTAACAAAATTGATAACTTAGCTAGTTTGATCAAAAAGAAAAAGGAAAGGACCCAAATAAATAAAATCAAGAATGAAACAGGAGGGGCACCTGGGTGGCTCAGTCAGTTAAGCATCCGACTTCAGTTCAGGTCATGATCTCATAGTCTGTGAGTTCAAGCCCCACGTCAGGCTCTATGCTGACGGCTTGGAGCCTACTTCCAATTCTGTGTCTCCCTCTCTCTGCCCCTCACCCACTCACACCTCTGTCTCTCTCATTCTCTCAAAAGTAAATAAACATTAAAATAATTTGTTTAATAAATAAATAATGAAAGAGAGATCATAACCAACACAGCAGAAATACAACCAATAATATGAGAATATTGTAAGCAATTATACACCAATAAATTGGGCAATCTGGAAGAAATGGACAAATTCCTAGAAACATATACACTACCAAAACTTAAACAAGAAGAAATAGAAAATTTGAACAGACCCATAACCAGTAAATAAATCAAATTAATAACCAAATATCTCCCAAAAAATAAGAGTCCAGGGCCAGATGGCTTTCCAGGGAAATTCTACCAAACATTTAAAGAAAAGTTAACACCTATTCTTTTGAAGCTGTTCCAAAAAACAGAAATGGAAGGAAAACTTCCAAACTCATTCATAAGCCAGCTTCATAAGCCAGCATTACCTTGATTCCAAGACCAGACAAAGACCCCACTACAAAGCAGAACTATATACCAATTTTCCTGATGAACACGGATGCAAAAATCCTCAACAAGATACTAGCCAACTGGATCCAATTAGACATTAAAAGAATTACTCACCATGACCAAGTGGGATTTATACCTGGGATGCAGGGCTGGTTCAATATCCACAAAACAATAATGTGATACAACACATCAATAAAAGAAAGGACAAGAACCATATGATCCTCTCAATAGATGCAGAGAAAGCATTTGACAAAATATAGCATCTTTCTTGATAAAAACCCTCAAGAAAGTAGTGATAGAAGGATCATAACTCAAGATGATAAAAGCCATATATGAAAGACCCACTACTAATATCATCCTCAATGGGGAAAACTGAAAGCTTTCCCCCTAAGGTCAGGAACACGACAGGGATGTCCACTGTCGCCATTGTTATTCAACATAGTGTTGGAAGTCCTAGCCTCAAAAATCAGATAACACAAGAAATAAAAGGCATCCAAATTGGCAAGGAGGAAGTCAAACTTTCACTCTTCACAGATGACATGAAACTCTATATGGAAAACCCTAAAATTCCACCAAAAAACTGCTCGAACTGATTCATGAATTCACCAAAGTCATAGGATATAAAATCAATGTACAGAAATAGGTTGCATTCCTATACACCAATAATGAAGCAACAGAAAGAGAAATCAAGGAATTGATCCCATTTACCACTGCACCAAAAATCATAAAATACCTAAGAATAAACCTATCCAAAGAGGTGAAAAATCTATACACTGAAAACTATGGAAAGTTTATGAAAGAAATTGAAGAAGACATTAAAAAAATGGAAAAACATTCCATGCTCATGGATTGGAAGGACAAATATTATTAAAATAATACTACCCAAAGCAATCTACATATTCAATGCAATCCCTAACAAAATAATACCAGCATTCTTCAGAGAGCTAGAACAAACAATCCTAAAATTTGTATGGAACCAGAAAACACCATGAACACCCAAGAACCTTGAGAAAGAAATACAAGCTGGAGGCATCAAAATCCTGAACTTCAAGATGTAATACAAAGCTGTAATCATCAAGACAGTATGGTACTGGCACAAAAACAGACACTCAGATCAATAGAACAGAATAGAGAACCCAGAAAAGGACCCACAAATATATGGCCAACTAATCTTTGACAAAGCAGGAAAGAATATCCAATGGAATAAAGATAGTCTCTTCAGTAAGTGGTGCTGGGAAAACTGGACAGCAACATGCAGAAAAGTAAACCTGAATCACTTTCTTACACCATACACAAAAATAAACTCAAAATGGATGAAAGACCTCAATGTAAGACAGGAAGCCCAAAATCCTAGAGAAGAAAGCAGACAAAAACCTCTTTGACCTCAGCTGCAGCAACTTCTTACTCAACAAATCTCCAGAGGCAAGGGAAACAAAAGCAAAAATGAACTATTGGGACCTCATCAAAATACAAAGCTTCTGCACAGTGAAGGAAACAATCAGCAAAACTAAAAGGCAACCAACGCAATGGGAGAAGACAATCAATCTTCTGACTTATCTGACATATCAGATAAAGGGTTAGTATCCAAAATCTATAAAGAATTTATCAAACTCAACACCCAAAAAACAAATAATCCAGTGAAGAAATGGGCAAAAGACATGAATAGACACTTCTCCAAAGAAGACATCCAGATGGCCAAGTGACACATGAAAAAAATGCTCAATATCACTCATCGGCAGGCAAATACAAATCAAAACCACAATGAGACACCATCGCACACCTGTCAGAACAGCTAACATTAACAACTCAGGCAAGAACAGATGTTGGCGAGGATGTGAGAAAGAGGATCTCTTTTGCATTGTTGGGAATGCAAGCTGGTGCAGCCACTCTGAAAAACAGTATGGAGGTTCCTCAAAAAACTAAAAATAGAACTACCCTACACCCAGGAATTGCACTACTAGGTATTTATCCAAGGAATACAGGTGTGCCGTTTCAAATGTTGATAGCAGTGCTATTGACAATAGTATGTAAAGAGCCCAAATGTCCATCAAAAGATGAATGGATAAAGAAGATGTGGGATGTGTGTGTGTGTGCGTGCACACACATATATATACATATTTACATATGCGCATGCTCACACACACATACACACACACACACAGAGGAATATTACTCAGCAATCAAAAAGAATGAAAACTTGTCATTTGCAACTGCATGGATGGAACTAGAGGGTATTATGCTAAGTGAAATTAGTCAGAGAAAGACAAATATTATGACTTCACTCATATGTGGAATTTAAGATACAAAACAGATGAACCTAAGGGACAAGAAGCAAAAATAATATAAAAACAGGGAGGGCGACAAAACATAAGAGACTCTTAAATACAGAGAACAAACTGATGGTTGCTGTAAGGCTTGTGGGTGGAGAGATGGGTTAAATGGGTAAGGGGCATTAGGGAGGACATTTGCTGGGATGAGCACTGGCCATTATACATAGGGGATGGATCACTGGAATCTACTCCTGAAATCATTATTGCACTATATGCTAACTAACTTGGATGTAAATTAAAAATAAAAAATAACAATAAATTTAAAATTAAAATTTTAAAAATTTAAAAATTAATAAAATAAATAAATAATAAATAAACATTTTAGAAAGGAAGGAAGGAACAAAGGAAGTAACTGAATCCCTATAGTATCTTCTAACTTATCTATAAATTTCAAACTATTCTAAAACAAAAGATTTATTTTTAAAAAAGGTAGAGGAAGAGAAGCAGCAATGGAAAGCAACAGCACCCAAAGGCTCTATATGTAGACTTTGCAGATCCACCTGAGAAGTGAATCCACTATTGGTAATAATATCTCTATGAGTGTATTTTCCTGAATTTCAAACAACCAAGTTATAAACTAATTCTTAGAATATGATGTTTGTAAATTTTGCTGTATTTGAGAATAAGGCAGAACACCTTTGACCTCTAGAATGTTTTGAGTGCCTTTTGTCACCAAGTTAAATTCAAACTTTTTTTATTGTTTATTTATTTTGAGAGAGAGATAGTGTGGGGGAGGAGCAGAGAGAGAGGGAGAGAGAGAGAGAGAGAGAGGGAGAGAGGGAGAGAGAGAGAGAATTACAGGCACTGACAGCATAGAGCCCGATGCACGGCTCAAACCCATCAACCACAAGATCATGACCTGAGCCGAAATCAAGAGTTGGACACTTAAACAACTGAGCCACCCAGGTGCTCCTTAAATTCAAACATTCTGAACAGGCATATAACAAACCTTGATTTTCATTGGAAAATATTTTCTGTCCATAAACTCCATTAAGCCAGTTTAATTCATTGATCAATTTTCCATCAGGACAGGATAATTAAATCATTTTCCATATTTTCCATATTCATTTTGATATCATTGAAACCATCTTCATTGGGAATATTTTCCATTTAAGTATTTTACTGACAATTTTATTTATCAATCTAAATTGTGTCCATATAAAATGTTCCCAATCATTGCTTCTTCCATTGTAAATTTATTTTTATAGCTATTATTTCCAGCAAGTCAGCTTTCACTAAGATTTTATTATTCCATACTTTTAAATTAAAATTTAATCTTAAAATGTTTCCTTTAGGGGCACCTGGGTGGCTCAGTTGGTTAAGTGTCCGACTTCAGCTCAGGTCATGATCTTGCAGTCTGTGAGTTCAAGCTTCGTGTCGGGCTCTGTGCTGACAGCTCAGAGCCTGGAGCCTGCCTCAGATTCTGTGTCTCCCTCTCACTCTGCCCCTCCCCTGCCCACACTCTGTCTCTCTCTCTCTCTCTCAAAAATAAATAAACATTTAAAAAAATAATAAAATGTTTCCTCTAATTATTATCCATTTTATATTAAAATTAAATTTTGTTTTTATTATTATCAATAATTTCTATATAAGCATTATGACTTAGACAAAAGGCTAATGGCTTGTATTTATTTCTTACATAATCTGTAAGAAAACTGTGGGTTTTGTGAGACAAAGATATAGACTAATATAAAGAAATAGTGGCAGTGTCAGCAAGCAACAGAGACAGAGTCAAAGATCTGACTGTTTATGGACCAGGTCAAACTTCCTTGGAGCCAAAAGTCCTCAGGGTCATAAGCCATAAAAATGTCCTCAGGGTCATCCAGACTGGTCCAAATGGCTGAGTCTAAATGTCCTGTATCAGTATATATATATGTATGTGTTTGGTGCATAAGTTAGGAAGAGGCAAAATAAAGGTGGAAAAGGTATTGAAAGGAGAATCAATGAGTTATAGCGATTAAGAACATGGGCTTGGGTATCAGAATGTCAAGGTACAAATCCTATCACCACCACTTAATTTGCTCTGTAACCTGGGAAAGTTACTTCTCTATGCCTCAATTTTTCTACCTGATACATGAGGAAAATGTTGAGGTCACAGGGTTCAGGATTAAATGAGATAATATATGTAAAATATTGAGTACAGAACTTGGCACATCCTAGGTTCCAGCAAATGTCAGTGTATATGTGTGCAAATATCTGACTCTGAATTTGTCACATATACTATGCTTTGATAAACCAATAGTATGCATGTACTCTTCCATTTAACATACCACAAACTATAGGAGTTAACCCTAGAGATGATTTTTTAAACCCCACTCTTCATGTGTAGTTGATCTTTACATGCCATATACAATTGATCATTATATACCACATAACCACCACATACACAAAAGTACAATTATATTGTTAAAATCAAGAGAAATACATTATGCATTAACACAAAACACTGCATAATGGAAACATGCAGGTTTTAGAATTTGAGAAATGCAGGATCAAATCCCATTTATCAACTCAGGATTTGTCTAAGTTAGTGAACCTCTCTGTATCTGTTTTCTCACTGTGCAAACGGGAATAAGACATATTTCTCACAAAACTGTGATAAGGATTAAGTTAACAATAGTAAGATACTCAGCACATGGAACATACCCTATAAATGTCACACCTGCGCATGTGCACACACACACACACACATGCACACACACACACTCCTTAATTAGTGCCATTTCTGTCCAAATGACCAAATATTTTGTCATAAAATACTTTCATATTTTATGTCCTGTGTTTCAAATGACTTATTCTGGCAGTTTCCAACCCAGAATACCAGACCCCTGGGCATACACAAAGACCTACTATAGGTACAAGGCCTTGGATAATTTTAAGAAAATCAGTTTCCAGATCTTCAACATCCACATGTATTCTTTCCTCGTGTTGGCCTGTCTGAGAAAGCACCTGTGCTCTGGGGTGGTTCTCCTTTCCTACAGCCCTTTGCACAAACATCTCTGAAAGGAAATCCCTTAATCTCATTCTGTGCATCACCCCAAAGCATAAAAACCTCTAGAGTACCAAAATAGAGTACAGTTTCTTTAATCAAGTTTCCATAAACACCTCCAGCTTTCTCCTTAAGAAATAAGTCTCCAGTACAGATTTTCCTTTTAAATTGAATAACATTTATCATGTTTTTAAGTATAGTTTTATTATTTACATGAACTGTATTCTATTAGTAATCATAATAGCAACTCAAGCCAGAAGAAAAAAAATTATAAAGCTTTATGATCATAGGAAATTAAGAAAATATATTTAAATGTATATGTGCATATATACACATACATACTGTACATACATATTGCAAAAAAGCTTGATAGGGTGATCAATAACAAACTCTCAAACATAACAATGGGATAAAATTCTGTGGGGGAAGTGGAATGGAAATCAAACTCAAAGAGGAAAAGGTATGATGTAAAATTTTCCAACGCTAAAAAAAACTTTAAATGATGGCAATTACTAAATCACTAACTTATTTATATTCCATTGGATAAATTCCTGAGTGACTTAACATTTTAATTTTGAACTAAAAATAGTAAAAATCAGCCAAATATTACATCCTTTGCAACTAAATGTTTGATGAAACAAAAACTAGATAACTGAATTCTGTTAAGAGCTACACAGAAGGGGGAGAAAGGGTAATCTGGCAAAGCGAACCCTCAAACATCAAGTGTCCCTTCTGAAATTCAAGCCCAATTTCAGTGACTTGAAACGAAGACCACTAGTTCAAATGCCCTCTCTTCATTTCCTACCCAACTTTATTCTTTCCCACCCCGCCCGCCCCCCAACCCCGCACCACCTCACTCCGCGGGCTCGGAAAGCCCAGCAGTCCCCTTTCTACCCCCCCTCGACCCCTCCTCACACCCACAGCGTTCTCTGCTCTCCCTCTCCTCTCCCACCCCAGGTCTTCGGCGCATGCGCGCTTGGATGCAGTCCCATCCGCGGCTGCTGTGTCATGGCCGAGCGGAAGTCCCGGCCACAGCGGGGAGGGAGGCGGGGGCGTCCTTAAGATGGGAGGCACTTTTCTTAGCTTTCTCCCCTTCTGCCCAGAACACCTCTTTGATCTCCCACTGTCGCGGGGAGGTGGGGGCCGTCCCCTACCCTGCACTCTCCCGAACACCTCGTAGTCCACGGATTTGAGTCGCCTGGCGGCAGACATGGCGGCGAGTCCTCTGCCGAGGAGCCGGAGTGGGGTTCGGGACGCGGCGACTGCGGCGGCCAGGAAAGGGAGGGGGCACATGGGACCTCTCGGCGTACCCCGCGCCTGTCACCAGCCCGGGACGCGAGCGCGCCGGGGTCACGCGTCGGAAGGTGGCAAATGAGACTGCGGGTACTGGGATCGGGGGCAGCTAAGGACGCTGGACGGGAAGACCGTTCGGTCCCTGGCCGCGAGGCCTCCCTCTTTGCCCTCCCCTGCCTTATGGAACCTGACTGGCTTCCCCGCCGGTTCCATGTTCCCTGCGATTTAATTAACCTCCGGGCTCGTTTCTCAGTGTTGGTAAATAAAAGCCGGATGCTGTGCCCAGATGTCAATAGTTTGGTAACCAAACGTGATTGCTTTTGAAATGAAATATCTGCCAGCTTGTTGATTGAGGGCACTTGGTTATTGAGTTAATTCTTATTAAATGTTTGGGCGACTGCCAAGTCTATTTGGCGATTTTGAGCCAATTCTTAAGGTAATGTGTGCACATTTTCATCTCTTCTGTTGAGTCAGAAAGGTTTGGGACCTGAATCCATATTCAAGTGGATTGTGGTATTTTCTGGGATAAGAAACTTGAAAAATCTAACTTCTTTTATGCTGGTGGAAACGGAGAGTGGGGGGGAAATCTTCTTGCCTGCCGTTCACTCATAGCTTTTTTTATGGTCTTATTGTTGAGCGACATCCCAATTGCCTACAAGGTTAAGGCAGTTTGTACTTAGAGAATGCACTTTATGGTGAGCTGTTATGAAGTCTTAATTTAAAGCAACCCACCACTGCGAAGAATCTGGATACAGCTATTGATAATCTGCTGCCTTCTAGAATTCCAAATTTTTTTACTTGTGAGAATTTGCATTTCTCAACATAATTTGTTGGCTTCAATACCTTTACATATTTCTCTGCATCTGGCCACAGAGTTAAAATAATCTTCTACAATATGATTCAATATTATGTGCCAATTCTAGTAGAGAACACCAAAAATCTTCTAAAAGTTGGTTAGAATTTGGTTAAAACATTTTAAAGTAAAATTCCAGTATTCTGGAAGTGCTAATCCAGGTAATTTTATGTAATGAAGACCCTGGCTTATTACAGAGACCTGACGATTATGTCTACCTCTCTTCCCCGTGTTTATTCCATGCCCACTCTAGAATCTACATAGATCCTACACCATTCTTTTCAATGATGTCTCTATAGAGTTTCTACATTGCAATGTAAACAAAACTGAAGGCCTTCAGCCTTCACTAACCTCTTATTACCTGCTTATCCCCATTCATAAATTATTCTGTAGTTTATAGGTAACCTACTGTCAAGGCACTTTGAATTATTCTGCTCTCTGAACATACCTTGACCTTTAAAAAAAAATCTTTAGGGGCACCTGAGTGGTTCAGTCAATTGAACATGGGACCCTGGGTTTCAGCTCAGGTCATGATTTCACAGTTCGTTGAGTTCGAGACCTACATAGGGCTCCATGCTGACATGCCAAGCCTGTCTCCCTCTCTCTCTGCCCCTCCCCTGCTCATTATGTCTCTCTCTCAAAATAAATAATTTAACTAAAAAAAAAAAAATGTTTTGTAAATCTTTGCTCTTGGATCTACTTTATTTAGACTACTTCCTCTAATTCCCAAATCTCCCCCTATTCCTTTTAGTTGCCTGTGCAAGTGCTTACCAGATTTCATCCTAATTATTAGTGTCTTCTTCACTAGCACAGTGCCTTCTAAGAAGTAAAACTCAAATTGGGTTGAGATCCTGTCACTACCACTAATCCTGTCACTGATAAGCTTGACATTTTCTTTTTCTTAATCTTGGACTTTCCCCCACATTTACCCAAGAGTGCCCCTGCCAATTATTATGTAGCTTTATTGTAATTTTAGAATGCTATAGCAACAATTGACATTTGCTTAGCTAAAAAATTTACTGTGTCCGCCAACTACAGAACATTAGCAAACAGACATTTTTTCAGCATGGATTGCCAATAATATGTGATACTAAGACTGTAAAAATTTTAAGCAAATATCACTAATAATTAAGCTAATTTTAAATAATAGAAACATCTTTGCATAGAGAAATTTTTTTCAGTAGGAAAAAATAATCTATAACCCTAACACAATCTTTATCATTTGTGGGTTCTCTTATACATATATTCTAAGTAAAGTCATAATACAAATTCAACCTTTATTTTTTCTTTTTCGATATTATAGTCTTTCCAATGAATATTTTACTAGTTTCATGATACTCTGTTAAATGGGTATAACCATAAATTTACCTAAGTCCCTATTACACACTCAGATTGCTTCTAATTTGTCATTACCATAAAAAATATTGTGAAGGAAATATTCATGGACATAGCTTTCTTCCCATATTTTTAAATTATTTAGAAGTTTGAATACCCAAACTGTTTAAATATGTAATTTTCTTGATACATATTGCCAAGTGGTTTTCCAAAGGGCTGCACCAATTTAAATATACCACTACCAACACTACATGAGTGTATGACTGTTTGATTTCTGACACAAACAAATGTAAGCAGGTGCTTCACATACAATAAATGACTCAATTAGAAGAAAAGTTTTCATTTTGGAACCTGAGCAATAGACTTGAGGTAACTAGGCTTTGTGTTACTGATTGAAATTAAAACCTAGGTCATGATTTCAAGGTTTGTGAGATCGAGCCTCGCATCAGGCTCTGTGCTGACATCTCAGAGTCTGGAGCCTGCTTTGAATTCCATGTGTCCCTCTTTCTCTGCCCCTCTCCTGCTTGCTCTCTCTCTCTCTATTTCAAAACTAAACATTAAAAAAAAATTTTTTTTAATGACCAGGCCACAGAACTTATAAAATAGGGACAGACAATATAGTCTCTGTACCCAAATGATGTTTGAACTGAGTAGGTCTCATCTATAAATCTCTGTATCATCACCATGAAGGGTCAGTTGAAAGTTATTCCTAGAGTGATTTCTCAGAAATTTGATATTAAGGTATAATTAATTTCAGGCACAACCAAAATTACTTAATCTATCAACATATTTCTACCACTGAAATAGTTTTGTAATCATTATGTTAAAAGAGAAAGAGTGAACAAAATATAAACTATTAACTTCCACAGTTGAAGAGGCCTGAACAAACCAATTCCGTGATTCCCTCATGGAAGGAATACTTTACAGACAAAGAAATGGTTAGATAATTAGTACTAAACTGGATTCAAGATCATTAGACACCAGACTGTTAGTCACATGAAGAAGTAGCTAGTTTCCCAGAAGAGGCTGTAATCTCATAATTTATCAGAAAATTTCTTAAGCATTTTATCAGGAAAGCATATTTCTTCTCAGAAGGAAATTCTGTCCCAGGTTTGAACCAATTTTTCTTTATCACAGTCCAATTTGATATTCAAAGCTCAGAAGTACATTTACCATTAAAGTCATTTCCCTCTCCTAGCTTGGTACTGTTAGGCTAGGCATGGTTGATTCCTCCCCTTGCCTTAGTTTCTCTCTGCCTAGATGAGAATTGGAAAGAACTTGTACTTTTGGAATTCAGTGTGGGCTCTCCAGGATTGGTAGATATTCAAAGCTGATTAGTTCTTTTGAAGGAATCTTTCTGGGGGGATTCAGAGCTTTTCCCCACCAGGAATTCCTGACCTTTGCTGTCTTGGTAAATGATGTCTATACTTTGCCTAGGGGCACACATCCCCATTCCAACTTCTGTATTGAATACTACACCTCCAACCCCTTTCTGCTTAGACTAGCCCCCAACAAGAAGGCTATGTGGGCTGGGATCCCTTTTAAAATAAACACAGGACCAGATTCCTCCTTTCCATTACATCTAATTGTGGGGACTCATACCCCTGTCCTACCACTGATAGAAGGTGCAGTTTGCTCTGAATGTGACCACCTCTGTCTGCTCTCTTGGAGGCATCATTCAAGTATTTCCAGCCACAGCCTTTCCTCTTTACTTTCTGCAGTCATGGGTCAAATGCCAGTCCCTTCTAGCTCCAACGAGTAAATGCCAAGCTCTCAAAAGAAGGGGTTCTTTTAAAGACCCCTTTAAAGACCCCTTTCACCAGGTAGTGAAGGGAAAACACCTGTTTTTTCTCTCCCTTGGTGGGACCTGGGAGAAGAGAGAAAGCCACAGCTCTCCAATAACTTTCCTGGAAGAAATCCTGTCTCGAGCCCGAGGTGGGTGTTGGGCTAAGGCTCTTAAAGCCAGTTTTCAATACCCCTTTTACATGACATGGTAGTCCAGTACCTCATCTTGAAATGTGGGTATAACTAGTGCTTTGTTTTCAGTCTCAGGTCTCAGCTAAAACTGAGACAAAAGTCCCATTTTCCAAATCAACAGAATTCAATATGTAAACCCTGTTAGGATCGTGATTTTGAAAGTTCAACAAGACATTTTTGAGACCAAACACAGGTTGACTATTAAATATTATAGGATTATCTTTGTTATATATAATCATGACATTGTGGTGTATTTTTTAAAGGCCTTACCAATTAGAGGTGTATACTGAAATCTTTTAGGGTGTTATGAAATGATATTTGGGACTTGCTTTCAAATCCTCCAGGATTGGGGGTAGGACAGTTTAGAGAGAATAAACTTAGTAAATTGGTGATGGTAATTGCAAGTAAGTCATGGGTATATGGGGATTCATTATACTGTTCTCTAATTTTGTGTGTGTTTGAAATTCTTAGGTAAAGTTTTAAAATAAAATATAAAATTTTTAAAAAGTCCCTCTCATTCTACAAAATATGTGATCAATAATCTTCAAAACTGTCAAAGTTATGAAAAACAGTGAAATCCTGAGAAATGACCAAGAGGAGCCTAAGGAGACATGATGGTTAAAGGTAATGTGTATTAAGGATGGAATTCTGGAACAGAAAAAATTTTCGGTAAAAACTGAGGACATCTGAATAAAGTGTGGACTTTGGTGAAACAGTAAGGTATCAATAATTGGGTCATTAACTGTGACAAATGTACCATTTTAATGTAAGATATTAATAATAAGAGAAACTGGGTATAGGGTATAGGAGAACTCTCTGTACCATTTTAGTAATAGTTTTATAAATCTAAAACTGTTCTAAAATTAAAAATTTACTTTTCAAAAGTCCATTTTAATATCCTGTTATATATTTTCATAATAACATTTGAAAATAATTTCTCACTGTAGTGAATAACAAAATCATTAGTTTAATTTTTTTAATGTTTATTGATTTATTTTGAGGGAGAGCATGTGTGCATATGTGAGCTGGGGGGTTGGGGGGCGCAGATAGAGAGGAGAGAGAGAATCCCAAGCCCACGAACTGTGAGATCATGACCTGAGCCAAAACCAAGAGCCAAAAACAGTCAGCTCAACCGACTGAGCCACTCAGGGGCCCCTAGTTTCAATAAATCGGTACATGATTTAAATTTTTCGTAAATTCCTAAGTCAAGCTAAGATAGAACTGAACAGTTGACCTCAAAGCACTAAAGCTGGTCTTAACCAGTATAAAGAAGCACAAACAGATAATTAAATATAATAATACCTCAACTAATGAAAAGAATGTGTTACAGAAACATAGTTCATTTCCAGAAGAAAATATATAAAATGCATGAGAAAGTTTGAGATGTGAAGAAACAGTATGGAAAAATACCATTATGCTTAGCACCAAGTGCTTTAGAAAACAGGAAATATGCATCTGTATGTCTTGACTAAAGAAAGGATACAGTTAAGATTAGATAAAGAAAAAACTAATCACCACTACTGCTGCTTGGACACATTACAGAGGCAACAAATGGCAAAGCCAGTTTATGTACAGAGTGTGCCCAGGCTCTGAGTCTTAGCTATAGCACCAAGATCAGGAAGGGGAAAAAGCGGACGAACACTAGCTCAGAAAAAAAGTAGGCAGCCCAGGCCCTTCCCTTCCTAATACTTCTCAACCACAGACTTCAGCCAGTCTCAGATTTGCTTTTCCTATGAAAGCAAGGAGCCTATCTGGGGACATTCTTTCTAATTCCTCCTTAGTGTGCACACACATACACATACACACATGCATGCATGTGCGCTTATTGCCTGAAAGGTATAAAATCACATTTACCCTCAGATCTGGGCTAGTGACATCAAGGGTTCTCCTGTCTTTAAAACATATCTAATGGGACGCCTGGGTGGCTCAGTTGATTGAGTGTCTGGCTTCGGCTCAGGTCATGATCTCACAGTTTGTGGGTTCGAGCCCTGCATCAGGCTCTGTGCTGACAGCTTACAACCTAGAGCCTGCTTCTGATTCTGTGTCTCCCTCTCTCTCTACTCCTCCTCTGCTCATGCTCTGTCTGTCTGTCTGTCTGTCTCTCCTTCAAAAATAAATAAAAACATTAAAAAAAATTTTTTTTAATAAATAAATAAAACATGCCTATTTTGGGTGCCTGGGTGACTCAGTTGGTTAAGCGTCCAACTCTTGGTTTTGGCTCAGGTCATGGTCTCAAGGTTCATGGGTTCGGGCCCCTCACCCTGCTCTGCACTGACAGTGCAGAGCCTGCTTGCGATTCTCTCTCTGCTCCCCGCCCCCCACCAGTCTCACTCTCTCAAAATAAATAAATAAACTTGAAAAAAAATATTGAAAAAAATAAAACAAATCTGTTTCATGATGCCTTGGTGGATAACTGAGTTGGTATACAACATCCATTCCAATCTTTCTAGCTTGCTTTCCTGTTTTGTAGAGCTGGAAAGTTTAAAGTTACATCCATCCCATAGACATTCTTGGAATTGGGATTCCTTACATGCTAGAGGATCAACCATCAGAAGTACAATGCTAGATGCGGAGCAAGGGCATGAATGAGAGACAGAGGCCATCTGCTGCTGGTTCTGTGATGAGCACAATCATAGAGGAATTTTAGTTTTTCTGTGGCATCGTCACATAACTGCAGCTTCTTGGACACCAGGAGGCAAGCAGGGAGCAGGACATTCATTTCACTAGTTAATATCATAGCAAGTGTGGCAGGTTCCAGAGTCTCAGTTCCCTGGATGTGGCAGTTTCCTGACTGTACCAGCTTCCTGATAGTGGCAGGGGAGATAGTTCTAAAGCCAGCAGCTTCTCAATTCAGCACATTTCCTGACTGCAGAAGAATCTACTTAGTAACTCCCTTGGTGGCCCAGTGCTGCAGTGAGAGTCAATCCTGAAATGTCAGCCTCAAAGTGGTTTTCAATCCTGTCTGCACATTAGAATCTCCAGGGGAGCTTACTAATTATACACATACACATGTCCAAAGGTTTTGATTCAGTATGTCTGCAGTGGATTCCAGAATCTATATTCTCAAAAGCAATCCAGATGCTTGGGGTACAAAGCTAAGGGTGAGAACGACTGGCCCAGAGACTCTTTCTTTAGGCCCCTCAGCAACTCCATAAGCCATTTAATCTCAATATTAAATCCATTTCTGTTTAAACTGTCTATAATGAATTATTTTTTCTGTAATTGAACCATGACCAATGCAATGCCTGGGGACAAAATCTTCACAATAGGAGTAGATCAAAGTTTAAGCATAATGTAAGTTCAAATATGCCACCCCCCTCCTGTCAATAAAGCAGCATTAAAATTTTTAGTGCTTACAAAGAGAAGAAACAAAAATTATAAGAAGAAACAAGCCAGGAATGGTAATAAAACTAAGCCTGGAGTGTTGAAATATAACTTGCTATTGAGATATAATAGCACAAAGGCAACCTATATTATATTCTATAAATTAGTTGCAGCATACTTATTTATTTTGATTGTCTACTTGCTTATTTTGAAAGAAAATTAGTGAAATAATAAATTTAAAAGAACCCTTTCAGAGCCCAAATTGTTTAAGTGAACTATGATTTCTGGTGTGTTGCTGCCACCTACCATCTGTCCAAGGCAAGGCAGGTCATGTGGATATGCTATTCAGTCTTTCAGGAATGTTAATACCAGCTAAGTTCTCTCATTTCAGTGTCACACTTCTAAAATAATTTTAGGAGCATGCTAAACCCCTAAATGATAAGCAGTAAGTGTTTTGGGTGCTCTTTACTCAACATATCACTTAAATATGAAAGTATCTTGACTATTAGATATGGATGTTACAGGAAAAACAAAACTTACAAGAAAATTCAAGCTGAAAAGTTAAAGCTGAAAGTTAAAGCTGATTGAATTCCTACCATGTACTAGACAGGCATTGTGGCTTACAGTATACTCGTCTATGGCAACCTTTAAGTTTTTCTAATATTTACTTATATTTGAGAGAGAGAGAGCGAGAGCAGGGAAGGGAAAGACACACACACACACACACACACACACACATACACACACACACACACACACACACACACAGAATCCTAAGCAGGCTCCAGGCTCGAGCTGTCAGCACAAGCCTGATGTGGGGCTCAAACTCACCAACCATGAGATCACGACCTGAGCCAAAATCCAGAGTCGGACAATTAACTGATTGACCCACCCAGGCACCCCTCTGTTTAATTCTTCTGTTGTCCTAAAACTGCTATAAGAAGTAAGGAGCATAGGGGCGTCTGGGTGGCTCAGTCGGTTGAGCGTCCGACTTCAACTCAGGTCACGATCTCGCAGTCCGTAGGTTCGAGCCCCGCATCGGGCTCTGGGCTGATGGCTCAGAGCCTGGAGCCTGCTTCGGATTCTGTGTCTCCCTCTCTCTCTACCCCTCCCCCGTTCATGCTTTGTCTCTCTCTGTCTCAAAAATAAATAAACGTTAAAAAAAATTAAAAAAAAAAGAAGTAAGGAGCATAATTTAAAAAGAAAGAAAGAATTACACATGCATTACCCAGCAGTTATGCAATTATAAATTTCTCCCAAGGAAAAAATTGGGCAGGGAGTCAAAGATATAAATAAAACAATTGTCACTGCAAGTTGTTACAGTAAAAAATTGGAATTGGAATCTACTCAAATATCTATCAGTTTTTAAATTTAAATAAACAATTCTTACACAGTCTTAGAGAATGATGATGCTGATCAGGGCTTCTTATCAAGAATTCAAGATAGGCTTCAGAGGTTCAAATGCTGACCCTCTCATGGAGTCACTTGTGAGTTCTTTGGATGTCCTGTGAGGCCCTCTCACCACAAAGCTCTCTGATATGGGGAATGCTATTAAAGTGACCAGTGGTACTTTGAAATTCCCTTGCCCTTGAGGGGGTTGCCTTCTTTGGACACTTGCTTCCAAGAAGGCTTAAACCCAAGTAGCTTGCATTCTTTGAAAACTTTCAAGAGCCTCCTAGGACCTACAAAGTCCAAACTTCCTGGCACGGTATTCTTGACATTACATTATGTGGTTTGAGTTGACTGTTCCATACCCATTTCTCATTCACAAGGGATTATTTATTTGTTTGTTTATTTATTTGGAAAAAAACTAGGTACTTTCCTGTATTGTTGTCCCTTACAAATATATATTGTTGTCCCTTACAAATAGTCTGATGATGGAATGATCAATCCAAACCACAGTTTCAAATATCATTCTTGGCATGCACACCAAATATAACACAAATTAAAATGTGGCATGATTTTGTGCAATTGGTGGAGTGTAAAAAAGGAAAATCTATTTTAATGTGACACTGCAGGACATTCTTTGGTACACTGGTTCTAACATTGACCATATAAAGAGGAAATCAAAAGGTATATTTTGGCTCTGCAGTGAATTAAACCTGAGAAGACACAGTAATGTAAATGGGCATTTGTTTTTTACAATTTTAGAATAAACTCATAGACAAATCACAGAAGACAAAATTGTGATTACAGAAAAGAATGTGTTAGCCACCCAAAAAATTTAAAGCTAGATTTGCTGCCAGGGCACCTGGGTGACTCAGTCAGTTAAGTGTCCGACTTTGACTCAGGTCATGATCCTGCACTCTATGGGTTTGAGCCCCGCATCAGGCCCTGTGCTGGCAGCTCAGAGCTTGGAGCCTGCTTCAAATTCTTTGTCTCCCTCTCTCTCTGCTCATCCTCTTCTTATGCTCTATCTCTCTCAAAAATAAGTAAACATAAAAATTTTTTTTAAAAAACCAAAAAACTAGACTTGCTGCCAACAGAGTTTGGGAAGTAAAAGGGAAGAAGAACAGGTGAAGGGTACCATCCAAGCAAGAACATCCTTAATGAGAGATGGTCTTCTAGTTGATGGAATGGTAGATAGAGGTTCAAGAATGTTGTCGGAAATTAAAGAGGTGAAAGAAACCAAGATTCGTGACAAAATTATGTCGGAAGAAGAGAGGCAGCGGCGGAGAGAGGCAGGGCAAGCGAGCTAAATTTGCACACATCATGATATCTAAATCAAGAAATGCTCATTCTGAGACATCAAGGTAATCACGAAAAGAACTAAAAACAGAAACCACTAAAAGTAGTTACCTCCAGAGACCAAGGTAAAGGACACCACAAGGAAGCAATCAATCAAATCCAGAATATGGGACATTCTGCAAGATGACTGACCTAGATTCTCTAACAAATCGATGGCATGGGGGAAGAAATGAGCTACAGAATAAATGAAATTTAGGAGACAAAACAATCAAATTCAACGTGGAGCTCACATTTGAGATCCTTATTAGAATGATTTTGAAACAATTAAGAAACTTTTGATTATGAACTGGGTATAAGATGATGGTATAAAAAAATCAATAATATTTTTAGGTATAAAAATGGCATAGAGGTTACATTTTAAAATACCTTTGTAGTTAGAAGCATCATGAAGTATTTCTACATAAAATAACATGATACCTTGGCTTTGCTTTTAAAATACTCCAGTGCCAATCCCCCATACCCCCCAAAATATAGCAGAATAGAGAAATAAGACTGGCCAAACATTGATAATTGTGGAAGCTGGAGTCATGGGGTTCACTGTACCATTCTCTCTGCTTGTATGTATGTATGTATGTATGTTTGAAATTTTCCAAAATAACAGGCTGCTTTATTTATTTATTTATTTATTTATTTATTTATATCTTAAAAGCAGATGTCTTTGAGGAGTATGATAGGATTTGGGGAGCAATGGAGCAAGCAAAATTGTTTTATGTTTTTGATCTATTCAATAAATATTCATTGAATCCCTGCAATGCATGAAGCACCATTTAGGCACTTTTGGGAGAGATAAAGAACATATCAAAATTCCTGTCCTACTAAAGCTCAGATTCCTGTGAGAAGGAAGAAACAAACAAAAATTACATACAGGGGACACCTGGCTGGCTCAATCCAAGGAGCATGCAAATATTGATCTCAGGGTCATGAGTTTGAGCCCACATTGGATGTATAGATTACTAAAAAAAAAAAAAAAAAAACAAAACAAAACCTTGCAGACAGAATAATTAAGTTTTAATATGTTACAAGTGGATAAGTGCTATGAGGAAAGAATAAAATAGGGTAAGAGAGATGAAGAGTAAGGCCAAGTTTACAGTTTTAAATAACATGGTCAGGAAAGGGCTCTTTGAAAAATTTAACACTTGGGGGGGTCCTGGGTGGCTCAGTCCACTGAGTGACCGGCTCGTGATTTAGGCTTGGGTTGTGGTCTCACAGTTTGTGAGATGGAACCCCACATCGGGCTCTACACTGACAGTGAACCTGTTTCTCTTTGCTCCTCCCCTACTCATGCTCTCTCTCTTTCTCTCTCTTTCTCCCAAAATAAATAAATAACATGAAAAATCTTTTAAAAGTGTAACATTTGAACAAAGACTTGAAGGAGTTGATGGAGATTATAAACCCTTCTGAATTGTTGCCTTTTAATTATGTCCATGGTTTAGCCTGATAAAAAGAATTGAAGATTTCTTTAAAAATAAAATAAAATCCCCCTGCTCCTCACTGCTCCTTCTCTACCTAACAAAATCTTCTTTTTTTTTAATGTTATTTATTTATTTTGACAGAGAGAGAATCCCAGACAGACTCCATGATGTCAGCACAGAGCCTGACCCACAGAGCTCCATCTAGTGAACTGTGAGATCATGACCTGAGCTGAAATCAGGAGTCTAATGCTTAGCCAACTGAGCCACCCAGGCACCCCTCAAAATCCTCTTTTATTCTTCAGGCCAATTTCAAGAGATCAACCTTCATGAGGTCTTTCATCCACTGTCAGAATTAACTGCTCTTTTGTGTTCTCTTGTACATGGCTAGTCACAGGTATTTCATTGCCCTGTATCATAGGGTCTTTTATGGCTTTACGAAGCATTTTCACTTTCATTATTTTATTCACACCTCATGATAATCTTGAGTAGTTTTTATTTCAAGATCATTATTATTCCCACTTATCAGATGAGAAAACTAGGGCTCTCAAGAAGTGACCTAACCCAGATTAGTCAGACACAAAGAGTTCAAATTCCAGACCACATCCTCTGTATGCAAACATTACTTCTTGACCTCACTCCACTGCCTCTCCATAATTAGTTGCTTCTAAAGTTCCTTTTTTTATGTTAAAATTAGATTTGAGTCAAAGTACTCTTTGCCTGTGATATGAAATTAGGTAGTTCAGAAAACCTTAACAGGAAAAGCAAGCCTCCCACCTAATCAATCCCCAGGGATTTTTAAAGGACAATTTTTTTTTCCAGCATTTCTATTTTTAATTCTTCTAGTGGTTCTAAGTGTTAACTCTAGACATTATGCTTACACCTTTATACCTTGATCTTATCGCCTTTAGATATTTGCTGACTTTCTCCTTATTTGCTGACTTTCTCCTATGAAAAGTGAGGATTTTGCTCATTTGCATTGCCCTAACGTCTCAGGTTAGGTTCCCCAGGACACAGACACTGAGTCAGACTTGTGCACAGAATGCTTTGGTGACAACCCAGGAGGAGTGAAAGTGGCAAGATTGCGGGGAGAGGTGAGGGGGGAGGTAACCTGCTGTGCCGCTGCAACAGAAGCCTCTGCCCATTTCAGGAGCTCTGGGGCAGGAAAGTTGTCAGCAATCAATACTTCCAGCCACTGGAGAATGAGCAGCTTGGTCCTGAGGTGGGTGGGGATGTGAGCAGAGCAGCATGGTGTCCACCACAGCTCACCCCTACAGTGCTCTGATCCACTTCCTTAGAGTAAACTCACTCTATTTTCAGTTATCTCCTTCAGATTTATGGTTGGTTCCTTTATTTGGAGAATGTTGGTGAGTTGGATTACATCCCTTGCCTCTTCTGCAAGTGCTCTCAAAATCACGTCTGAGACACACCATTTCTACTGCCAATTCCAGATTCCCCTTGCTCTCAGCTAGCACTTGTGCTGGTCTAAGTGGCTTAGCTGGAATGGTGGGGAGAATCCTTGATCTTCATCCCTGAGGGGTCTGAGTCTAATGAGCCAGGTCTACTCAGGTTAGGTTGGCTACATTGACTACTTACCATCAAAACTGGGCAGGTGGGAAAGGAGGGATGCCCTGATCAGCCAGGTGTCCAACGTATTCTTCTCTGTCCTCCATAAAGCTGATATCTCATTCTCTCCTGATGCCCATTATTCCTTCCTTATTCCTTCCCTACCCTATGTGGTTTCCTTCTCTATTCTTCTCTTTCACACATCTCACATACTGAGAAGTGCCTATGAGACAGCTCTAATCTATTGTCCCCTAGGACCATAAATTCAACATCTTCAAAACTAAATTGATTTTTCTATCACCCACTAAACCTGTTCTTCCTCTTTCATCCGTCCAGCCCCTGTGTTGGAAAACCTGGTCCATAACCTCCACCTCCCTCACCCTATCTATCTACCAAGTTCTGTAAATTCTATCTCCCACACAGCTTTTAAAGCCATTCTCTTTCTCCCTCCCCATGGTCACTATCCTCATTCAAGGACTCATCATTTGTCACCTGGACTATTACAAAAACCTCTCAACTGCTCTTCCTTTCTCCAGTCTCCCCCATAGCCTCCCACCCACATCACACCACATCTTTCTAAAAGATATGCCATTTTGCTACTTAAAACTCTTTTCATGTTTAGGCTGTTTACAACTTGGCCCCTTCCTACTCCTCCATTCACTCCCCCTCCATCCTCTCCCACACCTACTTGTTACTTGTAGCTGCCCAAAGGTGACAGAACCCCTTCAGACCCTTACCTCTATACACTTTTCCTCTTGTCAGACTCCACTTTTCTTCTGGGATTTATTTCACTCCATCCATGACTCTTCCTGAAAGGTAAGATTCGGTGCTTCTCTCCCAGTGGTCACATTGCAATTCTTCCATACCTTTACTTATTTACTTGTTTACTTACTTATTTAAAGTTTATTTATTTATTTTGAGAGAGCACACGAGTGAGTGGGGGAGGGGCAGAGAGAGAGAATCCCAAGCAGACTCTGCACCATCAGCACAGAGCCCAATGTGGAACTTGATCCCACAAACAATGAGATCATGACCAGAGCTGAAATCAAGAGTCAAATGTTTAACCAACTCAACAACCCAGGTGCCCTCTTTCATACCTTTATTAGAACATTCATCACATTATGTTCACTTATTTGCCTTAGACACACAAATACATGTGGCTGAAATGTATAAAAAATTGCAATGGTCTTGTATTATATTCATTTGTGATCACAACGTACTATGTTACTTTCAGAGTTCCTAGAAACAGTAGATACTACCAAAAAAAATGTTGCATGAAAAAATGAAATATACAAATGTTGTTTACAGCATGTTGCACCTGACCCACCATCAGCAATTGAGCATATACTTCACATTGTTTCCCAACAGTGTTGACTGATGTTTGCTGACAGGGCCATATTCTCTGGCCTGACCTCAAGATGACTGCCAAGATTTTATGTTCATAGCCTAAGAATGAATAATTCTAACTGTTTTCCCCGGGCGGTGAACCAATGGCTGTCATCTGTTTTAGGGAATGGACCACAAAAACTAAAACAAAACAAAGCAGGCAGACCGAAGGAACATTGGAGAAGGATCATCTCAACTGTGAGGGCTTACTTATCTATTACTTATTTATCCAGTATCTAGCACAATGGCTGAAATATAGTAGGCATTCAATAAATATTTGTTGAATGACTAGAGAAAGAAGAGGAAGGGGAACAAATGATGCCCCTGAGGGGGATAGAGAAGTTGTAGAAACCTATCGGTATGATTGGAGGGAGAGAGATGAACTCAGCTTTTAGGCAATTAAGCTGTAAGTTGTTTACCCAGCTGGACACATCCTAAAGATATAAAAAGAAAGAGAAATGAAGAAATCCAGAATTGGAAATGTATTTATTTAAAATCAGGAGAGCAAGATGTGCTCCCAAAAGATAAAAGGTCCACAGAAGTAACCATTTTTCTGTATATTTTTAGCTCTTCTGTTATTTACCTTCATGATCCTAAATAACATATTTATACTGCTATCTTGTTAATTTTTTTTCAATTTTAGAAATTACATATTGACTTCCTAACTACTATGGAAGATGACGATTTAGTTTTCTTCCTGTGCACCCCATGCCAATATACGCATTCTTCCCCCATTCTCCAATATATTACATACGTACTAAATCAATACTCAGTGTTTATTTTACTCATTTATTCACCCAATAAATACTCCTTTGAATTTCTTTGAGAACTTTAATCATAAATAATAATAACATAATAATAATAATATCATATATTAATAAATAAATAAATAATAATAACATAGTTGTTATATAATAACATAAATTATATATAAATAATAATAACATAGTTTCAATCATTCCAGGCTGCCTTTTCTGGGTGTTGCCTTTTGAGAAACATTATCACAGTTCCTCTGCCAATTTTAAATCAGTCAAATTATGTCAGTTCTTATTCTGTCCAAGGCATGTGAGGGAAATCAAAATGTCTAAAACAGAATTGGGGCACCTGGCCGACTCAGTCAGTAAAGCATACGACTCTTCATCTCAGGGTTGGAAGTTTGAGCCTCACACTGAGTGTAGAGGTTACTTTAAAATAATAAAAAAAATCTGGGGCACCTGGGTGGCTCAGTCGGTTGAGCGTCCAACTTCTGCTCAGGTCATGATCTCACAGCTCGTGGGTTCGAGCCCCGCGTTGTGCTCTGTTCTGACAGCTCGGAGCCTGGAGACTGCTTCAGATTCTGTGTCTCCCTCTCTCTCTGCCCCTCCTCCACTCATGGTCTCTCTCTCTCTCTCTCTCTCTCTCTCAAAAATAAATAAACATTAAAAAAATAATAATAATAAACCTTAAAAAAATAAAAATAAAACAGAATCCTTACCCTCAAAACATCAAAATTTAAATGGTCAAATCATGCAAATACACACAAAAAGTTAATAAGTTAATGCCTCCTGAGTGATGTAGCCTAGTATATCCCCAGGAGTCAGAAGAAAATGTCCCTGCATATTGGCTTAGCCCAGGACGATGCTGTAGAGAAGGTGGGATAGTGTTATGAGGAATCCATCAAGATGCAAAAGTAGGTAGGGCAAATGGCAAAGAGGAAGAGGAAGAACACTCCAGGCAGGAGGAAATCATTAGCAGGAAGGGAGGAAACACTGTTTTCAGGATGCCAAGTAGCCCAGTTTGAATGCAAAAGAGTTTCATGGACAAAAGTGGCAGAAGAGAAGGGAGCAAGGACAGCCGAGAGCAGAGTGTAAATAGGTTTGAATATCAACAAGAGAATTCCTGACATTTCCCAATCTTGTGGCTTTATTAAAAGATATTAAGTGAGGCGCCTGGGTGGCTCAAACAGTCGATCATGATCTCGTGGTTCGTGGGTTCAAGTCCCGCATTTGGCCCTCTGCTCTCAGCACAGAGCTGTTTTCAGATCCTCTGTCCCTCACTCTCTACTGTTCCCCCGCTTGTGCTCTCTGTCTCTCTCAAAAATAAATAAACTTAAAAAAAAAAGATATTAAGCAATGATGCAATGATGCAGGGATGTACAAAGTTTTTATAATTACAATTCAGTGAAAAAAATACTGAATTATGATTTGAGGAACATATTAAAGTGATATAGTAAGGTTAAATTCTTACATTAAGAAATAGTGATAACTCTAGTAATGTTACTTAAGGTACATGAACCATTTAGAGTAGTGTATTGGCTCTTTCCGTATTCTGGCAATTGAGGTAAACACTGGGAAGTAAAGACAAATAAGAACCAGTCCTTTGTTGCAAGGAGTTGTTCTAGCGATAAGACAAATAGTCTCAACCCCTTTTTGCATCATTCCAGGGCATTGCTAGTATTCTTTAGAAACATCTGAGAATTGTTAGAGTGGAAGTTCTGTTAACTTTCAATCAATATATCTTACTTTCTCAACTATTGATTAACACTCAGAATGTATGACTTGTGGGGTGCAGGACTTCAGAACAACACCACTGCAGACAAAATAAAAAGTTACATCGTGACCACTGGAGCTGAGCAGCAGGGATGTGTGTGATCAAACACAACTTTAACTTCTGTCTTTCATGTGCTCTTCATGATGTATTAAGTAGGGACAACCTTTCCCCTGATCTGAAAGGAAAATGGTGGCAGACGCCATAACTTTTCAGCTCAATCTTAACAGATCATTCACTGTCACTTTAAGTGACTGTCACTTTAAGTCACAGTCTTAATTCATAATTAGAATGTCCAGTCCAAGATGTTGAACAGAATTCTGAACTTGATTTAAAGTGATTCTTCTCAGAGCGTCTGGCTGGCTCAGTCAGGAGAGCTTGCAACTCTTGATCTTGGGGTCTTGAGTTCGAGCCCCATGTTGGGTGTAGAGATAGGTAGGTAGGTAGGTAGATGGATAGATAGATAGATAGATAGATAGATAGATAGATAGATAGATAGATAAAAAAATAAAAGTGATTCTTCTCTCTACCCAGCTCAGCCCATTTGCAGACTGGAAGCTTGCAGTGTGAGAGGGGGCTGTGGTTTCTCCCTCCACCTTCACCCCAACCTCATTTTCCAGGCCAATCTCATATTAAGGGAGCAGGGAGGGTGGAGTAGGAAGAGAGACTATGTGCTCTCTAGTGCTGGGAGACATCTACTAGGTTGGCTCTCTGAGGAGTCATTTGCATGGACTTCTCAAAGACACCCTCCCACAGCCCCCTCCCATAGTAGCAGGGGCAGACAATATCTTGTGACTCATTCCACAGAAATCCAGCTTGCCTCCTGCTTCTTGAAGCTGAGATCCCTCTGCTTCTCTAGATAGTCTTATTGGACATGATGGAAGATAAGCCTATGCTGGCTTTCTCTACCTGCAAGCAATTCTGATCCATGCCCTGACAATTTCAGGAGTGTAACCTAGTTCCAACCTAGCAGCAATCTTCCAGCTCCACCAAAGCAATTGGCTAGTCTGTTCTCACCTTGCTGGAGAGGAGTCAGACCCCAATCCATAACAACTCCCAACTGTAGGGGTCACATATTATAACTGTCCTAAGAGTCTAACACAGGCACCCCTTACTTGGTGAGGAAGGGTATGTTTCACAGCACAGTCTTCTCCAAAGATCTCCTCCTCCAAAAAGTTTTCCCATATTTCCACAATCTATCCACTTTTTCCCCCCACTACTTTTTATATCCTTGATCTAAGAGTCTTGGGAAAATTTCCCTTGTAAATTCTAGATATGGGAATCTGTCTCTGGCATTTCACATCTATTTTATCTTGGTATTCTGGTTGCAACTTCAGTTCTAATATCCTGACACCTATCCATCCGCCCATCCATTTATCCACGGTTTACCTACCCATTTGTCTTAGGCAACACTTTTAAGGAAGAGTTGGGGGCAATAGTGAAGTGCAAGAAAATAGCAAAAAGTATTGAAGAATGAAATTAGCATGGCAATGCCAATGAGATTAGGAAAATAGCATTAGTGAATACCAGGGTACACTTTGGTTTCTAAAACATATGTGTCTTGAAATAACTATAAGTGTGTTTTCTTAAGTTGGACTTTCCCATGGATTAATATTATACTTTTTAAATGCCTCATTTGCGTTGAAGATTTATATCTAAATCACATTGGCTCTCAAGACTATAAATGGCCTTTCCTACCATACCTTACATACGATAGTGTATACAGAATTTGCCTCTGAGAAAACAATTGTTTCTAGATTGTCATTTAATAGCAACAGAATTTGATAGAAAACTTAATGTATGATAGTTTTAAATAGCTCTCCTGGAGCTAAAAGCTCCAGCTAAAACGCGTTCCTTTTTCTACATATCCTCTCCAACACTTGTTTCTTGAGTTTTTGATTTTAGCTATTCTTACAGGTGTGAGGTGATATCGCATTGTAGTTTTGATTTGCATTTCCCAGATCATGAGTGATGTTGAGCATCTTTTCCATCCAGTCTGGATGCTTCTTTGGAGAAATGTCTGTTCATTTATTCTGCCCATCTTCTCATTGAATTATTTGTTTTTTGTGTGTTGAGTTATATACATTCTTTATATATTTTGGATACTAACCCTTTATTGGATATCTAATTTGCGAATGTATTCATTTTCCCATTCTGTAAGTTCTCTTAGTTTTGTTGGTTGTTTCCTTTGAGGTTCAGAAGCTTTTTATTTTGATGGAGTCCCAATAATTTATTTTTTCTTTTATTCCCCTTGCCTGAGGAAATATATCTAGAAAAATGTTTCTATGACTGATATCAGAGAGATAACTGCCTGTGCTCCCTTCTAGGATTTTTATGGTTTCAGTTCTCACATTTAAGTCCTTAATCCATTTTGAGTTTATTTTTGTGTATGGTTAAACCATACACTGAAAGTGGTCCAGTTTCATTCTTTTGCATGTACCTGTCCAATTTTCCCAACAGCATTTGTTGAAAAATCTTTTTCGCATTACATATTCTTTCCTCCTTTATTGAAGATTAATTGACCATATAATTATGAGTTTATTTCTGGGCTTTCTATTCTGTTCCATTGGTCTATATTATCTATTTTTATGCACGTACCATATTGTTCTTATCACTACAGCTTTGAATATAACTTGAAGTCTGAAAGAATGATACCTCCAGTTTCTTTTTCTTTTTCAAGATTGTTTTGGCTATCTGGGGTCTTTTGTGGTTCCATACAAATTTTAGGATTGCTTGTTCTAGTTTATTCTTTGGATAATACTTTGTGCTTAACCCTCCACCTCCCACAATCACTTGTAAGACCAGTGAGCCAATGGAACAGCATCCTAGACTCTCCCTCTGCTACCTGAAGTCCTGCCCATAGTAAGTCTTTTGCCCACTTACTTTCTAGTTTTTAGAGGAACAATACATGAACTAACAAATGCCTAGACCACCAGGTTCCCAGTGTAAGAATGTCAGCCTCCCAGCTCTGCAGAAAATATAAACGTGATTCAAAGAAACCTCTAGAGAAACTTCACTAGAGGTCAGGGACTACATATTCTTTTTATATATCTTTTTCCCAACATTTTTTTTAGAAAAATTTCAAACCTGCCAAAAAGTGAAAATAAAAATGGTACAATTAACACCCATACATTCTTCACTGAGATCAAATAATTGTAACTTTTGGTGCATTTGCTTGTATCTGCCCACCCTCTGCCTCTCTCCTTTTTTTCCTCTTTTTCCATATATGTGTTTTTGAAAGTAAGTTTCAGACATCAGAAAATTACACCCCTAAATAGTTCACATGCCTCATCTAAAAATAAGAATATTCACCTACATAATCACAATACCATTACCACCATCCAAGAAAATTGACATAAATTTAATAGTGTCATTTGATATACAGTCTATATTTAAAATTTCCCAGGCAGGGATTCCTTGGCCACCAGACTTCAAGGTCCTTTCTTACTCCGGCTGGACATGTTTGGCAGGAAAGGGGCAGCGCAAGGCAGGAAACTGTGTGAGGAAGCCCCCAGAACCTGGAGCCCATTTTTGTTGATTCTCATGGTGTTCTTTCCTAATAAGTAATATCATTAAATGGTTAGGAATAATCAAACGTCTCGCTTAAATGATTGTGATTTTCACTTGTACTTTTAGCAAACCCATTAAAGGAAAATCAAATCTACATTATTAATAAGTTCAGAAACAAACTGAATACTAAGATTTGGATCTAATCCTTGGACAGTCCTTAAATGGGTATAATATTCTCTAGCCTCTTAAGGATGTTGGCATAGAAATCACTCTCATAGTTTCACAGCAGAGGAGGCTTATGCTTTCAGGATCACCTTTCACCTAGAATGTAGAATTTGGTTTCGGATTTGTTTGTTTGTTTTTGTTTTTGTTTTTGTTTTTAATTTTTTTTAACGTTTATTTATTTTTGAGACAGAGACAGAGCATGAACAGGGGAGGGTCAGAGAAAGAGGGAGACACAGAATCTGAAACAGGCTCCAGGCTCTGAGCTGTCAGCACAGAACCCGACGTGGGGCTCGACCCCACAGACCACGAGATCATGACCTGAGCCGAAGTCGGACGCTTAACGGACTGAGCCACCCAGGCGCCCCAAGTTTGTTTGTTTTTTTAAGGTGTTTTTGCCCTGGATCTAGGAGGCTATGAGAGCATATTCTGTCCAGATTGTGCTTTCTTTTTGTGTGTGAATGTGGAGGTCCTATGATTATAAGCAGGACCCTAGAGCCTCATGCCTGCTTCTTCACAGCAGGCCAGACTCTCTTAATTTGCCAGTGTAGAAAGTCATTCTCTATAACATGTATTTGTTTCCTTTCATCCTCCTAGCTCCAAGCAGGCAGTGCACAGAGCCCAGTGCAGGGCTCAAACTCATGAAATTGTGAAATCGTTACCACTGACCACTTCACCAATGGCTGTTCTCTATAAACTTAGCACTTTGATTTCTCTTCAAAGTAAAACCCCATTAGGAATTGTCCCAGTTGAATATTCTAGATCAGCTATGGGGTTTTAAATCTTAACAGCTAAAAAAAAAACAAAAAACAAAAAACAAAAAAGAAAAGAAAACATAATTGAGCAAAGAAAAATAGGTGTGCTGTCATCAGAGCTTCAGATGTAATGGAAAATGAAGATAATGTGTCAGCTTCCCATGGCTTACCATTGCTGTGGTTTCTGTCTGGGAAGGTAATGTACTTATTGATTAGTCCTCAAGAGAGACATCATTTGCAAACTGACCCTTGGCTTTTGGCAGCAGACAACACTTGTGTTAGCTTCAATAACCAGATGAACAGATCCTGTTGCTGGGAAGGCATGGGAAGCTGTTGCCTTGACAACAGCACGCAAGTCTCTGGTTTCATCTGTAAATTCCCTGACAAGACACTGATTACTTATCAGTCTTATATATGAACTTGGGTTTTACTTAGAAGACAAGAAATGTTAACCTATAACTCAATTACTGAAAATTTGTCAGTACCTGAAAATTTTACCTAGATTCAGACTGCAAATACATAAAACAAGCTTAAAGACATGAAATGCCATGATAATTTAGAATGTTAGGTTTAAAACTTGATTATTGGTGGGGTGCGCCTGGGTGACTCAGTCGGTTGAGCATCTGACTTAGGCTCAGGTCATGATCTCGCAGTCTGTGAGTTCGAGCCCTGCATCAGGCTCTGTGCTGACAGCTCAGAGCCTGGAGCCTGCTTCCAATTGTGTGTCTCCCTCTCTCTCTGCTCCTCCCCTGCTCTAGCTCTGTCTCTGTCTCTCTCTCAAAAATAAATAAATATCTAAAAAAATTTATAAAAGAGGAGCCTGGGTGGCTCAGATGGTTAAGCATCTTACTTCAGCTCAGGTCATGATCTCACAGCTTGTGGGTTCGAGCCCCATGTCAGGCTCTGCGCTGACAGCTCAGAGCCTGGAACGTGCTTTGGATTCTGGGTCTCCTCTTTCTACACCTCCTCCCACTTGCACTCTGTCTCTCTCTCTCTCAAAATAAATAAACTTAATAAAAAAATTTTTTTTAATTTATTATGAAAACTTGATTCTTGGGGGCAAAGCATTCTATTTTTTTTTTAATTTTTTTTTAACCTTTATTTATTTTTGGGACAGAGAGAGACAGAGCATGAATGGGGGAGGGTCAGAGAGAGGGAGATACAGAATCTGAAACAGGCTCCAGGCTCTGAGCTGTCAGCACAGAGCCCGACGCGGGGCTCGAACTCACGGACCGTGAGATCATGACCTGAGCCGAAGTCGGATGCTTAACCGACTGAGCCACCCAGGCGCCCCCAAAGCATTCTATTTTAATAATAAAGTACTTTTACTATGAAAGAATTGTATATGTGTACAAATTATGTATTCTGTCTTAAGATAGGAATAAGGAAAACAGATTCAGTTCCATCATTAGAGATCCCTTAAGGCTATATCCCTGTATCTAATTACTGTGATATACCTGTTGGATCAGGGTTAGGACTCGGAGAAGAGCTTCAGGCCAGGGCAAGGCAGGGTTTGAATGTTGGGAAGGGTTTCTGATACTCTTGTGATCCCATCCATGAAGGAAGTAGACACTTGAAAAGTACTTGTGCATTAGGGCTTGCTTTCTCTTACAAATCCTGGAAGAGTAACCACCCTATGAAGAAGCTCAAGTGAACTTCCTGCAAGATGGGACACATGTGGCCTAATCTTTCCTGTTGCCTCAGCTGAGTGTAGCGTTGGTGGTATAGTGGTGAGCACAGCTGCCATCCTGTTGCCTCAGCTGATAACCAGCTAACCACTAGTCACCAGAGAGTCCATCCCAGATTATCCAGCGATCAGTCAACCTGCCAGCTGCCTGCCAGTTTTACACACATCAGTGAGTAAAATCAGCTGAGTTGAGTCATGACAGGGGAACCTGATCAGATCATCAGATGTGTGCAAGTGTAAGACAAAACAGAAATTCTCTCCTGTCAGGTTTATACTGGATGACGCAGTATATATGATTAAAAATGCACCAGGCTTTTTTTCTTTTATGACGGGAATCATTTGCGATAGAATTTATCAGAATTCCGGAGCCTCTAGAGCACAAACTATAGCAGTACAATAAACAGAAGTGAGGGAAGACATGTGTATATAGCTGCTCTAAGTAGCCCTCACTGATATAGTGAGGGTAGCATAAAATTCATAATCTGCCACTACAGGGAAGACATTGAGGACAATTGGTAACTACAGGTGATCAACTCAAAATGTACTGAGTTTTGCACTTTGAGATGTAAGATTTAACACTATCATTGTTCAAGATAATTTGAAGTATCCTGAAATCTTATAAGTCATACATGAAATGCAGTGGAGGGTTTCCCAAATTTGACAAGTGTGTCCACTTTGTATGACATTACAAAAATGCTGTAAAACTTAAATAGATCTTTTTAGGTTATCAAAACAAAGCAAATTTGGATCATGGAAGAGGAAACAACAGATTGACTTCAAGATTACAAAATCTCTCTAATGCTGTTGTCTTACAAAGAGGACATCAAAGAAAATGCCTCCCCAAAAATAGGAGCAAGAAGTACCATAAAGATATGTCAAGCAGGAAATAAAACAAAAATATTGTTGATTTGTGGTATGTGTCAGCTTTTCAAAATTCATGGTTTGGTGTGAGTTTTTGTCTCATTCTAATTAAATATTCACATTTGCACTTAATTTTACATTTGTACTCGTATTTTTTTCTTAAAGGGAACTCTCAAAATCGTATAAGCTTTGAAGTCATTCCAAACCTAAACCTGGATCAGCCCATGGTCAGATTTCAAGGTTAGTTTCATGGGAATCATTTGACATAGTGTCAACACTATCATCAAGGATTTCCTTCCTTCCATCTCTCTACTCTGACATCTATGTTGTTTGCATCATCTTTTTTTTTAAATTTTTATTATTTATTTTAAAAGAGTGTGAGAGCAGGCAAGGGGCAGAGAGAGAGAGAGAGAAAGAGAGAGAAAATCCCAAGCAGGCTCCACATCCTCAGTGCAGAGCGTGACATGGGGCTCGATCCCATGAACTGTGAGATCATGACCTGAGCTGACATCAAGAGTCAGACGCTGAACTGACTGAGCCACCCCCGTGCCCTATGGTGTTAGCATCATCTTGATTCTGGCTTCCTTCACTGTGACCAAATGACTGTAGTAGTTCTAATTTCCCATCTGTATTCCACTTCATCCAGGAAAGTGACAGACTTCATTGTTCTCTCAAAAAAACGAGACACCTTAAAGCAGAAGTCCCTAGTTGTTAGCCTGAATTGGTCACCTGCCCTTTCCTGAACCACTGATTGACTTAGGCTTGGATTACCTGAACAAGAAACTCTCTGTATCAAGGAGAGGGAATTATTGAAAGGGGTCATTCCCCAAGTTTCCTGACTGGTGCACGGTGAAGGTGAAAAGGATGTTGGAGAGACAAATACAATGTCCAGAGGAAGGAAGATATGAGAAGAGTGTAATGGTTACTAATTGGCTTCACTGCCATCTCCCTAGAACACACCATGAACTCGATTCTATGTTATATGTCAGATGAGGTTTCCCTCAAGATGAATAAGAACTAGATACTTCCCAGCCTGTCCTCATGAGACAGGTTCTTCATTTTAAAAGACCATTTGAGGGACACCTGGGTGGCTCGGTTGAGCATCTGACTCTTGATTTTTGCTTAGGTCATGATTTCACAATTTCATGAGTTTGAGCCCTGCACTGGGCTCTGTGCACTGCCTGCTTGGAGCCTGCTTAGGATTCTCCCTTTCTCTCTGTCTCTCTGCCCCTCCCCCACTCATGCTCTCTCTGTCTCTCTCAAAATAAATAAACTTAAAAAAATAAAAATAAATAAAAGACCATTTGAGGTTTGGGATGTTTGATTTTGATACTACTATAAAGTGAGTTTAGAAATTACAACAACAAAAAAACCAACAAAACAAACAAACAAACAAACAAACAAAAGAGGTTAGAGTGGGAGAGAGCCAAAGCATAAGAGACTCTTAAAAACTGAGAACAAACTGAGGGTTGATGAGGGGTGGGAGGGAGGGGAGGGAGGGTGATGGGTATTGAGGAGGGCATCTTTTGGGATGAGCACTGGGTGTTGTATGGAAACCAATTTGACAATAAATTTCATATATTGAAAAAAAAAAAGAAACTACAACAAATTTCACTTTTAAGTCTCTGTTTAATAAATAAACAATACATGCTTACTGCATACTCATCATGGAGAGGAATGCAAAATGCAGTTTCTGACTACAATTGAGTTTCTATAAAAGAAACCACTAAGCTTCTAGACCAGTTAATATTTTCTCTATTCAATGTATGAAAAAACTCTGGTTTTGATCTTTTTAGTACATTACTGGCTGGGTAGATTATTATTATTATTATTATTTTTTTTTTTTTCAGAGAACGGGGCAGAGGGAGAGAGAAGCCCAAGCAGGCTCCACGCTCAATGTAGAGCTTCACGCAAAGCTGGATTCCATGACCCCAGGATCATGACCTGAGCCAAACCAAGAGTCGGATGCTCAACTGACAGTCACCTAGGCACATCATGGGTAGATGATTTGGATAGAGTATGGGACTAAGCAACAGGAGACCTGGCTTCTAGTCCTGTCACTACTAGTAGAATGACCTCCTCCAAGCCACCATCCTGCAATCTGCAAAATAAGGGAATGAGATCAGATACATTATTTTTTCATTGGTAATCATAGAAGTGATAAATGCATATATTCTTCATATCAATTTTTAATATTACACGCATAAGTTTGAAGTCCCCTTTGAATTTCCCCATTTTCTCCATCCCAGTTCTCTTTTCGTCTCTCCATTATTATCTCTTTGGTATATCTCCCCCCAGAATTCTTTCCTCACATTTATATAAATTCCCTACCAGGTTTAATATTTTACATATAAAAAACAAGCAGCTTTGTGCTTAGCCTTTTATGAAAAAAATAAGAGTTTAACTTGTGTTTAAATGTATGTTTCCAGATGGGAACATTTTCATTTCTAGGCCCTAGTGAATGTTTAAGAAGCAATGTTGCATCTAAAAGCAAAACACTTTTTAAAATGCAAAACTCACAATATCTGCTATAAGGAACTCACAAAATACATATGTTAATATAAAGGAGAAATGTTAACATGAATGAAATTTTAAACCCTTAGTTGTGTAAAAGTTTAGGAAAAAGGGAACTTCTAGAAATAGATACCATGTCATTTATTTTATTTTATTTTATTTTATTTTACTTTATTTTATTATTTTAGTTTAGTTTACTTATTTATTTCTAGTAAAAGTGGGGAAGGGTCAGAGAGAGAGAGAGAATCCCAAGCAAGCTCCATGCTGTCAGTGCAGAGCCTGACACAGGGCTCAGTCCCACGAACCACGAGATCATAACCTGAGCTGAATCAAGAGTCAGCTGCTTAACCAACAAAGCCACCCAGGTGCCCCACTATGTCATTTTATTATTAGGAATTATTTTTACCACCCCCATTATTAACTCAATTAATAGCCTAATTAGTCTGAAGCACACACTGCCCACTGAACTTTTACTGTATACAGCAAGCTATATCTAGAACTGCTTTTTAGATAAATTAACAATGCCATTTCCTAAAGTTTTCCAGTCTCTGGGACCAATAGGCCTTTGTGTTAATTTTCTGTGTCAACTTGACTGGGTCAGTGTCCAGATATGTGGTCAAACATTATTCTGGATGTTTCTGTGAGAGTTATTTTGGATGAAATTAAGATTTAAACTGGTGAGACGTCTCAGTGGCTCAGTTGGCTAGGCGTCCAACTTTGGCTCAGATCATGATCTCGTGTTTCTTGAGCTCGGACCCCGCAGAGGGCTCTGTGCTTATAGCCAAAGCCTGGAGCCTGCTTTGGATTCTATGTCTCCCTCTCTCTCTGTCCCTCCCCTGCTCACACTCTGTCTCTCTCTCTCAAAAATAAATAAAGATTAAAAAAAAATAAAGATTTAAAATGATGGATGTTGTGTAAAGCAGATTACTCTCCATAATGTGGGTGAGTCTCATCCAAACAGTTGAAGGCTTGGATACAACAAAAGACTGACCTCATCTGAGCAAGAGGGAATTATTCAATGGATAGCCTTCGGATATGGACTGCAATTTCTGCTTATCACCTGGGTCTCCAGCCTGCTGGCCCATCCTGCAGATTTTGGACTTTCCAGACTCCATAATCATGCGAGCCAATTCCTTACATTCAATCAATCAATCAACCAATGTCATTGGTTCTGTTTCTTTGGAGAACCCTAATACAGCTCCTTCCCTCTTCCACCCTCTCTATATAATTTGTATACAATGCTCTTATCATACAATTCACCGTTTTATTTTATTTTATTTTATTTTATTTTATTTTATTTTATTTTATTTTATTTATTTTTGAGAGAGAGAGAGAGAGGGAGCATGTGTGCGTACACATGCCCACAGCAGGGGAGGGGCAGAGAGAGAGAGAGAGAGAGAGGATCTTAAGCAGTCTCCATGCCCAGTGGGGAGCCTGCAGCAGGGCTTGATCTCATGACCTTGAGATCATGACCTGAGCTGAAATCAAGAGTCAGACACTTAAATGACTGAGCCACCCAGGTGACCCTAATTCACCCATTTAAAGTGTACAATTAAATAATTTTTAGTATATTCACAGAACTGTGCAACCATCACCATAATCAATTTTAGAACATGTTCAACACCCTTTAAAGGAACTCCATACACATTAGCACTCACTTTCCATTTACCTCTTCCTTCCCCAGTCCTAAGCAACCACTAATCTAGCTTTTATATCAATAGCTTTACCCATTCTTGACATTTCATATAAATAGAATCATACAGCATGTGGCCTCTAGTTCGCTTCTAGTGGCTTCTTTCCTCATTCATTATGTTTTCAAGATTTGTCTATGTTGATGCACATGTCAATACTGCATTCCTTTCATTGCTCAATAATATTTCATGGATGCCTATATTACATTTTATTTATACATTCATTAGTTGATACACATTTGGATTATTTCCATTTTGGGGTTATTATGGGGTTACTATAATACTGCTATGAACATTCATATACAAGTTTTATATGAACATATGTTTTCATTTCTTTTGTGTATATATCTAGGATTAGAATTGCTGAGTCATATGGTAACTCTTTATTTAACTTTTTGAGAAACTGTCAGACTGTTTCCAGAAGAGTTGCACCATTTTACATTCCCACTTAGCAATGTATGAGGGCTCTAATTTCTCCACATTGACACCAATTGTTATTGCTATTGTCTGTCATTTTGATTGTAGCCAACCTACTGGGTGTGATCACTGTAGTTTTGATTTTTATTTTCCTGAAGACTAATAACATTGAACATCTTTCCATGTATTTATTGGCCATCTGTATTTCTTCTCTGGAGAAATAGCTATTCAGATATTTTGCTCACTTTTTCATTGGGTTATTTGCCTTTTTATTATTGAGTTGTGATAGTTCTTTACATATTCTAAATATAAGTTCCTTATCAGATAAAAAATTTACAAAAATTTTCTCCCATTCCATAAGTTGTCTTTTCATTTTCTTGGTAGTGTTCTTTGAAACGCAACTTTTCTTTTTTCATGAAGCCCAATGTACTTATTTTTTTTCTGTTGTTGCTTGTGCTTTTGGTGTCATATTTAAAATCCCATTGCTTATTCTAAAGTCACAAATATTCACGTTTATATTTTTTATCAGTGCTTTATACTTTTAGTTTTGATAACTAAGTCTTTGATCCATTTTGAATTAGTTTTTATATATGGTGTGATATAGGGATCCAGCTTCATTCTTTCATATGTGGACATACAGTTGTCCCAGAACCATTTGTTGAAAAGACTGTTCTTCCCCCAGTGAATTGTTCTGGAAGTGTTTTCAAAAATCAATTGGCCATAAATGTAAGAGTCTATGAAGTCTCAATTCTATTCCATTGATCCATATGTGTTGCTTTTTACCAGTACCACATTGTCTAGAGTTAAGTCCAAAAATCAGGAAGTGTGTGTCCTTCAAATTTGGTCTTTTTCAAGACTGATTGGGTCCTAGCATTTCCACATGAACTTTTCTTTTTTAAGTATTTATTAATTAATGTATTTACTTATTAGTAATCTCTATACCCAACAAGGGGCTCAGACTCATTACCCCAAGATCAAGAGTCACATGCTCTTCCAACTGAGCCGGCCAGGTGGCCCTCCACATGAACTTTTAAATCAGCTTCAATTCTCATATTTCTGTAGATTAATTTGTAATGTATCTTAACAATATTAAATCTTCTGATCCATGAACATGGGTTATCTTTCCATTTATTAGGTCTCCTTTAATTTCCTCCAACAATGTTTTGTAGTTTTCAGAGCATAAGTTTGCATTTATTGATAGTTTGCAATTTTTGTTAAATTTATTCCTAAGTAGTTTATTCTTTTTTATTCTATTTTAAGTTGAACTGTTTTCTTAATTTCATTTTTAGATTCTTAATTGCTAGTGTATAGAAATGTACTTGATTTTTGTGTATTGACATTGTATCCTGCAAACTTGCTGAACTAAAATAGACTTAATAGATTTAATAGTTTTTTAATAGATTCCTTTGGATTTTTCTACATACAATGTTTTATCATCTGTAAATTGAGATTTCTAACTTCTTCCTTTCCAATCTGGATGTTTCTCATTTCTTTTTCTTGCCTACTCATCCTGGCTTGAGCCTCCAGTACAATGTTGAATAAAAGTAGTGAGAGCAAACACCCTTGTTTTGTTTCTAATTTTAAGGTAAAGCTTTCAGTTTTTCACCGATTAAGTATGATATTAGCTGTGGGGTTTGGTAGATGCCTTTTATTAGGATGAGAAAATTCCCTTCCTGTCCTAGTTTATTGAGTGTTTTTATCATAAAGGCATGTTGGATTTGCCAAGCAAAGAATAGCTTTTGAAAGTAACATGATATTTTATTTTCACTTAGGTATCACTTAAAATTAGAGTATAGTTTGTAAAGTAACTAGAGTTTTTAAAAAAGGGGTTTCTCTAGAACACAGAGGGCTTACCTCGTGAAGTCTTCACCAATTCTGGAACAGTATATGTTAAATCACATTGGCCCTGAGAATACATAAAAGAACTAAGTGGAGAAAGATGGTGGCTTGTAGAAGCAAAATATATAATGAAGAAGAGCAGAAGCTAGTGTACTCTGATTCAATGTAAGGTTCATTCTCATGAAACCACTTAACTTACATGTGACTTCAATTTAAATCTTTGTAATGATTTAACTCATATTAGTATTTCAGAATCCTCATCACAAGACATTTTGCTGATTATGACGGAACACTCGCAGGTTCTAAATGTGTGTTTTATTAAGAAGTAAAACATCTTGACCTTTAACTTATCCCCATACGTATTCTAAATTATTCCTAGCACAATTCCTATCTTTTATTAAAATCTGCATATTTCAGTGATCAGTTTTTGAAACACATAACATGGTAACTACAATTATGCCAGTCACATAGCTTGATTCAAGTGGGAGCATCTGGGTGGCTCAGTCAGTTAAGCATCTGACTTCCGCTCAGGTCATGATCTCACAGTTTGTGAGTTTGAGCCCTGTGTCGGGCTCTGTGCTGACAGCACAGAGCCCACAGCACTCAAGCCCACTTCAAGTTCTGTGTCTCCCTCTCTCTCTGTCCCTCCCCTGTTCACACTCTGTCTCTCACTCTGTCTCAAAAATAAACATTAAAAACAAACAAACAAAGAAACCCCAAAACCTTAGTGGCCTACATGCATGTTCATCAACTAGTCACCTTTAGTGTGCAACGCATGAATCTTTCCATTTATCCCAAATTTTGCTTTATTTGGGCAGTGGGAGATGTTTATACAAGTTCTTGGGAAAGGGGAAGGTAGGGAACGTCAGGCTAATTAACCTCATATATGATAAAACTGAATCACAATATGTGCTGCTTTGGTTATAGATAAACTTCATCCCTCTCATTACTGTCAATGGGCATTTTTGATGCTGATCATTTACTATCAAGGAATCTATAGTTTGGCAATGGCAAACACAGCAAAATGAAATACCCAAGCAGAATTTAGCTGATTTCCAGTTTCTGAAACTCCATGTGACTCTGGCACAGAGAAATCTTGGCAATCCCTATACTCCTTACACAAATACAACTCATGTTAATTAACAAAGAGACAAAAAGTCACCTATTTGTTTATAACAAAATAAATTACACTATGGCTTATTAAAAATTGCCATTTTGCATAATTCCTTAGCTAATAAGAAAAACCACCATTAAATACCATATTAATTTCCTCATTTTGCTTCTTTTAAGCATTTCATAGATATTCCTGTCAAGGTTTAAAAGACTACACCTGATCTCCAGTATGTGCCATAGATCAATACTTGGTTAATTGTTTTCACCAATTCAACTGTTTTCTTCCACAAAACAAAACAATAAGAAAACACTCTTTCATTAGAAATATATTCTTACTTACTAAAACGGGCCAGTCTTGCTTAAATACGCCCTGTCTACATGGCTATACTTTGTGCTTTCTTTACATATTATAAATAATATTTTATCAATTAAACCAAACAAGGATATTTAAAATAAAATTTCACATTGAAAAAATAAAATAGAATAGAATAAAATTTCATTACACCACCTAAAATGCCTGTATCAATAAATACATGTACAGCAGCCTCTTTCTCAAATGGCCTGTGTAAGAATATTTATTTTATTAGCAATAACTAAATAACATGTCATTTAGGATACTTTGAGCACAATGCAACAGAAAAGAACTAGTGCTACCTTTACCAAAAACAAAAAGGAAAGATTTATTATAAGGACATAGACATCTCATAGAATCTAACGTCAGGAATTCAACCAGGCTCCAGAAAAGAACCAGAAATAAGAAACGAAGAGCCATCAGAATGCAGGTGGTTCTCTCTGGACCTAGTTTATCCTCTTCTTCCTACAGAATAGCCTTCTCTTCTTGATCCACATGGAAGGAAAACAACAGCCATGCCCAAACTCCTAAATACATATGTATCAGGGCCAGACTGACTCTTTTTCTTTATTCAAATTCCTAGAAGAAAAATCTTAATGGCCCAAAGTACCCTTCCCTCCACCTGTGGCCTGTGGCCAGAGGTGGGCATCCTGCTGCTTTGCAACCCATCCTTGGGAGCAAGGAAGTATTCAAGGGGTTCTTTGTAAGCTAGGAAGGCATACCAAATAGTGTCTACTACAATGGATAAGACTATGCAAGCCCAATGCCTCTCTCAAATTCAACAAAACAATGTCATCCCTCCTCTCTTGGAATGAAAAGACCAAAGAAGCAGAGAAAAACCCAAATATTAAAGAAATCAATATCTCTCCACATAGAAATATCAGTCACAGTATAAGAATAAGCTATGGCAGCTTATCCAAAACACATTCAACTGGACAAATTTCAAGCCAAAAAACACCTGCAAAATGAAATGTCCCACCAAATAACATGCATTCACTCCGCCTCCCTCAATGCTTTGCTTAAATCCTATGGGTTATACAAATAGAGATCAAAGTATTTCATGCTTAAGATAACCAAAGCACTTATACTTATAATAAAACAATTTGTGCTTACAGCCTGTATTTGGAAAGGGCAAACAACTTATATTTAACTTTAGAGAATCACTAGATAGTCAATTATGTGTTTTAAGTTTTACTTTCCTCTGAGGGCTGGCTAGTCCACCGTGTAGACATATCAATAAGTGTGGGACAACGTGCATAAAAAAAATCACTTTATTTATTTTTTTAATAACTTTGTTTACAGTTTATTTATTCATTCTGAGAGAGAGAGAAACAGAGCATGGGGGGAAGGGCAAAGAGAGAAGAGAGAGAATCCCAAGCAGGCTCTGCGCTGTGCTATTACCGCAGAGCCCTATGTGGGGCTAGAACGCATGAACTGTGAGATCATGACCTGAGCCAAAACCAAGAGTCAGACACCCAACTGATTGAGCCACCCAGGTACCCCCAAAAGTAAATCACCTTAAAAAATCACTTTCAGATATAAATTCAAAGTTGAGATGCTTTAAAAAAAATTTTAGGTGTAGTTATCACAGATTTTCCCCCTTAGTAATGAATAATTTGCTAGACTGAGTTCTAGGAATACCTGAAACCCAATTTTTTTACTAGCAGGTAACAATTCATATTAAGTAGGCTCTCTCTCTAAATATATTCTCCTAGTCTCATCTTTCAACATTATCTGCTAAATTTAACCACAGATGCTTTTTTTTCCATAAATGGTCTTAAGCAAAGCTATTCTAAAGAGGGGAAATGAACAATGCAAGATAGAATTAAATCCTGATTTTATTTCTTATTTTTCTCTCTGACACTGAAGAACTTATTTCAGCTTCTTGTTCTGTAAATTTTATACAATTGCAATACCTCACAGTGCTGTCTTAAGAAAAAAATAAAATGTGAAGACTGAGAAAAATTTAAAATTGCCATGATGGTTGGTATTGCTGTTTGTAACATTGCTCTGCTTCTAGGAACACAGACATCATTTGCCCTAGACTTGACTTTCAAAATATTCAAAATTCAGGGCCTCAAATAAGTTAATAATATCTGTATTTGTATAATGCTTTATAGTTGATAAATGTTCATTTGATACTTATAAATGTTACATAATGAAGGTGCTACCATATAAGGAGACAGAGGCTCTGAGATGTCAAGTGATTTGCCTGAGTTCACACAACTGGTAATAAATCTAGGATTCAAAGCTGGGATTCAAACCCTATCTTTTGACTCAAGATCCATTATTTTCCCTTTATTGTAGTGGAGCTTATCTGATGTTTTAAAAAGCTTCTGATCCCAGGGGCACCTGGCTGCCTCAGTCAATACAGCACACGACTCTTGATCTCAGGGCTGTGAGTCTGACCCCGATGTTGCAGGTAGAATTTACTTAATAAAAAAGTAAGAAGCTTTTGATCCTATTTCTCATCCTAATTTATAGGACCCATATGGAAGAATCCATTGAAAAGTGTTAGATCAACTTTCCTGGACTGATGAGAGATTCTGATGTCTTCTTTTAACCAGCTAAATTTTCAATCCTTTTAACTACTTCTTTAAATCTTCACTCTACTTATTCATGAACTTATTTATCTATGCGTTTACATCTATGAGAACACATAACATGATGTGTTCAATTCCAAAACAGTATAATACATTCTGGATTGATACCAGTTGAGGGAACACAGAATTAAGGGGAGGAACAAATTATGAGTCAGACGATTTTGTGGCACAGTGATTTGGCATGGGCCCAGTAACACATATCTGGGTTCAGATTAGGAGTTCTAAATGTGGACCTCAGTTCCCTTAAGTGTAAAGTGGAGTCCACAATATCTATTTAACATGGTTAAGGTGAAAATTAAATAAATATATGGTGTTGGGGGGGAGTGTATAAATATATATTTATTAGTGGTTGACAGAGAAATTGATATAAAATAAGTGCACAATAAATAGAAATTTTATTATTTTGGTGGGGAAGGTTGTAAATAAGTCAAGTTTAGAAGAGGTATTAAACATGGCTTGATCCCCATTGAGGAGGCTGTGAACACCAGTAAGAAACACTAGTTTCTCAATTTCCAGATGTCAGGTCACAGTATAAGTGCTGATGCTAGTGGACTTTAGGCAATAACTCATTCAACCAAGGATGTACAAACAAGCCCAGAAGGGCATTTAAGCAATGTCCCTAAACAGAAAACAAAATTGAGAGTTTTCTCATGAATGGAGACGCTGCATATCACTTTCTAGCTACCACCTGTTCAATGTTTTATTCACCAGTTATGTGTAAGAAGCAGAGCCCATGCACAACAGATGGCAGCCTAATTCTGGCTTCTCTAAAAAGGTTTTCCTCCTACTCATAACAGCCCAAGGATATGTTGATGTGAGTGCTGCAGATGATGAATCCTCAGTACTGAATACTACTTAACAGTGTGACTCAGAGACCAACTGTGTTTCTCCTCATTGGTGATAGCCAAGCACTGAAACACGGTCTAAATTCAGAGTCTGGATCTGAAGACAATTTATGTGCAACTCATTATCCAACTCCAACAAGTTTATGCATATATAGAAAGCATAGAAAGATGAAAAAATAATTTTGACCAGACATTAAGCCCTTGGTAGGGATCAAGGCTTTAAACAAAATAGTTGAATCTGTGGAATCAACACTGGTTCAGGAAGCAGAAAACTGAGGACTACCTTTAATGTCTCTGTTTTCCTTAACCTTCCCCACATTCAATCACAGAAGCTCACTTGCTAAACAATCCTCATGTCCATGTACTTCTCTCTGTCTCCACTGCAATCGCCCTTTTGGTCTAAACTAAACATCACCTATTTTTTGGTTTCCCTACATTTAATCTCTTCAGTGCAGTCTGAAAGATTTTTCCAACATGCAAACTTGATCTGTCACTGACCCCATTCTATTCCTGCTGCTTTAAAGCTTTAAATAGCTTCCCTTTATTTCTATGGTAAAGGTCAAAACATTTAGCATGGCCATCAAGGCACAAAGTTCTTAGTTACCACAGTGTGCTTAGTTATCAGGTTTCTTAGTTACCAACAACGGAAATTGTTTCTGGCTGATTTAAAGAGCAAAGAAATTTATTAAGAAGTATTGCCACTTGGAAGAAATTGACGCCAGCCCATCAGGCAACAAAGAAATTAATAAAAGGATGTGAGCTGCCCAGAAGGCTGAGGGCCAAGCTGAGGAAATGGATGCCACAGCTGGCACAGCCAACACCCTGGAAAGCACTGCTGGAGTCACAGCCATACCTGCCAAGACACGAAGAAAATTCTTCACTACTCTGCTTCTAGCTCCAGATCCAAAAACGGGGTGGGTGCTTTTGATTGGCTGCGAATACACCTAGCCACCTGGAGCTGAGTTTCTAGAATGGGAAGCCAGCCAACCTCCGAACAACACTGCTAAAGTGGGGCGCTCCCCAAACACAAGAAGGAGGAGTCTCACATGCTGAGCAACCAAAGCAAAGAAGAAAAAAGAAAGAAAGAGCATGACAACCTATGACCTAGGATTTGGCCCTTGCCTCCCCCTCCAACATCATCTCACTCCGCCTTTCTCCCTATCTCCAGCTGTGCAGTCCTTTCTTCAAACACGTCCACTCCTGGGCTCTTCCCTTTGCCTACAGTGCTCCCTTCTCCATCGACAGCTCCACACCTCACTTTTGTGCAGGCTCATGGATCAGTCCAGGTGCTGCTAGGAAAAGGACACCACAAACACGGATGAGTTCAGTGAGGGCACTATTTACAGAGACACGGTCCTGTGAAAGGAAGCCAGCCTATGCCCTGCCCTAGCAAGAGCAAGAGGCCCTATCACTCCACACCTGAAGGAGAAAAGGATGGGGGGTTATTAGAACCCAGAAGGAATGGCTGTGCCCTTCAGCAAAGAAAGAAGTCAGTCTATACTGTCAGGGAGGGAGAATAAATATTCTGACCTCACTCTACTTCCACCCTCTAACCTCCGGCTGATGCCTCTAATTGGACAAACCCAACCTGAGACCAGAGGGACAAGTTGCCTGTTGATGGAGATTACAGAACTACCTCTTGGAGCACAGAGCATGACCAGAAAGATGGAAGGTACATCTGGAAAAAAATGCAGGGTGTTCAATGTCCTTTGTTTTAGGTTCCTTTCCTTAACAGTACTTACTCTATTTTTAAAGATATTACCAACTTATCTCTAATTTTAACTATATAACCATAAGTGGTTTCTAAATTTATTATTAACATTAAAAATTAGGACTAAACCACTGTTTCCCCAGGAACTAGCATAATGCCTGACATGTAGACAGGCCTCAAGAAATATTTCTTGAATTAATGAAAGTATCTTCAATATGGAATATTGTGCCTTCATCAGTCTAATTCTTGAGGCTTTCATAACTAGAACAGGGAAATCATGCCTTCCTACTTCCTTGTTAGCCAGGCTCTTTCCCAGTTTCTTCTTTGTTCACCTAGTAAAATGGCCTATAATTGTAAAATCTCTGAGATCCTGCCTAGACTGAACTAAAATTTATTTTTATTTTGACCAAACTTTCTCCCGCTATTTTTTCTAGGTAATTTATTGAGAGCTTATTCTATGGCATCTATTTAGAAAGCTACCTGCCTTTCTCAGGCTTCGTGATAAACAGAAAGTTTAAAGCACAATGCACAGCACACATTTCAGCTCAAACCTTTTGCCTTTGTGCTGTATTAAAATATGCCTTGAAACAGGGATAATGCCATATGATGAATAACATATGGTACACGACCATCCCTATTCATATATGGAAAATATGCTAATGATATCCTGTACAAGAAGTAAAAGTGGAACCAGATTTACTTTTCCTATATATGTTTATCTGGATTAAACATCTGAAAATACTGATTTCTAATGCCACAGAGGGAGTTATTTGGAGACTGAGCAGAGATGGCTGGTGTGCAAGGCCAGTTACAAAATAATCCACTGGAGGGAGATAGGAGTAATCCATGATCTGGCTGGTCAGAGAAAAAGTCATGTTGAGGGCTAAGAAGAGATGTTTAGGGAACATCAAGAGAGGTTCCCCAGGTCAGAAGAACTCACACCTACTAGATGTGGGAAACAGACTCATCTTCCCCCAATATTACTTTCACTAGCACATCATCTTGTTTTTACTGGCCAGAGCTTTATCAGGCCCAATGCCCGCCCCCTTTTTAAAAAAATTTTTTTAATGTTTCTTTTTATTTTTGAGAAAAAGAGAGAGAGACAGAGCACAAGCAGGGGAAGGGCAGAGAGAGAGGGAGACACTGAATCTGAAGCAGGCTCCAGGCTTCAAGGTGCCAGCACAGAGCCCGATGTGGGGCTTGAACCACAAACTGTGAAATCATGACCTGAGCTGAAGTCTGACACTTAACTGACTGAACCACCCAGGTGCCCTCAATGCCCTCTTTGTGTAACAAACATTTAATAATGCCTCCTCTGCTAGCCTGAAATGAAATTCATAGATAATATAATTTACACAAAACATTTTTAAAACCGGTGTAGGGGCGCCTGGGTGGCGCAGTCGGTTAAGCGTCCGACTTCAGCCAGGTCACGATCTCGCGGTCTGTGAGTTCGAGCCCCGCATCAGGCTCTGGGCTGATGGCTCGGAGCCTGGAGCCTGTTTCCGATTCTGTGTCTCCCTCTCTCTCTGCCCCTCCCCCGTTCATGCTCTGTCTCTCTGTCCCAAAAATAAATAAAAAACGTTGAAAAAAAAAAATTTTAAAACCAGTGTAATGACCTAATTATAAAATAAAAGATAAATAAAGTACACTTACAATAAAATAATGTATAACTCAGAATGTAAATTCTTAGGCACTCAGATTCTGCCTATGGGTAGAATCATTGTGAATGCAACAACCACAAATGCATATCATGTTGTACTGGAGACTCAAACACCATGAACAGTGTTATTGTCAGAGACACGCATTTTCAAAATAGTGAGTACCTCTTGCATTCCCCAGAAAACAGTGTGCAATCTTTTCTTGTACGTACATAATATGTACATTCCAGGACAATTCCGTGATCTTAAAAATATGTAAAAACTACATAAAACTTCATATAAAATGGTGTTGGGTTCTAGGCAAAGAAAATTGTAAGTTTTACACCTACATGAAAGTCCTGTAGGATGTTCAAAAGTCTCTTTCAATTCAAAAAACACATTTTTTGATGTATGGGTTTGTCTTGTACATTGCAGAACATCTCTGGCCCCAGCCCACTAAATACCAGCACATCCTCCAATCATTTTAACAGGCCAAAACAGGTCAACAAATTTTCAAGATGTCCCAAGGGTGTATAGTGTCTCCTCTATTGAGAACTGGAGGACTCAGTAATCAGTTTTCTGACTATGATAGAATCACTGTGATGCTATCAGTATGTGACATTCTAAACCTTCCTTTGGCTGGTACAATTCTTTCCAGCAGGCCCAGAAACAATATCCTTCTACCTTAAGAAGAAGGAAAAAAAAAAAAAAAAAGCTTATGAGAAGGATACTGGAGCAGCTCACTCAATTGGAGAAGGAGCTGAACAAGAAAGCCTCAGTGTATCACTTAGGATTAAGTTCCACTAAACATGATAGAAAACAGTGGCTTAATGAAAACAGAATTTTAATTCTCTCTCACATAACCTGAGCCTGAAGGCAAAATGTCCAGAATTTGTATAGCAGCCCTGCTATATACCATGAAGTTCCCTGGAACCCAGGCTCATTGGACCATTCTTAACATGAGTCCCTTGTCCTCATATTCCAAGATGATAGCAGACCACAAGAAAGGATAAAGAACCAGGAAAATCCCAATTATCTCCTTAGGAAGGTTCTCAGAAGCTTCCACAAGACAATTCTACTTATACTTCATCGCCCAAAACTTAGTCACAGGGCCATGCCTAGCTTTAGGAAGGCTGAAAGGTATTTATTCTGGGCATTCATAAGACTAGCTGAAAATTCTATTACTAAAGAAGAGAAAAGAACAGATATTGGATGACAAAGTAACAATCAGTACCCTGCTTGCAAGGGGAAGGAATCAAGGCAGCTCTGGGGTTCCAGCTGACAGCATTGTATGTGCATATTCAATGTTGGCAGCAGCAGAGATTTATGACCATGTTGCACTGTAATCCAGGGGTGTTCTTGGCTGTTTAGCTTTCCTTGATGTGGTGGGCTGAATAATGGCTCCTGAAAATCTACCTCGTATTCCCTGGAAACTGTGAATACATTACCTTACATGGTAGAAGGAACTTTGAAGATGTAATCAAATCAAGGTTCTTGAGATGCAGAGATTATCCAGGACTATCTGAATGGGTGTACTGTAATCACAAGAGTATAGAAAGGAGGCAGGAGATCAGAGAGAAAAAATGTGTCAACAAAACCAGGAGACTGTAGGGAAACAAGGAGGGAGCAGCCTCTAGAAGCTGAAAAGAGGTAAGGAAACAGATTTTTCCCTGAAGCCTCCAGAAGGAGCAGATCTTGATTTTACACTTCTGACATCCACAACTATAATAAAATAAATGTGTGTTGTTTTAAACTACTACATTTGTAGTAATTTGCTACAGCAACAGTGGTAAACTAATACACTGGTAACTGATTATTTTCCAAACCTGATTCTAAAACCATCTCATAAAATTTCATGAATCACCTAGTTTACTGCTATCAAATCCCTTTCTTACTGAGGCAGAGCTAGTTTCCAGGCTAGCACAATCATGTGCCATCCCTCCAGGGGTTACCCATAAAATAAAATTAAATTAAATTAATTAAATTAAATTAAATTAAAACTCAGCACCATCAGCAATATTTGGTCTCTATTTGCTCCTGCTAAGGAGTCATGTTCTCATGATAGTAAAACCAATTTTCCAGATTAGATCACATGCCCATTCCTGTGGTCAGGGGCTGAGGTCCTGTGACTGGCAGCCCCACCAGAATCACATGGATTAGAGAAAGGGCAGTTTGCTCAAAGTAATAAAGCAAGTATTTTTACCAGGGGAGGGAAGAAAATAATGCTGGCCAATCAAAACCAACACATTTTTATTAATTTAATATTTCACAGACACAAAAGACATCTCCATATCCATGAGCCAGATTGTCAACATCAAAAACCAGTAAGGGACTTCCAATTAAATATGGCAGATAAACTAGATGTGTTTGTCTCCTTTTTTTAATTTTGGAAATCCCACCAAAAAAAAAAAAAATGGTACAAACCTCAGGGGCAGATAGGAAATGAACATCAGCAGAGGAAAAACAACACATTTTTGAAAGCTAGGAAACAGATGGAAGAATGGTAACAGATATTGCCGAGCAAAAGAAGCTAAACCCTAAATAAGCAAAGAGGTGGATACCAAGAAGCAGGCAGCCAATTTGCCCTGCAGACATTCAGAAAGGTTAAGGACTTAGAAACATGAGTATTTCCTGTGCATAAAAAGAAGCATTTCATGTCTCATTATTAAATATGTGGATAGAGAATTTAATAAAATTCTGTCTTGTAACTAAAATATATTTGAACAAATAAATTAGTATACCCAACTTACCTCTGGAGAATATTGTTAGATTATTAAAATATAAGTAGATAACCAATGACTACAAGATATTTGAGGAAAACCTCCAACATCAACAATAAAGCCCAGAGGCAACAAAGATAACACAAAGAACAAAACAAATCTTTATTAAAAATTATAATTGATATCATCAGAGAGATAAAAGGTATTATATTCATTAAACAAGAGGAGGACAGTTGTTTTAAAACAGGAATAATCAGAACAAGAAAAATAAAATTAAATGGAAATTAATGGAAATTAAAAATATGGTCTTGAAATAAAAACAGTCAAAAGAAGTGTTAGAAGATAAAAGCAAAGAAATCTAGAAAAGTAAATCAAAAGATAAAAAAGATGGACAATAGGAGGGGAAAAATAAGATGCTTATAGGATCTTTCCAGAATGTCCAACATCAGATTGATAGGATTTTTGGAAAGAGAAAATGGAGGAAAAAACTGATGGGAAAAAATCATTAAATAAATCAAACAAGAAAATATCCCAGAGCTGAAAAACATGAAATTTAGCCATGCAATTTCAGATAAAAAGTCCACTAACTACCCAGCCCAATGAATAAAAAAAGACTTACATCGAATTACAGAATAAAATTTCAGGATGCTAGGAATACATTTAATGGAGCGCCTGAGTGGCTAGTCAGTTAAGCATCTGACTTCAGCTCAGGGCATGATCTTGCAGTTTGTGAGATCGAGGCCCACATCAGGCTCTGCATTGATCTAGCAAAGCCTGCTTGGGGTTCTCTTGCTCCCTTTCTCTCTGCCCCTCCCCCACTCTCTGTCTCACTCTCTAAATAAATAAATAAATAAATAAATAAATAAATAAATAAACTTTAAAAAAGTTAAAACTTCTAGAGGGTTGGGGGAGGGGGTAATCACAGAAAAAGGATCAGGAATCAGAATAGGCATCAAACTTCTTGACAACAATGGAGCTCAGAAAACAACAAGGGGATTCGTCTCCAGTTCTGAGAGGAAGTTATTTTCATCCTAGAATTCTATTCCTATGCTTAAGTAACAATCAACTATGAGGGTAAATATCCAAAGATGCCCATGCACTCTTTCTTAGGAAGCTATTGAAGGATGGGTCCCAGCAAAATGAGGGACCTGACCAAAAAATATATATACATATATGGAAGCTAGGAAACATAGAATGTCACACATAAAACTAGTAAAGATGGTCAGTTCTGGGATGACAATCCAGGCATCAACCAGTCCAGATAAGAGCAAGAGGACAGAAATAATCGATAGATTATCTGAAATGTTAAATGTAGTATTGATAAGCATCTGAAAACCTAATGAAACATTTGGTAAGATTGACAGAAAACTGATAAAATGAAAAACCAGCCAATTCTTAACTCTAAAGAAAAGTTGTACAATGAAGGAAAAGTAGTCAAATATACTTACTTGGCTTACCAATGACCAACACTTAACATAATAATGTAAATATTAAATATTGAATTAGCTAGACATTAGATTAGATGATATTAAGAGGATAGGGGAAGGGAAGTATATGTGTGTGGAGTTAATAGACAAAGCCTAAAATTTATAAACCAAGAAATAGCAGTATAGCTATAGGCATAATATAATCAGGAAAACTGCCAAAGAATTCAAAGCTTCAGCTGTGGAGAGGGAGGAAGCACTGTTTTTTGTTTTTTTTTTTTAAATATATATAAGCTTTGTAGTATTATTTAATATTTTGTCTAAACTTAATTTTAAAAAATTTATACTGCGGCCACCTGGAAGCCTCAGTTGTTGGAACATGCAACTCTTGATCTCGGGGTTGTGAGTTCAAGCCCCATGTTGGATTTAGATATTATTTTAAAATAAAATCTAAAAACATAAAAAATAAAATAAAATCTTAAAAAAAATTTTATACTGTATCCCTCCAAAGAAAAGAACCAATGAGAATAAATCCACAGATTATTCATGTGTTAGCTTGTATTGGGCATTAATGCCAACACCCTGTCTGGTTCAAATTTTCTTCAGATTTCAACATTTGCTGAATTTAGAAAAAGCTCATTGCTCCATATGCCCTGTCTCCTTCAAAGATCAGTATTTGAATTTCTAAAGAATTACTCACAGTGGGTAAAACGTTCTCTCTTATTTCCTGTATGTGATCAGTGAATATCCCAAAGCATGCCGTATTTTATAACATTTGTTTTCTGAATATTCATTTATTCTCCATATTAACAACTACCCCTCTGTTTGGCATTTGATAACCAAATGAAAAGCCTCTCTTGCTCTGCTCTGCCTTGACTTGGCTCTCCCTCAGTCCCCTCAAAGACTTTGACTCCATTATGTCATTCAGGGCCTTCTCTGCTCTCTCTCTCTCTCTCTCTCTCTCTCTCTCTCTCTCTGTTTTTTTTTTAGTCTCTGTGCTGACAGCAGAGATCCTGATGTGGGGCACCAACTCACAAACCACGAGATCATGACCTGAGCCAAAGTTGGACATTTAACCAAGTGAGACACTCAGGAGGTGCTCCCCTAACTCCTAATTTATGTAAGTAATTCCTACGTTTCACCTTCTAAATTGCCAAAGTGTTCCATAAATAACAGTATTGTCGATATTTTTGCAAACAACAAATACATATGCATTACAGTAAAGAAGTTTATAAATTCAGAACCTATTAACAATCTAGAGTCAATATACTTTTAGCATAATAAAATGTACTTTCCTGATAGAACAAAATCTGTCAGTGACTGTGTAACAGTAAACAATGATCTCACAATTGAATTAATCAAACATAGGTTTAATATTCATTTCTTTTTTAAAAAACAATATTCATGGGGCACCTGGGTGGCTCAGTTGGTTAAGTATCCAATTTCAGCTCAGGTCATGATCTCATGGTTCACGAGTTCAAGCCCTGCGTGTGGCTCTGTGCTGACAGCTCAGAGCCTGGAGTCTGCTTCAGATTCTGTGTCTGCCTCTCTCTGCCCCTCCCCTACTCTCTATCTCTCTCTCCCCAAAATAAATAAACATTAAAATTTTTTTAATAAAAAAATATTCATTTCTATATATGGGCATTTTCTCCTCAAAGTGTTTCTGACAGGTTCTGCCATACTGAGAATAACTTATATACCAAAGCCTCTGAGAAACTGGAAAGGGACATATTCAATAAAATTCAGTATTTACGTTAAAGACTCCCTTTAGCTAATTAGTGATTTTAGGAAAGCATTAGAGGGGCAAATAAAATGTTCTCCATCCATGATTCTTCATTCATGATTATGACTCAGTCAAAAATAAACTCTGGTACTTGTATGGATTTCTAGCTGGGAAAAAAATGAGATGTATAGCTGGAAAACAAAATGTGAAAACAGTAAGAAAAATTTCATAACTGGGCACCTGGTGACTCAGTTGGCTAAGTGGCTGACCTACCTTGGCTCAGGTCATGATCTCGTGGGTTCGTGAGTTCCAGTCCCTCATCGGGCTGTGTGCTGACAGCTTGGAACCTGGAACCTGCTTCGGATCCTGTGTCTCCCTTTCTCTCTGCCCCTCCCCCACTCTGTCTCTCTTTTGTTTCTCAAAAATAAATAAACGTTAAAAAAATTATTTTTAAATCCATCACCAGGAAACCCCAAGGGGCTAGTCAGTGTACTTTATGGTTCAAGTCGAAATTCATATATCCTTCCCAGGCACCCATATACTTGGGGGTGGGGGAACACACTAGAAACCTATTTTGCCTGACTTGGATAATAGCTGTCATTTCCATTTAATTTTAATTCAATTTAAAATTAATTTTAATTTAATTTTAAGGGTGATTTTGGTAAATTACTTGTCATATACCATTCTCTTGTTTTCTTTTTTTTAATGTTTATTTATTTTTGACAGAGAGAGAGAGAAAGAGCAAGCACAAATGAGGGGGAGGCAGAGAGGGAAGGAGACACAGAACCCTAAGTAGGCTCCAGGCTCCAAGCTGTCAGCACAGAGCCTAATGTAGGCTCATGAACCATGAGATCATGATCTGAGCCCAAGTCAGACACTTAACCGACTGAGCCATGCAGGCTCCCTTGTTTTCTTAATGCAGGAATCAACAGATGATAGAGCAGAATAGACCAGATAAACAGAAATGCTTTTTGGGAAAAAGAATACATAACTTGAAATCAGAAACTGTCCCAGAAAATCCAGAACATGTCACTGAAATATGCACCATTATAAACACAGGGAAAGACACCATTTAGTCAAAGAATACAAGGTTCCATTTAAAGCTCATTTAGCCATCTAGAATTCAACTTCATTTTCTAGGCAAAAAAAATTTTTTAAGAGAAATAGAAATGTATGTAGTACAGGTAATTATGCTTCTATTATCCGCAACAAACATGTGCTCTTGCTAATGGATGCAGTCTAACCTAAATTTGTCTACTGATGTCGACAAACCTGTGGAAAGAATGTATGCTTTTTTTTTCAATTGTATCCTTGACCATGGACAAAGAAGTCAGAAGCATTGCCTGTGTTACCAGGCCATGAGTGGTGATGTCCTCTAAGTTGCCTATCAGATCAACAGAAGACTAGTTCCACCAGCAGCTTGCCTGGTTCCACTCTCTAATTAAATACACTATTTCTTTTCAAAGCAGGGCCTCATTCTGTGGTCAGGCTCCTGAAAGAGGGCCAGCTCTTTTCCCTGTTCCCTGAAGAACTTTCTCAGATGAATACCTCTCTTGAAGTCAGTTGCATTAATCCAAAAAGAGTACACATTTTGGAATCAGAGGGATCTGAATTCAGATTATTTGCTTAACTTCTCTGGACCTCTGTTCCTATATATATAAAATGACAGAAATAAGAATATCTACACTTTACATATGGGGGTACTATACCTGAAGGTACTATATCTACATTAAAAGCCTGTGTGTTTATCACAAGACATGTTATAAAATCATATTTAATTTTAGTTTGTGCCCACTCTTTTTCTACTTGACTTCAGAATTAGACTCATGTCTGGAACACTTAAAAGCTCTTGCTCTCTCCACCAGACTAGACCTCTGGGTACATATAATTTGTTGAACAACAGATATGCTTAACATATCTTGGGCTATTATGTAATATATGTAGGAAAAGAATGGCTAAAAGAATAGGTTTTGGAGTCAGATAGACCTGAGTTCAAATTCAGCCTCCACCAGAACGATAAACGTATGTCCTTGAGGAGGTCAGTTAATCTCCCTGAGCCTCTATTTTTCTTTTATAAAATAGAATAGTACATTTTCAACCTACCTAGCAAATATTTTTGAGGTATTGAAATTGGATAATATATATCAAAATTCTTTATAAACAATAGAATGTTCTGCAAAACAATAGAATGTGATTGCTTTATTATCATCATTGTTATTATAAATAATACTTAATTTTTACAATTTCTGACAGATGATTTAGAAAAGGGAAATTATCTCATTCAAGAAAAGCTAGTTATAGCACAGTCAGCTCTTTCCTATACTGAAGAAAAGATAAATTTAATAAATATTTAAGTAAAGAATACTAGTCCAAGAGTTAGAATACAGCTTCTAGTCTACATGCAAACACTGACAATTTCTTGGACAAATCTTCCCAATTTATTTAGCTTGGTTTTCTTATCTCAAAATAATTCCTACCTCACTATGAGGACAAATATAGAAAAACAATGGGAGAGTAGCCAAATCCTTTAAACAAGCCTCCTGTATTCAGATGAGTTTTTTGTTCCTTCCTTCTTTAGGTAAGTGGTTGTGAGCTATCGTCTGACCTTGGTTATACACCTTGTTTTATGAGCAAGACTGCTATCTTATACAATCATCAGAGATTTATAGATGTGGTCCAGTTAACCAAGGAGATCTTTAAGGAATACTGGAGGATCTCAGTTTCACTCTTTAACTAGAGCATGGTTAACAAATACTGGTATGTTAGAAAGACTGTTGAGGGGCGCCTGGCTGGCTCAGTTGGTTAAGCATCCAACTCTTGATTTCGGCTCAGGTCATGATCTCACGGTAGTGAGATGGAACCCTGCGTTGGGCTCTGTACTGGCAGCTCAGAGCCTGCTTGAGATTCTCTCTCTCCCACTCTCTCTCTCTGCCCCTCCCCCTACCACACACGTGGATGTTCTCTAAATAAACAAATAAACAAACAAACATTGAAACAAAAGAAGACTGGGACACCTAGGTGGCTCAGGCGGTTAAGGGTCCTACTTTGGCTCAGGTCACATTCTCAAGATTAGTGGGTTCCAGTTCCATGTCAGACTCTGTGCTGACAGCTCAGAGCCTGAAGCCTGCTTCGATTCTGTGTCTCCCTCCCTCTGACTATCCCCCATTCGTGCTCTCTCTCTCTCTCTCTCTCTCTCTCTCTCTCAAGAATAAACATTTAAAAAAGAACAAGAAGAAGACTATTCAAACCACAACCAGGTAAAAATCTAAAAACTATGCAGAATAAGAGAAACAGAACATTCAAGAAATCTAAGATTAGTCAGAATCTCACAGAATCTCAGCAGAATCTCATAAGAACTTCAAACTTCCTTTTCAGACCCAGGAAATTTTCTTTAAGAGAAAAAGTTAGATGGGGAACTTGGCTGGTGAGGTTGATAGAGCATGCAACTCTTAATCTCAGGATCATGAGTTCGAGCCCTATGTGGAGACTACTTAAAATTTAAAAAAATATATTAAAAGAAAAAGTTAAAAATGCATTATTGGCAAGAATCAGAAAGAAGCAAAGGAAGAATCTTCCCCCTTTTTTTCTGTATTAAAACATGTCTCACTTAGAAACTATGTGGCTATTATGCCATTTTTAAGTGGGAAGCTCAGTGAAAAAAGCTGTATTTTACATCTCAGTACAAGTAATACTGTTTCCAGAATAACTCCTCTGACTTCACTATAGGCAGATGTCTGAGAAACGTTTTGAACCTTTACCAGCTCCAGGTTATGACATGTACTCAGCAGCTGTCCCTTCATCATACAGGAAACTCCCCTTTCTCAGAAATCTACCTGAGCTACAAGCCAGGACCTAGGGCCTGGGGTCTGAGTTACTGTTAGGGCTTCTCTACCGACTAGATCCTCTACCCAGAGCCTGGGCCAGTATTATCATCAAGTTTCCTGACAGTAAATCGCTTTCATCTCTTTCTTGAAATGAGATTTAACAAAAGACCAAGAACACCTGTGCCCTCTCCCAATGAAAATAGATTTTAATTAGTCACAGCCAAATCAAGAGCAGAAACCACAGAGTAATTTAAATAGGGGAAGTTTAATATAAAGAATTACTGAGCAATGATAGGAGGGTAACTATAAAGATGGAATGAGAGCTGTGAGGGGAAATGAAGAACTAAGGGAAAGAACCATAAAGAGAAAAGTGTGGGGGCGCCTGGGTGGCTCAGTTGGTTAAATGTCCAACTCTTGGTTTCGGCTCAGGTCATGATTTTGCTGTTCGTGGGTTCAAGCCCTATGTTGGGCTCTGTGCTGGCAGTGCAGAGCCTACTTGGGATTCTCTCTGTCCATCTCTCTCTCTGCCCCTCCTGTGCTCTCTCTCTCTCTCTCTCAAAATTAAGTAAATAAACACTTAAAAAACACAAGAAAACAAGAAAAACTTGAAGGAGGTCAAACTTCAAAGCTCATTAAAGAAGGTGTGATCACAGCCCACTTGATGGCAGAGAATTTGCCTAGGCCAGGTATGGCCCAGAGAGGTGCCAGGAAAGCAGAAACAACCCTCTGGACACAGGTCAGCCAGAGCTGGTGGGCAGGCTGGGCATGCAGAGGGAAACAGGTAGAGAGAGAGGCAGAGTACAGAGGGTCACTGCAGGTGTGAGTCCTGGAATGTATGGTGTCCATGGCAGGACAGTCATGGGACACAGGTGAGGTAAAGCTAATGGGGAATGAGGGAGACATGCAAAGAGTGAGATGACCTTCCACTGTGGGCAATGCTGGGGTTGGGACCTGCAGAGGCTTCCACCTCTGCATAGAGTTTGAACCAGAGTAGTTCTGAGCCACTGAATAGGACAAGTCTGAACATCCAGTTCATTAGACAGCCATCCTGATGGGGCCCCGGCATGCCCATGCAGAGCAGCGACCCCAGCTGAGTTGAAAGCTGTGCTGTCTGCTGCTTCCAGCCATACTGCTGCTGTTTAAGACAAGAGCTGAAGAAGTCACATAGCAAAAGTTACACCCTACAGGCACTTAGCACTGGACCGAGCAGTGAAAAAGGAAGCATCCTCTCAATAAGCCTAAGAAGCCATCAGAACCAAGAAGAAAAACCTTGTTCTCCTTCAGTGTCTCTCTCTCCAGCACCCTCTGCCGATAAAACATTGTGACAGCTGCCAAAGGAAAAAATATTTAAAGGGCCCAGACCCATTCTAATGGATTAGTCCATGAAGGGAACCGAGAAGCAATAAATTGATAATCAGCACGTTCTCTTGCTGAAGACCTCCAGTCTTCAGATGCCCAAGTTAATTACTCTATCTGATGTCAGATAATTACTGTATCTGACAGTCAGATGCCCAAGCTAATTACCCTATCTGCTGTCACCTAGAATTTATCTTGTCCCCGTGTGCCACCTGCTTCCATCAGCTTCCCAATAACTCTCATCTCACCCATCCCTATGGGCACTTAACAGGGGATCTCTCAGAAATAGCTCTACTGTCTCATAATTGTGAACTAGTGGAGCCCTCTGGAACCAGTGGAAGATACAGTATTGCATAGCTCCTTAAAGGAATCTGATAGCACATTCAAAAGTTGAATTAGAGGGGTGCCTGGGTGGCTCAGTCAGTTAAGCATCTGACTTCGGTTCAGGTCATAATCTTGTGGTTTGTGGGTTTTAGCCCCACATCAGGCTATGTGCTGACAGCTCAGAGACTGGAGCCTGCTTCAGATTCTGTGTGTCCCTCTCTCTCTGCCTCTCCCCCACTCATGCTCTGTCTCTCAAAAATAATAAACGTTGAAAAAAAGTTGAATTAGAAATTAGACTATTTTATGGATAAAGGACCTGAATGTGAGACAGGAAACCATCAAAACCTTAGAGGAGAAAGCAGGAAAAGACCTCTCTGACCTCAGCCGTAGCAATCTCTTACTCGGCACATCCCCAAAGGCAAGGGAATTAAAAGCAAAAGTGAATTACTGGGACGTTATGAAGATAAAAAGCTTCTGCACAGCAAAGGAAACAACCAACAAAACTAAAACGCAACCAACGGAATGGGAAAAGATATTTGCAAATGACATATCGGACAAAGGGCTAGTATCCAAAATCTATAAAGAGCTCATCAAACTCCACACCCGAAAAACAACCCAGTGAAGAAATGGGCAGAAAACATGAATAGACACTTCTCTAAAGAAGACATCCGGATGGCCAACAGGCACATGAAAAGATGTTCAACGTCGCTCCTTATCAGGGAAATACAAATCAAAACCACACTCAGATATCACCTCACGCCAGTCAGAGTGGCCAAAATGAAGAAATCAGGAGACTATAGATGCTGGAGAGGATGTGGAGAAACGGGAACCCTCTTGCACTATTGGTGGGAATGCAAATTGGTGCAGCCGCTCTGGAAAGCAGTGTGGAGGTTCCTCAGAAAATTAAAAATAGACCTACCCTATGACCCAGCAATAGCACTGCTAGGAATTTATCCAAGGGATACAGGAGTACTGATGCATAGGGGCACTTGTACCCCAATGTTTATAGCAGCACTCTCAACAATAGCCAAATTATGGAAAGAGCCTAAATGTCCATCAACTGATGAATGGATAAAGAAATTGTGGTTTATATACACAATGGAGTACTACGTGGCAATGAGAAAAAATGAAATATGGCCTTTTGTAGCAACGTGGATGGAACTGGAGAGTGTGATGCTAAGTGAAATAAGCCATACAGAGAAAGACAGATACCATATGGTTTCACTCTTATGTGGATCCTGAGAAACGTAACAGAAACCCATGGGGGAGGGGAAGGAAAAAAGAAAAAAAGAAGTTAGAGTGGGAGAGAACCAAAGCATAAGAGACTGTTAAAAACTGAGAACAAACTGAGGGTTGATGGGGGGTGGGAGGGAGGGCAGGGTGGGTGATGGGTATTGAGGAGGGCACCTTTTGGGATCAGCACTGGGTGTTTTATGGAAACCAATTTGACAGTAAATTTCATATAATAAAAAATAAAAAATAAAAAAAAAATAAATGTATTTTTAAGGTCAACCAATCAAAAAAAATAATAATAAATAAATAAAATTCTCTATCTAAAAAAAAAAAAGAAAAAAAAGAAATTAGACTATTTTAACTATGAATAGCAATTGTAAATAATGTGATTTTCATGGTCTACAAATTGTTTTAAGTTTCTTTGAAACATTTTTGAAGATGAGGAAGAAAACTTTTCATATTAACACAATAAAATCATTCTACTATTTAAAAAAGAAACTAGGCAATTTTTAGAGTTATAGGATTGTTCTACAGGGCACTGGGGTAGTATACACATAATTGCATTTTTCAAAACACATACAGCTATATATTACAAAGAAGGAACTTTAATGTATGCAAATTTTTAAAAAATTAGCTGGGATATTAGAAGATCCTAGAATGGAATGCAGAATGTGAAAAATGAATCTAACTATATGCATGACATAACCTTTCTGAAAGGGGCGGGGAAAGAGCTGACCTAAAATAACTGGAAAGTGGTATCATGACTGGAAACAATAAAGCTAAAGATAAAACATAAAGGTAAAAAGAATTGTATATAAATACTGTAGTCTAAAAATTGGTTTCTTATAGGGATACAGGTTAATAATTCTAAAAGTACCTCACATCTATACTAGGGTGGGAAAAAACAATTTTAAAAAATTGATAATAGGAGGCAGGTTCTTCACAGTTAAAGGAAAAAGTTACAAATAAACAAGGGGAGAAGCTAGAATAAATACTGTAATACCAACTTAGAGCTGCAGACATCAGTACGAGCTCATGTTTCATTTAACATACAATGGATAGAGGGTAGATAGGTATAGATATGTGTATATACATAGGAATACATGCATACATTCCCTCACTGTGTCCACTGAGAAAGACTAAAAGCAGGGTCTTCCTTTCCCACCAACAGCAATGAGCACACCTGTGTCCAGATCTTGGTTTCTTTCTTTTTTTTTTTTTTTTAACTTTTTTTTTTTAACGTTTATTTATTTTTGAGACAGAGAGAGACAGAGCATGAACGGGGGAGGGTCAGAGAGAGGGAGACACAGAATCTGAAACAGGCTCCACGCTCTGAGCTGTCAGCACAGAGCCCGACGCGGGGCTTGAACTCACGGACCGCGAGATCATGACCTGAGCCGAAGTCGGACGCTTAACCGACTGAGCCACCCAGGCGCCCTCAGATCTTGGTTTCTAAAAACCATTCTCCAGTAGAAGGAACCAGAGCTACTTGGAGAGATGGCGGATTCTAGGGCTCAGGCAAGGAAAATACAAGATGAGCTTGGAGAAAATTAAGTATAGTGCCAGAAAGTGAGGAAGCGCTCAGATAACAAAAGTGACACATGAGCCATTCTGAAAGAGCTCCTAAAAGCCAAAGCTGGAAAATTTTGAACAAGAGTATGATTTGGAGCTGTGAAGATGAATTTTTAAAAAATATATATTATTACAAGAGTGGAAAGTGGATGTTTCTTGGGGAGTAAGAAGCAGGAGAAAGGCAGAAACTGTTGTTTTTTGTCAAATGCCTTGGAATATAATTTGATGCTTTAAACCACGTCCATATTGGCTTATATAGCTTTGAAAGGAAAAAAAAAACACACATAAAAAATAAGAAGAATGTGGGGCTAACAAAGGAGGATTTTGACAAGAGAGGGTTTGTTTAGTTGGTTGGTTTGGTTTCTCTGCTTTATTAAAATGAAAGACAGTAGTTTATGTGGGATAGAAAACCAATAGAGGGAAAATATAAAACTATGGGGATAAAAAGAAACAATTTAGGAGCACCTGGGAGGCTCAGTCAGTTAAGTGTCCGCCTCTTGGTTTCAGCTCAAGTCATGATCTCCCAGGTTTATGAACATTGGGCTCTGTGCTAACAGCAGGGAGCCTGCTTGGGATTCTCTCTCCCTCTCTCTCCACCCCTCCCTTTCTCGAATGTGAATGTTCTTTCTCTCTCTCAAAATAAATAAATAAAGTTAGGGGGGAAAAATTTATAAAGGCAAATATCTGAGGAGGCAAGGCAATCTTGTAATTTGTTGGGAAGATTTACAAAGGACCAAGGACAGCACTAAATTCACTATTTCTAACCTACCTCAGGACAGAGGTCAACCCATCTGTAATCTCCAAAAACCTCTGTCCTGGTTCCCTCTTGTTTCTTGAGCCCTGAGTTGCACCCACCCTTGCCTGGTGTGGGGTGCTCTCTCATAAATTGCAAAGGTGCACTCAACTGTCAATTTCAAGTCTGTCACTTCCTTTTCTAAGTGTCAATTTACAAGTGGCAACGATTTGGCAGATTTAGGCACTGAAGTCCCCTAAATAAACACAATACATGTGAATGTACTTAACGCCACTGAAACTATACACTTAAAAGTGGTTGTGACTGGGGGGCCCTGGCTGGCTCATTTGGTAGATTATGCGACTCTTGATCTCAGGGTTGTGAGTTTGAACCCCATATTGGCTGTGGAGATTACTTAAATAAATATTTTTTAAAAATGGCTGTGATGGTAAATTTTATGTTATATAGTTCTACTATAATAAAAACATTTTTTTAAGTAGTATACAAAATTAGGGAGAGTCATCTCCAAATCCATAATGCTGCATTTATCAGATTATGTTGAATGATGGAGTAAAGCCCAAAGTTAAAATGTTTAGAAAGTGATGGGAGAGCAATTTTACCTTCACATGTAACCATGGAACTAGCCTTGGTTGGGAGAAAGAATTCACTTCCCATATCACATGGGCAATTTTGTCTTCCTAGCAACTGGAGAGTTTTCTTTCAGAATTATGACTCAACTCTTTGGAGGAAAGTTCCTTATCACAATATGGTAGCCGAGGTATTTCCACTAACTGGAATACTCGTGACATATTTAATACATTAAAACCTTTTTTTAAAAAATCCATTTCACATTTAAAAAATTTGTTCTAAACTTCAGAAATAATTTTAAAAGGGCACATACTGCCAAAGACTACTTTTAATTATAGTAATAAGCAAGGAATTAATAGGGGGTATTCAGTCAAATGGAAGAAAATGCTTCCACTTGGCCTTACTTCCACATTTCATTCCTCACTAAGCCCAAACTATATTCTAATACAATACAATCAATTTACTCATGACAAGGTAATAATTAATTTGTAGTCCTAGCAAAATGGGTCTGGTGATTTTTTTTTGACTTTCACCTCCTTTGGTTGAGAACATTGCATTAAATAACTGTATGGCAAATAAAATGACTTGGCAGGCCCACACAGCGAAGGAAGTATTTTCAATAGCAAGTTGCCTTTATATGGGCATATTTCTACATTCTAAAATAATGTCTCCATTATCTTGGTTAGAGTTAAACTCTTTAAATCTATAAGAAATATGTGATGAAGGAGTGTGTGTGATGATTCACAGATCTGAAATAACACCTACTCTCCTTTGGTTCTGGCACAAAATGTGTCAGTGAAGCCTGCAATTAAGAAAATTATCTTGGCCTGTCTTGCCACAGGGATGGTGACATCAATACACACACAACCAGAACACAATGTGTTAGAAAGAATGAGTTTAGAAAACAATTCTACCCCAGCACTGCTTGGTGCCTTGGTGCCTTTGCAATGTCCTCCAGATCTTTGTCATTAATAATAACACTAATAATATCGACTGAATACTGTCATATTGCTTTTTTTTTTTTTGTCTTCACAACATATTGTTTCTTTTAGTCTTTCTTTAGTCTTCTGTTCATCTTCTACCTATTTAGGAGATGGTACCATTATGGCTCCTATTTTACAGATTAAGAGGTTGAATAAGTAGCCCAAGATCATAAAGCTAGCTACTGGTGGAGCTTGGATTTGAACCAAATCCTCTGAGAGAGATTTAGAGGTTCTCTCTCTTCACCAGAACTGGTTACATAATTTGAAGGGCCCAGTATAAAATGAAAATGTGGGGTCCCTGTTCAAAAATTGTTAATAATTTCAAAATGGTGACAGCAGGGCATCAAACCAAGTGTGGAGCCGTTGTAAACACAGGTTACATACCCATGAAGCTTGCCCTCCTCTTAACCATATCACTTTCCTCCATCATGTCCTTTGTCTCCATACCTCAGCCTAATTCACTACCTATTTGTTCCAAACCACAAGTCCACTGTAAGGGATCTTGCAGAGATTCATGAGAGACACATATCCAGTCTGGAGAAAAACAACACGTATTTCTCAGTCAATTCTTTTACTTGCTGAGATCTCACATTATGCTCAACAGCAGAAAATATCCCATAATTTTCTAAGTTTTGAAGATCAAGCCTTCTCTTTGGTTGGTCTCTAAAACCTCCCTTTTAGTCTGTTTCTGTCTTTAAAAAAGTCACTTTGCCATTTCCCACTGCAATTTTAAGCATATAACATCATGGTGTCATGCACTGCTTTTTCCCACTGTGATTATTTGCAGCTGCTTCAACCTAATGATGGGAAAAGGCCTCAGATCCTTATAATTGTAGGGTCCTGATTAATGAACACTTTACCTCTCTGGATCTTCTTTTGAAGATCTTTCCAAACCTTTCACTTGGCACCTTCATTCAAATGGAATGTCTGGAGCTTGGTGGATGGCATGTTTTCGTGTAAACCTTCTACTGTCCAGCACACATCCTGAGAACAAAGGAAGTCTGTTTGCAGTGTGTATGGAGGAACAGGGACATGCACTTTACATTTTCAGGAACAGCAGTGGGTTGTGTGTGTTTATCTAGGATGGGTAGAGTTTGGAGGTGGAAGGCTAGAAGACAGAGAAAGCATGATCTCCGCCCCTGGCAAACATATCCACCTAATTTGATGTCTAACCCCAGACTCTCCCATCCTCACATAACTTCACTATGATTTCCTTTTCCACAAGAAATCTTGGCTGTTCCTATCTTTAATTTCTTTCTAATATGGGGTAAGGCAGATGGAAGCAGCCCCCAACTGAGATTCTTCATACTTTAAGATTTAAATGTGGGCTCCTGAGATTGATGCCTCCCTACCGCTTATGCCTAAGATTGGATGAGATTGTAGATAATTTGTGAATTTGCCATGGAAAAGATAAGGCACAATCAAATATCTAGAACAGTAGTTGTTAGGGTGCCTCAATGGCTCAGTCAGTTAAGCATCTGACTTCAGCTCAGGTCATGATCTCGTGTTTCTCTCTCTCTCCCTCTCACCCTGCTCCTCCCTCTCCCTTTCTCTCAAAGTAAATAAATAAACTCAAAAAAATAGAACGGTAGTTGTCAATCGTAAAAGACCCCTATCCCTTTTTATAGCGAAACACCTCCTTCACTGTCCTGAAATGAAATTCATCTGTGATACAACCTACCATCACACAGAAAAACCTTCTTAAAATTAACATAAATGTTCTATGTGCGACATAAAGAAGAAATAAAATTAGAGTTAGGGTCTATGTTCAAATAACTATAAATAGGTTTTTCACCCACATCATTGCCCTGAAGGACATGTGAAAGACAGGCAGGATAATCTCTTTGTTCTATGGAACTGTCCCACACATCTGTCAATCCTGGCTCCTAGCCACCAAATACCAGTTAGCATGCCTTCACATTCAATCACAAATGTACCCATGATTCCCAGAACACCTCCTAAATGATGGGACTGTCCCTGTAGAGAACCACTGTTGTGACTAGAAGTGCCTGTGTATTGGGTTCCTTTGGATTCTCCCTTGGTTAGGATTTCCAGCTAACAGGGAAAGATATGCTTGCCATTCTCCCAGGCTAAGAGTTCTAGGGCTGGCAAGCCTAAATTTCGACCAACGTTGCATCTTCGACTTGTACACAACTATTTTTAGGCCACTAGTTTTAATATAGTGCACATACACACTCCATAGTCACCAAGGTCTCTGACCATGTTGGGATGAGCACTGGGTGTTGTATGGAAACCAATTTGACAATAAATTTCATATTAAAAAAAAAAAAAGGAAATGTTCAAGCAACAACAACAAAGAGAAATGTTTAAATAATTGGTATAATACATATATCTTTTGAATAATTGTTTATAATAAAGAAATTGATATCAAAAAAAAAAAGAATAACAAGGCTTTGGTCAGGGAGGGGCCATACTACATATATAAAGTGAAGGAGAAAGAACATTTATTTTGTGCCATATTTAAAATCTAGGGAGAGGACAATGATGAGTTTGTCAATGTGGTAGGTTGCTAAGAAAGGCTGGTTGGACTTGTACCTTGGTTCTCTCTGACCCTGAGCTCAGATTAAAGGAAGCATTATAAACACTTTTTCCCTAGCCACAGACAGGTACTAATATTTGCCTCGTTTCTGCCTGCTGGCTACAAAATTGGAGGCAAACAGGGACCCAAAGGAAATAAGAGTCCCCTCACCATCATGCCTCTTGATATACACTCCTAATGAGGATTCCAAACATTTTTCAGGCACTTATAAAGATGCTGAGTTCTGGCCAAAAAGAAAAAGGAAAAACAAAACAAAACAAAACAAAAAAAACAACGTATGTTTGTGGAAACTTCTGTGAGTCACTCTCTAGCATTTACCAGAGGACAGTGTTTTGCTGCCAGAATAAACTAATATTTGAATAGAAGATGAATTCTAAACAATCTAAGGGAAAACTTAAGTAACAAAATCCCTCTTCACCATGACCTATGACATAATATCTGCCCCTCTTCAATTATTCTCATCCAACATGTTTACTAACTTAACCCATGCCTGGTTTCTGGACTGTACAGTTCTTACATGGGCCATTAAGAATCAAGTGTGTTAGGGGCGCCTGGGTGACTCAGTCGGTTGAGCATCTGACTCTTGATTTCAGCTCAGGTCATGATCTTTCGGGCCACGAGTTCGAGCCCTGTACCGGACTGTGCATTGACAGTAGGAGCCTGCTTGGGACTCTCTCTCTCCCCGTCTCTCCCACTTGAATGTGTGCACCCTCTCTCAAAATAAATAAATGAACTTAAAAGAAAAAAAAAGGGGCGCTTGCATGGCTCACTCGGTTGAACGTCCAACTTCAGCTCAGGTCATGATCTCACATCCGTGAGTTGGAGCCCCACGTCAGGCTCTGTGCTGACAGCTCAGAGCCTGGAGCCTGCTTTAGATTCTGTGTCTCCCTCTCTCTCTGCCCCTCCCCTGCTCATGCTTTGTCTCTCTCTGTCTCTCAAAATGAATAAATGTTTAAAAATTTTTTTTAAAAAATCACATATGATAAATCGATGGATAGAAGAGAAAAAACATTCCAAATGGGGACAGGCACCTGGGTGGCTCAGTCAGTTACGCATCTGACTAATTTTGGCTCAGGTCATGATCTCAAGGCTGGTGAGATGGAGCCCCACTTCAGGCTTCTTCTGATTCTCTTTCTCCCTCTCTCTCTGCTCCTCCCCTGCTTGCAAGTGCTCTCTTTCTCTCTCTCTCTCAAAACAAATAAACTTAAAAAAAATAAAAGCAAGAAAGAAATTATTTCTAAAAATGGGGAACAATTCATTCACACATGCATGCATTCTTTTTTTACTCAGATTAAATTCATTTATATTACATTACATGTGCCCTCAGCTCCCTTGACCCCTATGACACTTCGAGATACTCACTTGATTAAACAATGACCCTTGGGGCTCCCGCATGGCTCAATCATTTGAGCGTCTGACTCTTGACTTTGGCTCAGGTCATGATCCCAGGGTCATGGGATCAAGCCCTGAGTCAGGCTCTGCACTTAGCATGGAGCCTGCTTAAGATTCTCTCTCTTCCTCTGCTCCTCAGCCCCTCTCCCCTGCTCACATGCTCTCTCTCTCTTTCTCTCTCTCAAAAACAAAAACAAAAAATAATGACCCTTATTAAAGGTACTGTTTCCCATAGTGCCTTCTGTGCATGCTAAATGTGGCTGGCAAAGAACCAAACTATGCTGAGAGATCCCACTTGAATTATGATCATAAATCTCAAATAGACCCTTAATGCTGCCAGCAATCAAACTGTTTCCCTAGTCCTTTTAGTCTCCCACTCACCCAGGATATATTTTATACCTTCTCTGTTCTGCAAACCTCACATACCCACTCACCGCCCATTTTCATTCCCTGTCGATGGCCTTGCTTTTGATTTCACTAAGAAAATAGAATGAATCAGAAGAGAGCCCCCACAAACACCCACTACCCGCATCAGTGCCACATCCTGGGTTTCTTTCCTATGGAAGTAAGCACTTTGTGCCCCTAGAAAAGGCCACTTTCTCTCCTTGTACACTAGATACCACTTACTCTCACCTACTCAAGGAGATCACTCTAGTAATTATCTTCTCAATTCTTTCTTTTTACTGGATCTTTTCCATCAACTTACAGACATTATTTCTCCCACCTTTGAAAAACCTTCTCTTAACCCCAACTTCTTCCTCCAGCTACTACTCTCATTTCTTTCTTCCTACAGGTTGTCTATATTCACCATCTCTAATATCTTCCCATTTTCTCTTAAACCTAATCCAATCAGATATTTATCCAATCTGCTTCAATTAAACTGCCCTTATCAAGGTCACCTTGACTTCCCTGTGGCAATATCCAATGGCCAAGTCTCCATCTTCACCTTAATTGATCAATGAGCAGAATATGATCACCCTCTCATTCTTGAGTCACTTTTCCACCTGGCTTTGGAAGCTGACTTAACCTAGTTTTCCTCTTATCTCCCTGGCAGTTCTTTCCAGTCTTCTTTGTTAGATTCTCTTCATCTTTTTGATATCCAAAACTTGAAGTATTCCAAGATCCAGTCCTTGGACCTCTTCCCCTTTCTATCTTCACTCACTTATTTGGTCTCATCCAGTCTCATGGCTTTAAATACCATTTATTGTAGCTGTGTCCAGCCTGCATTCCCTGAACTCCAGGCTCACATATCCAGCTGCCTCTTTAATATCTCCACTGGGATGATTAATAGACATCTCAAATTTAACAAGTCCAAAACTGAACTCATGATATCTTCCTGCCACCCTACCACCAAACGGTTTCTCTTCTACTCTTCCCCAGTTTCTCAAGCCAAAACCTTGAGGTTTTGATCCTTGATGCCTCTCTTTCTGTCACACTCCAGATCTGATCTGTCAGCTTAACCTTCAACATGTGTCCAGAATGTGGCCACTTCTCACTATTTCTACTACTACCACTGCTATCACTCACCTAAATTAGTTGCAGGAGCTTCCCAACTGTCTCCAGCTTCCATCTTTGACACTATTCAGAACCTACTCAGCGCAGAAGCCAGAGTGATACTGATAAAACACAAATCAAAGAAGGTCACTCCTCTGCTCAAAAACACTCCAATGATGCTTTTAGTAAAAGCTTAATTCCTAAAACTCCTTTAAAGTCCTACATGCTTTGTTTCCTGTTCATTCCCTCTCCAACTTCATCCCTTGCTTTTTCCTTCCTTGCTGCATTGCAGGCAGCATTCTCCCCATCTTTTGCTGTTCCTTGGCCTTTCCAGGGACCCCCAGACCTTTGTATTCACTGTTCCTGGGATGTTCTTCCTTCAGACATGACTCGTTCATCTCCCTTCCTCAGATGTTACCTTCTCAGTGAGCCCTTCCCTGTTTACCCTCTGTGATTGTCCATTTATGTATCAACTTGACTAGACCCCAGGATGCCCAGGCGTTTGGTCACATGTTATTCCGGTTGTATCTGTGAGGATGGTTCTGAATGAGATGAACATCTGAATCAGTAGATTGACTAAGCAGACTGGCCTACCAAATATGGAGGGGCCTCATCCTATTAATTAAAGACCTGAATAGAACAAAAAGGCTGGAGTAACAAGGAACTTTGCCTGCCTGACTGTGGAACTTGTCTTCTGCCCTTGGACTGGAACTTGCATCATCAGCTCTCCTGGTTCTCAGGCTTTCAGACTCAGGCTGGAACTATACTACTGGTCTGCTACATCTCCAGCTTTCCAACTGCAGATCTTGGAACTTCTCTGCCCCATAATCATGTGAGCCAATTCCTTATAATAAAACTATATATATATATATATATATATATATATATATATATATATATACACAAATCATGACCCCCAGCCCTTCCACCATGTGAGGCCCCAGCTATGAACCAGGAAGTAGGCCCTCACCATCCCACCACCACCACTCTCCCCACTGAATCTTCAGACTCCTCATCTTAGACTTCCAGCCTCCAGAACTGTGAGAAATAAATCTCCATTGTTTATAAGCTAAAAATAAAACAAAATAAAATTGCAACCCCTAAGTACCTCCCTGTTTTATTTTTTTCCTGTAAAATTTATTGCCATCTACCAAAACATAGATTTATTTTACTTACCCTCCCCACTTTTTTTTTTCTTATATCTACCAACCAGATTATGAGTTCCACAAGGGAAGGGTTTATGTCACTTTCATTCACTGCTGTATCCTAGCACCTAGAAGAGTACCTGAGATATATGGAGTATTGGATAACTATTTATTGAATGAATGAATGCCTAACCTATGCAAAACATCAGCTTTAGGTAGTAGTGAAATAGAGATGAATAAAGTTAAATTACTTAATGTTATACTTCAGGTTCCTCATTTATAAAATGGGGGTAATAATATACCTCATGGGACAGTTATGGGAATGAAATGACTGAATATTTATGGAATGTTTGGAATAGTGCCCAGTATAGTATTAAAGTAAGTGCAATATTAAGTAAACTAAATTTTCATATATATTTATATCCCTGCCCTCAAGAAGCTTGCATATAACAGAAAGGACATCTACAAAAACTACAAAGTGTGCAATGGTAGCACAGAAGGTGGGAAGGGTCAATATACCCTTAGGGTCAAGGAAGCCTTCACAGAGAAAGTGATATTTAATATGAATCTTGGAGAATAAAGAGGTGTTTACTAGGTCAACAAGAAGGGCGTTCCAATCTGTGGACATAGAATAAATATTTGAACCAGGTGGTTCAGAAGTAAGAATAAATCTGACCTCCCACCTTCCAGGAAGTAATGATCCAGGGTTGTCTCAATAAATCTAGCTTGTTTTTCCTACTTTATGCTTTAATTTGTCTTATGTAAGGGAAGGCACTGGAAACACTAAATATTAAGTTGTGGTCATTTCATTGTGTGGCAGAGAAAGTTTTGGAGATTATTACACCCTGGGGAAATGTTTGCCCCAATCTGCTTAATGTACTTGATGAAAAGAATCTGCTTAACTCTAAATCACCTTAATATTCTTGAAAGAATCTTCAGGTTTCTTACAGTAATTAATATGTCTATCATCTTATCTGCTGATAATGATCACAGGTAACCATTTTGCTTAAGTGTTACATTAGGATCATTTGTTTAAAAAGCACCCTGATTTCAATTTTACCATGTTTTATTCACTTATTTCATTAATTAACTAAAATTAGGCTGTATTTATTATTACAATGTCAGAGTATTATTAGTAATTATTTTAAAAATAAAACAACCTTAGTGTCTATTAAATTATCTCCCAAGAGACAAGATTACATCACATACCTTTGATAAAGTCCTTTTTAAAAGAAAAAGATTTTATTTTTGAGTAATCGCTACCCCCAACATGAGGCTCAAACATACAACCTCAAGATCAAGAGTCATACACTCTGACTGAGCCAGCCAGGGATCCCTCTTTGATTAAGTCCTTTTAAGTGAATGATCTAGAAATCAGTGAAGAAGGACCTCTGGAAGGGCAAGGAAATGCATTTCCCTCTGAAGCCTCTAGGAAAAATACAGCATTGCTGACACTTCGATTCCAGCCCAGTAAGACTCATTGTGGATTCCTGACCTCCAGAACTGCAAGAGAACAAATTTGCACTATTCAAAGACATTGGGAAGAGTGATAATTCATCGTAGCACCAAAAGGAAATTAATACTGAGTCTGAGGCATCTGTATTAGTTAGAATTAGGTTCAGCTATAAGGAGTAGAACTCCCTAAATATCAGTAGCTTGAACAAGGTATACTTGAGCAAGTTATGATCTCTCATAAGTCCAGATTCAACAATCCAAGACTTATATAGCAAATCCACCATTACCAGATACCCAGGCTTCCTCTATCTTGTTCTGCCATCCTCAACACATGGTTTCAACATCATGGTTCAAGATAGCTGCTTAATCTCCAGCCATCACATACACCTTCTAACCAAAAGGAAGAAAGAGAAAATAGAGGAAAGCATGCCTTTTCTATATAAAAAACAAAGTTATTGAAAATTGTACACACCATTCAGCTTGTATCTCATAGACAAGTACTTGGCAATATGGCCACACCTAGTTTTAAAGGAAGCTAGGAAGTATAGTCCTTATTCTGGGTGAATTTGTGCCCAGTGAAAAGTAAAGGGTCCTATTCCCAGGGAAAAAGAAGAGAAGAAATAATAAGAACTACTTATAATAACTGTTACAGCATCAATCTCAGCTGAAATTATATTACAAACAGAATCAAAATCCTCAGTAATCCATTGGCTGTCACCCCTGCATCCATCTCCATCAGAACCAAACACATTCAAGCTAAAACTTTTCCTTTACTTTGCACTTGGATGAGTACTGCCGGTTTTGCTTATATGTTTCTTTATCTAAGAATTAAAGGCCAATCAATACCTTTTTGACTGATATCTTTAGATCTATAATATATTATCAGTCAGGTTATTGGTATTTTGCTGGCTCAAATCAGTCTGTTTCTTTCATGTAATTATACATTTTTCTGCTATGATCCTACAGTTTATTTTCAGAGGACATTCTTATTTCCTCATTCACAAATCCTTGGAAGTCCTTTTCCATGGCCTCAAAGGACAAAAACAAATTACAAAGACATCTGCCATCAGGTTAAAGCCTGGTGCCCACAGATAAGTTTCACTCTTTTCTATGCTCACTGATCGTGGTCAGCCATTCCAATCCTAGAATTGTCTAAAATTTATCCCAAATGGAGCAAATTGTGACCATGTAGCCGAGTAAAAATTCAATACCACTACTTGAAAGATAACTGTGCAATTTGATCTTGAAATTATTTTTGGCTAGAGTCAGGGTTGGTGTAATGAGTGGGTGAAGACAATATCTATGCTTATTGAATTACAGCACGGTAGGCAAAATTAATACCCCTATTGTGCTGATGAAGAAATTGTGGCCTAGAGAAAGCAAGCAGTTTCTCCAAGGTCTGGGATCTTAAACATTTCACTATTGATATAACTTGAGAAATATGGGGAATGTCTCTGCTGTAAAATATTTCCCCATTAGTTTTCAGGATGCTTGAAATTTAAAACATTCTTTTGGTCTGGAAAGCAAATATACTGGAAAATAAAGCCAACTCTTTACAGAATCCAGAAGGGAAAAATCCTTATGTTCTTTATATCGCCATGACCAATATCTTACTTCATGAAGGCCACCATCATTTCTCACCTGAGTTCCTACAGTAGCCATCCAGCTGGTCTCCAGATTCCCAGATGGCTCCTTCCAATCTGTTCTCCACATTACAGCCAGAAGGATCTTCCCAAAATGCAGATCTGATCATGTTACCCCCTGCTTAAATGCTTACAGACACTCTTCATTGACTTCAGCATAGTCTACAGCAGTAGTTGTCAACTTTATTTAGCAAAATTTTATATAACAAATAATTTTCATCATCATCCCCTCATTATTCTGAAAGCTAATCCCTAGAGAAAATAAAGGATCTACATACACAATTTTAAAAATAATTTTAACACTCAAACTTTAATATAAAGGAGAAATAAAAATAACCTAAACAACATTAGGTCACTTTTAAAAAATGCTTGGCCATGATTACATTAGAAGCAAAAAACTACAAATTTTGAAACGGTGGAGACAGCACTGACCTTCCCCATCCCCACTCCCTACAGACAAGCACTGGTCCAAACTCTTTAATGTGACCTGTAATGTTTTTGTGCTCTGGACTCCCTCCATCTCTCCAGCCAACATTCTCACTAATCAGCTTGCCTTGGGCTTGAATCCTCATAAACTACCTGACTATCCAATTCATACAATGGTTTCTCACTTATTGGTCTTTGAGCAAGAAGTCACTTTCTTGGCCTGGAACTCTTCTTTATCCTCTCTCCAGCTTTACCTGGCTAGTTCCTTTTCATTCATGCCTCTGCTTAGAACTGATTCCTCTAGAAAGCCTCCCCTGACACACCAATAAGATGTGGCATCCCTCCAGAGCATCCTGAAATTTCCTCTATTATAGCATACATCACACTACATTGCAATTTTCTCTTTACCTCTCCAGGCACTCCCTGAACAATGAGTTTTTTTGAGAACATAGACTACTTGTGGTCACTGTTATGGCACACAAGGTTGGCACAGAATTGGCATTCATAATGGCTTATTAAAGAAAAAGGAAGTTGGAGAGCATCAAAATTTAACTTGGTTAAACTGTTTTATATTTCTACTGAAGGACACAATGAAGTTAGGAGTATTACAATAAGCTATAATGTTTTAGAAACACATTACTTTAGAAAGATGTATAAATGTCAAAAATACAAAATGCATTTTGAAAAAAATAAAATGTAATAAACCTGACAAACATTCCACCAGCCAGGTTATTAAGGTCAACATCAACAGTGATAAGTCATGTTAATAGTATGTACTCTTGATGGGATATGATGAAATGGCACTTTACCTATGTGGTTTTCCTCCCTGAAACCCATAATCCCAGTCTAAACAAAAGAAAAACATCAGACAAATCCCAATTAAGGGGCATTTTACAAAATACCTGATGTGTACTCCTCAAAACTGTCAAGGTCATCAAAAACAAAAAAAGTCTGAGAAGCTGTCATAACCATGAGGAGCTATTAAAGAGATGTAATTATAGGGGCATCTGGGTGGCTCATTTGGTTAGACATCCGACTTTGGCTCAGGTCATGATCTCACAGTTTGTGAGTTCAAGCCCTGCATCAGGCTCTGTGCTGACAGCTTGGAGCCTGGAGCCTGCTTCAAATTCTGTGTCTCCCTGTCTCTCTGCCCATTCCCTGTTCATGCTGTCTCTCAAAAATAAATAAACATTAAAAATAAATAAATAAAAATAAAAATATATAATAACTAAATGTAATCTGATATCCTAGATGAGATTCTGAAACACAAAAAGGCAAAACCTAAGGAAATTTTAATAAAATATGGACTTTTGTTAATAATAATGTAGTAATATTTCATCAATTATAATAAATGTACCAGGCTAATATAAGATATTAATAATAGGAGAAACTAGGTGCAAGGGCATAAGGGAACAAAATCTTTGCAATTTTTCTGTAAATCAAAAATTATTCTAAAACAAAAAGGTTTGCATTTTTATGGGCTAACCATTTTTTAAATTTTTTCTCAAATGTTTATTATTTTTTGAGAGAGAGAGAGACAGAGTGCAAGCAGGGGAGGGGCAGAGAGAGAGACGGAGACAGTCTCTAAAGCAGGCTCAAATGTGGGGCTCAAACCCATGAACTGTGAGATCATGACCTGAGCCAAAGTCAGATGTTTAACTGCTTGAGCCACCCACGCCACCCCTATGGGCAAAACACTTAAAAATAGACACAGCATCCAGAAAAAAAAAGTGTATAAATGCAACAAGTCCATGAAAATATTATAAACATCTTCAATCATAAGGCAGACGCAAATGAAGCCATAATGTAATACCACTACAAATACATCAGAATGGTTAAAATGTAAAAGACTGGGAAAGTCAAGTGTTTGTGTGGATATAGAGCAACCGAAATTCTCAAACATTGATTATGGGAATGATACAGTTGCTCTAAAAACAAATGAGCAATTTCTCACAAGTTAAACACCCTTTCCACAGATCCAGCAATTCCACTCCTAGGTAATTACCCAAGGATAATAAAATATGTACTCTCACACATACATACATACAATGTAAAATGGTATCATCAATCACAAAGATAACAAAAGTAAAAAAGCATTGTCACTTGGAAAATCCTGAAAATCCTGAAATAACGTTCTTAGGTTAGGCGTGCTAAAATATTTAGGGGTAAAGTGTCATGATGTCCACAACTTATTCTCACATGACTCAGCAAAAGAAAAAAGGAAGGAATAATTTTAGAAGGAAGGAAGGAAGGAAGGAAGGAAGGAAGGAAGCAAGGAAGGAAGGAAGGAAAGTAGGAAGGAAGGAAAGAAGGAAGGAAGGAGGGTAGAGAGGGAGGGAGGAGAGGGAACAGCAAGTGTGGCAAAAATTTTAAAAATTGGTGAATCAAGATGAAGATCAAGGGAACTGGTAAATCAAGGGAACACCTGGGTGGCTCAGTTGGCTGAGCCTCCGACTCTTGATTTTGGTTCAGGTCATGATCTCAGGGTTGTGAGATCAAGCTCTGCATTGGGCTCTGTGCTGGTGGAGTGGGGCCTGCTTGGGATTTTCTCTGTCTCTGTCTCTATCTCTGTCTCTGCTCTCTCTCTCAAATAAATAAACTTTAAAAAAAGAGAGAGAACTGGTGAAACAAGATGAAGGAAGTGAGGGAGGGAGGAGAGAAAGCAGTAAAACTTGTAAATGGTAAAATGCTAAAAATTGGTGAATCAAGATGAAGAGATGAATGAGTCATATTATTTTTATGACTTTCCTATACTATACATTTGAAATTAGCAGAATAGAAAGTTGTGGGGGAAAGCAAGATCAGTAATAGCACTGGTAAGTTGATATGAATTTCTCTATTGGTCAAGTTTTTTTTTTTTTTTATTTTGCTCAGTGGCTGGAGGTTAGCCAAAGTATTTATGTTGCCTGAGCACTTAAATGTGACTATCTTCACAGAACAGTCTGTGAAATATAACATGTTTTTTAAACTATGAAATATTTATTAAAAGTTTCTCAGATAGTTCAACTAAATTTAGGATTATATGTTTAACACCAGCAGAACTCAGATGTTAAAAACAAAGTTCTATCAAACAACTTCTTTTGTACTCCATGACTCCAGGTCATGTTTAATTTATTTTTCCAGCTGTTTTAGAATCATATAGACATTTTTATTCAGAATCAACCTTAAAAGAAGGTAGAGTAGGCAATAAAGATAAGCTAACCAATTTTTGATTTAAAAGAATGATCCCTTGGGAGCCTGTATGTGTATTTCAACAATGGTACTGTTGCTCAAACATTTTTCAGACTCCCACTCTGGTGTTTCAGAGCCTATTTGTGAATCTCCTAATAAAATCAGTATGGTTATTTTAAATACACCCACATTTTATTTAGGACAAAATGACATGTGAACATGTGATCATTCAACTTATTTGCCATTCTTGAACTCACACGATAGTTGGTATTTTTAAAAAATCATGTCTACCTTAACGAAGTAAAAATTGCCAAAATAAATGCTATTCAAAAAAGAGTTTCATGTCTGTAAAATTAGAAACAAATAAGAGCTCTTATTTTAGGCCAGAGGTGGACAAATATTCTCTGTAAAGTTTCAAACAGTAAACATTTCAGGCTCTGTTGGTCGCATGGATTCTGTCACAACGAATCAGCTCTTGTACTGTAGTATGAAAGTAGCCTTAGACAGTACTTAAATGAATGAGCTTACCTGCATTCCAATAAAATTTTAGTTACAAAACCAGTTTTTGGAACACATTTGGCCTGAAGGCCCCTGTTTACAGACCCGAGTTTTAGGTAATAATAGATAACTGACATAAATGCAGTTGATCCTTGAACAACATGGGGCTTATGGGTGCCCATCCCTGGGCAGTCAAAAATCTGTATATAATTTCTGACTCCCCCAAAACTTAACTACTAATAGCCTATTATTGACCAGAAACTTAACTGATAACATAGTTAATTAAGACATATTTTGTATTACATGTGTTATACATTGTATTCTTACAATAAAGTTAGCTACAGAAAATGTTATTAGGAAACATTATTAGGTGTCATAAGGGGCACCTGGATGGCTCAGTCCATTAAGCATCTGACTCTGGATTTTGGTAGACTCCATTCTTCAGGAAGTAATTGGAGGTCAGCTTACTCAGTATCAACATAATCTTTGTTTAAAAGGGAGAAAAACACATAAATATAAAACACAGCATACACACAAAAAACTCAATATCAAGGGGCACCTAGGTGGCTCAGTTGGTTAAGTGACTTCGGCTCATGTCATGATCTCATGGTTCATAAGTTCAAGCCCCACATCAGGCTTTTCGCTGACAATGCAGAGCCTGCGTGAGATTCTCTCTCCCTCTCTCTCTGCCCCTCCTATGTTTGTGCCCTCTCTCTCTCTCTCTCTCTGAGTGAATAAACTCAAAATTTTTAAAAGAAAAAAAAACATCAATGTCAAAATGATAATGTGACCAATTAATAGTGAGTAAAATATTAGTTTGTTCAAAACAATCAAAGAGAATACAAGGTGAAAGCAATCTACAGAGTACTTCTAGCATTTTTATTAATTTCATCACCACATGAAAACAAAACATATTTCTTTGTCATTCACAAATAGTATTTTTTTTATTTTAATTTTTTTTTTTTTTTAATTTTAGAGAAAGAGTGTAAGAGTGGGGAAGAAGGGCAGAAGGAGAGAGAAAGAGAATCCCAAGCAGGATCTGCAGTCAGCACAGAGCCCGATGCAGAGCTCAATCTCACCAAACGTGAAATCATGACCTGAGCCAAAATCCAGAGTCAGATGCTTAACCTACTGAATTAGCCAGGTGACCTGGCATTCACAAATTTTAAAAAATAAAACTAAAAATATTTTCTCAGACAGTGATTGATGTTTGCAAATGCTTGAAATAAAGAGCAAGAACCATAAACAATTCTATTTAAAGAGTGCAAAGTCTTTGTTCATTTAAAAACATTTATTAGAACTAATGATTACAATTTTCACATCTTCAGAGGAAAAGAGATCTGAAATGTGGCCTGCACTAACATTTCATACTTACTGGACTATTTTCCCATTTTGATGTTTCCCCACTACACTAGTTGTTCTCAGATGTAATCTTTGAATGCATCAATATCATCTGGGAATCTGTTAGAAATGCAAATTCTTACCTCAGACTTCCTGAATAAGAAACTCTGGGAGTGGGGCCCAGAGACAACCATCCAGGGGATACTGACGCACACACAGGTTTGAGAACTACTGGTCTACATCTAGGCAGATGTTTATGTAGCTACCAAAAAAAGAGAAAGAGCCATACTCTTCAGTTGTTAGGTCCCAGCACAGGCCCATCTCAAATCTCCTTCCCCTTACCAGCTTGGATCTAAAGGAGGGGAGAGTGAAAATGGCTTACAGATGGGAGCCCACTCATAACTGGTACTCTTCTTGCTCATCACCAATCACCTAACCCACATGTAGACTTAACATAGTAGTACACGAGGCATCTACACTTTCTCACTCAGCTAAAACTCAAGGACTAAGAATGCATACTGGGGACAGGGAGGAATACTATTTTTCATAAGAAGAATTACAAAGCAACTGACTCCTAAACCGTGTGTATATATAACATCAATTGCAATAATATCTTTTTTGAATTTTTAAAAATGTTTATTTATTTTTTAGAGAGATAGAGACAGAAGTGTGAGCAGGGGAGGGGCAGAGAGAGAGGGAGACATAGAATCTGAAGCAGGCTCCAGGCTCCGAGCTGTTGAGCTGTCAGCACAGAGCCCGACACAGGGCTCCAACTCACAGTGAGATCATGACCTGAGCTGAAGTCGGACGCTTAACTGACTGACTGATCCACCAAGGTGCCCCTATCTTAGGCATATTTTTAAGAGATCCATTAGAACCTTTACTTTTATGAAATTCATTTATATATGACATGTTTTTATATAATTATGGGGGATAAAATGTCCCTGAAGTAACTGCACTCTCAGAATGTGATGAAAATTCACCTCCAAATACAGAAGCACATGAACACATTGCTTTCAGTTTCTTTCTGTTTGGCTTTAACTCCTGCCTGATCAAAGAAATTAGAACTCTATAAATTAACAATTTATAGAATTAAAACAATTTTTTAAAATAATTATGGATGTAACTAATGAATGAAAATCCTACTTTATGCACTGTGTTATAATAAGCATTAGTGGTTGAGGAGGTTATAAACTAAAATAAAATTAAAAACAAAATTAAAATAAAATTTTTAAAAAGGTACTGGAATAGCCAGTTAAGAGGTTCAGAGGCTAAAACAACAAGGGAACCAAGGTCAGCAGCAGGACCCTCCAAACAGATGTGGAAATTGAATGGATATTTTTTAATGTTTATCTATTTATTTTTTGAGAGACAGAAGGGGAGAGGAAGAAGGAGAGAGAGAATTCCAAACAGGCTCTGTGCTGTTAGCACAGAGCTCAACCTGGGCTCCATCTCAAGAACCATGAGGTCATGACCAGAGTTGAAATAAGAGTCAGACACTTAACCAACTGAGCCACCCAGATGTCCCAAAACTGAATGGGTTTTTGAAGGATGGATGTGTAGGGAGATGGGAATGAAAGTTCCAGATAGGCATATGCCATGAGCAAAGACTATGAATACTTTGCATATATGAAGAATAATAGAGTAGACCAATTTAGCTGGAGTAGGAAATCCATACAGGAAAAATTCAGTAGATTAGGTCCATTTCACTAAATGTACTATGTACATTTACTTAAATGTCAGGCTGGGGCATTTGACTTGTTCTGAGAGCAATGAAGAACTATTTAAAATTCTAGGGACATGATGAAAGCAGTATTTTAGGAAGATTGATTTGACTAAATGTGTAGAGTAGATTACAGTTGAGCTTCTCAAGTTGTAAAATGCATATGAAATCACCTGGGATCCCATTAAAATGCAGATTCTGATTCAGTAGGTCTGGGGTGTAGGCTAAGATTCTAACACAATGCCAGTGATTCCCAGACTATTGGTCCTCAGACAGCACTTTGAATAGTGGAGGATTAGGGTATGGTTCTAAATTCAAGATATCCCCTGTGGTCTAATATTGAAGTAGGAAGAGAAAGCATGCCATAAGGAAAATAACTTTTTTTTTAATACAAAGAGATATAGCTAGAAAGCTGATAAATAAATTACAAAATACTAAAATTATTCTATTTGCCTTATAAGAAGGCAAGAAAGAAAGAACCAAAGAACAACAATGGGTTGGAAAAATAGAAAGTAGTCAAACCATAATAATAATCACATGCAGTGAAATAGATTAGAGTCACACATATATAGTTAACTGATTTTCTGACAAAGTCTCAGAGACAATTGGGTGGAATCTTCTCAATAAATGGTACTGAAACAATTGGATATTCATGTGCCCCATCCCCCCCAAAAAAGAACCTTGCACTATGTTGAAAAATTAACCAAACATTAATCGTGGACCTAAATGTAAAATGTAATAAAACTATAAAACTTCTACAAGAAAGCTTAGCAGCAAATCTTTGTGACTTCAGTTTAAACAAAGATTTCTTTGCTTACAACACCAAATGCACTATTCATTAAAACACACACACACACACACACACACACACACACACACACACACACACAAATGGATTAATTTGGCTTCATCAAAATTCAAAACTTATCTTTCAAAGACACCTTTAAGAAAATGAAAATACAATCCACAAACTAGGTGAGAATATCTGCAAATCACGTATCTGATAAAGGATTTGAATCCAGAATTTACAAAGAACTCTCAAAATTCAATGAGAAATACAACCACCCAATAAAAAGAAGGGGCAAATTAAAAAAAATAATAATAACTTTTTTACAAATTTATGATGCTAGTCTGTTTACCTGTTTGCAAGAATAGACATTTCTCATTCAAGCAGCTAAAAAGAAAGTGAGGGCTATAAAAAAAAGAACATAAGAGTGGCATCTGGGTGGCTCAGTTGGTTAAGCATCTGACTCTTGATTTCTGCTCAGGTCATGAGAGCATGGTTCATGAGATCAAGTGCCAGGGCAGGCTCTGTGCCAACAGCAAGGAGCTTCCTTGTGATTCTCTCTCTTCCTTCTCTCTCTGGCCCTCCCCCCAAACGTGCAAGCCCTCTAGCTTGCTCTCTCTCAAAAATAAATAAATAAACAACAACAACAACAAAAAGAGCCTAAGAGAATCTTACAGAAACAAATGCAAAAAGTATGGTACAATGCCCCCCTGGGGAAATGGAAAGGAACCAGACACTGCTCTCTCAGCCTCTCTGCTACATGCTCTCCCATCTTCTCATGCTTCCTTCTTACTCATCTTCAGTTTGCCCATTAGGACTCTCACTCCTGACTCTGAATAACTTTCAGTTGAAGTGCCCACCACCATCTTACTGCAGGCTTGTAAGTCTCGGTTCAAGTTCTCAGGAGAGAACGAGCTTGGACCAGTCTTTGGATTGGTCATGAAGGTCAGGAGTCCATCTCTGGTTCAATCATCTATTACCTAGACAGAATCTTTCTTATAAGATTTCGGGGTCTATAAGTGAAATGAAGATGGACAGTTGGGCATGGTAAACAAATAGATGAAAAAATCTGTCAAAATGACAGGTGGGAAGACTCTCAGGTTCAGCTGAGGTCTCTATTGTTTGCATAACATATGTCAAGTACTTCCCTTGCTCTAAAGGCATGTGCTTTTCTGAGCATGTTAAAACATTGAGAAACCAAAAAAAAAAAAAAAAAAAAAAAAAAAAAAATTGAGAAACCAGTTCTGTCAGCCCTAAGGTATCTTCCTCCAGAGTATATGAGTTGATGAAAAATTCACTGAGGTTGAAGAAGCAGGTGGTGAGGTCTGTTCCCTGTGTTGTTTTGCATTCCCTTCCCCTAGCCCACACGCATGAGACAACATGGGAGTGCTTGTGCCTCACATGAAAGATTTTCAAGAGAATCACTTGTAGAGCTTGAAATTTGGGGGTATGTGGGGATTGTTGTCTCACTTTGAAAATGCTAAAAGGAGGGGCGCCTGGGTGGCACAGTCGGTTAAGCGTCCGACTTCAGCCAGGTCACGATCTCGCGGTCCGTGAGTTCGAGCCCCGCGTCAGGCTCTGGGCTGATGGCTCGGAGCCTGGAGCCTGTTTCCGATTCTGTGTCTCCCTCTCTCTCTGCCCCTCCCCCGTTCATGCTATGTCTCTCTTTGTCCCAAAAATAAAAATTAAAAAAAAGTTGAAAAAAAAAAAAAAAAAAAGAAAATGCTAAAAGGAAAAGGCTGTGGCTACATCAGCCAGAGACGGAAGAGCCAAGGGAGTGAAGGGCAGGAGAGAGGGATGCAGTCCCGGGAGTGAGCTGCCCTCAAGCTGATGTGGAGGTGGGTGGGACTTGAACACAGTACAATCCTACAGGAAGAAACTAGCCTGGATTTAAAGGGTTCCTGCCCCTTTAAGGAGCAATACTATCTCAAATGTGTAACTTCTAATGTGGATTAGATTTTTCCCTATCTAAGAATTATCTGAGGGGTGCCTGGGTGGCTCAGTTGGTTAAGCAAGCGTCCAACTCTTGGTTTTTTTTTTTTTTTTTTTTTTTTTTTTTTTAATTTTTTTTTTTCAACGTTTTTTATTTATTTTTGGGACAGAGAGAGACATAGCATGAACGGGGGAGGGGCAGAGAGAGAGGGAGACACAGAATCAGAAACAGGCTCCAGGCTCCGAGCCATCAGCCCAGAACCTGACGCGGGGCTCGAACTCATGGACCGTGAGATCGTGACCTGGCTGAAGTCGGACGCTTAACCGACTGCGCCACCCAGGCGCCCCTCTTGGTTTTGGTTCAGGTCACAGTCTCATGGCTTTGTGGGTTGGAGCCCTGCTGTGCTGACAGCCTGCTTGGGATTCTCTCTCTCTCCCTCTCTCTGCCTCTCCCCCACTCACACTGTCTCTCTCTCAAAATAAATAAACTTAAAAAAAAAAAGAGAATTATCTTAAATTATGATTGCTGACCAAGATTTTGTAGGGAAGGCTGAATCTTCAGAGCTGGTTTAAATGGAGAATGGGGATGGGGGAGGGGAGTCTTGCCTGCACCCTTCAAGTCCAACAGCTTCTTTATTTTTTTCATTTTTTATTTTTCCTAATAAGATAAAGCCCACTGCTTTATTCTGGTTATTTGTACATTCCAGCAACTTTTGGGGGGAAGGGAAAGAAACTACAAAGAAAGACACAGACATATGGGGGGAAATATACTATAAACCGTTGTTTTCATTTTTGGTTAAAGAAAAAAAAACTTTATAATCAATATCCCACTCATAAGATAGAAAAAACTTGATGTTTTTAATGTGGCATTTGTGTCTATCTTCTCATTTCATATGTACAGTTTATTTGGGTACTACTACTATCCACTGGCAGAATACCTAAAAGCAAACACAAATATCAGAAAGGAAAAAGCATTAACACGAGGAAGCTCAAGAAGATGGGTTCAAAAGGGTTCGCTGCCCACTGGGCACCAGGCCAGGCAGGTCAGTCGAAGCAGACTACGTTCACGAAAGCCCTGTGGCTCTTCTCCAACTCCTGCAACAGCTCATCAGTCTAATTCTTCATGTTTTCCATGTGCTGAATGCACCGGCATAGTTCACAGATGAACGCCCCAGGGTGGCCTCTCCATGGCTGCACTGGATGTCCACATTTCACACTGGCTAGCAGGTCTCCTGCTCTCTGGAATTGAGATCTTCAACCATCTGGTGGGTAGGTCACTCTCTCTTCACAGGTGAGGATCAGATCAAACAGATCTTTACAGTTCTGGAGACTTTCTGGCCAGGACTTGATTCTCTTACTTCTGTCCAACATATGTAAAATGCTATTCTGTCCTTCCTAAGGAGATCATTGTGCATCTGATCATACACAGTTTCAAAATTCTAAGTATCTGGCTTGTCATGTGTCATTCCTGAAAACTTGACATGAGTTCCTGTTCCAAAGAACAGGACACTGACTTCCCATTTGCTGAGGATGTTGTGCGCCTCCATGCTCCGTTCTGGTTTCTCCAGCACACCAACACCACCTGCAGCAGCAAACACTGCAAGGCGGCAGTCACATGCACTTGATGTACCCCCTGGCAGGTTCTTTAAACCAATGTTGCAGTAAATGCAAAATTATGTCACCCCAACGGTGGTTGTGGTCTAGCAGCCTAAAAACAGAACTTGGAATTAAAGATTTGTTAGTTTTTCAGCTTCAATTTCTTTCTTGATATAAAACTGTGTTTCATGTGGGATTTAGAACCCAACACAAAGCATGATAGAAATGATAATGAAGTAGATCTTTAGGAAAGGGCTTTATGAATCAAGAAAGAATGACAAATCAGGGAAAGAAGGAGCTATATATTCTTCCATAAAAGTGACACGAGATTTCCTAATGAAAATTTATGACAGACTGAAGAATGGAGAAGCTAGCCTAATGGTATCCTGTACTTTGAGATCATCAAGTAAAGGCAATCCTGCAGCCTCAATTTAGCTTAACTAAACTATGTGAAGATAAGCACTACCTCAGCCCCACGTTACCTTCGGCAAGGGAGCCCAGAAGCTGAAGAGGAAGGTCTGCCATACAAACGAAAAGGCTTTTATTCCCTGTGCCCTGCCCTCTAGGATTCCACTATGCTTCTCAAAGAAAGATTCTATTGTAACCACAGATTCATATCCAGTGCCCTCACTTGCATGTCATTTTGTTTTGTATACATTTCTCATTTCTCATGCTGACTGCTAAGTTAATTCATTCAATTTTTTTTGTTTTCTTCTTGCAGAGCCTTCTCTGTGTCCGGCACCATTCAATAAGCTCCTCATGGAACTTATATTTGAGTGTGTGGCAGTGCAGGTAATAAACAATACATCCATTAAAGTATATCAGATGATAGTAAATGTTTTATTAAACAAAAAATGGCAGGGGAAATGAATAGAGATTGTGGGGAGATGAATTTAAAATAGGGGATCAGAGAAGGCCTCTTGAGAAGGCCATGATTTGAACAAAGACTTGAAGGTAGAAGCATCTAGGAATATTCAAGGAACAGCAAGAAGTTAGGATAGCTGGAGGAGAGGGAGGGGGGAGGGAGGGATCGGGTGGGAGAGGAAAGAAGGGCCAGATCACATGGGAACTCTTAGCTACTATGAGGACTTTGGCTTTTACTCTGAATGAGATGGGAAGCCATTCAAGGGCTAAAGAGTGACATGACTTGACTGATGTTTCAATAGGACCATTCTGGATAAAGATGATAGGGGATGGAATGCCAGGGTCAGTCAATCACCTGGGAGGCTCTTGAAACAGCCCAGGCCAGAGATGATAAAGGCAAGGACTGTGGGTCAGAGTGGCAGCCCTTGGAGGAAATGAGGACGGGAGGAATAAGCAGATTCTGATAAGTAACTCCCTGAATGCCATAGTAAGGTGTTGGGCTTGTATTTGGCAGAGGCAAAACAGAGAGGCAAATGCAAAACAAATTTAAATTCATTAACTAACCTATCAAGGGGAAATTGACTATTGCAGGAGTATTTTAAATCAGTAAAGTCTACTGGTGCTTTTCAAGTATAAACCTTTCAGGTATAGATATTCTGGAAACCAGAAGAGCCTTGAAACCATTTAAAACTTATATAAGATTCTTTGAAAGCATTTATGAATTTGACAAAATATCTTACTCAAGGAAAAAATCCCCTAGAAGGAAAAAAACCAAAAACAAAACAGATATTAGATTTTCTTTTTAAAAGCCACACCAAAGGAGATATAAATAGAAAAAAGCTGAAAATACACCTAGATGTCACAATGTGCCAGATTGTCATCTGATATTTCCAATAAACATCTAATACCAAAAGTACCAAAACTCAGTGCTAAATTACACAAACCATTTAGAACAAGTAAAGGGCAATCAGTGGAAATAAAAAAGGACTCAAAGCAAAGTATGGCATTAAATGTATGTGACTTGAAAAGGGATTAAGAACCGCACAGCAGGGGCCTCGCTCTATTATGATAACAGAGATAGAGACAGACAGACAACTACAAAAAATGCTGTGTATTCATGAAGTATAACCTAATACAAATTTGAGAATGGAATAATACAAAGCAGGAGACATTTTTGAAATGTCATCAAACAGTGCCAGTGAATATTATTTCTGCCAGGGAACAGCAAGAGAGAATGTTTTATTCAAGAGTATCCAAGGAAATAAAAGTTATATTTAAATGGGACATTTCTCACTACATCAAAAATTTTTAATGAAAAATAGAAAAGCAGCTTCTGGGGATAAAAGTGTTATATTTTTGTTCTGGGAATAAAAGTGTTATACACATATGTTCTCATGATAAATGATTATAGGTATCCCCTGCTTTTTGAAAGTTCACGTTATGCCACTTTGCTCTTGTGAAAGACCTCCACTGGTACCTATTTGTGCTAACTGAAAGAAATCCAAAGAGGATTTTCGCTTTGAATAAAAAAGGTGAGAAGCGCAAAGAGTGTTCTGTGTTGGTTTTGCAGCAGAACAAATTTATGTGATAGAGGCAGTTGCATACCTAGAGCAGCAAGAGCAGCACCACCCAGCTCCTTCCTGGGAACTACATTCAGCGTCTCAGCACCAAGACGGCATATCTTTGAACTGTGTCTATGAGCGTCTGTGCTTTATCTTGATTTATGTTGTACATCCATTAGCAACATGTGTTCTAAGGCCTCAAAAAAGCCTAAGAGGTTACTTTTTGGGTCTGGGAATGCTAAAAAAAAATTCCATATAAAATAATGGTAATTGCTTCTTCCCTTTGCGTCATTTCAGCTTATGAAAAGTTTCATAGGGATATTCTACTTTCAAATAGAGGGGGGAAACCTGTACTTAGTATTTAATAGCTCGATTCTCAGTGTTAAAATGAGACAGGCCAAACAGAGGTTTAACAATTTATTTTACTTTGTCACCAGGCAGGCATGATTATTAGCAGTGCAACGTGTTTTTAGCCTTTTGCTTTTTCCTTATCTTTCTCCTAAGTAAAATAAAGGAGGGTAGTTCTCTCCAAAGTGATAGAAGAGAGAGAGTGAGTGATTCCAATAAATTACATACTCTCCTTTGATATTTAGGACAAATATCTATACCACTCTCTTTTCCCTATCATATTTGTCTATCCCTTAAGTACCCTGAAAGCTTCTGGAACATTGCAGTTTCTCTCCAATTACATCACCCCTGACAACTTCAACATCCCTGTCCATGACGTTTTGACAACCTGACCTTGTGTTTTCTCAGCCTGATTGACTTCTTGCCACCTACCTTCTGTGCATCTTGAATCTGCTCAACCTCTCACAATTTAAACAAATGTCCATCCCCAGCCATCACCTCTCATCTCATCATTTCTTCCGTTCTACTGAAGCTGGTATTTGTCCTCAGAGTAACATAAATTCCATCAATCCTCATCTAGTACTGCTATGGTTAAGGCTAGAGATTGTAGAGTCAGTCTGTCTAGGTTTAAATCCTGACCCGCTCTTCCCTAGCCGAGTGACCAGAGACAAATTACTTAATCCCTTTATGCCCTAAATTTCTCACAGGCTTCCTGTGAAGGTTAAATGAGATAATCCACATAAACCTGGCACACACTAAATCCATGATGAACATTAGCCAGTGGTATCAGTATTCTAATTTGCTTCACTTGTCCTTTGTGAAGCCTGGTCACTGTAGTGATCTTGGTTTTCTCCCGCTCTGGTTAGTACTAGTCCCTTCCATTGCTCACGTTTTTCATCTCAGCTCCTGGATTAATTTAAACCTTGACTGCTTCCTAAATCTAATTGGACTCTAACTCTAGACCACTGGGGACACTCAGGAATTTTTTTTTATAATTAATCTCTTCTTGAGTCCTTATTCCATTCCCCACAACAGCTACTCTAAACCACCTCTATTTTCCTAAAGTCCCCAAATCTTGTCCTGCCTGAAATATTTTTATGACATAAGGTTGTCTCCTACTTGCCCAAGAAGACAGAGGCCACCCTATTACAGAGAAAGCTTCTCCTATACTTTAGTTTTTTCCCATGAAGAAGGAACCCAATGAATGTAACTCCTGGCTTCTCTGCCTCTGTATTCACTTTCCCTTCAGGGAAGTGGAATGACTCACTTGACTGTTAAGTTTATGCAGAATAAATCAGCATTCTCTAAGTAGCCTTTAGATCTCTCGGCAGCCAGCAGGCCCACACAGCCCAGACCAATCATTCTCTCACTGGCCATAGGATGCACAGGAGACCAGCTGCCTCTAGAGGACCTAGGGAAATCTGTAGTTTGAAAAGGGAGTATAGCTCTTAAGTCAGAAGACCTCCCAAAGGACAGATGTTGAGGAATATTAAAAAATCAAAACAAAAAACTGGGAATTTAGAGGAGCTATATAAATTCAGAGGTATGAGTGGACTTCAGAACGTTTTAACTTTGGCAGTTGTATGGGCTTTTAACAGCTACAGTCTGGGACAAATGCTGGGAAGGATATGGAGCAACAGGAATGCTCATGCATTACTGGTGGGAATACAAAATGGTATAGCCATTTTGGTAGACAACCTGATAGTTTCTTACTAAATTAAACATACTCTTTAGCATACAATCCAGCAGTCACACTTGATATTTATCCAAAGGGACTGAAAGTTTATGTTCATACAAAAATGTGTACGTGGATGTTTAGAGCAGCTTTATTCATAAATTAAGCAAGATCTATTTCAGTCGGTAAATGGATAAACAAACTGTGACACATCCAGTCAACAGAATATTATTAGGCACTAAAAAGAAATAAGCTATCAAGCCATCAAAAGGACATGGTGGAATATTAAATGCATAATACTGAATGAAAGAATCCCATCCTAAAAGGGCTACATGTTGTATGACTCCAACTATATGACATTCTGAAAGAGGCAAAATTATGGAGAAAGTAAAAAGATAAGTGGTTGCCAGGAGTTGAGGAAGGAGGGGTGCAGAGGCAGGGCAGATAATTTTTGAGATACTATACTGGTGGATAGATGTCATTACATATTTGTTCAAACCTATAAAATATATAACACCAAGAGTGAACCCTAAGGTAAACCATGGACTTTTGGTGATAATGATACCTTGATGTAGGTTCATCCTTTGTAAAAAATGTACCACTCTGATGCAGGATGTTGATAGTGGGGCAGGTTGTACATGTGTGGGGTTAAAGGATATGCAGGAACTCTTCTCTGCACTTTCCACTCAATTTTTCTGTGAACTTAAAATCACTCTAAAAAATAAAGTCTATTCAACAACAACAACAACACCTATGCTAAGGAGGTTTCATTGTCTAACAGAGGGTATTTTTGAAAATACAGATTCTTACACTTCATCTCAGAACTACTAAATCATTTCTGTAGGAAGAGGATATAGAATCAGTATTTTTTTGCATGCAGTTGTTAAATAATAATAAGCACCCAGGTAATTATTTTGATCAGACAAATTTGGGAAACATTGGTTTAGGCTCTTCTATACCTGAAAGCAGTTACAGCAACTGATGGCCAAGGATTACAACTGTTGGCTCCGAAGATAAAAGCAGTGTTAGGGAACAGAGTTCACTCTAAATGCAGCTCAAGGCATTGGTATTCTTCCATGTTCCCTTTGTAGTTAGAATGCTACATAGCATATTTGGATCAACTGAATGTGAATGGAAGTGATGTGAGTGAAAGAGACATGTGCTACTCTTGGGCAGAAGTTTTTTAGAGACAGGGCATAACTTGTTACATTCCCTTGTCCTGCTATGTGGACCATGGAAAAACTTGTGAAGATTGTGACATCCTAGTTCCTTAAGTGAATACAGTGTGAACAGAACTCCCTGCCAATCCACAACGGATGTGTAGTATAAGTGAAAAATAAACTGTTGTTGTCTTAAGCCACTAACATTTTAAAAAAATGTTTATTTATTTATTTTGAGGGAGCATGTGGGCAGCAGGGAGGGGGCAGAGAGAGAAGGAGGGAATCCTAAGCAGGCTCCGCGCTGTCAGCACAGAGCCTGATGTGGGGCTCAATCCCACAAACTGTGAGATTGTGACCTGAGCTGAAATCAAGAGTCAGATGCTTAATCAAATGAGCCACCCAGGTGCTCCTTAAGCCACTCACATTTTGAAGTTCTTTGTTCCTGTAGCATAACATACCCTATCCTGACTGATAGAGTCTTCAAACTCTACAAATTTTTTAATTAAATTTTTAAATGTTTATTTATTTTTGAGAGAGAGAGAGAGAGAGAGAGAAAGAGAGAGAGAGAGAGAGAGAGAAAACACAGGCAGGGGAGGGGTAGAGAGAGGTAGGGACAGAGGATCCAAAGCAGGCTCTGTGCTGACAGCAGAGAGCCTGATATGGGGCTGGAATGTGTGAACCTTGAGATCATGACCTGTGCTGAAGGTGGATGCTTAACCAACTGAGCCATCCAGGTGACCAAAACTGTACAAATTTCTAAGATTCACTAGAGAACAGTATCTCAAATGCTAGTCTGAGACAGGAATTAATATGAATAGCAAATTATCCACCCTAGAAATGGAAAATTCAGTGTGCCAAATTTAACAGCTCCTAATTACATTTATGTTCACAGAACATCAATTACTGAGTCTTGTATCAAATCACCTATCTTGGTAAAGCTAATACTCAGAATCTCTCTGACTCCAGAGTCTTTTACATGGTATTTAACAACACCAATAAATGTGCTTTGAGAACAAAATTTTGCCCGGAATGACAACACCAGTGACTGGGGAATAGCTTTTTCTAAATCTGATGGGAGTGGGAACAGGAATGCAATAATTTTGTATGTCTTATTGACTCTTTTGATTCTCTAGAAACTCAGTAAGAGACTTGATACTAAACTAATAAAATGTTTGACTAAGCTACAACTGTTTACAAAAAATCCCAACCCTATTTAAGTCTTGCAAAACTCTTCTATGGCACAAAAACAGACACTCACATCAATGGAACAGAATAGAGAACCCAGAAATGGACCCACAAATATATGGCCAACTAATCTTTGACAAAGCAGGAAAGAATATCCAATGGAATAAAGACAGTCTCTTCAGCAAGTGGTGCTGGGAAAACTGGACAGCGACATGCAGAAGAATGAACCTGGACCACTTTCTTACACCATACACAAAAATAAACTCAAAATGGATGAAAGACCTCAATGTAAGACAGGAAGCCATCAAAATCCTTGAGGAGAAAGCAGGCAAAAACTTCTTTGATCTTGGCCACAGCAACTTCTTACTCAAAACGTCTCCAGAGGCAAGGGAAAGAAAAGCAAATATTAACTACTGGGACCTCATCAAAATAAAAAGCTTCTGTACAGCAAAGGAAACAATCAGCAAAACTAAAAGGCAACTGACAGAATGGGAAAAGATATTTGCAAATGACCTATCAGATAAAGGGTTAGTACCCAAAATCTACAATGAACTTATCAAACTCAACACCCCAAAAAAACAAATAATCCAGTGAAGAAATGGGCAAAAGATATGAATAGACACTTCTCCAAGGAAGACATCCAGATGGCCAACCGACACATGAAAAAATGCTCCACATCACTCATCATCAGGGAAATACAAATCAAAACCACAATGAGATACCACCTCACACCTGTCAGAATGGCTAACATTAACAACTCAGGCAACAACAGATGTTGGCAAGGATGCAGAGAAAGAGGATCTCTTTTGCATTGTTGGTGGGAATGCAAGCTGGTGCAGCCACTCTGGAAAACAGTATGGAGGTTCCTCAAAAAATTAAAAATAGAACTACCCTATGACCCAGCAATTGCACTACTAGGCATTTATCCAAGGGATACAGGTGTGCTGTTTCAAAGGGACACATGCACCCCCATGTTTATAGAAGCACTATCAACAATAGCTAAAGTATGGAAAGAGCCCAAATGTCCCTCAATGGATGAATGGATAAAGAAGATGTGGTATATATACACAATGGAGTATTACTCGGCAATCATAAAGAAATCTTACCATTTGCAACTACGTGGATTGAACTGGAGGGTATTATGCTAAATGAAATTAGTCAGGGAAAGACAAAAATCATATGACTTCACTCATATGAGGACTTCAAGAGACAAAACAGATGAATATAAGGGAAGGGAAACAAAAATAATATAAAAACAGGGAGGGAGACAAAACAGAAGAGACTCATAAATATGGAGAACAAACTGAGGGTTACTGGAGGGGTTGTGGGATGGGGGATGGGCTAAATGGGTAAGGGGCACTAAGGAATCTACTCCTGAAATCATTGTTGCACTATATGCTAACTAATTTGGATGTAAATTTAAAAAAATAAAAAATAAAAAATTAGGAAAAAAAAGAACTAATAAAAAAAAACTCTTCTAAGATTGAATGAAATATGAAACAGGATGAATTCTGGACATTATATTTCTTTGAAGTTGAAATTTCAAAGGCAAGAGAATTTGAGCTTAATCACTGATTTCTTTAGACTTAAATTGTCAAGGAGTTTTATTTTTTTTTTATTAAAAAAAATTTTTTTTAATGTTTATTTATTTTTGAGAGAGACAGAGACAGAATGCAAGTGGGTTAGGGGCGGAGAGAGAGGGAGACACAGAATCCGAAGCAGGCTGCAGGCTCTGAGCTGTCAGCACAGAGCCCAATGTGGGGCTCGAACCCACAGAGCTGTGAGATCATGACCTGAGCCAAAGTCAGGCGCTCAACCGACTGAGTCACCCAGGTGCCCCTTAAATTGTCAAGGAGTTTTAATCTTTAGACTTTTATTTTTCCTGAGAATGGTAATTTGATAATGGGAGGGAGTTTTTGGTGAAATTTGAAGGGTCTCCATGTTGACTGTATTTTATTATTGAAGTACCTCAATAGTGCTATGTAATCTCATTGTAAGCCCTCTTATATGTGAGATTGGACAATACTACTGAATATAATTGGTAAGGAAAATAGAGGAATGGATTTTCAGATTTGGAGTTTCTATAATCAATATACTATTTGTGGTAGTTATAAAACATGGCCTGTTTTATGTCTTGTCCTAGCAGCCTCTCTCATGTAGGGCTCCTGGAAGGGAGCTTAGGTTGGTTGTGAAAGTACATACGGCTTATACTATTCTAGCACCATCCCATAGGCCCTAAACCATGCTAGCACCATCTGATCTTCCCACAGTTCCCTTGGTTTACCTGAAAAATTGAGCCCACAAAACTTCTCTTCAATTTTAACTGCTACCCTTAGATGAAACTTTAATACACCAAGTAGGATTCCTTTTTGGAGGCATCTTTGTGTAATTTGTGTTTTGTTCTGTTTTGTTTTGGCTTTCTCTGCCTCCTATCACATGTGAATCTTGCTGCTCTCATGATGTGTCCCCACCTGTGTATATTTGGAGGTTCATACCTTGCTACCTAAATGTGCTATTGATGTTGTTCATGGGTTTGAGATTTTGCTAACTTGCTCTGTTTTTGTAGGAAGCTATGAGGATATTTAAAAACCATTCCACTTTCAACTTCACAAAATGCTCTTTGCTTTTTTTGTGATCCTTTCATGTAGCAAAGATAATTATATATGTTCACCAAATCTCTTTTCATATTTCTTCTGTATTCCCTGTCCATCCCCCCAACACCCTCCCCAAATGAAGCATGACCCAGGGACTAGTCCTGCCTAGTGAAACATGAATGGAAATAACAAGTGTCACTTCACAGTGGTGGCAGTGAGACCCCTCTGCACCACTCCTTCATCTCTCTCTTCCCCTTTGGTCATTAGCATACAGCCTAAGGACTGAAGCAGCCAGCCTCAATGGTCTCAGCAAAGAAGATAACAATCTAGAGTAGAGTTTGCACTAGTGAGAAATGAACGTTTAAGTCTTCTGCCACTACTCTCTTGGAGTTGCTGCTATAGCACAAACCCAGACTACCCAGACTTCACCTCTTCCTTGTAAATATGCTCAAGTATCTCCTATCCCCCACCCCCCAAAAACAAACTTTCCCCTAGTCCTTAAATTATCATATATCTCCCTCTCATTCACTGATACATTTCTGGAAGTAAAATCTATATTTGCTACATCCACTTCCTCACCACCCACTCACTGCTTAATTCCTGGGGATCTCGCTTCTGCTTCTTCATTCTTCAGAAACTATTTTGAGATTACCAATGATTTCCTACTTCCCAAATCACATTCAATCCTGCTCAACCTCTCTTCTACCAAGGCCCCAAACTCTAGTCAAGTGGTATCAAATCTTTTTGTGATCAAAGACTCCTTTGAAAATCAGATAAAAGTTAGGGATCTTAAGGGGAAAAAAAGCTATGGATCTTATTCTCAGAAAAATCGTGTGTGTCTGTGTGTGTGTGTGTGTATATATATATACATATATATATATATATACACACACATATATATTTCCCGAGGTATTTTCCTATACCACCCTACCCTAAAGTTTTGTCTCTCCTCCACTTTTGGCATTTCTGTAGTGGCTTCTTATACTAACTATTCTCTCATGCATCTCTCTCTTCATTCAATCATGGAGTACTTGTGAAGTAAAAAAACAATATTGTGTTCCTCTTATCCCAAACGACATGACAGGATAGTTGGGAAAGAGACATGTTTACATTAAAACTTGAGCAATAAAATAGGGAAGAATATGAAAAAGTGGGAGAAATATTGAACTATTTATGAAGAATATTTATGAAGAAGGGTCTGATACTGCTTTCTGTAAGAGAGGGAGTATAAACTGGACCTTGAAAGACAGGCTGGACTTTTGGGTAAGTAGATAGAAGGAAGAATTGTGTGTCAAACAGAATAGAAGGCATTATGTGAACAACAAGAAACATGTAAATATAAATGAAATGTTGAAGAGATCATAAGTAGGTCCAACAGGGAATGACCAGAAAGGATACAAAGGTAGATAAAAACAGAATGCTAGAGGGGCATCTGGGTGGCTCAGTTAGTTAAGCGTCCAACTTCAGCTCAGGTCATAATCTCACAGCTCTTGAGTTCAAGGCCTTTGTCGAGGTCTGTGCTAACAGCTCAGAGCTTGGAGCCTGCTTCAGATTCTCTCTCTCTCTCTCTCTCTCTCTCTCTGCCCCTCACCCACTCATGCTCTGTCTCTCTCTCTCTCTCTTTCTCAAAAATAAATAGTTTAAAAAAAAATTTAAACAAAAAAACAAAAACAGAATGCTAGGTTGAAACCACTCCGGTGTTAGCCTTAAGGCTTTATTCTGGGAATAATAGGGAGACACTGAATATTTTTGAGCAAAGGACTGCCAGGATAAAAATGATCTTTTAGGAGATTAATCTGTTTAGAGTACCTAACAGAGAAATGAGGGACTGGCCCAAAGGAGTTAAGGTCAGGGACTGTGCAATAATCCACGGTTTGTACTTCTGAACTACAGAACTGAACTGTTTGAGAAGAGTATCTTAGTAAAAGGGGCACAACTGATGTAGGAGGCATGAAGACGTGTGGCTTGGATCTCCCTTCACCTGTTAGAATGCAGGCCGCTAAGAGCCTCCAGCTGCAGCCCCTTCAGGACCTCACACAGCAGTATCCAAGCTGAGGTCATCATCTTCCCGTGCAGCCCCCACCAATGACTGATCATGACAGCACTACTAGGGCCTAGCCATTTCTACCTAACACAGGACTTCTCTGGAGCTCCCCACTGGGTTGGCTGAGACTTTGCTAGGTGGACATCAAAGTTTGAGGCTCTCCCCATCCAATCCTGTTTCCTTGCCACTTTTTCACCGGTGTCAGATCAGCACCCAGGTCTGAGGGCTCTCCCTACTCAGTCCTCCTTCTTCCACCTTTCTCTCTCATAGGTGTTATATCCCACTCCCCAGATTATATAAAAATACTTTGGAAATACATGAAAAGCTCACATTATAAAATTCATACAAGTAAAAATTAAATTGGTAGCACTGAATTAATTGTGTCTAGGAAAGGCATAATCTAAGTTTAATTATCGCATGCACTAGCAAACTAAGAAATATGGTTAACAGTGATTTACAGATTGAAAAAAACACCAAGGTCACTGCAGGCTTGAACAAATTTTCTACATGCTGAAATCTTTTCTCTGATTTAACCTAAGATTAAGTAAGAGACTAAAGTAGCCATTTGAACATATCGTTATTTAGAGGAACCAATTTATTTTAAATAGAATCGTTTCATCTCACAACTAAAGTAATAATGGGATAACGGGAGCAGCAGGGTGGCTGAGACAAGTGTTTCAGAGGGGGTTCAGCAAATAGGAGAGTCCGTACACATACTAAAACAATATCTGTCAGGTAGAAAACATTCTTGAAGCTGCCTTTGAATATACTCTGTGTTCATGAGACACTTCTGTGAAAATGGAAAGATATTCCCACCATGGCAGGATCGAAAAAAAAAAAAAAAAAAAATATATATATATATATATGTATGTAACTGCCACATAATACACTAACTTGATAATCAGGATCTAACGGAAACTCTATACGACAGACCATCTCACACAATCAGCTAAACATAACCACTCTTCCTGTTTTGTTTGAAGGGGGAAGTTATAACGTAATGTTAGAGGTGTATTTTTTGATGTGTGTTAGGCTGAGAAGATTAGATGGCCATTCAGTTTCAACTGTTCAGTGGTAATTTCGGAATGAAATTGTTACAGTAAAGTAGTTTTGAGCTAATAAAGAACTGTTTGATTGAAGGCCCAATCATTTCCTTCCTATTTTTAACTGCTATCCAATACAACAGTTTCCTTTTGAAGCACATCTTAGTAGAGGTTGAAACATCTCAATGACATCAATTCAAATTATTGCCACTCACAAATAAAACATTTTACATAATTCCACAGTCCTCCTAAACCTCTAGTATGTCCTCTCTCCTGTCAGCTTCCCATTTTATACATTCTCTTTCCCAAATCATTTTCCTCCTTACTCTACAAATTCCCAACTTTCTTATACCTTTTCCTTACACCTTTCACATCATTTCCACAACTCTCTACTCTCAACTGAGGACACTGCCTCATACTTGTCTGAGAAAATAAAAGCCATCATAAGTTGCTCATTTGGGGGGGGGGGGGCGGGCTACAGGCCATGGTGGCCTTGCAGCCCCACAAGGAGGGCCCTTCTCCCTCTGCTCTGCCATGCCTTCACTGGCCTACCTGTCAGCTCTCGCCCAAAGCATGCAGGGATGCAGTGCTGAGCCAAGAAAATCTTATCATAATTGGAGACGGACCCCTATATAAAAATTCAAACCTTTTACCTGTTCACTTTTCTATCCATGAAAATGACTGTTGGAACAAAAACTAAGAAAATTAAGATAAGAAACACAAGAATAGAGCCAACGGTTCAGGGAAAAACACAATTTGACATAAGCAAAAAGAAGAATTTATTTACTCAAGACTAAAAGCTAAAGGCCTGGAACTGAGAACCAGATCATGTCAAAAAACAACAATAGATGCAGAAGAGATGGCTGACTTTTATAAGGAACTTTTAAATGAAAATCTTCAGAAGCACATGTATTATAAACAGAGACTGGTATAAGCATAATTTTGCCATCACCTTCTTCATGGGAAAAGTGGCCCTGGAGAGGGTTTGGAACAAGCATAGACTGAAACAAAAGAAGACCAGCATTTAGTACCCACCCTCGCCCACACACCAGTGTCTCAGGAGAAGCAGCTGCTTTGGGAGTTCAGTTTGCCAGGGCTCTAAAAACTTGTAAGTGAACTGAGTTCCGCAGCTTCTTTCTTTATGGGGCCCCCTTGGCTTATGTCAGCACCAGGGTAGATAGACAGGGAGAATGAGGGTCCCAGCGAGCTGTGGACCATGTGACTCTGTCCTGACTGTGGATTCCAAGTTGGCCCTGGGTCACGGACATGATACTAAATAAAGCCCAAGCACTGTGTACCCATTAGAAAAAAAGGGGGAGGGGGGGGAGGGCACCTGGGTGGCTCAGTTGGTTAAGTGACGGACTCTTAATTTTGGCTCAGGTCATGATCTTGTGGTTCGTGGGTTCAAGCCCCGCAGTGCAGGGCCTGCTTGGGATTCTCTATCGCTCTCTCCCTCTCTCTCTCTGCCCCTCCCCCGCTCGCTCTCTGTCAAAAATAAATAAATATTACCAAAAAAAATTTTTTTAAGAAAAAAAAGAAGTTGCTCATTTTGGGATTTCCAAATCTGTATATCTCCTTCTTCCCTCCTGTTTCAATGTAGGGAGTATCTCTCTTCCTATTATTTCACTCCTGCTGTGGATCCAATCCCTCACCCTCCACAATCTCACCTCTCCTTTCTAATGAATAATTCTGATCCTAATACAAACATGTGCTAGTATCTGACATAGTAAAAAGCCTTTTATTGACTTCTATCATCTTTATACTACCTTTCCTTCTTTTGCTTCCTCTCACAGAAAACTTCTCTATTCCCTCACCAGGTCACTCTTGAATCTTCTCCAATCCAGCTTCTCTGTCCTACCATGCCTCTGGCATTGTGTGTGTCAAGGTCAATAATGACCTCTATACTGTCAAATCCATTGGCTACTTTGGTCCTTATCTTACCTGATTCTTGAGTAGCATCTCTCTCCCTGGAAACTTTCTCCTCTTTTAGCTTCTATGATGCCATTCTGTGCAGAAGAGAGTTAACATAGCAGACATGAGATTGCTATCCTTTGAAAGGGCTTGCAAGGTTGGCCCTTGGCTAGCGTTTGAAAACTTGATTTTCAGTAGTATTCCTTTTTTCCCTAACTGATAATAACGGCTCACTGTGCCTAGACAGAGGGTGCCTACATGATCAGAACCCAAATAAAATTCTTGGGCACTATGTCTCTAATGGGCTTCCTTGTACAGAAACATCACAGACATATCAGTGTGTTTTCACTGACAGGGGAAGAGTGTGCTCTATTTGACCCCTTACAAAATAAAAAGGGCATTAAGGAAACCTACTCATGGATTCTTCCAGACTCCACCTGTGTCTTTCCCCCTTATGATCTGCCAGTATGTATTTACTATAGTACTGTGATAAATCTCAACCATGAGTACAACCACATGCTGATTCCAGGGAACCTCCTAGTGAATATCCAAATGCAGAGCTGGTCTTCATCACTCTGTCCTTGTTTTCCTTTTCTCATACTCCTTTATTGGTTTCTCCTGCTCTGTCCCCCTTGGAGCCTCAAGGTTTTACTCTCTTCTCTCTATATACTGTTTTTTAAACAATTTTATTTGATACTTTAACATTAAATAAAATATCATCCATATGCTGACAACTTCCAAATTTATATCTCCAGTCTAATTCCTACCACTAACTCTAGAAACTTATATCCAAAAGCCTTCTTGAATCTTCACTTAGGATCTTGTAGGCAAACTTAGTATGGCCAGTACAGAATTCATGACTGCTTCTTCCTAAACCTGGTACCCTCTCTGTTTTCCCCATCTCAGTGATGACTTTACCTATGTGCTATTATTACCAAAGACAGAAATGTGGGGGTGACCTATGACTCTTCCCTTTCTCTCACACCACATTCTATCATCAAATTTTATTAGGTTCACCTTCAAAATATCTCAAATCTGACCACTTTTCACTATCTCACCTTGATACAAGTCATCATCATCTTTCACTGGACTGCTGAAATAGCTTCCTAATTAGTCTCTCTACTTCCCATTCCTTTCTTACCCCTGTATGATCTATTCTCCATTCAGAGTCAGAGAAATCCTTGAAAGTTCAAATCAAATTATGTCATTTTCCTGAATAAAAACTTGTCTATTGGTTTCCATTGCACTCAGAGTAAGTCTAAATTCTTGGCCCACTTATTAGGTTAGAAGTAAAAGTAGGTGCTCTTGCATTAAACAAACAAAAACAAACAAACAAAACTTGGCTTGATCAGGAAACAAAGAAAGCCAGAGTACCTAGAACAGAATGAGTGAGGGGAGATCAAGATATAAGATGAAACATTAAGACAGAAAGTGGTCTTTGCTTGCAGGCCTTGTTGTTTAGTATTTATTCCACAAATTTGTGCTGACATACAGAAACAAAAGTCACAATAATGTTCTCTAATGAACTGATCATTTATGAGTCCCAACTCAAATATTTTTCCATACAAAACACTAGCACTTATTTTCCCTACGCTATCTCACTCAGTGCCCCTCAGTTGACATCCTTATTGGTTTGAACTTTGAGACTGTGGCAATATCCCCAAGTATCAATCAAGTACAAATCAAATGAATCAAAAGAATTTAACTGCACAATTTGCTACAAGTACAAGATTACATGAAGTTGATGAAAGTGATGTTAAAGAATTCTTTAAATCACACACAAGGCTGTTGGCAAGTGAGACTGCAGTTATACCAGTTAACAATAGGAGCAGAGAAAATAAAAAATGCCTGTTTCAAAAAAGAATAATTTGAATATCAAGCAATTAAGGGAAGGCACTAGGAAAATTGATGAGGCTTTTAATAATTTTGGTAAAAATGACTTTCTGCCTATTAAGAGAGTGAAAAAAGGAGGCCACAGAATAGGAGAAAATACTTGCAAGTTACATATATGGTACAGGATTTATTCCCAGAATATACAAGGACCTCTCAAAACTTAGTAAGAAAACAAGTAAGGCTCCAAAAAATTGGAAAAAAAGATGTTAATAAGCACTTTGCCAGGAAAGACACATGATTGCTAAATTAGCACTCAAAAAGATATTCATCATTATTGGGCATTAGGAAAATGCATATTGGAAGCACAATGAGATACTATTACACTCCTCCTAGAAAGGCTAAAGTTAAAAAGACTGACCATACCAAGCAGGCAAGGATGTGGAACAACTACAAGTCTTGTACACTACAGGTAAAAATGTAAAATGGCAGAACCACATTGGAAAATAGCTTACAGTTTCATATACTTACCATATGATCCAGCCTATCTTCTCCCAGGTATTTGCCCGTGAGAGACAGAAATATGTGCCCACACAAAGACATACACATTGATATTCATAGCAGTTTTATTTGTATTAACCAGAAACTGTAAACAACCAAAATGTCCATCAACAGATGAATGGATAAGCAAATTGTGGTATATTTAAAAAATGGAACACTAATCAGCAGTTGCTTGAGAGAAAACTATAGAATCATACCAACAACATGATGAAGATCAAGTGTGGTCACTTGATCAGCAAAAGCAGCAGCAGCTGGGAACTTTTTAGAAAAGCAAATTCACAGGCCCCACTCCAGATCTACTAAATCAGAAACTCTGAGGGTGGGAGCTCTCCAAACCACAGCTTTAGACTAATTTGCTAAAAGTATCAGTGAAGGTTTTTGATGTCAACTATGTTTACTATCAGTAACCAACTCTGGCTAACTTAAATTGAAGATAAATTTATTGGCAAATATCAAGTAACTCTCAGAATTGGTAAGAAATGGTAAGAAAGATTCTTAGGGAATCAAGGAACCAAGGGAGTGAGGGTAACAGAAATAATCTGGTTAAGGCGCTGTTGCCGCCAACAACATATGCCATCTCTTCTATTTGACATAGTGGTCACTGTAGGCAGCTGCTGCTCCTGACAACACAACCATGGATGCCACATTGCCTATCTATCAGAGATCCAATATCATCCATCATCCCTTCATCTTAGTATCACTTGCTCAAGATTTAAAGTACATACTGGCAAAATCCAGATCACGAGGCTGTCAGGGGGATGGGTAGAGGGTGAATCTCACCCATTAGGCTTCTAAAGTTAGAAGGAGGAGGCTACTTCTCACTAAGACCTAGATGATGAGAGGATTTCCCAAATCTAGCAAATGGGTTCAGATGCTGAGTAGTCAAAAACAATTACAGATGCCCACTATTCAAAGTGTTCTGAATAAAGTAAATTAGGTGTATTTTTAGCAGGACCACTTTCTAGTAGAATTAGTCAAATGTATTCTTTGTATTACTAATTATGGACTTAAGAAGGATCCATAAAACTTACTCTTTGTTCTGGGGGTTAAGTCTTTTCATTCAAGTATTGGCTCACAGTGGATCGTAAGAGTGGATGGTGCTAGCATGTGCCTTTCCACTGCATGTTTGAATAAAGACTAACATGAAATGACTGTATTAAATAATGCTACCTTGACTAGACTTTTGGTAGTTAGTCTTCAAGTGTTGTTATTTAAAACTAAATTAATTGGACATTCATTGGCAAAAATATGAACCTTGATCTAAATGTCACACCTCATACAAAAAATTAACTCAAATGGACCGTGGACTTCAATGCAAAACATAAAACTTAAAAAACAACAACAGCAACTTTGAATCTAGGACTAGGCAGAATTTCTTAGAACTGACACCAAAAGCTTGAACCACAAAAGGAAAAATTGACAAATTAGACCTCATCAAAATTAAAAACTTACTCTGCAAAAGACTCTATCAAAAGGATAAAAAGATAAGCTACAAACAAGGAGAAAATATTTGTAAACCACATATCTGACAAAGGAATAGCACCTGGAATATATAAAGAACTCACAAAATTCAACAGTAAAAAAACCTAGCAGGCAAAAAACATGAGCAGACATTTTACCCAAGAAGACATACAAGTAGCAAATAAGCACATGAAAATAAGGTCAACACCATTAGCCATTAGGGAAATGCAAATTAAATCCACAATGAGATAGCACCATATAAACAGTTTGGGATTATTTTATTTATAAAACTAAACAATGTGACCCAGCATGACCTGGCAATTAAACTCTTAGACTTTTATCCCAGAGAAATTAAAACTTATGTTTACACAAAAATTTGTAGATGAATGTTCACAGCAACTTTACTAGGAATAGCCAAAAACAAACTATGGTACATCCATACTAGGGAATGTTATTCAGCTATAAAAAGAAACAAACTATGGCACATGCAACAACTTGGATAAATCCCAAGGGAATTATCTGAGAGAAAAGAGGCAATCCCAACAGGTTATACCCTGTATGATTCCATTTATAGAACAGTCTTGAAACCATAAAATTGTAGAAATAGAGAACAGATTAGTAATTTCTAAGGGTTAGAGACATGAAAGGGGTCAGAGATGCGAATGTGAGTATAAAGGGCAAAAGCAGGGATCATTGTCGTGATGGAAATGTTCGTATCTTGCTTGACTGTATCAGTCTAAATATCCTGATTATGATACTGTACTACAGATGATACCAATTTTGGGAACCTGGGTAAAAGGCACAAGGGATATCTTTATTTCTTACAACTACATGTGAATCTATGATTATCTCAAAACAAAAGGATTTAAAAAACAAAACAAGGCAAAAACTGCATTCTAGTACTTAGGTTCTGAGTCCAGAAAGGCAGCCCACTCACTATGGGTAGGGATGAGCTAACAACACTACTATCGTTATTGTTAATACATATAGATCCATGACTGTTTGTAATCTGGTTTCAGTTTACCTTCTTGTCTCTTCTCTTGCCTTATGCACATTTTCTGTGCTCCTACCATACTGTACTCAATGTTCCTTGGCCTAATTAGGCCCAGTGAAAACTCCATATACTTTCCACATACTTCTGCCTCTGCCTACAGTATACCTATCCACTGGACTTCATGACTTCAATACCCTAATGTCACCAATGCAGCTTCCTGTAAGTATCTGGTTACAGCCCAAAGCACTGAATTCATATATCTGAAATAGCTTTCAGTATAAAATCCAAAATTCTTAACCCAACTTACAAGATACTACATGACCTAACTCTGCTTACCCTCTCTGCCATTATTATCCTCTCTCTCTGTACACATTGGTCTTTCTGAGCTTCTCAAACAAGCTAAGTTCTTCCCCTACCTCAAGCCTTGGCTCAGACTGTTCTCCTGGCTAGATCCTTCCTAATCATCCTTTTCCCCAACTCATTTGTCAACTGCTACTTCTTCAAAGAAATCTTTCCAGGCCTCCCGGTCTAGGCCAGGTCCCCCTATTCTACACAATCAGAGCACCCCTTATCCTATTAAAGCATTTAACAAAATCATAATTAAAATACCTGTAAAAGGAAATGTTTAATGTCTGACTGCTCTGCCAGTCAGTGAGCTCCATATTAGTAATCATATAGAAAATTGATCTTTTAGGAAAAATATTTTATATTAAATTTTAAGTTGTTTATTCTTTCTACCATATAAATCCATTTGTCTCTTTTAACTTATTTACATTTATTGTCTCTTTCTCTCTCTCTCTCTCTCTCTCACATACACATAGAGCCTTGTATGAATGGTTTGTGGAAATTACAGAAATTGTGGAAATGTTTAGATTAAAGCACTACTGGAACAGGAACAACAGAAGCCTCAGGATAAGATGATCACTTGACAGAAGTAGTTTACCAGAGCAAAAGTTTAGATCTGGGAATTGCTATAAAAACATAAGTCCCCATTCTCCAAAACTGGCAGGCAGAACTAATGGGTGAGGCACTGAATTTTTCAGTCTATGGAAGGCAGTCTGAATTAGTTTTATCTAGAGATTTTAAGAGGTAGTAAGATCCCAGGTGACATTTAGTTACAATTTTATCTGTTTACTTGACTGTCAACCCACTAGATAGTGAACTCCTTGAGGACAAGTACTGTGTCATTCATCTTATGATCTCAAACTTGGCACTCAGGAGGCACTTAATAATGTTTATTGAATTAATGAATATATAATTCACCCTGGAGAATTAGGGATTTGATATATTACCCCTCTTATGAGTCTGTAAATTTCAAAAGAGATTGTGTTTAGTACAAAGAAACAGATTGTAAAGGGTAGCATTTCAAGCATCAGATATAGTGTGAGTGTCTTGCTGGCTCTTCAAATTATTCATGCAGACAATTCCATGCTGTGCTTAGGAGCAGGGGGTAGGTGGAAAGAGCATATATCCTCTTTGTGCATTAGTTATTATCTCTCCACTGCCTCTACTGTTAACTTTTTCAACTACCATTAAATACAATACATCTCTTTACTATATTTGATTATGAAGGAAGATGTGTCCTCCTATATTATCCATAGCTTGTCAAAAAGAAGAAACATAAAGAGCTTCAGTTGTGTTGAAAAACTCCTAGTATTTAAATATCAAATAGGCATTTTCTAAATAATAACATAATAATTTTTAATCCTTTAATAAATATGCCTTGATAGATAGGCATCACCAGTGACCACCTATGTGATATGAGGATTCTAAAAAAGCTCTGAATCATCCATGATCATTCCCCTTTGCTCCAAATGATGTCTAATACTTCAGAGCTAGAAGTTCATTCCTTAAGGGTCTCCAGTTCCAGTAACATGGCATCCTGAGTAATGCAGAAACCCTAATATAGAAAAGCTGCATTAAACATAACAAGTGATAACAATAGATGAGTTCACACACAGAAAAAAATCTCCAGATGACAGAAACAAAAAAGAAAGGAAAGCCAGAGTGATAAGTGTGTGACTTAACTCTGCATCAATTTTGGGGCAATGTTATTGAATCTTGAAACAGCAAGTGACTTGCACTTTAATATCTACTCAGGGAAAGAAGTTGAAGCCTTGAACCTAAGGGAGTTGGAAGTCAAATATTGCATAGTAATAAAACTCTCCAAGGGCTGAATTCTCAGGCCTGTAACTTGCATAGGACAGAAATCCAAATTTATATTTGAGAAGTTTACATAGCTGAGAAATTAACATAAATATTTATTGGTACTGAGCCTGTGATATTTTTGTGGGTCTGGTGCAAACAAACAAACCAACAAAATGCTCTGGGTCACATGGGATTTCCACAGAGAAAAAAAGCCATGTGAAGATAATTTCATAAAATAAAAAATTATAAAACTGAAGCAAATGATCCACCATGAACAAAAGTCAACAAACATATAGCATCCCCAAAAGTCTGAAATAACAGGGGTGTCTGGCTGGCTCAGTCAGAGGAGCATGTGACTCTTGATCTTAGGGTTGTGAGTTTGAGCCCCATGTTGGGTATAGAGATTACTTAAATAAAGTTTAAAAAACTTTTAAAAATCTGAAATAACAGAAAGGACTGTTTGAATACAATTGTCTAAAATAATTAAATACACATGTCAAAATGATGAAAAGAGTCATTGGAACCATAAAGAACAAAAGCCAATGAAAATAGAATAGTAGATTTGGAAAAGAACTAAATAGAACTTGTAAAATTAAAAATATAATCGTTGGAATTAGAAGCTCAATAGATAAGTTAAACAGATCAGATAAAGATAAACAAAGAATTCTATGAGTTAGAAATAGGTCTGATAGTTATCCAGAATGAGTAAGGAGACAAAGACTTGCAAAATGAAAGTAACAAATATGGAGAGTAGCATAAGAAGATTTAACATACGTCTAATGGGAATTCTACAAAGAAAGAAGGGGAAAAAATTGTGAAAAGATAATAGCCAAAAATTTTTATGATTGATGAGTGACATGGATCTTTTAAGAAATACAAATCCCCTGCAAGATAAATAAAAAGAAACCTACATCCAGCTACATCATAGTAAAATGGCAAAATGCCTAACAAAGAGGAAAACTATAAAGTAGTAATCACAGAAGAATTCATTCCTTTAGCTGTGATTTTCTCTTTACTAAAAAAATGAATTCTAAATACACTCTAATGAAGGAAAGTAGCTACTATGGCCAGATGAGAAGGGCTTTGGGATGAAAAAAATCAAAACTTAAAAAACATATAGGAACAGGAAAAAACCTCTCATTTCTCAGGTCCAATATTCTTGTGCCTTTAGGAACTGAAATACAGCAGAAGTTTGGATATTTGATTACATTAGAATGAATCATTCTAATATAATTCAAATACTTCTAAAGATTATGCTCTGACCACATAAATTCAATATACTCTCAGGCTCAAATGTATCATATACAGAATAAGGCAGGGAAGGCAGGAAATTAACAACCTGTCATTTTTGTTCACTGCTACTAAGTGGATTATCAAGCAGTGAACCAAAGGCATAAATATTTGATTGGTAATTATCCCCATTAATTCCTCCAACCTGAGGAGAAACCTCTGCCTTCAGAATATTTTCCATGAAGGGCTATTGCACTTTCCAAGAAAGGAGATTTTAGTCTGTTTCCTGGAGGGGTCTGATAAGAAGCCAATGTCTCCCTCAGGGTCTGAATGAAAGCATAATGTGCTGTTATCTTTTGGCAGAGGATCCGGAGCTCTAAAAGATAAAAAATGCTTGGGAGTTGGTCTCAGAAGAGAAAATTAACCCCAGACTTTGGATGACTATCTCAAATGATAAGTGGACTAAGTCCCCCAGAGAGATTTAAGGTTTCTCAACTTTCTCACCTGAATAGGTTTCACTCACTAGTGTTTTCCATTAAAGTTCACATACAATAACAGAAAGAGACTTCATCTTTTTTGTTCCAATAATTCTTTTGACCTTTCCAGTTTAGACATCCATTCCCAGGGAAACTGACATCATCAGGAACTGCTTCTTTGAAATCTTAAGTCCAAACATTCCTGTTCTTCCAGATCCCTTGTTCAGGCTAATCCTTTCATATTGCTCCTGTACCTCATTAGGATCCGAGTACCTTGACCTCTCTATTAACCCTCTTCTCTTTCATTTAGACTTCAACCAATTTTGACATTAACCACTCTCTTTTAAATATTCTCAACCCAAGGATCCTACTTAGGAAAGAGAATTCAATGAGATATTGTGGGTAAAGCGCCGGCTGAGAGAAGGGCTCAACAAAGGGTAGCTAACACCATTACCATCGCCACCACCAACATACATTCTTATTCTTTTGTCACTGTATCATACCAGACTCCACGGCACACAATCTGGGGCTGCTAAACATTATTGGGAAAAATCACTAAAGTGTTCAGACAGATGGCAGTAAATTCATGCTTCCAGACTTAACTGACAAATAATTCTGTTTCTCTAATGAGTTTTCTGAATTTTGAGACTACTATAAACATTCTCTAGTCTCCTCCAATCTCCTTCCCCCCACTTCTTCCCATTGTTCTCATTCTCTCATTACACAGAAAAACAAAAAAGAAACTATCAGAAAGAACTTCTCCAACCTAGCCACCCAAAACTGCAAACCTTTCTGCATTTGCACCTATCCTCCCCTGCCTTCCTCCTCTGACAATGAAGCACAGTCTGGCTTATTGCTAAAGGCCAATGACTCCATATTCTCTCCCACTCTCTGTCATGCTCGCCCACGTAACTTCAACCTTTCTCCATTGGCTCCTTCTCATTATTATTTAAAACATATCCCACCTTCAAAAATTCCTTTTTATTCCAGCTACCTCCTTATCTCTCTCCTTTTCTTCCCACCCAAACTTTTAAAAAAGGTTGTCTGCTTTTGCTGCCTCTATTTATTTACTTCCTATTTATCCAGTGTCATTGTGATCTGGTTTCCATTTGTACACTCCACTGAAACTGTTACCTGCTGTATCAACAACTCCTATAAACTCTACTCAGTTCTCATTTCATTTAACAGCTCAAATCACTTTTGGTACACTGATTACTTCCTCCATCTGAAACACTCCATCTTTAGGGAGGCCCCTTTCCTAGAACTCCTCCTATTTCTCTGACAGCTTCTCATGACCATTCTTTGTGGTCTCTCTCCTCTTTCTCTACACATCCCTAAATATGGTACCCGAGAGGCTGGTCAAGGACCCTACTCTTTTCATACTGTTAACCTAATTACACAACAGCCATTAGACTGAGGTGGCTCTAATGTCCTTGCCCAAATTCTGTGTAAATGCCTCAAGGTTATGAAATCTAAACGCTAAGGACAACCAATCATAAACAGCCAACTGGGCTTTAAGGTATAGCCAATCAAATAGTTTCCTTTCTTTGTCTCCACACCTTCTCTACATAAATCTTTCCCTTGGCTCCTCTCTGGGCTCCAAACTTCTGCTTTTACTCTGCCCAATTTTGATAGATTTTTGCTCAATCTTAAAATTCTTAAAACTCTTAAAATTCTTAAACTCTTAAAATTCTTAATATGCCTGTTATCTGTTAGTAAGTCTCTGTCTCATTCCCTTCAGTCCTACCTATATGCTAATCAATATTTCAGTTTAGATCATCCCCTTGATCCATACATCAAAGTACTTTTCCATCCCTTAGGCATTCTGTCTCCAAATCTGTTTCTGTTGTGTTCTCTATCTCAGTGAAGGAGTTTACTATCCATCTTCCCAAACCACAAATCTGAAATCATCCTGTCTCTTCCCATTGTTTCACTCTTCATATTCAGTCAGCTACCAAGTCCAGGCCATTTTACTTGCTGCAGTAGCTTTCAAATCATTCCACTGACATCATTATGTCACAACTTCTTAAGAGTTCCTCCAGTTTCCAGTGGTGTCTATTTTAATCCATTCTCCACATAAAGCCAGAATGATTCTTGGAAAATGTAAGTTATATCACACCACTCCTATGCTTAAAATGTTTCAGAGTTTTTGTTGCTTTTAGGATTAATGCTCTAAAAACTCCCTAGCATTTTTCTAGGTTTCAATCCTGCACTCCCCTCTTGCAAGCAATCTGCAGCCATTCTGAACTTCCTTGAATTCCTAGAGTGCATGCTTGTGGCCTCTAAGCTGTTGCTGTACCTTGTCCTCCTTTTCCTAACCAACTCTGCCCTCAACTCCCTTAAACCTCAACTTTATCACTTCTAGGAAACTACCTGACACCCCTACAGTTTGAAATTCTCTTTAGGTGTTCCCAAGGCATCCTGTACTTATCCAGTAATTAAGAGTATTGTCTTGTAATTGCTTGTTCCCTAGACTAAAGCTCAGGTAGATTGTAAAACCCTAGAGGGCAGAAATCACGTGCTCTTCCCATTTCAAGGGCCTAAAAGGAGCGTCTGACACACAAAATAGCAGTTCAATTAATATTTGTTGAATAACAATTCACCTTTTTGGAATGAGAGCGGCCAGAAAAATACCCGAAAGAGGGGACTTAAAGGAGACAGAGTAAAAAAATCTATAATTAACAAGTGAGATGGATACAGAGTACCTAGGTTTTTCCACACACTCGGCGTGGGGGACTAGGCCCACCGCCTTGGCGGAGAGCACCGCGACTACGGGCTCCCGAGGACAGCCACAGGGACCGCGCAACCCCAGGCGAGGAAGGACAATAGCCTGGAATTCGGCTTCGTGTTTCCGGTGGGGCAGGCTCGCGCTCGGCCGGTGAGGCCCGGGGGTGGGGGCTCCGAGCCCGGCCCACGGCGAGAAAGGCGCGGCCCGCTGGGCTCCCGCTGCCGCCACCACCGCCGCCACCTCCTCCGACGCCGTCGCTCCGCCCCGCCCCGGAAGTGACTTGAGGCCCGTCCGGAACCTGCGGGCCCGGCTGCTGCAGCGTCACCAGCCGAGCCGGTGCGGGGCGGGCAGAGCGGCCGCTGCCGCCGCCAACGAACTGGGATCGCGCGGGGACCAGCAGCGCGCCGGCCAGCGCAGGGGGCCCAGCGGTCGGGCCGAGGGCTACGGGCTGCCGACCGCCGTGGGGCGACGACGACGCGGAGGAGGCGGAGCCCGGAGAGGGGTGGGGGCCGGGGAGGGTTAGGGTGGGAGGGGGTGGGGGGGGTGTCCCTAGGCTCATGGAGCCGGCCGAGCGGGCGGGCGGCGGGGATCCCCCGGAGCCCGGCGGGCGTCCCGGCCCGGACTCGCGGGGCTTCGTCCCGCAGAAGGAGATCGTCTACAACAAGCTGCTGCCCTATGCCGAGCGGCTGGACGCCGAGTCCGACTTGCAGCTGGCCCAGATCAAAAGCAACCTGGGCCGGGCCGTGCAGCTCCAAGAGCTGTGGCCCGGGGGCCTCTTCTGGACCAGGAAACTCTCCACGTAAGTGTGTTCGGGTCTGCAGGGTGGGTGCGTGGGCAAAGGGGGGCAAAGGCTCAGTGGGAAAGCGTCCGGGGCAAGGGCAGCGGCGGCTCTTTGTCCACACGGGACCGCTGGACACAGCTCTGCCCCGACTCGACCCTCCGGTGGTCTCCGAGCAGTAGTCGGAGAATCGCTACAGGAAGCCTGGGAAGCACTCAAGTCCGCTCCCTGCCACTTTACTGCGGGACCTCCTCTGTCCTCACCAGCCTTGTAGGTCCTCCCTAGCTGCTTCTCCCCAAGGGTTTAGGTTGTTGTCTTGCGACCTACGGCATCTTGGGGAGCCGGAGGGCACCAGGCCCTCAGGGAGAGATGAAGGGTCCCTCAAGGGTCCTGAACCTTTGCCCATGGGGGATGTGGGAGGAGAGGATTCGTCTATGGGGGAGTAACTCGACTTTTCCTGGTGCTTCCTCCGGTTCTTCCTCTACGGTCTCCGCCTCTTTATAGCCCTCAATTCAGGTCTCGTAACTTTCTGAATGGGAAGGAGGCCGTAGGGAACTTGTAGGTTCTGCTTTTTTGGGCCTGCTCAGTCTTTGTGAGTTTGATTGAATAGATTGGTTCAAAATCAGCTCTTAGCGCTTTCTTGAGCTGTATACTAGACAGTTAATGTTGAGAGTGTTGAGTCTTAGAACATCGGGAAACTGTATGTTTCTCCAGTTGTGACATTTCCTTTGGAAATGTGCGACCCTAAGGAAAATAGAAGAGAGCTGTCAGATTGTCCAGGGCGTTATTAGTACAGGGCTTGCGTTAATTTTTGAGTCGCTCAGATGAATATAGATGACCTAAAAATCAGTTTCAGGAGTTATGTTATTGTTCGATTACGGTTTCTTTTTTTTTTTTTTTTTTTTTTTTTTTTTGCACAAACTCTCCTTAAGCTATAGTGCCACTGAAATTGGGGGGGGGGGGCAGCAAGTAAAAATACGGTCTGGGGGGGAAAGGTTAGGCACTTTATTTGCTAGATGGGTATCCTCGTTGTGAGAGAAGAATTTTTTAAGAAAGTTGTGCTGTATCTTCTTTGGTTAACTGTACACAAAATCTGGTAACATTGTATGTTCATGAATGTGGGTATGGATGGATAAACACACAAGACATAAGTCACTTATCCACTGTTTACCCAAATCTGCTGAGTGAACTGGGTGATGACTCAGGGTTTTGTAATGCAATAGTCTTGTCTACATTTCCTCACAGGATGATGCTTATCTGCCAATTATTAGGGAGCCTCTGACAAATTTCTCATCTCCACTTGGTGCAGTGGTGGTGGGAATAATTACCTTTTTAATTAAAAAGCAAAACTTAAACACTTAATTTTCCCTTTTCAAAGAGTGACCATAAAATGTCAAGGTTAACAGCTCTCCTCTTGAAGAGTGTAAAGAAGTTTGTGTATTTAGGATTCTTAGGAGACTCTGGGAAAAAAGAAATGCAACAGGGAAAAGAACCACTTTTAGTCAAAACAGCAATGTTCTATGTTTTATAACTGATTGAAATCAAATGATTTTTCATGTGAGCTTCTATGTGTTTGTCTTACTCAGGCACAGTAAAACTACTTTGTCAGTTCCAGTAATTCCCCATTTTAATCACTCTTATTAGATTTGCCAGAGAATAACCATTTTGGGGGACACAGCTTCTTTTAGATGCACAATATATACCAATGTGTGAATGCTTACCTGGTTTGGATTTCTGAATCTAGAATCTTCACAGGCATAGTTAAGCATTGTTTTCTGACATACTTATTACTCAGCTTGGCAAATTAGCACCTAGAGTTTGATTATTTTTGGCTTATTATGTGTAAGTAGCTTTTATCTGGAAATGGCTAAAAATACAGTGGAGACAGTCCTTGCTGTTGAGGGCAAGATTGCAGTTGAGAAAGCTTACTAGCCTGTGAAACTCAAACCATTTATGTCGAAGTAACTAGCAAGAAATGCTGTCAGGATTTTATTTTGGAACAAACTGATTCTAAGGATTGCAGTATGAGACATTCTGAACTTGGTGGGACATGTTGTGATCTTGGGTGTATTTTTTTTCTCCTAAGTCATGTTAAGGTGACCTGTTTATAGTTGCACTTGTTGTTTTTTAATAAGCCTTGTGTTGCACAAGTTTACATCTAAATGATGCCAAAACATGTGATGATAGCTGGCAATTACCTGAGCAGTGATCATATTTAGTACTTTGCAGAAGAATGGAAAGTAGTAATGAAAACAAAATCTAACTTCTACCAGCAGTAGCTCTGTGACGGTGGGAAAGTGACTTTAATTCATGTATATTATTAGTATTCTTGTGAAAAATGAAGGGGTTGGACTAAATAATTCCTGGGAGACAGCCCTGGTGTGGTATTTTATGATTTTATTTTTTATCCTGTAGAGCCTCAAATAAGCCAATGTGTATCTTTCTGCAAGGACTGTTTGAGCAGCTTGTAAAGCACTGGGAATAGTTGCATAGATCAAGCACATTCCTAAAGAAGACCAGAGTGTAAATGCTGTTCAGAGGCACTGGGACTGGATCCCGGACCAGAAGTATACACCCCTAATCAGGGCATCACAGGTCTGTGTGGGATAGAGTTCTGGTTTGGGGATATTCAGGCTCCCTTTTTTTTTTTTTTTTACTTTTTACCTCACCTTAGTACTTATTGTCATTCTGTTTCCATCCATTTCAAGACTTGTGGGTCTATGTAGTATCTCTGTGAGAAAGGTTATTTCTGTGTATTTTAAAAATTGGCCTGTGATAAAATACAAGCTCTCTTGCATGAACAAGTTAAAGTATTAGAACTGCCTGTTAAAGAGACATTGTGTGACATAATATCACAGGGACAGTTTTTAAGAAGCAAGGAAACAAATTGGAGAAGAGAGGCTCAAACCTAATAATGGTCACAGAAAAGACTGCTCCTGGACACTAAGTGAAAGGTATTGGTGGATAACTGGTATGGCCCATGATGGAGTTGAATAAAGGTAATCTTGAAACTTGCTTTTTTTCTCCCTTTGTCCTTTGGACCTTTCACGTGAGGCGGTGGAGGTCTAGTTTGAAGATGTCAGTTTCTCTTTACCTGGCCTTTCCGTGAACATTATCATCTTGGTCTTTCTTAACCTCTCTGAAGCTTTAGAGTCCTCTTGGAAAGTGTGATAGACTCTTAGTGGTTTTTCAAACTTAAAACTTAGCCATGGACTGTTGTATAAAAGCAAAATCAGAAGCACAATATTGGGGTCTTTGGGAAGAATGCAGTTGCAACAATTTTTTTTTTCGTTTTAACACTTCACTGACCATAGAAGCCCCTGAAGCCTGCTCAGGGATCCAAAAATCACTGAGTTAGTGCTAAAGGGCCTTTCTAGCTCTGTGTTCCTTTAAGTTGGTCTAGAGGAAGGAAAACAAGTGAATGGGCTACTATTTCCTATAAGTTTACCTGTAATTACATTATGGATGTAATTCTTTAGTGTTTCCTTTTTTCAATCAGAATTTTGATTCTCGTGAAGGATGTGGGCTTACTGTATTATGAAGGACATTTAAATGTTTTTACCGAGATGTTTTATTTTTAATTTTTTTTTAATGATTATTTATTATTGAGAGAGACAGAGCATGAGCAGGGGATGGGCAGAGAGAGGAGGAGACACAGAATCCAAAGTAGGCTCCAGGCTCTGAGCTGTCAGCACAGAGCCCGACGTGGGGCTCGAATTCACGAACCCTGAGATCATGACCTGAGCCAAAGTCAGATGCTTAACCAACTGAGCCACCCAGGCGCCCCCCCCCCCCCCCCGCCCACATTTAAATGTGTTTTTTTGTTGTTAGAGTGAAATGTTAACTTCTGTGCTGTTTTATTATTATGATATGACCATTATATTGAGAAATCATTTCATTTGCTAATTAAACTGTAACTTCCTTGTTTAATTATGTAGGCTTCTAAAATAGGAATTGGATTATCCCAGTTGAAACCACATAATGTATTTAATTAGATTATATAACCACCGGAAACCTAAGTTTAGTCAAGATAAGAATTATCAAATACACTGAACTCCTTTTATGGAAAGTAATAATCTGACCACAAGAGCACCCAAATTTGTATCATCTCTTTGTTAAGGGAGAAAGTGGAAAATGCTAACTGCTGAATCTCAGTTATCTATTAACACAATGAACTTATTTAGGGTATCTAATGTTTGCGTGTTGAAATTGTGAAGTACACAATAAATAGAAGTGCCTGTTTTTAATAAAAAATCTTAAAGTCTTGACACATTACCACATTCATCAGTGAAAACCAGTTGGGAAAGTAGTAGAGAAGGTTTGCCATTGTTACTATGGTGTGACAACACTCCGAACAAGAACCAAAGTTTCTTTGTAAAGTTGATTTAAAAGTTGATTTTCCATAGAAAGACAAAGTAAATGAATTAAATGATTTTGGGAATATGAATTTTTCTGACAAAGTTATGTAACAGTGCAATAAACTATCCTTCTTTTTTTTTTTAATGAACAAACTATTTTTTAGAGCAGTTTTAGGTTCAAAGCAAAATTGAGCACAAAGTTCATATATATATGAAGCCCTTCCCATTTTTCAAATACCTCTTTAGTTTCTTTCTTTCTTTCTTTCTTTCTTTCTTTCTTTCTTTCTTTCTTTCTTTCTTTCTTTCTTTCGGCTCCATGCCCAATGCTGGGCTTGAACTCATGACCCTGAGATTAAGAGGCACATCCTCTACTGACTGAGCCAATCAGGTGCCCCTCAAGGACCTCTCTTACTCATTCTTTTAAAACACTTCATCAGTTTTTTCTCCTCTAGTTAACAGGATGTTATTGCCAGAATCTCATTTGTCAATATATGTGATTTGAATAGTTCTCTAACCCATCTTCCAATTATCAACTCATGGCCAATCATGTTCCTTCCATACCCACCCACCCCCATTATTTTTGAACATATTACTTCATTCATAGGTGCTTCCAGGATGTATCTCTAAGGGAAAAGGGGTTAAACCAAAAAAGTCAATACTGATGCCATTATCTAAGCTAAAAACATGAATGATGATCCATTATCACTTTGGTCAACCTCATGAAGTTCTACTTTGCAAAATTTGTGATTTTACTTGTGAGTTTCCATTTGGATTGTTTTGTCTAAGGCTTATTGCAAATAGACCCCATGGACAGAAATTTAAAATACAGCTTATTAATGAACATTTGTGTGTTATGACATCTTAACTTCGAAGGCATAGAATCAACCCTGGAGCAACAAGGACTCCCTTGAATTATCTCCCTTTTAAAAACAAAGACACTGAGGTTCTTATTAGCTAATACATAGTTTGATGTAAAGTAGTAGAAGCAGGAATCTTTGAACAAGTTATTTTCTGAGTGCTCTTTGTGGGCCAGGCACTGTTTTTGGCACTTGGGATATGTTAGTGAGTGAAAGATTTCTGCCCTCTTGGGAAGTTCCAGTGTGCTCTTTTTCTTAGCACACCTTTTTGTTCATTAAGGACAGCCTAGGCAAGGTGTAGCTCCGTCAACAAATTTGGGGGAAGAAAATATGAATTCTAAGTGCATTACTTAAAAAAAAATCTTATGTTTTAATGCCCTAAATGGAGGCACTGAGGAGCACAGTTAGAAAAAAAAAAAAAAAATCTAGTAAAACAGAACCATTCATTGTTCTTCAGAAATCTGAATGTATCATTTAAAAATAATTTTCCCAGGGCCCCCTTGGTGGCTCAATCGGTTGAGCAGCTGACTTTGGCTCAGGTCGTGAACTCAGGTTTAGGGAGTTCCAGCCCCACATCAGGCTCCTCAGAGCCTGGAGCCTGCTTCGAATTCTTTGTCTCTCTCTCCCTCTCCCTCTGCCCCTCCCCTGCTCATACTCTCTCTGTCTCTGTCTCTCTCTCAAAAATAAATGAAGATTAAAAAAAATTTTTTTAAACAATGTTCCTAAGTCGTCTCGCTGCAGTGTTATAAAATTGTCTTAGAAAGACATGTTCTTAAGTGAAATGGAGGCGACTTGTTTGTTTTTAAGGGGTGCTTATTTATTTAGTGGTAAATAAGGGCACAACCTCCAAACCAGTTTTCTCATTGTGGAACCTGGGAGTTAATTTTTCTGTTAAATGAGGCTCATTTGTAGTGAATCTTCCTCTCACTGCACATCTTTTTTGTACAAAATCCAAATCTGTGTTTCTCTCTAACCTTTGTAGAAAATTAGATCAAAATCTCATACAGTATGAATGGCAAGCTGAGAACATGGTAATAAAAGCAACAGCAAGCAAACAACAACAACAAAACCTTTATATTCATTGACACAGCCAGTGGAATGTTAAAAGCACATACTATAAATATTCATTCCCATTTGGAATCTTGAGGTTGGCTACTTCCATATTCGGCCTACACTCAGCATTTCTTCCCTTTTAGCACACTCCCTCTTGATCCCTTGTTCATGCTTTTGTAGTCTGTGTGCATATTTTCCCTCTACTGTGAGCTTTCTGGAGGTCAATGTCCTCCATGCTTAACACCTTTCCTCCACTCCCAGCATTTAGTACTGCAGTGTATACATTCATAGGTACTCAATAATATTATAATTTACTTTTTTATTCTTTGTAAACTAAAGCATTATGAAATTCTAAGAAACTTTTACAGTCAAATGGAGAAAACAAACCTGGGATGAGGTCTATTTTAATACTCTATTCAAAAGAAAGTAGTATATATTTAATAAAAGAAGTGGAGGAAAGGAGCATTTTGGTTAAATAAAAGAATGGTGTGTTTCATAATCCAAAGTGGGGGTCAGGGAGAATAGGTTTCATCGGTGAGTTTGAGACTTTCATTTAAAAATAAATCTAGGGGCGCCTGGGTGGCTCAGTCAGTTGAGTGTCCAACTTCGGGTCAGGTCATGATCTAATGGTTTGTGGGTTTGAGCCCCATGTTAGGCTCTGCACTGACAGCTCAGAGCCTGGAGCCTGCTCTGGATTCTGTGTCTCCCTCTCTTTTTCCGTCCCATCCTCTGCTTGTGCATACTCTCTCTTTGTCTCAAAAGTAAACATTAGGAAAAATAAAAATAAATCTATAATAATTTTTATGCCTGAATATTTAGTATTAAGGGGCACCTGGCTGGCTCAGCCAGTAGAGCATGAGACTCTTGAGCTTGGGATTGTGAGTTTGAACCCTGTGTTGGGTGTGGAGATTACTTAAAAAAATAAAATATTGGGGTACCTGGGTGGCTCAGTTGGTTAAGCACCCAATTTCAGCTCAGGTCATGTTCTCATGGTTCGCAGGTTTGAGCCCCACCTCAGGCTCTCTGCTGTCAGCACAGAGCCAGCTTTGGATCCTCTGTCTCCCCTCTCTCTCTGCCCCTCTCCGCTCATGCACCCATGCATGCATTTTCTCAAAAATTACATTAAAAAATAAAATCTTAGAAAATATATTTAGTATAAAATAATTTAGGGTACAGTAATACAGTTTTTTGATAGGTGAACCATACAGTTTTGGGTAATGGTAATCACCTTTTAGGCTGGTTTGACTTTTTTTCAGAATACATAGACCCTAACTGGGTACCTGGGTGGCTCAGTTGGTTAAGTTTCCAACTCTTGGTTTTAGCTGAGGTCATGATCTCACAGTTTGTGAAATTGAGTCTCATGTCAGACTTTGCACTGACAGTGTGGAGCCTGCCTGGGATTCATTCTCTCTCTCTCTCTCTCTCTCTCTCTCCCTCTCCCTCCCTCCCCCTCTCTCCCCCTGTCCCTCTGTCCCTCCTCTGCTCATGCTCGCCCTCTCTCTCTCTTTCAAAATAAATAAATACACATTTAAAAAAATATATAGAACCTAAACTTTAGAGTTTAAAAATATAGTGAAGGGGCCCCTGGCTGGCTCAGTTGGAAGGGCATGCTACTCCTGATCTCAGGGTTGTAAGTTCAAGCCCTACATTAGGGGTAGAGATTACTAAAAAATAAATAAATAAAAACTTAAAAAAAAATTGAAATATACTAAAGGCCTTTTCCCTTACCAAGAAAAAACTAACACCATTGCAGCTATGAAATGGGTTTGAGAATAGTATTGTAGTTCAAATAAGGCAGAAATTACTTAAGAATTATTAAAAAATGGTTTAGGGGCACCTGGGTGGCTCAGTCGGTTACGTGTCCGACTTTGGCTCAGGTCATGATCTCACAGTCCGTGAGTTTGAGCCCCATGTTGGGCTCTGTGCTGACAGCTCAGAGCCTGGAGCCTGCTTTGAATTCTGTGTCTCCCTGTCTCTCTGCCCCTCCTCCACTCATGTGCACGCACGTGCCCTCTCTCTCTCTCTCTCTCTCTCTCTCAAAAAAAAAAAAAACATTAAAATTTATTAAAAAGTGGTTTATAATCTCCTAATGGTAGACACTCTAAATGGAATGTTTACTAAAACATTTTGGGGCTTTTCAGCATAGATATTTCATCTTGTTTTCTGACAAATTTCTTTAAAAAAAAATTTTTTTTTAATTTTTTTTTTTAACATTTATTTATTTTTGAGACAGAGAGAGATAGAGCATGAATGGGGGAGGGTCAGAGAGAGAGGGAGACACAGAATCTGAAACAGGCTCCAGGCTCTGAGCTGTCAGCACAGAGCCCGACGCGGGGCTCGAACCGACGAACTACGAGATCATGAGCTGAGCTGAAGTCAGATGCTTAGCCAACTGAGCCACCCAGACGCCCCTAAAAAAATTTTTTTTAATGTTTATTGATTTCTGAGAGGGAGACAGAGCACGAACATGGTATGGGGCAGAGAGAGAGAGAGTCACAGAATCTGAAGCAGGCTCCAGGTTCTGAGCTGTCAGCACAGAGCTCCATGTGGGGCTTGAACCCACAAAGCGTGAGATAATGACCTGAGCTGAAGTCGGCCACCCAATTGACTGAGCCACCCAGGTGCCCCTGACAAATTTTTTTTTTAAGCCAAGAATGGAGTAGAAGTTTTTAGAGTAAGAAATTTTATGAACGCAAGCTTTTGCAGTTGAGTGTTTATATTTTAGGCTGATTCCTAAAGAGTGTTTTTTATGTTTTTAATTTTTTTAGAGAGAGAGCGTGCACAAGTGGGGGAGAGGGTCTGAGGGGGGGTAGAGAGAATCTTAGTTCCACACTCAGCTCGAAGCCCGATGTGGGGTTTGATCCCATGACCCTGGGATCTTGACCTGAGCTGAAATCAGGAGTCGGTTGCTCAGTTGACTCAGCCACCCAGGCACCCCAGATTCCTGAAGAGTTTAGTCAGAATAGTTTCTCTTTTGAGGGAAAATGGGTTACTTCCAGATACCAATAAATAAGATGTTGTCAAATTTCTGTCAACATGTGTCAAGCAGAGGTCCCTATTTTTTATACGGCAGGAAAAAAGTTATTTAACAAATTCAGGAATGATTTAAAATGTGATATTTCTTTTTAAATTATAATTACATAAACAATTATCTTAAAAGGTTTTCACTTTGTGGGCTTTTTTTTAGTTTGTATGGTATCACAATTTTTTAAATCTACATTTTGATTTATTAATGCTTATAGAGAATTTTTCACTTGTGGGTTATAACCATAGAGTTGTGAAATCAATTTAGGTCTTAAGAGTTTTTTGGTTTTTTGTTGTTGTTTTGGGCCGTTTTGTTTCTTTTCTAGTGAACTGCATTAGAATTATTAGTGTAAATTTAGAGGAATAAAGGTGAATGTTCATGACCTTAATTTGTTATATATATGTTTATGTGTATATCCTGGGTTATAGATGATGGCAGGTTGTGGCCCCCAAAATATGAAAGCTATTAATTTTACAGGTTTCTTTCTGTGATTCAGGTCGTATCATCAACAACTACGCCTTGAGCTATAAAGGTATAAGGGATGAAAATGAAAAGTTACAACAGTTCAAAAATTAAACTGAGGGATCTTATAAGAGAGAATTAATTAATAGATTGTTGAATGAGAGGTACAGATACTACCTATCATATATTGAGGCCTCAACATGCCAGCACTATGCTAATAACTTTACATTCATTTTTTCATTTAATTTTCACAAACAATCCTCTGAATTGTAGGTATGTTTGTTACCCCAGTTTTACCTTTGAAGAAATGAGGCTTAGTGAGGTAATATATTGGCTGGTTTGCCTGAAGACCACAGGGCTCTTGCTCTTAACCATGTGTTCTAGAGGAAAGAAACCCCCAGGCTGTATACCTGGGAAAGGGGAAGTGCACCTGAACCTTGAGGTGGGATTTGGTTAGATAAGGAGGAATTTTGAAAAAGCTTTTTAATGTAGGGGAACAGAGATATGAGCAAATTAACCATATAACTGGTAAAGTCTATATTCAGAGCATCATATTGAAATAATCAGTTATCTGTCTCCTTCTAGGCTGTATGCTCCAAGACCATTTGTTACTTTAATGTTTCCATTCCCTGTTGCCATGTCTGGCTCTTAAATATTGTTCAATAAAGTCTTTCAACATATGAATGCCCCTTATCCATGCCTCCAGAGAGAAGCAACTGGGAAAAGAATAGAGGCATCATTATTAGGTATTAATAGTGGATGACTATATTATTCCAGAAGTTGTCAATTTTAATATATCATAAAGAATATAACTGCGAAATACAATCTGCTGAAACTTCAGTGACTATTGTTTAGCCTGGCGTATAGATGGGGATAAAGAGAAGTGTATACTTCAGCTTTTCTTGTCCATTTAAAACCTTCCATCCATCAGAAGTACTATACTTGGTAAAGATAATAGGCCTGTTTTTTAGTGTGTTTTGGAAACCTACTCAATGTTTTAAAATCATTTTGTTTAATTAGGTAAAATATTTATTGTTTGAAGTGTATTTTTTCTTTTCAAAAATAGATTAGCTCTAGTGAGCTGTTTTTAGTTACATAAGCCAGTATATTTCTCAAGATATATTCATATCTTGAGTCAAAGAAATGTTTTTCAGAATGTCTGTCTTGTTTCATTCTTTGGTTAGAGTCGAAGGTTATATATGATATATGTATAGGAGCCAGAAATACAATAATGAATAAAGAAACACATATATAACTACTCTAAGAAGTAAAATGTGGAAAATAGGTTTGGTACAAGCTATTAAGGGACAGAGAACAGAGATAGCACTTTTGGTTGGGAATGAAGGAGCACTTCATGAAAAGAAGTCTTAAAGGATAGACAGGCTATCCTTTGAATATGAACAAATAATTATGTAGTAAACAAATATCCTAAGATGTATGTAGCCTCATTAATTGAAACAGATTATATTAGTATTATGTTTTTAATGATTTAAATATATTTTAAACCATACATTGTGCTCCAGTCAGTCTGCTAAGGTGCAGTGAGTGGTTCTCAAATGTAGTAAAATGTCTGGGAAACGTAAGAACAACTGGTACCTGGGTCCCCATTGTAGATCAGTTAAGTCAGAATGACTTCCTTGTACATTAATCAATTACCTATCACCATAGCCTTGTGAGGAAATCCAGGTTTTACTAATACAGGAATTAAATGACTTGCCCTAGGGACTGACCTGGAGCAGTTTGAATTCTCTGCAAACTTGTAAAATCATGCTGCGCCTGCTGGCTTGGCTACTGTGTTGAAATCAGTAACTATTCTGTCTATTCAGAGTAGATAATAATGTTGGGAGTTGCAAAGCAATCTAGAGCATGGAAATGTAGGGTGTTCTCTACTTTAGATAGCACCTAATTTGCCTTTCTTCCTTATCAGCAGACACTTGGAATTGATATCCTTTATTGTTGTTTGTTTCTGATAGTGTATCCCTTTTCTTGATCCTCAGCTTGACCTCTCTGGAAGTGAAATGGGAGAATAAGGAACATTCTCTTGGTTGTGTCTTTTTGCCACAGTATGCTGTTCTTGGCTCTGTTCCTCTCCCTAGAGCCATCTCCTGTGCCTCTTCCTGCCTCTTTCCCCAAATGCTCAGATTTTCTTGACCTTGGGTTGCTTATTTACAGTGATGACAGCTTTCTAATCTTTGAAGATTCACATCCGTGGTCACTTACATGTGATGAAACATTGGCTTAAAAAAAAAAAAAATCACAAAACTCTAATACTACTTCATTTATCCCCCCCTTCTGTTTAGTTTTCCAGTATGTGTTTCCTCACATCTGATTGTGAGTTCATAGTGTAAAGGAACAAAGTATATGAATCATATTCTTGTCCTGTGTATGTCTTTTGCTCTAGAAATGCTTTTTGAATACATGGGTAGTTGAGTGAAAAGAGAAGGAGAGGTGGATTTCTGAGAAAACGCTTTATTTTTTCTGTTCACTCACTGTTCCTACCAATGAGAAGCTATATCTGCATTTTTAATATTATACGTAATAATGAAAGACTTAGTCCTGGAATAAAGTCAGAGTAATAAATTCCTGATCCTCTAGTGTTCTCTGCAAATTTTGCCTTTTTTATTTTTTATTTTTTCAATTTGATGCTGTCTTAGGAACAGAAGATAGTAAAGTGGGGAGGGAGGTTGGGTTTTTTTGTATTATTTTGTTTTCTGGTTAGAGGGAAGAATGTTTCAGGTATTTCATTGGTCATGGTTATTTTATTTGCTTTAAAATACTTGTCAGTTAGTCCTCGCTGTTGGGTATTAAGACATAGTTTAGAAAATTCTTATGTCTCACCATTTATTCAGATATTTTACATTTTAGTACAGTTTTATTGTTTTAGAATGTACTTCTTGCACATTTCTTTTAGAGAAATTTCTAATGAATCTTTTCGTTGATATTATGAGAATGGAACAGTTTTCCTTCATTCATCATTATTTTTAATCTGGGTGCCATACAGGAAGGCTACTGATTTCAAAAGACATATTCTGTGTATTTTCTTATGTAGTGTAAAAGTAGTTTTTTGTTGCTAGTTTTGGATGTCTTGGGGAAAATCCTAGTATTGACAACATCTTCTTCTACTGTTCCTGAAACAGTTGCCCCTATTTGTGTTTCCTAGGTTACTTTTTTAATCTCTACATTCAGAATAATGCTAAATAATAATAGTAAGAATAGTCATTATTGCCCTGAATCTGTCTGGTTTTAAATGTTTTAGACTTTTAAAGGTGGTTTTTTTTAAAAAGAAAAAAAAAGTTTTTTGCTTTTAAAGGAAGCGCCTCTTAGAGGGGGCATGCCTCAAGTCTGATATTAACCTTTAAGACTGTGTATTTTTAAGTAATTTGGTTTCAAACACTTTGCTAGTATTTTCTAATTTATATTTTATTATAATCAGACTATTTGGCCAGAATAATGTCCATATTAGAATTAAGTGAGTTTTTCTTTGTGGCCTAGTTTATGACCAGTTCTATAAGTGTTCCACAGAGAGGGAAAAGAGGGCACAGTTTCTGTAATCTCACAATTCTTATTTGTCTTTAAAAGTCAGCTGTATTAATTACATGATTTTAATTACATTCAAAGTCTGATTGAAATGTTAAAGACATCCAGTCATTGATTTTGTTGCTGCTCTTCAGCACTTAAAGTTTTATTTTCCTCTTCAAGACTAGGTAGTAGGGTGTATTGTATACTTTTTTCAGAAGATGCATAATCCCTGGTTTTCTTTTTGTGATGTTAGTAACCATCCTACATTCTTTAGAGAATGCAAAATGCTTATTAGCTGAATTTCTCAAAAGAACTTTTCCTCCTGAACTATTGTTTACCCTGCGGTGCAATTCCTATAGGAACCAGGATAAATGTGACATTGGTTCTCTTTATTTACCAGCTTTTAAGATAATGATTTTGTTCCCTAGCATTCTTCAAATGCCCTGAGTTTTCTTTTGTTTGTATCTATATTTTTAGTAACATTATATTTAAACATTCATGGTAGTTAATTATCCTGATTCATGCTCTCTGGTGTCATTTTTTGGCTATTGAGAACTGTACAATTTGACTCCTGTTCTCTTTTAGATAAGGCTTTAAGGGGCACCTGGGTTAGGCATCCGACTTCGCCTCAGGTCATGATTGCACCATTTGAGTTTCAGTCCCGCATCTATGCTGACAGCTCAGAGCCTGGAGCCTGCTTCTGATTCTTTGTCTCCCTCTCTCGCTGCCCCTCCCCAGCTCATACTTTGTCTCTCTCAAAAATAAACAAACATTAAAAAAAATTTTCAGTAGGACTTTAATATTAAGTCTTTGATAAGAGGGCTGTTTTTATTAAGAGAAATGTAGAAATGCAGAAATATTGATTGCCTGATTTTAAACATTGTATTTTATAACAGAAATTTGATATGAAATGTTTTGACATGTTAATTATAAAAATAATGCCTTTTTATTTTATAAAATTTGAATAAACAAAGGTATATAGAAGAGCATGAAAAACACTCAGTTGTACCACTCAGAGGTAACATGTTATAGTGTTTATCTTTTCATCTTAACGTATGATTATATGTTTTTATTTAGTTGTATTCATATGTATTTTGTATCCTGCTTTTTTTATATGACATTTCATTTCACATCCACTAAATTTAACAAACTGTTCTCTTATGTTGGATTTCCAGTTTTTGGGGTTTTTTTCCAGGAAGATTATTGCAGGTGTACGTAGAAAAACTTTGGTATTTTGACTATGATATTCTGGATTTTTACTTAGGATATATTGCTAGATGTAGGATTTTTAAAAAGTCATCCATAAATACTTTTAAGTGTTCTGAAGGAACCTAGTTAAACTCTGGCCTTTAAATTTTAAAGTTAAAATTCCATTTTTTGCCTTTTGAGGAGGACTACCTGAAATAAAGCATTTATTTAAGGTTAAATGTTATTGCTGAATGTCTCACGTGTTTTATAATTACAAATAGTCTTTTTAAAAAAATTTTTTTTAACATTTATTTTTGAGAGAGAGAGAGAAACAGAGCACAAGGAGGGGAGGGACAGAGAGAGAGGGAGACACAGAATCCAATGCAGGCTCCAGGCTCTGAGCTGTCAGCACAGAGCCTGATGCAGGGCTCAAACTCATGAGCTGTGAGATCATGACCTGAGCTGATCAGGTCTTAACCAACTGAGCTTAACCAACTGAGCCACCCAGATGTCCCTATAATTACAAGTAGTCTTAATGTTGCTCTGAAATGATGTTAATTTCACTTGATAGGTAGATGTAGTTAGAACCTTAGAAACCCAGTGATTGCCTTGAAGAAAAATAACTAGTGAATGACAAAACTTGTATTGAAAATGAGTATTTTTAGCTTCTAGCAACCTCTGAATCTTAGTTCATTTCAATAATGTATAATTTTATATTTATACTATCTTCAGGATGTATAGTAGAAAAAAACTTTGATAGTATTGAACATCTTATTAATTACTCTTCCTGGTATGCTGCTGTCTTTCTTTACTCAAGATTAAAAGTTAAAGCATTTGATTAATACACTATAAGATTGTGAGGAGGAAGCAGTTAAAAAATGTGTTTGTGGGGTACCTGAGTAGCTTAGTCCGTTGAGCAGCTGACTCTTGATTTTGGCTTAGGTCACAATCCCAGGGTCCTGGGATTGAGCGCTGTGTCAGGCTCTGTGCTGAGCATGGTGCCTGCTTAAGATTCTTTCTCTGCCCCCACCCCTCTCCCCTGCTTACACATTCTCTCTCTCTAAAAAAAATAAATAAATAAATAAATAAAAAAAATTTGAAGTACTTTTGTATTAGTACAACTAATAGTTTAAAAAATATTCTGTTCAAAAGATCAATCTTGACTGTTACCAAGGTTTTCAACTATTTTGAGACATCTAATAGTAATTTTTAGTTCTAAAATTTAATGTGAAAATTAATTGGAAAAAGAATAGACCATCTCTTAATATGGTCTAAAGTAGGATTTTTGAACATAAATACACAGAAAAACCAACTAAATTTCCTTTCCTTTTTTTTTTCTTTTTTTCTTACAGTTTTATTGCATTTCACACTCCTGTATATTTAATGGACTAGATTTAAGATGGAAGTCAGGAGTATACATTTTAAACAATCTAATGTGTAAGAAAACTAAGTAATGTCAGGCAATTTTTTGGGGGTGGCTGTACCATTTTATACACCCACCAGTAACATATGAAAGGTCTGGTTGTTCCACATTCTCACCCAAACCAGATATTATTAGGCTTTTTAATTTTAGCCAGTCTGGTGGGTGTAGTGGTACCTTACTGTGGTTTTAATTTGCTTTTACTGAGGAGTAAGGGTGTTGAGTACCTTTACATTTGCTTATTAGTCGTCTGGATGTTGTCTTCTGAGAAGCGCCTACCCGAGTCTTCTGCCTTTTTTATTGGGTTGTGTCTTTTTCTTACTGATTTGAAGGAGTTCTTATGTAATTTGGATATGAATACTTTGTCAGATGTATGTATTCCAAATATTTCATTGGGCTTTTCACTTTTAATAGTGTTTTATTGTGAATAGAATTTCTCAATTTTAATGAATACCAGTTATTAATTTTCATGTAGTACTTCTTGTGTTCTTCAGAAGAAATTTTCTTGGACTGCATTTTGAAAAATGCTGAGACAAGAACCATTTTCTGGCTGACAAGAACTATTTCCTGGTTGACAGGGAAAATAAAAGGTTTCTTTCTGAGTAATCCCCCTAACATCTCTCGTTTTGTCAGCAGTTCTACCTCCTCTAGGAATCCCCCTGTCTCTTTTCAGCATATTAAATTTGGGGCTCTGAATTTTACGTTCCTAATGTTAATAAGCACATAGTTGTCTTTCTACTGCGGTAAATGCAGTGGGCTGTAGCTAACTTCTTTCAGTGACTTAGGGCAGTATTTCCCAATTTTTCCACAGAAGTATCCTAGCCTCAGAGGAGAGTGAATGCAGGACCTCAGAGGTATCTAGCGTCCTGGCCAGACCTGAAGTAGCCACTGAAAGCAAGGGACGTCTTTGAACTCTTCTGTGTGTGCTGCTTTAGGAATATATTTAGGAATATAGCTTTCGTTTGAAAGTAGCATTTAATTGATTCTACCTTTCATTCCAAAATTTAAAGTGACATTGAGGGAGGCTGCAGGAGGTTATACCATGTTTATTCAGCTTTGAAGTATTTCAGGTAGCCCCAGGCTTAGGGTTTTTAGATATTGCCTTTACTAATCTGTTTACCAGTCCAGTGTGGTTAAGAAACTTGCACAGTAATTACTGGTAGAGGCAAAACAGTATCTCAGGTCTCATTGCTCTGCGTCCCATACTACTATCTGATCAACAGAGTACTAAGGTGAAATCACGGGATTATACCTTGAAACAACAGAAAAGAGCTGAATGAATAAATAAATACACAATAGTCTGAGAAAATGAAAAAGTGTGTTTTTAGTGGACCAAGAATTTTGAGGAATTTCTGGGAGAGAAAAGCAGTTAGATATTTTATTTTATTTTATTTTATTTTATTTTATATATTAAATTTTATTTAAATCCAAGTTAGTTGACATAAAGCATAATAATGATTTCAGGAATAGAATTTAGTGATTCATCACTTACATATAACACTCAGTGCTCATCCCAACAAGTTCCCTCCTTAGTACCTATCATCCATTTAGGCCATCAACCCACTCCTCTTCCCTCCAGCAACCCTAGTTTTCTGTATTTAAGAGTCTATTATGGTTTTCCTCCCTGTTTTTATCTTATTTTTCCTTCCCTAGATATCCTAATTTTAGAAGTTAAGTGTAAATTCAATTTGATCTTAGCTATCAGAGAAGTGCTAGAGATCATATAAGGAGTATTAATGTCATGTTTTCTGTTCATTTATATATTTGTCTGTAAAGTGGTCTTCCTCAAAGGATTTTATGATTTTTAACTGTCCAGTCATTTGTTCTAAGTAAGTTTTTGATTACTTAAGTTTTTGTTACTTAGGCATCCCTAAAATATTCTGTAGTCATCCTTGCTTTTGGGGATGTTTTTTCCTTAAATTTGCTTGTAGTTGATGCTTTTGATGGCCTTGGTTCCCTAAAGTTAAAAGTACTGAAAATGTGTAACTTTGAGGTAAAATACTGTATTATTTTGGGTAGTAACTTAATTTTATTATAATTATGAGTTAACTCAGGAACACATAGTGTAAGTTATGTAACTTGCTGTTTTGTTACAGGATTCTAAGCAAACTATTATGTATTCTTCAAAGATTCTGTGGTTAAACAGTAAACTTCTATTATCTGTACTCTCTTGTTCTATTTTTTATATTGTGATACGCTGTTTTTAAATACTTTTAGGAGTTATAAGCTGATGATTCTCTTGAATGTGCCCTTGCTTAATAAAGGGAAGGGGACAGAGAAACTCCTTTCAAGGTTACTTATGACCACAGGCCAGTTAAGAACAAACAACAATAAGACAGTAGTGTTTTTAATTGGTCATTGAATGTTGATGAGAATTCAGTCATCATTATAAGCCTTTTGTTAATTATTATTGGGTAGTCTCTTAATTAAATACAGAATAATTCTTCCTACATAACAGTAAGTATAAAATGCTTAACATCAAGGACATTTGAAATTAAGGTATCACTATATATATATATATATATATATATATATATATATATATTTTTTTTTTTTTTTTTTTAAGTTTATTTATTTTGAGAGCGAGAGAAAGCCTGAGTCAAGGAGGGGCATAGAGAGGGAAAGAGAGAATCCCAAACAGGTCTGCACTGTCAGCACAGAGCCCAACACAGGGCTTGAACCCACAAACTATGAGATCATGAACTGAGCCAAAGTCGAACGTTTAACTGGCTGAGCCACCCAGGTGCCCCACATATTTTCTTTATTGTGGCAAAAAGAGATAATTTTATCCTCTTAACAGTTTTTAAGTATATAGTACAGTATCATTAACTATATGTATGTTGTTGTACAACGGATCTCCAGAACTTTTTCATCATGTCTCCTGTACCCACTGAATAACTCCATTTCCCTGTGTGCCCCACCTCCACTTGTTCCTGGCAACTACCATTCTGTTTGTTTCAGTGAGTTTCATTGTTTTAGATACTGCATATATGTGGAATCATGCAGTGTTTGTCTTTTATGATTGGCTAATTTTACTTAGCATAATGTCCTCAAGGTTCCTCCATGTTGTAGCATATGACAGAAATCTCTTTTTAAAAGGCTTTATAATCCATTGTGTGTGTACGCGTGTGTATTCCACATTATCCTTATTTATTCATCCATCAGTGGACATTTACATTGTTTCTACACTTTGACTATTATGAAAAATGCTACTGTGAATATGGATGTGTCACCACACTTATTTTTGAAGGCTGTATTGATTTTTTTTTTTTTTTTTTGCAGATATATTCGACTTTATGGGAGAAAATTTAGCAAAGAAGATCATGTTCTTTTTATCAAGTTATTGTATGAGCTGGTATCAATTCCAAAACTGGAAATCAGCATGATGCAGGGATTTGCCCGTCTCTTGATCAACTTGTTAAAGTAAGTAAATTTCCTATGGTTTCTGCTAACATTTTTTGGTTTGTTTCTTCAAGGTTTTAGGGAATGAGAGCTAAGTGTTCTTTGGTAAGAAGACCCAAGTCCCAAATTTCCAGTTAACAAAAAGATTGCAGAAAACTCTATCATAAGTTTAAGCTATATGTGTTAATTAATTAAAATTCCATCTCCTCGATGAAGCCTTCTGTTTTGTAGCAGACACTGAACTATATGTTACCTGATGTTTGTTTAAACTAGTTCTCTTATATATGTTGTAAGATCCTTGAGAAGACATGGATCATTTATTCTTTTCTTATTCCTGGAAACCCAGAACAATGCTGGAAACATTAAGTACTCCATCAATGACATGGAAAAATAAGAAATTCATTGGCAATAATGGTGGCACAAATGTAAATGCCCCTTTTTACCTGGTGCTCTTTGAGATGTGAGCAGCAGTAAGAATCTGGTGCATTGTTCTTCCTACTGCTGCGTTCTACCAATGAGTTGCCATGGATGGGGAAAAGCAAGGCCCACCAGGATGACAGCAACATTTAACGACTGTCCTTGTGTGGTAGCGGTAATATACAAACAACTGCACGTGAATATATGCATATATGTTTACTTTTTTTTTTTTTTTTTTAATTAGGAAAAAGGAACTTCTTTCAAGAGATGATTTGGAGTTACCTTGGAGACCACTTTATGACATGGTGGAAAGAATATTATATTCCAAGACAGAGCACCTGGGATTAAATTGGTTTCCTAAGTAAGTATTTCCTTCAAGTACTTCTTTGGGAGCACTTGGGCCTTTTAGGATTTGGTCATAATTGATAAATAATTGGGTTATTTGAGATAAGCAAATACACATTTCAATGTGCTCATTACTATGAAACTTAACTCCTAAAACAATTTATTGCCTTCTTTAAACTATATCTGAAGTTGCAGTTACGAATTTCCCACCAGGATATCTGATCACTAATATTACCATGCTGAGCAAAGAAAACAGATTTTTGTTTGAAATCTTGAATTTTGTCATTGAAAGTAATACACATTTGGTATTCTTTATTATATATCCACATGTATTTTAATACTGCAAATAAAACAAATGCCTTGAGAAGAGGAGGTTGGCATATTCCAGGAGACACCCACATCACAATTAGAGAACCATTAGTTTCAGTGACTGTTCGTGAATGTAAGCTATTCGGATGCACGACTTCTTGATTTAGACATACTAGGATTATGAACCTCTGACTAATTCTGCCTTCTTGTACATGCCTCCTAGCTCTTCCAGATCTCTAATTTTGGTGCGTTCTGTATTTTATTCTGAATTTATGGAGTACAATATGATGATCTGTCCTTTTTGGTTAATTAATAGTGATTTTAGATTTGATCTAGCTCTTTTCTCAGTCTTAGCATGTTTGGCTTAAAGTACTCAAACTATTTGTGATTGAGGTTTATTTTTTAGGAAAATTTCTACAGTTTTCTTCAATTTATTTTTTCTCTACTGTTTGTCATACACATATGTACTCATTTCCGGAAGAACACCATTTTATACACTTGTATTATTTTCCTCTTTCTTTTTTATAAATTAAGCCTTTAAAGATTTGTTTCTGTTGTTTCTCTCAATTCTAGGCATGTTTTAATTATTTCATGACTTCTTATAGTCTCCCCCTTTCAGTTCATTTAATCCACCACTCAGCTTCACCACTCAGCAGTCTTTGTTACACCCTTACATAGAATTTTCTGAAAAATGACCACAGATGGTAGATTTTAAAAGATTTTCAGGTCATAAATAAATAGCGAAATGATGTAAATGAAAAGAAGTTTTGAAAAATGACTATAGGTGATCCTGAACTTAGGCCCTAATTGGTTTTTGGACGGTGGTCACAAACAGAGTGGTAAGAAATCATTTCTTTCCTAAAGATTTCATGGGTTAAAACAAGGAAACCCATTTCAACCATAAAATGAACACAATTCACCATGAAACTAAGTGGTACATCATTCAAATATATTTTTATAAATATTTATTATGAAAACCCAAAATTTAGCATAAAAGCTTTATTATAAAGGTTCCTTTTGAGTATTTCTGCTGGAGGAAATATGGCACGGACTAGATTGACTGGGTCTTCTTAAAATAAGAGGCCATTTAGGCTTTCACTAGAATCAGCAATTTCAGGGAACTTTAAATGATGTTCAAAATCAGTTATCTTTTTGAAAATTTTCAGGCTGATTGTTCGGCTGCCTCAGAAAAATCTTTGGTAAATGATAGAGGAGAGAAGGCTATTTATTTCTTCAGTAATTCTTTCTTCTGGCTCCTGGGTGACTCAGTTAAGCATCCAACTTTGGCTCAGGTCATAATGTCATGGTTTGTGGATTCAAGCCCTGCATCCGGCTCTGTGCTGACAGCTTGGAGCCTGGAGCTTGCTTCAGATTGTGTCTCCTTCTTTCTCTCTCTCTGCCTCTCCCCTGCTTGTGCTCTTTCTCACAAAAATAAATAAACATTAAAAAAAAAAAAAAATTCTTCAGTAAGTCCTTCCTGCAGTAAGTACTTCCTGCCCTGAGGTGTACCTTTTCAAAGACAGCTGCTTCCTTTTAAGTCTTGTGTGGTCGCTAATACTTATCTATGGCTTGCTTTCCTGGAAGTTTTGTCAGAACTTATCACACTTAGTATCAGTCAGTGCTTATAGTTCCTCCCCTGCATCTTGATACTGTAGTTATTATTACCATATCTTTTCCTGAATCTTCCCATCATCTTTGCTCTCATGGAAACCTTCTTCCTTAAAAGTTTCACCATGAGGGCTGTATGGGTGGCTCAGTCGTTTAAGCACCCAACTCTTGGTTTTGGCTCAGGTCACGACCTCACGGTTTGTGAGTTCAAGCCCTGCATCGTGCTCTGTGCTGATAATGTGGAGCCTGCTTGGGACTCGCTCTTTCTTCCTCTTTCTGCCCTCCTCTGTTTGCGTGCACTCTCTCTCAAAATAAATAAATAAACTTAAAAAAAGAAGTTTCACCATGAGTGTTCTTGGTCTTTTAAAGAAACATCATGTATTTGTTGAAATCTTTGCTTGGTTTAAAGCAGGCAGCATCCACTTTTGTGTTCTGTAGTTAACTATTCTAAAATGAAATTCATAAGTAATATGACTTACCTATACTCTTTATCTGTACTCAATGACAAAAATCAATATAAATAATTTGTTAACCATAAAATGATTCCCATAATGGGAAGGTAGTTTATTATAAAACAATATGTGTTTTGAATATGCATGCAATATTACACGAAAAGACACAATATAGTATTGAGATTTTGCACCTACTTATAATGAGTAAGTTTGAATTTAAAAGCAAGAACATCAAAACGTTTTGTATAAGAAGTACAAGAGAATAAAAGCAGCATTATGAATGGACATTAAAGTAAAAACTAGCACTAGGATAAAGAATAACAAATAGGACTTACTTAAATATGACAAGAGAGAAGTAGCTTTAATTTCAGAGTACTGAGCTGGGGAAAAAGAAAGTATGATATTCTTACAGATAAGCTGGCCTTATTATATAGTGTCACAATAATTCTTTATGTAATGATATGGAATAGTGTACTTATTTGGTATCACAAAACATTATTCTTGAACATTATTACATTTGAAAGAAATAGAGGCAAAGGATGAATTTGGAAAAGAAATATTGATAAGCTATAGAGAATTTGTGCAGTGGGCTTCCAGTGACAGTATCAGTAAGATTGAAAACTAACAAGCAGTGCTAAAGTAAATTAATAAATAATGTCAGTATATAATTTTTGCAACATAAATTGCTTTATGTGCCATACCAAAAAGGATGACAATAACATAAGCATTTAAAGTGTTTATTTCTTTTTGAGAGATAATATGAAGCTTTTTAACAGCAAAATTACTAATGAAATTCTGTGATGCCATGTTTTATATCTGCTAATTGCCAATGTAATGACAGTTGGTTCTAAACTGTTAAAATAGTCTTCAATCTTAGTTGCATATTTCACTCTTCATGCGTATAGCATTGGCAGATCGAGTGTTGCGGTTGGAATTGCTAAGATAGTGTGATTTTTGGGGGGAGAGGGCGGGGAGTAATGAATAACCCTAGGTAAAGTTTTCAAGAAATCAAAATACTTACTTCAATTTATATGTTTATTATATTCCTAGAAGATTCAGTGTCTGTTAAAACTTTACAAAAAATAATTAATGGTTAAAAACAGTTTACTTTTTACTTTACAGTTTACTTTTTTTAACTGGGTGGCTCAGTTGGTTACGTGTCCAATGCTTGATCTCGACTCAGGTCATGATTTCAGGGTTTGTGAGATGAAGTCCCACATCGGGTTCTGTGCTGACAGCGCTTAGCCTGCTTAGGAGTCTCTCTGCCCTCTCTCTCTATCCCTCCCCTGCTCTCTCTGGCTCACTCTCTCTCAAAATAAATAAATAAACTAAAAAAAAAAAAAATCCCGGTTTTTTAGTTTCCAAACCAGTGTTTTTTTTCCTGGACCAGTACTTTTCAAACTGTCCACTTAATACCTCCTCTTCCCTTGAGGCTTTGAGGTGTCTCTTAAAGTGGTCTAGTGTGAGAAATTTCTTGGAAATTTCACATGTTATTTTAAACATTGATATTGGTATTAGGCTTATAAATAATGTTTTCAGGGGCACCTGGCTGGCTCAGTCAGTAGAACATGTGACTCTTGGTCTCGGGGTTGTGAGTCTGAACCCCATGTTGGGTGTAGAGATTACATAAAATTAGAATCATTTTTAAAAAGTAGTATTTTCATAAGTAAAAATTCCTCCAATCTATATCTTGACTAAAATTGATGCCCCTGGAAGATGAACCATATTTGTTCTGTGGTTTGGATTGCTCACACCCAGGGGCTGTGTGTGCCATTGAATGGAGTACATATTGTGCTTTCTTTTTTTGTTTTTTTTTTCCCCCCGATGTGTTTTTATTTTTGAAAGAGAGAGACATAGCGGGAGTAGGAGGTGGGCAGAGAGAGGGGGAGACACAGAATCTGAAGCAGGCTCCAGGCTCTGAGCTGTCAGCACAGAGCCCAATGCGGACCTCGAGCCCACGGACTGTGAGATCATGACCCAAGCTGAAGTCAGACACTCAACCGACTGAGTCACCCAGGCGCCCCTGGAGTACACATTGTGAAGTGCAGCTCTGTGATGCAGACACTTTTTAAAAATGGTAATGTGTTGTTCCAATTTAAAGGGATCACAAGAATACTAAGGATCTGGCACCACTTTTGAGGGGGATTTTGCTTGGTGAGAGGCAACTGTAGGACAAAATTAGAAACCTAATGTCTCTGTAAAAAAAAGTAGAAGGAATTGTACTTAAAACACTTTTCAGGACTATAATTCTTTATTCACTTTCTCCAACTTTCTATAATCTTTTTACTGTTACCATCAGATATTTACCACCTTTTGAAAGGAATACCTATATACCTATATAGTTATAAAACCTCACCTTTGAAGGATTATCAACCTCTTTGGTTCTTGGACTTTGTTCATCACATTTGCCTTAATCTTAAAATCAGAAATCTAGTAGTCTTAGTTCTTAAGCAGAAATATTAGAGAAACCAGTTGGAGAGCTATACAGCACTACTTTTTAGTTTCTGCTTCTTAGAGCTGTTCTATATCCTCTGGATTTCTAATAGGGAATCATTTAAAACATTTTAAAATTTCGTTTTTTTAATTAAGCTTCTGTTCAGTGTACTAGTATAGCAAGTGTTTATAGTCCAGGGATAATGTTATGACTTCACAAACATTTTATTTCAGAAAACCCCTGAAAACCCTTTAATATGGCATGCTTTTGGAATTGGTATTTTTGCTTTGAGTATTTTCATCTTAGCTGTATTCTGACTCATTTTGAAACAGTTTTGTCAGCTGACTGCATGTGTTCATACTATTTTTAGAATACTATTTTTATAATCAAAAGTGAAAGGTTGCTTCATTTGTTAACTGTCTTTCAAGTCTTAAACTCATGTGCCTTATGTGTTTTTCTTTATTGAAACTACTGCTAAGGGTGCCACGCATGTCAATAGGATTTTAAAAGCGGGTTCTATTTTTTGGAGCAAGGATTATTCAGCTTTCTTCTTTCCCTTCCCCTTTTCCCTTATCTTTTTCCCTCTTCTCTTTGACTCTCCCTTTATTCCTTCTGTTGTTCTGACTTTATGCTTCAGGGGCAAGAGACCATTTTCATTCTTCTCTGTTTCTCATTTCTACTGGAGAAACAAATTGTAGGATTTTGTTATCTGATAAATCAAAATTGGAAAGGAATTAGGTAGTTTGAACTTGATAATAGTAATGTAAGAATCACTTAATGATTATATTACAAAAGAAGCATTTGAACCTTAGGAGCCTAGTTTTATTTTATAAAATAGTGTCTCCCCCACTTAATTGGGGTAGCATCTTGCAAGTTACTAATAAAGGCTGTTGCTGCTAACAAGGTATGGAGGAATTATGCATAAATCAGCTTTTACAAATGGGCACAGACAATTCATATTTGAGTAGATAAATGTGTGTAAATTTGTTTAGTCTTGTCACCATCAGTTTGATTTTTGTGAGTTGTTCGGTGTTAAAAGGCTTACATATTTGCATCATGAGCAGTTTGGGCCTAGATAACTCATTTACTTTTTTTAAAATATATTTTTAAGATCTATTTTTCTTTCATATAGATCATTCTCTAAGGGGATCGTAGAGTATTAAACATTTCTTTTTTTTTTTAGTATGTTTTTTAAAGTTTATTTGAGAGAGAAAGAGAGTGCATGGAGGCAGGGGGAAGGGGGAAGAGCAGAAAGAGAGGAAGAGAGAGAATCCCAAGCAGGCTCTCTGAGCTATCAGCACAGATCCCAGAGGGGCTGGATCTCATGAACTGTGAGATCATGACCTGAGCTGAAATCAAGAGTCAGATGCTCAACTGACTGAGCCACCTAGGCATCCCGAAATATTTTCATTTTTCATATTAATCTGCTTCTGAAGAAACTTGATTATTTCCCTTTTTGGTGCTTGTTCTTGATGGCTTTTGTTTCTCAATTAATCTGACAAAGGACTGTTTGATTTGGTGCTCTTATCCCCAAGATACAGCTAAATCCTCTGTTCCCCCTTCAACACATGGAAATGACATGTTCTTACTCTGCTGGAAGTTTCTTGACACATGTGGCTATATTTATAAACTTAAGTTATTATCTGCAGCTCAAGAATGATCTCTAGCTACAGAATTTAATGTGATAATAAAATGATGAGAGCGATTTCTTTGAGGCCCTGTTGAAATTTAAAATAGTTTATGGTTATTTTGTTAATAAGCAGTAATTATTAATAAGGTAAATGTAGTGATCATTTACTTATTTGAGTCAGAGTGCATGAGTGGGGGAGGAGCAGAGAGAGAATCTTAGGCAGGCTCCATGCCCAGTGTGGAGCCCAGCTTGGGGCTTGATCCCACAACTGTGAGATCATGACCTGAGCCGAAATCAAAACTCAGATGCTTAACCCACCGAGCCACCCAGGCATCTAGATGTAGTGATTTATTAACATGGTATTTGAGGAATATTCTATTTGCTCTTTTAAAAATACTATTTTTACTTTTATTTGGAAATGAGAGAATAAATGGTTGATTTTATTTTATTAATGACTTTGGTAGTGTGTTCCCAAAAGTTGTATCTGTGTTACAATGATTTTTCTTTAGAAGCATTTAAAAATATTTAGTTCACACTGATTAGGCTTATCATCACTTTCAGGAATTATGCATGTTCTTTTTACTTATGTGGTCAGGATTATTACAACTTATTAGTACTAGCCATGAGGCAGACTTCTTTCTTTAAGTATTTATACCTTTCTTATGGTATTATCTTGGCCCTCATTTTGTGTGAAGTGGCTGTGAAAAATGAGTACTGACTCATGAAACTATGCAATATTAGATTTTTGAAAGATTAGCTGTGAGATGAATAGTGTTTGACTGATGGTTGTATTTGTTTAGATTTAGAGAAAGCAGGTAAAACTGAGTTTTTTAGGTTAAGTGAAGTACATTCTTCTTTTTTTTTTTTTAAGTTTATTTATTTGGAGAGAGGGCATGTGCATGAGTGGGGATGGAGCAGAGAGTGAGGGAGAGAGGATCCCAAGCAGTCTCCATGCTGTCAGTGCAGAGTCAGACATGTGGCTCGATTCCATGAACCTCAAGATTATGACCTGAGCCAAAATCAAGAGTCAGACTCTCAACCAACTGAGCCACTCAGGTGCCCCAGGGAAGTACATTCTTAAGAAAGAAAATATATAGGCAATTACGGTTGAATTATAAGGAGGTTAAGGCAGAGGTGTGTAGAATAAGCCAGTGTTATAATTTCCCAGTTCATTTATTAAAAAGCAAATACGATAATTCTGAAGCTAAATTTTAGTTCAAGAATTGTCATGTGAAGCTAAAAATACCTCTGGCTATGGACATTCCACACTACTTTCAACTTGAATATATCATTTGCTGTACATTTCTCTGGTTTAAAAGTGAATATTGTTCTGATAATTAGGTAAGGCCAAGGAGGTAGGAAACCTTAACCGCTAGGTTTATGTAAGTCCCCTATCTCAGTAACCAGTGTAACTGGAAACTAAGGTTTTTGGCTTTCCTCAAGCTTCTCTGCTACATATTTGGCACTTAACTTTATTAATGTCCTAAATAATCATAAAGAGTGAGGAAATTGTGGTCCATAGAGGAAAATTCATACAGTCATTGGTTGAAACTGGGATAAGAGCTCAAGAACTGGAACCAGAACCTTACTTTCTGCCCTAATAAATAGGGTGGGAATTGGGGGAAGAATTTCCTATTTTGATGTGGTCTCCTAAATCATAAATTAACAGTTGTTCAAGAGGCAGTAGAGTAAATGTAAAAACAATGCACAAAATTTTAGTTTTTAAGGAGATTGAAAATATAATTTGTTTTGGCTAGTAAGAAATAATAATTATAGTTAATACTTTTTGTGTTTAATTCTGGGCCAGATAACTGTCTTCTTTATAATACCTCATTGAGTTTTTATAACAGCCTTCCGAGTGGTAGGTATTATTACTATTATATAGCTGGAAAAACTGTGGCTGTAATACTGAACTGATAGTAAGAGACAGAACTGGTAATCAAATTTAGATCTGTCTGACTCTAAAGCGCAAGTTGTGAACCATTGCATGGTATACTATGGCTTTCTTTTCAACTTAGCATGCTTTTTCTAAGAGAAAATAGGTTATGAGAAAACTCATCCAAAGCTTATTCCTTCTGTTAGAGCCCTTTTGATTTAAAAAAAAAAAAAAGTGTTTTGAATTGTAATCACTTTAATATTATAAACTCCAGCATTTGGGAAAGTACATAGTGATTATTCACTCCCTCTAAAAATTAGTGAAATATAGTCTAGTAGCATCTAGCCTTAACCTTTTATTTTATTTTTAAACAGAAACATTGTTCCCTTCATCTTGAGAGATTACAAGAATCACAAAAGGTCACTATACAGATATCACAGGTTAGAGAGATTGTACCCTTTTCTGGATAAAGAGCATGAATCCATTGGCACAGGCCTTATATATATAAAGAGGGGTTGAAATTGATTTTATTTAGAGAAACTAAAGCACATTCCCACATACCCTATTCCTCTAATGAAGTGAAGTGACAGCTATCAAGTATTATAATTAACCTCCTTCTGAAGACTGAAGGGAACTGGAGAGAGCAGGTAGCTATGTAGGCTTTTATGACTTGCTTTTGAGAATCATTTTTGATGTTATTTGAAAGTTTGGTGGAATAGAAAAATTACCAGTGAAAATAACAGGTTTTCTGTGTTGTACTCTCAAATGAGTTGCCACAGAAACAGTAAAATAAATGTAAAGTTAACATGAACACAAACTTTAGGAACTGGTAGAATTACAAATCTTCTGCTTATTTCCTTGGACAGACACTTTACCATTTTAGAATTATCTTTTTAAGATCTACATTTGAGTTGATGCACTAGGAAGTAGGTGTTTCTTTAAACCTTGGCTATAATTTATTTCTAAATGGAGTTCTTCAGTCCAGACTAAAAGAAGATCCAAAGATCTGTGCTTTTTGTTGCTCTGATAGAAAATGTCCATTGAGTATTGTAAAATAATAAATATAAATATGCATAAATATATATGAACCATAGCCTTGGTATAAATACTTTGGAAATGCCCAGAAATAAAAATCATAGTCGTGGTCTTCTGGGAGTTTAAATGTAGTTGGAGAGTTTACCTGTTTTTTTTTAACCAGGCAAACTTAGATACTCTCTAAACTAATAATTCTGTGTTTCTCAATTGCTTAGGGTTTTTTTTGTGTGAGAAGGTAGAATCTTTCCCTAATACTCAAAGAAAATGTTCTATGTCTTTCTCGCCATATGGTCCTCCTTTTTATTTTAGAATGATCTCATGTGTTGTAGCCTGGTTTCCTCTTCAGTTAATTTTTTTCTGAGTAGTTTTGAAACTAAAGAGGATTTCTACAGCTTCTAGTAATGAAATGATAGTTTTCTCTCTTGGTTGTATAATTGATTACTTGTGCTGAGTTTGGTTTGTGTTACCCCTTGGAATTTCTTTATAGATTAGTTCTTAAGCTTTCAGAGAAGTTGGATAGACTTCTGGACTTAAGAATTTCAAGAAGCTTAATGAGAAAATGTCAGGTGGAAGCACTGCCTGAAAGTTTCCCCTTCCCCCCATAATTTTTTTCTTTGACGTTTGGGGACTTGTTTTATTTACTTGTACACTTCATCCTGTAAATAGTCACACATTAATTTTATAATTCCAGTCCACAAAATTACCTTGTGCCCTTTGTTTTGCTTATTTGCATTATACCTCTTTTGACAGTAGTCTAATTAATTTAAATATTCCATTCTGTCCATGTGTGTTTAAATGACTACACATTGGCCTTTTCATTAAAACAAACATTTCTTATGAATCCATATAGAAATATTTAAGTAGCTGGTCAAAAAGATGGCTGTTGCTATTTTCGATAATTGTTAGTAACCTTGTAGGGTTATAGAATTCTCACCACTTGGTTATAGAAAACTAGTTTCTGGCGGTTGCTGATATGAGCACACCAGATTTTGTCTGCTTCTTGTGTTTCCATGTAAAAGCACTTTAATTAAAATAAAAATTAGTATTTGAAGTTTTAAGCCGCTGAGCATACTTCTTGATGTGTTGTTAAGTACGGTCATTGCTGCCTACTTTGTAAGGATTGAAAATGATTTGTCCTTTTCCCAGTTTTCTTCCCTTTAGTTTACAACAGAGAATGAGCAAACTGAGGGCAAAGGAAAGAGTAGGTTACAGAGTTTAGATACTTAATCCTAATAGTTCTGTCTGTATGAAAGAGGAGCAGTTATTGCACGTACACAGATAATATTTAAACGTATGAACATATCTTCGAGATATTTATTAATTGGATTAGATGTATTCTTAAAATACAGCAACCTAATTTATCAAATGGCTTTCTTCCCCCCCAGTTCTGTAGAAAATGTTCTCAAAACACTCGTGAAAAGCTGCCGACCGTAAGTAGCTTCTCATTTTATGAAACCTCTTGTTATTTCTTTGGGCTTTTTCCCATTCTTAGTGTGCTTTGAAGAGAAAATTGAAGGTATAAATAGTTTCTAACACTGTGATGTTAGTCACTGGGCACAACATATCATTTTCAACTCTTGAACTAAATTATTTAGCTTTCATTTATAAATTTAGAAGTTTTTAAGTGATGTGGGTGTTCCCCATTATAAAGTAAGATTGCCATAATTTATGTATAATTGTCTTTATTTGAAAGATTTTCCTAGAGTATCATTACTCAGATCAAAAATATTTTCCAAAATGCGTATTGTAGGTATTGCATCAAAATGTGAGTAATAATGAAAAGGTGTTCAGACATTTTTTTAAGTATTTTTAAAAATTTTAATGTTTTTTATCCATTTTTTGAGAGAGAGAGAGAAAGAGACTGGGCGCAAGTCGGGGAGGGACAGACAGGGAGACACAAAATCTGAAGTAGGCTCCAGGCTCTGAGCTGTCAGCACAGAGCTCGACGTGGGCTCAAACTCACGAACCCTGAGATCATGATCTGAGCCGAAGTTGGACACTTAACCAACTGAGCCACCCAGGCACCTCTGTGTACTTTTTAAAGTAAAAGACATTTTTTTAAAGTTCTCTTTCAGTGGAACATACAGAAATATTCCATATTCTTATATTTAAAGATGAATATGGGTTGAATTTAGTTTTAATCAACTAAAGTCCAAGTCTGTGGACTTGAAGTGTTTTTTATCAGGGTGTTCTTAGACTGCTTATCCTGATAAGTATGGATGCAGTGAATTCTTTTGACTAGAAATCCGTATTTTGCCATATTCTTATGAGTTAAAGTTATAAATGATTTTATAAATCAGATATTTATTGCTGACCTACCATCCTACTCAGTCTTGGGCAAATGCATTTTTAAGATATGGTCTCCCTTTTAAGATTGAGGCTTAAGATTTAACCTGAGTCATAAGCCACCAATGAGCAGTGTCATTTTGAGCAAGGCACTTACCTCTTAGTCTATGTTTCCTAACTGGATACTTGGTCATCACTGGGGTACTTAGTGGTTTTTAAGTTCTTAGGTAATTCATAGAACACCCAAGCTTTTATGTTGGATTACTAAACTAACAGTTGACCCTGAAAGATTAGAAAGGAGAATTGGTGTATGAGATCTTTAAAGGCAGGATGTATTTTGTGTGTGTTTGTGCGTGTGTGTGTGTGTGTGTGTGTGTGTGTGTGTGTGTTCTAACCTGTAGCACAGTGACCTGGCACACAGATGCTTGATGAACCCAAAGAAGTATTACTAAAGTGTAGTTTTATTTTTCACATAAAGGAATGAAGTGTGATTCTAATACAGATGGACAAAAGATATAATAGGATTAATAATGTGACTTGTAGGGCAAACCTACAGGTGTATTTGAAAGGGTTTCCTAACTTTTTTGGCCATACTCAAATCGAATTACTCATATACTTTTTTTGTTGTTGTTATTTTAAATCCCTTAATGGATATTTAGTAATTATACATGGGTCCTCTTTTTCCATTTACCTTTGTTTTGTGTATGAATGCACACGTCAGATTTTAATTTTGTGAATCTTCTCTACTCCAAGGGCTCTCCTGCCCATTTCCTAGACTTGTAAAATATTAGTACCTGCAGGACCAGACCGTCTAGTCTAACCTGCTCTTGTATTACAAGAGAGCTCTGTGGTACAGTGAAAGGAAATGGTTTGTCCGGTGTTCTCTTTCTCATGTCACTGATTATCCATATATATAGACTGGATTTTCTGACTAAATTTTTTTCTTGTTGCTATTACATAGCACACAGGAAGGGAAAAACTGCAAGAAACATGTATGTTTATATTTATAGGTTATTTAGAGTGGCAAAATGTGTTTACGTTAACTTGACATTTGTAGTGTGTGTGCGCTATGCCTTATAAAATCCATCCCCCCTCCCCCTTTTTTTGTCAGTCACACGTTGATGTTGTAGAACGTTTTTTTAAAGCACTGATTAGGTAAATGAAAACCTTCTTTTTTATTAGATACTTTCCAGCAGATGCCACAGCTGAGATGCTAGAAGAATGGCGGCCTTTAATGTGCCCTTTTGACGTAACAATGCAAAAGGCCATCACTTACTTTGAAATATTTCTTCCTACCTCCCTTCCTCCAGAACTTCATCATAAAGGTTTTAAGTAAGTATATACATATCTTAACAAATTATAGAATAGAGCAAGAAATAGAGATGTATAAACAGACCAGTAAAGCAATTATAAGTAAACAAAAATTTACTAATTCAGCCATTATGTTGATTATACTTGAAGTGTGTGAATGGTGAAACAATTAAACATAAGATTGTAAATGAAGAGAGAATAATGCTTGTATGTCAAACAAATAAGATGAGGGCTTTTCCTGGCTGGCTCAGTTGGTAGAGCACGTGACTATTACTGATCTCAGGGTTGTGAGTTTGAGTCCATGTTGGGGGTAGAGCTTACTTAAAAATAAAATCTTAAAAAAACAAAAAAGGAAAGATGTGGGCTTTAATTTAAGAAAGCAAGAGAGAAAGAATAAAAAAATGCAAAAAGGAGTAGAAAGTATCAGTAAATAAGCAGTGATAAAAATGTTAAATTGTGTGGAGTTCAGGAAAAGGAAAAGTGTTTTTATAAAACTTGGTTTTATTCATCACTTGTAGTTTTTCTTGGGCCTTTCCTATAATTTTTTTTCTTTACTTGTTCTAGTCTTAGCACTGCTTTTAAGAATTTTTTTTTTTCTGGGGTGGCTCAGTTAAGCGTCCAATTCTTGATCTCAGCTCAGGTCTTGATCTAAGGGTCATGAGTTCAAGACCCGCTATGTTCTGTGATGAGCATGAAGCCTACTTTAAAAAAAAAAAGAGAACTTTTTTTCTAGATGACTATAGGTATAAAACAAGTGCTAGAATGAAGAAATTTAGACTGTGCTTTTATGGAAAAAAGAAAAGGTATAAAAAAAAGACTGGAAGGAAATAGGTATTATTACTGTGTTGTGGATTCATGCTTACTCCCCAGCCCCCCCCCCCCATATTTTCTATGGTGAGATGCCAAATCTTTTATTTCTTTCAAATCAGAAATTTTGTATTTAGCTGTATATTGATGAAATGTTAATTCTCATCCAGAAATTCTAAAAGCATTTCTTTGACCTTTGTAAAGATTGGTGAATAATATTGCAGCACTTTCTTGCCTTGACATTCTCTTCTGTTTAATCTGAGATAATTCCCCCCACAATAATTTAGTTCTACCTAACACTTCGTGACTCATTCTTTTAGGGAACACTTATTATAGTGGTACTTAATAGCATAATTACTAATTGGCTTATTAAAAAACAGAATGCAAGGGAGAGTTGCAAGAATAGGTAGTAATAGGAAAATATTAAAGGAGAAAGGGAGGAAGGAGACACTTGTAAACAGTGTTAGATAGGGGTGGTCAGTAATTATTTAACAATGAAGTAGGGGGTTGATGAGATTACTCTTTTGGCATAAGTGTATTGGAAGCGGAATATTCAGAAAAAATAGTTATTTGTTCCATTAAGTTTGTACATTGAGTATTATTTTTTCTAGGTTGTATAGTTATCAGTAAGAATAGTAGATTAAAAAAATACAAAGGATACCTGGCTTTGAACCACTTTCTATAAATCACTTGCTATTCATAACACCATTTTTCTTCTTCAGACTTTGGTTTGATGAATTAATTGGCCTTTGGGTTTCAGTGCAAAATCTCCCACAGTGGGAGGGGGTGAGTATCTTATTTTTTTCCTTCTGACAGTATATATCAGATCATTTGATAAGTAACTTCACTTCCTTAGAATTGGCTCTTGGCAGTGTTGTAATTATTTTTTGTTTGTTTTTAAATTCTGTTCGCTGTTTTCTAACAGAAACAGACACTTGTTTATTTTGTTTTTATCAATATCTAGAAGCATGTGCATGTATTATGAAATGTAAGACTCTGCTTTTGTACCTTCACTGGCATGTTGTTAGAAACATTGTGGATGTTCTCTTTATGCTTATTAGATTAAAATGTCTTCTGTTTGCATTGTGAATGATGCTTTGTCATTTCCCTTTTAATAAGCATTTCAACTACAGTTGATTTAAGATGGTGACAATCAAAACTGAAATTTGGAGATTTTTAAAAAATGAGCCATAAACCATGTATTAAGTTGTGTTAATGATAATAGCTGAGAACAACAAATGGATAAGGGGTGTGACTGACACTTATTAATAACAACAAGTGTACTTACTTAATTGTCTTTCTTTTTTTACTTTCAGCAACTAGTAAATCTCTTTGCTCGATTGGCTACAGATAATATAGGGTACATAGATTGGGATCCATATGTACCAAAGGTAATTAAGATGTGAACATACAACATACAATAGCACTGATAGCACTTTTTGTGTCTTTAAGAAGTGTGTTTTGTATGCTATTGCTAAAATTTTTTTGACCACTAGTAAAAACATAAAGTTTTCCGGGATAGACCATTTATTTTCAAAAATTAATTGGTTCATATTAAGGTATCAGAAATGTATGATTTTTGTCTTGCCTACACAGGACATGAAATAGAAGTTTCAGAGTGAGTAATTTAGGAAGTACAAAGTGTATTATTCAGGGTCTTAATTCATACCTTCCAACAAATTTTGGGTATTGTATTTGATTGCTATTCTAGAGTGTTCTCCACTTTTTACGCCACATTTTCCTCGAGCAAATAAAGCTAGAGTGTCTCTAGGTGCAGTGTTCTTAACACTGCAGCTTCTGTTTTGTTTCAGCTGCCATAAATCCAAGAGGGCCTGCACGGGGTGTACAGGTGATTCTGATCCACACCTTGACTGTAGAGCAGGGAGGCAGAGCAGCAAACATTAAACTTACTGTTTACCTCTGCTTGTGCTGTCCAGTAGAAACTAAAGAGAAAAAGTCATTTTCTTCTCCCTTTGGGCTCCCTATCTGTTACTAATGACAGGTTTTAAATATAAATTATTAAAATGCAATTAAGATTAAAATGCAAATTCTTGGGGAAAAAATCAAATCAGTGTTAGAATTTTGAAAGGGAAAATAACTCACTAGAAGACAAGTATTTGCATTTATATCTCACTTGTTTGTTTATGGGTTCATGGATACAGCTGCTTCAGATTCATACTCCTGTGACCTGAGTGTCATTTAAGAAAAAGCAAATAGGGGTGCCTGGCTGGCTTAGTTGTTAGAGCATGTAGCTCTTGACCCTCAGGGTCATGAGTTTGAGTTCTGTGTTGGGTGTAGCTATTACTTAAATAAACTTAAAATAATAAAACATTTTAAAAAGTAGATCTTCTATGAAATTTTTATGGAATATAGCAGTATATAAAACTGCCAAACAGTATGTAATTTTGCTTAAAAACTGATCCAGTGAGAATACATGCACCAACACTAATATATATCACTTCAGTTATTTAAGGAGTTACTTGATACCTATAAATATTTATTCTTAATTCTTTTTTTCTTTTGAAAGATATTTACGAGAATTCTGAGAAGCTTGAACCTCCCAGTGGGAAGCAGTCAAGTGTTAGTCCCAAGATTTTTAACAAATGCGTATGATATAGGACATGCTGTAATATGGATCACCGCCATGATGGTTTGTAACACATTAGTTCTTCTAAATTTTGTGTTAACCATGTAAAAATTCTGTATAATCACATAAGCCTGTATTAGTATCGTAGTTGGTCATTTGATTCTTCGATATTTTCTGATGTAGTAAGCTAATGTTTCTCAGACCCAGAATGTAGTCATAACACACCATTTATAAATCTCTCTAGCCAATGAATCCTAAAAATAGAGTCAGGGTTTAGAGTTTTGAGAGATTCAGAATGTCTAACAATCTCACAGATGAAAGGTCAAGTTGATAATGATAAATGTGGGATTAGAACCTGGGGTTTTGCATATGCTCAGTATTAATGCATTCAGTGTTGAAGATGGCACTGAACACAAAGCTAATTAAATAAAGTAATCTTGGTGAAGGGAGAAGTATGGAGGATTACTTTACTGACATCCTTGAAGGAAAGTAAAAATATATCCACATGCTTGGATTTCAGTATCCTCTTCCAAATAAGAATATTAAAACAATTTCATACTATAATTTTCTGGATTGTCATTCATTCTCCTTCTACAGCTCTCTCTTTTTAAAATTATTATTTTGTGTTTGATATTTTCCCCAGGTTATGTTGTTTCATTGTTGTTTTTTCTGTGGATAAGGCAGGATGGTTGTGAGAAGTTTAGTTCTTACATTTTATTTTTAGATTAAAAAGAGAAATTCAGGGGCATCTAGGTGGCTCAGTCAGTTAAGCATTGACTGGCTCAGGTCATGATCTCACAGCTCAAGGATTAGAGTCCTGCGTCAGGCTCTGTGCTGATGGCTCAGAGCCTGGAGCCTGCTTCAGATTCTTTGTCTCCTCTCTCTCTCTGCCCCATCCCTGTTTGCTTGCTCTCTCTCAAAAATAAATGAACATTAAAATTGAAAAACGAAATTCATTCTCCCCCCGTTTTTGCAATTTCATTATTAAATAGGAAAATCCTATTTTCTTTCTAATACTCCAAATGAGCAAAAACATCTGGATGTTTACTGTGTTATATCAGCAATTTTTTTTTAGGAGCGACAGAATTATATCATGATTAGTATCAACCTTATTTTAGTTCATGTTGCTCTTCTTTCTCATACAGTTTTTCCCATTGACGTTTTTATTTTGTGTTATATATGAATATTGAATATAATAAAAAATGCTAATTATTATGCTAGGATTTTGAAATTTTTGTTGTGGTTTTTTTTTTTTGTTTTGTTTTGTTTTTTTTTTTTTTTTTTTTGCTATGGAATTATTATGGTCTCTTTAGTAGTTGACCTACTCTAAATTGGGAACATGAACGTGGATTTCATTTCAGCAGGAAGACATGTTCCTCATGTAACTGGACAGTCTACCTTAGGTCTAGGCTGTTTCTTGAAAGATCATCTTGAGAGAGAGAAGGTTTTAAGACCAAGCTGTAGTTCTTTTTCCTCAGGGCTGTTCAACTTGATAAGATTGAATACTAACTTTTTTCCTCATTTTTCCCCCAGATCATGTTGTTGTTTGGTGTGTTTGGGTAATAGATTGAGAAAAACTATTTTTCCTTTGAGTCAAAATGTGGTCAAGGGCACCTGGGTGGTTCAGTCGGTTAAGCTTCCGACTTTGGCTCAGGTCATGATTTCACAGTTCGTGGGTTTGAGCCCTGTGTCGGGCTCTGTGCTGACAGCTCAGAGCCTGGAGCCTGCTTTGAATTATCTGTCTCTCCCTCTCGCTCTGCCCCTTTCCTGCCCATACTCTGTCTGTCTGTCCGTCTCTCTCTGTCTCTCTCAAAATAAATTTTAAATGTGGTCACATACCACAGGTTTAATCATTTGAAACATTTAGGAGTAATAATAAAATATTTGAATCCATTTATGTAAATCTCACATCTTCATTTCCTGCAATAAGAAATTCACTTCTCAAATCATTTAAGGAATGCTTTTTATGCCTGATGTTAGCACTCTTGGTTATTTTAAGACTCTCTTACTGACAAAAGTTTTTTCACTGCAGAAGAGTAAAATATGCTGATACCCTAAATTGAAAGATGTCTTTGTAGTTACCTAATTTGGTTTCAGTAGGTTGCCCTTACTTTTAGTAGAGTGTTTTGAATTGAGGATTGTGGGAAGTTTACTAGCAAATTGTTTTTGGCTTTTATTTGGAGGTAGAATTGGTTTTTCTCATCAAGATGGATGTGCACCATGTTGGAGAGTTATATGTAGGCTTGGCCTATTGATCCCTTCAATTTTCCAGGGTACTGAGGGTACTGATATTTTTATTCTTTTATCTGAATAGGGTGGACCAAGTAAGCTAGTACAGAAACACTTGGCTGGTTTGTTTAACAGCATCACATCTTTTTACCACCCTTCAAATAATGGGCGCTGGCTGGTGAGTATGTTCATTTTTTTATTGTAGGGTTTGGAACTTTTTAAAGTTATGGTCACACATAACTATTGCCTATTATGCAACCTATAATACTATTTCTGTCCTTCATATAAGTCTTCATAACTTTTGGCTATATGTAGCTGATTAAGTTCAGACTAAGATACTGTGTTTATAGAACATAAAAATAAGATAATACTGGTCCAGTAACTGGTGACAAAATGTCACATTCTGGTAATAGAAAGTACAGTCAGTGTGGTTTTTGGTTTTGGATTTTGTTTTCTTTCCACATTGCCTGGTTAGAAGAGTTTTTCATGTAATGGAAGGTTCATCTGGTGCTAGAAAATAAAATTGACATTTGAGGGGCGCCTGGGTGTCTCAGTCGGTTAAGTGTCCTGCCTCAGGTCATGATCTCACTGTCAGTGAGTTCGAGCCTAAGAGATCTCTGCATCAGGCTCTGTGACGACAACATGGAGCCTGCTTGGGATTCTCTGTCTCCTGTCTGCCCCTCCCCTTCTCGTGCTTGCTCTCTCTCAAAAATAAACTTTATTTAAAAAAAATAAAATTGACATTTAAAACAAATATTTATTATTATCAGTAATTAATTGATAAAGTATTTTATTCTATCTAGTTATGCTATGCAGGTGTTTGTAATAGATTGTAAGAGCTGTTATTTTAAGAAATTTTACTTGGACTATAGAAAGGAACCATAACTATCTGTGTGGGAAATCAAACCTACCTTGGACTTTGTGCTTCTGTGTCCCCAGAACAAGTTAATGAAACTACTTCAGCGGTTGCCAAACAGTGTTGTTAGAAGATTGCATCGTGAAAGATACAAGAAGCCTTCTTGGTTAACTCCTGTGCCTGATAGCCATAAGCTTACTGATCAAGATGTTACAGACTTTGTACGATGCATTATTCAACCTGTCCTCTTGGCTATGTTTAGCAAAACTGGTAGTTTAGAAGCAGCACAGGCTCTGCAGAATCTTGCACTCATGAGACCTGAGTTAGTAATACCCCCTGTACTTGAAAGGTAAGTGTAGCTTTACATGTTTGGTTGAAGCCTTGGCCGGCCGTTCTGGTTATCTCTTCCCTCTACTCTGCTGTTCTACTTAGTTGTCTTTTCTGTGGCTTCTCTTTTGCTCTCTTGCTACTTATTCCTGTTCCTAGAGGAGAAGCAAGGCATTTTAACCTAATGATTGGTAGCTTGATAAAGGTTTACTGAAGAGAAAAGAAAATCGATACTAAATGGATAAAATATTTTTGAATTATTGGCAAATTTTAGTTTCTGAAGTTTGTGCTTAATAAAGTAAGGGTGCCGGGTGGGCTCAGTCTATGGAGCATGTGACTCTTGATCTCGGGGTTGTGAGTTTCAGCCCCATGTTAAGTATAGAGGTTACTTAAAAATAAAATTGTTTTAGGAAGCAAGCAAGCAAATAAGCAAGCTCTGACTGCTTTTACATCAAAATGTGAGTGTCACTAAATATTGAGAACGTGGCAGTGAAAGTGATTTTGGATTTCTTTTATTTCTTAGAAGCAGTGATACAGAAGAAAATTTGACTATCTTTATTATTTTCATGTACTATATAGTCTTATATGTATTATTTCCACAATGTAGACTTTATTATATTCATTTTGTTTTGTATGTTGAAATAGTAACAAGTTTTCTGTTTGCCTAGTCACTGTCACATTATAGGCCTTCTGAACTTCTATAATAATACTTAAGCTTTCTGTTAATTCCTCTGCTGTCTGAACTTGAGCTTTATGATTTCTCTTTTAATGTCTTACTCAAAAAAAAAAAAATACTAGTTTTTTAGGGCTAAGAAGGGTCTAACAGTTTGAGTTCCATAAAATAGATTTGTGCAAGGTCCTTTAGTGATAATGTACATGACAGCCTATTATCTTACTTACCATTGAAATAGCATAATTGGGCACATTTGCTTGGAGACGGGTATCCTGTTAAAGATCTTGGGGTGCCTGGGCGGCTCAGTTGATTGAACGTCTGACTTAGGCTCAGGTCATGATTTCACGAGTTCATTTCATGATATATCATGAGTTTGAGCCCCACGTTGGCCTCTGTGCTGTCCGTGCAGAGCCTGCCTCAGATCCTGCGTCAGGTCCTCTGTCCCACCCCCCTTTTCATCCTTCTCCTGCTTGCGCTTTCTCTCTCTCTCAAAAAGAAACATTAAAAAGATAAAAAAAAAAGATCTTGACCAAAATAGGTCTCCATTATTTATAAATTGCCATAAATATTCAAGTTGTCCCCATTGCCATAAATATTCAAGTTTTACCTCATTTTCCAAACCTCTTGGTTTGGCCCTGTCCCCATTGCCATAAATACTCAAGTTTTACCTCATTTTCCAAACCTCTCCCTTTTTTGTGTGCACTTTGGGGGCACTGAAACTGTCCCAGTACATATAATTTAATTAGGAAATTGAATGGGGAAATTAGGCGCTTTCTACTCTGTCCCAACCCCCAATATTCTCTGCACTCTGGCCTCCATGTGGTAGCGACACTAACAGTTCAGTGGCAGTTCCCTTGATGTCTCTTGTTGAGGAGAGACATACCTTTAAGGAGGGACTTCAGCTGTTTGCATAGCTAAAATTTTGAAGATGGGAATATTTTGATATTTGTTTTGGCTTATTTCATTGTTTTCCAGCTGATTAATTATGTGGTGAGATACATTTTTAATAGAAGGAACAAAGTTTATATACAAGTAAAATTATTCCAACACGTTTTTCTTTAGTTTTCACTTTTTGGACAAATTTAATAGCATATTGAGTGATACATGCTTGGCCAAGAGACATATAAGAGACATATTTTCAAGTTTTCTTTTATAAAAGCAAAAGTCCTTTAAAAAGTAAAAATGTAGAAAATAAATTTTAGGCATTTGATTTTAGATCTCCTCTGTTAAAGAGTTGGTTTGTTTTCTTCATCTTTTAAAGTAAGCATAGGTTTGTTAGTTTTTTTTACCCCTGTTCCAAATCCTCTTTTTTTCTACTTATGATGAAATTTCCTTTATTATTTACTTTTTCTGTATAAGAGAAATTTAAAATGACTGCATTTTAGACTCCCCCCCCCCACCCCCCACAAGATAGATTCTCAAAAATGAAATCACTTGTCAAAGTGAATGTTCTTGCCTTGTATTTTACTTGATGATCAAAGACTGTATTTGTATTATTCTCCCTTGTTTATGCACTCTAGTGTCAGGAATCTTCTACTATGTTTCTAGAGCAGATTTCCAATTTTAAAATACCAGTCTTCTAAAAAGTATAAAATAAGAGAAATTTCAGGGTTTTAGTAAAGATTGTTTTTCGAATAAAAGGGAAGAGTGGGATAATTATCACTTGCTCTTCCTGAATTCTGATAGTCACTGACCATTAGATTAGATGCATTCCTATTGACATAGGGAAGTAGATTCAGCTGACTGAAATAATGCCAGATCTTGCCAGTTTATGTTCTTTTTCACTGTGAAATATGCATGGAGAGCCATGGTGAGGTGGCAGGGATGGGGAAACATGTACCTTTCCTTCATGTGTGTGATTCTGTTAACTTATACTCACTCAAAAGATTCTGCTAGCTACCAGCCTTAAAGCCAACATGTAGTTTATGAATTTGGGAGATTTAATGTATTGTGCCTTTTTGTCTGTGATGGAATCTTTTTTTTTTTTTTTTTTTTTTTTTTTTTTAATTCTGTTTTCAACTGTAGAACGTATCCTGCACTAGAGACTTTAACAGAACCTCACCAGCTCACAGCTACTTTAAGTTGTGTAATTGGAGTAGCCCGCAGTTTGGTATCAGGGGGCAAATGGTTTCCTGAAGGTCCAACACACATGCTACCTCTGTTGATGAGAGCATTGCCTGGGGTGGATCCAAATGACTTCAGTAAATGCATGGTAAGCATATTTATCATTCTGTTTTGTGTCTGAGTTCTAATTGTGTGAGTTGGCATCCTGTTAAGTTTTGTTTAGAACATAGTTTAGTGTAAAATTTGTTAATGCTAAAAGGATTATATCTGTAGATGCCCAAGTTTAGATCTGTGGATGGTTAGTTGAGCTATATGTCATCCTTCAGAAGTAATGTGCCATAATCTGGATACATTTAATGGTCACAGGATTTTTTCAACGCTTGCTATATATTTACTATTTTCTTTAAGTAGAGATATTAAAAATCAGCATGTGATCATTTGTACTTCCCTTCATCTACACTGATGACAAGGGCATGGTAACAGTTGCTGGGTGCAAAATGTCAGATCCCGTTTATACACACCTCTCCTGACTTAGAATTTTGGCTCACCTTCCCTCTTCCCTGATCTGTAGCTTTTGCTTAAGCATTTCCTTTTTATCCTTAGTTAATGTTGCATCTTTGGGTGGGGGCAAAGTTAACTTTTGATTGACAGAGAGTTGGAGAATGTTGTGCTTAAACATAATAAATAACTATGAAAGTAAATTTAATGTAACTTCATTACTAAAGTAACAGCTCCTTAATTATGAGGAATCTTAAAATGTTCAAATCTAAGTAAAAAATTTCCTGGAATATTACTGTGGTATTTCCCTTAAGATAATGTATTTGGGTACTTTTTTATTGTAGCTTATGGTATACTTGTATTTTTGAATTAGAATTACATAATTACTGTTAAATTTTTTGCATCTTCCCACAGATCACATTCCAGTTTATAGCAACATTTTCCACTCTGGTGCCTTTAGTAGATTGTTCATCTGTACTACAAGAAAGAAGTGACCTCACAGAAGTAAGGATGCTTACTGGTTGTAGAAAGATTGTTAACTGAGGTGTAACTCTTATGTAAATGCATAGTAATATTTTTTTTTATTTTTTTTTTTAATGTTTATTAATTTTTGACAGAGAGAGAGAGAGAGAGACAGAGCATGAGTGGGGGAGGGGCAGAGAGAGGAAAACACAGAATCTGAAGCAGGCTCCAGGCTCTGAGCTGTCAGCACAGAGCCCGACGTGGGGCTCAAACTCACAGACCGTGAGATCATGACCTGAGCCCAAGTCAGACGCCCTACCAACTGAACCACCCAGGCACCCCACATAGTAAAATTTGATAGTTTAAATACCAACAGTTTCAGATTACTGTTTTGTGGGGCTCCGGGTGGCTCACATTGGTTTAGCATCCGACTCCATTTCAGCTCAGATTGTGATCTCATGGTTTGGATTCTATGTCTCTCCCTTTCTTTCTCTGCCCCTATGCCTGCCACCCCCCCCCCCCTCAAAATAAATAAACATTAAGATTACTATTTTGTGATTAGAATGGTATAAATGGAAGGCCAGGTCATTGGTAAGATAATCTGCAGAGCACCCACCAAATGCTGTAGGTCAAAAATAGGCTATTTTTTTATTTGTTTATTTTTGAGAGAGAGACAGACATTGTGAGTGGGGAAGGGGCAGAGAAAGAGGGAGACACAGAATCCGAAGCAGGCTCCAGGCTCTAAACTGTCAGCACAGAGCCACACAAGGGGCTCGAACCCATGAACCATGAGTTCATGACCTGAGATGAAGTCAGATGCTTAACCGACTGGAGCTACACAGGAGCCCCAGAAAATGGGCTATTTTTGTAAACAATTAACATCTGGAGGTGCATTTCAATTTTTTGTCACTTTTAATTTTCTGTTAAGCAAAGGTAGTGGTGGGTTTTTTAAATTTTGGTTTGGTTTTAGTTTAGGAATAAATGTATTGAGGGGATTGACATCTAATGAACAGACATTTTTTTCATTACTGACTGATTCTTCTAGAACTATTTTCTTTATTGTAGGCATGTTTCTACTTGAATTTTGTCATTTGAATATTCAAGTCGTAAGATAATTCTTTACACATACACTAGAAGTTTAAAAACTGTAGTTATTGAGAAAGATGGCTATTTGACTTCTATTTTGGGCCCTTATAAAATAATGCTAATTGCTGCTTATTTTGGTTCCCAGAAAGGAGTAGGTTGGGTTTTTCTAAATTGATATGTGGTACTGGTACTGTTTCTCATCGTACTCAGTATAATAATGTAGTGTTAAATCTATTTTGTGGGCCATAATTGAGTTTTATTAGTTCTGAGAAAAAAATCAAAGGCTATTTTTAATTTTTCTCCGCGTTGAAATGTCATAGGTGGAACGAGAACTTTGTTCAGCCACAGCTGAATTTGAGGATTTCGTCTTACAATTTATGGACAGGTGAGTATGTGCTCCAGACCCGCTCTCTATTAGACATTGAAAGAAATGACTATCCTGTCCAAACAACTTGAGTCTCTCTGCATAACTACTGTCCTGGGACCGAGCTTCTGAAGTTATAAAAGGGCAAGTGATATGTGAACCTGCACAAATTGCATAGCTGTCATTCGAATAGTCATGACAATGGAGGGTTATCTAATTATCATCAAAAATGTTAAACTAGTTTTTAGTTGCTAAAATTATCCTTTCTTTGGATTATTTAGATGTTTTGGACTTATAGAAAGTAGCACATTGGAGCAAACAAGAGAAGAGACAGAAACTGAGAAAATGACTCATTTGGAGAGTTTGGTCGAATTAGGTCTGTCTTCTACGTTTAGTACAATCCTCACACAATGTTCCAAAGAAATATTTATGGTAAGAGTCTCATTGCTGCAAAAAATTAAATCCCAATCTTGTTTTCTTTGTTGTTTTAAAAATTGAGCTTTAAGTTACTTTAAATATTATATCATGCCATTTATCCTTGGTTTCATACTAAAATTTGAAAAAGATGAACAGTTGATTCTCATTATATTTGCAAATTTCATATTTGCAAATTCATCTGCTTGCTAGAAAATTTGTTTGTAATCCCAAAATCTGTACTCACGGTGCTCTTGTGCAGATGTGTAAATTTGGCAAAAATTATGAGTTGCACGTTTTCACGGCTGAGGTTGAATAATGTAACACACTTTGCCTTCTTGTTTCAGCTGTAATACTGTAGCAAGCTTTGTGTCTATTTATTTATTTTAGAGTTTATTTATTTTTGAGAGAGATAGAATGTGAGCAAGGGAGGGGCAGAGAGGGAGAATCCCAAGCAGGCTCCACGTGGTCAGTGCACAGAGCCCAACGTAGGGCTCGAACTCAAAAACCATGAGATCATAACCTGAGCCGAAATCAAGAGTCGGGTGCTTAACCAGCTCAGCCACCCGGGCACCCTGGCAAGTTTTATGTCTATTTAGTGCCAGGTTTTCACATTTTGTGCTTTTTGTTGGGGATTTTGTGGTTTAAAATGGCCCCCAGGAGTAGTATTGCAGCACTGTCTACTGTTCTAAGCGTAAGAGAGTTATGATGTGCCTCACAGAAAATAGCATGTTTTAGATGAGCTTTATTCAGGCATGGGTTACAGTGCCATTGGCTGACTTCACTGTCAGTGAATCAACAATATATATTAAATACACATAAAGCAAAATTATATATTTATCAGTTGATGAAAACCAGAGACTTGTTAGTACTTAATCCTGCATTTCCTCTAGGAACAGTGATTCAGTATTTGCTACATCAGTGCTCAAAACAACTTTATAGAATATATTAGATATAACAAGAATTGACTGCATTTTTTTAATCAATTAAATATTGTTTGGGAGGAAAGTTTTGGAAATTGTTTATGCCATCACATGATAGAAATTAAATCCCAAGTATAAAAATCTGGCAAACTGTAGGGGTGCCTGGTTGGCTCAGTTGGTTGAATGTCTGACTCGGTATCAGCTCAGGTCATGATCTCAGGGTTGAGAGCTACCAGTGCAGAGCCTGCTTGGGAGTCTCTCTTTCTGCCCTTCCCCCTGCTTGCACTCTTTCTCTCTCTCTCTGTCTCAAAATAAATGAATGAACTTAAAAAAAAAAAATCCCACAAACTATAATGAATGGGAGTTTGTGTGTCCTCCCAAGACATTCTGTAAACATTCACTTATTCAGTATTGGTTGACATGTTAATGTATAGTGTGGTCTTTAAGACCAGACTTTACTTCCGTTCATGTTTCATCTCCCTTCATCTGAGATTATGACTGTTCAATGTATTTATCTTGGGTAAAAGCTAAACTGCTTTACAGATGCATGAAATATTTACTGAGATATGTTAGTATAGAAATTAATGTAAATTTTCTCATTTAACCAAAATCTTTTGAAAGGAGTTGTGGATTAACGATTCTGAAAATTGTAAATGTCAAGAGTCCATTCTTTCATTCGGCACTTCTGTGATATGATTGTAAAATTGCTTTCTGTGATGTGATTGTAAAAAAGCAGGATTCAAAACCTGCTTCCAGGTCTTTTAGAGTAGAGATAAATATTTATAGTTTGTAGCATTGTCAGAATGACAAAGTCTAAATATTAAGTACTCCAAAAACTTCCCTTTGTTATGTTGGATTAGCCAGCAAGATAATTTGCATTTGCTTCCAACAGCTGTAGTTTTGTGTTTAATGTTTCTGTAGGAAATAAAATCTTGTGTCTGAAATGTTTTGTTCATGTTAGGGTTTTGTGCAAAGATTGTTCATAGATCTTGATGTTATATTGAATTATTTTTGTAATTCAGATGGTTAAATTTCCTACGTGGTTTTTTTTATAGTCTGAATCTCATTTTTCTTTTATGGTTCATAAGATGTTTAGTTTTCTTAAAAATGCTCATAAGACATTTTCATTTCTTACATATCTTAATAGGTCGCCCTTCAGAAAGTTTTTAATTTTTCTATTTCACATATATTTGAAACAAGAGTAGCAGGCCGCATGGTGGCTGACATGTGCCGTGCTGCTGTAAAGGTGAGTTTGGTTTTTTTTGGATGAATTAATGCATCAGTAACTAGCAGGTTTATATGGTTACTTATTTTTAGACATGTTTGTTATAACTTAAAATATATCATTCTTTCAGTAGCAGCTTACAACCCTTATTTGCCTCTGAAAATAGTGTTAGGGTATACTTTGTGAGTGTTGAATATTCGTGGCCTTCCAGAAAACTTACTTATACAAATTTGTTTTCAGTGCTGCCCAGAGGAGTCTTTGAAGTTATTTGTTCCTCACTGCTGCAGTGTTATAACTCAGCTTACAATGAGTAAGTCATAAGGTTACTATTCTGTATTTGCAATTTTAGGTGATTTTTTTTTTTTTTTTTTTGTTTCTAGAACTCTGTTGATGAAAACAGATTCTGTAAGCTAAGCAATAATTAAATTAAATCTTGTAGTTTGGGACAGGGATTACTCAAATTAAGGTATCATCCAGGTGACATCTTAGAAATTTTACTTTGTTAAATTAATATTTTCATATATACAAGAACCATTCAGAAGTTGCCATAAAAAAATATCAGTTATTTTGTGAGAACTGGAGGAGCAGGAGTCCTGACTGATGTGTTTATTTTCTTGCAAATTGAGTTTTTACCTTTTCTGGAGCAAGTTCAGCCACATGAGGAAGGAATGAAAGTCTCTCAAAAAGAGAGTCTCCTCAGCTGTTAGAGACACTAAAGACAAATATTGAAATATGATGCATTTAAGTTGGATACATGGTTCTCTTTCCTTGATACTGTTTTGCTATTTTTAGACGATGATGTGTTAAATGAAGAAGAGCTAGATAAGGAGTTGCTGTGGAATCTTCAACTTTTGTCTGAGGTATTGTAAGTCTTTGGATTAAGGAAATAGTAGTATGTAAATGTTGGCTTGGTTTTAGAATTTCAATGTTTTTTAATCGACATAAAAATATGAAAAATCTTAAGTTTTAGAAATTTCTTGATATGGCTACAAAATCAGATAATGTCATTTTCTTGTTATCAAAAGAGTGATATTTGTTGATGACTTTCCACGTGCAGCATTCTGCTTTTTACTGATTAATTCTGATATTAGTAACTTTCATTGAAAATTTTACCATTTTGGCAATTCTTTTTTTTTTTTTCTTCCCCCTGTCTACATTCTAAATTTGGCTCTCAGTGAGACTTCATTTTCCTTTATGGGTTAGTTCACTGGGTAGCGAACAGAGAACTACAATTAAGTTTTGTCTCTTTGAGGAGATAGACCTTTTTTTTCCTTATGAATTGTATCTACATTTAATTAACTTTCTAATTAGTTCTCATTAATATATAAGGAAAGCATATACATACATACATATATGTATGTAAAACTAGTTTGTTTGCAGATTTCTTATCGTGTCTAATCAGTTATCAGTAGATTTTACATCTTTAAAAATTTTTTTTTAGTTAATATATGTATTACTTAATTTACATCCAAGTTAGTTAGCATATAGTGCAACAATGATTTCAGGAGTAGATTTTTTAATGCCCCTTACCCATTTAGCCCATCTCCCCGCCACAACCCCTTCAGTAACCCTCTGTTTGTTCTCTATATTTAAAAAAAAATTTTTTTAATGTTTATTTATATTTGAGAGAGAGAGAATCCGAAGCAGGCTCCGGCTCTTAGATCAGCACAGAGCCTGATGTGGGGCTTGAACTCACAAGCTGTGAGATCTTGACCTGAACTGAAGTCGGACACCTAACCGATTGAGCCACCCAGGTGCCCTGTTCTCTATATTTAAGAATCTCTTATGTTTTATCCCCCTCCCTGTTTTTATATTATTTTTGCTTCCCTTCCCTTATGTTCATCTGTTTAGTATCTTAAATTCCTCATATGAGTGAAGTCATATATTTGTCTTTATCTGACTAATTTCACTTAGCATAATACCCTCCAGCTCTATCCACGTAGTTGCAAATGGCAAGATTCCATTCTTTTTGATTGCCGAGTAATACTCGTGTGTGTGTGCGCGCGTGCACATCTTCTTTATCCATTCATCCATCGATGGACATTTGGCCTCTTTCCATCCTTTGGATATTGTCGACAGCGCTGCATTGGGGTGTATATGTTCCCCTTTGAAACAGCGCACCTGTATCCCATGGATAAATACAGTTGCAATTGCTGGGTCATAGGGTAGTTCTATTTTTAATTATTTGAGGAACCGAAGAAATAAACTGTTTGGGAAAGGATGGTACTATGGCACATGAGAGCCTGAATTCAGAGAATGTGTTTTGATCTTAAAAAAGCATTGTTAGCTGCTATTTTGATATTTGCATTTTACTGGTCCCATATGATTTTCCCTTTTCCTATTTTTCTGATCTTTTTGTAAAGTAGCATACGTTAATGTTTAAAATAACATACATATATGTTTCCATAGGGGAATAATATAGGTGTTTTGCCAATTTTCACCCTTATGTGTTTTTCATGTAATAAACTTTACTTCTGGGGTGCCTGGGTGGCTTAGTCAGTTGAGCTTCTGACTTCAGCTCAGGTCATGATCTCAGGGTCTGTGAGTTCGAGCCCCGCGTCGGGCTCTGTGCTGACAGCTCAGAGCCTAGAGCCTGCTTCAGATTCTGTGTCTCCCTCTCTCTCTGACCCTCCCGCACTCGTGCTCTGTCTTTCTCTGTCTCAAAAATAAATAAACTTTATTTCTCTAGACCAAAAAAAAAAAGAATTGTTAGAATATACTTAAAATGACAGTCCTAAAATGAATTAAAGTCATTTGAAGAGACACTGTTACTATTTTAGGCTACTTTAGTAGCTAAACATTGTCCATTGCATTAATTATTGATTCTTAATCTTTTCACCAAAATGTCTTGAACTATTTTCTTCCTCTTTTAGATTACTCGAGTGGATGGGAAGAAATTGCTTCTTTATAGGGAGCAGCTTGTAAAGATTCTCCAAAGAACCCTGCACCTGACCTGTAAGCAGGGTTACACTCTGTCTTGTAACCTTCTACACCACCTTCTTCGCTCTACGACACTCATCTACCCTACAGAGTACTGCAGTGTGCCAGGTGGCTTCGACAAGCCTCCTTCTGAATACTTTCCTATAAAGGCAGGTGTTGTCAGTAATCAAGATTTCAAGTACATATTGGGCTATTTTTCTAAGGATTCAAAGTGTGGGAGTTTTTCTTGTGTATAAAGGTATCACTTCTTTAAAGTAGATTATTAAGTTTATTATTGGAATTTTTAAACTTGGAAAGTGCAACATAGCCCTGGAACGGCCTAGTTTTCTTCTTTTTTGTTTGTATATGAAGTGAGTTGGTATGCTATTTGTAACCTCTATATTCCATATAATTTTATTGAGGAACTCAGTAGACTCACAGAAACTCACTATTGCTCTTAGAGTTGAGTGGCTCTTCAGGGAGACCTTCTGGAGTGATAATGAAGGGGGGTAAGATGTTTTCATGCCCTTTTTTGTGCATTTTTTGCTACCTTAGGTTTGGATTACTTCCACATTTTCTGGAAGACCTTTTATGTTACATATGTATGTTCTTTTTTCAACTTCTCAACTTGCTGAACAAATGCTATTTTTTTCTAGGACTGGGGTAAACCAGGGGACTTGTGGAATCTGGGCATCCAGTGGCATGTTCCTTCTTCAGAGGAAGTGGCTTTTGCATTCTATCTGTTGGACTCTTTTCTTCAGCCTGAGCTCATCAAACTCCAGCACTGTGGTGATGGCAAACTTGAAATGTCTAGGTTAGTTTTCTTTCATAACCAGGAACTGTTACATAGTTGCAGATTAAAATTTTTGTGCTTTTCCTTTCTCTGTAGCGTACCCGAATGATTTATTTTCAGTGTGTGTTTATATCTGCCATAAATGCAATTAGAGAACTATTTAATATAGGGCAGTATAACAAATTCCTTCATGATTTTTAAGCCTTTTAAATAGAAAAACTTGGTTTTTTTTTTCTAGTTTGCTTTTTGTGACTTCTACTTAGCAGTTTAGCTTGAGCATTTTTTGGGAAGTGTATGGAAATGCCTATTTTTCTAGATTCAGATTAGATGTTTTTTTAGTTTTTTTTCTGTAATTCATATTATTGACATTAACATTACTTAGTGAAATATCTGAGACGTTTTTCTTTTCCAAGAGGCTTTAACAAGGAACAATTATTTAAGATCATTAGACTTTTATAGTTTAAATCTTTGAAAGTTCCTAAAATAATATTAAGAAAGTTACTATGTGTCAAATACCAGGAAATTTTAATAAGCAAATCCAGTAGGAATGGAGAAGGAAAGAAGTACAGTTGATGACTGAACTGCTTTTTGGAGTAAATGTTTAGTCCATTTTTGAAAGATGAACTATGTTGGGAGATCTTCTATAACACTGTTTTTTTTCCCTTTTTGTTAGTGGTAGTGATCTTTGGGTGAATAGGTGATTGCATTCAGAATTGATTCACAAAGGGTAATCACTTGTTGTTACTTGTGATTATTTAGAGCTTGTTTAATTATAAGCAGGTCTGTATTACCAGTAAATACTTATTTCATTACCTTGTATTATTAAGTGGGCCTTAAGACATTTTTTCACCTTAATATTGTATATCCCCACTTAAGGTTCTTGTACTCCACCCTAGACTCTAGAAGACCTCTTGTTAGAAGGGGGTTTGGAGTCTTCTAAAATATGAGGATACCTTTTGTCTTTTCCAGAGATGATATTCTACAGAGTCTGACTATAGTGCACAACTGTTTAATTGGGTCAGGAAACCTCCTACCTCCACTGAAAGGAGAGCCAGTTACTAACTTGTAAGTAAAAATAACCACTTTACATATTTTGCTGTTTTGCCATTTGGCATGATTTTAAGTCTTAGTCAAATAACGAGTCACTGGTTTTGTTATTGGTGTTGTTTCTGTATCACTTGAACCGTTTTGTCATTGTTAGGCCAAAAATACCTGAGGCAGAATTTAGGTCTATAAACTTTAAGGCTTTATTCAGTTTTTCATGTGATACCAGTGTAGGATAATTTTCATTGTTAATCGGTTTAAAAATATTGATACTAAGTTCATCCTGTAGTTTCTGAGTTAAGATAAATGCTCTTTAAAAAAAAATTCCTTTTTTTTGGTCAGCAATCACTGTTCATTAAGGATTTTACTGGAAAAATCTGCGTGTTTTTACATAAAAATTTGTTGAGTGTTATTTTGAGCTTTTAAATTCTACTAAGTTGCTTTTCTGATTTTAAGTGCTTTTCAGACTATAACTATTATGAATGAATGTCTTTATTTAGTCCATTGTTAGTGCAACCATTTAAGTTGAAAAAATTGAGTTTAAATGAAATCAGCAATATCTAACTCTAGCTCAGTTATTAAGTAGATAGATGCTAGTTTCAGATCTAGTTTCATTATACTGCCTTAGATCATTTTCTCTCAACATCAACATCTCCTTGCTGAGCAAGTTCATGAAAATCCCATAAAAACAAGTAAGTAACGCCTGCCCCTCAAAAAACACAAAGGGAGGAATTTGTTGATTTGCAACAAAATTCTTAAACACTTCAAGGAGTGGTTTTAAAACATGGCTTGCTTGTGTTTCACATATTTTGTATAATCATTGCTTGGAGTCCTGCTTTCTCATGATTCCCATTTAATTTCCTTTAAAAACTGTTGCTAGGCATTGAACTTTAGATTGCTAATTAGATTTAAGAGGGAGAAGTAGGGTCATCTCAGGTAAGGAAATGTGTTTTGAGTTTGTCTAGGAATTTGCTGAGTTCTTCTAAAGCACTTTTGGTTTTCATCAGTATTATAGTTTGATCTAAGGGCAGTTTTACCAAAATTCATTTTTGTTAAGAGAGATTGATTTTAAACAGTATTTAAAAATGAGAGACCTATGGAAATGGTTTTGATTTTCCTGATGATCTTAGCAGTATGTAATATAGTAAGAATTTAACTCTTATGGCATGCTAAAAACCTACTTCATATATAACAGATTTATTACATCAGTAAATTGAGTTCTTCTATAACATGTTGACATTGAGAAATATGATAGTTTAATCCAATAATTTATCTAAGAGCAAAAGCATGTATCTTCTGTATATATGATTAGCAGATTTTTAGTATTGAGTTATCCTGAGGATGCACTGCTGAAGGGTCCAGTCGAGAGACTGACAGGTTTCTGTGCAGTTCATATCAGTATGCACATGTGCCATGTGCACTGTGATAGGGAATCAGAGGAAGGTCTTTATCCTTTGAACTAAGTGCACATCAGGACAGAAGTTCCATATTTTGGTTATGATAAAACCAATTAGGTTTGTATATAATGAAATGCATTTTCAATAAAGAGAAGAATACCATGTTGTTAACATTTTATGAATGCCATGGAATAGAAATAAGTAGACTGTTTGCCTATATTATTAGACATGATAAGCCTTAAAATGGGTCTTGAGCATCTTTATAGGTTTTTCCCAGAAAAGTTGAGAAGGAAAGATAATTAAACTGGAAAGTTTTGTGTTTCAGAATTTTCACTTCCAGAGTGAAATTTTAATACCCTAAAAGATAATGAAGTAATAAAAAATTTATATTTAGTATAAATATGAAATGCTTTCTGGTATATTTAATAATACTTAATAATGAAATAAAATACAGAACGAAACTTAATTTGTTTTAATCATTGAGTGATATACATTTTTAGGGCCCTTTATATATATATGTAATAGTTACATACATGTAGGCAGCAATAATGATTATACAAAGTAGAATCAAAGATTAATGAGCAGCCCTTGGCCTTTCAATTGCCAGAAGAGGGGGTTTATAAAGTCTTACAAAGGCTTTTAAATAATTCTTAACAGAATCCTTCCCTTTAAAACCAATTTCTATCTGGTGTCTCCTTCATCTGAAATTTTAATTTATTTTGACAGCATAGGACTTTTTACATTTATTTTCTTTAACATTTCAACTTTTTTTGCACATAGCAAATTAGTTGTCACTGAAGTATCATAAAGTTAGCTTTATAAATTTTAAAAATTCTTATTCTAATATAGGTAATTGTTAAGATTTCTTAAATGTAAATTGATTTGAAAAAACTAATCAGGGTGCCTGGCTAGCTCAGTCAGAGGAACATGCTGACTCTTGATCTCAGGGTCATAAGTGTGAGCCCCATGTTGGGTGTAGAAATTACTTAAATAAATAAAACTTAAAAAAAAAAAAGAAAAAGAAAAAACTAGTCAAATAATTTCAGTTGATGATGCCATTGTTTTGTGATAATAAACCACACTGCCTAGTGTGAAGGAAGAATATCTGTAGCATAATTCTTGGAGATTATAGCAGCAAGTCTCTATAAGAAACAGAGTCAAATATACCAGGTAGGGGAGAAAAGGAAAGGTATAATTGTGATGAATTAGTTAGATGCCTAAGATGCCTGAGGAAATCACTCTTGTTAATAACAAACACTTTGGCTGTGGTATTGTGGGACATGGTGTATTTTCTGAAATACCAGACCAGTTTTTGGAAGCACCTACCAACCCAATTCTTCCTTTAAAATTAATCTTATATTTTTCTTATATAAAACTCAGTTAGGTAAAACGGTCCGGCTACTTAATTTTTTTCATCAGATCTTTCATTATTAAATTAGTTTTGCACGTGGACTAGTAGTATTTGTCTTCTAGAAAATTGCAATAATGAGAAACTGGGAACTTGGTTCAGTTCTGAGTTTTCCTGATCTTAGTTCCTGATAGAATATATGGCATAGTCTTAGAATCCCATTGTTCAGGTAAATGGCTGCTAGATGTGAAAACCAGTTTTCTGTGCATTGTATTAGAGACTGACAAAACATAAAATCTTAGGTGACTTGATTGTCCTAGGTATAAAGTAAATGATATACCTAATGGTATCTTCATCGTACTTTTTGGCCTTTGGCAGTGTAGGGTTACTAAATATCTTATATTTATTATAAATTTTACTGTTTCAAAGGATGGGTAAAAGGTCCCTTGAGAGTAATGAAGGGTAAATTTCTTTAGAGCAATTTGAATTTTGGGCAGTTTTGTCAGGTACCAAGGTTGCTGAATTAATCTTCAAATGGAACCTCTCTATTTTGCTGTTGGAACCTTTAGTTAATGACTTAATAGAAATATGTGTGGTATAGTTTATACTTCTAGTTCTACCTTTATAGATGTGGAAGTTGGATTATATCTTTGTAGGGTCACACAGGAATGTTGGACATTTGCCTTTAATCCTCAAATCGTCATTAATTTCTCCTTTTGCAGTCCACTCTTTATAATCTTTTAGGTCTAACCAGCTATCACAGGATGCAAAAAACTAACATCTATAAAAACAGGGTTACTCAAGGTAGAGGAGTCACCATTTTTCATCTGAGATATTTCTTCTTTACTTTGTGCCCCCTTTCCTCTGATAGATCTGTTAAGTCATTCTTAGTTAAACCATTCTTAGGATCTCAGCTTTTACTAACTTCTCAGTCAAAGAAAACTTCATATTTAAGTTGAGACCATTTCATTAATATGTGAAAGGATGTGTTGTTCTGCGATGAGGGGCAGGGCTAGCTAACCTCTCTTGGCACCTCCAGGAAACTACCCAGCTCTGCTGGGGGAGCTGCACACAGGAAAGGAAACAGTTACTACTCCACGGTGAGTAACCCTGTTTTCTCCTTATTTCACCTTCTGACTGTTTTCATTGATTTTTAAAAGCTTGTGTGTCAGACGTGGAAATAGCTCTTTTGCTCAGAGTTAATTTTAAACCTAGCAACCTTTAATTCCCATGGTAGAGTAAGAGCCAGCTTTTCATTTGTGTTCATAGCTATTACTGATGCCTAGGACTGAAATGGACAACAGAACACAGAAATGGGCCAATGTTTCTTGTGAAACACTTATAACCTTGAAAGGGAAAAAAAAAATCTTTGTGTATTAGTGGCTTGGTTTTTATACTTTTTATGTTTGCTTTCATGATGGGGGGGGATTGTTGGGAAGAGTAGGCTGTTCTTTCACCTACAGAAAAAAATTATTGTTTGTACTTGTTTCATGACAGTTCACCTAGCCTTCGTTTGCATATCTGATAAGCATTGTGTATTTTGTTTTTCTTTTATTAGTCATTTCTTCCTTTTTCACCACCCTCTCTCCCACCAGTGATTGTTTTCATAGTTCTACTCTAATCCGATCTGGAGAAGATTGCCATCTAGTGGTACAAATAACATGGCTGTTGAAAATTTCTAGGTTTTTTTTTTTTTTTTTTCTTTTTTAGTGGCACAAATGTTGAACGCATTTTCTTACAAATGAGGTGGTGACCTTGTGCTGTCTAGTGCTTTGAAGCTGATTTAACTTTATTATTGTTGTGTAAATGGTATTATTTATAATATGTTGTGTTGGAATTTTTGTCAGACTTTTATTTGGTTCTTGAGGTCAAATTATGATTGTTTGTAAAATGCACCAAGAAGAAAAGAATGAATTTCATGTGGGTTGGGGGTAGTGATGGTATTTGATTTAAATTATACATATTGCTACTATAGCTTTAAATCAGAACGCACATCTGTAAGTGCTATTGTCACTTTAAATATGCTCCTCCTCTAAGATTGTGTAAGTAACTAAAAATGGCAAGAGCAGTTTTCAGTGTCAAAGTACAGGGCAGTACATATATACTTAGTGTGGCCACAAAAAGATACAATCACAGTATTACTTGGGTAGTGGATAGAGATTTCTTTTAGGTAATTATTCTTCTAAAGACCAGAGGAAATATTTTGTATAAATATGTATTTACACTTCTGAGAAACATTTAGTATAAAACCTGTCAATCCAATCAGAGTTTAATTAATTTGTTAGAGAAGAAGAGATCTATTAAAACAGAATCTTAGGTAAAGAAAGGTAAAAGGAATTTGTGATGGATCAGAACAAATAAAGCTGAAATACATGTCTGACCAGATGCTTTTTGTACACTTAAGATAGGAAAGATGTGTTTTAATTCAGGTTTCAAAAATAAAAGCCTAAGCTGATTTTATTTAAATGTACTTCTTAATATTTCAAAATTCCATACAGGTTGAGATATTTTAAAACACTTGTAATCAGTGATAATATTTCTTCAGATTTTCTAGTAGGGTAACAGTTCAGAATGACACAGGAATTTTAAAGGTTAGCATCAGGGCTCTTACATGAGACTTGTTTATGAATGTGATTATACTGCCGTTACTAGAGTCAGAAATGCATACAAGCAAAACATTGCAAATTCCCAACTGATAGTCTTTTTTTGTTTGTTTGTTAGTTTGTTTGATAGTTAGGGTTATTGCTTTTTTATGTTATTTGTAAGAAGAATTTTATGACTAGTTAAAATGCATGCTTGGTTCAATATTATTTGGTATTAGGTACAGACAGGTAAGGTACAAAAGCATTCTTACTTTACAAAGCTACTGATGTTTATATAGCAGCAGTGAGGAGACATCAGCTCTCATGTGATTGCTTATGGCAAACATTTCCTGTGCTGTAACAGGAAAGGAAGGATGGGGGGTGGGGGATGGTCTTATGTTTTATGCTTGTTGCCTGAGCACAGTCTTTTTCTCTTTGGTGGTGAAATCTAATTTCAGTAGAGATGTTGGACTCCTTCATTGTAAGGGAATCTGATTTTAGTTTTAACTGACTGGATTTTGGATACATACATATTATTTAATCATACACAATTTTACAGAATGTTCCAGTTTGCAAGATGTTGCCAAAGGTTGAAGCTTTATAGGATGAAAACACAAATTTTATGAATCTGAATTTGAACTTGAGTCTCTGAAAAGCAAATTCATATTTTATGTTATAAGATATAACCCTTCTGGGGTCCCTGGGTGGCTCACTCAGTTGAGCGTCTGACTCCTGATATTGGTTCAGGTCACGATCTCATGGTTCGTGAGTACAAGCCCCACACTGCGCTCTGCGCTGACATTGTGGAGCCTGCTGAAAATTCTCTCCCTCTGCTTCCCCACTTGCGCTAGTGTGCATTCTCTCCCCCTCTCTCAAAAATAAACGTTAAAAAAATAAAAGACAAATTTAAAAAGTATATAATCGTGATTTATTAGGCTTGGTTTGAAACACAAACAGTATTGCTAGTGAGGAACGTAGTAAAATAATTGGCAGTTTATTAATCTTAATATTATTGCCCACTTAAATCCCAGAATTCATAATTACCAAATATTAAGATAGAGATAACTTAATTCAAGTTTAAAAAAATACAATATAGACAGGGGTGTGTTGATTTAAGATTAGTTTTTTTCTTCATGACAAGTGATGTGTAGTTCATGAATGAGGAGTAATCACTATAAGATTTCTGTTTATTACTAATTAGCTTTGTGTTGGATATGCTTACCCCATGTTCCCTTGGCATTTGTGCCTATGCTCTTCCTCTTAGAAAGTATTATCTTTTTGTTTATAAAAAGTCATTGAATTGATACGTATTTTGTAATAAAATGTTGAAAATAATTTTCATTGAAGAAAATTTAGATTTCAGATATAAAGATTATATTCCCTAGTAAAATCTGTTCTTACATACCTTAACAGTGGCTTTTAATTGTCTGATGAGTTTAAGTAGCTAGGTCTGGTTCTGGTAACATAATTCTTTGTGGCAGGTCTTTATTTAGGAAACGCAGTGATTTTCTATCTGATAGTTTTTCAAAAGAAGTAGTGGCATTTTACTGCAGGTGTTAGGAGAGATCAGTGTGGGTGGTTTTAAGGGGAAGGGTAATGATTATTTAAAGAAGCTTGTCAGCTGTATATTCTTTAGTAAAACTTGAGTTTTTGGTGTCTAGTTTTAACCTTTATTATACCATTATAAAGCCTACTTTTCTTTGGATAAATGTATAAATGTTTATCATCAGATTTAAGCTTTTACACTTGAATATTAAATATTGTTATGTTTATTTGGGTGGTGAATTTTCCCCCATAAAGTCATTAATTTAATTAACATTTTCTTTAAGATGAATTAATATTGTCCTTACTGAAACAGATAGCATTAATCTTCAGAAGGATAGAGTAAAGAGTTGAAGTATTGAAGATGAGAAATGTGTTTATTAAAAAAGCATCATCTTTGTTTGGATTTAAACATTCTAGCAATGACACTTTTCCCTTTCATCCTTCTTATTGGTATTATTAATAAATGCAAGCACTCTTGTTTTTATACAGGGTACCAAGTATGGTGTCCTTGGAAGAGACAAAGTTGTATACTGGACTTGAATACGGTATGTAAATTCTGATCTGAATAAATTTTATGGGGAGAATTTTGGTCAGTTACTCTGTAATAATTAACATGGAATAATTTGTAGTTAGAATTTTCCTAGTCTCTTTTCCATATAAAATGAATATTAGTTAATTATAATAGCTGTCTTTGCTTTTCCTAGAGAAACTGGAAATTTATTTATACAAGAAAAGTCAATAAAAGATAAACGTTTGGATGCTTTCTTATTTATTTGTGAGAGGGAGTGGGGAAGGGCCAGAGAGAGAGGGAGAAAGAATCCCAACCAGGTTCCGTGCTGTCAGGACAGAGCCCAACACAGGGCTCAATCCCGTGAACCATGAGATCATGACCTGAGCCAAAGTCAAGAGTTGAATGCTTAACTGACTGAGCCACCCAGGCTCCCCAATATTTGGATGCTTTCTGTGTGCAAAGGCAGTTTTTCATATCTAGTCATGTGCATTTATGTTGAGAATTGATTTAGAACTGATACTTTATATTTGATGTGAATGTAGGAATGGTACATCCTTTATTCTAACGATCTTTGTGTCTTCCTGTCATAGTGAATTAAATTTCATATAAGTATGTAAAACGTGTTAATTTAATGTTCTGAATCTACATTAATAGAAATTTAGCACATTTCCTTATTGCTAGATTAACAGTGGAATTAATTGCTAAGGTGTAATTTTTGTTTGCTTGATTTGGGTTACCCCTAACCAATTAGAGAATCCTGCGCATTTATGATCACTACTTAGTGGCTAGAGCCTTTGAAATATTGGCAAAGTGGTTTTTTTCTCCTTCCTCCTTTACTGCCCAATAAAGTTTTATAAGCAGGTCTTTGTAAATGTGAAGGTTTTAAAAGTTACTCTGGATCATGCCTAGACACTAATCCAACTGTGATAAAAGGCAGACCCATTTGGTTTTTTTCCTTGATACATTATTTATTCTTGACATAAACTTGATAGAAGCTTCAACATTCTGGGGAGCATTTGGTGTGTCTAAAATGCCTTGTCTCATTTTCTAAAAAATAGATCTATCCAGAGAGAACCACCGAGAAGCAATTGCTAGGGTCATAAGGAAACTTCTCAGTAAGTACATGTATGCTTTTAACTTATTTTTACTAATAAATATTTAGGCATTTTGTAGCATATGTGCTTTTACTTTATTTAAATTCTAAAGAGAATATAAGGTAGTATTTTTTTTCTTAACTAATAGATTCCTGTTATATCAATATTCTTGTAGTAATTCCAAATATTTTAAACAAAATCCTTCTTCTTTTATTATAGACCACATACTTAACAATTCAGAGGATGATACCAAGTCTTTGTTTCTTATCATAAAGGTACAGTTATCCTTTAGTAGGTGCATGATTATTAATGTGACTAGGTTTGACATGATCACTTGTAAATGTAAAATTTAAAATTCTTTGACACAGGTTATTGGAGACCTTTTGCAGTTCCAAGGATCTCACAAGCATGAATTTGACTCTCGTTGGAAAAGCTTTAACCTAGTAAAGAAATCAATGGAAAATCGGGTCAGTATTTTCACCTACAAACTCTGAATTAATTTTTTAAAATGTGTATAATATTGATGTAGCCACTTGATCTAGCGATTGCTCAACATACGGATGAAGTTTCCCTATGCGTAAAAATAGTAGATTTTCAAATATTGTATCGTTGTATAATCAGAAGGATCGTAGAAAAATGTTTTCCTGATATAAACTCTTCTGTGAATTTCCATGAGTCTCTGAACTCTTATTGGGTATTTGGAGTGTGATAACTTGGCAGGCTGCTGTGTAACAAGTTGAGGGAATAAAAGATAGGAGGAATTGTCCACAGGCATGAATTTAAGCATCTCATTTTATGGAGATCTCAGAAAAATATGTCTTATGTTATTTTTGCACTCCAGACCTCAGTACAAGCTTTTCGAGAATTTGGAAGAAAGAATACTTAAGCCAGCCCTTTGACGTTGACAGCAGTGTTCTTCTGTGGGAGACTTTTATTGAATTTGAGTCTAAAAAGGTTGTAGGAGTGTGTTACTTAGGCAAAGGTTGCTACGTACATTATTAGAAGGAATGGCATGTAAAATAGGGCAGGGAGGGGCGCCTGGGTGGCTCAGTCGGTTGAGCGTCCGACTTTGGCTCAGGTCATGATCTCACGGTCCCGTCCGTGAGTTCAAGCCCCGCGTCAGGCTCTGTGCTGACCGCTCAGAGCCTGGAGCCTGTTTCGGATTCTGTGTCTCCCTCTCTCTCTGACCCTCCCCCATTCATGCTCTGTCTCTCTCTCTGTCTCAAAAATAAATAAATGTTAAAAAAATAAAAAAATTAAAAAAAATAAAAATAAAAAAAAAATAGGGCAGGGAGACAAACAAACATGGCATGCTTTGGAGAACAGTGGCTAGTGAACAGAATGGCATGAGGTAACAAGGTCGTTTATAGTTTCATCCCAAGAAAGTCTTCAGTTTTATATTCAGCATTGGGGGAGTCATTAAAATTTCTCAGGTAGATCTGATTTGAATATTGGAAAGACCAGTCTTTGATCAATCAAAATTAAAATGAATTCAATGAACTTTGAAGAGCTCTGTCATCACTGTGAAAAATAAGCAATAGGAAATTGAGACTGTAAGCAGGGAGGGCAGTTAAACTATTATAAACAGTCCAGATGGAAGAACACAACCTGAATCAAGTCAGTGGCATTGGGATGCAAATAAGGTGTTTTGAAAAAGAAGAAATTGTGGGGACTTAATGACTAGTGAGAAGAAGGTATGAAAGAGGAGCAATCTTTGAGTTCCAGCCATTTGCCATTGGTGAGCAGGTGGAAGGTAGGGTGGTAGGGGAGAACATAAAAGATAATTCTTAGAAAAATAACAGATACTAATTTCTGTAGTAAACATACACAGTTAACCTGGAAAGGCTATGTATAAATGTAACAGGGTCAAGCAATTTTCTTAGTAGTCTGATTTTATACTTTTCAGTATTTGACTGAATAAGGACCAGCTTAGTTCCTTTCCCACGCATGGATCCATTAATAAACTACCAGAGAAAAACACAGTGTTGGATGACCCATTTAAAGGGGATATTTCTTCAAAAGGGGCGGGGGGCGGGGTAATATTTCTCCTATTAGCCATAAAATTAACTGAAATAGTATCTTTGAATATAAGCCTGATCACTTAGAATAAATGAAATTCCTCTATTACCCACCAGCCCACCATGGACCTTTACTGCACTAATTTTTCTATAAAGGAATCAAGGGAAGCCACTGGTGTGGAACTTCCAGACAATGTTGAAGTGTCTTCTACTTTGTTTTTTAGCTCCATGGGAAAAAACAACATATCAGAGCACTGTTGATTGACAGAGTAATGTTGCAGCATGAGGTAAATCTCTTTAAAATCATGACGACGTTTTTAAATGACAGTTTTCCAGATGAATGTCATTATTTGTGTTACTTCATAGTTAAATGAACTTTTTACCTTTTAGTAAAAAACTTTGGGGTTTGATTTTACACTGTTTAATTTTCATAGCTACGAACACTGACTGTTGAGGGTTGTGAATATAAAAGGATACATCAAGATATGATCAGAGATCTACTTCGTTTATCTACAAGTTCATACAGTCAGGTAAAGCCAGTCAACTCGACCTCCCCCTCCCATTTTATTACAGGGCAATCTGAATATCCCCATTTCAAATCCAAGGAGGTTTAAGTAATTTATTGGCATAGAAAACACCTTTCAAATTGCAAATATTCTCAAGCTAATTTTAGTAGTCTTTTTTAAATAATGTTGATTTTTACAGTTCGTTATTGCTTCTCAAATTTCTTTAAAAATGTAAAGTTAGTAGATTGTGTAATGTTGCTCCCACTTAATCAGATCACATGATGAAGGCCAGTCTGGGAAGGTGGTATAATTCCTCCTAGGTGTTATGCTTGGGTTTCAGCAACCTGCTGCCATCTGAATTATGGGGTCCATCCTTTCAGGTAGCCTAGGACCAAGAGATTATCTCTAAGCAGAGACAACTGGAAAAACCAAAATTCACGAACAGCTAATCACTCTGTCTTTATAAAATAATGTAAATTAGGAAACTAGTCTCTAACTCAAAGATTGCACCTCAAGTAATGTTTAAAAGAGTTTGAAATACGTACATTGTGTCACTTTTACTATAGTTAGTTATTATTTGTTACTATTTGGTTTGTGGGTTATAAACTTATACTGAATCTTCTGTTTGGGTTCAAGAAAGTCTTTATGTTTCTCTGTGTAGACAGGAGAGAAAATCTTAACTCTTCTCATCAAAAGTAAGTCAGAAGAGAAAGTTGACTAGTCTGCTGATTATGTTAAGGAATAAGCACATATCAGCTCTATTCAGTCTCTCCTTTATCAAAAATATCTGAACCTGTGTAACCTAAACCATGGATGTGGTTGGTGGTAATATGCATTCCTTTTAGTAAAAAGATAGTCCTTTACTTGTTTTTGCTAAGGTATGTGCTTGGATGTATTTTTCTGTTACTACACCAATATTTAAGTTATTTTTGATAATTCATTTAGAAACATTTTGTAGTTTGTCTACCATTTAATAAATATCCTCTGTACTTTCTTCAGGTCAGAAATAAGGCTCAGCAAACGTTTTTTGCTGCCTTGGGCGCATACAACTTCTGTTGCAGAGATATCATTCCCTTGGTTTTGGAGTTCTTACGGCCCGATAGACAAGATGTCACACAACAGCAATTCAAGGTATAAGGTTTTCTGTTTTACTTTAGCCTGAAAATTTTCAGATATACAGAAAGTTGAAAGAATTATACAGTAAACATCCATATGTCCACCACTCAGATTCTGTATTTAACATTTTGCTGCGTTTGTCTTATCACATATCTCTCTATATCCATCCTTTTTTTTTTTTATGTCAAAGTAAATTGAAGACATCCATAGCCTTCACCTTTAAACATACAGTTGTTTTTTCTCCCTAATAGTTGACTTACCTATGTTTATGATTGTTGTTACGGTGGAGAAAATGCAGGCTGCTATTTGAGTTGAGCACCAGTGGTAAATAGCCTGGCTGGCCTGTAGGAGAGGCAGGTTAAAGACCAAAAGGTGTAGGGTAATGAGACCAGCGTGTTGGAAGGCCTGAGACCGGAAGAAACCTAGTGAGTTTGAGTAACTGAGTCAAAGCTCGTATGATTGGAGCAGAGGGGGAAGGGAACGACATAAGATAAGGAAAATAGTATATCCCACAGGAGTACAATAGAGTATAGATGAAATATAACGATTGCTTATACTGTTAGAAGTAGGTTGATTGAACATGATTTAGGAGAGAGAATTGATAAGACTTGGTAGTTGAATATGAAGGTAGTGAACTGAAAGGAGGTATCGTAATTATACAGGTTCTAGATTGTACAGCTGGTTATTGGGTCATCAGAGAGAGAACAGGAAGACTAGATGATGAATTTGTTTGAACAAGTTATATTTGAAGTGTTTCCTGTAAACTAAGAGTCATTATCAAATAGGCAGGCAGACCTCATTTCTCCACAACACACCATTTCAGCATGTGTTGATGACAGTGAAACCTTTGGGCACGGGTAAGAGAGCCAAGGAGGAGAGTGAGAAGAGAAGAGGACCAGGGTAACAATAGTATTGAGAAAACTCCATTAGAACCCCAAGAAGAAGAGGTAACCAAGGAAGGAAAGATCCGAAAGATACTAAGAAGCGAGAGGTTGCAGAAGCCACGGGGAGATCTTTCCCTGAGAGAAGAGAGACTCAGCAGATCATTTGCTTTCCGGAGGGAGTTAAGATTACAGCTTTACGTGTTCCTTGATGTTGGCTTATAATACCAGTCAACAAACCATAGCTTGGGCTCAGTTGGTAGCTTTGATAAGTAAAGTTGCATTGGAACACAGTCATGTCATGTCTGTGGCTGCTTTCACACTACAATGGCATAGTTGTGACAGAGACCATATGGCCAACTATTTACTGTTAACCCCTTAGAGAAAAAGTTTGCTGACCTCTGATGTAGATGTAGCATTCAGGAGTACTGTGGAATGTCTAACTCGTAGAGTGGTACGTTGTCCACCATGTTGGGAGCAGCTTAAAGGGACAAAATCAGGTAGATCAAGTAAGACCAAGAGTGAAAAATGTCTATTAGGTCAGTAAAACCAAATTACCAGTGACCTATGAGAACCTGTAAAGAGGAGTAGAGCACATGGTGGGTAATAAGCCAGATCAGAATGGAGTTAGGATGAATGTTCAGAAAATAACATAATAGCTCTTTTCATGAAAATGGGGTATCTTTGAAAAGGGTACCTCGTGTCATCAGAATCATTCTGATTAATTCAGCGTCTGTGAGTAAAAAGTACACAGTATAATTAAGTAACCTAGTTTTTATATACTTAAAATACATCACAACCAGATTTTAGAAATTATTCCAGACATGCCCTAAAGTGCTAAGAGTGGCATATTTTATGGTCTCCGTGATATAATTGTAGTAGAAGAGAATTGGAACGGAAGCTCTATCTTTAAAAACAACAGCTTTACATTTCTGTGTTATCTTACTAATAGCTATTCTTTGAGCTAATCCTCTACTACATGATTTAGGGAAAATATTACTGAATGCGAATTAAAGGTCAAGTTCAAGTTTCTAAAAGTAACATGTTAAGTGTGTGAACCTATTTTACCAACCAGTATCAGACACTTAAATAGTAGTAAATTTAAAAACAACTCATAGGTGAATTGGCTACAGCTAAACGGTGCTCTTACTTCCCATATTAATTATTTTTTCCTGCAGGGTGCCTTGTATTGTCTCCTTGGAAATCACAGTGGTGTATGTTTGGCAAACCTTCATGATTGGGACTGTATTGTACAGACGTGGCCAGCAATTGTTTCTTCTGGGCTTAGCAAAGCGATGTCCCTGGAAAAACCATCAATAGTGAGACTATTTGATGATCTTGCAGAAAAGATACATCGGCAATATGAAACAATTGGCTTGGACTTCTCAGTAAGCAAAAACCATTTTTTTAATTCAGATTTTAGTGGAAATTAACATTTGCTTTCTGTTTCCTTTTTGTACTCAGTAATCATTATGGTAGGTAGCAGGGTGGAGTGTGAATTTGGAGCATGGCCAGGAGACAGGTAGGACGTTTTTCTTCCAAGAGGCAACAAAAGGTTATTACACTGTTGAATTTACCATTATTCTTTGTATATGCATGGGCTCGTTTTTTCAGAGTTGATTATATTTTAGAAGGTCACTCTTAATAGTCAAAGTCACATAAGTTTGATCAGAGGGTTCATCATTTATAGTGATGAAAATTAAAATTGGATGATTTGACACCTGAGGAAGGCTATCAATTTCAGTGGTGCTCATATGGAGAGATATAGCAGGTACATATGTATACACCCATCATAACTGAGGGTGGATAAAAGTGGTGTGAGTGCAGATGAATTGCCTTCTTCTCTAAAGTAATTGTGTTTGACATCCATCCTTTGGTTTGAAAACCACTGCTCTAGGGGCGCCTGGGTGGCTCAGTAGGTTGAGAGACTGACTTCGACTCAGGTCATGATCTCATGGTTTGTGAGTTCGAGCCCCGTGTCGGGCTCTGTGCTGGCAGCTCAGAGCCTGGAGCCTGCTTCTGATTCTGTGTCTCCCTCTCTCTCTGCCCCTCCCTCACTCAGGGTGTGTCTCTGTCTGTCTCAGAAATAAACATTAAAAAAAATTAAAAAAAAAAAAAAAAAAGAAAACCACTGCTCTAAACATATTTCTTTCCTGTAAAACATAGTCTTGTTATTTGCAGCTGTCATTAGATTATGTGTTTTTCTTTTTTTTTTAAGATTTTATTTTTTTAAGTAATCTCTGCACCCAGCGTGGGCTCAAACTCAAAACACGGAGATCAAGAGTTGTGTGCTCTACTGGTTGAGCCAGCTAGGCTCCCCAGCTTATGCTTTCTTTAAAAAAAGTTTTGGGTTTGTTTTTTTTTAATACATAATTTACATAACAAAAATACACCGTTTTAACTTAACACAATAGCATACTGTATATTCACAACAGTATATTCTCAGGGCTCTGCAACCATCACTACTCTCATTTCAGAACACTGTCATCACTCAGAAAGAAACCCTGTACCCAGGAGTAGTCACTGCTCTTCCCCCAGCATTCCTAGTCCTTGGAGATCACTAATATGGAGTCCCTGGAGATCATTTACATGAAAATGGAATCATACGATAGGTGGCCTATCGTATCTGGCTTCTCTCTCTGAGCATAACGTTGTCAAGATTTGTCCATGTTGTAGCATGTATCAGTACCTCACTTTTCCCCCTCGCTTTTCTTTTTTGTAAGATCCCGAAGTCCTGTGTTGAAATAGCAGAATTACTTCAACAATCAAAAAACCCCTCTTCCAACCAGATAATGCTTAGTTCAGAAGAAATTAAAGAAGGACTTAAACGCCAACAAGAAAAGAATGCTGATGCCCTGAGGTAATTATGAATGCCTATTTTATCCAGATAGATGGCATTAAAGACAGCTGGTTTTAAGTATTTCTGAAATATAGATGCACCATGAATACCTCATGAAATTTACACATTGATTCTAAAAAAATACAGACTGTTAGGAAATAATTCTTGTGAAGGTCCCTGTGTTACTTTTAGCTATAGAAGTGGAAAACACCATCTTAAAATTATCTCAAAAGACTGGTTTTAGATTTCTGGAACCCAAGCAGTTCAGTGCTTCAGTGATAGCATTCAAGCGGGAGCCTTTCTAGCTTGATTTTTGTCTTTGCCTTATGGTTGTGCGTATTAATTTTTTTCTAACATGCCTACGTAAGAATAAACTATTATAGCCTACCTTGTGTATACCTAGAGTACCATATAGGTAGACCACTTCTAACATTGATTACTACTCACAGGTTTACTTTTGAATATCTGTTGGGAACAGTTGTACCTAGAGCTTTGTGTTGTTTTCTCTCTGCTGTTCGTGGTCTTTTCCCACCATCTCTCTTCACCCATCTGCTTTCATTCTGGCTTGAGTCTCACCACGCCTTTTATAATCTGGTGATAGCATGTAAGAGAATGGTGAATTTGGCTAGAATTTGAATTATGTTACATTATTTGATGATCGTGTTAGTGCTGTATTAAAACAATACCTCACCTGAATTTTTTTTTTTTATTTTTTTTAAGGAACTATGAAAATTTGGTAAACACTTTATTAGATGGTGTGGAGCAAAGAAATCTGTAAGTGCAAAATTTTTTTTTTTAATGTTTAATTTTGAGAGAGAGAGAGAGAGTGTGCAAAGGCAGGAAGGAGCAGAGAGAGAGGGAGACACAGAATCTAAAGCAGGCTGCAGGCTCCGAGCTGTCAGCACAGAGCTCGATGCAGGGCTCGAACCCACGAAACCATGAGATCATGACCTGAGCCGAAGTTGGACGCTTAACCGACTGAGCCACCCAGGCACCCGCCAGTTTTTTTTTTTTTTAATGTTTATTTATTTTAGAATGAGCACGCACTTGTGAGGGGGGCAGGGGCAGAGAGAGGAAGACAGAATCCCAAGCAGGCTCTGAGCTGTCAGCACAGAACCCAATGCCGGGCTTGAACTCATGAACCAGTGAGATCATGATTGAGCCAAAATCAGGGGTCAGATGTACTGAGCCACCTAGGTGCCTACAAAATTTCTTCTTCTTTTCTTTTAAGTTCTCAAAGCTTTTACCTTAAATACTGTAGGAGGTTTCTTCCCTGAAAGCAGTGAATGACTGTGTCAGAAAAAATTACAGTCTGATTCATGAATTGAAAGAAAAGTAACAGGTGAACTTTGGGGCTAGTGATAGGAGTGGTGTTCATCACTATACTTATTTTAATTCTTAGGATACTTAAAATTACAATGTTTCAAATACAGTTTAAAAACGGTTTTAGGAGTGATATGTTTTGTGATTTTTTTTTTTTTCTCTCTTCTTTTTAGGCCTTGGAAATTTGAACATATAGGCATTGGGCTTCTGTCTCTACTCTTGAGAGATGACCGAGTGTTACCTCTTCGTGCCATACGTTTTTTTGTTGAGAATCTCAACCATGATGCGATTGTAGTCCGAAAGGTACTCTATTGTAACTGTAGTCTTGGGTTTGAGAATTTTTACCTCACCTGAAGCTCTTAAAGTCTTCCCAAGACACTTTGCCTTGAAGTGTATTGATTTGAAATTTATCATTGTTGGTTCAGGGATGATAATTATTTAAAAAAAAAAAAAAATTAACATTTATTTATTTTTGAGAGAAAGAGAGCATGAGGGGGAGAGAGACAGAGACAGAGGGAGACACAGAATCAGAAGCAAGCTCCAGGCTCTGAGCTGTCAGCACAGAGCCTGACGCAGGGCTCGAACTCACGAACCGTGAGATCATGACCTGAGCCGAAGTTGGACATTCAACCGACTGAGCCACACAGGCGCCCCGGGGATGATAATTTTTTATCCAACAAATATATGAGGACATGTTCAGGCAATGTGCATTTCAACACTGGGGATATAGTAGGGAACAAATTTATAGATTCATGAGAAATACTGATTTTGAAAAATTAATGACAGGTATGAAGTCTTACAGGAAGGGAAAGATACCTGAGGATACAACTTTTTGGTTTTATTCACAAAGTATTAGAGGTGGAGTATATAATGGGGCTGACCCAGCCAGGTGCATTAGAGAAAGACCTTCAAGAAGAAATGTCTCGGCTAAGATTTGAAGTATGAGCAGATATTGGTTTAACAAAGAAAGTATGGAAGTTTCCTAAGCAGACTAGCACAGGTGAAAGTAAGAACGTTCAGTGACTCATTCCCACTCACATTTAGCACTCACATGGCTGTGCTGCCAGATGTCAACAGATGAGGCATTTACCTGCTTTTGAAAGAAGCAGAATCCAGCCTCTGCTTTGATCAAGACAGGCAGCTAACTATTCAAGAGATTTTATTTTTTTATTTTTTTTTATTTTTTTAAATTTTTTTTAACGTTTATTTATTTTTGAGACAGAGAGAGACAGAGCATGAACGGGGGAGGGTCAGAGAGAGGGAGACACAGAATCCGAAACAGGCTCCAGGCTCTGAGCTGTCAGCACAGAGCCCGACGTGGGGCTTGAACTCACGGACTGTGAGATCATGACCTGAGCCGAAGTCGGCCGCTCAACCGACTGAGCCACCCAGGCGCCCCTATTCAAGAGATTTTAAAATGTTGATACATGTACCTTACCTGTTTCTTTTTAGATGGCAATCTCAGCTGTGGCTGGTATTCTTAAGCAGCTCAAAAGAACCCACAAAAAGCTGACCATCAATCCTTATGAAATGGGTAAGTACTACCAAATGTAATTAATATGCTGTCTCTCTCTCTCTCTCAAAATATATAAATAAGCTTTAAAAAAAAAAAAAAAAAAAAAAAAGATGGATTCTGGGGCACCTGGCTGCCTCAGTAGGAAGAACATGTGACTCTTGATCTTGGGGTTATGAGTTCGAGCCCCACCTTGGGTGTAAAGATTACTACAAAAAGAAATAAATACACCTTAAAAAAAATAGATGGACTCTATATCTTCATAATAATATGTACCTTTTGCATACTGTCCACAAACATGTTATCTACTTATTTATCTAACCAGCCAGGCAGTTATACTAGTTATTTATCAAACTGTGTTTCACAGACTTAAAATAACATTAATTACCAAATACCATTATCATTAATGTATCACTATGTTAAGTGTTTCTCTGTGGGTGGTAGGATTAGAGGCAAGGTTAATTTTTTTCTTTATTCCTTACTATATTATCAGATTTTCTGAATAGTAATCTAATGAGAATGGTGCGCAGAAAAAATAATGAATTAACTTGGTTTTAGAAAGAAAGATGTCATTTCTACTCCTCTGGCTACCACATTTTTTCTATCCCTGAGAGCTTCTGTGACATTCGGACAGCTGTCTTTAGTCCTCTCCCACCCCATCTTTGGGAGGGGAGTGTATTTATGCACCACCATCTTTTTGGGGGAACACTGTAAAGTGGTGTTTACTAAACGTGGGAAAGACTTTCATTACACTCCCTACTACTAATCTTGTTTTATCCTCATTTGACACATGTTTGTAGGTCCCATAGTAAATGAATATTTAATGGGTCCAAAAAATGTGCATGTATAGAAAGAATGTCAAACTACACATGGTAAAATGTTACAATTTGGGGCATCTGGGTGAAGAATATATGGGGATTCTTTGAGCTCTTTAAGCGTGAAAATAATTCAAATCTAAAAGGTTTTAACAAAATTAATCCTTTAAATTTTGGTAAAAGGGCTGAAGTATGTATCATACTTAATCCTCTACCCCCCCCCCCCCCCCCGTAATTATCCCATTAATGGGTAATGCCTCCTATATATGTGGTCTTGCCTTGAGCGAAGTTTGGTAATCTTGTTATGAAGACAGAGTCACACTAGTAGTATTGATTAAAAGTTGAGAATCATTATTGCATGCATTTTTATTCATTTTATTTTATTTTTAAGTTTATCAGATGTAATTGTCTCTTTCTTAAGGTGGATATTCTAAACCTACCCAAATTCTTGCTGGTGATAGGCCTGATAATCATTGGTTGCATTATGATAGCAAAAGTATACCGAGAACCAAAAAAGAATGGGAGTCAAGCTGCTTTGTGGAAAAAACTCACTGGGGATACTACACCTGGCCGCAGTAAGTGGCAGCTTGCCATGTACATCGTTAAACAGCTTATCTAGGATATAATTTGTTTTATCATTTTGGATGTTTGGAGAGATTCAGAGGCACTTAAAGCAGGTAGAGGTACATGCCACCAAAAACACACAATCTCTTTCTTTTTTCTTCTTCCTTCTTCTTTTTCTTTTGCTCCTACTAATGCTATGTATGCCTCAGTCCTGCCTTTTTCTTTATCTTTCCACTGAAACCCTTAGCCTTCTTAGTCCCACCCTTATGCATCTAAGGAGTTGTTAATAGCTGCTCTAAATTATATTCTTACCAATCACTATTACATATGCCTGAACCAGCCCAGAGAAATACTTATTCTTATTGTTGGCTCCAAGGACTTAATGTCACACAGTGACCAGATAGATTTTTAAGGCCAAGATTGTTAGCGATGTACTTATACCCCCAAACTTAGCATCTGATTTAGAGTTCATTAAAAGTGCCTTCTAATGCTCTCTATGAAGCTCTACTATTTTTTCTATATGTATTACAAAATCAACTCTTACTGTGTAGGAATATGGTTGTTTATGCTGGTGTGGAAGAGCAGCCTAAGCTGGGTAGAAGCAGGGAAGATTTGACAGAGGTAAGCATTCCATTTTTACTGTGTGTAAACACTTACCCAGTTCACATGAATCTTACTTTGGGCTTCTGATTTGTTTTCAAACTGAGTTCAGTGTATTTCAGGATATCACTAGGTAAACACTGATAAACATGTACTCCCCATTCTGTTAGGGCCTATTGACAAAAGTCTTTGTATTTAAGGTTACTCTCGTGTTACTACCCCAGTTTACCTGGGTACTGCTTTATATAGTTATCTGCATGTTGCTTGTATCAGTTCTGTGTGGTAAGAAGCTTCTTGAGGGCAAAGATAATGCCTGGTTTTTAGGTGGGTTTTTGTTTATTTGTTTGGCTTTTAATTTTTTATTGCATATAAATGCTGGATACTCAGTAATTAGATGTTTGCAGATTTAAGTTGAAACCCCTTTGTTTTCATAAAGCTTATTTCTCCACCATTTTGAAAGTTGGTTAAAGACTTGTAAGTTAATGTGTTTCTCAAGTAAGTTAATGATGTAGCTTTTTTTTTTTTTTTTTTTTTTAAGTAAGCACTGTGTTTAATGTGAGGTTTGAACTCATGATCCTGAGATCAAGAGTCCCAGGCTTTACTGACTGAGCCAGGCAGGTGCCCCTAGCTTTTATTTTATAATTCAACAAAGTTTACCTTTTAACTTGTGATGTTTTATAAATAATGGAAATAATTTGTTGGGGTCTGGTTTATAGTTTGGGGGGTTTTCCTAAATTATACACCAGAAGGCACAATAGCTCTGTCTTCATTTCACAAGCAGCCTGATTATGGAATTCAAACTTGAAGGTCTGAAGGAAAAGTAAACTATTACGGATTTAGCATTTCTAGCTGATGATATTATTTTGGTTGTAGAAAGCCTCTATGAGAAGTAAAAACTCTTTACAACAAAAATAACAGCCTACTGTTGATAATTAAAACTTTACAATTGAATTTTGATGTTTCAGAATCCTGTTTTTAAATAGATCTTAAACCCTGAATGTTGTTTTTTTTTTTTTTAACTTTATAGGCTGAACAGATTATATTTGATCATTTTTCTGATCCTAAATTTGTTGAACAGTTAATTACTTTTCTATCTTTAGAAGACAGAAAAGGAAAAGATAAGTTTAATCCTCGCCGTTTTTGCCTCTTTAAGGTAAATGTGTTATTTAATATCCTTCTTCATAAAGCTTAGTGACTATCAGTTTGTTGGTTCATAAGTTTTAAAGTCACAATTGAGTTTGGCCATCTGCCGTCTTCATCTAAAATGGCTCTGGAAGGGGCGCCTGGGTGGCTCAGTCGGTTGAGCGTCCGACTTCAGCTCAGGTCACGATCTCGTGGTCCGTGAGTTCGAGCCCCGCGTCAGGCTCTGGGCTGATGGCCCGGAGCCTGGAGCCTGCTTCCGATTCTGTGTCTCCGTCTCTCTCTGCCCCTCCCCCGTTCATGCTCTGTCTCTCTCTGTCTCAAAAATAAATAAATATTAAAAAAAATTTTTTTAAATGGCTCTGGAAGTTACCCCAGTCATAGTGATCTTAGCTTAAAGTCTAGGAGTTTTTAAGAAAAGCCTTTAATATTTATCTCTAATATTTGTAATTAGCAGCCTAAGGAGAAACCCACAAGACTATATGCATTTGATGTTCATTTGAGTTTTTTGAGGTGTGTGATACTTTTAAGGTCAGAAAAGTTAGTGATTTTGATTTCATTCATTATATTTTAATGCGGTATGTAAAGTAACAGTTTTTATTTTAATTTCTAGACATTGGTAAAGCATTTCTACACTTGATGTTAGCCAAAAGGCTGAGAAGCGATTGTTAAAGCATTTCTAAAGGGAAGAACACTTGGGGTTTTATAACCACAGTAGTAATGTAAATAAACACAAGCATATTATCATTATAATGGAGTCATTTGAACACTGAAGAACTTTTTGTTGTTGTTGTTTTTATAGGGCATATTCAGAAATTTTGATGATGCGTTTCTGCCAATTCTGAAGCCCCATTTAGAACGTTTGGTTGCAGATTCACATGAAAGCACCCAGCGATGTGTTGCAGAAATTATAGCTGGTTTAATCAGAGGTTCTAAGCATTGGACATTTGAAAAGGTGATGTATTTGTGCAGCACATTCCCTGTTAAAGCTGTAATACCCACTTATGTAGCAGTTCCCAACACAGTAAATATTAATACTGAAAATATGAAGCGTTCAAATTCCATATTGCTTTTGAGTATAGATCACAAACTAGTGGTGTAAGGGCAACATTCATTATCTTTCAGAATTTGAATTATTTGCCATCACTAGGGGAAGAACCCTAAATAAAGATTTCAATTACTCTTGAAAAATGGGAAGATCCTGATACTGGTCCTATGTTATTGCATTGCGTCATGTGTGCCGGGCATGGGCTTCTCCCCTTATGAGGCGTTCTCTAGCTTCTCATTAATTCCTTTCTCTTAGGGGCTCCTGGGCAGCTCAGTCAGTTAAGTGTCCAACTTGATTTCAGCTCAGGTCATGATCCCAGGGTTGTTGGATCCAGGCCCACATTGGGCTCTGCACTGAGAGCGTGGAGTCTGCTTCAGATTCTCTCCTTCTCTCTCTGCCTCTCCCTGGCTTGCGAGTGCACGTTCGCGCACACATACTTCCTCTCTCTCAAGAGTAATAAATAAACATTTTTTTAAAAAATCCTTTCTCTTAGCCTTCTTGCTCATCTGCATCACTCATTTAGTCTTACAGTCTGAGTCTGACATCCTTTTTTTAAGTATCCCTCTTTTTAATTGATAGATTTAGTTTTATACACCTACCCTAAGGTTAGTTTCTTAGCAAGATGGACTAGATTGAAAATATCCAGAATGCCAAAATACAAGGCAGGCCACCATTTCCTCAAGGAAGAGACGCAGCTGCTGGTTTTGGCAGACTTAATTACGCATACTTTTTGGAATTTGTAATATTGCCTTTTTCTTGTTCACATATCATGGAACAGTTTTATTTAAACATGTCATACATATCCTTGTCATCCTGTCTCTGTCATTTTGTAGTTACCTCTTTTCCAGAGCACATCTCCTTTCTTTATTAGTTGTTCACGGTACAGCTTTCCCCGCCCTCCCACCGCCACCTCAATGCCTGATGCTACCACTGGAAATTTTATCCCAATCCCTCCCTCCCCATTTGTCCTATGTAGGTCCTTTTGACTAAAGTGCAGTCCCTGGACCTGCAGCATGGGCATCACTCTGGAGCTTGTTAGAAAAGTAGGATCTCAGGTCTCACCTTGATCTAATGAATCAGAACCTGCATTTTATCAAGATCTCAAGGTGATTTGTATTCTCAGTAACCTGTGAGAAGCATCTATACACATGTATTTGCAGTCTCTGTATAAGAGCACTTTTAAAAGGCTTTTTATAGTAATCTAAAACTTGGAACTTGAAGATTATACTTCAGGCTAATACTGAATTGTATTAAAAAGTCGTTGCTTCTCATATTAGGACTTAATCAAGTGACCTCGATAAGTATACGAAACTTAGAAAAAAGAGGTTTTGTTTCAGTCCAGTGTACTATGTTACTCAAGATTTTTAAAAGGAAGCTTTTCAGTAGTATGAGATATTGTAAGGAACCATAAAAGGTGTCTCCTCTTTTCTGAATAGTTCACTTTTATACATGGGTATTTATGATGATAACATGGTGAAGTTACTTTTCCTGGATTATGGGTGTTCTAAGAAATAATTTAAATAAGTATCAGATCATGTGTCTGTGTGTATTTCTAGGTAGGGAAAGATGGTTGAAAAGAAATGTTCTGAGTATGTCATTAACTTTTCTCCATGTATTTCGTTTTGAGTAGGTGGAGAAGCTTTGGGAGCTTCTTTGCCCTCTGCTTAGAACAGCACTGTCCAACATTACAGTAGAAACTTACAATGACTGGGGAACTTGTATAGCAACATCCTGTGTAAGTTCTGCTTCTTTTTGTGTCTAACTGATCTATTCAAACTATTTCATGCCCTTTCTTAAAACCTGTGAAATCTCATTATATCTCCTGAGTCTTGAAATTTTTCTTCATATTTTTGTCATCTAACATAATTAAAGATGGCTGTTTAGCCTTTCAAATAAACCTTGAGTGATAATTCTTAAGTGATTATTAATTACATCTTCTTTGTCATGGTAATGCATTCTTAGATTAAATGGCAAATTGTATCATATATCTGGAAATGTGACTTACATATAGTAAAAGCCAGATGATACAAGGTTATATAGATGTTACTTTCCACACTAAATATGTCCCTAGCTTGTAAACTTTGATTTAAAGACAATCCATTTAGCTAAGAACAGTTTTCTTACTATTAGTCTTTCTAACATGAGCTATATTTGGATTTGACTAACCTATGAGTTTTAGTTTGATTTTCTCCCCTCATACTTGTATTTATTTATAATACTGCTAAAATAACAGGATCCAGGGGCACCTGGGAGGCTCAGTGGTTAAGCGTCCACCTACTGGTTTCAGCTTAGGTCATGATCTCACAGTTCGTGGGTTTGAACCCTGCGTCAGGCTCCGTGCTGACAGTATAGGGCCTGCTTGGGATTCTCTCTTTCTGCCCTTTCCCTGCTCATGTACATGCTCGCTCGCTCTCTCTCTCTCTCTCTCTCAAATAAATAAACTTAAAAAGAAAATTTTTTAAACTAACAGGATCTGGTATATATAGAAAATTGTAGGACCCCTCTTTTTATTGTTATTTTATGTTTTCAACACAGGAAAGCAGAGATCCCCGGAAACTTCATTGGCTCTTTGAGCTACTGTTGGAATCACCATTGAGTGGTGAAGGAGGATCCTTTGTAGATGCATGGTAAATAAAAAGAAAACTTACAAGGTTAACAAAAGATTTTGCAACAAAAGATAACAGCTTTGCTCTTGATGTGTAAATGGAAGTGAACTGTCTATACTCCTAAAGGCTAGATGATGTAACTGTTTTCTTGTGAGAGATGAATGATCCAGTTCAGTACAACTTATGACACTAAGTAGAGTTATTTCTCCAGCTGGGAAGAAGTAGAAATGGAGGCAACCTGAGCAATTCAAACAAAATTTAGATTCAGCCATCTCCGCTGTCAGATCTTTTCTTTTGGGGCCACTTTTTTATGCCATGACAACACTAACTTCTTCATCACATCCTCTCCTTTTTCACTCTTTCTTATTAGGAAAGAACAGAGTAATCCTTTCAAGGAAAAGTATTCTTGGTGTGGGATATAAGGAGCTGGAAAAAATTAGTAGACTAGAGAAGGAAATCTAGGTAATCTTGTTAACAAGAATAACAATTTGTTGCTATTACTATTTAATGGGGAATATTCTGATGCTTAGAAATCAATTCATATTCTCAAGTCAGTATTTCTTTTGATTATGTAGTAGTGGAGATGAAATGAGAATACAGAGAAAATGATGCAGTAAAAGTAATAAAATCTTCATAAAGGTGCTGTTTTGAATTATCCATTTTATTATTTATTAGGTAAGAAAATGAAACAATTTGAAGTAGGGTCTAGACTCCATTAATCTATACTGTCATATGGAAAGGCAGGGACAGGCTCTAACACGACTGTCCTGTGCTTTAATTCTAGTCGACTCTATGTGCTGCAAGGTGGCCTTGCCCAGCAAGAGTGGAGAGTGCCGGAGCTATTGCACAGACTACTGAAGTACTTGGAACCCAAACTCACCCAGGTTTACAAAAATGTTAGGGAAAGAATAGGGAGGTAGGTATTATTTTCTCTGTGGTATGGTATACTTCTTGAGTTCTTTTTTTAAATTAAATTTTAGCGTCTCATAGTACTGGTTATGTTATATTGAATTCCATGGTACTCTTCTTCAAGTTGTGTTATATATTGTGTTTGGGACAGTGGACAGGAGGCCATCATGTAAAACAGGACAGCAGTGAGCTCATAAGCCAGAGGTGAGCATTTGACTGGTTCTCAATGCCTCCAAATTCTAGGCACAGCACGAGAGACTTTCTCACAGGAGTCATCATTCAAATATTTATTTTGCTTGGGTCATTGCTTTTGAACCTTAGTTTTATTGATAATGTGGGATTTCTTCTCATTGTACATATTTCATTTCACAGTGTGCTGACCTACATATTTATGATAGATGTTTCTTTGCCAAACACGGCGCCAACAGCATCCCCTCGGGTCCCTGAGTTTACTGCTCGAATTCTAGACAAACTGAAACCCCTCATGGATGTGGATGAAGAAATTCAGAACCATGTTATGGAAGAAAATGGAATTGGTGAAGAAGATGAACGGACTCAAGGCATTAAACTCTTGAAAACTAGTGAGTGGCTAAAATTAATAGAAACTCACTTAAAAACAGACAATTTATAACTGGGGGGGGGGGGAACAGAACAAAACAGACATTTATTTAGATCATCCTTTTGTCGTCCCCCTTATTTTTACCTTGGTAAAACATACATAATATAAAATTTACAGTTTGGTGGCATCAAATACATTCACGTTGTTGTACAACCATTGCCTTCGTCCATTTCCATTACTTCATCTTGCAGAACTGAAGCTCTGCACCCAATATTCCTATCTGTAAATTCTTGTTCCCACCCTCCCGTTGCCCTGGCAGCCACCATTCCACTCGGTCTCTGAATTTGCCTATTCTAGGTACTTCATATAAGTGGAATCATACAATATTTGTCCTTTTATGCCTGTTTTTTTTTAACTTTGCATAGTGTTTTCAGTATTTATCCATTTATCTGTTGAGGGACATGTAGGCTATTTGTGCCTTTTGGCTACTGTGAATAATGCTGCTGTGAGCAGTATTGTATGGGTATCTGTTTTGAGTCCCTGTTTTAAATTCTTTGAGATATTGGAAGTGGAATTGCTGGACCATATGGTAATTCTATGTTTGACTTAATTTTTAAGAGCAACCAAGCTCTTTTCTTCTTGCTGCACCTTTTTCTATTCCTACCAGCAAGCACTGCAAGAGGGTTGCATTTTTTTCATGCTCATGCCAATACTTGTTTTCTGTTTTTGTGACTTATAACTATCCAGATGAGTGTGAAAAAGATAACCCCATGGTTTTGATGTGTTTCCCTAATGATCAGTAGTTAAACATCTTTTTGTTTGCTAATTCCCCCCCCCCCCTTTTTTTTTTAACCTTTGGAGAAATGTCTCTTCAAGTCCTTTGCTCATGTTTGGACTAGGTTATTAATTTTGTTATTGAGTTGGAGATCTTTATATATTCTGGATATCAACCCCTTATCTCATAATATGATTTGCAAATATTTTCTCAATCAGTGGTTTGTCTTTTTACTGTCTAATATTAGTATCCTTTGATGTACAAAAGTTTTTAATTTTGATGTTTTTAATTTATCTATTTTCCCTTTTGTTGTCTTTGTTTTTGGTATCATATCCAAGAAATCATTGCCAAATCCAATGTCATGAAGTTTTTCCTTTAAGTTTTTTTTAAGAGTTTTGTACTTATAGTTCTTAAGTTTAGATCTTTAATCCACTCTGAGTTAATTTTTGTATATGGTGTAAGGTGAGGGTCAACTTCATTCTTTTGTTGATGGGTACCCAGTTTCCTGGCACCATTTGTTGAAAAGACTCATTTCTTTATTGAATATGGCACTCTTACTGAAAATTAGCCATATGTGTGAGGGCTTCTAGATTCTCTAGTTTATTCCACTGGTCTATATGTCTGTCCTTATGTCAGTGCCACACTATTTTGAATACTGTAGTTACTAGTAAGTTTTGAAATCTGGAAGTGCGAATCCTCTAACTTTGTTCTTTTTCAAAATTGTCTTGGTTATCGGAGGTGTCTTGTTATTTTTATATTTAAAATTTTTTCAAGCATCCTAAGTATAAACAACTAACTTAGTTATCACTTTTACTGCATGAAAATTAATGAAGGCTAGTTTTAATTTGTAGTTGGTGTTGCTACTTAGTAGGTTATTAATAATTTTGCTGATTCATTTTTTGAAAGTGGCTTTGGTACCCTAGTTGGTTGACACCCATTATTGTGGTTCCTGTCATCATGCTGATTAGTGAGTGTCTAATTTATGAAGTAACGTAGATGATCTCTTAGTATTGAAGAGTTAGTTACCGGAGTTATCAGAGTGACTCTCTGACACCAGCACTACAATATTATTCTACTTTTTGCTCTCTGACTATATAGCAAAGACTGATTCTGTGTGTGTTTTCAAATAGTATTGAAATGGCTGATGGCTAGTGCCGGAAGATCCTTCTCTACAGCTGTCACAGAACAACTTCAACTTCTACCTTTGTTTTTTAAGGTAAGTTTATGGCTGAAATTAAGAATGCATCACCCTCTGTTAACTAACTGGAATCTAAATAACAACTTGGAAAGGAGGGGGAAAAAAAGAATGCATCCCCTTCTGACCTTCACCGGGAATTTATATTTTATATTTATCATCTGATAGCTTATAGTTTTATAGACTGTGTAGGAGCTGGTTGGATCTCTAAGAAGTAGAACAGTTGCAGGGAAATCATGAGGTGATGGTAGTTTAATACTTGTTGAAATAATCTTTTTAGCATTTGGTAAGCCTAGGATCTTGACAGATACGTGAAGAGTTCATAGACAGTACTGTTTTACCGATAACCAATTTCTAAGTAATAGTTTGGGAAAATATTCGTAAATTAAAAAAAAAAGACACAATGAAGTTTTTGAATGTAGCTATTTCTGATTTTTTTTATTTAGTGTATAATCTGAAGTTTTATTAAATATTTTACATACAGTATATCGTATTTATTTTACAGTGTTCAATGGGACTATAATAGCTTGTAACAAATATCTGCCAGAAGTAACTTGTTTCTGGTAATCCTATAATGACATTGACAAAAGGATAACCTGAGGTGGTTCTAATTACTCATCTAGTTGGATGATGAAGCTAATAAACTAAGGTTGCAGACTGATACATTGGCTGCCACAGTTGTAGTCCACAGTCACATGTGGTTAGGAAACAGTCTGGTATCACTGCACATTTGGAACTGTTGGGACAGACATCACCACTACTTGACAGTTACTGTTCAATATAGTTACCATTTCAGCAGGAACGTTCTTGTTACTGTTTCTCAGCAAGTATAATGCTAAACTTCTGTTTTGCCACAGTATACTTTGTCTTTGGGAAATTGCAAAAAATAGAGCTCTACATAGTAATTTTCAAAAGATTCACCAGTAAAATACTTCTAAGAATTCTGTGTAGGGCCTAAAGCCCATGAGCACCTCTGGGATCTTTTGGGATAGAAGAATGGACAGTAGCTATTAGTGTATATAGGTCCATGTTACTTGTAAGTCATTGGGGTACATAGAGTTTTTCTTTAGGTCAGTGGTGCTTAAACTTTTCTCCACTGCCACATAAGCAGTGGATATAGAACATGATCTCATAGGGTAATGTGCAGTGAATTTGGGGATAGCTGGAGTTCTACCCCTTTCTTTCACTTAGAAAGAAAGAAAGAAAGAAAGAAAGAAAGAAAGAAAGAAAGAAAAAAACGGGGAGGGAGGAAGGAGAGCAGAGCCTGGCTGGCTCATTTGGAAGGGCATGTTACTCTTGATCTCAGGGTTGTGAGTTTCAGCCCCACGTTAGGGGTAGAATTAAAAAAAAAAAAATCAGTAAGGAGGTGTATGAGAGTGAGGTTTGATAGAAGGATATTTTGAATCCATGTGACATTTATAAAACTGAAATCATCAGAAAGCTGTATTGTATGAATTGCTTGTGACAGGCCTAACATTTCACCTGCATCTTCAGATGTTGAGATTGAAAATCTGCTTTAGGTCATCATGGTGAGTGGGGTCTGGGGTACAAAGACACTATATAGCACACAAATGAGCAGTTTGCATGCACATCAGCTTTGTAGAGTGAAGATGAAGAAAGGAGTCTGAAAGCACATTGTTGCTTATTAAACTGTGGGAGGCACTCAGAAATGGTAGGAGATGAGATCAGAAATTCTGTTTTGGACATACTTGAGATGCTTCTTAGATTCTAAATGAAGTGTTATATATCTCATCCCGCAAAAAACAGTTGTGTAGCAATTCAAAAAACAAAAAACCTTGAAATCTATATCAAAGTGGAAGTTTCTATTATTTGCCTATTCTAGTTGAAGAGTCTGCATACCGCTAAAGGTTAAAGGAGGAGGATTTTCAAACAGGAATAGTTTACACAACATTGGCTTTAGACTTAAAAAAAGAGACCTACTTTAAAATCCTGTTTGTGAGAGGTGCAATTTTGTGATCTTGCACAAGCTACTGAACTTGTAAGACTGACTCCTTATATATAAAGTGAGGGATAATACCACTATCCCTCACAGAGTTGTTGCAAGGATGAAATGAGACAATGCCTGTAAAGCAGAGAGCACGGTGTCAGATACTTGTCTATATTGTAATTATTGTAGATTATTTTTGTTAATAGTCTTTAAGTGCTTTTTATTTTGTTTATTTTTAATTTTTTTTAGTATTTATTTTTGTGAGAGAGAGAGAGCAAGGGAGGGACAGAGCGAGAGGGAGACACAGAATCCAAAGCAGGCTCCAGGCTCTGAGCTGTCAGCACAGACCCCAATGTTGTGAGTTCAAACGAACTCACAGAACTTACGAGCTGTAAGATCATGACCTGAGCTGAAGTCAGACGCTTAACTGACTAAGCCACCCAGGCGCCCCTAACCGTATTTTAGTTTGGAATAATAAAGAGTTCTGATGACTACAATCAGGGAGGAAGAGAGGATGTATTATATATCTTATTTCAGACTTCACTAAGGGCTCATCAAAACTCACCACTGTACAATAATAGTTTTGCATATACCAAACTTAGAGAAAAATTTACAGATGTTGTACAAAGTTATATGCCATTGGGGTGACTGGGTGGCTCAGTCAGAAAATAGATCACTTAGAAATATCTAGGCAGTTCAGTACGTGGGGACCTAGGTAACAGAATTTAACAGCCTCCTCAAGATGCTGTCTCCTTGCATTTCTCTCTTCAAGATTTCAGATGTCCAGGAGCACCTAGGTGGCTCAGTCAGTTGAGCGTCCAACTTCAGCTCAGGTCATGATCTCACGGTTTGTGAGTTCGAGCCCCACATTGGGCTCTGCGCTGACAGCTTGGAGCCTGGAGCCTGCTTCAGATTCTGTGTCTCCTTCTCTCTCTGCTCCTCCCCGCCCCTCACACTCTGTCTCTCTCTCCTTCAAAAATAAACAAACATTTAAAAAAAAAAAATTAAAAAAAAAAAAAAGATTTCAGATGTCCAGAAAAAGTCTCATTGGCCGGGCTTGGGTCTCTTGCTACACTTTGGCTAAGCTGTATGATCCCTTGATTGACAGACCTACCAGAATGACAGAAAAGGATGCTTTTCCAAAGTTAATCAAACTGTTGTTATCAGCAGGAGGGATGAATAAATTGGCAAAGAAATGCACATATTTATGCTACAAATAGACCATAAAACACCCTTCTTACTTCGTATCTTAAGGAAAACCCAAATCACTGTATGTCAGTCTGTTCTGTAGTGTGACCAGAAAGGAAAAGATAATAAGTAGCATTACCCGAAGAAAGCCCCTAAATTTCATGGGCACATTTTTCCCCAAACTTTTTATTTCAAAATAATAATGATGCACAGGAAGTTACAAAGATAGTTCAAAGAGGTCTCACATACTCTTCACTCAATTTTCTCTAGTAGTTACATTTTTTTTAAACTGCAGTGCATTCTCAAAATCAGAAAATTGAAATCGTTTAACCAATTTATACTGTGTATAAGTCTATGTCATACCCCCTTCGGTCCCAGATGAACATTCGCAAACTTTAAGGTTGTCTGAATCTTCGTGTTTCTATAACTACACATATGGTAGTTAGAACATTAAGACAGTGTACACATGTGTGCTTTTAAAAGTCATATCTAGAAAGAAAAATAATGCTTTTAAGAAAATACTAAAGTTGAAAATTTTAAAGTTGAAGTGAGTTGGTATGATTCAGGCAAACTTACCTATATAGCAGTTGCTGATAAAGAAATGTAGATGTTGTTTCTTGAGATCAACTAAGAAGAAAGTACTCTTGCGGAGATGGCCTGGCTCAGTTGGTAGAGCCTGTGACTCTGGATCTTGGGGGTCATGAGTTTGAGCCCCATAGTGGGTACAAAGGTTACTTAAACAAATATATAAATACTTTTTTTAAAAAGTGTTGGAGGGGGAGTACTCTTCCAAACTTAGAGGCTTTATTTGTAACTGAAAAGGTTTTCGTTCCACAAACAGGATGTTGTTCATAGAGAAAATCCCTGCAAAGTAAAATATCTAAGAGATTTGGGGGTGCCTGCCTGGTTCAGTCAGAAGAGCATGTGACTCTTGATCTCAAGGTTGTGAGTTCTACCCCACATTGGGAGTAGAGATTACTTAAATAAATAAAAACTTGAAAAATTATATCTAAGAGATTTTTATCTCACTGGCATATAAAAGTAGTCTATTCCAAATGAATTGTTATCCTATGCTGATAATTAATAATGTTAATTTGCTGCTTTGGAACATGATATTCTTTATAGTGAAGTTTATCCATTGGACTTCAGGATTTTACTGGTTTTAGTAGAACATTTTAATCTGTTCTCAACATGAGAACATTATGTCCTAATTTTATTCATAAAACAAATTTTTTTCATGAATGGTAGGAAGAGAGAGTACTGATTCAATAGGTGAGTGAGTCACCTTAAATTTTTCTGGTGGTAATGGTAGGCCTGGCAGCAAATGAGTATCTTCTTTTTTATACTACAGTTCAACTAACCAAACTCTAAACCACCTCATTTTTATTGTGGAGGAGTTAAATGACAAAGGAAAACAACTCCATCTACATGGCCTGGAGATTTGTACTGTTGGGTATTTGTAATAATTTTTACACTGAATTTGTTTGGTGTGTATCTTTTTATACCTTTGTGAACACACCTGTACCATACACCAGTTTGGTTGGTGTGTGTATGGGTTTGTTGTACAAAAACTAGAACTAGTTCAAGCTGCAAATTGATAAGGACCATCTTTTCACATAACTGCGTCTCTTTATAATGACGACTGTATTACCGTTTAATCAGTTTTCTGTGGTTGGTCACTGGTTATTCCCAGCTTTTGGCTGTTAAAAAAACAGTGATAATAGTCTTTTGCAAATATGAGTATTTTTGTAGGATAATTGCTGTGTATGTAATTGCTGTGTATGAAATTGCTGTGTAAAAGGTCTGTTTGCGTTGGTAATTTTAGTGGATACTGCCCTCCAAAGAGCCTGTCTTACCTCTTTCCCACAAACCCTGATGTTTCTTAAATCTTTGATGGTCAAATAAAAATTATTGTTCTTGGGGTGCCTGGTTGGCATGCAGCTCTTAATCTCAGGGTTGTGACTTCAAGCCCCACTTTGGACATGGATCCTACTTTAAATAAATAAATAATTAAAAATAAAATCACTGTACCTCTTTAGTGAGACTGCCTCCTTGTACATTGGCTCTTTTTATTTTTCTGCCAGCTATCTGTATTTTGCCAGTTTTCTTTTGTGTTATAAAGGTGTTCCATTTTTCTAAGTTTCTTTATTTTTAATGATGTTTTGAAGTTTGCTAGTCCAAGATTATTTTTTTAAACAACTCTTGTCTTATTTTTATGGTATTATCTTTTGAATTTAAATTTGCAGTATAAGATAGAAAATTGATATGATTACTTTTATATAAAGTATTGATGTAAAGGTACAGCTTACTTTTCAAGATAATCTATCTTTTCTCGATTGATTTGAGATGGAATCTGATATGCTGGTTTTAGTAAAGTCTGCTAAGGGAAATTAACATGGTGAATTAGTATACTGTACTTGGAGGTTTAGTTGTTAAAGAAAAATTATTCTGATACCTGTTAAAATCATAAGGAAGACTTTATTTAGGTCTGTTGCGATAGATGTCAAGACTGAGTAGGGGAAAGAGACTGGGCTCCAAGCCTAATACAGCAGACACTTTCGGATATTTAGCCAACAACACGAATGGGAGGAGGTGTCAGTGGATAGTATACTAAGAGGAGACGTCAAGGGCAGGGGATTCCTGCTAAACTGACTTGACAGGATTCTTGCTGAAAAGCAGCCCATGACGATCAGATACCAAAGGTGGAGGTCAGGAATTGGATCACATACAGAGGGTGAGGTCTTCTCTAAAAACAGACTTGTCAGGATTCTTGCTACAACTGGACTCAGCAGGCCCAAGGACTAAAAGAGAGCTCAGAGTAACCTGGCTAAAGCTGGATAAATAAGGATAGTTAAAGTAAAGGCATGGTTAAGTTCCCATTTGTTATGGGTATGCAAAGAAATTTGGGAATACTAAACTTTGAATATTTCACCTAAATTGATTTCCTTAGTGTTTTAGAGAAAAATAATTTTTTCCCCATATTAAAGCTATACTTTCAGAAGAAACAAGAGAGGTGCCTGGGTGATTCAGTCGGTTAAGTGTCTGACTTTGGCTCAGGTCCTGATCTCAAGTTTGTGAGTTCAAGCCCTGCATCCAGCTCCCTGCTGTCAGTGTGGAGCCTTCAGATCCTGTCTCTCCTCTCGGCCCCTCCTCCATGCACACACGTGTGCGCGCGCGCGCGCTCTCTCTCTCTCTCTCTCTCTCTCTCTCTCTCTCTTTTTCTCAAAAATAAATAAATTTTGAAAAAAGAAAATATACTTACGCTGTTTTAGAGGACACTTATTTAAGGGTTGGGGACAAAGAAGGCTACCTAAGTGTACTTTATTTTACCAATTTGTCTTTGGAGACTTAAAAATACTTTTTATGATCAGAAAACAAAATTAAACGAAAATTCCCTTTACAAAAAGCGAAATGAAATGAATCTCACCTCACTATGTAACTGGTTGTAAGGACAAATACACAGAGTGGTGACTTTTAAAACAGAAAATCAGGGTGCCTGGGTGGCTCCAGTCAGTTAAGCGTCTGACTCTTGATAATGGCTCAGGTCATGATTTCACGGTTCATGAGATCCAGTCCCGCATTAGGCTCTGCGTGCTCTCTCGCTCTCTCTCAAAATAAATAAACTTAAAAAAAATCATGCATGCCTTGTGAGAAGTGCATCCTCTAATATTGGAATGAAGCTATTATGTTTGTTATTTAATGAAGAGCAAATAATTGTCAATAGTGTTAAAAAAAAATTCAACAGAATAAATTTGAAGATCTTACTGGGTTTGTTTGTCCAGTGATCATGAATGGGGACAGTACCCCTTTAGCAAATAGAAAGGAGCTTCAAGGAACTCTACAAAATAGAAGGTTTTTTTAAAAGGCTGTAAGGGAATGGGACAAGGAAGGGCATAAACAAAAAGGACTCTTTCCAACAAGGTCATCTTTCTGTAGGGGAGGGGCAGAGGTCTGTCTTGGAGTTTACTATTACTGTCACTGATAAGGTAATTCCAAATTACCTGGGTGATGGTCATATTCCTGGGTGTGACTTAACTGAAAACTACAGTTAAGTCTTGGTTTGCAGGGTTGGGGGCAATTGACATCATTTTGAGCCTGTTCCTTTTTTAGCAATAGGAACTGAAATTTTTAGCATGAGTGACAAGAGATATAAAAATACAGCTGTTTAGTAATATCGCAGTCATCCTAAATTTGAAAACATCAGTATGATCTCATGATCTGTTTCTCTTTAGAAAATATGCTTATTTCCTAGCAATGTCCACAAAAATTCATAACCACTAATCAGCCTAGTAGTGATCACTACTCGTAGTGCCCAGATTATGGTTTCTAGGTATCATTTCCCATTAGAAGAATCAGGGCTCCTTGGAGAAATAGCTTATTTCAGGTTTGGACCAGAAATGTACAGGATAGATCTCCTTCATCTTATAGCAGAAACCAAGGATGTTACAGTTATGTTAAAGGACTCAGGAGCCATTTCGAGCACCACTAAGATTAAAACCATTAAATTTGTTGAAATTCATTAGTTCATAATGACATTTAAAAAAAATTCATTGTTCACATTTGGAGAATAGGAAGGAAACATTATTCTGAAGGAGGGAAGGCTTTTCTCTATGAAGAAGAGATGAGTGTCAGCATTTTGCAAACCTTTTTATAATGGTTCATCACAAAGAATACTGACCATAAGTGAAGGAAGTACACACCATTTATTTTGTACTCAGTTAAACTTGAAAAAAATCATGCTGGAGCCAATGAATGCCACCACAGGGATGCAATCAGAGAAGGCCATTTATAGGGGACAATACAAAACTAAGGAGCCAGGCCTTCCTCCACTTTGTTTTAAAACCGGGGGTGGGGGGGGGGGGTGGGTAGGGCACCTGGGTGGCTCAGTCGTTTAAACATATAACTTCAGGTCAGGTTATGATCTCGTGGTTCCTGAGTTCGAGCCCCACATCAGTCTCTGTGCTAACAGCTCAGAGCCTAAAGCCTGCTTGGGGTTCTGTGTCTCCCTCTTTCTCTGCCCCTCCACCCCGCCTCAAAAATAAACATTTAAAAAATAAGAGAAAAGGCAAGGACTTTTAAAAGAGGATGGAGAGAATTTAGAGATTTTTTAAAATACATTTTTTTCACAGAATCTTTTACATTTAAGAGCCACATGAACCAAATGCAGTGTGTGGTCATTATATTGAACCAGATTCCAAACAGCCAGTTGCAGTAACACATGTACAAAATAATTGGGGGAAATTTGAACACTACTGTACACTTTATATTTTAACTATAATGAATTTTAGTGGGTGATGTCATTCCAGGTTTGTTTTTAATAAGTTATTTTTATCTTTTAGAGATCTATAATAAAATATTCGTGGGTGAAGTATGTCTGGGATTTGCTTCAGATAATTGGGGGGTGTTGTCAAAAATGAGAGGGTTACCTGTGAGTTTGTTATTGTTGAAGAGGTAATTGATTTTATGGAGACTCTTTGTACTATTCCCTAGTTTTTGTATATACCTGAAAATTTGCGTAGAAGTTTACTTTTAAAAGTAAAATGTGATTTCTTTTATGTAAGGATGCCTTTGTACTTCTTGGCTGTTATTTTCAATTATGTGTTTGTCTTTTTTATTGTTCTCTAGATTGCCCCAGTGGAAAATGACAATAGCTATGATGAACTGAAAAGAGATGCAAAGTTATGTTTGTCACTAATGTCTCAGGGGTTGCTTTACCCTCATCAAGTGCCTTTGGTACTTCAGGTGCTAAAACAAGTAAGAGTGTATAACAAATATTTATATGATTTTGTTAGAACTTGGTATATCATTCTAAGAATTTCACAGAGTCCGCTGTAGTGCACATAAAACCTGAAATTTGTTTTTCATTTTGAATTTTCTTTTAGTATGAGGGAAGACATATATTGACCAAAGAAACAGACCTAGATTCTGTACCTGCCTTTGCCACCAACTTCTGTGACCTTGGGGGCAATCACTCAACCCCCAGATTTTCTATATACACAAAGAACTACTTATTGAAGCACCTTAGATACAATGTGCTTATGAGTGAGGGGGGTGGTCATTCCCTTTCATCAATATCCCCTTTATTTTATGCACTTGTATTTCCCAGTTTCTGGTTAAAAATGATGATAATAATAATAATAATAATAATGTGCAACTCTTAGAGGAGTCAGAGCATTAATTATAAATAATTTTCTTCAAGAGTTGACTTTTGAATGTGTTCCTTTCCCTTTACTTTCAACCATTCTAAATAACTAACTTTACCTGAAATAGTTTATGCAACCTTTTATTTAGAAGGATATAGGATACGAGCTTGCTCTAACTATACTTGTAAAAGTAGAGTTGTAGTAGATTATATTATTTGCGTGTACTTTCTGTCATTTTTGTTCTTGGTAGCACTGTTTGCATTGTTTCTACTTCTTCTCATTTACAGACAGCAAGAAGCAGTTCTTGGCATGCTAGATACACAGTACTGACCTACCTCCAGACCATGGTATTTTATAACCTCTTTATTTTCCTTAACATTGAAGATGCAGTTAAAGACATCAGGTGGCTGGTTATAAGTCTTTTGGAGGATGAGCAACTAGAGGTAAAGTTTGAGATACAGCAAATCAAATGTAATACATTTAAAGAAGGCATCATGCCCTACCCCCTCTTTAATAAGTATGCACTGATTGATTTTCTTAAAGTGTAAATTATTAAAAGTAACTTTCATTTTAACATACTCTGTGTGATTGGTTTTGATACCCTAATCATGACTTCCTGTCGTACAAATGGAAACAAACATTGGGCATGTACTTGTTCTGGCATCTCTTTGAACGTGGACAGATAACATTTTTGAACCAAAGTTTTCTTATATGTGAAATTGCAGGTGATAATATTTTCCTTACTAACTTAAGAGCTAATAGGAATGTCCATGAAGGCAATTTCAAGAGAATAAAAATCCAGACACAAATGCTATTATCCAGTAGACTTAAAATAGGATTGTTGCCCCTTTTTATTTTTCTTGGTAGAGAAATTAAAGGTAGCTTTTGAGGTGAGGTTACATTAACATTTTGTACAAAAAGATAAATCTCTTAGTTAAAATAGCCACATGTAAGAAAAGCGTGTTGTAGTAAATACGGAATAAGATACAACTTTTGAAATTGGCCTTAGGTAAAGAAAATTCATTGAAATTTTTGTGAAATTTGTACTTTTTTAATTTTATGGGCTTTATGGGTTTTCTGTATGGTAGAACACTCCCAGTAATTATATATTCTATTTGAGAGCACTGAAAATAGATCATATCAGTAGGAAACTAGGAATGGAAATTTTTCTACCTTCCTAATGAGCCTATTCATTTTGTAGTACAGCTTTCTTGTTTTCTGGGAGCCAATATCGTCTAGTCCCTTAGATACTCACAGTTGGTTATGACAACCACAACAGACTTCAATGTAAATATTTACAGTTATCCATAACTTTTTAACTTGTATTTTTTAGTAACTTGAATGGAAATGAAAAGGTGGAAATCTTGAAATCAGTATTTCCTAATTTTAAATATTACAGTAATCACATTAAATTGCATTTACTGTTTGGCTGGACCTTGTAGAACATTTTCATAATTATTTTTATATTCCATGTAGTAGGCTTAAGCATAACTGCTACTATAACTATGCCATTCATTAAAACTACCTTTCTTTTTTTTTCCTAAAGATTTTTTTTTAAGTAATCTCTCAACCCAGTGTGGGGCTCAGACTCACAGCCCCAAGATCAAGAGTCGTGTTTTCCACCCACTGACTGAGCCAGCCGGGCACCTCTGTCATATTTTTTAAAACAAAATATTGAGTATCAGTAATAATTAGTGACAGCTACTCATAATACTGAAAAAACGTTTTAATAATCTAAATGAGGAATGTTTAAAGAAAACTATTGATTTAAAGGAAAACTTTTAGGGGTGCCTGGCTGGCTCATTTAGTAGAGCATGCGACTCGATTTCAGGGTCGTGAGTTCAAGCCCCATGTTGGGTGTAGAGCCTACTTTAAAAAAAGAATGTGTAATGATGATGACAGGGTTGTCAAGATATATAATGAGTATTCCACATTAGTCTTCTGTCATAGTATGTTAGCACTGGCTCTTTGAAAAGCAGCTGATAGCCACAAAATTCACAGTAAAATTGTTCATACATTGGAATTTAGTAATCCCAATTTTTAGGATCCAACTTAAGAAAACACATAACAATATGGAAAAAAATTATATACATAAGTTAAGAATATTTTTAGCACAATAGAAGTTGAAAGCATTCTAATCAATAGTTGGATATAAAAATGAATCATGGTATTAAAAGAAATAATGCAACCGAATATGAAGTAGTAAAACATTTTATAATGTAATTCATTTAATAGTGTAATGAAAATGTTAAGTATGCAAAAACTTTCAACACTAAAACATTTAAGACAAAACCTTTTGAAGCAATAAATAGCAAAATATTCAGGTTTTTTTTTTTCAAATCATTATTTCCTGTCTTTATGAATATTTAGCAGGAATTTTGTGATATATCTGAGAAGATAGCATTTTACTGCTTTTTTGTTTTCAACAAAACTTGAGTTCCCATTCCACTTTGAAATGATACGCTCTGCATTTAGCACTTCTGAAAACGTTTGTAGTCTGACATAAGCTTGTGAGATTCCTAAGAAGTAAATTGCACAGAAGTAGCTACAATATATTCCCATTGCAGAAATTGTCCTGTATCTCTGTTACCAATGAAAACAACAATAGCAGTAGATTTTAGAGATCTGGACTCCAGGAAAACTTTGTTTTAATGTTAGGCTCTGGCACTGCTTTTGAACAGTTATAGCCCTGATAAGAACTGTCGGTCAATGGGAAAATGCTTTATGGAGAAATTTAATTTTGTATGTTACTCTTCTGCAACCCTAATGCTTTCATCCGTTTTGAGGTCACAGACCCCTTGAGGATCTGATGAAGTCTCCATTAAGAAATAGCATGTGAGAGTATTTACACAATTTGCAAACAAATGCCAGGGAAAGCCCCCAGCCCAGTTCCCGCAACCACCCTCCCTAGCGTTCCACTTGATTTAGGATCTCAACTCTAAAAGAAGTGATTATCTCTACAGGTTCGAGAAATGGCTGCTACCACCTTAAGTGGTCTGTTACAATGTAATTTCCTGACCATGGACAGTCCTATGCAGATTCATTTTGAGCAACTTTGCAAAACAAAACTACCGAAGAAAAGAAAGCGAGACCCTGGTTTTGTAGGAGATACAATTCCTTCTGCAGGTAACTGTGCTGGTAGAAAAATACCCATATCCTTTGGGAAATTAACCAGGCTTACTTAACAAATATTTACTGAATACTTGTATATACCTGGGTACTGGAAATAGTTGTCCCTGCTTTTTTTTTTTTTTTTAATAATTTTTTTTAATGTTTATTTTTGAGAGAGGGAGCACAAGTGGGGGAGGGGCAGGGAGAGAGAGAGACAGAATCTGAAGCAGGCTCCCTGGCACGGGGCTCAAACTCATGAACTGCAAGATCATGACCTGAGCTGCAGTCGGATGCTTGATTGAGCCACCCAGGCGACCCAGGTTGTCCCTGCTTTTAATGAGCTTTGCCTATTAAGGCAAGACCTGGAATTTAAAAGCAAAAATTGAGATAAGTACAAAGGGATCTGAGGATGCCTGGGTAGTTCAGTCGGTAAAGTGTCTGACTCTTGATTTTGACTCAGGTCGTGATGGCATCTCACCATTGTGAGATCAAGCCCCAAGTTGGGCTTGGTGCTGGTTGTGGAGCCTGTTTAAGATTCATCCTCTCTCTCTCTCTCTCTCTCTCTCTCTCTCTCTCTCAAAAAAAAAAAAAAAATAATAATAATAATAATAATAATAATAATAAAAACAAAGAAACCTATACACCGCTGCATGCAACTATTAAATTAATCAGGTCTACCCACCTACATGAATTAGTTATTTTGGAGAAGCTAAAATATTTTTTAGATTTTATTGCTTAGGTATAAATGTACTAAGAAAATACAAAGTAAAAACAGCCTTGCTTTTATTTGGAAAGGGGTCTATTCACTACTTCACTAGCCATTTGTTGGGAGGGTAAGAAGAGTCCTCTCAGAGTAGAAGTTTCTACTCTAACAGAGCATAAAGATAAACAGTCTGTTTAAGAATCAGATCTGATTACCATGTCACATTTAAAGAGACATATAAACATGATTGTGGGGCGCTTAGCTGGCTTGGTCGGTGGAGCGTGTGATTCTTGATCTCAGGGTTGTAAATTCAAGCTCCATGTTGGGTATAGAGAGTATTTAAAAATAAAATCTTTAAAAAAACCATGGTTGGAAAGAACTATCTGACATTGCGACTGCTAACTACATAGTCACAGGAAGAATGAAAAATATATAGAAAGATTCTTAATAAGTAGGAGGCTTATCAGATTTATGGGACATGCCTGGAATGTGAAGCTCCTAAGTGCTGATTACAGGAGAGTCTTAATTATGTCATATAGTTACCTAATAGCAATTTCCAATAAAATGCCAATGTATGTTCTAGTGGCTTTGCTTGAGAACTATATATGTATATATTTTTTAATTATTTATTTTGAGAGAGAGAAAGAGAGAGAGGGTATGAGTAGGGGAGGGGCAAAGAGAGAGAGAATCCCAAGTAGGCTCTGCACTGTCTGCACAGAGCCCCATGCAGGGCTTGATCTCATGAGATCATGACCTGAGGGTAAGTCGGATGTTTAACTGACTGAGCCATCCAGGCACACCTGAGAGCCGTGTGTGTGTGTGTGTGTGTGTGTGTGTGTGTGTGTGTGTGTGTTTTAATGTTTACTTTTGAGAGACAGTGTACAAGCAGGGGAGGGGCCGGGGGGGTGGTGGTACAGAGGATCTGAAGCAGGCTCCAAGCTGACAGCAGACAGCCCAACGTGGGGCTCAAACTCACTAGCCGAGAGATCATGACCTGAGCCAAAGTCAAATGCTTAACCGACTGAGCCGCCCAGGCATCCTGAAAACCACTAGTTTAATTGAAAACTAATTTCATTTCACTGTAACACATGCAGTAGAGTCCTGTAAATATTGGAACATACATTGGTGTTTTTTTTGCAGAGTTGGTCAAACGTCATGCTGGGGTGCTAGGACTCGGTGCGTGTGTTCTTTCTAGTCCTTATGATGTTCCCACCTGGATGCCCCAGCTCCTTATGAATCTCAGTGCACATCTAAATGATCCGCAGCCTATTGAGGTAAAATGCTTTCTTGTTAGTTTCTTTGCATGCATATTATATCAGTGATGTTTTGTAAGAAATCATTTATGCTGATAATTTCCTATTCACTCTGGACCTTCAGCTATGATAAAACTGCTGCTGCCACTACCTCTGCCAGGGCTAAGCCTGCTCATCAGTGATTATTAAAATCTTGCAGAGGCCTTGCTTTTGTGTATATTTGAGATCTTTTGGTAGCAAGGAAAATACTATAGCTTCTGTCTCTCCCAGTTCAGTGGAAGTAAAATACTGTCAATGTTGTCTGGATAGTTAATCTTTATACTTCACTAACATTTTATACCTAGGAAGTATCTAACTGGGAGCTAATATTAAACAGGAAATTGTGGGGCGCCTGGGTGGCGCAGTCGGTTGGGCGTCCGACTTCAGCCAGGTCACGATCTCGCACTCCGTGAGTTCGAGCCCCGCGTCAGGCTCTGGGCTGATGGCTCAGAGCCTGGAGCCTGTTTCCGATTCTGTGTCTCCCTCTCTCTCTGCCCCTCCCCCGTTCATGCTCTGTCTCTCTCTGTCCCAAAAATAAATAAATGTTGAAAAAAAAAAAAAAAAAAAAAATTAAACAGGAAATTGTGATGGTAGTATTCATGAATAACTATGTACCTAAATAGCTGAAAAGGTCAATGGCTTTGTCCTTTTCACCTTGGTAAATAAATGTAGATGTATATTCAAACTGGTTTAATAATGCGGTGTAAGTTCCAGGGGCTTGTCCTAAAGTGCAGCTCGTAGTTTTAAAGAAGTGAGCTTGGTGGCTTTGCCAAGTTCCATTTGGCTTGTTAGTTTTGCAGCACTCAGTTAAGTGTGAGATCTGAAGTCTAGAGGGATCTTTACTTAGTTATTCTAAACACTAACTAGGATAACTAAACACATATCTATCCTAAACACGTAACTATCCTAAACTAGTTATCCTAGTTTTTCAGAGGTTAAAATAAAATGTGTGTGGGTTGCCTACTCTACAGATGACTGTAAAAAAGACCTTATCCAATTTCCGAAGGACGCACCATGACAACTGGCAAGAACACAAACAGCAATTTACAGATGACCAGCTGCTTGTTCTCACCGATCTCCTCGTGTCACCATGCTATTATGCATAGAAGGGTGAGTCAGCAAAATTGAGATTAAAGAAGTCTGGCATCCCCAGGCAGATGTCATTGGTTTGGTGATTGGGAAGTAGGTGTTCCTAAGTTTTTTCCTTTTTCTGACATTCTTAGATGTCACTGTTTAGATTTAAAATATATATATGACTTTTGCTATCACCAGTGGAAGTAAGTTTCCAGAAAATTCTTCCTTGTTTCTCTGCTTCGGGTATTAAGCAGAGAATTGATGTGACTGCTTTTGGACCTTTATAAATGAGAAGGCTCAGTAGCCTGGGAATGGTTAGTTAAGAGAAATTGTGTTCTTACTTGCCTCCTGCGTGAGGCCTAGGCACTCTGGGTTGCCCCAAGGACCTTAGGTACTGTACAATTATGAGAACATTTCATCTATATTCTTAAGTTTTTTGTTTTTTGTTTTTTGTTTTCATCCTGAATTAAAGATGAGAACCTAGAAACCTTTCCACTGGGATAAGAAGAATAAAGAAAATCTCACTTCTTGCATGTTCTGTTCTCTAACTGAAATTTTTTTCCTCCCTGATACAGATGAGTAGTCCTCCCTTCAAGCTCTTTTCATCAAAAATTCCAGATCCTCAGGTACCATCTGTGGTGGCTCTCTGCAGGTTTTTAAACCCCGCCTCTGCTGAGCTCTCATCGGTTTGGTGGTTTCTGTGTTTAGTCTCATTAGTCTACGTTCCACAGGCTCTCAGCTGCCATTTGATTACCTAACTTGTCTGGAAGTATCTCCAGAATACTGAACACTTTTTCTTTGAGGCATCTGACAAAGCCATAGTGTCTCAGACTAGAAATAATTACCCAATATGATCATGGCATCCAAGAACAAACAGAGTCTAGGAAATCATTAAGAAACAATTTACATGTAATGGAGAATACCTGTCTGTAATACAGGTCCTGTCATTTCACTCATCTCAAATTATTTTGAATTTTTTCCAAATGGCTGTTGGGTGTAGATGGTAGTAGGGCTACGGGCCATAAATCAAAGCCTGAGAGCCTTGGGTCTGGAGAGCCATGAAGAGGGAAGTAAAAGAGAGCCAAGTTTGGAGCCTAACCAAGGACCTGATGGATCACTCCACCAAGACACAGAAGTGAAGTCTTTGTCCATGTTCTTCCCACAGACTGGAGTTTTTGGTGCTGATAGAGCAGTTGCTGAAAAACTGGGGGTTTGGTGAATAAATTTTTGATTGATTGTTGTGCGTGTATACAATGTGTGATTTTGAAAATAAACAACAACAACAACAACAAAAACCCTGACTGATTGATTTTTACCTGTATTCTTTGCATATACTATTGGACCCTCTTTGAAAACTGTTATACATCACCTAATGGAAAACTGCTGTGTATGTGGAAATTTCGTAATTTTCTTTCTTTTTTGTTTTTTTTTCTTTTCTTTTTTTTTTTTTTGCCTGCAGAATCGTTGAGAGACTGAGTCTTTATATTTAATTGACTTGTTTAATAAATGTTATATAGATGTAAAAGACTGTATAAACTGTAGAGATAGCATTGGCAAGACTTTGTACAGATGCAACCTTTTACACAGCACCTGTGTGTAATTTGTAAAGATTCACATGTAGCTCTTTATTATAGTAAATTTTGGCTTTTGTACCAATTGAATGCTATTTTTTGTGTTTTTAAATTATTTTCTCTATCTTTTCATGTTACAAAAGCTGAGGTATGGGGTTTTTGTTTGAGTTCACTTATCGTTAGAATGTCTGGATTTTTATGTAACTTTTTTGTGTGCATCCTTAAATGCAAACACCACATGTTTGCCTGTGACAAGTTTATAGAATGCAAGGTATCTTCTAGGTTAAAGTAATTCACAAGTTGGTGAATGTCATCTTGGAACACACCCTGTACAGTCTTCCTTAAAGGAACACTACAGTATATTTTTTAGTATCTACTTGCTGAATGACTCGATACAGACCTAAGCACAGCAGAGGTCCCGGTATAGTATTGAATTGTCAGCATACACAGGCCTAATCCCTGTATAGAGTAGTGCCAAACTGATGATTTCAATTGTGTAACTAGTTTAAAACCCAATAAATGGATTGTTTTTAACATCTGGCTTTTGTCTTCATTAAGAAGAGAAGACAGTTTTCTAGGCAGTGACTCTCATGGATTCCTTTTCCATCCATAGATCTGTATCCATAAATTCATGCCCTCTAACCAAAATGAATTACCTAAATGAATTACTGTACTAGACCTGTCTAGTACAGTAGCTAATAGCTACATATGGCTATTTACATATAAATAAAATTTCATTTCTTCAGCCTCTATGGCCACTTGTGGCTAGTAGTTTACCTTACTGAGTAGCACAGATTAATGTTTTTATCACAGAAAGTTCTGTTGGACAGCACTGGTCTGGTCTAGATCATTGATGATCTAGATGTGTCTAAGAATGTGTCTAAGAATCACATGGGGATTTTGTTAAAATGTGAATTTTAATTCATGCTGCTAGCTCATGATATTGATGCCTGGCCCTCACACTTTGAATGGTGAGGCCTTACATTATATTAACCACTTGAGATTTTTCTAAACAAGCTGCATGAAACTATGCCTTAGCAAGGTTCCTAAAGTAGGAACTTTATTATTTTTTTCAATATATGAAATTTATTGTCAAATTGGTTTCCATACAACACCCAGTGCTGATCCCAAAAGGTGCCCTCCTCAATACCCATCACCCACCCTGCCCTCCCTCCCACCCCCCATCAACCCTCAGTTTGTTCTCAGTTTTTAAGAGTCTCTCATGCTTTGGCTCTCTTCCACTCTAACCTCTTTTTTTTTTTTTTCCCTTTCCCTCCCCCATGGGTTTCTGTTAAGTTTCTCAGGATCCACATAAGAGTGAAAACATACGGTATCTGTCTTTCTCTGTATGGCTTATTTCACTTAGCATCACACTCTCCAGTTCCATCCACGTTGCTACAAAGGGCCATATTTCATTCTTTCTCATTGCCACGTAGTACTCCATTGTGTATATAAACCACAATTTCTTTATCCATTCATCAGTTGATGGACATTTAGGCTCTTTCCATAATTTGGCTATTGTTGAGAGTGCTGCTATAAACATTGGGGTACAAGTGCCCCTGTGCATCAGTACTCCTGTATCCCTTGGGTAAATTCCTAGCAGTGCTATTGCTGGGTCATTGGGTAGGTCCATTTTTAATTTTTTGAGGAACCTCCACACTGTTTTCCAGAGTGGCTGCACCAGTTTGCATTCCCACCAACAGTGCAAGAGGGTTCCCATTTCTCCACATCCTCTCCAGCATCTATAGTCTCCTGATTTCTTCATTTTGGCCACTCTGACTGGTGTGAGGTGATATCTGAGTGTGGTTTTGATTTGTATTTCCCTGATGAGGAGCGACGTTGAGCATCTTTTCATGTGCCTGTTGGCCATCTGGATGTCTTCTTTAGAGAAGTGTCTATTCATGTTTTCTGCCCATTTCTTCACTGGGTTATTTGTTTTTCGGGTGTGGAGTTTGATGAGCTCTTTATAGATTTTGGATACTAGCCCTTTGTCCGATATGTCATTTGCAAATATCTTTTCCCATTCCATTGGTTGCCTTTTAGTTTTGTTGGTTGTTTTCTTTGCTGTGCAGAAGCTTTTTATCTTCATAAGGTCCCAGTAATTCATTTTTGCTTTTAATTCCCTTGCTTTGGAGATGTGTCGAGTAAGAGATTGCTACGGCTGAGGTCAGAGAGGTCTTTTCCTGCTTTCTCCTCTAGGGTTTTGATGGTTTCCTGTCTCACATTCAGGTCCTTTATCCATTTTGAGTTTATTTTTGTGAATGGTGTGAGAAAGTGGTCTAGTTTCAACCTTCTGCATGTTGCTGTCCAGTTCTCCCAGCACCATTTGTTAAAGAGACTGTCTTTTTTCCATTGGATGTTCTTTCCTGCTTTGTCAAAGATGAGTTGGCCATACGTTTGTGGGTCTAGTTCTGGGGTTTCTATTCTATTCCATTGGTCTGTGTCTGTTTTTGTGCCAATACCATGCTGTCTTGATGATTACAGCTTTGTAGTAGAGGCTAAAGTCTGGGATTGTGATGCCTCCTGCTTTGGTCTTCTTCAAAATTACTTTGGCTATTCAGGGCCTTTTGTGGTTCCATACGAATTTTAGGATTGCTTGTTCTAGTTTCGAGAAGAATGCTGCTGCAGTTTTGATTGGGATTGCATTGAATGTGTAGATAGCTTTGGGTAGTATTGACATTTTGACAATATTTATTCTTCCAATCCATGAGCAGGGAATGTCTTTCCTTTCTTTATATCTTCTTCAATTACCTTCATAAGCTTTCTATAGTGTTGAGCATACAGATCTTTTACATCTTTGGTTAGATTTATTCCTAGGTATTTTATGCTTCTTGGTGCAATTGTGAATGGGATCAGTTTCTTTATGTCTTTCTGTTGCTTCATTATTGGTGTATAAGAATGCAACTGATTTCTGTACATTGATTTTGTATCCTGAGACTTTGCTGAATTCATGTATCAGTTCTAGCAGACTTTTGGTGGAGTCTATCGGATTTTCCATATATAGTATCATGTCATCTGCAAAAAGTGAAAGCTTGACTTCATCTTTGCCAATTTTGATGCCTTTGATTTCCTTTTGTTGTCTGATTGCTGATGCTAGAACTTCCAACACTATGCTAAACAACAGTGGTGAGAGTGGACACCCCTGTCGTGTTCCTGATCTCAGGGAAAAGGCTCTCAGTTTTTCCCCATTGAGGATGATGTTAGCTGTGGGCTTTTCATAAATGGCTTTTATGATGTTTAAGTATGTTCCTTCTATCCCAACTTCCTGAAGGGTTTTTATTAAGAAAGGGTGCTGAATTTTGTCAAAAGCCTTTTCTGCATCGATTGACAGGATCATATGGTTCTTATCTTTTCTTTTATTAATGTGATGTATCACGTTGATTGATTTGCGAATGTTGAACCAGCCCTGCATCCCAGGAATGAATCCCACTTGATCATGGTGAATAATTCTTTTTATATGCTGTTGAATTCGATTTGCTAGTATCTTATTTGAGAATTTTTGCATTCATATTTATCAGGGATATTGGCCTGTAGTTCTCTTTTTTTACTGGGTCTCTGTCTGGTTTAGGAATCAAAGTAATACTGGCTTCATAGAATGAGTCTGGAAGTTTTCCTTCCCTTTCTATAAAGTAGGAACTTTAAAAAATAAAAGTTCTGGGCACCCACTGTGGCATCCTGAATCAGAATTTCTCTGGTTGGACACAGGCGTCAATATCTTTTAAAATCACCATAATGGGGGCACCTGGGTGGCTCAGTCGGTTAAGCGGCCGACTTCAGCTCAGGTCATGATCTCGCGGTCCGTGAGTTCGAGCCCCGTGTGGGGCTCTGTGCTGACAGCTCAGAGCCTGGAGCCTGTTTCAGATTCTGTGTCTCCCTCTCTCTGACCCTCCCCCATTCGTGCTCTGTCTCTCTGTCTCAAAAATAAATGTTAAAAAAAAAATTAAAAAAAAATAAAATCGCCATAATGTTTCAGTTGTGCATCAGAATTGAAAACCTCTTGTGAAGATTCTTATGGCCTGCCATAGACCTAAAAACAGGATTTTTTTTTTTAATTTTTTAATCTTCATTTATTTTTGAGAGAGAGACAGAGTGTGAGCAGGGGAGGAGCAGGGACAGAGGGAGACACAGAATCCGAAGCAGCCTCCAGGCCCCGAGCTGTCAGCGCAGAGCCGGTGGTGGGGCTCGAAGCCACCAGCCGTGAGATCATGACCCGAGCCAAAGTCGGACGCTCAACCGACTGAGCCACCCAGGCACCCCCAAAACAGGATTTTTCAATCTGAGTGTCCAACATTTGCCCCGTGTCATGATAAAAGGTATAGGTGTTGCTTATTACCTTGATACCCCAGTCTGGTTATACTGTGAATTATCTAATTCCTTACATTTTCTACCAGTGGCCTCAAGAATGAAAGGGATGGGGGAGACAAAAGGGCAGGTGGCTACTGTTTTTTTTTTTTGGGGGGGGGGCATTGTTGGTTTTTGAGAGACAGCACAAGTAGGGGAGGGGCAGAGAGAAAGGGAGACACAGAATCCCAAGCAGGCTCCAGGCTCCGGGTGGGTTAGCACAGAGCCCAATTTGGGGCTGGAGCCCACAAACCAGGAGATCATGATCTGAAACTGTTGTCTAAGGTAGTTCCTAAATGTATGGTGCACAGAGCAGGAACGGTGTTAAGGGAGGCAAAAGCAGACCAAAGTTGAGAAGTCACTGCGGTTTCGGAGTGGAAGAGAGTGAAGGTAGGTTTCTAGGTGGGGAAGGGGTTGAGTGGTGAAAAGTGAGGTTTTAATGGCTAATAATCTAGTTGTTTATGGATCCTTTGAAAAAGTCTTCGGGGCGCCTGGGTGGCTCAGTCGGTTGAGCCTCCGACTCTTAATTTTCAGGTCCAGTCATGATCCCGGGGTCATGGGATCCAGCGCCATATTGCGCTCAGAGTGGAGATACTCTCCCTCTTTGCGTCCGCTTGTGTGCACGCGCTCGCTGTCTCTCAATAAAAACAAAGACTTTGTAAATTGTGTTTCAAAATTTAAGAAAATTTACCCACCTAGTCTCTTAATGTGAAGGAATGAAAGTTTCGGTGAAAAAAATAATAGGATGAGAAAGCAGTTTTCAAATACTCTGCTACTTGGTATTGTCAAGCCCTTTATGTATGTATGTATGTATGTATGTATGTATGTATGTATGTATATTTTTGAGAGAGAGCACGAGCAGGGCTGAGAGAGGAGACACAGAATCCAAAAAAGGCTCCAGGCTCTGAGCTGTCAGCAGAGATTGATGTGGGGGCTCAAACTCACCAACTGTGAGATCAACCTGACCTCCACCCAGGTCCCCCCTATGTGTTTTCTTAAAGTTTTTTGGGGGGATTTTGTGTGTGTTTACTTAGCCAAGCCCTTTAGATTGCAAAACTGTGATTAGTAGTGTGGCCAGAGAGGATTACTGAGGAATTTGGTTTTACTGAAAAATCAACTTTTTCTACATAGTCTTCATAGTTTTGTGCACAAAGACCATTGTCTTGTTACTATAATTGCTTTGAATATTTTTCCCCATTGTTGAACATCAAGGTTTTCAGTTTTCTTTACTACAAATTATATTGCAATGAATATTTTCATAACTTCATGCTTAAAACTTTTTTCAAGTATTTCCTCAGGATACATTGTAAGGAGTACATTTTGATGTCAAAAATCTAGACATTGTAATTGCTGTGATATATTTTCCTTCACCTGCACATGTATCAGTTTGTATTGCCAATAATGGTACTAGAATGATGGTTTCCCTGCAAATGGATAGCCCATTCATACTTTAACATAGTCCTGTTAGTGCATTTGCAGATTTTTGGTTTTTTACTACTGAGCTTCTGTTCATTTGGCACTGTTGGCTGGTACATTTTATAGCCATAAGTCTAGTAGCTTTAGCCTTGCTGATGGTACTAATTAGTTCCTGATTTCCTCTTTAGAAGCCTTTACAACTTGGGAATTTTTTTTTTTCAGTATAATTTCTCGCAAAGGTGTAATTGATGGCCACATTCCAGCCCAAACCTATTATAATCTCCTTTTCTATGGCCAGATGCCTGGAAATCAGCTGGCAGTTATTTATTCAGTAGCTAATTTATATGGAGAGGACTATAACTTTGGTTAGAATTCTCACTCGAAATACTAACGGGTCTTTTTTTGATTGCTTATTTCTCTGGCCAAAGTTCATCATAGCTGACAGCATAGAACTGCATTACAAGTGGTTGGGGAGTGGAGTAGAGTATTATGTGGGAATTAATTGGAAATTTCTGTGAAGTTATTTCTGAACAATTCTTAATAGCATAGTCAACTCTTGGACTGAATGTCTACTTCATAAATTATCCAGTTCTGTTGTTTTTCTCTTGATGAAATTTCAGGATACTGGGGAAGATGTTCACCTAAATCAAATTCTTTAGTACTTGTTAGTACCAAACGGTTTCTGTTTAAAAAGATAAACTGCTAGCCAAAATAGAGACTTCAGTAGCAGTATTCTAAGTTTACCTTGAACCAAGTTTTCTGGGTTTCTGGCACCAGGATGAAGGAAAGGGCATTCAAGTAGTGTTCTCTGTTTCTACATAGTACCCCCTGGGGTGAGAAAAGTAGTAAGTTTCTAATGACCCAGGTTGGGACACAAGGAGTAAGGGTTTATCTGGCTTTACTTTGTACCCAGAATGGCAAACATACTTCGGAATGCTGCTTATGGCTCAGACTAAAGTTAAACCCATTTTATGAGTTCATTATTTTGGACATGTTATGGACTTAAGAAAGGGGGGAGGGTGTAGAGAATACGGGGACAATCGGTTTCTGTGTTGCTTATTAAAATTAGCTGCACACGTAGCACCACTGCATTAAATAAGGTCCACGATTTCTTGGCGTGGTTATTTCATTTGCAGGGGTGGTCTCTTCACTTGCGTTTGGTTTCCCAGTGGTTACTCCCCTTGCTGAGTTCCCTCAGTAAATTCCTTAATACTCTGAGGTAGCAGAGAGAACGGGGAAAAACTGCGTGGCTCTTTGCCATTAAGTGAAAGCTGGTTTGATTTTAAATTGTTATAACGACTTCATTTGCAAACTCCGTCTCAAAGTACCGAACTGGACGACGACGCCAGTTGAATGCAGGAGGCAGAGTGTTCGCTGCAGCGCCGACCAGAGCCAGGAGGCCGTCTCGGAAGCACCGGGCCGCGAGGAGAGCCCCGCCAGCCTCCCGGCCCACGCTCTGCACCGGCTCAGGCCATCGGGGCCCCCAACGTTCCCTGCCCGCGGCCCAGCCCACGGGCCCCCGCTTCCTCCGCGCGCCAGCCCTCGCCCGCCTTGGAGCGCGGCTCCCTGCGCGGGCAGCGGCGCAGCGTGGGGGGCGGAGGGCGGGGCGGCCCCAGGGCACTAGGGGGCCCGCGAGGCAGCGAGGGCGCGGGGGGCAAGCGGGCGCCGCTGCCCGAGTGTCCGGCGGAGGGGGCGGCGCCCTCGGCGTCTCCGTGACTGCGCCTCCCGCGCCCCCGGCTCGGCGGCTCCCGGGATGCGCGGAGGCGGCGGCGGCGATGGCGATGATGCCTGTAGCCCAGCCTGGTCCCGGGCGGCGGGCGGAGCTGGGGTCCGGGCTGCGAGACGGAGGAGGAGGGGGGCGGCGCTGCGGCCACCGGGCAGGTGAGAGGCCGCGGGCCCCGGAGGAGGACGACGCGCGGGGGCCGGGAGGGCCGGGCCCCGGGAAGACGGCGGGTTAGGGCGGCGCGAGGCTGCGCTGGTCCAGGCCCGGCCGCCGCGCACCTGCCCTCCTGGCGCGGCCTGCGGGGAAGCTATCTCGCCCCTGCCTAGCCTGCTCCCGGGCTCCGCCGGGTTGCGGAGCCCTTTCCCCACCGCCCATTCCTGGCCGGAGCCCTCCGCACCCCACCAGCCCTCTGCCCATTCTCTTACAAGCTTGCTGGCCTGAACTAGGCCCTCCTCACCACAACCTTCCCCACCCCAGGGAGCGCCTGCCCATCTCCAGTCCCTAGCTGGGGCCCACCTCCCTTCCCGGCAGCCTCCCAGCGCACCCCCAGACTGGGGGCTCTCCATAGCCTCCCCGTCTCCCTCATCCGCTGACCCTGCCCCAGCCTGTCAGCTGCTCAGGGCTTCAAGAGGTAGTTCACCTGGGGAGAAAGAGCGGGTCCTCCGAAATCAGATAAATCTGCCTTGAATCTAGTGACCTTGGGCAAGTCATCTAACTTCCCTGAGGTTTTCCTGATCTGTACAAATACAATGGGTCTAATAATAGTACAGAACTTTGCTCTCTGTGAGAGACCGTGAAGATGCTGTCCTCGAAGAATTTAAGGCATTATGACAAATTTATATGAGAAAAAAAAATGAATTGGAAGAATCCAGGCCAGGTGCTAACTTGTAAAAGCTCATACAAAATGCTTTCATACGTACTAAAGTATTAAGTTAGCACAGTAGATTATCAGAGACTCTTCACACAGCTTAATGAGAAATCATTGCTATGGTAAAAAAATTTTCGTTTAACCAGTCCTTGCTTCGGATCCCCCCTCCTTAGTTGTAACAAGATGCACACGGATGTGAATTCATTCTGTCCAACTGTGGCTAAAATGCCTGCGTAAGACCGGTGCTCTAACTTAAAATTTTTCTGATTTTCTGACTTTCATCATTTACTTATGGTCCCAGAAATAAAGTAGCTGGTATGCTTGCACTGAAAAGAACATTGGTAATTTTTAATATTTAGGAGTAACAAATTTCATTTACCCCCCTCCTCAAATCACTGAGTTTTATAGTGCTACCATAATAACTTCATTCCAAATTGTGATTCCAGCCTCCTCTTTCTTAAAAGTCACAGAAGTGGGCTTGCTTTTCCTTTGTTTCCTTTATTGCTCCTAAGGTTTCTCTGCAAAAACCTTTATTTCTGTTATGTTTTTCCTTTTCTTCCCAGCCTCACATTCCCTTCTTTTTTTTCCCCCCTAACTATCTGGGAATGATTTATAATTACTTTATACCAGAAGTGTAATTATCAACCTTGCCAAAGAGTTACACAGAAGTGCGTGTGTGTGTGTGTGTGTGTGTGTCCCTATTTTGGGCTCCAGGAACTTTGAGTCCGGAAGGGATTGTGATACCTACTTCATAGGTCTATACTGAGAGTGAAATAAAGTGTGATAGCTTATGTAGAGCTGCTGATGTGTATGATAATGACCCAAGAAGTGATAGCTGCTATGATTATCTTCTAGGCAGCCAACCTCCCTTGATTTCTTTCTTGTTATGTTGAGTTGAACATTGAGTTGAGCGTGGTGGTGACAAATGTCAGCTTAGGTTCAAATCCATGCCCTACCACTTTAAGGTGGGAGCACTGTCTCCAACTCAAGTTTCCTTATCTGTAAAACAGGGATATGTTATACTGTCTCAGGGTTGCTGTGAAGATTCGAGAAATTAATATCATGGAGCCTTGAAAACAGTGCCTGACATATCATAAGCACATGATAAAGTTAACATACTAATAATGACACTGACAATTATATCCCTGACCTAGAATTTTCTTTTTTAAAAAAAACCTACTGATGGGGCGCCTGGGTGGCTCAGTCAGGTAAGCATCTGACTTCAGCTCAGGTCATGATCTCACAGTTCATGGGTTCGAGCCCCGCATCGGGCCCTGTGCTGACAGCTCAGAGCCTGAAGCCTACTTAGGATTCTGTGTCTCCCTCTCTCTACCCCTCCCCCCTCACACTCTGTCTCTCTCAAAAATGAATAAACGTTAAAAAAAAAATCTTTGAAAGAAAAACCTACTGAAAAATGTTAAATTGATTGAAAAAATTATAACTGTGCAGAAAGTGGACGTTGGTCCTCAACTACTCCAAATCTTTTTTTTTTTTTTCCTCCTGCCTCTTATCCTTGACCAATATTGGTGCTTCATCATCCCATTTTCCCTTTGACAGTTCCCTTTCCAGATGTCTCCTAGCCTGTGATCTTCATAATTTCCATCACCCCTCTTCTTCGTTTTTAACCACTCACTCGGTATTTCTCTGGACATGAGTTCCAAATGCTTTCATTCCAAATTCCTGCTTCCCTCTTCACTCCTGTTTGCTCCCCTACCTCCAAAGAGGAAACCCTTCTGGGCATCTCTCTGCCTTTCTGCCTCCTCAAGTTGAGTTTTCTACTTCTCTTTTCATCAGCTAACTCCAGTCGTCCAATTAACAATGCAAAAACAAGTAGCAAAAGGTTGTCTTTTTCTTACCTCATAGCTGTCAAAAAGGATTCAGAAACAGGCACCCGGTCTGTAAGTGAAAACAATAAAGCCATCCATTATTATGTTTTAATTCTAATCATCAAGAAACAAGTGGTTGGGATTTATATTTTTGTCTCATGGAAGTTTTATAAGGAAAGTATAAGAAAGCTGGTTTCCCTTGCCAGTGAAGAAATTCATCATATTGTCATGGTCTGTACTATTTGACCATTGAGAAGAAAAAAGAGGCCATCTTCTTCCTTTGTGAAGGACATTTGTTAGGTAGATGGATCTCCTCAGGACTGAAATTTGTCTCATACTCACTGGCACAGCCATACCTACTACTGAATGCTGAGACATTTCTGTATCAGGAGGTTCATAGCTGCTGCTTGGAGCCCCAAGTAATCCTTCATGGACCAGTCCCCTCTTCCTCTGTGCCCCATGATCCATGAACCAAAGGGTTAATCCCAGGCACAGCTAGAGGCCTCTGGAACCCAGTTGGAGCTCATGGTTAAATATTTGGAACATAACGCCAGGACGACCCCAGTGCCATTGCTTATCCCTAAATGCTGGATTAAAGCAAATACCTTTGAGTTGTCAAGAGCATTGCGCCAGTCTCCAAGGAACAACTTCAGCTGTCCCACTGGAAGCGTCTTTCATAGCAGAGTGGGCACCAGGCCACACAGGGCTTTGAGATTTGGAACAACAGAAGATTTCTGTGAGTGTACTTTAAATCTCATTGCAAAACAAAGTCGAAAATAAAAAGCAAGAAGAAAAAGAAGTTTTCTTATAAAGCAGAAGCTGGGTCTTGCTCATCTTTCTACCCACAGCACCTAGCATAAAGCTGGCATACAGTCTGCACATGATAAATGTAAACTGAGTAAATGAAGGCATGAATGGGCATGTGCCTCCTGTTTGATCATGATGATATTGCTGTTGGAATAACAATTCACCTTTGTATAGAAGGTTAGAGTTTACAAAAGGGTGCTTTGTACCTTTTAAATCTCAAATACAATGCTTTCATTTTCCCCTCTCAAATGTAGTCCTACACAAAGTTTTTTTCCAGTGAAAGGGAGGGAGATGGCCAAGAAATTACCAGCAGGGAGAAAAAATTATAAACAATGGAAAATAAAGCGTGTTCCTAGGGAAAGAAATAGTACTTGTTAGTGATTTGTGGGAGTTCTATAAGGGGCCACAATATACTTCAGCAATGCCATCTGACTTGTAACCTAAACACATGCTGTGAGACCTACTCCCATAATCTCACCCTGTCTGCCCCTCCATCCCTGCCCTGCTCCTGACCCCCAGCAAACTCCTCACCATCACTCCCTACAGCTGCTCTCAGCCTCCACCCCAGGTTGGGATTAGCTTCCCCTTCTCTGACTTCCACAGCACCTGCTGTCATCTAATTGACCACATTAGGCTGTAAGTACATAGTGATCTCTTTGGTGGAGAGGTTATGTCCTTGGGTCTCCAGTGTCTGGCACCAGAGTGTTTCTAAAAGTAACATTTGCATACCCTTCAATCAGAAACTCAAGGGGTGGGGCCCAGGAATCTGCTTTTTTTTTTTTTTTTTTTAAGTCCCCAGGTGATGCTTAAACTATTTCAAAAACCACTGTGCCATGAAACCTGACATTAGCCCAAGGAATATACTTTGAGGTGTTTGTGTCTTTTCTGTGTTGGACTTTGAGCAGAGAAATGTTTTTTTGTATGCATCAGTCAGAGCTAAAACAAATTCTAGTACTCTTGTAAAAAATCATGCGATCGCTCTACTCCATTAATTTCTTTCTGTTTCTGGGTGTGCATTTTTGTGTGCAGGGTTTTCTGCTCTGGGCCTCTTTTGCCCCATACCGCTCGCCTGTGAGTTGAGGCCCTGACTCCCTTCCCACAGAAGGGAGAGTCCCTTCTCTCTGAAGATGAACTCCACGGACCACCTTCAGGACGCTCCCAACACCACCTTGCTCCACGTGCGTCACTCCCATGGAGGAAACAGCACCACACTACAGGAGGGCCTCCAGGACCTCATCCACACCGCCACCTTGGTAACCTGCACTTTTCTACTCGCAGTCATCTTCTGCCTGGGCTCTTATGGCAACTTCATTGTCTTCTTGTCCTTCTTTGACCCAGCTTTCAGGAAATTCAGAACCAACTTTGATTTCATGATCCTGAACCTGTCCTTCTGTGACCTCTTCATCTGTGGAGTGACAGCCCCCATGTTCACCTTTGTGTTGTTCTTCAGCTCAGCCAGTAGTATCCCAGATGCTTTCTGCTTCACCTTCCATCTCACCAGTTCAGGCTTCATAATCATGTCCCTCAAGACCGTGGCAGTGATTGCCCTGCACCGGCTCCGCATGGTGTTGGGGAAGCAGCCCAATCGCACAGCCTCCTTTCCCTGCACCCTGCTCCTCACTCTGCTTCTCTGGGCCACCAGTTTCACTCTTGCCACCTTGGGCACCCTGAAAACCAGCAAGTCCCACCTCTGCCTTCCCATGTCCAGTCTGATGGCCGGAGAAGGGAGAGCCATTTTGTCTCTGTATGTGATCGACTTCACCTGTTGTGTCGCTGTGGTATCTGTCTCTTATATCATGATCGCTCAGACGCTGCGGAAAAATGCCCAAGTCAGAAAGTGCCCCCCTGTGATCACAGTAGATGCTTCCAGACCACAGCCTTTCATGGGGGCCCCTGGAAAGGGGGGTGGAGATCCCATCCAGTGCACCGTGCCGGCTCTCTACAGGAACCAGAATTACAACAAACTGCAGCACGTTCAGACCCATGGATACACCAAGAGTCTTAACCAGATGCCAACTCCGGGGGCCAGCCGGCTCCAGCTGGTCTCTGCTGTCAATCTCTCCACGGCTAAGGATTCCAAAGCGGTGGTCACCTGTGTGATTATAGTGCTCTCCGTCCTGGTGTGCTGTCTTCCACTGGGGATTTCCTTAGTGCAGGTGGTCCTTTCCAGCAATGGGAGCTTCATCCTTTACCAGTTTGAACTCTTTGGATTTACCCTTATATTTTTCAAATCAGGATTAAACCCTTTTATATATTCTCGGAACAGCTCAGGGCTGAGGAGGAAAGTGCTCTGGTGCCTCCAGTATGTGGGCCTGGGTTTTTTCTGCTGCAAACAGAAGACTCGACTTCGAGCCATGGGAAAGGGGAACCTGGAAATCAACAGAAACAAATCCTCCCATCATGAAACAAACTCTGCCTACATGTTGTCTCCAAAGCCCCAGAAGAAATTTGTGGACCAGGCTTGTGGCCCAAGTCATTCGAAGGAAAGTGTGGTCAGTCCCAAGATCTCTGCCGGACACCAGCACTACGGTCAGAGCAGCTCCACCCCCATCAACACTCGGATTGAACCCTACTACAGCATTTACAACAGCAGCCCCTCCCAGGAGGAGAGCAGTCCGCATAACTTGCAGCCAGTAAACTCTTTTGGATTTGCTAGTTCATATATTGCCATGCACTATCACACCACTAATGACTTAATGCAAGAATATGACAGCACGTCGGCCAAGCAGATTCCAGTGCCCTCTGTTTAGGCTCCTGGAGGCTGGAGACTCTTGCAGAAACTGTTTTTGTTTCTGATACTATTTGATTTTTTTCCCCCATTTCTGTGAGACCCGTGGTAGATGAAAACTTCAAGATCCAGCGGAACAGTTGGCAGTTCTGATTTTCTTCTGTCTGAAGTATCAGCATCTATTGATTTGCTTTGTGGTTTCTTGACCTTTTAAGATTTGATGTAAAAATTTATTATTTAAATTTTTTACCCTGACCTGCGCTCCAATCTTTTGTACTAAACGTTTAAATAGATGCCAGGAATGATCACGCTAATGTATTGAAGGAGAATGGACTGATTACGATCATTTGAGTCAGTGTTCGGGGCCTTCAAAGTATACCTGAGTTGGATTTTTTTTAAACAATATGAAGGTATGATCTTCACTGAGGCGAATTTTTTATTAATTGTACTGTAAATTTTGATTCTGTAATGTGTTGAAATGGGGAGCAATACACTTTTCTGGTAGCAGGCTTATTTGAATAAATAATACATTGTCAAAGCAGAAAATCAGAAATATATTATCTATAATTACCTTTACCCAAGACACACAGGCATTAAGTACTTTCCTTTCATAAGACAGTCAGCCAAGAATACAGTATTATGATTATTACCATTTCTTATTATAGACATTATTATTTTGTGTGAGTTGATTAGCTATAAAGCTTTTTAAAAAGAAATCTGTTTTTGCTTGCTGAAAACGCCTTATTCTATTTTGGCATGATCTTACCCGAGAGCCCTTGGTGAAGAGGACCGACCTGTAGTGGAGGAATGTGATTTCTGGGTGCATGGACACTAACGGTGGTCATCTCAATCAGGGTGTGGTGATGTGGGAAGCAATCTGAACTGCCATTGTGTGTTAGAAGATCTTTATCATTGCTTAAGAAGCTGTAAGAATGACAATGGGAGTATTTCGTTTGACTCCTTTCTTCTCTGTAAGGATGGTTTGTTAACAACCTAACAGAGTATCCCAGGTTTGGAAATCTTTTTTTTTTTTTTTGTCCTTGTTTATGTATCACTATGGTAGAAAAATTCTTAAGACAATCTGTTTTCAAACTAATCGTGTTATTTCTCTCCCATTAATCTTGGACATGGGCAGTAAAGGAAAACTAGATGAAGTATTTCTATACCTTATGCTAATTTTATTACATACCCTGTGATTCCTAGCATAACAACTGTAAATTCATATTTTTATGTAAAAACATTTTCATTATAGAGTTAGCATTTGAACTCACTGCAGTTTTGGAACTATAGCTGCCAAACTCCAGACGAGCATCAAGATCCAAAACCTATCTTTAGAGGAAAATTGTTATAGTCAAGAACTGTTATTGCAGATTGGAAGGAACTTTGTTGTTTTGAAAGGTATCCAGTTTATAGCTCCCTCTCCAGGCCTTTCCCAAATACAAGATTCCTTGGGGAAGGGGGGTTGGGACATAGAACAGATGCTCATCTGGAACTCTGTGCAGCCTTGTCCAACACCTCTCGCCTTCCAGCACCCACCAGCCATTCTATTTCTGAGATCTGAGTATGAGATATGGGTTTTACTTTGTTTTTAAATTCGCCTTTTAGAACTTTGTCCTTCCCTTCCTTCTCTCCCTTTCTTCCTTTATTTTTGTTATTAGATTTTATAACAGAAGAGAAAATCTCTACTCTGTCACATTTTTTCTTGTTTGTAATTGAATGCTATTTTTGAAAATCACTATAACCTATTTCAGTTATGCTTTTATATGTTTAATACAACACTGTTTTCATTTATTAATATTCCCACAAGATTAAGTAATATACTAACCAGGTAATATATTACCCTTTTTAAAAAGCACTAAGAAATCCAATATCCTTTCCCAAGGTCATTTGAAGAATTGTGGAAAATTAGGAATGAGACTTTTGTCTTAATTTAGAACTGGGTATTTATTCCAATAAGCCAAACAGCTTTATAATTAATAACATTAATCAAGAAGACACTTCTTGATTAAGACTTTTTAAGGTATGTATCTCTTTTTTGGCTAGGCATTTCCATTGTGATTCAATAAAAGATTTTTTAAAAGTAATTTCTACTTGTAAAATTTAAAATGTCAGGTTTTCTTGTGTGACCTTTGAGTTTGAGATGACCCATCTTTGGGAAGTAAAAGTTATAATAATATAAAGAAAAATAAGCATGTGCATATGAGGTGTTCTTTCTCTGTATGCTCATCAAGAAATTATTGATTTAACTTGCATGAAATACATGTTGGGCTAGATTCTTAGCCTTCTCCACATGTATCTCTGTATCTATGTGGAGATACAGAGATAGATAAAACTTATTTCTTCACAAGTTACATATATATCTATTTATAAAAATAGATATATATATAACTTCTCTATAAGGGCTAACCTGAGAACTAAAAATAATGAGAACTCAGTTGAATGTGACTAATTATTAGCAGGGTATATTAATTAGTTCTCTTGATGCTTTACTGTGATGCAAAGTATGTGATGTATTTCAAACATTTTATAACTGTTCTGATGTTAACCTTTAGGCCAGATTTGTATTTCTGATGCTTTTAATGTTCTTTTAAAAAAATAATGTTTGGAAAATAAAAGTATTGAAAATCCTAACATTTCTGAACATCAGATTGTAGTACTATGACTTTCCTGTCCAATCATTTGAAAACTATCAGAGAAAAGTAGTGATGATTATTGCACAATGGATAACAATGTGTTAACCCTCAGCATTCTCTTCCTTAAGAGATGAAATACTTGTGGGTTTTTGTTTTTGTTTTTTTTAAGTCAGCTCTATGCCCAACCTTGGGCTGGAACCCCTACATGATCAAGAGTCAAGATCAATAGTCGCATGCTCCCCTGACTGAGCTAGCCAGGCATCCTGAGTCCTCAGGATCTCTTTAATGGTTCCAGATAGTTCTCTGGCTCATGGGTCAGTGCTGCATCTGTCAGGCAATGTTGACAGTCTCATCAAAAGTGGTATTTCCCCTGTACTTAATGTTTTTCTGCCTCTTTCTATCTCTTAGCAATTTCTTGAGGGCTTTGATAATCAGGGCAGAAGCAGAAGGTACCACTTCAATTTGGGCCTGTATGGTGTTGTTGTTGTTGTTGTTGTTTTGTTTGTTTGTTTTTTTATGGGAAGATCATGATTCCCAGGCATCCCTTGAAGTAGGTGGGTCACTTTAGGGGTGACTTTTACCCACTCAAAAATTTGTCTCGTCTCACATTAGCAGTGAAGATTCAGGCATCACCCCGAATCGTTATTTTTTTTTACTCATAAGTTTAAGGCATAGGGCCTGTCTGTTCTGAATGGTCAGTTTCACTGTAATCTTCAGACCCTTCCAATCACTCGTTCCCTTGATGATGTCAGCACCAACCATTTTTGGAGACAGACCCAGGGAGCCTGTCTTCTGGGCCAGGGCAGACGTGGCAACAACTTCCCAAGGTATATGACTTGGTCTTGTTGGGGTCGAACTTAGGTGGCATGGTGAAGGTGGCTGGTGTTAGGTGAACCCAGATTCAGGATGACCTAAGACAGCTGCACCTTTGCCTCCTTCCAGCTGAAAGCCAAAAGCAAAAGTGCATTTCTTAGAATTGGTGGTATATATGGTGTGTATAAACTAAAGGAAAACACAGTTATGGTCCCTTGATAAACAATTGAAGGACCCTTCTTTGAAACTAATATTGTGAGTAGTTTCTTGGTTAGCAACTCTACATCCAGGAGCAAAGCCCTCACAAGATCCCAGGTGATAATTCTTTTCTGAAGTGGGGAGGCAGCAGAAACGGAAGGGCACTGACAAAGAAATAGCAGCATGAAGTCTTGCAGAGTTAAGGCCCAGAACCCTTCTTAAACAGTTCAGTTTTGGGGTCCTAAAAATGAGCATCTGTAAACCTGTTCCCAGTTTCATTTTCTTTCTTTCTTTCTTTTTTAAGTTTTATTTGTTTATTTAGAGAAAGAAAGAGTGAGCATGAGCAGGGGAGGAGCAGAGAGAGGGAGAGAGAGAGAGAATCCCATGCAAGAGAATCCGTGCTGACAGCACGGAGCGTGATGCAGGGCTCGAACTCACAAACAGTGAAATCATGACCTGAGCTGAAATCCAGAGTTGGACACTTCACCAAATGAGCCACCCAGGTGCCCCTCTATATTTTTCATTTTCAAGTTAGTCACACCTCATTTCGAAGATCATTACTTGAGGCAACAAGTAACACTTCTTGGGTGCTGGCAGTCTTGGGTTCCTCTCCAGATCTGACTTGTTATTATAGCTCATTCTTAAGTAATAGTCTGTAATCTGGCCAGGCCAGGTTACAGAGTCTCCCCTTTCAAGGCCACCCTCTTCATTCACAGTTCAGGGGTAGCATACATGACTCCCAGGGAGACATGCGTTTTCTCTCATATCCACTAAAAGCAGTTGTTTTTCTTCTCCATTAATGAAAGAAGCCAATGGTCCCTACAGAGACACTTGCTCCACTGCCCTCCTACTGGAGTTGAAGGAAGGCCAAGAGTTAGTGAAGATTCCAGGCCTATGGAATTGTAAGAGCGGCAGGCAGGCTGCCCGGAAAAGGCTCACCTCCCATCAGAGATCCAGGCTTTAGAGAGGCCAGGCCTGGACTGAGCTTACAACCCAAAACAGCAAGCCCCACCAGAACGTGGTGTAGAGAGGACTCTACTGAGGCAGGTATCTGCAGGATGAGCTTTGGTGGGCTCGTTCCAGCCGTACTGGCCCAAATATGATGAGATGCAGGATATCCCAAGTCACCTGTAGGAACGAAAATGATGGCCACTGAAGCCAGATGGGGTAATCTTTGAGAAGATGGAGAAGGGAAAGGAGGAGCAGAAAGATAGGGAAATAGCCCCATATTTCCTTCCCCGCCTCTAAAGATGGATCTGTAAACTGAGAAGCAGGTGCTGGCATAATTATGATGATTTCCCATCTTCTGGCTTTCAATATCATTTAAATGCTAATGACACTCAATTTTATATCTCTAGTCCTAACCTCTCCCTGAGCTGCATGCTGGTCTATCCAATTGCCTATTCAACATCTCCACTTAGATGTCTAATAGGCATCTCAAATTTTAACATGTGCAAAACTGAACTCTCAGTTCACACCTCCTCCTCACCAAACTTGTGTCTCCTGCTGTTTTATTATCTCAGTAAATGGCATGGCATTTCCCCAATCGCACAGCTCTATTTGTTGTCCTTGACTCTCTCTTACATCACATCCAATCCATTGACAAATCCTGAACTATCTTGAAAATAAACTCTGATTCCAACTACTTCTTACCTCTTCATTCCCATCTCCTCTAGCCCATGTCTCCATCATTTCTCACCAGCCTCAGGACCATTTCCCAGCTTCGAGGCTCTCTCTTCTACAGTCTCCCCTTTATTTGTGACTAGGACACTTCTAAGATAAGCTATGTTTGCCACTCTCCTGATTAAAACCTTCCAGTGCCTTTCCGTCCCACGTAGAAGTCCTTGCCATGACCTATATGGCCCTGATGATCTGGCTCTTGGTTTTCTCTCTGTCACCATTTCCTTTGACTTATACCCTGCCTAATGTGCTTGGGCTACAACAGGCTTTCTGGATCTTTCTCACATGCCTCAATTTTGTTCTCATGTCAGGGCATTAATTTCCCTAGAAACGTTCCAGCCTGGAACCACCCTCCCCAATGGCCTTTCCCAGTTGTCATATTCAATACAGTTCTCACCCCATCACGGTCTATCCCTCTGCCCTATCTTACTCTTTTCATGATTCTTATCATTACTGTATTAGTCTGCTTGGGCTGCCATAACAAAATACTGCAGCCTGGGTGGCTTAAATAACAGAAATTTATTTTCTCACAGTTCTGGATGGAGGCTAGAAGTCCAAGGTGAACTAACAGCATTAGTTTCTGTGAGGCCTCTTTTCCTGGCTTCTCGTTGTGTCCTCACATGACCTCCTTTTTGTGCATACATGAGAAGAGAGGGGGTGGGGGAGAGGAGAAGGGAGAGAGTTGCAGATGGGGGGCTCTCAAGGTGTCTCCTCCTCTTGTGTGTACACCATTCCTATCAGATGAGGGCTCCACTCTTATGACCTCATTTTACCTTAATTACCTCCTTAAAAGCCTTATCTCCAATTAGAGCCACAATGAGGGTTAGAGCTTCAAACATGAATTTGAGGGGGAGGTGCAAAATTCAGTCCATACAGTTATGTATAATTGTTTGCTGGCCTTTCCCCCTCTAGACTAAAGCTCTGATATGATAGGGCGAAAGTTTTGTCTCTTTCGTTCAGTACCACATGCTAGTACCTATCAGTCCTTGGCCCTGATGAGCTTTCAGTGCATCACTGAAGAAATGAATGAATCAAATAATAAATGATTGAAAGGCTGAAGCCTGGAAGTGATATCAACCCAAATCTCTTTCTGACTGGCTTAGTTTCCCCATGTTTGTTGTTATTTTTGTATCTGTCTCTACATTCCCAGGATGATTATCAGCAGGACTCTAATGAAAGGGGGACATGGGTCTTGATTTAGGACTACAAGACCTTATTTCTGATAGTTTTCTCAGGCAACCAGCTCCAAGGGCATCTTTTCCCAGGGGACCACCCCGGCTGCCCATGAGCTGCCAGACAACCTGCCTTCATTCTCATGGGAATTCTTGGGCCCATTATGCAACCCAAGGACACTGAAGATGAAAGGAAACTCTTCAGCAACCACAGAGAAGTTAAAGGAGAAAAGAAGTAATTCATTCTTGGAGGGATAGAAGGGAGACTACCAATCACTTTAAAGTATAGAACATTTTGGAAAAAAGGTCCAGATTTAGTGAAACTCTGTTTTCCATAAGACATAGTTAACAGGCAGTGTCTCGGTCCAATGCCTTGGAGAATAATTTCACCAAAGTAGAAATATCACTTCATCGCTTATGGACAAATAGTGAATCTTCCCTCCTCTACTCCAATAAACAGATAATTCTGCTTCTTTATAAATGCGCTTAGCTGGTGCCAAGATAAGTTCAATGTGTTTCTCTATGTGTCATATATGTGAATGTTGGCCCTTTTGACACTTTCTGGAACCTCCAGCTGCTTGCAGCATGCTGATGAGTGGGAAATCTTTCGTCCGACTCCCAGTGTGGGAATCTTGATTTTCATGCAAAGCCCAAGGTTTTGCAAAATGCAGCTTGTTCAGATGCCAGGGAGACCTTAAGAAGTGGAACAACTTACAAAGAGTGCTTTTATGCCTGTCTTCTGGGGCTGAGGCACTAGGATGAGTTTCATAACCTGGGGAAATGCTGAAGGTTCAACACATTTCCTGCCTGACATTAGCAAGAGTTATGAAAGCTTCTTGCTCATTTGTTTGGCTTTAGCAACAAAATATAAGAAACGTAGGAACTGATTTCATTAATATTACACTGAGGAAAGATATGGCTGGGCACTGTGTTCTTCACAGAGAATCATAATATTAGACACTTTCTTTGAGGAATTAAGAGTACCTCAGAACTGGAATATTTTCCATTCATGGAGTTGGAGGTGGAAATTCGATCCTTTTCTTGACCTGAGAGAGATCAGGGGCTTTGCTTCAATCACTGCCCCCAAATGGGGGAAACAGAACAGAGACACAGACACTGTCTTCTTGTGAGGGAGAAGCAAGGAAAAAAAAAATCCGTTAAATTTTGTGGTGCAGAATTTGAGTAAGAAAGAATACAAATGGGACAAGTCATTAATTAATTCTCCCTTTTCGTTCCCAACTATTATAAAATTGAGGAAAATACTGTTGTTCTCAAAGCATCAAACACTCAAAAATAACATGTAGGAAACTCCTCAGAATTGTAGTTGGGGAAGCTTTCATGAGGTGTGGTAAGAGAGGATGAGGGTTCATTCACTCATTCATTCAGCAAATATTGAGTGTCATTGTTAGGCAAGGTCTGAGTAGAAAGGTCTGAGAAAGAACATAAGATAAATTCTTTACCAATAAGTAAAAGATGAAGGAATTTTTTATCATTTACATAAAAATACAATCTGGTTCTAGATAAATTGCCCGTGCAGTTGTTTACCACCATCAAATGCTTATCGGAGAAGGGAAAGTTTGATGGCATTTAACCAAGACAGAATTCCCAAGGTGACATTTTAATCTTGCTAGTGAGTTTTCATTTGCCAGATTGTGGGTTGTGTTATTTTTAAGAGAAGTTAGTGGTGTTCCATGATAAAAATATACTGTAGGGGCACCTGGGTGGCTCAGTCAGTTGAGTGTCCGACTTTGGCTCAGGTCATGATCTCACAGTTCGTGGGTTCGTGCCCTGCATCGGGCTCTGCGCTGACAGCTCAGAGCCTAGAGCCTGCTTCAGATTCTGAGTCTCCCTCTCTCTCTGTCCCTCCCCCTCTCGTGCTCTCTCTCAAAAATAAACTTAAAATAAAATAAAAATAAAATACACTGTATGGGGGAAAATAAGTATCATACATTTACAAGACAAGGTCAGTCATTTCAGTCAGCATTTTGCTGAGCCCTTTGATGTGTTCCTTCAGGTGGAAGGTGATGGCACAGAGTGGTTCATGGGGCAAAAGATGGTTCTGCGAATAGAAAGTGCTATAGCACATTATTTACAAAACAGGGACTGCACCATCTGAATTGATTCCAAAGCTGGTTGAGCCATATGCGGTTTTAGTTCCACTTTTTGTGCCTCATCTTCCTAAACTGTGAGTTAAAGATAGTAAACATAACCTCATGGGGTTGTGATCACAAGGTATCTGAACTGTTGAGCATAGTGCCAGCATGTAATCAATGTGGGGTAATGGCAGCTATCATTTTTATTATTATTTTAAAAAATTGTTTTTAATGTTTATTTATGAGACAGAGAGAGACAGAGCATGAGTGGGGGAAGGGCAGAGAGAGAGGGGGAGACACAGAATCCAAAGTGGGCACCAGGCTCTGAGCTGTTAGCACAGAGTCTGATGCGGGGCTCGAACTCATGGACTATGAGATCATAACCTGAGCCGAAGTCAGTCGCTCAACCGAGCCACCAGATGCCCCATTTTTATTATTAAAATATCATTTGAGATTCTAGGAATAATGACTCAAGTTTGTACACAACTGGCTTTGTGGGGATGGCAAAACACTTTCTTGGAAGTGGTTGATGAAAAGCTTTTCCAACAAATGATTTCTGTCACTATGGGTTAAGAACACTAAAAACTATAAATATGGAAAACGAATTCAGAGGAAAGACGACTCCTGATTTCCTTGACCAGCTATTAACATTTCTAATCTTTGGATAATACTTAGAGCTCTGTTAGAATTCTTAAATGAATGAATTAGGTTTTAGTGCTGTTAAGAACCACTGTTGACTAATTTGCATAGTATTTTATTAAGGACACAGAAGCTATTAAAAGAAAGTTCACTGTTTCTGGCTATATTTTGAATGAGTTTACAGAGTAGAGCAGATTTGACTAATTGGGTTTTAACCCCTAAGTTGCCGGACTTTTGAGGAAGTTTGAAAAAAAAATTATTTTTTTGGTGGTAGAGCACTTTTGTTTTTTAATTGAAATATACTTGACACCGAATGGGGCGTTGGTTTCAGGTGTACAGTATAATGATTTGACAACTCTGTACATCATGCAATGCTCACAAGTCTGGCTACCGTCACCATACAACGCTATTACACCATTGACTATATTCCCTTCCTATATATTGGCTGTTCCTTTCATCTGGGTGACTTATTCTATAGCTGGACTCCTGTACCTATCAGTCCCCTGAGAGCTTGACTTTTAATATTATATATTTACAACATCAAAATTATGTTTATGCCTGAGGAAAATATTTTTTTTCTGCATTTTTTCTTGAACCCAAGGCAAAGCATAATGTAGTCTGTTGAAAAATACTGGAAAGCAATTTAATAGAGTTGAAATATATAATGTTGTACGTGATTAGACATGAGATGTTTAGCATTATTTTACAGTCTCATAAATGCCTTCCATAGTGAAGATGGTTACCATTTCCATAAGTTCTGCTAGATGTACTTGCTTTCAGTGAACACTTTTGTTTCAAATGTAAAAAATACTAAAATGCCTAAACGTTTACAAATGGGCATGGGCACAAAACACTATAAGCCCTATATTCCCTTTGTTAATAATTTTGCCTTTCTTCTTTTTATTTTCAAAGTGTTGAGATTGTCAGGAGGGCTTTTATTTTCTCTAAGTGTTAAAGAGTGGAATTGCAGTAGTCTTCATACTGTACTTTCTTCTCATTGCCAGTGAGGGAAGCATGCTCATTCTTCCTGATCATTCCAAAAAAGCATTAAAAAAAAAACTGTGTTGTTTCTAATAGAGAAATCTTGTGAGATACCAGGACCACAGTGATTGGGGCCATGACAGGTGAAAGTCACCTGCTAACCTCTCCCCTTAATTCTGGTTGGTTATATACCTGATAGTGTGTGGTCTTCTTTTTTTAAGTAGGTTCCATGCCCAATGTGGGGCTTGAACTCACTCTTCCTTCCTCTTTTTCCTTCTCCTTTCTCCTCCTCCTCCTCCTTCTTTTGTTCTCCTCCTTCTCCTTCCTTTTCTCCTTCTCCTTCTCCTTCTCCTCTTCCTCTTTAAAATTTTTAAAAAATGTTTATTTATTTTTGAGAGAGAGAGAGGGGAGGGGAGGGGCAGAGAGAGAGGGAGACACAGAATCAGAAGCAGGCTCCAGGCTCTGAGCTGTCAGCACAAAGCCCGATGTGGGGCTCGAACCCACAAACTGTGAGATCATGACCTGAGTGGAAGTCAACCTCCCACCAGACTCCCAGTTACCCAGGCACCCCTCCTCCTTCCTCTTTTCCTTCTCCTCCTTCTTTTCCTCCTCCTTCTCTTTTTTTTTAATGTGTGGTCTTGATGCTAATTTTAAAGTGACAATTCCATTTTCTGAAAGGTGATGGAGGGATTTAGTTAATCTACAAAGTTATATATGGTGAAAGTAAATAATGATGGTATCTCCATCATCTCCTTCACATATGTAACGCCTCCTCTTCCACCTGTGACGTTTTGTGTTTTATTGAACAAAACCTGACTTATGAATGACTATGTATACTAGTTTATTTGATCCACCCATAAAATATTAAATAAAAATAAAAGCTTGGGGTGCCTGGGTGGCTCAGTTGTTTGAGCGTCCCACTCTTGATTTCAGCTCAGGTCATGGTCTTGTGATTGTGGGATCGAGCCCGATGATGGGCTCTGTGCTGAGTGCTGAGCCTTCTTGGGATTCTCTCTCTCTGCCCTTCTTCCACTTGTGCTTTCTGTCTCTCTCAAAATAAACTTAAAAAAACAATAAAAACTCAATTCCTTTTTACAGATGAAAATTTTAGAGAATTTCTAGTATTTTTTCCCCATAATGCATTGGATCATTTTGCCTGCCTGTACAACCTACTTTAAAACCACTGGCATATGAAACAAAGCCTGCGTTAGGGCATGTAGTTGAGCATGGTTTCTCTACTACCCCTGCCAAGCAACTGAAAAAAAATGTAAGTCATGTCACCATGGCAACATATTTTGAAAACTTTTACTTCAACAACTCCTTATAACATAACATCCATATACATGATGGTTTATTTCTTTCTTCAAGTGGAAATGCAAGCTGGTAAATAAAATCACTCAACACTAGGAAGGGAATATAAAATCAGATCCTAATGGCACCTGGGTGACTCAGGTTTTTTTTTTTTTTTTAAGAAAGGTTTATTTATTTTGAGAGAGAGAATGTGCGCACATGGAGGAGAAGCAAAGAGAGAAGGAGAGAATCTCAAAAGCGGGCTCTGCACTGACAGAGATTCTGAAATCAAGAATCAGATGCTCAACCCACTGAGCCACCCAGGCCCCCACGACCCACTGTTGATTTGGGCTTAGGTCATGATCTCATGGTTCATGAGGCTGAGCCCCGCTTTGGGCTCCATATAGAATTAAAACATTAAAATCAGATCCTAGGAAAGCTGATATTTTCATTTGCAACTGTGATTGCATATCCTATTTATTCAAAATTTATGTATTGATTTTCATTCTCCTAAAAGGTAATTTGGCCCGATTATGTACTAGGAAGTTTAAGAATTGTCAGAAATCAGGTAAAGCCTTTGTATATCAGACTTAGTGAAAAGCTTACTATTCAGGTAACTGAAATAATTTCTTGCCCTTTGTTGTTAAGTCCCTTTTATCAAGGACATGAAGATACAAAGTAGAGCTGGGCTATAGGCCCCATCTAGTGGTGACTCGAAGAAAAGCAAGTAAAGCTAAAAAAAGAAAGGAAAAGTCCTGTATTCTTGTAAAGATGAGCTACTAGTTATTTCCCTGAAACCCTAATTAGGAGGATTAGAATGTGTGAAACTGTTAAAGGTGAAGTTCCTAAGTCGGTGATTTTCACTGGAGAATATATTTAAAATCAAGTGGATCACTCAGGAAGCATATTTGAAGCGCAGATTATGCTCTGCTCTAAAGGATCTGATTTAGTAGGTGTGGAATAGCATCCACCTTACTAGATTTCTCCAAGTACAATAGGCATACCGTAGCTGAGCCCTTTCTCCTACCTATTAGGAACTCAGCTGCTTCTGCAGAAGAATGGCAGAGGAGGAAGCAGACTTTAGAGATCAAATGAGATTTCATATAAGGGACCCAAGATTTAGAAGGAATATGGAGAGCTGGCCTAGCCCTTCCTAAACAGGTTGAAGCTGTTAGCCCGGACAGAAAGCCAACTTACTTTAAAAAAAACATTTTATTTTGAAAAAATTACAACTTCTATTTTTAAGAATCTTCTTCAGTAAACTATCCAATACAGTTTTTTAGATCTCCCCCCCCCCCCCCCCCACCATTCCCCTTTTTAAGAGAAGAGTTTGGCCTAAATATTCTGTGTCTTCTGGCACTCAACCTTTCACAACCCTCACGCCCTCCCTCCTATACCTATTATCCAAATGTGGGTAATTCTATTTGTCTTAATTCATTGATGTAAGAAGTACGATTCTAATTTACTAAAGAAATAGATTTTGACGGCTGTGGTCTCTGATCTTATTCTATTAATAGGAGACAAGAGTGATATTAGGAAATAAATGAACTCTTACTGGGAACCTGGTGTCTAGTACTGGGCCCGGGGTTTTACATACAGTAAAATGAATGCACTCTGCAACCCCCTCTGGAAGGACGCAGTCTCTCTACCAAAGAGGAAGTGAGTCTCAAAGAGGTTAACTGATTGGTGCAGGATCATATAGCTAGTAAGCTAGAGAGTATGTGGACTTCAGTTTGAGTGCAAAGTGTGTGCTTTTTCTCTATGTGTGCTGCTTCACGTGAAAATCTACAAACAGCCCTGCAATAATCAATTGCATTAACCATTTCTCAAATTAAAATATCTTTCTCCAGAACTACTGAAAAGGAGGAAAAGTATTTTATAGCTACTTTTCTTTCCTTATTTAGATATGTACATCCAAAATACAATGAGATAATGTGTGCAACATGGGGATGGAGAAAATAGAGGAAATGAGTAATCTGCCATTGACTACATGACAACACTGCTTGGGAACATTTTATTCACTTTAAAATAAATATTATGCTGTGAAACTGTCCAGAACTAAAATTTGTAGTATACAGTAGGCAAATACAAAGGATGGCCAGCACAGTGCGTTTTGTTGGGAGTAAACCATTCTAAGTCAAAAGAGAAGGATCTCTGACTGTCTATACCAGGTACACACCTTGGGGGGAAAAGAAACAGATAAAAGTTCCGAGAGCAACAATCTATTACAAATAAGAGTTTCTTGAGATTAACAGAGATGAAGAAAACTTAAATGTTGTGAGGCTCTACTATGTGCCCAGTTTCTAGTCTAACACCTGGTAGTTGCTAAATAAAAATTTGTGGAAAGGATTTCAGGCACTAGAATTTACATATTTTACATGGTCTCCCATTTAAACAACGTACTATCAATTTCTTTCTTCATTATCTTTAGTTCATTAACTAGTTATATATACTATAATTTACATAATAAATCTATTATTTAAAAACTTTCAATAGGCACAACAATTATGACATTTCATTAGGCTGGACTCTAAACTGCTTGGATGAGATTTATTTTGGAATCACATCATCCAAGCAAAAAACACAATCGGATCATAAGACATGACAAAAATGAAAGAAATGAGACAACTATCTGCCTTAAGAAGTTTATCCATAACCTCTTATATACACATTTATATTCACAAAGTGGTTGAGAGTCCTTTTATATGATCCTTTAGATGAGATCCAATGGCTGAGAACTCTATAATGAGACACATACATGGTCAGACAGAAATCATCATGACTGTCAATGATCTTTCTCCAAACTTTATTATCCTTTAGTTGGGGAGAGAAAGAAGTCCATTTTCATCTGCTGTATCTAAGATTTTACAGATCACTGGAGATTCAACCTAAAGAACAAAAATAAGAAAACCATTAAAAAGTTGTTTAACTGAATACTTACTTTATTCGGTAGTCTTTTGCTATGTGAATCCATGTATATAAAGGTGTTAAATGTATATTCACAGAAGTATAATATTTTTCCAAAATTGATTAATAATATCAACCCATAAATACACAAAACTCAATGAACTCTGACTAGGAAGAATACACAGAAAGCTAGTTAGGCATCACATAACCAAAGGTAGGACCATAAAACTTCTAGAAAGAAATACAGCATAATATTTTCATGACTTTTGGGTGGCAATGTTTTCTCAGAACAAAATAAAGCATTTGCCATAAAAGAGAAAAAGTGGATAAAATAAACTTTATCAAATAAACCAACTTCTGCTCATCAAAAGACATTAAGAAAATAAACAGGCAAGCCACAGATTGAGGAAAAGAATGTGCACTATAAACAAAGACCTCATACCCAGAATATATTTGAACTCCTAGAAAAAAGAAGATAAACAATAACAATAAAAATGGGTAAAAGACAGACAGATGACAGACTCTCCTTGACCAAACTAAGGTTAGGCTCCCCCGGTCCCTTTTCGTAGGCTTCTTTTTGTACTTGTGCCCTGTCTTGGGCCTGCTGAGTCCAGCTGTAGTAAGAATCAGTGTGGAGAGAACCCCACACTCTCAACATCTAATCATCCTCCGTATCTGATCAAATTCTTAGTCTCTCACATTTGATGGCTGGTCATCCTGGCCTATCTTCAGCAATAATCCTATCAAGTCAGTTTATGTTGATTTCTCCTCTTAGTAATTTTCCATCCATTGAAACTCCTCTCCTCCACGTTCTGTTTGGCTGTATATCCTGAGCTGTCTTTGCTGTAAGTGGAGTTAAGCTGGATCTCTCTTCCCTACTATAGTCTTGACACTTACTGCCAATAGTCCTGAATAAAGACTGTTTGAGTAAGTGTCAGAATTTTTCTTTAAAAAGACTTGGCTAGACATTTCACAAAAGATCACATGAAAAGGTGCTTGCCACCATTTTCCATATGGGAAATGCATATTAAAATGACTAAAATGGCTAAATATAAAAGAGATTGAAAATACCAAATGTTTTTGTTTCTTGCATGTAGCTTTTTTTGGGAGGGGTATTTTTATTTAATTTATTTTTTAAATTTACACCCAAGTTAGTTAGCATATAGTGCAACAATAATTTCAGGAGTAGATTCCTTAATGCCCCTTACCCATTTAGCCACGCCCCCTCCCACAACCCCTCCAGGAACTCTCTATTTGTTCTCCATATTTAAGAGTCTCTTATGTTTTGTCCTCCTCCCTGTTTTTATATTATTTTTGCTTCTCTTCCCTTATGTTCACCTGTTTTGTATCTTAAAGTCCTCATAGGAGTGAAGTCATATGATATTTGTCTTTCTCTAATTTCGCTTAGAATAATACCCTCTTAGTTCCATCCACGTAGTTGCAAATGACAAGATTTCATTGATTGCTGAATAATACTCCATTGTGTGTGTGTGTGTGTGTGTGTGTGTGTGTGTATACCACATCTTCTTTATATATATATATGTATATATATATCACCTCTTCTTTATCCGTTCATCCATCGATGGACATTTGGGCTCTTTCCATACTTTGGCTATTGTCGATAGCGCTGCTATAAATAGTGGGGTGCATGTGCCCCTTCAAAACAGCACACCTGTATCCCTTGGATAAATACCTAGTAGTGCAAGGACTGGGTCGTAGGGTAGTTCTATTTTTACCAAATGTTGATAAGGATGTGGAGCAGCTGGATTCTCACACACTACTGGTATGAGTGTAAAACGGTACAGCCATTTGGACAGCTATTCGGTAAATTTAAACATATATCTAATCTATGATTCAGCAATTCCACTCCTAGGTACTTACCCAAAAGAAATGAAAATACAGGATTACAAAGCAACTTGTAAAAAAATGTTCCTAGCAGCTTATTTACATGATAAAAAATGAGAACCAACCCAAATGTCTTTATAGAAGAATGGATCAGCAAATGTGATTTACTTATACAACTGACTACTATTCAGTAACAAAAAGAGAATGAAGTATTGAGTGACACGGGTGAGTCTGAAAAACAAGCCAAGTCAAAGAGGGCAGGCATAAAAAACTATATACTATATGGTCCCATTCGTAGGGAATAAAAAACCAGGCAAAACTGCCCTAGAGAGTGAGAAATCAGAAAGGGGTATCTTTGGGGGTTGAGGGGTATTAACATAAAAGGGCTATAAAATTTTTTTCTGCAGTGATAAGATACCTTGTTTGGGGTGATAATTATATAGGTATATAAAATTATCAAAATGTATCAAACTCAGCACTTAAGATCTTTGCATTTTATTTTATGTAAATTGCACCTTAATAAAAAAGATTTTAGGTTTTACAGAGATAGCATGGGGATTATATTAAATTTTGTACATCACTAAAGGTCCTTTCTAGACTTAATGCTAAAAATCGAAACATGTTCCCAAACTGAATTCCTGAGTATTATTTTTTTACTTACCCCAAGGATATACTGACAGGAGTGAGGCTCTAGCATATATACAGTAACAGCATGAGGAGAATCTGATTCTTTACACCTAAAACAGAGAGTACTTTAAAGTACTGGCCCAAACCATACAAAAGTATTTTTGTTTTCCTCTTAAGCTATAAAAAACTTATCTCCTGTATAATTTAATATAATACTGATATCATTTAACAATCATAACTTACAAATAAATAATTATATTAAAATAATTTTTATATTTTATTTTTAAAAATGATTTTAAGTTTATTTGTTTTGAGAGAGGGAGAGAGAGTGCATGCATGCACGCAAGCGGGGTAAGGGCAGTGAGAGAAGATGAGAGAATCCCAAGCAGGCTCCTCACCATCAGCCACACGGGGCTTGAAGCCACGAACCATGAGATCATGACTTGAGCCAAAATCAAGAGATGGACACTCAACTGACTGAGCCATCTTTTTCTTTCTCTATCTTTTAAAGTTTCTTTCTCTCCTTCTCTCTCTCTTAAGTAATCTCTATACCCAGTGTGGAGCTCGGACTCACAACGCCAAAGTCAAGAGAGTGGCATGTTCTTTTGACTGAGCCAGCCAGGCACCTTAATTAATATTTTAGAATAAAGTAATAATTTTTTAAACATGTTTACTTAGTTTTGAGAGAGAGAGAGAGAGAGGCAGAGTGTGAGCCAGGGAAGGGCACAGAGATTGGGAGACACAGAATCCAAAGTGGGCTCCAGGCTCTGAGCTGTCAGCACAGAGCACAGTTTGGGGCTCGAACTCAAACCACAAGATCATGACCTGAACCGAAGTCGGATGCTCAACCGACTGAGCCACCCAGGCGCCCCAGAATAAAGCATTATTTTCATATTACATTAATCCATATTATTATGCAGAAATATAATTGTGTTTATTCACAATTATATTTCCTATTTATGTAGACTTTTGGACACTGGATACAGATTAAAGAGAAAAGCATAAAGCACAAGTTGATGGTCCAACTTACTTTAGTTTTACAGTCACCTGTCTTGGTTTGTCAGTTATATCACAAATATCTCCATTCCCATAAAAATGTGACACCATCCTAAATCAGAGAAACATACAAGTTCATTCATTCAGAGTAAGTGTCATGTGGGCTGGTGGTGATGAGAAGATGGTTAGGGGGATCAGTTTTGCATTAGTTATAAAATATTTTTAGGGTCATGTTACAGAGAAAATGTTTCAGATTCTGTAAGGAGACTATAAAACTGAGATATTTCAGAGTGATTTACCTGATAAGAGTAATCTTCAATTTGCATATTATCTACCTGTATACAAACAGTTAAGGTTAAATTGCTTTTTAAAAAGTCTTTTTGAAGTTAACCATTTCCTCAGCCCTGTATATTGTTTACTTTGTGGAACAATTTTCTCTCCTTCCCATCCTTCAGCACTTTTTGGTCAGCCCCAAAAGTCAGCACATTCTGTTTTTTTCTTTTTCATTGTTTATTTATTTTTGAGAGAGAGAGAGAGCAAGCAAGAGAGGGGCAGAGAGAGAGGGAGACAGAGGCTCTGAAGCGGGCGCTGTACCATCAGCACAGAGCCTGATGTGGGACTGGAACCCACACACTGAGATCATGACCTGAGCTGAAGCCGGACGCTTAACTGACTGAGCTATCCAGACACCCCAAACTTTTTTTTTTTTTTTTTAAGATTTTATTTTTAAGTAATCTCTATACCCAATGTGTGGCTCAAACTCACAACCCCAAGATCAAGAGTCTTGTGCTCCACCAGCTAAGCCATCCAGGTGCCCCAAAGTCAGCACATTCTAAAAATAGTCTCTCAATACCATGTTGCTAGGACGGACAAACTTAATGCCCAATAAAGAGAAAAGAATGGATAATTTAAAACTTGCCAGGCAAGAGACTACAAGGAAAACTTAAGCTTAGCTATTCTTGAGAAATAAGAGATTAATTTATTTCTGCTATAACAAGATATACCTATATAACTCAGAGAAGATGTGAGGTAGTTTTGTAAAAAGCCACTGTTTATTTTCAACCATAACCTCACAAAGGTAAAGTAACAAAGGAACATGCTAGCAGATATTTATTTTTTATTTATTTTTATTTATTTTGAGAGAAAGAGAGCACATGTGAGTGGGGAAGGAGCAGACAGAGGGAGAGAATCCCAAGCAGGCTCTGTTGGGGGGGGGAGGGAGGGAGCCTGAAGTGGGGCTCAAACTCATGAGCCTGTGAGATCATGACCTGAGCTGAAACTAAGAGACATTTAACCAACTGAAGCATCCAGGTGCCCCTGGAGTATATGTAAGTACAATTAACTAACTTAAAGAGGTAAATTATACATTAAAAAGGGAAATGCTTTATAATAACAGTCTGAGACTTAATATGTGGAATTGAGCCACTGTGTCCATCACCACCGCCACCACTCTCATTACCATGCCACCACCACTGCTAAAGGCAGCAGCCAAAATTTATGGCATGCTCTTTGCAGGTATAATGTGTTACCTAAATGACCGTGTTTAAATGTCGTAACAATCCTATGAGGCAAATACTAGCAGACAAGAAGAGTGAGATTTAACAAGATTATGTAATCTGCCCAAGGCAGTAAGTGAAGAGCCAGTATTTGAATCCAGGGCTCCCCATTTCTGAAACTGTGTTCTTAACTATTACCTTAGGAAAAGAAAACTAATTTAAAAGATGTCCCTTAAAAAAACTGACCAGAGATTTTACCTAAGTGTTTCAATTTTATGTTTTTCAATATTCTGAGTTTTAAATATTCTACTAATCAGATCCAAGGACAAATAAAGTTAATCTTTACCTGACTGTCTGGGTACCATCATCTTGAAGGTGATAGGCTCTGGCAGTATTCTTCTTAGCCCATTCAATATGCTCTTCTTGGTTCCATGTCCCCACAACCACAGAGGTTTTCCCACTATCCTTGTCCTGATATATGAAAAATACTTGTGATAATGCATTCTTCATATTATCAAGTAGACATTTATGCTGATGGCCTGCCTGTAAGTTACAGTCCTTATCTCCACCTGCATACTGGGTGTGTGTGTTTAGATGTCAGTCAAACCTGATGAGTAGAAATCTGAGCTCACTATCTTCTTTATTCTTTGTTTCTCTGAATAATGAAACTGCTTTCTGGTCAGGCTAGCACCAAACGCAGTTATTTCTATTTCCTTCCTCTCCTACATTATTTTCCTGGGGATGTTCTTGGCTTCAGAATCTTCCTCTACATTTCCAATGCTAATATTTTACCTCCTCAACCAAGAGTTTAATCACTTATACCTAGATGATACAACTGCATACTACTGTGATTCTTTTTTCTTATTTTAAATTTTTGTGAGAGAGCACAAGCAGAAGAGGAACAGAGAGAGGGACAGAGGATCCAAAGTAGGCTCTGCGCTGTTGACAGCAGCAAGCCTGATGTGGGACTCGAACATAAGAACTGTGAGAGCCGAAGTTGGACAATCAACTGATGAGCCACCCAGGTGCCATGCTACTGTGATTCTTAATTAAATCTCTGGCCTGTATCTTTTACCCTGCAGCCACAATGAACCTATCTTCATCGTACTTCTACCCTTTCAAATGCCAATCTTTAAGTTATACTAGTATTCACATTATTCATTTGACATCATGCTTATTTCTTTATCAAGACTGTTCACAAACCCCCTTCCCCATTCAGATTTTATTATTTTTTTATTAAATTTTTTGCTTTATTATCTACTTATTTATTTTATTTTTTAACTTTATTTATCTGTTTTTTAAAACTTCAGATAGAGAGCGCAAGAGGAGGAGAGGAGCAAGGAAGAGAGAAAATCCCAGGCAGGCTAAATACTCAGTGTGGAGCACAACACAGGGCTCGATCCCGTGACCCTGAGATCATGACCTGAGCCAAAACCAAGAATCTGCTCCTCAACTGACTGAGCCACCCAGGTACCCCAACTTTTGTTATTTTTTTAAACAGTAACTATATACTATCTTATATGTGGATCTCCTTCCTTCTCTCTCCTTTTTCTTTCCTCTCCCCTCCCTTCCTGCCTTTCTTTTCCTTCTTTATATTTTATGCCAGGCACCATGCTGAGCACTAGCATACAAGGGATGAGTAGGATTAAAAACCCTTATAAATGGCAGATGAACTGGGCAGAGCCACTGCTACCAGCAGAGCTGACTGCTTAGTGGAAGAAAGAACCATTTAACAGTCTTTTAGCAACTGGACTATAAGTTAATAGATAGACAGGGATTGGAGCCATATGGTGAAGTGTTTAAGGAGGCTGGATATGGAACAACACTGCCTGGGTTAGAATTCTGGTTTTATCATTTACTACCTATGTGGTTTTAGGCAAGCTACTAAATTATTGCTTCTGTTTCCTCACATTGGAATAATAATACTCACCTCTGAGGGTGGTATGAGAATTAAATGAGGTAATATGCATACTTAGAACAGTGCCTGGTATACAATGAATATTATATTCGTCAGCTACTGTTATTTTTATATCTCCCAAAGATCCTAGTAGTGTCCTTCAGAAAGTTCTAAGTTATATAACCTTGGGCAAAATAAGTCTGATAAAATCTAGTGCTGGCAAGTGTATGGGGAAAAAAGCCATTGTTATTGGGAATGTCTTCCAAAATGTTCAGTATGCGTATATTTTGACCTAACAAGCACACTGCTAGAAATGTGCCTTGTGAATATGAGATACTTCATGAATATGAATGTGGTAAACTTGCAAAAGTTTACCAACAAAACTATTTATAAATGCTCACTAAAATGCTATTACAGAAAAACTGGAAACAATTCAAAGGTCTGTAGAGATCTGGGTAAATATATTGTGGGTATAGACATAATGCTCTGTAGATGCTGAGAAGAATGAGATCAGCTGTTGCTGTTGTGGAAAGATCTCCAAGACACTAACTGAAAAGAACAAATGCAGAGCAGTGTGTTTAGCAGATACCTTCTGTCTAAATACAAGGTTATACCAAATTTACATGTATGCATTTGTTTTCTTGTGGAGGGTTAACTAAGAAAACATCAAGAACAATTACTTTTAGGAAATGGGACAACGGTAGACAAGAATTTTACTATTCATTCTAAATTTGTGGTATGTATTCCTTTAATTAAAAAAAAAAAAAAGCCATCATGGAGCACCTGGGTGGCTCGGTCAGTTAAGAGACTGATGTTGATTTTGGCTCAAAGTTTGTGACATTAAGCCCCATGTTAGGCACTGCGCTGATAGTGCAGAACCTTTTTGGGTTTCTCTCTCCCTCTCTCTCTCCCCCTCTCTGGCTTATGCTTGCTCTCTCTCTCTCTCTCAAAACAAATAAACTTAAAACAAAAATAAATCCCCTCTTCACTAGCCATGCAAATTTGAAAAAAATGAATAAATTTTCTTAAAAAAACAAAAGCCGTTGCACATTATTTGGATTGTAGTTAGGCAATTTTTTTCCTATTAATAAATATTACTAAAAATAAATAAAACATTTATAAAGCAGCAAGAATAAATGGGAAGAAGAGTAAAATGGCACTTCTTAGGTTTAAGTAAAGAAAACAAATTTCCTAGTTTATAGGTGCCTCATAAACTTGGGATGATTTAAATGTGGAAGGTGAGTTGATGATCTTTCCTGGTATGGTCTGCTTTGGAAATTAAGACTGGCTCAAAACAACTCAAGAGGGCAAACACAGTATTTTGTAATTACTAGTTATTATTTCTTTGGAGGAATAAAAACAGCCTTTTATCTCCTGTCAGCGAGGTAAATATTTATTAATTAATGTTTGTCTTCAAACAGTTGCTTACAGGGGCACCTGGGTGGCTCAGTCGGTTAAGCATCCGACTTCGGCTCAGATCATGATCTCGCAGTCCATGAGTTTGAGCCCCGCATCAGGCTCTGTGCTGACAGCTCAGAGCCTGAAGCCTGCTTCAGATTCTGTGTCTCCCTCTCTCTCTGACCCTCCCCCATTCATGCTGTCTCTCCCTGTCTCAAAAATAAAATAAACGTTAAAAAAAAAAAATTAAAAAAAAAAATTTCAAACAGTTGCTTACCAATGTACAACTATGACAGATAAATTTAATAAGGGCTGAAGTTCAGAATTTGAACAGCTTGGCTCAAATGTGGGAGAATATGCTATCTGATTTATGAAATTAGAAAAAAAGGAAGAATCAAAAGCCAATAAAACGTACTTGATTTTAAACTTAAATGATATGGAATGTTCTTTTAGCTGAGAAACTTGCTGTATTTATCCTATTTTCCTAGCCTGAGCCATAATGTACTATCTTATTATTCACTTTGTTAATTTTTTTTTTTTACTTTGTTAATTTAAAGAATTATAATTACTAATTTCTCGGTCAAAGCTAACGAGGTTAGTCACAATAGCTTATTATTCCTCCAGAGTCACAGTAATACAAGAATCTGAGCAATTAATAAACAACCTTACTTTAAGATGGTTGACTTAGTAGGGCACCTGGGTGGCTCCGTCAGTTAAGCATCCGACTTTGGCTCAGGTCATGATCTGATGGTTTGTGGGTTTGAGCCCTGTGATGGGCTTTGTGTGCTGACAGCTCAGAGCCTGGAGCCTGTTTTGGATTTTGTATGTGTGTGTCTCTCTCTCTGCCCCTCCCCCCCTCACACTCAGTCTCTCTCCCTCAAAAATAAATAAACATTAAAAAAAAGAAAAAAAAAGATGGCTGATTTACTTAACACCAAGTTTTCCATTTTCTAGAACTTACAGACACTTTGAAGTATTTTCATATTTAAGTCATTTCATAATTAAAATGCCATCTCCCCTCTTTTTTTTTCACAAAAGATTTTTAAAACTTTATCTAGTGGTAGAATGATATAAAGGCTATTCCATACCTCATGATACTGATGTACATGTTTGCCATAGCAGAATTCATATTTCCACCAACCAACACCCTACAAGAAAGCAAAAAGATCAAGTTAAATATAGAGAATGGGGGATTGGGGTCTGTCTCAATATTGCCACATGACAGTGATGGGAAAAAAAAATATGTATATAAACAAATATATATACACATATATATAAACATAAAAAAATGATACTAGCAACAATGTGGTTGAAAATTAAAATAAAAAAGTTACTGAGAATTACTGAGAAATAACATTATCTGGTGAAAGATGGTAACTACTTATAATGAGCATTAAGTAATGTACAGAATTGTCAAATCACTATGTTATAGCACCTGCAACTAATATAACATTGTATGTCAACTACACTTCAATAATAAAAAGAGAAATTACTGAGAAATACTAATTTAAAAAAGACAAATACAGAGTATAGCTGCTGTATTGCCTTAGTAAAATAAAATAAAATGAAAATTCCACTTAGTGTATTTCCCACTGTAACTACTAGTCTATTAAAGGCAAAATTTAACCTTTGTAGATGTTAACTCAAGTTTTAAATGTGATTGATACATAACCAAAATGCAGACCATACAATTTTTTTTATGCCATATAATCTCTGATGCCCATTCTACCAATTAACCCAAATCACACATGATTTATTTATATATATGTAATTTCTGTCAAGTAAAGGTCAAGTTTTAGCTTGTGAGTAAAGAGAACATAATGGCTACAAATTAGATTATGTAAGATGCAGAGAGAAAATGTCTATTAGGAGGCTTCCAGAATCCTGCCATTTCTCTACAGATGAAAACTTTTTTCAGTGCTGCTAATGGGTCCTGACTAATTAACATACAAGTGAAGGCTGTAAGATAAATATTTAAACCAAAGGCTCACTTCTCACCCCATGAAAGCAGTAAGAACCACTAAGGAACTCTTTTATGAGTTGGTCATCTGTCAATTTGGATATGTGGGTTGTTCCAACAGTGAGCATAGGCTGAGAACCAACAGCAATGGGTTTGTGGATTGCTGGAAATCTCTCTTCTTTGGTTGATTGCAACTCTTCCTAAAATTAAACACATATGTTTAAGGGTTTCTAACCATACTTATTTTTTTTTTCAGTTATGACTTTATTATTTTTAACTATAGGAAATTTGGAAAATAAAAGTTGTCCTCCCATTTTTAATGTGTTGTCAAAAAATGAATTTTGCAACACTTAATACAATAGAGAAAGCTCTAGACAAAGGTTATTTCCATCTACCGGTTAGGGATATGATGGCCATTCTTAACATACAGGGATAATTTCCATCTCATATGTTTTGTCTCCTTCTTTTTTTGATTTTAGCAGCTAGAATTATTCTAGTGCAAGTACCTAAGCTAAGTAGTACTCTACCTTACTAGAAATACCACAAACACATTACATACACACAAATGCAAACAAATATACACAAATGCACATCATAACCTTCCTTGTTGTTATAAAATATTGCTAATGAAACTGTAAAATTCCACAATTTTCTCGAGTACAGTTTGACGGTATATACTTTATTATGTACTTACCTATTTGTGCTTAATTAAGTGCTTACATTTGACCTGTTTCTAGAAATTTATTCTGAGTTAATGATCACCATTGATGGGTGCAAAGACTTAGCTTCAATGACATTCAGTGTGACATTCTTTACGTTAGGAAAAAATTGTGGACAACAAAAATATCCATACCAGTAAATTAATTAAATAAATTTTGGTACTTTAAGCAATGGAATATTTGAGATAATTAAAATAACACTATAGAAGATTACTTTATGACATAGTTATATAGAAATAATATACTGTTAAGTGAAAACAAGTGAAAATTTTATGTATAGATATATACACACATGTATTCAGTTTGGTCCCAATTATTATTATTATTAAAAAAATTTTTTTAAATATTTATTTATTTTTGATAGAGAGAGTATGAGCAGGAGAGGCGCAGAGAGAGGGAGACACAGAATCCAAAGAGGCTCCAGGCTCTGAGCTGTCAGCACAGAGCCCTTACGCGGGGCCTGAACTCATAAAATGTGAGATCATGACCTGAGTCCAAGTCAGATGCTTAACCAACTGAGCCACCCAGGAGCCCCAATTACTATCATTATTTTTTAAAGCAAGAGTGTTTAAGCTTATTTATTTAGGGAGAGAGAGAGAGAGAGAGAGAGAGAGAGAGAGAGAAGGAGGGAGAGAGGGGGGAAAGAGGGGGAGAGAGAGAGCGCGCGTACGTGTGCATGCGTGAGCAGGGGAGGGGCAGAGAGAGAAGAGAGAGAGAGAGACTACCAAGCAGGATCTGTGCTGTCAGTGTGGAGCCCAACAAGGGGCCCAATCCCACGACTGAGTTCATGACCCAAGGTGACATCAAGAGTCAGACGCCCAACTAAGTGAACCACCCAGGCACCCCCAATTATTTTTTTGAATGTGTATCTGTGTATCAAAAAAAAAAAAAAAAAATCCCCCAAAAGACTGAAAGGAAGTTCACTAAGATTTTAGCCTTTTTAAGTATTTTGATACTTACTAGATTTTGTCTCTATATTTAGTTTTGGAAAATGTAGTTACTATGGGTAAATAAAAGATAAGAAGCAGGGTAAAGAGGAGCTGAATGGGAGTAAATATGAATATTAACTATAATTATTAACATGCAACAGGACCTGGTTGTTGTCCTGAAGGACTCTGCAATTTGGTTATGGAAGATGCTCACTAAAGGGTTCAGGGAACAGCAGATTCACAGAGGTAGTAATGATTCGAACAGATTTTGATGAAGAAATGAAACATGAAGACTTCATCAAGAGAAAACTTTTAATTCTTGAAACATGAATAATTTGTGATTTATGTGAATGTCTGTATGTATTTTGTGTTTGTGTGTACCTATGCATGTGAACCTGAGGAAGACATAAGAGCAAAGATGTGGGGGCCCCTGGATGACTAAATTGGTTGGGCATATCTAACTCTTGATCTTATCTCAGGTCATGATCTCATGGTTTGTGAGATAAAGCCCTGTGTCAGGCTCTGCACTGACAGTGTGGAGCCTGGCTTGGGATTCTCTCTCTGCGCCTCCCCAGCTCATGAGTGCATTCTCTCTCTGTCAAAATAAGTAAATAAACATTTTAAAAAAGAGCAAAGATGTGGGGTGTGGCATAATATTTAAAACTGAAGAGACAGGCAGGTACTTAATGATAAAGAAAACTATGTAATGCTCTATCAACTTCTAGATTTTAGACAAAAATATGGCATGATCAGATTTTTAAGCAATACTGTAGCAGGGAAGGAATAGTAAGAATAAATCCCGAGGTGCGGAGCCACGTTAGAAGTTGAAGTAACCCAGTGTAACAGATGAAGAGAATCTAAAGGAATGACATAAGTGGGGTAGAAAGAATAGTTATGAAAGAGAATAATGAGTTAGAATCCAGAAGTAAACTATGTTTTGACTGTGAGTGGAGAGAAAATGAATCTAGATCAGGATTAAAGGAGTATACCAATTAAAACTGAATAATTTAAAAAATTAAAAAGAGTTCCAAATAAATGTATAGTGGACATGGTATCTCCTTTTCACCTGCTGTAGTTGCCATTGATCAACTATGTTTTTCTTCTTCTATCTTGGCTGGTAGGAGTCATTGGATGGTTACTCTAGAAACCAACGACCTTATCCTTTCTCTCCTCCAGTATTACAGAAGAACAAAGATTGCCAAGATGGCATCTTTACTTCTTTGAAAGGACCTTGGATTTTATGTAGACTTTCTACATTCAGAGCATTCTATGCTCCTGGCACTGTTTTAAGTGTTCAGTATTAAAAATGTAGCAGACATAGTCACTGCTCCTAAGGAGCTAAGGTCTAACAGACTAAGCTAATTACTTAGAATACATGAGACCTATAGTAAGGTTAGTGAGGAAACACATTAATAATGCACAACGAAACCTCTAGCTCAGGTAGGGGAAGAGGTAAAAAGAATAGAAGCATGACCATTTATTATTCCTTCTTGTAGACACAGCATCTACTTGCATTTCTAAGAAAAATTATTCCAATAAAAGCGATGGTGGTTTTTGTAGTAGCATTTAGAAATTCATAAAATGGACTCCTTATAGTCCAGTTATCTTCAAATTAATGCAACAACAACAAAGCCAGCAAGATAACAGCCTCTGTAAATTTACTCCCTATTAAAGGCACGATGGACGCATGCTGTCTTTCATTGGTACAAGCATTTAGCAGTAATATTTGTACCATCTATATTTGTACCATCTTTAGGCAAAGAAGATGTGAAATGGTATATAGAGACGTTAATCATTATTAAAAAATTTTTTTAATGTTTATTCATTTTTGAGAGACAAAGAGAGCATCACATAGCATGAGTGGGGGAAGGGCAGAGAGAGAGGGAGTCACAGAATCTGAAGCAGGCTCCAGGCTTTGAGCTGTCAGTCCAGAGCTCGACATAGGGCTTGAACCCATGAGCTGTGAGATCATGACCTGAGCCGAAGTCAGATGCTCAACCGACTGAGCCACCCAGGCGCCCCACACATTATTATATCCAGAGGATTCTCAACAATAGTTACCATAGCCTGACACTCATGAATACAGAGATTACACCGATGTGAAAAGCTATATTACAGAGTAGAATGGGCTTGGATATACTCACCGTAGCACAAGGGGGCACCTGTGCTATATTCACACTGAATGTTGGATGTATATGCCTAGTAATTCAGGCAGTATCACTATCGCATTAAAAGACATGCACAAAGAGATACACACATTAGATGGTCCTGTGCCCACTGCAACCCAGAAGTTATCAAACTGGTTTAGAGTCTGAGGGAGATGGTGGCAAAAATTATTACTCCATTCTTGGTTGTGTCAACATAAGTCTCTTTTCTTGCTGTCTGTACTGCTGCTGTGGTTTATGCCTTCAACTTGGACAAAGAGCCCCTACTGCAAAGAGCCTTTTTCTGCTGGCTCAGGGAATATCATGGAAAAGCTGGGTGTATGAGACTGTAAGGGCTAGATATATAGGGTAGAGTGTGTGGGCTAGAGTAATGTCACCTTGGACAAATCTGCCATGATGACCCCTCTGGTTGCCAGAAGCCTCCTGGAGGCTCCACTAATGTTTCTTCTTATTCAACCACACCTTTAGGTACACCTATGGGGCAAAACTTCCTTCATCTGCCCTGGCGATATGACAGTGATGCACACCTATTCTTTTTTTTTTTAAATCTCATTAGGACTTTATCTAGTAGGTTATCTAGCAAGTAGTTTCTCTACTCACACCTATTCCTAAACATTCTGGGCGGTCCCTCAGCATGTACTGGTAGCTTCTAGGGCTATAAAAAAGGTTTTGCAGAAGGTGGGATTGTGGAGATCTATTTGAATTGCCACAGCCCAAAAGGTTTTGTCCATAAGTCCTCTTAATACACCATTTCTTGTCACACTGAACAACAACAACAAAAAACCAGGTACGACATGAAACCAAAATTCTTTTTTTTCTATTTTTCCTTTGTTTTAGTTTTTATTTAAATTCCAGTTAATGTACAGTGTGTTACATTAGTTTTAGGTTGAAACCAAAATTCTGCTAGCCAGATTTGAATTTTTGTTTAAAAAAGAAGAAAAATTCATTATGATAAAACTTAATCCAAATTTAAAAGGCAAACCAGGGGCACCTAGGTGGCTTAGTGAGTTAGGCATCTGACTTCAGCTCAGGTCATGATCTCACAGTTTGTGAGTTTGAGCCCTGCATGGGGCTCTCTGCTGTAGCTCAGAGCCTGCTTCAGATCCTCTGCCTGCCTCTCTGTCCCTCCCCTGCTTGTGTACCACTCTGTCTCTCTCTCAAAAATAAACATTAAAAGAGTAAATAAAAGGCAAACCATATGCTAAATATCAATTTAAAAAAAAGTTACATGTAATAAACTAGATTTATAGGGGCGCCTGGGTGGCTCCGTCGGTTGGGTGTCCGACTTCGGCTCAGGTCACGATCTCATGGTCCGTGAGTTCGAGCCCCGCGTTGGGCTCTGTGCTGACAGCTCAGAGCCTGGAGCCTGCTTCGGATTCAGTGTCTCCCTCTCTCTCTCTGCTCCTCCCCCATTCATGCTCTGTGTCTCAAAAATAAATAAACATTAAAAAAAAAAAAAAACCTAGATTTATAAAAGAAAAGAATGTGGAAAAAAAGATCAGTTTTAAATAACTCTTTACCTACAGTATTACCTAAGGTTTTCATATACAACACGTATTCTAGGATCTAGGGTCTAAAGATCCTAAGTATTTTGAAATACTGTAGCTTTTCACTGTATTTCTTAAAAATAATTATTTATTTAAGTAATCCCTACACCCAATGTGGGGCTTAAACTCATAATGCAGAGATCAAGAATAGAATGCTCTCCTGACTGAGCCACTCAGGCGCCCCCATCTGTAGCTCTTTAAAAATACTTTTTCTCAAATGGCATATTAAAAACACTAATTAAAGGAAAGTAAGCTGGCACTTCTTCCCTGAAGAGTAATTAAAGTTGGGATTTGTGAAGCATTTTGATTGAGCTGACTTTTAAGTACCTGTCCGTATTTAAATCACTATTAGGGAGAAGACCAGAAGAGAAATCCATCTCCAGTCTTTTAATTGAGCACTTTAAATCAAACACTGATTAATGTTAAGATAATTTTCCTTTCCTATCAGAATGGCAGTATTCACAACCATCAGAGTCTGGCAATAATTATACAATGAGTACTCAAGAGAAAGGGAAGAAAGAGGTTTTGCAGCGGACTGTTAGTTATTAGTTAATGAAACCATTGTTAAGTACCCACAGAATACCAGGTATCACACAAGGAGCTGGAAACCCCAAAGTAATAAAGCATACCTTGTTTTCCCTTGATCTTAATGTAAGAATCATAGGAAAAACAATTTTAGCTATGTAAGTGCTATAATGTAGGACTGAATAAAATATAGGACCAAAGAAGAGGAAACAGTTATCTCTTCCTGGGGTAGTCCATTAGAAGTCCTGGCTCATTTGCTCATTTGCAAAAGAAGTGACATTGCTTCGAAAATAATAGGGAAGGTAGGATAAGGGTCATTGTGAGAGATATGAATCTGAGAGTACTTAAAACGTATTTGGCTATGTCCAATGAAGAAATGAAAAGCAAAGATAGCATAGAGCAGTGGTTAAGAGGACAGGTTCTAAAACCAGATTGTTTTGATTTTCATCTCTAATCTATCATCTGTCACTTCCCTTCTCTGAATCCCTCAATTTCCTAATCTGTTAAGGAAGATAATAATAGCAATCTTCGAGGTTGCTGTAAGCATTACACAATAGCTGTTAAGATTCAACACATGTTAATTATTGTGATTGTGGTTTAAGTTCAGGGGAAAGGTCAACGTTGAAGATGGACATTTGGAACTCGTGAGCATATTAATGGAAGTTGGTAGAGTGGGCCTGGATGAGCCCACCTAAGACTACAGACACTAAGAAGAGAAGGCAACCACAGATAGAACTGTGGTTCAACATTTTAAGGGGGCAGGAAGCAGACAAAGATTAGTTCACAGGAGAAAAGAACCAGAATCAAACAGAGAGAATGACTTCAAGTAAAGGCAGGAGAGAAAGTTCAAGCTGCAACTGTTCAGTGTTTTATGTGCTAACATCAAGTTATGCATATGTCCAGTGAATTTAGAACCAAAAGACTGCCACTGACCTTAATAAGAACACTTTTAGAAGAATGATGTTTTGATGACATATAGCAAGGAGTTGAAGAATAAATAAAGCAGTAGAAGATGCGCTGTAGTCTATTTCTTCAAGGGGCTCATCTGGTAAGGCCAGTCAACTAGCTAAAAATTAAACTTAACTATAATTAATAGGATGTCAAACTTTAAAATATGAAATCATGAGAGTGAAAGAATGATAAAATAGTTTCTGAGAAGCACTAAAATAAGGAAAATAATTAAAATCAATTAAAAAATGGAATTTAAGGGGTGCCTGGGTGGCTCAGTCGGTTGGGCGTCCGATTTCGGCTCAGGTCATGATCTTACAGTCCGTGAGTTTGAGCCCCGCATCAGGCTCTGTGCTGACAGCTCAGAGCCTGGAGCCTGCTTCGGATTCTGTGTCTCCCTCTCTCTCTGCTCCTCCCCTGCTTATGCTCTGTCTCTCTCTGTCTCAAAAATAAATAAAAACATTAAAAAAAAATGGAATTTAAAATTTTGAGTCAGAAAAATAAATTACTACTATGCTATTGGAATCATTAAAATATTGATATATGCTCTGAAATTTGGAAAAGGAAGCACCAAGAAAATACTGTTAGATAATTCTCCTACCTCTTTATTTCTCCTGAAAGGCACTCTTAGGATTTCTTCCTGCTGTTCCAATTGTCTCAGAGTGAGGGGTTTAAATGGTGATCCTGGCAGTGATTGGCAAAATATGTCATTCACAGGAGATGCTCTGAATCTATTTGGTAAGAACAAAGCATTAAAGCTAAGCCTATGCCACTTTAAAGCATGTGTGCATTTCATGTTTAAAATACTGAATCCATGTCCTACCTATATTTAGGATGATTGCACAGGAGTGGTGTCAAAATAACAACTTCATATTCACAAGTTGTAACTTCAGCTACTGAAAGAATTTCATGCTTAGATTCAGGATGACATATGTACATCACAGTACTTGATCTGGGCCGGTTCTGTTTCAAACTACAAGGTGTACCATTTCCCATTCCCACAGGATAGTAGGGTGTCATCTGACCTTCGATATTTTTAGTGGGAATCTTAAAAAAAAAAGAGTATAAGGCAGACTTTTCATTAGAAATGGAGGTGGGGGTGAGGATGGGAGAAGCACTTTTTTTTTTTTTTTTAAGTTTTTTAATGTTTATTTATTTTTGAGAGAGAGACAGAATGCAAGCTGGGGAGGAGCAGAGAGAGAGGGAGACACAGAACCTGAAGCAGGCTCCAGGCTCTGAGCTGTCAGCATAGAGTCCGATGCAGGGCTCGAACTCATGAGCTGTGAGATCATGACTTGAGCGGAAGTCAGATGCTCAACTGACTGAGCCATCCAGTGCCCCGAGAAGCACTTATTCGTAAAGGAAGAAACTACATTTTATTTATAAACCAACATTTATAAAGGTAACATTTCCATATTTTCTATATATTCTTCCTCTAACATTCTTTTGATTCCTGAATTCTTATTTGACCAAATACATATTTTCAGAGCTAGTTTACTACAGTAAAAAAGGGAAACTTTTATTTGATGCTAAAATTAAGATATTAAGTAAATGTACATTTATATAAAAGAATATAATAATATCTTGATTCATATGAATTGTTTTCAATAGTTGTAAAGAGACTAAGATAAAATACAGGAACTTATAATACTGGTCTAGTCAGAGCTTTCTATACTAAACTTCTAGTGAAAGGCTGTGTTACTCTTTAGATTCTAGAGATGTGAAGTCTATTTTGTCAAAAAGTGAGGCTACAGAGTAAAACACCATCTTTTAAAACAGGAACCTCAATACTGTACTCGTTCATCAATCTGCTTACTCTTTTTCCCTGTCATTAATATTAAGAGACATACTTTTCAGTGTAAACTCCTATCTCAATCTATTCAAAGCCAGTAAAGGACAAATGAAGAAATTTTCATTGAATGGAGGAATAAAACAGATTACCTCAGAAGACAAGGATTATTAAGGAGCTAGCGCCTATATTTTATTTATGTAAACCAAAGAAAAGTCCAATATAACAGGCCTAAAAAAATATTGTTAATAATATCCCCAAGCAAGCTCTTTGGAGGCAGGGAGCTCATCTTGTATCACTTTGGTACCCTGTCAGTGCCATCTCCAAAACAGGAAATAAACAAATGTTTCTAGGGACAAATATTTTGATACTTCTTGTAAGCTGTTTTCATGCTACTATCTAGAATTAGAAAATCCTGGGTTCCGAGTCAAGCTTTGAATTTACCAGCTTTCTGACTTTGACTAAATTCCAATTTTTGTCATTTATGAAAGGAGAATAATAATACATACTCAAAGGTTGGGGGGAAAATTAAGCATTACCTCTTGTTACATGCCTGGCACAGTACCTGGCTTATAAATTGGGGCTCAATAAATGTTAGTTTTCTTCCCTTACCCTTTTCTTCCTCTTCCTTTATCATTTCACACTTTGCATTCCATCTTGCTATCCTCCAGAGCCACAGTAAATAAATATTTTATCTCAAAGGTAGTCTGCAAAATTAAAATCTTTTAAAATAGCAATGTTTTGTGTGTCTATGCTTAGCTTATCAATTCCCCCCAAAGCCACCCTTTTCAAGTTACAGGCATTCCTTTGAAGGTCTTTGCCATTTCACTTTACGTCTAATAGAAGTATCGTTATGATATGAAACCACTTCTAGAAATATCCTCTATCAATAGGTTATATAACTCTATGGGAGTGCTTAGGATTCAGAAAGCATTCCTTGAACTATAGGGGCATTTAAAAATTGTGATTAGGTACCCTAAGGAATCATTCTTTTTAAACAATCCTATTTGTCAGTCATCAATTATGCATTCACATTTGATAAACACTTATGAAGTGCCGATATTATGTTTGGCACTCTGCTTTGCATTGTGGGGTAAAGAGATAAAAGACAGTCCCTGCTTTGAAGATGCTTGCAGTCTGGTAGCTTGTGTAGTTTATCTGTTTTACCCATGGGAGGTAGAGACCAAACAAGGGCAAAAAAGCAAAAGCTCTAATTTATAATTATTTCCAATGTTAAAAACAGGGAACCACTGCTAAGCCTTGAAGTGATACACTGCTATTACGAAAAGTTTCCCAGATATATCTTTGGTAAATTTTTTTATTTTTCTATGATCTTAAAAGTAAATAAAAGTATCACAGTATAACTTTTCTCAGAAAAACCTAACATACTGAAAATTTTCTTTGACCCAATCCTTTGGGGTATGCAATAGGTAAAGAACACAAGACTAAATTCTGTCATTTAAGTTGTGTAAGTTCATGCCTCACTAATAATAGATGTTAAGAGTGAAAAAAAATCAACACTTGTCACTTGCCTCTTTTGATTTTTCTTTTTCATCTGCTTCTTGATCTGTGGAATAATATAAAAGTAAGGTAGGTGTAAAGAATGACCAGTGACTTATATATAAAATACAAATGACTTAAGTTTTCAATCACCCTTTTAATTTTAAATTTCTTTCTAAAGAAGATCCCAAACATACATATAATTTTTATCTTACAACTTTTATTTTATTTCACAATTGCAGGGATACATCTACATTTCTATTTCCATACATAACAACTATGTTAAACCAAGGAAAAGACTAACACTAACACTATATAAATGTAACGTTAACGTGTATTATCTTAACAGATTTAATAGAATTGATTAATAGGTAGCAAAAAGGATACTGTTTGTTGAGGTCGAAAATAATGAAAAAATCTCTTTGAAAAAGTTTTCTAAGAGATTGTTCAGAAATTTATTTTAGTGTTTTAAAATTCATCCAGTTTCCGACAAGATCTTTTAAATTCCAATTTGAGCATATACTTTCAACCAAATTCCAGCATTACTATCAAATCACTCTGTGGAAACAAACCTTTTTCAGATAGAAGGTTCTTAGCCAGCATATTCCCAAGGTAGTACTCGTGAATATTTACTTTCTATATTTGGAAATAAAATAAAAATACAGTAAGTATTTTGCAACTGCCAAGAATATAACTTGAAAATCATCAATCTAATTACTAACATTCTCGTTTTCTAATGTTCCATACTTGATGTTTTGAAGAAAAACGTACCTGACCACTTTCTTTCTCTTCATGATATTGTCGAATGTGTTTTCCGTGACATACTTCATAAGTCCAATAAGACTCAATCTAAGAAAAATGGATGTATTTACACATACAAAAGCCACATAACTAACTCAACTGAATTACTTTCTTCTATTTTATGTAGTTGAGTACATTTCCCTCAAGATTTAGAGTAAGCTTTCATTAGGTGAAACATTATTATGCCTCAGAAAAATATGAAATTTCTGAAGCCATATTCACTGTTTTCACTAATTAGCTGTATGTGAAAACTCTGTGAAGGTCTAGAATACATGTGGGATCTGTGATAACTATTAGCCTTAGGGACTATTTTTGACATAGTCAAAAAAATAACAATTAGCATTTTTTTAAATTAAAATTGTATATTGGGGTGCCTGGGTGGCTCCAGGCTCTGAACTGACAGCACAGAGCCCAACACTGGGCTTGAACTCACAAACCATGAGATCATGACCTGAGTCTGACACTAAGCCACCCAGGCCCCCTGTGGCTAAGCCTTGTTTTAGGCATTAAGAATAGATCAGGAGTAGGGGTGCCTGGGTGGCTGAGTCGGCTGAACGTCCGACTTCAGCTCAGGTCAGATCTCATAGCTCATGAGTTCAAGCCCTGCGCTGGGTTTTGTGCTGACAGCTCGGAGCCTGGAGCCTACCTCGGATTCTGTGTCTCCCTCTCTCTCTGCCCCTAACCCACTCACATTCTGTCTCTTTCTCTCTCAAAAATAAACATTAAAAAAAATTTTTTTTAATTACAATTGTATATAAGGAAACTTTCCTTTGAACTAGAAAACGTTCAAAGCAACTTGATAAGTGACATTATTTGAAATCAGTTTTAATGGGTGTTTGCTGCATCTACTATCCAGGAATTTAAATGAACAAAATACTATTAAGCAATATGATTTGATTTACAACTAACTTAAAATTTGATACAACATAATAAAAAGAAATGCAGAATTATTTTTAAGGGTCTATTGGCTATTTGGAAATTTATTTTCTACTTTTATTAAGTGAACATAAAATACGTACTCTGTAGGAACAACTGCTTTGTTTAAATAGTGGCTCCAATAGTTCTCTTGGATTAGGGCCTTTATAATCCTTTTCTTCTTCCTATGAAAGAACTAGGGTTTAATACTTACAATTATTCTAGAACTTCACCCAACTCTGCTGTCTGGGTATTAACTCATTGTCCAAATCACAAATGCTTGGAAATAAAAAAGGAAAAAAAAAGTCAAAACTTTTAATAAGAGCCTATGGTTTGCCACTTCTTTCAAAAGAAATGATGTATAAAATATGGAGCCATAGAATAATCTTCCATTCTTTCTTCTCTTAAAAAAAAGGTTTTTGAGTATCAGTTTCCTGAACAATTCTTATAAACCTATTTCAGAAGTTTTAAATACTTGAATCCGAACAGATTCTACCTATGAATGCCTCAGAGTGGTTGAATCTTGGAGAATCTTGCAGAATGTAAGGGAAGGTTTTAAGGTACATCCCAGTTTCCTATATATTTTTACATCTCAGACTTGAATGCCATAGGCATATGTGTATGACTGCACACACGTGTATATTATGTCTTTAGAAGGTTTAAAACGAAAATGAAACAGAGCTGTCTTTCACAGATTTCAAATCTGAACAAAACCTAAGAAAGCACTCATTGAGTTTGTAATGTTTCCATTTTACAGACTGTGAAAATATTATGTAATTAGCTCAATAAATTTACTGAGTGGAAGTACTGAGTTTCAAATTTGTTCAAGGTTCCACAGCTAACCAGAGCCTATACCTCAGCCTCCTGGCTCCTAGGCTGGTGTCCTTTTCATTTTACCATGCTGACTCTCCTGTTTCATCTTGAAAGAAGTCATTGCCTTGAAGGATGGATAAGAGGTAGTTAGGGCATTTCAGGAGGAAGAAATGAGCATGAGCTAAGGTGGGGAAAAAGTATAGGTACCTATAGATTTGTTAGAAATTCTTTATAAAAAATGTCAGATATACATTTAAAAATTATGCTGTTTCAAAACCCTCATTTCTATAAAAGAAGCAAGCATGGAATTAGATTTTCATTCAAAATATTAATAACTGGTTGCTAATTTTTCCTAGTTGAACTGTAAAATCAAAGAATTCAAGAATAATAAAAGTGATTACTACTTTTATGGTAAACAGGATTACTGAAAAACCTGTCATTCAGTTTTTTTTAATGTGCATATTTTGTGTTTATTGAAGAATTATTTATAGCATCTAAATATGGAAGCAATCCAAGTGCCCATCCAAATATGGATGAAAAAGATGTGGTATACACATACAATGGAATATTAGTGAGCCAAAAAAATTAATGAGATCCTGCCATTTGCAACAAAAAAAAGTCTAACAATGGTTAAACTTTGACGTTATTATGTTAAGTGAAATACATCAGAGAAAAACAATTACCATATTATTTTACTTATAAGTCAAATTTAAAAGCAAAACAAACAAAAACGAACATATAAATTAAACCAAATAGAATCATAAATACACAGAACAAACTGGTGGTTGCCACATAGGAGGGGGTGGTGGAATGGGTGAAAGAGACAAAGGGCATTAAGAGGTACACACTTCAAGTTATAATATAAATGTCACAGATTAAAAAAAAAACAAAACTATAGCATAGGGAATATCATTAATAATATTGCAATAACACTGTATGGTGTCATTCAGTTTTAAAGTATGTGTTTGCAATGTTTTAAAGAATATCTTTGGTGACAGGGATTATCAATATATTTATAAAAAGTTACCTCATCCCCACTTGTCACAAGGGGCAGAATGCATTTATATTTTTCTTTATGTGTAGTTGTCATGATGACATAATTATCTTCTTTATACAAAACTCCAGTTGTAGGCTAGAAAAAGAACAAAAAATACACATTATTTTCTCTGGTTAAATTGTAGTACATTGAATAATTTACAGTCTTAGTTTTTTTAAGTTAATTTATTAATTTTGAGAGAGAGAGAGCGAAGGAAAGAGAGTACGCACAGGGGAAGGGCAGAGACAGAGGGAGAGGGAGAGAGAAAATCCCAAGAAAATCCCTGTGCTGGTAGAGCAAAAGCCTGAAGTGGGGCTCGATTCGACGAACCGCTAGATCATGACCTGAGCTGAAATCAAGAGCTGGATGCTTAACTGACTGAACCACCCAGATGTCCCAATAATTTACAGTCTTAGGTCAAAGTAATTCATCATGTCAACAGAAAAATTTTTAAATGTATTTCCAAAGGCAGGGAAAATATTCTATATATTAAATAATAATAAGGACAAAAGGAGGATGACATACTTTATCCAAGTGTTATAACAAAAAAATGAACACAACTGAAATTTGGAGTATAAACAAAAAACTGGTAATGCAATAGACTGAGGTTAAAATATGGATTAAAAAGCATTAAGAAGCAATGAATATACATAGATACACCATCACTAAATACTTATTACTTCTATTAACAATTACCATCTATATGTGAAAATCTACAGCACTTTACAAATGTACTCTCAATTTCATCAGATGGGACACTTGAAGATAACATAGCGCATTCTTTTTCATATTTGGATAGCAACAGCCTGATGCAGGGCTTGAACCCACGAACTGTGAGATCATGACCAGAATACATACATTTAACTGACTAAGCCACCCAGGAGCTCCAGGATAAAATACTTTTAAAAGAAAAATCACTAAGAATCCTCTGTGCTTACTTAACTTTTTTTTTAGTATACATTTTGGGTCAGCAAACAGTTTCTGTAAAGGGCCAGGCAGCAAATACTTGGGGCTTTTTTTTTTTTTAAGTTCACTTATTTATCTTGAGAGACAGAGAGAGAGAGAGTGAGAGCAGGGGAGGGGCAAAGAGAGGATCCCAAGCAGGCTCTGTGTACTCGGTGCAGAGCCTAACACAGGGTGCAAACTCAGGAACTCCTGAGATCATGACCTAAGCCGAAACCAAGAGTCAGATGGTTAACTAACTGAGACACCCAGGTGCCCCTTAACATATTTGAATCAGCTTTTGTTAGCCTTTTTTTAGATTACTATATAGGCTCCTGTACTGTGACGAAAGATCCTTGTTTAAAAGACCATTGTAACTGAAGAGGAGAAACAGAGTTGAAAGTGAGAGCTGCAAAGCCACATTTATGATAAAGTGATTCTTAGAAACATTTATTTAGTTGCACCAACAAATTGCTATAACATTTATAATGCCTTTTGATGTTTTTCAGATATATGCAGAATGTATGACAGTGTCTTGTTCAAAGCAGGATTCACATTTGCTTACCAATGGCTGGCCTGAAGTCTTGCTAAATCATCCCTTTACTGCAGTGAAGACAACCAGTATAATAGGGAAAGATAGGATAAAATAGGCAGAGAGGGAAAGGATAGGACCTGAGGTTGGGTGGGGTGGGAAACTTGTATTTTGGAACAATGCTGGGAGTGTCTGACCACAGCAATCGCCCTCAGGCATAAGGTTCCTCTTAAGAATGCAACAGACACCACCTACTCCCCCTCAGGTGTCCCTAAGGAATTTGACAAAAGACCTAAGTAGAAATAAGTATGAGACCATAAATGTGTAACCCATAATGATATGGCCATAGACCAGCCCTCATACAGTGGAAACAAGCCAATCAGGAACGGACAACCCAGAACCTAGAGCTATCAAGCCAATGAGGGTAGGACCTGAGAAGGAAGGAGGGGGACTTGTATGGGGGTGATGACCAGAACCTTACAAAACAGTGTGAAACCACTATTGTTGGGTATTCACCTTTGAATGCCCCCTCTCTGTAGAGACAGCTTTCCTACTATTCTTACTTTCTAATCTAGAGTCTATAATAAACTTTCCCCTACTGCTCATTCTGTGTCCACCTTTTCATTCTTTGAAGTGGTGAGACAACGAATCCCAGGTATTGAGGTAAAAAAAAAAATCCTGCAGCACCAGTAGCATATGACTTAACTGTATTTACCTCTATTTGTGAAGTACCTGCAACTCTGATGTTCAAAGTTGAATTGGGCAGCAATATTGACTTGTTTACTAAACTGTTCACCAAAATACTAACAATGGAAAAAGCAACTAACTGCTTGTTTGGAATTACAGCAAAGGAAGGAAGACAATCCTTTTTTTTTTTTTTGTAATGAAAACCACTCTTGGGGCTTTATGTTTATATGATAAAGAAATTCATTCCTCTTGAAAGAGGATTTCAGCTACCTCCATTTCGACCTCAAACTTTTTAGTTGGGTTTTTCTTTCCAGCTTGTCTCTTGGCAAAGCATCCCCAGGAACCAAAACTACTCTCAAACAGTAAGGACTGCCCTGGGCCAGCAAGACCTCGCCCATGATGGACTCCAAGATAATGATCGATTTGACTTCCAAAGCCTACTTGCACATATCCACCACCTTTACCCCATATTTCCCATATATAAACCTGAAAGTATTTTTGGCACTTTGGAGACAGTCTTTGAGAAGCTAGTCTGCTGTTTTCAGCTGTTGGGGTCACTGAAATGAATTCCTGTCTTGTTTCACCACCACTCATTTCTCTGCCTTTGGATTTTGTTAGGGGTGAGTGGCTGAACCTGGTCTGTTTAGACCACCAGGGGTCAGGTGCTTTTGCAACCCTGCGCCCCAGCTATGTTCTGGTCTATTGTTTTTAAGGTCTAAGTAAGAGGTAACAAGAAATAAAAGCCATCACTTGTTGGAAGATGCAAAGATTTCTCTTTCATTAAGTTTTGGAAAAGCGGGTTTCCTCTTCAATAAAACAGACCAAGTAGCAATTCTTCTATCTGAAAACTGCTGAAAGAGTCACTTATTGGGATCACCAAGTAAAAATTTTTAACAAACTTTACCCTACATTTTCAGAAAAAATTACAGGGAAGTTAACCTTTTCTGATTTTCTAACTTAAAAAACTTTTTTGATCTAACAAAAATGTTTCTTTTTGATTTATTAAAAGAGTTCTTTAAGAAAACAAAATACTTCTGAATGTATCTAGATAGGGAAAAAAGTTGTTGCATATAACTTAATACCCTAAAGTATTTTCAGTGTAAGAGGCCCTATTAGTAATCTGATAAAAATCAGATTTTAATATAATGAAACTAAACCAAGGGGGTATGGTACTTTAAGGTTAAGAAACTTTAAAAATATGTTGGCAGGGGAGAAATGCTGAATGTTTAACAAGGGTCTGGAGGAATTAAGATAGAGGATAAAAGACAAAAGTATCTTGATAGAGGCTGTAAAATAAACTCAGTGGCACAACTTGCCACCATATATGACATGCTTAAATAGAGTTGGTCACCATTCTTCCCAAGCATAGTGTCTGGGGGAAGTTTGACTGGGAATACATTTCTATGTTAACAACAGAAGAGAAAATTAGACTTATTTTGTGGTTTTACTTTGGTGAAATCTATGAACTCTGTGAAGTAATAAATTGTTGAGCACTTTAATAGACACAGAGATGGTAGGTATTTCAGAAGAAAAATACACACACACACACACACAAAACTGAACGCTAAAAACCAGTAAACAAAGAATATCATAGCCATTAATTAATGAACATAAATGTTAAAAAAATGTATTCCTTGTTGGTGCTTAATAATTATTCTAAGTAAATATGAAAGTGAGATTGTAAAGATTATGTATTGTTTTGATATATCTGAATGGGGAGATGATTTAAAGTACAGAAGAATTTTAAAGCTAAAAAAAATTCACATCTTCTAATCCAGTCTCTTCCAACTTCAGATTGTAGAGAGATAAAGGCCCTTATCCTCCTTCATACAGCTGCTTGGTTACGTATGTCCAATCAACTGGCTCATAAAAGAAAATGACAGTGCCAGGTGTGGAGGGCTGTAGTGCCAGTTACATAAAGTAGGAAGGGAAGCCTTAATATTATAAAAATACTAAAACAAAACCCAAAGGCCAATGATAATGACTCCTGGGGTTTATTTCTGCATGAAAGCCACAGACCTTTTGCCAACTCACAGAAAAATGTCCCTAGATTTTTCTCAAAATAACTTAAAAAAAAAAATTCTTCAGATATACCCATCTTAAATTATGCTGCACTGTCAAAAAGAATTAAAAATTCAATTTCAGGGGCGCCTGGGTGGCTTGGTCAGTTAAGCGTCCGACTTCGGCTCAGGTCATGATCTCACAGTCCATGAGTTCGAGCCCCGCGTCGGGCTCTGTGCTGACAGCTCAGAGCCTGGAGCCTGTTTCGGATTCTGTGTCTCCCTCTCTCTCTGCCCCTCTCCTGTTCATGCTCTGTCTCTCTCTGTCTTAAAAATTAATAAACGTTGAAAAAAAAATTTAAAAATTCAATTTCAAAATAAAATTGATAGATATGTGAAAGGTTGGTACAGGATAAATTTAATACAGATCTTCCATAACCTCTTTCAGCCAGCACACACCACTGCCAGAAGAAAAATGAAACAATTTTGTAGTAATCTTGAAAAAGGCTGGTTTTAGTCATCCACCTAACACATCAGTAAGTTTTGAAGGCTGCATATCAGTGTGCGTTTTTTAATTAAAAAAAAAAAAACCAACAGGTGCAAGAGTAAAATATTTTAATGACCACATTGTTTAATACTTGTCATGTTCATTTTGTGTGCTCTTTTAAAACAGTAACAGAGATTGGACTAAATAAATTATGTTCACCTCAAGACTGCTAAAGTTATGTCTCACTTATAATACACTTTTATATAAGTATTTTAAAATAACAATATTTAATGGAATTAACACAAATATAAACCTGGCTTCCCAGAGAAATAATTACTTAGATAAATTTCAGAATCACTGAACTACCAGAACAGGAGAACTGAAAACAGAGGGATGGGGAAATAAAGTGTGACATACTCGCAAAAACTAACATCTGCAAGTAGAAATCTGTTGTGGTAACCATGACATTTGTTATCCTGGTAAATCTTGCTTGCGACCACTTATTCTTGTTTCAGTGAAGTAGTAATAGAACAATATGGTAATAGAACAAAATAGTCATCCCACATGGAATGACTGCAGCTAACTGGAGTAAGAATTAAAAAAAAAAAAGCTTTTATATTTTCCAAGACTTCAATTTGAAATAAATAATTACTACACGGTAAGTATCTTAAGTGTGCAATTTTTATTGGCCTACAGTGGTAGGAAGACTTTTCAGCAGAGCACTCTCCAAAGACAGAAGGACTGCAAATTTTCGTTAACTGTTAAGTTATAAATACGTTCATCACTCTAGGAAAACTGACCATAAAATCTCATGTTCTGGGGTCTTACGTATTACGACTGCAATACATTAACACGGTAAAGGATATTCTGAATACAGCATCGTTAACATCCCACAGGTCAAACAGCTCTCTCAGAAACAACTTTGAAGGAGACAGAGCTGTGCGTATACACATATGCACGTGTGTGTATACAAGATAGATATACCGAGTGTGAAAGGGAACTCATATCTGCAGTGTAACCGGTTGTGTCGATCCGGTTGTGTGCAATACTAAAGGAGAGAAGGCGGCTGGTGGAGGAAGAACTGCAGCTGACTTTCTAAAGAGAAGATTCAACGTAAGCGCCTTAATTTCCAAAAAAGCTGCTTCCGTGGGGTGGGAGTGTTGGTAAGCACGGTCTAATGAGACAAATTTAAAAGGGGGAGAGCAGGTAATCTCTGAATCGCCAATGCTTAGCATGGAGGGCACAACTACATAGTGTGTTCGCTAAACACTTGCTGTATGAATGAATGGATGAGAAATAAATGAACCTTTGGATTAGGGAAGGGGGCAGGCGCCTGCAGAGGTGGTTCTGGGGGAGCAACGCGCAGGTAAGGAGAGAAGGAGCCAAACTCTAGTGCTAGGAGGGAGAGAGATAGCTACAGGATTCGCAAGGGCACTGACCAGAGAGAACTCGGTGCCGGGCCAGTTGACTCGGAAAGGGATGTCATCGCTGAGCTGGGGGAGCGCTCGGCCGCCGCCGGACGCCTCTAAGAGGCCGCAGAGGACCAATAACACCGGCCCGCCTTGGACCAGACTACGCGCGCCGCCGCCTCCTTCCTCCATCCTCCGCTGCCGATTTCTCCAGCCGCCGCCACAGCCTCCTCTGCGCACAGAGGAGAGGAGGGGGAGGAGGAGGAGGAGGCGGCGGGACTACTAAGCACCCAGGCAGCCGGGGGCCCAACCGCCGCCACGTCTCCTTCCGGAGAGCAGGGCAACGCCACCTCCGCCCCCTTGGGCCTTCCGCCACCGTTTCCGGGGCAGGCGGCAATCAACATCCGGGGCCGCCAAGCCGTCCGCCTACGGAAGCCCGGACGCCGGTTGGAGTTCTCGCGGTTGCGGGGAGCGGAGAAATCGAACATCGTGGCTTCTGGGGAGCGGACTTCAGAAGACCGCACCTCGGACCAGGCCTTTCCGCGCAGAAGTGGCGGCACCGAGAGCCGGTGAGTCCGGGAGGCTGCAACCGCCCCCTCCTGCCATCGGCCCGGTTTCTAGGGGTGGGCGGCGGCTTGGCCCGCCCTGGAGCGGAAAGTAGAGAGTGAGAGTGGCGGGTGTAGATTTTGGATGCCAAGATTCGAGGTGGAGATGAGAAGTGAGAAGTGGCGGTGTTCCTGGCTGATCTATCCTCCAGCTGCTTTCCTTTCTCCTTTTCTCCGCACGTAGCATCTCTGCGTTTCATCTTTCCCGCTTGAAGCTTCTCTCCGCCTCTTCTACTCCGGGCTGTAGTCATCTCAGTGCCTTGCAGCTGCTGACCAACGCAGGGCGGTTTGCTCACTGTCTCTGCAGTCCTAGGTTAGGGGATACTGGAGCTGAGGAATCCTGTCTTCCCTCAGTAAAAGAATGCTGTGATTCTCCGAAGTTGGTATGGACGCAGACTCCTCGTGAAGAGAGCAGCTAGACATCACAGCCCCCTGCATTTTCACCCGTGGGGCTTCTCCTTCATTCCAGGGTTGACGGATAGGGTTGTTGTGTCATCATGGAAACTGATAAATTTCCTTTTTTTTTTTTTGTTATATCTTATTTACTTTTTAATGTTTATTTTTGGGAGAGGGAAAGAGAGAGCGCGAGTTGGGGAGGGGCAGAGTGAGGGAGACACAGAATCTGAAAAGGCTTCAGGCTCTGAGCTGTCAGCACAGAGCCCCATGTTGGGGTTGAACTCAGGAACTGCTAGATCTTGACCTGAGCCGAGGTTCGCCGCTTAACGGACTGAGCCACCGAGGCGCTGCGCTGATGAGTTTACTTATGTGAAGTTCAGGGCCAAGAGAATGTGAGGGTATGAACTCTTGACTGCATTCAGAGTAAGATAAAAAATTTTAAGTTCCCCTCCCCATGCCATGGTTTTCATTTCCAGTATACTAGGTTATACAGTGGTAGCTATGGAGCACCAAGAATTGTCTTTCTGGAGGTGGGTAAAGCTAGAACTCCTCAAATTTGAACCAAATTAAAAAAAAGCAGGAACGGCAGACAATTTTTCATCTGAAAAATTTCCTTTTTCATTTAAAACATAGGGAATGCACAGTATCAAAATTACTCCTGTCTAGAATTGAGGTCTTGTTTATTACTTTATTTATTACTTATTAGTGTTTAATATGTGCCAGACCAGTGGGTTTGGTAAAATAATAGCAGATAAGTGGGTCTCTGTCTTCTGTCCCCCATAGTCTAGCAAGGGAGATTACACAAATAATTGCGACCTATTGTGGTAATAAAATAGTACTTAACATTTACTTAGCATTTATTCTGTGGTAGGCACTAGTCTAAGTACTTTATATATATTATGAAGCAGGTATATATATTTTATGTATATTTTGTACTTGTGTATATTAAGTACTTATGTATATTAAGTACTTTATATATATTATGAAGCAGGTGTATATTATTACAGTAGAGAGATGTGAAAGTGGAGATATGAAGAAGGAAGTGAGGGAGGAACTCTGGGGTTGGACAGGAAAGACTTTCCAGGAGAGGTGACTGTAGAACTGGGGCTTTTAAGGACTTATAGAAGTTCAGCAGGCAGATGGGGAAGTGCATTTCAAGCATAATTCTTACTGATGATCCATTAGGACCTTTTGGTATAGTCAGAGGGCAGGATAAGATGGAATTAGGAGCAGGAGATTGATACTACAGAGGAACAGATGCAATCAGTTTGTATTGATAAGGGAACATAAGGCAGGCTGAGGGCAAAGTACAAGCTAGCACACCCCCTGCCCCCAGCTGGGATATGTATGATATACCTTGGAACTCCCACTACCCAAAAACAGGAAAGCAGGAAAGGGCAAAAAGCAAATGGTTAAACTGATAAGAGTCCCTACCAGTTGACAAGAAAAAGGCAATCCCATCCTTGGCTAAAGAAAACTCCCTACTGTCTTGATTTTAATGCTTTGCTGGAGACAAAAACAACCTTAGCTTGACAATAGCTAGCCCTCCAGGAATCTGTGAGTCTTTAGCATATGAAAGTCTTTTTGGAAACTTCCCTTCTGGACTATACCTCCCACAAGTTCAAGGTATATAACCCGTCATTCTTTACAGCCCCAGTGCAGCTCTTTCTGCCCATGGGTCCTGTACTTTAATAAAATCACCTTTTGCACCAAAGACATCTTTAAGAATTCTTTCTTGGCTGTCAGCTCTGAACCCCCGTCACCCCAAAACCTCATTAACATGTTCTGCAGAGGTGTTTGAGTTTTATCCAACAGGTCAGAATTATTGTAGAGTTTTTGCATTGGAATCATCTGATGTGATTTCTGTTTCTCAAGTATACAAACAAAGACTAATTCCAAATGGATTAAAGATTTAAATGAATCACACACAAAAAAGAGAAAACAATATAAGAAAACTTAGGAGAATAATTAGATAATCCTTGTGAATAAAATAGGAAATCTTTCTGTCATGAAAGAAAAAGACGAGCAGGAGCACCTGGGTTGAGTGTCTGACTTCAGCTCAGGTCATGATCCTATGGTCCTGCATCAGGCTCTGTGCTGACTGCTTCGAATTTTGTGTCTCCCTCTCTCTCTGCCCCTCCCTTGCTCATGCTCTGTTTTTCTCTCTCTCTCAAAAAATAAACGTTAAAAATGAAACAAAACGGTCACCAGCTGGCTATGTTGGTAGAGCATGTGACTCTTGATCTCAGCATTGTGAGTTTGAGCCCCACTTTGGCTGTAGGGACTACTTAAAGTCTTTAAAAAAAAAAAAAAGAAAAAGACATTTAACTAATAAAAATTAAAAATACTTATAAGGCTCTGGTTTAGTCTCTGGGGCTATAATAATGGAATTTGGCTCAATAGAGCTTATGTTCAAGTAAGGGGGGTGGGTGTCTAAATAAATAACACATAAGTAAGAAACTCTTTGGTGATGGGGTTTTGGGGTGATGGTGGGGGGTTTGGAGCCAATGGCCAAGAAAGAATTCTTGAAGATGTCTTTGATGCAAAAAAGGTGATTTTATTAAAGCATGGGGACAGGACCTGTGGGCAGAAAGAGCTGCACTGGGGTTGTGACAGGTAACTGATTTTTAAAAAAAAGGTTTTTTTTAAACTTATTTATTTTTGAGAGAGAGAGAATGTGAGTGGGGGAGAGGCAGAGAGAGAGGGAGACACAGAATCCAAGCAGGCTCCAAGCTTCAGCACAGAGCCTGCCGCGGGACTGGAACATACATACTGCGAGTTCCTGACCTGAGCTAAAGTCAGACACCCAACCAATAGAACCACCCAGGCGCCCCGGGTAACTGATTATATATCCTAAGGTTAGGAGAGGGTTTGGGATAGAGTAAGTTTCTAAAGTATTTTGGAAGCAAGGTTTCCAGGATCTTGAGGGGCTAGCTCCTGTTAGGAAAATGCAATTTATTAGGGTGTAGTAAAACCTCAGTCATGAGGCCCTTCAGATGTATATCAGCTGGCCGTAAGCTTGGAGTATGATTGCCAGCGTGTATTGTGGGGGAGTTGAGATCAAGGAAGTTTCCAAAGAAGTTTTTATATGTTAAAGTAGACTTACAGGATCCTGGGGGGTCAGGGTAATGTTAAGCCAAGGTTCCCATTTACTCTGTTTCAAAGACTTGTCAATGTGCTGTAGGCAGTAAGGGAATTTAAATTTTAGTTTGCCTTAGTTTCCCACATTACCATGGCAAACACTTAAACCCCTTTCCTTTGTTCTTGAGTAGCCAGGAATGTCTGAGGAATATCACACATATTCCACCTGGGGGCAGGGGTGCTCTTAGCCTGTACTGTGCCCTCAGCTTGCTTTGTGCTCCCTCATCACCTGGTTTGTGTCCACTAAATGTTATTAACAATCCCTCCCACTCATGTGGCAACTAAAAATGTCTGCAGATACTGCCACATGTCCCTTGGCAGGAAAAATGGCCCATGATTGAGAACTGCTGGTTTAGACTCTTAAATGAAACTGAATATTCATGATGAATTTTTAGGCAATAGCTCACTGATTGCAAAGATGTTTAGGGGCAAGCAGGAGACCTTCCTAGCACTTCAGAATTTTGTCAGAGTAGTGAATACCTGCTCTGCTTATAATTCAGATGGTCGTTTGCATTGTGTCTTTGGTATTTCATAAGTCACTTGATCTTACCTTGCACTAATGTCATTATTATACACATAGGTTATCATCATAGAGGATTTCAATATAAATATGTTGAAGATTGTTCTGAATCTGTTAATCCTATCATAGCCTAGAAATTGCTATTCTGAAAAAAATAGTCAACACTTTCATTTAATAGTCTTTTGACTTTTTCTCGTATAAATATGGTATAGAATATGTAATTTTAAATTTCAGTTATTTTAACTTTTGATTTATGGATTACAGAAAAATCCTCCTTTATTTGGCAAAGCTGCCTTTTTCTGTGTACAATGCAGTAATTTTCAGCTAGTTGCAGAACTGCAGATCTGGGGAGGGAACAAGAAAGTTGTGCAGTTATTCATCTAACATATATGATTTTGGGGCACTGTCCCAAGTACTAAGGGTGCTATAAAATGATGTGGATACAGATCAAGTCCATCAGAATGTTACCACCTAGAAAGGAGATAGGACTTGTATGTAACTAATTATATTAAAAGTGGGGAGTGTTAGAGAAGTACTGTACGGATAAAGTATTGTGGACATTCAAAGGAGGGAGTGATTACCTCTAGCAAGGGATGAGAGGAAGGAAGGGTAGAAACTAATAAAGTAGTCCTGGCATTTGTATTGGACCTTCACAGATGGTAGGATTTGGATTTATAGAGCTTGGGAAAGGCCTATTCTAAGTGGAAAGAACATGAGCCCAAGACCTATTGAGATCAAAAGTAATTTGGTTTGAGTACAGGAAAGAAGCTTGGGAATGACATAAGGAGTTTAATATGTGTCAAGGGTGACATTTTACCCTGGTGGGAAAAGGACTTAAAAAAAAAAATTATTTAATTTGAGAGAGAAAGTGTGTGTGCTCAAGCAGGGAAGGGGCTGAGAGAGAGAGAGAAGGAGAGAGAGAATCCCAAGCAGGCTCTGCGCTGTCAGCACAGAGCCTGATTTAGGACTTGAGCTCACGAACCATGAGATCCTGACTTGAGCCAAGATTAAGAGTTGGATGCTTAACCAACTGAGCCACCCAGGTGCCCCAAAAGGATGTTTTAACTAATAAATACTGCGAGTATAATTTGCTATCCACATATAAGAAAGCCAACTAGATCCCTTCTTCACAAAATACACAAAAAGTAAATTGTAAAGGGGTTTAAGATATGTATCTATATGAAGAAATTAGGAGAATATTTATGTAACTGGAGTAGAGATGACATTTTTTTTGTAAGATAGGAAATCCAGATACTATAGAAGGAAAGATAGACCTGCTATAATAAATGTCTTAAAATTAGTAATTTCTGTTAAAATTATGCAAACCTTTGGCTTAGTGATTTTATTTTTTGAATTTTCTCCTTTAAAACAAAAGCCCTAGGGTGCCTGGGTAGCTCAGTTGGTTAAGTGTCCAACTCTTGATCTTGGCTGAGGTCATAATCTTGAGGTTCATGATATTGAGTCCCACCTTGGGCTCTGCTCTGACAGCGTGAAGCCTGCTTGGGATTCTCTATCTCCACTCTTCCCCCACTCCTTCTCTGTGTTCTTTCTCTGTCTCAAAAGTAAACTTAAAATATTTTTAAAAACAAAAGCCTTGATACATAAGGATGTATGTACAAAGGTATTCATTGTGGTATTATCTATAATGGCAAAAAAACCTCTGGATATCTGAATTCCCACCATTAAGGCTATGGCTGAATAAATGATTATATACAAACTTTATGCAACTGAATAGTGAGGGGCGCCTGGGTGGCTCAGTTGGTTAAGTGTCTGTCTTCGGCTGAGATTGTGATCTCATGGTTCGTAGGTTTGAGCCCCATGTCAGGCTCTGTGCTGACAGCTCAGAGCCTGGAGCCAGCTTCAGATTCTGTGTCTTCTTCTCTCTCTGCCCGTTTCCTGTTCACATTCTATCTCTCTCTCAAAAATAAATGTTAAAAGATTTTTATAAAAAAATAGCGAGGTGTTAGGAGCAGAGGCTCTATTACCTAACCATATGTCTGACCTTGGGAATGTTACTTAACCTCTTCAGAACTCTGTTTTCTTATCCTTCTTTTTTATTATTTTTTTTTTAATTTTTTTTAACGTTTATTTTTGAGACAGAGAGAGACAGAGCATCAACAGGGGAGGGGCAGAGAGAGAGGGAGACACAGAATCTGAAACAGGCTCCAGGCTCTGAGCAGTCAGCACAGAGCCCGACGCGGGGCTCGAACTCACGGACCGTGAGATCATGACCTGAGCCGAAGTCGGACACTTAACCAACCGAGCCACCCAGGCGCCCCTGTTTTCTTATCCTTCTGATGGAGAAAATAAGTGGTAAGATGTAAGAACTAATGATGATTCAGTTTTATTATATATTCTGTTCATGTAACAGATGTTGTGTCCAGGCTCTATTTTATTTATTTTATTTTTTTATTTAAAAAATTTTTTTTGTTTAATGTTTATTTATTTTTGAGACAGAGAGCGAGCATGAATGGGGGAGGGTCAGAGAGAGAGGGAGATACAGAATCGAAGCAGGCTCCAGGCTCTGAGCTGTTAGCACAGAGCCTGACGCGGGGCTCGAACTCACGGATCATGAGATCATGACCTGAAGTCGGACACCCAACCGACGGAGCCACCCAGGCGCCCCCAGGCTCTATTTTAATAAGCACTTTATATTAACTTATTTGACTTATTCCTCATAATAACCCAAAAAGTAGGTTTTATTGTTTTCCCCATATTACTGATGAGGAAACTGTGATACAAGTTAATACTATATTCTAATATAATTTACACATACAAAATTATATATTTATGCCACGCTGTAAACAATGCTATAATCAAACTATAAATTTTTTTTAGTTGAAATTTTTATGAATCACAAATGAGAAACAGACAGTTGGGCTTTGAGTTAAAAGTTACCCCAGATCTCTTGTTTCTCATTTAGACATAAAAAAGGGCAAAACCAGTAAAAACAACGACATTTGCTCAGCTGAACAGCTGGTGTGCAGTCTGAGGTTGTGTAGCACTAATTACTCCAGAGGCTGCCGAAGAAGGTAATTGCCCTTTTCTCTTCATTTTCAATACTGATTTTTTCTCCTTCAATTCCTTCTTTGAATATAATTTATTCTGCAGTAATAAGAAAGAAGACATAGGAGAACTGGGATGCACATTTTGGGAAAGATAAAGGAAAAGAAAAGCTTTTGGTTTTTAGACATTTTTTGGTTAAAATATAACACACACAGGTGACAGAATACCAGCAAATACACAGGTGCAGATGTGAATATTGTATTTGTTTCTTAGGCATAGGAGGAAAAAAGGAGAGTGGAAATTTGATTTCAAGCTAGCATGATTCTTTTTTTAATCCCATGCTTTATATTTTTAAGTTTTTACTAAGAATTTTCTGTAAGAATGAATTAAAAAAAATTTTTTTTAAGTTTATTTTGATGGTGGGGGGGAAAGGGCAGCGATAGGGGGAAAGAGAATCCCAAGCTGGCTCTACAGTGCAGAACTGGATGCAGGGCTTGATCTCACACAGTGTGAGAGCTGAAATCAGGAGTCAAATGCTTAACCAACTGGGAGCCACCCAGATGTCCTGTACAAGAATGAATTTTTAAAACTCCAAGTATACAGCAAAGCTGTGTACAATAATACCTATGTTGTATTCTCGCCAAGCCTAAGAAATAACCAAATCCAAAATGTGTCACCTTGAATAAGACCAATGGCCTGGATGTTGAAAAAAGTCAATGACTAAGAATGAAGAGACTCCTATATAACCTAAGATGTATACTACTATCATATCTTAGAAAAATAACAATGATTTCAATTTTTACTGTTTATTTACCTTTATTCCCTTTCCAGTCAAAGTTCATGACTTGCGTTTGATTGTTGTCTTAAAGTCTACCATAGCAGCCCTCCTTTGCTGTATATTTTAGGGCACACTATTGTTTTTTGTTCTACTATGAAAGAAAGTAACTGCTGCCACTTAAACTTATGATGTGCTATCTAGTTTCAGGTGTACTCCAGTTGCTCAATATTTTTTTAATGTTTATTTATTTATTTTTGAGAGAGAGAGAGAGAGAGAGAGTGAGCGTCTGAGCAGGGGAGGGGCACAGAGAGGGGGACAGAGGACCTGAAGTCGGCTCCTCACTGATCAGAGAGCCTGATGTGGGGCTCGAACTCATGAACTGCAAGCCCAGGACCTGAGCTGAAGTCAGAGGCTCAACCGACAGAGCCACCCAGGCACCCCTGTAGTTGCTCATTTTTCATGGTTGCAGTGTCTTTATGAACTTCTTTTAGGATAGCACTTATAAATTTTAAACATTTATCTTCTGTTCCCAGAAATAGCGGTACTTCCTTCAGGTTAGTTGTTTATTTTCATCCTTTTCTCTTGTGCCTTTGCTTTTCCTTAAAAAAAAAGAAAAAAGAAAAAAAAAGGTTCTTGAGCTCTTTGTAAATGAGCATGGTATTAATTGCTGGGCCTCACTTTAGGGTCCATGGATGAAATGCAGGAAAAGAGCTGCTTCTCCCCTGTCTGCCTCTAGCCTATGGCCAAATAAGGAAGGCTTTGTTGGGGAGTATGAGGATGCTCTAATGCTTTCAGGGTAGATTGCTCAATTAAGAAAAACAAATGTGGTTTTAGCTAGAAACCAACACAGTTGCTGATAGACCTTCTTTGTGTAAAGGAATGGGGTAAGAGGTTTGGCTTGGCTGTTCCATATACATATTTTAATCATCCTGATTTTAACCCTACAGCCCCCTCCTTTCTATTCCTGTTTTCATGTTTGGTAGTTCTCCAGGTTCTGGTGCCAGGAATGGCTTCTCCATGGGTGCAGCTTCTTGTGCCTGTGTGCATGTTCTAGATTGCAGTTTTTTTCTGCACTGGCTTAATCCCCAATATAATCCCATCTACTTTTTCTCTTCTGGAATGAATGAATACATTTTAGTGGAATTTTGATAGAAGTGGAGGAAAATTAATGTCCTTAGTTTATCTCACACAGAGTAGATAATACATAGATATTTGTTGAATAAATCGATTAATGCTGTTGAGAAAACTGGGCAAAGCATACTTTTGTCAAAGTTAAAAAAATTATGGCTGTAGGATATGGATAATTAAATGAATCCGTTTCTTTTTTTTTATCCTTTAATTGATTCTATTTTAGGAGGAAATCTCATTGAAGTTAAAACACCAGTGGAGGTACAAAATGAGAAAGCTGCCATCTCTCACGATTTTTTAAAAAATTAAAGCCCTTAATTTCATTTTGTTCCTTTTTAGTGTTTAGCATAGTGCCTGGCATGTTGTAAGTATTCAATAAATGATAGTTATTATTATTATGTTTGTTTAACTCAAACTCTTTTTGTCTCTCATTTTCATCATCCAAGAAAATGGGGATTAATATATGTAAAATACCTGGAACAGATTTTGGCATATGTAGTATTTGCTACATAAGGTTAATTATCATTCTTTGATCCATGAACAACTGTTTATTTTTTTCTATGAGGCTTTCATTGATCTTAATTAGTTTTAATTAATAATGTGCCAGTCTGTATTCTGTTTGTATTAAAAAAATTTTTTTTTAATGTTTATTTATTTTTGAGAGAGACAGAGACAGAGCGTGAGCAGGGGAAGTGCAAAGAGTGAGAGGGAGACGCAGAATCTGAAGCAGGCTTCAGGCTCTGAGCTGTCAGCACAGAGCCTGACGCAGGGCTCGAACACGTGAACCATGAGATCATGACCTGAGCTGAAGTTGGATGCTTAACTGACAGAGCCACCCAGGCGCCCCTGTATTCTGCTTGTATTTTATGTCACAGCCTTTATGTTGAATTAAATTGACTTGCTTTTTTTTTTTTTTAAGTTTATGTATTTTGAGGTGTGGGGAGGAGGGCAGAGAGAGAGGAAGAGACAGAGAATACCAAGCAGGCTCCCCACTGTCCCTACAGAGCCTGATGCAGAGCTAGAACTCAAAAACTGAGATCATGACTTGAGCTGAAATGGAGTCGGCCTTTTTACCGACTGAGCTACCTAGGCACCCCGTGGTTTGCTTGATTGTATGTCTCTCCACCAAATGTGGTTCTTTTTTTTTTTTTTATGTTTATTTATTTATTTGAGAGAGAGAGAGAGAGACAGAGTGGGGGGGGGAGGGCAGAGAGAGAGAGATCACAAGCAGGGGAAGGGCAGAGAAAGAGGGAGATGCAGAATTTGAAGCAGGCTCCAGGCTCCAAGCTGTCAGTGCAGGGCTCGAACCCATGAGATCAGGACCTGACCTGAGCCAAAGTCGGATGCTTAACTGACTGAGCCACCCAGGTGCCCACATTTGGTTCTTGATAGCTGGTAACTATCTTTTTTATTTTGGTAGTCTTGTTGCATCGTCATGGCTTGCCACATAACATGAGTCCCTCATTTTTGCTGGGTCTTAATTGATGAGGAGGATAGTGTGACTGGAGCGTGGGGTAGGGTGTATTATTGGGAAGTGGAATGTGACAAATATGCTGATAACAGATTATAAATAGTTGAATAACAGATAAAAGAATTTGAAGTTTAGTATGCAGTGGAAGGCATTTTTGATTATTGATCAGGTTACTTTCCTATTTTACAAAGATAATTGAGTGCAGAGTAGAGAATGTATTGGAAAGAAGAAAAGAGATTAGAGGTTAAGTTAGAAGGTGGCTCCAGATATAAGGTGCCCCTACAATGAAATGTTATTCTCTTTTGGCCTTATTGATATCAGGTGCTTGCTTAGTAGTGTCTCGTGCATTAATCATAAAGGATGAAACTGAGATCTTTGAGTTAAATCAGGAAGGGATTATTGGAGACTTGAGACTATACTGATTATGTGAGCACAGCAAGAGTAAAAGGAGATTGGAGGGGCATTAAGAAGAGTTGATAAGGAAGTAGAATATGATAGTTAAAAAAAATTCTGTTACACACACACAATGGAATATTACTCAGCCATAAAAAAGAATGAAATCCTGTCATTTGCAAGAATGTGGGAGCTAAAGAGTATTAAGCTAAGAAAATAAGTCAGAGAAAGACAAATATATGATTTCACTCATGTGGAATTTAAGAAATAAAACAGATGAACATAGTGGGGGAAAAAGAGAGGCAAACCAGGAAATAGACTCTTAACTCTACAGAACAAATTGAGAATTTTGGGAGGATTGGTGGCTGGGGGAATGGGTTAAATGGATGTTTAAGGAGGTGCTTAATGAGGATTAAGGAATGTACTTGTGATGAGCACTGTGTGTTGTATGGAAGTGATGAATCACTAAATTGTACACCTGAAACTACTGTTACACTATATGTTAACTAATGGATTTAAATAAAAACTTGAAAAAAAAATTCTGTGAAGGATAGGAAAGTTGAAAGAATAAAGAAAATTACAGGGTCAAGTGGTGGTTTTTCCAGTTACAGAATGTGTGTATGTACGTTGTTAAAGTTTTATAAAGACAAGAAGGTTCAGTACAATTAAACCACCAAGAGATTAGTGCTAAACTACATAATATTTGAGAGACAGAAAGAGTGCAAATGGGAGAGGGGCAGAGGGAGCAGGAGACACGGTATCTGAAGCAGGCTTCAGACTCTGAGCTGTCAGCAAAGAGCCCGACATGGGGCTTGAACTCATGAACTGTGAAATCATGACTTGAGCCGAAGTTGGATGCTCAACAGACTAAGCCACCCAGGTGCCCCAACTATATAATATTTTAGAAAGGGAAAATGAAATTTAAGAAGAATGAAAACACCCTGAAATTCACTAAAGCTTATTTTCATCATATAAACTTGACATACAGAATAATAATTTTAGTAGTTGTCTCTGGAGGAGTTAAAATTTAAAAATTACAAAATCATTCCACTAACTTTTGAGTTTTTAATATATGCTTAGGGTGAATTTATTTTAAGCCTTTAGAAACGCATAAAAAGAGATTGTTAAGAGCTGAATAAATACACAGAAAATATAGTCACAGTATTTCTGGTGAGAAAAGATAAGCATAATTGGAATATTTCATATGTAGATTTCTTTTAAGTTTATTTATTTTGAGAGAGAGTGCACGTGCATGCTCGTGTGGCAGGGGCAGAGGGAGAGAGAGAGATTGTCAGTTCAGAACCCGATGTAGGGCTCAAACTCAAGAACTGTGAGATCCTGACCTGAGCTGAAATCAAGAGTCAGAGACTTAACCAACTGAGCCACCCAGGCACCCCTCATATGTAGATTTTTAACATATGATGAGGGGGAATTAAGAATTGTAAGTGCATGTATCATATGACTGAGTTTGAAAGAATCAGGGATGGTACATTATAGGAGTATGATGCATTGATATTCATAGCTGCTCCCAAGTTATAATTTAAAAGCTATGTATCCATGGAAAAGAGAAATCTAATAGAATGAAATGTTGACTATAAAATGTTTGAATAATATCTAATAGATCAAATATGGTTCTTAAATTATAGGCATGATTGATCTCATTATGAATCTCAAAGAGATACTAAAACCATGGTAATCTGAATATATAATATAAAGTAATATTAGGTAATACATATTATTACATCAGGTATTATATAATGCTTCACACATGTTAAAATTAAATAAGCACCTTCAAAATGTAAAACAATCATTTCAGGTACTTTATTAGTTGAAAATGAAAAAAATTCCTTTTTAAGATGAAATGCGTATCTGTAGACAATGGCCACATTTCAAAAATCAGTCTTTTTAAAAATTAAAAAAAAATTTTAATCTTTTTTTAAATGTTTATTTATTTTTGAAGGAGAGAGAGAGCATGAGCGGGGAAAGAGCAGAGAGAGAGAATCTGAAGCAGGCTCCAGGCTCTGAGCTGTCAGCACAGAGCCCGATGTGGGGCTTGAACTCACAAACTGTGAGATCATGACCTGAGCTGAAGTCAGACGCTTAACCAACTGAGCCGCCCAGGTGCCCCTTTATTTTTTAATTTTTAAAAAGTTTTATTTATTTTGAGAGAGACAGAGCATGAGTGGGGTAGGGGCAGAGACAGAGAGAATCTCAAGCTAAGTTGTCAGTGCAGAACCTGATGTGGGGCTTGAACTCCTGAAACTGTGAGATTACCTGAGCCAAAATCAAGAGTTGGACATTTAGCCAACTGAGCCACCCAGGCACCCCAGTCTTTTTTTGTTTTAATGTTTGTTTGCTTATTTATTTGTTTTGTTTGTTTATTTATTTAGAGTACGTGTACAAGCAGGGGAAAGGCAGAGAGTGAGGAAGAATCCCACTCAGTGTCTGAGCTGTTAGCACAGAGCCCAATATGGGGCTTGAACTCCCAAAACTGAGATCATGACCTGAGCCTAGATCAAGAGTCAGGCACATAACTGACTGAACTGCTAAGGTGCCCCTAAAATTGGTCTTTTGTACTTTCAAATATTCAAAGATGACATCATAACCTTTGTTTCCCTAAATGATAACTTTTTATCTGTGGAGGTGGTATTTAGATGGGATTTACCATTCTGGGTAGATTGAAGAGTGATTGTTGGAAACATAATAGTGGCCTACAGGAGTAGAAAGACCTACTTTAAAAAATCTCCATTAGAGATTTATATTAAGAGTTTCTTTCTTTTTTTTTTTTTTTTTTTTAAGAATTTAGTATGGCCTTTTTCTTTTCTTTTTAAAATTTTTTTTAATGTTTATTTTTTTTGAGAGAGACAGAGTGTGAGCAGGCGCGGGGCAGAGAGAAAGGGAGACAGAATCCAGAACAGGCTCCAGGCTCTGAGCTGTCAGCACACAGCCCAACGCGGGGCTCAAACTCACAAACTGTGAGATCATGACCTGAGCTGAAGTTGGACGCTTAACCGACTGAGCTACCCAGGTGCCCCTTCTTTTTCTTTTTTAATGTTTATTGATTTTTGAGAGGGAGAGAGAGAGAGAGAGACAGAGAGACAGAGAGACAGAGTGCAAGCAGGGGAGGAACAGAGAGAGAGGGAGACACAGAATCCCAAGCAGGCTCCAGGCTCTGGGCTGTCAGCATAGAGCCTGACGTGGGGCTCGAACTCATGAAATGTGAGATCATGACCTGAGCCAAAGTCAGATGCTCAACCGACTGAGCCACCCAGGCGCCCCTAAAAGTTTCTTAATGTAGTGTTTACACTCATACTTCTCTTGAATTCCTAAAATTTGAAACCTAATATTTGTACTCTGAGGAAAGAGAGTCTTTGAGTTTTGTGTGTAATTAGCAAAGAATGAGAAAAAATGTCTTGAAAGTAAGACCCAAGGACTGTAAAGACAGACAGTTTTGCTAACAAAAGTTAGGCTTTAGGTAACTTGATACCTTTTCATTCCTGCTAACTTAGAGGCTTTAAACCCTAGCTTCTAACTCAGTACTATTTAACTTCTCCATTTTAGTCATGTTTCTCCCTATCCCAGGAAAATTAACATCCCTTATTTCTGAGCTCTTTGGAATATGGCTTCCCTATAAATGCTGATGGCATATCATATTTATAGTTACATATTTTCTAACTTGTGACTGAAAGCCTAGAAAGACAACAAATGGGCATCCCAAAGTTACCCCTTGCTCTTTATATTCTGTAACAATTATATATTAAATGGTAGAAGAATCACTTTGGGGAGGTCACACACTCTTTTGGACTTAGGTTTGTTTGTAAAATGAAAGGCTTTTTATCATTGAATTCACCTATGTGGGTCTTGGATAGGCTCATTATATTTGTGGGAATCTATATACATCTATAAAAATGAACTTTAACGGGATGCCTGGGTGGCTCAGTCGGTTGAACGTCTGATTTTTGATTTCGGCTCCATGATCCCAGGGTCATGGGATCGAGCCCTGTGTCGGACTCCTCGCTGAGTGTGAAGCCTGCTTAAGATTCATTCTTTATCTCCCTTTGCCCCTCTCCCCCACTTGCATGTGCTCTCTCTCAAATTAAAAAAGATTCAGACTTAAAAAAAAAATCAACATCTTTATGTAACAAGGTACCTATTTCATTATATAAAAAGTTAATCTTGTTTACCTCCTGAAAAAAAGATGCTGTATAGTAAAGATGGTGAAGTTCAGGTGGGTTTTTAAATATATCATAGAAAGATCTAGTGCTTTTAGAGTGAGAGAGAGACCTGGATTTCTGCTACTTAACAGATAAGTAACTGCAGGATAGTATGGAAACAAGCTCAGAGGAGTTACCCAGAAAATGCTTCCATATGTAAAGTGCCCAGCATATCCTTATGAGATGATCATTAATGTTAATGATCATTAATATTAAGTACCTTTTCTTGTTTTACAGGACAAGTGAAATGCTTTCTAGAAAACTAATAATGAAAATGTTGGGAAAATATTTAAAATAGTTACAGAGCTGAGTAAATTACTAAGTTCGGTGTTACTAAATAGAAAAACATGGAAAGGGCTACTTCCCCTGCTATGTAGGACAACTTTATTTAATGTGAAACTTTTCTGCCCCTGCCCTGCTTGCTATCTCTCAAAAATAAATAAACACTAAAAAAAAAAAAAAAAAAAAAAAAAAAAAAAGAAGAAAGAAAGAATCTTGATTAGGGGCACCTGGCTGGCTCAGTCAGAAGAGTGTGTGATTCTTTATCTTGGGGTTGTGAATTCAAGCCCCATGTTGGGTGTAGAGATTACTTAAAAATAAAGTCTTAAAAAAAAAAAAAAGAAAAAATAATCTTCATTAGAATCAAGATCAATTCTACATGAGTTAATCTTACACATTTTAAAAAACTACAATTCTTTTTTCTTTCATGTGTATTTTGAGAGAGAAAGAACGCACAAGTGAGCAGAGGAGGGACAGAGAGAGACAGAATCCCAAGGAGGCTCTGCGCTGTCAGCACAGAGCTGGACACAGGGCTCCATCTCACGAACCATGAGATCATGACCCGAGCCAAGATCAAGAGTTGGATGCTTAACCTACTGAGCCACCCAGGTGCCCCTAAAAAACTGTAATTCTAAAAGTCATTTCAAGCACTAAACTTTCATTATATATATGGTTGTGTTAATTTGTAATATCAGAATGGCCATCTATCTTTTTTTCAAGTTTCACTGTAAGATTAATACAAAGTGAGTGAATGATAGACTACATTTCATCATTTCGTGGATGTGATTGGTACATTGTAAGTTGTGCTTTTTTTTAGCGGAATGTTTTTTTCATTCTAGTAAAATGCATTTATTCAAAAAAGAAGTATAGTACATTATAATTCTAAGGAAATTTTTATATTAAAAATGCCAGTCTTTTTGATTTAAATTGGAAAGGGTCTTATATAATACCTGAACAAGGAAATTCACAATCAAGGTTGAAATCTTGTCTATATTACCATATATTTCTAATTATACATTATTTTAAGATTATATATTCTAAACCATGGTTACAGAATTACTGTACAGAAATATATTGAAGGTATTATCTTTTGGTTTAATTCTCTACAACTTGAAAATAGAATTGTGACATGAAATGACACAATTATTTTTACTCTGAAAATAACAAGCTCTGAACTTCATCCTTCATTGTACTTTTCTAAAGAACTCACTTCTCATGAGCAAGTGTTCAATATTATTTAGCTAGGAAACCATTATATTGTTAAAACTTGAATTTTTCTTTAATTCTATCCCAGTATTTTAAATATTTATGTGTTTTAGGATATGTGCAATTAAACCACACATTTGATCATAGCTTGAATAATACAACATTAAAAATAAATAAGATCTTCAAGTAAACAAACATGTTTCCAAATCATATTGCCAGTGTACATGAACCTATTCTCTGAGGACTAAAAGCTCTGCTTGTTTGAAAAAGTCAATGAGTAGGTCTTTATAAGCAATTGAGGTTCTGTTTTCCTTCTAAACGTTCCTTCACTAATTTTTCCAAAGAGAAAAGATGCTCATCTGCATCTTCTGGCACAATGTTCCTAATAGAATTTGCAAGTTCAAAAAGATATTCTGTATTTTTTCCACTTGGACCAGCTGCATTAAAAATTTGTTCAGCAATGTCTTCCAGAGGTGCAGGACCAAGATAATTAGGATTATCACATGTTCCAATATATAGCAACACATTAAATGGTTTTGTTGTGGGATCTTTTGGATAAAAAATGACTGTTGTGGTCCTGTAGCCTCCTTTCTCTCTGAAGTCAAGGTATGCTTTTACTTCTTCTTCCTTTCCTACTGGCAGTCTGTAAGCAACACCCCATACACAACCCTGTTGAAAAATGAAAAGAACGTATTATTTAGAATTTACAGGGCTAAAATAGGTGAAGATATGTTATGCTCTAAGAAAATAGCTGTATATTCTTAGAAGTCAGTGTAGTTTTGATTCACTTAAAGTGCACTGAGGGGTGCTGGGATGGCTCAGTGGTTAAGCATCCAACTTCGGCTCAGGTCATGACCTTACGGTTTGGCCCCACATTGGGCTCCGCGCTGAGCGCCCAGAGCCTGCTTTGGATTCTGTGTCTCTCTCTCTGCCCCTCCACTGCTCACACACTGTCTCTCTCTCTCTCTCTCTCTCTCTGTCTGTCTCAAAAATAAACATTAATTTCTTTTTTTTTTAAAGCGCACGGGGAGGTACAAACTAAACAATAAAGGAAATCAGCATTTTAAATTCTTCAGTCTGAATAAATAATTTCTTGCACACTAGGATATTTATCATTGTTTAAGTTTTAAAAATCGTATCTTTTAACTAGTGGGACTGAAAAAAAATCAGGTGTTCATTTGGTCATTAAACACAGTTCTAAAGTTTTAAATCCTTAAACATTTCACTGATGGTACAGGACGGTAGTTTCCAAACTGCTTTATGGAGTGTTGTAGCCACTTGGGAGCCTACCTTTGGGGATGTTAAGTGCTGGGTGCTGTCTGGGAGGGCTTTGATACACCAACTTACTTTAGCTAAAACTGAGCGTCACTTATCTTTTTACCGGCTGTTTCCTTATTTACAGAAAGGGGTCTTTGTTTTAAAAGGTCTGTAAGAAAGCAATCAACTACTGAAGGCCACAGCAAGTTCATTTTATTCATTTTTTTCACTGCAGGAGCTTTCAAATATCCTTTGTAAATAATTCCATGCAGAATACTAAATGGCAGTCTCTTTTGTTGAGAGCCCATGAACAAAGTGTCAGTAAAAAAACTGGCTGCAAAGGTTTTTTGGTTTGTTTTTTAGTGTTAATAAAATATCTGATATAAACAGGATTTATTTATAGTTTGTAGTTATAGATTATCTAGTTTTTTCACAACCTTTAATTACTGGCTTTAATTATTAAACTCTAGGTTGCTAAGTATCTTCTTGAGTGAATTTTTTTTTAATGTTTATTTTTGAGAGAGTGCAAGCTGGGAAGGGTCAGAGAGAGGGGGACAGAGGATCCGAAGTGGGCTCTGCACTGACAGGCCGACAGCTAGCCCAGTGTGGGGCTCGAACTCGGGAACGGTGAGATCATAACCTGAGCCAAAGTTGGATGCTCAACCGACTGAGCCATCCGGTGCCCTGTTCTTGAGTGAGTTTAACATTCTGTAGAAACAAAGTGCCGTTTATTGACTTTAATTAAGAGTTACAGTTACCAGTTTGAAGCCATTTTTATAGATGCTTTTCCTAATGTAAATTATGAAAGCATTTCATTATTTCACCATTATTCATTTCCTGTTGATAGCTGCTTGACTTTTGTATATCAAAGTCATTTCCAAAGTTAAATTTTTACCTTCACACTATGAACGTCCGAATCTATACCTCAATGAAATGATTGAAAATATTTAAGAAACAGAGGACTATCAGGTAAATACGTTTTCTAGTGCCCCAAACCTGTTTAAAAACCTGTTGTGCTATTAAAAAATTAGGCAAGAAAGAAAGTGGTAACTCCTGACAGGGAGAGAGAATTTTTGCTGAGAATAGTATACTCCTAGCAAATACGAGAGTTTCAATGGTTCCACTTGATGTGGCAAGTATGGCCAAGTGTGCCTCAGTGGCAGTATGGCTGTCTGAGGCCTAGGGCCATTAATGCCAAATTCTTAGTCAATAAACTCAAGAAAAAAAAAAAAAAGACTACATGCCATTTGGTTTTATTTTGTTGTCTACCGGGCATTCTGCATTCCAGCTTTTCCCAACAGTTAAAAAGAAACACAATAAATACAGAGAGGAATTCTAGACCTACTGTTCAAGCTGTCTGTGATGACTGTTAATAAAATTCCATTGATTATTAAAACTGAGAAACATCTCAACATTTTATATGATTAAAGACTACACAAAAAAAGAACAATAATACCATACCCCAGGATCTTCAACAAGAGTCACAACTCTTCCAGGCTGTTTTAAAAAAAGTAAAAAAACAAAATTTTTTTTTTTCTGAATCAAAGTTTATCAACTAACTGAGCATTACCAATTTATTGTTGACATGGAATATTTTAATTGTTCATACTAAACACCTCCATAAAGTACTCATTTTTATGATAAATTTTCAAGTGAATTAAGAATATACATTATCCAAAGTATCTTGACTTTTCTAAAAGATTCTCTTCAATTTATGTATATTAGCTATATTATATTCACTTAAAAAATGGATATATTAAAAAAAATACCTGTGACTAAGGCTCATGTAAAATGAAAGACAAAGGAAGAAGCAATTATAAAAGTTCTGATCAGATTGCTATAGTTTTATTAGAGAACAAAACATGCTCTTCCAGAGTGCTTTCCTATAATAGGGAAGTAGCCCTCAAACTTTAGTGTAGATCACAATTACATGGAGGGTTGATAAACACACTGCTTATGTACAGTCCCAGAGTTAATGATCCTGTAGATTTGGAGCTGTTTGAGAATTTGCCTTTTTTTTTTTTTAAGTACACTTCCTACCTGGTGCCAAAGGCTATGTATCTACTGACATGTTAGCATCATTAGTGAGAATGCTGAATTCTAAGCCACATTTTAACATATTTATTTGCCCATTGTCTGACACACAGGGAGCATAAATAATTCCGGTATTTGTGTCATCTTCATTGCTATTTCCTTCTGGTCTTTGTCCATTTGTATAGACAATTTGTAATCACGGAAAACATGGGATTTGGGATTATGTTTCTTATTTAATTTAATTACATTTTCCTGTTAGTGTTATCATATGTTTTAATAGTTGCATAATATTGTATCATCAATGAGCTATAATTTAAACATTCCTGTGTTGTTGGGGCATTTAGATTTCACCTTTTTTCTATTTAAGATAATGCTATAATGAGGACACATATCTTGGTGTGGGTTATGTAGGCACTTCCATATTACTTTCAATTTCAAGATGAATTAGGAGCTATTTATTGACTACTTAGTGTGTGTTGTAGAGAAGATAAAACCTTAATTCTTGCTTTCAAGAGCTTATATTATAATTCTGGAACACAAACTTAACACATGAAACAGGTAGAGAACACTTAAGGGCTAAGATGTATGGTATGAAGGCAATTAAGAATTTTGAGTCTTGGGTGGTCAGAAAGGAAAACAAAATTCTGGCAAAAGGGCATGATTTACAAGTGCAGGCCTAGAGGCAAGACTACACCAGGCTAAATGTTTGACTAGCAGAGGGTCCCACCTGGAGAGATGATTCAGAAAGATAATTGGAGAAATAGGATAGTCAGATTTGAAGAGCCAGAGTGGAGGTGAAATTAGGGGACAATGGAAAATAAGAAGCCACTGAAATTTGGGAGAAATAGGAAATTAGGAGCTACTGCAGCACTTGACTAGTAGCTGACTGGCATGATAAAAGGTGTTTGGGGAAGATGAGTGGTAAAGTGTATAGTATGGTTAGAGTGGGAAGAAGGTAGACCCTCAGTACGAAATGTTCGTGGTCCTGGTGACAAGTTCTGCACTCCACCTTTCCTTGTCTCCCCTTGTATCCAGCAGTCACCAATTACTGGTAACTGTCTGTTGAATCTTTTTCTGTATGTTGTTCCTCTGTATCCTTCATTTGCTTCCTTAGGGACCTTGCTGCCTGCCTCTAGTTTTGTTTACCTCTAGTCTATTCTCTACTTGGCAGTGGAATGACTTTCTAGTGCAAAAATTGGGTCACTCCTGTGCTTTGAATTTTTTCAGGGTTTTAAAATTCTACAGGATAAAACTAAAAGTTCTCAGCATGATTTAACTACAACCCTTATTTCTTACCACTTTTTCCCTCAATCTGTACTGATTTATTTATAACTTTTACAAACATTCGTATCTTTGGATATACCAGTGCTCAGTATAGAATGCCCTTGCTTTTCTGTCTCTGGGATATCCTCCTGCACTACATCCATAAAGGCTTGGCTGACTCCTCAGGTGACTTTGCAGCAGATTTTTCTCCTAAACTGTGATTTTCCCTTTTATTCACTTCCCTGTGGCACTTGTCAGGTATTGTTTGCATAGCTGTCTCCTAAGTGCTCAGTAGTAATTGTCGAAAGGGGAAGGAGTGGTAGAAAAGTCCTGGACTTAGGTGGTGGCAGCTGAAACAGAAAACAAGAGTACATAGGGACTCATTTTAAGGGGAATATAAAGGACTCCCTCTGACAGCTTATGGAACAGACATGGACTTTTGGCACTACTGAAAATTTACTTGGAAACATTTTCTAAAATTTATGTTCTTAGTCTCTAAAATACATATATATTATTGAGAAACAATGTATATTTGTAAGTCACATGAAAGGCTTTTGGGGGGACTGAAACTAAAGCAGGGGTCTTTCAAGCTGAATGGTTTGGAGGATATTGTGAAATGAGTCATTATAGATGCTTTCATTGAGTAATGAGTAATTTTTCTGATCTAGATCTAGAAAAGTTAGAGATTTAGTAAATGTTCATGATTATCTCGTGTTAAAATGTTTCTTTTTGAAATTGAAATATATTCTCTCTGCTGTGAAAAATTTTTCACATTTAAATAAATCCTTAATTTGGGTGAGACAGTGCCAGTTTTTTTATATATAAATGAGATGCTTAATAAAACTTAGGAAGAAATTAAAGTTTAATGAAGCTAAAAAGAAACCATAATTGAAGTAGGTTTGGTATTTTTCCCACAAATGTCACATCGCAGCATGTGGAAATGAGCCTAACATTTGTTTAATAATATCACATTTCATATGTAATGATGACTAACTTACTAGGAGCATATGTTGCTATAAAAAACATAGTCCTATAAAACATCCACATCATTCTTCTAATTTGCTGGATATCTTTGTAGCCTTTTGTATTTATATAAGGCTGGTGATCCATTGTAATAAAAAATATTAAAATAATATTCTTTCCAGTTTTAACAAAATATAGTATACTTAAAAAAATACTTAGAGTTTCCTTTAATTTGCTATGATGTATTCTTTAACTAAAAGTAAGTGTAAAACTATTAGCCATTGCAGTCCCCCTGTACCCCAACTTACCTGCCCTATATTTTAGTAAATTTAAGTAAAAAGATACTGGCTTTTATAGCTCCTTTCTTCTTTTAAAGAATCATGAGCTGTTGTATTGACTTGACAACTTCTTATTGTTCTGTTCCAACAGTGTACATATCTCAATATGCTATATAACAAACACATATGTTTTGATTGAAACTAGAATAGTAAAATATGCTATCAAAACATTTGTAAGCATTTAATACTTCGTCATTAAAATTGGAGCCTTTCTTTCTTCAGAATAGAAATTTTAAGTGTTCGTATCTGACAACTCAAAAGGCATTTTACTTCACTTAGAAGTTTTATTTAACTCTTTAAAGTCTTAGACATTGTTTTATAATATATATATTTTTTTAAGATTTTATTTTTAAGTAATCTCTACACCCAGTGTGGGGCTTGAACTTAAAACCCTGAGATCCAGTTGCATGCTCTACCGACTGAGCCAGCCAGGCACCCCTCTTTTATAATAGTCTAGAAGAAATTTTGGACATGAAGCTCCTGTTGGCTTACAAATGTGCATTTGCCCTAAGTCACTACCGTTTTCCAGTCATCTGCCTACCATATTGTGTTTTGGGGCCAATATTAATTTCTCTTTAAAAAACAGTAATCAAGCTCATACATAGCTCTGAGTACTTTAGAGAACATACAAACAATAAAAAATTTTGTGCACTTCCAAAAGTTAGAAGGTTAAGTAAACCAAGTACAGTATTTAAGTTATCCAAATTGTTACCCACAACCTTGTTTTCCTTGTGGATTGGTTGTTTTGCAGCCAATACAAGGCTGAGCTGCTACTAGTTTTCTAGCACACATATATTGGGATGAAAGTCTTCTAATGACTGAAAAATAGATCAAGGAACTTACATTTCACATTTATAATTTAGAGGAGAAACGTGGAGAAATAAAGATTAAAATAATGCTGGACACAGTAATGGGCACTGTGTTACTCAAGTAACAAACCGAGAACTCAAATATTTAACTTCGCCGATACCTGACAACCAAAGGAAGTGATCACGGTAAGCTCCTTAACAACCGGAGATAATTTTGGAAACTAGTTTCTATGTGACCTTAGATGTCATAAAATAAAACCTCTGGAAATAATATGCTTGTTTAAACTTAAACCAATGAAAGTCTGCCAGAAAGCAGAAATGCCAACAAATTTAATTGCTAAAAAGCTAAAGCTGAATGTGCAGGTTGATTTTAGTATTCAACTCCGTGGTGAAACGGAGATTGATTTTCCCGCCGTTTTTTTTTTTTTTTTTTTTTTTTTTTTTAAATGGCAGAGGTCGCTCACAGATGGGGCTTCCTGCCAGCCCATCAGCCTTGGGCGAGCTTGTGTGCCTTTGACCCTGTTTCTTGCTTTCCCAAGAAACTAACCATCAGCGTCTCAAGAGGCTTCGGAAGTAGTGCCCTTGGTTTGGGAGAGAAGTAGAGGACAGATGGAGAGAAAGGTGCACAGATGTAACAGCATTATTCCTAACTTTCTTGCTCGGTCATCGTAAATGTTGGGGTGGAGGTCCAGCAGAGTTGGACCGCGAGTTGGGTGGGAAGCGGCGCTCCGAAGGCAGTTAAGGGTGGGGGGCTGACTGGCGCCTCACCTTGCCCGGGACCCCGCGGTGGTCGGTGCTCCCCTGCCAGAAGCGCCTGTTGTAGCCTGTGATGTATCCAACCAACTTGTCCTGATAGGGGAAGTCCACTTTCCAGATCAGGGACCCGTAACCAAAAACCCACATCCTTTCCCTTGCTCTTCCGCTGTGACGGCGGTCAACCCTCAGCTCTGGTGTCTACGGTGCCGGCACCAGCGGGAACTGCAGCCTCGCCCACACTAGTAACCGGCTGCGAGGGCGCAGGCGCAATGGCCACGCTGCGCAAAGCACACTGGGACGTGTAGTTCGAGGGATGTATTCCGACTTCGTCAGTCAACGTTATTCTGTTTCCTTGCTTGGGGTATCAAGAACGATTGACCTTCGGTTCGCTAAGCCGTGGGTTCTTTTTCAGCCTCTGTAAGTCACCCTAACCTCCTGTTGCTCATGTGCACTGGACTACAATACCCACAATCCCTTTATGGGATTTGTGGCTCAGAGGTTGGAACTGTGTGCTGTTTTCGAACGCATTCAAGGAGAAGCGGAAGGGCAGACTCGCGCCTGGTGTCGCGGCCGGTGTGGTGTAGATAACGGGGAAGAGACCTACAGGCACCGCGGTTGTGTCACGTAGGAAGACATTTTGTTCTGCTTTGGAATTGGGTTTTTGTCCATTTAACAGCAGCCAGAGGAGCGCAAGTTGTGAATGCCGCATTTGACTTTACACCTAAGAAACTCACCTTTCTCATAAAAGCGGGAAGTTTACGAGAGAAGTTTTACGCCTGCGGAAGAGCTACTAGTGCTTCAGCTCATATCAATTTTACGCGCTAAACGACCTTATTTATCTTTAGCATTATCAGCAGCTCAGAAAAGGTTAGGCGAAGGTTTTTGCCTTATGTACAGGCTGTAGTAGCGGTATGTGGAACCTGAAATTGTGTACAGAATTTGGGTTCTGTGCATTCTGGGGAGAAGCTTTATAGCTTTCATGAGTTTCTCCAACAGGTGAAGATCCTAAAAAAATGGTAAGGTCTGCAGCCTAGCGCCACTGCTCCAAAATATTGTTTAGGAGGCGCACTCAGACTATCATGCTGTGTTTCTGTATGTGAAAATAGAAGCCTTAGCAAATCCTTGTTTCTTGAGATTTTTTTTTTTTAATGTTTATTTTTTTGAGAGAGAAGAGCGAGCGTGTGGGTGAGCGGCAGAGAGAGAGAGAGAGGGAGACACAGAATCTGAAGCAGGTTCCATGCTGTCAGCACAGAGCTGGAAGCCGGGCTAGAACCCACAAACTGCGCTATCATGACCTTAGCTGAAGTCAGATGGTTCACCAGCTGAACCACCCAGTCACCCCTTTCTTGAAGATTTCTATTTCATCGTCCTTAGCTATATAAAAGAATACTAAGACACCCGGGTTCAGAGTATTATTTGAAGTGTTAAGAAACCAGCAAGAAACTGCTACAAAGAAAAACATTTTCAGAATAACCAGGCCTTAGGGTACCTGGGTGGCTCAGTAGGTTAAGCTTTTGATTTCAGCTCTGGTCTTGATCTCCAGGTTGGTGAGTTCCAGCCCCGCCTTTGGCTCTGTGCTGACTGCTCAGTCTGGAGGCTGCTTTGGATTCTGTGTCTCCCTTTCTCTCTGCCCCTCCCTCTCCTTCTCACAGTCTGTCTCTCTCTCTCTCTCTCTCTCTCTCGCAAAAAATAAACATTAAAAAAATTTTTATATAAAAACATTACAGAATAACCAGGTCTTTTTATATATTCTCCAAGATTAAGTGTCACATCGCTTGGGATGCAGAAAATTTTGAAAAAAAGTATCTGACCATTCATATACTTGCCATGTGGATCCAAAAATTGACATTTTGCCACAATTAATTTATTTCTTTTTTCTCTATATATGCTTTTTAATCTAAAACATTTAAAGTAAGTTGCATTTGTTACTTTTCATTGCTATGTACTTAAAGAATAAGGACTTTCTCCTAATAACCATAATGCCATTTCTAAGGAAATTAGCAGAATTACATAATCAAATATCTATTACATACTCAGATTTCCTTGTCTTATAATTGCTTTCTGTAGCTGATACTAAATTTTTTTTTTTTTAATTCTTGAGAGAGAGAGAGAAAGAGAACATTAGCTAGGGAGAGGGGTGGGCGGAGGAAGAGAGAGAGAGAGAGAGAGAGAAAGAGAGAATCCCAACCTGGCTCCACACTCAGCACAGAGCCCCGACGAGGGGCTCAATCCTGCAACCCTGGGATCTAGACCTGAGCCGAAATCAGGAGTCAGACTCTCAACCGAGTGAGCCACCCAGACACCCCTGTAGCTGATATTTTGATATTTTTTTTCACCATCCAGGATCCAGTTGAGGTTTATACATCACTTTTGGTTGTTTGACTTTATGCTTTTATTTAGTCAAGAGCATAGGAAAATTTCTGTAAAAGGAGATTTTACATACTGTTGATGCATGTGAACTAGTTGGTATTAAGGTTTGAGGGGAATGGTGATAGTACGTTTCTTTTGGCTTCTTCCCTTTAGAAGCTCAAAGATACTACCCAGTTCTGATATTTTTTCAGGTTATTTCCTGTTAATCTAGATCCATTAACAACATTTGTAATTATGAGGAAGGCCAGGTAGATTCGGAAAGGGATTCGTACTTGTTTTCACTTGAATGCTATTCTTTAATGTCTTTGGAGGAGTATTCTTATGCATGTGCTTGTGTTTTTCCTACATAGAAAGAATTTTTTCTTGTATCAGATGAATATGCTTATAAATTGCCATAAATTGTGTGGTCTGTTCTTTTTTTGTGAAATTTGGATATAATGGCCTTAGCTGGAAGTTAGCATTGATGAGGGAGCATAAGGCTAGCTAAGGGCCAAGCACAAGCTAGCACCACCCCCCTGCCCCCAAATATGTGATATCCCTCAGGCACTCTTGGCTGCCCAAAAACAAAGGAAAAAAAAACAAATGGTTAACTGATAGAGATCACAGTCATACAGGACATGGGTCTCCATCAGTTTACAAATACCTTGGTACAATTACAAAAAGGGGGCAATTTTATCAATAGCCTGAAGTCCAGGAACTCCCTACTATCATAATGTTAATGCTTTGTTAGAGGGAAAAGCAATCTTAGTTTGACAATAGCTAGGCCTCCATGGATTTTGTGAGTCTTTAGAATATGAAAATCCCATTGGAAACTTCCCCTTGACTTTACTTCCCACACACAACTCCCAGGTATATAACCAGTCACTCTTCACAACCTCAGTGCAGCTCTTTCTGCCCACAGCTCTGTCCCTGTGTTTTAGTAAAATCACCTTTTTGCACTCAAGTTGTCTTCAAGAATTTTTTCTTGGCCGTCAGCTCTGAACCCCCACCATCACCACTAAACCTCATCAGCATGGTTCAACAAAATGTAGCCTGGCATTCAAGGTTCTCCATAGTTTGGCCTTCAGCTACCTCTGTGTGAGAAGTAAGTGAGATGATTCATTTTCAGAAATATCAAATAAAAGTTGGGCTGTTTAGTTAACAATAGGTTCACAACTTACTGGAATTATGTATGATTCCTCCCCCCACCCCGCCTCAAGGAGTCCCAAACCCTTAGACCCTTCACTTCCTGGTTCTTCCCTTTTACATTTCTGGGGCTTATTTTTACAGGCTTTGCAAAGAGTCCAAGCCAAAGAACTGAAGTCTCTGTGCCTCACCTAAAGGAATGTACATTTGTTCCAATCAGATTACTTTTTTTTTTAAAAGGCTTGCTCCTTCTTTCTTTCTTATTTATTAAACAATTTAACATATACCATCGTGTGAATTTAAGGTGTACAGTGTATTAGTTTGATACATTTCTATATTTTAATATGATTCTTGTTATAGTAGTATTTATCACATTATACAATTATAATACCATATTGTTGTCTGGATTCATTATACTGTTCATTAGATCTCTATGGCTAATTTACTATTCATTGCAAGTTTGTACTCTTAGGCAACATCAATTTTATTACCGACGCCCTCCCTGGAAACCACTATTTTATTCTGTTTTTTTCCAAATTTGGCTTTTTTAGATTCCACATAAAACTGGTATCATATAGTACTTGCCTTTCTCTTTCTGACTTATCTGACATTATTTCATAATGTGCTCAAGGTCTATCCATGTTGTCACAAGTGGCAAGATACCTTCCTTTTTTGTGGCTGAGTGATATTCCATTGTATGTATTTACCACATCTTTTTTTTTTCAATTTATTTTTTTTAACTTACATCCAAGTTAGTTAGCATATAGTACAATAGTCAGATTACTTTTTGCCTTACTTGGCATAGGTGACATCCAGGTAAGGCTATAACCTCTGTAGTACTCAGCCCATGAGGAATGATGGGAGGGACTTCACCTTAGGAGATAAATTGACTGCTGTAACTGCCCCAAGTGTGCCTGTCCATATTGCTCTTGCAAGAACATTGATCAAAGCCTCACTTCACTGTGCCCCCCGAGTCTCCGGGTCCCTCCTTTGATTGGGTCAGCAGGCATATTTCTCACATTTGGGGGCTTGCCCAGGATTCACCTCTACCCGTGGGGTCTAGGTCCTCCTGCGAGAGAGGAGACATCTCCCACCCCGGTTTGCGTGCCCTTTCCACGGACAGGCCCCTGGTCCCTGTAGAATCCATGGAGCTCAAGATTTTTGCATTCGGAGACAGAAGAAGTGACCCTGGGGAAAGCAAAAAAGGCACCGCGGCAACCTGGTAACTCTGTGCACAGACCAAGGTAGGAAAATTGGACTATAAGTATTGCCTGGGGGATGGGAAATTGTGAGAGGCTGAGTGTGTGTGACTGAGACCTATTCTAGATATGAAGGGAATGTGGAGTCTAGATCTGTGGTTCAGTTCTCCCGCAAAGAAAACAGGTGGAGATGGACAAAGTTGGTTCTGGAGAGTACAGGAAACCTCCATTAAGGGGCCTTTGGTGCCCCCAGGGAAACTCAGGAGCAGGAACTAGCCTGGTCTAGGATGGGGAACAAAAATTCTAAGCCTAGGGGTAAGGGAAGAGAAACCCACAAAGAGGTGGGGTCTCTTCATATTCCCTCAGATAGTCTACTGTAGTGCAGAGAGGATACAGGGAATAAGGACAAACATAAAATGATCAAATTCTGCTGCTTTGTTTGGACTAAAGACCCAGTTAAAGGGCCATCTGTTTTTTGGCTCAGAGGAGGACTGGGTCCATCAGGCCCTAGTCCATTATGCAAATGATAAAAGTTCTAGTACACTGGAGGAAAAGGATTATGCTGAGACTGAGGAAACATGGGATCTTCATCAGTCCCCAAGGACTCTCCTTGGAATGCCTTCTAACCCATTGGAATGAATTCATATTGCAAGGTTGAAAAAACAAACAAACTCATCTTTTGTAATACTGGCCTCAATACTCCTTAGGAGATGAGAAAAAAAAAAAAAAGGTCTATTAACGGGACACTAATGATTGTCTAAACCGGCCTCCTCTGGTTGCTGGTGGAGATGTATGTGGGGCATTCTCCCTCATTCATTTCCTGGGTTAATGACTATGATAATCAGAGCCAATTGTCTGTGGTTAGTCTATCTCAGGAGAGAGACTTTAAGGAATAATCCCAAGCAGCTGCTGAAACTCCTTCCTTTTGAGGAAATTCCCTGTCTTCTCAGGCCTGACATAGACTCCATATTTCCACTTTGGTGGGGAAAAAAACCCCAAACAAACATGGTACCTGCTCCTCTGTCCAAGCTGACAACCAGAATCATTCTCTGCCTTCTGCTAGCACCTGTCCTCTTCTGCCTTCCCCTTCCCCTCCTCCTGATTCTGCCCCACCTAAGGGTGAGGTCTGCATAACTGATTCTATATACTCCTTGGTGACTTCAGCATCATTGGCTCCTCCTCACACCCTCATTGTCAAGGAATGAAGAGCACCCACTTGAACCATCTACTTCAGATTCCCCCACTGGTGTCCCTGGTAAAAACCAAACAATGGGGAGCAAGTGATTGACTTTTAAGTGGATGCAGTTGAAACATTCAGCGTTTAAACTAATTTAAGTTTGTTGGTTTGAGATAGACATGTATTTAGAGTTATCAGCATTAAATATGAAACTTACTCTCCTGGCAAGGGTGTTCAGCCAGCTGAGTAAAAGTTTGCCAGAGTAGACCCTGATTAGGACAATAATGATCCTGGGGACAGGGTTAAGATGCAGGATTTAAGAGCTAATAATCAAAGGAATCAGGGAATCAGCTCCAAGATGTCAGAATGTCGGCAAGGCTTTTGAGATACTGCAAGAGAAGGAGGAAACCCCAGCTGTTTTCTTACAGAGGCTTAGAGGTCAAATGAAATATTCAGGCCTAGATCCAGAGAAACTAGTGGGGCAGAGTGTCCTGAAGATTAATTTTATCACTAGAAGTTGGCCTGATATTGCCAAAAAGTTACAGAAGATGGATGGATGCAATGAGAAGCAGAAGAACTGCTCAGGGAGGCACAAAAGATATTTGTAAAGAGGGATGAGGAGAGACAAAAACAGTTAAGATTATTGTGACTATTGTGGAGAAAATGATTGAGATGAAAGGGGGAAATGATTAGGAAAACAAAGGCAAGAGAAATGTAGCTTAAATAAATCTTATAGCTTGTAGTCCACTGATGGACACTTGAAACGTGCAGAGCTTGACCTGCAGAGCCTTAAGGAAGGCTGCCTTAATGTTATAGTTTTATTACCTAGGTTTACTAAAGGTCAAGTAAGCTTTTGTTATCTCTGTTGAAATTTGTTAGCAAAAAGAGGACTTAAAATGATGGCTAATTTTATCTCAAGTTTTCCTGGGTGGGTAATTGTTAAGATAGCTTTCAAAGTCTTTGATAGCCTGAAACTTTAAACTTTTGCTTGCACAATAAATGGGATTAAATTCATTGGATATTTAATGAGATAAAATGTTAAAGCCTTGATTACTAAACATAGGTTTGTGCATTTAACTTCTTTTTGTAGAGAAACTAAGGGTATTTGGGTCTGTTGGTAAGCATTCTTTGTGCTTAGTTGATTCATAAAATTGCCATCTAAAGAATTCTGATGTAATAGTTCACAATTGATAACTACTTTGTTTTCATTGGAGACTAAGGTTCTGCTAAATTCAGTTAAGATTGATGGAAATAAGGAAAGCAACTTTATATGTAAAAGTAGATATATAAAAAAATTTAAAAAACAGAAGCAATTTTTGTTGGAGGCAAAAGAAAATAATTTTGCCCTAAATGAGACTGGTTAGAGAGGAATGGCTTGGGACAAAATCTATATACAAAGGAAAGTTGTAGAAGGTTCTTGAAGGGAAATCTTTGGAAAGGAATATTGTGTGATCACGATGGACTAAGGTTAAAATAAATGGATTTTAAAAGTACACTGGTAGAAGATTAAAATTCTGCTTTACTCTCTGTTAAAAAGACAACATTTTCTTAGATTGTTGGTCTGCTTCTGATTAAGAGAAAAAAAAAGGAAAGGTCTTTTTTCTCCTTTGCCCAAAGAGATGGCAAGAACTATGATTTTAACCGAAAGGGAAGGACAACACGCCCTTTTCAGTTGTTTTGCTCAAGACTTGGTTGAAATTGCTCCTCCTTTGATCCAAAGTCTGGGTAGATGGCTGCCAACCTCCAAAGGCTCCACATTTAGAGGAATGGATGCCTGTAGAGGCATATGAGGGATGGATGACTATGATATATGAAAGGCTTTTACTGGGATACATGGGAGCCATTTTGCTACACTTAGCTCAGTATATGCTCACTTGTACTTGTTGCCCACTGTATTCAGGTCTTCCCCATAATGTGACAGGCATGTTTCCCCTACAAGAAGCTAGAGTGCTGGAAAGAGAAACACAAGGAGGCACTACCATGATAAGATTATAAGTAGTTTTTTCATTTTGAGATTTGAGACAGATAAAAGAATAGGTAACTTTTCTGATGATCCAGATAAGTGTATAGAGGTTTTTCAGAATATTAGGTATGTTTTTGAGTTGACCTGGAAAGATAAAATGCTTTTGTTGAATCAGACTCTTAATGAGACAGAGAAGTGTGGTGTTCTGACCCCACCTGAGAGATATGAGGACAAGCAACTTCTTAATTATCATGGGACTGGAGGTCCTATAGAGAACTCCCAGTTTCCTACTTGGGTTCGGGCAGTTGTACACCCCGAGATCCTAATTGGGACTATGATAATCCCATTGGGGGATGGTATCATTGCCACTTCGAAGCTTGTGTTTTGGAGAAAGTAAGGAGATCTAGAGTTAAACCCTTAAATTATGCTAAATTAGCCCCTGTTTTACAGACACAGGACAAGAGCCTGGTGGTCTTTCTGGAAAGGTTAAGGTTAAATATACAGCTGTCTCCCCCTGATACACCCTGAAGCTGAGACGATTCAAAAGACAAATTTGTCACTCCATGAGTAGCAGATACTCCAAGGGAGCTGCAAAAATTGGCTCTTGGCCTGGAAGGAACCCTGGAGGAGCTCTTATGAGCTGCCAATTAGGTACATTACAGTCAAGATTAAGAGAATAAGGAACGGGAAAGGAGATGTAAAAAAAAAAAAAAAAAAAAAAAAAAATCTAAGGCTTTACTATGTCAGACCAGACTTCCCAAGGTCCTGGCACCAAGTGCTGTTTATGTGGCTGTTCAGGGCACTGGAAATGAGAATGTCCTCAGAGGAGACAAAGTCAAAACCCTGTAAGCCATACCCTTTGTGTGGAGACAATCACTGGAAAATCTGAATGCCCTCATGGACCTCAACATTCGAGAGCTCAGATAACCAGTGTCCCTGAAAGGAACGGATGGGTCCTGGGGCTCTTCATGGTGACTCCCCTGAATCATCTGTCTATTGGAAACCCAGGGCCTTAGGTAACTCTAGAAATATAAGGAAATCTGGTTGATTTCCTTCTTGACACTGGATCTTTCCACTCCCAGCCAACTATCCAAACGCAGAGTAACAATTCAAGAAAACTTATGACTAAATTTTTCTTTCAGCCACTGGAGTGCATATGGGGAGACTTTTTCCCCCCACATTTTTTGATAATGCCATAGAGCCCTACTCCCTTGCTAGAAAGAGACATTATGACTGAATTAGGGACTATAGTGCTACTAGCTCTAGAGGGGGTAAACAATTTCCTAAATTTATAGTAATCTGGATGTAGAAGATCAATCTTTCTTTGAGGTAAAATTAATTATGCCTCATGGAGTTGTTCCTATGGAAACTGGATGGCCAAAGGAAGATTTGAGAATTGAGAACCAAAAATTAGTTCAAATATTTAATTATTCTAAACAACAATATCACAAGATTGAAATAAATATGGAAGAGGAAGGAAAAGCTATAGTTAAATTAAAAAAAAAAAAGAAAATGACCAGACAGGTTAGGGATCTTGTGGATGACTACGGTTGCATCTTTACTTTCCATGGTGTGACCTCCTCCCTAGGAGACATTGCATTTGGAATATTAATGCTTGTTGGTCTAATACTCTTTTAAAATTTTTTTTCTTTTTGTATGTTATTTGTAGAAGCTTTGCATATGCCAGAAAAATAAGAAAATTTTGCTAGCCCAGATGTCCCAAATACCCTCCCATTATTTTGGACCTCAGGATTGAGCTCTGAACCTGCCCTGACTGCTGTACTCCTGTCATTGCCCCCTTTCAGCAGGAAGCAGTTGTTGTCCCAATTCCTAATGGCAGTTAGGAGTCAGGTGTTCAAAGAGGGGAATATGATAGGAAAAGATGGGATTAATAGGCAAAGAGGGAAAGGTTAGGACCTGAGGTCCCTGGGTTGAAAACAAAAGCAAAACATATTTTAGAACAATGCTGGGAGGCCGACCACAGCAGACCCCCTCAGGCTTAAGATTGCTCTTAAAAAAAAAACAAATGTCCCTGCCTTGTGCCCAAATTAACCTTTAAATGAAAATGGAATCAACTTAGAAGAGGAGGGATTGTGAGAATTGAGTGAGATGATTCATTTTCAGAAATATCAAATTAAATCTGTGCTGTCTAGTTAACAATAGGTTAATAACCTATTGGAAATAGGTACTAACCACCCCCCTCCCCTTCGACCACCCTGTGGAGTGTCAAACTCTTAAATACTTCACTTCCTGGTTCTTCTTCCCCTCTCCATTTTGTGGTCTTATTTTTGAGGGCTTTGCAATGAGCACTTGCCAAAGAACTGAAGTCTCTGTGCCTTACCTAAAGGAATGTACATTTGTTCCAGTCAGACTACCTTTTGCCTTACATGGGCATAGACGACACCCAGGTAAGGCTGTAACCTCTGTAGTACTCAGCCAATGAGGAATCGGGGGAGGGACTTCAGGCTAAGAGATATATTGCCTGCTGTAACTGTCCCAACTGTGCCTGCCCATCAGACACTCCTTCTTGCAAGAAAGTTGATTAAAGCCTTGCTTCACTGTCCCTGAGTCTCTGCTTCCCTACTTTGATTGGGTCAGTGGGCATATTTCTCACACTCCATAAGCTCATTTTCCTCCTATTCTTTGCTTACCTAGTCCTCTTTCCAAAGTGAACTGTTTGCCTTATTTACTGTGTCTTACTCACCTTTTTTGTTCATTTACATAATCGTGTCTTTCATTCCCTTGAAGAATGCTCTTCAGATCCTTCTTGTACTTTGGGACCCAGCTCACATCCCTAATAAGTTTCTCCCTTCTTTGACCACCCGAGGCTCTTTATCTGTACTTCTCTTAGAGCACTTACTTCCTTCTATTTTGAATCACATGTATTTATCATTTCTCTGAGACTTTACATATATCTGTGTTATCTTTATATCTTCCATATTATTGATCAGCTAGTTGGTTCCCAGTAGGTAACCGTCAACTGCATAATTAAATGTTCTGTAGTAAATAGATCTCACTTTCCTAGGAGCGGATCAGTTGATCTAATTAAATTAATCCATAGCTAATGCTAGCTCTTTGGCTCACCATAGAGTCAAGTTCTGCAGTTATAGCTTTATATTTAAATGTGACCATGGATAAATTTAAATTTCCTACAGGAAATGCTCTGCTTTCTTTTTAACTTCTCTTTTTAAACTGTCATTTTCTGGATAAATAATTTAGAATGTAGTTCTAGAAAGTTTTCTACCTGCATTGGACTAGACATGTTGGCATGTCCTGAACCATCTCCTAAGATCACTAAAGAAACTAAGGAAGGCTGGGATAGAAGTTTTACTGAGAGGGACTGCCCCTTGGGAGATAACTCTTCCCCTGAGAATCCTGAACCTTACCCTTATAGTGGGATTAACCAGAAACTGTCTTTGTGAGTGTCATATACTGACAACTATACTGGACATTGACTCCAGGGGAAGGTGGAATGAACTTTGGAGGGAGATGATGAGGAAAAGGTCACTAATGCTGTGAAGAACTTTATGGACTTATGTAGGAAAGCTCGACTCTCTTGTTCGTTTCAGTATATTCTGTAAGTAGGACTGTTTCATCAAAGAAAGAGAATATGAATGTTCAGCCCCTTTTGGAAAGGACCAGCAGAAAAACTACAATTATTACTTATCTTTGTTCCTTTCAATAAATCTCCTTCATTCCTTTTTTGGGTTTAGCTTTTTCCTGGAGAAGGCTACAGACTGGAGAGGGCTACAGATTCTTGAGGCTAAGCATTTTTAGTTAAATGGCCATCTCTACGTAATAGAGTACATATTTGGGGTTAACTGGAGGTGTTTTAGCTCCCTCATCTATAGAATTGCAGTGAATGCATTTTGGTGGGGTATGAACAGGAGCAGAAGCCTGCAGGAAGGAGATGCTCAGACATTTCCAGAGAAGGAATGATAGAACACTTAAAACTCCCTTGATTTCTTTAATAAGAACATTCTAGGGAATCCTAATTTCCCAGAGACGCTTCCTGCTCTAGACTCTAGCAGAAGATGTGGCATGACAGGTCTCTTTCTGCACCTCAGGCTTTTCCTCTGCAGTCCTGTGAGAGTTGCAGGACAGGCCTGCTTCGATCTGCTAATCTCTAGGAGTACAGTGTTGTTTTATTGTCTATAGTGTTTTCTTTCTGCCTTGTTTTATAGACTGGTCAAAGGAATGGATTTTACAGAGGCTTACTCTGACACATGCTCCACGGTTGGACTTGCTGCCAGGGAAGGCAATGTTAAAGTCTTAAGAAAACTGCTCAGAAAGGGACGTAGCGTTGATGTTGCTGATAACAGGGGATGGATGCCAATTCATGAAGCAGCTTATCACAACTCTGTAGAATGTTTACGGATGTTAATTCATGCAGGTAAAGTACATTCAAGGTATGGGAGCTGGGCCTACAAGCTGGATTAATAAACCATAAAAAAGGTAATATGTGACTTATCAACCATGGTATTTGTTTTCCTTTTCTATGACCATAAAAAAACTGCCTATGCATTATTAAGAATGGTGAGATTGCCACCATTGCCTGTATGGTGTTCCAGCTGGACATCTATAAATGTTGTCCCTTGTATGTAACTTGCTGTGCCTGGCCCATTTTTATTGTTTGAGCTAGATGATATGGCAAGAATAGTCTGCTCTTTTAAGGATTTGGTAGTTACTAGTCATGTTTATTCTTTCTTCCTTTTCCAAACAGAAGGAGCAATGTTACTGAAATTGAGGGTGTTTGTGCTTTGGTTGAGTTAGTCTTTTTTTTTTTTTTTTAAATATTGTTCAGTTTCCTTAATTTGGGGAATCTTTACAAGTACTTTAACTCCCCCCCCGCCCCGAGTTCACACTAGAAAACAGGATAGACAAAGCCCCTGCCTTTATGATGCTTATATTCCTGTCAGGGGAGACAGACTATACTTAAATAATTAAACAAGATAATTTCAAAACATAAAAGCGTTGTAGAGAGAATAAAACAGGGTAATGGGACAGAGAGTAACTATGTGCTACTGCACATCTCTTTCCAACTCTGTGTTGAATTGACTTCATGCTTGTAACCTGAGATCAGCCAAGTGGGAATATTTACATGGGAGAAATCAACCAGTGCTATGAACCAAAGCTTTAAATTTGGGTTTTTTCTCCCCCCTGAGAGCCAGTGACACATTTGCCAGCTCACTACTGAGAGTAGGACTCAGTAAGAGACTAAATGAGAGATTCTGATAGGAGATGATGGGTAGGGTCGAGGAGATAATGGTGATTGAGCACTGCTTTGTAACGGTCATTATACTAGATGCTTGATGTACATTTTTTTTTTAAGTCCATTTATTTTGAGAGAGACAGCATGAGTAGGGGAGGGGCAGAGAGAGAGAGAGAATCCCAAGCAGGCTCTGCACTGCCAGCACAGCCCGTGTGGAGCTTGAACCCACGAAGCTGAGAGATCAGGACCTGAGCCCAAAACTGATAGTTGCATGCTTAACTGACTGAGCCACCCAGGTGTCCCTACATTATTTACTACATATAGAACTGCTCTTTTTTTTAAGTTTATTTATTTGTTTTGAGAGAGAGACAGAGCAAGAATATAAGTGGGGGAAGGGGAGAGGGAGAGCGAGAGAGAAAATCCCAAGCATGCTCCAAGCCGTCAGTGCACAGCCCAATGTGGGGCTCAATCTCACGAAATGTGAGATCATGACCTGAGCTGAAATTAAGATTCCGATGCTTAACTGACAACCACCAGCCAGCCCCCTTCTCTCCTTTTTCCTCTTCCCTTATGCTCATCTGTTTTGTTTCTTAAAATCCATATATGAGTGAAATCATATGGTATTTGTTTAGCTTTGACTGGCTTATTTTACTTAGCATAATATACTCTAGCTCCATCCATGTCGTTGCAAACGGCAAGATTTCATTCTTTTTGATGGCTGAGTAATTTTCCGGGGTGCGTGTGTGTGTGTGTGTGTGTGTGTGTGTGTGTATACATATACGTATATCCTTTCATTTTCAATGACTTCTTTTTTAGGCGTGATGTTTTTGGAGCTTAAGATAGCCACACATAGCTATGTGTCTAGTTGATATAAATGGCCAAATAAAATTATCTCACTGTATTTTTATTAGAGTTCACTATTATGAAGTAAACTTTGGATAAAACTAGTTTACCAGAATTAGGAAGTAGAGTGTACAGAGACTAGGAAGCAGCTATATGACTTATTTTAGGAGGTCGAAACAGTTTTGGTCGCTGTCTGCCATGAATTCGGTTGTTCTCTATAGTTGGAACTAATGTCCAAAATTCTATCAGATTTGATTATTTGATTCACTAAAAACTAGAATGGGACAGAAAAGCTATAGGTCACTTTAAATAAAAGTGTTTTATAAGGGGCTCCTGGGTGGCTCAGTCCAGTAAGCCTCTGACTTCAGCTCAGGTCATGATCTCCAGCTTTGTGAGTTCCAGCCCTGCGTTGGGCTCTGAGCTGACAGCTGGGAGCCTGGAACCTGCTTTGGATTCTGTGCTCCCTCTCTCTCTCTGCCCCTTCCCCACTCATGCTGTGTCTGTCTCTCTCAATATTTCTTATGACCCATTCCTCCTCTTGTAAATTAAAGTCCATACTTTATTCAGATCCCCTGCCTTTTAAAAAAGATTACAATGTAAACTTACCTGGAAGATTCAAGTTCAGGAACATTGATCAGTGACGAATGGTAGCTGACTACTTAGCTAGCATATGGCTAAGTGTGATGATGAAGAGCGTATGTTTTTAGTCTTGAGAAGTGAAGTGAGGTCTCTTCTGCTTATTGGTGACAGTGACATCTTTATATCTGTACCAGTTAACTTAGTATTATGGGTTAATCTTAAAAGTTTCCAAAACAAGTTTGACATTTTTGTTTTTCTTTATACTTTGCTGTACCTGTGTTTTATTTAATTCATAATTCCGGTCTTTTATAGCTTCGCTGGTACACGTAAAAGTGTCTTTTATTACATAATTTCTGTCTCCTTGAACTTCCTCTAATATTGGTGAACTGCCAGAGATTCATAAACATACCTTTTATGGACACCTGGATGGTTCCATTGGTTAAGGGACTGCCGATTCTTGATTTCAGCTCAAGTCATGATTTCATGGTTCGTGAGATAGAGCCCTGCGTGGAGCTTGGCGCTGGCAGCACGGAGCCTGCTTGGGATTCTCTCTCTCTCTCTCTCTCTCTCTCTCTCTCTGTCTGTCTCTCTGCTTCTCCCCTGCTCTCTCTCCCTCTCCCAAAATAAATAACCTTCAAAAAACCTATACCTTTTATTAGTGTACTAAAGTATGAAAGTACTGGGGCACCTGGGTGGCTCAGTCGGTTGGGCGGCTGACTTCGGCTCAGGTCATGATCTCACGGTCCGTGAGTTCGAGCCCCGCGTCGGGCTCTGGGCTGACAGCTCAGAGCCTGGAGCCTGTTTCAGATTCTGTGTCTCCCTCTCTCTGACCCTCCCCCGTTCATGCTCTGTCTCTCTCTGTCTCAGAAATAAATAAAACGTTAAAAAAAAAATTAAAAAAAATAAAGTATGAAAGTACTTAAGCCTACACAAAAAGAATGGAAGCATCTTAGATGCTTAGAAAGGTTTTGCTTTACTGTCGCTTCAGTTTAGATCCAGAATATAGCCTAAAAATTAGAGATGATCTCATTCAAGTTGGAGAAGACCATTCAAATGCAGCATGGATTAGTTAGAAATTTAATGTGTGTATGTATTTTTTTCACTTTAACTTTTTTTTTTTTTTTTAATGTTTACTTATATTTGAGAGAGAGAAAGAGACAGAGGGCAAGTGGGGGAAGGACAGAGAGAGAGAGGGAGACACAGAATCTGAAGCAGGCTCCAGGCTCTGAGCTGTCAGCACAGAGCCCGACGTGGGGCCCGAGCTCAACAAGCCATGAGATCTGACCTGAGCCAAAGTCTGACGCTTAACCGACTGAGTGACCCAGGCGCCCCTTTCATTTTTAACTTTCTGTGTGAAGTGTTAATACACATAACAAATTTGCTTGTCTTCTTTGCTTTTTGGAAGTTCATTTAATAGATGTTGAGATTTCATGAATCTTTACATCTTGGAGGACAATAATGATCTTCAGTGGAAATTATACATGCCATTCAGTAGTAAACCATTTACTGACTAAAGATCACTTAAAATCTTATAATTAACTGTAGCATATCACCAACAAATATTTTTATTTGGCAAATATGAGCTAATTCATAGTACTTTTTATTGGTTAAAAAAATATTACGCTGTCATATTGGGCATGATAATAGATGCTGAAGATCATTAGATAAATAGGCACCATAGCATAGTGATTAAGAGTTGTGTTCAGATGGACCTGGGCTCTGCTGACCTCACTACTTTATCCTGGTGGGATAAAAGGACAGGTCTTTTAACTTCTTGGTTCTTCAGTTTGTTTATCTGTAAGATTAGAAACATTCCATCATTCCAACTCAGGCCAGAAACTGGGCCATCCTTAATTACTTCCTTTTTCTTATATCCCTCACCCAGTCAGCACATCTTTATGTGTGTGTGTGTGTGTACACATCCACAAATTCACATCACTCTTACTGCCTCACAACCTCTAAGACCTTGGTCTGAGTCACATATCTCTTTGCCTGGATTGCTCTAATAGCATCCTAACCTCAGTTTCTGCTCTTACTTCTTCCTCATCCTACCATAATCTAGTCTTAGTGTATCAAAGACTAATGTCTGTCTCTTCTGTTCAGAATTCTGCAATAGCTCCCGATTTCACTCTGAGTAAAAGAACTGTTTCATGGTATTTAATAGTATAGATGTAATATATTTAATAATTCTCCTATTGATGGGTTCTTATAAGTGGTGCTTCAGTTAACATCCTTATATTGTAACTTTGTGACATGGGTGTATATTTCTATAGAATGGAGTTTTAGAAGTCAAAGTGCTGGTGCAAGAAATATGCAAAGTTAAAATATTGATAGACACAGCTAAATTATCCATAATATTAATCAGAACTTTTTCAGTAATGAATGAAAGAAATAATTCAAACTAGTTTACACAAAGAACGGAAATATATTGTTATGAGCACCAGGTGTTGTATGTAAGTATTGAATCACTGTATTGGACACCTGAAATGGATATTACATTGTATGTTAACTAACTGGAATTTAAATAGAAATTAAAAAAACTTCAAAAACAAATAAGGGACATATAGTGCTTATGTAAATGTTAAGTCTGAGTGGTAGGTCCCTTCAGGCATTGCCAGATGCTCCTATTCAAAATGATGTCATCAGGACTCTGGGTCTTTCTTTCTCTTATGTCTGTATTTCTCTATGTTCATTTCATTCTCATGTAGCCTTTCTCTTTGGAAGTTCTAGGCAAACTTTGTCTTTAAAGAAGTCTGTGTACTGGCCCCTGACATGGCTTGGAAATGTGTGGGTCCACTTGTAAGCCAATTTTTCTCAATAAATATAGAACAGTAAAAAAAAAAAAAAGAAGTCTGTGTATTCTGGACATTAATCCTTTGCTGTTACATGTGGTTCAGTTATTTCATATATTTTCTCCTAGTCTTAATTTTTTATAGTGTCTCATGTCTTTGTAATGCCTTCAAACCTCTTCCTTTCCACTGACTTTTTCCCTTCATCTTATATGCATGATGAAATCTCTTAAAGGGTTGTCTGAAAGTTTTGCCCATGGTGAAAATGTTTGTTGTGGAAATTATCTTATGCCCAACCTTTTCTTAGAATTGCTAAGTAAAGCATAATGATTGTGCAAAGTACTTGACTTTCTCAGCTACCTGAAAGGGACATTCATCACTCTTTGTGATTGGCACATCTTAAATTTGTTTGGCCATCATCAAATTGTGGCTCAGTTGTTGAGATAAGGTTCTGATCTTAATATTTAACCTATGTTAATGAATATTTAACGCTTATTAAAACCATGTGTTTTTGCTTTCTTTCTTAGAAAACAAAAGTGTACCATTTCTCACTTAAACAAGTAAGCAAGTTTACTATTTATTTATAAGTAAAAATACACTTTGTGTTAGGAATCATAGGGTTGTAGTATCATTGCTAGAATGTTAAAGTCAACTCTTGTTATTGCTGCCCAGGTGTCAGCTGGCTGGCATTGGTCCAGCTGACATGGCCCCAATCCTCAAGGTGCAGCCAAGAAAGAACTCACAAGTTGTCATTACAGAACCGAAGTGCCCATTATGGGTTTACCCATTATGAAGTCTTGAATGCCTTTACATTTAAATTTTCAGTAAGTAGAATAGAAGCAGAGACTGCTTTGCCCTCCAGTGAGAAATAAGTAGAGGTTAAGGCATTAAAAACAGTATTATGAGCCATTTTCCCAAGAATCCTTATAAAAGAAAGGATGAGAATGAGAGGATGGTTGTTGGTATTCCAGTACCAGATAGGTAAGGTCCCCTTGGTCCCTGGATACCAATTAAGGAGGGCAGTTTATCATTGAAACTTCCAAAACCAATTTATATTGGATCCTGAAAACTTTCTGAAAATGGTGTTTTGGAGACTTAATTTGTAACAACTGTGACAGTACATAAATTTTGTAATTCTGTTGAACCCCTTTGAGGGTTCAGGCCAGCTGTTTTATCCTTGTTTTACTGTTAAGGAAACTGCTGCAGAGAGTTTGAGTAATTTACCCAAAGAGTAATCCAATAGAGAACTGGTGGAGCCAGGATTACAGCCTAAATCTTCTAACTACAAATCCACTGCATTTGCTCCACCATGTAAGTTTCTTGGTCCAGTGGTTTTAGAGATAAACTATTCAAATGTATCTATCTATTTTTTTCTATAGGTGAAATCTTTTAAGATTTCAATTTAGTAGTTAACTGACTTCACTATTTTTCATCCTGCATGAGAAGGGCCTTTTCTTTTCTTTACTTCATAGATAATTGCACAGGAGTATTTTTTTCCCTTTCATAATAAGATGGGTGTGTGTGCAAATCACAAATGGTGGCCCTCAAATCATTCAGGTGGGAATTAAGCTCCCTTCCTTGGGGGGGGGGGGGGGAGTATTTACATAGATTATTGGATTTATCTGATACTTAGAATATTGCTTATTTCCCATTTATTTATTCAGTCATTTATATCTGCCTGGACTCGTGTATATTTATTTTATACATTGGGTTATAATCCAATATGATATTTATTTTGTTGCTCAAATTGTTCTAGGTTTCGTCATTGAGTGCTCTTTCAGATCGGCTCTTGTGTTTCTTTGGCATGTCCCATGTTTTGTTTTTTGAGCACTTTTTTACTTTCTTTACCTAGAAGATGGTCTAGGCTCATTTTGTATATTCTGTGTGCCCATCCTAGAATCAGCCATTTTCTTAGGAGCCCTGGTTCCTTTTATTGGAGAATAGTTCTCAAAACCAACATTTAGGCACTGATTGTGCTTGTTGCTACTGGTGTGTCACTGCTTTTAAGCCTTTTCAGCAGACAGAGCTAGGAAACATATTTATTATAACCCATGTGTATACACATACCTATAAGCATTTCAATATCCATCCATCTGTATTCTGTATTAAAGCTAAATATGAGTTCATGCTAATGTCTGGATTCTAATCCAGTACCGTTTGGTTCATTCTAGCCTTCCTCCTTCGCTTATCTGTAACCTCCCTTTTCAATAGTGAGAAAGCTGTCGCTATCTACCATTCCTTTGTTTATTTGAGCTTATTGTACATAGATAGTGGTTTCAGAATTGTTCATCTTTCCCCCTATGATAAACAACTTTACCAACTAGACTACAGTGTATATATACACTTCCTTTTGTCTTTAGCCTTACAGTTAGTTTCTGGTCATAAAACCATTTTCTAAAGTGTCATCCATTTGTAATCCAATTAGACACTTTTCTCACAGTTTCCATTCTATCCTGAGATTCCCTGACTGCACCCACCTGGTTGGTTGTTTTTTTTTCATTGCATACATTAAGTAAGTGTCACTCTTTGTGTTATACAGTTTTTTAAATGGCTATGATTAAGTCGTATCTCTCTTCTTTCTCAGTGGAAGAGAACATCCTTCCTTCTTTCCAAAACAAATTCCTCAGTATATCTAATGCAAGACTGGCCTAGGTCGGCTTCTTTTCAGCCATCATCTCTTAGTCTCATTTTGCTTCTGTGGCTCTTCCTCCTCTCCCTGATGGGCACCCTCCTCTCTGCCTTTGTATTATCACCACGTTGTTTTACTTATTCTAACTTTAAGACCTGGTTTAGTGTATGCAGTAAATCTAGTCTCCTCTTAGTACTTGCTTTCTTTATTTTTCTAACTTTGTTATTCTTACCTGTCCTCTCCATCTCTATCAACTTTAGTCACTTTATCAAGTATAATAAAAGCAACCAACCAAACCACAACAGGTGGTCTCACATTTTGATTAGAATTATAATAAATTTATTAATTATTTTGAGAGGAATGCACATCTTTATAATATTGAGATTTCCCATTTAGAAGCTGTCTATGTTTTGGCACCTGGATGGCTCAGTTGGTTAAGTGACTGACTTTGGCTCAGGTCATGATCTCCCAGTTGGTAGGTTCCAGCTGTGCTGACAGCTCAGAGCCTGGGGACTGCTTCAGATTCTGTGTCTCCCTGTCTGTCTGCACCTCTCTGGCTCACCCTCTGTCCCTCTCTCTTAAAAAAAAAAAAAAAAAAAAGAATAAAAAACGTTAAAAAAAAAAAAAAAGATTTAGAAGCTGTCTGTGTGGGGCACCTAGGTGGCTTAGTTGTTAAGCATCTGACTCTTGATTTTGGCTCAGTCATGATATCATGGTTCGTGGGATCAAGCCCCACATCAGGTTCTGTGCTGACAGCGTGGAGCCTGCTTGAGATTTATCTCTCTCTTTCTCTCTGCACCCCTCCTACCCCTGCTCACAGTCTCTCTCTCAAAATAAATAAATAAATAAATACTTAAAAAATAGAAGCTGTCTGTGTATCTATATATGTGTATGTGTTCCTAGTTTTTCTCTTAACTTCATAGTTTTGTGGATATCTGAATAAAGGTCAGTTTCTGACTAATCTGGGAAACACTGTTTTTGTGATATGAGCTTTAAAAATATAACTGCTCTATTTTGCAGTTTAATTGTGCATCTGTAAAGTTTGAGACTTGTAAACATTTTTTTAATTTTAAAAATTTATTTACGGTTTATTTTTGAGAGAGCAAGAGAGAGAGTGTGGGGCGGGGACAGAGAGAGGGGGACAGAGGATCAGAAGTGGGCTCTGTGCTGTCAGCACAGAGTCTGATGAGGGGCCTGAACTCACAAACTGTGAGATCATGACCTGGGCTGAAACCCAAGAATCAGATGCTTAACTGACTGAGCCACCCAGGTGCCCCAGAGTCACTTTCTAAAGTCACTTCATGTGACTTCAGTAGTTCATTTTGCTTTGGAATTACACAAAAATTAACGTAGCCATTATTTACGTAATTTTAATGTTACTAGAACCTTGAGATTTTCATAACAGATAAACCTCAAAAAACCTTAAAGTAGAAGTTGTATGCCACTGTTTGATTTCTTTGGAGTACATTTTATTATTTTAGAAATACAATCCTGAGTACTTCACTGTAGTCTTAAGTTAGAAAAGGAGTATTTTAAATTTTTTTTAACGTTTATTTTTTTGAGACAGAGAGAGACAGAGCATGAATGGGGGAGGGTCAGAGAGAGAGGGAGACACAGAATCTGAAGCAGGCTCCAGGCTCTGAGCTGTCAACCCAGAGCCCGACGCTGGGCTCGAACTCACAGACCGCGAAATCGTGACCTGAGCTGAAGTTGGACGCTTAACTGACTGAGCCACCCAGGCACCCCAGAAAAGGAGTATTTTAAACTACCCTCATTTTATTAGTTGAATACAAGAAAGTAATGCTTGACATGAGACCATTCCTCTCATGGAAACTCAGAAATTAAAAAAAAAATCAAATTGAGTATTATTTTAGTAAATCCTGCTTAAGCAAATCTTTGGTGCTGCATCCTCTTCAGATCTTCTTTTGTGTTATTTTTCAACTCCTGCCACTCCCCTTCCCTGCCCACCAAAAATTAGAGAATAGAAGATGAGTTTGTGGACAGAATTTGTGTGTAAGGAATACCAGGGAGCTGTTCACACTGTGACCCTTGTAGAACTTTTTCTTGATTTTCTAGAGAGTTTTAAAGTGAGACCTCCCGTTTCTAATTACAATTTAATATTTCATTAAATTCTTCTTGTAATCTTTACTTTTTAATCACAAGAAATAGTGGTACCTTGCAGTTGACTTTCTTATTTTTATGTTTACATAGATTCATCTGAAAACTACATTAAGACAAAGACATTTGAGGGCTTTTGTGCCTTGCATCTTGCTGCAAGTCAAGGACATTGGAAGATTGTACACATTCTTTTAGAAGCTGGGGCAGATCCTAATGCAACTACTTCAGAGGAAACCACGCCGCTGTTTTTAGGTGAAGTATGCTATTTTTGGTACAGATGCAGTTTTCTTTTTGTTTTTGCTTTTTGTTTTGGCGCTTAATCCCCGCCCCCCCCCCCCCCCCCCCCCAAGCTGTTGTGCTTACAGTATGTTCTTTGGCAAACATTATACTGCCACCTCTTTCATTCTGAAACCAAAAAGTTATCTTTAAAGGTTTCTCTCTTCTTTTCCATCCTTGGGTGATAGCATCTGGGAATATCTTTAAGTATTTATTTAAAGTTGTAAAATTTGTTCTGTATTGTAGTCATCATCATCGTTGTTCTCAAATTGTTCTGAATACTACAGATAGCTTAAATTGTAGCAGTAGTTATAAGATTACCTGTGAACATTTTGTTTGCTTTTGCTTTTTGTTTGTGTTAAGAAATTGAGAAGATTTTATGGAAGAAATCACCAGCTAATCCTTTAATGACAGTTAATTTGTTGCCTGTATGAGTCACTATTCAGACTTCTTCAATTATGGACTATTTTTAATTTTGTAAGGACAAAGTTCAAATTCTAACGGACACACTTCCACTTTTTCTTTTCTTCCTCCCTCCTTCCCTTTGATCCTCTTTTTTTCCTGTTTGATCCTATTTGTTGTTAGGTACATTGAGGCCATAAAGTTAAGTGGAAAATGAGAAAATTAAGAGAATAAAACATTTGTGTAGAATCAGTGTATCTGGACTAGAGTTTTGGTCCTACCGTATGTAATTTGTAAGTTCATTTATTTACTGTATGCTTTTGTTTCCCCGCTTATAAAATGAAAGTAATAGTACCTATCTAGTTTTTATTTGACTGAGAATAAAATGAGATGCCTGTGAATGTAGCTCATTCCTTTTAAGCATAATATATACTTAAAATTTATATATAGTAAAATTTATTCTTTTTAGTGTATAGTTCTATGCGTTTTGATGTATGCATCAAATGTGTACATCTCACATCTATGATTTTGATGTATGTATAATGTGTAACGACAATAATAGTCAAGAAACTGGACAGTCCCATCACCCTCATACCAAATTCCATCATGCTGCCTATTTTTAATTTTTTTTTTAATGTTTACTTATTTTGGGGGGAGACACACACACACACACACACACACACACAGTCCGAGTGGGGAGGGGCAGAGAGAGGGAGACACAGAATCCAAAGCAGGCTCCAGCTCTGAGCTGTCAGCACAGAGCCTGATGAAGGGCTAGAACTCACGAGCTGTGAGATCATGACCTGAGCTGAAGTCAGATGCTCAACTACTGAGCCACCCAGGTGCCCCGGGCTACTTATTTTTAATGAATCTCCCCACCCCCCTTCACCCTTAACAACCACTGATCTATTTTCCTCCCTGTATTTTGCTTTTTTTGCAGAATGTCATATATAACATATATATACATAACATATATTTTGCAGCATATAACCTTTAACTTAGCATAATGCTTTTGAGATGCGTACATATTGCATTATCAGTAATTCCTTTTTATTGCTAAGAAGTATTCTATTATATAAATGTAACACAGTTTATCCATTTACCAGTTGATAGACATTTGAGTTGTTTTCAGTGTTTGGTGATTATGAATAAATTGCTACAAACATTTGCATGCAGGTTTTGTTTGAATATAAGTTTTAATTTTTCTTGAATTAATACCTAGGATTGTTGGATCATGTGGTAAGTGTATGTTTAACTTTGGAAAACAATTCAGAAGTTTCTTATAAAGTGACTATACAGTTTGTATTCCCTCCAGTAATGTTTGAGAGCTTCAGTTGCTACACATTCTCCCTGACACTTAGTACTGACATTTTTTTTTTTTTTGCTTTTAATGGCATCTCATTGTGGTTTTAATTTGAACTTTTCCTGATTGCTAATGATATTGAACATCTCTGATGTGATTATTTTCCATTTTTCCTTTTTTCACCCATTCCTTTTATGTTTGGGTATTTTTTTTTTTTTTTTTTTAATATTTTCAGACTTATGGAAATGTTTTCACGGTACAAGGGATTCTCATATACTTTTCACCCAAATCGTGTTCTTTTGCTCTTTTTTACTTGATTATTTTATTTCTTCTATTTATCCATATATTTTTTCTGAACCTTTTGAGATTAAATTACAGGCATAATGTTTCTTAAAAAAATTTTTTTTTAATGTTTATTTAATTTTGAGAGAGAGCCAGCGCATGAGAGGGGGGAGGGACAGAGAGAGAGGGAGACAAAGAATTTGAAACAGGCTCCAGGCCCTGAGCTGTCAGCACAGAGACAGACATGGGGCTTTCCAGATTTTTTTCTTGTGGTTGACTTCAAGTTTCATAGTGTTGAAAATATGCATGGTTTGATCTCAGTCCTTTTGTACTTCTTGAGGGATGATTTGTGGCCTACTGTGTGATCTGTTTTGGAGCATGTTCCATGTACACTTGAGAAAAATGTATTCTGCTGCTTCTGGATGAAATGTTTTGAATAACTGTTAAGTCCATCAGGTCCAGTGTATCTTTCGAAGCTGTTGTTTCCTTGTTGATTTTTCTACTTAGATGATCTGTCCATTGTTGTAAATAGGGTGTTAAAACCCCCTACTATTAGATTATTATTGATAAGTTTCTTTGTGTTTGTCATTAATTGATTTATATATTTGGGTGTTTCGAGTTGGGGGCATAAATATTTAAAATTGTTAGCTTTTCTGGGTGAATAGACCCCTCAATTATTATATAGTGCCCTTCTTTATTTCTTGTTACAGTCTTAAAATCTAGTTTGTCTGATATAAGTATGGCTACTCTGGCTTTTTTTTGGCATCCATTTGCATGACAGGTGGTTCTCCATCCCCTTACTTTCAATCTCCCGGTCTTTAGGTGTAAAATGAGTCTCTTGTAGGCAGCATATAGATGGATCTTGTTTTTTTTTAAATTTATTTTTTCCATTCTGATACCCTATGTCTTTTGATTGGAGTATTTCGTCCATTTATATTCAGAGTGATTATTGAAAGATATGAATTTAGTGCCATTGTATTGCCTGTGGAGTTGGTGTTTCTGGTGATGATCTTCGGTCCTTTCTAGTCTTGTTGCTTTTGGTCTTTTTTTTTCTCTACTCAACGAGTTCCCCTTAAAATTTCTTGCAGGGCTGGTTTTAGTGGTCATGAACTCCTTTTTGTCTGAGTTTTTGTTTGAGAAATTGTTTACCTCTCCTTGTAGTGTGAATGACAGTCTTGCTGGATAAAGAATTCTTTCTTGGCTGCATTTTTTCTCCCCCATTCAGCACATTGAATATATCCTGCCACTCCTTACTGGCCTGCCAACTTTCTGGGGACACATCTGCTGTGAACCCAGTCTGTCTTCCCTTGTAAGTTAAGGACTTATTCTCCCTTGTTGCTTTCAGGATTCTTTCCTTGTGTGTGTATTTTGTGAATTTAACTATGATATACCTTGGTGATTGTCAGCTTTTGTTGAATTTAATGGGAGTTCTCTGTGCTTCTTGGATTTTGATATCTGTGTCCTTCCTCAGATTAGGGAAGTTTTCATCTATAATTTGTTGGAGTAAACCTGCCCCTTTTCTCTCTCACCTACTGGGACTCCCTATGATACAAATGTTATTCTATTTTGATAAGTTGCTGAGTTCCCTAAGTCTACCTGTGTAATCCATTACCTTTCTTTTATTTCCCTCTTTTCAGCTTTGTTATTTTCCATAATTTTATCTTTTCTATCACTGATTTGCTCCTCTGCTTTGTCCATCCTCATTTTTATGGCCTCTCTTTGGGTTTGTGTCTTGGTTATAGCATTTTTAATTTTGGCCTGATGAGATTTTAGTTCTTTTATCTCTGCAGAAAAGGATTCTCTAGTGCATTCTATGGTTTTTTTTTCCAAGCCTAGCTAGTATCCTTATAATTGTTGTTTTAAATTGTAGTTTAGACATCTTATATGTGTATTGATTAAATAGTTGGCCTATAGCTATACTTCTTGTTCATTCTTTTGGGTTGAATTTCTCCATCTCATCTTTTTGTCCAGAAAAGAGAAGAAGAAAAAAGAAAGAAAGAAGCAAACAAAAACAAAACAACCCCCCCCCCCCCAAAACAAAACAAAACAAAACAAAAAAACTAGTTCCTGGATGTGTTTGGTCTGCTTGCTAAAAGAATCTAGATCCAGGGGTATCTGGGTGTCTCAGTTGGTTAAGTGTCAGACTCTTGGTTTGGGCTCAGGTCGTGTTCTCACAGTTTATGAGTTCAAGAGCTCTATTGGGCTCTGCTGAAGTGTGGAGCCTCCTTGGGATTCTGTGTGTCCTCTCTCTGCTTCTCCCTCACTCACATGTTCTGTCTCTCTCAGAAATAAATGAACATTAAAAAAAAAAAAATTAAAAAAAGAATCTAGATCCAAGTAAATAAATAAATAAAATGGAAATGAAAAAACCAAGTATTTAAAAATAAAAATTAATAAAAAATTAAAAAAAGAACTAAAAAAAAGAAATGGAAAAAGATAAACATTTAGAGAATAAAAGTAAAAAGGAAGCTGGATTCTATTTCCCCTAGAGCTGAGGCTTTGCAGCACTCTATGATCAGTAGACTTGGTAGGAGCTAGTTTGTCCTGGTCTTCTGGGGGAGGGGCCTGTTGCCCTGATTCTCAGGTGAACTTCCCCCTTTGGAGATCCATCTGCAGGGTTCAGGGGGTTGGGGCTTGGTGTAAATGGCTCTGGCCTCCAGTAGATGGTGCTGTTTTTTGCTCCCAGAAGGCTTTCAGTGCTGATCGGTTGGATGAATATGGTAGTGCCTCGCTCTATAGCCCTGGAGCTGAAAGTTCCTACCCCCCCCCCCCTAGTTTTCACAGAATCCTCACAGAAAAGCAGTCAGTCACCCTTCTTGTCCCCAGTTTATGTCAGAACCCTGTGTTCACCTTGCCTATGTCTGAGTTTTTGTTTTTTTTGTTTTTTTTTTTTGTTTTTTTTTAATCTTTGGCGCATGACTGAGTTAAAAAACTCCACATTTTACAGGGGCGCCTGGGTGGCGCAGTCGGTTAAGCGGCCGACTTCAGCCAGGTCACGATCTCACGGTCCGTGAGTTCGAGCCCCGCGTCAGGCTCTGAGCCCCGCGTCAGGCGCTGGGCTGATGGCTCGGAGCCTGGAGCCTGTTTCCGATTCTGTGTCTCCCTCTCTCTCTCTGCCCCTCCCCCGTTCATGCTCTGTCTCTCTCTGTCCCAAAAATAAATAAAAAAAAAAAAAAACTCCACATTTTAGGGACTCCAGGAGCTTGGAACCTTGCTGTTCCTCTGGGGGGGAGGGTCTTGCAGTGCTTTTGCCTGTTTGTCTGCTGTGTAAAGAAGGTGATCGTATGATCTGCAGTGGTTTGGAGTTTATGGAAGGCAGCAGAAAGTCAGCATCCTAGCTTGCTGTCCTCAGCTGGAATCCATGCTTCAGTGACTGGGAACAGTGCAGCATCTTGGTGCCACCCTTCTGGTGATCCAGGGGATCCTCAGTCCATGCTGTCACTCTTGGGGCTCCACCCGATCTCGCCAGCCTAGCACCTTTACGCCGGGCACTCCCCCATGGTAGCTAGCGGACTTCTAAAAGTTCAGATTATGCACTCTGCTGCTTATGATACTTTGCAGTAGCCTCTGTAAGCAGGCTCCCTCCCCGTCACCATACCCTCAATTATATCTTCCCCAAGTCAACTGTCTGCATATCCTACCTTCCAAAACGTGGTCACTTTTCTACTTGCAGGTTTTGTTTTCTTAGACCTCCTATTATTGGGTGTTCAGAATGATTTGATAACTATCTAGCTGTGTTCAAGGGACAAGACAAGCTTAGGGTCCTACCTCCTACCTCTGCCATCTTAACTCCTCCCACCAGGATCACTTATTTAATTTAGTTGTTATGTCTCTTTAGCCTCCTGTAATCAGATTTTTCTCTGTTTTTCTTTTACAATTTTAACTTTTTTCTTTTTTTTTTTTTTTTAACATTTTTTGAAGATTTCAGGTCATTCATTTTGCACAGTGTTTTTCATTTTGGGTTTGTCTGATGTTTTGTCTGATGTCTGAGGTTTTTTTCTTGATAGCGTTCTGGTTATGTATTTCTGGCAGGAATATCAAAGACATGAAATGGTATCTTAGTGTATCTTATTAGGAAGAATATGACTCATTACTGGTACTGTTAATTTATGATAAAGTGTTTTGAATATGTGAAACTTATCATTATAAAGATGTTTTGGGGCGCCTGGGTGGCTCAGTCGGTTAAGTGTCCGACTTCGGCTCAGGTAATGATCTCACGGTCTGTGAGTTCGAGTCCCGCGTCGGGCTCTGTGCTGACAGTGCAGAGCCTAGAGCCTGTTTCGGATTCTGTGTCTCCCTCTCTCTCTCTGAAAATCCCCCACTCATGCTCTGTCTCTCTCTGTCTCAAAAATAAATAAACGTTAAAAAAAATTTTTTTTTTAAGTAAAAAAAAAAAAAAAGATGTTTCATGGAAGCCTTGCTGTAATATTTGATTTCTTAGAGGGGAGATTGCTTTTTATATAGTTTTTTTTTTTTTCCACATGCACAGTTAATGGATATTGTGTATATAACTGCATAGTAAGCTTTCATTGTGGCCTAGCCATGTGCAGTCTCTATTTGAGTCTCTATTTGAGCTCTATTTGAGCTGTCTGTAAGAAATCTACCATACAAGGGCGCTTGAGTGGCTCAGTCGGGTAAGTGTCCAACTTCAGCTCAGGTCATGATCTTGCCCTTCCTGAGTTCGAGCCCCCATCTCAGGCTCTGTGCTGACAGCCCTGAGCCTGGCCAGGCTTTGGATTCTGTGTCTCCCCCTCTCTCTATCTGCCTCTCTCCCATTCACATTTTGTCTCTCTCTCAAAAATAAACATTAAAAGAAAATGAAAAAAAAAAAGAAATCTGCCATATAGAGGAGTGAACAAAATTAATTAAGTCCTGTAAAGGAGATAGACGTAAAGTGTTCAAACTATTAAAAGAAAGCAGTACAGATCACGTTGGGATAAAAGAGGACGATTTTTTGAGCAGAGTGTTGTATACCAAACCCTGTGTCAGGTGTGTTACATGAATTAGCTAATTTAATTTTTACCATGATTCTCTAAGATATGTTCTATTATTATATCTGCTTTTACATAGATGAAGAAGACATAAAAACACTGTACTGAGGATCAGAAGAACTGTATTCGAGTCTTGATCCTACTATTGTCTGCATATGGGTTAGAAGAACACTTTCTTAATTGATTTGATGAGCTATTAATAGATATTCATTGACAAAAGTGTTCCTGATCAACCTGTGCTTGGGAAATACCATGTACTATATTACCCCATGTAGGAAAATAAGAAACAAACAAACAAACAAACATTTGTTCTGTAGTTTAATGTGTCTATCCAGAGAGAAGTGTCTTCTGTGCTCTGACATCCTATCTTAGTGTCTTCATAGCTCTTCTCACTGACTGCATTTATTGTATTTATTTGCTTTTTTGTTAATTGTCCTCTTTACTAGAAAGAATGCTCCATGAGAGCAGGCATTTTTTTTTATCTTGTTCACTGTTGTAACTTCCAGATCAGGCTTGGTATATGGTGGCAGTTAGTAATTTGTTGGGTGAATGAAAATCTCTCTCAGGCCTATTATAAAACAACAGTTGTTTTAACTTTAACCCAGAATTTTGAAATGTATTTGACCATAATATTCTTTTTCTTTGTGGAACACTTAGTAAAATCTCAAAGAACATTAGCGTTCCATGGAACTATTTGAGAAATGCTAGTTTGGTCATTTAGTTTACACTTTCAAAATATAATGATCCTGGTTTATGAAATTCAGCATTGTTCCTACTTATATAAATATTTGGAGAAAATTAGAGATGCAGAGTTTTTAGTGATTTCTATTTTAGGATATAGTTAACTTGTAATTTTTTATGTTAATGAAAGAACAGTTGCTAGGATAATTCAAACCAGTTAATAACTTCAAATCACTTATTTTTAGTAACAGGTTTTATTTAGTTTATTTGGCTGCAAACTGACTATCCTAATTATGTTTTATATTGTCTACTACAAAAAATAATTGGACTTAAGCAGGAGGTTAACCCCGAGGAGATATAGTACAGGCAGTACTTTTATATATTCAAGTACAGCGTCAATTGTAGTAGGTCCTTGTTTGGAAAGAAGAGTATTTTCTTAGAAAGGAAAGGTATAGCTTTAACTTTTGCAGAAACGCTAGTCAGAGAATGGACATATGACTTTTTAGTTAGGTGATCTGTGCTCCAGTGTCTTCTTGCCCCATAAATAATATGATAAACTTAAGCAACCTGCTTTGCTTACCTGTATATACCTTTTTCAAATAACTGTAGTGATCCATGTTTCAATCTATAATGGAAGAGATTCTTTCATTAAAACAAAATGTAGGACACTTAAAGGTTTGCAACAGACTATAGATGATAATGTTTTGATTTGAAGAAGAGTGGCTGGACCACCTGAACATAAGTGAGGAAGGGACTGCCCATCTGGTGTAGCTTGCTTTACCATCTGTAGGTTTGTCTTCCAAAACTGTTCTTTGCTGGAACTTTGAAGTATGTTGTCCTCTAGCTGCAAGGGAAGCTATATTCTCATGCATGTTGTAGTACCTGTTCTGATGGCCCAGTTACCACCTAGACTGTTGATGGAGGTTATAAATATAAACCTGGAGGATCAAGAGGTAGGAAATGAATATAGAACTACAGAAACTTGAGAGGTGACTGGAAAAGTCATTGACATCAGGGATGTTCGAGTATGACTGAACTGAACACTAAATGTAGAGCACAAATTTACTCCTCCACTGTTTATAATGAGAACATCTTCTCTACACACAACTCCCCATGATTTTTATAAAAATAAGTTCAAAAGGGAGCTTTTCAGTTTGATAGCAGTAGGAATCGAAATGAGAAAACCTCGCAAGAAAAGGGAAATTCATGAAGCTTCTCCTTATCTTTCCATGTGAAAATTGTCATTGAACATTTTTGCTAACATGCAGTTTAAAGTTTATATATTATCAACAGTCTGCTCCCTTAATTTCTTTTCTTTACCCTTATCTTCTCTCCCCACTCCCTTTTCTCTTGCCTCATAAATGCATACATAGTAAATATTCTAAGGATAGATTCGTCAAACTGCTTTGGGAATAAGAATATCCTTATTCATAAATATAGTAGATTCTAACTGAAAACCCAGCTAATTATATAGTACATAGGTTTTCTTTTTATTTTGCTATGTATAAAATAACACTGGTGAATTGGAGGCTCAAATCCAATCCAAAGTGACTTCACAGAACAAGTTTTATGGGAACTGCACAGCATGCAGTTTTGGCTTTTGATTGATTGTTTTCCATTTTTTGTTCTTCTGTGTCTCTGCTTATTCTGTGTAACCTTCAATGTTAAACATAGCAGGAATGCCTAATAAGAATAAAGTGTTTTATAAATAGTGTTATGTGAGGCTGCGTATTTCAGTATTTAACTGTGAAGTGTGTCATACTTTAAGCTCACGGGCATATCTTTAACCCTGACTCCGCTGATATATTCCAGAATTGAAAAAAACACAACATATTTCACTTTTCACTAGTATTTTCATGAATCATTGATCATTGATAGGGATAATTTTTTAGGTGCAAGCAATTTTGAGGTTTAGAATTTGTATATTTAGTACATATTAAACGTTATCTTTGGAGTTCTTAGATTTTTCAACAGAAAGATTAATTATCCTCTTCAGGGATTGTAATTTAAGCATTTTTACTTGAGGGCATGTTCTTGAAAATGTGAATTTGAGTTTTCCCAGATCAAAAGTATGGTGTTCACCAAAAAGGCATATTTTAAAAATGTTAATTTCATGTTCTGTTCACTTTCATACTCTTCTGTGTTTTAAGACAGTATCTTTTTGATTCTTAAGTAAGCAATTATGAAACTAGGATATTATCTTTCTTATGTTTACCTTTGTTCAATTAAATCTGTTTATATAATCTGTGTTAGTCATTTTGATAAATTTAAGCTTCTAACTTTTAAAGATGAGGAAATCATTATCCTTATATTGTCCCTATATAACTTTTTTTTTCTCTCTTCGATTCCCAACTTTTGTTAGTTCAATATCATATTTGCATGTTAGTGGAAATGACACTTTACATCCTGTTCTGTTATGGTATCTTAATTCCTTCATTTAATTTTATTCTTAGTTCTGTAGTTAAATAGCTTAGAAGTTTATCACCAATTACTTTGCCATGGCTTTCCTAGCCCTACTTGGCTAACTAAATTCTTCCTTTAATAGGGTCCTCTAAAAGGACACATGGAACTAATGCTCCTTGAGTTTTACATGTTCATAATTGAATAATGATTTTGTATTTGGACAGCAGTTTGATTGGATGTATAATCCTTGGGTCATACTTCTTTAAAAAGTTTTAAAATAGTGATCTGTTATGTTCTAGAGTTGAAGTTGGAGGCCAGCCTAATTTTCTTTTCTTTTTTTTTTGGTGACAGTATTTTTGCATGTCTGTTCTGTATCAGATTTTTTTTCCTGAGACACAGTGTGCCCTTTCAATAGACCTATTTATATTTATTTAGTAATTTCTATACCCAGTGTGGGGCTTGATCCCACGACTCAGAGATTAAGAGTCACACACTCTTCTGATTGAACCAGCCAGGCACACCCCTTCAATAGATTTAGATGTTCTTTATTTTTGGTAATTCTTTTTGGAATTATGTCTTTAAATATTTGTCTGTTCTGTTATGATGGTTTTCTTGGGCTCCAATTATTCATATATTGGATATCCCATCTGTTTTTATATCTATTCCCCTCTCTAATACTCATTTAAAAAATTTTAACTTTTCCTTTTTTTTTTTTAATCCTCTGTGTTCGTTTTCACAAAAGTTTATTCTCTATAGTGTTTCTTCCAGTTTCAACTGCATTTCTGTGATTTAGTTTTCTAAGTCTTTTCTAAATTGTCCAAGTTTATATTACACAATTTCTTATCACCTAGCCTTCTTTTACTTGAGCTCTTATATCTTAGTGATATGACTTTTTTCCTTAACTTTTTTCTTTTTTAAATTTACAGCAAAAGGTTAACTGTAATTTTTGTTACTTGGTGGCAAGTAAAGAGGGTTTTTTTTGGGGGGGGTCTACTAACAGTTTTTCCTGTAATTTTATCTCCTTTTTTGTAACTTCATGTGGATTTCTGCTTGTTCTTTTGTGATAACTCATCTGGAAATGTTGGTTTTCTGAGATCAGTTATTTTCAGGAGATTTTAAAAGAAAAGAGCTAGAGCTACATTTCAGACTAGCTAGTATTCCTTTTGACTCGGGGTTTTTGGTTGTTGAGTTCATTTAGTTATTATTTTTTTACCAGTCAGTGGACACAGGCATCTGTGGGATTTTGCAGTGCAGTTTCCCTTCTCTGGAAGCTGAGACAGACTACTGTTGCAAATATAGTTTCTTTGTATGATTCCTTGTCAGGCCTGGTTCTTCTGACTTTCAGATTTCAACTGGGTGTAGGGCTGTTCTGCTGTTAGTCCATAAATCCTATCCCTCTGCTGGGAATTTATGTTTTGCAACATACCTTTGAGGAGTTTACTTTGCTAGCTTTTTCTGAGATGTGCAGCTGAGACATCTTTTCTCCCTTTCCTCCCTTAAGTACCCAGGATTTTAACCTCCTTTCTTTCAGAAGCTTTTATACCATTTTTTTGCCTGGAGTTTTAGCTGGATCCCAGTTTTGCTAAAAATGGAGAGTGTGTTTTTATTTCTTAATTTCGTTGCTGATTTTTGGACTAATTGCTTTTGGATACTTTCTAAGAAGAGTAAGGGGATGCTTTCTAAGAAGAGTAAGGGAAATTTATGGCCCAGTATTAAAATTGAAAGTCCATATTAATTTTTAAAGTAGAACAAAAGTTCTTGATTTCAGTGTTTTGCAGTAATGTAACCCCTGTAACCCCCACCCCACCCATACAGTGCAATCTGTTTTCTTTAGGTACCATTGACTAATGCTACTCAGAATGTCAGTTTGTTTATACAAGGTACTTAAGCTAATGCTTCTTTTATCAGAGAAGTCTTATTTTAAGAAAAATGTCAGCTGAACTAAACAGTATGCTTAGGGACATAATTGATTCACATTCTGGTCAAACCTTACAGGGTTGAGGATTGGGAACAGTTTGCATATTGAGTATCACTGCTCTACATTATGTGTGTATGGCTGTCAAACTTTATCACTTTATACATAGTTAATGCAATTGTCTCTTCGTTCTTCATACTTAGTATTGCCTTTGACCAATTAATTGTATATGGTCTTCCCTGGTTAGTATGGCTGAAATAGAAGTGCTGTTTCTATATAAATAGGAGTCCTTGGGATGAAGGATAGTTTGGCATATACTTTTTCTCTGATAGGAACTCTTCAGTGTAATGATTCATTTCTCTAAGTCATAACATGGAGCTCATACTTACCACCATACAGAGGTGGTAAGGAGAATACTGTAATATGAATGTTCAAAAATGTGAATTGGAGAATTACAGAAGATGGTAGAATTCAGTATTATAGCTCTAGAAGATGTGATTTTAGGGGTATTCTATGTAAATAACATGTTTATCTTGATTCTGTTGCTGAGGAAACATGGAAAAATAACATATAATAAGATGGTGGAATTTTATTTTTTTGTCAAAGACTTTCATCTGATTGAAGGATGTGTTTTTCTGGATATGGTCTTTCATGTCTAACTGACCATTGGAATTCTCTCTTTCTGTCAGAAACCATGAGATATGTCAGTGTCAACATGTAGAATTAGATTGAGATATTGGCTACAACTTTTTTGTTATATTCTTAACATGATGGATTTTGCCCTTGAGGTCATGGTTTTTCCCATTAGTGTGTATCTTTCAGCTTGTTAGTCATTGGGCAGACATGAAGAACTTGGTAAGAAACTTTATAATAATAATGAAGTTACATCTTTTTCTAAAGTTTTCTAAGTAATTAAAAATTTTTCTAAATATCAATAAAATACTACATTTGAGACTAAAGATTCATGGCCAAGACATATGGGATTCTATCTGAATTTATAAAGAAAATGTTTTGAAATTATGCATTTGATCTTAGTGAGAAAGTCTTACTTTATAACCATTCTGATTATAAACTTTAATTATGAAATAAATAGCTGTGAGCAGTGCTACTTACCCAGTGAGGTTCTTGAAAGAATTCTGCATCCTTGCCAGTCACATTACTAAAGTGAATTATTTCAAGAATGTCACTGATTATAACTAATGTTTGCTATTATTGGATTTAGTATAGTATGTTAATAGTTCTTCCGTCTTGGGTATAGATAAAACCTTGGAAAAACATCAACTCTGAAGTCATATAGAATAAATTAGCTATTAAAAAAAAAAAGAAAAAGAAAATTCCTTTGTCATTGCAATCTGGTTTCTTTCCTAGTGCCACCAGATGTCAGTGTAACCACAGGACCGGAGAAATACTGCAGTAGATAAATGCCTTCTGAATGTTCTAAGTGTATAAAAAAAGTTGTATATGTATTAGGTATACAATGGAAATATGATTTTATTATTGAATTGCATAGAAAAATGAAGTGCATAATGGAGAATAGAGTACATGTAGAACTTAAAAAGCATAGATGCAGTTAAAAATTCATATATAAGTCAAACATGCAAATAGAACACATAGGTGATTCTCTGATGTTCTCAGAAATCGCCATCCTGCTGCTATTCAAGAGGAGATGGACAGCCTGTGCCTGAACTGTCCACTTCAGCCTCACTGAGCGTGATGTTTCTCAGTAGAATTATTGTCAAAATTTGAGCTTCAAACTGAAATAATATATTTCTAGCTTATAAAGTTAAAACTCAGGGCACTGTGATTTGCATTTGGTATAGGATTTGTCTACAGTAGTTGCCTAGAATACATGGTTACATTAGGTATTTTCCAAAAGAATATTCAGTACGATAATTGCATTTCAAAAATTCCTCTTTTAAAAATCTGTTCTTTAATGAATGCTGCATTAAATGATGATCATTATTTACTATTAGGAATTGATTATTTCTAGTTAGATTTATTACTTACATGTCTGCATAGGTCTACTGCTATTTGTCCCAAATGAGTATGCTGTGTTGATTTCATGCCTTCCTGAAATCTGCATCTGGGGCTTTGGACTGCACTTAATGTATGTATTCCATGCCTCAATTAAATTGTGATTTTGGTTAGAAGTTTTATATGGGTCAAAGACTGTTTTCAGTTCCTTGATGTCTTCTTTTCAAAAGTATTTTGTTACTCAGGATGTTTCCCCAGGTTATTCTTCCCCACCAACCCCCAGATTACTTCTTTTGACTTCTTTTTTCCTTTAATTTACAAAATGGAGAAACTTACTTCTTCAACAATATAAACTGTCTCCCTAGAAATTATTGAGATTGTCATCCTTGTTTTCTTACAGGCTCTTAGCTTCTCCAACACTATAATATAACCTCTTGTGGGAGGGGCACTGTCCCTTCCCTCAGAGCTCCTGGTTTTCTTTTCTGCTGTCTCAGCTGGAGTCTTATAGACAATACCTGTTTGTATGGAAGGGAGGAAAGACCTTCTCCCATCTCTCTATGTATCCCAGACTCTTTGAGCTCTGCTTTCCAAAGTGGGGTGTTTTATTTCATCCTTATTCTTTATCCTTGGGCTCTGATCTCTGTTGAATGCCAGTGTAATATCAGATCATTATGATTCTGCTTTCTTTTTGTCTGTGAGAACCAGAGTAGTTTTGTATGTTCTAGAATTACTCATTTCCTTTCTGTCCTTGAACAGTTAACCCCGAGCCATAGGAGCCACAACTGGTGGCCTGACCCCCTGTCTCCATTGCCAGGTATCTTAGATGTGCCTAGTATTCTAGATTAAATTCCAATTCAGTTGAATTCTAAACTCTAGACCAATGCTGTCCCATAGAACTTGGAAATATCCTATATCTACCTTGTCCAGTATGATAATCACTAGCTATGTATGGCTCTCAAGCACTTCATATGTGGTTAGTTTGATTGAGGTACTCAAATTTTAATAAATTAATTTAATTACAATTAGGTTGAATTTTTAAACTTTAAATTTATTTTATTTTAAATCCAGTATAGTTAACATACAATGTTATATTAGTTTCAGGTGTACAATATAGTGATTCAACAATTCTATGCATTACTTACTGCTCATCATGGTAAGTGTACTCTTTAATTCCCATCCCCAAATTGGCTCATTCTCCCCACCCACCTCCCTCTAGTAATCATCAGTTTGTTCTCTATAGTTGTCTGGTGTTTTATTTCTCTCTCTCTTTTTTTCTTTGTTCATATGTTTTGTTTCTTAAATTCCACATATGAGTGAAATCATATGGCATGTCTTTCTTTACTTATTTCACTTAGCATTATATTGTCTCGATTCATCCATGTCGCAAATGGGAAGATTTCATTTTTTATGGCTGTGTAATATTCCATTGTATATAAGTAAGTAAAAGTGTTCAGTTAGATTTTTATTCTGGTATGTTTAAAATTCATATTTGTATACATTAGGAATATTTCAGATATGCAGAATGTTTTTGGAATTCTCGTTTGAAATTGTCTTCAAAATTTGTGGCAGTCTTAAGTATAGAGAAAAATATAATAAATTGCCATGTTCCTGATACTGAACTTCAGTAGTTTTCAACTTAGGGTAAATCTTACTTCAGTTATAGCTCTGCTCACTATCTCCACTCCATTATTTTGAAGGAAAACCCCATTCATCATACAATGTAACACCTAAGTATTTGCATATATATCTGCAAAGGTTAAAGATGTTTCTTGAAAGAGCAACCACAATGCTATTATTGCTCTTAAAGGTAACAATACCCAATCGGTCTTCAAATTTCCCTGATTGTCATATATATGTTGAAATCAGGATCCAGTTAAGGTCTCTGCATTGTAATTAGTGTATTTGTCCCTTATTTTTTTTTAGTATAGTGTTTCATCATTTCTACCTCATGTAATGTTTGTTACCTGTTCACTGATTTTAGAACAAAGTCTTGGATGGAGAAGTGGCTAACAATCATAAGCATCTGCCAGGAATGCTAATGGTGTTCTAAAAGAACGTGATATATTTGCAAGAGTTGAGTTAATTTTCCTTGTTCTCCAGACGCCATCTTGTGCACAGATTGTTACTGATGCTCATGTGAGCACATATTACTTGATGATTCTGATTGAGAGGTATGTTGGTACATACTAAAATATGATACCAAAAGGATACAAGGGGACTTAAAGTTCTATACTGCTGAAATGTCTGGTCCTAGTTATTGGCACTCATGAAGTAGTTTCTTTCCCCTCCTCCTTCCTTTCTTCCTCCTCTCTTTCTTATTCAAAATATCTTTTAGGATACGTTTCATGTATATGGCCATCCTAGTATCATGTAGAAATTTGTGTTATTTTTTAATATCCACAAATATCACTGTTTCGCTGCTCAGAATCACTTGAACTGTGGAAATGCTTCTCAATCAAATAAAATTGGTATTACTACCTTGTCAAGGAAAAGAAATAAATTTTAGTTGAGTGCCTATACTGCATAGAAATACATAGGTATGGTTTAATAGTAACATTCCCTCAAAAGTAATTCTCCAGCCTTACCATAATGATTAGGTTGCTGGAGTTTTTGCAGGAAAACATTAATAGGCTTCTAGAATATGATTGGCAGTGACAATAAACACATACACTTAAATTATAAATTATATTCCAAATTTAGGTGAATAGAAATTAATTTCCAATAAAGACTTTGCTGGGACTAGATCATAGACAAGTATTGAAAATCTTTGAACTGAGTGTTCACTTTCAAATGAGTGTAAGGGTTTTTTTGTTGTTGGATTGGAAGGAAGGTATTTGAGTTGTGGTCACTGGTGACTGATGAGTGCAAAGTCAGTGACTGTATATAGCCCCAGTGTGGCCAGGCAGAAAATGTGCAGTTTGTTGCCTTGGAATTTAAGTCTTTCCGGATTTGTCATTATCAGTAGCTGAAGCCTACTCTTACTGAGACATGAGAGAATGAATAAATGATACTAATTAAACAGTCTAAGGAAATGTGTGTAGAGTTAGTGAAAATTTGAACAGGAAATGGACAAGAAAGAGCATAAAGGTTCTGTGTTAACAGCTTCTGCCTCCCTTATGGGCCCAGTTGTGTTTTTTGGAAGAGAGGAAAATCTGGCAAATGAATGGCTGTTTGTACAGAAAGTGACCATGGAAAGCTAGACGATTATGGGCTTTGGACTCCTTTTTTGAGAATGGGAAAATAGTGTGTATGTTTGTAAAGCTGATTGACAAGATCTATACAGTTGAGGAAGAGGAAAGGTTTATTTAAACCAATAAAACTGGTCATAGGTAATTATTATGGAGGAAGTAAATTGGATGATAAGGTTCACTGGGACCAGAAGATAGATTATAAGTGCTGATGCCTAGAGAACGTTAGGGACTATTGAGGAAAGTAAAACACAGTCTAAAGGGACAGCCACTACTTGCTTTAGCCCAGTGTTGCCAGATTTCAAGGTACTTCAAATATGGATATCTGGGTTTTTTTTTTTTTTTTTATGTGAAATTTCCCAGTTTTTGAGTGTTGCCTCAACTGTAAAACAAAACAAATGAATAAAACCAAATAAAACTTTGTGGACCAAATAAAATACATGTGGGGATAGAATCCAACTGATAAGCTTTTCAGTTCGTGACCCTCCGTAGAATATATTTATTTGTTGTTTACAGAACACAAGCTAATGGATAGATGAAGGCATACTGTTTTTATCCCCTGAAATACGACTTCAGAGGTCTGACTTTTTCTACACATAGCAGATGTTTTTGATCATAATGAGGAAGCAGGACTGTGTTCTAGACATTTAAATCATCTGTCTGTCCCTGCAGTGTTACTTCACTAATTCCACAGTCTTCTCTATATGCTTCTTACTCTAGGCTGCAATACAGGATCTGAAATCTTATAGGGAAATGCTATAAAAAGATTGAGTCATCCCACAGGTATTATATAGGAATTTCTGTCTTATGGTATTGAAATGTGATTTTGAATTGTTCTTTGGACTGAAATTCTATTTAAAGGCAAATACTAAAGTGAGCTTGAAGATTGTGGCCTTGGGTCACAACAGCAGAAGTGTCATCTTGTGATGAAAGATTTGTAGACTTTGGAATAAGCCATCCTTCAAAATACTACTGTGCAAATTTTTGAAATACCATTATCTAGTTGAAAAAAATTGTTAATAGTGAGGTAGACTAGTAGAGACACACTGAAAAGGAGATGTTGGTATTAACAGCATAGATCCCACAAATACTATTTTTATATTTTTAATTACTATATAAATAATAACAGATTTTTAAGAAGGAAAAATTGTCCCTTATCTTACACATTTGTTTCTTTAAGGATTCCCTGTGATTTCTTACGGGTGGCTATTTTATGTAATTGATACAGAAATTTACACATTTTATAATTTAAAGAGGCAATTTATATTTTATGTAATACATCATATATCCAATTTACATTTTTACTTAATCTGTATTTTTTACATTTTAATACTATCTTAGTAGCTATAGTTTTAGATACTATTTTAGTCTACTGAAGGTATTATATCATAATATTAGAAGTTTAGCCTTTTGTTTTATTAGTAGTCACTTCATGTTTGGAAAAAATAACTATGAAAGTTTTCCTCACAACAAATTATCAGTTGAAGGATACTAAATAAAAAATAAGCATTTTATTACATTTTCATATTAACCTTATTAAATCAAGAAAGGTTGGCAAATCATCATAAGGACACCATTTGCATATTATTTGCCAATTTAAAAAATATTACCAGATTTATATATTTTCCCATGTCTGTTTATTTCTTGGACTTACTTTTTTATAAATTTATCTATTGTCACTCATCTATAAGATTCTTCATGTTTTCCTTGATTTTTATGAATTCTTTATATTATAAGCTCATTTTTGTGTTTGAAAATTATTTCCCTGTGCACTTGTTTCCTTACTACTTTTTCACTTCTATTGTATATATATCTGTTTAAATCTCTTTATCTTTTACTTTGTGATTGTGTCTATGGCATTAAGGATCAGAATGTTTTTCTACTAAAATCTGATAATTGTGCAATTCTGGCTTTTCTTATTTATTTTTATTTTTTGGTTATTGTGTGGTGAAAAGTTTGGATCTAAATTCATTTTTCCTTTAAAAATTGCTGATTACTTCATCTAACCCTGTTACTAAATCCCCCTTTTTCCCAATGGTTCATATTTTAATTAATGTTGATGAGCCAAAGAGTTATGATAACTACATTCAAGGTGACTATTTTCCTTTGGTGTATACAAGAAAAGCACTTTGGGGAAAAAAAGTGAGAAGAGAGAGGTAACTAAAGGAAAGACTTGTTTGGAAAATTCTCAGCCTCCACTAAGAGCAAAAGGCTTAAATTCAGAAGACTTAAATTAAAACTTCCAAACAAATATCAAATCCAAGACATGAAGTCCAGAAATGAAGTCTCCTCTATGATTGTAAAGTACTTTGTTAAAGTGTGTGTGTGTGATAAAGGTGGTGCCTCATAGTAGCATTTAGGCAGGCAGAATGTCTCTAGAAACTTTGGGGTGTGACTTATGGGTACACTCAATCAGACAGTGGGGCTTTAAGAAGCATGGGGGTGTTGCTCCTCAGCAGAAGCCCAGGGCAGAGAAGGGCTTATCTCAAAGAACTTTGTGAGTGTGGTTTTGCCTATTTAAAGAGAACTCTAAGAATATTCACAGGAGGCCCACAAAGTTTAGAAAGAAATGCATTGAAACACTGGGGTTTGAATAAGAGGTGGGCTGAGAGATAGTACAAAATGTAGAGACCATCAGTTACAGGAGACCCTGCACTTGGTAGCAGTCATTCCCTTCTTCCCCCCACCCCCTTCCCCAGCCCCTGGCAACTATGAAGCTACTTGTATCTCTGGAATTGCTTATTCTCAACATTTCATATAATCACACAATATGTGGCCTTTTACCTCCAGCTTTTTTCACTTAGCATGAAGTTTTCAAGGTGCATGTTGTAGCATATATCAGTACCTCCTTCTTTTTTATGGCTGAATAATACTCAAAGGTATGGAAGTACTACCTTTTGTTTATCCATTCTTCACTTGATGAACCTTTGGGTTTCTACTTTTTGGCTATTATGAATAATTCTGTTATAATAATCATTTGTATAAAAGTTTTTGTGTGGATGTGTTTTCTAGTTTGTTTTGTGGAAATTTCTAGGAATGGGTCATATGATAACCCTATATTTAAGTGTTTGAGGAACTGTTGGACTTACAAAGGGGCTATACCATTTTATATCCCCACCAGCAATGGAGGTTGGTTGCAGTTTGTCCACATCCTTATGAATACTATACTTGGCCTTTTTTTTTTTAATTTTTTTTTAAATTTTTTTTTGAAATTTACATCCAAAATAGTTAGTATATAGTGCAACAATGATTTCAGGAGTAGATTCCTTAGTGCCCCTTACCCATTTAGTCCATCCCCCATCCCACAACCCCTCCAGTAACCCTCAGTTTGTTCTCCATATTTATGAGTCTCTTCTGTTTTGTTCCCCTCCCTGTTTTTATATTATTTTTGCTTCCCTTCCTATATGTTCATCTATTTTGTCTCTTAAAGTCTTCATATGAGTGAAGTCATATGATTTTTGTCTTTCTGTGTCTAATTTCACTTAGCATAATACCCTCCAGTTCCATCCATCTTGCAAATGGCAAGATTTCATTCTTTTTGATTGCCGAGTAATACTCCATTGTATATGTATACCACATCTTTATCCATTCATCCATTGATGGACATTTGGGCTCTTTCCATACTTTGGCTGTTGTTGATAGTGCTGCTATACACATTGGGGTGCATGTGTCCCTTCGAAACAACACACCTATATCCCTTGGATAAATGCCTAGTAGTGCAATTGCTGGGTCATAGGGTAGTTCTATTTTTAGTTTTTTGAGGAACCTCCATGCTGTTTTCCAGAGTGGCTGCACCAGCTTTCATTCCCATCTTTTTTGATTATAGCCATTCTAATGGATGTGAAGTGGCATCTCATGGTTTTGATGTGCATCTCCCTCATGACTAATGATGTTGATCTTTTTATGTGTTTACAGGTTATTGTTTAAATTTTGATTATAGCAATAAAAGAACTCATTATGTGACTACCTCATTTAATTTATAAATTGCAAATAAATACTTCTCTAGGTTTTATTACTTCCATTTTAACGTCAGTCATATGCAGGCTTATGTTTCCTATATAATAGCAAAGACCTGGTTATTCACCTCGAGAATCCTGCTTACTGTTAACATTAAGTATCTTTTTTCCTTTTGCTCATTTATTTTCTTTTAGTATTTGTGACGATGTATTTATGTTTGAATGGCCAGCCAATATAAAACTTCTTCTCTTTTCTGTCACCTAGCAAATATTTACTGAGTGGCTCTTATGGCAGACACTTTGCTAAGTGCTGAGGATATATAGTAGTGAATAAGTCTTATGATCTGGTGGGGAATTTAGAATGAACACATATACATGTGAATTATAATTGTAATCTGATGTAAATGATAGAGAGGAATGGGACATTATGATGGAAAGAAATGGGGGGACCTGCTTTAGTTGGGCTGATCAGTGAACATTTTTCTTAGTTGTGGCATCCTGAAAACATGGAAATAACCATTGAAAAAAGACAAAAAGAGTGTGACTAGAACACAGGAAAGTGAAGGGGATTGGCTCAGAAGGCAAGCCTGAAGAGAGAGCTGTTTTCCTTTGAGTAGCTCTAGCTGAAAATTCATTGTTTCCTTAAAACATAAATAAACACACACAAACAAATCAGTGCAATTAACACTTCTGGCCATGCCCTACAAAATTTGGCTTCTTCTTACCTCTCTGGCCTTATTTCCTCTCCCTGTCTTTACACGTCAGCCACAGTGGCCGTCCTGCTGTTCCTCAAGCATACCCTTTGCTCCCTCATGGCCTTTACACTTCCTGTTTCTTCTGTTTGGAGTACTCCTCCTCCATCTGTTTGCATGATTTACTGCTTCTTATCTTGTCATTTCTCTGTTTAGCTGTCTTTGTTTCAGAGATGACCTCTCTCCTCTTTTCTAAAGTAGTCCTGATCACTGTCTATTACTTTACTCTGTTAATTTCTTTCACAGTATTTTCATGAGAACTTATTATCAATGTGTTTATTACCTGTCTTTCTGACTAGAAGAGAAGTTCCATGAAGGTAAATACTTTGTCATTCGAGTTGACTGCAGTAACCCTTGTGCTTAGTGCAATTCCTGGTCCTGGTGAATGACTGGACTCATTCATTTATTTTTGCAGAGTCTTGAAGGATTATGGTAAAACGGTAGATTAGATTTTAAGTGCAAATAGGAGTGCTGAAAAAAAAGTGAAACTGCTATTATAGCAGTTGATTTCAGTGGCTTGTTGTTTGTAGCCCCTTTTATAATCATTGAAATTCTTCCCTGGAGCTGTCAGGTATATTTATATAATCATCCTTAATTTATATATAATGTGAAATTATAAGTGAGGTGACCTCTTTCAAAGCTTTGTGGTTTGCTGATTTTCTGGGATCTGTAAGTCAATGTGGTTTTTCTCTCAGTTCTTCAGATTGGATGGTTTATATCAATGTTTTCAAGTTCACTGACTCTTCCAGCTCTAATCATCTTTTAAGTCCCTCCATGTCTTTTTTTCAGTTCTAGAATTTTTTTTAATGGCTTCATTCTTCTGCTGAGATACTCTGTATACCTATCTGTATACTCTATATACTAAAAGTGAAGTCTTTGAACATACTTTTCTTAAAATTTTCAAGCATTTATACTAGCTACTTTAGTTCATCTGTTAAATCCAACATCTGGGCCATCTTGGGGTCAATTTCTGCTGACTCTTTTCTGACTCAAATTCTGTTATCTTCATATGAGAAATGTTGATTTTGTTTTCCTTTTTTTTTTTTTTTTAATAATTCATTTACTGACATATAACCTTCAGCTTGTTTAGGTTTGGTTTTATGTTTTGTTAGACTGTGTCTGTGGAGAGCTTAAGGTGTTTCCCAAGTGCATCTGATTTGGTGGGATTCTTACTTCCCAACTTCTGCCTCCTTCCTGAACTTGTCAGGGCTTATTTTAGGCTTAGTTAGAGCAGGTCCAGAATAGGCCTTACTCTCAGAATTGGTTTTTATTTCCAGGGCTCTGCTTTTTGGGTGTCTCAGCAGGATTCCCAGGGTGTTGATGAGGTATCCTATTGTTTCACCACCATGACTGGCCAGAACTCCTAGGATTTCCATTGCCCCCAGTACTCTTTGCCCTCTAGTTATCTCTATTTTGTTTTTAATCCTTCAGCAGTTCTGTGAGTTTTGTCTTGCCTTAGGCATGTGCAGCCTCGACCACAGTTGAGGATTCTTAGAGAACTTCCACACCAGCACCTCTCCTTTGCACAGATCTCTTTCCTCTGGGGCCTTGCACCACAGATGTCAGCTGTTTAAACTCTAATCTATGCCTCCTTAGCTCAGTGGACTGCTGTCCTCTGCTTGGATTGTTTCCTTTCTTGAGTACCTTTTCTTCAACCTTACCTTGCCCTGCTTAGATTTCAGCTCACTGCACCATAATTAAGAAAAGTCCCTAGGCAGAGAGCTGAGGTGGTCATGGGGTTCACCTCATGTGTTTCCCTTCTTTCAGGAATCACAATGTTCTGACTTGTTTAATGCCAGAAAAAGTTGCTTTACATATTTGTTCACTTGTATAATAGTTGATAGCAGGAAGGCTAGTTTAGTACCAGTTAATGTTGTCCTATCCAGAAGTGTAATTCTGAAGCCTGTTTAGTTTGGAAAGGGATGTGTTTTTAAAAAGAGAAAACTTGTTTTCTTTTAGACTTTGTTTTTTTCCTATTCATACAGGCAACAATTATTTATTTCCTGTCTTCTGTCTGCATTTGGCACTAGGCATACAAGCAGAATGAAACACAGTTTCTTTCTTTAAGGAGAATGCTTTCTTAGTGGATTAGGGGTCAGCAAATAGGAAGTTCAAATCTGGTTTTGTTTTTGTTTTTTAATAAACTTTTATTGAAGCATAATATATGTTATTATTTCATGGCACCCCCCCCCCCCCACCTGCTTAATTTGATAACTTGTTATATAAAGAAAAATAAGTTAGTTCATTTTTTCCAAAGGAGAGGCTTTGGTAGTAGATGTAAGTTCTAAATGTACTTTTTGTTTAGTTTTTTTTTTTTTAAACGTTTATTTATTTGGGGGGGGGGGGAGGAGAGGAAAGGGGTAGAGAGAGAGGGAGAGAGAGAATCCCAAGTGGGCTGTTCTACGTGCTATTAGCGTAGACTCAATCCCATAAACTGTGAGCTCATGATGAGCTGAAATCAAGAGTCAGGCCCCTAACTGACTGAGCCACCCAGGCGCCCCTCTAAGTACACTTTTCTGAACCACTAGTTCATAATTATTAATCATTAAATTTGCTTTATTTTGAAATAGAGCTATAAAAATACTCTTTATATTGGTTTCACTGTTGCCTTTGGCAAATGTTTTCACTGGAGATGCAGGTATCATATGTTAATGTATTTATGATGTTAAAAACAATTTTTATGTCTCTCTACTGTAGTGTATTTAATAATCAAAACAAATTTTTTTGAATTTCATTTTTATAAGATCAGCCTAACTCATGAAAAACAAACATCTTTACCCTGCTTCATACATCACTGCCAGTTGATAAGCTTCAACTCAGGGTCTGGCTATAGAATGATTTTTATCAGCAATCACTGATAATGATGAATTGGATATGAAACTGATTTTCTTCCTTTTTTCTTATGTCCTCCACCCAAATTAGGTTGACTTTAGATTGATTGTAGAAAAATAACCTAGCTTGAAAAACTGTTGTTCTTTCCTTGATAAAATACCCTTGAATGTTAACTTAGAAATAAGGTATGTTAAACTTCTGCTACAATGGTGCTGTCTCAACCATTGTGGTTTCTGAAACCTCCCAGGATAAGAGAATTCTTAACTAAAAAACTTCCGACAGTCCTTTGTGGTGGAACTAGGTTTGGTATAAATTCAGTATACAAAATTAAGAGTATTAGTGACATGTTACTTATCTTCAGTAATAATGAGTACACTTATCATTTCTTGCTTTCTACATTCAAGTATTTTATCTTTCCTATTTTATGCTAGCATTTTCCAAATGTGGCTCTTTCTTTAAGAGTCTAGCGCCTTTCTAATTTTTGACTGGGAGTTGTTGATTTTTACTTCCTACCTGCAACTATAGTAGAAGGAATAAATATATACTTGAGATGAAATAAAAAATTCATACTTGTTTTTCAAACCTCCTTTCTCATTGCCAAGCACATGAAGTCAAACCTTCCTATCACATCTGTCCTCTTTCTGATACTGATATTTCCCCAAACTGATAATTCCAAGAAGTCCTCACATGTACATCAATCACAGTATGTCATATTTGCTAATGGTGTATGTGTGTGGGTACTTATTTTATTAAGTTCTCTATACCTCTGTTCTGGCGTTCTGTTTCCCACCCCCCTTAACTACTCCAGAATCAATGACATCGTCAATGCACAATTTTGTTTTGTGGTAGATCACATTCTGGAAAGTTTAGTCCCACTCGTTTGTTCTATCAACTGAATAACATCATACCTGTGTTCTTCCTCACAAGATCAGATTTGTAAATTATTGTATGCACCTGATATTTGGCGGCACTTACCTTGGGGTAATGTTAAATTAGATATGTAAAAGAAAATAGAATAATTTGGTGGAATTAGTAAAAGGGTGCACGTTTTTTAAGGAACCTATGGGCATGTGAGCTATTCTTCAAGCGATCTACTGTAGCAGCAGCTTGGGGGCCATTAAGTAATATGCATTTCTCCAAAAATACTCTTTAGGTTGTCTGGGGTTTCTTTTTCAAACAAGCAAAGTTTTACTATATTTTCATTGATTGCTTCAAACACATCATTTAACGATTGTTTATGACGGAAAAAATATGTAAGATGCAGAACTTGCAGTATTGCTTTTTCAGTTGGGCAGTGACTATTGTCATTTGTGGTCAAATGGTAATAACAGCCAACCTTTCAATCCCTTTGGGACTGTTTCTTCAGACTGCTGTTTCTTCTGACCTGTTCATCCTTCTCTCTCTCCCAGTTGCATTTTAACTAAATAGAAACATTGTCTTTATTAGTAGAGAGAATAGATGTTTGCCTCTTACTTCCATTTCCTCTGTATTCTTTTAAATGCTACTGAAAATAATTTTGTTCACAGAAAGGATGTGTATGTTAATAGGTTTAAGCTAAGACAACTGTGATAAATGTTTTGGGATTGCATAGGGAGTATGTGTTTTGATTTCTTGATAGGAATGATCACAGCACTGTGAGTTCCAGGGTGAATAAGTGATGAGAACATCACCAAAGTGTCCAGTCCTACAAACCTGCCTTTCTACTGACAATAATTGTTTTGACTGTTGCATTCGCAGCTGTTGAAAATGGACATATAGATGTGTTAAGGCTGTTGCTTCGATATGGAGCAAATGTTAATGGATCCCATTCTATGTGTGGATGGAACGCTTTGCATCAGGCTACTTTTCAGGTAACCTGTGAATTTATTATTTCATTTCCATGTAAATTATGTGTTTTACCCTTTTAAAATGACAGTTCTATACAGTTTTTGCTTCCTACTTGCCTGTGATTTATGATGGTTAGTACAGTACAGAAAAGGCAGTCTAAATGCTAATGATCATTCTGAATAAGCCAACTGCTCTGGTAGTTCCAGCAGCTTTGGGATTCAGGGATTATCTAAGTTTTTCATATGTTGATGGCATAGTTAAGAGACCATCAGAATATTTAGGGTATAAATTGATAAGGAGCAATGACTTACTTTATTTACAGCAGTGTGTTTAGAAACTGTGCTAACTCCTTACTGCTTGGGCTAGCAAACTAATTTTGCAGGCTTTAAAAGGATTATAATTCTTAGAGATCAATGTTTCACCTGTTTAATGGGCTGGCTAAACATATAGAATAATCTCTGTCTAGTACATCCTTCCCATTGAACAATACACTTAAAAAAAAAGTTTTCCTTTACTGAAGATGAAAACACCCCAAAACACAGGGATAAGAAAACAGATACCTTCTATTTTCTTTGTTTTCTCCTGTTTAAAATATGAATCTGTGCTTTAGGAAAATGGTGAGATCATAAAATTGCTTCTTAAGAAAGGAGCAGACAAGGAATGCCAGGATGACTTTGGAATCACACCTTTATTTGTGGCTGCTCAGTATGGCAAGCTAGAAAGCTTGAGCATACTTATTTCATCGGGTAAGCTGAATCCTTTAGCCTTTGCACTGTTAAGATCTTCATTTTTAACTGTGTCTTCCTGGGAAGTACCGTTCTGGACCAGATATAAATCAGGTTGTGAAAATTTATGGTTTTATGTTAGTGGTAAATAAGAGTACATACAAGTTGATTTATAAGCCTGGTTACTAAGTGTCTATTACTAACATAATGTGATGCACAGCTACTAATTTATTTGAGGAGGAATACAACGATCTATCACAAAAGCAGGTTTATTGGCAAGTTGAATGATGGGGCTGTTCTTTCTTATGGGGACCTGAGCAGTTCCAACTGTCTAGGGTACAAGACTATATAAGCTTAATTAATTTATTAGATAGCTATTTTGTATATTAAGCCTTTGAGTTGTATGTTTTGATAAATTGTGGGATTATTTAAATGGTTTATTTGAAAGCATGTTTACGCTTTGAATATATTAATAGCAACCTAACCCTGCTAAAGGTTTCTCTGTGACAGTCATTACACATTCAGCATTACCAGAGGAGATGGTGTTGAGGTGGCATTCTTACGCTGTATGACATTTCTGTGACCGGAAACCTTTGTTATGTAAGGGCTTTCAAATTCCTCCAAACGCTGTGCACACACTCGTAGTACTAACCTGATGAACCATGGATAGTTTCGAGCAGAAGGGAAATACACCAGATTTGCTGCTAGGCAAAACATTTTTTAAAAATTCTTAGGCTTTTTATATTTGTCTATAATACCTAGGCTTTTAATAAATTGCCTCCAAATATACAAAACAAAGTTTATTTCGACAACAAAGCACATATTTTCTTATTTCTGCTTTCTTCTTACAAACCTTCAAATGTGCAAGTTGAAGTATGGAGCAAAGAAAACATTAAGTGCCAAATTAAGATACCTGTTACAAATATTGAATCTGTAAATCTTAGAGTTGAGAGGAATCTCCAAAATTATTTATTTAAACATGTACTTTTTTAGATTAAGAATCCCAGGCCCTGAGAGTTTAAGTGCCTTGCCAAAGATCTAGAAAATATTTCCTGGCAGAATGAGGCTTAGAAGCAGGCCTTCTCATGTGACTTCCTCTCTTCCTCTTCTTCTGTGTTGTATTTTCCTGAGGCTGTCCTAATTCATTTTATGGCCTCCAGTTCCATAACTTCCAATTATTAGCATGGAACTAATATTTAAAATAAAATAGGTTAAACAGTACCTTAATGATTGTCTCCTCGTGCCGAGTTTGTCTCCCAGAATGCTAAGCACCTGTTCTGTTTTGTTCCTTCCCCCCCCTCCCCCGAATAGTTATGAACAGCAAATTGAAAAGGTGTGTAGGTATATTTATCATGTAGCTATATATGTTTCTAACTCCTTAAAATGATTTTCCTTTCAGTGAATTATCTGTCATTTTTCCAACTTTCTACCTGTAATCTTATAGGGACTGGTTCCTTATTCTTTTTGATTCTTTGAAATTGTCAATCAAAATGAAACTGCTTAAAAAGGAAAGTTAAGTAGATTTCTTTCTTGACTTAGTCTTTTCTTAATATATTTAGTGTTCCCTTCTTTCTGAGGTTGACAGTACGTGAAGCATCCACCTTGTTTAAGTCGAGAAGATTCTACTTATCTGGATGTGTTGAGTGTCCAGTTAGAATTTCTGAAATTCCATCAACCCTTTAACTTAGTATTTGTGTTTTGCAGAGTTTTTACCTGTCTCAGGGCTGTGATTTATTCAAGGTGCATTTATAGAACATCCATTCAAAGAAAAAAAAATTTTTTTCCCTTGTGATGAAGGTATTTCCACTGAGACATTAGAGAAATTTAAAAATTCTCATTGTCATGCAATAACACTATACTTAGCATATTTAACATGTTATCTGTCAATGAGAAAAATTGAGGGAAATTACCTATTTTTAAAACCTTCACCAAAAGTAAGGTCACTTTTTTACATCTTAATATATTGGCATTTAAGTAATTGATTAGTTTTGTTCTTTATTTTGTAATGTTTATTTTTGAGAGACAGAGAGAGAAGGAGCGCGTGCTGTCATGTGGGTGGGGGAGGGACAGTGGGAGGGAGGGAGAGAATCCCAAGCAGGTTTGAAGCAGGGGTCAAACCTACGAACCATGAGATCTAACTTGAGCCAAAGTCAGAAGTCCAGACGCTTAACCGACCTAGCCACCCAGGCGCCTCAGTTTTTGTTCTCTGAAAGTCTGCTCAGAAACCATTTAAGTAGACATTTTCTCTTTCATTATAAGGCTCTAAATGCAGTGGTCATGAAGGAAAAGGATATAATGAAAAGTATAGTTAACATTAGTTTTAAGGTATGGCCACAATGTATGTCATATCTGTGGGGATTTTTTTTTTTCATAAATCTTAGCGTGAATTGATTAATGGCATCTATAAAGTCTTATAACGTACGTTTTTCTTATCTTTTTCTGTAATAGTCAGATGTTATCCATTTTTGATGATTTGTATTTTCCACTTTTCAGTGATTACTTACTGGACCCACAGAGTGCTTGCTGGAGGACAGATTGGAATGAAATGAATCCTTCATTGCATAAGATTTTTGTTTTAGCTTAAAAATGAATTCTAAAATGTTAATCACTTGTTTTCTTGTTAACATAAAAGCAAAAACAATTTAAAATGATTACCAACAAGTTTGGAAAATCAGTATGTTTATACAATAGCGTCCACTGGGGTTGGAACTATTGTACTATAAAACCCTTTTAAGACAGCTGTTTTGAAATTTATGTTAATTATCATTTAAAAAAAAATAAATTAAGATTGCCTGTTACATGTTGTTATCCTCTATTAGGTGCAAATGTCAATTGTCAAGCATTGGATGAAGCTACTCCCTTGTTCATTGCTGCTCAGGAGGGCCACACAGAATGTGTAGAGCTTTTGCTGTCCAGTGGGGCAGATCCTGATCTTTACTGTAATGAGGATGATTGGCAGTTACCTATTCATGCAGCTGCACAAATGGGCCATACAGAGTAAGTAGTAAAACAGAAAATAAAAATAGTCTCGTAATTAAAAGGCGGCAAGGAATAAATCTTCTGAGCCTGTTCTTTTATCTTAGGCAAACTCCTTGGTATTTTCTCTACCAGCCTGCTGTATGATTAGAGCCACCCCCATATCTGTCCTCCGTGCCATCCCCAGCTCCTCTTAGCCTTACACTTTCCTAGTGTGAACAGAATGGCTGGAGATGGAGCCCTGGGGCATCCTCAGGGTATTAAGACTTTCCTCTAATTTCTCAAGCTGTGGCCATACTCTGCTGCTCTGCTCCGGTTTTATTCCAGGTGTCTTTAGTTAACAATTTGATGGCCTTATTCGATGTTTCCTGTTTGACCCCAGGAAACTTTTGAGTGTGTGACCCTTCTTGGGTCGAGTCTTTCCTTTGTGTGGGCTAAGGAGTTCTCCCCATCTTGAACCCTGTGACTGGACCTTCTCTTTAATCTCTAATCCAACTTGGTACTTTGCCTGCCCTACTTCTGTTACTCTTCTTCCTTAGTCAGAAGTTCTTATGAAATTTTTCTGGAGAAAGAGACTTAAAGAAAGTTGGAACTCCCTAAAATTAGGGGTTCCAGGAATCTTAGAAGAGAATAACCTGGTTATACCTCTGAGAATATGGCAGCCTGTCTTAACATAAATTGGCAATGAATAGTTTTAAAAAGTGTATGTTTAAACTCTTTAGAGTCATAATTTAAAATAGTGGTTTTGTAGTTGTTCATATTATTTTTTTATTTAAAAAAATTTTTTTAACGTTTATTTATTTTTGACAGAGAGAGAGAGAGAGAGAGAGAGAGAGAGAGAGAGAGAATGAGTGGGGGAGGGGCAGAGAGAGAGGGAGACCCAGAATTCGAAGCAGGCTCCAGTCTCTGAGCTGTCAGCACAGAACCTGACGCGGGGCCTGAGCTCATGGACTGCGAGATCATGACCTGAGCTGAAGTCGGACGCCCAACCACTGAGCCATCCAGGCGCCCCATGTAGTTGTTTGTATTATTTAATTTAAAAAGTAATAGTGAAATTGTCATTACTTTCATATGTTTACATAGTAGGAAAACATTCTGTCATTTGGTTATTATGCCACTAGGTGGCATGGTATTTTACTATTGTACCTTGTATAATTTTTTCCAATCCATTTTTAAAACACATTTATTGAGGGACATTAAAGTGATTCTTTATTTCAACAGAATACCTAGGTTTTAAGATTTGGTGTTTTTCTTAACTCTTTCTTGTTTATTTAAACAGAAGTCTTAGATACAATTCTACCATGAGCTTTAAATTGATACCAAAACCCTCTTGGGATTTGTCCTTATTTGTTCTCAATATTGGGAATTTTTTTGTTGTAATGATTTCCTCCATAGACCACTTCAATGTAACCCCTTCTGTGAATGTAAGTACTAAAGAAAAGTAGCTTTGGAGTAACCCTGCATTTCTTTTCCCAGAAAGAGGGGGGATTTCATGGCTGACCTTATCCCTACAGATTTATTTTTAATTTTAGAAAAGTAAACTGTTAATTTTTTTCCAGCTGTGAGTCTTGGAGGTAAGTTTACAAATAATCTAAGAACTTAGGTTTTAATGATTTTCTTTAGAACTTCCTCTACTTAGCAACCAGTTTCTTTATAAATCTGCCTCAGTGTTTAAAGAGCTCATATTCTTTTCAGAAAATAGAATATTTTAGCAGAAATTCTTATTCCTTCCTCATGAAAATACTATTCATTGCATGTCACTCATCCTCTTTAAAAATTCTTATTAATTAGGAAAATAAATTTTAGTTTGTACTTTAAGGAGGAAAATTATTTATTTTCTTGATATAAGTTTGTATCTGGTATAATGAAGTTTTAAATGATCAGATCCTAAAATACCTAATAGAAAATTTGAATTTGGGACAGTACGGTGATGATGGTGGCAAGGGAAATAATTAGTGAAAAAATAAGGATAACCTGTTACATATTTACTTATAGTAACATTACTTAATTCTGTTTCAGATATGTGTAAGGACCTTTGTATAAAGCAACAATAAGGGTAACATTTTATTATCCTGTAATAATCTAATGTAGGTAGAAGACAGAAAAAGACTTTAAATCAATCAAAGGGTGACTATTAAAATAAGTGCTATAGAAATGTTGACTGCACTCATGTACATATAAAACATGAAATGCCCTAAACTTGTGTGCTTACAGAATCTTGGAATTGTTAATACCACTTACCAACCGCGTTTGTGACACTGGGCCAGACAAAGTGAGCCCCGTTTACTCTGCAGTGTTCGGAGGGCATGAAGAGTGCCTAGAAATGTTACTCCAGCATGGCTACAGCCCAGATGCCCAGATGTGCCTCATCTTTGGGTTCAGCTCTCCCATGTGTATGGCTTTCCAAAAAGAGTATGTATATTTGCTATATTTTTATCCTTTTTTGCTACATGGAGATATATTTCCAAGTGATTTTCTTTTATGATGAAACTTGAAGCTAAATTGTTAACTTAGAAAGATATGAATAACCCTCTGTGATGTACGTCGTTCCATCAAAGTACAATAAAATGAGGTGATAATGTCAGATTTTTTTCTCTTCCCTTTTTGGACCTGGATCATATTTTTATTGTAGCAACTTTACAGAATACTTTCAGTGTATTAAAGTAAATGCAGGATTTCTCTGATAATACTTAGTTATCAAAATAATTCAAGAATTAAAACATTCATTTATATGATGGATAAGGTTTCAGGATTTAATGTGTAACATGATGACTATAGTTGATAAAACTGCATTGTATAGTTGAAGTTTACTAAGAGTAGAACTTAAATTCTCTCCCCCCACCCAAAAAAAAAAAAAAAAAGGTAAACATGTAATGTGATGGATGTGTTAATTTGATGGTAGGGGGAGGATTCCTTTCACAATGTGTATATATATGGAATTACTATGTTGCATACTTAAATATCTTACGATCTTATTTATCAGTTTTACTTTAGTAAAGCTGGGGAAGAAAAAAGAATTTAAGATGACTTTATCAAATAAGACATTGTTTTTCAGGTTATTTACCACTTGAAATTTATAAAACTTGTTATGAGCCTAAAAATGAAATATTAGTTTTGTAAATATTATTGTATTTTTAGTGAATTTAGTATGTGGCACTTCTCTATATAAGTCAGGGAAATTAAATTAAAAGATCTTAAAATATTTGTTTTGCTAATCTTCCATGATCTTCTGAGGTAGAATAAATGAAGAATTACTGCTGCTTTATTAGGTTCTGACCAGTACTTGTTGATAAGACTCCTAAGGTTTTAAAATAGTAAGAATAAGGCTATGTGTAAGAAAAAAACATACTGAATAATATCTAGGGTTGATCTAGTAATGGAATAAGTTGTGCAGATAGACACTCTTGTTTTTAATGACACAGAAGAGGTTGCTTGCATACCTCAAATTCCATTGGCTCTCTTGAATTCATGATTATGGACTCCTCTCCACAATTTAATTGAAACATCTATCAAAAATTTATTTATGAAGCTTTTCAGTCAGCCATTTTTTAACATTTGCTATGTAAAATAGAAGTTCATTTTATTTATTCTGAATGTAAGCTTCCGGGTTTATACTGTGGTCTGAATATTAGGGGTTTTGGTAAATCTGAGTATCTGGACCTGCCCTATGCATAACTTTCATGATTTCATAGTAGTTCGTTGTGTACCTCTCCAAGTTTTGTCTTTAAAACATGTCTAGTTTTTCTAAAGGAGGGCTGCATTGATGACTTTAGTTATTTCACTTATTTTTCTCTATATGTATCTAACTCTATTTTTTTATTAGGTCAGAATTGAACTTTAAAATTTTTTTTAATGTTTTCATTTCTTTTTGAGAGAGCATGAGAAAGAGAGCGTGCACACGAGTTGGGGAGAGGCACAGAGAGGGGGGTGGATGGAAGATCCAAGCAGGCTGTGCACTGACAGCAGTAAGCTCGATGTGGGGGAAATGACCTTTTAAAAAGATTATATCAGAACATAATGGTTTTGGATAGTTTTTATGTGTGCTTGTCCAATATAATGATAGTCTTTTCTGGCCTTCATTTTACCTTTTGGAGGAATAGCAGCTAAACTTATGCCTCATCAGCTTCTAAGTATAGTTTGAATTAAACCATATGACATAGTGCTAATGTTAACCCTCAAACACCTTAAAATTAATGTTTTTCTGGCCTGAGGAATCAGGAAGGTTGAACCCCATGGGAAAGACAGGGTGAGGGGAATTCTGGAGAAGAGAGAGCTGAAGGAAGGGTATCCTCTGATTCTCTGCATATGTCCTGAGTTCACCCCGCTCTTTGAATGACAGATAGACATTGTTGTAAACAAGATTTAAACTGTCACCCAAAGTCTCAGAGTAACCTCTGGGTGGCACATTTTGTGGGACCAGACCCAAAATAGCATAACAAAGTCTTTGAGAACTGAACTTCTACAGAACTGTGGTCTGTAGAAGGCAAAGCCAAATTGCAGTCTGTAACTAAGCAGGTCATATGCCTGCCAAAATAAACAAGCAAAAGTAAGGATTATAATACAACAATAGCATCACAATGTCTAGGATACAGTTTAAAATCTCTTGACATGTAAGTATACTATGACCAATTCTCAAGGGAAAGGAATGAACAGGCATCAAACTGGGATAATTTAGCTGTTGGAAATATAAAGGAATTGAAAGCAGCTATCATAGTGTAGTATTTAAGGTAAATACACTTGAAATAAATGGAAAGGTAGAAATTCTCAACTGAGAAATAAAAACTATGAGAGAAGAACCAACTGGACATTTTACAACTGGAAAATACAATATCTGAAATGAAAATTTCACTGCATGGGTTCCATAGCAGAATGGAAGAGGCAGAGGAAGGGGAAGGAGTCAGTTAATTTGAAGATAAACCAATAGAAATTATCCAAATGGAAGAAGAGAGAAAAAAGATTAGGTGAAGTAGAAAAGGACAGAGCCTCAGAGTCCTGGGGGATGACATCAACAGAGTGACATTAATGTCAGTAGAGTCCAGAAGGAGAGGAGAAAGAGATTGCTGTAGAAAAATTATGTGAACTAATAATGGCCAAAAGTATCCCAATATTGGATCAAGGTATGCATTTTTAGATTTAGAAAGTTTAGTAAACTGATACAGGAGAAAGCCAAAAGAAAAAAAAAAAAGAGCATGCTCAAAAAACAATTGAACTGCTGAAAACTAAAAGTGAAGAAGCATCAGAATGATGTATAGTGGTACTTGATCACAGACATGAACTAACATCCTTTGTTTTTGCTACTTTTGGAAATTTTGCTCTGTGAAGTGGCCCTATAGGCCACAATTGAAATCTGGTTTTGTGGCTTTAAAAAAGGGCTTATCAGCTTTTTTTAACCCCCGTATGGGAACTTGTAATTGAACCAAATGTATTCTTAATTAGTAAGGTAGTTTTTTTCAGTGAGAAAAGTCATTGGAAGGTATTACTTGTTAGTCTATAGGGAAAAAGCTATACCATCAAAATACCTGTTTTATAAGGGTGCATTCTCCTAGTCTTTCTAATTGACTTTTCATTTGTTTGCCTGCAACCCATGGCAATAGACTTAATTGCCGTAAAGATGTTGAGACATCTTTGCCACTATTACCTACTTTGTGGAGAATTTAATTGAAGGGGAAGCCTTTCCCAAGGGACTAAATCTGAAAGATGGTAGCCTCATAATCACCTATGCTTGCATTTAATGTGTGTATATAAAGGAGTTGACCTGAGTATAGTACATTGCACAATTTTTGGCACATAGTAAAAAAAAATACCATGGTTAATTTCTTCTCCTTGCCATCCTCCATTTAGCTAGAAGACGATATCAATTAAATTTTAATATCTATACTACATTTATATTAGCTAATTAACATCTGTTAGTTTGCATGTCAGTCACTGTACATGTAATGTGAGTATCACTTGATTATTTTGGAACTCCATATAGAACTTTGCTGATCATGCAAGAAAACTGTCATTCTCACAGTAGGTTTTGTTTTAGTATATCAAGAGGACAGCATAGCCATCTAGGAAAAAAAATCAAAATTGAAAAATGTGTTAAGTTGTGGTTATTTCTTTCAATAAGTATGCATCTTAAAATTTGGATTCTTGGGGGCATCTGGCTGGCTCAGTTGTAAGAGCATGCTACTCTTGATCTTGGAGCTGTGAGTTTGAGCCCCATGTTGGGTGTAACGATTACTTAAAAATAAAATCTTCAAAAAAATTGGATTCTCTGTAGTCACACACCTAAAATTAATTAAATTAATTAGAATTACCATTTAAAAAGCAAGGATAGTTGAATATAGTTTTTATTTAAAATAACTATTATGTGCTTTTGTTCTATATTGAAGCTATGAACTTCCTTTATCCTATTGATCAACTATTAATAAGAACTTGAGTTTTGGTCGCAAAAATGGTAGCAGAGAGCTTGAAAGACTATATTTAGTGAAATTAATTATTATTAGATATTCAAGTTTTCAGAGATTGGTTAAAAGGTAAGTTTAGTGGCATAAGTTTTGAAATTTTATTTTTATAGTAGCCATATGTTTTTATAATAATGTTAGTTTGGTATAAAATCAAAAGATTTACTCAACACTGACTTTAGTAATAATGAGTCAGAAACTTGTTTTCACATGTGTGTGTTTGACATACGGAAATTTAGTATTTGTGGCCCTTCTTGCACTATTGGCCTGTTGTGCTTTTAGTAAGCTTTTGTCTCCTTTTGCAAATAGTACAATGAACATGGAAAGGTGGTGAAAATAATAAATACAAATTATGGCTCTGGGTTTTATGTTTTCCCTTCTTTATGGTTTTATTCAGCCAAGTTAACTTTTCAGCTCAGGATTCCGAGACATTTTTGTTCTGTCTCCCCTTGAGACGGTGAGCTTCCGCAGTGATCTTTAACTCTCCTCACCACTATGAGGCATGATGGAAAGGTGTCTCCTGCACCACTGTACAAAAGCAGTCCTTGTCCTTTTGGGCTAAAAAGTTAACAGCTGCAGTGACATGAAAGCCAGTCTTTCAAGAGCATAGCTAAGTAGTTCAATACAAATGAGAAAATACAAGAAAAAGACTCTTTTAACTGGAATGGGTAAAGGAGGAGGGAAGCTGAGAAATTTCAGGACAGTTTGAACACGTGTTAATGCCTTTTGTATATGACTGTAAAACATGACCATGGCTTAACTGACCTGATTTTGTCTTTCTTTTTTTTTAAATTTTTTTTTTTTTTAACGTTTATTTATTTTTGAGACAGAGAGACAGAGCATGAACAGGGGAGGGGCAGAGAGAGAGGGAGACACAGAATCTGAAACAGGCTCCAGGCTCTGAGCTGTCAGCACAGAGCCCGACACGGGGCTTGAACTCACGGACCATGAGATCATGACCTGAGCCGAAGTTGGACGCTTAACCGACCGAGCCACCCAGGCGCCCCTGATTTTGTCTTTCTAATTGATGCTGATTATTGTTATCCCATTAGTTTTATAGAAATTGTGTCCATTCTCATCATCATATCACACATGGGTACATCAGGCAGGACCTAATATCTTCATTTTGTTTTCAGCTGATGGCTGAAACTTACTATATGACCTTTTGACAATTCAGCTAATAAGTTGGTTAGATGTTTTGTTGGCTAATTGGACATAAAATGCTGAACATGTTTGCCTGTTTCTATTTCCTTAAAATAAGTCTTGTTAACATGTTGAATTTCCTTTCATTGTACTCCTGTCATCAGGGCACTACTTCTGTACACATTTTTCAATTTCAAAGAGCAGAATGATGGAAAAGGTACAACCCTAAAAATAAGGCCTAGACGTTTTGTTTTGTTTTGTTTTTTTAGTTCTGTTGATTTTTATTGTCTATACAATGTGCAGTCTCTTAAGGTGGCATAGTTATTTCTTGATATTTGTGTTAAATAGGATGGACTATTTCTTTTTAATCTCTATGCTCTTCCAGAGTTTTTCCAATTCTTCATCAGGGCTTGAGAGAGAATTTAAGTGTTAAGGGAATTATGTGCATATGTCCATGTAATTTATATTTTAACCTAAGTTTATGTAAACCTTAGGGCCAATTGTTGCTCAATGATATGTGGTAATCAAAGTCATAGCATGGAAGGTGCCTGTGTTTCTGGAGCTTATACACCTACTTAAGAGGTTTTCTACAAGCTCAGGGCATGCTGATAAAGTTTTATGATCATCTACTTCACTTTGTGTTTCTTATTTACCATATAAATGGTAGTTTTGTTAGAAAAGGGTCTGTAATGTAGTACTAAGCAGTCACATAAGCTTTTAGGAGGGCTCTTGTCCTGACACAAGGGTGAGAAGTTTAGACCTGGGTTTTCCAAAGTGTGTTTTGTACAGTACTATTTCTATAGATCATTAGATATTGCATAGGACACAGGGGGTTTCCAGACACACAAGTTTGGGAAACAAAGGGGTAAGCAATGTTAAGTAAGTTTTTTTCCGTGAAAGTCTTCTAATATTTTTTCTTATGGTGATGTCTGTGAAGTCCTAAAGAAAGGAGGGAATCTACACAAGTTTGAAACAGGACAACCTTATGTTTACTATAAATATACCTTTGTTCCTGTGTTTATAGACTTTTTGGGCATTTTAAACTCTCTTTATTATGCTTTTTTCAGATTAATGATTGGACCTGTTTAAAAAAATTTAACTGAGTAAATTTGAAGATCTTTTTAAAAAAAGTTGTTTTTTTGTTTTTTTGTTTTTGTTTTTTTTTAGAGACAGAGAGCTGGGGAGGGGCAGAGAGAGAGGGAGACAGTAAATCTCAAGCAGGTTCTGTGCTGCCAGCTCAGAGGCCAACGCAGGGCCAAAATCAAGAGTCGGAAACTTAACCAACAGAGCCACCCAGGCGCCCCATATTTGAAGATCTTAATTGGCTTTATTAAACAATTCACGAATCGGGTAGCATCCCATCTAGCAAGGAGAAATCTCCCCTGAGCTAGATAAAAGAAAGGTTTTTAAAGGCAGCTGGAGGGCATAAAAAGAGGAGACAGGAATTTATTAGCAAGTAATACATTGTTTAGGCAAGGTTGCCCTCTTAAGGAGATGGAAGGGGCCCATCAGTAAATTTCCTAATATTGACCAGGAAATTCCGTGTTGACTGGTTAAGTCATATTCCTTAGGGAGTTTAAACTGCACTTATGTTAGGTCTTAAGCCTTGGTTTACTGACTCAGGGCCTTAACCCGGGTGATGCCATGTGGGGCCTGTGATTTTCTCACTTAACAGACCTATTTCTTTAATTTTAAAGATATTTCTTCTGAAATGTAGCCGGAGGTTGAAGAAGACATTTTTGGTGTTTACTTTGAAAATGTAGGGGCGCCTGGGTAGCTCAGTCGGTTAAGCGTCCGACTTCGGCTCAGGTCATGATCTTGTGGTCCGTGGGTTCGAGCCCCGCGTCGGGCTCTGTGCTGACAGCTCAGAGCCTGGAGCCTGTTTTAGATTCTGTGTCTCCCTCTTTCTCTGACCCTCCCCTGTTCATGCTCTCTCTCTCTCTGTCTCAAAAATAAATAAACATTAAAAAAAAAAAAAAAGAAAATGTAACTAGCATACTTTTATGTATTTATTTTCTAGCATACTTTAAAAAAATAAGTTCATCCTATAGTTCTTTCTTTCCTGGCTCCACTGTGGGAGCCATTGGAAACATTGGGGTTCAGAGCCAATGGCCAAGAAAGAATTCTTGAGACATCTTCTTCTGCCCGCTGGTACTATCCCCATACTACAATAAAAGCCACCTTTAATTGCACCAAAACGCCGCAAGAATTCTTTCTTGGCTGTCAGCTCTGAACTCCAATATTTTCGCATCATAGAGTATATAGAGTTTCTCAAATATTTTCAATATGGAGCCTTTGTCATATAGATCATTTCCAGGATTTAGTGGTCCATGGAATATACTTTGGGAAACAGGTATGGGCTTAAAATATTCCCCAATTTCATTTAACTATTTTATTAAGTGTTCAGTTTTCGTAATAGTTGGAGGAGACATATTTCATGTATTTGCCATGCCATATTCACCGGTTAGATTTTGGTGTGGAATTATGCCAATTCTGCTAGTTATTAGCTTTGTGTCTAAGCTTCAGTTTTGTATCTAGACTACAGATAATAATAGAACTTAACTTCTTAGGGTTGTTGTGAGGATTATGGCAAATCTTCCACATAGCACATTTAGCACACTGGCTGGTACTGAATAAATACTCACTAAAATTTGTTATTATAAGGAATTGTGTGTGCAAATGTTCCTGCCACATTTTAGAGATGGATGGTTTCTCTTTTGGCCTTGTTTCTCAAGGTGCTATAAGGTGCTATAATATAGCTAGGTGCTATATTGAAATTTTAATAGGAAAGCCACTAATTGTTTTGTAGGTTTTTTTCTAAACAGAAAATGGCTAGAGAAGCCATCTGTAGCACTTAATCTAGTAGCTTGCATTTAGGGCTTTCATTTACCTTTGTATTCTGTAGCAAAAATATGTTTCTTTAAGAGCTAAATCATTAAGAGCTAAAGTATCTGTGGTTAGGCTATTGATGGTTTCAAAGCTTTTGAGGGAAGAGTTCAACCAGTCCCTGAATTGCACATGTAAACACTCATGCCTCGAAAATTGCCAGGCTTCTGGAGAATTATACATCCCATTTGTAGTGAGGCAGTTTCTTTACCTGCATATATTGGAACTTGTTCAACAGTCCATGTGTATAGTGGAATCAGCAAGTAATAACTGCAGGCAAAATAACGAGAGCCTAGTCAAACGAGGTCGAGGTGGTTGAAATAAATTGGTGATAACTGTTTAAAACCGTCAGTCAGAAGTATATCCTTTAGCATTTCTTGTAGTGCAAGACTGTTGGCGACAAATCTGTCAGGTTTCCTGTATCTGAAAAGAACTAGAGCAAAAAATACATACATACAGGACTGTTTTCAAGAACAATGATATGAATGATGGACTTCTTATCAGGAACAAATAACAAGATGGTAGACAGGCAAAAAAGTTTTTAATTTTTATAAAGAAATTTTGGAATTATTAATTTGTCTTTTCTAATTGCTGTGTAAATAACTAAAAGTAAAGCAAATGCCATTTAAGGTTTTAACTAAAGAAAAGCACAAATTGGAGATTAAACAGCATAGATTTATGAAAATATGCAGGGGTTAGGTGACATTTTACTTATGTATTTGTTTTTTTAACTGCTTTTAAAACCTCATTTCAAGTTCTAGACATTAAGTCCTTAGAAGGAGTTAGTTTCATATAACAGTGGTTTAAACATTTTATACTTGTTTTATCAATAATTTTTATGCCTCTTATTTACTCAGGTTCTATGATACTGTGATTAATGAAATATTATTTAATTATAGTTTAAAATAGGATTAATGCCAATTTCAAAGGGAGAATAATTTTATTACATATTTTCTTTCACAGTTGTATACATAATGAACATACATGTTTACTAAGTTTTGTTACAATTATAGCATAAACAATTTAAAATTTTTTTTAATGTTTTTTATTTATTTTTGAGAGAGAAAGAGAGCAGGGGAGGGATAGAGAGACAGGGAGAGACAGAACCTGAAGCAGGCTCCAGACTCTGAGCTATCAGCCCAGAACCCAACGCAGGGCGAACCCATGAACCACAAGATCATGACCTGAGCTGAAGTTGAACGCTTAACTGACTGAGCCATCCAGGTGCCCCAACATAAATAGTTTTTAAAATGTGGTCTCAAAACCACCATGATTGCAGTTTTTGATGACCATATCATATTTTGTACTTATTTGCTCCTCGTTAAACGTTTAGGTAATTTTCTTTTAAAAGTCCATTATAGAAAAAATAAGTCTGTTGTAGATAATACTGTCGTTAATATATTTTGCCAATAGGATATAATTTCTTTTTTATTTTGTCTTGGATAAATTCCTAAGATATGTATTTATTCTATTCTATTCTATTTGGTTTTTTGTTTCTTTATTATTTAACTTGGCTCCACACCCAGCATGGGGCTTGAACTCATGACCCTGAGATTTCAAGAGTTTCATGCTCTACCTACTGAGCCAGCCAGGCACACTATGCTGTTTTACTTTACATAAAATTTTATTTTACAGATACATGTACGGTGCTAGTGTTGTGTGCCAGAAAGTTTATGCAATTTGTTCAGAATCCCATAGCTACTAAGTAGCTGAACAGGCTGGCTCCAGAGTTTGTGCCCCTATAACTTGCCGTGATATCTCTTTGATACATCTTGCCAATTAGCTCTCTTGGAAAAGGATTACACTTATTTTCATTCAGTTTTACCACAATTTATCAGTCTTGGATGATACATTTAAAAAAAAAACCAATTTAATAGGTATAAAATGATATATATATATATATATTTTTTTTTTTTTTTTTAACGTTTATTTATTTTTGAGACAGAGAGAGACAGAGCATGAGCGGGGGAGGGTCAGAGAGAGGGAGACACAGAATCTGAAACAGGCTCCAGGCTCTGAGCTGTCAGCACAGAGCCCGAAGCGGGACTTGAACTCACGGACTGCGAGATCATGACCTGAGCCGAAGTCAGCCACTTAACCGACTGAGCCACCCAGGCGCCCCAGATATATATATTTTTCAAAATTTGCTTATTTTTGAAAGAGAGAGAACCTGAGCAGGGAAGGTACAGAAAGAGAAGGGGACAGAGGATCTGAAGTAGGCTCTGTCTCACAGGGTCTCTCCTGTCCCCAGTGCAGGGCTCAAACTCCTGAACTGTGAGATCATGACCTGAGCTGAAGTTGGATGTTCAACCGACTGAGCCACTCCAATGCTCCTAAAATGATACACTTTTATTCTGTAGAAGTACTTGATAGAGAAGATTAATTTAAAGATATAAAACGAAGTTAAATTTTTGTTCGTAAAAAAGCTTTCCTTGTTTTTACCATTATTAATTTAAAAGTAAAAGGGAAATTGACTAAGGCTATTGCTAAAGGAAATGGTATATTGGAAATTCCTAGAATGAGTTTTCTGTCTTTAGGGACTGATGACATTGTTTATGAACTTGGCTTAGTAAATATTTTGTTGTAGATACTTAATTGTACAAAAATATCACAATTTGAGAAGAGTTTTCTGTTTGTCAATGGTAACTTTTAAATTATCTACTTAAGATGAATTTTTAAAATTCTAAGGACACTGCCTGTTCATAGCTGAAAATTAAAAACCATGCAGGAGAGTGTAAATTAAAAAGTAGAATACTCCCTTTCCCCTAGTTCTCTAGTCCCAGTTCACTAGATATGTGAAGGGACTACAGATGAGAGCCCCCCAAAATGTATCACTTTGGCGTTAAGATTATTTTGAGTTAAAAGTAATAAAAACCCAACAGAGGCAGGAGAAGCTCTCTGCCTCCCCCAGTGACTGCCTAACTTTACATGGGAAACAAGAGCCTACAACAACAGGAAGAGAGCTATTAGACTATTAACTATTTGCAAGAATGTTTTTCATATGAAAGTCTAACTTGTCTTCTTTTTTCTTCTCTTTCTTTCTTTCTTTCTTTCTTTCTTTCTTTCTTTCTGCTGGAGCTGCGAGTTTTTTGGAATTGTGAATATACTTTTGAAATATGGAGCCCAGCTTAATGAACTTCACCTGGCATACTGCCTGAAGTATGAGAAATTTTTAGTATTTCGCTACTTTTTGAAGAAAGGTTGTCCATTGGCACCATGGAACCATATTTCTGAATTTATAAGTCATGCAATTAAAGCACAGACAACATATAAGGAATGGCTGCCATCTCTCCTGCTTGCTGGCTTTGACCCACTGAATCTACTCTGCAGTTCATGGTAAGAAGTCCTACCATAGTGAAGCTTTGGAAAAAAGCTTTTCCTTTTGGAATGAATATACTACCTTCAGTTTCTCCCAATTTCTTAAGATTCCCATTTGGGAGGAGAGAGAGAGAGAGAGAGAGAGAGAGAGAGAGAGAGAGAGAGAGAATGAGAATGTGTGCGTGTGTTTTGGTGTGATGGCTAGGTTGGGGTGAAGGAGTTGGGGGGCTACTAATAGATTGAATGTAAGAGTCCTGGAAAAGGTAAGAGGTGGAAGGGATTAGAAATGGATGAATGCCAATGAATTCTTTGGACGGGGGCTATTTCTTCTACTTAGGCCATCTCTCATGCTCTTATGCCTGTGACAAAATGGTTGTAGCTGCTTTGGAGATTTCTGTTATCCTTTCATCTACCAGAGGGAATACTCTTGTCCTGTAGCATCTTGTGTATTTGAACTTTGTCTCCTTTAATGTAAATACTGATTTCTGCAGTAGCTGATAATATATGAAAGTTGACTCAGGGTTTTTCTTGGATGAGAAGAGAAAACTGTTTCTTCCAGCCTTTAGCTTTTACAAAAGTTGTTTGTATCTAGGTGGAGCTGAGAAGGTGATTGTAGCAATGAAATAACTCTGTTGGCCTGTAATTCAAGTCAAATGAGAAAATAGAATAAGTCTCCAGGAAAATAGAGGACATGGGTATTGTATAAAATTCCAATGAAACATCTCAATGTCCTCATTTTTGTGCCTTGAAAGTCATCATTCACTAAAATAATGTTTAGACAAATACTAAATTTTGCATTTCAGCAGAAAGTTGCTTTGATATCTTATTAAATTGGGGTTTTTCTTTGGAAAACAGGTCTTCTTTGTGGTTCATGCAGGGAACAGTAGTGTTCCCTACTTGTACATTGTTTGCATTTCTGGAGACTCCCGTCTTTCACTCGGTGGCTTCTCTGTCTGCATGTGGTGAACAGGTCTCTATCTGGCAGATCTCACCGACTCACCTTTTTATGACATCTGTCAATATATAGAATTCAGGAATTTTTACTAAGTAGAGGTTTTATGCTTCGGCCTGTCATCCCTTTTGATACCAAGTGTTTTACATAATGAGGTTTGTAAGGAAAAAGTGCTTTCTGGGAGGTTGTTTGAGGAACATAGAAGTAAAGGCAAAGTTCAGGTACACATTCCGATTCCCAGTTTACTTTTTGTTTATAGCTTACAAGTTGAGTGCCTGGTTGTATTTACTCCTTTTCCCAGCAGCTGATTAATATCCAGTTGTCTGTCAGATACTCATTGTTGGAATTCTCTCTATACCTTTTCAATACAATTTCACAAAAATCCATTGTATTTTTTAAATAATTGAATGAAATATAAAGATTATTGACAATTCATTGAGAAATCACTGATTTTTAAAAATTCTTATTTATTTTTTATTTTAGAGAGTGTGCAAGCTGGGGAGAGAGGCAGAGGCAGAGAAAGAGAGAATCTTAAGTAGGCTCCATGCTGAGCATGGAGCCTGATGCAGGGCTTGATCCCCCGACCCTGAGATCATGACCTGAGTGGAAATCAAGAGTAGGATAGTCAATCGACCGAGGCACCCAGGTGCCCTGAGAAATCACTGATTTTTAAAAGTTATTCATATATGCATATTTGTGTTAAATCTCCTTTATATGTGCGTGCGTGCGTGTGTGTGTGTGTGTGTGTGTATGTGCACATGCGCAGACACACAAACCACTAAGATAGAAACACTTGCTAAGGAATGCTGTATCTAGCTATTAACAAAGTTATTTAAGTGTTCTTAACTATTAGCTTACTGAATTTTGTGGTTGTGTCAGGCTCCTGACAGCTAGCCGCAGTTGCCTCTCACTATTCTAAGATTCACTCCCCAACTGCTGCTATAAATTCAGTCCAGCACGTGGGGCAGCTGTGGACAGCCCTGACAGTGTGTCCTTAGGGCACCTCCCCTCTTCTCAGCAGTATTCTTTGTGTTCTTCCTCTGAAGGTACTGACTCTGTAGTACTTGTCTGTTACTTTTAGCCTTCATACTCCCTTGTGGTTTCTAGTTTCTTTCTTTAACCAACACTTAGAATATGGCCTGACACAAGTAAGCACTATTTTAAGTTCTTTACTGTATTAATTCATTTAATATAAAATACAGTGGATACTATTTTCCTTATTTTGCAGAGAAGCAAATTGAGGCCCAGAGTGTTTAGCATGCTTGCTCAAGCTGACACAGCTAGTAATTTACTAGTACTAGAGTTTATCCTGTAATGTGGCTGTCCTGTAGTGTGGCTCAAGTTTGTCTTTCTAACCATTGTGCTATCCTGCCTTTGCCCTGTGTGTCCATATGGATACTGTAGTTACATCACTGAATTTCAAGTTCCTTAATCCCTTGCGTAACCTAGGGGATGTATATGTGCCAGCTTTTCTTGCTCCTTCTTACTCATAAATTAGCAAGTACCTATAGGGGGAAAAATTAAATGTTGCCTCTTTTCCTTTCCTCCTCAGCCAACTTCCTAGAGGGCTGGGAGAGGGAATTACTTAAGTTAATTCTCCCAGAAGGATTTGTAAAATACACTCTTCCATCCCCAGTCCGGATACAGGACCCTCCCCCTCCCCATGTGAATAGGCCATGTAAGAATTTTTCTGTTGTATTTGTTGATATCTCTCTGTGTGCTATATATATTGAATGTGTTGGGCTAGAAAAGAGTTGAGAAACAGTACACTACAAATTATTTTGAAGTAAATTGTAAAACTTTCAACTGTCTGGAGGGAGAATGCCAGTTATATATATGTTACTCCAAAGGAGTAACTTCAGTCACTTTATATTCATTAGAAAAATACAATGGAAAATTTCACTTTAGCAATGAAAATGCTTAACATGGTCAAATTTTTGTTCACTGATCTTTTATTGAGTGGATAAAGCTACTGTTTATGCTGAATATGATAAATGTTTTGCTTTCTTTGATCAAATTTACATTCAAAGAGCTGTTTCAAGAAAAATTCTCCCATAAAAATTCCAGTATGTTGTTAAAGTGGATTTTGGTTGTATCTTATTTATATCACATGTAAGTCTGTTGCTTAATCTTTGTCATGTAAATTATAAATGTCTTTCCTAGTATTGCTTGCCTTAAACAGTTTTAAAAATGTATCTCACTGAATAATTGCCTGTCACAATATAATCTACAGAGTTGAAATATTTTTTCAACTTTGAATGCAAGACTAGGTCCCCTCCCTACCCTTGCCCAAATGTAATGGGTGAATAATAGGAAGTAAATGTCATCTGTGCATTTAGTTGATTAACTGTCACTCGTTTATGATTGTACAACTGCTTTGTACAATGTAATGGTCAATGTAGTACACTAACAATACATTTTTAGTGGCATTATCAGCATTGGTAGAATCAACTCACCATTATATTAACTAAAGCTGTATAAACAGATTTATTTCTCGTGTGTGTGTTTAGATAACTGCATAAAAATGACTTTTTGTTTGGTCATAGTGAGACTTAAAGCACACTTAAGCAGAAAAATGAAATCATTAAAAAAGAAATAAGGAGCCAGAATTAAGTAACCTTTGTTGTGGGGTACTAGCAAGTTAAGGAGATTGTTTGCCTTTGAGTATATTGTACCATTTAATGTATTCTCAGTATTTCTTGATAAGTTGTGATTTTACTGAGAGCTTCCTAAGACATAAAATGTTTTCCCAAAGCATTTTGTGCTACACTTCTTTCTTATGTATGCTTGCATATTGGAGAATTAAGAATTGGGGAAATGATTTTCATACTCCCTAGTCCTTCATTTCAAGGACACTTTGACTCTGAATTACAAAATATAAGTTGTCTTTGAGATGACAAGTTGAGAGTATTATTCAGTTTCTTTCCTTTCCTTCTATTTTTTCCCCTTTTTTTAGTTCTTGCTCAGTAACATCTTTAAAAAAGCAACCTTGAAAGTAATTTCTGAAGTAATTACCAGAAGCCCTAATCATTTTATTTTCCTTCCAACAATGCAATATTGCAGGGGAGTATTTAGTTGAGTAATGGGTAATCTTGTAACAAGGTGGGTAATCTTGTTAGAATTTGGAGTTCTCTTTAAGATGTGACTAAATTTCGGGGTGCCTGGGTGGCTCAGTCAGTTAGGCAATTGACTTCGGCCCAGGTCATGATCTCATGGTTCGTGTGTTCGAGCGCCGCATCAGGCTCTGTGCTGATGGCTCAGAGCCTGGAGCCTGCTTTGGATTCTGTGTCTCCCTCTCTCTCTGTTCCTCCCCTGCCCGTTCTCTGTCTCTCTGTGTCTCTCAAAATAAATAAATATTAAAAAAAATTTTTTTAAGATGTGACTAAATTTCATGTGCACAATGTTTTAAGGCCTACAAAAATGCAATATTGAAAATTTCAATCCAGTTTTAGTAATATCAAATATTTGTGCAACATTTTATACTTTTCAAAGTATGTTTACTGTATTGTTTCATTTTCTCAAATATTCTCCTGAAATAAGTTAAGTATTATTTGCATTTTTGAGACTGTGGTCTAGGGCTTGAAGAATTTAGGCAATATGTTTGTAAGTAGTAGAGGTGGTATTAGAAACCAGAACTTTTCTTAGAACAGTGCTCTGTCCAGTAGGATTCAGGTGCTTATAAAATCTGGGGAAGACTCTTTTGGCTGGGTTGGTCGAAAATTCAGTATTATTTTGAAATACTAGAGGGAGAACTTGTTTCTCTTGAACACTTTTCAGTCCTTAAGGACAAAAGTTGTTTTAGTACATCTTTTAGAACTGACTATACAGTGCGGAAGGTTCCTACGGGGTAACAATTGCCCATCCCTGGGAATTGGACAGAAACAAGCCATCTCTCCCATATACTCAGTTGAGTGATAGCTTTGGGTGTTTTGGGCTTTATCCTTTTAGGACTGTTAAGTTGTGTGTCTATTAGGATGACCACTTGAGGTGTTGATAGCAAGAGATTCCAGTGGGAAGAGATAATTGACAAATCCACTGGTGATACTGGTGCCTCTCTTTTTCTTACCTCTGCTGCTGAGGAATGGGAAGGAGAATTCCTGTCCTCTACAGAAGTAGAGATTCTCTTGTCATCTAGTGGACAAGGACACACACAGTCCATTCATTTTCTTGTAGGAACCTGTAAATGATTATTTATATCCATTGAACTTACCTCCAGTTACATGAATGTTTTCTGTGCCCCAGTTTTCGCTCTTCCTGCTATACTGAAATGTTGCAAGAATAACTAAGTGGTGTTTGTTTTCAGGATGAACCCTTGGCATATTTTGTGTCTGATGGTATGTTAACATCTTGCTAATACAGGATTGACTCAGTCAGTGATGACATCCTTATCTTCACTTTGGAGTTTACTAATTGGAGGACACTTCCTCCAGCTGTTGAAAAGATGATCTCCACTCGTGCCTCAAACTCGTCTCGGGCTCTGCAGCAGCATATTGGTAAGAAAGTTTGATTTTAGACACATTTCACTACTTTCTCTTCTCTTCTCTAGCTATCTTATAATTATAAGTGATCAGAGTCGTTAAATTGGGCATTGTTTGCATTTTCTTTATGTGGGGAAAGGATGGGGCTGTGGTGGTGGTGTGGTGGTGGATCATAGTAATTTTCTTCAATGAATATCTTATCTGATTTGATAAGTTTAGCCTAAGGAGCATATAAAGCAAAGCAGGTGTTTATTGATATTTTTATTTAATGGTGTCCTTTTATTTCTAGTAAGGATTATGTAAACAAAAGTGAGTCCTAAAAATGTTGTTAGTGAATATTTAGTTTGTGGGCAGAAAAATGCTAACCGTTTATTTGTTATTACCACCCTTTTTTTATACCTCTTACTTAATGCATGCCAGTGTGTTGGCACAATATAACTATCAAGGTGAGCTGGGTGAAAATTCTGTGAATTGATTGATACTTTATTATTATTTTTTAATCCTTTTTAAAAAATATTTATTTTTCAGAGAGAGAGAGTTCAAGCAGGGGAAGGGCAGAGAGAAACAGGGACAAATGATCTGAAGTGGGCTGTGCCCTGACAGCAGAAAGCCCAATATAAGGCTCACACCCATGAACTGTGAGATCTTGACCTGAGCTAAAGTCCCAGGCTCAACCTATTAAGCCACCCAGGTACCCCTGATTGATAATTTAAATGACTGTTTTAAAACAAATTCTCAACTTACTTTCACTTATTAAAAATTTTTTAAAGCTAGTTAAAAAGCATGAGTAGAAGGGGTGCCTGGGTGGCTCATTAGGTTGAACATCCGAACTTCGGCTCAGGTCATGATCTCTCAGCTTGTGAGTATGAGCCCCACATTGGGCTCTGTGCTGATAGCTCGGAGCCTGGAGCCTGCTTCGGATTCTGTGTCTCCCTCGCTCTCTGCCCTTAGCCCACTCGCATTCTGTCTCTGTCTCTGTCAAAAATAAACAAACATTAAAAAAAAATTAAAGCATGAAGTAGAAGATCTTACGCAAGGAAGCCAGCTTAAACTAAACATAATATATTGTAATTCAGATTTGGTTTACTTTAACTATATTTTGTTAACCAGATTATATGTCTAAAGCTAGGAAAATTTTTTCTTCTCTGCTATTTTTGCATGAAATGTAGCTCTTCATAAAACATGTTGAATAGGTTTTTAACAAGTGAACTTAATGCATATGTAGAAATGTGTCTTGTAATTTCTTGGAAAATTACATTTAAGTAGATTTTCTCAATCAAAAACAGACATTCAGGAAAATATGCTCTTGAACTGAGGTGTATTCAAACTCTTAGAGAGTTTTCTGTTGAAGAAAAAAGTAATCTGTTTGGAGTCTGAATGTTTTCATACAGAATTTCTTTAATGATAATGTTGGAAAACTCACTTGCATTTAATTCTTAATGTTGAGAATTGCATCTTTTACTAATTATGTATCTGAAGCAGTAGAGAACAAGTGTCTATTTAAAATAGATAGAATATGGGACAATGGATTTGGGAACAAAAGTCAAATGAGGGAGCATATGCCAAATGGGAAAATTATTGCAGTGTATCAATTAGTAAAGATATGTGAGAGTTTACTCTGAAGACTTTAACATATGGTAAGTTTGTCCAGATGAAGGTAAAAATTGTTCATGAGTGCATTACCCTCCAGTAGACTAAATCCATCAAGGGCTTCTTGTTTAATTAGGTACTAGGTAGAGCTTGGATAGGGTAATAATCATCATCTCTTAAGAGCATTCTATTTTGGCTACAGATTTGCAAAAGTCTTTCTCAGAGGTATTAATGTAGCTCATGCTTTTCTGGTCTATTTCTCTAGCCGAGACCTCTTTTCCATATATCCAACTGCCTTATGGACATCTCCCCTTGGTATCTCATATTTTGACATACCTAAAATTTGAACTTGTCATTTTTCCTACTAGTCCTGCTGTTCCTTCTGTATCCTGGCTCGAGAAGTGAAATGGTTTGGGAGTGCTAGTTACCCAGAGAGTGCGTTATCCTTGGCAGCTCTTTATTACTTGTCTCATCCATAGCAGTGGTGCCCAACAAGGATGATTTTGCTCCTGATATTTGGCAATGTCTACCAACATTTTTTGGTTGTCATTACTGGTGAGGGGGCTATTGCCATCTAGCATGCAGAGGCTAGGGATGCTGCTAAACATCCTACAATCTGCAGGACAGCCCCCACGACAAAGAATTATCTGGTTTCAGTGGTCAGTAGTGCTGAGTTTGAGAAACTCTGATCTACATTGTCTCTTGGGTTGTCTGGTTTTAAGAAGGCCTTTTATTCCTATTATGGAAAGCCTTTTTTAAACCCTGCTCTTATTGCAGGCTACTTAGGAAAAGCTTGTGTTCTTCCTCCTAGTTATATTGATCTCTCAAGGTATTCTGTATTGGTTCCTCTTCTGCAGATAATGGGAACCATAACAATATTGGATTTTAGTAGGGCTGAGGGGAAAAGATATGCCCACCTACTCAGTTGTCTGAATTTCTCTTCCGTTCTGTAGTTCAAGGCTCTCTCTCTTGATACACCCAGCTTTCCTCTTTTCCTTCAATTTTCAGGACACTCCATTCGGTATAGTGGTTAACTTTATTTGGATCTTGAGCTGCAGGACTTCCGGTGAGCAGAAGCATGGCTCATCACCAGTGAGAGTGAGCCCAGAAAAACAACTCTTTAACTACCTCTCTAAATGTATGAGTCTCGCTTTCTCTAATAATTTAACATGGTAGCAGAAACTATGTTCTCAATATATTTAATTTTTTTTTTTTGAAAAGATACTTCTTGTAGCCCAATACCTATTAGTAAGCCCCTAGATAATTTCAGCTCCCTAGCTCCTTTAGGTTTACCAGTATCTATCCCAAGGAAAAGATTTTCTCTATTTTTTTTTTTTTTCTAGGCCCTTTTCAAGTCTTTGGAATGCCATATCCTTGGTCAATATTTTCCTTTCCTTACCTTTTACCTTTTTCCTCCATAAAGAAATAGGAACTTGCTTTGGTAGTTTACAAATAAAAAAGACGACTAGTCCCTTGTTCCTCATGTTTTAATCATGAAGTTAGATTTGTCTTCAAAAAGATTTTTTTTTTTTTTTGCATCAGAAAGGAAATGTATACCAGGTACTGACTGTTTGCATCTTTAATGACAATTTTTTGTAATCATGTGCCTTCTATACATACCTCTTAGAAATATCATTTTAACCACATAGTAGTAGACTTCTTCATAAAAAAATCTGCCTACCTCTGGCCAGCTGTCCAAGATAAAGTCTAAGTAATTAAATTCTTAGGGATAAAAGCACTTGGCTTTAGTTCATCCCCACTTTAATGATCAAATATGTACAATTCTATCCATGGTATTATATGAATCTGGATTCTGTAAAGAATCTAAAAGGGCCCCAGGAAACTCTCTTGATCTATTCATTTCAATGTTCTGCTTTGTTCTAAAAAGGATTTAAAGTCGTTTATACATGTAGATTATCACAAAACACTAAGACGTTAGAAGTGGAAGCAAAAGAAAAATGAAAAGTAAACTTGGGGATGGATTTAAAATGGTGTCAGGGAAAATATAGCATGGTAATCTGAAACGTGCCTGTGGACAGGCTGTAAATTTGGTTCTGACTGAACTCTCTAGTCATTGACATTAGGTTACAGAGATTACATAAGATAAACTTGTTACTCACAAGTACAAATATTCTTGGATGTGGTAATAATGACAGTTTCCTAGAAGTTGTCTTTGTAGACTTGGTTTCTTGGGGACTTTATTTTACCTTACCAGTCTTCAATGGTTGCTATCATTCTAACCTATAATTCAGTAAAAGTAGTTCTTAGGGATCAGTATGGTATCATCTAGGTACTGGGGTATCTGTGACTCTGGCTTAACCAGGGCTAGATTTATAATATCTGGAGGAGTGGGTGACCTGAGCACTTCTCTTTAAATACTGTATTTTTCAACTCAATATTTTATAAAAGCTTAAGTAATCTTTACACCCCGTGTGGGGCTCGAACTCATGACCCCAAGATCAAGAGTTGCACAAAACTCTTTGGACTGAACCAGCCAGGTGCCCCTCTCAACTCAAGGTTTTGTTTATTTGTTTGTTTTGTTTTGTTTTGTTTTTAATTAAGTAATCTCTACACCCATCATTGGGCTTGAGCTCACAATTCTGAGATCAAGAGTTGCAGCTAGAGCCAGCTAGGTACCCCTCAACTCAATTTTTATTTTTTTCAATTAAAAAAAATTTATTTTATTAATTTTTTTTATTTTAGAGAGTGAGAGAGAGCATGGGGGAGAGGGATAGAGGGCAAGAGATAGAACCCAAGCAGGCTTCACTCTTAGCCCAACATCTGACACAGGGCTCGATCCCACGACCCTGCGATCACTATTGGAGCCTAAATCAAGAGTCAGTTTCTCAACCAACTGAGCCACACAGGCACCCCTCAACTCAAATTTTAATATTAATAGTTAGCAATAAGTCTAAAATTATACTACCTAAGAAGTATCAGAGTGCAGCTATTTTGTGTTGTAGATTCCGTTGAGAGCGCATTTTTAAGAGGAATAGTTGCGCTTTGAAGTAGAAGCAAAACAAAAATGGAAAGTAGAGGTTGATTTGTGATGGGCTAAGGATTCTATTTGTGCAACCCATGGAATATTATGAGGGCTTCTTGCTAAATGTGGTAGGCTGAACAAGTATCCACAGCCACAGTTTCTTTTGAAACTTTGAGCAATGCTTGTAGTTTGGAGCAGTGTTCCTTATTCCTGTACTTTTCCTGATAAACCACTGTAGTAAGTACAAACTCACTACATGTAGCAGCTTGTTTTAAGAGATTGTTATATTTGCAGTTACAAATTGAGGAATAACTACCAGAAACAATTTAAGTTTAGTCATAGTTTATTATAATCTTTTCTGGTCAAAATGTTTTCTCCAGCTTTATTGAGATATAATTGACATATAACATTGTGTGAGTTTGAAGTATACCTTTTTGATAATAATTAACTAGCATTCCAGTTGTCTACTCAAGCCATTTCTAGTTTAAGGTAATAAAATGTATCCAGTTTTCAAAGAATACTTTTCTGTTATCTATAGCAATAGCATGTATCTTGTGCAAAAGATAAATTTTCTATCTTGAAAGATACATCTTTCAATATGTAACCTTCCCCCCCCCCCCCCTTTTCAAATTTTTATTTAAATTTCAGTTAGTTAACATACAGTGCAGTATTGGTTTCAGGAGTAGAATTCAGTGATTGACCCATTAGATACAACACCCAGTGCTCATCATAGCAAGTGCCCTCCTTAATGCCCAACCCCCATCTAGCCCATCCCCCATCTACCTCTCTATCAACTCTCAGTTTGTTCTCTATCTTTAAAAGTCTCTTATGGCTTGTTTCCCTCTCTCTTTTTTCTCCCCCTTTCTCCCCACCCCCATATGTTCATGTGTTTTGTTTCTTAAATTCCACATATAAGTGACATCACATGGTATTTGTCTTTCTCTGACTGATTTTGCTTAGCAGAATACAGTGTAGCTCCATCTTTTTTTTTAGGTTTGTTTATTTTTAGCCATCTCTACACCCAATGTGGGGCTCGAATTCATGACCCAGAGATCAACAGTCCCTTGCTCTACTGACTGATCTGTCCAGGCACCCCTCAAGATGTATCTTTTATATCATTAAGTTACTTGTTAAAAAGACGGGAGATGGGGCACAACCTTATTTCAGGCTGATGGAGGAGCTAATGGAGGTAATTTGTAACTGCAAATATAACAGTCTCTTAAAATAACTTTTTACATGTAGTCAGCCTGGTGTACTTACTATAATGGTTTATCATTCTACTTTGACTCTCATGGTAGTGATATGGTTCAGTTTTTGCATGGACATCAGGCAAAGTTAATAAAATAGTTAAAAATTGGAGCTCTGGAATTGAATAGAACACCTCCACTACTTTCTCGTCTTAGAGAAGTTACTTACATCTCTGAGCCTTGGTTTCTTCAGCTGAAAAAAGGGATAATAATAGAACCTACTTCATCATTTTCACAACAGATTTTGTCATTTTGGCAGAGACAGACCTCAGCTAACTGAGTTCTGCTTCATTTTACTCTTCCTTGGAACAGAGGAAGATTGCATTTTCCAGACTTGATGATCATGTGAATGCTGTAAGCAGTCAAAGATCACTGGATGTGAGCTCTCTATGCTTCCCCTTCTTGCTGAGGAAGTGTGCAAGCCATGTTTGAGATGGTGGTGACACATGGTGGAAGTTACCTGAAACACTGAGATGTCATTTCAGGACACCTGCCCTAGAGAATCACCTGGCCTGAGGATGATTTTGCATGAGGCAGAAATAAATCTTTGTTGTGTTAAGATACTGGCTTTTAGGATTTATATGTTACCATAGCATAACCTAATGGTAACCAAGTTAACCCATAACCAAATTCTGTCCCCAAGTCCATGACCAATGAAAAGTCAACAAAATGTACAAGTAATGTAGTGATATACTTGGTAATGAGTATTTATACAAATGCTCTGTGGTAGCATAGTTCAACTAAAACCCACCTGCTTATTTTAAATATTGATTTGCAAAACCCCAACTTGCAGTTTTTAGGTAAAATGTTCAATAAATTGAAAGGTCTCTAAATTTGGTAGGGATTGAGAAAACATGTGGAGGAGAGAGTTACCCTTTTAAAACTACAAGAAAAATGGGGGCGCCTGGGTGGCTCAGTCTGTTAAGTGTCTGACTTTGGCTCAGGTCATCATCTCAGTTTGTGAGTTTGAGTCCCGCGTTGGGTTCTGTGCTGACAGCTCAGAGCCTGCAGCCTGCAGCCTGCTTTGGATTCTGTGTCTTCTTTTTTTGTTCTTACCCCACTCATGCTCTCTCTCTCCTTCAAAAATAAACATTAAAAAAAATTTTTTTTAACTACAGGAAAAATGGCCACAGGGGCTGTGCCCACAGAATTAATAAAGCTCAGTATTTGGTGAGACTCAGAAGCCCCTATTCACAGCGGATTTTAACTCTAGAGGCATTTCCTCTGGTTAAGACATTATCACTAAGAACCCCAACACTAGTTGCCTTTTATCTTGAAAAATTAAACATGTGATCTTCTATTTATAGAGTAGGAAACTTGACCTCCAAGATTCCAGCCATATTGTTGGCCTTCATAAGTTCAGAATCATGCCTTGATTAAACAATATCCTATAGACTGCCCTTATTGTTAGATTTAAGAGCCAGACTTAGTTTTTTTGTTTTTTTTTAGTGAGAAATTTATAGTTAACTTAAAATTTTAACAAGGTTCCATCTGCCCATTTATACTTTTAGCTTCACACAGCCTCTTACTAATCCAAGTATAGCTACATATAGCTTCTTACTAATCTGCATGGCTGTGTGTGTGTGTGTGTGTGTGTGTGTGTGTGTGTGGTGGAGAAATTCTTACTAAACTAGGTACTAATGGGTTTTATCCATAGTTGCTGGGATGTTTTGCTATTAAAATTTTTCTATGTTGTCAGTAGTTTGTTGGTAAGCTAAGAGAGATGGAAATTGCCTTAGAGCAATTAAAACAGAATTTTTAAAAGTATTCTAAGTATCAGGTCACCAATATTATTTGAAAGACCATCTTACTCCTGCTAGGGACATACTGCATTGGATATGCGTGTGGGCAGACACTGGGGACAGCTATATACCAAATGAAACAAAAAACTATTTTCTAGACCCAACATGTCTATTTTAAGGTGGAAAGACAATTGGAATAGAAGGTTTAAACTCCTGATAACTTGTTCATTTATGAACTTTTAATCACTCAATCTATAATTTTAACTAAAATTAGTTCCAAGTATGGAACTAAAGTGAAGAGAAGCTATCATGTAAGTATTTCTCTAAGTAGACATTTATGAATCTAGCTGTTTATATCCCTTAATTCCTTAGTGAGTGGGCTCTTTAATTACATGTCAAGTATGTATTAGACATTGGCAGAATTTATGAATGAAAAAATAAAGTGAGCATAGTTCTTTAGTGGAATGGCTAAAGGGAATGATGCAGGGTCATAGCAGAATTTTTCTTTTTAAGTCGAGAGAGGCTTGAACACCTTTTATAGATTGAAGGATCTCAATTTGTAAAAACACAACAATAACACTAGCTTAACTATCTGGAGATAAAAGCGATATTTATGTAATAAGGTTTCAGATAATCCAGAGGGAGATGGGATTCGCCTCAAAGAGGCCCATTTCTTTGCAAAGAAGAATGAAGATGGGGTAGTTCTAGATAATATTATAGCTGGAGAACTAGGCCCTCAGGGAGAGAGGGCCCTGAAGGCCTCCTGTTTTACTTTGAAGTAGGAGGGAAATCTTGCAGATGAGACTGAAGTGACAATTGGGTGGGGACCTGATAGTTGAGAATGGTGGTTGTGGGAAAGGAATGAGGGCCAGGGAAAGAGGTGCATGCAACCCTACAGACCTCGTAGAGGTTGCAACTGGTACTCGTTCATATGGTTATGTGATCATTTCCCCCAGCATTGCTTCCCTTTCTCTGTGTTGAGGTGCAGAAGGAGAATGTTTAGATTGATCCTAGGGATTGTCAGAGCAGAGACGGAAGAATTGAGGATGATTAAATAACATAAGGGATGGGCTCATCGAATCTGGTCTGGTCAGGAAAGGAAACAAGAAAGGAGGGGACCTGATAGACTAGTGGCAGGAGGAGTCACAGGACCTGATGTCTCCAGGACATTAAAGATTGGGTGTTCTAGCAGTAAGGGAGAGTGAAGTCTGGAAGGATAGTGTACGTTGGAATTTAGAGACCCAAAACCATGGGCCTGGAAGTGGTGCAGAACTGTGTGAATGCTACATTTGCCTCCTAGACTTTGTGGTAGATGTGATGGGGGTAGAAGAATGAGAAAATTCTATTTGAGAAATTGGTCAAGGAAGTGATTTCCCTGTGAGGACAAGAAGTGGAGAGAGTTTTCTCTACAGTGTTCTAGATGTAAGAAAGTTTGTGGTAGAATGGGGGTTCCGGAAGACTTTATGGAAAACTTTTAGGACAGTTAAAATTTGCTTTATAATATTGAGTTTAATTTTTTCCTGTTGTCTCCCCTAAATGGGAGTAGGGAAGTAAAGAATGGATTTTTATTTTCTAAGATTCTGAGGCCATGATTCATTCCTTCATCTGATAACCATAGGAAACTGCTTAGGCTAGATGATTTTACTTAATTTTCAAATATTCCGTGCTCCAGAGAGGCATGTTAAAGGTGGGATACAGGAAGATATAATTGCTTATCAATGATTAAGTTCCCTTCCATTTTGTCTTTTCTCTACTGGTGAAGTAGTTTTAGTTTTTGTCTTTTTGTCTTTTTTCCCTCTTAACACACATGGTCTGATGCTACATATCTGTATGGGTTAGGTCAAGTACTTCCCAAAGCGAGGTGTGTGGTGGGGCTGACCATGCAACCACATTCATTTGCTTTAATGAATTGTAGTTAATGTGTGGTCATTCAGTAGACTTGTGATTACGTTATCCAGTTCTCAAAAATTGATCAAGCGGCTTAAAAAGATTGCTGCCTGGGGCACCTGGGTGGCTCAGTTGTTTAAGCATTTCTCTCTTGATTTCTGCTCAGGTCATGATCTCATGGTTTGTGAGTTCCAGCCCTCTGTTGCCTCTGTGCTGACAATGCACTGCTTCAGATTCTCTTTCCCCTCTCTGTGCCCATCCCCCATTCGCACACCCTTTCTCTCAAAATAAATACATAAACATTAAAAAAAAGATTGACGCTTTTAAAGAAAGAGTGTCTTATGTGGATAATACTTAAGGTACAAATAACCATAGACCTGTACCCCTGCTCTTTATCACATAGCCATGTTCTCTGATTAATAATAATGACCACCTGGGGTGCCTGGGTGGCTCAGTCAGTTGAATGTCCAACTTCAGCTCAGGTCATGATCTCACAGTTTCGTGGGTTTGAGCCCTGTGTCGCACTTTATGCTGATGGAGCCTGGATCCTACTTCAGATTCTGTGTCGCCCCACCCCTCCCCTGCTTGTACTCTCTCTCGAAAATAAATAAACATTAAAAAACAAAACAAAACAAAACTTGATGACCACCTAATCTGAGCTGACAAGAATTTTAGAAATATCAAGAAAAGTATTGAAAATATGGTTCACCATTAGTAATGTTAACAGTGAGCTTTGACCTTAGTATGTAGTGTGCCTTGAAATATTAGGTAATGAAAAAAGTAATAATCAGCAAGGCACTCTAAGCCATGAAGACAAATCTGTGACTTTTTAAATTACTTTTTAAGTCATGATGTTCAATCAATTATTTTTACAAATTTTACTAAACATGATGATAAATGCTTACAAATCTTTTGAAGTTTTCTTAATCATTAGTGAAAAGGCAAAAAGTCACATACTATTGGGGAAACATGTTCTTGCTGCCACAGTAAAACTGGCTAGAATAATATGGGACAGAATAAAACCCATTCCTTGTTAGCTAATAATATTCAAAGGGGCATAGATAATACTGCTAAAGAGTTAAAGAGTCAAAAATCACTCTGCAGGTAGGAAGTATGGTATACTAAGTTGGAGGTATACTAATTTATTATTATCTTGGCTTAGGGTATTTGTGAAGATTCTGTTTCAGTAATAGTTAACTTTTCTGGGAGCCACTAAAGGAAATATGTACCGGAATGGATATGTTTATAACAGTAATGACTTATTTAATAGAAAAATGTTTTTTGGAAAATCTGTAAGAATGACTACTGATGGAGTGGCTTACTTTTCTGTAGATGTTAGGAAATAGAGATAACATCACTCATGAAATGAGTTTATTGCATCATTAATAGGCTGATACAGGAAAGGAGTTGAAACCAGAATAGCACAAAGTAATACCGTGGTGGACAACTTCATAAAAACTTGACTTTTGAAATATATTAGAGTCTTTGTAGTACTTTATAATGAGATGGGAGTAACCACGATTATTTATACATACAGAAGTGTGCTCATTCTCTTGGTGTAAGAGTCAAACTTAAAGATGGATTATATAGCTGGTTTTGTTTGTTTGTTTGTTTTTTGTTTTTTCTAAAATAGCAATGTTCCAGTCTCCTGAACCAAATTCTTTTTCTTGGTGATAAATAGGTGTCAGTAGTATGAAACCTAGTACATATTTTTTAAAAATTCTGTTGATGTAAGGTAAAGATGACATTTTAAATGAGTGAGAAAGGAACCACTTTCTGAAAGAAACTGCTATGGGGAGATGATTCTGAAAACATCCTGGGAAGTACTTCTATTGTATGTGCTTTTCCAAAAACAATGTGTCACCTAGAAAAACTCTTATATTGACACCTTTAAAATACTTGGAAACCATTTCCCTGGGTTTTGAATGCATTTTTAATAAAGAGCAAGGAAGTAAAAGTTTCTAATTAGGTTATAAACTGGTATCAGGAAAAATACGAATTTATTGGGTGGATTTTGATAAAAACTTTTGCCTAATTGGTAGATGTGATACTATGCTGTTTAGTTCACCTAAGCTACAATGTACCCTTCCCATTTGTACCTCATCTTTTTTAAGATATTTCTTTAAGCTACATCATCCCTTATAATCAAGTATCAAAATAAACTGGACCTAGAACCAAATCTTGGAATTGCCAAGTCACTAAGAATTTATAGAACTTAGTCACCTCGCTGTTGTTAAAATATTATTATTAATATTTTTAGTAAAAGTAAAAAGAATTTTATACCTCTAATAAATAATTATTTAAAAAATACCTACATATATATACTCAAAGACTAATTGAGTGTACATTCAAAACATTTGCAGATCACTGGATTACATGGTATCTAGGATTTGTATGTGGTATACTTTATAAAATGCTTTTGCAAATGTGTTCTAACTTGAACTTCTTCAAAAACTTTGGTGCAGAGAGGTGACATCATGTCTGTTTTATAGGTAAGGCATTATGCCCTTCTTACACAGGAAGAACTCAAGGTCAAAGTATTTAAATGACTTGCCCAAGGTCACATAACTTGTTAATACAGACAACTGCAGACAGATCTTTTTTATGTGTGGTGCTCTTTCCATTCATTCTGTTCATTGCTGTTCTACTGGTCATTCTCCATGTTTTGATTTCCTGCCCTAAGCTATCTGTTAGTTATTTCTCATACCCCTCAGGTAATTGCCTTTTGAATGTTGTCTAGAGTTTTTGGTTGTCATCAGTGGGTAAGAGAGACTATGCTAGTAAATTAAGAAAGACTGGGAACAAAAGATAGAAGCCAACCAGAAAATATTTTTTTATTCTTTTTTTTCATTGTTTAAAAATACTGAATTTAATTTAATTTTTTTAAAATTTACATCAGTGCAACAATGATTTCAGGAGTAGATTCCTTAATGCCCCTTACCCAGAAAGACAATATGTTAATGATGGAAATATAAATTGTACTAGATGGCCCAGAAGTCAAATGAATGCATTTGATGTGGAAAGCCGTACAGAGGAACCACAGAAATACAGTCTAGGCAGAAAGCTCGTTTGAATATTGGCATAAGGGCCGACTAGAGATGATTGGTTGTGGAAAATATAGGTAGCGGGTATGTATGATGTACATGTAGTTCTGTGCTATAGTAAAGTTGGCATTGGTAAGCATAATGAGTTAAGAATTGTGATGTTTAGTTTTAATCATTTTTCACCTTAATATAACTTCATACAACATGTAGCCTTTTGTTTCAATTGTTCTGTGAGTACATATTAAACAAAATGAACAAAATTGAAGAATTCTGTATAGGAATGAAAAGTGAAAGGTTGTATGATGCTATTGCATCTATAGATAAAGAAGATTTATAATGCTAAATTGAGTATGATTGATTGGGTCAGAAAAGTGACTTAAAAGTATAGCATGGCTTCAGACATCATTTTCTAAGCTACAATCAGTGCCATAATCCAAGAAGGCAGAGATGTATTTAACAAATTAAAATCTGGATTTAACAGGTTTTCATGAAAGTAGGTTTTTACATACATACAGCTTCTGGACTATTTCATATTATAAATTCAAGGCATGGCTTGATCTCTCAGCCTAGTGGTAACACATCTGGAAATACTACGCATCACTAAAACTTTCATAGGAATGCTTTGCGTGCTTTGAAATACTGTATATATGATTATAAAGTTTCCTTAATATTCATTGGTATATTAAACTAAGATGGCACTGAGGGGTATATTATTGTCTATGTTAATAATCTGCAGATGAAAGACTCCCTTCAGTTCAAGTGAATACAGGTCTTCCCTCTAACTGTTCACAATGCCATCAATCTATTGTGCTCACAGGAGAAAAACCAAAATGGTACAATTAAAATTGTAATCAATGTCTGAAGTGACTACACCTCTCCCCACCAACCTTTTTTTTTTTTTTTTTGTATTAAGAAATGGAAAGATCTTCTGAAACTTAGGATAGTTTCAGTGGCTTAGAAGATGTTAGAGAATTATTTTGGTCTTACCACACTTTAAAGAACCCTAGACTTGGAGTCAAATCACCTGGATCTGATAGCAGCTATTTTGTTGTTATACCGTGTCAATCTGGGCAAGTGGGGTAAACTTCTCATAGCAGATGTGTACTGTTCCAGTTGGGCTTGCTCACAAATGATTAAGTTCCCACATACGTAATAGTCTAAACAAATAAGTGGTTTATTTAGCTTTGGAGATAGTGATACAGTGGTGTAGTCAGATGGCCTGGAAAGGCTTGTGGTATTGCAGGAAGCTGTGGGCCATCCAGAGGAACTCTCCATAGCCCGAGGAGGCTGTAAGTTAGTGTCCTCTGTCAAGTTGGAGAAGCTGGAGAGGCATCAAGAATCCCTTAGCCCCAAGAGGCTCTCCTCCAGGTTGTACAGCCATATCGTTTATCTTCCTGCTGAGTGTGTATCTGTGTTAACAGGAATGTGCAGAATGAAGAGATCTCAACTGAACAAGATGCATATTAAACTCTGACTGAATATAAGTAGAAGTTCTCTTAACCAACCTCACTTTAACTCACACAACCCAATCTTGTCATTTCCGGTTTCATTCTCATCTGACTGTGCCCACGGTGTGCTCAGTGTCTGTAGCTGATAGCTTGCTCTCTAGTATGCCAACATGCTTGTGTCCCTACCAGCTGAGTTGTATGCTTACCGAGAATCAGTTATGCTTGTTTCTAAAGCTTTTATGATATTTGTGCATACCCAGTGACATTAGGACCAATTATCGTTCCTGATCTCACTGGGGAAGAGGGCTTCTTTATATGTAACAGTACAGCATAGTCAGCCTACTTGTTAAACTTGAACCTGCTTACTCTTTTGGAAAAATGTGGGCATTTGCACGTTGGGCATGCTTTTTATATGTATTCTTATCTCTGTGTTGCTTCCCTTCACTGTGTTTTCCCATCTTACAAGTGAGAAAAGGATTCTTCCTTTACGTTTGCAGAACAGGGTAAAATTTAAACAAGATACAGATATGAAAGCACTGGAAATATATGTGCAGTGGGGGCGCCTGGGTGGATTAGTTGGTTAAGTGTCCAACTCTTGATTTTGGCTCAGGTTATGATCTCATGGTTTGCGAGTTCCAACTGTGTGTTGTGCTAGTGTGGAGTCTGTTTAGAATTCTCTCTGTCCCTGTCTCTGCCCCTCCCCTGCTCACATGTACACTCTCTCTGTTTCTCAAAATGGATAAATAAACATTAAAAAAATGTGCTACGTATTGTAGATGTCATAGTCCTATTTATAATGGGGAGTCTATGAGTTATGGTTTAAGAAAATTCTCATCTTTTCTTAGATTCAGGTTTTATGTACAAAATCAGATAACTTCTTTGGCATTTTGAAACACTATGGTTTGAGAAGTTTCCCAGTCTCTGAAAAAACAACTTAAGCCAATAAGCTTAAACTTAAAAGTTAGGTGATGAATTAACTTTTGTGGTTTGGAAGGTGTTGAAGATGTTGGAGAATTAGTATGGCAGGTCCTACGGGGTCTTACAGTTTACAGAACCCCTAGGCATGGAGTCAGACCAGCTGGTCTCCTGATAGTACTTGCCTTTGCTGCTCTGATCCCAGTCTGTTAACCATGGTTACATTTCATGAGGATTTTATAGAAGATTTCTTTGACCAATAAAAGGTGTTAGACTTGATTCACATAAAACCAATAGCTGTTTATAGTGCTCTTAGTTTCCATGGACGTTAGCTTCTTTAGTTAACACTTTTCATCCGAGAAAATGAAGCTCAATTTAATATGCTAAATCTACTTTATATAGCACCTTGAACATTTCATTCTTATATAGAATATTTCAATTTTCTTAATTAAGTACATCTGGATTATCTTTTAATTGGTAACTAGCTTTTGACAGCAGTAGTTTTTTTTTTTTTTAATTTTTTTTAACGTTTATTTATTTTTGAGAGAGAGAGAGTGAGACAGAGTGCAAGCAGGGGAGGAGCAGAGAGAGAGGGAGACACAGAATCCGAAGCAGGCTACAGGCTCTGAGCTGTCAGCACAGAGCCCGATGCAGGGCTCAAACTCACGAACAGTGAGATCATGACCTGAGCTGAAGTCGGACGCTCAACTGACTGAGCCACCTAGGCGCCCTTTGGCAGCAATAGTTTTAAGTGTGTGTGCATGCTTTGGGGTCATCTGCATTTGAGTTTGAATCCTGGCTCTACCATGCACTAGATGTATAACCTTTGGAAAATTACCTAATCTTCTTATCTCTGTATGAGTATGATAATGTACACCTCATAGGGTTAATGAAAATAAAAACATAGTGTGTGTGAAGTGTATAGGTATGTGGCCTAATAGATAATCAATGTTCCCTATCTCTCTGTGTCTATTTTAAAATATCAATCTATGTCGTGGATAAAAAGAGGAAAGCTTCTGTAAATTACTCACTTATTCACTTGATGGGGTAGGTCTGGAGACCATTTGCAGTGAAACAGAGAAAGAGGGATATAGTATTTGCTGCTGTGGGCATCTATTATATGTAAAATTAGTTAATTCATTTCTTAAGTACCAACTGGTATCGCCACATCTTTAGAATGTGAACATTTATATGGCCCCGAATACTGACTTTCAGTGTGTGGCTAGCAACTGCAGACAAGAACCAGGTGAAGGCTGTAAAGAATAAAAGGAATGAATAGTTTGTCAGGGTCATCCTGACCAAAGTAATCTTTCAAAAGCAATCTAAGTAACATATGCCTTCTCTTTGACTCTAAAGAATTGGGAAATTTTTAAAAAGAAAATTAAAAAAAAGTTCATCTTTTTTTGTTTCTCCAGCCTGTCTTCCATCCCTTACTCACCTTTGTCGTTTGGAAATTCGGTCCTGTCTCAAACCAGAACACCTACGATCTGACAGTTTTATCTGTCAGTTGCCACTTCCCAGAAGTCTACATAATTACTTGCTCTATGCAGAGGTTCTGAGGATGAATGAAGTTCCAGCACTGACAGCTATTGAAGATGGAGAAATCAATGAAGCTACTTAATGCAGCTCCTGTCTTACTCTGAAAACTACCAAAACAAAGAGCCATGCAGTACAAATTCTTCATGATTTCATAGTCATAAAAGATGATTTTTGTTTGTGTGGTTGGTTAGGTTTTGCAGGGACAGTAGTTTAATGTAAATGTTTACAATTGGGCTTTCTGGTAAAAAATACTAAAAACTTCACTTATGTTACTTTATTGCAGATTCACCAGCACATTTTATGTTGTAAATTCATTTATGTAACTGTTTTCCACTTTATTCTGTTAATGAACTATGAGGCTGCTTCTAGTGCTGAACATGGCATATTTCCATTTACAATTCTGTGTTTACCTCGGGCTAGGAGCTTAGAATGGACTGCATAAAACTTTCCTGGAAGTGTACACATAATGGGGTTGAAGCTATCATCATCATCATTATTATTATTATTATTATTTTATTTAAGGTTGACTATCTCTTATGTTTATAAATAAGTCCATTCTCATCTCTTAATTTGGTCAGTTCTATGAAGAATTGCTATTCATTGGCTTTTCACAGATAAACTCAGGGGAGAATTTTTTTTAAAGAATATAGAAAATGAATAATTTTGCTGTTGTTGTTAGTTTTACCCCACAGTTCCTTGATACTGTCTTTGGTTAAAAGAAACTCCATTTCTGCAATGACAAGAACAGATCTAAACTCAAAGATAGGCTCAGTTGAAAAAAATTAGGTCAGTATTGAAATAAATGAGCATTTAACCACATTTAGAGTACTAATCAGGAGACTAACAGGGGCATTTCTGTGGCACCATCTTTAAAGAAAGAAAGCTATGTATTTCTGAGTCTCATAGTATCAAATAAAACATTCAAGCTCCATTCAGCCTCTATATCAGAGGGCAGCTTTGATCCTATGAAGCAATGACTGCCAGATATATTCATATTATAGTGTTTTTCCTTTTTATTATCTAGATAGGTTATAAAATAGTCCTTGATCCTATGAAATTCAGACCTCAGAATCCTAGGGTAATGAGACACCACCTCACTGGTTTTACAGTTGTTCAATATGAATCTATAGTCAGAGAGGACTAAACATTGGATCAGGAGAGCTACGGTAAGAAGCTGTCAGGACCATCCTTGAAAGAAAACTTATGAAAGCATTACTGTCATGACAGACAACTAGAAATTGGGTCCAGAGGAGGGCAGGTCTTCTATCCTGTTGGGATTCTGTGGATTGAAATAGATGGGAGTGTGTCAGGTGCATCTCTGAAAGGCCTTTGCTATTTGATAATAGCAGTGGATGAAGTCAGACCAAATGATGGAAGCAATGTTAAGGTCCAGATGGATGACTGAACTCCGTGCAGATTAGAGCTATAGTTGCTGCCTGTGGGTGGAGATAGAGTTTGAATGTGGGTATACAGGCAGAAATAAGTATAGATTTGGAAAACCAGGTGGAAATTCTGATACTTAATAAAGAAATTCCAAGGATGTATGTACTATGTAGTAATTTTTAAATGTCCTAATCTTTATTTTTCCAAACTCCAAGTCTCTGATTTTTAACATAACTGGTTTATTATTACAGCTAGATGCACATAGAATGTTTACATTTGAGGGTGAATCTTCTCGTGTTTTTGTTCATGTTCAAATATGTAATAAAAAACTATCCATAACATCATTGAGCTCTTGTTCTTAAAAATCTGAAAATGGGGGCACCTGGGTGGCTCAGTCAGTTAAGCATCTGACTCTTGGTTTTGGCTCAGATCACGATCTCACATGGTTCATGAGTTTGAGCCCTGCATTGGTCTCTGTGCTGACAGTGTGGAGCCTGCTTAGGATTATCTCTCTCTCTCTCTCTCTCTCTTTTCCTTTACCTCTCCCTCCCTCTCTTGCTCCTTCTCAAAATAAATAAACTTTAAAAATTTTTACGTATTTATGATTTTTATGACTTACAACAAGGATTCAGTGAGAAATGCGAAAGTATCTACAGGTAGTGAGTTAGTTAAATCTAGATCAAATCTAGATCAAAATGATACCTCTGGTTAGTGTGAACCATAAGCTCTGACCTACATGCACAATAGTGCTTTAATACTGTACATTTTTATTTTTAAAATATTTGTGCAAAAATAAACTCAAAATGGATGAAAGACAAATGTAAGACAGGAAGAAATCAAAATCCTCGAGAAATCTTTCCTCGAGGAAAGAAATCATAAACCTCTTTGATCTTGGCCACAGCAACTTCTTACTCAACACATCTCCAGAGGCAAGGGAAACCAGCAAAAATGAACTATTGGGACCTCATCAAAATAAAAAGCTGCTGCACAGCGAAGGAAGTGATCAGCAAAACTAAAAGGCAACTCATGGAATGGGAGAAAATATTTGCAAATGACATATCAGATAAAGGGCTAGTATCCAAAATCTATAAAGAACTTATCAAACTCAACACCCAAAAAACAAATAATCCAGTGAAGAAATGGGCAAAAGACATGAATAGACACTTCTCCAAAGAAGACATCCAGATGGTCAACTGACACATGAGAAGATGCTCAACATCACTTATCATCAGGGAAATACAAATCAAAACCACAATGAGATACCACCTCACACCTGTCAGAATGGCTGACATTAACAACTCAGGCAACAACAGATGTTGGTGAGGATGCAGAGAAAGAGGATCCCTTTTGCACTGCTGGTGGGAATGCCAACTGGTGCGGCCACTCTGGAAAACACTATGGAGGTTTCTCAAAAAATTAAAAATAGAAATACCCTATGACCCAGCAATTGCCCTACTAGGTATTTATCCAAGGATACAGGTATGCTGTTTCGAAAGGGCACATGCACCCCAATGTTTATAGCAGCACTATTAACACTAGCCAAAGTATGGAAAGAGCCCAAATGTCCATCGATGGATGAATGGATAAAGAAGATGTGGTATATATATAGAATGGAGTATTAATCAGCAATCAAAAAGAATGAAATCTTGCCATCTGCAACTAACTACATGGATGGAACTAGAGGGTATTATGCTAGGTGAAATTAGAGAAAGACAAGTATCATATAACTTCACCCAGATGAGGACTTTAAGACACAGAACAGATGAACACAAGGGAAGGGAAGCAAAAATAATACAAAGATGGGGCGGGGGACAAAACATAAGAGACTCAAATATGGAGAACAAGAATGATTTCTGGAAGGGTTGTGGGATGGGGGATGGGCTAAATGGGTAAGGGGCATTAAGGAATCTACTGAAATTGTTGCACTATATGTTAACTACCTTGGATGTAATTTAAAAAAAAAAATTTAAAGAATAAAAAGGAATATAAAGTAAAAAGAAAATAAAATATTTGTGTATGTGTTTTAATACTTTCATTTGCAAGTCACAGTGAGCCTATTGAACACTGTAAAAAAAAACAAGAATGCTGTGGTACTGTAGTTCTCTAATGGTGGTACTTATTACCAGAGCAGGACACAGATCAGTTTTAATAACGATTGTCAAGATTTTACCCTCCCTTGATAATATGTTATCCTTTAAGTTTTTTTATTGTTGGTCATTCCTGTCATTGGATATTTTTCCATGATCATTTGATGGAACAGTGGTAACCTGAAGGTTGTTTCTTTATATTTTCCTCTCTTTTTTGCCAAGTAGCAAGTGTCTTGATGTGAAGCTTTCTGGTGGCCCTAGTTCCCAGAGTGAGTCACACTCCTTTGTGTTCAATGACCACCCATGACAGTGATAATCCTTGATAGGCAGCCTAAGTGGCATATTTATGTCACATGACCCGTTGATCTCTCTAACTTTAGGTCTGTTCTTCCCACCTAAGTTCATCTATAAATCTGTGTGAAAATTGTATTTTATAGATCTTCAGGTATTATGTCAGGTATACCTTGAAAACATACAAGTAGTTTTGATTGATTACTCCCTAAAATTCTACTATAGTTTTGTTGGTCCTCAAAAATGTAATAATGTAAATAATACAAATGTAAATAATGACGTCTTCTCTGAAACAGTAGACTTGGTGGTTCCATTAGCATGGGATACAGAAAGAAGTTGACATAATCCACCTAAAAATTTGCCTTTCCCTTTTAAACTCTGTATTCTCAGGGGTCTATTCCCCTAATTATATTTCTTTTTTTTTTTTTAATATATGAAGTTTATTGTCAAATTGGTTTCCATACAACACCCAGTGCTCATCCCAAAAGGTGCCCTCCTCAATACCTATCACCCACCCTCCCCTCCCTCCCACCCCCCATCAACCCTCAGTTTGTTCTCAGTTTTTAAGAGTCTCTTATGCTTTGGCTCTCTCCCATTCTAACCTCATTTTTTTTTTCCTTCCCCTCCCCCATGGGTTTCTGTTAAGTTTCTCAGGATCCACATAAGAGTGAAACCATATGGTATCAGTCTTTCTCTGTATGGCTTATTTCACTTAGCATCACACTCTCCAGTTCCATCCACATTGCTACAAAGGGCCATATTTCATTCTTTCTCATTGCCACGTAGTACTCCATTGTGTGTATAAACCACAATTTCTTTATCACCACTCTGGAAAACAGTGTGGAGGTTCCTCAAAAATTAAAAATAGACCTACCCTATGACCCAGCAGTAGCACTGCTAGGAATTTACCCAAGGGATACAGGAGTACTGATGCATAGGGGCACTTGTACCCCAATGTTTATAGCAGCACTCTCAACAATAGCCAAATTGTGGAAAAAGCCTAATTATATTTCTTGATTAGTCGTAGAAATATTTGTTTGAAAAGGAAATCTCTGTACAATTTTTACCAGCGGTGCCTAGTGCTCTTGTGGAAAAGATTTTACATTGCTGGTGACATTGTCAGTCATGTGGCCATTTTCAGCTCCATGATTAAGTATTTTAGATCTAACAATTTAGGAGAATAACCAGGAAAACTGTACACTGCCTTCTTCCAGTTTCATGAGTTCATCCTCCCTATAAAACAAATGGAAGGTCTGCCCACTGGCTTCATACAAATACTCAATTTAAGTAGGATCTCAAAGGTAAAGGGATCTCTAAAGCTTTTCCTGTGAGCTGGGAACATAAGAAAAGTACCCTGGGTACTCTTAGTTCCCCTGAATTTCCAAGGAGCTCTTGCCTCCTCCCTTTTCTTTTATCCCAATCAGCCGGTCACATATAACTGAGTATCAAGACTAATGTGTAGATGAGAGTCCTTACCAAGTATTTCCATTACTCATGGTGCTTTATGACCCGGGGTAGTTAGCTGAAAGATAATTGAGAGTGGGTGTACCTGCATCAGAAGAGGAGAGCTATATTTTATTTAGACCTAATGTGGGATCTCTGAGTTCACACCCACACATTCTCTAGAAGAAGGCAGTGTTTCTGACTACAGATAAATCTGGCCCATGTTTGAGGGTGTAGAGAGACTATCATGATAATTTTATAAACACTTGGGTTTTTTTCTTCTTTATCCTTTAAAATTTTTTAATGAAACATTTAAGGAAAATTTAATATCCTTGTGTGTGACTGTTTTGATTTCCTGTTTTGCTTTCTCTTCCATTGTATGTTTTTCTCTTTGAGGCTAAATTAATCTGTTTATCCTCATCTGTATTTGTTATTATCACTATTGTTATTAAATGACAGGTTGTCATTGAAATACAGTAATTTTCAGTAAGTAAACTTTTGGTGTGTGTGTGTGAGTCAGTAAAAACTGATGGTTTTAGTGAGACAGGGAACTGATGATGCTTAGTATTTTTGTGAACTATTGATAGAAAAATACAGTTTTAATTGCAATCACACATCAGTAACTTATATACTGAGCCAGTCTGAATTCTATTTTTTAAGGAAACATACACTTTGAAACATACTTTGGGTGCAGATTTTAAGTTTGTATCTTCTGTGGTTGCTCTAGTGAGTAAAACATTTAAATTTTAAATAAAAGGATGTCTATTAACCTGTCCCTATGCTGGTAAAAATCTTAAAAAAGTCATATAATGGTAATAGCACATCTTATATATATATATTTTATTTATATATATTATAGCAATAATAGCACATTTTAAATGTTACATTTTAAATGAAAAAATATTTTAAAATTTAGGAAAAAAAGGTGGGGAAAGGGAGATGGAGCCATAGTCCTGTCATCCAGACCCAATATTAATGTTAACCTACATATTGGAATATTTTCTTTCTCCCAGGCTTTTAAAAAATTTGTACACAAATTTAAGGAGTGTTTCCCTCCCCTGATTAAAATCAAGCCACCGTTACAGTTTTGTACCTGATCAAGACTTTTCTTTTCTTTTTTTTTCTTTTAATGTTTATTCATTTTTGAGAGACAGAGCGTGAGTGGGGGAGTGACAGAGAGAGAGGGAGACACAGAATCTGAAGCAGGCTCCAGGCTCTGAGCTGACAGCACAGAGCCCGACGTGGGCCTTGGACTCACAGACCATGAGATCATGACCTGAACCGAAGTCGGAAGCTTAACCAACTGAGATACCCAAGCGCCCTAACACTTTTCTTTATCATGTTAATGATACCTGCAGCCAAACTCAAGCCACGAGTTAGCACGAATTATGAATTGGTAAGAATGATAAAGAATGTGTCATTTCTGGGTTGATTCTTTGTCCTAAGATATCTCTGTAAAGCAAATAACCCCACCCACCCACTTGGAGAGAAGAGAGGGGAGTGGGGTGAGACCCAAATTTGTGAACCTGCACCAGTCATCTGGTTGCAGCCCGGGCTAGCCCTGCAGTGGCATATCTGTTGCGTGACTCCATTATAACTATGCTATGTATTTTTAATGAAGAAATTTAAAATACTATTGTTGCAGTAAAGATTAGTGTCTGCATGGTTTTCCTGTCTCTTGGCTTCTTTTTCGTGCAGAGCACTAATAGATGAAGCAGAACAGGTGGTAATTGCCATTGGCGCGCTGAGACTTGTGAGTAGCATCTGTTTATGTCTCTTTTACCATCAAATGGTTAGCATAACCTTCTCTTCACTGCTTTCCTATGCGGATGATAAAAGTCTATCATGAGTCATTATAAGGTGCTAATTTACGCTCTTTTTCTAACATGATGGAATACGTGAAGAAGAAAGTCCATCTGGTGACTAAATATGACTATAATTTGAGTCAAACAATTAAAAAAGAAGGCATAATACTTCTGAACTTATTACAGAATATTGGATCAAATAGTATGTGCCAAAGATAGCAATTCCATGCTAAAGTAGTTCCATAAATAGATGCATCAATTAGTAACATGTAGTCTAGATTTCAGTTTTGATGCTTAAAAATTATTTGTTTTAGGGGCGCCTGGGTGGCGCAGTCGGTTAAGCGTCCGACTTCAGCCAGGTCACGATCTCGCGGTCTGTGAGTTCGAGCCCCGCGTCAGGCTCTGGGCTGATGGCTCGGAGCCTGGAGCCTGTTTCCGATTCTGTGTCTCCCTCTCTCTGTGCCCCTCCCCCGTTCATGCTCTGTCTCTCTCTGTCCCAAAAATAAATAAAAAACGTTGAAAAAAAAATTAAAAAAAAAATTATTTGTTTTATTTTATTTTATTATTATTATTATTTTTAAATTGTTTTAGACAAAACCAAATTCTTATGGTCTTCATCTTGCTTATAATTTAGTTTTGTTAAGCCCACTTTTTTGAAGCTCACTCTTAAATGTCATGGTGTGTCATAATTGTGCGTGTTGATGGAAGTGCACACTTATTATTTTTATCTTTTTGTTATGGAAAATTTCAGGGGGTCCTGGGTGGCTCAGTCAGTTGAGTGTTCGACTCTCGATTTTGGCTCAGGTCATGATCCCAGGGTTGCGGGATCGAGCCTTGTGTTGGGCTTCTCACTAAGTGTGGAGCCTGCTTAAGATTCTCTCTCTCTCTCCCTCTGCCCCTTTCTCCTGCTTGTGCTCTCTCTCAAAATATAAATAAAATATGGAAAATTTCAAGCATACAGAAAAATAGAGAATTGTATAATGAACTTCCATGTTCCCATCACTCAACTTTAATAGTGACCAACTCATGACTATTCTTTATTTCCTCCCCCCCCCCCCATAGCCTTTCTGAAGCAAATTTCAGACATATCATCTATAAATATTTTAGTATGTATCTCTAGAAGTCAAGGACTCCCTTTCAAAAACATAACTCTAATACCATCATTACAACTCCCTAAAATAAATAATTTCTTAATATCAAATATCCTGTCAGTATTTACATGTTTTTAATCATCCTATAACTTTTTAAATGGTTTGCTTAAATACAGATCCAAAAATATCATTGTGATGTGATTTTTTTTCTTTGAAATGTTTTGGTTGAAGATAGGTTATTTTCCTGCAGTCTTTTCCATAGTCTGGATTTTGCTGATTATAACCCCATGCTGTCATTTTACCCCGTGCTGATTTTCTTTTACGTTAGTTATATATAACTGTGTAATAAATTGCCTCAAAACTTCAACCAATAACTGTGTTACTTCTTGTAACACATACATACTTCTTGTGAGTCAGGAATTCAAGAGTGGTTTGGCTGAGTGGTAATGGCTCAGGTTCTGTCACAAAGTTGCATTATGCTGTAAGCAGAGGCTGCAGTGGTTTATTTATTTTTATTTTTTATTAAAAATTTTTTTTAACGTTTATTTATTATTGAGAGACAGAGAGAAACAGAGCATGAGCAGGGGAGTGGCTTAGAGATGGGGAGACACAGAATCCGAAACAGGCTCCAGGCTCTGAGCTGTCAGCACATAACCCAATGCGGGGCTCGAACTCACAAACCGTGAGATCATGACCCGAGCCGAAGTCAGACACTCAACCAACTGAGCCAATTCACACTAGCGAGGCTCATTTACATAGCTGTTGGCTGTAGGCCTCTTCCTCCTCACATGAATCTTCCTATGGCTGCTCTTTTCAAAACTCTTCACATTTCAATGGGCTTCCCCTGAGCAAGTGATCTTAGGGATGGAGCAGGGTCGATGCCACAATGCCTTTTATGAGGTCTAGCACGTACAGGATAAATGTAAAATCTTTCATTCTTTTTTTGATAATGAATTGATTCTCTAGTAACCCCTTGAAGATGATCACTAAGTTTTCCTTTTTTTAGTATTAATGTAAACATGGATTTTTGATGTGTTCTAATCCATTATAGTTATTATCCTTACTGATATTCAAATTGTCCCATCTGTAGCTAGCATTTCAGTGGTCTTTGATAGCTTTTTTGTTGTTGTTTTCTGTTAATAAGATATTCCAGTTTTATCTTGTACATTTCCTTCTTCAGACCTGGAATCGGCCATTTCTCCAGAGACCTTTGTTTACTCAGAAATGGTATGATATAGACTTTAATACGTTTTATGCACACACACACTCACACACACACGGACAGAATAATCTTGCCATTAGCGGTGTTCCCTTCTACTGGTTTGGTCATTGTTCAGTGAACAGAGATAGCCAAGATGGTGCAGCTGGGTAGATCTGTCAGTTAAGTGTCCGACTTCGGCTCAGCTCACGATCTTGCGGTTTGTGAGTTTGAGCCCCGCGTCAGGCTCTGTGCTGACAGCTCAGAGCCTGGAGTCTGCTTTGGATTCTGTGTCTCCCTCTTTCTCTGCCCCTCTCTCATCTGTGCTCTGTCTCTCTCTCTCTGTCTCTCAAAAATAAATTAAAAAACGTAAAAAAAAATTTAAAAAAAGAAATCAGTATACATTTTGTTCATATTTATAGTTCAAATTCGGGATGACATTTTTCAAACTCGACTTCAATGATCTTACATTTGTGTATTTCCTTTCTTATCATGACCTGAACATCCTACTTCTGAATGACCCTGACAATTACCCATTTGTTTTATATAAGATTCGTACAATAGTCTTGTAATAACAATTTCTCCACTGCTGTCAATAATATTAGTGAAAACAGCTTAAAAATCCTACCCCACCCCAATTATTTTGTTATTTAGGTATATGTCAGGAAGATTGAACAAATTGCTGTGTTTCTAAGTCACTTGAGTATGAAGAATCATGTGTTTTATTTTCATTCTGTCTTGTAGGGATTTTTAAAATGTAATTTTGCTTTATAATTATGGGAAATACTTACATGGTTTAAAGTTAAATCTATGGAGACAGGGGTGGGCACCTGAGTGGCTGAGATGGTTGAGTATCTGATTTGATTTCAGCTCAGGTCATGATCTCACAGTTCACAGGATCAAACCCTGAGTGAGGCTCTGTGCTGACAACGTGGAGCCTGCTTAGGATTTTCTCTCTTCTTCTTTTTGCCCCTCTCCTGCTCATCCTTCCTCTCTCTCTCTCTCTTTTTAAAAATTTATTTATTTATTTTGAGAGAGAGGGAGAGAGAGCAAGAGAGAGAGAGAGAGAGTGAGCAAGGGGCAGAAAGAGAGGGAAAGAGAGAGAATCCCAAGCAGGCTCGGCACCATCAGTGCAGAGCCCTATGTGGGGCTTGAATTCCCAAACCATGAGATCATGACCTGAGCTGAAATCCAGAGTTGGACTCTTAGCTAACTGAGCCACCAGGTGCTCAATCTTTCTCTCTCTTAAAATAAATAAACAAATAAACAAACATTTAAAAAAATAATAAATTTTAATGTACAAAAAAAAGTATATTCAAATAAATCTGGCTTCTATCCCCTTTTCATCCTATTTCCTCCCTCTCCCATAGGAAACCTTTTTATAATTTATAGCTTATTTTCAAATTTGTTTTAAGTGTAAGCATATATTTTCAAAGCCCTTCCTTTGAGAAGCAAAGAATAGTATACACAGCTTTCTGCCTCTTGCTTTTTTCACTTAATATAATCTGGAGATTAATAATAACAGTAATAATAGAGATGGTCCTCATTTCTTTTTACAGCAACTCTGCTGATACACCAAAGTTCATTCAGCCTTTCCCCTACTGATGAACATTGGGATTATTTCTCATTTTGTGCTATTACAAATGATGCTTCGGAGAATAACTTTGTGCTGTTTGTATTTTTACCAGTTTAGTGTTGGAAGATTCCTAGAATTGGGATTGGTGGGTCAAAAGGTAAAGGCATATGTGAGTTTGCTACATATTGCCAATTTCTTCTCCAGAGGCAAATCGTGCATATCATTAAGGTTTGAGGGTGCCAGTAGAGAAAGTTGTCAAACACTTAGCTATTTGGCAATTGTGGGTGAGACATATATGTCCGTATAGCTTTAGTTTGCATTTCTTTAATGAGCAGGATGGAACATCTTTTCATATTGGTGGAAGGAATGGGCCCAATTTTAATGATTTCTCTGTGACTATCTAGTTACCTTCATAGCAGTTATTAGAAAATCCCTCTTTTCCCCACTGACTGAGAAAGTACCATTCATTGACACTACACTTTTTTCCTTTTTCATTGGCCTGTTGTTTTCTACTTATGCGTTGGTACCAAACTTTTTTTTTTTTTTTATTGTTTATGTATTTTTGAGAGAGGGAGAGAGAGCATGAACCAGGTAAGGGAAGACAGAGGGGGGAACAGAAAGGATCAAGACAGCTTCTGCTGTCAGCATGGAGCCTGATATGGGACTTGAAATCACGAACCGCAATATCACGACCTGAGCCAAAGTCTGATGCTTAACTGAGCCACCCAGGTGCGCCACCAAACTTTGAATTATAGAAGATTTATAATATATCTCAATGCCTGGCAAAACCAATTCCTCTTTATTGCTCTTGTCTTTGACAATTTTTGTGGCCATTTTCCCTTGTTTGTTCTTCCACGTTAAATAATCCTGGCTCTAGTATCAAATACCTTACAGTATTTTTATTGGAATTTTGCTAAATCAATTAATTAATTTAGAGAGAACTAACATCTGTATGATGTGACTTCCTATGCAGGAATGTGGTTTGTGTTTCCTGTTGTTCTCATCTACTTTTGTGACTTTCAAAAATATTTTATGGTTTTCATTTATATCTTCTAAGTGGTTTTGGTTTATAAATATGAAAGCTGTTGATTTTGTATCAATTTTATAACCACTGCTTTCCTAATGCCTCTCTGTTTTTAATAATTTTTCCTATCAATTTCCATTGGCTTACTGTTGTTTTGCCAGATATGTGATCATGCCACTTACAAACAGAGATGTTTTTTCCATTGTCATTTTAGTTCTTAAGCCTCAGTTGTTTTCTCCTGTCTATTATATTGGCTAATACTTCCAACCTTTGGAAAGCTTCCCGATTCATGAACACCTTGAGGTGCTGAAAGAGTGGCACACCTGGAGAAGGTATGGAAGTTCTTCGTCCCTTCCCATATACCTTGCCCTATGTACGTCTTCCTTTTGGCTGTTCCTAAGTTTTATCCATTATAATAAATGAATAATAATAAAGTGCTTTCCTGAGTTCTGTGAGCCATTCCAGCAAATTATTGAACCCCAGGAGAGGGTTGTGAGAATCTCCAATTTATAGCCAGTTGGCAGGCCCAGATAAGGCTGAAGCAGAGGCAGTCTTGTCTGGGATCTGACATTAACTCTAGGTAAAATTTGTCAGAATTGAATTAAGTTACAGAACACCCAGCTGGTATCAGAGAATTGGTCAGTGTGGGGAAAAACGGTACACATTTGTGTCAGAAGTCAAGTATTGAGAGTGGTAAAAAGAAAAAGCAGAAGTATTGCCGGTAACACAGTAGAGGGAAATGTTTTGTTTGGTTTTCCCCACTAGTGTTGACTGTCCTAGATCTATCTTCCCAGGTGTGTGGAATGCCATCTCAGTATAGAGACTAAAGGTGTTTAAAATTTTTTTTTATAGTTTTTAGTCTTTTCTCAATTCCATTTTGTTGGGTTGCCTTCTTCAGTGGCTCCCATTGCATGTATTTTGGATCTACTTTGTCTGCCTTCTACATCCTTCACTTCTCTCCAGTTATACTTTTTGTTTCCTTCTGAATTAAGGGTTTTTTTCCCCCCTCCTTTTCATGTTTTATTTCTCTTAAAGTATTTTTTGTAATGTTTATTTATTTTTGAGAGAGAGAAAGAGAGACAGACAGACAGAGTGCAAGCGGGGGGTGGGTGGGCAGAGAGAGAGGGAGACATAGAATCTGAGGCAGGCTCCAGGTTCTGAGCTGTCAGCACAGAGCCTGACACAGGGCTCGAACCCACGAACTGTGAGATCATGACCTGAGCCGAATTTGGACGCTTAACTGACTGAGCCATCCAGGCGCCCCTCCTAAAGTGTTATTGATTGTGTACATTTACTGTTGTGTTCCTTCTTGTTTGTTTGTTTTGTTACAGAACCATTACATACAACTTATACACAAGCCAGGATGGTGTGGAGGGTAGGAGAGAAGGGAGGGGGCCACAAAGGTAAGAGGGGCAGAACGGCACAATCCTTTTCTTGTTTGGTCTTAACTTCTGAAATGGTGTTTTTATTTTCTTATAAATTATTTTCTTTTTCTTTTTAAAATTTTTTAACGTTTTTATTTATTTTTGAGAGACAGATAGAGATAGAGTGCAAGTGGGAGATGGGCAGAGAGAGGGAGACACAGAATCGGAAGCAGGCTCCAGGCTCTGAGCTGTCAGCACAGAGCCCAACGTGGGGTTTGAACTCACAAACCTTGAAATCATGACCTGAGCCAAAGTTGGACGCTTAAATGACTGAGCCACCCAGGCACCCCTTATAAATTATTTTCTAAATTGTTTCTTCTCTCTTGTCAAATATCTAATCTTTTCATTTGAGTTTTTCTAGTTCTGATTTAAGTTGTTCTTCAATTCTCTATCATCATCTTAATTTCTTTTAGCTCATTTTGAAATATGAGGTGATAGTTCTCTTCTGCTTTGGGGTACATTTCTCTGGCTTTTTAAAAATTATCTGTGGGGATTCTATTCTTATATTTTTCTTATATTCTTATTCTTATATCTACTTTTTATGAGATATGCTCTTTTCTGTTGCTTTTTGTGTTAAATGTATATTTTCTAGTATACTATTTTAATTCCTTTGTTATTCCTTTTACCATATATTTTTGAATTATTTTCTTAGTGGTTGCCTTACAGATTATAGTTAACATAATAATTTATTATAACCTCACTCAGTTTAATACCAGTATAATTTCATATTATACAAAAACTTTGTTGTCCTATGTAACTCCATTTATCCCTCCTTTGGGCTGTTATTGTCATACAGATTAGATCTTATACATTGTGTGCTTCTCATTGTAGATATGTAACTAATGTTTTATTCAGTTGTTTTTAAATCAAATAGGAGAAAAATATAATTACAACCAAAAAAATGCACTTATATCTTTTATATTTACCTATGTACTTTACCAGTGCTCTGTATTTCTTTGTGTGGATTCATTTCAGTCTGAAAGATTCCCTTTAGTATTTCTTGTGGGGAAAATCTTCTAGCACAAATTTCTCTCAGTTTTTGTTTGCTTGGGATGCTTTAATTTCTCCTTCATTTTTGAAGGATACTTTTGCTAGATATAGAATTCTTGGTTTGCAATTTGAAAAAATCATTCCCCTATCTTCTGGTTCCTTGGTTTCTGATGAGAAATCAGCTGTTAATACTATTTAGGATCCCTTGTATATGATGAGTCTGTTCTCTTGCTGTTTTCAAGATTATCTCTTTGTTTTTATCTTTGATTATGATGTGTCCAGGTATGGATCTTTTTGAGATTATCTTATTTGAAGTTTGTTGAGCTTCTTGGATGTATAGATTAATGTTTGTGTGTGTGTGTGTGTTTGTTTTGTTTGTTTGTTTTTATTAAATTGGGAAGGTTTTGGTCACTATTTCTTCAAATATCCTTTCTGCCCCTTTTCTCTTTCCTCTTTTTCTAGGGCTCCTATTATGCATGTTATAGGCTGAATTGTGTTCTCCTGAAATTCATATGTTGAAGTTCTAACTCCTAGTACCTCAGAATGTGACCTTATTGGGAATAGGGTTTTGGCAGATGTAATTAGTTAAGGCAGTAGGGTGGGTCCTAATCCAATAAATGACTAGAATCCTTATAAAAAGGGGTCATAAGGACATAGACATGCGTAGAGGGATGGTGATGTGAAGAGATCTAGAGAGAACATGATGTGAAGAGACATAGAGAGAACATAGCCATCTATGAGCCAAAGGAGAGAGGCCTGGAATAGAGCCTTCCCTCACTGCCCTCAAAAGGAACAAACCCTACTTATACCTTGATCTCAGACTTGTAGCCTCCCGAACTGCAAGACCATACATATCTGTTGTCTAAGCCACTCATTTGTGGTACTTTATTACAGAAGCAAACTGATATAACATGGGTATTGATGTGCTTAATGGTGTCCTAGTGACCCTGAGGCTCGGGTTTTGTTTTGTCTTGTTTTATTTTGTTTTTGGTGATTCATTGTAGTGCCTGTTCAAATCTGCTCTTGAACCCTTTTAATGAATTTTTCATTTCATCGTTATACTTTTCAATTCAGGATTTCTTTTTGGTTCTTTTTTAGATATCTTTCTCTTTATGATATTCCTTTTTGGTGAGACAGTTTTCATACTTTCCTTTAATTTTTTTTTGTTGTTGTTGTTTTGAAGATGTTTAATCATGATTAAATGTTTAGCACAGTTTCTGGCACATAGTCATTATTCAACATGTAGTTGACATTTTTATTTCTTATCTTGGTTTTCGACAATTTCAGTCATTTTCCTTTTTGAAGACTGTAACTCGTGAAGATGATTTTTTTTTTAGCTTAACTTGTTTTATTTTTTATTTTTTTAAATTTACATCCAAATTAGTTAGCATATAGTGCAACAATGATTTCAGGAGTAGATTCCTTGCCCCTTACCCATTTAGCCATCACCCCTCCCACAACCCCTCCCATAACCCTCAGTTCTCCATATTTATGAGTCTCTTCTGTTTTGTCACCCTTCCTGTTTTTATATTATTTTTGTTTCCCTTCCCGTATGTTCATCTGTTTTGTCTCTTAAAGTCCTCATATGAGTGAAGTCATATGATATTTGTCTTTCTCTGACTGACTAATTTCACTTAGCATAATACCCTCCAGTTCCATCCACATAGTTGCAAATGGCAAGATTTCATTCTTTTTGATTGCCGAGTAATACTCCATTATATATATATATATATATATATATATATATATATATATATATATATATATATACACACACCACATCTTCTTTATCCATTCATCCATTGATAGACATTTGGGTTCTTTCCATACTTTGGCTATTGTTGATAGTGCTGCTATAAGTATTGGGGTGCATGTGCCCCCTCGAAACAGGACACCTGCATCCATTGGATAAATGCCTAGTAGTGCAATTGCTGGGTCCTGGGTAGTTCTATTTTTAGTTTTTTGAGGAACCTCCATACTGGTTTCCAGAGTGGCTGCACCAGCTTGCATTCCCATCCTTTAATTTTTTACCCATGGTTTCTTTTAGTTCTTTGACCACATTTAAAATAATTATTTAAAAGTTTTATCTAATAAATCCAACATCTGGCTTTTTTGGGATAGTTTCTATCGATTGCTTTTTTTTTTTTTTTTTTCTGTGTTAGGCTAATCCATCCTTCCAGCTTTTGGTTAATCTCTGCAGTTTTGAAAAAGTTGATTCTACTTTTGTTAGTTCTCTCCTTGCTTTTATGAAAGAGAGAATCCATACTCCCAAGAATACCACTGATTCCTAATTAAAGAAGTGGCAACATATGCCTGAATGGTGTCATAATAGCTATGGATCAGTGACTTTTGTGTCCCTCTGATTTTCCTCCTTTTTAAGTGGTAATTATCTTACCCCTTGGTAACCATTGTATATTGGGTTTATGAGTGTCAGGTAAGTTGTCTCTTTAGTTCACAAGACTTCAGACCCAGAGGCACCAAACTCAAGTTGCTGAACTTGAGGAACTGTCTCAATCTATAACTGACCTTCATGCCTGAGCCTGATGACATACTTGTCCTTATGCCTGAGCCTGTTGTCATAATAGACAAGTCTTTGGGGGGCCTTGGAAAAGGAGGAGTATAATTTGCATGTGAGAGGAGTAAAAATAATTTTTGGTCACAGGGTGAACTCAAAATTCTTAGGCATTCCTTCCATCAAAAAGAGGAGCCTTAAATATGAATTGGCCTTAGTGATTTGTTTCTAACCAACAGAATGTGTTAGAAATGATAACAAGAGACTAGGTCATAAGGCATTATAACAGCTTTTGTCCTGTGTGCCTATGCTCTCTCTCATTCTCCTTCCTCTTAGTCTTGGAACCTAGCCCCATATTGTGAGGAAGACAAATCCACATATAGAGGGCCACATGAAGCTGTTCAGAAAAATTTCAGCCAATAGCCAATATCAATAACTAGACATAAAGGTTAATAACTCTTCAGATGATTCTAACCTTCAACTTTTGAGCTACCCCAGCAGACACCCAGTGGAATAGATTTAAGCTAGCCCCCTCAGTCTACCCATATTGCAGATTTATGAGCAAAATAAATGCTGTCATTGTTTCAGTCCATTAAGTTGGGGTAAATTTTTTAAGGCATACTTTTAAAAAAATTTATTTATTCTTTTTGAGAGAGAGAGAGAGAGAGAGAGAGAGAGAGGGAGAGTGCGTATGAGCAGGGGAGGGGTAGAGAGAAAGGGAGATGGACAATCTTAAGTAGGCTCTGTGCTGTCAGCATGGAGCCCTATGTGGGGCTCAACTCCACCAACTGTGAGATCATGATGGGAGCTGAAACCAAGAGTCAGCTGCTAAACTGGCTGAACCACCCACGCACCCCTAAATTGGGGTAATTTTTAAAGTAACAATACCTAACACCAAGTTAACCCAACTCAACCCAGAGTCAACATTGTATTATTTATACTCCCACCCATTTTCCCAACTAGTTTGAAGCAGATTCCAGACTTCATTACTTTCATCTTTGTAATATAGATATACGCAAGTGCTCTTTTTAAACAATGTAAGCACAATATTATCACATCTAACAATTCCTTAATATTGTCAAATACCCAATTAGTGTTCAACTTTCCCTCGTCTCACAGATTTTTTAACAACGTATTTGTTTGTATCAATATCCAATTAAATTCCATATATTGCAATCAGTTAATGTGTCTTTGAATCTGTCTTTAAAAAAAAAGGTTTTTTTAGCATTTATTTTTTGAGAGACAGAGAGAAACAGAGCACAAGTGGGAGAGGGGCAGAGAGAGAGGGAGTCACAGATTCTGAAGCAGGCTCCAGGCTCTGAGCTATCAGCACAGAGCCCGACATGGAGCTTGAACTCACTAACCATGAGATCATGACCTGAGCTGAAGGTGGACGCTTAACCAACTGAGCCTCCCAAGTGCTCCTCTTTTAATCTCTTTTAAAAAGTCTCTAGGTCTTGGGATGCCTGGGTGGCTCAACTGGTTAAGCCTCCTACTCTTGATTTCAGCTCAGGTCATGATCTCATGGTTCATGAGTTTAAGCCCCACAACAGGCTCTGCACTGACAGTATGTGACCTGCTTGGGATTCTCTTTCTCCTCTTTCTCTGGCCCTCCCCCCACTTGCATGGTCTCTCTCAAAATAAATAAATAAAAATTTGTAAAATATCTACAGGTCTTCCTTTTTGAAGGGCCTACTTTATGCATCTTTAGAAAGTTGGTAAAGGAAGATAGAATTAAATTAGTAGGAAAGAGATATGCATGTGCACAGAAAATGAAACAAAGTATAATGTGGTAGGAGTTAAATGAATAAAGTGTTGGGAGGTTTGAGAAAAAGAAGACTATACCTCAACTATCTTCCCCATAGTAGCTATTGTGTTTAGAGAGGTCTATGCAGGATGGAAAACAGACAAAAATAAAGAAAGGAAACCTCCCACAGATTCCAAAGGAGTTCACAGATGTCAAATCTATGAGCTAAAGTGTAATATATCTTTTTTTTGTGATGATTTCCCTTAAAACCACTTTGCTTGAGATTATTGATCCTTGCAGCCAGTTTGAGCTTTCTTTCTCACAGCCTTTAGCTATTCATCTACAAAAGCTGCTAAAATAATTTGCATCACAAACTCTCCAAATTACTGAGGAGCCCTTTAAAATTGAGATTTTACTCTAGGAGAAATGGGTGTGAGTCATTTTACTATAACAAGAGTAACCATAAATATTTTCAATGTGATTCAGACAAAGAAGGGGAAATCTCAGCACAGGGAAATTTTTGCCCATTCAACTTTGGTGGTGTGGTTTGTTGGGCAGTACAAGATCAGAATTAAGCTCTATTGTTTCTGTTTGCAAAAAATGCAAATAATACAGGTGTTAACAATCATTTGACTATCTCTCCAAGATATTTATAAATCTAAAAAAGATGCTTTTAATGGGTTCAGGGGGCAGTTTATTCATATTGTCCTATTTTCAATCCCCTAAAGATCCACTGCAAGAAATAAGGGGTATTTATGACCTGTGACTAATACCTAGTAATCATGATGGACAATGACTTTTGTCATTTAAGAGCTACTTGAGGAAGGAGAAAGACCTTCAGTGATCAGTAGGGCATTTTAAAAATCTAATAAACTGCTATTACTGCTTCAGTAATAAAAATGTAATGGCTTGTTAGACATAAAAGTTGCATTAAATTTATTTAAAGACAATTTTGGGGTCAGAATGGGAGATTTACACATGCAATTATCCTGTTGATCAAGGTGAAAATGAATAATCTGCTTTTAGTATAAAATATAAGAGGGCATGCTTATTTTGTTCTTTTTGTATGTTGTGAACCTTAGAAAGATTTAGATATTGGTGGTGGTGCAATTTCAGAGCAATTATTATTACTTTTTAAATAAAGTTCATTTATTTATTTTGAGAGAGAGCGAGAGAGAGTAGGAGAGGGGCAGAGAGAGAGAGGGAGAGAGAGAATCCCAAGCAGGCTCTGTACAGTCAGCTCAGAGCCCATGGCAGGCTCAGTCTCACCAACCATGAGATTCTGACTGGAGCCAAAATCAAGAGTCAGATGCTTAACTGACTTAGCCACCTAGGTGTCCCCAGAGCAATTATTGTACGGTGATAGCTTTTCTGTCCATATTATTCAATTATGGTGTCTTTGGAGGGGTTTTGAGGGGGAAGCCCTCAAACGTGGGTGCAGAACCCTGGAGAGTGCTGGGCATCAAATTACCATTTCTGGTTGAGCTTAGATAATAGCATATAGAGGGGTGATTTGAATAGTCAGAACTTCTTTCTAGGATCTTTTGAGTACAAACATGAATAGATATAGGATCTGGAGCAGTCCACACACTTGCTGACTGGCACCTTAATTCCACCTAAAAGGTGGAATTTAGGGGTTCCTGGGTAGCTCAGTTGGTTAAGCATCTGACTCTTGGTTTCAGCTCAGGTCATGATTTCACAGTTTGTGAGTTCAAGCCCCACATAGGGCCTGTGCTGACAGCTCAGAGCCTGCCTGGGATTCTCTCTCTCCCTCTCTCTCTGCCCCTCCCCTGCTCGCTCACTCTCTATCTCAAACTAAATAAACTTAAAAAAAAAAAAGGGCAGAATTTGGCTGACCTATTAACTTATTCTGTCTTCTAATGTTATATCTGCCATCCAAAAGAAATTGAAATTACCTAGTTGCTATTTTATTCTTTATATATTATTCGATATAAATAACTTTCATATTATGTATTGCTTTATAACAAATTACCACAAATTTAGTGCCTGAAAACAACACATATTTATTATCTCACAGCTTCTGTGCATGTGGAGTCTGGGCATGATTAGTTAGGTCCTTTGCTTTTAGGGCCTCTCATCAGTTTGCCATCAAGGTGTTAGCCAAGACTAGGTTCTCATCTGAGAGCTTGATTGGAAAAGGATCTGCTTCCAAAATAACATGGTTCCTGGCAAGGTTTAGTTCCTTGCACCCTATTGGACTGAGGGCCCAGTTTCTCATTGGCTGTTGGCCAAGAAGCCACCTTAAATCTTACTTAGCTCTTGGCCAGAGACCATTGAGTTCCTATCCACATGGGTGTCCCTGACATGGCTGCTTGCTTAATCATGTGCAAGGTAAGAAGGCAATAGAGTCTTGCTAGCAAGAAAAAAGTCACTATTATGAAACTTAATCATGAGAGCAACAACTTTTGCCATCTCTTATTGTTTAGAAGCAAATCACAGTTCCTATCCACACTAAATGGGAGGGGATTACACAAGGTGTGGATACCAGGAGTGAAGACACCTGGGGGCTATTTTAGAGTCTGTCTGACACAATATTATTTTATTATTATTAAAATATATGTTCTTTTAGAAAATGTAAGCAGTATGGGTAAGTTTTAAAAAAAAAAAAAAACCTCTGCAATCCCACTCTCCAAAGCCACTAATATTTCAGCACATACTCTTCCAGTCTTTTTTCTATTTCATATATTATTAAAATTAACAAAAATGTGGTCATAATTTTATGTACTCTTGTATGGTCTATCTTATTTAATTCCTTCAACATTCTTGCAAGCTAGTAAATAATCTTCTATACCATTTTAAATGGCCGTGTAAATTTATGCTATGATTAGACCATGGTTTATTTAACCCAGAGGTTGGCAAACTTTTTATATGAAGGGAAAGATAGTAAATATTTTAGCCTTTGGGGGCCATACAGTCGGTTGCATTTACCCAACTGCTCTTATAGTACAAAACCAGCCATAACAAACATGTCAATAAATGTAGGTATGGCTGCATTTCAGTAAAACTTTATTTATGGACACTAAAATTTAAATTTCCTTTAATTTTGTATGTTATGAAATATTATTCTTTCAATTTATTTCAGTCATTAAAAAATGTTGAAATTATTCTTAGCTTGTGGGTTAGATTTGGTCTGTGGGTCATAGTTTGATTTATCCTATTATTTCTAGGTAGATATTCAAATAGTTCCATATTGTTAGTATTGTTATTAATGCTGAGATTAACATCTTGGTAGCTAAACTTATGTGCCTATTTATGATTACTTACCGAGAACAAATTCTTAAAAGTATAATTATTGGGCCAAAAGTTATACATGTAAAACTTTATACGTGTTAGTAAATTACCTTCCACAAAGGTGGAGTCAAGTTTATACACTTACCAAAGGATATGGATGTGCTTATTTTTCTGTGTGCTTTCCGTTTTGTATCTTAAAGTCCTCATATGAGCAAAGTCATATGATATTTGTCTTTTTCTGACTAATTTCGCTTAGCATAATACCCTCTAGTTCCATCCATGTAGTTGCAAATGGCAAGATTTCATTCTTTTTGATTGCCGAGTAATACTCCATTGTATGTGTGTGTGTATATATACATATATATACACCATATATATGTATATATACACCATATATATATATATATATATATATATATATATATATACATCATATATATATATATATATATGCCACATCTTCACATCTTCTTTATCCATTCATCCATGTCCATCGATGGACATTTGGGCTCTTTCCATACTTTGGCTATTGTTGATAGGGTTGCTATAAACATTGGGGTGCATGTGCCCCTTTGAAACAGCATACCTGTATCCCTTGGATAAATACCTAGCAGTGCAATTGCTGGGTTGTAGGGTAGTTCTATTTTTAATTTTTTGAGAAACCTCCATACTGTTTTCCAGAGTGGCTGCACCAGTTTGCACTCCCATTCTGTGTGCTTTCTGACACTGGGTATTATCTTTTTAGGAATCTCTATAAAGTGGTAGGTTAAAAACTGTCAAAGATTTCTCTTTTGAAAAATAGTTTATATCTTATTTTAAATTAACATTTAAAAATTTTATTTCAGATCTGTGATTTCTTTCCAACGATACATCTAGGTGTCTTAAGATAACTTGCCCAGCTGAAATGACATGCAAATATAGTAAGGCTGAGAGCCACTTGACTATTAAGAATCAGTAATATTGTGCTAATGCCTGTTACAGGAGATTACTGGTAAAGCCTCTGCCTATTTGGGCCACTGGCATTAAATAGCCATTGGCAGAAAAAATAAGTTGGCAATATAGGCAATATAGATATTTTATAGTATTTAAGGTATAGAATTGATTACACTCAATGCTAATGACTTTGGCCATTCTGAGAAATGAACAACATGAAAAATTAAAAACTTTAATGTATGCTCCTATCTATATTTATATTCATCTTGTGTCTATTAGGGTTTGATTCTGTTTTCTTCTTCAAACTCAGATATGATCATGTCACTCCTGTTATTAAAATCTTTTCTGATTCCTTGCTTGCTTTCTGAAATCAGACTCCTTAGCATGCTATTCAAGATTCAATAAGATCTGTCCTTATCTTTTTAATCTCATATAAGCTGATGTCCCATAGGAAATAATGACAAAACAATAATAGCAAGTAGTATTTATTAAGTCTTAAACTACCAGATATTAGGGTCAGTGCTTTGGGGTAGGTATTATTATTCTTACTATTTTAAAGATGGGAAAATAGGTTTAGAGAATGTAAATGGCTTGCCCAATATCAAATAGTAAGCAATTTCTACCTTCCTGTACTCAATACCCTAAAAAATTGATTTATGCTTTGCTAGCATAAGGTCTTCAGTTGACTGCTTTATCTAGCCAAGTTTTCTCCCCTCTGACCTGGAGGGGCTTTAAGAGTTCCAGTTGCTCCAGCATTCTGTTTATTTCAAACAACAGTAATGTAGATGAACTTTGGAGTAATCTGTTAATTCCCCTCTTCTGGACACTGGAGCATATTAGAATACCCAAGAAGGGAAATAAAGCTCCCTTTTTAGATAGTAAAATTCTTAAAAAATTTTTTTTTAACATTTATTGATTTTTGAGAGTGAGAAGGACAGTGTGAGCGGGAGAGAGGCAGAGAGAGAGTGAGACACAGAATCTGAAGCAGGCTCCAGGCTCTGAGTTGTCAGCACAGAGCCCGATGTGGGGCTCAAACTCAAGAACCATGAGATCATGACCTGAGCTGAAGTCAGACACTCAACTGACTGAGCCACCCAGGTGTCCCTGGATAATAAAATTCTTGAGCAGCTAGCTTTGAGTTGATGATCTATAGCAGTGTGTATATTTTATTTTTATACTCTATGGGAAAATATAGCAATAATAATTCAGGGCAAAAGGGACAGTAATAGATTGTCAACTGTTACCTTTAATGAAATGAAAGTCTCATTGGAAAATGATGGGAAATTAATGACTTAAGCAATAAGCCAAAATCACTACACCTTGTACCAAAGAAATGGCAGGAACGTCTCCCTTCTCAATAACTTTTCTCCCTCTGGCTTACAGGAAATGATTTGGAAGCTGAGAAAATTCCTGTTTACTAGGGAGAATAATGTTGCTATACCAAGTGCTGGGAGTCCTGAGTCCCAGCTGTTGTATATGAACTAACTTTGAGCTCTCTTGAAGCTTCCAGTGCAGTATACGGTAAAGGGTTGCCAGTGTGGCAGTGTCTGCATCAAAAATCTATTCTAAGCTCACAAACTTGGGAGTCCTTATTAGAAGGCCATAATTTAAATACCTGGTACTGCATTGCTGGTTTCTGACTCCCCTTCTCACCAGGCAAAGGACATTCCCTTAAAAGGAATCACCTACAAGGCTGTACCACTTTATTCATTTTCTCATACTGGAGTCTACCCAGGATGTACATCAATAGGCTCATATGTGAACAGTGTCTGAAATTCCACTTACCACTTAGTTCAGGAAAACCTAGTAAAGCAATTATGATAGTGGTTATTTTTTCGCCAACAAAACTATGCAAAAGTGTATGATTCATTTATTATTCTTTCTCACTAAACATGTGGAATCAAAAAAAAATGTGTCTCAAGTTTTGCCTAATCTCTTTTTTCCTCTCTTTTCCTTGCATTTATTGAGAAAAAAGTACAGTTGTCAGGTTTGTGACTTTCTTAGTTCCCTCTACAGCTAAAACTACTGATACCCTGTACAAAGAAAGACACATAAACAAGAGGTTTTCCCAGATGTGTTTTTCCCCCCTCTGGCCTATGGGGCCAATGACATCTTGGATCTCATTTGGTTCTGTTGGCTTGCACTTGGATGCTTGATCTCCACCCTTAGCCTCTTGGATGATGAGACAGATGAATGGTCTGACTGGGTTTTGGTTTGGCTTCTTCCCAAGATGCTGACTTCCATCCAGCCTATGGGTAAGTGATAGATCTTCCTCTGTCCAGGCTCCTGGATTCTCTCACCTGGCTCAAACCTCAGTCCTTTGGGCCTCCACTTGCCTGGAAAGAGGACACTGAATTCAAAGCAATATTAAAGGTAATGAGGGCAGAAGTGATTGAGAGAGATATTAAGAATTAAGAGGCCAAGTTTCTTGCTCTCCAGAAGATAGTCAGGAAAGATAGAAGAGAGGCACACTTGAAACATAATTTATAATTCAGATAATATGATTCATAGGACATTATAGGATAGCTGTGAAGATTGTTCAGTAAATATTTACTGTGTATCACTTCCATGGTACTTAAAAATAATTGTGCAGTACCATAAATTATTATTGGGTGTAGTTGGGACAGAATGTATTTGGTTTATTCCAACATTGGGTTAGCAAATATTGTATGAGGTACACTTATTTTAGTGACATTTACTAGAGTACGCTTAATTCTAAAGTCATACTTAATTTTTTTAATAAAATTTTTTTTAACGTTTATTCATTTTTTGATAGAGAGAGACAGAGCATGAGTGGGGCAGAGAGGGAGGGAGACACAGAATCCAAAGCAGGCTCCAGGCTCTGAACTGACAGCACAGAGCCCGATGTTGGGCTTGAATTCACGGACCGTGAGATCATGACCTGAGCTGAAGTCAGATGCCCAACCGACCGAGCCGCCCAGGCGCCCCAGTCATACTCATTTTTTTATATTTAGTTTTGTAATTTAATGCTTCAATATACCCTCGGTATACCCGATATACCTAACTGAAAAAGCTCAAATTAACCATTTGGGGTGTTTTTGTTTGTTTTATTAGTTAGACAATAAATTACATAATACTGAATATGCTTTAATCTTGAGTGATTCAGAAGGCACATTGTGAGCTTGCGTAGCCTCAGGGCAGATCAAATGAAATTATTAACATATTAGAATATAGGTGCATTACCCAGCTACACGTGGGTTTTTAGTAAATATGGTACTGGATCCTGACATCATTATTATACCATATGTTAACTAACTTGGATTTAAGTAAAATTAAAGAATTAAAATAAATACATGGTATTGGATAGGCTAGGAAGCAAAAGTACCTGGTCAATTAACAGAATGCTGAGTTAATCCAAAGTTTATCTTTATTTGGGAGTGGAAAGCATATGAGCTACAACAATTAGGGAAAAGTACAACTTGTATTAAACACTTGTATTTAATCCAAATGTATTGAATGTAAGCTATATATAAAGCACCTGGTCCTGCTGACAAGGTACACAGTAGGCCCTTCCAAGGACCTGGAGAGTAGTAACTGTTCATCAGGAGTTTTGAATATGTTAAAGAAATAAGACAGAGACCCAAGGCAGCAGGATATAAGAGCTAAAGTGTGAGGGTGGTGGAGGAAGCACCTGCACTGTGAATTGGAGAGGTGAAGACAGAATTATGTTCAGGGACTCAAGTGTGCCATTTGTTTCTCAAGTTTATAGCCATTTTGGAAAGCAGCACACGCAGCACTTGAGTTTTCTGGAGCCTCAGTCATTAAAAGTTTTGTGTAGAGGATGGGGTGTTGGAAAGCTTGGGAACCCAAGGTGAGGGGAGGGAGGTGGAAGACGTCCATGGGTTTGCTCTCTCCTGCCCACACAGCAAGCTCAGACTTCAGAGTCAGAGGGGCCCAGATTCTAGTTCTGCCTCCACTGCTCTCTCACCATGGGTCCTCAGGAAGGTTATCTTCTAGTTGTGAACTGGCAACACTAAGGAACCTGCCCGACTGCTGCCACTTCATACCAGAGCTGCAGTCTGGGTCCTGCTGGGTTCATGAAAGTAAGCCAGAAAACATTTGAGCCGCAGCACTACCCACCTCCCATTTCTTTCCACTGATATGGGTAAGTGAGAGGTAAATGAAGACAAAAGCAACATAGAAGGCAGTCCTGGGAGTTGGTAGCTTGCTTTTCGGGGATGTTTTATCCAAGCTCCCATTACACTCCCTGGGCTCTGTCTGGACAAGGCAAGGGGAACAGGGTCCTCATTCCATTTGGTGTATCACATTTGTCAGTGCCTAAGAACTGTTTCCCTACCCCACCCGCCTCCTAACGGAGTCCAGAGTTATTCCCATCCTACAAACACACCACAGAAAGAGATAGAATATTCACCTCCCATCTGTACTTTCAATAAAACTAACCAACTTCAGGCCCACATGGCTGATCAAGGCCACCTGGGTCATTCCCCTAAAAATTTCAATTTAAATATTTTGCTGGTACAACCCAGCCATGTACTAGTACAGTATTTGCTGATGCCAATAAATTATTTTGGATATTTTATACCTTCTCCCCCCCCAAGGTATTAGTATAAAATATATTGTGCTTTCATAAACAAGGTGTTGTTCTCTTGTGAAACCACTTCAAAGTGTTTTAAAATATATGTACGTTGAAGGCACTTGAATGTTTTTTCCCCAGAGAAATGTCTTTGTAAAAGTGGGGTGTATGTAACATGTGTTTGCATCTGCTCCGCAGGTAAATAGGGTGCCAGGGTTTGCAAAGACATGTGTTGGGGAAAGCAGTCTCATGCATGCTGTCTTTTGTCACCCACTTGGTCACATACAAATGGGCCTTGGGCTTAGACTACTTCTTTTGTTCTTTTTTTCTCTCACTTTTCCAACAGATTTATTTATTCATTTATTTGAAGGGAATGGATTTTGAGGAGAAAAAAACATGGTGATCCCTAAGGCAAGGCTGATCAAGGTGATCAAGTTGATCCTTAAGGCAAGGCTGAAGATATCAGTCTCTGGTATCTAGAATTCAGGCTGTAGTCCTTGTTTTTGGATGGGTCACTGAGTGTGTGACACAGTCCATGCTTTTAACTAGATTTTTTTGTAAAGTTTACTTATTTATTTTGAGAGAGAGAGAGAGAGAGAGAGAGAGAGCAAGCAGGGGAGGGACAGAGAGAGAGAGAGAGAGAGAAATCGAAGCTGGCTCCACAATGTCAACACGGAGCCCGATGTGGGGCTCGAACTCACAATCATGTAAGATCATGACCTGAGCCAAAATCAAGAGTCAGACACTTAACTGACTGAGCCACCCAGGCGCCCTGCTTTTAACTGGATTTGCACAGAAGAATGGATGCTTGGCCCAGGTAGAACAGATGAAGTATTTGGTTTCACGTGTCACAGTACTACCCAAGTTCCTCCCCAGGATGTAGTGCCCCATGGGGTTGTACTTCTTGTCAAGCTCCCTCTTAATTTGGGCTGCAATGTCCTCCTCCATGTTCTATTTCTCCAACAGCTGAGTGGAACACTCTACCGAGTCCTGTTGCATGTCCTTTGACATATCGGCGATTTTGATCATGGCCTTCTGGTGGCACATGGTTATTGGAGAGCAGGGGGTGGCCAACTGCAATTGTCTCCTGGAGGAGGGGCCAGTGACTCTCAGACCCAGTGGGAGCTACTGTTGCTACCAAAGCCATGCTACATATACTAAGAGGTAAGGATCCCAAACAACCTATGCCGGCCTTGTTACCTTGTGTGGGAATCTCTCTCTTTGTCATGCTTAATGAATGTTCTTTAGTCTCTGCTTGAAGAGTGTGGATCATATACCACATGGCCAACTTCACTGTCATATTGTAACTGAACTAACCTGAGTTGGCTCCTTGGTGACTTATAGATAAAGATTATACCAGGTAGAGGCATCACACAAAGAAAGCTTCATTTACAGCAAGTAGGAGATCATGGGGAATAACTTCCAAAGCCGTGTCTCCCCAGGTAGGGGTCAGTGGGTTTCTTTTATTTAGGGTTAGGATGAGTATTCAGAGAGGGGAACTTTGTCATTGCATGTAGAGATGGGTATAAGGTTATGCATGTGTATTTAGGAAACATACTTATATGTGTACTGGATGTTATGTTAATGAGGTTTGTGCTCTTCCTTGAGCAGAGACTTTTGATAGAAGTAACTGTTAGGCGAGGGGAAGGAGTTATGGGCATGCTTCAAGAACGGGTATAAACTGGTTGGGGTCTTGGGCCTCTTATCTCAGGTGAAGAATGCAGGACCTTGCTTACTTTGGAAACAGCACTGAGAGTTTGTCCCACTGATTTCTTGTCCCTGATATGTTTAGGCTGTTTCCTGGCCTGGTAGAGACAGTTATCTTTTGCATTCCCTTTCTTCCCTTAAATCATTAACTACTGAGGCATTTGTGTTTCTCTGTAACTCTGACATCTCCTAGGAAGTTCTACAAGAAGTGTGTTTGGGCAAGTAGAGCCGGAGACATAGGCCATACATCAGGAAAAATAGCTGGGGCCTAAAATGACTTCTCTTGTGTCCCAAAGCTGGAGACCATCTAACTCTCTCTGCTTACAGTATCTATCCTCTGTGGGGAGGAGACAGGGTCTTCCCACTGTGCACAAGAGTGTGTACAAAGGCAGATTGTGTTATGCTGGTCTCTGGGAGAGACCTGGGAGAGACCTGCTGGCCATGGGGAACTGATGTCCACTATTGTAGCTGATCTTGTGGTATCTCTTCCCTATGTAAATAAAGCACTCTTCCATCCCATGCTTGACTGCCTCGTGTTCTTCTTGGTGACTGTGTTACTACGATACAGTGAGCAGAAGCTTTAGAGTCCTCCCCTGGGACTGGTAACCATGGCACAATTATCTGCTGGGCAATCTTGAGACTGAACTGGAAGAGTGCAAGCGATTTATCTGAGGTTAGCCTGCTGGTATGGCTTTTATGTTTGTGTCCCCCAAAATTCATATGTTGGTATCCTAATCTCCAGTATGACATCATCTGGACGTTGGACCCTTCGGAGATAATTAGGTTTAGATAATATTGTGAGATGGGGGGGGGGGGGGAAGATGGGATTTGTGCTCTTATAAGGAAAGGAAGAGACCAGAGCCCCCTGTCTCTGCTATGTGAAAATAGCAAGAAGGCCAAGAAGAGAGCCCTCAATAGGAGCTGACTCTGCTGGTACCTTGATCTTGGACTTACTAGTATCTAGAACTGTGAGAAATAAATGTTGTTTCAGCCACCCAGTCTGTAGTATTTTGTTATAGCAGCCTGAGCTGATTAAGACACATTCTCTGTTCTGTGACCCTCTGTTCTGATGTCTGGAAAGCGTGTGTGTGTGTGTGTGTGTGTGTGTGTGTGTACTGCCAAAAATAAAGTTTTTCATATGGCATTTTTTTAAAGATGATGCATTAGAGCCACTGATTTATTTAATCCAATCAGGCCCAAAGGAAAACAAGTGGGACATGGAGACTTGAGCCTCTTCCTGCTAACAAAGGACTGAAGGAATTTTCTACGGCATTTATAGATACCAGGTTGAATACGGTTTCCCATGACAACCAATTAGTATGTTTGAGATTAATGGTTACATTCCACAGGAGATAATGTTAAAGTTGTGAAGTCTTGATATCTTAAGGGGATATATTACAAAGAATTTAGCAAGGACACATTTCTTTTGGTTACAAAATACTAAATAGCATGGTTACAAGCTATGGAACAGATACAAATCTTCCCCAGGGCCTACATCCAACAGGTGGTTTATGGTTCCCATCCTTGTGAATGTTCCCAGCCTTTATTTTGTCTAAGTTGTTCTAATGGTTACACGATCAGCATCTTGTCTGTGTGGCTGCACACATAACAACTACCACTGATCTGAGCAAACGTTTGCAAAATGGTCCAGAGTTTGAAGCAAGTTGCAAGAATTGAGGAAATTCTTGTTCTCATTATTTGTTTATACTGTTTTCGTAGACTTGAACATGTCAACTAATTCCCTATTCTTATTTGAAATCCAGAACTCTTGCTTCACAGGGGTTTTGGGGGAAGACTTCATGATCACAAATCATGCTGGGACATGAAGTGTTAGATAATTGATGGAGCACATATGTATTGTTCTTTATTCTAGCACTCAATCATATATGGTTATTCCTTCGCAGTACGATTTTACTGTTTTCTGCAGGCCACATTTTCAATTTCATTCTGCACAAAGCTTCATGCCAGGTTTTTCAATCCTTATTTCTTCAAATTAGAGATTTTGTAGAGAATGCACAATAGTATGCTCAGTTGCTTTGAAGATTAGAAAGGTATATATTCTGAGTACTGATTTAATAAGTGATATTCCTCTACCGTGTAAATGCAGGTCCTCAAATGCCAGTTTCTCACCACAGAAGCATTTATCTTCCATGAATTTGTTCTTTTGTCAAATTCTTCCCTAGTTCTTCAGTATCATAGGCCAATACACCATAAGCTGCTGCCAGCTCAGTCTGACTTGTTGACCCCAAATACTCTTGAGCTTCTCTTGACTTATTATTTCTCCCCAGTTTTGACTCTGCTCCAGTCAGACCAAGTTACTCACTGCTCTGTACATGTGTTTGGCACCTGTGGTCACCCTTTTTCCCCTTTTTGTAATGTTTCCTGCTGTCCTTTCCTATCTGCAGTCTTTCCATCCTATAAAGGCATCTCAGGGCTGCCCTGCCCTCACCCCCTTCAGGATGACTTCACCTCAAGTTCTTACTCTTTCTTTCATCCATCCTCCTTCCATCTTTGTTTTTTTCTCAAGGATAGGTTGGAAGATCCATTATGGGTGCAACTTTATTTTATATTTCTTTGCATCTCCTCAGTTTCTTTAAAGTATATTTTTTAAATTTATTTATTCATTTTGAGGGAGGGAGGGAAGGAGGGAAAGAGAGAGAGAGAGAGAGAGAGAGAGAGAGAGAGAGAGAGAGAGAGAATGCACAAGCGGGGGAGGGGCAGAGAGAAGGAGAGACAGAATCCCAAGCAGGCTCCATGCCATCAGCACAGACCCCAATGTAGGGCTCAAACTCATAAACTGTGAGATATGACCTGAGCCAAGATCAAGAGTTGGATGCTTAACCAACTGTGCCATATTCATCTCCTCAATTTCTTTTTTTTTTTTTTTAATTTTTTTTAACGTTTTATTTTATTTTTGAGACAGAGAGAGACAGAGCATGAATGGGGGAGGGGCAGAGAGAGAGGGAGACACAGAATCAGAAGCAGGCTCCAGGCTCTGAGCCATCAGCCCAGAGCCCGACGCGGGGCTCGAACTCACGGACCGCGAGATCGTGACCTGAACTGAAGTCAGACGCTTAACCGACTGAGCCACCCAGGCACTCCTCATCTCCTCAATTTCTAAGGACAGCAAACCTGTGTATGATTTGTTGGCGGGTGTTGTGGGTAGACTACTTGATTCCATCCTCTAGTATTGGAAATAATGTTTAATATTTATCTAGTGGGACTATTTGAGGCAAGTCATACAAAATTACCAAAGGGTGACCAAAAGACAAGACAGATTAGCCTTTTAAGTGGCTATCTTTGGTGAAATTAATGTGTAAACTTAAATTTTGAAATGCTCAATATAAAAAAAGGCCAAAAAATTGCATATGTTTATTAGTAGCATGAACTTCTTCTTTAGTAGTATCTTTAAGCAGATAAACGAAAAATTACTAACACAGTGTAATTTTTAGTGCAATTAAAAAGTAGAAACTATAGCCCTGAAAGGGTCTAGTTCTATTTTAGCAGGCAATTGTAAGCTTAAATCTGAACTTCCCTTAAGCTATTTGCTTATGTATGCAAGTATTTCTTCATGAATTTACTGTTTCTTAAATATGTTATTTTGTTCACTCAATAGTTTTGCATTCACTGAAGGCTAAAACAGACCACAACAACTAAATAAGTTAATAAAATGATGACTCTACAGGAGATGAGTGAGAGACTGAGCTATCATAAGTCAGGCAGGGAGGATTCCAGAAGAAAGGCATCAAGGTAAGCACAAGGCCCAGGAGGTAGAAGAGCTTCAGGAAAGGAAAGGAAACCAGTGTGATGGTCCACTGTGAGGGAGGGCAAGAATTAAAAGAGGCAATGTTAAGGGGCGCCTTGGTGGCTCAGTTGGTTAGGTGACCAACTTTGGCTCAGGTCATGATCTCGTAGTTGGTGAGTTCAAGCCCCATGTTGGGCTCTGTGCTGACAGCTCAGAGCCTGGAGCCTGCTTCAGATTCTGTGTCTCCCCCTCTCTCTACTCCTCCCCTGCTCACACTCTGTGTCTCTCTGTCTCTCAATAACAAATAAACATTAAAAAAAATTTTTTTTAAAAGAGACAATGTTAAGGAGGGGGCCAGATGCCAGATCAAACAAGACCTAATAGACCATAAGAAGGGTTTGGGTTTTATTTAATGGGCACTGGGAAGCCTTTGAAAGGTCTGAGGCAGACCTGTGGTATGCTCTGATTACATTTTCAAAGGGATCCCTCAGCCTATCGTGGAAAGAGTGAATTGGAGGAGCAGAAGGAAAAAGGCCAGTCAAGAGGTTGGTGCCATGGTGGCTTGGGCCAGGATGTCAACAGTGGAGATGGAGAGGGGTGTATGGTTTTGAGATAAATTTGGAGATCGAACCTATAGAAGTTCATGATGGATGGATGTAGATGGTGAAGTAAGGGATGAATCATCATGGATCCCATGACTTTTCATCCATAGCATTCTTTTACCCTAGGTTATTTTTGCTTTTACTAAAAACTAAGTCTTTCAGATCTTAAGGAAAGAATAACAAAAGGAATATAGAAAAAATGGATTCATGGCTTTAAAAAATATTGTGAGTTTCTTGCTTAGAATTCCGAATACTTGGTCTTACAGTAGCTTTTGGCCAAAGGCAATAAAATTGTAACGTGCACATTGGGTGCATAGCTGGCCAGATTGTGGGATCATTTAGAAAAGTACATTGAAAAATGTTTCTGTCTCTTGAACCACTTCCGATTGTAATATAAATTCTCCCAATCCAGCTAATTTTATATGCACAGAAAGTAGTACAACTCCACGGGAAATATAAATTTTTCATTGACTAGCAGCCTGTAACTGCTTTAAGTGTAATTACACATTTTTCATTTAAGATCAATTTCACAAAATCGTTTTTATGACCTAAGGCTGCCTTCTTAATAATTGGGTGCAGCTAATTTATTAGGGTTTGCATGTGTTGGTATTGGTGTCATTCTTGCCTGAATTTAATAGAAACAGGCTCCACGTGGGGTATGGAAAAGACTCTCTGGTTTCATATTTATTTCCCTTATGCCGATCCAGTGAACCTTCTTTTGTTTCTTAGCATATACAGTTCTGTAGAAAGCCCATGATAACCTGTTCTTAAAACAGCTCAGTAGACAAATGAGGACATTCTCCACTTAATGCTAGGGAAGATGCCCCCTCAGAACATAATTAAATCTGATCTTTCTCACTTGAAGCAGCATGAATAATTCATGGAGTTTAGGCATAATCAGGTTCTAGGCTTTGGGAAATATTGATGTTCAAAGGTTAATTTTTTTTTCATTAAAGGAAAAGATCCTATGAAGTAGTCTTCTATGCTAAGATTCAAGTATGGTGGAGATTCCAGTAAAGGAGTGTGTGTGTTGGGGGTGTGTGTCACTTTATGCAGAGGGAAGTGTACTTGTATACACACATAATTCGATATGCTTACTTTAACCTTCATCTCCTTTCTTACATGAATATGAGCAAGAGATCTGACTTCACTGAGTGGTAGAAATCTAGAATTAAGGGGTGCATCCCAAAACTCAGGCTCTTTGCCATGTGGACCATTAGGAGGAAGTTGGCACTTGGATTTTGTCCTCTGACTATGTTCTGAGTCAGGAGTTCTAGAAAAAGTAGACAGCAGAGTTGCCCAAGGAAGCTCTATGTGAACTCAGACCCCATCATCTCCATTAGGAACAGTCTGGATTTTTAGACATTCTTTCTATGAGAAATATAGGTCTTCCCTTTTTCTTAAGCATGCCAACAGGGTATCATTGTAGATAGTAAGTATGAAAATGATAATACATGGTTCCTGCATTCAAAAGAATCTTTCAATGGTGTTAGGAGATAAGACAAATAAACATGAAAAACTGACCAATAGGATGGTAGTCTGAAATGAGTGGCACCAATAGCAAAACTGTGCTCTTGGGAGGAAAAGATCACTTTATATTGGTTGGAATGTGTAGGGAAGGCCCTTTGACACTGGCACTTGGGATACATTTTAAGTGAATTAGGGAATTTTGGTGAATGGCAAGAAAAGGAAAGGGTATCTTAAAAGGCTCACCATGGGAATGGACATGGATTGTTAAGTAATGGGATGAGCACAGGGGATCTGTACCAGGCAGCTAAGTTAGGGGCCAGGTTATGGAGGCCTTAAACACTGGAGTGAGGCATTTGGGCAGAAGGCATCGGGGAGCCTTTGAAGGCTCTGGGTAGGAAGAATGCATGATCCAACTAGCATTTTTTAAAAGAGTTTATTTTTGAGAGCATGTGAGAGAAGCAGAGAGGGGGAGAGAGAGAGAGAGAGAGAGAGAGAGAGAGAGAGAGTCCTAAGCAGGCTCCACACCAGCAGCCCAGAGCCCGATGTGGGTTTCGATGACCTGAACTGAAATCAAGAGTTGGATACTTAACTGACTGAGCCACCCAGGTGCCCCATAACTAGCATTTTAAAAGCAGGGTTAGTACCAGAGTTTAGTTTGTATTTAATTGGTAAAGGAAAAACTCCAGGTGGGTATCTAAGATTGAGGGCCATTGCAATTACCCATAGGGTAAGTTAGATGACCAGTGCATGTAGGGAGAGTTGATAGTCTTTTCTGCTTATGAATCCTGGTCATGTGCCCCAATTTATGAACCTCTCAAATGAGGAGCCACTGAGAGTAGCAGGTGCGTGACCCTTGCTGCAATTTCTCCTGAGATATGAGTGGCAAGATAACATTTGTGTCAAAAAATTTGGACAGTATTATTTTGGACTTGAGCCTAATTGCCCTGCGGCTCTGTGCTTAATGCTGGATGGAACTGGCCTCATGGGGCCTACAGTCCAACGAACCCTCTTCATTTTTGACCAGTCCACGTACCACAAGATGGCTTGGAGATCTTTAGACATTGGATATTTGGGGGTTTGTCCTGTGACTCCCAGGGCACATAGGAAAACTGGGAAAACAGCACAGATGTTGAAAATGGCAGGGGGTGCTAATCAGAGGACTGTGAACTTCCTGAAGGCATGAATTCATTCACTGTGTACATCCATAGTGTATATGCAGTAGTGAATACTCATACACTCATCAGTACAGGGTCTGACACATAGTAAGTGCTTCAAAATATTTGTTGAATGAATAAATGAATCTTGTTGAATACCCTGCAGATCCTCTGGAACTCTGAGCTGCCTCCCTGGATGAGATATCTGTATGTATGTATTTATGATTGTATGTATGTATGTATCTACCTATTTACCTATCTAGCCAGAGAGAGATGGAGATAGACTAAGACCAAGATCCATCAGACTATGTTCTCAGTGGAAATAGGTGGATATAGAGCAAGTGAATGAGGGTCCTGTCAGTCACAGCAGGGAGGTCACTTGAAGGACTGTGTGTGACCTAGCAGTAGCTTGAGGGCAATACTGGGCTTGCTTCTTGAGTCTAGTCCTCTGGGGCTTTTGGAGCACTGACTGAGAGATGAGACACATAATGTCTTTGAACAGTCCATTTACAGCATCAGACTTCCCTCCGTGCTTTATGGGTAGAGCACTAGCTGTGTGGACTGGTGACCTGTCCAGGAGCATGTATTTACCATGTGTGTGGACCAAGAAAAGAACACTGTGACGTCCACCCAGTGCAAAGGCCACGTTTGAAATGATAGAGATGGGGCTGGTGGCTCAGGTTTGCATCTTACTGTGGAGAGCCTCATTTGCTAAGGAGCTAGGACTGTCTCCAGAGGTAACAAGGAGGGAGCTGTTGCAAAATTTTAAAGCAGGGGAATTCCAATACTCCAATGTAACTTTTAGAAACATAACACAGTGGAAATGTATGGGGAATTGGAAAGGAAGAAAATAAAAAGCAGAGAAACCAGTAAGAATGCCATCGCTATGCCCCAGTGAGCAGGATTTTTCTATCTATTATCATGTTTGTGGGGATGCAATTTGGCCTATGATGCAGCTGAATACGTAAAAATGGCAGAATTCTTCTGTATTTCCTTAATAGTTTAGTAAGTTATGTGGTTATTACACCTGTCAATGAGTCATCCAATTAAAATTCTGGGATTTTGCCTCTGGCAGAATTACATCTCCTTATATTTTGTTCTTTGCCAAAAAGCATGTTTTGGGCTAACTTGCTTTTCTTCTTGTAGAAGTTGAGTTGGAGTCACTTAAGAATGTAGACGAACATTATTTATTGAGAATCGCTAATGAGATGCCTTGAAGAAACTGGTTTATCTCAGAGCACCTACATTACACCCAGGGAGGAAGTAAGAGTTGGGCTCACCTTCACAGAGGGACATAAACATATGGGTTCTTGAGCTTTTTGTCAGATGCAGCATGAGAACAGTTATTTACCCAGCCTGTTAAAAAGAGAATCCTTTTTCCTCCTCAGCACCTACTTTTCATCATCACAATTCCTGGGATTGCCTGGGGACAGCCTGAGTTTAGTCAGGGCTGGACATGTGTCGCAGTTTTTAAACATGAGTTTGGACGAAAGAATCAGAGGATTATGTTCTTAGTAAAAGGAAGGGAGGCACCATGTCTCCTTTGTGTTTGTTTTCCTTGCATGAATCTCTGGTGACCGAACATGGTGATTAAGACATGGGATTTTCTTGTTCTTGGCTGAGGGATCATACCAGCCTTAGCTTACTGCTAAGTGGGAGATCCTACTTGTACGAGGAAGGATCTGGTCTTCAGTCGAGGCCAGGGGTCAACAAACTTTTCCTGTGAAGGCCAGGTGGTAAATGTTTTATTTTATTTTATTTTATTTTATTATTTTTTTTAATGAAGTTTAGTGTCAAATTGGTTTCCATACAACACCCCGTGCTCATCCCAAAAGGTGCCCTCCTCAATACCCATCACCCACCCTCCCCTCCCTCCCACCCCCCATCAACCCTCAGTTTGTTCTCAGTTTTTAAGAGTCTCGTATGCTTTGGCTCTCTCCCACTCTAACCTCTTTTTTTTTTCCTTCCCCTCCCCCATGGGTTTCTGTTAAGTTTCTCAGGATCCACATAAGAGTGAAACCATATGGTGTCTGTCTTTCTCTGTATGGCTTATTTCACTTAGCATCACACTCTCCAGTTCCATCCACGTTGCTACAAAGGGCCATATTTCATTCTTTCTCATTGCCATGTAGTACTCCATTGTGTATATAAACCACAATTTCTTTATCCATTCATCAGTTGATGGACATTTAGGCTCTTTCCATAATTTGGCTATTGTTGAGAGTGCTGCTATAAACATTGGGGTACAAGTGCCCCTATGCATCAGTACTCCTGTATCCCTTGGGCAAATTCCTAGCAGTGCTATTGCTGGGTCATAGGGTAGGTCTATTTTTAATTTTCTGAGGAACCTCCACACTGTTTTCCAGAGTGGCTGCACCAATTTGCATTCCCACTAACAGTGCAAGAGGGTTCCTGTTTCTCCACATCCTCTCCAGCATCTATAGTCTCCTGATTTGTTCATTTTGGCAGGTGGTAAATGTTTTAGCCTCTGTGGGCCATATGGTCTCTGTCACAACCACTCAACTCTGCCGTTGTGGTGAGGAAACAGCCACAGAAAATACTCGAGTCAAAGAGTGTGGCTCTGCTCTAGCAGCATTTTATTTATAAAATATGTGTGGCAAGATTTGGCCTGTGAGCTGGTCTCCACAATTACTCGTTTTAGAGAGGTGGCTTGAGGCAGGGATGAGTGCATTGTGAGACTGCCATGCGACATTTCTTCCTCTGTTTCACCATGTTTGCCTTTAGGTGCCGTCCCACAAATGCAACAGAAAACTACAGCACCCTCTAAACTGTGCAGTGTGTTTTATCTAAGAACTCAATGCCGTGTCAAAGTGAATAAAGGAAGTGTCAAATGTCCTTTATGGATATAAGGCAAATATATCTCTTGATATATAGTGTTGATAAACACCGTGGGGCACGGGATGAGCACATAAAAGGGCTATTTCACATGCAACTGAGAAATTTATATTTTAAATTTTGCTGGTGTACCCAAAAGAAGACTGGTTCTTTTCTGCATGGTTATGAACACTTGAGTTTCTCTCTCTTCGTGTGCCATTGACTTTTAGCTCTGGTTTTATTATTACCCAGAAGTTACAGGTGCTACACTTGGAACCATTAGGTGTTAAGTTGCCTATTTGTTTTTTTTCAAAGCTTAGAAAACCCATCGCATTACACCCCTCTTATGCACCTGCTCATATTTTCTCAGTCTCACCTGTCTCTTGCTCTAGCTGTGTGGGGCCCTGAGTGACTTTACCCAGGTACCACCTGAAAGCAACTTGCTACCCTCCAGGGCTTTCTACTCGAACACTGCAGTGGGCACCCATGCTCACTTCTCCGCAACACACAAATAGTGAACTTTTAACAAATGGGCCTGGGAGCCAGTGGATACATTCTTTATCTTTCCCCACGTGGGATGATAGTGAAATGGTACTTATACAACTTCACAGGGATGCAGTGTTGCAAATCAAGCAATCAGTCACACTTGGTGGGGGCCGGGTGAATAATGCATATTGGCAGCTTAGTTGTTCTGTGCTTCCCTTGGCTTATTCCTCACTCCTGCTCCCTTGGACCCTTACCCTGTAATTGAATGCTAGTTTACAAGTCCTCTGGCTCAGGCTCTGCTTTCTGGGGGGAACCCAGGCTGAGTCTCTGTTCTAGGAAGAAATAGCCTATGTGCCAAAGGAATTCAGGACCTAAGAGAATAGGTGCAGGAGGGATCTTGTGAATGTTTTGTGTGGGGAGGAATGTGCAGAATATAAACCCGAGGGGAGCATCCCTTCAGCAGGATTATGCGGCAGTCTGGTGGCACTAAGGGTGCCTTTGTTCGTGGTAAGGGAGGTGGTGATTGCTCCGACATGCAGCAATATTCAGGCTTCCTCTCACTTTGGGATTCTGTGCAGGTGGAAGGGGAAGCCCTGGGTCGTATGGAACTATGTTGATTGAGTAATAGGGGGGGCATGGCAGTGATTAGGATGGTAGGGTGCTATGGCTTCTGTTAACTGCATTGTAAGCCTTAAAAAAAAAAGGACAATAATAGGCTAGCACAATCACCTTCCAACTCACAACATGCTTTGTCATCAGAAGGTCTCTATGACAGCCCTGAAGGAGACTGTCATCTCCTCCAGCTTCTGGGAAGGCATGTGGAATTCCAAGGATCTAGTTGTAGCGGAGGCAGAGCTTCAAACGAGGCTAAATGAAGAGCCCTGGCAGGTCTCTTTGTCAGAGTCAAGGCCCTGATAAGGACCCTGAAGGTTGGGAGGGGGACATTTGGTGGATGCGCCAAGAACAATAAATCCCCAGGTTCCCCCGAACCCCCTGGATAGCAGTGGCAGCCCCCAGCAGACTGTGCAATGACCTCAGCTGAGGCACATCCTTGAAAGCTGATGCTCATTCTCAAGATCTGTCCTTTCCACTCCTGTTACAGTCAAGCTGATAAACAAAGGAAAAGGTCTCAGTACAGCCTAAAGTGGGGAGGAAATAGCTCACATGCCCAAGGTATTGCAGGGGTTGGAGGAACCCATGTAGGAGGAGATCCCATAGGTATCTGATGGTGGGGGGCTGCCTGGGGAGAATTTATTTACACAGGGCACTCACCCGTGACTCTGGACTCCATGTTCTGGCAGTAGCTTCTGGAATCTGCACATAAAGTCATGGAAACTGCCTTTGCTTCACTTCTCCTGGTGCCTCCTTCTCACCACATTATTGATGCCTGGTGGGCCCATTTTGCTGCCTGATAGTCTCACATCTTAGAACTTTGCTGGGAATGCAAGTTAACCTCTGACTGCTATTTTGTTCTGCCTTTTTGTTGTTGTTGTTGTTGTTGTTGTTGTTGTTGTTGTTGTTGTTGTTTCTTGTCCATAGGAGGGAAGAATGGTATACACCCTGTCTGGCATTTTCTAACACATCCTCATCTCAGCCTTGGTGAGGATGCCTCCCTTCTCTGTGAATGGCCTTGGCCAGCAGCCTTGGAAGGCATTGAGAATGTAACTCATAGCAAACAGAATGTGGCACTGTCTCAGAGGCTCAGGGTTCCAGCTGGGTTTGTAGCATCTCAGAAGGTAGCAAGAATTCTGTTCCAAATTTGATCTCAGATTTGGCACTGGGTCTAGAAATCTCTCTGACCACGCCACAGGGATGGTGGGAAAAAAATGAAGACTGTCACGGCAAAGCAGCGTGCCCTTTCCTTGCTCTGTCCTGGTGACTTAAAAGAAAGATATGCTACCCACAGCTAACCCATGTCCCTGCTAATATTGATGTGAATAATTATTTCTTCTCCAGCAATGGTCCTTCCACTTTATTTACTCAGCAGTAAAGATTCTGATTCAGCATTGTCGTCGTCTTCTTCTTATTCTTCCTCCTCTTCTTTTTGTAAGCCAGCCTCTAGGATTTTTCTATTACTTTTCTTGATTTTATTAGTTTCATGCTTCAGCTGTTCATGCTTCTATAACTGCATCTGCATTTTTGTCTCTAGTCCCAGGCTGATTTTAAACAATATCATTAGTGTTAGAGCATTAAAAGGAAAAAAAAGAAAAGCTCCAAGTAGATTGAGTGGCAGAAAAAGAATGAGGCAACATCTGGGCCATCCACAGCCCCTACTGCTCAAACCTCCTGGTTTGCAAATGAATTTATAGTGAGTTTATTCACATATTTTCATTGACATGTGTCTCTAGCCTCCTTCCTAGTTTTGAGGCAATGATAAAAGATATTTTTCCCAGCTTATTTTTCTTCCTGATGAGCTTCCATTAGCAGCCCTAAATTTCTCAGGGCTTGTTGAAAAGGTGTGAACTTTGTTACTTTGAAACCTATTTGGCGAACATAAAGGAAGTTTCATCTACCCTCTCTTAGCAACTATTCAGTTGTTTTATTCAAAGGTTTGATCCTGAGGTTGGCTCTTGTAGTTAGAAAATTTCACCAGAGAGGAAATACACATGGATACTTGCAGTGGTACAAGTGCAATTCAGCCTCTGAGAACCATGACCACGTAATTGTTTTCACCCCTTTTTGATGGTAATCCCCGAGAAAAGAGAGGATTATGTAAGAGAAGAAGTGTTCCTAATGCATGAATAAGCCAATGCAAAGCAATGATCAAATCTTCATTCTACCATTATTAGTGATATTATTATACTGGTACCTTACTTCACCTCTCTGGGCTTCCTTCTGTCAGTTATAAAACTTGGTTTGGTTGGTGTAAGGTTAGAGTTTGTTAAACACCTCACATAAGGCACGTGGTAGATATACAGTAAACGATTGCTTCTATTAGGCAAACAGGTGATTTGCGTATATGTTGATACTTCCCCACTTAGCGTCTCTTACTTTGCAGTCTTGGATTGGGTTTGCTCAGTCCATCAAAGTGGCCTTTAAAAAATTTTTTCTTAATGTTTATTTTTGAGAGAGACAGAGACAGAGCACAAGCAGGGGAGGGGCAGAGAGAGAGGGAGACACAGAATCCGAAGCAGGATCCAGGATCTGAGCTGTCAGCACACCTGACAGACTGTGACAGCTGACAGACTGTCAGATCAGCGTGGCTCACGGACTGTGAGATCATGACCTGAGCCGCTGTCGGACGCTTAACTAGCAGAGCCCCCAAAATGGACTTTAAAAGACCAGTAAGAATCTTGTGGAGAGAAAGAATAAGAGTACCATTTATTACTAATATACAATTTTTTTGATATGCTGAGAGGATCCCCCTCAAACAACATCATCAATTGAATGGGCAATCATTAGATTGGGAGATACATCATTGAAACACAATTAACTTATTTGCCTGTCACAGATATTATATAACACACAGAAGACATTTATTGGACACTTGGCGATCAATATTTTATCTAATCCTCAGACGATCTGGGAAGCAGGCACTGTTACGGACTGTGTGCTCCAGTGGAGGACAACGACCCTGAGAGAAGATGGATAACCCGCTCACCCAAGTGGGCGGTTGAGGAGCTGGGCCCCAGCCAGGTCTGTTTGACTCAGACTTCTTACCTGCTATGTCCTGCTGCCTCCCTCCTCTGTGCTTTCATACAAGGTGAGCAGCACTGCTGCCTTAACTGTAGCCCTAGTGGCATAGCCTGCCAGCCGTATGGGAGCCTGAGACAAAAGGATAGATGTATGCCTTCAGGTACACTGATCAAAATATCCTCTCATATTTTGAAACAAGTGGAACAAGTTAGTTAATACACCTCCACGTTGAAAAAAAAAAATGTATATAAAACCCTGTGTTGTCCAATCTGTTCTCACACCATTGTTAAGACTCGTAGACTCGGTGGGTGGGGACCCAATGGCCCCGCTGCCTGGGAAGTTTGGGCTGATGGGGAGCTAGTGTTTCCATTGGCAAAGGACACAGAGTAGTAAACAAACAACAACAGCCTATCTTTATTTAATGTTTTGATATTTTGTTCAGCATACTTTTTTGGCATTCATTTTATTTATTTATTTTTTTAATTTTTTCATAGTATTCATTTCATATTAAAAAATGCCACATTAAAAATTTACATATCTTGAATCAGAATTTTTTGATGTCCCTTCAAATTTTTGTGTGTGGGATAGGAGGCTCATGCACGTCAGCCTACTGTTGGCCCTGCTTAGGTGGCATCAAATTTCAAGGAGAGAATCGTCTTTGTTCTAAAAATGAATGCCTTAGGGCGCCTGGGTGGCTCAGCTGGTTAAGCATCTGGCTCTTTTTTTTTTTTTTTTAATATAATTTATTGTCAAATTGGCTAACATACAGCGTATACAGTGTGCCCTTGGTTTTGGGGGTAGATTCCCGTGGTTTGTCGCTTACATACAACACCCAGTGCTCATCCCAACAAGTGCTCTCCTCAATGCCCATCACCCATTTTTCCCTCTCCACAACTCCCCCATCCACCCTCAGTTTGTTCTCTGTGTTTAAGAGTCTCTTATGGTTTGCCTACTTCCCTCTCTGTTTGTAACTATTTTTTCCCCTTCCCTTCCCCCCTGATCTTCAGTTAAGTTTCTCAAGTTCCACATATGAATGAAAACTTACATGATATCTGTCTTTCCCTGACTGACTTATTTCACTTGGCATAATACCCTCCAGTTCTAGCCATGTTGCTGCAAATGGCAGGATTTCATTCTTTCTCTTTGCCAAGTAGTATTGCATTATATATAAAAACCACATCTTCTTTATCCATTCATCAGTTGATGGGCATTTAGGCTATTCCATAATTTGGCTATTGTTGAAGGCATTGCTATAAACATTGGGGTACATGTGCTCCTATGGATCAACACTCCTGTATCCTTTGGATAAATTCCTAGTAGTGCTATTGCTGGGTCATAGGGTAGTTCTATTTTTAATTTTTTGAGGAACCTCCACACTGTTTTCCAGAGTGGCTGCACCAGTTTGCGTTCCCACCAATAGTGCAAGAGGGTTCCTGTTTCTCCACATTGGTGCCAGCATCTGTTGTTTCCTGAGTTGTTAATTTTAGCCACTCTGACCAGTGTGAGGTGGTATCTCAGTGAGCGTTTGACTCTTGATTTTGGCTCAGTTCATGAATTCAAGCCCCACATGGGGCTCTGTGCTGTCAGCATGGAACATGCTTCGGATTCTCTCTCTCTCTCTCTCTCTCTCTCTCTCTCTCTCTCTCTCCTCTCTCTCTCTGCCCCTTCCCTGCTCACATGTACTCTCTCTCTCTCAAAATAAATAAACATTAAAAATAAATGAAAATAAATACCTGGCTGAGGTGAAGGTGAGGGCTGAGACTCCAAGGACAGAAGAAACAGTGACCACTAAACTGAACTGGCCAAGGAGAGGAATTTGCTCCCCCCGCCACCCTCCAGAGGAGGAGGGGAAGGGAGAGAAGGAAGGAAGGATGGACTGGATGGAGATAGGGCTAGGAACAGCTCCTGGTGTAATGGCTACAGCTGGTTGTAAGAATGATGCCCCTCTCAGTTCCATTTGAGAAGATGCGTGTCATTGTGGTATAAGCTATCTTTGCCTCACTGTAATCTTCAGTAAATCATGCTCAATCCACGCATGTTCTGCATTTAGAAATCCAAAAAGGGGCTCACTTCATGCTTCGTGGGTGTTGTGGGAAACAGATTCATCCTAGCAGGAGCCTGGAGGCAGAGGGTCCAGGAGATGATGACTACCTGGGAATTCACAGAAATCGTGGCAAAGTCTTTGAATTTCCACAGAACAAAAGGTTTGGGGGAGGGTTTGAGTCTGTCTTATAGGAATCTTGAGGTGTAGGGAAGGCCCTAAGACCCGAAGTTTTTCCTTATAATCATTCTGGAAGAAATTCCAGTGGGTGAAATTCTAGAAAGGGTTATGGCTTGAATCCAGCTGATACAGGGTTTTAGATTTGCTATATGTTGTTCTGTTTCTCTTGTCTTAAGGTCCAGGAACACTGTCTCACTCAATGCCTTATATGCACTTGGAGAATCTACTTCTTTCTGCTCCTTTTCCCTTTGACTTTACCTCGTCCTCCACTCGGATGTGTTTAGCCAGGAGGTAGCAGTGAGTGTCACATGCTGCCTTAGCGTTTGTGTGTGGTCCTAGGGTATTAGTGCCCCTTTGTTCTCTCTCAGAGTGTGTTCCTCCCTAACCTGGGTGAAGTGAGGCCACCAGGGAGCACAGCATTCCCCAACCCCCCCGCCCACCCCCCCCCCCCCCCCGCCCTCCCTAGGGGTCTTCTCAGCACCACCCTTCCATTTAGTGATCCCACCCTCCAACCTGCTTCTTAGGGAGTTCTGTTGGAGGGTGGGTGTGGATGAATCCAGCCACTTCCTGGAGGCTCCCTGGTGCTCTGGTCTCTGCTCCATAAACCTCACAGGCCTATTAGGCAAGCTTATGAAATTTTTATTGAAGGGACAAGGGAATCTCAGAAGGGCGGTTCTGCATTCTAACAACGCGAAACTGCAGAAAGTGGGAATGACTTTTCAGGCTTAGAGCTTTGCTAGGAGGACATTCCCCTGATCTACCCCACTTTCTCTCCAGCCCCCATTCCCACATAGCCGCCCTCTTCAAGCCCCTGAGCTGGGGGCTCACAAACCACATGCTGTGGGGTTCAAGCAGCAGTTTTGCCTTTAGGGGGGTTTCCTGCTATTGTAACAATGACCAATGCCTCAGGTTTTCACTAAAGGTCCCCAGGAGGCAGTGAGGGCAGGCCCTGATCCTATACATGAGGGCCAGTGTGGGTGCTATTCCGTGTCCCTACTAAGAAATTTCTGTGGCTGATTTTCTTACTTGGCTCCTTAAGAAATAAGCCATCTCAACAAGTAAATATTTTGTTTTCTTAGAAATAACACAGTTCAGTCTCATAGGAGGAGGACTGTTTATTCCATCCAGTGTGGTTTTGGCCTTGCAGTTTTTAGAACTAAGTCCCATTGTCACTGAGCTGGGAAACACTAGGTTCCTTCCTGCCTCACCTGAGCCTGGCTTGTTTTTTTTGTTGTTGTTGTTGTTGTTGTTGTCGTTTTGTTTTTAGTTTCAAGTTTTTATTTAAGTTCCACTTAGTCAGGGGCGCCTGGGTGGCTCAGTCGGTTAAGCGTCCGACTTCGGCTCAGGTCATGATCTCACAGTTTGTGAGTTAGAGCCCCGTGTCGGGCTCTGTGCTGACAGCTCAGAGCCTGGAGCCTGCTTCACATTCTGTGTCTCCCTCTCTCTCTGCCCCTTCCCTGCTCATGCTCTGTCTCTGTCTCAAAAATAAATAAACATTAAAAAAAAAAAATTCCACTTAGTTAACATAGAGTGTAATATTGAGCCTGGCTTGTTTTACAGAGAAACCACATCCATTCTAAACATTACTATTACTCCCCAACATATAGCACCAATTCTAATCACATACCATTAACTCCACTCATCCCTTTGCCAGTTTATAAAACCACACATGATTTGAGAGTGGAGAATATTTTACTATTCTACATACTTACCCAAAACAGAAATATCTATAAGCCCGCAAATCTGGCCAATCGCTGTTTCAGGCATGAAGTGGAAGACACAGTTATTGTCCCAAGTTGAGTATTTCTTCTAGGAAATAAAACTAAACACACAGCAGAGTAACAGAGTGGCCTTGTGTTCCCCCAGTTGGCCCTTCTGCACTTACACATATTTCGCTCACCCCCACTCCCCCAGCAGGGATATTCTGCACCAGCAAAGCCATTTTCCTTCCTGTTCTCCAAATGTGATATTTTTATTCCTTTCCAGATGACGATAAACTTCTTTAGCTGTAGAACCTAAGAATACAATGCTTTCTTTACCATTCAAAGTAGCCACCTTGTTTTCCAAAGTGGTTGGTTAGAATTATCTGGATTTTCTTGCACTTGCCAAATGTTTCTAACCAATACATCAAGACTCTGCCCTTCCTTCTGTGAATATATGACCCTTATCAAACAGCAATAGTAATAAAAGTGGCGTATTTACAATGTGCCAGGTATTAGGTCTGGCCTTTTATGTGCTGAGAGACATCCTAGTTAGAGACAAGTCCCCAGAGTTAGTCTAGCGTTCAAGCCTTGGCTCTTCCATTTACTTGCTAGGTGACCTTGGGAAAAACCTTAAACTGTGTCACATCTGTAAAATGGAGATATTCACAGTATTTTCCTCATGGAGTTAATGTGAATATTGGGTGAATTTATGTGTGAAGAACATTTAGTAGAGAGTACTCAGTAATTCTATCCTAAGAGTTAGCTCTATTATTATAAAAAATCTGCTAGTGGTCACACAACTACCAGGTGATGAAGTCTGGTTGACTCCACTGTGTTATAGCTACTTTCCATGACAAGATATTATTATTATTATTATTATTATTATTATTATTAAATGTTTATTTATTTTTGAGAGAGAGAGAGAGTGCAAGCAGGGGACGGCCAGAGAGAGAGGGAGACAGAGAATCTGAAGCAGGCTCTGTGCTGTCAGTGCAAAGCCTGATGCAGGGCCCAAACCCACGAACTGTGAGATCATGATCTGAGCCAAAGTTAGACACTTAACCGACTGAGCCACCCAGATGCCCCAGTTATTATTATTATTATTATTATTATTATTATTACCTGTTGGAGATGAGAGAGTCTTCTTTCCTTAAATTGGAGGGGGCCTCATCAGATGTCACCTTTTCCTGGCTGCCCGTCCCCTCCACACACTTAAGTACATTCTTCCCTGGAGGAGGAGTGATTCATCTGGTTGGTAGGTTTTGATGAAAGAACTGATTATAAGTGGCTCAGCCCCTTCCTCCACCTCTCGCTTGTATGCACCTGCCTGCAAAGGGTTTGCATTCTCATTGTCAGGCCCCCAAGTGTGGATGTCCCCCAGACATCTGGGGCTGCCTGTGCCTGGGAGAATGTGTGTTCTTTTCTCATGTTTGGTATCAGTAAGCCCACTGTGTTGCATGCCTGAGGTGTATCCTGCTACGTGGGCCTTATTGGTAAGAAGCTGATATTTCAGTGTTCGTCTGCCTGACACCCTTGCCTGTCTTAATCGGTTCTGAAATTAGGCTTGGAAATGGGAAATGCTATTTATGAATTCTTCAGACCCTAGGTATCCTTCAAACAGCCCATCAAGTTCTATTGATTCCCTGGTCTAGCTACTAAATTCATTTCCTCCTTTTGGTCTTTCTGCCACGGTATTGGTGTAGGTTCTTAGCAGTCCTGTGGTAGCCTTCCAATCTCACTGATAATAGTCAGCCCTTCCCTCCTCACCCCTCTCTGCACCCTAGAGTGCAGATGTCATCCTGACACCCTTCTGCTCACAATCCTAAGAGGACTCCTGTGACTCCAGGAAGCATATGCACACTTTGTTAGTGCAGGATACAAAACCTTCACGGCCTGGCTGCCCCTTCTCCTTCTCACTCACTTGTCTGCTTCAAGCAGCCTCTGTTCCAGCCAGTTAGAGCTAGTTGTTATATTCTTGGACACAGCAGTTTCTTTTTCCTTCCATGGCTTTGCATATACTCACTTTGCATTTCCTCACTTTAGAATGCTCTTTGCCCCTCTGGACTTGGCTGCCATTAATTCTCAAGCCATTGGCGTAAGGATTGCCTCTCCCAGAACATGCCTTCTCTTCATTGACTGCATTCTCCTTGTGGGCTTACCTTGCAGAGTTGCTGATCTTAGTCCCTGTCTGTCTGCCCTAGTAGACGGCGAGCCTCTTTAGCACTGAGCCCAGAGCTCCAAGTCTTTGTTCTCAGGAATAGTCATGCATTTATGCCTTCCTGGCTCAGGCTGATGGACAGACAAATCATGGAAGAGGAAACCTGAGCAGAATGAACAAATGAAAAGCAGTTCACCTGCCCTAGTGAGGAGGAAAAATCCATGGTGAAACCACAATTGGATGCCATTTTACTCTTACAGACTGACAAAAATCAAAAACTCTGATAAAAACCAAGTGCTGGCATTGATGTGGACACCGATCCTGCCATGCAGTGCTGATGGCAGTGGCGGTTAGACCAGTCACCCTGGGGCGATTCTGTGACAGCTAGTGAGTTTGAAGATGCATGTGTGCTATGACTCAACAATTCTACTTCTGGTTTTATACTCTGGACAAATTCTTGCACAAGAATAAAAGTGCAGGTATGTTCACTGCAACATTATTTGTAATAATAAAAAGTCAAAGGTGATTTAAATGCCTGTCAACAGAAAAACATGATATTGTCATGAAGTGGAATATTGTACAGCAGAGAATATAAATAAACTAGAGCTAAGCTCATCGACGTGATGCATTTCATACTCACCATAATGAGTTGAACAATCAGACTATAAAAGGATACTTACAGTATGCTATTTTTTAAAGTTTAAATAGGCATGCAGAACAATGTCACATACTATTTAAGTGCTCCAATGTCTGTAGAAAAAATGCAAAGGAATGGTTGTGAGTAATAAACACCAAATTCAAGTTTATGGTCACCTCTGAGAGAGAGGGAGTGGAATGAACATTGGAGCCTTAACTGTATTTGTAATGTTTTACTTGTAAGCTAAGTTTTGGGGCCTGGGTGTTCACTCTGTTATCCTTGATCACTCTGTTGTCTTGTGTATCTTATGTTTTCAAATAAGCAAATCTTTTGTTATTAAAATAAATACCTATTTTTAAAAAGTTCTAGGCTTGGGGTTGGGCTTGAATTCAAGTCTTTGTTTCTTTCCCTCTCTTTTTAACATATTTATTTATTTATTATGATAGAGAGAGAGAGAGAGAGAGAGAGAGAGGGAGGGAGAGAGGAGAATCAGGGAGGGGCAGAGAGAGAGACAATCCCAAGCTCCATCTCACAACTGTGAGATCATGACCTGAGAAGAAATCAAGAGTCAGATGCTTAACTGACTGTCACCCAGGCTCCCCTGATTCTCTCTTTACTAGCATGAGAAAGTATCTTAAACCTCCTGAGCCTCAGTTCCCCCATCTATAAAGTAAAGATAATAATTCCTTTTCCACAGGATTATGTTATAATGAGATAGTGCAGGTCAAGTAGATAGTTCAGTACCTGGCACATGTATTGAACATTCAGTTAAAATTATCTATGATAATTCTGGAAGGTTCTTGATACACCCTTCTTAAATTTCCAATGAAATAATATCAGTTGTCCTGGGGAATGGGGAGAAATGGGTGAAGGTGATCAAAAGGTATAAACTTCCAGTTATAATGTAGATAAGTTCTGGGGATGTAATGTATAGCATGGTGCCTGTAGTTAACCATACTCTATCGTATATTTGAAAGTGGATGGGGTGCTGGAGTGGCTTATTTGGTTAAGCATCCGACTTTGGCCCAGGTCATGATCTCACGATTCGTGGCTTCAAGCCCAGTGTTGGGCTCTGTGCTGACAGCTCAGAGCCTGGAGCCTGCTTCAGATTCTGTGTCTCCTTCTCTTTCTGCCCCTCCCCCACTTGTGCTCTGTCTCTCTCTCTCTCTCTCAGAAATAAACATCAAAAAAAAAATTAAAAAAAAAGGAAGTTGCTGAGAGAGTAGATCTTAAAAGTTCTCATCACAAGAAAAAATAAACTTTAACTACATGAGGTGATGTATGTTACCTTATTAGTGATCATTTTGTAATATATACATGTCATATCATTATGCTGCACACCTTAAATTTATGCAGTGTTATAGGTGAATTCTATCTCAATAAAACTGGGAAAAGAAAGAATGTCAGTTGTTAACAGCAAATATATCATCAATTCCCTTCCTGCCTACCAAACTCCCCAAAACCTCAGCCTAAAATGTGAAGGATACATTCACTTTCTCATAGTCAGAGTTTACATCTTTTCCTTAAGTCATGGCCACACAGGTCAATATTTGTTTTGAAGGCTGGGTTAATTTCCCTGGCTTCTTGGATAATTTAGATAATGCTTCAGGCAAAGCCTATCTAAATGCATAGTTTGTTCAACACCGAGGAGAATGTTGACACATTCTGTGTGTTCTGTCTCTGTCTCTCTCTCTCTCTCTCTCTCTCTCTCTCTCTCTCTCTCTCTCACACACACACACACACACACACACGCACTGCAGTCCATCTTCTACTTTGCATTCTTCTTCTTGCTTTAAAGGTTTTTAGTGGTTTTTGGGTTACTGCCAGCTAATGGCAAACCGCGTCCTACAAACTGAATCCCCTTAGCCCACGTCAGCTTTATTGCCTGCAGTAGCCCACCCTTCCAGCCTGTCTCCTCTCTAGCAAAGCAGAGCGATGTGTTGTCGTGCTTCCAAACCTGTGCTGCTCCATCCCAGCCAGGTGTTGAGACAGCCTTCAAATGTGCAGGCCTTCTTGTCAATTTGACCTCTCATGGGAGAGGTGGAAGGAACCATGGAATCAAGAGATCTCCCAAACATAGTGCAGAAGAGAATAATGGAAAAACCAGGGTGGGAGACACAAGGCAGGCATCAGAAAGCTGGGACAGATTCAGGCAACATGCTGGATTTTTGTAATACATTTTGTAATAATTCCCTCCTACCGTAAAATTGAATAATAGCTGTAAAATCAATTGTGAACATCATGGCTTAATTTTCTAATTGATTAAAGCCACATGGAAGGATCTAAAAGTCTAGTAAACAAATCTCTCTGTGCTGCAAACCTTGCCCAAACATTCTGGAGCCAGAATATCAGGATTTGAATCCCAGCTCTGCTTCTATGCAGAGAGGCTAAGTAACTTGTGACCTTTGGTAAGTCACTTTACCTCTGCACCTATTGAAAATGGGGGGAATCATAGTGCTTATTTCATAGGTTTGTTGTGAAGATTGAGTTAATATGTGTAAATCAAAGAGTGCCTAATAATAGAAAGTGTGCAATAATTATTAGTTATTATTCTCTGCCTGACTGGATTGGTCCAGCAAAGGTTTTTTTGTGTCTTCACACAAGCATAAAGTGTTTTTAAAATAAGGTGGTAATCATGTTGCAGTATATGAGTGCCTCAAATCAATACTGTACACCTTAAACTTACACAATGTTACATGTCAATTTCATCTTAATAAAGCTGGGAAAAATACAAAATAAAAACACAAACATGGTTTGACTATGTTTTTACAGGATTGCTGTTAATGAAACGGAGGGAGAGCAAAAGCAAAAACAGGAAGATCAGCCAGGAGGCTTTTGTAGGACTCAAGGGGAAGGCCTATCGTGGCTTGCTCAGCGTGATAACAGTTGAGGTATTGAGAGGTTTTCACAACAACATCTACTGAGTAATTTGAACTTGGTGGTAACCATCTTTGTCCCAAATCAAGTGACTTTGTGTGTGAGTGTATGTATGTGCATGGCTGTGCGTGTATGTATCTCTAGTCTATGTATGTTCTATTCAGTTTATCTACATATTTCTTCCTCTGCATGAAATTATTGTGAATACCAAGGATTGATGATATGTGTTAATATCTGGCAGAATGAGTCCTCCCTTTTTGCTCCTTTTCAAAGTTATCTTAGTTATCTATGTTCTTTTATACTGCCATATCCATTTTGGAATGAATTTATCATGCTCCTTGCACAGGAAATTTTGTTTGGGATTATATTAAGTCTGGAGGTTATTTCAGAGAAAATTGGCATCTTTATGTTGCTGCTGCATCCATGAACATGGTTGAACTCCCTAACTAACTTATATCCATTTTTTATCTATTATAATTAATCTTAGAATATTTTACATAGAAGTCTTACATGTTCTTTCTCAGGTTGATAATTCCTAAATACTTTCTTGGGAAGAGTGTATTATTTTCTATTTGATTATGGCTAGAATAAAGGAGTATTAGTTTTTATAAACTGATTTTGTTTCTTGAAACCTTGTTGAAGTTTCTCCTTAGATCTCATAATAAATCTCTTTATTTTATTGCTTTTTAAATATTTTCTGTGATTGCTTATAGTTTAGAACTGAAGTTCATAGTTTTTGGCCTGAAAGTTGAATTTCTAATTCTAATAAAAATGAAGAATTCAAGATTTTTCCTTTTCATAAGGGTAAACTAACTGTACAATTCCAGGACCTCAGCAGAACAACAACTAGGAATAAGTATTTGTCTAATTACAGTTACAGCAACCACATTCTCAAACAAAGTATCTTTCTTACTGGTAATGATAACGACAGCAACAACAAAAATACTGATATTTCAGCTCATTTGTATTGATAGCATAGTAATTCAGAAGCAGATATGGATATCAGAATCCCTTGCATGTTTACATTTATTATGCCACAGCTAAAGACTGTGTTTTTATTTTTTTGTTCAAAATACACAGTTGTCTTTACTGATAATATGAACACTAATGTTATATTGTTTTCCATTTTGTTCCTATATTGCATACATGAACTCAATGCAAGGTAGGATTTAGAATTATATATCAACAGTAAAATTCATGAGGTACTTAAAGATTTAAACACAAGGGTGTAAACAGAATCTATGTTCAATTTTGTTTGTTTACCTATTTTCACATAAAAGGATGCAGAAATCCATCAGTTTTCAACCAATTCAGAATTATAACTTTTCAGATTAAAAAAAATGATTTGTTTATATGGATTTACAGAGAATAATTGTGAATTTCTGTGAGTTACTCAAATGACAGTTTATATATCACATCACATTTTAGGAAATATTGAAACTTGGCAGTGATTTAAAATATTCTTAGAGGCGCCTGGGTGGCTTAGTTGGTTCAGTGTCTGACTTTTGATTTTGGCTCAGACCATGATCCCAGGGTTGTGGGATCGAGCCCAGTGTCAGGCTCCATGCTGAGGATGGACCCTGCTTAAGACTCTCTCTCTCTCTCTCTCTCTCTCTCTCTCTCTCTCACACACACACACACACACACACACACACACACAATTCTAATGGTAGTAACTGTTTTTTTTTTTTTTTTTGACTCATAAGATATAAAGGAATACCTTTCTAGTCTGGGACAGTGCAATGAAAATATTGGCGTAACAGTGTGTTTCTAGAATGCTCAATGTTTCAAGGAAATGTTGGAACTGAAATGTTCCAAGGAAAGGAGTAAATTGTATGCCAAAGATGTCTCATGACAATTTAGAAGGGGCACAGTTGGCCAAAATTAAGGAAATAATTACATAAATTATGACATGTCTACTAGATGGAAAAGTGGGCAGCCATTGACATTTGAAGACTATGAAAAAGTAGGCTGCTAAGAAGGAAAATCTATAAAAATGAAACAAATACAAGTAACTTGACTACATGTTTAAAATACATGTTCTTGGCCAAGTAAGAAATGAAATTGATAGTACTAGGGTAGTGAGTTCATGGGAGAATCCTTCATTCTACAAATTCCCTGAAGTAATAATAATAGTCACCAAAACGTCTTGCGTATCTGCTTTTTGTGCCAGGCACTGTACTAGACCCTTTGCACACATGACTTCTAATCTTTACAACAGCCCATCTTTAATCTTTACAACTAAAGCTTGCTTCTCAAGCTATAGTGAGCATCAGAATCCTCTGGAAGGCTTGTTGGAATATAGATTACTGGACTTCATCTTCAGATTTTCTGATTCCTTAGATCTGGGGTGGGGTTTCAAGAATTTCCATTTTTAACAAGTCCCTAGAAATTTTGTTGCTGCTTGTCCAGTGCTATAAACTGAATGTTTGTGTCCTCCTAAAATTCATATGTTGAAATCTTAATCCTCATGGTGATGGTATTAGGGGGTGAGGGCCTTTGAAAAGTGATTAGGTCTTGAGAACAACACCTTTTTGAATGGGATTAGTGCTTTTATAAAAGGGACCCCAGAGAGCTCCCTTGCCTCTCCTGCCACATGAGGACACATGAGATGGACTACTGGGGAAGCAGTTCTTCACTGAACTGAATCTGTGGGCACTCTGATCTTGGACTGTCCAGCCTCCAGTACTGTGAGAAATAGGTTTCTGTTTATATGCTACCCAGTCTGTAGTATTCTGTTATAGCAGCCTGAACAGACTTAGACATCTAGGGTCTACACTTTCAGAACTGATGATTCATAACATAGACATTTCCTCCACTACGTAAGTGAGAAAATTGAGAATCAGAGGCTAAATAACAGAGCTAACGAGTCATAGAGCCAGGGTTTAAACACAAGTTTGTCTAATTCAGAAGTTTGTCCTTTTAGCTCTATGCTTTGCTTGTCCTTTAAGTGTGAACCTATTGCTCAACCACAAAGTACGTTAGTTATCTTCTCAGGGTCATTCATTCAGGGTGCTGCATAATTGGGTGACTGATCACTAGGAGGCTTCACATGATGGCATATACCTGGGGGGATCAGGGTCTGGCTCAGAAACTGAGATCTTATTGGTATTTCTGAGTTGACTGGACTTAGAGGAGATTCCTTATATGAAAAAAGCTCTCAACAGGCTGATATTTAAAGCTAGAATGCCAGCATAGTAATTTACTGGCACTAGAAATTCCTGGTTGGCCTGACCGGGCATACTTTCCCTGGAGACACGTTATGTGTGTTAGAAGCCAAATTATCAGAAGGCTGCTTGGTGAGCATGGAAGCAAGGCTAGGATACTTAATATGACTCAAATATTTCATGTCATCAGCTCTGTTGGCATGTCCTGTCCGTATGTTTGCAGAAAAAAGACACCTACATCAGGTGCATTGTTATTTAGGTTGGACTGACCAAGTACTTCACTGGTCTCTGGATGCTGCCCAAATGAGCTCATCACTAGTGGCTGCTGGGAGTCCTCTCTCGCCTATGTTTGTAAGGCTAATTTACCTTCTTTCAGACTCACTGTGTCTTATGTGTCTGAACAGCTTCAATCTGATGAAAATCAAGTCTTGTATGTCTGGGAATGCTTTGGTCTGAATGGATATAAACTCCCCAGATTCACAGGTGGAGCCCTCATGAATGGGGTTAGCACCCTTACAGAAGAGTCACCAGAGAGGTCTCTTGTCCCTTGTATCTTGTGAAAGCACAGGAGAAGGCAGCTGTCTGTGAAGAAGTGGGCCCTTAACAGACATTAAATCTGCTGGCATCTTGATCTTGGACTTCCCAACCTCCAAAACTGTGAGAAAAGAAATTTCTGTTGTTTACAAGATACCCAGTTTGTGGCATTTTTGTTATAGCAGCCCAAAAAGATTAAGACAGGGAGCCATTTTTGTCTTTAAGGTGACTTACATATGTCTGGCACCTGGATCTGCTTTTTAATTTATAATTCTAGTTTATGTCTTAGGGAGCAATCTTATTTTTATCTACCAATCTACCAATTTTGATTTTTGGATTGCATGAGTAAATTCATGTAGACATTGGTTTTCTTGGCTTTATAGATGTGAACCCCAAGGTTCAGAGAAAGGGTAGAGAAAGGATAATTGTCAACATCTGAAGGCATCTGCAAGATCTCTGATCTGAGAGAGCTGGTGAAAGTCAGAGAGCCCTTCTCTGGTCAGCACATCAGGGCTTGGAGTGAGAGTCAGAAGTGAGGTTCATCAGTAAAAACAGATTCAAATGAACATGTTTAATTCATTGGCATGCATGGATGATGGTCCTCATGGGGTTTTTGGCCAAGGCATGCCCTTTGCATTGTACTTGTTGCATTCTCTTGACCAGTGGTCTCAAAATATGGCACTATTATGGGCTGACTTGTGTACCCTCCTAATTCATATATTTCAGTCCCAGTGGCTAGTCCCTCAGAATGTAACTATATTTGGAGATAGAGTCTTTAAAGAGGTATGATTAAATGAAATCGTATGGGTAGCCCTAATCCTTGTGACTTCATTGGAGATGGGACCTTCAAAGAGGTGATAGAGTTAAACTTAGGCCCCTAATGGGGCTCTAATACAATATGACTGCTGTCCTTATAAAAAGGGGAGAGACACTAGGGATGAGCACAGAGGAAAGGTCATGTGAAGACACAGCAAGAAGGTGGCCATCTACAAGCCAAAGAGAGAGGCCTCAGGAGAAACCAAACCTGCCAACATCTTGATCTGGAGCTCCAACTTCCAGAACTATGAGAAAAAGAATTTTCTGTTGTGTAAGCTGCCCAGTCATTGGGGTTCTCTTATGGCAGCTCTAGCAGACCAATCCAAGTTCCCTTCAGCAGCAGGACCAATACCTGGGAGACATTAGAAAAAATTCTTGGGACCTGCTCAGTCAGACACTTTGGCAAAGGGGCCCAGCAATTTGAGTTTTAGCAAGTTTTCCAGGGGATTCTGATTCTTAGTACAGTTTGAGAACTATTGTCTTATACTTTTATGTCTAAGTTACTTGGAGAATGGACTGTAATATATTCTAAGATGTTCGAAATGCTAACAGCATAGACATTAATGTTAGATTGTCCATATAATCTATTCTTGGCCATATATATACAAACACAAACCTTTTATATTGGTAGTTTCAGGGAGAGGTAATGAGGGCCTATCCATGATGATCATGACCAAAGAGGGTTACTCCGTTATTCACACTTATGATGAGCAGCATGGACTCAAGAGCCGGAACCATTTGCATTCAATTCATTTAGGAGTTGTGTGGTGTCAGGCAAGTTACTTAGTCTCTCTGTGCCCAATATCCTCAAGTATTATCACCTCATAGGCTTGGCAAGAGAAGTAATGCCGCTAAAACTCTGCTTGACACATAATAAGGACTATATAAATGTCTATTCAATGAAATAGCTACATGAATTCATTAAGTCACAGGAATAACTTTTTTAAAATGGTTTAGAAAGCAACTGGGGAAGTTTGGGTAGGTTTTGGTGAACTTTCTTGGAGCCAGTTCATGGTGGTATTTCTATAGTTTCTACTTCATCACCATTTAAGGCTGACTTGCTAGTGAGCACTTGGTAGTTAATGTCTGCCTAGGAAGGCTGCTTTCCCAGGGTGTTCCTCAGAAGCATCTCTAGAGGTGACAGAACCCACCAATATCATTGATATAAAGTGGTTTATCTTTATAAGTGTTTCTATCAATTATCTCTGGTTGATGATGGTTAAGAGTTGCAGATCTTCCTATACAGAAGATAGTTTCTTGCTCAGGTATGGATCAATGCATGCATTTGCCTCCAGGCTGCATTTGTTTTTGTTTTTTGTTTTTCTTTAGGGATACTTAAAAATTACCTCTTCCAGGGGCGCCTGGGTGGCTCAGTTGGTTAAACAACTGACTTTGGCTTAGGTCATGATCTCATGATTCGTGAGTTTGAGCCCTGCATCGGGCTCTGTGCTGACAGCTCAGATCCTGGAGCCTGCTTCAGATTCTGTGTCTCCCTCTCTCTGCCCCGCCCTCACTCACGCTCTCTCTCTGTCTCTCAAAACTGAATAAATGTTAAAAAAAAAAGTTACCTCTTCCAGAGAGAGGACACTGACTGATATATATGTAACCACTTCACTAATGCTCTTGCAATCTGTTTGTTCAGAAGGAAGGTATCATCTCAACAGCTCTCATTTGGGGGAACTTTTAGAGCTTGACTTTCAGGACATTCTGGTTTTGAATTTCATTCATTTGTTATGCTTTCACATATGCCTGTAACTACATTTTTCATATCGAGGCAGATGGTATGTAAACACTAGGAATTTTACACCCACAGTTTACTCTGTGTGCTGATAGGTCATTTCCTCAGAGTATAAATTTTCTTCTTTCTGACTATGGCATAACTGTAAGATTTTCATCAACAAATTGGGAGGAATTTGAGTATATGCTACCTGTGTTTGCACCTTAAGTGGTAGTTCCCAGCTCTATTTCTTGCAACTTGTATGTATTTCTCTTTTTCTTTCAACCAAACTTTGCAATGTTTTCCGTAGATGTTTCATTAAGGGAGAATCGAAATTTAGGTTCTGAGTTTTTGAAGAATGAACTTATGCCAAATTATGCTTAAGGTCTTTGGTTGATAATGTGTTCTGAGTAATGAAATAGAACATTTTTTTTTTAACAATAGAGTATAAGGCTGTATGACTTTAGGTCAGGATTTTTGGATATGAGGATTTGACCTGGGACCGAGGTCCAAACTGGTCAACCTATTGATGAAACAGATTTGAATTTCTAAGGTTTAGTTGTTTTTCACAAATGTGAACAGTTAACTTTGCACAATCCTTGCTCTTATCAATCATTTTAAAGACAGATATTTGTTACATACCCATTATTCACCTACCATTGTGTTTGCTTCTGTGAGGCATATGAGACATGTAAGAAATGGATCTTGTCCCGAAGAAGCTTAAAAATCCAGATAAAGGGGCAAAATTAATATGTGTGGGGAAATTTAATACAGGATTATATGCCAAAGGAGAACACATTTCCCCCCCGCCCCCCCCCCCCCCACCGGCTTCTTCAAGGAGGAATTTTCCTAAGCACATGTCAAGCTGTTCTTTCCCTTTTATTCACTCCACCCCCATGGAGGGTAGGAGTCACCTACATGATTGGTGAAACATGCTCTAGATAGTTCCATCCTTCCTCCTCTTGGGAGCTAGCTTGTCCACATAGGGCATGGGCTCTCTTCAATCCTTCTCTTGCAAAGTGTATGTTTCTCCTGGACACCTATCTATCACTTGCCCTATGGGAGCAAGTCTGCCTAAACAAATGTAGAGGTTAGTCTAACAAAACCACTTGGTAATAAAGTTGATATTTTGTCTGTTTTAATTCTCAGTTTTTACAGAAACCAGGTTGGGGGAGACGTGAACGGTATAGGACCCTGAAGCTAATATCCATGGTAAATCAGCCTGAGCCATGAGTGGTTGGGGAAGACTCACTGGGGTTGGATCTTGAAGGATGACTAGGATTAGAAGATAGAAAGAAGGTAAGGCATCTTTGCAACCTCATTTGCAACTGTTTAGCTTTTAGACTAATGTAATGGGGAGAAATGACAAGGATTTTCCTATTGCAGATGACCTCAGAGGCCAGGAAGAATATTTGTATGAATATCACAAAGGAAAAGAAACTAAGAGTTGAATTCTAGATCTTGTTTTTTTCCCATGCTTGTTGATTGAAGCAACTTTATGTTCATGGCTCGTCTAAATGCAAAATGTTCTCTAAAGAGGTTTCATTTGTCCACACCCACTAGTCAAACTCCTCTAAGCCCTGGGAGAAATGGATCAGCCTGCCAGAGGACACTGATGCTGCAAATTCTACCAGTTAAGAGCAGGAGGGGCAGGGGGCCACTTCCTAGAACCACTCAGCATCTTCAGTGCTTCCCACTTCTTAAGGGTCTTTAGGATGGACGTTGGGAATCAGATGTCAATATGGAGCACAGGTTTTGAAAACGTGTTTGAAAGTGGCCACTCACACCCTGTGTGACTGTGGATGAATCAAGTAAGCGCTCTGTACCTTTCTCCTCATGGGTCAGACACTGGGATCAATGCATACTTGGAGGCCACTGCAAGGTTCTGGATGGAGATTTTGTTAGAAAATCTCTGTTAACCAACAAGTTCCTGGAGCTGTATACAACCTTGTGGATTTGAACACAAACAAATAGAAAATGTCTATTACCTCCAAATTAGCCCTCCTACTGTGTTTTCAAATGCATCTGAAATCCCCATTTACATGCTGCAATGGTAAAAAGCCTCTCAAATCTGAGCTGATTGCAAAAGGATTGATTTCCAGCAAATATGGCAAAATGACCAAAAGGGATTCAGGACAGCATCTTGCATACTGTGATGTTCAATAAAAGGTCTTTGGCTCCAGATGAGAATAAGGATTCCTTAGCAGGTCACGCACAGTTGTTGATTCCCTGCTTCCTCCACTTCTTCCATGCCCCAAATCTCCCCTCATTCCATGCCCAAACAAATTACCAAACGTGAGAAGAGGAAAGTTGGAGTCTTGCTGTGTTTATTTTGCTTTATTTGTTCTGGATTTAGACTTAAAACCTTCCAGTGGATGAACTGTATCAAGGGCTTTTCATTTCATATTGTGAAATGTGTTGTTATGCATAGTTCATGCTATTAAAAAACAAAACGTGTAAACCTAAATTAAAATGCATAGCGTGGATCCCTCAGAGGGGGCTTCTGAAACAAGCAGGGCATGAAATGTTGCATAGATTTCTTGTTAACCAGAAAATTATTTTAGCAAGCGACCCTTCCTGAAGCCTCGGGAAGGAGCTGGTGTGTTGTGATCCTCTGAAGCTGTATGGTAGGTGCTTGATATTACGCACATTTATCTCGGTTGCCAGGAACTCTACATTGCCATCTGTCTTAAGCTTCGCCAGAAGCTACCTGTGGTTTAAAAGGACGGAAAGGTCTGGACAACAAGGGGGCTTAGGGAAATAATGTGGAAATAAAATATTCGCAATTTTGTCGTTAACTTTACTCTTGACACACTGTGTGAGGTATTTACCACTCTTTCTCAGGCTTCATGCTGTGAAGATACCTTCGTGATGATTTTTTAAAAAGACAAAACTAACTTCCTATGGTGGACACAGTCATAACACAGTGTCTGGAAATGCAGTTATTGGCCCTTCTATCAGGGCTGTTTGCTCGTGCACTGGATGGAGCCATGAACCCCTGGGTGAAGAGCTCTCTGTGAGAGGAGGCCGGAATTTTTTGCTTGTCTTCAGTTCCTCTATAGCCAAAGGCAGTAAGAGAACTGAGACAGTCATCAGCAGTTAGAACAAATCCTCTTTCAGGCTATATTTCCAGAAATTGTCTCTATGCAGTGACATTACTACTGACATCTGCCCCTTCTGTTTTCTGCAATTGCATTATAAAGAAATGGCTTTGGGAGTCAGATTTGAAATTGTGGCTATTCACTGAACTGTGGACCACTAACTAAGGCCCTGCCTAGGTATGTGAAGGAGAAACAGAAATTGCCTGGCTAAATGAAAATGTCACAGTAAATATGTTGTGTTTTAATTTCAGCCTTATACAACATAATCTGAATCCATGTAGTATAATCCAAACAAAACAAAACAAAACAAAAAAAAAACAACAATGAAGCTGTGAATCTAAATGGTAATTGGCCAGCAGTTCTGAGAGATCCAGCATGGGCCATCTACTTCATTACTTGCTCTGTGATCTTGGCCAACTTAACTTCTGCTTCTAGATTTCTAAAGTGAAGAGTGATGAAGATCCCATGTCATGGCATGTAACTCACCAAGCCCAGTGCTTGGCACATTAGGAGTTTCAATGTTTCTACCTTTTCATTTCCATGCTTTTTCCTGTCCCTGTTTTATGTTGTTTTCAGTATGACAAGGTTCAACAATAGAAGTAACAAGGTGACATCAGAAATCACGCTTTCCTGTTTACTTGAAAACAAAAGTCACTTCTACCCTTAAACGGTCTGAGGTGATCTCTGAAAATGGTTTTCTATTCACTTGACCCAGAAAACCCTACAAAATCATGCAGATCAAGTTTCAAATCTTCATGCTCACTTTAAGAACACATATGCAACTACCCAGGTCACATTGGTGGCATATCTGAAAAGCCACCAACTATTTGAAGGATGTCATTATGCAGAAGTGATGTGTGTCATTCCATCACTACAAGGGTGGACTTGGTAGGTGTGCCCGGCCAAACAGTGGGGCCGGACACAGTGTCGGTAGCCCAAAAAGAGTGCTGAATTTTTATTGCACTTGCTGAAAAATGCAGAGAGTAATGCTGAACTTCCGGGTTTAGATATAGATTCTCTGGTGAAACATATCCAGGTGAACAAAGCCCCTAAGATGTGGAATAGAACTTTCAGGGCTCATGGCTGGATTAACACATACATGAGCTCTCCCTGTCACATGGAGATGATCCTTACTGGAAAAGAGCAGATTGTTCCTAATCCAGAAGAGGAGGCTGCACAGAAGAAAAAATACCCCAGAAGAAACTGAAGAAACAACAAATTAGGGCCTGGGAGTAAATTTTGTATAAAATAAATGCAAATAAAAGTAAAATCAGAGAAAGAAATCACAACATTAAAGAGATTTTCCTTGATGACACCACATAAAGAAGTTGTCCAATTATGGAAAATCTTCACTGTAAGAACAATCTTTTTTTTAAGTTGCCTGATTTCAATGGGTCTGACCCATGAAAACTTGCCTATCTTTCTGCACTTCTCCATGACATTCCTTAGTAATCTCTTGCATCCTTCATCAGTAAATGATTATAGAATATGAAATTTGTTAGGAGCAGAGATAGCTTTAGGATCTTTGGAAGATCTGGGCCCTAGAAAATGGGGATACTAAGTCTTGGGGCTTCCTCTATCATTGACTTGCTGTGATGTGTTGGGCAGCCTCAGGTGAGAAAATGAGTGTAAAAGCATTTGTCAAGGATGAGTTCTCTTCCCCCACCTTTCTGCACTCCCCTCTAGATGGAGACAATCTGAGCCTGTGTCCCTGAAGAGCTTCCGGTTTTCAGCTTAGTGATAGCAGGGTGTGTAGGTCAGGAATCCCAGGGCTCACGGGGCTGAAGAGGTAAATGAATGGAGGTCGAAGTCGAAGAAGAATGGAAATGGTGAAGACTGGTCAGTTGGAGAGCACAGCCCACGTAACCTTTTTTCTAAACCCGACACTTATTTGAATGTACACATATAAAAATGGTGTCTACATCTCGTTGCCAGTTGAGATTCTACTGCGGACAGTGGGTTGGAAACTCAGGTGAACCTAAGAAAGGTGCTGACCAGCCTTTTCCGGGTGTTGTTCTTTTTGGAAGGGGTAGGCCCTTCCAAAAGGGTCTGAGTTGTAGTTCCCTCCCAACCCCACCATTTCTAAAGGATTTGGTCTCATGAGAGCTCCTCATCCTGGAAAATCAGCAGAATTTTAAGTCCCAAAATTTCCTCCAGTCAGCATGGTATGCTGATGTGCACCTAGTCACACCTTTGGTTTGTTTTGCAATTCAGAATTGGGTTTCCCTGCTTTGGGTGATGCAGTTGGCTTTGGTTACAGTGCAATATATTCAAATAAACATTTATGAGGGTAAGTAATCATATTTTATGCAAACAAATTATTCTTCTGTAAAAGTCACTTTTAAAAAATGCATGCTATTTCTTTTCTCAGTCAGCATATCAAGTTAATAAAAATTATTGTATCATCAAATTTCCCTTCATGTCTGTGTATTGTTCCATTTATGTTACATTTAGAAAGTTGGTCTCTACTTTGTTTCTCCCCCCCCCCCCATTAAAGTTTTATACTCTCACCACTCATATAAGAAATCATGATTAGATCACATATCACATAATTATGGCAAAAAATAGAGAAGGCTACTTCTGAAAGAGGCAAAGTGTTCATTAAAAAATGTACATAGGTTCCAAATCCAAGGAAACACATGAATTGCTAGCTCATTAAAATTGGAGTTCATTATTAAAATAAAGTGTCTTCTTGATCAAATAATGCAATACTTTTCTGGCCCATTTTAGGTATCTCTTGTGCTTCTTTATCCAGGAATTCCTGGTTGCTGCTGAGGAGCCTGTGCAGGATGTGATGGAAGAGAACCGTCATTAGCCACCTTCTCTCCTCAGTGAAGGAAGAACATATCGAGACTCAGACATGTCTTGATGCACTTACTCACTTGAATGCAGAAAAGTGCTTCTAGGGAAGAGCACTGGAGATGCTTTCTAAGGGTGTCTGGAAGGGAGATCAGGAGGAGGAGGTTATGGGAATGAAGCACTGGGGGTAAATGGGGTGAGTCATTGTAGAGCATAACCGCTCTGAAGTGTTCTTCTGGGAGAGACCCTAAATAGGTAATCAGGATTGTTAAGTGTCCCCAATGTGTGGCCCATTCTATGCTACATACAGTGGTCTCCATGGAGCATGCAGTCTGCTAGGGGAAATATCCAAAGCCTCTGAACCCACAGGCTTAACTGGGCTCCCCAGATATTGCCGTAGTGGGGAATGCTCCTGCTCCTCAGCAGCTCTCTGAAAAGAAACCCTCTGAAGACCATATGAGTTTAGTTTCCATTCTGCATGAGTGAGTATATGGTCTGGTTACTTTGGTGATGGAACATAATTCTCTAGAATAATTTTCTGACAGTTTCCAAAGATGATGGCATTTGATCAGGCAAAACCTTGTACCCAGAGTAAGCACCTGCATGCCATCCCTCTAAAGACTGAGATGAAGGAGACAGGGAGGAACACAAAACATAGACTTGTGCCAGGCGATATAGGTCCCATTCCTATTTGGCCACTTACTAGCTGTGTAATGTTGGGTAGATAACTTGATCTTTCTGCATTTCCGTTGCCTCATCTAGACGGTAGGGTTAATGGTATCTACTTCTTGTGGTTATTGTGACTATTAAATAAGAGAATGCACATAAAACAACTATCATAGTACTTGGAATAAAATAGGTATTGAAAAAATAGTAGCTTATTACTTTTATTATGGTGATTTCCCATCACTGTAACTCTAGCATAAAAGAGTTAAACTGCTTTGCATATACTACTTAGTTATGCAGTTCTCTCTGGTTATTTAAATCCATTTTTATTCTATATTCAGTTTGAAGTACAGTTCATGTCATGAATATTACTTTCAGTCTTTATACTAGACACACTCAGAAAATTATTGCCAGCAATGTATAATAATTATAGTATTTTTGACTTTCATGTTTTAAAAAATAACCAGTCATACTTATAAATATCTAAGTGTAATATTTCTCGTTCTCCTAGAAGGGAAAATATTTTTCATTTATTGCAACTCTACCTCTGAAAATAAACACCACGGTGTAAACATACCAACAAGGCTGTCTTGAGCTTAAAAATCAGGGAAAATAAATTTAACTTCAGGGAGGGATAATGAATGCACACCTCAAACACCCCTGTTTGAGAAGATGTATGTCCTAGGAGTAAAGGTGCTGAAAAGTAGCTAGCCAAAATGGGATGCTATCTCAAATTCAAATAAATTGCGATTCTAATGGAGCTGCATCCATTTCCCTCCGGAGCACTTGTTCCTACCCTTGCTCCCCAGCCGGTCTCAGTTCCTGACGCCCTGGTTCCCTCTGTATTTGGCATCAACCACCTTTCCCTTCTATGTAGACACTGACTCCCTCGGGTGCCCTACTTGTGACTGTGGTCTCATTATTCATTTGTCCAACTGTATTCTTCTATCCTGCATTTCTATGTACATCTTGGGCCACTGGATTCTGGCTTCTGTCCCCAAAAGCCACTGTAGTCCGTCACATTCTGAGTTGCCTCTGATCTGGTCCTTGGCTTGCTTGCTCCACTCTGGCTGAGCTACTAGTCCCTCCACCTGAAAGGAGCTCCTTCACAGGCACTGGTCACCATGGGAACTGATGCTCTATTTTGAGCCTCACTATGGTCAAGTGAGTTCATGCTGCCTATAAAACCCAGAATGAAGGAGAGTCATTGATTTTTTTTTTTTTCTCTCTGGCTCAGGAACCTGCATTGGGGGCAAGATGATGCCTCAGGTGGGCGTGTGTGTGCGTGCGTCAGTGTAAGATGTATCTCTTTTCCTGCGGTGAGAAGAAAATTTTGTCATTTTTAGATGTTGGTCGCTTTAGGAGTGCAAGCTACAGTAAGATCCCTTAGTGGGTGGTGAAACTGATGTAACAAGTTGCAGCCAAGTAGAAGTTTTTCATTAAAAAATGAACTGAAAGACAAAAAGGAAGTCTCAGAGAGCATTTTAACGGGATTATAATATCTCTGTGTATTTAACTATCATCTACCTATCATGTTTGTATGTGTGTATATACTGGGTTTGCAATGTAAATGTATTTTTTATTGAGATTCTTAACCAAGAAAATTTGAAAGCCACCCCTTCAGTAGAATTAGAGAATTTTGTGATTCTCCTGTTTACCCCCCCCCCCAACCGAACTCTATCTCAACTGTGACATGGGCTGCTCAGTGTAGGGCATTGAGACAGAAAACTGATGTGCGTAATGGAGTTACCACCACCACTATCATGATCCTACTCCTTTTTATGTGGTTGAGCCCAGGGTTTGCAGTCCCTGCAAATGCCCAAGAGGGGAATATGGGAGAGGTGGCTGGAGAGTGAGGTTTGGGGGTACAGAGAACAGAAGGACAGCTGGATGGAAGGATAGAAAACACGTAAACCATGGAGAGAGGGGAGCAAGGAGAACCCAGGGAGAAATTCTTTAAGAGGTGGTGGGCTGCACCAGAAACCATAAGATACTTAGGAATAAACCTAACCAAAGAGGTGAAAAAAATCTATACACTGAAAACTACAGAAAGCTTGTAAAAGAAATTGAAGAAGACACAAAAAAATGGAAAAATATTCCATGCTTATGGATTGGAAGAACAAATATTGTTAAAATGTCGATACTACCCAAAGCAATCTACATATTCAATGCAATCCCTACCAAAATAACACCAACATTATTCACAGAGCTAGAACAAACATTCCTAAAATTTGTATGGAGCCAGAAAAGACCCTGAATAGCCAAAGCAGTCCTGAAAAAGAAAACCAAAGCTGGAGGCATCACAATCCAGGACTTCAAGATGTATTACAAAGCTGTAATCATCAAGATGCTATGGTACTGGCACAAAAACAGACACTCAGATCAATGAAACAGAATAGAGAATCCAGAAACGGATCCACAAACATATGGCCAACTAATCTTCGAAAAAACAGGAAAGTATATCCAATGGAATAAAGACAGTCTCTTCAGCAAGTGGTGTTGGGAAAACTGGACAGCGACATGCAGAAAAATGAACCTGGACCACTTTTTTACACCATACAAAAAATAAACTCAAAATGGATGAAAGACCTAAACATAAGACAGGAAGTCATCAAAACCCTAGAGAAGAAAGCAAGCAAAAATCTCTTTGAACTCGGCCACAACAACGTCTTACTTAACACGTCTCTGGAGGCAAGAGAAACAAAAGCAAACATAAACTATTGGGACCTCACCAAAATCAAACCTTCTGCACAGCGAAGGAAACAATCAGCAAAACTAAAAGGCAACCGACAGAATGGGAGAAGACATTTGCAAATGACATAACAGATAAAGGGTTAGTATCCAAGGGGCACCTAGGTAGCTCATTTGGTTAAGCCTCTGACTTCCATTCAGGCCACGATCTCATGGTTTGTGAGTTTGAGCCCCGCATAGGGTTCTGTGCTGACAGCTTAGAGTCTGGAGTCTGCTTCAGATTCTGTGTCTCCCTTTCTCTGCCCCTCCCCCACTCATGCTCTGTTTCTCCCTCTCTCTCTCTCTCTCTCTCTCTCTCAAAAATAAAAATAAAAAAGACTTAAAAAAATAAAAAAAAAAGAGTATCCAAAAGCTGTAAAGAACTTATCAAACTCAAACCCAAAAAACAGATAATCCAGTGAAGAAATGGGCAAAAGACATGAAATGACACTTTTCCAATGAAGACATCCAGATGGCTAACAGACACATGAAAAAATGTTCAAAATCCCTCATCATCAGGGAAATACAAGTCAAAACCACAATGTGATAACACCTCACACCTACCAGAATGGCTAACACTAACTACAACAACAATATCTATTGTTGCCCAATGTTTACAGCAGCACCATCAACAATAGTCAAAGTATGGAAAGAGCCCAAATGTCCATCGATGGATGAATGGATAAAGAAGATGTGGTATATATATACACAATGGAGTATTACTTGGCAAGCAAAAAGAATGAAATCTTGCCATTTGCAACAATGTGGTTAGAGCCAGAGGGTGTTATGCTATGTGAAATAAGTCAGTCAGAGAATGACAAGTGTCATATGACTTCACTCATATGTGGAATTTAAGATACAAAACAGATGAACATAAGGGAAGGGATGGAAAAATAATATAAAAACAGGGAGGGGACAAAACATAAGAGATTCTTAAATATAGAGAACAAACTGAGGGTTGCCAGAGGGGTTGGGGTGGGGGGATGGGTTAAATGAGTGAGGCCCATTAAGGAAGACACTTGTTGGGATGAGCACTGGGTATTATACATAGGGGATGAACCACTGGATTCTACTTCGGAAATCATTATTGCACTGTATGCTAACAAAATTAGGTGTAAATTAAAAAAAATAAATAAAAGAAAACAAAAACAAAAAACAAACAAACAAAAGACACTAATTATATAATGATTAAAAAAAAAAAAGAGGTGGTGGGCCAGAGGAGGGTGGCAGTGAGAGGTGTGAAGGGAATACCCAAGAAACTTATATATATGGGTGTTCATCAGTCAGTTTTACATTCCATGTTCAGTGCTGAGCTCTAGTACTTACAAATCCTTACACAGATACTCACTTTGCTTGCTGTCTTGTGTTTATGGTATTCTTCATAAAGGGGGTAGAAGGTGGTGGTTGCAGAACTCCACAGGCGGGGCTAAGACTGCTAGGTGGGATTCATGAACAATTATGAAGTAAGATTGAGGTGTGCATAGATGTTAGATAAACCTCCTCCTTCAAATATACCAGGAGGATGTGACCTTTGAAAAAACAGGAAGGATAAGTACTGATAATTTTGTGGTGTCAGTGTCTTCTAGCTAAAGACCACTAGGAACACACACATGGTTGAACAAGTTGAGGCTATCAGGTGTTGAACCATGTGGCATTGCAGTGAGAGGGTGTTCTGGAAGTACTTACAGGATTTGGGCTCATGTGGGGGATTTGGAGGGAGGGCTTGAGAGAGTGGGGCTCTACTATGATTGGATGCTGTCAGGAGATGGGTGATTCTGTGATGGGTTTCTTAGCCATTGTAACTATAGAGAGGGCAGACCAGAGTGAGGCCGAAGGTGTAATTGGCTAAGAAGCAGCAGCTACACATATTACCTGGGGTGGGGGGAGGGGTGGGTTGGGCAACGTTCATGTTTTATCTGTGTTCACACTTATGAGTGGTCTTGTTTTTGTCTTGATCCATCATGACCATAGAGTGGCCTCATCTGATATTGTTGCTCCATGAAATTGCTTATGTTCGGCAGGAGAACCCCCAGGCCTGGCTGTCAGGGGCTGCTTTTCTCTTTCTCTATTGGATGGTTGTTTGAGTCATTGTACTTCAAGATTAAGATAGACTGCAAGATTGGGACACCAAGGTGACAAGCACATGTCTGTATGCTTACATATGTGGTGTATTTTACATACATATAAATGTTGCCTAGGTAGGTGTTGACTATATGTTGACATGTATGTTCAGTACCAAGTTGCCTCCTTGAGAGGAAGGGAAATTCACATCCTCCTCATGAAGTGAAGGAAATTCCACAATCTCTTGTGAATCCAATTCACTATCTTCGAACTTGCAATTAACAAATTAGGAAGTTGGGCCCTTGAATCAAAATTCTCTAGTATAATTTGAGTGACAAGGTCAGACATCCTTAATGATGGATGGAATTGATTACCTCCATAAGTTATGATGAGGTCTTGCAGATATGCAGTTGTAGCATTCTTTATTTATTTATTTATTTATTTATTTTTGAGAGAGAGAAAGAGAGAGAGACAGAGTGAGAGCTGGAGAGGGGCAGAAAGAGAGGGGGACACAGAATCTGAAGCAGGCTCCAGGCTCCAAGCTCCAAGCTGTCAGCACAGAGTTTGATGTGGGACTTGAACCCAGGAACCATGAGATTATGACCTGAGCTAAGTTGGACGCTTAACCAACTAAGCCACCCAGGCACACCACATACTTTGCTAAAATCCAGAAACCCTATGGATGGTCTGAATCAGGCAACTTTGAGGCAGTTGGCAGGGCTGGGAGTGGTGCTGGTAACATGACATGTCTGTGCAGTGAAATTCAGCTGCTCTCCATTTGAAAGACAGCCGTCTGGGATGCAAGGAGAACTTAGAATTATGATGAATCATTGCCTACCAGAGTGGGTTAACACCATAATATCACTGGGAGATCATTCATACTGATGGTGAATTATGCAATGCAACAATATGCTGACTTTAATTCCAGTGCCATATGGCTTTAGGTTTACTTTCATGCCTCTGGGGGGTGGGATGGGGTAGTTTAAGGGTTTTTGTGTAGAGAAGATCATAAAGGCATGATGTTATTTTATTAGGAGAATGGAAATTGCAGTAAAATGTAGACCTAGGACAGAATGTGGAGATGGAGATATAGCAAATGCAGAATAACTATTATTGTGTAGTCAGTGAGAGCTGGGGGATATTTGTGGCTTCTTTTCATGATTCCTGAGGCCACGGGTGACTTCAGAATGTCTAGCCCCTGCTATGGGGCTCTAACATTTAGTACAAACCAGTCTCAGAGATTTGGATTAGCGGTAGGTATAGAATATATATGTCTGAGTCAAGAATTTTGCTGGGACAATGGCTGAATTGAGTGGTGATTGTTCTGGTAATAGCTAAACATTTTTAAGTACTTATAATGTGTCAGGTACTGGGCTTTCATACATAGTCTTAATTGATTCTCACCACAAATCTGTAAAATAGATAACACTAATGCTCCCATTTTATAGAATGGGAGCACTGAGGCTTTGACAGGTTAAATCATTTGTCCAAAGTCACACGGTTAATAAATACAAAGCTTAAATAAATGTAGGTAGAAAAGAAAATGAAAATATGCAGTGCTTGGAATACCCAAACATGTTTTAGAAGGAGGAACATCTGTTGAGATTTCTTAGTCCCATTAAAGCGTCAAGAATTCATTGAGCATCTACCCTGCCAGGGGCTGGGACAGGCACTGGATCCCCACTGTCCTGTAAACAAGCCACCTTCTTGAGTTGAGAACACAGAGGAGCCTTGAAGAGGAGCAAGGGGGGCGGGGGATGTGGCAGGACAGGGGCCCATGTCGGGAAAGTGATGGGCTCCAGTGAAGGTCCCCATCAATTCCATCCTTGCTGCCTATATCTCCTGATTTGAAGTGCTGCCTATACATCCCTGCAAAGAAGATTATAGTCTCCCCATTTTCTAGAAGAAAGTTTTGAGTTTGAGAGACATCAACAACCTGCTTAAAGTATGCAGGACTGGGGTGTCTCACTGGCTCAGTCATTGGAGCATGGGACTCTTGATCTTGGAGTTATGAGCTCAAGCCCCACATTGGGTGTAGAGATGACTTCAAAATAAAATATTTTAAAAAATGTCCCCAGAACTGAATTCTGTGTCTTCTAAGTGCAAAACTCTTTTCAGATCATTGCAGGTGCAGGCCAGCTAGCACTGCACTCACATAAGTTACTTTACCAGTTGTTCTTTTCTGTACCCCTGTTCCCTATTCTAGCCAAGTGCTCACCTCTGTATCACCTGTGAACCCTGGGTCAGCCAGGTGCTGGGATTGATGCCCCCAAAAGTCCTGTGATCGGCAGGATTCCATCATCAGTTGTGCATCAGCTGGTGCCTGGCTGGTGACTCTGTCTAGAGTTTTGGCCTGAGGTCCTACTTCTTCTTGTCTGCCTTCCTGAGCTCTAGGCCGAGGACACCTCGGTCTAGCCAACCATATGCCTCATTAACTCCTGCCCACCTCCTGCCTCCTGTTCTCTATCGCAGGTAGTCTGCTCATCTTTGACTTGCCCAGGTTCCAGGACGTATGCTTTGTTATCTCTTTTAGCCTTCCAAGTCTAAATCCTTCCATTATCCTTAATTTTTTTGGTAGTTTATGTTTTTTTTGGGTAGTTTTAATTTCTCAAATATAAAGTTATATTAAAATGTTGAATATGCCTTAAAAATACTTGTATTTCCCTGCTGATAGATCCTGGGATGTCCCTGATATGCCCCAGTCATGTCTTTCTGAGATTTGATACTGAGTCATTACAATCCTTTGGCTTAGATGTTCTGAAACCTGGTTGTCTTTAAGAACCACCCCTCCCCCCTTCAGGAGCCTGACAATGTCTGGGCCCCACTCAGGGACTCTGATTTAGCTGCTCTAAATTGTAGTCTCGGGAAACCACAGATAATTCTAATGCATAGCCTGGAATGGAGACTATTGAGTTAGCACCCTCAGTATTTTTAGTGTTAGGTGAGGTACTAAGATTTGCTTTAAAAGATAAGGTAGCCAGATTTAGCAAATAAGAATATAAGATTCTAAGCCATATTTCAATTTCATTTAAATGACGGATAATTTTTTTTTAGTGTAAGTATGTCCCATGCAATATTTGAGACAAACTTTCCCCCCAAATTATTCATTATTTGAACTTCAAATCTAACTGGGTATCCTCCACTTTATTTGGTAGCCTTATTTTTAGAGAGAATCCGCATGCTTTGGAGAATATTTTTCCCTTTCCTGATTTGAATGACACTCAAATGAATACTATTCTTTTTGGCTATCCCACTGAAAAGGCACCTGAAATCAAGTTTGCATGCTTATACTGTCCCAGAAATTTCTACAGGAGAAAGCCTTACATATGCAAAAAGAAGCAAATGTTTCAGCTAACAACGGATTTCTCACTGTCTACCTCCCTCTTACTTTTGCATGATTTGGTTGTTGGCCTATCCTGGCAACTTGATCATCATTTCTTTATGCCATTTTCTTCTTTGAAATAAACCAGCCCATTAGGCACTCTTCTTGGCTCGGAATGAGAGAGGATCCCAAAGAACTCATTTTTAAGAACTATGGGGGATGTAGGAACAAAGCATGGTTGCTGAAGAGGGAGGAAGGTGTGGGGGGATGTGGAGAAAGCATGTGCTGTATTGACTTTGTCAAATGGGAGGAAAGTGATTGTGAATCAAGGTTCCATCAATAATGCATTATTATTTTGAAGACATTAGAGGTAACTAAGTGTTTATAAGCTTTATGATAGTTCTGACATTTTAATGGGTCCTTAAACGAAGTGAATTATTAAAAAGCATACTTCGGATGAGGTCATGGACTCTTTAAGTTTAGGGATCAATAGAAATAGCCTGTGTGTGCCAATATGGCTAAAACCGTGCCAGTAATTTGTGCTGTCAGGTTATTATATTATAACAGAATAATGAGAACCCATCTCTCCCCGCTTATTGTCCATCTCCCCTCCAACGTACATCAAGACCAGATACAGAGCAAGGATTTGATTCTGAAAGCTTTATCTTTTTCAGTTCTCATATGGAGAATACACATTTATGTTAATATTCCATTAAGTTATTATACTAAAAATAGTAAGAAGACAAAGAAAAATAACAAGAAGATAGAGAGGATATCTTTTCTCTCTTGCTCCCTTAATGATCAGACTGTTTTTCTTGCCTGACTGCAAACATCTGTATGCAAACATTAAGAGTGTTGACTAGTGTTTTAAACTTAAAAAAAAAAAAGCACTTTTTCTTTAAATGGACTATTCTGTACAAAAGCATTATGTATGTAATACAGATAAAAGCGGAACCTGCCATTTGAAGAGAGGGCCGGAACTGAGCTCTGCTCCCTGAAAGTCTCTCACCCTTCCCTGAAGGATTGCTAGGGCTCTAGGGAGCTCAGTGTGAAAACCACTGGTGCAGACCAACTGTCTGATTTATTCAAACTTTTCATTTAGCTTCAGGTTGTTTATTTGCAATTGTTATTCAGATGATTGTCAATGGGTCCAACCCTTGTTCCTCTGTGGCAGGATCTGCAGGACCTGGTGGTTTAGGGCTGTACTATCAAAATCTTGTCAGCAGAGTGCTCAGTTTTCACTGTATTGTTACAGATAAAAAGGTGTTGAGAAATTTGCATTTAATGACAGTGGAACATGGCATTTGTCATTCACTGCACCTCATCCTCTTGGAGGCTGTAAATACTTAGGGTTCTGTACTTGTGGCTGAGAAAAGAGCCCTGACCACAAAAGCATTTGCAACATGGGAGAGAAACTGTTCATAAGCTCTTGGGGGCAGAGAGGAGAGATGTTCCTGAGAACAGGAAGGTTCACAGAGCAGCTTCTCCCAAATGTGTGCTGGCTTTTGACTTCTTTCATGATTCAGGAATCGGGTTCTTAAACCTGTAACATGATTTCTAAATGGCATGACAGAAATAAATGCACAAGTGGAAAAATATCAGAGATTTAACATTTAGGATACTTTCAGCTGAAAATAACAGAAAAGTCACCTAAAAGTGGCTTAAAATAGGAAGAATATATATTCTCCCACCGAACATGTTCTTAGGTGGGCAATTCTAGCGTTGATAAATTCCATGACTCAGCAACATCATCTAGGACACAAGTCTTGCCATTGGCGCTGCCATCTCTAGCGTCTGTACTCTGACTTGCCCCCTCATGGTGGGAAGGTGCCTGCCATGTTCCAGGCATGATAGGCAGTAGGCAAATTTGAGGGCACAAGACGGATCTCTCCCTGTAGATGTTTTCCTTTTTTGTTCAGTGAGAAAATATATTCATAGAAGCCCCCATGGATTGACCCATTGGTCAACACGGTGAAATAAGCACAAGCCTAAAACAATCAGAAAAGGGAAACATTTGGTTTGAGCCAATCATGATCAGCACCTGGGGCTGGCGCGAGGCCCAGTCCTTCAGATGCACTTGTTCCTCTATCAGTATGAATTAAAAAGGAAGAAATCTCAACCAATGGCATCTACCACGTGTCCCAGGTTTGTTACTCCTTACGTATTTTGTGGGACACTCCGTGCTCTTCAGTGAGTCCTAGGAATATTATAAAAAATGTAAAGCCAACTTACTCTGAACTAATTTTTAAATAGATGTTTATTTATTTATTTAATTTTTATTTTAGAAAGAGAGCACACACACAGGAGAGAGGGCCAAAGGGAGAGAGAATCTCAAGCAGGCTCTACACCTAGTGTGGAGCCTGATGCTGGCTTGATCCCAGGACCCTGGGATCATGATCTGAGCTGAAGTCAAGAGTTGATTGCTCAACTAATTGAGCCACACAGGCGCCCCGCTCTGAACTATTTTTAATAAAAAATGAGTAAGTGGAAGAACAATTTTAAAAACATTCTGCATTTTACAAGTCTACACCAAAACAAACTAGATAGATTTGAGGTAAATGCAAACAAACAAACAAAACAAAACACCTCTCCATAAATTTTAGAGAAACTAGAAGAAAATAGTAGTTGATACCAGAGGAGAAATGTGAATTCTCTTAGCTCTGCAGCCATAGAAAGCAATGGAAGAAATCACATAAACATATTGATATATTTATGGATTTTTGTTTAATGAGAAAACAAACTCATAAAAATGGACAACGGTCTGGAAAAACATTTTAATTAAAGATTACAAAGGTTAATATTTCTAATCTATAATTTTACATTCAAATTTATGAGAAAAAGTACATTAAAATTAGAATAAATATGAAGTACAGGAAAAGATAATTCACAAGAGGGGAAACAAATAGTAAGTAAACACATAAAAAAGCATACAAGCACATTAGGATCAAAGAAATTCAAATGTAAGCAAACTTGAGATGCAATTTTGTACCTCTAGAAAAACTTTGAAAGATTACAATACAATTATGGTAGTAGTATAGCTAATACACTTATCCATTGCTGATAAATTGCTATGTCTTTTTGTAAAAGTAAATACGACAATATGTAATGAAAGCCACAAAGCTGTTTATACTGCTTTAATCAGTAATTCAAATATAGAATGTTTATTCTAACCAAATAAACCAACACAAGCAAGAAGCTATATATTCAAAGATATTCACCGCAGTAAAAGCTCTAGAAGGAAAAAGCTGGAAACCACCAAAACATGCAATATACGGAAATGGTTTAATAAATTATGGTAAAATATTATTCAAACATTTTAAATGTTAACTGTGGGGACGTTGTAACAAGGGAAGTATTTATGATAAAATGTGAGAAAGTACAGAAATCAGATTGTATATGCATTATGATAACAAGTATATAAAGCATTTCCATTTGGAAGATAATATCCAAAGGTGGAAACCATGTTAGGAGGATGAGGTATTGGTGACATTTTAATTGTACAAAATATTTCCTTAATGTAGCTGTATTAGTTATCTATTCCCATGCATTATGTTATTTCCCAAATTAGTGGCTTAAAACAACAAACATTTTTTTGGTCTCATAGTTTCTGTGATCAGAAATTTGGGAGCAGTTGGGTTGGATGGTTCTGGCTCAGGTCCCTCATGAGACTGCAGTGCTCTGAACCCCGATGAGACTGAAGGATGTGCTTCTGAGCTCACTTGCGTGACTGTTGTTGGTAGGAGATTCAGTTCCTCGTTATGTGGGTCTCGTCACAGGATGCCTTGCATGTCCTCAGGGACTCCTCTCTCAGAGTGAGTGATGAGAGAGAGAGAATGAAAGAGAGAGAGAAGAGGAACAAGAAGGAGGAAGAAGAGGATGAGGAGGAGATTGGAAATTGCTGTGCCTTTTATGACCTAGTCTCTCAGTTATATACCATCATTGTCATTTTATTCTGTTGGTCAGAAATGAGTCACTGGGTGTAGCCCACATTCAAGGAGAAGGGAGTTGGGCTTCATCTTTGAAAAGGAGGCATATCAAAACATATTTGTGAACAAATCTAAATTAAAAATTTTTAATGTTTATTTATTTTTGAGAGAGAGAGAAAGTGTAAGGGAGGGGCAGAGGGAGAGAGGGAGACACAGAATCTGAAGCAGTCTCCAGGCTCTGAGCTGTCAGTACAGAGCCTGACGTGTGGCTCAATCTCACAAACCGTAAGATCATGACCTGAGCTGAAGTCGGACGCTTAACGGCTGAGCCACCCAGGAGCCCCTTGTGAACAAATTTAACATCACAACAGTAGTTAAGATTACTTTTCATTAAAAATATGCCAAAACAGAAATGTGGATGACCCATGTCACATGTATGAGGCATGGGCTTGGTAGAGAAAGTATGAAAAAAAGAGGGAGGAAGTGGCTGATCGTGACAAAATTGAAATGCCAAAGAATACCTAGACTGTGTTCGCAGGTAAAGGTAATTATTTCTGTCATTGTGGTGGCCGGAGCAGGGATTTGATGGTTTGTTTCTCACATGGGTCCAGAGGAGGTGGAGGAATGGCATCTAGCTGGCAGACAACAAGAAATTTCTGTTATTTCTAGCAGTACTACACAGGTTAAGCATAACATTTTTCTCGGCCATCTCTGAGGGGCCTTGTCTGCTTGAAAGCCCTGATTGTTATCTGAATAAACAATTACCTTTGAACCATCACACTACATTTCGAACTCAATTTTTTAAGGAAAATCACAGAATGTGAGCTATCGTCTGTAAATACTAAACACATATGGAAAAATGAAAAGCAAATGCCATTTAGTGCTGGAGCTACAATTAAGTAGCCAGAGAATCCTACTTATTCTGAAATATTTTCTTCAGTACATTTAGCTTTTTGTGGAGACTAGGGACTGGGCACCCTGTTTGGCTATTTTTCAGGGCTCTTTTCTTCCTGCCAAGATTCTGGTGATTCTAGATGTTTCTGGGTCCTCGATTAGAGAGCAAGTGAGAAATGTGGTGAGGATGATGATGATGACAGCACAACTCTGAGGTGTCTCTGAGGGGAGGTTGGAGCATTTTCTACGGATTTTTAAAAATATGGTTTTATTCCCAGAGTCAGTGCTATATAGTGAGTGCAGCATGGACTTTGGAATTAGATTTATCTGAGCTTGATTCCTTGCTTTGTTGCTTCATTCATTCATTCATTCATTCATTCAATAAAGTCTATTGTGCCAGACATTGTGATAGATGCCAGGGACATAGTGATGAAGACGTGGCTGCACCTTCGAAGTCTTTGCTCCAGTGGAAAATACAGACAAGAAAACAGGTAAGGCCCTGATGCTAAAAGAACGAACAGTGGGGGCTGTTGCCTACTGTTGGTGGTGGACGGTGTGCAAGTCAGGGAAAATTGCAAAGAAGAGGAAACTTTTACATTTAGTTGAAGAGAGAAGAACAGGTACACAGATCTGGAAATAAGAATCAGCATTGACATGTTGTGCATCTGAAAGCAGCTCTGGGGTATTGGGCGGCAGACATTGCTGGTTGACAGACCTGAGAACCATTTCTACTTTCTTCTTTCTTTCCCACCTTCCATCATGGAGGTCTCTCTCTCTCTCTCTCTCTCTCTCTCTCTCCCCCTCCCCCTTTAATTAATTAATTAATTAGTTTATGTATGTGTGTTTATTTTTGAGGGAGAGAGAGAGAGACAGAGTGCAAATAGGAGAGGGGCAGAGACAGAGAGAGAGGGAGACACAGGGTCCGAAGCAGGCTCCAGGCTGTGAGCTGTCAGCACAGAGCCAGATGTGGGACTTGAACCCATGAACTGTGAGATAATGACCTGAACCGAAGGCAGACACCTAACCGACTGAGCCACCCAGGCGCCCACCTCTCTCCCTTTTTTTAAGTAAGCTCTATGCCCGAAGTGGGGCTTGAACTCACGACCCTAATATCAAGAGTCTCATGCTGTATTGACTAAGTCAGCCAGGTGCCCCATGGAGGCCTCTTTTTTAGGTAGGGATGGTCATGTGTTATAGTTCTGGACAATGAGATATTAATATGGTTTGCTGGAGGGATTCTGGTAAAGTTTTGTTTTTTACGATTAAGGAGAAAAACTTGGCTGGCACAGACATTTGCCCTTCCCCTTCCTCCTGGCTTTGAATGCTGATGGGATGCTTAAAGGATCAGCTGCCATTTTGTGACCATGAAATAACAACACAGTGCACCTGAACAGTGTAGAGAGGAAAAATAGAAGGAGCCTCAGTCCTTGATGAAGGCATTGTAATGTCCTTACATTCCTGCCTATAGACTTCTTAGGTGAAAATAAGAAATTCTGTTTAAGCCACTAATAGTATTTTTCTAACTGATAAAGAATGCAGCATCACATTGGAGACTGAGCCAAGAAAAATGAGGTTGGAGTTATAAACCATATTAGGAAATATAAGCCCTATCCCAAGGGCAATTGGAAACCTTTGGTAGATGAACCTTTGGCTTAATTTCTTTAAGCCTGAGTTTCCTCATCTGTAAGGCAGGGATAATATCTGCCATGTGGCTTATGAAGATTAAATGAAATAATGTTTATAAAATATCTAATAGTGGTGGTACTTAATAGGCAACTTAATATATAATTATTTTTATGACGATAACAATGATAAAGAAGAAAAAATTTCAATTATATGTGCTCACCTGAACTGGTAGACATAGTACACAATTTTGTCTTCTGTGATTTTTTTGTTCATTCATTCATTCATTCATTCATCAAATACATATTAAGTAATGTTTGTGTGTCAGCCACTATGGTAGGCCAGGATAGAAATGATCCATGCTTTCATAGAATTTAACATTCCAGTGGGAGGAGACAAAAACAAGCCAACAAATGGGAAACAAGATAATTTTGACTCTGACTGACCTGTTCTCTAGGTATGTAATATCTTGGGGACAGAAAGCCATTTCTCAGAAATTGGTCTCTGATAGGCAGAGAGAAGAATTCCTGAAGAATCTAAAACACCAAGGAGAACACATGTGGTAGAATGAATGTGGCAGAAGTATTAGAAGGTGCAGAGAATAAGTTGGGGAGAAGGGAAGTAGAGAGAGGCAGAAAGATCAGGGGCGCCCTGAGCAGCTCTCTCATTAGACCATCGGTGTCTTGGACCCTTACTGAGGTTCCCTCTTTGTCCTGAACACAGGGCACAGCCCAGTGGCACTCCCTGGCCTGGGAGCTCCACTATACATTAAACTGCAGGAAGCTTAGATAAGCCCGAGCATTTAGTGTGAAAATGGGGATAATTTTCAGGAGTGTAGTGTGGGCTCTGGAATTAGACTGCCTGGGTTCAAAAGAGACCCCACTCCTTAACAACTAACTGTGTGATCTTAAGAAAGTCCCTTAGCCTTGCTCCATTTCCCAAACTGTACAATGAAGACCAATAATAGTAGTTACCACGCAGTGTCATTTTGAGAATGAAGTGAACTAGGCTGTGTGAAGCCCCAATGCACGGTAAGCACTCGATAAATATTAGCGACCCTTGTGGCTGTCAGCTTCCCCAGTGACACAATCCCACTTCTCATCTCAACTATCAAGCTCAACCATCAATTTTGGAGAATTTACAGTCTCTTTCTCTCTTTTGAAAAGAATATGAATTATTTTTAAAAGGACATTTTCATTTTCAATATGAAGGATTTTATCCACTCAGATGTCATGAGGCATCTGGAGATGACTGGCAGTGGTTTGGTGCTATGAGACGACAGTTCTCTAACTATGCTGCATGTAGGCCATTGGGCCCAGGAGGCTTGGATTTACAAAACAAATGGACTTTCCTTCAGCCCTCCACGGAGGTACTCATCAGAAACCAGGCCAGTCCACGATGGCCGGTGTGAACTGTCATTTTCACATGCTCATGTTTCTTCTATATAAGCCTGAATGTGGCCAGGATCACTTTGCAGACGCTAGGGGTTTTCTCTTCCTTCACAGTCAGAAAATGTTCATTCATTGAACAGATATCTGCTGAGCACTTATTACACACTAGCAGTATTTTTCAGAGCACACAGCACTTAAGTCTTCTGGTACCTGAGTTTGTGTAGCTGCTTGATGGCTGATAGTTGTCTATAGTTGATGCAAAACTGTAAGCAGGCGAACAATTTGTTTGCCTATAGATGATCACTGGGTGTTTGACTGTCTTTCCTGAAGTTTGTGCATTGTTGAAAGCGATCAGCCTTTCATTCAGTTAGATAAAGTTTTCTTCCCTCTATGAGAGAATACTCTTGCACAGACTTTCTCATTGTGACACCATGATTTTAAGATCCAACTTCTCCTTATTGGCAGTTTTTTGAGTCCTTACTTTTACTAGGAATAATTTTTCCCTTTTGTAGCTGAGCCTCCTGCCACAGCATGGTGTTGACTGGCTGTGAAAACTTTTTCTGTCTGTGTGCCCAGAGCAGACCTAGGCAGATGAACCAACCCGATTTTCTTTGTCTTGACTAAGACGGTTTTGAGCACTGATTGTGAAACACTGTTGTCATATCTTTAGGGGTTTGTTCTTCACCGGGACAAATTTTGATAGACTTTATGTAAATATGAATGGTGATGTTGAACAAATAATGGATAATAAAGGGAATCCCAAATAAACACAAAGCCATTTTAAGCACTAATGTTGTTCAAGAGAATCTTCCTCATTCTAAATTCTTCTATCAAAGCAATAGGAGGTAAGCACATACTTTAACTCAGGTATGATTTCTACTGTGAACAACAGAAACCCAAACTACAGGCTTAGTTTTCTCATGTAACAAGTTGACATTATTAGTTCAGTGGCTCAATAATATTAGACCTGGTTAACTTGAGTCTAAGCTCATTCTGCTCACCACAGAACAGTCCAATAAGTTGAAAGGCAAGAGGCAGGGTCAGGAAAGCAACTTTATTTGGAAATGCAGCCCCAAAGAACCATTGCTCCCAGCATAAGATTTGAGCTTCCTGGGGAAGCAGGAGGGGTAGTCAAAAGGTGCCAGTCAAAAGGTGGCTGGCAAGGTAGACATCCAAGGAAGATTGTATACTTCTTTGTCCTTGGTCAATTGATCTTTGTGTATAGAAATCTGGTCATGTTGTTCCTATAAATCTTAAACATAGCATAGTCATTTTTGTATGTACTTCCATATCTCCTCGGGTGAGGTAGATTTCAGATAAAAAGCAGGTTTTGCAAATCTTAGCTGTAAAATGCCTATGTGGAGGGCTAAGCAGAAGTTTCTAAACAATAGATCACAGCAGAGAGGGAAATAGAAGCAATATGGAGTCAGACATGCTAAGTTTCTCCCTGTTGCACTGGCATCTCTGATTCTCTTGGCCTTTTTTTTTTTTTTTTCCATGGTAGTGAGATGTCCCAGCTCCTGGCATCACATCTATGTTCAAGGCAGGAAGAAAAGGGGAAGAAAAAGATAATGCCAAACAGATCTTTCTCTTTTATTAGGAAAGTCAAGCTTCCCTCAAAGCCCCTGCCTGACTTCCCTTGACAGGTCATTACAAGGACTGGGTCACATGGCTCCCTCTTAATGCACGAATGTCTGGTTAAGTGGTCAGTGGCGTGGTCATGACTGATCTGCACCAGTCAAAATTCATTTCCTGAGATGGGTCATATTTTCACCTCAATCAACATTAAAGTTTTATTAGCAAGAGGAGGGAATAGATATTGGTTAGGCAACTAATCAAGTGTGCCCTACAGTCCGTTTTCCCCATCGTTTTACCATCAGGAGCCACATGGAGCAGGCTGGCAGACAGCGCTTAAGAGGACTTCTGTCTCAGTATCATTCTCATTGTGACTCAGAGCACAGCGGGAACCACGGACACCTACCTTGTAAGTGGGGGGATGTTCTCATGCTGTAGCTTGGGTCCTTTCAGGGGCACTACCTCCTCCATTTCACTCCCACATGGAGCCCAGTTGGCTTCCCTCATTCCCCACCCTCCCTCTAAGCTGGGTTCCAAAACCTTTTGATGGTTGCAGAGCAAACAGTAGTTTTTCTGCTTGTCACAGCCATGCACACCTTTTTGGGCTGATAATAGAGGGGAAAGTGGGCTGTCAGTAGTAGATGACTATTTCAGCCAACAGAGCCTCTTTGTATTTAAAACGAAAACCAAAACAAATCTCCAAACCCTGTACATTAGAGATCCAGAAATGATGCCTGATGAAAGGATTTAAAGTTAGTATTACAGTTCTACCCAGCAGAGTGGGAGTTTTTATCATTTGTGGCAGGTAAGTAGAGTGTCTACACATTGACTTCTTATTTTAGCCTTGTCTTATGTCCTATGTCTTGTCCTAGAATGCCCTCCACACCACAGCAATAATCAGTTGGTTTGTAGACCTGTTTTGGAGAGTGGATCCTGGAGGTACTTGTGGGGAGGTTGGGGTAAGACAGCTAATCTTGAAGACAGTTTGTCCCTACGCCCTTCCAAGGGACATCTCTTTACCACACTTGCATTAGTGCAGACAAGAGCTGCTATCTGATGTGTGATGGTTGGCTTTTTGACAGAAAGCTTAACTTTTTTTTTTTTTTGAGTTTATTCATTCATTATTGAGAGAGAGAGAGTGCATGGGAGTGGCAGAGAGACATGGAGAGAGAGAATCCCAAGTAGGCTCTGCACTGTCAGCGCAGAGTCTGACACAGGGCTTGAACGCACGAACCATGAGATCATGACCTGAGCAGAAATCAAGAGTCAAACAATCAACTGACTGAATCACCCAGCCACCCCGAAAGCTTACCTTGACTTAGCGTTTTCATTACCTTTCCAGAGTGGGGGTGGGCCATGCATTGGGTATGAAGGAAAGTCTTCTCATGACCCAGGCAGGATTGCTAAGCTTGACTCCTTTCATGTCTATTTTTTCACTCCAGATTTTAGGGGCAGCCTAGGGAACTCAGCCAAAGGAGTTTTATGTAACAAGTCTTTTATTTTTTTATCTAGTGGATAAAGAATATTATTGGCCTCTGACTGAGGTTTGCAATTATATTCCAAAAGTCCATGTAGCCCCATTATTACTATTTTTATTTTTTAAGGTTTATTTATTTTTGAGAGACAGAGAGAGAGCGTGAGCAGGGGAGGGGCAGAGAGAGAGGGAGACACAGAATCCGAAGCAGGCCCCAGGCTTGGAGCTGTCAGCACAGAGCCCGATGTGGGGCTCCAACTCACGAACAGTGAGATCATGACCTGAGCCGAAGTTGGAAGCTTTATCCACTGTGCCACCCAAGCGCCCCCGTGTGGCCCCATTATTGATGTCCTGAGAGGGGGATGGACTGATTGTGTTGTTCCCTTTAGAGTCAGCTGTAAGACATGAAGGAATAGCCACAAATGGTACATGAGGCCGGGACTGGGCACTGCTCAGGACAGAAAGCACATTCATCTAAATTGAAATCTAAGGTGAGCTGTCACCCTTACACTCAATGACAAAGGCCCAGACCCTACAGTTAAATTAGAAATGAGTGAAGGATTTGGGAGAATTTCCAGGCAAGCGATCCAGTCTTAGGTTGAAAATCATAGAGGAAGTTTTCCTTCAGCATTTATGCTTTAACTGACTCACTAGTGAGTGAAAATGCGAACTCAGGATTTTTAGAAAGAAGTTTTGATTATTGTTGTGTCTTTCATACATTTAATAGAGAGCATTAAGAAACATGGAATTTATGCATTGCTTTGGCTGCAGGTAATTTTAAATGAAAAATGAAGTAGGTGCTGTTTCCTTCCTTCCTTCCTCACATGCTTAGAGGTTTAGGAGTTTTTAATTTAATGTGAGGGAAATAATGGAAACAAAATGACTAAAAGATAAAAAAAAAACAAAAACAAAACACAAAACCCAAATCCTGAAGAAACAAAAACCCTAATATCTTCTTGACTCTCCTTTCCCTCAATTCCTTTAGCTAAGTTTTCCCTTATCTGCCTTGCTGGCAAAAACCCCAGAATGGCAGAAGGAAGAAATCTTTCTGTAATTCCAGAAGAAATAAGTGTTTCCATCTCCAAGGGAACTGACTTATTTCCCTGGGGGAACCTTTGTGTCTCTGCCTCAACCTCCCGTCAGTTCTTTGTGGGGAGGGTTTACTGTCCCTGACCTGCTGCTGGAGCTCTTACAGGGAGTGCAGGCCTATTCAGCTTTCACAGGAAAGTCGGCCCCGGGGGGCTTTGTGGGAGAGGATGTTGTGGGTGGAAATTGTCAGTTTTAACCTTTCTAGACTCGATTATCTTATTTCTATTGTATGTTATTTCCTGAAATGAGCTTTTTACAAGTGTGGTTTCCAGAATCATTTTAACTTGACCTTTTCATGGATAATCACTTTCACAGGAAGCTTCTGTGGGGAAGTGTGTTCAGCTGCCATGTGGTTTTGTTGTGAGGGCATCCCAGTTCACAGATGAAGACATTGAGGCGGGTCTTTGTTGCGGGTGGCACTTTCTGTTGTTATCTTTCCCCCTGATATGGCCCTGAATAATACCATTTTCTCAGGGATCTTTCCTACTGAGCTGATTTCGGAGGAATTAAGATTTTTTTTTTTTTTTTTTTTTCAAATTACATCTTGCAAAGTAGGAACGTTTCTACTGTTGGGGAAATATAATTAAAAACCAAATTATCTCAGAACCCAGAAATTCTCTCCACAATAGTAGTATAGAGAGAAAAGAGTTTTGTTATTGAACAAGCATTGATGAGAATGTGATACACCTCACAGGAGGTAGTTAGAACACTGCACAGGGAGAAAGGTATCTCACTCCCTGATTTGGCCAAGCAGATACAAGCCAACATATACATGTTCCAGATGAACAGTAACCAGTCCTCAAGTAGGAGGACTTGATGGTGCCATTTGTCACACACACAGTTCATCCTAACTTTAACCAGTGGTTTGGGTGACTGTCTGTGTTAGCTTTTGGCTTTATTCCGAGGAAAACAAACCTCTTATCATTATGACAGGAAGTAGTTTTGCAAATTGGAGCAAGGAACCCACCTGAGTTAAGCTCCTACTTCCCTCCAAAACTGGGGGCTGGGGTGCTATTTCCCTAGATAGTTACCTTTCAAAGAGATCCATTCCTGGATCCCAAAGCTGACAAGAGGCCTATCTGGTTTTCAAAAGGATTTTGTACGTTTCAAAGAGAGGAGAAAGTACTTACCATTGTGAGTTTTCTAAAGCAAATGAAGAAAAAGGAGGTGGGAGAAATTTCCTCTTTTATTTCCATAGGGAGAATTAAACTTATTTTTAATTTTCATTTGTCCTTATGATTCTACTGACTCCAGTGAAAAATGCTGGCAGGCACTAGTCACGGGAGAGGTAACCATGCTAACCGAAGGAGAGCCTCTAAGAGGACAGGCTGTGTCTTTCAGGCTTTAGCATGTGTTGCTGGAGGTCATCAGAGGACATGACCTCTGGTTGACCTGTGACCCAGACCTGGGCAGAGGCTCCTTACCCTCTCCCCTGTCCTTGGGCTGTTTGTTCTACCCACCATGCTCACAGCTGAAGTCGTTTCAAGGATACAACTTTGAGAGCATAAGATGTTGTTGAGAGGCCAAAGGGGGTGCCCCCAGCACAGGTTCTCAGCCTCCCAAATCTCCAAATCTCCCAAATATTCAGCAACTAAATTCCTAGCCACTCATTCCTGACAAAAACCAGTATGCCATAATAAATGTGTTTCATTCTCTTCTCTCTTGTTTATACTAGCTCAAGCCCATTTCTATTACTTGCAAAATTAAAAAAAAATAAAGGCCAGTCTAATGCATTTATGAGGATGGATTCAGCTGTTAAAGCATAAATATCTCAGAGGTTACATGGCTTTTCAATTTTATGTTGGAGGCTCATTTTCAAATATTTAAATATATTATATTTAATTATATACATAATTATGTATATATGTATAATTATATAAATATATTTACATGTTTAAATACATGTACATAAATATATACATTGATGGCTTACACAACAATAATAGGAATGGAGCTACTGTTTATTGAACACATGCTACACTGCAGACACTGTTTGGGGCATTTTACATTCATTCTTATCATCTCACTCAGTCCTGACAAGTAAATGTCCTTGTACATAAGGACATTGACTGTCAGAGGAGTAGCTTTCCTGAGACTGTGCAGCTGGTAATGATCCAAAGCTAGATTGGTCTGACTCCAGAGCTCAGTCTAAGGCTGCTAAGGCTATTTCAAAGTGTGATCTGAGTGGAAAAAGGGGAACTCTCTTACACTGTTGGTGGGAACGCAAACTGGTGCAGTCACTGTGGAAAATAGCATGGAAGAAGTTCCTCGGAAAGTTAAAAATAGAACTACCCTATGACCCAACAATTGTACTACTAAATATTTACCCAAAGGATACAAAAATACTGATTCAAGGAGGTACAGGATCCCTGATGTGTATAGCAGCACTATCAACAATAGCCAAATTATGGAAAGAGCCCAAATGCCCATTCGTTGATGAATGGATAAAGAAGATGTGGGGGGGAGGGGCACCTGGGTGGTTCAGCCAGTTAAGCATCCGATTCTAGCTCGGATCATGATCTCACCGTTTGTGAGTTCAAGCCCTGCATCCGGCTCTGTGCTGACAGCTCAGAGCCTGGAACCTGCTTTAGATTCTGTGTCTCCCTCTCTCTCTGCCCCTCCTCCGCTCGAACTCTGCACCTCTCTCTCTCTCAAAAATAAACATTAATAAGGTATTATGCTGAGTGAAATAAGTCAGTCAGCGAAGGACAGATATATGTTTTCACTCGTATGTGGAACTTGAGAAACTTAACAGAAGTTCATGGGGGAAGAGAAGGGGGAAAAATAGGGTACAAACAGAGAGGGAGGGAGGCAAACCACAAGAGACTCTTAAATACAGAGAAAAAACTGAGGGTTGATGGGGGGGGGAAGGGGAAAATGGGTAATGGGCATTGAGGAGGGCACTTGTTGGGATGAGCACTGGGTGTTGTATGTAAGCCCATATGACAATAAATTATATTAAAAAAATTTTTAAGAAAAAAAAGATGTAGTAAATGGAATATTACTCAGTCATCAAAAAGAGTGAAATCTTGCCATTTGCAATGACATGGCTGGAGCTAGAGGGTATTATGTTAAGCAAAATAAGTCAGTCAGAGAAAGACATACACTATATGATTTCACTCATCTGTGGAATTTAAGAAACAAAACAGATGAACATAGGGGGAGGGGAAAAAAGACATTAAAGCAAACCATAAGAGACTCTTAACAATAGAGAACAAACAGAGTTGGTGGAGGGGAGGTTGGTGGGAGATGGGCTAAATGGGTGATGAGTTTTAAGGAGGGCATTCACTCTGTTGAGCCCTGCGTGTTATATGTAAGTGATGAATCACTAAATCCTACTCTTAAAGCCAATATTATTCTATTATATAGTAACTAACTAGAATTTAAATAAAAATTTAAAAGAAAAAAAAGGGTGATCTGAGAACCATCTTTATTAAATTCGCATGGAGTATTGCTAAAAATTCCAGTTCCTAAGTTCTTTTTTAAACAGACTGAATTAGACTCTCTGCAGTTGAGCCTAGAGGTTAGAGGTCAGGAATTTGCCATTTAAATAAGTTTCTTGGGTAATTCTTCTCCATGCAGTGGGTTGGAAACCCGAGGAGCTTCATGGGTGAAATCTGAAACTAGCCCCTATCCACAGAAGACAAAGAGAGACCAAAGAAAGAGGCATACCACGCCAGATTGAGGGGTAGGAGGGAACTGCAAGGGAACTTCATAAGCAAGGGAACTTCATAAGCAAGGGAATTTACTAACAAGGCTTGTCTTGGTGGCTGCAGGACAAGTAGATCTTGGCACCTGCCCACTAGAATCTTAAGAATGTATATACAGAGGCCTTACAAACGGTGAGATCATGATCCGAGCTAGAATCGGATGCTTAACTGGCTGAACCACCCAGGTGCCCCTCCCCCCCACATCTTCTTTATCCATTCATCAACGAATGGGCATTTGGGCTCTTTCCATAATTTGGCTATTGTTGATAGTGCTGCTATACACATCAGGGATCCTGTACCTCCTTGAATCAGTATTTTTGTATCCTTTGGGTAAATATTTAGTAGTACAATTGTTGGGTCATAGGGTAGTTCTATTTTTAACTTTCCGAGGAACTTCTTCCATGCTATTTTCCACAGTGACTGCACCAGTTTGCGTTCCCACCAACAGTGTAAGAGAGTTCCCCTTTTTCCACTCAGATCACACTTTGAAATAGCCTTAGCAGCCTTAGACTGAGCTCTGGAGTCAGACCAATCTAGCTTTGGATCATTACCAGCTGCACAGTCTCAGGAAAGCTACTCCTCTGACAGTCAATGTCCTTATGTACAAGGACATTTACTTGTCAGGACTGAGTGAGATGATAAGAATGAATGTAAAATGCCCCAAACAGTGTCTGCAGTGTAGCATGTGTTCAATAAACAGTAGCTCCATTCCTATTATTGTTGTGTAAGCCATCAATGTATATATTTATGTACATGTATTTAAACATGTAAATATATTTATATAATTATACATATATACATAATTATGTATATAATTAAATATAATATATTTAAATATTTGAAAATGAGCCTCCAACATAAAATTGAAAAGCCATGTAACCTCTGAGATATTTATGCTTTAACAGCTGAATCCGTCCTCATAAATGCATTAGACTGGCCTTTATTTTTTTTTAATTTTGCAAGTAATAGAAATGGGCTTGAGCTAGTATAAACAAGACAGAAGAGAATGAAACACATTTATTATGGGATACTGGCTGTTGTCAGGAATGAGTGGCTAGGAATTTAGTTGCTGAATATTTGGGAGATTTGGAGATTTGGGAGGCTGAGAACCTGTGCTGGGGGCACCCCCTTTGGTCTCTGCTTCTTTCTTTTCAGAGGCTGCTTTATTTATTGTCTTTCACCTCTGTGGACTACTTCCTCTCTGGAATGTGAACCTGTGGTCTGGGATGGGTGGGAAGCCTCTTGCTGGCAACCGTGAAGGGACAGGCATGAATATGAAAGCCAAGAAGCTTAGGAAACAGAAAGATCCAGCATTACTGGAAGCATTGTGGAGCCACTGCATCAGCCCTGGCCGCCTACCTGAAGTCCCTGCAACGTGAAGCAAATAGATCCCTCTGTTTATACCTCTAAAAAGTGGCTTTCCTGCTGCTGATGCCTGAGTAGTCTGGATAGTGAAGTAAGAATCTGGGGAGGAGGGGGTTAGGGTCTTGGAACAATCAGTCCCAAGTGGCATGAGGCACTTGCATTTGTCCTCTTCTGGCTTCATGTTTGAGAAATTATGCCAGATTCCAACTTGATTTGCTTGTAGTGTTTGAGTGGAGTGTCCCCTCCCTTGGGGGATGCATGCATCTGTGTCGGGGAGCAGTCTTCTCTCCAAGGTGGGCCTGCCTCTCCCCCCAGGCATGGCCCAGAGGCAGCAGGGAGTGCTGCCAACAACTCTGTGTGCCCTCATCTTTAATCTATGCCCCGTCCAGGGTCTCCCCTCCCAGTGGGCTTCTCGAGCCCTTTGCCAAGTCTGGTTTCAGTAAGAAGCAATACTCTCCCAGGGAACCATATTTGTTCTGCCTGGTTAATTGTTTCTGTATTATACTCTAGGGTGTATGTGAGGTAACCCGTACCCTGTGTGGGGGGATGGTATCAGTTTTCCCGCAGAACTTATCACAGGGTCTTGTGCTTATTGGTTGCGTGCCCAGCTGTGTCTGCATTCCCAGTACTCAGTACTGGGTTTGGCTCCGGCTCAGTGCTCAGCAGCTATCATGTGAAGAGATGAATAAACAGATTCACTAGGTACCACATACATGTTAGATTTCATTTTCTTGCAAGATGCTTTTTTGTTTGCAGGGACGAAATATTTGTGTAAACATAACATTAGTTAGTTGAATGGTCCAACACAAAACTAACCTACCTCAGAAGTATTTACATGTTGCTGACCTCTTGGGGTGATGCTACTCTTTTCAAAGGAGGACCTCTGAAATGACATTCTTGCTCCTGAGCCAAAACATTAAAATTTAATGCGATAGCTTCACACTTTGTTAAGGGCTTCTCTGATCAGGCAGAGATAAGAAAGGGAGGAGGGATGATACGGAGATGGCTTTTCACACCACTTTTTTCCAGCGCTATGGCAGGATTAATAGGGGAGTTAAAACAAGGATGAATATGTACGCTGTATCTGTTGACAAAGCGGTAAAATGTAGTTAGTTGTGAAATTCCATTTGTATTTATGTTTACTATTCTAAGTTCACTTCCAACCCCTCCCTCTGGCCACCCATGCCACTTGACATTTTTCTCCTCTGACAGTGTGGAGATAAGAATTTTGTAAATGTCTCTCTTGGAGTTAGTTTTAAAGAAAAGGAGTATGTGCTAAGTGCAATGGCCAAATTATAAATTTAGTCAAACCTGTAATTTAAATAAGCCCCAAATAATAATAGGCTGAAAGCCTGTCAGGCTGTGTTGGATCTGGTTTGTTTTACATGGATTATGACAATGGAACCACAAAGCTTAGTCCTTTAAGTGCTTTCACCCATTAGCTTCATCAAGTAATTGCAGGCTTGTAGGCATCAATAACAATGAAGGTTGACACCTTGGGAGGGAGAAGCGAATCTTTCCCCTTACAGACCTGGCAGGAAAGAAAAGTGCCTTGATAAATGCACTGTGGGTGTGAGGATGCTCAGAGCCCAGAGAAAGGAAGTAAGGTGAGTGTGCAACAGAGAAGCTTTGCCTTCTTCGCCCAAAGGAACACCTCCACTCATTCCCACTTGGTCCCCCTGGCTCATCCAGTGTGCTGTAGGATCTCAGAGGCCCCCTGCCGGTCATCTCAGCCTGAATATTCTTCAGAAAATGCTGTTTCTTGAAACATGGAAATTAAAAAAAGAGCAAAACCTGATGTCCCGAGGGGGGAAACCAAATAGCAAGCAATATTTTTCTAACTCCAGGGTAAGCAGGGAGAGGAGCACAAAACAATGTGAAAACCCAGGAGAAAAAAACCTCACCCATCTGAGTCAAGAATTTTTTTCCTCCAAATAATTTATTGTGAAAAATTTTGTATTCTTGGTTGATACTCACCTCGAAAAGGTCACAGTTTTCTCTGGTTAGAAATATTTATTAGTATCCCCAGAATGAACAACATGAAAATCTTTGGCTCTAACACAAGTTTCAGGTCAGTAAAAACAGTCAAATATATATCTAAATTAACTTTATATTAAAGAAATGTTGACTTTAGAGATTGAACTGCCAGATACTGTTTCTCTTGGGTGAAATAAATTGTTGAGAGCTTTCTTACCATTTTTAAAATATACATTTTTACTGTCAATTCAAAATCTAGGAGGGAACCACAAGTTTGAATTACCTCTTGAAATTACTTTAGGCTTGGAGGGGGCAGATTTTGGAGAAAAGAAATCATAGTTAGTCATTTTGAGTGGTTCTTGTGTTTAGCCACAAATACCATTCCTTAAGGGTGTGAAGGACCATTGCCACTGGCTACATTTGAGAATTACCTGGGGGGTTAAAAAATATACTGGTGCCCAAACTTCCTCCAGGTATTAGAATTTAATTTATTGTGGTGAAGAGAATGGAAGGGGAATTCGGGTTTCTTTCTTTCTTTTATAACATCCCTCCACATGATTCTCATGAAGATGGGGGTGACCCACTATTATGGGTTGAATTGTGTTCCCTAAAAAGATTTGTTGAAGCCCTAATCCCTGGTATTTGTGAATGTGAGCTTATTTGGAAATAGGGTCTTTGTAGGTGTAATCAGTTAAAAATGAGGTCATACTGGATTAGGATGGGCCTGAAATCCAATATGACTGGTATCCTTATGAGACAAGGAGAGACACAGAGAGACACACAAAGAAGATGGCCATGTGAAGACAGAGGCGGAGACTGGAATTGTACTGCCACAGGCCAGGGAACATCAAGGATTGCTGGCCGTCACCAGAAGCTGGAAGAGACAAGGAAGAATTATGCCCTGGAGACTTTGGAGGGAAAATGACCCTACTTACACCTTAATTTCAAACTCTGGTCAGAATTTCAAAGTTCTGGTCTCCAGAACTGTGAGAGAGTACATTTCTGCTGCTTTAAGCCACCCAATGTGGTAATTTGTTATGGCAGCCCTAGTCAACTGGTATATATATTGATCCCTATCATTTCCTATGAACTCATAGGAAAGATACTAACAGGAGATTGCTCTTACTAAGATTTGTTAGATCTTAAGAGAGATTCCAGAAAGAGATTCTGGATGGTTGGCTGTTAACATGATGTGACCATACCAGTTTTTCCAGGGCTGAGGGAATTTGGGGATGTGGGACTCTTACTGGTTGGTAAGTCTAGCAAAGTCTCTGGCCATCCAGGACACACTGCTCACCCCAAACAGGGTGGATTCTGGTCAGACCACACCGTCAGGGAGTCCTGGACTATAGTAGCTACACTGATGTGCTTCCCTAAATTAAAAATAAGTTGAAAACAAATGGTTCTGAACTACTCTTGGATTTGGGGTTTTATTTCTAGGATTGGACTTGTGTGTTTAAAGCCAGTGTGGTTTTTTGGACTTTTGAAACAAGAAGATCAGCAAGTAGGCAGATCCCTTTCACGAAATGGACCTTTCGAAGGTGAACAATTCTTCTGTTTCCTGCCCGTAATGGAAATCAGGAATCAAATAAGGATTCAGAAGTATGGTGATCTGTCTGGCCAGCGGAGCTCCTTTCAAGAGCAACAAGGTCATCTCAGGGGAGGCAGGATTTCTAGTCCATGAGAAGTGGTGAAAGCCAGGACCCAAGGTGAGTGAGAGCACCACTTAAGGAATTGTGGAGACAAGCCATTTCCTGGTAAGTCACACAGAACAGCCACTCTTATGCCTTTTAGGTAAAACGGCTTTATGGTGGAATCATTATGTCACAGGAGCTAGATCACTTTGCCTGAGCTCTAAAATTCGTGTTCCTCATGATTAACTTGATTATAATCAAGTGAGTGGTGTCATACTTACTTTTCCCAGTTTCTGCCAATCATGACAGTACTATGTTGAAACTATGGTTCTTGAAAGAAAACAAATGTGACTGGGATACCTGTGGAAATTATAGGCCATTCATTTTCCTTGATGGAAAGTACAAACTTTAGTTAGAAAGTATTTTCTAATGGCAAAGGACCTATGAATTCAGGAAGAAATTCTATTTAAGTATCTAGTCCAAGTGAGTTACTGCCAAGAGGTAAGACTTGCTCTCTAGGACACTCAAATTTCAACTCTTGCATTAGGGAAAATAGTAATGTTGTGCTCCATTTACAGGAGTAACTTGTGGGGACCAGAATAGAACAAAATCCATCCTATTTTTTAAAAAAATTGTTACTTTTAATGAAAAAATTGAAATATATTTGACATATAATATTCTGTAAATGTGAAGTGTACAACATGTCAATGTGATACATATAGGCATGGTAATATGATTGCCGATGTAGCAATAATTAATGCCTCTCATGTTACATGATCATTCTCTTTTAGTGGCTGGAATAACTAAGTTGTAGCCTGTTAGCAAATTTGATAATTAGAATATTGTTGTCTATATTCACTATGTCATGTGTTAGATCTCTAGGTTTTATTTACTACTCATTGCAAGTTTGTACCCTTAAACAACATCTGTCCTATCGCCTGGTAACCACCATTTTACTCTCTGGTTTTATGCATTGGCTTATTTAGATTCCACATATAAGTGATATTATATTGTACTTGTCTTTTTCTGTCTCATTTATTTCACTTAGCATAATGTGCTCAAGGTCTACTCATGTTGTTGCAAATAGCAGGCTGTCCTTTCTTACAGCTGAGTAATATTTCATTATACATATATACCACATTTTCCTCATCCATTTATCTGTTAAGGGGCACTAAGGTTGTTTCCTTATCTTGGTGTTGTCATTAATGCTGTAGCAAACATGGGTGCAGGTATTTCTCTTTGATATTCTGTTTTTATTTTCTTTGGGTTTATATCAAGAAGTGGAATTGCCAGGTCGTATGGTAGTTCTATTTTAATTTTTTGATGGACCTCCATATTGTTTCCCATAGTAGTTGAACCAATTTATATTCCCACCAACAGTTCACCAGTGCTCTCTTTTCTTTACATTCTAACACTTACCTCTTGTTTTCTTGATGATTGCCATTCTAACCTGTATAAAGTGAATCTCATCGTGGCTTTGATTTGCATTCTCTGATGATTAGTGAGGTTGAGCATTGTACCTTTTCATGTACCTATTGGCCATTTGGATGTCTTCTTTGGAAAAATGTCTATTTAATTCTTCTGCCAATTTTTGAGTCATATTTTATTTTGTTATTGATTTGGTGTGTTCTTTATATATTTTGTATCTTGCCCTCTTGTCCAATATATGGTTTGCAAACATCTTCTGCCATTCTGTAGGTTGTCTATTCATTTTATTAATTGTTTCTTTTCCTGTGCAGAGGCTTTTAATTTTGATGTAATCCCTTATGTTGATTTTTTTCTTTTGGTGTCATATCCAGAAAATTGTTGCCAAGACCAATTTCAAGGAGCTTCTTCCTTAACTTTTCCTCTAGAGTTTTGTGGTATCAAGTCTTATGTTTAATCCTTTGATCCATTTTGAATTAATTTTTGTGAGTGGGGTAAGATAGGGGTCCAATTTTATTGTTTAGCATGTGTTTATCCAGTTTTGACAGCACACTTTGTTGAGACTATCCTTTGCCCAATGGGTTTTCTTGCCTTCCTTGTTGAATATTAGTTGACTGTATATGCAGGGGTTTAATCGTAGACTCTCTATTCTGTTCCATTGGTCTATATGTCTATTTTCTGCTTGTACCATCCTGTTTTATTATTATAGCTTTGTAATTTGGTTTGAGATCAGGAAGTGTTATACTTCTAGTTTTATTCTTTTCCCTCATATTTGCTTTGGCTATTTGGGGTCTTTTGTGGTTCCATACAAATTTGAGGAAAACCATTATTATTTTTAATATTCCATATTCCATTTTTTTTTCATCCAGAATGGGCACTCATTTGGTAATGTCATATTGGAGAGCTATCACAGGGAATTTCACAAACTCTTTGTAGAGACTCATATTTTTGGTTAAAAGTAGTAAATTTGGTTAGGAGTGGGAGCAGGCATTCTTGAGGATTAATATGTGTCTTTCTCTGTGTGACTTTTTGTACCTTATCAAATCAAATAAAAATAATTTGACTCAGTCTGTAAGGACTATTCTGAGGACTGACTGGTAGCTACAGAGCATTTTTCAACTTAAAAACAAGAAGCACGATTAATGCATTATTAATTACTAACTGGCAGCATGGGACTTCAAGGAACCAAGCCATAACTGTTCCATTAAATAAATGAGACAGCTCTTACCTTTGAATTGGGCTGAAAGCTGTACTGATAGTCACAATTCCATTAGTTCTCTTTGTAACTTGTGATTCCAAATTATGAATCTCTTCCGCACATGACAAAGACATCTCTATCTTTAGTTCTTTTTGGCTACAGTAGTTTGGCCACAGCGGTAAATGGGGATATAGTAACTACCAGCTTCATTAGGCAGCATTCATTACTTTAGACATCTTCATCAATGTTCCGCTGACCTCTGTTTCTAAGAGAGAATAATTGGATGCTGTGTCAAAAGGAAATGGCATGTTCTTCAAAGCCTTTCATTTTTCTGGGCAAGGGATGGTGGTAGAGAAAGTTTTTGTGCCTCTGATTTTCTGATCTCTATGTCGTAGCCAAAGCTGCCAAAGTTACTGAGTTTTAGATTCCATTTGGACTTGGCTTTGTGCATTAGGGGAAAAAAAAACCCTCTATATTTAAAACCACTGCCACAAAGTAATAGATAAGTCTGAGGCAGATAATCCTCCCATAGCACACAACTTAATAAATAAGCCATGCAACTCTCTGCATACTCATACTGATTTTTCCTAAGAAATCCATTCTATTCAGTCTTTTAATTTCCCCAGTGTTCACAACCATGTTGGCATTTTCAAGAGATAAGCCCACACACTTTTTCCTTAGGAAAAAAAAAAAGGTTTGTCTAAAGCAAAGTGTGTTGTGTGGTAAATCATTTTCAGGCAGTGCCTTTTGTGTCCTTGTTTTCATATTATCAAAGGGATGGATCTTAATCCTGTGGAAGCATGGCTGCTGATCATGCCCAAACTGGAGGTGTCTTAATGTGAACAACTGCTTTTCTCCCCCTAATGCTGGTGCCCGCCATTGAATGGCACCCAGGAGGATTTGGGGAACCCCAAATCTCCAAAATAAAAACAAAGGGAAAGACTTGTCTAAGATTACCTTAGTAACAAGCAGTTAATTATAGTATTAATTTGCATATCACCCTCCCTTTTAGCAGCAATTTTAGCGCTAAAACCAAACGGTATTATGAAAATAAATGTTTCCAGTGGCCTAAGCTCAGAGGCTAGCCCAAGAATTGATGCCCTTGCAACACTGAGCAAATGTTATTGACAGAGCCTCTGAAGGCCTGGTTCGGAGAGCTAACTCTTCTTTGCGCACTCTTTTTTTATTTTCGGTGGTTGAAATTGAATGGTTAAAAGTGCTTCTACCAATGATAAACAGCGTTACCTGCCAGAGCAGAGAGAAACACAAGAAAAATAAAATCTTAAACTATGTGTTATCTTTTTTAGAATGAACCTGTGGTTGGAGGCTGGCATATAGGCATCAGTAGAGGGAATTGGAGACGGTGGAAGTGTTCATGTAAAAAAGCAAAAAAGCTCAGCAATTTCTTATAAAGTTAAGCCCTACAACAACCTTATGACTCGGCAAGTCTACTTCTAGGTATTTACCTCTGAGAAATGAAGCATATGTTCACCAAAAGACCTGTATAAGAATGTTCAGAGCAGCTTATTTATCATAGCCTCAAACTGAAAACAACCCAAATGTCCATTACCAGCAGGGTGGAAGAACAAACTGTGGCATATTCACATAATAAACTGATAAAATACAGATACACACCACATGGATGAGCCTTGAAAACGTGATGTTGAGTGAAAGCATCCAGATGCAAAATAGTAGCTATGTATGATTCCATATACATGCTCTAGAACAGGCAAGACTGATTTTTGGTAATAGAAATTAGAATAGTGGTTGCCTCTGGGCAGTGATGGTGGAATTGACTGGAAAGGGCAAGCAGGAACTTTCTGTGGTGATGGAAATGTTTTATATATCTTGACCAGTATTATGGTTACATTTGTCAAAATTCACCAAAGACCTAGCTGAAGCCCATGTATTTTATTGTATGGAGATTACCTCAATTCCAAAAGAAGAAAAACAAAACAAAACAAAACATAGTTCAGACTTTCAATTGTTCAAGTCCCTAACTGATTAATGTGGCAGGAGTCGGTTCATTAGAGGATTGTTGCAGTGTGGAAAAATTTTGTTCTCAATCGAATGGTTTAACTATGCACAATAGGAACTCTTAATCCATCAAAAAGATTTTAAGACCCTAGTAATTCGTTTTAGCGTTGCAAGAGGACACAAAGTTCATCTTTTTGCCAGGATTGACAGATGCCATTTTGATAGGCATAGGAACCATTGGTTCAAGTAACCAGCCATTTGACCAAAGTAGGGTTTAGGTTAGTGCCATCTTCTTATTTGTTGGGAGTTTATAGATTGACAGTTGTTTACACGTTTTCCATTTCTTTTTATCTGCACTACTTTTATATCTAAAATTATGGAACACTTAGATGTGTCTCCACTGTATTCTGCATTTTGCTTCTGAAAGTTATGTATGAAAACTCTACTACAGGTGCTTTGGCTGGTGAGAACAACACAGGGTTTTTGGTTCCATTTCAAGCAGATATAATCCCCCAGTGCCCTTGTGGACTTATGAGAATTAAGGAATTCCAGGAATATAAAACCACAGGTACAAGTCAGCTCCAGCTGTGTTTAAATTCCAGGTTTGTGAGTCTAGGAGTCTTAGGAACCCATGAGGAGACCTGAAGGTACATACATGTTCCGTGGGCATGAACTGTAATAAACTCCAGTGCTTTTTCTTTAGCATTTAAAAAGGTTTCAATTCCTTGTTTGGTACTTGGCTATATTTGTCACTGAAATAAAATTATATATGGGGACCCTATTGAGCTCTGGAAGATTTGCTAGGTTATTTAATTTCCTGTTTATTTCATAAAACCTTTCATTAGTCTGTTCAGGAGTTTTATTTGGAATTGCAGGTGTGAGCTGAAAGCCACACATAAACTAAATTACAGCATATGCAGAACAGACCCCTTACAAATGGAAAATGCATGTTTTCAGCTGACCTGCTCCTCACGTAACAATATGTGGGATCAAAATATTTATTGCAGACTGGGTCATTGCCATCTTATTACTATTTTTTTAAAGTTCCAAAATTGTAATCACACAGCATTGATGGATGGGATTGAGTAGCAGAGAAAGAGTAAAGGAAAGGAAAATTTGATCCAAAAGTTAGTTCATTGAGAAGCATGTGAGAGGCTCTTTGGGGCTAGGGTGAGCTCTCCTTGCTGGGGTGGAAAGGGAGGTCAGGGAGAGGAGAAGTGTAAACACAGGAGGTGATAGCAACTGGAAGACCCAGAAGAGGCATTGGTGGGATAGACAGAGGCCAGGCTACAGCCTCAGATACACCAGCAGAGTCCTAATATTTATAAAATTGGAACCATTGTGTTGATTGGTGCACAACCAAATTGCAATTTCAGGTCATTCAATATTTTTAAACAATAATAACTTCAGCAGTAAGTCTAGGAGGCTAAAGGAATTACAGTTAGGAAAGCTATACTTTAAAACATTTGAATAAATGAATTCTAAAACTTAAAAGTAATTGAAAACATCACGTCTTTACAATAATTCACAATAACGTTAAAAGGGAGTGGATGACTTTCCTGAGTGGAACTTGTCTGCATTTGGTTACATGCTGACACTTTTTATTACAAGGCCTGGTAAGAAATAATTAAATACCTGTTAGGGATTTAGCACTTTGAAAGCAAGGCAAATAATACAGGTTGGTGAATTCAGAAGACTTAACATTGCATAGCTCATTTTATGTAGGTGTAAGTTTTCCAAGACTAACTCAGTGTTCAGCCTTATAACCAGTAGATGGGTGGGGAATGAGTTTGTGTGCTTATGTGTATGTGTGCACCTTAAGCATTATTATTTTTAAAGTTTTATTTATTTATTTATTTATTTAGAGAGAACTAGCGCCCAAGTGCAAGTTGGGGAGGGGCAGAGGGAGAGAGAGAGAGAATCTTAACCAGGCTCCATGCTCTGCATGGAGATGGATGTGGGCTTGATTCCACAACCCTGGGATCATGACCTGAGCAGAAATCAAGAGTTGGACACTCAACCAACTGAGCCACCCAGGCGCCCCTTAAACATTATTTTTAAAGAAAAATATTTGGTGGAAAGGATTTACCAAACCCTTAAAGAAGAGATAGTTCCTATCTTATTTACAAAGTTAAAAAATAAATTAAAAAGACAATTTATAACCACAAACATATGGCCAACTAATCTTTGACAAAGCAGGAAAGAATATCCAATGGAATAGAGACAGTCTCTTCAGCAAGTGGTGCTGGGAAAACTGGACAGTGACATGCAGAAGAATGGACCTGGGTCACTTTCTTACACCATACACAAAAATAAACTCAAAATGGATTAAAGACCTCAGTGTGAGACAGGAAGCCATCAAAATCCTCGAGGAGAAAGCAGGTAAAAACCTCTTTGAGGCTTTGTGGCTCTTGCCCACAGCAACTTCTTACTCAACATGTCTCCAGAGGCAAGGAAAACAAAAGCAAAAATGAACTATTGGGACCTCACCAAAATAAAAATGAACAAACAAACAAACAAACAAAACCTTCTGCACAGTGAAGGAAACAATCAACAAAACTAAAAGGCAACTGACAGAATGGGAGAAGATATTTGCAAACGACATAACAGATAAAGGGCTAGTATCCAAAATCTATAAAGAACTTCTCAAACTCAACACCCAAAAAACAAATAATCCAGTGAAGAAATGGGCAAAAGACATAAATCGACCCCTCTCCAAAGAAGACATCCAGATGGCCAACTAACACATGAAAAAATGCTCAACATGACTAATCATCCGGGAAATACAAATCAAAACCACAATGAGATACCACCTCACACCTGTCAGAATGGCTAACATTAACAACTCAGGCAACAACAGATGTTGGCAAGGATGCGAAGAAAGAGGATCTCTTTTGCATTGTTGGTGGGAATGCAAGCTGGTGCAGCCACTCTGGAAAACAGTATGGAGGTTCCTCAAAACATTAAAAATAGAACTACTCTACGCCCCAGCAATTGCACTACTAGGTATTTATCCAAGGAATACAGGGATGCTGTTTCGAAGGGGCACATGCACCCCAATGTTTACAGCAGCACTATCAACAATAGCCAAAGTATGGAAAGACCCCAAATGCCCATTGATGGATGAATGGATAAAGAAGATGTGGTATATATATACAACGGAGTATTACTTGGCAATCAAAAAGAATGAAATCTTGCCATTTGCAACTACGTGGATGGAACTAGAGGGTATCATGCTAAGCGAAATTAGTCAGTCAGACAAAGACAAATATCATATGACTTCACTCGTATGAGGACTTTAAGACACAGAACAGATGAACATAAAGAAAGGGAAGCAAAAATAATATAAAAGCAGGGAGGGGGACAAAACAGAAGAGACCCATAAATATGGAGAACAAACTGAGGGTTGCTGGAGGGGTGGTGGGAGGGGGGATGGGCTAAATGGGTAAGGGGCATTAAGAAATCTACTGAAATCATTGCTTCACTATATACTAACTAATTTGGATGTAAATTTTAACAAATAAAAAATAAATTACAAAGTTAAAAAAAAACGTAAGAGGGGCGCCTGGGTGGCTCAGTCGGTGAAATGTCCGACTTTGGCTCAGGTCATGATCTCACGGTCCGTGAGTTCGAGCCCCGCGTCGGGCTCTGTGCTGACAGCTCAGAGCCTGGAGCCTGCTTCAGATTCTGTGTCTCCTTCTCTCTCTGGCCCTCCCCCGTTCATGCTCTGTCTCTCTCTGTCTCAAACATAAATAAAAAAACATTAAATAAAAAAAAAACAAAAAAAAATGTAAGAGACTCTTAAATATGGAGAACAAACTGAGGGTTACTGGAGGGGTTGTGGGGGGGAGATGAACTAAATGGGTAAGGGGCATTAAGGAATCTACTCCTGAAATCACTGTTGTACTATATGCTAATTTGGATGTAAATTAAAAAAATGAAATCAAACCAAAAAAAAAGTAAAAAAAAAGACAATTTACATACAGGAAAATGCACTAATGTGAAATATATAGTTTGATGAATTTTTTGCATAGATAAAGACTTGTGTATTTTTATCACCCCGGAAAGTCCCCTCATATCCCTTTATAGTTAAGCCCCTTTGCAGTGAAAAGTTATTACTATTATGATTGCTATCACCATAGATTAATTCTGTATTTACTTGAACTTCATAAGAATGGAATCATTCATTTTGTACTGGTTTGAGTCAGACTCATTTTGCTCAATATGATGCTTTCAAAATTCATCCCTTTGTTGCAAGTATCAGTGATTTGTTCTTTTTTATTGCTGTGTGTTATTTCATTCTATCAAAATTTGGTTATCCATTCTCTTGTTGAAAAGTTGGGTTGTTGTAAGTTTGGGGCTATGCAGAATGCAGCTGTTATGAATGTAGTGATATGAGTCTTTTGGGGACATACACACTTGTTCCCAAGTCAGTGGTTCTTGAGCCTTTTCTCCAAGCCTCCCTCACTCCCTGAGTCCTCTTTCTCCTTTCATGCAGGTTGTTGGTCAGATTTAGAAACTTACACTCGGGGCGCCTGGGTGGCTCTGTCGGTTGAGCGGCCGACTTCGGCTCAGGTCACGATCTCGCGGTATGTGAGTTCGAGCCCGCGTCGGGCTCTGTGCTGACTGCTCAGAGCCTGGAGCCTGTTTCGGATTCTGTGTCTCCCTCTCTCTCTGACCCTCCCCCGTTCATGCTCTGTCTCTCTCTGTCTCAAAAATAAAATAAACGTTAAAAAAAAAAAAAAAAAAAAAAAAAGAAACTTACACTCAAGATGGCAGGTGCCAAACGTAGAATACAATTCAGGGAACCAAATTAAGATCTTGAACATGAAAAGTCCATAAAATTTGATTGTGCAAGCTGAGAAACTATATTTTATTTAATTACCACTGGTCAATAGCTGTTTGGCCAGTTGCCCTCAGGTGGATTCACTTGCCCTTTGCCCTATGTTGCTGATGCCTAATCTTGGTTCTGAAAGCTCAATCTGTCAAAACAAGAAAGGGGGACTTGTTTTACTCCCTGCTGTGAATGGGAGTGCCCTGAGAAAGACACCTTGTGAGTCTTATTTCCTGTGTCTAACATCAGATGACTCTTCTGGCTTTGGTAAATAGCCGCTGACACTCCTTACTGAGGTAACTACAGACTTAGGTAGCTTTTATTCCTCTTGAGGCTGCTAACAGCTTTGTGTCATATTTGTTTTCCCAAGAAATGGCTTCCTATGATGACTCTTTGAGGCCCTTGTTTCCCCTGTCATGTGGGTAAAATTTCAGGCTTTGTCTTTGGAGTCTTTCCAGGATATTTGCTAATTCTGTGGCTCTGTCATCACCTGAAGGGCCTGGGGTAGCCACTGCTCAGCAGAATGGTAGGCAGGCAGATGCTACTCCCCCTAAATCAAGCCTCCTTCTGTAAGGAACTCAGTGAGCCCCACACCTGGAGATACTTGCCAGTCACCTCACCTTTGATAAACCTCAGATATTTAAATAGCTTCTTTTTTGTTTTCCCCGCTCAGAGAATTACTTTCTGTCCCTCAGAATATATTTCTTTGTCACCTGCACCTTTTGGGTCATAAATTGGTCTCCTTCAACTAAGGAAATAAACTGAACTTTATAGGTTTTTCTAATTTTCTTTTATCTACCCAGTGTTCTGGGGGGTTACAATGTCTGTTATTTTGATGAAACATTAAAATTTCTCTCAAGATGTCTTTGCTGCCTAGTATGATTTTCAAATAAATTGACGTATTCCACTTCCTCTTGTCCAGATGGTCACATTCCAAGCGGCAATGTCATTCCTCTTACAGATAAAATAGAAGATTCTCACAAGTGAAGTGGTTCCATGATATGAAATGGTCCTTTTCAATCAATTGCATCAGTAGCCACAGCTTGAGGCTTGACCGTGGTAAAATTATAAAGTGGCTGCTGTCCACTGCTTTTTGATTCAGTGTGTATTCTTCCTCCTTGTAAAGGTCACTCATGCCCACAAAAAGATCTGACACTTATTAACATTAAGGTGTAAATGTCCGTGAACTTTAACATACAGTCTTTGTGGAGCATTTCGCATTTTAACCTCCATCATACCAGAAGAGCAGAAGTAAGATGTTGGCTATCAGCCAACATGAGTATTCTTAGAGTTCTATCCCTTAATGTGCATAGCTGTTGGAACTGTGAGACTTTTTGAGTGATGTCTGCTTGGGACTCTACAGAATATTCCATGTGTTCTCGAGTTCAAAGACTCTGAGGTGAATATTCCATTAACGCCCTTTGAGAGAGAAATTATTTTGAGAGTCAGTGGTTTTCCTTTGAGAGTCATTGTTCATCTTTTGCAAATGGCTGGCAGATGTAATATTTTTCCAGGCTTAGAAGAAAACCCAGTCCTGAGTTTCTAATGGACCCCAGAACAGATAAATGAGAAATCAGAATGGGCCTCTTGCCAGACTTGGGTTTCAGTCTTCGTTCCTTATTTGGGGACCTGACAGTTGTAATAGATGGTGAGAGGACAAGGTAATATCTGAGGAGCCAATTCTGGTTTCCTTTCGTGCTTTATTGCTCACTTTAATTCGGTGCTGACAGAAGTGAGGTACCTTAATATCTCTTTCACATGGGTCTCTCATTCTGTTTGCCATTTCTACAGAATCTGTCCCTTCAAGGAGCTTTACCCCTCTGACTTCACATGTCAGGCTAGTGCTATCCAAAAGTCGTTAGTATCCCTCATTTGTGGATGGAGCACTAAAGATATTCTATTTTTGGGGTCTAGCATATTTCCCTCCAGTATGTGCTCCTTCTCTAATTAGAGTATAAAATTGCTTATTATTATTGATATTCGTGATTAACATTGTATAGTACTTTAAACCGTCCAAATCACTTCCATATTGATTGTTGGTCCCTCAAGATGGGGAAAATTAAGCAGAGCAATGTTAGATATTCAGCCCAAAGGGACACAAATAACAATGACAGGGTCACACCCAAATGTGGGTTTTCTCTCTTGGGACCTGCCTCCACACCGTAAACCAGTATGTCTTCTGTGTTGTAATCTAGGCCTTGTGAACGTTTTTCATGAGTTTGCATAAGGATCATAGCATCAGAAGAAGCTATTTGGATGTTGAAGAAAAAAGAACAAAAGGAGAGAAAGAAGGGTTGTTTCAAGAGGTGGCTGAGTATAGTGAAATGAACACTGGATGGGGCTTAAATATTAGCAATGAGAGCTTTTGTATATTGACTGGTTTCTGTGTGCTAGGCACAGTGAGAAGCCCCATGTAGACTTTTTGCATTAATCTTAACAACAACTCTATTGTGAAGATCCTGTCATCAGCCTTGTTGTATGGATGAGAAACCTAGGCTTAGAGGGATGAAAGAGGTCCCCAAGGTTATACAGTTAAGTGCTAAGCTACGGTCGAAAGCCCAAGTTCTTAACCATCACGCTCTCCTGCTTCTCATTATTTGAATCCTATAATAAAGTCTACTTGGTCTTGGTCCATGTATATCAAACAGAAACTAGCCTAGGTAGATTTTATGAATATAACATCCTTAAGAGACTTATATTTGCCTTATAAATTACTCTTCTGATTTAATTTAAAAAATGATAGCTAACCTTTATTGAGTGCTTACTACAGGCTGGACTTTGTTCCAAGCATTTTGCATGCATTAACTCATTCAATCATCATGACCATCGTTGAGGATGTTACTATTAATATCTCCACTTTACAAACAACAAAATAGAGCCCAGAGAGGTTCAGTACTTGGCACAAGTTTGCAGAACCAGCAAGTGGTAGATTTGGAGTCTGACTCCGGGCGGTCTGGCCTAGGTGTCTAAGCTCAGAACCACTCTCCTGTACTGGCTCCAAGCGAGTGGGACTTATGACCCTGGGCCATATAAGTCCTTCCTAAGAAACAATCTACTCATGCTATGCTGGCACATTTGGTGTCTGAGCCTGCAAGTCCTGGACCGAGAAATAGTCATTAAGCTAAAGAATGTCACCCTGTGAGGCTTTTTATGAGACAGCCTGATGGTTTCCCTGGCAATAACTTTGGGCCCACAAATGGCCATATTTAAAAATACTCCACACATGCTCTGTGGGATGTAATGAGTGCAAATTATGTTCTGCAGGTGTGGTGCTATAAGGTCCCAGAAGTTCAGTGTCAGGAGGGCTAGTGACAGCTTCACTTAAGTGAAGGTGTTTGAGTGAAAAGGAAAGGGATGAGGCATAAGCAAAGGATGAAGCCAAGGTAGGTGGGGGTGGGGAGACAGCCTGGAGAGAGAGCTCACCTCAAGCAGGGGTCTCTGCTTGGGAGCAGTGAGAACCAGAGAACAGGTAAGGAGAGGCTAGAGCACAGAGGGACAGAGAGTTGACAACTAATGGCATCATAAGGTGCTAATGTCCAGATGAAGGGGCTGTTCGAGGGAGGTGCTCCTGGTAGGAGGGTCTGGTGCTGTTTGGGAGGGCAGATCATTTGCCTATAGGCTTGTTCAGGAGAGCATGTTTAGAAATTTGAGAATAGAAATGTGGAAGTTGAGGTGCTGGAGCTGGCTGCATTTCATTCATTTTATTTTCTCCTTGTCACAGGGTTATGAATTTTCTGAGGTGAAACGAGGGTGGAAGAGAAAGGTCCAATGTAGAAACAGAGGTGTCCTGAAGGCTGAGGCAGGGAAGAACCATTTTCCCCACCTCACTTTGGGAGGATCTCGCTGGGTCTGGGTGCCCAATGGGTTGCATCAAACCTTACACTTATATGATCAATGAGTATTTGCAGTTGTGCACTAATTTAGTTCTAATGGGCCACCGGCCCCTCACTTCTGACTCTACTCTTCTGGAGAGAGGTGAGCTCTCTCTCCAGGCTGGCGTTGCACCACTCCTGGTGCTGCACCGAGAGCTGCCCATATCGGACACAACATTCTGTGCCTCAGGGCCTCTGATGGGAAACCCAGGGGAAGGGTCTGCTCAGTGACAGTTTGCAGCTTATACTGTGGAGGAGGGGACAATGTCATTTTGTTTCTGAAACATCCTAGGAACAAGTTGTGCTTTTGTCTCATCTTCTTAGCATCTATTGCTGGGTGGCTGAGGTGTGAAGTCAGGCCTTGCTTTTGCCCCCACCCCCCCCTTCCTTCCTGTTCCTTTAGGCTTATGGGCAGATAATCAGAATCTTTCTGGAGAGAATGTGTAGACCCACTAGAACAGCTGTCTCCTGATTTTATGGTGTCCTTTCACTTTTGACTGCCCCTTTGCAGTCACTTTTTTTTTTTCAGGCAACACTAGGTCTGTTCTCTTTTTTAATGCTCTCCAGTGTTCTAGCCTTGGCCATCTCCTCCCTACTTCCTGCTCACACCCTCAGTGTGAGCTTTTCAACCCATGTCTTCACCTACCATTCATGTGTCCACGATTCCACTGCTATTTCTCTAGTCTAGACTGTTTTCCCCAAGCATTGCAGAGTGGGCCCAGGGGTCAAGAAAGCTGGTCCCAAAGCACCACAGGGATCAGTCACCTTTTTCCCTTTTAGGGACAGAGACTGTTGCCGCATTTTTGCCTGAGCACTGTAGGGTAAGTGGCCATGATTAGTGGTAGGTGGGAGGTGGGAGTGGAAGATGAGAAAGTAGAGATGGATCAGTGTGAATCCATTTTCAGCACTGGAAAGCCAGCAGCTAATTTCTGCCCTGCTGTTTGCAAAGGAGACACATTGATTGTGCTCAGGTGGAAGATAACAGTAAGTTCCCATCAATATGTCCCCTGATAGGAAGTAGGTCAGTGGGCCATCTGCTGATTCTTCCTCCTCCTGAAGAAGGGCCACTGTGGCACAGACCAACCAATCAGCAAGATGTTAGCTCTCGAAATTCTTCAATAAGCACTTAATCTGTGTTCCTTCAGCATTTTCCAAAGTAAACATTGTTTATAAAATATAATATACACACACATATATATGAACACACACATATATATATATGTATGTTAGATATATTAGCATGAAGAATTTTTACCAAATAAACACACCCATGTTACCATCCATCACTCAGGTAAAAAAACAAAAACAAAACCAAAAAACATTGCTACCAACCCGTAAACTCCCTTCTTGATCTCTCTCAGTCATTACTCTTTCCCAAAAGGTAGACCTATTCTGTCTTTATGTAAGATTTATATCAGTGGAGGGGCATCTGGGTGGCTCAGTCGGTTAGGTGTCTGACTTCGGCTCAGGTCATGATCTCACAGTTCATGGGTTTGAGCTCCGCATCAGGCTCTGTGCTAGCAGCTCAGAGCCTGGAGCCTGCTTTTGATTCTGTGTCTCCCTCTCTCTCTTCCCCTCCCCGACTCATACATGTCTCTCTCTCTCTCTCTCAAAAATAAAGATTAAAAAATTTTTTTTAAAAAGATTTATATCAGTGGGTTTATACAGCAAGTACCCTTTTATGCCTGGATTCTTTCTTTCAACATTATGGTTTTTTGAAAATGTTTATTTATTTTGAGAGAGAAATAAACGGGAGGTGCAGAGAAAGAGAGGGTGAGAGAGCTCTGTGGGCTCTGTGCTAACACCCATGATCTGTGAGATCGTGACTTGAGCTGGAATCAAGAGGCAGATGCTTAACTGACTGAGCCACCCAGATGCCCCTTAACATTATGTTTTTAATATTTATACATGTTGTTTTGAATAGCTGTAGTTAATTCATTTTCATTTCGAATATTTCATAATTTATAAATCCTATTTGCTGTTGATGGACATTTGTATTGTTTTTAGCTGCTGGCTATTTCAAACAATGTGCCATGAACATCCTTGCAAGATTCTGGTGTTCATAAGCACACCTTTCACTTAACGTGTAACTTGAAGTGGAAATACTGGGTCAAAAGATATGGGTATTTTCAGATTTAGTAAATTGGTTTCAAATGGTTGCACCAATTTGCATCCATACCAGTTAATCTGGAGAGTTTCCATTATTCTCTATCTATCTGTCTATCTATCTATCTAAATATCATTATTCTATATCTTTACCAATACTTGGTATAGTCTGTTTTGAAAAAAAAAAAAAAACTAGCCAATGTGGTTGTGTAATAACATTCCATTGTGATTTTAAAGTAGATTTTCCTAATTACTAATGATGTTGAATAATATTTCATAAGTTTGTTAGTTACATGGAATGTCCTCTTTTTGTTTGGATGTCCTCTTTTGCCCATTCTTTAAAACTAGATGCTGGTTTTTCTTATTGATTTACAGTGGTTCTTTATATATTTTGAAACATAAGTCATTTGTTGAATATATGTATTGCAAATATTTTCTACTTTTGCTATCCTAAAATTGTCTTTTTTTCCCTAAAGTTGTCTTATGATAAATTCTATTCTTAGTGCTTTTTATGTTCTGTTTATAAAAGGGTGTAAAGATATTTTCTTATCTTATCTTCTAGGTGCTCTATTGTTTATCTTCTACATTTGGAACTAATCTATCTGGAACTGATGTGTGTGTGTGTGTGTGTGTGTGTGTGTGTGTGTATGCTATGTGGCTGGATTGACATTCACTTTTTTTTTTCAATATATGAAGTTTATTGTCAAATTGGTTTCCATACAACACCCAGTGCTCATCCCAAAAGGTGTCCTCCTCAATTCCCATCACCCACCCTCCCCTCCTTCCCACCCCCCATCAACCCTCAGTTTGTTCTCAGTTTTTAAGAGTCTCTTATGCTTTGGCTCTCTTCCACTCTAACCTCTTTTTTTTTTCCTTCCCCTCCCCCATGGGTTTCTGTTAGTTTCTCAGGATCCACATAAGAGTGAAAACATATGGTATCTGTCTTTCTCTGTATGGCTTATTTCACTTAGCATCACACTCTCCAGTTCCATCCACGTTGCTACAAAGGGCCATATTTCATTCTTTCTCATTGCCACGTAGTACTCCATTGTGTACATAAACCACAATTTCTTTATCCATTCATCAGTTGATGAACATTTAGGCTCTTTCCATAATTTGGCTATTGTTGAGAGTGCTGCTATAAACATTGGGGTACAAGTGCCCCTGTGCATCAGTACTCCTGTATCCCTTGGGTAAATTCCTAGTAGTGCTATTGCTGGGTCATAGGGTAGGTCTATTTTTAATTTTCTGAGGAACCTCCACACTGTTTTCCAGAGTGGCTGCACCAATTTGCGTTCCCACCAACAGTGCAAGAGGGTTCCCGTTTCTCCACATCCTCGCCAGCATGTATAGACTCCTGATTTGTTCATTTTGGCCACTCTGACTGGCGTGAGGTGATATCTGAGTGTCGTTTTGATTTGTATTTCCCTGATGAGGAGCGATGTTGAGAATCTTTTCATGTGCCTGTTGGCCATCTGGATGTCTTCTTTAGAGAAGTGTCTATTCATGTTTTCTGCCCATTTCTTCACTGGGTTATTTGTTTCTCCGGTGTGGAGTTTGGTGAGCTCTTTATAGATTTTGGATACTAGCCCTTTGTCCAATATGTCATTTGCAAATATCTTTTCCCATTCCATTGGTTGCCTTTTAGTTTTGTTGGTTGTTTCCTTTGCTGTGCAGAAGCTTTTTATCTTCATAAGGTCCCAGTAGTTCATTTTTGCTTTTAATTCCCTTGCCTTTGGGGATGTGTCAAGTAAGAAATTGCTACAGCTGAGGTCAGAGAGGTCTTTTCTGACATTCACTTTTAATGAGATATAAGATACCTGCCCCCCACACTGCCAATGTTGTTTTTTAAGGTTGCTGTTGCTATTGTAGGCCCCTTGAATTTTCACATCAACTTAAGATTCACCTTGTCATTTTCCAATAATAAAATTTCAACAAGGGCTTTCTATTGGGATGGCATGAATCTACAGCAATACAGAAGAAAGCTGATGTCTTTGCAATGTTGAATCTTCCATTGCTTAACTAGGAAATTTCTCTCTACATCTAAGGTTTCTTTATTTTCTCTCAGTAATGTTTTGCTGTTTTCTGTATTATGTTTTGAACATCTTTCATTAGATTTATTTCTTGGTATTCATTTTTTTGAACAAAAATATCACTTAAAAATAGCAGTATGTTAAAAGTTTTACTTTTAGGGGCACCTGGGTGACTTGGTTAAGTGTCCAACTCTTGATCTCAGCTCAGGTATTGATCTCAGGGTTGTGAGATCAAGTCCTGAATTTGGCTTTGCACTGGGTGTGAAGCCTACTTAAAAAAAAAAGTTTTATTTTTAAATTCTTTTTGGCTAGTATGTAGAAATATACTCTAATCTGTTTTGGAGCCTATATCAGTGACTTTGCTAAATTCACTTATTGATTCTAACAGGTCATAGATATTCTTTTAAATTTCTATATAATTATGTCATCTGTGAGTACAGACAATTTTATTTTTTCCTTTCCAATTTATACCATTTATTTCTTTTTCTTGTCTTGTTTCAAGTTTGAATAAAGTGGTGATGACTGGTGTTCCAGATTTGAGGGGTAAAGCATCCACTATTTCATCAAGAGTAGTATTTGTTGTAGGTTTTAAAAATATACCATTTATTAAATTAAGGAAGTTCCTTTCTCTTCCTAATTTTATTGAACTTTTAAAATTATGAATCCATGTTCAATTTCATCTCATGTTTTTTCTGCCTTTTCTGAGGTAAAAATGTGAGTTTTCCCCTTTATTCTGTGATTGTGGTAAAATTCATAGGTTAGTTAAGTTAATTTTAAAATATTAAATCAACTTTACATTATTGGAATACACTCAATTTGGTTGTGATGAACTACCCCTTTCATATATTGCTGAATTGCATTGGCTTAGCATTTTTGTATCTATATTCATAGAAGAGATTGGTGTATATTTTTTTCTTTTAACATCCTTATTGGGTTTTGGTATCAAGGTTATACTGACCATGTAGAAGGAATTGGGAAGTATTCCCTCTTTTTCTGTTCTCTAGAAGACCTTGTGTAATGTTGGCATGATTTCTTCCTTAAATATTTGGATAAGTTCACCAGTGAGGGTCTCTGGGCCTAGATCTTTCTCTGTGGGAAAGTTTTAAATTATGGCCTTTTTCATTGATTTTAGTTCTCTGATGAAATTCTCAGTATCCCAATCTATTTTCATGAACATATTTAACAATTACTTCAATATCCAAAACTGCAGTATCTGGATCGTTGGTGGGTCTGTTTCTATTATATTTTCACATGTTTTATGTTTATTTGCTCCTTCCTGTTGACATTCCTGCCAAGTTTCCATTTAACACCAGGTTTTATGTATCAGTATTTGTACATAACCTGGATGCTGTGTTATTTCTGACATGTTATCAGGAGGATGTGATAACTTGGTTGACCTGCAACTTGGACCTGGGCAATTGGAAACCCTGCTCCCCTCCTCTGTCCTTGGATTGTGTGTTCTGTCCACCATTTCCATAGCTGGATCCATTTCAAAGCTGCAACTTGAAGAGAACAATATGTTGTTCACACCCTCTGGACAGTATATGTGACTGAACCCTGGTAAGGCCTCTATGTAAACCTTTAAGATTCTGGTAGGCAGGTGTGGAGATCTACTTGTCTTGCACCTGCCCAAGACAAACCTCTATGTCAGTTTCCTGGCTTATTAAGCCTGGAACCTAACAATTTGGGGTGGTATGCCTCTTTTTTGTGTCTCTTCTTGCTCTTTGTGTATGGGGAAGTTTCACATTCTCCCAGGGAGCTCTGAGGTTGTGGACCAACATTCCTAGCAGTTTGACTCTGAATAGAGGCAAATCACCTTGGTTCAGCTAGTGGTGAACATAATTTAAGGATGGATTTCAGCTCATGTGACAGTTGGTTTATTTTTCTCAACTAGAGTATGGTCTTTCAGGGATTTCAACTGAGAATCTGGGATGTTTACAAGGGCCATTCATCCTTGAGGGTCCTGAAACTCCAGATTTTGCCTGCTATGAGGCAATGCTTAGATATTTAGTTTCTTAGCTCCAGTTTTCTGCTTTGCTTCTTAGCTTATTGTCCTGTACAACCTAGAACTTGACAAATGCTCCTAGGAAAAAGCTGTACAGCTTATTGGGAGTCTTTATTTTGTGGTTTTATTTTCTCTTGTGCTTCAGCTTCTCAAACACTTGTTGCAAGCTTTAAGTTACTGTCTTCTGCTTAAGGATCTATCTATACCAAAAATTGTAAAATGCCATGGGGGAAAAACACGTCAGGAGAATGTCAGGATGTTTGCTGTCTCCTGAGGATCTTGTTTTGATACAAGTAAGCTTGATATAGCTGAAGTGATATCACTCCCTTCTCCAGTATTTTGTTTTCTCTGAATTGACACATACATTTTGTTTAAAGCATTGTCTATATCTTCTTAGACTATGAACTTCTGGAAGGTAGGCGATGGCTCATTTCACTTTTTGGAAAAACAGTTTTATTGAGATCAAATTTATTCTCCATAAATGTATCTATTGTAAGTGTACAGTTGACAAGTTCATTTTTGTTGCATTTATAGACTTGGTAGCCATCACCACAATCAAATTTTAGAAGCTTTCCATAACCCCATAAACTTCCCTCATTCTTTAGCCTTAGGCAACCATTGATCTGCTTTTTATCTCTATGAATTTAAAGTTTTCCAGATGAGGTCCAATGTATTGATTTCTTTTCTTCATGAATAGCACTTTTGGTCCTGTATCTAAGACTCTGCCTAATTTAATGTCATGAACATTCTCTTCTATATTTTCTTCTAAAAGTTTTATAGGCTTAGTTCTTCTATTTAGTCTATGATTCATTTTTAGTTATTTTTATATATTTATGATGTAAGGGTCTAAGTTATTATTATTTTTTGCATGTGCTTATTCCATGATCATAGCACCATTTGTTGCGAAGACTATTTTTTCCACATTGGATTGTGTCAACATCTTTGTCAAAACGGATTAGTTTATTTCTAGAATCTTTAATTCTATTCCATTGATCTACATGTTCATCCTTCTGTCAACACTACAATCTTTATTACTATGGCTTTTGAGTATGTTGTGAAATTGAAATAGTGTAAATCATCCAACTCTGTTCTTCTTCAAAATTGTTTTGACTATTCTAGGTTCTTTACTTTTCCATATAAATTTTGTGGTCAGCTGATGAATTTTTACAAAAAACCCTTCTGAGATTTTGATAAGGATTGAATTGAATTTGTAGATCAATTTGAGAAAATTGAGTCTTCCATCCATGAAAATGGGAAGTCTTTCCACTTATTTAGACCTTCTTTAATTTTCTTTAGCAATTACAGGTTTTTTTTTTGTTTGTTTTTGTTTTTTTTTTTGGCCAGGGGCTTAATCATAGTTTTTAGTATACAAGTTTTATACTTCTTTTGTTAAAGTAATTCCTAAATATTTTATTCTTTTTTAATGCCATTGTGAAAAGAATTGTTTTCTTAATTTCATTTTTAGATTGTTTGATGGCTATATATAGAAATGTAATTAAATTTAGTATCCAATTTTGTAATTGATTTTGTGTCCTGTGACTTTGTTATTAGTTCTAATAGAGCTTTATGATTTCTTAGGATTTTCTACATGTATGATCAGGTCATCTGCAAATAAAGACAGTTTTACTTCTTTCTTTTTAATTAAGATGCCTTTAATTCCTCTTAATTTGTCTTTTCACAGTGACTAAAATTTGTAGTACATTATTTAATAGAAGTAGAGACGTAGACAACCTTCCTTTGTACCAGTTTTGGGAGAAATAATTAAGCCTTTTATCTTGTTTGCTGTTTGCTCTGGGGTGTTTTGTGGATGCTCTTTGTTAGGTTCCATTCCTAGTTTGTTCAGAGGTTTTTGTTTTTGTTTTTAAATTAAGAATGGTGTTGTATTTTGTCTAATTCTTTATCTGCATTTATTGGGATGATCATGTGGATTTGTCATTTATTCTACTGATAGGGTATATTACACTAATTGATTTTCAATATTAAACTAACTGCATTCTTGGGATAAATCCTACTTGGTCATGGTGTATAATATTTTTAAAACATTATTATATTCACTTTCCTATATTTTGTTAAGAATTTTTGCATCTATGTTCATGAGGAATGTTGGTAATATTTTTTTTCCTTATAATGTCTTTTACCTGGATTTGTTCTCAGAATAATATTGTTCACATAGAATGAAATGAGTATTTCCTCTGTCTCTATTTTCTGAAAGAATGTGCATGGGATTGGTATTTTTTCTTTGTAAAATATTTGGTAGAATCTACTAGTGAAGCCATTAGGGCCTGGGTTCATCTTGTTGAGAAGATTTTTAATTGTTAACTTATTTTCTTATTATAAGTCAATTCAGATTTTTTCTCTCATATTGATTAAGTATTGGTAATTTGTGTCTTTTAGGAATTTATATGATTCATCAAAGTTTTCTAATTTTGTGGCATTTACAATATTTTCTTTTTAGTGTTTTAAATTTCTATAAGGTCAGTAGCAATGCTCCTTCTTTTATTCCTGATTTTGGTGGTTTTTATCTTTTTTTTGTCAGTATATTAGTGTCCTGTGGCTAATTACCATCACAAATTACCATAAACTGGTTGGCTTAATAATTTATATTGATTACATGTTGAAATAATAATTTGAATATGCAAAATATATTACCAAAATTAATTTCATTTTTAAATGTGGCTTCTAAGAAAACTTAACATGATATATGTGGCTACATTTTGGACAGCATTATAATAGAGGGTCTGTTTCTTGAGAGTCTCAAAGGAGTCTGTGACCAGATATAGTTAAGAGCCACTATAGGTGGTTTAAGTCTGACTTTGGATCAAGGCACGTCACTAGATGTGTACGTAATAGGACCAAATTGCTTATCCAGTAGAATTACTTCACAAAGGGAAGCTATTTCATGTCATAATAATATTGTTGACAACTTGTCCATTTGTTCATTCATTTAATACATTTGCCAGATACTATAGGCTCTGGGATACAATAGTGAACAAAACAGAAACATTCTGTTATGGAGCTACTGTGCTAGTTGGTGATGGGCCTGGAGTTACAGGCCACAGACAGATTGAATGTGTTTTATGGTATGTGGGAAGATGGTAAATGCTATGCAGAAAAATGAACCGGAGAGAGGAAGTGGCGGTACAGGGGTGACAGTGGAGCTTGGCAGTCTTAAGCAGGGTTTCTGGGGAGAACTCAATGAAACTATGGTGTTTGAGGTAAGATTTGGGGTGGTGAGAGACGAAGTCATGTGACTGATGGGGAAAGGACATTCCAGAGCAGAACCGTGACTACAAAGGTCTGAAGCAGGAGAAGGTCTGGTACACCTTTGGAACAGCTGAGAAGGATGTCCCCTCTAGGAAACCGCACACCAACATTTTGTCTTAATATTGGTGCTAATGTAGAACTTGACTTCTTCTGAGCACTTGGGATGTTTTATCTTTTCTGATAACACAAATGTATATGTTACTCAGAGAAGTTTACTCCTCTTTCCTTTGGCTCTTGGGAATTTTGGAAGAAACTGAGAGGCCCTTATGAACCATACACGACGCATTTGCATTTTTGTCTTCACCTTGTTTTGTCTTTCTACTTTAGTTCATGTTTTCCTTGATTTTCATGCTTTGTCCTCTGGTTTATATTTTATCACATTTTTTTGTTTTTCCTTTGGTGTGCGTGTTTGAAGATGCCACCTCAACTGGCTGGTAGAAGGAGGCAGTGAACACTTAGTGAAGCAAGAGAGACCAGCAACAAGATTCATGATTTTTCAGTGTTAAGTCACCCATGCATCCAAAGCTTTTAGCACATGCCTTCTATGTGCTACTCACTGTGGAATGAAAGAAACTGCCACATATAAAAACAAATTAAGCTACAAATTGTAGCTTTAAAAAATGTGTTTAATCGCTGGCTCGCTCACCCATAAATTTGTGTCTTCATATTGTAATATTACCGTGGGTCTCTTAAAGGTCAGAATCTAATTGTAAATCACAATGTGAAACACTATAATGTCAGTTTCCCCCTTTCTGCTTTCTGTGGTGGCTGCCTGTGGAGTTTGTGGGAATTGCATCCTGCTTTAGAGTTTGGGGCTGGCCATCCCTTCTGATGACGATCAAAGTAACGCAAGTCAAATTTCTCTTCCCAAAGATATTTGGAAATCTTCCTTAGAGATGCTGGGGACTCCTTATCACATGCTAACACAGGAAAACTTTTGAATTTGGTAGTTTTTCTTTGGTGAGTGGAGCAGATGGGTTGCTAAGGAGTGAAGCACATTTGTGACGGTGGGTGGATATTTTCTGTGTGGACATTCTGCATCTCTCTGAGATTAATTTGTTTCTTTTGCTGTTGTCATCCATGCTTTCTCTCCTCCTCCTCAGTGGCTCGGGCATATTTTTTTTGTGGACGAAAGGAGAAAAAGTAATGACAGGTTTTGGGTTTGCAGAATCTCTGAGGTCATTCGTACCCAGAGAGATAAGAAAGTTTATTAAGAGTGCACCTGCTGAGGTACTAAAGAGAGGCAGAAAGTGTTTGTCCTTCATCTTTATTCATGAAGCCCTTGAGGGTGACGGGAAAGGAGACTGGCGATTAGGAGACCAGGCACACTCGCAGACAGTCCTCCTGTGCAGACACATTCAGGCTGGCGAGTCCTGGCTGCCTCTGTTGATGTGCATTCAGGGCCGTGCCAAGCCATCTACCTTGGTGTGCTCTGCATTATTAATGCTTTCGTGAGGGCTCTCATTTGTATGCTGTGGGGGAGGTGGGGTTGGCACAGTCTCATCTCTGCTGAACCCTGCCTATTCACCGCTGTGACACCAGGGCTCCCAGAATGATGCAGAATTGAGCAAGCACAGCTGGAAGACAGCAGATTGTCTGGAACTGGGAAAAACATGCGTGTAGTCAATTTTAAATTAAGAGGCTTTGTTTACGTTTTCTCAGCTCTTCTTACAGAGTTAGTCAAATTTTAGATTCCCTCCAAAATTAAACAAGTGTCAGGAACAGATGGCGGGTTTATTTTACTTCATTCAACCTGTTCGAGGAGGTGTGAACTCTGGGACTGATCGGTGTGACACAACTTCTCATGTTGAATTGTCAAAAGAAAGCTTGATGTGTGGCTTCCTCAAAGAGAACAATTTATTTGCATGGGAGGCCGTGGCCTGCGGTGAGACTGCTCTGTCCAGCGTTCTGTCTGGAGCTTCATTCGTCATCTTGTCCTGGGAAGCCAGGCTAGGGAGAAGGCTGCTAGATAGGAAGGTAGAAAAATAAGTCTGGATTTGTATTTCTGGTTTATATTCTTCTTCTTCTTTTTTTAAGGTTTATCTTAGGGAGAGAGAGAGACAGACAGACAGAAAGCAAGTGAGGGAGGGGCAGAGAGAGAGAGAGAGAGAGAGGGAGACCTAGAATCCGAGGCAGGCTTCAGGCTGTGAGCTGTCGTCACAGAGCCCAACGTGGGGCTCGAATCACAAACTGTGAGAGCATGACCTTAGCTGAAGTTGGACGCTTAACCGACTGAGGCACCCAGGTGCCCCTCTGGTTTATATTCTATTAGGTTCCACGTGGGGGAAAGATTTAGTAAATCTAGATGGCAAGGCCAAGATAAAATGCTTTGATGGTGTCAGTTATCTCTGTATGAATGATGCCAGCTTCTGTTTTCAAACCAATTTTGGGTTGTCTTGTTGCCTCAACTTTTGTGTGTCATCTCCACCCACAACGATCTCATGGAAGGGAACCGGGGAGGAAAAGCTACTTCTCTGGCATTTCAAACACATTGAAGGCCTTGTTTGGCTGCTTCCCATTTGAGCTTGCTTTTGGCAAGTCTGACATTGCGAGAAAACCACAATAATTTAGACCAAGTTTTACTTGTGATTCCACCGACAGAGTTCCTCTCCTTTTACAGATGTGAATAATTGTTTTTCAGATGCTGTGGAAAACAATCAGACATAATCTCACTGAAATATTTTCTTTGCTTTGGAAATTCTTGTCACCTAAATGAAGCATTTCATTTGGAAACTAATAGTGGTTAAAAGAGAAGCAGTGATTTTTTTAATGGATAATTTGAGACTGCATCTCCTACTTCCCATTCTTTCCTTAATAGCATTTCATGAGTTTTTTAATTATCCAGATAATTACTTCAATGCTCCATTTAATATTACACTTGTGGGAACAGCATATAATGTCATTTTTTTTTAGGTAAATGTCGGTATATTCCAAACTCCCCACTTGTTTTAATCTGTAGCTAATGTAAAATGACCACAGAAGTCAATTTCTAATTAAAAATAAAAAAAGCCCAGCTAGATCAATAGATGCCCGGTTGGGGTTCAACTCAGACTTTTCACAAACTTTCCCATTCCTTACTGAATCTGAAATAGCTGATGTTCTTAGATACTCAGCATGGCTTCAGTTATAATTTAATTTAATGAATTGCCAGATAATTCTTATATGAGGTAAGCAATTATCCAGATAACTCAAAGCGTTTCTTAATCTTGTTAGTGTTTACAAGCCTGTAACAAACACCAAAAATGTGACAGCCAATGTTAAAGAAATATGTTCACTGATAATAATAAAAAGAAAATACTGACTGATGTTTTAAATATGTGCCCAGGGTAATGTTCTCATGAGTCATTATTACAGATTTGTGGACAGATGTATGCATGATAACAAAAAAACATGTAGGACAGGGGTGGGGGTGCATCTGGGTGGCTCAGTCAGTTAAGCATCTGATTCTTGATTTTGGTTCAAGTCGTCATCCCAGGGTCCTGGGTTCAGGTCTTCTGTCAGGCTCTGTGCCGAGCTTGGAGCCTGCTTGGGATTCTCTCTCTTTCCTTCTGTCCCTCTCCCCCATTTGCTCTCTCTCTCTCTCAAGAAAAAAAAAAAAAAAGATGTAGGACAAATGGCTAGTGAGGAGTATTGAAACTGCCTATGGAAAGATTCACCTGAAAATATTAATGGAGTAATTTGTCATAGAATGATGATGGTGGTGTGTGTGGTCTGCCCTCAGCCTGAAACTTACCAAGATAAAGAAAGTAAACTCCTGAATTCTTTTAAGGAAGAAAAAATAAAAAGTTCAGAAATAATTAAAAGCTTTGTACATGTGGGAGAGCCCATGACATGCTATATAATAGAAGTAGGTGTTCTTAATCATGAATCTAGAGTCCATCATCATTAAATATAGTTTGATGTTCAATCATGAATATAAGTACACTACACTGTATGTGTTCATAACCGTCATTTTGTATATTTTAAACATTTACCCTGAACAATAGAGTTAATACTAATAGCTACTATTTTCCAAGTTGCTTATTCTGTACCAGAGGCTGTCTTAATTGTCTGTTAGGTCCTCACAGTGACATAAGAGAGGATCATTTTATGAGTGAGGAAATCAAGGCTCAGAGAAGTAAAGACTATTGCCCCAAGCCACACTGCTGGTCAGCAAATTTGAATCAGATCTGTTTGACTCATTATGCTTCCTGGATAGAAATAAAATCTATTATTGAAAGTATAAAGAGTTTTACTTTTCTCTCTTTCCTTCTTTTTTTATTGAAGTATAATTAGCACACAGTGTTATGTTAGTTTCAGGTGTATAATATAACAATTTAACAATTCTATACGTTACTCAGTGCTCATTACTAAGTGTATTCTTAATCCCTTTTACCTATTTAACCCCCCCCCCCCACCTACCTTTCCTACTTTTCTTATAGCTAGAAATATTTAGAATCTTACTTCTGAGATATGCCTGTCCCTCTTTAACTTTTTCTGAAGATGACAGCCTGTTTTGTCTAAGCCATTTAAACATCCAATGACTCTTCTCAGCCTGTGGCAAGGAATTGCAGGAGAAGCCAAAACTGCTAACAGGAGACTAAAAAATCTAATTAACACAAATATCTAAAAATCCTTAGAAAAAGTAGCAAACTGAGTTATAAGTTAAAACAACAACAAAGTTAATTGAAATATGAGGAATTAACAAGTAAAATGTTAAAGCCAAATTATTTTTATACAGCTATCTATTTAAAGGGTCACCTATTTTCCTGACAAATGAAAATCTAAACACTTAGAAGTGGTTATTAAACTGGTGATTTAATAAATAACTTCACACATTTAAAAATCTCAACTTCCTTTTATAGTTGGGCAGGCCTCATATGACAATTTGCAGCTAGGTGTAGATTTCTTTTCCTAAAGGTCTTACTATACATTTGTAGCAAGTTTGTTAGGGAAAGAAAGGGGCAGACCATTACACGAGCAAATAACTTTTCACATTGTTATTGTCTAGGGATTACTTTCTTTAACTACTTTAAAATCATCATTCAAAGTGTTGGAAAAGTAGGAGGTGAAAAATAAACAGAAAAATTAAGCATGAATATTTAGAACTTTTGGAGGAAGTTCAGTTTTACCAAAAACATTCATCATCATTATTACTATTCTGTTAAAATTATGAGCAACGAGAAGTATTTGAAGGTTATTAATGATGAGATCCAAGCATGAAAGAGCTGGATTTCTCTCAGCATTTCAGGGGTAGCCTGAAGAAAGGAATGATAATTTAGGCAACGGAAAAATTTACTCGTTAATTCAAGGAAAATATGGGCAGTTCTTTCAAGAAAGGTTAACATTAGGAAGGAAGTCTCCATTTTCAACAGGCTCCAGAATGCAGAAGTTCCTGGAGGTCAGATTGGATCCCATTTTGATTCCCCAAGGCTATTTATTGAACATCCACCATGTGAGTTGGGTTTTTTTTCAGAGATATTGGGATAAAATGGCAAGGAAAAGGACAAGTTGTGCCTTCAAGAATATTTTAACCCTAAAGGACATTTCAATAGAAATCTTAAAAAATTGGTATATACATATACTTTCCTCATATGCATAGAAGTGAAGACTAGAAAAATGTCAAAGACCACACCTACAGGCATAGGGAAAGAGGAAGAAAAAAAATGACCTAACTAGACAGTGGTGGACTCTGTTCCTTCAACTTTCCTTGGAGATAGCATCAGCTAAAGAAACTGCATCACTCAAAGTCATGCCTCCTCCCAGATGCAGTCCACATCGAATAATTGATTGACGCCGGGGTATTGAAGACCTGACTCCCTTGTTCCAACTTGGAAAAACTCAGAAGGGCCTTCTCGGCTCCAGAGAGCCCTACGAGGTGCATGCGTGGAAGCCTGCGTTGGTCTTGCACTTCAGCTTAGCTGCTTCCTTTTCACTCCGGCCTCCTTCCCCCTGCTTCTACAGCTGTCGGTCCCCCAAACGCTCCCTGTTAAACATCCTGCATGCCAGCCTCCATCTCTCCACTCCCCTTCTGAGAAACCCATCCTCTGATAGCTTCTTGGGTCCGTTCATGGTCCCTCCCTTCTTTTCAGCCACTCTGCTTCTCTCCAACTTTCTTCCCATCTGCCATTCTCTGTTTATCTCTACTTGCCTGTCTATTCACCCTTCTGTTTTTCTCCTGCCCTTTCTTTCACCAAAATACAGATCTAATATAGGCTTATTTTATTATATTTATTGAGTAGTGTTATCTGCACTCTATTCTTAAAAAATAATTATCTTCTATTTTGGTTTCTTTCATATTGAATTCTCTTTTCATTCCTTCCTGTTTATCTCTCTCTCTCTCTCTTTAAAGTTTATTTATTTTGAAAGAGACAGAGACAGTGCAAGTTGGGCAGGGACAAAGAGAGAGGGAGACAGAGAATCCCAAGCAGGCTCTCAGTGTGGAGCCCTATCGGGGCTCGAACCCACAAAACCATGAGATCATGACCTGAGCTGAAACCAAGAGTCAGACACTTAACAGACTGAGCCACCCAGGCACCCCCTTCCTGTTTCTCTTTAAAAATAAAATCTATAATCCAACACACACTCTCATCAAAAATAAACAAAAAGTTAGCCCAAACGACTGCATCACATTTTTGAAATTACCTATATGGACTAGGGTGACAATATATTCTAGCTTATATTGTTGCCTCAGCATAAGTATTAAGAGTACCCCCTTTCACTCTCAAAGTGTCCTGTTTTACATCAGCAATTATTTTGTCACTTTATCCTTAACTGAGTTTTGTGGGTTTCTATTGATCTATTGGGAGTATGTTCCCCTCTTCGATTATAGGTTGACATTTATCTAATAGAAGTTTAATTTAAAAATAAAATTGAAGTTCATGTGTTAAAATCTCAAGACAAAACAAAACATAGCTTTGAATGGATTCAGAAAAAGCCTTTTTAGAATTAAACTAAATACTTTAAATGGTTGGGAAAAAATTTTACTTAAAACAGTAACCCAAGTAAGAACTGCCAATAGTCTTTATCATAGTTTGCTACCTTCTGTAAACATTCATCCATGTTAACTCACAGGGGTTCATTGCGTAATTGCTTTACACATGAAATCCGAGGAAAAAATTCATTTATTCAGCAAAAATTCATTGAGAAAGCACTGTGGTCTAGCCCTATGCTAGATAGTTTGACAGTAAAGTCATATGCCTGCTCAAGCAAATAAATACACAGGAAAATTTTGACTTATGAATAGAAGTAAGGAAAAAATAAAATAATGATAGAAAAAAACTGGTTGGTGGGATTGATAAGGAAGGCCTTACTGAGGAGGGAGTATTTGAATGGTGACTCAAATGACAAGATCTGGTAGGAGTATGTTCCAGGGAGAGGGAACAGTGAGTGCAAAGGCCCAGAGGTAGAGATGAGCCTCTGTATCAAAGACGAGAAGGAAGACCTAAGTGACTGGAGAGCAGTGAGTTGGTGAGAAAATAGAATAAATGGGGCTGGTAATGTGGGGAGGGACTTGTAGGATTTTAGTCCAAGCAGATTAGAAAGCAATGAGGCTGTTTACAGCAAGGTGTCACATAGTTTGACTTAAATATTTAGAAGATTGCCCAGGTTGACTGCTGGGTAGAGTATGGAATGTAGTGGGACAAGAGTGGAAGTTGGGAGACCAGTCAGGCCATTGCAGAAATCTCAGTGAGTGATGATGGTGGCTTGGATCCAGGCTGGTGGTGGAGCATGTGGAGTTAACAAGCCTTGCTGATGGATTGGAAGTAGGTGGTATGAGAAATTGAGACTGTGTTCTAGGTTTCTGGCCTGAGCAGCTATAGGTTGGCTAGTGGCATCATAATAAGTTGAGAAAGACAAGGTTTTTATTTGTTGGTGAGAGGGTGGTAAAAGAAAGAGCTCTCTTTGGGCTATATAACATTTAAGATGTATCTGACAAGATGTTAAATGGGACTTTTCCTTTTGTCTTGGACTTTTAACTGAAACTCAAAGCTGAGAACCATTTGGAGGCATTGCCCCTATCTTCTTTTTTTTTTTTTTTAATTTTTTTTTTAACGTTTATTTATTTTTGAGATAGAGAGAGAGACAGAGCATGAATGGGGGAGGAGCAGAGAGAGAGGGAGACACAGAATCGGAAGCAGGCTCCAGGCTCTGAGCCATCAGCCCAGAGCCCGACGCGGGGCTCGAACTCATGGACCGCGAGATCGCGAGATCGTGACCTGAGATGAAGTTGGAGGCTCAACCGACTGAGCCACCCAGGCGCCCCTGCCCCTATCTTCTTAAGAGATGTTAGACCCACCCTCATGTGACTTCTTAAGAGGTGGCCAAAGTGAGGTCTACAACCTGCTTCTAGTGTCAAACAGAGAGAAGGATTCTTTAAAGGCTGTTCATGGAAGTAGGGTGTTGTGGCATCCCCCTTCTCCTTTAATGGAGAAGAGAGGGATGCATTTCATTTTCTACCCTGAAAACTGAGAAAGAGGACCCATGAGCCCCTCAGAGAGATTGGATTTGCTTGCCAAAAGGGAGACCCTTGCTGCCTCCTTGATCATCAGTAAATCAACTTTGCAAGTACTGTATTCCTTCATTTGCTCACATCTCTTAGGGTGCAGGGGTGAGAGAAGAGTGTTGATGTGCTTGAATGTTGGTCTAGTGTCCTAGGTTTGTATATACCTGCCTTGTGAATTAAAGCTTCCAGTGACCTTAATAGAAATTTCAGATTGCATAGATAAGACAAAAATTCAAATAAGTGGATTTTCTTACATAAAGTCAGTATTGGAATCTTTGCCTTGATAATTCATCCAATGTCCTTATCTTTTAAGTAAGCTGAGGGCCCAAAGAGTTAATTGACACACTCTAGGTTACAGTCAGTGAAAGGTATAGCCAGGACTGGAACTCATATAAGCCTGGCTTTTGAGACTGGTTTTTGACTTAACTATCTGTTGTCACACCAGAGTGGAGAAACAAAATTGATTCTCATTATTTTGGGGAGATATTTATATGAGTTTCTTTAGAAGCTGGTCAGTACCGGGAGTGAAAAAACAAGTCTTTTTGGCTCTTCCCTATTGCTTAGGGAATCTCATTCTCTACATCTCTTAAGTCTCTAAGTGTGAAAATTCTTTGAGATTTTGGTTTAGGTAGAAAAGAAACAATTGAAATACTGATGATCATTTACTGCATTTTCCCCCCTACCTCCTTATTTTTTCTTTTCTACGTCCTCCCCTCTCTCCTATATTCTCACTTTTTTTTTCTCTTGCTGGCAAACTGCTGAAGCTCACTGTGTAAATACCTTCTTCCTAAACTGTGCCTTAGCTGCCCCTTGCTTAGAAAGGAGAAGGAAACAACATGTGTGTTTCACCTTCCCAGTGACATATTTCCCTGGGCATTGTATTTAATTAGATTATGGTGAATGTCGTGCTGTGCAGTGCTGTGTTTTATTAAGGCCAAAATGCGGTTCCATGATAAAACATGCTGTAAGTCCCGCAGTGCAGTGCAACACGAAATTTGTAGCAACACCTGTGTCTGCTGCATTGTAGATGGTAAATACTAACCAAAATGGCTATGTTAAGGGAGAAAAAAAGCCAGAGGAGACCCTATTATCCAAGTAAAAACACGCTCAGCTTGAAACATAAAAGTGAAGTTTATTATAGAAAATTTCAACTTTTACAGTAATATCAGAATGGAATATTTCCTTGTGGTTATAGCTTTATTGTGTAGAGCAAGCATTGCTGTAGGGCTGAGGTCACGGAAGGACTCAGGTGTTCATCTGTTAGCTCATCCATTTGTTCAATACATATTTATTGATCACCTGCCTCTTACGTAGCATTGAGGGAATATAGAGCATAGTTTCTTCCTCATTGAGCTTGCCCTGCTTATCCACTAGTGAACCTTATTTATCTTATTGAGGTAGACTCAGGCTATAATGATACAGCTTTCAAGAAAGACTCCAATCCAACCAGTGTTGGACACTGACTGACTATGTGGAAAGAATTAGACTGGGAAAAAAAAAGACTTCTTTGTATGTTCCATCCAGAGCCTTGGATATTTTTTCAAATCAGTATTTGCCTTTTTCCTCCTATTTTCACATTTTTTTCTTTTTGCCAAATAGAGGAACCTATTTTTTTTTAATTTTATTTTTTGCTGTGATTCGTGCTAAAGGGTATGTGAACATTTTCTATCTGAGGTTACCTTATCCACTGGCCCTGCTTTATCTCCTTCTTCCATGGCCTAATTGGGTATTCATATGGAATTATACCAAGATACAACAAAACGGCATGGGGAGAAGCCACATGTTGGAAATGTGACTGCCCTTTGTCCAAGGGTATCATGCTGATCACTGGTATCCATGGAGCATACTCTGATTTTATGTAGCCTATTTTCAGTACTAGGCTGAGCCAGTCATTCACAAGTCAGATTTGTTTTGATTCTGAAACCAGTAAGAAGTCAGGGTGAGTCTGATTATTGGCAAGTGAGAGTTTTCACTTTAAGAGCCAAGCCTAGCTAGTCCAGAGGACAGACTTCCCAGGAGATTTAAAAAGCAGCACTGAAATGCACATAAATGAAGCCACTATTTCAGGACCTCCCCTCTATTTGAAACCGTTAAACACCATGAAATGGGCGTGTATTGCTGGCTAGCACCTGCCCTCCCATGTACTCTGAAAAGAAAAGCTTTCATGACTTGAGGATTTTCCCAAATGAGACAGAATCCAGCTTCCTTCAATGGCTGTGGGTCTGCTTTCCCAGAATGTTTCTAGGAAGGCAGTTGGTAGCTCTCTTCAGTGGGAATTACAGAAACTAGGTGGCTGTCACGAGACCATTTAGTGATGAGGCACCATTGCTGGTTACTAGGACAACAGAGTTTGATCCATCCAAGCTGTGAGCCCCATCAAGGTTAACAGTGGTAGGTAGCTAAAAAGTAGCAGTTCTGATATTCAGGGGAAGTTTGGCCCAGAAGATGATCTATTCCTGTGAAGCAGATACCACTAGAAAGAGGACTTACTGACAGAATATGATAAATAACATAGCTAGATTATACAGGAGAAGAGGCTTAAATCTTTCGAAAGCTAATGAATAGATGACAATGATAGCTCAGTCAATGCTGATAAATAATGACAAGTTGCTGGATAGTGGAATACAGGATTAATTTGTGCACCATTCAGCATACGAGATTAAAAAAAAAGTCAAGGAGTCAAGTATGTGTAACATTAAATATGAATGATCAGAATGAACATGGAACAAAGTGAAAGTCAAATCTGTATGTGCCATTAAGTATGAGCCGGCAGTACCTAAAGGCATTTTTTTCAATCTCTTGGAGGATCACGGGGTACCTGCTTCTTAAAGTAAATGCGTATGTATTTTTTAAATGTGAAAAAGAGTCAATGTAAATAAAAAAAAACCACCTTCAAAAATGGACAGCGTACTCAGAAGGAATTGTTAATGTGACTTTTGATTCTGAACATTTGGAATGATGTGAGCAGTATTGATATTTGGTTCTGAGAATGAAAGGCAAAGAAGTGAAGAACAAAGAGCGGCCCTAGCCGGCAATGGACGAGAGTGGAATGGTAGATAATGAGGAGAGGACAGCCAGACACACGGGGCCTTAGATCTCCGGGAGGATAACAGATGGGAAAGCGCGGTCAGGGCAGAGCATGTGGAATCATGATGTCTTTGATGAATCTTCTTCATATCCATCTAGGCATGCTGTGGAGCAGGCTGAAAGAAATAAAAAGCACTGTCCAAAGACCCATCTTTGAGTTCCACTAATGGTGACGTGTCAGAAGACAAAACACTTACAACTGTATGCAGACTCTGTGAAGACATCAATGAGTGAGCTGTCACCAAATCTTTTATGTGTTTATTAAATTGTGTGGAATAAAAGTGTTTCTATTAGAGGTAAAGATGTATATCAGGCTGGTTAAAAAATAGAGACAAACTAATTTGTATGAATCCAGAGAAAATTAGTTGCCTGCAATTAAATGACATGGTTGGAGCAGGTCTTCCTATTTAGTCAAATAAGCAGCTTTGCCCAAAACTGGATACCCTAGCCACCCTCCAGACATGTCACTGTTGTCACCTAAAGATAGTCTGTGATGAATTTTCTTACAGGGTTGATCAGAGGAGAATCTTGGGAGACAAAACGTTTAAGTATAGGGAGCTGTGATCTTTGACTACATGATGCTGTTACTGCTGCTGATTAAAAAGTAAAAATGTAATCAATCATTTCTTTTTCTTGGTTTATAAAGAACTAAATAATCACTTTGGAGGAGTTTTCACAATGGAAACAATAAAGTAATGACTCTTTCTTCATACCTGATTCTGAAGTATCCCACCTTCTTTTAAAAAATTTTTAAAAATGTTTAGTTATTTTTGAGAAAGCGAGACACTGAGTGCAAGTGGGGGAGAGTCAGAGAGAGAGAGAGAGAGGAGACACAGAAACTGAAGCAGACTCCAGGCTCTGAGCTGTCAGCATAGAGCCCGATGATGCGGGGCTGGAACCCACAAACGGTGAGATCACAACTGAGCTGAAGTTGGATGCTTAACCTACTGAGCCACCGAGGTGCCCCAAGCATCCCACCTTCTGAGAAAGGATCTCAGAGTTCAAAATGCTGCCTTACATGCTCTAATAATCTTTCAACATTTAGAAAGGCAGGAAGGCACAAGAGATCTCAGATCAGGGAATGCTACTGCCTTTCACTACTCATCATAAACCTTAACCAACTGGCCTCATTAAAACAGCAACAAAAATGAAACAAAACAAAAATCAAATAAGCTATTTTTGTCCTTTGTGCAGGCAGGGGAACCTTTTTATTTGAAAGAGTGTTTTGGCTTGCATTACCAAGATTTGCTTTCTCCAAACTTCTTGGAGAAGCAGGAGGGTTAGATTCTAAGGAAAAACAAGGACCACAAACGGTCCTCTGGTTGCCCTGAGAGAATATATTTAAACTACATCTCAGAATCTTAAGTTGTCTGCTCATGCATTTGTATATTCATCCAATTTAGTCGTTAAATTCCTGGGGCTATAGTGTTGTGCAAAAACAGATGTGCCCCAATGCCCTCACAGAGCTTATTCTATATGGGGATGTAATTGGTTGTATATGTAACTAGTCACACACATGAGGGTATATGATTACTGTAATAATGAACGTGCTCTAAAGCAGGGTACAGAGTTTTGTAAGCACATATATAACAAAGTAACTGAGCTAGAATCACAGGTTAGGAAAGCCTTGACTTGAGAGATGAAGAATGAATAGATATTAATTAGATGAAGTGAAGTGGGGGAGAGTGTCCAGATAGAAGGAATCTCATGAGCAAACGCTACCAACCCCATGGAAAGATCAAGATTTAAAAAAGTTCTCCAGGAACACTATTTAATACACTAGTTTCTAGGGTTCCCTGCTCCATGAAATTTGGTTCCATTTTTTTACTAAGTGAACATAGCTAGTTAACTTCTTTGAGTCTCAATTCTTCTGGAAGATAAAAGTAGTAAGGGATTAGTGACAGTACCAAGATAGTACCAAGGGTTCTTTTGAATTAAATGAACTAATGCTGTAAACTATTTAGAACAGTGCACAGCACATTCTAAATAATTGTTATTTTTATTAGATGAAAGCATTCTAGATTCTTACAATTTTTAGTGTTGGGATTTGTGTGTGTGTGTGTGTGTGTGTGTGTGTGTATAGTTTTAAATTTTATCAAAGTAGAGTCAGAGCTCTACAGGCCTGTAATGAGAAACAGGCTACCCCAGTGCCTTCATACTCCAGTATTTTGCCTCCCAAGAAACAACCAGTTACCTCCATGTTTTTAATAACTCAAGTCTGTTACTACTTCTTGAATTTGAAGTTTTAGCTGTTAGCTACTGACTTTCTTCTATATAACAAGGATTTAATTCTTTCATGCTTTGCTTCCAACCCTACAAAATATATGCTAGATGTAATGACTATTTCTACATTTGTGATATGTAGAAATTCCCCTCCTCTCAGTGTGCTTATGGTCTTACAGCTTTGTTAGTGTGAGTGTGGCAGCCAGGTAGTATAGTATGATTAATTTTGCTTTCCTTCACAATATTTTTTTTCTTAAAGTTAGTAATAAATGTCTTTTTAATTTATCTGTTTATTTTTCTATGTGTTGGCCACTAATTCAGCCCAAACCCTCCTCATCTGTGCATATCTTATCTCAATACATTTATTTTTTTATTTTTTTTTTTAATTTTTTTAATATCAAATTTATTGTCAAATTGGTTTCCATACAACACCCAGTGCTCATCCCAAAAGGTGCCCTCCTCAGTACCCATCACCCACCCTCCCCTCCCTCTCACTTATTTCTTTTTTTTTTTTTTTTAATTTTTTTTAATTTTTTAATATATGAAATTTACTGTCAAATTGATTTCCATACAACACCCAGTGCTCATCCCAAAAGGTGCCCTCCTCAATACCCATCACCCACCCTGCCCTCCCTCCCACCCCCCATCAACCCTCAGTTTGTTCTCAGTTTTTAACAGTCTCTAATGCTTTGGCTCTCTCCCCCTCTAACCTCTTTTTTTTTTTTTTTTTTTTTTTTTCCTTCCCCTCCCCCATGGGTTTCTGTTATGTTTCTCAGGATCCACATAAGAGTGAAACCATATGGTATCTGTCTTTCTCTGTATGGCTTATTTCACTTAGCATCACACTCTCCAGTTCCATCCACGTTGCTACAAAAGGCCATATTTCATTTTTTCTCATTGCCACGTAGTATTCCATTGTGTATATAAACCACAATTTCTTTATCCATTCATCAGTTGATGGACATTTAGGCTCTTTCCATAATTTGGCTATTGTTGAGAGTGCCGCTATAAACATTGGGGTACAGGTGCCCCTATGCATCAGTACTCCTGTATCCCTTGGATAAATTCCTAGCAGTGCTATTGCTGGGTCATAGGGTAGGTCTATTTTTAATTTTCTGAGGAACCTCCACACTGCTTTCCAGAGCGGCTGCACCAATTTGCATTCCCACCAACAGTGCAAGAGGGTTCCTGTTTCTCCACATCCTCTCCAGCATCTATAGTCTCCTGATTTCTTCATTTTGGCCACTCTGACTGGCGTGAGGTGGTATCTGAGTGTGGTTTTGATTTGTATTTCCCTGATAAGGAGCGACGTTGAACATCTTTTCATGTGCCTGTTGGCCATCCGGATGTCTTCTTTAGAGAAGTGTCTATTCATGTTTTCTGCCCATTTCTTCACTGGGTTATTTGTTTTTCGGGTGTGGAGTTTGGTGAGCTCTTTATAGATTTTGGATACTAGCCCTTTGTCCGATGTGTCATTTGCAAATATCTTTTCCCATTCCGTTGGTTGCCTTTTAGTTTTGTTGGTTGTTTCCTTTGCTGTGCAGAAGCTTTTTATCTTCATAAGGTCCCAATAATTCACTTTTGCTTTTAATTCCCTTGCCTTTGGGGATGTGCCGAGTAAGAGATTGCTACGGCTGAGGTCAGAGAGGTCTTTTCCTGCTTTCTCCTCTAAGGTTTTGATGGTTTCCTGTCTCACATTCAGGTCCTTTATCCATTTTGAGTTTATTTTTGTGAATGGTGTGAGAAAGTGGTCTAGTTTCAACCTTCTGCATGTTGCTGTCCAGTTCTCCCAGCACCATTTGTTAAAGAGACTGTCTTTTTTCCATTGGATGTTCTTTCCTGCTTTGTCAAAGATGAGTTGGCCATACGTTTGTGGGTCTAGTTCTGGGGTTTCTATTCTATTCCATTGGTCTATGTGTCTGTTTCTGTGCCAATACCATGCTGTCTTGATGATGACAGCTTTGTAGTAGAGGCTAAAGTCTGGGATTGTGATGCCTCCTGCTTTGGTCTTCTTCTTCAAAATTACTTTGGCTATTCGGGGCCTTTGTGGTTCCATATGAATTTTAGGATTGCTTGTTCTAGTTTCGAGAAGAATGCTGGTGCAATTTTGATTGGGATTGCATTGAATGTGTAGATAGCTTTGGGTAGTATTGACATTTTGACAATATTTATTCTTCCAATCCATGAGCAGGGAATGTCTTTCCATTTCTTTATATCTTCTTCAATTACCTGCATAAGCTTTCTATAGTTTTCAGCATACAGATCTTTTACATCTTTGGTTAGATTTATTCCTAGGTATTTTATGCTACTTGGTGCAATTGTGAATGGGATCAGTTTCTTCATTTGTCTTTCTGTTGCTTCATTGTTAGTGTATAAGAATGCAACTGATTTCTGCACATTGATTTTGTATCCTGCAACTTTGCTGAATTCATGTATCAGTTCTAGCAGACTTTTGGTGGAGTCTATCGGATTTTCCATGTATAATATCATGTCATCTGCAAAAAGCGAAAGCTTGACTTCATCTTTGCCAATTTTGATGCCTTTGATTTCCTTTTGTTGTCTGATTGCTGATGCTAGAACTTCCAGCACTATATTAAACAGCAGCAGTGACAGTGGGCATCCCTGTCGTGTTCCTGATCTCAGGGAAAAAGCTCTCAGTTTTTCCCCGTTGAGGATGATGTTAGCTGTGGGCTTTTCATAAATGGCCTTTATGATGTTTAAGTATGTTCCTTCTATCCCGACTTTCTCAAGGGTTTTTATTAAGAAAGGGTGCTGGATTTTGTCAAAGGCCTTTTCTGCATCGATTGACAGGATCATATGGTTCTTCTCTTTTTTTTTGTTAATGTGATGTATCACGTTGATCGATTTGCGAATGTTGAACCAGCCCTGCATCCCAGGAATGAATCCCACTTGATCATGGTGAATAATTCTTTTTATATGCTGTTGAATTCGATTTGCTAGTATCTTATTGAGAATTTTTGCATCCATATTCATCAGGGATATTGGCCTGTAGTTCTCTTTTTTTACTGGGTCTCTGTCTGGTTTAGGAATCAAAGTAATACTGGCTTCATAGAATGAGTCTGGAAGTTTTCCTTCCCTTTCTATTTCTTGGAATAGCTTGAGAAGGATAGGTATTATCTCTGCTTTAAATGTCTGGTAGAACTCCCCTGGGAAGCCATCTGGTCCTGGACTCTTATTTGTTGGGAGATTTTTGATAACCGATTCAATTTCTTCGCTGGTTATGGGTCTGTTCAAGCTTTCTATTTCCTCCTGATTGAGTTTTGGAAGAGTGTGGGTGTTTAGAAATTTGTCCATTTCTTCCAGGTTGTCCAATTTGCTGGCATATAATTTTTCATAGTATTCCCTGATAATTGTTTGTATCTCTGAGGGATTGGTTGTAATCATTCCATTTTCATTCATGATTTTATCTATTTGGGTCATCTCCCTTTTCTTTTTGAGAAGCCTGGCTAGAGGTTTGTCAATTTTGTTTATTTTTTCAAAAAACCAACTCTTGGTTTCGTTGATCTGCTCTACAGTTTTTTTAGATTCTATATTGTTTATTTCTGCTCTGATCTTTATTATTTCTCTTCTTCTGCTGGGTTTAGGCTGCCTTTGCTGTTCTGCTTCGATTTCCTTTAGGTGTGCTGTTATATTTTGTATTTGGGATTTTTCTTGTTTCTTGAGATAGGCCTGGATTGCAATGTATTTTCCTCTCAGGACTGCCTTCGCTGCATCCCAAAGCGTCTGGATTGTTGTATTTTCATTTTCGTTTGTTTCCATATATGTTTTAATTTCTTCTCTAATTGCCTGGTTGACCCACTCATTCGTTAGTAGGGTGTTCTTTAACCTCCATGCTTTTGGAGGTTTTCCAGACTTTTTCCTGTGGTTGATTTCAAGCTTCATAGCATTATGGTCTGAAAGTATGCATGGTATAATTTCAATTCTTGTAAACTTATGAAGGGCTGTTTTGTGACCCAGTATATGATCTATCTTGGAGAATGTTCCATGTGCACTAGAGAAGAAAGTATATTCTGTTGCTTTGGGATGCAGAGTTCTAAATATATCTGTCAAGCCCATCTGATCCAATGTATCATTCAGGGCCCTTGTTTCTTTATTGACTGTGTGTCTAGATGATCTATCCATTTCTGTAAGTGGGGTGTTAAAGTCCCCTGCAATGACCACATTCTTATCAATAAAGTTGCTTATGTTTATGAGTAATTGTTTTATATATCTGGGGGCTCGGGTATTTGGCGCATAGACATTTATAATAGTTAGCTCTTCCTGGTGGATAGACCCTGTGATTATTATATAATGCCCTTGTTCATCTCTTGTTACAGCCTTTAATTTAAAGTCTAGTTTGTCTGATATAAGTATGGCTACTCCAGCTTTCTTTTGGCTTCCAGGAGCATGATAAATAGTTCTCCATCCCCTCACTCTCAATCTAAAGGTGTCCTCAGATCTAAAATGAGTCTCTTGTAGACAGCAAATAGATGGGTCTTGTTTTTTTATCCATTCTGATACCCTATGTCTTTTAGTTGGCGCATTTAATCCATTTACATTCAGTGTTATTATAGAAAGATATGGGTTTAGAGTCATTGTGATGTCTGTATGTTTTATGCTTGTAGTGATGTCTCTGGTACTTTGTCTCACAGGATCCCCCTTAGGATCTCTTGTAGGGCTGGTTTCGTGGTGACAAATTCCTTCAGTTTTTGTTTGTTTGGGAAGACCTTTATCTCTCCTATTCTAAATGACAGACTTGCTGGATAAAGGATTCTCGGCTGCATATTTTTTTCTGTTTAGCACACTGTAGATATCGTGCCAAGCCTTTCTGGCCTGCCAAGTTTCAAAGGAGAGATCAGTCACGAGTCTTATAGGTCTCCCTTTATATGTGAGGGCACGTTTATCCCTTGCTGCTTTCAGAATTTTCTCTTTATCCTTGTATTTTGCCAGTTTCACTATGATATGTCGTGCAGAAGATCGATTCAAGTTACGTCTGAAGGGAGTTCTCTGTGCCTCTTGGATTTCAATGCCTTTTTCCTTCCCCAGTTCAGGGAAGTTCTCAGCTATAATTTGTTCAAGTACCCCTTCAGCACCCTTCCCTCTCTCTTCCTCCTCTGGGATACCAATTATGCGTATATTATTTTTTTTTAGTGTATCACTTAGTTCTCTAATTTTCCCCTCATACTCCTGGATTTTTTTATCTCTCTTTCTTTCAGCTTCCTCTTTCTCCATAACTTTATCTTCTAGTTCACCTATTCTCTCCTCTGCCTCTTCAAGCCGAGCCATCGTGGATTCCATTTTGTTTTGCAATTCGTTTAAAGCGTTTTTCAACTCCTCGTGACTGTTCCTTAGTCCCTCGATCTTTGTGGCAAGAGATTCTCTGCTGTCCTGTATACTGTTTTCAAGCCCAGCGATTAATTTTATGACTATTATTCTAAATTCACTTTCTGTTATATTATTTAAATCCTTTTTGATCAGTTCATTAGCTGTTGTTATTTCCTGGAGATTCTTCTGAGGGGAATTCTTCCGTTTGGTCATTTTGGAGAGTCCCTGGCGTGGTGAGGACCTGCAGGGCACTTCCCCTGTGCTGTGGTGTATAACTGGAGTTAGTGGGCGGGGCCGCAGTCCGACCCGATGTCTGCCCCCAGCCCACTGCTGGGGCCACAGTCAGACTGGTGTGTGCCTTCTCTTCCCCTCTCCTAGGGGCGGGATTCACTGTGGGGTGGCGTGTCCCGTCTGGGCTACTTGCACACTGCCAGGCTTGTGTTGCTGGGGATCTGGCGTATTAACTGGGGTGGGTAGGCAAGGTGCACGGGGGCTGGAGGGGCAGGCTTAGCTCGCTTCTCCTTAGGTGATCCACTTCAGGAGGGGCCCTGTGGCAGCGGGAGGGAGTCAGATCCGCTGCCGGAGGTTTGGCTCCGCAGAAGCACAGAGTTGGGTGTTTGCGCGGAGCGAGCAAGTTCCCTGGCAGGAACTGGTTCCCTTTGGGATTTTGGCTGGGGGATGGGCGGGGGAGATGGCGCTGGCGCCTTTGTTCCCCGCCAAGCTGAGCTCTGCCGTCCGGGGACTCAGCAGCTCTCCCTCCCTTTGTCCTCCAGCCTTCCCGCTTTCCGAGCAGAGCTGTTAACTTATGACCTCCCAGACGCTAAGTCGCGCTTGCTGTCGGAACACAGTCCGTCCGGCCCCTCCGCTTTTGCCAGCCAGACTCGGGGGCTCTGCTTGGCCGGCGAGCCGCCCCTCCGCCCCGGCTCCCTCCCGCCAGTCCGTGGAGCGCGCACCGCCTCGCCGCCCTTCCTACCCTCTTCCGTGGGCCTCTAGTCTGCGCTTGACTCTGGAGACTCCCTTCTGCTAATCCTCTGGCGGTTTTCTGGGTTCTTTAGGCAGGTGTAGGTGGAATCTAAGTGATCGGCAGGACGCGCTGTGAGCCCCACGTCCTCCTACGCCGCCATCTTCCGGAACCCCCTTATCTCAATACATTTAAACACTTTAAGCTCTCTACCACTTTTATTTTCTTGAAAAAAAGTCTCTCCTGAAGACTTTGGGTCTACACTAGTCTGTACTGCCTGTTCTTTAGGCTGGATGCACAGCTGACATCTTACATTTCCCTTCACCATTATCCTGGGATTCCCCTTTAGGTCTCTATTCTCTGGGATTTCTTTTCCTTTGATTATGTTTATTACTCATTCTTGTTTTGCCCTGTCATTTCAATGGAACACATTTTCCAGTAGTTTCCTGAAGAAAGGTATGCAAAATTAAAAATTTTTGAAATGTTGATGATCTAATCATGTATTATTAATTAATTAATTCCAATTCCAGCATAGTTAACATACAGTGTCATATTAGTTTCAGGTGTACAATCTAGTGATTCAACAATTCTATACATTACCCAGTGCTTATCATGATAAGTGTACTCTTTTTTTTTTTTAAATTTTTTTTAACGTTTTATTTATTTTTGAGACAGAGACAGAGCATGAACGGGGGAGGGGCAGAGAGAGAGGGAGACACAGAATCGGAAGCAGGCTCCAGGCTCTGAGCCATCAGCCCAGAGCCCGACGCGGGGCTCCAACTCACGGACCGTGAGATCGTGACCTGAGCTGAAGTTGGCCGCTTAACCAACTGAGCCACACAGGCGCCCCGTGATAAGCGCACTCTTAATCCCCTCACCTATTTTACTCATCCTCCCACCCGCCCACCCATGGTAACCATCTGTTTAACAGTCTGTTTTTGGTTTATGTTTTTCTTAATTGTTTGTTTTGTTTCTTAAATCCCACACATGAGTGAAATCATGTGGTATTTGTCTTTCTCTGACTTATGTCACTTGGTATTATACTCTCTAGACCCATCCATGTTGGTGCAAATGGTAAGATTTCATTCTCTTTTATGGCTGAGTAATATTCCATTGTATATATATACTACATCTTTATCTTTTCAGCTGTTGATGGACACTTGAGCTGCTTCCATGGTTTGGCTATTGTAATAATGCTGCAATAAGCATAGGGGTGTATATAACCCTTTGAATTAATGTTTTCATATTCTTTTGGTAAATACCAAGTAATGGAATTACTGGATCATGTGGTAGTTCTATATCTATCTATCTATCTATCTATCTATCATCTATCTATTGAGAAAGGGAGAAAGAGAGAGAGGAGAACCAGTGGGGGAGGGTCCTAGAGAGAGGGAGACAGACAATCCCAAGCAGGCTCTGTGCTAAGCCTGAGGTGGGGCTTAAACCCATGAACTGTGAGATCATGACCTGAGCGAAAACCAAGAGTTGGATGCTTAACTGACTGACCCACCCAGGTGCCCTGGTAGTTCTCTTTTTAATGTTTTGAGGAGCCTCCATACTGTTTTCCACAAGTTTGCATTTCCACCAGCAGTGCTCAAGGGTTTCTTTTCCTCCACATCCTCACCAACACCTGTTGTATCTTATTTTTTGATTTTACCCATCCTGACAGGTGTGAGGTATGGGTATACAATTTTAGATTAGAAAATTTTTTACCTCATTATTTTAAAGTCATTGTTTCATTATCTTTTGGATTCCACAACCTGCTGTTGAGAAGGCACTACCATACTGCTTCATGATGCTATGTATAAAAACTGTTTTTCCCCATCTTGTCTTGTTCCAGAATTTTCATGATGATATATATCTAAATATATGCTTATTTTTATCCCTTGTATTAGAGACATTCAATGTAGAAAAGCATGGCTTTTAATTGTGAGGAATTTTTTTGAATTACGTCTTTGATTTCCTCTCCTGTTTTCTCCCTCGTCTTTCTGGAATTCTAATTATTTGAAAACTCAACATACTGGATCGATATGCCAATTTTCATTTATTTTCCCTCTTATTTTCCACCTCTATTTTATTTCTCCCTTTTTGTAACATTTTCTCAAAATTATTTTCTATCTCTTTGTTGAATTTTTCATTTCTATTATCATACTTTTAATTTCTAAGAGTTCTTTTTTTTTTTGCTTTTTGAATGTTCCTCTTAAAAACTAATGTACCTGTCTTGTTTTATGGATGTAATGTATCCTTTTATCTTTCTGATGATTAATTTTAAGGTTTTTTTGGAAGTTTTCTTCTTCCTCATAGCTCTCAACTTGCTTTTATGTTTGCTTTATTGTAGTCTCTGATTTTCATACAGGTTCATTCTTCAAATGTCTGGTGATTCGTGACTGTTTGATTATATTTAAGCGTGGGTCATTAGAGCAGATTAGAAGCTTTATTTGAGCTTGTCTCCTGTGGTCTTCACTACAGGGAGATCTGGTTGGACTATTTCCTTGGGAAGTCTGTTCTTTTAGACTAGTCAGATTTCGTGTGTGTGTGTGTGTGTGTGTGTGTGTGTGTGTATGTGTGTATTTGTGTTTGTGTATGTGCCTGGCTGTTGGCATTCTGGTAACCAAAGAGGGGAAGAAATCTAGGGGTCTTAATGTCAGTATGTATATACTAATTTAATTTCCCTTACGTCACTACAGTGGCTTTTTCTTCAAATGGGCATGGTATTCTCAAATAGAGAATAAAACTTTAGTCCTCTGCCGGGGCTGGAGAAGGGGAGTCACCTAGTTGCATTCAGTAAAGGAGAGATATCCTGGGTGTCATCTTATTTGCCATTAAATGGATTTGCAATGTCATTTCACTTTTATATCACATTCACCCTTATATGCAAAGGTACTGGCACTTTTGCTTTCGGGGCCTATTGAGGATTTGTGCTATAAATTGTTCTTTGTTTTTTTCTTATGGCTTAGATTTCAGCTTTCTTGGAGGCTGTAAAGCCAGATAACTCAAATTTACTTGCTTTTCTGACTTTCAGTTCATATAAAATATTATCTTTTTCCCCTTTGTTCTTTTGAGTTTGTACCTTAAAATTATCCTTTATTGTGATTTTTAGAGAACTTAAGAGAAAGAGTTAAATACATGTGTTCAGTCTACCATCTTTAGCTGAAAGTGGAGAAATTCCTTGAATTTACCTATTTTCTTATGTAGAGAGCGCTTAACACATTTTGAACGTTTTTTTCCTGCTTCTCCCCCACCATATTTTATACATATTTTCACCTAGAAAAACACAGTTTTCTTGAAAAAAATAGTATAGCATTTTTATTACCACCAACACCTACCATATATTTTCTACTGTATGGCTTCAATGTGCTCAGACACTTTAGAAAGGCAAATTCAAAAAAATATTCTGTATGTTTTTCTTCAGTAGTGATTGTTGGTTTTAATAAAGCTATAATTATAGTTAAAAGAATGACAGTTAATTCCCTATTACTCAAGGACTCATTGCCCAATTGGGGATTATTTAAATTCCTTGATTTCTATTTCCTTTCTTTATTGCTGCTTTGCTTCTGAACCTTTCAGTTCTTATTGAGATCTTCCTCCATTAAATTAAAAAAAAGTTAGGAAATACAATAAAGTTGTCCAATTACCATCTTTGGTTCAGTTCAACAAACATTTCTTAAATGTTTATAGTATTGTGCTAGGCACTGGGGATATAAAAATAAGGCATGGTCTCTACCTAGCCTAGCTCCTTACTAATAGTTTGATATTGATAAAGGTGAAAATAACATGAACGAGAATTAGTTTTTGATTATTCATGTATTTCATTTGTTCTGTTCTCCCCATGATTTAAAAATTGTAATTCCAGGAGTGCCTGGGTCGCTCAGTTGGTTAAGCGTCCGACTTTGGCTCAGGTCATGATCTTGTGGTTTGTGAGTTCGAGCCCTGGGTTGGGCTCTGTGCTGATAGCTCAGAGTCTAGAGCCTGCTTCGGATTCTGTGTCTCCCCCTCTCTCTGCCCCTCCCATGCTCATGCTCTGTCTCTCTCTGTCTCTCAATAATAAATACATGTTAAAAACGTTTTTTTAAATTGAAATTCTTTTATTTTATCGTTTTTATTTTTATTTTATTTTAGAGAGAGAGAATGCATGACCATGGGAGGGGCAGAGAGAGAGAAAGAGAGAGAGGGAGAGAGAGCCCAATGTGGGGCTCGAACCCATGAACCATGAGATCATGAACTGAGCAGAAACCAAGAGTCAGATGCTCAACCAACTGAGCCACCCAGGCACCCCTCCCCCTTGTTTAATCTTTTGACATTTTAAGCAATGCCAAAACATAAGAGGAAACATTCATTACTGCTTACCTGCAAACATTTTCCCCATTTGATTAACTAGTGGTTGAAATCCACTATTAATATTCATGGCTTTCATTTAATAAGGTCTGAAGCCCATTAAAACATAAAAAACAAATTGTCCAGTTCACATCTCAATACTCTCTGATTCTTCCCTGTCAGTGTGTTTGGCAGGCTTGAAAATGGAGAAAACATGAGGCTCTAGGTCATCTCTAGGGGACATTAAGGTATATAGTGGAGGGAATTAAGGGAGAACAGTATACCTGGAAAGGAAGGCTGGTAGTGACAAAAGTAGATCACCAGTTTCTGTGTTCTTATTTACTTCTAGATTTTTCAAAAAAATGTGTTGTCTATTTTGTTTTATTTAATTCTAGGTAATTAACAATACTTGAAGAGTCTATGTAGCAATTCTCAACTAACTAGCATATTTGATTGACCAGAACGTCTTTGTTGCCAACTATTCTGGACCATTGAGCTTATATGATGGATCATTAGTCCTGGAGGGAACAGAACACGTGTGTCTCTTTTGTCTTCTATCCCTTCTCAGCACCAACACCTGTCCTCTCAGCAGGAGTGGTAGGGCCGCAGGTAAGGTTGTTGATTGACTGAAGATTTTCTGCCATCCTGCTTCATTCCATCTGGTATATTTCCTCTTGGTGGGGATGTTTTTGAGGCTATCTTTCCCTACTGAGCCCTCAAATTTGCTCTCTTCCCCATTCCAGCTTTTTGGCCAGGACCTTATTACCTCTTGCAGTTGCAATTGATCCCTAGAAGCAGAAAATAGCTTCAGTTAATGGTTCACAGATTGCTGGGTAGTCAGACCTTGAAACCGGCATTTACTAACATTGTTGGGAACCTGGATGTCAAAAGGGCTGGGGAGGCTTCTAAGTGCTGTGTTTAGGACAGTGAAGAGATTATAGTGCCCTCACCTTTGCAGAGAAGCAGAATCCTTGCAAATTGCCAGGATTTGATCTTTTAGGGTAGGTTTGTTGAGGGGTGATGCAGAGAGGTTTGGACAAGATGCCATTTCAAATAACCATTCTTCCTCTTACCCATTAAAAAAAAAACATTGGACCCGAGTGATTAGTGCTCAGCCTCTACTTGGATTCACTTCAAGCTTCAGTGTTCATCAACTGTGGTTTTGGGGAAAGTTACTTAACATTTGTACCTCAGTTCTCTCATTTGCAAAATAGGGAAAAAGTATTATCTGTTTCATAAGGTCATCGGGCAGGGATTAAATGAGTTAATATGAGTTAAACACCTAGAATATGTGTGCAATGGATGTTAGGCACCATCATTATTATTATCCAGATGATCAGATCAAAGGTGTCTGAGAGGATCCAGGGGATTTGGAGGACCCCTGACCTGTAAGTCCCTCTAAATTGCTTCCCGCTAGGAAGAAAATAATCATCTGCTCTATGTAAACCCTCATTGTCACTAGCTCACTAATTAGGTTTCCAACTTATCATAGCCCAGAGGGTGACAGACAAAATTGGAGTGTGGCAGAAAGGAGTTGTACCTAAAAATAACAAGAAATTTGCTAAAATGTATTGTTGCTATGGAGGCAAGAGTGTGCACAGAAGCAGCACAGTCACGGTGACAGATGACCTCTGCCCACGGGCAGACCATTCAACCTCTCTGACACTCTGGTTCCTTGCCTGTAAAATGAGGGTAAGAATGATCTGCCTCACACAGCATTTTGAGGGTTAATTATACACAAACGTATGTGTGTGTGTGCACACGAGTGCGCACACACACACATACACATACTAACAGCTAGTATTTATTGAACACTTAGTGCAGTGCCTGGCATATAATAAGCATTCAAGAAATCTTAGCTGTTTTTCTTGTGTTGTGTTATGAATAGTGCAAGTCTTTCTCCCTGAGTCAGTCTTGTCTAATAATAGTAATCTCTTGTAAGAAGGTTCAGTGTATGTGTACTCCTGAAACCGTGAGAATTCAGGGAACAAATAAGACAAAGCCATGAAGAATGCACCAGAATTATGTGACTGTGACCCCTGAGGATAAGCAGGCATGGATGGTCTTGTCTGGAAAATTAACCTAGTAGAATGGCCCCTTTGACAAAGTGGGATTTATCTAGCTATTGAGTTGAGGGCAATCCTGACCACCTGGGAAGAGTATAACAAAAGAAATAGCCCCTGATGTTTTGTTTTCCAGAGATCTATTTCCTTTGGACAATTGAGTTATCTCTAATGAACATTTTTTTCTGGCCTTATCTCACCCTATCAACCATTCCCTGAGTGTGAAAAATTCTTCTCTTGTATTTCTTCACACCATTCTTTCCAGGATTTCTTCTGTCTAATGGCTTCTTCTCAGTCTTCACTGTGGGTTGCTCATCCTTTGCTCATCTCTCAAATGTTAATCCTCAAAGATCTACTCTCACCCCTCTTCTCTTCTCCACTTATACATTTGTGGCAGAGAGAGATAGTTGTTTACTTCTATACCCAACTCTCCTTTGTTCTTAGTGACAGAACCTCAATTTTATTTTTTTATTTTATTAAAATTTTTTTGATATTTATTTATTTGAGAGAGAGAGAGAGAGAGAGAGAGAGAGCCTGAGTGGGGGAGGAGCAGAGAGAAGGGGAGACACAGAATCTGAAGCAGGCTCCAGGATCGGAGCTGTCAAAACAGAGTCCAGCTTGGGGCTCGAACTCATGAACTGTGAGATCATGACCTGAGCTGAAGTCTGACGCTTAACCAACTGAGCCACCTAGGCACCCCCAAACCTCAATTTTAGATGGGCACCTGCCTACTTGGGATAAAGCCAGCATTTCTCAACCTCCCTTGCAGCCATGTGATGAAGAAAAGATTGTTTTGTGTGGTGTTTCAAGGAAGAGGAATTTTTTCTCCCTACTGCCTGTCATGCTCCTTCTGATCTGCAGTGAGGATGTGATGGTGGATCTCTAGCAGCCCTCTTGGACCATGAGGTGGTCTTGAGGATGGAAGCCATGTTCTATGGTGGTGGGGCAGAAGGACAAGGCCCTATTGTGTTGCTGCTTTATCAGCCCTAGATCACCTACTTCCAGAGTTGTTTTATATGAGACAGTGATATTCCTATCTTGTTTAGGCTTTGCTAATTTAGGCTTTCCCGATATGCTTGGCACAGGTGAACTTCAAGTAACATATAGGCATGAACAATGAAGTGAATAGAGAAGAGGATGGTGGACTGAAAAGTAGAGGCCATATTTTGTTTGGTGGGTACCTTCTAAGCTCTAAGATTCTTATACAGCTGTAGGGATGTGATATAGGATTTTTGTTATTGACTGAGATGGAACTTTCTGCCAGATTAGGGTCTTAAAGTTAAATCCTAGTTGGCATGAAGAAATGAGATGTTTCTCTCACACATGAGTTAGTGGAGTAGGATTCATCTTGATACAAACATAGATGATCTTTTGTATAAGACATTCTTTAACCTCTGTTTTTCCCTTCTTAATATATAGAGGACCCGTTTTCCTGTCAATAAATGCTCATATATATCATGACTTTTAATGAGCACATCATAGTATGTTTTCCGGTGTGCTGTAATATATTTAACCAATCTTTTTTCTTTAACCATCTTTGCCAGTCAGTACTTCGGGTGGTGTATTGAACTCTGGTGCTTGCTGTCACTTGTGCATACATTAGGTAACTTGTCCCTGAACTTGGTTCCTCCTGGTGCCTTTCAGTCTAATTTGGTGACTTTTCTATGATCCTTGACGAGACTATGGTAGGCATTCTCTTGACCCTTATTTAAGCTCTGCTGGTCCCATGCTGGTGCAGGCCCTCTGAGAGGTCCCCACCCTCTTTGTGGTACGAGGTATTAACAGTGATGCATGTTCCCATCTTTTCCACCTTTCAACGCCCAACTAGTGCCATCATGTGCTCTCAGTCTTCTCTGACTCACTCTGCCAAATGAAGTCATTTCTCCCTCTTGAGAACAGTCAGCCACTTACCTTACACAGTGTGACCTCATCATTTCCTATCCATTTCTTTGGGTTCATAGCTCCACTTGGTGCCTTTCCCTAGGTCTCGAGTTACTTAATAAAAGGATTGATATTTGACTCACCTCCCAACCCTAAAGATCATGGTATATTTTTCACAGCCAAGGCTCAAGAGATGTTGGTAGGGTAAAGGGCATTTCTGTTGATTTTCCTCATAATTTATTGGTCTTAGTACACTTGAATCTCAGTATCATTTAGAGGCTTGTCATTGTAGTAAAATCTCAAGGCTCTCGAGTTAAATTTTGAGTGTCTGAAAATACACCAACCACGCTGCAAAAGCAGGTGGCAGCAAGGCAGAGTTTTATAAACAGCCTAGCTGGATTGTCCTATGTTATTTTGACCCTTCAGGAGATGTGATTAAGGTGGGAGGAGTGGCTTTCCCACCACTGCAACAACTGGAGACTGTCTCAGGTTGCTCCTGGCTTGACTTTGCAAATCTGTGGAGATCTTTAGCCCTAAAATATTCAATAAAAAATGTAATGTCTTAAAATGATCAGGCAGCCAGACTGACCCAGGTCAATTCCTTTCAGCTGGCGGACACACTAGGAATCTAGGGCACTGAGTTCAGATGAGGTTCCGTTCACTGCCATGTGGTGATTCAAAGGGATAGAGAGAAATGGATTGCTTCTTTGCAGGGCGGGGATGTCTAGAAAGCTTAATGAGGCCAGATCTGGGCTTTGCAGTCTGCTGATGGGAGGCCTGGTGTGACAGGCAGTTAATGTTTAAGGACAATGAACTGTCTTGCTGTGTGATTACTGCAAGACGGTCTTTTATGCTCTCATTGATGAGTCATCCTCTCTGGGCAATCAATTTTTAGCTTGCTGTACATGCTCTGCTTTCCCTATGAATAAGTTTATTTATAATCTTCAAATCCTCTATTCCTGCTTGGTCTCTAGTTTTGAACTTTGGCTGGGCACTCGCTGGGAAACTCCAGGCTGTTCAGGTTCGGGATATGTATTTCAAAGTCAAATTGTCTAGACATCTGTTACAGAAGTTGGTGCAGCTTTGCTGAGCACGTCACTTGGGAGATGAATTTCTTTATGGCTGGCCTGGCATCATTAATTTTAGTAAAAAGTTTTTTTTTGCATTGTAGTTTTATACACTAATAGTCTGGAAGTACTCTGCATTACTAATCCCAGAGGCCCAGGGAAATGAAAGCCTCTGACAGAGTCTATGACAGGAAAACATCACCAGCTCCAACACCCGATTACTCACTGAAGTTTCCAATGAATCTGCCAATGCCTGAGCCATCTTCTCCACCTAGACTCCCCCCCCCGCCCCCCACTTAATATGAGAATGTGAATATGCCAGTAATGCTGAAGAGTATAACAACAGCAATAACAACAACAATGATGATGATGAGGAGGATAATGGGGACGGCCACCATTTAGTCAAGCATCAGGTGTCCCTGGGCATTGATTGGGCTAGGTACTCTGTGTAAATCAGTGGTTCCCACCCCTGACTGCATATGAGAATCACCTGGGGAGTTAGGAACATGAAAATGTATTGGGGTCTCACCCATATCAATTAAATTGGAATTTTCTTTTCCCGTCTTATTCCCAGAGCTCCCTTTACAAACTCTCTTTAAAAATTAACATTAACTTCCCACAGTTATTAAAGCAATATATAATCCTTATAGGAAATTTAGATAATTAAAAAAATAAAAATTAAGATAATCTATGATCCCACTACTCAGAAATCCTCTGTTAACATTTTTAAATAACTTCACTGAGGTATAGATGACATGCAATAAGCTACATGTTTGAAGTGTACAAATTGAAGTTTTGATGCTTTATTAACATTTAGATATGTTTCCTTCCTTTTTTCCTCCCTCTCTCCCTTTTCCTCCCTCCCTCTCTTCCTCCCACCCCATAAGTTGTACACATTTTTGTATGCCGTTCTTTTTTCATGAACATTTATCATGAGAATTTTCCTGTGTTATTTTATTTTCTTCAATAGATGAATTTAATGGCTGCACAATTTTCTGCCCATATGGTTCCCTTATAATTAATATTCCTTTATTGTTGGGTAGTTGCACCATTTTTACTATTAGAAATGAAGATGTAATAAACTGTTATAAACTATCTTCACTGGATTAGACTATTGTAGTATAGGACTTGGGTCAGGTTAAAAAAAATCTTTGTGCCTCAGTTTTCTCATCTGCAAATGGGGTTAATGTTAATACCTATCATAGAAGGATGTCATGATGAGTAAATAAAATGTTGCTTTAGCACAGCACTCTGTACTTTATATGTGCTCAATTTATATTAGCTGTTGTCATTACCATTATTGGCAATTAGACATATATGTGTATCCACTTTCTCCCACATTAAAATGGAACCTCTCTGAACACTAAAAGCATATGTTATGCTTCTTGTCTCCTTTGGAAGTGACCCCACAATAGGAAGCACATGACAGAGTCCATATACATTTTTAAATAAAGTTACTGAATCAATCCATCAGTCAGTCAGCCAAGTCAATCTTTTAAAATGGGTTTTCTTCTTCTTTTTTTAATGTTTGTTTATTTCTGAGAGAGGGAGAGAGAGAGAGAAACAGAGTGTGAGCAGGGGAGGGGCAGAGAGAGAGGGAGACACAGAATTCAAAGCAGATTCCAGGCTCTGAGCTGTCAGCACAGAGCCTGATAATGTGGTGCTCAAACTCACAAACTGTGAGATCATGACCTGAACCAAAGTTGGACTCTTAACTGAGCCACGCAGGTGCCTCTTAACATGAGTTTTCAACATCCATAGGTTCTCACAGCTCCCCTCTAGCCTGAAAAATTGACATGGGACCTACTCACCTTTGCTATGTGCCTCTTCTGCTATACATTCTGGCTTATAGGGGGTCCAAAGTCACAGGTGACCTGCAGCAACAGTGCTCAGGAGGAATCAGTGACCTCTCTTAGCAAGGAGCTCAGTTAGTTGCCCTAGAAGGGACTCAGGAGGCTGGAGATAGCAAGAGAAAAAAAGGCAGAATAGATGCAGGAAGTTAGGGCAAGGGAAGAGCTGAAATAATGTTAGACATCCAGTCTGGTAGGTGTGGGAGGGAAGTTGTATTGGTAGTGTGGGGCTGGTTGGGGGAGGATGCTGGATGCCTGTGTTCCCCTCTTCAGGTGTCTAACCTGTGTAAGTTAAAGTTTCCTGTGGTTCCACAATATTGCATGTCTCAGGATCTGCTGATGGGTGGAAGGGAGCCATGAGCAGCAGCTCCCATTTGCCCCTGCATTTGGTTGGGGTTTATAGCCAGATGGGTTTGGAGGTGGAGCCTGAGGTGACAGATGTTACCTCTCCAGCACTTTGGTCTCTTCATCTTTATGGCAGGACAATAAATTTGACTGCTAATTAGCGTTTGTTCTCTATTTTTCCTTCCTCCTTTGAAGCAGGTTCCTAGGCCCTTAGTGAGTCTTGGAACCAGGGATTCAGAAATTTTTGGCTGTGTGAAAAACAGAAGCTGCTGGAAGTCAGTGTCTCTTTCTTCTTTTGGAATAGCTAACCTGAAAAACAAGATCATACCTGGTGTTCTCAACAGTGAAGAGAGAGAAGAGGGAGAAATTTCCAGAAATTGGAACGTTTCACCTTCATCATGAAGCCATGCCTGGCTTCACAACAGCACTCTGGAAAGTTGCAGTGGAGATGCCACATAGCAATCTTGTCAAGGTGGGACTCTAGGCCCCAGGATGCGTCAGTAGGGATGCTTGGGCCCCACACGTGGCATGGAAGCAGAGGGCCTTTGTATCTCAAGGGACCACATGGGCTTGATCAATGAAGACAGCACTGAGAGCCATGATGGGCTTGATGTTAGTCTCTGCCTCTGTTTGCCAACTACCACATAACTGCCAGTGATGTCAGATCGAATTTACCTCTGGCCTGGCAAGATGGAGATCTGTACTTGGGAATTAAACTAATATACTGAATTAAAGAAATGTATATTTTTTTGCAAGTTCAAGTGTTCATGTCCATTGAGATTTCATTCTCTCTGCATCTCAGAATTGAAGATGGCATTTCCCCTTGTTCCAAGCAGGAGTTGCAGCCAGAATCAGAGTGAAAGTTGAAGTGGCTGTAAGTTCCACGAGGGCAGGAATATATCCAGCACCTATACTGTAAGTCTTCAATACTTGTGTGTTGAATAAGTGATCAATGGGTAAATAAAAAAAATATATATATATAAATGGTTACTTTTGCTTGAAGTTTAGGAAGGAAAACTGGGAGATATGCTGGCTGCATTATGCATAGGAGGTGATGTCACTCTCTACTATGTGGCTTCTCTAAGTCCTCATGATTGCTCTCAGCTCATACACCCAACAAAGAGCCAGCACAGCAGATAGTACTAGAGGCCAGTGAATGTCCTCAGAGGTCCCTATAATAACAGGATGCCCTGACACTGCAGAGTCAGAGTCGGAAAGAGCAGACACATTCAATTCTATTTCTTTAGGCTCACTGACTTGTCATTAGGTCTATTGCCTAATTTCCTTTAGGCTGCTCCAGATTCTTTCTACATACATGATCTAGGAGATATACCTGCCTGATAAATGTCACCAGGTGGCAGAAAAGGTCAAGTCTCTTGTCCTGAGCCCATCAACAGTGACAGGCTTGTCTTGGACTCAGCCTCCTGTGGCTGGCACAGAAGCAGCCTTCTGTTTCCTACTGACCCCTCCCACTTGCCAAACCATGTGGTGCATAAAGCCCCGATTCAAACCATTTTCCCCATTAGCCCTACCTGTGCATGAATGCTTCATTGCATTCCAAATGTCAAACTCTAATGGAATAATAGGCTTTAACCTAGAGCAGACAGCAAGGCTGATCAGGTGTTAAAGAAGGATTATTAATGAAAATGAGAAAAACAGTATATTTAAGAGAGAGTGTCAAATGAAGAGAACAGTAGGCTGGGATAATGGTTTCCTGCTGCTTGTGGGAAGCAGCTCCAAAGGCACAGCGTCTGCTTTCATGACAGACATGGGGATGCTCTGGCTCAGGGAGTAATGAAGATTGTGCCTTTCATCACAGGAGGGCAGCAAATTTCCTGAACATTAGCTCCTTGCTTCTCACTGAGTCCCTGAGACAGATGTCACAGAGAGTGGGGAGAGACTCTGGCAGGAGGCTGCATTCTGGAACTACCAAGGATATGGGGTTAGAAGGCAGAGTGGAAAGTCAGGGTGATTCAAGTTGCTTTGGGACCAGAAAAGGCACAGAGCAGACTGAGGTCCATGAGAGCAAAGCTGAGCAGAAAAAGTCCCACTTAAATGCTGAAAGCATCAGGAAATGAGTTTTGTTTACCTGCCACACCTTCCAGGGGGATCCAAGGAGAGTGCATTTACCTTTCTGGTCCTAGTTTCACAGAGACAAGAGGAGCTATTCTGCTTCCCTCAGGTGGTGGTTGCAACCTGGTGATAGGTGGAAAGTGCTCTCAGATCGAAATGCAGATTTTACCCAATGAACATTTATTTAGCAATTTGTTTAGCAATTTTGCATCCATAATGTGGGAGACACTGTGTTATATGAAAAGATAATGTAAAAGAAAGATTTTGAATCTAAATGATTATAAGGTGAGGCAGGCCATGATAAATCCCCGAACTGCAATTTAAATCAAAAGTGATGAGACTTTAGAAGTAGAGGACCTCCTTTCTGGCTTGATACATAATGGAAAGTTGCCCATGGAAGGAAGTGGCAGGAAAACTAAGACTACAGCTTGGGCAGGTAATGTGGAGGTGGCATGCAGGTTCAGAGGATAGAGTGGAATGGAAAAGGCTTTATGATGTCAAAAGAGTGGAAAGTAATGGGTTGTCTGGAATGAAGGGTGCATAGAGGGGAGAGTGAAAGATGAAGCTGAACTACAATGAAGCCATGACAGTGAGGGTGATGAAAGGCTGAGAAGTGGGAACTGTATTCATAGCTAATGGAAACTTTGTCAAGGAGTGTTCTAAGTAACTTGATTTTGTTGGACAGTAGAGTGTAGATTAGAGCAAAGAAATATGGGGACTCCCTCTTAGGAGGTTCCTGGAATAGTCTAGATGTGATCTATTATGAGCTGGATTAGGATGATGAAAAGGGAATGAAAAGAAAGGAAAAAAGGCAAGAAATGAGAAGAATGAAAAAAATCATCAGGCACCCATTAAGTATAAGGACTCAGGGAAAGATAAAAGTTAAGAAAAGGAAGGAGTGGGGCTGGGAATGAACCTGAAGAGCTAAGGTCAAATGGGCTCAGAAGGGCCTTTTGGGCCATCCTGAGGTTGCTGTTGAGTTTCATTTGGTAGGTGCATGGAACCCATGAGGTTTCAAGTGAAATGATGCCAGGATCTGATTTGTCTTTGAGGAAGATCTCTGTTTAGCCTGTAGTTCAGAAAGACTAGTGGCAGAGAGAACTGTCAGAAAATTTTACAATCTATTGTCTATACAAAAAATGATTGGCTATGATCAAAGGCAACAGAGGGGGAGTTATTTTCAGATTAGAATGTAGAGGAGAAGAGAGAGGAGTTAAAGGTGAGTCAGTTTTCTGCCTGTGGAAAATAGGTGGGTGGTGATGTCTATTACTGGAAACCAGGAAGACAGGCAAGGAATGATTTTGTGGAGAATAGTGATTAATGCAGCTTCAGAAATACTGAGTATGAAGTGATTTTAGGACTTTCAGGTGAAGATGTTCAAGAAGTAGCTGAAAATAAGGACCTAGAGCTCACTGGAGACACAAGGGATGAAAATAGAAATGTGAGTGAACAGCATGGATATATAAATAGAAGCAGATTTTACGGGATAAGAACAGGACCAAGGATGGGATCCTGGGTAACTTCAACTTTTAGAAGGCATTTCATAGTCTATACAGAGTTTTAACAGCCATTATATTTTTTGATCATTAAAACTCTGTGGGGCAAGTGGTGAAGGTTTCATTATAGGCTAGGAGTCTTGGCAAGACAAATGTATGAGGTTGGATAGATTCAGTGCTCTGATATTATAGTGATATACTAACCTACTTTGTGGAGGAATTTTTCCCATTTTTCTTCATCATCTCTTTATTCCTTATGGGTCTTTGGAGGAAACATTTTCATCCCTCCTCTTTGAGCTGTACTCTATTTGAATAGATTACTGGGAAAGAAATTTCTATTAGTAGACAAAGAGCCATGAAGTGGATAGGATATATGTGGCATAAATCAGGAATGCTTTTAGCTGCAGGTAACTAACAGGGTTTAAATAAATAGGGGCCTATTTTCTTATAGAATGAGAATTCTGGGCATAGGAAACTGAAGGTGTTGGATCAGCAGTTCAGCAGTGTTAGGTGGACTGTTTCTAACCCTCTTGGCCTGTACCTAATGGCTGTTAGATGATTTCTACATGCCAAGCATCATGTCTACCTTCATGCCTACCGCAGGGGAAAAAGGAGTATGCCATATATACTGACGCTTTTTATTAAGGAAAGCATAAGTGCTACAAGAAAACTTCATCTTAGTTCTTATTATCCAGAACTGTGTCATGTCTTCACTCCTAGCTGTCTAAATGTTTAGGAAAGTGAGTATTTAGCTTTCCAGAATCTATGATGGAGCCAGGCAAGGAAGAAGAGACTGGCAGTGGACATTTACTTGACCAACCCACAAGGTCTGCCACTCATATCACCTAATCATGCCATATGTCTCAATCACAGTATTTATTATTGTTGTCAAAAATGGTAACCATAAGAATAATAGAGCAATGGAAGTAATCCCTGGTCATGATACAGCATTGTTTGACTTTGAAAAAGTTTTTTCACATTTACAAAAATTTACATTCTCTCCTTACAGCAATTCTAGGAAGTTGGTATTCTCTGACAGATGAGGAAGTCAAGTCCAGGAGTGGCTGAGTTGACTTGCCAAAAGTGGTGAAGTTAGTTGGTAGCAGAGCTGGAATTCTGATTCTGAGTCCCATGACCTGCTTATATTACCAGGGTATAAATGAGTCATGACAAAGACCTCAAGTCTCCTGCCTCCCCAGCCCACAGTGCTTTCCATTGGACCATAAGACCCTTTGTCCAAATGCTAAGATAGTTATTATTCCAACTTCTGAGGCCTTGGCATATTTACAGATGAGTTAAAATTGGTGATCTGTCAGGATGTCCTCCAGGATTTCCCCTTTGTCATAGATGAGTAGTGATAGTAGGAGGTTGGTGAAACACTGTGCCAAGGTCCTTTTTCTTGTTGATGTCATAATTCTCCCTCCCACCTCCCCTTACAACTGGACAGATGCTGTTGATTGAGAGGCAAAAACAACTTTATTGATCATGAGAATGTAATAAGGCATTCAGGACACTTGATAAATAGGAGATATTCAGTTGTAGATAAATAACAACAAAACCACACATATAGCTGTGACCCAATTGTTGACCACTCGAGTGTCCTGATATTCTCCAGGTGGCCAGGATCACTCTGTTTATTAAATTTGCCTGCCAAACCCAGACCATGAGTAGTGGGACACCTCATGACTCTTTCCATATCTCTTGGAATTCCTGAGGAGGGACATACATTTTTCCATTGGCCTCTTGTTCTGGGTTTTCTTTGGCTTAATTATCTCAGTTTATGATTCACTTCACAAAAATGAATATGTATGTAGCAAACAGCATGTAATCATATTATGAATTATATCACTTTGTGCTGGTTATTGCTCTAATTCATTCATTTTCTCAAAATATTGGCCACACAAGGCACATATGTTTTGGGCTTTATCCAAAGTTTGGTGCCCTGCAGGAAATGGCCAGGGTTGGGATAGGCTGAGGCCAGGCCTGCATGACCCAGAGAATGAGCACCTCCTGAAGTTTTGTACCCTAGGTGCCTCCCTTACCTTACCCTAGTCTGGCTCTACCCTAGTCTGACTCTGCAGATGACATCCTATCACAGAAAAGCAAACAACTTAAGACTGAGTAGTAAACATTTGTATTCTTTAAATTTCCAAGTGGTTCTCATTTCCAAAGCAGTTATTGACCATCTCCTGTGCAGAGGCTGGCTTCCTTCCTCTTGCTTCTTCTCTCTCTGTGGCTCATTTCTTATTATGCCTTAAAATATTCCCCTAGTTTTCTTCTCTTAATTCCCTTTAGCTCATCTAGGCCATTCCCTCAGGGACTTGATCCTTCATTTGTGAGAGGCCATCAAAATGTTTGGCTAAACAAAGACCTTGTTCCACCTAAGAAGAGTTCTAGCGTAGTCTGATAAGTGCAGACTGTCAGTCCACAGAGCAATGGCAATGTATCTGGACCATGTCCTTGAAGATGATAAAACCTTGGAGTCATCTGACCATACTCTGAAGGGCCTCTCACTGGGAAGTAGTGTGGTGAGGAGGATAGAGTCCTGACCTTGGAGCTGGCTAGCCTGGGTTCATGGAGCTGAGTGCATGCTTGCAACATGTACCATATGTGAATTTGGGCCAGTGTCTTAACTGACTTGAGTCTTAGTTTACTCATCTGCAAAATGGCATTGAGATTATACGAGATAATATCTATGTGGTTATTTTTTTAAGCTATCCAGTGCTTGAAAATGCTATTATTTTTATAACAAAATTAAGACGGGCTCAGAAACACTTGTTAAAGCAAATTTCTTACTGTCTAGGCACTGCTTGTGTGGCTGAGGTGGTATGATGACCCGGGCTGAGGTGAGGTATCTGAGCTGTGCTGGGCAGGAAAGCCCACCTCCAGAAGCGAAGGGTGCCATGTTTTCTATTGAACAGCCCCCTGTGGGAAGTCTTCCCTCACAGAGCTCCCCTCTCTGGAGTATCAATTACAAAGGGGCTTAAGTGGCAAGTCCAATTAATGACTAATTGCCAAAAGTGCAAAAAAGAACTTCAACCAGACTCCTAATGATACTTAAGAGACCATTTGGTGCGCATATGAGGCAGTAGAGCAGCCTGAGGAAAACACAAAAACTTCTTATCTCTTGGGGGTCTCTCATTCAGAGGCATTTTGAAGGCATTCCTTGATTGGGAGTCTGTTGAGACATAGCTGCAGAAATAGTGCTTAGAGCTCCCTCTGTTTGTGCCTTGTGTATGGATTTCATTTTTAGTGTCAACCAAAGGAAAGGGTGGAATTTTATGCAGTATTTAGTGCAAGTTCAGTGCTGGGAAAATGGTTGATACTTGACTCTGTTATTTTCCTTTTATTTATGAGCAGGTACCAATCTACTTTAACACAGATGCTTTGCCTGTCGTGGCCTGTCTTCCTTACTGGTTGGTTGAAAACATGGGAAATTCTAGTTAAAAATTTCTCTTCCTGGTATTTCCAATCTGAAGAGTGTCTTAGAGGAAATTAATCCTAATGAATGAAACAAATACATTTACTGGGAGTTAGGGTGGGGACATGGCTTCTTCATCACTGGTTCTCATCGCATTTTCCTCAGAGATGTGCAGGACAGTCTCAGTGAGCAGTGGCTTTCTGAAATGAGAAAGATACTTTTTTTTTTTTTTTTTTTGTTCTGGTTTTACTTCATAAGCTTCTAATTAGAAATGACTGGGAATATTGTTTCTGGAATAATAAAAATGGCACATCTGATTTCATAGCAAATGGGAGAAAAGTGAAACTAACAGAAAACCCGAAGAAAGGGAGACTTGAAATAGTTGACATTCTACTTGTTTTAATTGAATTGAGGCACCTGGGTGGCTCAGTTGGTCGAGTGTCCCACTCTTGATTTTGGCTCTGGATCATGATCTCACGGTTTGTGACTTCGAGCCCCACGTCGGGCTCTGTGCTGACACTGCAAAGTCTGCTTGGGATTCTCTCTCTCCCTCTCTCTGCCCCTCCCCCGCTGTCTGTCTGTCTCTCTTTCTCTCAAAATAAATAAATAAACTTTAAATGTTTCTTAACAGTAATAATTTAAAATGAACTTATTTATTTTGTTTTTCTTAATGTAGAATAATTTCTTTTTCTCTGTCCTTTATGAAAAGCTATTAGTCTGGGATGCCTGGGTAGCTCAGTTGGTTAAGTGTCCGACTTCAGCTCAGGTCATGATCTCATAGTTCATGGGTTTGAGCCCCGCATCAGGCTGTATACTGACAGCTCAGAGTCTGGAGCCTGCTTCTGATTCTGTGTCTCCTTCCCCCTCTGCCCCTCTCCCACTCACACACACACTGTCTCTCTCTCTCTCTCTCTCAAAAAATAAATAAACATTAAATTTTTTTTTAAAGCCATTGTTTTGTTTATAAAAAATAGTACAGGTATTTGCTCTAAATATTCCCTGGTCCCAATGCAGTAAGAAGCACATTTCCATTTATGGTTCAGGGCTTAATAAGTGAGGCCAAATTCCTTTATCGTCCATGGGGATTGAAGTGTAAATTTTTTTTAAACCACAGTAGCAAAAGAGTCAAATGTATTTTCCATGGTCAGCCCTGCTTTATAATTAGGATGCTATACTTCAGTTACATTACATTTTCAATAAGTGGGACTGAATTTTAGAGAATTGGTACAATCTATCAGAAGGTGCTTGAAGCTGTGATTCAATAAAATGCCTGCATGTGGGGGAATTGAAAATGCTGCTAGAACCAAGTCCTGGTGACTTGAGAATATTACATCATGTTTTACTGTAAATGTTGATGTCAGTGTGTTACAATGTCTGTAATTCACTTTAAATATTTCAGCATAGATCAGGAACATTAAGAATGTGTGTGAATTAGTTTAAGGCACATAGAGGCAACTAGTTGACCTAATCAGAAGTTCTTGCCTCAGGAGTTTTCAGTTAGCAATTCATCAGAAAGGCCATACTCCAGACAAGGCTCCTGGGGTCTTCCTTTATATTTAGTTTTTGATCAGCATCATAGAAATTACGAACAAGTTTTTAACAGATGAAATTGGTGGCTTAGTACGATGGATTCTTGGAAAGGGATCACATTGGTGAAACTGCTATTATTCAAGAAGTATAGTTCAGTTAAATTATTTTGGAGATACTCTCATCTGTGTCCAATAAGGTATGAAAACCTAGCAAGCCCTCTAGCCTGTATCCTTAGAGATGTCTCATTACCTGATGCCTCTACTACAAGATTAGAAGTCTTTCTCTATAAGTGACCACATAGTAATTATTTTATGGTTTGCCTGTTGTTTGGTCTTTATTCCAGCTATTCACCTCTGCCTTTGTCCCATGAAAGCATCCATAGACAAAGGTAAAGGAAGGGACTTGGCTGTGTTCCAGTTGAATTCTATTTATAAAACTGCGTAGGGCTGCTTTTGGCTCAGGGATGGAAGTTTGTTTACTCCTGCTCTAGAATATTGTTTTACCTGCCTCAGGTGACTCTCTCAGGCCAAGCTGGATCTCTTAAAATGATGGAGTCCTGTGATGTCATTGAGTGGAAAGAGCAGATTGTATGTGTAATGTTGTGACTACTTGCTAATAAATATTAGTATGTGTGGTTAAATTCAAGTCACAGATTTGCTTCCATTATAGACTCATAGCAGGGAATTAGATAACCCTCATACATCTGAAAAATGTTAGTGGCTATGCTAATGTACCAACTTAATGGTTTATATACTGAATTGGGACCTGGCATAGGCTATGATCTTGAATACGTTGGGCAAGACCAGGATGCTTTTCCTCAGTGGTGGCCCCACTCTTGCAGTGATTCATGATTGTGCTGACACATGGTAGGTGCTCAGTGCAGATTTGTTGATTTAGTGAATAGATAGATTTTTGCTTGGCAATTTAGTTTGAGGTGGGCTATTTCTTGGGGCCCTGATGTGCTTAGCATTTAATTATCAGTGTGAGCATGGGAATTAGGTAGACATATGGATTAATCGTTGTGCCAATTTACAGTATTGACCTTAGAGATGTTAACTCATAAATTTAGCATCTGATATCTGGTTAAAGTCCTGCTTCATATCAGGTTGCATGGGTTGAGAAAATGAAACAAAAGATTATGAATTTTTCACACAAATTATTTTTATGCCCCACAATGCTTATTTTACATATTATGACTTGGAGATAGAATTTTAATTTTTGCAGTGAGCTAATCCTCATTGCAGATAACCCACTACAGATAACTGAGATAATCACTTGCTGACTGTAACTGGGAGAGTGGAGGTGACTTGCTCTTTTTTTTTCTTCGTCAACTTTTCTTCTAAGTGCCTTCCCTATGGCCTATCTCACTGCAATGTGAGTTTTCTTGTTTTAATATTTATCATTTGTAAATTAAGCAAATATTTTTTAAGCAACTTTTAAGTGCATAGCGCTGTTGTAGTTGCCCCGAAGGCACAAAGATGAAAAAGGCATAGTCTCCGATCTTAAGGTCAGATGGAGGGAAAGAGCAGAGCTTTTTTCCTTTGGAGAAAATCATGGAACACATCATTTAATCTGCACCTTTGAGGACAGGTAGGATTTTAGTGAATGGTAAGGGCTTGCTGGTAGAGAGAACTGGATGAATTGAGATTTAGAGGTGGGAAAATTCTGGGTGTGTTTGCATAAAGGGAAAGAGTCCAAGGTTAGGTCTTGAGTGGGTGTCATTTTCATGTATATCTTGGGTGTGTGGGGATTGTGAGGGATGATGACAAGGAAGTTTGGGCATATTTGGATCAGTACTGCTCCATGATGAGCTCTTTTGGAGGACAGAGGAAAATACCGTTGCCCTAAAGAAATGCTTGATAAGCAATGCAATTTGAGTTTTGACACCTGCTGGTCTGTTCCCAGAGGGCAGGAGACAGGGGTATGAATGATAGAGAGTGGTCACCTGGAGTGAAGAGAAAGCTGTAACACCAAAGGTGACCCCACTTCCAGGACTAAGGGTTAAGGTGAGAAAGCCTTCCAAGAGAATGAGTTGTGATGCTGGCAGAGTTGCTGAGACTTGGTCTTTGATTCCCCTGCGTCCCTCCTGCCTTTCACTAGCTGAGGCTGATGAGTGTAGCTAACTTTCTTGACAGAGTTTCTTGCTTTCATCTAGGGTTATTTTTATTTATTTATTTATTTTTATTATTAAAAAATTTTTTTTAACGTTTATTTATTTTCAAGACAGAGAGAGACAGAGCATGAATGGGGGAGGATCAGAGAGAGAGGGAGACACAGAATCTGAAACAGACTCCAGGCTCTGAGCTGTCAGCACAGAGCCTGACACGGGGCTCGAACTCATGGACTGCAAGATCATGACCTGAGCTGAAGTCGGATGCTTAACCGACTGAGCCATCCAGGTGCCCCTATTTTTATTATTTTTTAAAAATGGTTTTAAATTTATTTGAGAGAGAGTGTGTGAGTGAATGGGGGAGGGCACAGTGAGAGAGAGAGAGAGAGAGAGAGAGAGAGAGAAAGAGAATCTTAACATGACCAGTGGAGAGCCCGATGAGGGGTTCAATTCCACGACCATGAGCTGAAATCAAGAGTCAGACGCTTAACCGACTGAGTCACCAAGGTGCCCTTAGGGTTCTTTTTAAGATGCAGACTTCTCAAGTCCACTCTAAATCTACTGCAGAATTTGGGGTCCAGAGTATGAGGTCCAGGAATGTTCATTTAACAAGTTTGCCTGTTGATTCTTACGTAAAATATGAAAACTACTACTAGGCATAAGGGGTTATAAGGTGGAGAGTCTGTTGATATTTCTGGTCAGTTTCGCTAAATTCACTGATGACATTCCAGGCACTATTCTAGAAGCTGAGAATATAAAAAGAGCAAGACTTGCCTTAGGTTTTCAAGGAGCTTGTGGTTTCATGAAGAAGGTAGATGTGTGAATATATAACTGAAGTATGGTACTCAAATTATGTACAAGGAAAGGAAACATTAGAGAAGACAAGAATTTAAATCTGTGTGGGAGAGTCAGGGAAGACTTTCCAGAAATGATGATTCCTGAGAGGGGTGGGTTTTGAAAGATGAACAGGACTTTGTCAAGAGGACTAGGGAGAAGGATGCAGAAGCTTAAAAGTGATTGGTGCATCCAGAGAACTGATGGAGAAAAAACACCAGGGGCAGAATGGCTTTGTTGACTGACCCGCATTTTTAAGTAGGAGGAAATTATTTTATGACTGAAGAAACACATAAAGATAACGATGAACATCATACATGAATAGATATGAATTGGCACCAACACACCGATCGCACATGTTACAGACGCTTATTCAGGTGTTTCCATTTGTGGTCTGCACGCATGACTTGCGAAACCTGAGTATGGGGAGATGAAGGGAGTTTTACTAGTCTCTTTGAGATTTGCTATTTTTCCTTTACCTTTCTCCTCCCCCACCTTATCTCTTATCAGGAAACTCATCAATATAACCTAAGCAGGGAATCATGGTTTGGCCAGTTCTCATGACCTGCTCACACTCATCTGTCATCTCTTTGGTGCTTTTGGTGCCCACATTCGCCAGACAGATAAGTTTTCTTTTGGTTTTATTATAGCCTTGGTCACAAAGATCTGTAAAACAGAGACTCTTGTAATACTAGGAGACGAGCCAGGTGAGGTGGGCAGTGGTGGGTGAAGTAAGGCCTTCCATGCTGTGTTGAAGAGTCTGATTTTTTTTTTTTTTTGAAGAGTCTGATTTTTAATCTGTAGGCAAAAGGGAGCCAGTGAAGGGTTCTGGCTGCGGGGTGATGGATGCATTGGTGTTGAGTGTAGCATGGGCTCAGGAGTCAGACTGCTTGGCTTTGAATCTTGGCTTTCCCATTTACTATGGTGTGACCTAGCAAGTCACTTACCCATTCCGTTCCTTTGTAAAATAGTGATAATAATAATAGCTCTTTCCTTGTTCTTTTGTTGTGAAGAGTAAATATGATAATACACAGTACGAGCTCCAGTCCTGCCTAACTCGTGAGGCTCAGTAAATATTAGAATCAGCATACTTTACACACCCATGCATATTCTTCGATGGTGTATGTGTATATATACATGTATGTATACAATTTAAACCTTGGCATGATATGGCATTGGGGCAGGGCTCTGCTTTAAAACTCCTAAGGCTCAAAATAAGTGAATGGTCTGAACAAAGGGCAAAGCCAGGCCTATCACCAAAGCCCATTTGACTCCCAGTCCCCTGCCATTTCTACAATACCCCTGCTGCTTCAGCCACAAGATCTGCTCTCCTCAAAGCCAGCTCTAAATATTTTCCAATAATGACATGTCCTGGCATTCTTTTGGATGAACACATTAGTAGTCCCCAGGGATTATGTCAAAGCAAAGATTTCTTTTCAGCACGTGTAGGTAGGTATTCACCATTCAAAAGTTTTCAGGAGAGAGGAGGGGGTATATACATCAAGTATTCCCTGGACCCTGTCAAAATTACTTTGGGTTTGGAAGATTCTGTTAATGTTTCAAACCTCCTTTCCCTGAGGTGCTATTCTGGATGGTCAAGTGATGAGCAGGAGGTTTCAAAAGAAAGAATCATACATTTCAGGTTTGCTTTGCTGCTTAATGATGTTCAAAAGAAGCTATTGTGTGTGATTGGAGTATGAACCCACGGGCAGAGTGCGTTTTAATTTCCATTTAAAGTGGGGAGCAAGCCCATGGGGAGCCAGCCTGACCTCATTTAGCTGGCAAAAGGTAGGTATGTGCATAGCTAATAGTGAAAGTATCTTACATTTGTAAAGGGTTTTATGCTTTGAAAAGTTCTTTGACACACTTTATTATATTTTGATCCTTCCAATAGTTCCAAGAGGACACCAGAATTATTATTCCCTTTTTGGATACATGGAAAATGAGACTCAGAAAAATTAAGTGCTGTGCCCATGTTGCCTGTAAACCTGCAATTACATTGGCACAATTACAGCTCTAGAGATCATGTCTGGTGCTGTTTCTGTTACAGTGAAACTACCCATGAGATATGGTGGAATCCTCCTTCTAAGTCAAAATTAGATAACTATTATAGTGATATCACTTCTGACTGCACTGGATTCATGGTCAAGTCAGACAAAAACCACTCCATCTCTCTGGACCTTAAAATCCTCTTTTAAAGCATCTCAAAGGAGCCTACATTAACTCCATATGTTAACATTGTATGATTCTCTTAGTTGCTTATTTTCAATGGAACATTTTGTTACATGATTCCTTACCCAACTTCCAGGCAAAGTCAAGTGGACTTTCATTTGCTTCTCAGGAATGGCATGGCTATTTTGAATTTTGTAAACATGTCTAAAAACACTTAAATCTGCTATCTCTTATCCTAAGGATCATTGAAGAAAAATTAACTCAGCTAATGAGGTCCATCTTTTTCCTTAATAATATGAGTAAATTAAAGTATATATACTACCGAGTCATTAAAAATGCTTTCAAATTGTTTGGTAGAGATGCTTATAGGTATAAGGAAGGGAAGGGAAAATAAAATGGAAAGAAGAAAGAAGGAAAAAAAAAAACCTCAGACAGTTCTGGTACTGGTTATAAAATACAAAATTTACGTATTATAACAGAGAAAGATATCCACAAAGTGCAGAAGCAGACAGTATTAGAGTTGGCAGGCCTTTAGAATTCACAATTCCAGCCTCATCTCCTATGTATGCTCAGAGAGGTTAAATAACTTGTCCAAAGTTATATGGCAGGCCATGGCAGCGCCAGGACTGGGGAAAATTGGGAGCCAAGTTTGAATGTCTACTATGTCAAGGGCTTTACAAATATTATCTCCCAATATTATGAGTTGAATTGTCATCCCCCGCTCCCAATTCATATGTTGATGTCCTAACTCCCAGCACCTCAGAAAGTGGCCTTATTTGGATATAGGGTTTTCACAGAGGTAATCAAGTTCAAGTAAGGATTAGGATGGGTCCTGATCCAACATGGCTGGTTTCCTTGTAAAAGGGGGAAATCTGGACACAGACACAATGACATACAGAGAATACCATCTGAACATGAAGGTGGCCATACACAAGCCAAGGAGAAAGGCCCAGGAGACTTGTTTCCTTCCCAGCTCTCAAAAGGAACCCAGACTGCCAGTACCTTCATCTCAGACTTAGTCTCCAGAACTGTGGAACAATAAACTCCTGTTGTTTAAAAAAAAATTTTTTTAAATGTTTATTTTTAGAGAGAGTGAAGGCAGAGCATGAACAGGGGAGGGGCAGAGAGAGGGACACAGAGTCAGAAGCAGGCTCCAGGCTCAGAGCTGTCATCATAGAGCCCAACACAGGGCTCGAATTCACAAACCATGAGATCATGAGCTGAGCTGAAGTTGGATGCTCAACTGGCTGAGCCACTCAGGCACCCCTAAATTCCTGTTGTTAAAGCCACCCAGTTAGTGGTAGTTTGTTATTGGCAGTCCTAGCAAATGCCTGCACCCCGGGATCCTACTGGGCAGGTATTGTCTTCCCTGGCTTGCAGAGGAGGAGCCTAATGGTGTTAAACTGGGGAGCAGGTATGTCGAGGTCCACAGGTCTCCTGCTGTGTGATGTGGCTGTGCTGGGGAGGAAGAGTGTTATGAGGCAGAAGGCCCTCACTGCCTTTTCTCCTTGGCCTCACAGTATTTTGGTGGGAAACTTCCCATTTTTAAGACTTCAAAGCACGTAGTAACCATCCAGCTTTCTTTCCAGTTGAATTGTGTTTTTCTTTTTTCTTTTGAAAGAGAGGGTTTTTCCTCAAGTGTTTTCAACTGTGAGAATAGGTAGGCCCTAGGTATAGAGGAATCGTTAGCTGTGGCAGGTGGGGAATTTAAACACTTCAGCTTAAACACAAAGTGATTTCTGTCACTTTGAACCCAAATACCTACAGCTGCAACCAGCAATAGTCTAATCAGTCAAGTGTCGGGTCATGTTGTGCAGAAGCTTAAGCGGCAGCATTTCTTTTCAGGAAGCCCCCTGTGAATGGGCTGAACTGTGAGATTAGGAGGCCCACTGCAGCCATATTGAGCAGTGTTGAGAGCTGATTCAGCAGAGAAGATGCGTACCTGTGCCTAGGTGGTTTCACTTCCTTAGACAGAGTTCCAGAAAATGGTTTCCTTCAGTGGTGGTGCATACGCTCTGGTAGCTTGTTTTCCAAATTGGGGTAACTATGTGTAGAAAAATTGTTTTGTAGGAAAAGCATACTTGAGTACTCATAATTTTTTGGTGTGTTTTAAAATCCCTAAACTTCAGCTTCCTAGCTATGAAATGTGGTAAAATCTGCCTCATGGGGTTGGCTGAGGATGAAACGTTACGTGTCTTGGGAGGTTTTGGAAAGCAGAAAGCCCTATGCCCAGGTAAAGAGAAGTTTTTAACCAGACTGTAAATTTACACTGATAATCATTAAAATAGCTGTAGCATCCATTTATTCAGAAGTTATAATCAAGGTTCCTTTCTCCTAATTTTGGAGCCTGGAGTGAGAATATATGTGTATGGCATACCTTGACATTTGGGAGGAAAATGTGCGAAGTGAATTCAAGGTCTTGATGTTATTAACTGGTATGTCCCTCCTCTCACACTTGATAAATGACTTATAGTTCATGTGAAGGTTTTTACTGTGTTTGTTTTTGTGTTTCTGGCTTTACTGAGTCAGACCTTACTTGCGTTGGCCAGTCCAAGGTTTGGGGTTTCTTTTTCTTTTTTTTTGAGAGAGAGCACACATGTGTGAACTGGGGAGGGCAAAGGGAGAGAGAGGATCTTAAGTCTGTTCCATGCCCAGCACGGAGCCCTATATGGGGCTTGATATCACAACCATGAGAGCATGAACAGGGCCAAAATCAAGAGTCGGCAGCTCAACTGACTAAGCCATGCAGGTGTCCCCAAGGTTTGAGTTTTTAAAAAAAGTTAAGACGAGTAGCTATGTTTCATCTATAGTGCATACTCAACCATATAGCACAGTCCCCTACTATTGTCTCTTTCAGTCACCTGGATATGTTCACGGGAAAGAAAAGAGAAGGGTCATATAAGATTTTGGGAGGTGTGATGGTGGCAGAAGGTGCGTATGGAAGTGAGAAGTGTGGGACTCAGGTATAAAGAGGTGGTTGGGATTATGGCTCTGGAGGCAGATTTTCTGACTTTGAATCCCAGTTGCCTTTCTGTGCTTTGGTTGCCTTGTCCATAAAATAGGAATGAGAAAGCTCGATGATGAGATGGGTTCCCATGTAAACCACAGAGTTCAGGGCCCAGCACATGGCAGTGTTCAGTGCTGGCTGCTCTTAATGCTTCTCTGTGAAGACCTGTTTGTGTGCTCCACCCCCCCTCCTGTTAGACTGTGAGCTCCTTGAGTGGTCTCTAGGATGTCTTATTCATCTTTCTCTCTTTTAACATTAATGTTGTTGAATGAATGAGCCACAGGATCTATCAGAGTGTTGTTTGCCTCACCCTCTGTCAGCCTCAACTGACATCACCATCATCAAGGGTAAATGTGGAAGTAAGTTGAGTTCTTTGTGGTCAGAAAATGGCTTCATTTTTGAAACTATTTGGTTCTAAGTATAACAAGACATACAAATATAATGGATCATGGATAGTACCTCAGTGTTAGCAGCAGCAGTTTTAAAAGTTAAGGGTCAAAGGGGGCATCTGAGGTTTGTTGCTATTTAGAAGGTATAGCAAGTGTCTGCCTAGAACAAAGTGGCTGAATATAAAATTTGTCTTGAAGGAGCAATATCAAGGATAAGGTCATTCTTTTACAGATATTGAGTGGCTCATTTGTTATCACAGTCCTATGCTGTCCTGCCTGTACCTTTCTTTCTGGCCTCGAGTGGCCTTACTTTTGGCTCCCTCCCATATTTCCACTCCTCCTTGTCAGGGCTGTTGGTGCCATGCCAGTCCCCGTCCTAAGGGAGGGACCATTTGTCCTTGTATTTCCCAGCTTTCGCTCCTTCTTATCCCACATTGATCAAGACAAAGTAAGTACTCAATAAATGTTGGCCGAATTTAGTTTCTGTCTTCCTTCGTTCTGCCCTCTCTTTCCCCCAAAGCCAAATAAGCCAAATCCAGCTAGCTTTGAGGCTCATATAATTCAACACATCTTCTAGGGTTACAAATGAATGATTAGATCAGCTCACATGCTATGAGGAATGGTAAATAAGCATACACTTCAGTGGTTTTTATACCCACTGTGGATTTACATTTTCCCAGATCTCAGTTTTGAAGCTTTATTGATCTGTAACAGGAACCATGGGGCTATTATAAATCCAGTAGAATGCGGGGTCCTGCAAATAGATTCTGTGATGTGATCTTGTACGCTGTAAACATCAACACAGTCATGTGGAAGTTGGACTTGGAAGCTGAGGCCTAGGCTCTTTAGTGGGGACAGTCTCCTCCTCTGCTGTCACTATTGGGTCTACCAAGACATAGTGAAGCTCATGTTCTGTGGATTTGTGGGTCTGTTTCCTCTCTCCTTCCTTGTTCATATAGGATTTTATGAAAATGGTTTATTGAAGGTAGATTCTGGTTCTCCTTTAGAGATTATATTTTTTAATTACTGGTTTCAAGACTTGGAGTTTTGTAGAAAGATTCATAAAGTTAAAATATTGGCTGTGTGTGTGTGTGTGTATGTGTGTATGTGTGTGTTGGGGTGTATTGCCAGGAAGGGCCCAGGAGAGATTTAAAAGCAGCTGGGACATTTCTATGTTTAGGACAAACAAACAAATACCACTTGCCCTGGTATCTTAGAAGGGGTAGGTGGGAATTTTACACCTTTGGTTCTTTTCACTGGTAGGATATAGCCTGATCCTTTGGCATGCTATGTCTAGTGGATTATGATGTAGGCATTTACTTATTCTTTTTTGTGGCATCTATCCCTCAGAGGCAGAGCCATGCTAAACAGTACTTGCCCAGCTATGTGCTTTCTTGCACAAACAGGAGACCATGGTTGTCGCTGTGTGAGTGGACATAACATCAATGAACAGTATAACTCCATGTAAACAGCAATCAGAGTTTCTTACTAAGTTGAGGGAACAATTATTGTAAAATATAGAAAATATTCATAAAGCAGCATTTTCCAATGTTAGTTCCGTATAAAACTAGTCCCCTAAAACCCTTCACAAAAAGGAACTTTTTAGAACTCTGTCATTTAATATGTTTGGGAAATGAGTGAACCATACCCTCCTCTTGGATATTCACAATGCAGGCAAAGTTTTTTCAGCCTCTGGGAAGTCTTGTAACAAAGATACCTAATCCATATCTAATTTTGGTTAGTCTGGTGTTTCCCAAACATATTTTACTTTGGATTATTTTTTCAGAACATCAATGATGGTCCTGGAAAATGGTGTTTCTTGTAACATGTTTTTGAAAGTACTATAGTAAAGTACAAGCCTTTGAGCTAGTGAGGTTGGAATTATTTTAAATTATATTGAACTGTGTGGATTCTGAGAAAATGATTTTCTATCAAAACCCAGAGAAACCTACAAAACACCTTGTAGTCAATAATGCACAGAAGGCAACAATTTATAGTAGGCATTTTTGCAGAAGGAGCATTAGGGAAGGAATGCATCTCAGTGTTTCTGCAGTTGCACTCAGCCTGCATAGAAGCAAATAGAACAAGCTAATAGGGTGAGTTGCAGAATTACAGTTCAGACTGAACTCCAGGCTGCTGTGTAAGTAGAATCTGAAGCTCCTCTGAGTCACGCAACAAGTATTTACTAATTACCTGCTAGTTTCCCCCATACTGTGCCAAGTTCTGAGAATGCAACTCTGAGAAAGATACAGCCTCAGCTTTTAAGAACCAGTGAGGGAGACCTGAAAATACACAGGCAGCTGCACTTCCAGGTAGGCTAGGTTCAGGGAAGCACAGTGGACTGGTTGCAAAGAAGAACCAAGTCAAACCTTATTGGGACAGGAGAGTTTGTTAAAAGAAGTGACAGCCAGGTAGAGGTGTGAAGGATGGAGGTGGAGTTGGGAAGACTGTCCAGAGCAGAGGCAGTTGGCAAAAGACTGTCCGGTACAAAGCCTGGGAGGAGAGCTAATCTGGCATGTTTGGAGAACATATCACAGATGAGGGAGCCAGAATGCTGTGCAGGAGAGGCTGGAGAGGGGTGCTGAGCACAGTTTGCTGGACTATGAAGGGCCTCTCTACCATGTAGAAGGGTGTCTATTTCCTCTGTGATTAACACAGGGGACTGGTACAAAAAAGTAAGCCAGCTTGTGGGGATCATCCTGGCATGTGGACAACTGAGGGACAGGAAGTAGATCAGTGGACGACTTAGGGTCAGGCAATAAAAGAAGAGAATGTTCTGGATAAAAGTGTCTTCCCAAACCCTCCAGTCTGTGAATTTCACTGACATTCTACAGAGGAGAAATTAGCAATTAGGCCAGAAGCACACAGGAGCCATGCTCTTGGATGACTGGTAGTTTATGAGAGCATGCACCTCTTTGTGTGCACCTCTTTATGTGTCCATATTATTTGTTAGCAGACTGTATGTTATTTATTACAGAGTTTGCATTCAGGTGGTCTCAGAGAATCCTTTTTGTTTATCTACTCATTTATTCTACAAGTATTTATTGAGCTTCTGGCAGTGTCAGGTGCTGAGGATATAATACATGACAAAACAATTACAGTCTGCTCTACAGTCTAGAATAGGAGACTGACATTACTCACCTAATCATACTAATAAACACAAAATTACAACTGTGGTAAGTGCCATGAAAGAGAAGCACATGGTGTTATGAGATCATAGCTTTGAGGGTCAGGAAAGGCTTCCCTGACAAGGTGGGCTTTAGGCTGACAGCTAAAGAATGAACAAGAGTTAGCTAAATGTACAGTAGGGGAGAGCAAATGGGAACATGGTTCATTTAAGGAGCTGAAATGGGTGGCTGGAGTTCACATAGTAAAAGGGAGCAGTGGTGCAATAGAAGCCAAGGAGTTAAAGAGTCCAGACTCTAGAAGGCCCCCTAGTTGTGTTAAGGAACTTCCTTTGTTCCAAGAGCAATGCCAAATCTTCAGAGGATTTTAAGTAAGAGGGTATAAATCGTTAAATTTGTATTTTGCAAAGATTATGCTGGTTATATTGTGGAGAATATATTGGAGGGAGCAAGAGTGGATGTGGGTGTATAGGCCAGGCTACCATGGGAATCCATGCTAAAGATGGTGGTGTTTGGACTTAGGGTGGTGGTATTGGAAATGGAGTGGAATAAAGGAATTCAAGAGCCATTTAGGCTCTATAGACATGGCATTGCACTTTGTACGGAGCAGAGACAGAGAGAGAAGTGGAGTTCCTAGACCCTGTGCAACCAAGGTAGAGAATATATTGGATCTGGTTTTGTGGGAAGGGTCATACAGTCACTTTGGCCATTTGGATATGAAGCTAAGAGAAGGGTTTTAACTTAGATATAATTTAGGAGCACTGGCATTGATACTATGGTATACATGACAAGTCTTAGGCAGAGAGTCAAGGCTGGAGAGAAATCAAGCTGAGAGAAGACTTGAGGTGTTTCAGGTGTCTTTAGAGGAGCCCGAGAATGACCAGCTAGAGAAGTAGGGAGAAAAATCAGGAAAATGAGGCATGAAAGATAAGGGAGTTATTATTCCAGGAGGAAATATGTGATCATCAGTATTGATTTGCCAAAGAAACATCAGATAAGATGAGGAATGAAAATGAAAATTGAACTTGGTAGCAAGGAGGGGACTGTTGGCCTCAGTAATTGTTTTGCTGGAGAAGAAGAGCAGGAGCCCAAATGGAAAACCTTTTATGGAGTTAGCAGTAAGGACCCCCTTCCTGTGCTGTAGTACAGAGGTAAGACCTGGGGGGTTTGGCACCTGTGTACTGCCAGACCTGATGCTTGGAGTGAGAGCCCAGGTAAACAGTTTCCCTTATAGAATGGTCTGTAAATGGGCCCTCTGCTGTGGGCCACAGGAAATAGGATAGAGTCATGTCTAGCATGCCTGTCTTATCTTTGACTAGAGAGTATTCGGTAAACAATTGTTCAATTTGTATGTTTAAAGTCTTTTAAAAATACATTAAAATGGGGAAAGCTCTTTGTCAAAATTTTCTTGTGTTGGAGTGAGGTAGAATTATAAGACTTTATGTTGTTAAAAAAAAATCCTTCTACTTTTATATACATCCCATAGAGAGCCTGAGAAAGAAATAGAAATGCCTCCATTTTTTTCCCTTGAAGGCTGTAGCTGATTAGCTTTGGTAGATATTGAATGCCTTCAAAATTCTTGCAAAGGTTGAACTCCTTGAATGTAATTTATCCTTTGTTTATCCTCTTGGGCAATGAGAATAAGCATTTGTCTCCAACTTATATTACCCCCACTTTATTGAACCACTTTGCAAAAACTGAAGCATGATTTACAGTAATGTTTCGTAACAGCCAGGATTAATAAAATAGCTAAGGGTTTTGCAGGCTCTTGAAACATGAGGCTCTAAATTTTGGAGGAAAAATGATATTATGGATTTCAGTTTACAAAAGAACTGGGTTAAATTCAGTTTTCAGACACAGGGGTATCTGTTGGCTTGTATTTCTGCCGGTTGTGCAAAAAAAAAAAAAAAAAAAAAAAAAAAAAGAAAGAAAGAAAGAAAGAAAGAAAAAAAAAAGGACTAAATACTCCACAGTTATTTTAAAGGCCATTTTAATCTTATGGGACCATTGATAGGTGCTTTGTAGAATGCCATATAATTTCAGAAGGAGCATCTATATTGTCTCATTCTGTAGGGCAGTATTTCTCCCACGGTGGTTCTGGGACTGGCAATAGCAATATCACTTGGGAAGTGTTGGGATGTAAATTCTGTGGCCTCCCTGAGATCTACAGAATCAGAAACTCAGGGATTGGGGCCCAGTAATCTATGTTTCAATAGCCTCACAACATATACAAGTTTGTGAGCCACTGTTCTTGAGGTAGCAGTGTCTTGGGCAAAATAGACATCAAAACCTGTCTCATAGGTAGAAGCAAAATCAGAATATTTTCCCCACTCTGTAAATTTATGCCCAGCTCACTGGCTCCTCATGACTATAGTCACCTACATTATCCCTAAAGCACTGCCTGGTCCAACCCCTTGATTTGCATTCAAGGATCCCAAGAAAAGTATTGTTGGTGATTCAACTTTGCTACACTAACCAGGGAGCATGGAGATCACTTCTTTGGATGTTCCATCTGAAACGCTTACCACAAGTCAGGCACTGTGCTGAGTACACTTTTACTATCTTTTTAACCCTCAAAACAACCCTATGAGTGTGTATTTCTATCTCCACATTGCAGATGAAGACACTGAAGCTCAGAGAGGTTTAAAGAAGTGCTTAAACTTAAACAGATAGTCAGCAGCAGACACAGGATTGAAGTCCATGTGTTTAACAATGATCTCCTTCTTCTGGTTGATGGTTACCATCAGCAAAAGGGTTTTCCCTTTAGTTTTTCTTGTCAACTTAAGCCCAGGGCTCCAGGTTTCTTTCCCCAGCCATGGTTGGCTTTAGGCTTTCAATTTGATAATTCTATATACTCAGTTAAGGAAGTATTAGCAGGATACACAAAAGTGCTTTTGAGAATTTTGAAAAATAAAAAAGGGTGAATAAGAACACAAGGGAAATGTTTTTTAAAACTTGTTATATAGTGGCAGAAAGCTCAGCAGAGTTGTATCCTGCAGTTATGTGGAAAGCAGAATTTGGAAGTGATGAAATTTTACATTTAGCTGAGGAGCTTTTCAAACAAAGTGTTGAACATGTAGCCTGGCTTCTTGCTACTTAGAGGAAAATGTGAGAGGAAAAAGAAATTGAAAGAAGTACTTGAAATTTTTTAAAGTCACTTTATTTTATTTCATCATGATAAGCATATTCTTTAATCTTCATCACCTATTTCACCAAAACCTCCACTCACCTCCCCATCAATTTGTTCTCTATAGTTAAGATTCTGTTTCCTGGTTTCTCTCTCTCTTTTTTCCCCTTTGTATCTTTGTTTTGTTTCTTAAATTCCATATATGATTGAGATCATATGGTATTTGTCTTTCTCTGACTGACTTTGCATAGAATTATACTCTCTAGCTCTATCCATGCTGTTGCAAATGGCAAGATTTCATTCTTTTCTACGGCTGAATAATATTCCATTGTATATATATACCACATCTTCTTAATCCATTCATCTATCCATGGACACCTGGGCTACTTTCATAGTTTGGCTCTAGTAAATAATGCCACAATAAACATAGGGGTGCATGTATCCCTTTGAATTAGTGTTTTTGGTTTTGGGGGGTAAATACCCAGGAGTGTAATTGCTGGATCACAGGGTAGTTGTAGTTTTAATTTTTTGAGGAACTTCTATACTATTTTCCACAGTGGGTGTACTAGTTCGCATTCCTGGTAACAATGCAAGAGGGTTCCTTTTTCTCCACATCCTCACCAAAGCTGTTGTTTCTTGTTAATTTTAGCCATTCTGACAGGTGTGAGTTGATATTTCATTGCAGTTTTGACCTTCATTTTCCTGATGATGAGTGATGTTGAGCATCTTTTCATGTGTCTGTTGGCCACCTGATTGTCTTCTTTGGAAAAATGCCTGTTCATGTCTTCTGTCCATTTTTAAATTAGATTATTTTTTGGGGGTATTCTGTTGTATCAGTTCTTTGTATATTTTGGATGCTAACCCTTTATTGGACATGTCATTTGCAAATATCTTCTCCCATTAAATAGGTTGCCTTTTAGTTTTGTTGATTGTTTCCTTTACTGTGAAGAAACTTTATTTTTCTTAATTTTTTATTAAAATTTTTTTTAACATTTATTCATTTTGAGAGACAGAGAGAGACAGAGCATAAGCGGGGAAGGGGGAGAGAGAGAGGGAGACACAGAATCCGAAGCAGGCTCCAGGCTCTGAGCTGTCAGCACAGAGCCTGACACAGGGCTTGAACTCACGAACTGTGAGATCATGACTTAAGCCAAAGTCGACTCTCAACTGACTGAGCCACCCAGGTGCCCCAGAAACTTTATTTTGATCTCAGCCCAATAGTTTATTTTTACGTTTAATTTCCTTGCCTCAGGAAACAGATCTAGAAAAATGTTGCTATGGTTGATGTCAGAGACATTATTGTCTGTGCTCTCATCAAGATTTTTATGGTTTCAGGTCTTGCATATAGGTCTTTAATCTATTTTGAGTTTATTTTTGTGTATGGTAAAAGAAAGTGGTCCAGTTTCATTTGTTTGTATGTGGCTATCCAGTTTTCCCAGCATCATTTGTTGAAGAGACTGTCTTTTCCCCAAGGTATATTCATTCCTCCTTTGTCAAAAATTAATTTACATTAAAGTTGTGGGTTTATTTCTGTTTTTTTTTTTGTTCTATTCCATTGATTTATGTGTCTATTTTTATGCCAGAGCCATACTGTTTTTTTTTGTAGATGCACCTTATTATTTATTTATTTTTAATTAATTAGTTAATTGATTAATTTTTAATTTACATCCTAGTTAGCATATAGTGCAATAATGTTTTCAGTAGAATCCAGTGATTCATCCCCCATATATAACACCCAGTGCTCATCCCAACCAGTGTCCTCCTTAATGCCCCTTGCCCATTTAGCCTATACTCCCACCCACAGCCCTCCAGTGACCCTCAGTGTGTTCTCTATATTTAAAAGTCTCTTATGTTTTGCCCCTTCCTCTTTTATATTATTTTGCTTCCATTCCCTTATGTTCATCTTTTTTGTATCTTAAATTACACATATGAGTGAAGTCTTATGATATTTGTTTTTCTCTGACTAATTTTGCTTAGCATAATACACTCTAGTTCCACCCATGTTGTGGCAAATGGCAATATTTCATTCTTTTTGATTGCTGAGAGATACTTGATTGTATATGTATACCACATCTTCTGTATCCATTCATCTGTCAATGGACATTTGGGGTCTTTCCATACTTTGGCTATTGTTGATAGTGCTGCTATAAACATTAGGGTGCATGTACCCTTAGAAACAGCACACTGGCATCCTTTAGATAAATACCTAGTAGGGCAATTGCTGGGTCTTGGGATAGTTCTATTTTTAATTCTTGAGGAACCTCCTTACTGTTTCCCAGAGTGGCTTTACCAGTTTGCATTCTCACCAGCAGTGCAAAAGGGTTCCTCTTTCTCCGAATCCTCGCCAACATCTGTTGCCTGAGTTGTTAATGTTAGCCATTCTGACTGGTGTGAGGTGGTATCTCATTGTGGTTTTGATTTGTATTTCCCTGATGATGAATGACATTGAGTATATTTTCAAGTGTCTGTTAGCCATCTGGATATCTTCTTTGGAGAAGTGTTTTTTTCATGTCTTTTGCCCATTTGTGCACTGGATTATTTGTTTTTTGAGTGTTGAGTTTGATAAGTTCTTTATAGATTTTGGATACTAACCCTTTATCTGCTATGTCATTTGCAAATATCTTCTCCCATTTGGTCAGTTGCCTTTTGGTTTTGCTGATTGTTTCTTTCACCATGCAGAAGTTTTTTATCTTCATGAGGTCTCAATAGTTTATTTTTGCTTTTATTTCCCTTGCTTCCAGAGACATTTTGAGTAAGAAGTTGCTGTGGCTGAGGTCAAAGAGGTTTTTGCCTGCTTTCTCCTATAGGATTTTGGTGGCTTCCTGCCTTAGGTTTAGGTCTTTGATCCAGTTTGAGTGTATTTTTTTGTATGGTGTAATAAAGTGATCCAGGTTTATTCTTCTGCATGTTGCCATTTTCCCAACACCATTTGCTGAAGGGACTGTCTTTATTCCATCGGATATTCTTTCCTGCTTTGTCAAAGATTAGTTGGCCATATGTTTGTGGGTCCATTTCTGGGTTCTCTATTCTGTTCCATTGATCTGTCTGTTTTTGTGCCAGTACCATACTATCTTGATGATTATAGTTTTTAAATACACCTTGAAGTCTGGAATTGTGATGCCTCCAGCTTTGATTTTCTTTTTCAGTATTGCTTTGCCTATTTGGGTTCTTTTCTGGTTCCACACAAATTTTAGGACTGTTTGTTCTAGGTCTGTGAAGAATGGTGGTGTTACTTTGTCAGATATTGCATTGAATATGTAGATTGCTTTGGGTAGCATTGACATTTTAACAATATTTGTTCTTCCAATCCATTACCATGGAATATTTTCCACTTTTTTGTGTCTTCTTCAATTTCTTTCATAAGCTCTTTATAATTTTCAGTGTATAGATTTCTCACCTCTTTGATTAGGTTTATTCCTAGGTATTTTATGGTTTTTGGTGCAATTGTAAATGGGATAGATTCCTTGATTTCTCTTTCTGCCTCTTCATTTTTAGTTTATAGTAATCAACTGATTTCTGTGCATTGATTTTATATCCTGCAACTTTGCTGAACTCATGGATCAGTTCTAGCAGTTTTTTTTTGTGGAACATTTTGGGTTTTCCATATAGAGTATCATATCATCTGCAAAGAGTGAAAGTTTGAATTCCTCCTTGCCGATTTGAATGCCTTTTATTTCTTTGTGTTGTATGTTCGCTGAGACTAGGACTTCCAATATTATATTGAATAACAGTGGCGAGAGTCTACATCCCTGTTGCATTCCTGACTTTAGGAGGAAAGCTCTCTGTTTTTCCCCACTGAGAATGATATTAGCGGTGGGTCTTTTGTACATTGCTTTTATGATCTTGAAGTATGATCCTTCTATTCCTACTTTTTTTGTCAAGAAAGGATGCTGTATTTTGTCAAATGCTTTCTTTGCATCTATTGAAAGGATCATGTGCTTCTTGTCCTTTCTTTTATTAATGTAGTGTATCACATTGATTGATTTGCACATACTTAACCAGCCCTGCATCCCAGGCCCATATCAAAGCCCACTTGATTGTGGTGAATTATTCTATTAATGTATTGTTGGATTCAGTTGGCTAGTATCTTTTTGAGAATTTTGCATCCATGTTCATCAGGGAAACTGGTCTATAGTTCTCCTTTTTAGTAGGGTCTTTGGTTTTGGAATCAGGGTAATGCTGACCTTATAGAAGGAGTTTGGAGGTTTTACTTCCATTTCTATTTTTTGTAACAGCTTCAAAAGAATAGGTGGCAACTCTTCTTTAAATGTGTGGTAGAATTCCCCTGGAAAGCCATCCATCCCTGGACTCTTGTTTTTTGGGAGATTTTTGATTACTAATTCAGTTTCTTTACTGGTTATGGGTCTGCTCAAATTTCCTATTTCTTCTTATTTCAGTTTGGTAGTTTATATGTTTCTAGGGATTTGTCCATTTCTTCCACATTGCCCAATATATTGGCATATAATTGCTCATTATACTCTCTTATTATTTGTATTTCTGTGGTGTTGGTTGTTATCTCTACTCCTTCATTCTTGATTTTATTTATTTGGGTCCTTTTTCTTTTTGATCAAACTGGCTAGGGGTTTATCAATTTTGTTGAGTCTTTCAAAGAACCAGCTCCTGGTTTCATTGATCTGTTCTATTTTTTTTTTTTTTTTGATAGCGTTGATTTCTGCTCTAATCTTTGTTATTTCCCATCTTATGCTGGTTTTGTGTTTATTTGCTGTTTTTTTTTTTTCCAGCCCTTTAAGGTGTATGGTTAAGTTGTGTATCTGAGACCTTTCTTTCTTCTTTAGGAAGGCCTAGACTGCTATATACTTCCCCCTTTTGACCACATTTGCTGCATTCCAGAAGTTTTGGGCTGTGGTGTTACCATTTTCATTGGCTTCCATGTACTTTTTAATTTCCTCTTTAACTTCTTGGTTAGCCCATTAATTCTTTAGTAGGATGTTCTTTAGTCTCCAAGTATTCATTGTCTTTCCAAATTTTTTCTTGTGGTTGATTTCGAGTTTCATAGTGTTGTGGTCTAAAAATATGCACAGTATTATCTCAATCTTTTTGTACTTGTTGAGGGCTGATTTGTGTCCCAGTATGTGATCTATTCTGGAGAATGTTCCATGTGCACTCGAGAAGAATGTGTATTCTGCTGCTATAGGATGAAATGTTTTGAATATATCCATTAAGTCCATCAGCCCAGTGTGTCATTCAAAGCCATTGTTTCCTTGTTGATTTTTTGCTTAGATGACCTGTCCATTGTTGTAAGTGGAGTGTTAAATTCCCTCTTTATTATGGTATCATTATCAATGAGTTTCTATATGTTTGTGATTAATTGATTTATATATTTGGGCTTTCATGTTGGAGGCATAAATGTTTATAATTGTTAGATCTTTGTGGATAGACCCCTTAATTATGATATAATGCCCTTCTTCATCTCTTGTTACAGTCTTTATTTTAAAATCTAGATTGTCTGATATAAGTATGGCTACTCCAGCTTTCTTTTGGCGACCATTAGCATGATAGACAGTTCTCCATCCCCTTACTTTCAATCTGAAGATGTCTTTAGGTCTAAAATGGTCTCTTGTAAACAGCATATGGAAGGATCTTGTTTTCTTATGCATTCTGATACCCTATGTCTTTGGTTAGAGTGTTTAGTCTAAAGACACTTAAAGTGAGTACTGGATATGAATTTATTGCCATTGTGTTGCTTGTAGAGTTGGAGTTTCTGGTGGTGCTCTCTGGTCCTTTCTAGTCTTTTTGTCTTTTTTGTTTTGTTTCATCTTTTCTCCTCTCAGAGAGTCCCCCTTAACGTTTCTTGCAGGATTGGTTTAGTGGTCATGAGCTCCTTTAGCTTTTGTTTGTCTGGGAAACTTTTTATGTCTGCTTCTATTTTGAATGACAGCCTTGCTGGGTAAAGAATTCTTGGCTGCATATTTTTCTGATTCAGCACGTTGATTACATACTGCCACTCCTTTCTGGCCTGCCAAGTTTCTGTGGATAGGTCTGTTGTGAACCTGATCTGTCTTCCCTTATAGGTTAAGGACTCTTTTCCCTTGCTGCTTTCATAATTCTTCCTTGTCTGTGTATTTGTGAATATGCTGTGTTGATGGTTTTTTTTTTTTTTTTGAATCTAATGGAAGTTCTCTGTGCTTCTTGGATTCTTATGTCTGTGTCTTTCCCCAGGTTAGAGAAGTTTTCCACTATGATTTGCTCACATAAACCTTCTACTCCTTTTTCTCTCTCTTCATCTTCTGGGACTCCTATGATTTGGATGTTATTCCTTTTTTAATGAGCCACTGAATTCTCTAATTCTTATACCATGCTCTTTTGCCTTAGTTTCCTTCTTTATCTCTGCTTCATTATTCTCCATAATTTTGTCTTCTATATCGCTGATTCACTGCTCTGCTTCTTCCAACATTGCCACTGTGGCACCATTCAAGATTGCATCTCAGTTATAGCATTTTAAATTTTATCTTTATAGATTTTACTTCTTTTATCTCTGCAGAAAGGGATTCTAAGCTTTTTTCAACCCCAGCTAGTATTCTTGTTATTGTGATTCTAAATTATAGTTCAGACATCTTGCTTATATCTGTGTTGATTAAATTGCTGGTTGTCATTTCTTCTTGTTCTTTCTTTTGGGGTGAATTCCTTCATTTTGTCATTTTGGAGGAAGTAAAAGAATTAATAAAAAAGAAATAAAACACAAAAAATTAAAAACAACAGAAAAAATCAAATAAAGGAAACTAGATCTTAGGTGTATTTTGGTCTGGTTTTTGAAAGAAGCTTGATAGAATAGAGAAAAAAGGGAAAGAAAAGAGAAAAAACTTAAAATGTTTAAAAATTAAAACAAGTGTATTCAGTAAAGTAGAATAAAATGAAGTGAAGAAAGTACAATGGAAAAAATTTACAAAAAAACTATAGTAAAAAAATTAATTTTTTATAAAAATGGAAAATAAAAAATTTTTCTGTCTATATCCAAGATTAAGAAAAGAGAAACAAAGCAAAACAAAACAAAACACTCCAATATATGGACTAGTGAACAGAATGAAAGCTGAATGAAATTACATCCACTTTCCCCTAGAAGTCAAGCTATGTCGCACTTTATAGTCCATATACTAAGCAGGAAGAGACTTGTGTGGCTCCTCTGGGGCTTGGTTGGAACAGTTGGCTAGGGCTTGGTATAACTGCTCCATTCTCTTCTAGGTGGCACTGCTTAGCTTATTGGGGTGGATAGGTGTGACACATGTGCACTTGGGCATGTATGTGCATGTGAAGGGGAGGTGAAAATGGCTTCACCTAGCTTCCCAGTCTTTGGCACAGGGAAACTTCACTCTCACTTACCAGCAATCAAACACCCCTCCCTTGCCTGTGGCTTCCCTCAACTCCCCGCTTCTACACTGTCCGAGTCCAAGCCATAGACTGCCAGGCAGTACCTCCCACCCGAATTTTATCTCAAATGGGTCTGTGTTTCTAACCCCCCTGCTTCTAAGGGCCCTGTAGCATGGCCCCACTCTGACCCCCTGGGGGAGGGTTTCCTGGAGCAATGGTCAGGTGCTGGCTTGCCCCGGAAATGTTCGTGTGATTGCGCTGTTGCAGAGGCTCAGGGATTGTGTCCAGGTGATGGTTTTCCCCAGAAAAAGTTCATGTGATCTTGCAGCAGCAGAGGTTTAAAGATTATGGCAAAACACAACACACAGCTGGTGCCAGGTTTTACCACACCCTTGCATCTTTGTTCTAATAACTGCAAACACAGCTATTCTCTGGGGTCTTCTGGGACCTTTGCCTGTGAGGAGGCCATTTGGCTTCTACCAAATGACCCCTTAGCAGGGGAACCATTTCTCCTTGTGTGGCTGTTGACTCCACGGACCTTGCTGCCTACTCTTGGGGATTCGCCCTTCCCACCAGGGCACCACCAGGTATTGAGCTGGAGAATCTCCGATTGCTCTCCCTTGTTTATAGAGTCCTAATGGTATTCAATCACTTGTTCAGTCACTTGTGGGTGTTTCCACTCTTTCTCCTTCTCTCCAGCTACTTCTGGGGTGGGGATGCTTTTCCTGCACTCTCCCCTTTTTCTCTGTCCTCTCTCCACAAAACAGTTCCCTATGCTCTGTGGCTTCTCTCTCCCTTACTTCACCTCTGAGTGCCATGTACCTCCTACGTTCTGTGGCTCAAGTTATGCAGATTGTTGTGTTAATCCTCAGATCAGTTTTCTAGGTGTGCAAAATGGTTTGGTGCTGATCTAGTTGCATTTCAGGGATGAGAGAAGCAGGGAATTTCCATGCTGCTTGGCCCCTCTTCCAGAGCCATACTGTTTTAATTATTACCGCTTTGTAATATAAGTTGAGATCTGGAATTGTGATTGCTTCAGTTTTTGTTTTTCTTTTTCAAGATTGATTTGGCTATTTGAGGTCTTTTGTGGTTTGATACAAATTTTAGGATTTTCCTAGTTCTGTGAAAAATGCTGTTGGTGTTTTGATAAGGATTGCATTAAATCTGTGGATTGCTTTGGGTAGTATAGATATTTTAATAATATTTATTTTTCCAATCCAATAGCACAGAATGTCTTTCCATTTCTTTGTGTTGTCTTCAATTTCAATTTTCAGTAAAAGGGGAAAGATTTATTCGATCTGAAGAGAAACCAGAGTATTCAATTTTCTGATTATAGCAATTCACCTCTTTGGTTAAGTTTATTCCTAGATATTTTATTTTTGTTGCAATTATAAATGACATTGTTTTCATAACTTCATTTTCTGCTGCTTCATTATTAGTGTGTAGGAATGCAACAGATTTCTGTACATTGATTTTATATCCTGCAACTTTACTGATTTTATATTTATCAGTTCTAGTAGTTTTTTTGGTGGAGTCTTTAGGATTTTTTATATATAGTATCATGTCATTTGCATCTTCCTTACCAATTTGGATTCCTTTTATTTCTTTTTGTTGTCTAATTGTTGTGTGGTATTTTGCTGAATAAAAATGTTGTTTTGTTCCTGATCTTAAGGGGAAAGCTCTCAGTTTTTCCCCATTGAGTATGATGTTGACTGGGTTTTTCATTTAAGGCCTTTATTATATTGAGGTATGGTCCCTCTAGACTTACTTTGCAGAGGGTTTTTATCATGAATGGATGTTGTACTTTGTCAAATGCTTTTTTGATATCTATTGAAATGATCATATGGTTTTTATCCTTTATCTTATTGATGTGATGTAGCATTCTGATTGTTTTGCAAATATTGAATCATCCTTGAATCCTGGAAATAAATCCTACTTGATTGTGATGCATGATTTTTTTAAATGTATTGTTGGATTTGGTTTGCTAATATTTTGTCGAGGATTTTTGCATCCATGTTCATGAGAGATATTGGTCTGTAGATCTCTTTTGTTTTGTGGTATCTTTACCTGGTTTTTGGTATCAGGGTGATATTGGACTCAAATAATGAATTTGAAAGTTTTCTTTCCTTTTGTATTTTTTGGAATAGTTTGAGGAGGACAGGTGTTAACTCTTGGTTGAATGTTTTGTAGAATTTGCCCGTGAAGCCATCTGGTTCTGCATTTTTATTTGTTGAGAATTCAAAAAAAATTTTTTAAAAATGTTTTATTTATTTTTGAGAGAGAGAGAAAGAGACAGAGACACAGAGAGAGAGACAGAGACAGAGAGAGAATGAGTAGGGGAGGGGCAGAGAAGGAGAGAAAAAGAGAGAGTATGAATGGGGGAGGAGAGAGAGAGAGAGAGAGAGAGAGAGAGAGAGAGAGAGAGAATCTGAAGCAGGCTCCAGGCTCTGAGCAGTCAGCACAGAGCCCGACATGGGGCTTGAATGCATGAACCAAGAGATCATGACCTGAGCTGAAGCTGGACACTTAACTGACTGAACCACCCAGGTGCCCCAGAGAAATTTTTTTTAATTTAAATTTTAGTTAGTTAACATACAGTGCAGTATTTGTTTCTGGAGTATAATCCAGTGATTTGTCACTCACAAAACCCAGTGCTCATCACTACAAGGTACACCCTCCTTATTCCCCTTCACCCATCTAGTCCATCTCCCACCCACATCCCTCCATCAAGGGTCTCTATCTCTATTCTCTATCATTAAGAGTCTCATGTGGTTTGTTTCCCTCTCTTTTCTTCCCCCTACCCCTTCCCATATGTTCATTTGTTTTGTTTCCCAAATTTGTTGGGAATTCTTTGATTACTGATTCCATTTCATTGCTGGTAATTAGTCTGTTATAATTTTCTGTTTCTTTCTCCTTTAGTTTTGGTAGGTTATATGTTTCTAGGAATTTATCCACTTCTAAGCTGTCCAATTTGTTGGCGTATAGGTTTTCCTAATATTTTGTTAAGATTGTGTTTCTATGGTTGTTATTTCTCATCTTTCATTTGTGATTTTATTTGGGTTCTCTTTCTCTTTTTTAACGAGGCTTGCTCAAGGTTTATTAATTTAGTTGATCTTCCCAAAAAATCATCTCCTGTTTCATTGATCTGTTTATTATGTTTTTTAGTTTCTGTATCAGTAATTTCTGCTCTAATTTTTTATTATTTCCTTCCTGTGTTGGGTTTTGGTTTTATTTGTTCTTCTTTATCTTACTCCTTTAAGGGGTAAAGTTAGGTTATTTATCTGAGGTTTTTTTTCTTACTTCTTAAGGTCGGCCTGTATTATATAAACTTCTGAAGGAAGAACTTTTAAATGAAAAGGAACCAGGATTTAATGACTGGAGAAATTCTTAGCCTATTTGGTTTGCAAAAGATGCTAAAATTAAGAGATTAATGGAGAGAAAATTGTGTTTTAGAGAAAAAGCTATGATTGGCTGGACAAACTTTTCCTTATGCCTCAGTAAGATTGAGGCCTGCAGTCATGCAGCAGTTCTCTGAAGAGACTGAATCTCTTCAGTGAATGATAAAGACTGTCTTATTTTCCTGGGACCACCAATTATACTGATAAACTGGGAATGAGAAGTTTGTATTGTTTTCTAGTTTTTGTTGTTGTTTGTTTATTTTGAGTTGGAGAGGAAAGGGTTGTTGGTGTGTGTTCAGATTGCAATTGTCTTTTGCTGTTCTGGGACCCTTAATTTCCACATGACACCAGAGCATGCCTGCCCCAGAGTGGTGTTCTGGGTCTTGTATTCTCTCAAACCCTTTCCTTTTGATTTACCAGATGCCAGTGGTACCAAACTGAGACCTGTTTCTAGTATGTTTCCATACTTTGAGTTGACTTTCTTCCTCTGGGGTTAATTTTGTTTAGTACTCACCCTAGACCCTCTCTTTCCTTCTTTCTCCTCCACGCTCATCCCTTTTCTTTCCCTCTTTAATATATTTTCTGCCCTACTTTCCACTCTGGATTTGGACACTTATTTCCTTATTTACAAGCAACTTGAAGTTCACAGTATTTTTTTTGACTCCTATTTATATTGTTAGTGTGGGTTATGAGCAGTTCATTTGCTCTTGTTAATTTGTATATTTTTGTAGGTGATGGAAAGTGGCTGCATTATCTTATGGCAGGGTTTCTCAACCTTGATATCCTGATATTTGGGGAGAGATTTTTGTTGTGGGCAACTGCCCTGTGCATTCCAGAATGTTTAGCAGCACCTTGCCTCTACTCACTATATGACAGTAGTGGCCATCTCCTCCATTGTGACAGCACTGGATGTCTCCAGACATTGCTAAATGTCCTGTAAGAGGCAAAATCACATCTGGTTGGTCACCACTGTCTTATAGGAACACTTTCTATCTCTTTTTGCTTTACTACTATACTTTCTTAGAGATTTCTCAGCTTTATTTTTCATTTTCTGTCATCATGCTTTAATATTTGTTGTTCTCAGAGTGTTCCTTTAAAAATAATTAAAATTGCGTCCTGCTTTTTTTCATGAATGCAGTATCTCTTCTTTTTCTTTTAAAAACATTATTTATCATTGTTAACTTGATGTTTGAATTGTTGCTTTATTAACTTTGTTTCCTCTACTATTTGATTACTCTTGGGTAATAATTCATACTTCAGAGTAAGGCACTACAATACTAATGGGAACCTGTTTGTGTGTGCATGGAGTGTATTCATTGGTCTTCAGTGTAGGATAACTGGAGAGTGATCCTATTTCATGAGGGAATCCCTAGTATCAGTATCAATGGATATTTTCTCTTGGTCTGATCAATTTCACCACAGAGAAAGTTTTCAATTTTCTGCTTACCAGTTAGTATTTTGGGTAGGGATCAAGGGAAGGAGCCAGAGGTGGAGGGTGGGGTGGGAGGATGTCTCACTTTTCAGTGTGTAGCTTTTCCATTTATGCCCTTGGCTTTTTAGTAAAGCACTTCCCAAGCTTTGCCAGGTTCCTCCTTCATTCTTTAACCTCTTCAGATGATAAACATGCAGTCTTCTGTTGGGTTACACAGAAGGAGACCTGGGGCTTAGTTGCTCCTTTTTAAAGATTTTGAACCAGTTGTCCTATTTTCAGTCCTACCTTTAGTGTTTTCTTAAAGGTATCTGATGCCTGCAGTTCTTGAGCCTTGCATACTTCCATTTGATACTGCCTGTTCCCAAATGGTGCTTAGCTTTCAGCTTTCTGTGATCCTCTGGGCCAATTGCCTCTTATCTATTTGCTTTCTAGCCCTTAAAACTTGTTTTTAATGTTTTTAAGTCTGTAAAAATACAGACTTGTATTTTAAATACAAATACTCAGCATCATTCTGTGTAAATAAATAAATATATTCAATCCTTTGTGTTCAAGTGGAACTCGAACATCCTTGTCATATAATATTAGTTCACAAGGTGAGCTAAGACCAGCAGCATCACCCTCACTTTGAAATTTGCTCAAATGTAAACTCTTGAGCTTTATCCTAGTCCTCATAAATCAGAAAATCTGGGGATTACCAGCCTTCTAGATGATTTGATGCATACTAAAATTTGAGGATCACATCTTAGAAGAAAATTAGAACTTTTAAAAATCAAGGCATCTCTCTAAATAATCCATTACAACATCTAATCTTCTTTCAATCTTTCTTTTTTCCCATTTAAGGAGAAAAATTTAGCTTTTCAGAACTTTAGCTCCCATGAGCTCGTTACTTAGATATCTGAGAACTGGAAGGGCATTTTAATTTGAAATATAATATCTGACTTTGCACATTTACTATTTTTGTAATGTCTGCTTATTTTTTAAGCAAATATTTCAGTATTCCCTAAAAGGTTGGTCATATTTTTAGAATCATTTTTTATTTCTCTGTTTTTTAAAAAATACCTTATTTAACTACATTGCCCCCCATAGTCCCTTAAATTGAATTCAAATGCATTTCAATGATTTGTTTCAGCCTTTTTTGAATACTTTTCATTTTTATAATTATTCCCTCAATACATTACAAAACTCTCATTAAAATCCTTGCTGGCTCTTATTTTCTCCGAATTCATTTTCCAAATGTCAATGTCTTCAGCTTTTTCTTCCTTGTTTTAAACTATCTAACAAGAGAAAATGTTGAGATGATCACTTTTTTTCCTTTTCCAACCTGGAATACTTGTTATTATTTTCAGACTTGGAGAAAATGAGGTGGGCTAGAGAACCTTTTCTCTTACTCATACTTAATGTTTACCTCTCTTTATCCTCAACTGTCAATGACTTGAACCAAGGAGCACAAACAAGTCAGGTATCCCCACCTTGCAGCATAGCAGCTGGAAACCTCTGACTGTCAGTGACAGTAGTGGGCATATTAATGCCTCCTGATGCCATAGCCAGCTTTAAACACAAGAATGGGAGAGCACCAGGGAAATAATTCTCATAGTAACCAATCTTAGGTATCACATTTGTATAACCCTATTTGTAGTTTTTTTTTTTTAATGTTATAATTTACCTTAACAATTCTGTGTAGGTAAGGTTAGTTGTGACTATGTCTGCTTTAAAGGTATAGACAGATACATGAAGGCAGGAAGTCTAAGACCCAGATGCTAGAAGGTTTGGCATCTTCTGAGGCCTCTCTTCTTGGCTTGCAGATGGCTGCCTTCTTGCTGTGTCCTTAGTCATCTTTTCTCTTTGTATATATATCCCTTGTGTTCCTGTGTCTAAATTTCTTCTTATAAGGACACCAATGAGATGAGCTGAAGGCCCACCCTAGCAGGCTCATTTTACTTTAATCACCTGTCTAAGGTCCCATCTCCAAATACTGTTAAACTCTGAAATTCAGGGAGTAGGGACTTCAACATATGAATTTTGGGGGACAAAAATTCAGAGCATAACAGTAATATTAATCAGTTGTTCTTCTGATCTCAAGTCCAGTTCTGTCAGTGAGCTGTGATAGAGAGGAACGTGCAAGATGAAGACAGATTCAGAATGGAAAAGTGGCAAAATTAAAGAAAGAGGTCCAGATTAGGAAAATGCCAGTCAAGATGGCTTTAGGCCACTCTCTAAAAAAAGTTCTCCTTTTCTCAGTCTTTTTGAATTTCTAACTTTTTCCCCCTTCTTTAAAAAATCTTGTTCCTACTTAAGACATATTTGTGCTTCCTTTTTTACCTCTATTGGAAAAGCTTCTAATACTCCTCTCTTGCTCAGTTTGGGCTTTTGTAGGTATAGGCACAAAGTTACTCTGTCAAATTCAAGCAAATCCTCATGTATCTATTTTTAGGTTATCTGTTTCCTAAAAGCAACATAGAACTTGAAGAAATCTGTGATGATTATGGCTTTCAGTTGCTGGAAATTCTTGACTTCCACACAAGAGAACACTCATCTCCCTGAAGCACTCCCTGTCCTTGAGTTGTATTGCTGCAGGCTTCAGGGCTTGTGAATTAACACAATATCAAGCTTCACTCTCACTGCAAATTCCCAGCCAGTTTTCTTCCTAGCCATTTTAGGATTTTAATAAAATAAAATTCTTCTTTTACTGGGGACAGTGAGAAATTGCCCTCCTCTTCACCAAAGTACATAATAGAATTTGAGATTGACTAAAATTCACTAAACCTTTGTACAAATACACTTCTGAGTCAAACTTTCCAGAAAGAGACATTTTTTTAACTATGTGTTTTTCTTAAGAAGCACAGGTGGGCCAAGAGAGTAGGGTTTATTTTTTGGGAATAAGAACACTTTCAGAAACTTTTTGTCTCCTTAGATCTCTTTCCCCTTCCTTAAACCATGTACATGAGTCACTTGAGGATCTAATTTAATGTGTGATACATCAGAGCCCAGGTTTAAAGTCAGAATTTCTGAACACGTGGACCATGCAAACGCTTGCATGAAAGTCACTTGCAGCGTTTGTTAAAAATGCCTGTATTGGGGGCCAGCCCTTGATCTTCTCATTTGGACTGGGAATCTGCATTCCATAAGCACCCAGTAATTCTTCCACACACAAGATGTTAAGAAACTAATGCTTTAAATGAGAGCTTGTTAAAATTAATCTTTTACACACCTTTTTCTGTCCCAAATGAAAATCTGCTTTTAATTTTGATGCCTGGATGTGGTAGAATCAACCCTGCCAGTTAGGTATTTAACGTTTACTCTATTGGGGAATTTGACTTATGTCTGCTAGACATTTGGGAAGCACTAGGTATGTGCAATCCAAAATTTAGTGGTTTAGTTTAATAGGAGAGCCAAACAGCACATATGACTGAGTCCTCCTACCTTCAGGCTTTATCCCATCTTAGTCCTTTTCTTTTGGGGACTTAGTTTGTCTTTGTAACCCCACTGTGCATAAATAAAGCTGTAGTCTAGTGGCTCTTGTCAAGTTTGTGGACACACCTAGGGGGACCCTCAATAAGTAGCTCTCTACTTGTGGATATGGTGATTCAGTACACACATTTTACTTCCATTTTTTTCTGGGCCCACTTCAACACCACCATTTATATTGATGTGTACTGGTAATTCTATTAGTATATAGTTCAGCTATGCCTCCCCAAATTAGAGGTTGTGCCTACTAACAGACTACTGACTCACATTCCAGACATTTCATTGTTTCTATGATTTCTGCTCATATAGTGAAAGGCTGAAGCTTTCTTTTCTTTCCTACTCCATAAGTATATAAATGGTCCCAGAAGTTTCTGCATTTCAGGGATCTATTTGCAGATAGTGAGGGGGACTTTGGGGGAGATTTGGTTTTATATATATATATATAAATATTTACTTATTTATTATATATTATATATATATATATTTACTTATTTATTTAGAGTTTATTTATTTTGAAAGAGAGAGAAAGCATGAGTTGGGGAGGGGTAGAGAGAGAATCTCAAGCAGGCTTGAGATGTGGTGCTGGAGCCCATGAACCACGAGTCCATGACCTGAGCTGACATTGGATGCTTAACCAACTGAGTCACCCAGGTGCCCCTATTTATAAAAAAAATTTATATATTTATAAATATACTTTAAAAATAATTCAGTCATTATTTACATATGTATAAAATATAACATATTTTTATTATTTTAGTATATTGTTATAATTATTCTTTATTATTAGCTATTGTTGCTAACCTCTTACTGTGCCTCATTTATAAATTAAACTTTATCATATGTATGTATGTATGTATGTATAATTAAAAACAGAGTATATATAGGGTTCAGTACTACCTGTGGTTTAAGGTATCCTCTGGGGGTCTTGGAATGTATTCCCTGTGGATAAAGAGGACTACCGTACCTTGCTTTTGGAGAGCAGTCAACAGAATAATTATAGGATGCCTCTTGTGATGCTCCAGAGACAGAACACGTGAAATATGACTCTCAAGACTTTTGCCTCTTGGTTATTCCTCCAACTGAAGCTATTGATTCTAGTCATGGAGAGTCTAGGTTTTCAATCTATTATGCATTCCAAAGGCTGCCCAAGTAGCAATAAGTAGATGATGAATAGGACTTGTATACATTTAATTGATATTGAAAATTGCTATAAGTCACTACTCTAAATTTTTATAGTAAATTACTGTATGAACTCAAATGAGATAAAACAAAGAATATCAAAGGAAAAACAAATATAGAAAGACAAATCTAAGCATTTCTCATCCCACTCAAAGATACAAAGAATTTAAGTTTGGCCCCTCCCACAGTGAGAAAATAACAAAGCATATATAAGTGGTTTTCTTTTCTGTCAAGGGCAAAAAGAAGATATGGGTCAATTGACAGATATTTGTTAACCAGAAATATCTGATTACTCTGAGTTAATACACAGGATTCAGTTATATGTTATCTAGACCAGTGCTATCCATAAAAGTAACATGAGCCACATGTGCAATATAAACATTTTTTTTAAATTTTTTATTTTTTAGAGAGAGCACGCATGTGCACGCAAGTGCAGAGGGAGGGAGAGAGGGAATCTTAAGCAGGCTCCACGCTCAGGATGGAGCCCTATGTGGAGCTCGATCTCATGACCCTGAGATCATGAACTGAGAGGAAATTAAGAGACGCTCAACTGATTGAGCCACCAGGTGTACCCCAAACATTATCATTTTAATATGTAATCAATATAAAAAATTATTGGGGTATTTTGCACTTTTTTTTTATACTAAGTCCTTGAAATCTGATATGTATTAGAGTCCATCTCCATGTGAACTTTCCACATTTTAAGTACTCATGAGCCACGTGTGGCTACTGGCTATTATATCGAACATCTCAGATCTAGAAGAATCATGTAATTCATTATTAGTGTAAAATATTACTATGTGTTTATCAGACTTCGTTCTATAGTTTGGCAATAAATTTTAGATTTTCTCAGCTAATGTCTCTTTGAAATTTGCCTAATTAGAAGCATCTAAGCTACAATGTTTTACCTTGAGGGTTTTTAGGGATCAAGTCTGAAATCATTTTCTGACTAAAACGGCATTCCTTTGTGGAAGACAGGAAAATCACAAGTGTTTGAACAAATTAGTTTGTTTTTCTTTCTGTTTGACTTCAGAGACAGTAAATTTTGAATTTTAAGTTAATATTTGGATGGTATTTTTTTTCTTGTGAAGCAGAAAAACATTGGTAGTCTTTGAAGACCTAGGGAATTACAGCTAGAATAACAGCTTCATGTTGGATATGTTTATGTAATTATAACACTTGCTTTAGTGTATTGGGTGGGAATACAGCCTCCCAGGGATTTTCTACATCGTTATTTGACATGAAAGTAGTTGGATGATTTCCTTGCTCTCAAGAATGAGTAGAAGCAGAGAAATCCATTGGACTGATGTGGCTATTTGGACAGAAACAAGGGACATCTCATGCTTGGGTGACAGACAAAGAGTTACAGTCAGATTGGGGTTTCAGTCGATGGCTTCACAACTAGATGGTATTTATTCATTATTTATTTAACAAATACTTATCTAATGCTTACCAAGCACCAAATGTTGTGCAAGTACTTAATAAATGTTAACTTATTTAATACACATGGCAACACTATGACATAGGTACTATGATTATCCCCACTTTACAGATGAGAAAACGGAGGCACAGAAGTGTTAAATGCCTTCCTATATATGGTCTCATAGCTAGTAAGTGGCAGAGCCGGGATTCATACCCAGGCTGTCTGGCTCTTTCTCCACAGCCTTCATCACTTTTCTCTGACAGCTCTTCCAATCGCTTGTCCCCAAAGGCTTCCCTCTGGTCCTCTTGGCAGATGCATGGTCCCATGCTCCTGAAATTGGAGGTCACCCTGGGAAAGAGGTTACTGAGATTATATTTTCACCACCCCCTCAGAATGACAGATTGAAACAAACTTTTAAGCTATCACAAATAAAAATGCAACATGTTTTTTAATGTATCTGAGTTTCATACCTGCTATACAAATATAATTTATTAACATCAATAATTGGCCTCTGGAGTCTTTATGTGCAGACCCTTCAGATTTTGAAAATTCTGGAGAAAATGTGTTACTGTGATGCTCTAAGATGGGACTGAGAATCTTCAGGGCTCAGAGCAGACAGGAAGCTGCTCCTCGATCACCCCAAATGTTGGCTAACCTCAGGTGGCTCTTTACTTTTCCTGTTGAAGGGTAAAGAGCCAAGCCAGGCAGTGTCTGAAGGCAGAATATATCCTTCTGTTGGACATATTTTGGGAAGGGTTAAGATTGTAGTTCAGTATGAGTGCAAATGTTGGATATGGGCTAAAGAGGGCAGGATAAAAGGTTCAGAAACGCCTGCAACAATGGCAAAAGATGTAGAAATGATTAAAAACAATTTCCTTTTGTATGACTTGAGAACAGAAACTCATGCCAAATCACCTTAGTGTTATGTTTCACTGTGGGGAAGGAGCTCATCTGCAACTGTGGTTGCCAAATTGAGATGATTATTTAGCCCTTATTTTGTGTAAGGAGCTGGTTGCCCTCATGCTGAATTATTTCATACAAAAGATCCAAATGCAGTGGAATTTTCACATCTGTTTGGAAGGGTTGTCACACACCTTGACCAAGCTGCCCTATAGTGTAGCATTTTCCTCTGAACTCTTTCTTAAATTATAGCCTTAATGATAGTTTCATGGTTGTTATTATAGAAATAGGTGAAATGGCTGTACTGATGAGAACAGTAGTTTTTTTTTTTTTTTTTTTTTTTTTTTTATTTTTTAATATATGAAATTTACTGTCAAATTGGTTTCCATACAACACCCAGTGCTCATCCCAAAAGGTGCCCTCCTCAATACCCATCACCCACCCTGCCCTCCCTCCCACCCTGCCCTCCCTCCCACCCCCCATCAACCCTCAGTTTGTTCTCAGTTTTTAACAGTCTCTAATGCTTTGGCTCTCTCCCACTCTAACCTCTTTTTTTTTTTTTTTTTTTCCTTCCCCTCCCCCATGGGTTTCTGTTATGTTTCTCAGGATCCACATAAGAGTGAAACCATGTGGTATCTGTCTTTCTCTGTATGGCTTATTTCACTTAGCATCACACTCTCCAGTTCCATCCATGTTGCTACAAAAGGCCATATTTCATTTTTTCTCATTGCCACGTAGTATTCCATTGTGTATATAAACCACAATTTCTTTATCCATTCATCAGTTGATGGACATTTAGGCTCTTTCCATAATTTGGCTATTGTTGAGAGTGCCGCTATAAACATTGGGGTACAGGTGCCCCTATGCATCAGTACTCCTGTATCCCTTGGATAAATTCCTAGCAGTGCTATTGCTGGGTCATAGGGTAGGTCTATTTTTAATTTTCTGAGGAACCTCCACACTGCTTTCCAGAGTGGCTGCACCAATTTGCATTCCCACCAACAGTGCAAGAGGGTTCCTGTTTCTCCACATCCTCTCCAGCATCTATAGTCTCCTGATTTCTTCATTTTGGCCACTCTGACTGGCGTGAGGTGGTATCTGAGTGTGGTTTTGATTTGTATTTCCCTGATAAGGAGCGACGTTGAACATCTTTTCATGTGCCTGTTGGCCATCCGGATGTCTTCTTTAGAGAAGTGTCTATTCATGTTTTCTGCCCATTTCTTCACTGGGTTATTTGTTTTTCGGGTGTGGAGTTTGATGAGCTCTTTATAGATTTTGGATACTAGCCCTTTGTCCGATGTGTCATTTGCAAATATCTTTTCCCATTCCGTTGGTTGCCTTTTCGTTTTGTTGGTTGTTTCCTTTGCTGTGCAGAAGCTTTTTATCTTCATAAGGTCCCAGTAATTCACTTTTGCTTTTAATTCCCTTGCCTTTGGGGATGTGCCGAGTAAGAGATTGCTATGGCTGAGGTCAGAGAGGTCTTTTCCTGCTTTCTCCTCTAAGGTTTTGATGGTTTCCTGTCTCACATTCAGGTCCTTTATCCATTTTGAGTTTATTTTTGTGAATGGTGTGAGAAAGTGGTCTAGTTTCAACCTTCTGCATGTTGCTGTCCAGTTCTCCCAGCACCATTTGTTAAAGAGACTGTCTTTTTTCCATTGGATGTTCTTTCCTGCTTTGTCAAAGATGAGTTGGCCATACGTTTGTGGGTCTAGTTCTGGGGTTTCTATTCTATTCCATTGGTCTATGTGTCTGTTTTTATGCCAATACCATGCTGTCTTGATGATGACAGCTTTGTAGTAGAGGCTAAAGTCTGGGATTGTGATGCCTCCTGCTTTGGTCTTCTTCTTCAAAATTACTTTGGCTATTCGGGGCCTTTTGTGGTTCCATATGAATTTTAGGATTGCTTGTTCTAGTTTCGAGAAGAATGCTGGTGCAATTTTGATTGGGATTGCATTGAATGTGTAGATAGCTTTGGGTAGTATTGACATTTTGACAATATTTATTCTTCCAATCCATGAGCAGGGAATGTCTTTCCATTTCTTTATATCTTCTTCAATTACCTGCATAAGCTTTCTATAGTTTTCAGCATGCAGATCTTTTACATCTTTGGTTAGATTTATTCCTAGGTATTTTATGCTTCTTGGTGCAATTGTGAATGGGATCAGTTTCTTCATTTGTCTTTCTGTTGCTTCATTGTTAGTGTATAAGAATGCAACTGATTTCTGCACATTGATTTTGTATCCTGCAACTTTGCTGAATTCATGTATCAGTTCTAGCAGACTTTTGGTGGAGTCTATCGGATTTTCCATGTATAATATCATGTCATCTGCAAAAAGCGAAAGCTTGACTTCATCTTTGCCAATTTTGATGCCTTTGATTTCCTTTTGTTGTCTGATTGCTGAGGCTAGAACTTCCAGCACTATGTTAAACAGCAGCGGTGACAGTGGGCATCCCTGTCGTGTTCCTGATCTCAGGGAAAAAGCTCTCAGTTTTTCCCCGTTGAGGATGATGTTAGCTGTGGGCTTTTCATAAATGGCCTTTATGATGTTTAAGTATGTTCCTTCTATCCCGACTTTCTCAAGGGTTTTTATTAAGAAAGGGTGCTGGATTTTGTCAAAGGCCTTTTCTGCATCGATTGACAGGATCATATGGTTCTTCTCTTTTTTTTTTGTTAATGTGATGTATCACGTTGATCGATTTGCGAATGTTGAACCAGCCCTGCATCCCAGGAATGAATCCCACTTGATCATGGTGAATAATTCTTTTTATATGCTGTTGAATTCGATTTGCTAGTATCTTATTAAGAATTTTTGCATCCATATTCATCAGGGATATTGGCCTGTAGTTCTCTTTTTTTACTGGGTCTCTGTCTGGTTTAGGAATCAAAGTAATACTGGCTTCATAGAATGAGTCTGGAAGTTTTCCTTCCCTTTCTATTTCTTGGAATAGCTTGAGAAGGATAGGTATTATCTCTGCTTTAAATGTCTGGTAGAACTCCCCTGGGAAGCCATCTGGTCCTGGACTCTTATTTGTTGGGAGATTTTTGATAACCGATTCAATTTCTTCGCTGGTTATGGGTCTGTTCAAGCTTTCTATTTCCTCCTGATTGAGTTTTGGAAGAGTGTGGGTGTTTAGAAATTTGTCCATTTCTTCCAGGTTGTCCAATTTGCTGGCATATAATTTTTCATAGTATTCCCTGATAATTGTTTGTATCTCTGAGGGATTGGTTGTAATCATTCCATTTTCATTCATGATTTTATCTATTTGGGTCATCTCCCTTTTCTTTTTGAGAAGCCTGGCTAGAGGTTTGTCAATTTTGTTTATTTTTTCAAAAAACCAACTCTTGGTTTCGTTGATCTGCTCTACAGTTTTTTTAGATTCTATATTGTTTATTTCTGCTCTGATCTTTATTATTTCTCTTCTTCTGCTGGGTTTAGGCTGCCTTTGCTGTTCTGCTTCGATTTCCTTTAGGTGTGCTGTTAGATTTTGTATTTGGGATTTTTCTTGTTTCTTGAGATAGGCCTGGATTGCAATGTATTTTCCTCTCAGGACTGCCTTCGCTGCATCCCAAAGCGTTTGGATTGTTGTATTTTCATTTTCGTTTGTTTCCATATATGTTTTAATTTCTTCTCTAATTGCCTGGTTGACCCACTCATTCGTTAGTAGGGTGTTCTTTAACCTCCATGCTTTTGGAGGTTTTCCAGACTTTTTCCTGTGGTTGATTTCAAGCTTCATAGCATTGTGGTCTGAAAGTATGCATGGTATAATTTCAATTCTTGTAAACTTATGAAGGGCTGTTTTGTGACCCAGTATATGATCTATCTTGGAGAATGTTCCATGTGCACTCGAGAAGAAAGTATATTCTGTTGCTTTGGGATGCAGAGTTCTAAATATATCTGTCAAGTCCATCTGATCCAATGTATCATTCAGGGCCCTTGTTTCTTTATTGACTGTGTGTCTAGATGATCTATCCATTTCTGTAAGTGGGGTGTTAAAGTCCCCTGCAATGAGCACATTCTTATCAATAAGGTTGCTTATGTTTATGAGTAATTGTTTTATATATCTGGGGGCTCGGGTATTTGGCGCATAGACATTTATAATAGTTAGCTCTTCCTGGTGGATAGACCCTGTGATTATTATATAATGCCCTTCTTCATCTCTTGTTACAGCCTTTAATTTAAAGTCTAGTTTGTCTGATATAAGTATGGCTACTCCAGCTTTCTTTTGGCTTCCAGTAGCATGATAAATAGTTCTCCATCCCCTCACTCTCAATCTAAAGGTGTCCTCAGATCTAAAATGAGTCTCTTGTAGACAGCAAATAGATGGGTCTTGCTTTTTTATCCATTCTGATAACCTATGTCTTTTGGTTGGCGCATTTAATCCATTTACATTCAGTGTTATTATAGAAAGATATGGGTTTAGAGTCATTGTGATGTCTGTATGTTTTATGCTTGTAGTGATGTCTCTGGTACTTTGTCTCACAGGATCCCCCTTAGGATCTCTTGTAGGGCTGGTTTCGTGGTGACAAATTCCTTCAGTTTTTGTTTGTTTGGGAAGACCTTTATCTCTCCTTCTATTCTAAATGACAGACTTGCTGGATAAAGGATTCTCGGCTGCATATTTTTTCTGTTTAGCACACTGTAGATATCGTGCCAAGCCTTTCTGGCCTGCCAAGTTTCAAAGGAGAGATCAGTCACGAGTCTTATAGGTCTCCCTTTATATGTGAGGGCACGTTTATCCCTTGCTGCTTTCAGAATTTTCTCTTTATCCTTGTATTTTGCCAGTTTCACTATGATATGTCGTGCAGAAGATCGATTCAAGTTACGTCTGAAGGGAGTTCTCTGTGCCTCTTGGATTTCCATGCCTTTTTCCTTCCCCAGTTCAGGGAAGTTCTCAGCTATAATTTGTTCAAGTACCCCTTCAGCACCCTTCCCTCTCTCTTCCTCCTCTGGGATACCAATTATGCGTATATTATTTTTTTTTAGTGTATCACTTAGTTCTCTAATTTTCCCCTCATACTCCTGGATTTTTTTATCTCTCTTTCTTTCAGCTTCCTCTTTCTCCATAACTTTATCTTCTAGTTCACCTATTCTCTCCTCTGCCTCTTCAAGCCGAGCCATCGTGGATTCCATTTTGTTTTGCAATTCGTTTAAAGCGTTTTTCAACTCCTCGTGACTGTTCCTTAGTCCCTCGATCTTTGTGGCAAGAGATTCTCTGCTGTCCTGTATGCTGTTTTCAAGCCCAGCGATTAATTTTATGACTATTATTCTAAATTCACTTTCTGTTATATTATTTAAATCCTTTTTGATCAGTTCATTAGCTGTTGTTATTTCCTGGAGATTCTTCTGAGGGGAATTCTTCCGTTTGGTCATTTTGGAGAGTCCCTGGCGTGGTGAGGACCTGCAGTGCACTTCCCCTGTGCTGTGGTGTATAACTGGAGTTAGTGGGCGGGGCCGCAGTCCGACCCGATGTCTGCCCCCAGCCCACTGCTGGGGCCACAGTCAGACTGGTGTGTGCCTTCTCTTCCCCTCTCCTAGGGGCGGGATTCACTGTGGGGTGGCGTGTCCCGTCTGGGCTACTTGCACACTGCCAGGCTTGTGTTGCTGGGGATCTGGCGTATTAGCTGGGGTGGGTAGGCAAGGTGCACGGGGGCTGGAGGGGCAGGCTTAGCTCGCTTCTCCTTAGGTGATCCACTTCAGGAGGAGCCCCTCTTCCGTGGGCCTCTAGTCTGCGCTTGACTCCGGAGACTCCCTTCTGCTAATCCTCTGGCGGTTTTCTGGGTTCTTTAGGCAGGTGTAGGTGGAATCTAAGTGATCGGCAGGACGCGCTGTGAGCCCCGCGTCCTCCTACGCCGCCATCTTCCGGAACCTCTAGAGAACAGTAGTTTTTAGATACATGAGGAATAATTTATTTCTGGGGTGGACTGTGGGACCAGGGATGGTGGATTTGAGGGTACATAGAGCAAGAAGTGCAGTAATATAAACAGGCTTGAAAAGTAACCAATATTGGATAATCCCACATGCCAGGCATAACCTAACTTGCTTACATGTCTTATGTTATGAACAATTCACCAAAAATCTATCAGTTAGGTACTATTATCATCCCCTTTTAAAGACCAGGAAACTGATGTTGAGAGGAGTTAAGTAACTTAAGGTCACAAAGCCAATAACGTCAGAACTGAAACTGGAGCCCAGGCCTATCTGACTTCATGCTCCAAACTATCACACCCCATTGACAGGATGAGGAGTAAAGGAGACAAGAATGTTGGTGTGTGTGTGTGTGTGTGTGTGTGTGTGTGTGTGTGTGTGTGTTGGGAGGGAGTCGTTTTAAACTGGATTTGGCAAGCTTTTTCAGGGAAGAACCAGATAGTAAATATTTTAGGCTTTGTGGGTCACATATGGTCTCTATTACATAATCTTTTTTATAATCATTTAAAAATATAAAGTCTATCATTTTAGCCCTCAATTTGTACAAAAACAGGTTACAGGCTAGGTTTGGTCTGTGGGCGACAATTTGTTAGTCTTTGTTCTAAAAACTTGTTATAGTGATATGCACTAACAATAAGTGTTAAGTTTTGAAAGGAAGTTTGTAAAATAGAGATTTCTATTTTTATTGGCATCTTCTATCTTCCAGTTTGTGTTAGGAGGGCGATATTGCTGCTTCACTAAACTTGATAAAGTGCTGATACTTCAGATGATTATAGAAATATCTTCATATACTTAATGTATGTGTATGAATACATACATACAAGTTGATATATATGAATTGATTTCCAAGTCTAGTGCCCAACCTAATCTTCTATAGATTATACACTGAAAAAAGTCAAAGTAGCTATGGAATAAATATTTGGTGCATATTATTGGGTTTCAGGGTGGGAAGCAGTAATAAATGACATCCTTATTTCCCTTTTTAAGTTTTAACCCAATTAAGATAAAAGAGTCTGATGAAGATCAAAATGTTAGCTTTGCTACTGATTGGGCTATAAGCTAGAACATAGTTCAGGTGTGGGTTTCTAATGATTGAACTCTGGAATGAGAAAGAATTACTCACCAAGTCTTTGGCTGTGCTGGACAACTGTAGTCCTCCCAGCATGGGGCAGAGTCTTGCTGTGTACTTTGTGCCTCAGGACAGCGGACCAAGGCAGTGTCTTTGAAGGCAGATCTAGAAGAGAGAAAGGATGAGTTTGCACATGCAGAGTCCCCCACCCTGAAATTACCCATCGCCCCCAGATAACCAGAAGCAAGAAACTTAGCCCAAGACTTCCAATCAGGGTACTAGTATTATTGTTCAAAGTGGAAACCCCAAATGAGGAATTGGCGCTCAGTTTGGAAAGGCACATGGATGGCTATCATTTTATGGAAAACATAGATGTCATTTCAGCTTTTTTTTTTTTTTTGTAGCCTGAAAAGGTAAATCTGGTTTGGCCCTTTGTATGTTTTGTCCTGGTCAGTGACATTAATGTCAATCTAATGATTTATTGTGCTGCTGAAGTGCTGGAATTGATCTGGGCAGTGTCACTCACTCTGGTGGCAGCTTGTCACCCAGGGGCAGGGATGCCTGCCACCCAGCCCAGCACATCTGAAAAGCCCAATCACAGAACCACAACCATTGCATTTCAATGTGTTTGGTTCTGGTAATCTAGATAAGGTATTTGGTGGGGACAGAGGCTCACATGGGTTAGCTTAAATCGAAGTGACAGAGGCAGAAAAAGGTTAAATTAACCCTATAGTCTCTATTCCTGACTCCAAACATCCCATAATACCCAGAAACCACTGATTTTTTTTTCCCTCACCATTCCCAGCTCCTTGCGTTTACTGTATGGTTGGGATGCGGGGGAACAAGAAGGGTGGAGTCACCTGCTCAAGGTCATGTGATTCTCTTCATTCTTTCCCTCCCCTTCCCAACTGCACCCTGTTTTCCCTCAGGTTCCTTCCTTCCTTCCTTCCTTCCTTCCTACCTCTTTGTTAACTTCCCTCTCTACCTCCCATCCTGCCTCCTTATCTTCCTCCCTCTCTTTCTTCCTTTCCCCTGCCCCCCCTCCTCCCTTCCCCTCTTCCTCCCTTCCTTCCTCCCACATGCCAAGTATCTGATAAGTATTTACTCTGTGCCTCTGTGCTTGGGGGGTAGTTACAGCAGCAGACACTGGGGCCCACAGACCTCTGTTGTGACTTTTGTCTACTTGAAATTCACCGAGGTTCTTGGATGGGTAGATTTAAATGTTTTTCCATCAAATTTTGTCTGGAAATTTTGTCCCATATAGTATTTTGCCTGACTTGTGAAGTTGTTTATATAGAAAGCATTTAAAAGACCTAAAATAGCACTTATTTTACATTCACTGAATTGTATTTGCTAACCTGTATTTAAAAAAAGAAGAAAAAGCAAAGAAACAGTAGTAGAGACACTAGACAGGGCCCGGGGCTCCATTGTGGTTGACAGGTAATGACCAAACCTGTTCAAACCACAAAGCATTGTCAATGTTCCCCGAGAAAGGGGTATATAGGCTGCCCTCCTGTCAGTTTCCTACTAGCCTACAAAAATGTAATGCTTTTTTTTCTTTGCAAATGTGGTCAATAAGGAGAACATTTATTTTGAATAGCAGGAAGGCTGTGGACAAGCCAGTGAGCCAAAGATAAGATTTCCTTATGTCACTGAGTAATTCATGAAAAATGGTGGTGAATACCAGCTGGGCATCATGAACAGTAATGGATTTTGAGTTTGGGGTCATCTTAGGTAATACATGGCAGAGACACAGGGCTGATAGTAAATCCCACATATGTCACAGACACATAATACAGGAGTTTTAGAGAACTTGAGATTAGTTTTTTTGCTTAAGGAGTATGATTTCAGAAATTTACTTTTGCCTATTTGGCTACAAATCACTATTATTGTACTTGAAATCATCGCTAGCTGAAGTGTCCCCACCTGTTCCCTGAAGAGTGGCTTCTCCTGTTCTCTGCATTTCCTTCCACATCTTTGAAGAATTGTTCGCTCTACTATATTAGTGATGAGGGAGCCTGAGATTTTTACTTCTTTCCTCTTGTCTCTGATACACCACTGGATTGATTTACCTTCATTTACAAGTTCTGATTTCACCCCAGGGCATAAATGACTCATGGCTGATCATGCTCCCTTCAGCGGATTTTTAACCTTTCTTTGCTTCATATATTTATGAAAAGGGTCAGAGACACTTCATTCCAAAGCTGTGGGGCCTAATGGCTTCTGGGAGTGAAAGATTCTTTCTTGCCTTTTAATTTAAGAAAGTTTAAGACAAGTCAGCTGTAGAAGTGGGGCTGGAGAAGAGAGCAAGCTGAGGTTTGGCAGTTTTACTTGGTTACCCAGCAGGGCTGAAATGATTCAATAGCGTGCAGGTGATGTAAAGTAATAGGCAGGTCCAAAAGATCAATTGATAGGTCACACACGTTAGGCAGGCAGCCCTCCTCCTGGAAATGGGTATCCTCTCCTCTCCATCCTAATAGAGAGGAGGAGATGTCATCCAGCTGTCACGTTGAAATACGCCTCTTGGTAACGACTGCAGAACAGTGGGATATTTAAATTTTTTTTTCAACGTTTTTTATTTATTTTTGGGACAGAGAGAGACAGAGCATGAACGGGGGAGGGGCAGAGAGAGAGGGAGACACAGAATCGGAAGCAGGCTCCAGGCTCCGAGCCATCAGCCCAGAGCCTGATGCGGGGCTCGAACTCACGGACCGCGAGATCGTGACGAACAGTGGGATATTTAAATGCTTTGTGGGAGAACATCTTCTTTCTCTTTGGTACAGTGGTTGAGGAGGAAGGGTGAGTTATAAGAAATAAAAAAGATAAATGCAACTCCTCCTTGTCACATGTACCCTTTGTGCAGACCCTCAAAATGGTGCAGTTATTATGCAAAGTAAAATTAAATCCCATTAGCTCTAGAAATGAAAATATTATGCATGCCGCTGTGTATAAGTCTGAATAGTTGCTAAAGAATTAGTCAGTGTATGGAAATCTCTCTTTAAACTACTGTGTCTCCAGTAACATAGCATGTTATATTTATTGTTTATGAAAAGTTTTGTGATGTATTTGTTGAGAAACGTTATTAAATGGGATGTATGTTGTGATTCTACTTTATAAAAGGCATACATTGACATAAAAGTTTGGAAATGTATACATCAAAATAGATATTAGTAGTACTTACCAATGAGTGTTGGGATTATGAGAAGTTTTGTTTTCTTTGTTTTCTTATTTTTCTCTACAGGAGATGTCAGGTTTGTGTGATAAGAACTATTAAATTAAATATAAAATTCCTGGTAAGTTGAGTCTGCCTGGTAATGTTTCATAAACCTTAAATTACTTTCTGAATTTTCCCCGAAGTGCAGAACTTTTGCACACCTTTACTGAGGCTTTGTAATTCAGACTCACCATTTCTGATGCTGCTGTCTCCCTAAACAGCCTGAGGGCCAGTGGGCCTGAACAATGGAAGGCTTCTCTGAAGTTTCCCAGGGCCCTGGTCAGGGATCTTACTTTACTGCTTATCATTCTTGGGACAAACCAACTCATATTCAATAGGAAGAAGACGTGAGCTTGGGAATTATTCCTGGTGAACACTCTTCCATCTCCACTTGTCCAAATATGATTGAGTTCCCATTACTCTACTCCCACAAAGCTTTCGTTCATGTTTCTGGAAAAGAGAGAAGTGGAAGTAGTTTTTGATCACATGGCTATTTCCATTTAAAAAAAGGATACATATATGGATACGATGACCAGCTCAGAAATGAGGGTGTACTGCCTGTTTAAATACATTCACATCTCTCTACCTTTTCTAATTACTCGCTCAGGCAGCTATCCTAAAAAGCAAGAGTTCCCTTAGCTTTTATTTGAGGGTCACGTGTCCCATCCCCCAACATCCAACATCTGGGGCTCATTCAGGCCTCTGTACCAGGAGCCAGGCAAAGGGAACTGGAGTCCCTCATGACTATTGTCTCTTGGAGCCACAAAGTGTTGTCAAGGATGTTGGCTCCTGATGATTGTGGTGCCTGGTCCCTGTACAGGACACAGTGTGCCCAAGCTGGGACTCCAGGATGACTGTTCTCTTGGTGTCCTCTCAGAAGCTTTGTATTCTTCCCTAAAGCACGGACAAAGCCATATGTTCTTCTGGACTAGACCTGGCAGTCCCAATTCCTGGACCTTGACTCACCAGCCTACATTCTCCAGGGAATTTTATTTCATGGGGATTTTCTTCTTTCCATGCCGCTGTGTCTTGGCCAGATCCTCTCTGATCTACTTGAACAGGTAAAGGCTAGCCCTGAATCTCATAGAGCAGAGATCCATATGGGTACTTCTTATCTCTTTCCTGCCAACTCTGTGGGGTCCTAATATGAAGGAATTCAGTGAGAAGTTAGTCATTGTGATGAGGCCATCTATGCTAGCTAATTTTTGATGATCAGAGTTAGGCTCCTACCCTCTCACAGAGACTGGGAGACAGGGGCACCATCTTTCTTGATTGCATTTCAAAGGGGTGGCTTCCAGGTCCTTGAGAAAATATTCCTGAGTTGAAGATTTACATCTCAAAGGACAGAGGAAGAATTTATGGTCCCAAGTTTGTAAAGTAAACGCTCTAAGAAAAGGGAAGTCATGGGCTTTCATTCAGGAAGAAGCCTGTTTAAAGTTCAGTAAAGCTGAGGGGAATATTATGACTGCCTTAGTGGGCAGCAGTCTTGATATAATCACAAAAGGTTTTAACTTACCCTCCCCCGCTCCCATCCTCCAATCAGGGACAGCTTTCTCAGTATGTACACAGCTCAGGGAGGCTACCAGAGTGAGCTCTCTGTAGCAGAAGCCAACAGAGGTCTACCTTATGGCAAATTTTGTCATATATTAACCATGGTATAAGGTGCTGTTTCAAATTTGATGGTAATCTTTTTTGTGGGGAGTGGATGCTTCATATAATGCTTTGCATGCAAAGTGACTGAAGAAATTACACCTGCTTAAAACTGCAAGCTGAGGAATCTATATTTTTCTTTTCAGTGATTACTTGGTAGGTTTTCTGCCACAACTTGATAAACAAACCGGCATCACTGTTCCCTCCACATCTCAGGTCAGCAACTCAGAGAGAATTTATTTCCTCAGAAGTCACCACGATGCCATTTCCTATTGTATATGAGTACAAAATGTATTGCAATGTGTCTTCGTTTTTTTTATTCAATGGTTAAAAGAATATATAAGGCAGTTGGTAAAATTTATTAGGCTGATAGATTTTTAGAGACTGTTCTAAGTTCCCTATAACTATCTTAAGATCTACATGAGGAATTATGACCAGAATAACTAGCTCTATTTACATGAAAACAAAATTCTCGGTCCAATTAGAAACCTTTCTGTTGTCTCTGTGCCTGTCAAGCCGGGTTCTGCAAACATGAGTATTTCTGAGCATTTCCATAAGGGACACAGTGTATACTTTGTTGTGTTCATCACCAATGAGAAGTAATTTCACATTCTCGGTGGTAGTAACTCTCTTGCAAAGTGTATTGATGCCTCAGTTATTTTTTTGACCCAGATCAGCAAATAATGAGTACTGTTCTATGAAACCCACCAATATAGTTCTTGCTTGCAAATGGCTCAGGCTAGTGAGGAGCTAAAATGCAGACATGTGGACAGTAAGATAAAGATAGATTACTTAAATGTTTGAACTATGAACAGGGATTTCCTGATGATGAACTCATTACAAAATGAACTCTGCAGACATTAATTATTATAGGAGGTGAGGATGGAAAGAACAGGTCCAAATGGGCCTCACATGGAGCTTGTACATGTGAAGGTTTCCCTACACACATGGGGCAGGAAAAGAAGGCCAGTGAACCACAGACTGGGGGCTGTGTTTTTCTGTTCTGCTAGTCCTAAATTCGAACCTGTCTTCTGGGTCATTTTGAAGTTATATTTGTTAAGAGAGCCCTAGACAACATGTTTTATTTAACTGTTTGCTAGCTTGGTTTATACCATTTAGACATTCAGATGTATGGTATGGGGGCCTCTATCTGTGCCCTTGGCCCAGGCCTGCAAATGGTAAGGTTGAGCCTGCTCTGAATCTTTTTTTAAAAATTTTTTTCAATGTTTATTTATTTTGAGAAATAAGAGACAGAGAATGAGTAGGGAAGGGGCAAAGAGAGAGGGAGACACAGAATCCGAAGCAGGCTCTGGGCTCTGAGCTCTCAGCATAGAGCCCAACATGGGGCTCGAACCCATGAGCTGTGAGATCATGACCTGAGCCAAAGTTGGATGACTTCAGAGCCCTGAGACTGTTCTGAATTTTTAATGTTGGTTTCCTTTGTGTATCCTCTATGGAGCTGGAAGTTCTCGGGGGCAAGGACTACATCTTATTTGACCAAACCTCCCTTGCCTCCTGTGGTGCCTGGCATAAGTGACTTAGCAAATGTGTGCAAAATGGTGAATAAATGAAAGAATGCCTTCTTGAAGGCACCTTTTTGAAGTTCTGGCTGCCTAGGAAAACTTTGTAGGGGAGTTGCTGCCCCTGTCCCCACCCTCCCCCCCTCCCCCCCGTTGTTCCTTGGGCAAGATCAATGAGACTGTAGCAGACAGGTGGAGTGTCCTCAAGCTGAAACATTCTGCTATCATCACATAAATTGTTAGAATTAGGGCAAATAAAGAGGGTGTAACATCGACATGATGTCATTTAGTGGAACTTATTCCTCAGACCAAACAAACCTAAGTGAGCTTTAAAGTCCAAGCAAGGTAGGAAAGAGAGCTGAACATCATAGATTAATTAGAAGTAATGAAAACAGCTGTCAAACTAGTCTGAAACCTTGGCTTACTACAATTAAATGTTCAGTACAAACTAATTAAATTAGCAGTTCCCAGGTGTTGGCTTTACAGGCAGTATAAATTATGCATTGAGGCAGGAAGCTCAGTCCATACCAAGACCTTATTTCGGTGGTTCTTCTTGTTTTATGGTTTTCTGTATGTGGCATTTGCTTCTGATTTCATTGTAATGCCTCATGTTAGATCGGTCACAAAGAAGCAGCATAATTGAACAATTGCACGTAGATGCTGAATATTTAAATAAGCTCATATTTTGACTTTTTTTCTGTGAAATTCGTCTTTTGTGAACAAAGGCCAGATCCCATAGATATTCTCAAATCGTGTTGGCTCAATACATATCGTGGAATGCTGGAAAACAAAAGCTTTATAAATACAAGATGTATTATTAATGCTTTGTGCTGTGAAGCTCTGATAAAAATAGCAGCTGATTTCATCCACTGCAATTTCTCACTCAATTTCGATGGTTGGGGAACAGCATTGATTTCTAAGTAGGCTGAAAACAGGTTTTCTTCGTTTCTGGTTTTCTCACCAACGCTGGGTCCAGGCTCCATTCTTTGCTCTTGCTTTTGGTGGCATAATGCATTTCTTTGGGATGCTCTTCAATTGTCACTCTCGTAGGGACACCTGGCATTTAGATTGTTCTTGAGGGGTCATTAATTGTTTTTCTTTCTGTAAGCATTTTACCTGATTCTCTTCATAAACTTGAGGGTTCCTTAGATTCAGCCAACCAACCAATAATCATTAAGAAGCTCCTTTGTGTGCCAGACCCTGGGCCAGGCCCGGAGGAAACTGTGAAGTAGAATGAAACCTGTCATCCATCCTGGTTCACACAAAGCCTACAGTCTGATTGAGAGGTTAGGGCACATAGGTGAAATAACATTGAATTATGCAAATCATGTGTGCTGAGTGCCAATTATACTGTGCAAAGTAAACAAGCATTTCAGGAGGGAATTGTTTCTAGCTGAAAAGATAAGGGGTCATCTGTGTTGGTGCTGTGCATCATCATTCTGACATCTCTGAGTAGTGTTTTTCCAACTGGATTGACCCTGAGTTAGAGTAAGAGAGGTATTTTGTGTCACAACCATTCACATATATGGGTGTGAATCACTGCAACTGAAGTCTCACCAAACAATGCTTAACCCTTTCTATCATATTTTCTATTCTATTCTTTTATACTCTACGAAAATACTGCCTTATGAGAAGCAACACAGGCTGCAGACTCAATAAATTGTTAAATGCCCCACTAGTTCGTTGCCATCCACAATCCAAACAATATCGCTTTAGAAGCTTGGCTTAAAATCCTGTGGCTACTTCCCACGGTGCAACCTCCTCTGGTCCCCTGTCTACACCCTCCTATAATAGAACGTTTATGGAATCATCAGCGTCTCTGCAATGGAATAGCTAGTAGTAGTAGGAGAGGTGTTCCTTCTAAGGCATTTGAAGACCTCTCGCCTCCACACCATCATTAGGCCAGATTGGGGTTGCTCGTATGCAGTAAGGGAGAGATGTAGAACCCCTTTGCCAAGCTGACCTGTAGCCACTTAGTTGTTTCATGTGTTTTTGATAGGGTTCCAGACTGTTACTTATGGGGAAGTAGTAGGAAGTGTGAAGAAATAGGTGTGGAACGTCAGAGGAGGATTTTAATAATATCTCTATGCCCTTAAGGGATTTGTTCTCACTGAAGAATAAGGTGACTATTCCTAGAGTCACTTGAATATTAATATATCTTGAGGAAACCTTTTTCTGGACAAACTTATCTGATGATAGCCGCTTCTTAGGATATCACCCACATTTAGCTGGAATAATGTTTCATTAAATGCTTCCATTCGTTCATTTACTTAAAAATTCACAAAGAGTTTCCTATATTCCAGGCCTTCTGCTTTGATCTGGGTTATCGTGACCTGACATATGATTGCATCAGAATCTGGGGAGAGAGACAGCGATGTAAAATCATTCCCGGGAAAGTGCTATGGAGAGGTTTCTACAAGGGACTGTGGGCCATAGTGATGCAACCCCCAGCTTCCTATGGAGGTCAGGGAAGTTTCCTGGAGAAGGTAACTTTATGAAGGAGGAGGCAGAATTTGCCAGGAAAATAGACTGAATTTTCCAGGTGGAGGGAACAGCATGTGGGAAGCATCAAAGACAAGACCGTGTCCAGAGCTGCAGGTGGTTTAGTGAGGGTGGAGGAGAGAGAGATAAGGATTAGAGAAACATGCCAAGGTGAGGTGATGAAGCAGCCTTTATGCCATGCTGAGGCATTTGGATTTTGTCCCTAGAGAATTGGGAAGGGATGTATTTAAGAATTATAGTAATGGAGTGATAGAATTAGAATTCACATTTTGGAAACATTATTTTGGTAAATAGCATATTTCTAAAGAATTTATTGTGCCCTAGGGCTTCATATACAGAGCACACACTTTTATTATTTATTATTATTATTATTATTATTTTTAATGTTTATTTTGAGATAGAGAGAGAGAATATGTGAGGAAGGGGGATGGGCAGAAAGAGAGAGGGAGACACAGCATCTGAAACAGGCTCCAGGCTCTGAGTTGTCACCCCAGAGCCTGACATGTCAGCCCAGAGCTCGAACTCACAGACTGCGAGATCATGACCTGAACTGAAGCAGGACGCTTAACTCAGTCACCAGATACCTCTGGAGCACATGCTTTTATTTTTATTTTTTATTTAATTTAGTTTTTTAAAAAATTTACATCAAAATTAGTTAGCATATAGTGCAACAATGATTTCAAGAGTAGATTCCTTAGTGCCCCTTACCCATTTAGCCATAACTCCTCCCACAATCCCTCCAGTAACCCTGTTTGTTCTCCATATTTAAGAGTCTCTTATGTTTTGTCCCCCTCCCTCTTTTTATATTATTTTTGTTTCCCTTCCCTTATGGTCATCTGTTTTGTCTCTTAAAGTCCTCATATGAGTGAAGTCATATGATATTTGTCTTTCCCTGACTAATTTCATTTAGCATAATACCCTCTAGTTCTATCTACATAGTTGCAAATGTCAAGATTTCATTCTTTTTGATAGCCGAGTAATACTCCATTGTGTATGTGTGTGTGTGTATATATATATATATATATATATATATATATACACACACCACATCCTCTTTATCCATTCATCCATCAATGGATATTTGGGCTCTTTCTATATTTTGGCTATTGTTGATAGTGCTGCTATAAACATTGGGGTGCATATGTCCCTTCAAAACTGCATACCTGTATCCCTTCGATAAATACCTAGTAGGGCAATTGCTGGGTCATAGGGTAGTTCTATTCTTAGTTTTTTGAGAAACCTCAATACTGTTCTCCAGAGTGGCTGCACCAGCTTGCATTCCCACCAACAATGCAAAAGAGATCCTCTTTCTTCGCATCCTTGCCAACATCTGTTGTTTGCCTGAGTTGGTAGTGTTAGCCATTCTGACAGGTGTGAGCTAGTAGCTCATTGTGGTTTTGATTTGTATTTCCTGGATGATGAGTGATGTTGAGCATTTACTTCTGTGTCAGTTGGCCATCTGGATGTCTTCTTTGGAGAAGTGTCGATTCATGTCTTTTGCCCTTTTCTTCACTGGATTATTTATTTTTTGGGCTTGAGTTTGTTAAGTTCTTTATAGATTTTAGATATTAACCCGTTATCTGGAGCACACGCTTTTAGAGTGAGGAAAGAGGGTGTGGAGAATAGACTAGTGTTTCTCAAACTTGAGTGAGCAGCAGGACCCCCTGGAGGGCTTGTTAAAACACAGGTTGTTGGGACCCACCCACAGAGGTTCTGGATTAGTAGGTCTAGGGCAGGCCCCCAGAATTTGCATTTCTAACAAATTCCCAGGTGATGGTGATGTTGCTGGTCCTGGGTCCACACTTTGTTTATTGAATGCTGTGCTTAGAAGAATAATGGCTCCCCAAGATATCTATGTCCTAATCCTTGGAACCTATGAATGTATTATATTAGATGACAAAGAGGAATTAAGGTTTTGGATGGATTATTTTATAATTAGTTTTTATTTAATATATCAACAAACTAAGGTTGCTAAAGAGCTGACCTTACAATGGGGTGACTACCCTCGATTATCCAGGTGGGCCCAATGTAATCACAAGGTATTTAAAATCAGAAGAGAGAGAGAGAGAGAGAAAGAAAGAAAGGGAAAGAGAAGGAGAAAGAAAAGGAAAGTCAGAGGGAGGTGTGACCTCTGAAGCTTAAGCAAAGAGAAGTACTATTTCTGGATCTGACCATGGAGGAACGGGGGCATGGGTGAAGGAATGTGAGCAGCCTCCAGAAGCAGGAAAGGTAAGAAAACGGATTTTCCCCTAGAGTCTCCAAAAAGAAGACAGGCTCGTTGATACCTTGTTTGCAGCCCACTAGGATACGCTCTATAGAACTGTTAGATGATACAGCTCTATTGCTGTAAGCCACTAAGTTTGTGGTATTTTGTTACAGCAGCAAAAGGAAATTAATAAATGTCACCACGTACTGTGGTTGGTACTAGGGCCGAATGGTGAAAATTGACTTGGTCATTGGTCCCTAACTTTCCTATTTTTTGCTCGTATTTCCAGTTCCAGATCTACAGAGAAAGCCAAATATGCTTCCCAAACTAATCATGAAAATGCTTTGCTTTCAGCCTCTCTTGACCAATAATCTTGAACAAGAGCATCCTGAAGGCTTTCCTTTTTTTCTCTATAAAGCATTTCCATTCCCTTGCCTGCCTTTCAATCTCTGCCAATCATAGGTGATGATGTCTGACTCTTTCGCTATAGCAAGTTCTGAATGATCAGTGTTCTCATTTGTTGATTTCCACAAGAGGTAGTTCTCTACCCTTTCTTCTTAGTCGTGGATTATCCTAATATGATTGTTGTCAATGGAGGGGGATTTTGCATCCCCCCTCCCTTCCTCCACAAACCCAGGGACATTGGGCAATGTCTGGAGATAATTTTGGTTGTTAAGACTGGGGATGCTGTTGGCATTTAATGTGTAGAGGCCATTGTAGGATACTGCTAAACCTCCTTCAATGCACAGAACACCTCCAACAACAAACAGATAACCTGGGTTGAAATGCTGATTATCCGAGGTTGAGCAACACTGATGTAATGATAGGAATTTCTGGCCCCCATAGAGAGGTGTGCAGGGAGAGGTTTTTTTAGTGAGTGGGACAGTAATACCAAAATAAGAGAAGTGGCCAGCAGTCTGTCTCTAATCACTTTTGTTAGGTTTGGTCTCATGGCAAAGGCAGCCCTTGGTTCAGCTTCCAGAAAAGAATATGACCTCCTTTGCCCTGAAGGATCAGGAAAGTCTAGTGTGTAATTTTGTATCTCTGCTTAGTAACAACTGGAGATGTATAATGTATGTAAAAATATGCTGATATATTTACATTTATTATCTTAACACATACATATGAGATAGGGCTATAACATGAAGTTTGTATGTATGAATTGCGGGAATGATCTCTCTCCTTCATAGGTATATGGTACATACAGACACACAGAAATGTATCTGTTTCTAGCTGGTTCATTTTGCAAAAAAACTACTTCCCCAATTCTCTCCTTCCACCAGTGCCCCAGTCAAATGGGGTTTTTCGTTTGAGGTTTATGTATTGGAGACCCTCTCATCTCTACATCCTCAGAGCTGATTTGGAATGCATGCTATTGAAGCGTCCACATTCCTCATGCATTTAAAACAGAGCTGTGGTTGGAGATTTCTTCCACAGATCGACCTGTACTGTTTCCGACTGACAAGCTCAGGAAGAAAGAAGTGAGGTAAGGTATTGCTGTGGAGAGAGACATTCTCCATCCTTTGCTCTGACATTGTGCAAGCTCACAGGCTAATTAATCAGTTTCATTAAAAAGGAGAGAGTGTTGCCATGGTATCATGAGGCCTGTTTATACTGCCACATTAAGATTTCAGGATATTTTTAATCTTTAATTACCAACTTTAATTTTTTTTTGAATTGGCAAAGGCCTTAAAATTTCTTTTTTTGATGCTGTGGTTTTCTGCCAGTGTTTTCTGAGATTGAGGTACTAATTTGAAACAGAGCCTCCTCTCTTCTTTGAGAAGAAATAAAAGATCCTCTCTGGAGCCTTGCTTCTGTGCAAGATTTGATTAAAAGTTCCACAGAGGTGATTGTACTAGCTTGCTTTCCACACACGTGCTTATGCACAAGAAGCCACTAATTTATCGCCAGAGACATGACCCAGAAGGAGTTTTATCTATAATGTATGTAACGTGTGCTTGCAAGAATTCAAAGTATTTCCAGAAACCTATTCAATTCTAGATTTCTCTTTGACCACAGCATCATAGAAATATTTAGTGACTCTCTGTTCTGGATGATAGTTTTCTGGAAGCATCAAGAACATTGGAAATGGCCAGTTTCATTTAAATAATCTGTTAATTAATTGAAGTAAGAAACAACACTCATTATTTAAAGAGCTCTTTTCTGGCATATTTTCTAACTCCTAGTCACTTAAGAGATGAGCAAAGATAGGAAAAAAGAAGGTGCAATGTAGTTTTTGAATTCCATCAGACTGAAATCCTCTTATTAAAGTGGACCAGGAATAATACAATAAAAAATAGTCAGACTTAAACCTTGTCCTACCTCTTATGAAGGATGTGGAAATGTACGCAGTAACTCTTTTTCTTTCTTTCTTTCTTTTTTCTTTCTTTCTTTCTTTCTTTCTCTTTGATTTATTCTAAAGTGTCTGTGGTTAGGGGCATTTGGAATCTTATTAAAGAAATAAATACGTGGAAAATAGAAATGTATGGGTTTCTAGCTAGTGTGCCTTCCTCTGGGTCTCATTTATGCACTGTTACTGGTTAATCTGGGGCTTAAATCATAATGTTCATTTATAAGACATGCCCATTTATAAGATAGATATTAGTGATATTGACACCTCAGGAATTTCATGTAGCTCAGCAGTGCTAAGTGGTGTTCTTGGGGGGAAAAATCCTGTCTTCATGGATAAAGGTAGCATCTCAGCCATGCTATCTACAAAGAATATCTCAGAAATATAATGCCTTTCAGTACAGAAACCTTCCACATCGCCACCAGTGAGAATTTTATTTCCATTTGCAGACTGGTTTGTGAGCTGCTTTGTGACGTGGGTTGGCCACTCTCAAGCTTGTGGTGACTCTGTCCTCCTAGGTTCCACATGAGAATAATAATTAGAATTACCTGATAGTATGACTGTACAGGCAGTCTAGGTGAGTGAAAATCCAGCTCTACAGTATAAAAAGGCTCTGTCTTCAGATATGTCCTGTATTCAAAAAAAAAAAAAAAAATCACATGCTGCAAAAAGCACTGAAAAGTTGTCAACACATTTCTTGGTAGAATATTTTAAGTATGGTTGTTGCTGCTAGGAGCCTTCCAGATAGGATGAAAGTGTTACTGTAAATTGGATGTTAGAGTAGGATGATACATTTAGGTAAAATCTACATTGTCTGTTACTGCATTTTGGTCATCTAGCCTGTAACCTTCAGCTGCAGTTGCATAAAAAAAAAATGGCATAAAAGTAATACACACTTGAAACCCTCTGCAGTGTAACAATACTACCTAAAGTAGTATTGAGGGTCCCTTGAATGTTGGTGCTTGTGCTGGGGGCTGGGGATAACACTAAAATCAGACCCAGTTTCTGCTTTCAAAGAACTTAAACATCTTGGTAAGTGGGATGGAAGGGCACAAGAAAAGAATTTAGGTGCTGTGTTCATACGATTAGTTTATTTTGACTTGAGTTTGAAGTAGGATTTACTGCAAATCTATTCCAATTTGCAAACAGGAACTTTTCCTAGGAAATGAATATGTATTTCCTCTCCTCGTTGTGTTAGGAACCCATTGGTGGGATGATCTAGCCTATCCTTGGGGAATCCATTTTCTAGATAAATTGATCCCTCGGTGACATCCTGAGGGGCAGGTGGATGTTTTTGATGAAGGGTTTGGGTGTTGCGGGAAAAGGTATGGGGACAAAGTCTGCAGAGGGAGACAGTCTGGGGGACCTGCAGCTGGCTTGTGGAGAGCTGTGCTCACATTGTATATTGGCCATGATTGGTCATGTGAGCTGAGGTTGACTTAGCTGTTTATTGATTTACATGGGCAGAGACTCTCCTTGGAGTGTCTCAAATGCATGCGATGAGCATGCTGGATTTGGATCAGTGAGCTGAAAGATGCAGAGCATCACACTTGACTGGATGAGTCCCTGTGGATTCTGGACCTGGGAGGAGCCATGAGTACTGTTTGTTTTAGAAGGTAAGAGGCCTGGTGGGTATTTGGCGAGGTTGGCTGGCTGGCTGTGAGGCCAGATTGAGCTGCAGGTAAATGACCTTCCATAGAAGTCATGCACAGTCATTTTTTTTTTTTTTTTATCACCCAGTATAAGATTTCTGTTGAGCATGGTCCCATTATCCCCAGTTGTGTTCACTTTCAAAGCAATTAGAAGTCTTAGGCTGAAGTTGTACTGGGTGAGTCATAAACACCAGAAGTTCAGCTCCTCTCCCACTTTGGAGAAAGAGGTGTATGTGAATGTGTGATGAGAGGGTAGGAAGCCAGGCAAACTGACAAGAATTTCCTCTCCCTTTCATAGTTCACAGGAAGCTCATTCAGAAAAGGCATTGTACTGCACCTCACCGTGATCTTTTACCTTCCCATACAGAAAACTGAGGCTGACACCACTGTGGTGAGGACTCTACCCTGTTTTGGGTAGGCATTGGCCAAGGCCCTGGGCAGTGTGCCAGCAGGTGGTATGCTGGCTTCTGCTGGGGATCAGCACTTGCTGGGTGCAGACACCTGTAGCTAGAGTGACGATGGGGACAGAGGACCCAGTGTTTGCAGGAGGCAGGCACCTTCTCCCTGGGAGAGGCAGCAGTGCTGAAGGAAACTGTACGGGCTGGCTAGGAGCCAGAAACTGGGTAGTGGGGGGTGGGATGAGGGTGGGGTGGGGTGTGGTGGGGGTTTGTCTTAGTCCAGGTGCTGCTATTTGTTGGATTGTCATCTTGTCTCAGTACCTCTGTTGTCTTCCTATCATAAAATCTGCCCCACCCTCATTATAGACCTGTAAGTTCCAATGGGATGATAAAGTATTATAAAAAAGAAAATTAGCCCGTGTAAACTCTTACACCTCAGTCATATTAGATTGTGGCATCAGGGGCTCTATTGATTACTTTTACGGACAACTGAATATTATTGCTTTAATTAAAGCTTTTAAAACTTAAAAATTTAATAAAGTTTGCAAAATGCATTACCCTTTTTATGGCCATTAAATCTCAGGTGGAATGGAACGTGAGAATCCAAACGGGGAGTTGGTAATTTTTTTTTTTTTCCTGTAAGGGGCGAGATAGTAAATACTTAATGCTTGGTGGAGCATATGGCTTCTGTCACAAATCTTCAACTCTGCTTTTGTGGCACTAAAGCAGCCATGGACACTTTGTTAACTAATGAGTGTGGCTGTGTTTCAGTAAAACATTATACAAACAGGTATTGAGTTGAATTTGACTCCTGTGGGCAATAGTTTGCTAATTCCTGACCAAGCCTAACTTTAAGGATTTGGGGAAATGTAATAAACCTTTTTTTCTGGGAGAAGGAGACCTTGGGAATATTTGTTAAGATCAGGTTTGGCTAACTGAGAGCTAGCATGGGATAAGTACGTGGTATAGTTTGAGCCAGGTTTGGAGTCTTTGCAGGTGATAACGATGAGTGGAGTAGGATGGGTGGGCCTATGGGAATTAATGGCCTTGATAAGGGCATGATTATTTAGACCCTAGGCTGGTAACCAAAAAATGGGGGAAGAAGAGGGCTGAGAGTGGCTAACAGTGTTGGTATCAGTGGATTGCTGATTTTTGATACAGTCAAGCAATCTTGAAATGGAAATAGTATGCTATTTAGTATTCTAGCTAATAGTATTCTAGCATGCTAGAAGCCTAGAATAGGGTGGTCAGCAAGTCAATCACTTGAAATGACTGGGCATAGTTCAACTATTGTCATGGGATTTGGGAGTACAAGTGTGATAGAAAGAAAAGCTTAGTAGGGGCGCCTGGGTGGCTCAGTCAGTTGTGTCTGATTTCTGCTCAGGTCATGATCTTGTGGTTTATGGGTTCGAGCCCAGTGTCGGGCTCTGTGCTGACAGCTCAGAGCTGGGAACCTGCTTCAGATCTTGTGTCTCTCTATCTTTCTGCCCCTCCCCTGCTTGCACTCTGTTTCCTTCTGTCTCTCAAAAATGAATAAATGTTAAAAAATTAAGAAAAAAACTTGGTAGAGGTGAGGAGGTCAAGGAACAGAGAAGCCAAGGTGTTGAATGGCTCCGCCATAGAGATACTGAAGGCCTCAAGAATGGTATAGAAGTTGAGAGAAAGACCATAAACTAGGTGCAGAATTCATTGGTCGATGGATTGGAGTTTGTGGGAAGTCTATAGGGATTTGAGGAAATCTGAATCCAAGGACTTCCTTCAAGGAAGAAGGATGACAAATGGTCTAGAAGGAGATTTGTTGTGGCAAACATTACCTAAATATGCACCACTGCCATTAGGACTTTTTCTTGGGCACACAAACTAGATTTCTTAGCTTTCTCGGTAATGACGTATAGTCCTATGAGGCTGTTCTGGTGGAGAGAATGAGGATGGAAGTATGCTCAGCATTTCCAAGCCAGTGTCATAAAAGTCTTCATGTGCAATAGTCCATTCTGTCTTCTGGGATGCTTTTCCATGAATGTGGAGGATCCCCGGAGGACTCCCAAGCCCTAGGAGATGACAAGTGGATAAATGCAAGGATCCTCTGTTACTGAATATTTGCTGCTCTTGATTATGAGGTTGGATTTGACATGGAGAAGACACTTGGATCGTGTCAAGTCCCTGACATTACTTAGTGTAATACACATGCCCTAACTCGAGGCTCCAAAGGACAGGGAGTGTGAGATAAAAGAAGTTAAACAAAACAAAAAAACCTTCAAAACCTTACGAGGGCTGCAAGGGAAGTGGCATCAGTGGGACAAGCAGACATTAGCATTAACAGTAAAATCAGAATCATATGACAGTAGCAGCAATAACCATCCCACCACTACTTACCTGGTCTCAAAGGATGTAGGATTTGATGTCTATCCTAGGAGCTGGGAGTGCAGTTAGAGATGACTGTGGCATTTTTAGGTGTTGAATCTGTTGACCTCATTGCCTCTGAAAGATGTAATTTTTCACAAGGACTGCAATTTTCCCACATCTCTTTTATCTCCCACTTGCTCATTTGGGATTTTCAGATCTCCAACCCAGAACCATCCCTTATCCTATCTGCTGTTTCCTCAGGGATCACCATGGCTCTTAACATTTTAGTTGGTCATTCTCTTGATAATCTCCCTGAGCCCATGTTCCTCATTTGTAAAATAGGAATAATAACAAAAAACACCACAAAGGGCTGGTATGAGGATAAAAGGATTCATGTGAGTAAATCACAGAGCACTTAGTGTCCAGCATGTAGGGAGCTCTCAATAAATGATAACAATTGTTGGTTGTTCAAGAAGACAATGTATCCACGCTGAGACAAGGAAGTTAGTTACAGCAGTCATTTTCAAAGTGTGGTCCCCAGACCAGCAGCAGTAGTCTGGAAATTCTTGGGCCCAACCACAGTCATACTGAATTAGAAACTCTGGAGGTGGGGGCCTAGTAATCTGTGTTTTAAAAGCCTTCTGGGTGATTCCAATTCACGTTTATATTGGAAAACAATATCTTGACTCACTTGAGCAATATTGATTGTTTTTGCCCTGAGAAAAATTCTTGTGAGAAGAGTCCATTTAAATTCTTAAACTAAGAATAAAAGAAGAGAAAATCCTCCAAACCAATGAACATAACTGTCTTCAGCTATCAGCATGAAAATGTCAAGGGAAAGGGTAATCCTGGGTCCTGACCCTAGGTGCTCCCACTACACACCAACCCCTGTGGTTTGTCTTGTTTTCATCCACACTACAGAATATATTTAACGGGCCAGTGACCTTGCAGTCTAACTGCCAGCAATGCCAGGGTGCTGGCAGGTTTATACCTATAATGCCTCACTACTAAGGGAGTGGTCAGATGGAATTATTTTGCTGTTTGGAGTAGAGATGCTGGTTTAAAAGCAGCTCTGCTCCTGGAATGAACCTCTTAAATTTCTTGGTAGATGGATCAGTCTGAGGCTCCGATCCAAAATGTCTTCTCGGTGACTCTTTTGGATCTGTACCCCATTTGCGCTTTAAATTTGGATTGTCCTCTGCCTTTGGGCCAAATTATTGAGGTATTTAATATATTTTTTTCTTAACAAAAGTCAGAAATACACACTGGTATCATCATTCTATCATTCTTTCCATTGTCCTGCCTCTCTCTGTACCTTGTTGAGTATTGAAGCTGGTAAGGAAGGAGAGGCCTTCTAGCCTGACCCTGTTGCTCCACAGGAGGAGAAACAGATGTCCTGAGATGTGACCTGACTGTCCAAGGCTATACTATAGCTCCCGTTCCCAACGTGGCAAGACTGTTTACTCTTCTTGTCTCTCTCTATCCTTTATAAATTAACTATTTTTTCATGTACCTTATTTGGGTGTCTGTATCCCTTTTTTGGAATGGGATTGTTTCTGTATATAATGATTTTTTTCCCCTCTATGTGAGTCAAAATGACAGTTTCCAGTTCACTGGTTTTGGTGGTGGTAAGAATTTCTGTCTGCAGAACATAGGCTATAACACTGAATTCTATAATTGACACTTACTGTTTGGGTTTCCTGACAAATATTTTCACAAGAGTTGGGTTACTTTCCTCTATCCCAAGTTATGATCAGTGCCAGAGAGGTGACTTGGTTGCTGGGAGCTCCAGTGAATTTTTCTGATATCCCGAGACCTTTGGTGTGGCCACCAGGTGGCAGGCCTGGGCCCTTGGTCTATCCAGCTGTGGCATATTCCCAAATAACAGATTGTATTCCTAGCATTAGTGTTTCAAAGATGGCTGCTAGACCAGCGCTGGAACAAGGCCATGTAGTGGGTCTCTAATTGCCTTGAACAAGAAGGAAGTTTTCTTTACCTTTGACCTGTGCTTCTCCCCCTCCCACCCCATCCCCATTGTCTTTTCATCATGCTCTCATCCCAATTTAACTGATGGACTAACAAGTTCAAGCCAGACTTGATCTAGAATGTTTATGTCCCCCCAAAATGCTTATGTTGTAACCTAATCTCTATTGTTACGGTATCAGAGGCTGGGAGTTGTTGAGTGGTGATTAGGTTAAAAGGACTGAGCCTCAGTGAATTAGACTAGTACCCTTAGAATAGTCTGAGCAGTCCAGCCATGTGAAGATACAGTGAATATATGGCCATATGTGAATTAGGAAGGGGGTTCTCTCCCAATAGTGAATCTGATAGCACCTTGATTTTATTTCTCAACTTACAGAACTATTGAAGATAAATTTCTCTTGTTTATAAGCCACACAGTCTATGATTTCTTCCTTGAGCAGCCCAAACGAGTAAGACAGAATGATCTCAAAATCTATGAGCATTTTTAGTAAATGGGCTTTAGAAGGGTCCAAGAAAAGAAGTTCTAATGTAAAACAGTAGGCCCCAGGTTTGAAATTTGTCCAAGCTGGACTCAGTATGTGGGCTAAATAGATGGTCTTCAATATTAAGAGTATATTCTCTGTCAGTGATCCTTGTGATAACATTCTCTGCTATTGAGACTAAGATTCCTTTGTGATGAAGAAGCTTCAAATAGTCTGGGACAGGAAACACATTTATGTTTGCTCTATCAGGACATCAGGCCAATTATAATCCACAGTCTGTATAAATTTCTGGCTTGTGTGAATGGGTTAAAAATACTTATACATTGGCTGGTGGATGTTAGCATAAAAAATCCTTGGAAGATAAAAAGGAAGAGAAAGATGGAGTAAGATGATAAAGAAGAGAGTATATGTGACAGGAAATCCTACAGCTTCATGGCAAAAAATCCCCTGATAAGCTGATATAAAAATGGTCTAAGTACCTGGACAGACACTTGTCCAAATAAGACCTGTAAATAGTCAACAGGCATATGAAAAAATGCTCAAGGTCACCAAATGTCAGGGACTTAGAAATGAAAACCATAATGAGATACTCAGCAGTCAGGTATTACTAAATAAACAAGATACAAGTGTTGTCAAAGATGTGGAGAAATTGGAATCCAATGCACAGTTGGTGCTAATGCAAAATTATGCAGCTGCTATGGAAGTAGTGGGGAGGTTCATCAAGAAATTAAAAATAGAACAAACATAAGATCCAGCAATCTCACCTCTGGATGTATATGCCAAAAGATTAAAATCAGGATCTCAAATAGCTAGTAGCCCTCCAACATTCACCATAGACAAGATGTGGGAAAAAAATCTAAATGTCCATGGGTAGTTGGATAGATAAAGGTAGTATATATACACACAATGGAACACTATTAAGCCTTAAAGGAGATTTTACAATATGTGACAACATGGATGAACCTTGAAGACCTGTGTGAAGTGAAATAAGGCCAGTTGTGGAAAGACAAATAATACATTCTCTACTTATGAGGTATTTAATATAATCAAATTCATAGACTGAAAAAGTTGACTGCCAAGGGCTGGGAGAGGTGGAAAGGAGGAATCAGTAGTCAAAGAACATAAAGTTTCAGGGAAGCAAGATGAATATGTTCTAGAGATCAGCCATACAACATGGTACCCAAAGTCACGAGTACTATATTGTATATTTAAAATATAGACACTTAATAAAATTTTAAGTGTTCTTACAAAAATAAACTTTAAAAAGTTAAATAAATGGAATGTAACTTTAAAAAGTATGTGCTACCCTTAAAACCAAAGAGTCATATAATTCTACATAGTTTTAGAAAATGCAAATTAGTCTGTAGTGCTGGGAAGCAGATCATATTGGCTTGCAAGGGCGCAGAGAGGCAAGGGTTTGAGGACACTTTTGGGTGTGGTGGATATATTCACCATCTTGATAGTGGTGATGATTTCATGGTCTGTAGGTACATTAAAACTGCACAAGTTGTTCATTTTAAAAGTGTGCATTTTGCAGATGGTCAGTTACCTTTTAATAAAGATATATGCTGCCTTCATTCTGTGATGAAATCTACTAAACATTATTGGGATGACAACCCCATCCCTATACCTGGCCATTACGTATTTTCCAGGCACTTGTGTATGCAACACAGACAGATGACAAAAAAGACAAAACTCTGGTTGGTTTTGTATCTTTACTCCCAAATGTTCCACTTCCTTCTCCTTTTCAATCCCTTCTCTTCCACCTCTTCCCTCTGCTAACCTCCTCCCCAAAGTCAGCAGAATGTGAGAGGCTGCATCTGTTTCTGCAAAAGCTATTTTGCACCACAATTAAGCATTCCTCACCTTAGCTCCCCAGGCAGCTGGAGACTTGCATGATCACTGGCATAATGGATGGTGCCCAAAGTCATGGCCCAGGTGTGCAGAGGCTGTATACACACCCACGTGGGCTTAAGGATGCTGCTTCCTGGCTCACACCCTGAGGCTGCTGCTCCTGATTTGGGCCTCTTCAGAACTCAGAACAGCTGCTACTCTCTAGGTGACCGACAAGTCCTGCCATCATTCACCTGCTTAGGCCAGCTGACAAATGGAGTTGGAGCACTGGAGACTGAATAAATAGGACTGTAGCCATTTCCGGCTTCAGACTGAGGGAAGAGACAGGTGAGCTCTGTGACCTGCTGGGGTTCTTTGAGGCTGGAGAGAAAAACGGTTTATATCCAAGTGTCTTTCAGCTCCTTTCAGACAGCTTGAATGGCTTCTAGACATTTTTCTGATGTATGGTATCCATTTTCCAGTATGGATATAACAATTAACTAGAGTACCCAAATCTTTTGCACATGATAAAGTTTTCTGTCCTTTTAGTTACTAAAAAATAATGCCTGTGTTTATGATCGATAGGAATATTTAAGTAGTGCATTAATTAGTTTAGGTTGACCATTCTGTGGCTTTTTAGAATGAATTACGAATAAAGTAGGGACACAAAATTTTGGACACTGAGTCCACATTGAACATTTTGAAACTGCTATGTATTCCTTTGACTGGTTTGTCACAACATTACTCCATCTGAGACCTCAATTTGTTCTATAATGAATACCTCTATAAGAGGAAAAATTAGGCTGACTTCTTTGTATGCTTCCCGCTTAATTGTACAACTATATTGTTACAAATTGAGTGAAACAGCCTATTTCAGTTTTTTTCCTCTATAACCAACTCTGAATAGATGAACAGAAATAGTTCTCTTCATGTCAGAAACTTGAATTAAACCATTCTGAAAATAAGCATGTGGGAGCACTGGCAGGACCTGAATTTAATCACATTTCTTGCTCAACTGTTGCTGTTGCTTCCTTAAAGGGCTAGAGGTTAGGCTTGGCTATGCCCCTACTGTTGGAAGCCTGGATGGGGAAAGTCTTAAGGATTCAGAAGACGGAGACCTTTGATCTTTTGGACTCCCACACTAGTTAAAGTCAGGGTTAAAAGAGGGCATATAGCTTATGGGATGTTGTAAGAGGTATTCATGTGAATGGATTACATGAAATGAATTGATCCCTATTTACTTATGCATCTCATAAATGTCATTTTATTTTTTAGCGAAAATTGACAGCATCAATTGATGGACATTTAGGCTCTTTGCATAATTTGGCTATTTTTGGAAGTGCTGCTATAAACATTGGGGTACAAGTGCCCCCTATGTATCAGCACTCCTGTATCCCTTGGGTAAATTCCTAGCAGTGCTATTGCTGGGTCATAGGGTAGATATATTTTTAATTTTTTGAGGAACTTTGACACTGTTGTCCAGAGCGGCTGCACCAGTTTGCATTCCCACCAACAGTGCAGGAGGGTTCCTGTTTCTCCACATCCTCGCCAGCATCTATAGTCTCTTGATTTGTTCATTTTAGCCACTCTGACTGGTGTGAGGTGGTATCTGAGTGTGGTTTTGATTTGTATTTCCCTGATGAGGAGTAACGTTGAACATCTTTTCATGTGCCTGTTGGCCATCTGGATGTCTACTTTAGAGAAGTGTCTATTCGTGTTTTCTGCCTGTTTCTTCACTGGATTATTTGTTTTTCGGGTATGGAGTTTTGTGAGCTCTTCATAGATTTTGGATACTAGCCCTTCGTCTGATATGTCACTTGCAAATATCTTTGCCCATTCCGTTGGTTGATGAATGGATAAAGAAATTGTGGTTTATATACACAATGGAATACTACGTGACAGTGAGAAAGAATGAAACAAGGCCTTTTGTAGCAATGTGGATGGAACTGGAGAGTGTTATGCTAAGTGAAATAAGTCATACAGAGAAAGACAGATACCATATGTTTTCACTCTTACGTGGATCCTGAGAAACTTAACAGAAGACCATGGGGGAGGGGAAGGGGAAGGGGAAGAAAAAAGAGGTTAGAGAGGGAGGGAGCCAAAACATAAGAGACTCTTAAAAACTGAGAACAAACTGAGGGTTGATGAGGCGTGGGAAAGAGGGGAGGGTGGGTGATGGGTATTGAGGAGGGCACCTGTTGGGATGAGCACTGGGTGTTGTATGGAAACCAATTTGACAATAAATTTCATATTTAAAAAAATAAATAAAAAGAAAATTGACAGCATCATATATTTGCCAGAGACTGCTGTAAGTGTTTAAAAATCCTTACTCCTTTAATCCTTAACAATAATCCTATGGGGTACATTCTCTTGTTACTGTCATGTTACATGCTAGGCTTGGTAACTTTGTCAAGATAATTGCAAGTGGGTTTGAACCCAAGAAGACAGGCTCTAGAATATGGGTTGGTCAATACATTCCTTTTCATCAAAATCAAGGAGTGCCTATATGGAAGAAACCAGATTCTTTTTATATCTTTCCATATGCATTCCTGTTACCCATCAGCCAGCCTTCCAAATCTCTCCAGTGTGATTGTCCCAACTCAGTTTACTGACTGCTTATGCACTGATCTCCAAATTGCATGCAACATTCAGCTTTTTTTTTCGTGTTTTATTTAGAATTGTCAGAAGATCCTAACTCTCCTGGCTTTTCTTTTCTTTTTTTTTCTTTTTTTAAAAAATAGCATTTTTTTCCCTGCTAAGCTGATGTATAGTTGACACATGAGGTCACCTGAAATTATGTGTACAGAATAGTGATTCAACAACTCTATATGACCTGGTGTGCTCACTACATGTGTAACTACCATCTGTCCCCGTAGAATGCTATTATAGTAACATTGATTATAATCTCTGTGCTCTACCTTTCATTTCTGTGACTTTATAACTAGAAGCCTGGACCCGCCCCCCCCCCCCCCCCCATTTCCTTTCACTCATTTTGCCCATACTCCCACACCCGTAATCCCAGGAACCACTGGTTCTCTGTCTTACGGGTCTGTTTCTGTTTTTTCTTTGTTGTTTTATTTTATTTTTGAAATCCCATGTATAAGAGAACTCCTGTGGTATTTGTCTTTGTCTGTCTGCCTTATGTCACTTAGCATAATATTCTCTATGTCCACACATATTGTTACAAATGGCAAGACTGCACTTATTTTATGTCTATTAGTCCAGTGAGTGAGTGTGTGTGTGTGTGTGTGTGTGTATGTGTACAGTACATTTTTATTGATTCCTGTATGGATAGACATTTAGACTGCTTTTTTATCTTGGCTATTGTAAATAATTCTGCAATAAACATATGGAGGAAAACTTTTTTTGAATTAGTGCCTTTGGGTTTGGTTTTGTTTTGGTTTTTTTGGATAAATCCCCACTAGGGGGATTACTGGCTCATAGGGTATTTCTACTTTTAATTTTTTGAGGGACTTCCATACTGATAACCACAGTAGCTGCACCAATTAACATTTCCATAAATGGTGCACAAGGGCTCCTTTTTCTCCACATCCTCGCCAACACTTATTATCTCTTTTATTCTAGCTATTCTGATGGTTTTAAGGTGATACTTCACTGTGTTTTTGATTTGCATTTCCCTGATGATTAGTAATGTTGAACATCTTTTCATGTGTTTGTTGGCCATCTGTATGTCTTTTTGAAAAATGTTTATTCAGGTCTTTTACTTATTTTTAAATCAGATTATTTGTGTTTTGATGTTCAGTTGTATAAATCCTTGATATATTTTAGATACTTACCCTTTGTCAAATATGTCACTTGAAAATATCTTCTCTCAGTAGGTTACCTATTCGTTTTGTTCCTGGTTTTCTTTGCTGTGCAAAAGCTTTCTATTTTGATGTAATTCCAATAGTTGATGCTCTCTATCCTCTTTGATTGATCTATGTGTCTCTTTTTGTGCCAGTACCATACTATTTCATACTATTTTCATACTACAATTAATGAAGCTTTGGAGTATATCTTGACATCTGGGATTGTGACACCTTCTGCTTTTTTCTTTTTCAAGATTGTTTTGGCCATTTGAGGTCTTTTGTGATTCCATACAAATTTTAATATTTGTTGTAGTTTTGTGAAAAATTCTGTTAGTATTTTGACAGGGACTACATTGAATCCATAGATTGCTTTGGGTAGTACGGACATTTTAACAGTATTAGTTCTTCCAATCCAGGAGCATGGTATGTTTTTCCATTTGTTTGTGTCATCTTCAATTTCTTTCAACAATATTTTAAAGTTTTCAGAGTATAGGTCTTTGTTCTTGGTTAAGTTCATTTGTAGGTGTTTTATTTTTGGTATAGTTGTCAATGGGATTGTTTTCTTTTTGTTTCTGCTAGTTCATTATTAGCATATAGAAATGCAACAGGTTTCTGTGTATTTTATATCATGCAGCTTTTACTAAATCTACTCTAAAAGCTTCCTGGTAGAGTCTTTAATATTTTCTGTGTATGATATTCTATCTATGATTTCACTTGCAAAAAGTGAAAACTTTACTTCTTCCTTACAATTTGGATGCCTTTTGTTTCTTTTTGTTGTCTGATTGCTGTGACTAGGACTTGTAGTATTATGTTGAAGAGACGTGGTGAGAGTGGACATCCTTGTCTTTTTCCTGATCTTAGGAGGAAAGCTCTCAGATTTTCCTCATTGAAGATGATGTTAGCTGTGGGGTTTTCACATCAGGCCTTTATTATGTTGAGGTATGTTGCCTCTAAACCCACGTTATTGAAAGTTTTTATCATGAATGGATGAGGAATTTTGTCAAACGTTTTTTCTGCATCCACTGACATCATCATGATTTTTTTCCTTCACTTTGTTAATGTTGTGTATCATGTTGATTGATTTGTGAACATTGAACCATTCATGCATCGCTGGAATAAATCCCACTTGATCGTGATGAATGATCCTTTTAATGTACTATTGAATGTATTTTGCTAATACTTTGTTGAGGATCTTTGCATGTGTTCATTGGTCTGTGGTTTTCTTGTTCTGGCAGTATCTTTGTCTGGTTTTGGTATGAGGGTAATGCTAGTCTCCTAGAATGTATTTGGAAGCTTTTCTTCCTCTTCCAATTTTCGGGATAGTTGGAGGAGAATACGTATTAATGCTTCTTCAAATGTTTGGTAGAATTGACCTGTGAGTCCATCCAGTTCTGGACTTTTGTTTGTTGGGAGTTTTTTTGATTACCAGTTTAGTTTCATTACTAGTAATGGATCTGTTCAGATTTCTATTTGCTGATTCAGTTTTGGGAGGTTATATGTTTCTAGAAATTTATCCATTTCTTCTAGATGATCCAATTTGTTGGTATTGAATCATTTGTAGTAGACTTGTATTTTTGTGGTATAGGCTGTTCTTTCATTTCTGATTACATTTATTTGGTTTCTCACCACCCCCCCCCCTTTTTTGAGAAATCTGGCTAAAGGTTTGTCAATGTAGTTTCTCTTTTAAAAGAATGACATATTGGCTTCATGAATTTTTTTTCAAAAGTTATGTTAGTCTCTATTTAAATTTTTTCATCTCGTCATTATTTCCTTCCTAACTTTGGGCGTGTTCCTCTTTTTGTAATTCCTTTAGGAATAGGGTTAGATTGAGTTTTTTGCTGTTGTTTTTTCCTGAGGTAAACCAATATAAATTTCGCTATTAGAACTGCTTTCCCTGTATCTCAAAGACTTTGGAGTGTTGGGTTTTTGTTTTTGTCTCCATGTATTTTTGTTTTTATTTCTTCACAGGTTTCTTTGTGGACTCCTTGTTTAGTAGCATGTTGTTTAGCCTCATGTGTTTGTGTCTTTTCAATTTTTTTTCTTTGTTCTTGTAATTGATTTCTCGTTTCATAGTATTGTGGTTGGAAAAGGTGCACACTATGATTTTTGGTCTTGTTAAATGTGTTGAGCCTTCTTGTGTGGCCTACAGTGGAAGAGAGAGAGAGAGAGGGAGAATGAGAGGGAGAGCGAGCGAGAGTGTGATGTATGCTGGAGACGGTTCCTTGTGAGCTTGAAAAAAAATGTGTATTTTGCTGTTTTTGAATGGAATGTTCTATGTATTTCTGTTAGGTCAATGTGGCCTACAATGTCATTCAAAGACACTATTTGCTTATTAAGATCTGGATGATCTATCCATTGATGGAAGTGGGTTATTAGTTTCCTATTATTGTATTACTGTCTTCTCCCTCTGTGTCAGTTAATATTTACTTTATGTATTTAGGTGCTACAATTTTAGGTGCATAGATATTTACAATTATTATATCATTTTGTTGTATTGATTCTTTATCATTATACAATGCTCTTCTTTGTCTCTTGTTAGAGTCTGTTTTAAAGTCTGTTTTGTCTGATAGAAGTATTGCTACTCCAGCTTTTTCTTTGCTTCCATTTGCATGGAGTATCTTTTTCCATTCCTTCACTTTGTCTTTATGTATCTTTAGATCTGAAGTGAGTCTTCTGTAGGCAGCAAATACATGGATCTTCTTTATTCTGTCTCCATACAGCTTTTTTAAAAATGAGAATAATACAAATACTTGATTTTTATTTTTATTAATATTTTTATATATAATTTGTTGTCAAGTTAGCTAATATACAGTGTATACAATGTACTCTTGGCTTTGGAAGTAGATTCCTGTGATTGATCACTTAAATACAACACCCAGTGTTCATCCAATAAGTGGCCTCCTCAATGCCCATCACCCATTTTTCCCCTCTCCTCTCCACTACCCTTCTAACATCAGTTGGTTCTCTGTATTTAAGAGTCTCTTGTGGTTTGCCTCCCTCCCTCTCTGTTTGTAACTATATTTCTTTCCTTCCCTCCCTCCATGGTCTTGTGTTGAGTTTCTAAATTCCACATATGAGTGAAAACATAGGATGTCTGGTTTTCTCTGACCTGTTTCACTTAGCATGATATCCTCCAGTTCTATCCACGTTGTTGCAAATGGCAAGATTTCATTCTTTTCCATTGCCAAGTGGTATTCCATTGTGTTTGTGTGTGTGTGTGTATACACACACGGAGATATATATATATATCTATATATATATAGATATCTATCTATCTATATATATATATATATATCTATATATATATATCTCCATATATCAGTCTCTTTTACTCCCGGACTCTTGGGGTTCACAGTCTTTTGGCTTCAGACCTTCTTTGAGAGATGTGGGAAGTACGGATCGCCCCTACTTCTTTGCCATATTGGCTGTCATCCCTCACAAATTTTAGGATTGTTTGTTCTAGCTCTGAGAAGAATGCTGGTGCTATTTTGATTGGGGTTGCATTGAATGTGTAGATTGCTTTGGGTAGTATTTACATTTTAACACTATTTGTTCTTCCATCCCATGAGCATGGAATGTTTTTCTGTTTCTTTGTGTCTTATTCAATTTCTTTCATAAGCTTTCCAAAGAGGAGAGATTACAAGCAACACCACAGAAATAGAAACAATTATTAGACAATACCATGAAAAATCACATGCCAATAAATTGGACAACCTGGAGGAAATGGACTAATTCCTAGATACACACACACTACCAAAACTCAAATGGGAAGAAAGAAATTTGAACAGACCCATAACCAAAGAAATTGAATTAGTAATCAAAAATCTCCCAAGAAACAAGAGTCCTGGACCAGATAGCTTCCCGAATTCTACCAGATATTTAAAGCAGTTAATATCTATTCTTCTCAAGCTGTTCCAAAAAATAGAAATGTAAGAAAAGCTTCCAGACTCATTCTATGAAGCCAGCATTACCTTGATTCCCAAAGAAGACAGAGACCCCATGAAAAATGGAGAATTACAGGCCAATATTCCTAAAGAACATGGATGCAAAAATTCTCAACAGGATACTAGCAAATCGAATTCAACAGTATATTGAAAGAAATATTCATCATGATCAAGTGGGATTCATTCCTGGGCTGCAGGTCTGGTTCAATATTGGCAAATCAATCCATGTGATACGTTACATCAATAGAGGAAGGATAAGAACCATATGATTCTGTCAATGGATGCAAAAAAAAAGCATTTGAAAAAAATATAGCATCCTTTCTTAATAAAAAACCCTCAAACACCTATGGTGTTTAGGTATGTTCCTTCTAAAGTGATTATTAGTAGGTATATACTTAGTGCTATTTTGTTAATTTTCTGGTGTTTTCTATAGTTCTGTTCTTCTTTGCTCTTTTTTCTTGCATTTGAGGGATTTTTGTACTGTTATGCTTGACTTTATTTCTCGTTATTATTTGTGTATATATGATAGGTCTTGGGTTTGTGGTTACTATGAGGTTCATATATAACATTGTAAGTAAAGAGCAGTCTATGTTAAGTCATTTACATTTGAACACATTCTTGAAAAACTTGATTTTTAACTCTCAACATCCACAGTTTAAAATACGTGTTTTCATATTTTGCATCTTTTTATTTTGTGAGTCTCCTTAACTAATTTTTAAGACCTATTTGGTTTTACTCCTTTTGACTTTGGATCCTCATACTAGCTGTATAACTGATTGGTCTGCTACCTTTACCGTATGTTTGTTTTTACTCATGAAATTTTTTCCTTTTAGGGGTGCTTGGGTGGCTCAGTCAGTTAAGCATCTGACTCTGGGTTTTGGCTCAGGGCCATGATCTCATGGTTTGTAAATTTAAGCCCTGTGACAGGAGCTGAGAGTGCAGAGCCTGATTGGGATTTTCACTCTCCCTCTCTCTCTGCCCCTCCTCTGCTTGCTCTCTCTCTCTCTGTCTCTTTCTCAAAATAAATAAACTTGAAAAAAATGTTTTCTTTTATAATTTTCTTTGAATTTGAACTTTTCTTTTCCATTAAATCAAATCTCATTAACATTTCTTGCAAGCCTTGTTTAATAATGATGAACTTCTATAACTTTTTATCTTAAACTCTTTTAATTTAAATTCTTTATCTCTCCTTCAATTCTGAATGATAGCCTTGTTTGTAGTGTATTCTTTCTATTTTTTTTATTTTATTAAAAAATTTTTTTAATGTTGATTCATTTTTGAGAGACAGAGAGAGACAGAGCATGAGGGGGGAAGGGGCAGAGAGAGAGGGAGACACACAATCTGAAGCAGGCTCCAGGCTCTGAGCTGTCAGCACAGAGCCCAATGCGGGGCTCAAACTCACGTACTGCGAGATCATGACCTGAGCTGAAGTCAGACACTAAACCGACTGAGCCACCCCCCCAAAAAATTTTTTTTTTACATTTATTCATCTTTGAGAGATGGAGACAGAGCACAGGTGGGGGAGGGGCAGAGAGAGAGGGAGACACAGAATCTGAAGCAGGCTCCAAGCTCCCAGCTATCAGCACAGAGCTCAACATGGGGCTTGAACTCACAAACCGTGAGATCATGACCTGAGCCGAAGTCGGATGCACAACTGAGCCACCCAGGCGCCCCTAGAATATTCTTGATTAAAGAATCTGCTCTGCTCTGCAAAGTTTGTGCTGAAAAATCAGTTGATAGCCTTGTGGGAGTTCCCCTGTATTATTAGTTGCTTCTCTCTTGCTGCTCTAAAAATTCCCTCTTTATCTTTAATTTTTGAGATTTTCATTATGAGGTGTTGTGGTGTGGCCCTCCTTGTGTTCCTCTTATTTGGAACTTTCTATTCTTCCTTAACCTCAATGTCTGTTTACTTCCCCAGGTTAGGAAAGTTTTCATCTCTTATTTCTTATAAAAAAAAAAAATATGCCCCTTTCTCTCTCTCTCTTCTTCCAGGACCCCTATTATATGAATGTTTGCTTGATGTTGTCCAAGAGATCCTGTAACCTATCCTCATTTAATTTTTTTATTTTTGTTTGTTTTCAACTTGTTAGCTTTCCATTACCCTGTCGTCCAGATTGCTGCTTTTTTTCTTCTGCTTATGTTAATCTATTGATTCTCTCTTGTGTATTTTTGTCATTTCAATTATTGTATTTTCCATCTCTGATTGGTTCATTTTTAAAATTTTGTCTCTTTCTTAAAGTTCTCAATGAGTTCATCTACTCTTATCTCCAGTCTGGTGAGCATCTCAATGACCATTACTTTGAACTCTTTATCAGGTAGATTGGTTATCTCCATTTCATTTAGTTTTTTTTTCCTAAAGTTTTGTCTTGATATTTCATTTAGAACATGCTCCTCTGTCTCCTCATTTTTCTTGACTTTCTGTGTTTGTTTCTATTAATTAGGTGGAACAGCTCCTTCTCAAGTTGCAGGAATGGTCTTATGTAGGAATGTCCCCTGTGTAGATGTGTGTGCCTGTGGACTTTGCCTGGCTTGCTGGAGCTGGTGTGGGCTAGGGGTCCTGGGGTACTCTGTGCTGGGGCTACCCTGGTGGGATGGCTTGAGTGAAGTGGGCATGGGCTAGGACTATCTTGGGGATGTCTATTTACAGGGCCCCCCTGGCAGCACAGCTAAATGAAGTGGGCACAGAACCAAGCAATTCTGTATCTCTCTGTGCATAAGGTATCCCAATAGGACAACTGAAGCTGAGGTGGATGCAAACCAGGGTGTCCTAGTGTCCCACTTTGGTGGGATTGCTGGAGCTGACGTGGGTTTGAGCTGGGAGGTCCTGGAGTACTCTGCTCTGTGGGTGCCCTAACAAGTTGTCTGGGGCTGAAGTACTGTGAACTTGGACTGTTTCAGGTGTTTTGTGCCTGTGTCGCCTTGGTGAGACAGCTGGAGCTGTAGTAACTGCTAGTCAGAGATATTTTAGTGTGTATGTGCTGGGGCTGCCTTAGACACCTGGGGTGGCAAGGAGCCTAGGGCCCACTGAGGAGGTAGGCTGCTAGGGTACCTGGATCCTGCTGGTGTCCATACTAAAGTGGAAGGGGCATGTTATCTGCAACTTTGGTGCTGGTCAATCCTCTGACCTGGACAGAGTTTCAGCAGTTCTCCTGACATTTGGTGGAATTCTAGGGCTGAATCTTTTACATTCTAGTTGATCTTTGAGACTGCAGCTTTTTTTTTTTTTTTTTCTGTGCCCCAGCATGTCCAGGGCTGATGCGGACTAGGGACTCAGAGCTCACTGAGGTGGCTGGGTGACTATGGTGTCTGAACTCTGCTCCTGAGCACACTATCAAGGTAGAGGGAGAACTTAAAACTTGGCACCTTACCAGCCTCTCCCACCCAGAGAACGTCCTAGCAGCTCCCCCATGATTTGACAGGATATTCTATCTCTTGCTGTTCTCTATGTGGTCTCCCTATCTTGTGTTGTGCAAAAGTTGTTCAGTCAGCCTTCAGTTCTTCTTCAGGAGAAACTTCTTTAAAAATAGGTATAGATTTGGAGCGCCTCAGTGGCTGAGTCAGTTACGTGTCCGACTTCGGCTCAGGTCATGATCTTGGGGTTTGTGAGTTTGAGCCCTGCATCAGGCTCTGTGCTGACAGCTCAGAGCCTGGAGCCTGGTTCAGATTTTGTGTCTCCATCTCTCTCTCTCTCTCTGCCCCTCCCAGGCTTGTGCTGTCTGTCAAAAGTAAATAAATATTAAAAAAATAGGTATAGATCTGGTGTGTCTAAAGAGGAGGTGAGTTCAGGGTCTTTCTATATCGCCATTTTGGACCAGAAGCTCTTTTCTGCCTTTTTTTAAAAATGTTATTTATTTTGAGAGAGAGAGAGAGAGAGAGAGAGAGAGAGAGAGCGAACATAAGTCATGGGAGCAGAGAGATAAGGAGAGAGAATCTTAAGCAGGGCTTGATCTCATGACCTGAGCCGAAATGAAGAGTCAGACACTTAACTAACTGAGCCACCAAGGTACCCCTCTGCTTCTTGAATATTAACTTTTGGACTTCTCTGCCCTTTTTTCCCTACTCACCAGCAGTCAGTTCCTCTGGAATGATATAACTGGGCCTTTTCACAAGTCCTTGAGGAGGATAATAAAAAGAACTGAGATAGAAAAAAACACATGAATACTATATTAAAAGATTATTTTGTTTTTAATTCCCTATTAGCCCACAACACATACATATAAATGAATTTCTCATAAGAGATGCCATATTCCCATCCATATATACATGACTATTAGGTGATCCATAGCTCTGAGATTTTACGTTTTTCAGTTGGGGAAAAATATTGGCACTTATGTGGTGGGATCAATACTTACATTAGAAAAATGATCAATGTTAAATAATTTGTAATATGTTAAAATCAAAGGCATTGAAAAACCAGAGAGACAAATGTCCTGATATGACTGAATTTAACTTATAAACTGTCCTAATGGCACATGAAAACTTGTTCACAGAGTGATTCAAAATTAGAATTAGTTTTGTCAGATACACATTTATAATGATCATAATGTTCATAGGTTTACTGAATTACAAAAGACCCTTCACTTTTCTATTGTCTGTTGTGTGAATGTGATGTTATTTCAAATCAGAATTAGGATTATGAAACTGTCTAATCTACTTAAGATAATTTGCTGGATTTTTATGAAAAGACACCTATGGTTAGTAGTGATTCATTTATATGGTTCTGCAAGTTTGGGCCATTCGTCTTTTTTCTAAACTATCTGTGGTTATTTTATAAGAATTCAATTGGGCCACTTCCTTAAACATCTTTAAAGCAATGTGATGGATTGCTTTCAAGGAATCTAAATTTGTCTAAGAGGTTTTGGCTATTACATGCTCTACCTTTAAATAACTGTTGGTTAATATGTCTTTAAGAAAAAGGTTAGAGAAGGTTTGGCAGCACTGGAATTAATTTACTCTCTTATATTAGGATAATATGGGAAAAACCCAAATCAGAAATGGCATCAGCTTGAGTACTGTGATTGAATTTTGCTACCACCTTACATAAACCGTTTGGTTATGGGGGGTATGTAAGTCAGCTAGGTGGTACCAATTATATTTACTGTGCTCCTCAGGACTCCAGGCTACCCCCAGAACCTTTCTACCTTCCCTGTTTTCCCTCAGCTTTGCAAACTTCTAGACCATGGTAGAGTCTTTTTTGCCTCCTCCAGCTCATCCCTGCTTTTCCACTGCTTGTGTCTTCAACTCCTAGGTACCAATGTGATACTAGGTCATAACACTTTGAGGAGTTTCTCAAGTAACTTCCATTTACATGGAGATTTCAAGAGTTACGTAATTGTGCTCTTACAACTGTCTTTTAAAAAATTTTTGAAAGGCTTAAGAAGAAAGCATGAACTGGTGAGGAGCAGAGAGACAGGGAGGGAGAGAATCCCAAGCAGGCTCTACTCTACACTGTCAGCACAGAGTCCGATGTGGGACTTGATCACACAAACCATAAGATCACAAACCTTGAGATGATGGCCTGCCCCAAAACCAAGTGTTGGAGGATACTTAACCGACTGAGACACCTAGGATCCCCACAACTGTCTGAAAGAGAGAGAGAGAGAGAGAGAGGAGAGAGAGAGAGAGAGAGAAGAAGGAGAGAGAGAAGAAGGGAGAGAGAAAGAGAAGAAGAAGGGAGAGAGAGAAGAAGGAGGGAGAGAGAGAGAGAGAGAGAAGGAGGGGGGAGAGAGAGAGAGAGAAGAAGGAGGGGGAGAGAGAGAGAGAGAGAAGAAGAAGGGGGAGAGAGAGAGAGAGAGAGAAGAAGGAGGGGAGAGAGAGAGAGAGAGAGAAGAAGGAGGGGGAGAGAGAGAGAGAGAGAGAAGAAGGAGGGGAGAGAGAGAGAGAGAGAGAGAGGAGGGGGAGAGAGAGAGAGAGAGAGAGAAGGAGGGGGAGAGAGAGAGAGAGAGAGAGAAGAAGGAGGGGAGAGAGAGAGAGAGAGAGAAGGAGGGGGAGAGAGAGAGAGAGAGAAGGAGGGGGAGAGAGAGAGAGAGAGAGAGAAGAAGGAGGGGGAGAGAGAGAGAGAAGAAGGAGGGGGAGAGAGAGAGAGAGAGAGAGAAGAAGGAGGGGGAGAGAGAGAGAGAGAGAGAGAAGAAGGAGGGGGAGAGAGAGAGAGAGAGAGAGAGAGAAGAAGGAGGGGGAGAGAGAGAGAGAGAGAGAAGAAGGAGGTGGGGGAGAGAGAGAGAGAGAGAGAGAAGAAGGAGGGGGAGAGAGAGAGAGAGAGAGAGAAGAAGGAGGGGGAGAGAGAGAGAGAGAGAGAAGAAGGAGGGGGAGAGAGAGAGAGAGAGAAGAAGGAGGGGAGAGAGAGAGAGAGAGAGAGAAGAAGGAGGGGGAGAGAGAGAGAGAGAGAGAGAAGAAGGAGGGGGAGAGAGAGAGAGAGAGAGAGAAGAAGGAGGGGGAGAGAGAGAGAGAAGGAGGGGGAGAGAGAGAGAGAGAGGAAGAAGGAGGGGGAGAGAGAGAGAGAGAGAGAGAGAAGAAGGAGGGGGAGAGAGAGAGAGAGAGAGAGAGAAGAAGGAGGGGGAGAGAGAGAGAGAGAGAGAGAAGAAGGGGGAGAGAGAGAGAGAGAGAGAAGAGGAGGGGGGAGAGAGAGAGAGAGAGAAGGAGGGGGGAGAGAGAGAGAGAGAGAGAAGAAGGAGGGGGAGAGAGAGAGAGAGAGAGAAGAAGGAGGGGGAGAGAGAGAGAGAGAGAGAGAAGAAGGAGGGGGAGAGAGAGAGAGAGAGAGAAAGAAGGAGGGGAGAGAGAGAGAGAGAGAGAGAAGAAGGAGGGGGAGAGAGAGAGAGAGAGAGAAGAAGGAGGGGGAGAGAGAGAGAGAGAGAGAGAAGAAGGAGGGGGAGAGGAGAGAGAAGAGAGAGAGGGAAGAAGGAGGGGGAGAAGGAGAGAGAGAAGAAGGAGGGGGGAGAGAGAGAGAGAGAGAGAAGAAGGAGGGGGAGAGAGAGAGAGAGAGAAGAAGGAGGGGGAGAGAGAGAGAGAGAGAAGAAGGAGGGGAGAGAGAGAGAGAGAGAAGAAGGAGGGGGAGAGAGAGAGAGAGAGAAGAAGGAGGGAGAAGAGAGAGAGAGAGAGAAGAAGGAGGGGGAGAAGGAGAGAGAGAAGAAGGAGGGGGAGAAGGAGAGAGAGAAGAAGGAGGGGGAGAGAGAGAGAGAGAGAGAGAAGAAGGAGGGGGAGAGAGAGAGAGAAAGAAGGAGGGGGAGAGAGAGAGAGAGAGAAGAAGGAGGGGAGAGAAGGAGAGAGAGAAGGAGAGAGAGAAGGAGAGAGAAGGAGAGAGAGAGAAGGAGAGAGAGAAGGAGAGAGGAGAAGGAGAGAGAAGGAGAGAGAGAGAAGGAGAGAGAGAGAAGGAGAGAGAGAAGGAGAGAGAGAGAGGAGAGAGAAGGGAGAGAGAGAAAGAGAAAATAATGGTAGTCTTAATTTTATCTGCAAGATTAAAAAATACTTTTAAACTATTTTGGGGTATTTCCTTTATTTTTTTAGTTTTTATTTTAATCACCTGGTGCTTTATCTAGATAATGTACTCCTAATCCAGATCACCTACTTCCACCACCCCCCCCTCCCTCCTCCCCCCCCCCCCCCCCCCACACACACACAACACACTGCCCGTCTCTCTTCTGGTACCCATCAGTTCTCTATAGTTAAGAGTCTGTTTATGCTATATCATTTGTCATTTTCTGACTCGCTTTAGCATTATACTCTCATGCTGCATTTATGCCATTGCAAATGGGAAGATTTCATTCTTTAGGGCTGAATAATACTGCATTGTGTGTATATATATACATATATATGTATACATATATATGTATATATAAACTACAACTTCTTTATCCAGTCACCTACTGATGGACATTTGGGCTGATTCCATATATTGGCTATTGAAAATAATGCTGCTATAAACATAAGGGTACATGTATCCCTTTGAACTAGTGTTTTTTTTTTGTATTCTTAGGGTAAATACTTAGTGGTACAATTACTAGATTGTAGGGTAAGTCTATTTTTAACTTTTCAAGGAATCTCCATACTGTTTTCCACAGTGGCTTCGCCAGTTGGCATTCCTGCCAACAGTGCACTATGGTTCCTTTTTCTCCACATCCTTGCCAACACCTGTTGTTGCTTCTGTTGTTGATTGTTCTTAGAGATGTCTTTTAATGCTGGGAATTTTAGGCAGCTTCTTATATGCTGGGCTATTGGTTTTCTCTGATTTCTCATCCATTAGCGTACGTACTTGGAATGAACAACTTGTATGGCCTTATTTGTTAAGACTTGGAAATCAGTCTTTATTTTTTTTTTTTGTAAATAGCTACTATCTTTAGCTTTCTGAGTGATGTCCATCACCTAATGGTCCTCCTCACCCTCTCCCCCGCTCACCTCCCCAGAGATAAACAGCTGGAGGCAGAGCAGGGTGGTCTCCAGAACTCAGCTTGGATGCTGGGATCAGTGTCCCCTCTGACTAGTTGCTGCCCTGTGCCATACTGGGTGTTCACAATTTTGACTCTTAACCCTGCACATAGAATACTAATTTCAGTTGGGATTGGCTTTGCCAATCAGTGATCAGTGCAGATAGACAGAAATTTTTTAAGTACCTGAGCAACTGAAAGTTTTGTGTCTTAGAGATATTCTAAGAAGCAATGTGAGAATAACATCAAACTTCACAGTAGTCTTCTGGGAAGAAGAATTAATCATGAGACGTTTGTTTAAAAGAGGCTAGGCTGCCAAAAACAGACTGTTGTCAATTACCAGGTTTGTTTTTATCCTCTTATACTCCATGGAAGGAGGGAAGGTTATTTACTGGATATAGAATAGGATGAAGCATTAGCAGTTTATGTCTTACTAAAGCAATTCTTAGTGATGTGTGTAGGCAGCTTGTAATTCAGACTGAAGCTTTGTCTTGGCCACAAAATAGTAGGTCAAATTCATGGTAGGTCAGACATTTTCAAAGAGGCTTTCTGTAATTCAGGTATAGAGATTGTTTAAGATGATGTTATATACACATCTATGAAAGCCTGAATATGTTGTACAACTCCTATTTATACTTGAATATACGGCAGACAAATCTTGACTTGGGCACAAGTTTGAGGAAAGATGTTTTTATTAGCTTGTCAGTTATATGGGGAAAGCTTGAGGTTCAAGTCAAAATTGAAATAACATACCACATATATACCAGCTAGTTACTGCTTCAGAAATTTTTATATTCTTTCTTATGGTCTTTCCACTATGATTGTGAAGTGAGTATTAATAACTTAAATTTTAGAGATAGAGCTCAGAGAAGCTACGTGATTAGACCTGGAAAATTCTTGTACATGCAAATGTCATGAAGCGGCACCTATGTGTGTGTCTCTGTGTGCTTCTGTGTAGTAAAGATGACTAAGTCACATCTGCTACTCTTGGGAAACTTCTGTCTTAACTCCTAATACATGTTGTGTCTTTGATATTAAGTGGAAGTCTCAGCTCTATAAAACGCAGAGATGTTTGCTAATGTGATCTGTTGTATATTGTACAGAATTCGGAAGAGATGAGCAGATTTGAAAGCACAGGTATTGAGGTTGTGAGGCTGCCCCTCTCTGGGTCAAAAGAAACTCATTGGATTCTATCTGTTCTTGAAGGATGAAAGATTAACAGCAGAAAGATGCAGGTTTAAAAACTGTTACTGAATGAGTGCTCATTATTGTTGGGTACCTTGACATGCTATTTTTTATCCAACCTTCCAAACACCTCTCTCAGAAAGGTGTGAAACTTGTTTTCCTATCGAAGGTACCTGGTGCTGTGTGATATTATATAAATTACATGGCTGGACTTGGAGGAGATTTGAGTCCAGTTTCATTGTTAGAGACGTTTCTATGTAGCATTTCTAGGGAGCAAAGCTTGTAATTCACTTTTATGAATATGGAAAACTAAGGGGCCAGTTTTGACTGGCAACCTTTCTTCTTTGTAGTTACCATTTATTTTAGTTTTGTACCGACAGATGAAATCTGGATTTTTAAACATTAACAGTTCATTTCATTTAAGTCAGTAAGCAACTATGGTGCCAAGGTGTTTATAGTATCCTATTTTAAAGGTCTCATATTAAGAACATATTGCCAATATTTGCTATCCTGGAGAGAAGTACTTGGAGATACAGCAATTGAAAAGTAATTGAAGTTGCTATTAAGCATAGAGCCCTAGGTCTTTGAGATAATATGTGAAAAATAAATATTCAGTAATTGAAATAGTCATTTATGAATAAGTTACAATTTACGAGTTTAATAGTTAGACAAGTAATTTTTTTTAAAAAAACTCATTCTAGTCTAAGTTCTCAGTAAACAGTTTACTGCATTGATGGCATATAAACCGCTTCTTTTTGCAAACCACTGACTCTGACAGGAACTATCAAGCTGGTCTAATTCAGAGGTCAGCCTCTGCAAGGTGATTCATTAGCTCCTTAATCATACAAATAGGGCCAAAGCCACATTCCCTTGATGCAGATAATGGATATGGCAAACAGGTTCTGCATGCACCATTGTACATGACCTTGGAAGGAAACCTATCAGTCTTGTGGGGTGAGGCCCCTGGTTTCTTTTCTGGGCTGATGGTGACTTTTACTCCCTGAATGACAGCTATGCTAACTACTATTTTTATTCTAGTTGCTCAGTATTGAGTTGCAGGCATTAGAAAAAACCAGATGAATCTTGTAAATATTAACTAAGATGAGGAAATGTGATTGGGCCTGCAGAATTTACATGGGTCTTGCCCACACTTCTACTTGCTCTGCCCTCACTGACAGTCATCTCTCTTACTGGTTAGAGAAGCAACAAATTCACTGTCTCTCTTCTAGAAGAATTACAGACCTATGATGAGTAGAGCCCATAAGCTTACTGTATCTTCTGGCATGTGGCCATTGAGATATGTCTAGATAACACATGGCAGCAGAGAACAGATACAGTGGAGTCACAGTCCCTGCTATAATTTGTCAAAGGGAAATGATTCTTCACTACTAAAAAGCTTTGAAATTCAGAAATTGTTACTAGTTTTACAGAGTATTTTCTCAGCAGTTTTCTGCACTAAGAGCATCTGTCCATTTGCATTTCCTTTTCTTTTCTGTGAATTTTCTTTACAGTCTCTTCCTTTGTTGGACTTATGGAGAAGAGTTAGAAAAAAGCAGGGTTGCAGCATTAAGGAACAGTGGCACACCTGTTTCTCCTCCAAATATGTTTAGTACACTGACACATCTGTTAAGCCACTCAGGTTGTGCGTAGAGTTGTGGTCAGAAAACAATTTGATATGAATCTTGTAGAGATAGCATTAGCTTAGTTAGCAACAAGCCATAGAAGGCAGCATGAGGCCTGAGCATAGTGGTAATGGGATTCTTTTTCTCACAGAAGCATTCAGAGTTAGGATCTGAACTCCATGAATAAAGTAAAACAGTAGAGGGTACATGATTTCCACTTCTCTGAGGTCGGCTATCAGAGTTTAACAGCTCTGTATGCAGAGGGTTGCTGTCTTTCTAAGACATGGAAGCATGAGACTTATAATTTGAAGGCAATGTCCATCCAAAAGGAGTCAGACATTTTTACTTTAAAAGAAACAGGCAGAAGTCAAAAGCGTTCATTTTTGCATGAAGCAAGTGAACAGTCCTGTTTTCATGTAAAAACCAAGGGAGTAAACATAGAAGTATGTTTTGCTTAGGATTATCTTTGATGCTTTAATGAGTCTTCATGAAATTTCAGGTGCATTCCCAATTCTCAACTTTGGCCACAACTGCATATTTTAATTACTCTGGAGCATAGAGGGAGATTTTGTTAATCCTTAGCTATAACATGCTCGAGTGATTTGAATACTTGAGTCCCTTGGCCAGTAGCATGCATATTCTATATTGAGGCCACATTAGCTATGTAAGGGGCCAAATGAGGACCTGAGAGAATGGTTTTCAAAACATGGTCTCAGCATAAGGGGTATAGTTGTTGTTAAGTCAAAACAACTCCACAAACTTGCAACAAAACCGAAAGCCTCCTATAATCTCAAACCAAATATTCGTAGATGAGTCTCTTGGGATGTAACCATCACTACTAATAAGTTTTGGGCATACTGAGGTAATTTTGTTAAACATTTTGAAAAGAGACAAATTTATAGAGTAGTAGTGTCATTTAATAGAGTATTTTACCTGCGAAAAATGAGAATTCACATCCTGAATCCAATTAAAGATGATTTCTTGGGATTCCAATCTCTTGAAATATATTTCAGTGATCCTTTTCCTGTCCCCATGATAATTTTTGCTTAGTTTTGAAAGATTATTCATTTTCATAGGAGGTGAATGTGAGAATAAGAATTGAACATTCTGAGCTTGTTCACAAAGCAATTGTATGCACGGTGTCCTCAACTAGAATTAACATGGGGACCCACTGATTCCAGAGGTGGTGCTGGGGCTAACACATATTTGGAAGTCTCCTCTGGACGTGACTGTAAAGGTCAGTTCATAAACCACACAAGACTTCCTCAGTTACATTAGATCCTTTACAAAAATAAATTCTATTACTTACCTTATTTATAAAATCTTCTATTAAAACATGTTTGCCTATTTAAAAAAGATAAACTTGAAAGGAAAAAAGGATATTGAGGAAAAGCTGAAGCAATCTAAATAAACTATGGACCTGAGTCAAGAATGATGTATTGTTTTGTTAATGGTAACAAAAGAATTTTACTAATACAGCATGTTAATAATGGGTGAAACTGGGTGAGGGGCATAGGGAAACTCTCTGTACTAATTTTGTAATAAGGCTATAAATATAAAGCAATTCTAAAATAAAAATGGACAAATGTGATATGTGAGATTCATTGCCTTTATCTCTCATACGTCTCATTGACTGAGAAAAGAAGAGAAAATGAGGAACAAAAGAATAAAGAAATCATTTTCTGAGTATCTATTGTGTTCCAGAATCTTATGCCTATATTCTTACTTAATTCTCACAATAGTGCCGTCTTATTTCAGTCTTACAAAATGCAAAAGGATGCTCACAGAGATTAGTTTGGCCAAATACTAACAGCTAATATGTGGTAAACAGGAGAATTTGGACCCATTTTTTACATTGGCCTTAAGTTGTCTCCACCACATAACATTTCCTACTTAAGAATGTGTCATAGGCCTTGAAATAAATACCCAAAGAATTGTTTTTAAAACAATATTAAATACAACTACCAAAAACTGTCTACCTTTAACAGGGTAACGCTGATCTAGATATAAAATTTCTGGTATATTCTTCAAAATGAGTCACACTATTTTATAATTACAGTTGCTAATTTTCTGATGGAGTCCATAAGGGTGACAGACATGCACATTTTGGAAAATGGATTTTTATTTCAGAAGCAGTAGATCTCTTGGACCAAGCCCCTTTCTGAACTTGTGATCAGATCAAAATATCCATTTGGTAGAAAGGCTAGGCCTCCAGCTCTAGGAACTGGAGGGCCCAAATAAATGTCTGTGTTAATGGAAGATCTAGGTCCTGTGGTGACAGTGTGGCTTACCCAGCTGCCAACATTACCATGGAGAAATAGAAGGCCCTGTTGATTAGGCCAAAGAGTGAGTGGTTGACCCTGGTTTTCACCCTGTTGGGGAGGCTGTGAGGCATTACCTGGATTCCTCCATTCTGTGGAAACACTCAGTTTCTCAGTTGCTGGGAATATTGACTACTGGCAGCTTATTGGTGGGTGCTGCCCCAGGAATTGCCTTCTAATGGAAGGAGCTGCCTCACTCTAGTTTGAAGTCTCTTGCCTTGGGGCTGCCTCTATCTATTGACACATAGGTGTTGGGGTTACAAAGGCCTGGCCCCCTTAGCTCAATAGGAGGCATCTCTGAAGGGCCACCATAGCTTCAGAGCCCCCCCTGGGAGCTGATGAAGCCTCTCTTGGTACTGCTCACACTTCTAACCACACCTTTTGCTCAGTTCTGCTTCCCTCACTCCCTTACAGGTTTTGATGTAAGAGTGCTCCTCAGTAAACTATCTCTTTGCAAGTCTCTGAGCCACTTTACTGGGGAGAAAAGTCTATGACAATATCTCAATGTGTTACCACTATCTCTCCTTATGGGGAGAGTCCAGTACCTGAACAATTCTGTCCTAAAAATTTTTACATGACTTTGCAGGAAGCCTTCTCTAACTGTGTTAGTGCTGCCTTTGGAGCTTCCTCAGCCTTAGTGGGTACTGGCCCCAATGTGGCATTTGTGTTACCAAATTGTAATTGAATTGTACTTAAATAGTAGGTCAAACTGGCCAAGCCCTTTGACATGGTGGTTTAAAGGTCTTGTTATTTGTATGGGGTTTTCTCTAAAGTTAATTTGTCATATAATCATAAGCATTGATAGGGTTATCCTGGAAACTCTATTTCTGCTTTTCAATGCTAATTTATGAAAAAAAAATTGGACAAAGAACTGAAAGGAATGAAATCCTGAAGAAAGAAATCTAAAAAAGAAACAAATCCAGGCAGAAATAATAAAAACAGGGATTTACCTATAAAGTTCCTTGTTTTTTTACTCTGAAGGGGTATACATACTATAGAATATTGTTTCAGAAGCTATGATTTTTTTTTAATGGTTGTTTATCTTTGAGAGAGAGAGAGAGAGAGAGAGAGAGAGAGAGAGACGGAGGACAAATAGGGGAGGGGTAGAGAGAAAGAGAGGGAGACACAGAATCCGAAGCAGTCTCAAGGCTCTGAGTGTCAGCAGAGAGCCCTATGCAGGGCTTGAACCCATGGACCATGAGATCATGCCCTGAGCGAAAGTCAGATGTTTCACCGACTAAGCCACCCAGGTGCCCCTATGGTGTTGCCTTACAACCAGAATGACTACTCAGAATTAGAAGAAATATAACTATTCCAAATAATGTAACTGTATTTATATGGATAAGAGAAGTGTCCTACATCATCTGTACTCAAGACAAACATGGCATCTTAGATTGCTCTACCTCCTAGTGCTCCACCTCTTTTCTGATTTTCCATTGCCTGTTTGGTTAGTGCCACCTGTTAAGAGATCATCATGGTTGAGCCTTAGGTACTCTTGCATACGGGCCACAGGAGAGTCTTTGGTGATAGTCACCTTCAGCAGAAGGCCAGCTTTAGCTAGAACCACCAGACTCCCCAGCCAGAAAACATCTATATGGTTTCCAGCATAGGAGTAAAGCCTTAGTGAAGATGCAGCTTTCATAGGCTCACAGGGCCTTGATTTATGGGCTCTTTAGTTGCTCCCTTCCATGGTCAATGCACTTGGGTCAATCATTTGGATTTATATTGTTTCTCTCTCTGGATGCCTGTGGTAGGTGTTGTATCTTGCCTCCTCCTACTGAGACTGATCTTACACTTCATGTATTTAACATCCCAATTTCATTTACTATTTTGCTTATTAATCTATATTTTCTTGTGGTTTTCACATTAAGATAACCTTATAACCTGAGTGGAAGGGGATAATTTACTTTGCAGTGACAATCATTTGCTCTTAAAACTTTCAGCTAGGTTGAGAGGTAGGTAGATGTAGTTGAAGTTTGGGGTTTGCTTTAACCCTGAAGGCATATTAAATCCTCACTCAGCCCCCTTATATCAGCAATGGTTTCTTCATTACTGAAATAATTTAGGAGGCAATAAATAGAAGCAAGTAGTTTGTATCTTAACTCACACAAAGCCAGTTTTCTTACTACTTACCATACTTGTGAAGTTAGTATTTAGTTCCATAACCACTTTTCTGTTGTGTTGGATGCCCATAACTCTTTTCCTAATCTTTACCTGTTCATACACATCTTTTATCTTTTTAGAATAAATCTTCACTGAGAGAAAGGTTTTGGCCTTATATATTTCTTCGTCTTTCAAGATGCTTAGAATACTGTTTTGCTGGACTAAATCTTCTTTACTCTGCATTCACCTAGACTTCCTTGTTACCCATCTAACCAATTCATAAAGAAGAGGCTAGGAGGCTAAAAGTGACATTTCTTAGCTTGCTTTTCAGCTCAGTTGATGGATGCAATTTACTTATAGTGAGATATACCTGCATGAGATTGCAAGGGAGGTGGAGGAGGTCTTTCAACAGAGGTCAGCTGAGGTACGGATAGAGGTATTTTCAGCATCCAGGTGGCCCATTCCACTCAGACACAAGCTTGTGAGTGTGGGCACACAGGTGGTCACAGTAGTAGTTCTATAGTTTCTGATTTACAGCTGAGAGGGTGGTGACTTAGAAGCAAAAACTACAGTCAGTGGGATCTCCCTGACTTTAACTTCTCCAGCGCATTGAACAATTATGAAAACACCTAATTCCCTATTAAATGCCTTTCTTCTTGAGATCTCAAAGTGTCTTCTGTTTCTTGTATTGAACCCTGACTAACACAATTGCTCGACATCATTTGCTCATGGGGTAAAAATATCTCTTGTTTCCACCCCATATTATGCAAAAATGTTTTTTGCATTATAGATCTATTTGCTTTTATGTTTAAAATAAAATTTGCTTTTATGTTTATTTCTTCTTGAGAGAGAGAAAGAATACAAGCAGGGGAGAGGCAGAGAGAGAGAGGGAGACACAGAATCCAAAGCAGGCTCCAAGCTCTGAGCTGTCAGCACAGAGCTTGATGCAGGGCTCGAACTCACAAACCATGAGATCATGACCTGAACTGAAGTCTGACGCTTAACTGACTGAGCCACCCAGACTCCCCTATGTTTTGAATTTTTGATGGATCCTGAGGACTTTCAAATGCTAAGAACTCATCCATATTTTCCTAGTCACTTTAAGCGGGATAGAAGGAGTCCCTGGATTCTTCAAAACAAGTTGATTAGTAACAAAGAATTACAGCAAATAGAATATTATAGATAGTGGATGTTTGAACCTAAAAGCAAAACCTGAATATTTATTGGTAGGCAAAACTTTTCAAGAGAATCTGAAATTGTTTATTCAACATCTCAGTTTAATAGTGAACAATTCCTTTCATTGGTCACTAGGTTTGTTTAATACCACTATATCTCACATGAGTGCTTTTCACTGTGATACAAACCCATATTCTGAGGTTGAATATAGTGGAGTATATAATTTTCTGAATGTAGTGTTAGAGAAATGATTATCTTTTACATTTAGTAGGCTTATCATGGGAGGAGCTCAAAACAGTGAAAGATGAGGATTTGGGCATAAATCATAAATCACTTGCTTTCCCCAGATTTCACTTGTGGTTGTGGAGGTAAGACCACATCGCAGTTGTGTTAATTCTAGTCTGCTGTGCTAACCATTGGGCTGCCTTTTGCCCTTGGTCTTTGGGGTCTGTGATTGACTGGAACTTTTAATTTGGCCTTTCTGCCATTCTTTCTTGTGCATGTATTCTCTGTGGATCTATAAATGAGAACTATATCCACTGGCTTGATAACTTCTGCTCCTGTAAGTATAATGATGACACTAACATGGCATTTTACAAATATCTTTCACAAATTTTAATTAAGTCTCTCAAAACCTTATGAAGCAAGAAAGGCATGCAGGTATTATCCTCATTTTACAGACAAGGAGAGAAATATCTGACACAGACAAGCATATTTTTAAATGAAGGATGCAATCGGTTTGGATTAAAAAAGCAAACTACTTTTGTATTTCTAGTGTTTCCTTTAAAGACACTTGCTAGAAGCTTGAACCATTGTGTCCAAAAGTTAAAATCAATAGTATTAAAATGCCTAAGCTTCTAGCCAGTCTGTGGTAATGGGTGGCAAGGTAAATGTAGTTATCTATATGAGAGACTTTGATTAACTGACGTTTGCAAGTTAGCATAATTTATAAGCAGGAGAAAAGGTAAGAAAGACACTTTAGCAGGAGAACTTGTGAGCATTTGCCAATCTAAGCAATCTAGATTTTTATTCCAAGAAAAAGAGATTATACCATTCTCTGGTTTCCTGGGCTATTCTAGTCTACTCATTGTGAATGATTGAGGGACAAACAGATCATGCTTTATTCATTTGTAAATCAAGTGCCTTAAACATTGTAGGAAATATAGCCAAATGTCCACTAAGCCACATTAGTGGTTCTTATCCCAAAGTTTCTCTGGGTTAATTATCTTTTGAGGTATTGTGTTGAATGCTTAACCTTAAATGCTAATGTGAATCTCCAGCCCTTCATTTGATATTCTTTCCTAGTCTAAAAGTAATCAATTTTTTTTTTTTTTGGCATGATGGCTCTTTATAAATGCTTGCTATTTATTGTGTCTGCTCTCATTTTTTCTCCTTACACATTTAATTCACTCGTATCATTTCCTTTTGTTAGATGCCATTGGTAAATCAGAAAATGTAGATAGAATATGAGTGGAATATTCATCCCTCTCTGTTCTAGACACATGCTCTTTAACCAGAACATTTTTCACATTAAGTTGAAAGGAAGAGTTGGCATACTGAGTCATTTCCTAGGGATTTGAGAAAATCTGGTGCTGTGGTGAGGGCTCAGCTTTCCCCTTCATATCATGCCTGTGTTCACTTTGGGGCATAACAGCAGAACGAAGAGTCAGAGTGCTGACCACATTGGCTCTTTCAATGAACCAGTTCCAGTGGCAACTAGTTAACAATTCTGTGAGAGTTTCCAGGGGACAAGGGTATTTAAGTTGGGCTCTATCATCTTCCTATTGGTGTTCTATTTACATGCACTTCATTCTTTTCAAAGGAAAAAAACCTTGTATTTTTGAGTGGTTGACCCATAATAGAATTCCTTTTTGGTTGTACCTTAAGTTGTAGGTATTTAAAAACAACAATCAAACAAAAACAAACTACTGCCACATCCTCCCAAAGTCTAAGAACCGACTTGGCAGTAAGTATAGCATCTATCTGCTTCTCCCTTTACTGAGAAATTTCCAGAGGAATCTGTCCTTAGAAATACAAACTTCAATTGTGCCCACTCCTTGTTGTTAAAACTCGCTAAGAGAAATGACAATGGTAAAGCAAACAGCTATTACCAATGGCATTTGGACTATGAGTGGTTTACAGATGTTGAGAGTAGAGTATTTCAAAATGGGGCTGAGTGGAAAATCCAAATTCAAATTAATAAGGGGGCTGTACATGTGCTTCATTTAACTTTAGACAGATTTTTGACTACTTATGTCATATGCAAATGTGTACAACAATGCTTGAAATTGGATTTCCATTTTAGTTAATTAGATTAGTGCAAGACCTGCATAATAATCAACAGTTACTAGCCTTGCTACTACTGGGGTTCAGAATCTGAAGATATTCCCAATTTTGAAGTTTGGTCTATTCTATGGTATGACGTCAGTTGGTTGATTTTTTAGATGTAGGTGTGGTTGGTTTACTAGAATTTGTGTGGTCCAACTAAACGACCTCAATTTTCTTTAGCTCAAGTAGGTAGACATAAAAATAGAATGTGCTTTAAAAATTCTGTAGAAGTAATTAAGGATTTTTTTAATTAAAGACTGCCTGCTCTAACAAAATTAAGTTCAAGTACTATTTTTTCCAAGTTTTAAAGAAAATGGGTAATGAATCCTCACTGCATGTTTTCTCTCCAATATGAATAATAGGAATTTGAAATCCATTATAATTACAATTAGGGTGTTTTCTCTCCAGGTTTTAGATGTCTACAATGTGTGGCCTGCAAAGAGAACAGCTTTACATAATTACAAAAGACAAGGAAGATTGGTTTCAGAAAAGCCAATGGTGGAACAGACGATTACACATAAAATTCTGGGCAAGAAGACAATGACAATACCAAGAGAGAGCTCAAGAGAGCGATACTAAGAACTCATTCAGAAATCAAGAAAACCCAAATAGCATTTATCCAAGCAGAGAGCAGCTTTACAGTGTTCTATTAAGCAAAAGGAAGGCAGATGTTCCATCTTGTCCCTGTTGGGAAGGTTTTCATTTGTAGCTGGGTGATGTTTTTAAATAAGACTTTCCTAAGTACCACTTTGTAGAAGGAAATCGAATTTCATGACAGGGTGAAGGAGTTTTAGGCCACTCTGTTAGCTCTCAGATGTGCTGTTCAAACTGTGTCTTAAAAAGAACATGTAGGAATGGAAAAAGTTCAAGACGCAAAGTTAAGGACTCTATGCCTGCCTTTGGCATTAAATAGGCCATCTACATTTTCATGCTTAAATTTCTTCATTTGCTGAGCAGGATTATAGTAACATACTGCGAGTGTGAAATTGTTTGGTACACCTCTTCACTTCACTAGGTCTCAGTAGTTTTATCTGCAAAATGAGATCCCTTTATGATTTAGGAAATATCTATGTAAGGGGACTTCATTTTTCTTGTAAGCTAATTCTTGATTACCTTCCTATCTCTCACTTTCTGTGGGCTTGCTATTTGCCTTTCATGTTTGCTGGAGTGTTTATGAAGGATAAATAAAACCATATACAGTTCAGTGCTCTAAAGAAGCATTGTTCCTTTATAGAGGAACACCAACAAATCAAAGTGGGACTGTTACTGTTAATACAACATATGATTTTGAAACAACAGCCAATTTTTGGCCAAAACTTCTATAAATCCTACATCTTACCTGGGGTGGAATCCTTGAGAAAAATTTCTTAACCCAGATTAGTAAGTAGTGGAGCAGAATTTGGACCCAAGTCCATCTGATCATGGTCCATGCTCTTGAGGACTAACCGCACTGGTAGATGACATGCATGTTAAAAATTTTAAGGGTTTATTTGAGTGAAACTAATTCAAATTGGGCAGCATCCCATTTAGTAGATAGGAAGAACTCTGAGGAACTGCACAAAATGAAAGGCTTTTATATCCAGAAGCACTGGGAATGAGAGAGTTAGGCCAGGCAAAAAAGCAGGTTGGTTATTGGAAGATTACCTTCCTTCAGGGAATTGCAGTGATCTGTCAGGCAGATTAGCTAACTGGAGCTGATCAGGAGATTCCTGATTGACTGGTTTAAGATTTGGTTTCTGGGAGAGCCGAACTGTAATTAAGTCTTAGTGTAGTGACATGGGACTTAGTATAAATGATTCCATTTTGGGTCTGTTACCTTGTTTTTTAACAGTTTCTACAAGGGTGTGAGTGCCCAATACTCAAACTAGTTTATGGGGATGCTGATACAGAAGTTGGAAACTTCTTCACCATTTTCCTTTGGATTCTTTCCATCAAGAGTGAAAAATCCCCATCTCCTTCCTTGCTTCTCTCTTTAGGCCTCTGTAACATCAAGGGAGAGGTACTCTGAAGCATTTTACTTTTGCTGAGAAGTCTGATAAGTTTCAGCTCTTGTGGTTAGGCTATTGATAATAAAATAAACATTTTCTCTTATTGGTTATAGAAAATCTATTAACTTGAGTATTTTTTGATTTAACAATGCTGGGAATCTAAATATATTCTTAAAAATCTGTGAATGGCTGAGGTTTCCTTAAATTTTATAGACTAAGTTATTGGTAATATAGCTCATAAAATCTTAGGAACATAATCTTTGAAAAGATAAACTTTATTACTAAAGATTTTGAGTGTTTATACTGGGCTATACATGTGGTGGGGGTGGAGTTTGTGTGCGTGTGTGTGTGTGTGTGTGTGTGTGTTTTGTATTACAATTGGGAAGACAGGGATGTCTGGGTGGCTCAGTTGGGTAAGTGTCCAACTTCGGCTCAGGTCATGATCTCATGGTATGTGAGTTTGAGCCCCACGTCAGCCTCTGCGTGGACAGCTCAGAGCCTGGAGCTTACTTAAAACTCAGTGACTCCTTCTCTCCCTGCCCTCTCCCACTCATGCTCTCTCTCTCTTCCTCAAAAATAAACATTAAAAAAAATTAAAAAAATTAGAACTTAAAAACTGCAGTAAAGTGTATCACATGTTAAACGTGTTTACTTGTGCATGTTTAGGATTATGTAAAATTGGGAAGAGATAGGAGATATGATATATAGGCAAGGCTTTATTGGAAACATCTCTGCTGTGTCTCCTTATTAGTTAGATTACAGGCAAGGTCTTATATGCTCCATGGCAGCTGACAGGTACAATGAGGTGAACATTTCCTAACATACTGTGAGTTAGATTAAACTTTGTATTCAGGATCCATAATTACCACATATATAAAATGGGAGAATGTCTTGATGCTGGGTAACAGACAACATGTGGAATAGAAGAAAGTGGAAGGAACCTTGAATGTATCAAAAGTTCCCAAATTGGGTTACTGAATTGGTAGGGACGGGAAAAGAAGCAGGCTTGGCAAGGAAGATGATGAGTTTGGATTTGGACACACTGGGTTTGTGAGGTGGCTATGAGATATCCAGCTAATGAGGAAAACAGGCTCTTGGAAGTAATATATCTCAAAAGAGGTATTAGTACTTGGTATGAAGAATTGGGATTCATTAGCTTTGAGAGGAGGGGGTCACCCATGGGGTGAGATGGGCATTAGAATAGGATGTGTAGTGATATTCTCTTATCAGAGCTGGTTTTGAACAGAGGGAGGTATAGAATTAAGAGGAGAAAATGGTGTTAGCAAATAAATCAAGGTACAATATCACCTGGTGAACATGACCATAAATTCTTACCTCAGGGTTTTAGCACATTTTGTACTCTTTATCCACAAAATTCTTTTTCTTTATAACTTGGTGGGTCATTGCCTCATCCTTTCAAAACTGCTGGAATGTCCCTCATTGAATCTTCAGTGACTGCCCCTTTTAAAGCTGCCATTTGCAGCAACGTGGATGGAACTGGATGGTATGCTAAGTGAAATAAGCCAGGCAGAGAAGGACAGATACCATATGTTTTCACTCGCATGTGGATCTTGAGAAACATAATGAAAGACAATGGGGGAGGGGAAAAGGGAAAAAAAAAGTTGAAGGGAGGCAAACCATAAGAGATTCCTAAGGACTGAGAACAAACTAAGAGTAGATGGGGGTCGGGGAGAGGGGAAAGTGGGTGATGGGCAGGGAGGAGGGCACTTGTTGGGATGAGCAGCACTAGGTGTGTGGAAACCAATTTGACAATAAATTATATTAAAAAAAAAATAAACTGTCTTCTCTCCTATGCTCCCCATTCCCCATCACCCTGCACCATATTATTTTTTAATAAAGCTTGTAACATCATCTGACATAATATGTCTAACGAATGATTATATATTTAATTAGTTGTAATATGTTTAATTGTTGTGTATGAAACAAATCATTATTTATTTAAAGTTAATCTTCATTTCCTAGAATTGCAAGCTCCATAAGGACAGGAATTTTTCCTTTGTTTCTCTGGAATCACTGAGATTGCCTGGCACATAGTAGGGGCTCCAAAAATACTTGTTGAAAGAATAAACAGAGGGCGCCTGGGTGGCTCAGTCAGTTAAGCATCCGACTTCAGCTCAGGTCACGATCTCATGGTCTGTGAGTTCGAGCCCCGCGTCGGGCTCTGGGCTGATGATGGCCCAGAGCCTGGAGCCTGCTTCCGATTCTGTGTCTCCCTCCCTCTCTGACCCTCCCCCGTTCATGCTCTGCCTCTCGCTGTCTCAAAAATAAATAAACGTTAAAAAAATATTTTTTTTAAAAAAAGAAAGAATAAACAGACTCATAGAGACCCAAATAAAGGCACAGAACTTAGCCTTGAAAATGTGGGACGACCCAGTTTTGATGGGAGAGTAAGAAGACAACACTAAAACTTGATAGCAGGTAATGTGAGACCACATTTTGTGACTAGACAATGTTTAAAGGAGACAAATAGTAAAGCAATTTGTCTTCCAGAGAGGATAATTTACAATATTAATGGGGCTGCTGATAAGTTAGCTGAGAAATTAAGGGTGTGCTCACTGTTTGTGCAAGTGGAGATTGATGACATGAGAACTGGTTTGGAGGGACGTCAATGTGTCTGAGAAACAGGCAGGTTGTGACTTGGTTTAGTTGGGCATAATGATCTCTTTGGTATACTAAGGTAGTTCTTAAGTGCTAGGTGAGGTTTGGTTTCTTCAAGTGCTTTGTTGAAAGGTCTTTATAACTCAGGGAAATTGAGGACTAGAACAGAGAACTGCACTGAGTTGATAAAATGAAGAGAGTGAATATTTTGTATACTCTAGAATTTGAAATTGAGTAGTTTTTGAGAAAAATATGATTTCCTGAATGATATAACTAAAATAAAAAATGATTTAAGGATACATTAATAATATATGGAATTAATAATTAATAATAATTAATAATATATGGAAAAATATAGGGAAAAATCAGTTGAACTTAACGTTTTTCATTGTAGAATTTTAAAGGATACAAATTGTGGGAAGACCTTACAAGTTCTCCTTTTGGATCCTCAAAACAGCCAGTTGGCTCATGAGCTCCTAGAAGTGCAACTTAGCATTTTGGGAAGGCACCTGGGTTGACAGGACCCTATTTGAAGTGATCATTTCATGGTCTTAGGAAAAGGCCTATTATGTGGTGTGAAGTCCAAGAGACAAATGCTTGATTTATTCTATTCACATAATAAACTGACCAACATAGTCTGTATTTAAAAGCTTATTTTCAAAAACACTAATGACTACTTATTGTTCCCATTGACTTCTTTCTCTGGAAAGAGAGGTGGAATAATTGTAGTTTCTCAAGAGAAGTGATGAGTATCTTGTCTCTCCATGGGCTGATCATTTTCAGTGATGCTTTCATTTCTGATTCTAGTCAGTAGATCCAGATCTGGCCAGAAAGCTGCCAGGGTGTGTCCTTCATTAAGTAGAAGTGGTCTTTCATCCCTCTCTCCTCCTTTTCTTGTCTAAATGCCTGAAAGCTCTTTTCATGTTTAATTCTGGTGCCTTTGAGGACTCTGCGGTTGCAAGCAACAGATAGTAATCCTAGCCAATTTATAATAAAAAGGAATTTCTACAAAGGCAAGAGTGAGTATATAGGATTGGAGGGAAGATAGAATCAACAGGCTTAGAGTAGACAAGGACCATGCAGTCCAGGTAGCCTTGTTGGCAGAAATATCAGTACAGTCTGATTGAGACTGAGCTCTCAAATTAATTTCTCTAGCCATTTTCAGTGTTTGTATTACATGGCTTAGGATTCATTTTCTAGGAAAAGGATGTCTGGTTTGTCTGGCTTGGTTAAGGGAAGATAGAACCTCAGATCCAGTGATTGACCCAAAAGAAACCATAATAAGTGAAATAGATCATAAGCAATAAAAAAGCAATCAATATCAAAAACCCTTGTGGATTAAAAGTGTAGCAAACTGTTATGTTCCTGTATGCAGCCATAGCAGTTGAATTTTTGTGACTGACATTTTATCTTGGGCACCTCTAACTCCTTGATACTTTCACTCAAAGTTTATCAGAATTCTGGTAGAGAAGTAGTTGACTTTTTTTTTATGTGTCTTATGATGAAATTAGGGCTTTGTAAAGGTCTTGTCTGTGAGTCTGTATCCTGTAGGTGAATGAAAACAGGATTTAGAATAAAATAGTTTAGGCAGGAAGATATTAGACAGTGGTCTAGAGCTACCATTTGTACAAGCTGTAATATTGTAGCTTTACTGGAATATTTTCATCATGGTACTTTCCAGTGAGAGATCTGTTTTCAGCTTAATCCATATTCAGGAAAGGAATTTCTACAAGAAAGGGTTTGTCATTGTCAGATTTTGTTGTAACAATGTTGTGTAACATATAATGCCCCAAATCTCAGTAGCTTGAAATCTTATTTATTTCTCACTCATTGGAATGAAGATCCAGTGGCTCTGAAGGGCTTTGCTGTGTTTGGTTGGCTTAGGTGGGTTCAGATGATCTTGGATCCAGGCTGCAGGTTGGATTTAGACTGGTCTAAATGTGTCCTTATTCTAGAACCAGTGACTAACCAAGGTATACTCTTAGGTGGATATAGGAATGCGGGGACTGGTGAAACTTGTCAGGACTCTTAAACCCACAGGTTAGAACTGGCACATGTCCCTTCTGCCCATGCTCCAGTGGCCAAACTGGATCAAGCTCAGTGTCAGGGAAACAATGGCAAAAAAGGAGAGCCAAAGACAAACTGTAAGCAAATATTGTCTTTCACAGCGTTTAAATACTCCCTGTTGTGTTCACTGCAGCTACATTTGGGTTGCTGTAGAGCACAGGCTGTTGAAGTTGGCAGGTAGAAAGGGATTAGAAAGCTATGGTACTACATAGGCAGCATTCGCTGTGTTGAGGGAAAGAAGAAAGCTTTATGCAGGAATCAATCACTTGAAAATTTGACATAGAGTCCCAAGAGTTTATTTTTGCTTTTGTTTACCTTGCCTCAGGAGACATATCTTGAAAAAAATGGTGGTACATTCAATGTCAGGGAAATTATGGCCTGTGCCGCCTTCTGTGCTTTTATGATCTCGGGTATCACATTTAGATCTCTAATCCATTTTGAGTTTATTTTTGTATTTTGTGTGAACAAGTGGTCCAGTTTCTTTTACATGTAGCTGCACATTTTTCTCAACACCATGTGTTGAAGATACTGTTCCCCATTGTGTATTCTTGGCTCTTTTATTGAGATTAATGACCACATAATTGTGGGTTTGTTTTTTGAGTTTTCTGTTTTATCCTGCTGATTTGTGTGTCGATTTTTATGCCAATACCATACTGTTTTAATTATTACTGCCTTGTAATAGAACTTGAAATCTGGAATTGTGATACCTCAACTTTTGGGGTTTTTTTCAAGATTGTTTTGGGTGTGAGAGGTCTTTGATGGTTCCATACAAATTTTAGGTTTGTTTTAGCTCTGTGAAAAATGCTGTTGGTATTCTGATAGAGATTGTATTAAATGTGTAGATTTCTTTGAGTAGTATAGACATGTTAACAATATTGTTAAAATCCATGAGCATGGAATGTCTTTCCATTTCTTTTCATTGTCTTGAATTTCCTTCATCATTGTTTTGTCATTTTACAGAGTACAGGTCTTTCACCTCTTTGGTTAAGTTTATTCCTAGATATTTAATTGTTTTTAGTGCATTTGAAAATTAGATTGTTTTCTTAATTTCACTTTTTGCTGCTTCACTATTGGTGTATGGGAATGCAACAGATTTCTGTACATTGATTTTTGTATCCTGTGACTTTATTGAATTCATTTATCAGTTCCAGTAGTGTTTTGGTGGAGTCTTGATAGTTTTCTATATATAATATCATGTCATCTGCAAATAGTGAGTTTTATTTCTTACTTACCAATTTGGATGCCTTTTATTTCTTTATGTTGTCTAATTGCTGTGGCTAGGACTTCCAGCACTATGTTAAATATAAGTGTTGAGAGTACACATACCTGTCTTATTCCTGTCCTTAGGGGAAAAGCTCTGAGTTTTTTCCCATTCAGTATGATCTTGGCTGTGAGTCTTTCATATAAGACCCTTAGTATGTTGAGATATGTTCTCTCTAAAACCTACTTTGTTGAGAATTTTTATCATGAATATGGGTGTTGTCCTGTGTAAAACGTTTTTTCTGCATCTATTGAAATGATCATATGTTTTTTATCCTTTCTCTTATTGATGTGATGTATGTATCATGTGGATTGCTTTGTGGATATTAGATCACCCTTGTAACCTGGGAATAAATCCTCCTTGATGGTGATGCATGATTTTTTTAATCTTGTTGGATTTGGTTTAATATATTTTTTAATTTTTTAAAATGTTTATTAACTTTTAAGAGAGAGAGAGTGAGCGAGCGTTGCAAGCATGAGCGGGAGAGGGACAGAGAGAGGGAGATGCAGACTCGGAAGCAAGCTCCAGGCTCTGAGCTGTCAGCACAGAGCCTGCTGTGGGACTCACCAACCATGAGATCATGACATGAGCCGAAGTCGAATGCTCAACTGACCGAACCACCCAGGAGCCCCTGGTTTGTTAATATTTCATTTAAGATTTTTGCATCATATTCATGAGATATACTGGCCTATGGTTCTTTTTATTTTTTTTAATGGTATCTTTATGTGGTTTCGTATCAGGGTGATACTGGCCTCATAGAAAAAATTTGGAAGTTTTCCTTCCTCTTGTGTTTTTTGGAATAGTGTGAGAAGAGTAGGTATTAACTTTGAACGCTTTGTAGAATTCACCTGTGAAGCCATCTGACCCCAGACTTCTCTTATTTGGGAGTTTTTTGATTACTGATTCAATTTCATTGCTGGTAATATGTTTGTCCAAATGTTCTTGTTTCTTGCTGCTTTAGTTTTGGTAGGTTATATGGTTATAGTTTATCCACTTCTTCTAAGTTGTCTAATTTGTTGACATATAGGTTTTCTTAATATTCTGTTAAAAGTGTTTGTATATCTGTGGTGTTGGTTGTCATTTCTGCTGTTTCATTAGTGATTTTGTTTATTTGGGTCCTCTCTCCATGTCTATTTTTTTTAATGGGTCTTGTTAGAGGTTTATCCGTTTTATTAAGATTTTCAAAGAACCAGTTCCATTGATTTGTTTTTATTGTGTTTTTTTTTAGTTTCTTTATCATTTATTTCTGCTCTAATATTTATTATTTCCTTCATTCTGCTGGTTTTGGGTTGTTTGTACTACTTTTTCTAGCTCCTAGAGATGTCTGCTTAGGTTTTTTATTTGAGATTTTTCTTGCTTCCTGAGGTAGGTGTGTATTGCTACAGACTTCTTGTTTAAAGAGCATTTGCTGCATCCCAAAGATTGTGGACCATTGCATTTTGATTTTCCTTTGTCTCCATGTATTATTTGATTTCCTCCTTGACTGAAACATTGACTGGTTGAACTATTCATTGTTTGGTAGCATGTTATTTAACCTTCATGTATTTGTATTCTTTCCAAAGTTTTTCTTGTGGTTGATTTCTAATTTCATAGTGTCAGAAAAGATGGATGGTATAACTTCAGACTTTTTTAAGTCTTAGGTACTTATTTTGTGGACTAGCATGTAATCTACTCTGGAGAATGTTCCATGTGCACTTGAAAAGGATGTGCATTCTTGTGTTTTAGGATGGAATGTTCTGAATGTATCTATTAGATCCATCTGGTCCATCAGGACATTCAAAGCCACTGTTTCTTTGTTGATTTTGTTTGGATGGTCTATCCATTGAGGTAAATGGGGATGTTAAAGTCTCCTGATATTACCGAATTACTATTGATTACTTCTTATATGTTTATTGTTATCTGCTTTATTTGGGTATTTGGGTGCCTCCATATGGGATACATAAATATTTACCATTGTTATGTCTTGTTGTTGGACTATTCACTTAATGGTTATATAGTGACCTTGTTTCTTTGTTGTTATAGTCTTTATTTTAAAATCTATTTTGTCTGATAGAAGTATTGCTATTCTGGCTTTCTTTTCACTTACATTTGCGTTATAACTGCATTTCCATTCCTGTACTTTCAATCTGTATGTGTCTTTGGGTCTGAAATGAGTCTCTTGGAAGAAGCAAGTAGATGGGTTTTGCTTTTTTATCCATTCCATCACTCTGTTTTTATTGGAGCATTTAGTTCATTGACATTCAAAGTAATTATTGACAGGTTTGTACTAATTGCCATTTTGTTACTTGTTTTATGGTTGTTTTTGTAGTTCTCTTCTGTTCCTTTCTTCTCTTGCTCTCTTTTCTTATAGTTTGATGGTTTTCTTTAGTCATATATTTGGATTCCTTTCTCTTTATTTTTTGTATATCTATTACCAATTTTTGATTGGTAGACACCATTAGGTTTTTACATAACACCTGTTGCGGGTAGCAGTCTATATTAAGTTGATGGTCACTTAAGTTTGAACCCATTCTAAAACACTGAATTTTACTCCTGTGCACCCTATGTTTTAAGTACATGATGTCGTTCTTTTCATCCTTTTATTTTGTGAATCCCTTGGCAATCCTTATAGATAGATTTAATTTTACTGCTTTTGTGTTCCCTACTATTCTTACTCCTGATTATGTTCTTTACACTCAAATTCCCCTTCTTGTTTTAGGGCTAGTTTATTGGTGATGAATTCTTTAGCTTCTCTTTGGGAAACTGTTAACCTCTCCACCTATTCTGAGTGACAGCCTTGCTGGATAGAGTATTCTTGTTTACAGATTTTTTTCTTTAAGCCCTTTCAATATATCCTGCCACTCCCTTCTGGGCTGCAAAGTTTCTGCTGATGAAAAATCAGCTGTTAGCCTTATGGGGTTTCCCTTGTATGTAGCTATTTTCTTTTTCTTACTGCTAAATTGTCTTGTCATCATTATTTTTTGGTATTTTAATTACTATGTGTTTTGGTGTGAATCTCCTTGGGTTGATTTTGTTGGGAGCTTTCTGTGCCACCTGGATCTGGATGTCTGTTTCCTTCCCCAGATTCCCAAATCCCTAGGAATTTTTCAGCTGTTATTTCTTCAAGTAAAATTTCTGCCCCCATCTCTTTGTTTTCTCCTTCTGGGATCTTTATAATATGAATGTTATTATAATTGATCATATTGCTGATTTCCCTTAGTCTGTTTTCATTTTTTAATAATTTTTTTCTTTCCTGTTCAGAGTAATTGCTTTCCATTATTCTGTCCTCCAGGTCGCTGATCTGTTCTTTTGCTTCCTCTGGTCTACTATTTATTCAAGCTAGTGTATTTTTAATTTCAGTTATTGAGTTCTTCATCTCTATTTCTTTTCTATGTTTTCTTTCTGTCTGTTGAGGGTCTCATTGTGGTCCTCCATTCTTAAGCTCAGTGAGTATCTTTATTACCATTAATTCAAATGGTCTGTCAGCCATATTACTTATCTCCATTTCCTTTAGCTCTCTGGCTGCCATTTTGTCCTATTTCACTTGGAATATATTCCTCTGTCTCCTCATTTATTCTCTCTGTGTCTGTTGCTATGTATTAAGAAAATCATCTATACCTTCTGCTCTTGCAAGTAGTGTCCTTATGAAGAAGAGGTCCTGCAGTGCCCTTCAGTGCAATGTCTCTTGTTTATCAGAACCTGGTGCTTCAGGGGTGTCTCATGTGTGTTGTGTGTACCCTACTGTTGTGGTTGAGCCACATTTTCCTTCAGTCCAGTCGTCTTCATTGGCTCTTTTTACCTGTTGTGGGCAGAGTTTGGTATCTCTATTGTTAGTGGGCCAGTCTGGGGCTGACCTAGGCTTGAGTTGAGTCAGACCAGGTGTTTGCCAGAGCTGTGGTAGCATTTCCCCTTGAGTAGATATCTTCCCCTGAGAAGCTTGTATTGGTGGGTGGGGACTGCCCTTATACCAGATGTCTGCCCCCAGACCACTCCTGTGGCTCAAGTTAGACCCGTGCATTTGGTTATCTTTTGCTCTCCCTGGAGCAAGAGTAACTTTGGAGTGGTGCTGCCCCCTGTCAGTGCTTCTTACATAGTGCCAGGCTGTGGCACCATTTTGGATGGACTCCTACCAAGGGCATGTTGGAGGGGGTGGGTCTGCAGGAGAATGCTGGGGCAAAGCATGTGTTACCAGCAAGGTCTGTGCTGTTTCACTGTGGGAGGGGAACTGTACCCACCTAGGAAAACTCCCGTGGAGGCCAGCTGGGTTGGAGAAGGCATACCTGTGCAAGTGCAAGGGGGTGGGGCACCATTATTAGCAAGCTAGGTGGAGGGTGTTAGCACAGCACTGGTTCCTGCAAATGTCCCTGTCATCTAGGTTGGGGTTCTATGGAGGGAAAAGGCTTCCACCAGCTCTTTCTTTTTCTTTAAGTCTCCCAAAGATCTCTTCCTTGCAGCACATGCTCTGAGATTAGTAAATACACTTCCTGTGTACCTCAGGTGTTTTCAAATTGCTGCTTCTGTGCTGTATCTCAGAAGTTCTATTTGTTGTCCTATCCTTTAATGGTGGAAACTCTGTTTCCTATTTCCCTCTGGCTCTCCTGGAGAGGACCTGCTGATTTTTAAAGCTGTAGGTGCTAAGCTCCACTGATTTTAAGAACTCGTGAAGCCAGTCTCCTCTGGTTTTGAAAGCCAAATGTTAGGGTAATCATCCTCCCACTGTCAGTCTCTGATCCCTAATGTGCCTGGTCTGGGGTACTGCTCCTCTCCCCTCTTTGTGATCTTAGCATCTTTCCCTCCTGCTGATAGTCCCACTGATTGTTAGGCTCTTGACAGTGTCTCTGCCCTTCCTACCCTCTTCAATGTGGATTCTTCTTTACAGTTAGCTGTGGAAAGCCTGTTCTGCAAGTCTTGGGGTTGTTTTCTGGGGTATTTATACTGATGTGGGTGCTATCTAGCTATATCTGTGGGATAAGGTTAGTCCAGGGTCCTCCTACTCTGCCATCTTCCCTAGAAGTCCAAAAATTTGGCTTGTAAATATACTAAGCCATGTTTAAGCAAGGATTGAGTACTCAGAAATTCAAGAATGGAAGCAGAAAGGGAACAAAATTTTAGATAGCAGAGAATTTGAGCAGCATGGGATAAATATAAGAGAAGTCCAGATCATACCCAAAAAGACTTGAGGTTATTTTTTTTGGCTATATTGGCCAGATTTTAGTCACATGTTAAGGAATTGGAGAAGGAATTGGAGATTAGTTTCAGGACTAAGAGTTTACATTAAATGGTTCATATATAAACCTATAGTAAAATACTTGATTTAGAGCATGTTGCAAAAATCTTTGACACAAAACAGTGTCGAGGACAATATATATTCCTCTATTGTCCAAATTCACTGTTTTTTACCCCCATGGTGGTTCATTAGTCATTTACAATGAGAGGGAATTTGCAATTTTATTCCCTTCATGAAACCTTTGGATATAGATATCACAGCTGGGTAGGCACTGCTTAATTGTTAAGGTCAAAATGCTGATGCTTTGAATGTGCAAAACTAGTGGAGAAAAGCTTTTTACAGGACACCATATTTGCTTATGTGTTTTATAAATAAGTTATATTTCATTCTTTTAAATCCCCCCAAATTAAAGTGTAGACACTCCAAATAAAATCACTTTATTTCAAATATAAAGTTATTAAGCAATAAAAATAGACACAGGACTGAATTTGAGCACAAGTGATATAAAGTCAGTTTCTAAAAAATGCCATAAATAACATAAGCTTATAAGCCCTCTGATGTCTCTTCATGATCACTAACTTACTCAGCACTGTAAGCCTGTATTTAGAATCTGAGGTCAGAAGGTGCTAGGGTTAACTGATTCAAACATACTTTGTGAGTACATTCTACACATAATCCACCAGCTTTGCTTACAACTTAATCTCAGTCTTGAGGCCCAGAATTCCATCTTGTTTATTTTTCTCTTGACTTGGTACATGTTACCTTGCCTCTTTGCCTTACCAGTTGTATTTGTCCCAACCTACAAAATGGAAATAACAACAAAAATAGTAATAATAACAACTACAACAATGGTACAAGGAAATAAAAGCACTACTACATGGTATTTTGCTAAAGATAAAAGATTTTGCAAGAGAAAAGAGCTTTGTAAGTGGTAACATGTTGCTATTTACCTAAACGAAATAATTTGAGCATCAAACAAGTTATAGGTTGAACAAAACTGGAGCAAGCTGAGCACTTGAACAGTTGACTATACATAGGAATGTGAAATAATATTGGATAATATGTTAGTTTCCTAGGGTTGCTGTTACAAGTTACTGCAAATTGGTGGCTCAGAGTAATGGAACTTTACTCTTGCATGGTTCTGGAGGCCCATTGTCTGAAATCAAGGTCTTGACAGGGGCATGCTTCCCCTGAAAGCTCTAGAAAGAATCTTCCCTTGCTTCTTCCTAGAATTTGGTGGCTCCAGGCAATCGTTGCCATTCTTTAACTTACAGTTCCAGTCTCTGTCTCTGTTGTCACATTGCTTCCTTCCCTGTGTGTCTGTGTGGTTGCAAATATCTCTCTACAAGGACATCAGTTATTAGATGTAGGCTCCACTGAAATCCAATAAGACTTCATCTTAACTTGATTACACCTGCAAAGACCCTCTTTCCAAATAATGTTACATTCACTGCAGTTAGGACTTAAACATATCTTCAGAAGACATAATTCAACCTACTATAGATGTATATCTGAGTGAAGTGATAAGAGGACAATCTCCTCCATTGACAAGATGCTATCAATAGATGAGCAGCAAACTAAAGTTTATTACTGCTCACTCTTTTTGAATGGATAACTAGAAGGGTAAGTTCCTAAGTAGTTCCAAAGCAAGGAAAGACGCTACAGACTAAATATGGAAGAACAGGCAAAATGATGATGTGACTACGTACTTTCTCATCATTTTCAGATAATTTTTGAAAATTATAACCCGGTGTAGATAAATACAAAACAGCAAATCTAGGGTCAATGAACAAGTGGATAGCAATTCAAATCATCATGTATCATGTACTAATAAGGAATTGGATCAGTATATAAAAACTCTTGAAATTATCAGGCTAACATACACCTCCTTTTAAAAGAAGAAATTAGTTAGTACACAGAGATATCCCATCAAGAGAGGAGACTATAAATAGGAAATAATATTGTTACCATGCAAATTATCTGAACTGACACATTTGCACAGTATGTGACATTAAGACCTACAGGTACAAGGAAATAGATAGATTTCATAGTAGCTTCAGTAGGCTGAAATGCTACCATTGTTTGACTTAACTCAGTAAAGAACATAGGAAAGTTTTTTTTACAGGGTCATAGACATGTTACCCAGTTTAGCATGTGGTTTCATTCTGTATCCTAAGTAACAACAAAAATTTTAAGTAAACTGCAAAGGAGATTATTTCAGAGATTCACATTAATCTGTTGACCTATTATAATTTTACTCTTTATAGTCTTGGTCAATCTGAAGATGGTATTTTGGAATACCAATGTATGTATAATGATACGTTTTTGTAAAACATCATTTACATGTACTCCATATTCATAGAAAAATGGATTCTGTTGATAGAGTTGATACTGCATTAGTACAATGAATTGTTAGAAATGTAAGGATTTCATGGGTAGGTGTCATATTGGAAGCCCCACCATCAAGGAGGTTACTTTAATTATTGTAATAGTTAAATTTTATGTACCAAATTGACTAGTCTATGGTGACCAGTTGTATGGTATGCCATTGGTCTTGATGTTGTCAAAGTATTTTGTGGATGTGATTAACATCTATTACAGTTCATTTAAGTAAAGAGATTAGATAAGACTCACCCAAATTATGAAAGGTAATCAGTTGCAAACCTTAAGAGCAAAAACAGGTTTCCAAGAGGAGAAGGAATTCTGCCTCAAGACTGTAACATAGAGATCCTCCTTGTGTTTCTAGCTTGCCAACCTGCCCTACAGATTTTAGAGTTGCCAGATGTGTCCTATTGGTTGTGCTTCTCTGGAGAATCCTGACCAGTAGAGTTGCTTTAGACTACATTTGAAGATACTCAGCTTGGAAGTTTAGAGATAATTCTAAAATTATGGTAGTGCTGAAATAGTGCAACAGCTTCTCTGACTCTCAAATCCACTCTAGGACAGTATATGGTGTGTTGAGAGACAGACAGGAACAAAATTATTTGAGCATGCTTCCATATGTAGCACCAGAATCTTGAAGGCCTTTATCAGTGCTATCTACTTGGCTCAACTGTCTTCTCTCCAGTAAAACGGAACTATATTTTGATACTTAAGAGGTTCTTTAATTTAGGGCTTTATAATGACAGCAAAAAGTTAGGCTGAGAATGACAACCCATACTCTGGAAGAGAATTACATGTGAAATAAACATAAAATACATACATATTATTCATATATAAAATAAATATTACATAGATAATTTACAAAAAAGATATTTTGTGGTTCTAATGTCTATCTTCCAGCAAGGTAATGCAAAGAACCAGGTCTTACCTAGACCATCACTTTTATTGTTCTGGTTCTGTATATGAAGGAAATGGTCCTTGATTTTCTTGACCTTTCACAGCATTCATTGTCTGCATTGGCAATGTTGCTTCCTTATTCATTAAGGTTTTTAATCTAAATGTAGATAATTCTCAATGTATCTGTATTTTTTTTAAATTGGAATTTACATACGCTGTATTCTTTGTCTTTCTCTGTTGCTGTCCCAGCTTGGCATTGATTTACTCAGAAATAGTTCCTGAATGCTTATTTTGGGTACTGTTTGAGACAGTGGATGAACAAGATAGATGTGGTCCTTGTCACATTGACAATTCCTGCATAAATAAAGGGCCTGCTGGAATGGAAGTCATGTTGGCATTCTTTAACATGTTGACTTATAAATGCCTGCAAATCACTTGAGACGGGGTCTCTCTATACATTGTGCCTCTTCTTTGTAAGGAGGTTGGGACGGGGACAGACATAGTCCTCCCCTCCTAAGATGTTTTCTGTGGGACATTAACAAAATTCCTTTTGTTGTTTTGGAATAGGTGGTAGCTTATAGTTTAAATATTTCATGCCGGCCTGTGTAGAATTCGTCTCTTCTTTTTAAAAAGAGACTCTTTAGAAACATTATAAACCTTGTATTAAAAGGAGGATGGCTTTTTAAAATGGTATGTCCTAAGTTGTCAATTATATTTTGGCATTTTCCTCTGTGCTGAAATCCAAATTATCAGGCAGAGGAAGAACAGAGTAGTTCATTGGAATTCTATCTTATAAGGGAAAATAAAATTCCACATGCAACCACTAGAATATTAAAATTTGCTCTTACAAAAGGAATAATTGAATTAAAATTAACCTTTTTAAAAAATAAAATTATATAAATTGAAGATAAAATTGAGGGGTGCCTTCAAAAGGGTTCTGTTAGGTTCTAGTTATATTTTCCCAATTGGTGATGTAAGTATTTAAAAACAATAATACTCTCATGGTTTATTATTCTCCAGGGATACTCTGACCATTGGAGTTATACTGTTAATTGATGAGCTAGTGCTGGAAGTAAAAGGCACTGAGAACGAAAATCCAAGAGTTGCTAAATTTTCCCTGAGGTTTCCAAGCTGGTGCATAGTGCGATGGTTTTAATCACTCATTCTTTTTTCTTTCCACCTTATTGCCAATGTCTACTTTGTGTTTGTACAAATTTTTGTTTCTCTAGAGAAACTATTTCCAAACAGTATCCTATTTTTATATCTCTGAACTTCTTTTAAAGCTTTTTCTCTCCATTTCCAATATGTGTAATATCTTTTTTCTTTTTTCACTGCCAAATGTCTTAGTTGAATTTTTATACTCAATCTATCAGTTTTTCACTGTTTACTAATTTATAGTCCTCAAAAACAGGGATTAATTCCCTGGAGTTCTACAGAAATGACAGTTGTATCCCCCATTGCCTCAAATCAAACTTAGTCTTTCTCTTAGTAGTGTTGTATTAGTTACCTATCACTGCATAGCAAGTTATCAAAAACTTAGTGGCCTAAGACAATACACATTTATTATCTCACCATTACTATGGGCCAGGAATTTGGGCACTGCTTAGCTGGGTTACTTGTTTCAGGGTCTCTCACAGGCTGCAATGACATAATTGGTCAGAGTTAGGCTCTCATTTAAAGGTTCAATGTACGAAGGATTTGAGATTATATAGTTGTTGGCAGGATTCAGCTTCTTGAGGCTATTGGGCTAAGGACCTTAGTCCTTTGCCTGGCTACTGACCAAAGGTTACTTTGAATTCCTTACCATGTGGACTTCCCCACAGGGCAGTATGCAGCATGGCAGCTTACTTCATCAGAGCAGCAAGGGAGAGCTTTGGCTAGCAAATTAGAATTTACAATTTCTTGTAATAGAATCTCTTGTAATCTAATCTTGGAAGTGCTACTCCATCATCTTTGCTATATTGATTCAAAGTCACTTGTCAGGTCAGCCCACACTCAAGGGAAGGAGATTACATAAAGGCACGAATGCCAGGAGGTAAAGATCACTAGAGGCTATAAAGATCTGCCATAAGGATCATTTCTTGAATATCTTTTATCTGAGAGTGATACCATCATTTTCAAAGTTGTTCTGGCCTGAAAGCTGAGATTTAATTTTGATTCTGGTTTCTCTCTCTGTCCTCCATTTTTCATCTGTTTCTGTACTTGTGTCATAATGGAAATAATAGAAAGCCAAATTACAGTCCTAGCAATTCTACCAATCTTTGGAAGTCATTTAAATGGTCTGGGATACAGTTTCCTCATACATAAAATGAGGTCTGAGTACTAAGTGATCCTTGCAATTCTCTTTTAGTATATGTGTGTGTGTGTGTGTGTGTGTGTGTGTGTGTGTGTGTATGTATATATATACACTTTACACACACTTTAGTGGTTCCATACAAATTTTATATAACTATATATATATAACTATATTACTATATATGTATGTATGTGTGTGTGTGTGTGTGTGTGTGTGTGTATACACACACACACACACACACATCTCAAGTATGCTAAGTTTTTCTATGTGAGTCTGTTTCTTTTCTTTTTCCACTCCAATCAAACCAGAGTACCATTTTCATTTTGCCATTTGCCAACTCAGGGTTTTATAGTAACTTCCAGTTGCTTTCAAGATAAAAGAGAAAAAAGACCTTGGTCTGGTATTAAAGAGTCTCCCCAGTCTGACCCAAACTCTATCCCCAACTTCATCTTGGATTCTACTACTATAAGGACTCTCTAGCTATGGCTAGACTAAGCTCTTGATTCATCCTACCTTGTTTTTTCCCTCTGTTTTGTTTATATTTTATTCCTTGCCTGATTTTTTTCCATACTTTCCCTCTGCTTTGTAATTTCTACCTGTTCCTCAGAGCCCAGCTGAACGGTTATCTTTATAACTATAACCATATATATATATGTATATACACACACACATATATGTATACACACATATATATATACACACACATATAACTTATATATAACTAATATAAGATATTAGTATATTGGTTTTGGATTCAGAAAGACTAAGGTTCAAATTATGACATTCTACATATAAGCTTTGTTACTTATACATGTTTAAACTCTTTGGGTCTCATCTTTAAAATAAAGATACTCATATCTTGCTCATGTTTATTGTGAGGCTTACTTAAGATAATGGGTGTCAAATGCTTAATAAGTCTCTAGTTATGTAACAAGGGACACAAAAAGCTATTGACCTGACTTTTCCTAATGTGTGTTAATATTTCTTGACATTACCATACTCTACTATAGCATGTTGTTTGCTGGTCCCACTTAGCACTTTTTTTTTCCTGTCTTTAATGGTTAGCTAGGTTTTCCTCTGCATAATTTTTTTTAAGCCCTTGATTATATTTTTCTCAACGGCAGTAACCCTGCTTTATACTACATGTTTCTCTCATCATTTAGAACAGTGCTTTGTATCACATTGATTTCCTTCCTTTCCTTTCCCTAAATTTGTCATCCATGATGCTGTGACTATATACTTTTCCCTCAGCTGTTCATTTCATTCTGAACCTATTTTTTAAATTCTTTTTTGCTCAGCTCTGAGCATCTCAATTACTCATTCAACAGATACTCATTGAGAGCCTACAATATGCTAGGCACAGTGCTGTGCTCTGAGGATACACCGATGAGCTAAAATCAATATATCCATGAAGACTCAATGATGAGTAATGTTGGGCATCTTTTCATGTGTCTCTTAGCCATCTGGATTTCTGCTTTGGAAAAGTGCCTATTGATGTCTTTTGCCCATTTCTTCACTGGAATATTTGTTTTTTGGGTGTTGAGTTTGGGAAGTTCTTTACAGATTTTGGATACTAACCTTTTATCTGATATGTCACTTGCAAATATCTTCTACCATTCTATCAGTTGCCTTTTAGTTTTGTTGATTGTTTCCTCCACTCTGCAGAAGATTTTTATCTTGATGAGGTCCCAATAGTTCATTTGTTTTTATTTCCCTTGCCTCCAGAGACATGTCAGGTAAGAAGTTGCTGCAGCTGAGGTCAAAGAGGTTGCTACCTATTTTCTTCTGTAGGATTTTGATGGTTTCCTGTCTGAAATTTAGGTATTTCATATACTTATAATTTATTTTTGTGTATGGTGTAAGAGAGTAGTCCAGTTTCATTATTTAGCATGTCGCTGTCCAGTTTTCCTAACACCATTTGCAGAAGAGACTGTCCTTTTTCCCATTGGATATTCTTTCCTGCTTTGTTGAAGATTAGTTGGCCATATATTTGTGGGTACATTTCTGGGTTCTCTATTCTATTTGATTGATCTATGTGTCTGTTGTTTTGTGTGTCAATTCCATGCTTTCTTGATGATTATAGCTTTGTAACATGGCTTAATGTCCAGAACTGTAATGCTTCCAGCTTTGGTTTCCTTTTTCAACATTACTTTCGCTATTTGAGGTCTTAAGTGGTTCCATACAAATTTTAGGATTGTTGGTTCTAGCTCTGTGAAGATGTTGGTGTTACTTTGATAGGTATTGCACTGTGTGTGTAGATTGCTTTGGGTAGTATCAACATTTTAACTATATTTGTTCTTCTAATCCATGCACATGGAATGTTCCTCCATTTCTTTGTGTCTTCATCAGTTTCTTTCACAAGCTTTCTATAGTTTTCAGCATACAGATTTTTTTACCTCTTTGGTTAGGTTTATTCCTAGGTATCTTATGGTTTTGGTGCAATTGTAAATGGGATCAATTCCTTGATAACTCTTTGTGTGGTTTCATTATTAGTGTATAGCAATGCAACCAATTTCTCTGCATTGATCTTATATCCTGCGACTTTGCTGAATTCATATATCAGCTCTAGAAATATTTTTTTGGTGAAGTATTTGAGGTTTTCTATGTAGAATATCATGTCATCTGTGAAGAGTGAAAGTTTGACTCCTTCCTTGCCAATTGGGATGCCTTTTAATTCTTTTTCTTGTCTTATTGCTAAGGCTAGTACTTTAAGTATTAGGTTGAACAACAGTGGTGAGTGTAGTATTCCTGATCTTAGGGGGAAAGCTCTAAGTTTTTCCCCATTGAAGAGGATCATTAGCTGTGGGCCTTTCATATATGGCTTTTATGATGTTATGTTCCTTCTACCCCTACTTTCTTGAGGGTTTTTATCAAGAAAGAATGCTGTGGGAATGCAAGCTGGTGCAGCCACTCTGGAAAACAGTATGGAGGTTCCTCAAAAAACTAAAAATAGAACTACCCTATGATCCAGCAATTGGACTACTAGGCATTTATCCACAGGATACAGGTGTGCTGTTTTGAAGGGACACATGCACCCCCATGTTTATAGCAGCACTATCAACAATAGCCAAAGTATGGAAAGAGCCCAAATGTCCATCGATGGATGAATGGATAAATAAGATGTGGTATATATATACAATGGAGTATTACTAGGCAATCAAAAAGAATGAAATCTTGCCATTTGCAACTACGTGGATGGAACTGGAGGGTATTATGCTAAGTGAAATTAGTCAGAAAAGACAAAAATCATATGACCTCACTCATATGAGGACTTTAAGAGACAAAACAGATGAACATAAGGGAAGGGAAACAAAAATAATACAAAAACGGGGAGGGTGACAAAACATAAGAGACTCTTAAATATGGAGAACAACAGAGGGTTACTGTAGGGGTTGTTGGAGGAGCAATGGGCTAAATGGGTAAGGGGCACTAAGGTAGCTACTCCTGAAATCATTGTAGCACTATATGCTAACTAATTTGCATGTAAATTTTAAACAATAAAAAAAAAATTAAAAAAAGAAAGGATGCTGTATTTTGTAAAATGCTTTTTCTGTATCTATTGACAGGATCATATGGTTTTTAACAATTCTTCCATTAATGTGGTGTATCATGTTGATTGATGTGTGAATATTGAACTAGCCCTGGAGCCCAGGTATAAATTCCACTCGATCATGGTGAATAATTCTTTTAATGTACATGTTTGTCAGAATGGCTAAAATCAACAAGTCAGGAAAGGACAGATGTTGGTGAGGATGTGGAGAAAAGGGAACCCTTGTTCATTGTTGGTAGGAATGTAAACTGGTGTAGTCACTGGGGAACATAGTATGGAGGTTCCTCAAAAAATTAAAAAGAGACCTACCCTACAACCCAGCAGTTGCACTACTAGAAATTTATCCAAAGTATACAAAAATGCTGATTCAAAGGGACACATGCACCCCAATATTTGTAGAAGCATTATCAACAACAACCAAACTATGGAAAGAGCACAAATGTCCATTGACTGATGAATGCATAAAGATGTGGTGTGTATATATATATATATATGTATATATATATATATATACACACACACACACACACACACACACACACACACACATACACACACAAACAAATCAGATGGAATACTACTTGACAATGAAAAAGAATGAAATCTTGCTATTTGCAACAATATGGATGCAACTATGTTAAGCGAAATAAGTCATTCAGAGAACGGCAGATATCATATGATTTCACTCATGTGGAATTTGAGAAACCCACAGATGACCACAGGGGAAGGGGAGGAAAGATAAGATAAAAAGAGAGAGGGAGGAAAACCGTAAGAGGCTCTTAAATACAGAAAATAAATTGAGAGTTGCTGGAGGAGAGGAGTGGGTGAGGGGATGGGTTACATAGGTGATGGGCATTAGGGAGGACACTTCTTGGGATTAGCACTGGGTGTCATATGTAAGAGATGAATCACTGGATTCTACTTTTGAAGCCAAGACTGCACTGTAGGTTAACTAACTAGAATTTAAATTAAAATAAATAAATAAATAAATAAATAAATAAATAAATAAATAAATTCTCTGACTCATGGAATATACAGTCTAGTGGGGAAAAATGGACATTTATTACATACTTAACATAAACAAAATCACATGGTTTCATGAGAAAACTGACACATTATCAAATCCTACAAAGTTACATGCCATAATAAGTGACTATAGCAGGGAAATTTGAATGTGATATTTGATAACTGAAGAATGAATAAAAGTCATCTGGTTGAAAAAATGATGGAGGGGCATGGTGTGGGAGGGAATATGATGACTAAAATCAAGGGCAGAGCTGGGTTCTACAGTTAGGTAAATGAACCTAGGGGTCAGCCAGGACAGGAAGTGACAAGTGACAGCCACTTTGTGACCACCTGCTTTGCACGTATCCTCATGTTGCTTTCATTTTGCTTTCTTTTATTAAAACCTTAATAATTGGTATGCTAAAATATTAATTGAAAATAGTTGAGAAGGCGCCTATTTTGGGAAATGAACAACCACACAATTGACTGCCTCCAACTAAAGTTAGGAGCAATAGAACTAAAGATCAGTGTAGCTGGACCTGAGAAAGCTGGTGGAACCTTGCCAGTAAATGAGCTTGGAGAGGTACAAGGGACCAGATCATACCAGAAATTACATACCAGATTAAGAAGTTTATTCAATGGAAAACCACAGGGTAGTTTTAAGCAGGAGAGTTACCAAATCAGATTTGCAGTTTGAAGTATATTTTTAGCCATTATGAGGAGGCAGAGGACTTCTCTCAATGACATTTTTGTCACTTCATCTTGTGAGAACAGGATGTTGCTATATAATTAATGTTTGTTTTGATCTACCTCACACAGTAGTATTATCCCCCATTCAACTATCTGCTACATTAATTAGGATTTGATTTGCTATGAGGAATGGAAGTGTCTGAAATAACAGCTTGAGCAAATAGAGGTTTGTTTTTCTCTCACATAAAGGAAACTGGACCCCAGATTTTTTGGTCAAACTCTTCCTTCTTAGAGAGGAAGTCCTGAGTCCCATCAAATGACTAATTCCATTTCAAAGTCTAGGATCTTGGGGAGATAGGCAAACCTCTCCATCAGGGCTAGATATGGCTCCTCATGTTCTGGTGATCAATAAATTAAAAGACAAGTTGTCTGCCATAAACATATCCAACATAAAATAGTAGAGAAGGAACAGTTTATTTTCAATAAAATCCCTGATTCAGAAATGAGGAGAAGGGGAAACATCTATCAGTCACTGGACCCTAGAAATTCTAAATTCACTAGAAGGGAAATTCTAAGTTGCCTGGCAGGAACAGTATGAGATAAGTTATTTGATGAGCCATCAGGACACCTAGTTCTTTGGGAGGAATTAGCTTATCCATTATCTTCTATGGTTCTGGGTTTGCATCTGGGAAATTTTTTCATTTCCATTATCTTCCAAGGATACTTCTGACGGCAATGGGTAATAAACCCTTCTTGAGAGTTTTGGAACTGTTGCAAATCACTTAATGTTTCTGATGATTTGAGGGACCCAGGAATTGTACTTTGAAGGCTAGACAGTTACAGATTTGTATTTTCCAAAGATAGCTATAACAAATCTCCTATCTTACCAGTTCTTACAATGTGACCTGGCTATATCCCCATTAAGAAGTAGAGTCTATGTACCCTCTATGTGAACTTGGACCTTTTTAACTGCCTCAATAGATATGGAAGAATAGCACCATGTTACTTCCAAAGCTAGGTCATAAAAGGTGATAGAGCTTCTACCTGACTCTCTAGGGTGTTTGTTCATTGGAAACTGTATTATGAGGAAGTCCACACCACAAGGAGAAGTCACTCATAGTGTTCTGTTTCACAGACTTAGCTGAGCCAGCATCAACCACCAGACATGAAAATGAGGGAACTATTAAGATGACTCTAACACTAGTCACTGATTGCAATGCTAGTCACTGCGTGAACTGCTTAACTGAGCATACACCTCCCAGAATTGTGAAGGATGATGATGAGAAGGAGGATAAGAATGAGGATGATGATGATAATGATAGATTTTTATTGTACTTTCACACCACTAAGGCTTTTGTAGGCTTGGGAGGATGGTTTTGGCAATACATTTCTCCTAAAAACAAAACAAAAATGAGCTTTCACTTCACTATTAGTTCCATGTATAAGTAACAGCAATCAAAATTTGTGAAAAAAACCATAGTTTTTAAGATTGAAAAAACAGTTTTTATGACTGTAATATTTTATTTATTGGTTTCTTTGATCTTCCCATACTCCCCTCTCTCATGTTAATGGTAACTATTTTGTGACTGTCTGACATAATACATTTGGGGTGAAGGAAATGCTCTTAATACTGTCTTTACCAGTATTTTCAGTCTTTGTATGGTAGGCATAAACATAATTTCCTGCTGGAGTTTTTACTAGTTAACCACCCCACGCCCAACCTCATTCAGAATAAGGTAGTGATGTTGTAAACTTTTTTGACCCAGCAGTACTGTAAATCATCAGATTCTCAATACACCTGGATTTCAGGCAATAGGCAGTGGGTACCCACCTCCCTTAGCATAGCTGAATTTCCTTCTGTCATTGCTTACAGATTGGGTAGGTCTGGCCTGAGTTTAACTATTTCTTACAGATTATTGATGAAAGTGGGAAGAAGCCAACAATCACCAATCAACATTTTGAATTTTTTACATCATCTTCCCTAGAGTTATAAACTTATTAGGCATGTGATTTGCTTTAGTTCAATCAAGAATTTGGCCCAAAAGCTGTGCTGTCATGAAACAAGGGTCACTAGGTTTGCTCTGCAAGAACTAGATCCTTGTCACTGGATGCCTGTCACAGACACTAAGTCATTACCTGTTTTTTTTGTTTTGTTTTTTTTTTTTTGTTTTTGTTTGTTTTTAACTTGTGTCATTTGCAGCACCCACTTCCACGTATGTACATTCTGAATCACTTCGGATTAAGTTCTATTATGAGTAATAGATAAATCAAAGTAACACTGGCTTCCATAAGATAGAAGTATATTTTTATCTCACATGGAATATTCCAGAGGTAGGCAACCAAGTGTTGGTATGGTAGTTGCCTGGTAATCTAGATCGATATCTCTTGATCTTGTTGCTTCAATATTTTTAACTTGCTCCCTCATGATCCAAGAGAGCTGCTTGAGCTCTAGTCATTGTGCTCATTTTGTAGCCAGTAGTAAGGAGAAAGGGGGCAAAGAAAAGCATGGCTTAGAAGCTATGCACAAAGCTTCCAATTATGTTCCATTTTCTAGCAATGAGTCACCTGGCTACACTTAACTGGAAGGTGGGAAATGTCTTTACTGTGGGTGGTCATATGTCCATTGTAGCCCTTTTTTTATATTATCTTTAAAATCATTTAGCTCTGTTTTATATTTTCTTTATATAGTTTTCTCATAAATTTAAGCTTTTACATAAACTGTGCTATGTGAAGAAAATATGACTGGGACTGAATCAGAAAGGAGGCATTTAGGGATGATATAGCTAAGAAAATGAAGCCTTGCATGTGTCCCTGGGACCTGGACTCCTAGGATTTCATTCACCCCTGGTAACTAAATCCCCCATACCGACCTTCATTAACCATTCTCACAGAAAGTACTGGTCCTCCCACAAGGATTTATTATTTGAGTTTTGGGGAGGCAGTTAAGAGTTTATAGTAAGATTTAAATTTGATTAGGACCCTAGTGGCCTTTTCTGTATTTCAGCTCAATAACTTGACCAATAACCCCCCCACCCCATTTAACAAACTTTGTCAAATTGGATGCTAGAATAATCTTTCTTTGTTCAAATGAAAACTTTTTGTTTATCAACAGTAAATTTATAGGAGATAATGATTTTTCTCTCATTATATCTAACAGGAAGATTAATGAGGTATTCAGGTGATAAAAAGTCACCAAACTCATTCATTCACAAATGGTAACTGAGAACCTACGTAATAGACACAGCACCAGCTGCTGGGGATATGGTGATAAACAAAAGTAGTTATGGTCTTTACTGTGGTAAGGCTGAATAATGACCTGCAAAGATAGCTAAGTCCTAAGCCATGGAAACTGGCAGATGTGATGAAGTTAACAGGCTTGAACTGTGGAGATTATGTTAGCCTGTCTGGGTGGGCTTTAAATGCAATCACAAGTGTCCATATAAGGGGAAGGAAGAGGGGGGTTTGAGAGAAGAGGTAGGAAGCAAAGGGATCATGGAAACAAGTGCAGAAAAATGATGTGATGCAGAGCCATGATTGAAAGAGGGAGGACAGCCTCCAGAAGGGAAAACGCAATGCAAACTGTTATTCCTAGAGCCTCTAGAGGGAGCATGTCCCTATCAACACCTTGGTAGCAGCCCAGGGAAACTAACGGCTCACATCTGATCTCCAGACCTGTGGGAAAATAAATTTCTGTTGCAAACCACCAAGTTTGTGGTAATTTATTACAGCCACAGGAAACAAATACACTGCCTCCCACAGAGTTTATAATCTAGCGGGTTAAAAGGCAATTAGAATGACATATAAAATGATATATAATCAGAAACTTGAAAGAGCAATACAGGGTAATCTGGGTACGACAGTGGGAAAGGGCAAAATCAGAGAGCTGAAAACACCAGGTTTTAAATAGTCATTATGTCTAGTTAAGATGCTTTTATGGAGGCAAAGGAGTGGTGGGAATGTGGTGGCAAGAAGTGAGGCTGAATGAACCACTGAGCAAGTGCTAGGTGATGAAGGCACAGGTCATGCTAAGGAGTTTGCACTTCATTCTTACAGTCTGGAGAGCCATTTAAGAGTTTTGAGTAGAGCGGTGGCATAATTAGGTCTGCATTTTAGAAAAATTTCTCAGGGTGTGGGGTAGGTTATGGGAAGTTCCTAAGTACTCATTACTCTTTTCACGACCCTTTCTTAGACCTCATGGATTCACATATATTAGACATTTGGTATTATTTCATTTTATCTTTCATTTGCAAGATTCTCTTGGTTTCACACATCTCTGCTTGTACAGATTTCCTTCCTTTCCTCCTGAACTCCAAACACATATGTCTACTCAATATTTCTACTTGGATAGTAATAGGTTTCCCAAATTTAGCATTCCAAAACTTATCTCTATAGTCCATTCTGAATCTCAATAAATGACAACTCCTTTTTTAAAATATAAGATCTTATTTTTCAGAGCAGCTTTGAGTTCACAATAAAATTTAGAGGAAGGTGCAGAGATTCCCATATACTCCCTACCCCATTACATGCATAGTCTCCCCTATTAGCAACAACACTTAACAGAATCATACATTTTTTTTTACCAAGAATAAATCTATATTGACATATCAAAATCCTCTAACTCTATAGTTTCGGAGTTCACTCTTGGTACTATATATTCAGTGGTTTTGGAAGCTCATTTAACATTCACAACTTGGAACTAAGAACCATTCAGGTCTGCTGCCCTGTTCCTTTTTAGACAGAAAACAGGTGGGACACTGAAAGGCTAGTGGGTAGGCAATGAACATCAGTACATCTAAACATATATTGAAGGAATAAGCTTACACCTATTTAAAATTGTGTTTACCCTGTATCCTAGAGCTTCCTGCCAGGTTTACTGTGCATGATGAGATACTTATCCCCTCATCCCTTAGGGAGCTGGGGTGAATGGACACACTCAGCCAGGTGTCTCTGGAGGAAGCAGTCTTGTTTAGGGCTTTTCAGAGGGTAGCCAGGAGCAAACAGTCTGGTAGCACATTCCCCATGTATGCTGAGGATGGTGAAGGAGTTGAGGTACTCATCTGGCCTGGCTGCTAGACTAGGGCACCACTACCTTTTCAGTGTCTCCTCCAGCAGGCTGCTGCAGAGCATTCTGTCCATTATACATGAGAAGTCCATGCACAGATGGATGATCTCATGCTATAGATGCACAGGCCAAGAATACAGGTAAACATCATGCCAGTTAGGGATGGGGATGAGTCTGTGAGCTGGGTGGGGGTTCCTTGTGACTGCAGCTCTAGACAGGAATCCAGGAACTTTCTTGGCAAATACTTCTTTCTATTCTCCATGGATGGGTCTTGACTGTGTCCTGCAGGGTTCTGTGTTACTAATGCATGTGTTCTACAAATCAGGACTTCACAATTGTTTTGAAAGAGTTGATATGAAAAGTTCAATTGGATTTTAAATCTCATGTTATTATAAGAAAGTGTGCAGTTACATTTGTCAATGGAAAAGCTCTTAAGTTCTTTAAATATAATTTCAATTGTAAAGTTTTGAATAGTTGCATACAAGGATTCACATTTTAAAAAATCATCTAGTAAAATCATCTATATTAAAAAAATCACCTACTAATAAAGTTTCTCACTGATGGCACCCATCAAAAATTTACAGATATCATTGTTAAAATGTCTTCACCAGGAATTGAATAAAACCATTCAAACTATATAGTGTGCATATAACTTGTTAATTCCATTTTTATTTATTTATTTAATTTTTTTTCAATATATGAAGTTTATTGTCAAATTGGTTTCCATACAACACCCATTGCTCATCCCAAAAGGTGCCCTCCTCAATACCCATCACCAACCCTCCCCCCCTCCCACCCCCCATCAACCCTCAGTTTGTTCTCAGTTTTTAAGAGTCTCTTATGCTTTGGCTCTCTTCCACTCTAACCTCTTTTTTTCCTTCCCCTCCCCCATGGGTTTCTGTTAAGTTTCTCAGGATCCACATAAGAGTGAAACTATATGGTATCGGTCTTTCTCTGTATGGCTTATTTCACTTAGCATAACACTCTCCAGTTCCATCCATGTTGCTACAAACGGCCATATTTCATTTTTTCTCATTGTCACATAGTACTCCATTGTGTATATAAACCACAATTTCTTTATCCATTCATCAGTTGATGGACATTTAGGCTCTTCCTTTTTTTTTTTATTTTTTAACATTTATTTATTATTGAGAGATGGAGAGACACAGAGCATGAGCAGGGAAGGGGCAGAGAGAGGGGGAGACACAGAATCGGAAGCAGGCTCCAGGCTCTGAGCTGTCAGCACAGAGCCCAATGTGGGGCTCGAACCCACAAACTGTGAGATTATGACCTGCACTGCAGCCAGTCACTTAACCAACTGAGCCACCCACATGCCCCATAGGCTCTTTCCATAATTTGGCTATTGTTGAGAGTGCTGCTATAAACATTGGGGTACAAGTGCCCCTATGCATCAGTACTCCTGTATCCCTTGGGTAAATTCCCAGCAGTGCTATTGCTGGGTCATAGGGTAGGTCTATTTTTAATTTTTTGAGGAACCTCCACACTGTTTTCCAGAGAAGCTGCACCAGTTTGCATTCCCACCAACAGTGCAAGAGGGTTCCCGTTTCTCCACATCCTCTCCAGCATCTATAGTCTCCTGATTTGTTCATTTTGGCCATTCTGACTGGCGTGAGGTGATATCCGAGTGTGGTTTTGATTTGTATTTCCCTGATGAGGAGCGACGTTGAACATCTTTTCATGTGCCTGTTGGCCACCCGGATGTCTTCTTTAGAGAAGTGTCTATTCATGTTTTCTGCCCATTTCTTCACTGGGTTATTTGTTTTTCAGGTGTGGAGTTTGGTGAGCTCTTTATAGATTTTGGATACTAGCCCTTTGTCCGATATGTCATTTGCAAATATCTTTTCCCATTCCATTGGTTGCCTTTTCATTTTGTTGGTTGTTTCCTTTGCTGTGCAGAAGCTTTTTATCTTCATAAGGTCCCAGTAGTTCATTTTTGCTTTTAATTCCCTTGCCTTTGGGGATGTGTCAAGTAAGAAATTGCTACGGCTGAGGTCAGAGAGGTCTTTTCCTGCTTTCTCCTCTAGGGTTTTGATGGTTTCCTGTCTCACATTCAGGTCCTTTATCCATTTTGAGTTTATTTTTGTGAATGGTGTGAGAAAGTGGTCTAGTTTCATCCTTCTGCATGTTGCTGTCCAGTTCTCCCAGCACCATTTGTTAAAGAGACTGTCTTTTTTCCATTGTATATTCTTTCCTGCTTTGTCAAAGATGAGTTGGCCATACGTTTGTGGGTCTAGTTCTGGGGTTTCTATTCTATTCCATTGGTGTATGTGTCTGTGTTTGTGCCAATACCATGCTGTCTTGATGATTACATCTTTGTAGTAGAGGCTAAAGTCTGGGATTGTGATGCCTCCTGCTTTGGTTTTCTTCTTCAAAATTACTTTGGCTATTCGGGGCCTTTTGTGGTTCCATATGAATTTTAGGATTGCTTGTTGTAGCTTCAAGAAGAATGCTGATGCAGTTTTGATTGGGATTGCATTGAATGTGTAGGTAGCTTTGGATAGTATTGACATTTTGACAATATTTATTCTTCCAACCCATGAGCAGGGAATGTCTTTCCATTTCTTTATATCTTCTTCAATTACCTTCATATGCTTTCTATAGTTTTCAGCATACAGATCTTTTACATCTTTGGTTAGGTTTATTCCTAGGTATTTTATGCTTCTTGGTGCAATTGTGAATGGCATCAGTTTCTTTGTCTTTATGTTGCTTCATTATTAGTGTATAAGAATGCAACTGATTTCTGTACATTGATTTTGTATCCTGCAACTTTGCTAAATTCATGTATCAGTCCTAGCAGACTTCTGGTGGAGTCTGTCGGATTTTCCATGTATAATATCATGTCATCTGCATAAAGTGAAAGCTTGACTTCATCTTTGCCAATTTTGATGCCTTTGATTTCCTTTTGTTGTCTGATTGCTGATGCTAGAACTTCCAACACTATGTTAAACAACAGCAGTGAGAGTGGACATCCCTGTCATGTTCCTGATCTCAGGGGGAAAGCTCTCAGTTTTTCCCCATTGAGGATGATGTTAGCTGTGGGCTTTTCATAAATGGCTTTTATGATGTTTTTTAAGTGTGTTCCCTCTATCCCGACTTTCTCGAGGGTTTTTATTAAGAAAGGGTGCTGAATTTTGTCAAAGGCCTTTTCTGCATCGATTGACAGGATCATGTGGTTCTTTTCTTTTATTAATGTGATGTATCACATTGATTGATTTGTGAATGTTGAACCAGCCCTGCATCCCAGGAATGAATCCCACTTGATCATGGTGAATAATTCTTTTTATATGCTGTTGAATTCGATTTGCTAGTATGTTATTGAGAATTTTTGCATCCATATTCATCAGGGATATTGGCCTGTAGTTCTCTTTTTTTACTGAGTCTCTGTCTGGTTTAGGAATCAAAGTAATACTGGCTTCATAGAATGAGTCTGGAAGTTTTCCTTCCCTTTCTATTTTTTGGAATGGCTTGAGAAGGATAGGTATTATCTCTGCTTTAAATGTCTGGTAGAACTCCCCTGGGAAGCCATCTGGTCCTGGACTCTTACTTGTTGGGAGATTTGGGATGACTGATTCAATTTCTTCACTGGCTATGGGTCTGTTCAAGCTTTGTATTTCCTCCTGATTGAGTTTTGGAAGGGTGTGGGTGTTTAGGAATTTGTCCATTTCTTCCAGGTTGTCCAGTTTGTTGGCATATAATTTTTCATAGTATTCCCTGATAATTGCTTGTATCTCTGAGGGATTGGTTGTAATAATTCCATTTTCATTCATGATTTTATCTATTTGGGTCATCTCCCTTTTCTTTTTGAGAAGCCTGGCTAGAGGTTTGTCAATTTTGTTTATTTTTTCAAAAAACCAACTCTTGGTTTCATTGATCTGCTCTACCGTTTTTTTAGATTCTATATTGTTTATTTCTGCTCTGATCTTTATTATTTCTCTTCTTCTGCTGGATTTAGGCTGTCTTTACTGTTCTGCTTCTATTTCTTTAGTTGTGCTATTAGATTTTGTATTTGGGATTTTTCTTGTTTCTTGAGATAGGCCTGGATTGCAATGTATTTTCCTCTCAGGACTGCCTTTGCTGCATCCCAAAGCATTTGGATTGTTGTATTTTCATTTTCATTTGTTTCCATATATTTTTTAATTTCTTCTCTAATTGCCTGGTTGACCCATTCATTCATTAGTAGGGTGTTCTTTAACCTCCATGCTTTTGGAAGTGTTCCAGACTTTTTCCTGTGGTTGATTTCAAGCTTTATAGCATTGTGGTCTGAAAGTATGCATGGCATGATTTCAATTCTTGTATACTTATGAAGGGCTGTTTTGTGAGCCAGTATGTGATCTAACTTGGAGAATGTTCCAAGTGCACTTGAGAAGAAAGTATATTCTGTTGCTTTGGGATACAGAGTTCTAAATATATCTGTCAAGTCCATCTGATCCAATGTATCATTCAGGGCCCTTGTTTTTATTGACCGTGTGTCTAGATGATCTATCCATTTCTGTAAGTGGAGTGTTAAAGTCCCCTGCAATGACCACATTCTTATCAATAAGGTTGCTTATGTTTGTGAGTAATTGTTTTATATAATTGGGGGCTCCTGTATTCGGTGCATAGACATTTATAATTGTTAGCTCTTCCTGATGGATAGACCTTGTGATTATTATATAATGCCCTTCTTCATCTCTTGTTACAGCCTTTAAAGTCTAGTTTGTCTGAAATAAGCATGGCTGCTCCAGCTTTCTTTTGACTTCCAGTGGCATGATAAATAGTTCTCCATCCCCTCACTCTCAATCTAAAGGTGTCTTCAGGTCTAAAATGAGTCTCTTGTAGACAGCAAATAGATGGGTCTTGTTTTTTTTCCATTCTGATACCCTATGTCTTTTGGTTGGCTCATTTAGTCCATTTCCATTCAGTGTTATTATAGAAAGATACGGGTTTAGAGTCATTGCGATGTCCGTAGGTTTCATGCTTGTAGTGATGTCTCTGGTACTTTGTCTCACAGTATTCCCCTTAGGATCTCTTGTAGGGCTGGTTTAGTGGTGACAAATTCCTTCAGTTTGTTTGTTTGGGAAGACCTTTATCTCTCCTTCTATTCTAAATGACAGACTTGCTGGATAAAGGATTCTCGGCTGTGTATTTTTCCTGTTCATCACATTGAAGATCTCCTGCCAATCCTTTCTGGCCTGCCAAGTTTCAAAAGAGAGATCGGTCACGAGTCTTATTGGTCTCCCTTTATATGTTAGAGCATGTTTATCTCTAGCTGCTTTCAGAATTTTCTCTTTATCCTTGTATTTTGCCAGTTTCACTATGATATGTCATGCAGAAGATCGATTCAAGTTACATCTGAAGGGAGTTCTCTGTGCCTCTTGGATTGAAATGCCTTTTTCCTTCCCCAGATCCAGGAAGTTCTCAGCTATTATTTCTTCAAGTACACCTTGAGCACCTTTCCCTCTCTCTTACTCCTCTGGAATACCAATTATGTGTATATTATTTCTCTTTAGTGCATCACTTAGTTCTCTGATTTTCCCCTCATACTCCTGGATTTTTTTACCTCTTTTTCTCAGCTTCCTATTTTTCCATAATTTTCTCTTCTAGTTCACCTATTCTCTCCTCTGCCTCTTCAATCTGAGCCGTAGTTTTCTCCATTTTATTTTGCAGCTCATTGATAGCGTTTTTAGCTCCTCCAGGCTGTTCCTTAGTCCCTTGATCCTTGTAGCAAGAGATTCTCTGCTGTCCTTTATACTGTTGTCAAGCCCAGAGATTTATTTTATGACCATTATTCTAAATTCACTTTCTCTTATATTGTTTAAATCATTTTTGATCAGTTCGTTAGCTGTTGTTATTTCCTGGACGTTTTTCTGAGGGGAATTCTTCCGTTTCGTCATTTTGGATAGTTCCTGGAGTGGTGCGGGACTGTGGGGGCACTTCCCCTGTGCTGTCTTGAATAAGTGGAGTTGGTGGGCGGGGCCATAGTCAGACCTGATGTCTGCCCCCAGCCCACCCCTGGGGCCACAGTCAGACTGGCGTGTGCCTTCTCTTCCCCTCTCCTAGGGGCAGGCTTCACTGTGGGGTGGCGTGGTCCATCTGGGCTACTTGCACACTGCCAGGCTTGTGGTGCTGGGGTCTGGTGTATTAGCTGGGGTGGATCGTCGAGGTGCACAGGGGCGGGAGGGGCAGGCTCAGCTCGCTTTTGCTTCTGAGATCCGCTTCACTAGGGGCCCTGCAGCACCAGGAGGGAGTCAGACCTGCTGGAGGGATGGATCCGCAGAAGCACAGCATTGGGTGTTTGCGAGGTGCAAGCAAGTTCCCTGGCAGGAACTGGTTCCCTTTGGGATTTTGGCTGGGGGATGGGCAAGGGAGATGGCGCTGGCGAGCGCCTTTGTTCCCTGCCAAGCTGAGCTCTGTTGTCTGGGGCTCAACAACTCTCCCTCCCTTATCCTCCAGCCCTCCTGTTCTCCAAGCAGAGCTGTTAGATTATAACCTTCCAGATGTCAAGTCCCGCTTGCTGTCGGAACACACTCCATCCGGCCCCTCTGCTTTTGCCAGCCAGACTCCGGGGCTCTGCTTGGCTGGGGGGCCGCCCCTCCCTCCCGGTTCCCTCCCACCAGTCCGTGTAGCACGCACCGCCTCTCACCCTTCTTACCCTCTTTCGTGGGCCTCTCGTCTGCACTTGGCTCTGGAGATTCCATTCTGCTAATCCTCTGGCGGTTTTCTGGGTTCTTTAGGCAGGTGTAGGTGGAATCTAAGTGATCAGCAGGATGCGCGGTGAGCCCAGCGTCCTCCTACTCCGCCATCTTCCCAGGATCAATTCCATTTTTAAAAAAATGGTTAAAATGGCTTCATTAAAAACGTTTAAAGATTATAACTGAAATTTTATAAAAAATTCTATGTTTATATATTTTTTAGCTTTATTTTATTAACTCTGCATTTTATTTTTCTGACCTTAGTTATATAACAAAGAGGTAATGACTTTTTTTTAAAGGTTTATTAGAGAGAGAGAGAGAGAGAGAGAGAGAGAGCGAGCGAGGGAGCATGAGGGAGGGGTAGAGAGAGAGGGATAGAGGGAGAATCCCAAGCAGGCTCTGTGCTGACAGTAAAGAGCCCTATACAGGGCTAGAACTGACGAACTGTGAGATCATAACCTGAGCGAAAGTCAGACACTTAACCAACTGAGCTGCCCAGGTGCCCCAAGAGTTAATAACTTTTTAACCAGGCCGCATGTAGAGATTCCTTAGTCTCCTTCACATTATCTCAGTGTGCTATACAAGTATTAGCATTCTCTCAGTGTCCTTTAGCATGAAAACAGTTGGGCATCACTACACCATGCTCTCTGTTCCTTCTTTACTCGACCAGATATATCTCTCTGATGTCAGAAAGGAGCAACTCAACTCAACTCAACCTGTGAAAACTGACAGGGCAGTTGGCTCTGCCATCTCTAGGTAGGAGATGCTGCCAGGCAGGACAGACAAAGTCATTTTGACTCATTAAGTCTTTGCTTATTGATACCATTTACAGCCTGGCTATTGAAAAGCAGACATCATGCCCCCCAGATTCTCAAAACTCACTCATATAAACCATCCCTTCAAAAAAAATTCTAACCTATACTGCAAACCTTTCCTTATATGATCTTGGTAATTGTCCTCTATATTAACTTACCCCTTTCCTTTTTTTTTTCACTTGTGATTATAATGCTATCAAAGCTGAATGCTTGATTCCTTTTTATCCTGCCTAATTCTCTATGGAATTACATCCATAATATCTATCACTTTTTTTAAAGTTGTGTTCTGAACTTGGTAATTACAATATAAAGAGAATCCAAAGCAAAAGATAGGCAAACAACTTAGCGTATAGCTACTAAATGTTTTTTCTTTTAAAAAAAATGTTTATTTTTGAGAGACAGAAAGGAAGGAAGGAAGGAAGAAAGAAAAAGAATGTGAGCAGCGAAGGGACAGAGAGAGAGAGAGAGAGAGAGAGAGAGAGAGAGAGAGACAGTCCAAAGCAGACTCCAGGCTCTGAGCTGTCAGCACAGAGCCCGACGTGGAGCTTGAACCCATGAACCGTGAGATCATGACCTGAGTGGAAGTCAGACATTTAACTGACTAAGCCACCCAGGAGTCCCCTAAATGTTTTTTCAAATTCAAAGATAATCTCGATTATTCTCATGTGAGTATTGTTTTTGTTTGTTTGTTTTTTTTTTTTGTTTCTTTAAATCTACATAGACCTTGTTCTTCTACATCAGATTGATGTTCAGTTTCATAAAGTAGCCTGTCTCTAATTACACCTAAATGTTGGGCAAGATTAGAATATGTTCTCTCTTCTCATTACCCGTGTCTAAAAGGGAAAGTCACTTTGTGAAATAGGTAATTTTATTTTTTTTTTTTTTTGAGGAGCAGGTGAAAATTCACTGAAATGTGGGAGTGGCAACATAATTTTCTGTTATGTTATCTAGATAGCATTCGTAGCTAAATTATTTTTTGGATACATTTTACTCACAAAGGAGGCCATAGGTTGTTTTTCACATTTTCACAACCTAATAAGCCAGTGTTCCCCAATGCATTGCTAAGAGAGTGAGTACAAGACCTAATCCCTTTAGCCAGTGCCCTGTTATTTTTAAAAAATGTTTTTATTTATTTTTTGAGAGAGAGAGAAAGAGAGAATGCAAGCAGGGGAGGGGTAGAGAGAGGGGGAGACAGAATCTGAAGCAGGCTCCAGGCTCTGAGCTGTCAGTACAGAGCCCAATGTGTAGCTCGAACTCATGAACCACAAAAGATCTGACTCCTAATGGTTTGACTTTCTTCCAAGTGGTAGGAGTAGAGTTGACTTACAGAAAGCAATTAGGCTGGAGGCACATTATATCAAATCTGAGGGTGAATTTCTCTCAACTGTTCTCTCACTGGGGTCTATGGACCATACTATCCCAATCACCAGGAAGCATGTTAAACACACAGATTTACAAATCCCATTCCAGATTGAGTGAATGATACCCTTTGAGGGTGGGACTGGAGAATATGCCCTTTTAAAAGAACTTCAAGAGGATTCTTTTAAAAAATCATCGTTTTTCATTTTGAGATAATTTTAGATTGACATGAATTTGTAAGAAATAATAAAGAGACACCCTCTGTATTTTTTCCCAATTTCCCCTAGTGGTAACATCTTGCAAAACAATATGGCCACTGGAATATTGACACTGATACAGTCGAGACACAGCACTTTGCCATCACCACAAGGATGCCTCAAGTTGCCTTTTATAGCCACATGCACTTGGCTCCCAAACCATCCTTAACTTCTAGGATCCACTAACCTGTTTTCCCTTTTTACAACTTTATCATTTCAAGAATGTTGTGTAAAGAAACCACAAGCCACATACTATGTATGCTTTTGAGTTTGGATTTTTAAAAAAAATATTCAGTGTAATTATTTGAAGACTCATGCATGCCCTGCTATAACAAGAGTTTGTTTCTTTTTATTACTGGGAACTGTTCCATGGTATAGATGTACCACAATTTGTTTAATCATTCATCCATTGAAGGGTGTCTGGATTGTTTCCAGGTGTTAACTATTATGAATAAAGCTGCTATAAATATTAGTGTAAGATATTTGTGTGAACATAAATCTTCATTTCTCTGGAATGACTGCCTAGGAGTACAATCGCTGTGTAGTATGGTATTTGCAAGGATGGTTTTTTGTTTTTTTAATGAAACTACCCAACTTTGCCAGAGTGGTCATACCGTTTTACATTCCCACCAGCAGTGTATAAATGATACAATTTCTCTGCATCCTTGCCAACATAGGGCATTGTCATTTTTTACCTTAACCATTTGGACAAGTGTATAGTGACATGTCACTGTGATTTTCATTTGCATTTTTCTAATAGCTAGACGTTGGATTGCTTTTCTTGTGTCAATTTATTCATCTTTGGTGAAATACTTCTTCATGTCTTTTGCCCATTTTCTGACTGGATTTTTTATGACTTCATTATTATTTTTTAGAGAAGTTTAAGGTTTGCAGAAAAATTGAAGGAAAGTCACAGAGATTTCCTCTAAATTCCCTCCTACAACACACCATAGCCTCCCCCATTATCAACATCCCTCACCAGGGTGTTATGTTTGTTAAAAATGATGAACCTACACTGACACATCATAATCATCCAATGTCTATAGTTTACTTTATTATTCACTCTTGGTATTGTATATTCTATGGGTTTGGACAAATATACAATGACATGTATCTATCATAATATTACAGAATATTTTTACTGTCGTAAAAATCCTCTGTGCTCTCTACCTATTCATCCCGCCCCTTATCCCCCTACACCCGACTACCACTGATCTTTTTACTGTCTAGAGTTTTGCCTTTTCACAGTGTTATATAGTTGGAATCGTATAGTATATAGCCTTTTCAGATTGGCTTTTTTCACTTAGTAATAAGAATTTAAGGTAATAGCTCATTTTATTTTATTTTATTAGCACTGAACAGTATTCCATTGTCCAGATGTATCTTAGTTTATTTATCCATTCACTTACTGAAGAATATCTTGTTTGTTTCCAACTTTGGACAATTATGAATAAGTTCCTATAAATATCTGTGTGCAAGTTTTTGTGTGGAAATAAGTTTTTATCTTCTTGAGTAAATACCAAGGAGCACAATTGCTGGATCATATGATAAGAGTATGTTTAGTTTTATAAGAAACCACCCAATTATCTTCCAAAGTGGCTGTACCTTTTTGTGTTCCCACAAGCAAGGTAAGAGAGTTTCTGTTGCTTCATATCCTCACCAGCATTTGCTGTTGGCAGCACTCCAGACTTTCGCTTTTCTCATAGATGTGTAATTGTATCTCGTTGTTGTCTTTAATTTGTGTTTCCCTGATGATATATGATGTAGAGCATGTTTTTGTATGCTTATTTGAATGTATATATCTTCCTTAGTGAGACATATTTGGATTATTCTTTTCCTGTTGAATTTTGAAAGTTCTTTATATATTTTCTATAGTAGTCTTTTCGTTGTGATTTGCACTTATTTTCTCCCAGGCTGTACCTTGCTTTTTCATCCTCTTCCTAGGGTCTTTCACAGAGCAAGTGTTTTTAATTTTGATGAAGTTAAAAATTTTCAACTTGTTCTTTTATTGATCTTGCTTTTGGCATTAAATTTAATAACTCTGCTTGGCACTACATTGTTAACATTTCCTTCTATGTTTTCCCCTAATTTTTGAATTACTATTTGGTATGAAGGGAAAGACGTAGGTTAAGATATTTTTGGGGAAGCGAGACCTGCGTATGCATCATTTGTAGAAAAGAGAATTGCTCAATTGAACTGCTTTTAAACTTTTATCAATCAGTTGAATATATTTGCATACGTTTGTTTCTGGGTTTTCTATTTTATTCTAATAATTTATGTCTATCCCTCTGTCTATAATTTATGTCTATAATTTCTTCCATTTAATCTCTTTCAAAATTGTTTTAGTACTCCAAATTTGTTGCCCTTGTTTTCTAAATTTAGTCCATATCTACAAAAATAACTTGCTGGGATTTTGATAGGAATTACTCTAAATTTATATGTTAATTCAAATAAAATTGTCATCTTTACTGTTCCAAGTCTCTCAATACATGAACACATAATGTCTTTCTATTTGTTTATATATTTATTGAGTTCCTTCATTAGCATTTCAGTGTGCAGGACTGTATGTGTTTAGTTAGATCTATAAAGTTATTTTTTTCAGTGATTGTGAGTGGTACTGAATTGTTAATTTTATTGTCTAGATGTTCATTGCTGGTATCTAGACTTGCTATAGAATTTTGTATGTTGATATTGTATCCTGTGATCTTACTGAGCTTATTTGTTCTAAGATTTTGTAGATTTCTTAATATTTTCTATATAGACAATCATGTCATCTTCAAATAGGCGCAGTTTTATTTCTTCCCTCCTAATCGGTTTGCCTTCACCTTTTATTTCCTTAATTCAGTGTCTAGAACTTCCAGTATTATGGTGAGGAAAAGTCATGACAGTGGACATCCTTACCTTGTTCCCCATTTGGGAGAAAGCATTTAGTACTAAAATTAAGTGTAAGGTTTATTAAAGAATTTTTTGTACATGCTCTTGATCAAGTTGAAGAAGTTCCCTTTTATTCTTATTTCTTTGATGGCTTTTGTTACTATTTTTTATTTGACTTCTTTCTTTTTTTTAAAACATAATTTTTTTTCAAATCGGTTTCCATACAACACCCAGTGTTCATCCTAACAAGTGCTCATCACCCACTTTCAGTGGGCACTTTCAGTGCCCATCACCCACTTTCCCCTCTCCCCCACCCCCCCATCAACCCTCAGTTTGTTCTTATATTTAAGAGTCTCTTATGGTTTGCCTCCCTCCCTCTGTAACTTTTTCCCCCCTTCCCCTCTACCATGGTTTTCTGTTAAGTTTTTCAAGATCCACATATGAGTGGACATATGGTATCTGTCTTTTTCTGACTGACTTATTTCACTTAGCATAATACTCTCCAGTTCCAGCCACGTTGCTGCAAATGGCCAGATTTCATTCTTTATCATTGCCAAGTAGTATTCCATTGTATATATAAACTACATCTTCTTGATCCATTTGTCAGTTGATGGACAATTAGGCTCTTTCCATAATTTGGCTATTGTTGATAGCATTGCTATAAACATTGGGATACAAGTGCCCCTATGTATCAGCACTCCTGTATCCCTTGGGTAAATTCCTAGAAGTGCTATTGCTGGGTCATAGGTAGTTCTATTTTTAATTTTTTGAGGAACCTCCACAGTGTTTTCTAGAGAAGCTGCACCAGTTTGCATTCCCACCAACAGTGCAAGAGGGTTCCCATTTCTCCACATCCTCGCCAGCATCTATAGTCTCCTGATTTGTTCATTTTAGCTACTCTGACTGGCATGAGGTAGTATCTCAGTGTGGTTTTGATTTGTATTTCCCTGATGAGGAGCGACATTGAGCATCATTTCATGTGTCTGTTGGCCATGTGGATGTCTTCTTTGGAATAGTGTCTATTCATGTCTTCTGCCCAATTTTTTTCCCTGGATTATTTCTTTTTCGGGTGTGGAATTTGGTGAGTTCTTTATAGGTTTTGGATACTAGCCCTTTATCCAATATGTCATTTACAAATATCTTTTCCCATCCTGTTGGTGGTCTTTTAATTTTGTTGATTGTTTCCTTTGCAGTGCAGAAGCTTTTTATCTTGATGAGGTCCCAATAGTTCATTTTTGCTTTTCATTCCCTTGCCTTTGTAGATGTGTCAAATAAGGAATTGCTGCAGCTGAGGTCAAAGAGGTTTTTTCCTGCTTTCTCCTCTAGGATTTTGATGGTTTCCTGTCACACATTCAGGTCCTTTATCCATTTTGAGTTTATTTTTGTGTATGCTGTAAAAAAGTGGTCTAGTTTCATTCTTCTGCATGTTGCTATCTAGTTCTCCCAGCACCATTTACTAAAGAGACTGTCTTTTTTCCATTGGATACTCTTTCCTGCTTTGTCAAATATTAGTTGATCCTACATTTGTGGGTCCAATTATGGGTTCTCTATTCTATTCCATTGATCTATGTGTCTGTTTTTGTGCCAAGACCATACTCTTTTGATTATTACAGCTTTGTAGTAGAGGCTAAAGTCTACAATTGTGATGCCTCCTGCTTTGGTTTTCTTTTTCAACATTACTTTGGTTATTTGGGGTCTTTTGTGGTTACATACAAACTTTAGGATTGATTTGTTCTTGCTTTGAGAAGAATGCTGGTACAATTTTGATTGGGATTGCATTGAATGTGTAGATTGCTTTGGGCAGTATTGACATTTTAACAATATTTATTCTTCCAATCCATGAGCATGGAATGTTTTTCCATTTCTTTGGGTTTTCTTCAATTTCCTTCATAAGCTTTCTATAGTTTTCAGCATACAGAACTTTAACATCTTTGTCTAGGTTTATTCCTAGGTATTTTATGGTTCTTAGTGCAATTGTGAATGGGATCACTTTCTTTTTTAAAATTTTTTTTAATGTTTATTTATTTTTGAGACAGAGACAGAGCATAAATGGGGGAGGGCCAGAGAGCGAGGGAGACACAGAATCCAAAACAGGCTCCAGGCTCTGACCTGTCAGCACAGAGCCCGATGTGGGGCTCAAACTCACAGACCATGAGATCATGACCTGGGCTAAAGTCGGATGCCTAACTTACTGAGCTACCCAGGCGCCCCGGGATCAGTTTCTTTACTTCTCTCTTTGTTGCTTCATTTTTGGTGTATAAAAATGAAACCAATTTCTGTACATTGGTATTGTACCTTGTGACTGCTGAATTCATGTATCAGTTCTAACAGGTTTCTGGTAGAGTCTGTCGGGTTTTCCATGTAGAGTATCATGCCCTCTGTGAAAAGTGAAAGTTTGACTTGATCTTTGCCAATTTTGATGCCTTTGATTTCATTTTGATGTCTGATTGCTGATGCTAGAATTTCCAACACTCTGTTAAACAACAGCGGTGAAAATGAACATCCCTGTTGTGTTCCTGATCACGGGGGAAGGCTCTCAGTTTTTCCCCACTGAGGATGATATTAGCTGTGGGCTTTTCATAAATAGCTTTTATGATGCTTAAGTATGTTCCTTCTATCACGACTTACTTAAGGGTTTTTATTAAGAAAGGATGCTGAATTTTGTCAAATGCTCTTTCTGCATCGATTTACAGAATCATGTGATTCCTATTTTTCCTTTTATTAATGTGATGTAGCACGCTGATTGATTTGTGAATGTTGAACCAGCCCTGTAGCCCAGGTATGAATCCCACTTGATCATGGTGAATGATTCTTTTTATAAGCTGTTGAATTCAATTTGCTAGTATCTTGTTGAGAATTTTTGCATCCATATTCATCAGGGATATTGGCCTGCAGTTCTCTTTTTTTGCTGGGTCTCTGTCTGGTTTGGGAATCAATGTAATTCTGGCTTCATGGAATGAGTCTGGAAGTTTTCCTTCCATTTCTAATTTTTGGAACAGCTTGAAAAGGATCGGTATTAACTATGCTTTAAATGTCTGGTAGAATTCCCCAGGGAAGCCATCTGTTCCAGGACTCTTATTTGTTGGGAGATTTTTGATAACTGATTGAATTTTTTCACTAGTTATGGGTCTGTTCAAATTTTCTATTTCTTCCCATTTGAGTTTTGGTAGTGTGTGGGTGTTGAGGAACTTTCCCATTTCTTCCAGGTTGTCCAGTTTGTTGGCATATAACTTTGCATAGTATTCCCTGATAATTGCTTATATTTGTGAGGGATAGGTTGTAGTAAATCCATTTTCATTCATGATTTTATCTGTTTGGGTCCTCTCTCTTTTCTTTTTGAGAAGCCCGGCTAGAGGTTTATCAATTTTGTTTATTTTTTCAAAAAACCAATTCTTGGTTTCATTGATCTTTTCTACTGTGTTTTTTTTTTTTTTTTTTTTTTTGGATTCTATGTTGTTGATTTCTGCTCTGATCTTTATTATATCTTTCCTTCTGCTGGGTTTGAGGTGTCTTTGTTGTTTTGCTTCTTGTTCCTTTAGGTGTGCTGTTAGATTTTGTATTTGGGATTTTTCTTATCTTGAGACAGGCCTGGATTGCAATGTATTTTCCTGTTAGGACTGCCTTTGCTGCATCCTGAAGGGTTTGGATTGTTGTATTTTCATTTTTATTTCTTTTCATATATTTTTAAATTTCTTCTCTAATTGCCTGGTAGACCCATTCATTCTTTAGTAGGATGTTTTTTAATCTTCATGCTCTTGGAGGTTTTCCAGACTTTTTCCTGTAATTGGTATCAATTTTCATAGCATTGTGATCTGAAAGTGTGCATGGTATGATCTCAATTCTTTTATGTTTATTGAGAGCTGTTTTGTGACCCAGTATGTGATCTATCTTGGAGAATGTTCCATGTGCACTCGAGAAGAAAGTATATTCAGCTGCTTTGGGATGCAGAGTTGTAAATAAATCTCTCAAGTCCATCTGCTCCAATGTATCATTCAGGGCCATTGTTTCTTTATTGAATTTTTTTTTTTGTCTGGATTATGTGTCCATTGTTGTAAGTGGGGTATTAAAGTCCCCTGCAATTACCACATTCTTATCGATAAGGTTGCTTATGTTTGTGATTAATTGTTGTATATATTTGAGTGCTGCTGAATTTGGTGCACAGACCTTTATAATTATTAGCTCTTCCTGATGGACAGACCCTGTGATTACTATATAATGCCCTTCTTCATCTCTTGTTAAATCCTTTGATTTAAAGTCTAGTTTGTTTGTTATAAGTATGGCTACTCCAGCTTTCTTTTGACTTCCAGTAGCATGATAGATAGTTGTCCATCCCCTCACTTTCAATCTGAAGGTGTCCTCAGGTCTAAAATGAGTCTCTTGTAGACAGCAAATAGGTGGGTCTTGTTTTTTTGTTTTGTTTTGTTTTTTAAATCCGTTCTGATACCCTATGTCTTTTGACTGGAGCATTTAGTCCATGTACATTCAGTGTTATTATTGAAAGATATGGGTTTAGAGTCATTGTGTTATCTGTAGGTTTCATGCTTGTACTGATGTCTCTAGTCCTTTGTGGTGCTTGCAAAATTTCACGCACACAGTCCCCCTTAGGATGTCATGTAGGGCTCATTCAGTGGTGATGAACTCCTTCAGTTTTTGTTTGGGAAAACCTTTATCTCTCCTTCTATTCTGAATGACAGGCTTTCTGGATAAAGGATTCTTGGCTGCATATTTTTCCTGTTCATCACATGGAAGATTTCCTGCCATTCCTTTCTGGCCTGCCAAGTTTCAGTAGATAGTCTGCTACTACCCTTAAGTGTCTACATTTGTATGTTAAGGGCCATTTATCCCTAGCTGCTTTCAGAATTCTCTCTATTGTTTTTTGCCAGTTTCACTATATGTTGTGCAGAAGATCAATTCATGTTATGTCTGAAAGGACTTCTCTGTGCCTTTTGGATTTCAATGCCTGTTTGATTCCTCAGATTGGGGAAGTTCTCAGCTACAATTTGTTCAAGTACACCTTCAGCCCCTTTTTCTCCATCTTCTTCTGGAATTCCTATGATACGGATATTGTTTTGCTTGATTGCATCCTTTAGTTCTCTAATTCTCCCCTCGTGGTCCAGAATTTTTATTATCTCTCTTTGTCTTAGCTTCCTCTTTTCCATAATTTTATCTTCTAATTCACCTATTTTCCCCCTCTCCCTCTTCAATCCTTGCTGTGGCTGCCTCCATTTTATTTGCACCTCATTTATAGCATTTTTTAATTCATCACGGCTATATTTTAGTCCCTTGATCTCTGCAGCAATAGATTCTCTGCTGTCTTCTATGCTTTTTTCAAGCCTGGAGATTAATTTTATGACTATTATTCTAAATTCTTGTTCAGTTATATTGCTCGTATCTGTTTTCCTCAATTCTTTAGCTGTCACTTCTTCCTGGAATGTATTTTGAGGAAAATTCTTCTGTTTCATCATTTTGGCTAGTTTTCTGTCCCTTATGAGTTTTTAAAGCTTGTTACATGCTCTGCACCTGCGAACACTGCTTTATCAAAGGGGGGGGGGTCATACACTGTCCAGGGCCTGGCCTTTCAGGAGGTGTTTATTGGAGAGTGTTACTTGCTTTCTGTTGTTATGACTTTGGTTATTTTATGTCCCTACCCATCGTGATGTTTTGGACCCTCCACCAGGTGTGCTTTGATTTGTTCCTTGAAGTAGACCTGGAAAGGAAAACAGACCAACAGGAAACAAGAACATGCAAACACACAAACAAAAAACAAACAAACAAAAATAAAAAAACCAAAATCAATCCAAAAACAAAAAACCCGAAACACCAGTTACAAGTAAAGAAAAGGGTGGAGATGATGCTGATGGAAGAGCACATACAAAGTGAGAAATGACATGGGTGGGGAAAAAAGAAAAAATAAACATTGACTAGGCAGAGAGACTAAAAGGCTTAACCCAGAGAAAGAGAGAAAGGAAAATAAGGAAGGAGGTGAGAAAAAGAAATGAAGATAAAGTTTCCCAAAGAAACTATATGGCTTGATTATTCCAGAGAGAGAGAAAGGAAAGTAAAGGAGGTGTAGACCATGTATCAAGAGACTGGATTAAATATGTCTGTTTAAACAAGCCAATAACCAGAGTAACCAGCCTAGAGGAGGGAAGAGATAAGAAGGAGAAATGCGGGGGAAAATATATCTATATAACAAGAATTATCCTACAATTAATCCAGGCAATGTAGTAGTGCTGGTCTTGAGGAGGGGTCCGTCTGGTTCTACAGGGTCTATCCCGCTCCAGTAGATACAGTTACCTGGCAGGGAGGAATGTGGTTTGGTGTAGGCTGTTCCCTTCTCCACTGTGGTCCCGCCCTGGGAACCAATCCCTGAAGCCCCACCTTGGTCGTGATGGGGAGAAAAATGGCAACCCCCCAGTCTGTTCTCTACATTCTGGTGTCCCAAATCACACATCCTGGTGTCCCAAATCACTCCTTTGGAGCTGTCCTCACTATGCAGTGGGCACAGATGAGACTCCTGTGCTCCAGCGCTTGGCTGGGATTTAAACTCCCACTCTGTGTGCCCGGGTACTGGGGAAGTGCCTCTCGACGCCACCCAATATGTCGTCCCAGCTGGTTTTGTCCTGTGCTGCAGCACTTCGGGGAGGTGACCGGTTTCTCCTGCTGCAGACGGCACCCCTGACCTACCACTGAACCCAGAGAGGCTCCCCTCTTCCCCTGGTGCTGGAAGAGGGCAGCTGGCCCCAGTCTGAAGATGGGATCTGCAGTTAGAGATCCTCTAACCTGCAGTTAGAGATGGGATTCTTCTCTGTCCAGGTCCGAGGTTTTTTCTCTTGTCCAGATAGAATCTTACACTTCCCCAGCCATTCTTTCTCTTCCCTTTGTCTATTGGCAGAAGGGGATCCCTCCCCTCCATGCCTACATGGCCTGTTTTATCTCCCCCAGTTCGCAATCACCCATGTATGGCCATTGGGTTCTGAGGTTTCTTCCTGGTAGACTCAGTCTCTTTTCCTCCCAGACTCTTGGGGTTCAAAGTCCTTTGGCTACAGCCCTTCCTTATTTGTGAGACGTGGGAAGTACAGATCCCCCTACTTCTCCACCATGTTAGCCCCGAAGAGAGCTTTGATTATTAATGTGTGTTGAGTTTTTCCAAATGCTTTTTTCATTTTAAAAATTGAGATATAATTGACATATAACATTGTATTCAAATGCTTATTCTTCATTGATGGATAGGATCACTGTGATTTTCCTTCTTTAGCCTGTTTAAATATTACCTTAAAAAATTTTTTTTAAGTTCATTTATTTTGAGAGAGAGAGAGAGAGCACGAGCGGGGGTGGGCAGAGAGAGGGAGAGAGAGAGAGAGTCCCATGCAGGGCTCGATCCCATGAATCACAAGATCATGACCTGAGCTGAAATGCTCAACTGAGTCACCCAGGCACCCCTAAATGTTAGATTATATTGATTTGTTTTCAAATAATTAATCAGCCTTGCATCACCCACTTGGTCTAGGTGTTTAATTCTTATTATATTTTGTTACCTTCTATTTGCTAATACTATGTTAAGGTTTTTTTCATTTATATCTATAAGAGATACTGGTCTGTAGTTTCTTCCTTCCTTCCTTCCTTCCTTCCTTCCTTCCTTCCTCCCTCCCTCCCTCCCTCCCTCCTTCCCTCCTTCTTCCTGCCTTCCTGCCTGCCTTCCTTCCTTCCTTCCTCTCTCTCTTTCTCTCTCTCTTTATTTTTCTTTCTTTCTTCCCTACCCTTCCATCCGTTTCACCTTTTATTCCCTTCTCTACCCTTTCTTTCTTTGATAATCTCTTTATCTTGTATTGGTATAAGGGTAATACTCACTTCCTAGGGTGAATTGGGAAGTGTTACCTTCTCTTCTGTTACTTGGAAGAGGTTATGTAGAATTGTTAATTTTTCTGTGAATATTTGGTAGAATTCTCCAGTGAAAACATCTAGTCCTGGAGATTTCTTTTTTGTGAGTATTTGAATAATGAATCCAATTTCCTTAGAAATTACAGGGCTAGTCAAATGATCTCTTTCATATTAGGTATGTTGTGGTACTTTGTATTTTTAAAGAAATTGGTTCATTTTATTTAAGTTGCCAAATGTATATGTATAGATTTGTTTGCACTATTTCCTTAGACATTCTTTTTGATGTCTTAAAGGTCTAAAGTGATAGTCCCTGTTTCATTCCTCACATTTGTAATGTGTATCTTCATTTTTATTTGTCAGTCAGTCTTTCTAGAGAGGTTTATCAATTTTGTTGAAAACTTTCAAGGAGCCAACTCTTTGTTTCATTAATTTTCTCTATTTTTCTTTTTAAAATTTCATTGCTTTCTATTCTTTATCATTACCTTCTTCCTGCTTGCTCTGCATTTATTTCCTTTCTTTCTACGTCCTTGAAGGAGTTTTGATTATTGATATAAGACTTGTTTCACTTTGTAATCGAGGCACTTAGTTTATAAATTTGACTTTCACTACTGCTTTAATTAATGGTGTCCCACACGCATGCACCCAATGTGTACAGCAGCACTATCAACAATAGCCAAAGTATGGAAAGAGCCCAAATGTCCATTGATGGATGAATGGATAAAGATGTTGTATGTATGTGTGTGTGTGTGTGTGTGTGTGTGTGTGTGTGTACTCCATACACAATGGAGTATTACTAGGCAATCAAAAAGAATGAAATCTTGCTTTTTGTGACTACGTGGATGGAACTAGAGGATATTATGCTAAGTGAAATGAGTCAGAGAAAGACAAAAATCATATGACTTCACTCATGTGAGGACTTTAAGAGACAAAACAGATGATCATAAGGGAAGGGAAACAAAAATAATATAAAAACAGGGAGGTAGACAAAGCAGAAGAGACTCATAAATATGGAGAACAAACTGAGGGTTACTGGAGGGGTTGTGGGAGGGGCGATGGGCTAAACGGGTAAGGGGCACTAAGGTATCTACTCCTGAAATCATTGTTGCATTATATAACTAATTTGGATATAAATTTAAAAAAATAAAAAAGAAAAGAAAAAAATAAAAAAAATAAAAAATTAATGGTGTCCCACAAACTTTGGTATTTTATATTTTCATTAAATTCAATGTATACTTTTTATTACTTTGAGAAAAATAATAAAAAAGCCATGGATTTTTTATAGATGCATTTATTAGTTTCTTGTCTTTCTGGTAGTAGTTTCTAACTTGATTTCATTGTGGTCAGAGAGTATACTTTATATGGTTTCAACCCTTTTAAATTTGCTGAAGGTTGCTTAGTGGCAGAGTATACGGCCTGTCTTGGGCCATGGTCACCGAAAAAATAGTGTGTATCTTGTTTTTGTTGGGCGGAATGTTTTGTAAATGTTAATTAGTTACTATTGGTTGATGGTGTTGCTAAGTTTTCTGTATCCTTGCAAATGTTATGTCTAGTTACTTTTTCACTGTTGAGTTGTGGTGTTGACATCTCCCACTATAATTGTGAATTTCTTTTTTTTTCCTTTCAGTTCTACTAGTTTTTGCTTCACATATTTCATAGCTCTATTCTTTGTGTATACATGTCTTCTTGGTGGATTGGTACTTTGGTCATTATATAATGTCACTCTATCTTTGGTAATTTTCTTTGCTCTTGTCTACTTTATTTGATACTAATGTAGTCACTTGTGCTTTCTTTTGATTAATGGTTTCATTGTACCTCTTTTTACATTTGTTTTTCTACTCAAACTTTTCCTATCTACATATATTTAAAGTGAATTTCTACAGAAATATACAGCAATTCACAGAGATGCACAACATAGAGTCATGTTTTAAATCCACTCTGTCAATTTCTGTATTTTAATTTGTATATTTAGATCATTTACATTTAATATTATTATTCATTTATTTTTTATAGGTTTTATATCTGCTATTTTAATTTTTGTTTTCTCTTTATTCTTTATTATTTCTTCCTTTCTCATTTTCCATGCCTTCATGTAGTTATATGAACCTTTTTTAGAATTCCATTTTTATTTATCTGTAGTATTTTTGAGTGTATCTCTTTATATAGGTCTTGGAGTGGTTGCTTTAGGTTTAAAGTTATGTAAACATAGGTTATCAGAGTCTACTATTGTTATTATTTTAACAGTTCTAGTGCAGTATCAAAACCTTACTTTCCTTTACATCCTTTAGCCTAATTGTTTATAACAATCTGAAAAAAAAGTAACATACATTAAGAACCACATCAGACGGTGTTATAGTTCGTGTTTCATCTGTCAAACATAACTTAGAACTTTAGAAGAGAAGGAATGTCTATTATACATAGCCATAATTTTGCTTGTCACATTCTTTATTCTTGATTGTTTTAGTTTCCTATTGCTGTTGCAATAAATCATCACGGATGTATCAAAAGAAAACAACACAAATTTATTAACTTATAGTTCTGGAGGCCATAAGTTTGAGATCAATTTCACTGAGCTAAAAAATGAGGTATTAATAAGGCTGCATTTTTTCTGGAATCTCTTAGGGAAAATGTTTCCTTGAGTTTTCTAGCTTTGAGAGATGGCTTGCTTTTCCTGGTTTATGACCCATTTCTTAATGGGAATTATCTGTTTTCTAGCCTCCATATCGAAATGATTAATGTCTTCCCATATCCAAAATACATTCATCCAATGCAAATATACTCAAAAGTCTCAACCCATGACATCATACATTCAAATTCCACAGTGTCATATAAATTTCATTAGCTCAAAGTCCCCAGACTTTATCATTTATCTCAATTAGGTATTGGTGAGACTCTAAGTGTTATGCATTGGCATAACTATACATTCTGTGAAACTAGAAAGCAAGTTATCTGTATACAAAATGCAATGGAGCACAAGTACATAATACTAATTATAAAAACGCCCAATAAAAAGGGAGAAAATGGAAGGAAAAAAGGAGTCACCAGCGAAAGTAATTTTAAAATTCAGAAGGGCAAACTCCGTTAGGTTTCAAGGCCTGACAATTATGCTATATGGCTCCCACCTCTACCCTCTGGGCCGTTGTTCTCTCTATATACAGATAATCCAAGATTCCCTCTTGTTTGCTTTCTGTTTGAGAAATTCTTTTAGCCATTCTATTAGGGTATGTCTACTGCCAATAAATTTTCTTGGTTTTCATTTATTGGAGAATGTCTTGATTTCCCCTTCATTTCTAAAGGAAGTGTTTTTGCTGGATATGAAATTATAAATTGACAGTTACTTTCTTTCAGTACTTGAAAAATGCTGTGCCACTTCCTTCCAGCCTCCATAGTTTGATAGGAAATCTGCTGAAAATATAATCTTTCCCTTTCCCTTTCTCTAATCTAATTATTTCCCTTATAGGTGGAATTAGGTTTCTCACACCTTTCAAGGTTTTTTTCTTTGTCTTTAGTTTTCAGAAGTTTTGCTATGATATGTCTTGGTATGAAATGCTCAACTTTTATCACGTTTGGTGTTTACTTTCCTGGATTGGTCTTCTGCATCTGTACGTTTATGTCTTTTGGCAAATTCGAGTTTTCTGTTGTTACTTCTTCAATCGGTTTTCAATCTTGCATTTTTCTCTCTTTATCTGCTACTTGGTTGAATGAATGCAGAGATATTTTGGCATAATCTCATAGGTCCCCAAGGCTTCTCTCAGTTGATTTTTTTCTCCATTCAGAATGAGTAATTTTATTAATCTACCTTCTAGTTTATTCTTTCCTCTGGCCTCTCCCTTCTGCTGTTGAGCCTATCCACTTTATATCTTCTGTTTCTTTGTTGTAATTTTCTATTTCTATGCTGAGACTTTAAATATATTTCACAATTATTCATTTTTATAATGGCTGCTTTAAACTGTGTTTCAGATAATTTAACTTCTCTTTTACCTTGATGTTAGCATCCGTTCATTGTCTTTCTTGTTTGTTTCTTTCATTCAGTTTGATACCTTCTTGGTGTGATAGTGATTTTCAATTAAAACCTGTATATTTTAGGTATTTTATTTTGAGGCTCTAGATTTTATATACACCTGTCTGTTTGCCTGTTTCTCACACTTTCTTGTTCCAACAGGAAAAGTACGTGCATTGTCTCATTATTACCAGGCAAGGTAGAAGTTTGGGTTCCCATTGGTACCCATCTTAGGGGACTTTTTATTACTTCTGGGTTGAAGTAGGATTCTGCTTATTCATGTGATTGTCACTGACACTGCAGGAAGAGGAGGCATCTTACTGTTTGGAAGGGATGAAAGTCTTGGCTTTCCCTTCAGCTTCCTATGACACGACCATGAAGGAGGTGGAGGGATTGGTGATGGTTGGAATGCCTTGTTATAGCCTGATGAAGGTAGAAGTCTAAGGTCTTCCTAGACTATCTCACTGTCCCAGTGAGTTTGGTAGGGGTTTCTCTTCCCAGCCTCACAAGGGATGAAGTCTAGGCTACTCGCCTAGTCTCTAGTGGTGGTGGTGGGAATGGGGCTAGAGTATTTTTCTGTGGTGTTTTTTATAGTAGAGTGGTTATTTGCTAAAAGAATGAAAAAAAATGGGTGCTTTGGTGGCTCAGTTGGTTAAGCATCTGACTGGCTCATGTTACGATTTCACAGTTCATGAGTTTGAGCCCTGCACTGGGCTCTGCACTGACAGCTCAGAGACTGGAGCCTGCTTTGGATTCTGTGTCTCCTTCTCTCTATCTTCCCTTTCCCTGCTTGTGCACACATACACTCTCTCTTTCAAAAATATGCATTAAAAAAATAAAAGATTGAAAAAGAAATTTTGCTAGATCTCTCTTTGTCCTTTGACTAGATAGAACAGACTTTTGTTTAGGTTTTCTTGAGGGAGTGAATTCTGTGTCTGAAGGTATTTCTGGGTTACCAGCTTCTTTAGCTCCACCTCTGGTTAATATGAGAAACAAAGAAAACCCAGGAAATGTACTACTTTGTTGTTCCTTGGGATCCAAAAGTCACTAGCCATTCTGCCTTCTTCTCTCTACCTTTCAGAATTTTCTTATGTTTGTTTAATCTATAGTATTTCAAGTTTTAGTTTTGCTTGGCAGAGGAAATAGGGAAAAGGATGTTTAATCCATCTTCCTAGAAGCAGTAATCTTCTAGGAGATTCTGGAAAACCTTCTCATGTTGCACTATCGAATTGATATCGCTTTACTAAATTTAGAATTTCCTAGGTTAAGTCATTGATGTCAGAAGATCTTGGAGTGATGAGCAGTTTCATCCAATACTAAGTGATATTTGTTATACTTTAAACAATATATAAAAATTATTCATAGATAATCTTGACCAAGATCATTTACTTGAAATTCTACTCTTTATTATTATTTATTTTTTGTTTCAGTTCTAAAAGTTTTGATTTTCCTGTTTTTTAATTTTTAAAGAAATTTATTTAAATCAAAGTCAGTTAACATATGGTATAGTCTTGGTTTCAGGAGTAGAACCCAGTAATTCATCACACACATATACCACCCAGTGGTCAACCCAGTAAGTGCTCTCCTTAATGCCCATCACTCATTTAGCCCATCCCTCCACCCACTTCCCCTCCAGCAACCCTCAGTTTGTTCTGTGTATTTAAGAGTCTCTTATGGTTTTACTCCCTCTCTGGTTTTATTTTACTTTTTCTTCCATTATCCTTGGGTCATATGTTGTGTTTTTTAAATTCCACGTATGAGCGAAATCATATGACATTTGTCTTTCTCCACCTGACTTATTTCGCTTAGCATAATGCACTTTAGTTCCATCCACATTGTAGCAAATGGCAAGTTTTTACTTTTTGATCACCAAGTAATATTCCATTGTGTGTGTGTGTGTGTGTGTGTGTGTGTGTGTGTGTGTATACATACACATACACACATACATATACACACACATACATACATACATACATACACATCTTCTTTATCCATTAATCAGTTGATGGACACTTTCCATATTTTGGCTATTGTTGGTAGCACTGCTATAAACATTGAGGTACATGTGTCCCTTAGAATCAGTAATTTTTGTATCCTTTGGATAAATACCTAGTAGTACTATTGCTGGGTCATAGGGTAGTTCTATTTTTAATTTTTTCAGGAACCTCCATACTGCTTTCCAGAGTGACTGCACCAGTTTGCATTCCCACCAACAGTGTAACAGGGTTCCCCTTTCTCCACCTCCTCACCAACATCTGTTGTTTCCCGAGTTGTTAATTTTAGCCATTCTGACAGGTGTGAGGTAATATCTCATTGTGATTTGATTTATATTTCCCTGATTATGAGTGATATTGAACATCATTTTGTGTGTCTGTTAGCCATCTGGATGTCATCTTTGGAAAAGAGTCTATTATCTGCCCATTTCTTCACTGGTTCTTCAAATGTTGGGTTTGATAAGTTCTTTTTAGATTTTAGATACTTACCCTTTATTTGATATGTCATTTGCAAATATCTTACCTCATTTCATCATTTGCCTTTTGGTTTTGTTGATTGCTTCCTTCGTTGTGCAGAAGCTTTTTTTTTTAATTTTATTTTTTACTTTTAAAAGTTTATATCCAAATTAGTTAGCGTATAGTGCAACAGTGATTTCAGAAGCTTTTTATCTTGATGAGGTCCCAATAGTTAATTTTTGCTTTTGTTTCCTTTGCCTAAAGAGACATGTTTAGTAAGAAGTTGTGAAATTATACTCTTTGAAGACTAAATCTCTTGTATTTTTTAAAAAGCTAAGTACTGGTATATAACACTGTAAGTGGGAGTATTTTTTAAATACTCTAGAGAATTATTTTTTATCATAATTAACAAAGTCTGCTGTGGCTAGAAATATGCATTTATTAATCCCAATAATTTTCACATACCGTTTTTGATTGAGCTTCTACATGTGTGATAGAAATAATTGAAATATTTTTATAATGCCTTTCCCTAGCTTTCTCTCCAAGAAGAGGGAAAAGAAACTTACTTTTTTTGTAACTCCAAAGCCAACATGAGGAGCTTAGTTCTAAAAATTCAAAATCTTGGGGTGCCAGACAGCTCAGTAGGTTAAGTGTTCAGCTCTTGATTTTGGCTCAAGTCATGATTTCATGGTCTTTAGGTCAAGCCCTGCACCAGTCTCCATGCTGAGTGTGGAACCTGTTTGGGGTTCTTTCCCTGTCTCTCTGCCCCTTCCCCACTCATGCACTCTCTCTCTCTCTCAAAATAGACATTAAAAAAAAGATTCAAAATCTTTGCAAACCTGATTTTTGTAATTGCTGTCTTTGGTATATTGTTCTCCCTGCATTGGATTCAGAAAATACTTCATTTCAAATTTGGGAGCTTGAAAAGTTGAGTTCAATTTAATTCTTAATGACCTTCACATACACTTTCTGCCATAGCAATCCTTTTGTACTCCAACTCCATAGAAGGATCTGGATCATTTACAATATCCTTTTACTTGCAAATTTAGAGTGTCAATATCTCTATCATGTTTCTAGGTTCTGCCATCTTCTAAATTTCCACAGATGGCTGTAAAAGTTCAGTCCCACAGTAGATTACTTGCCAGCTGATTGTAGGAAAATTATGTTTTTGATTTTGTTTTGTGTCTCTAATCTGGAAAGATTCAACTCTAATACTTTGTTGTTTTCCCTAACCCAAATTAGCATCTGTAGTGCTGGCCAATAAATTCCTAGGTAGATATTTATAAATCTTATTCTTTCACTTTGCCTGGAATTCAGTCCCTCAATTATGATCACTGGTATTTCCTATCACTTCCTCCTGAGTCATAGTTTATCTCTGGGTTCTAGTTCCTAAGTCAAGATTTCTTTCTTTCTTTCTTTCTTTCTTTCTTTCTTTCTTTCTTTCTTTCTTTCTCTTTCTTTCTTTCTTTCTTTCTCTTTCTCTTTCTTTCTCTTTTTCTTTTCTTTTCTTTTCTTTTCTTTTCTTTTCTTTTCTTTTCTTTTCTTTTCTTTTCTTTTCTTTCTTTTTTTAAGTCCTGCTCTCCTGTTTTACTCCCCTGACAATGCAGATGAAATATATGTGTATATACCTTCTTGATGATACCCGTCTTTTGCCTGGATTCATGATTATGTCTAGCCCTGGATGCCATGTCTTTGTGCTACATCCACTTGCTGATACTCTAGCTTTTCCCTTGAAACACTACACACAGGCTTTTAAGTATCTTGAACATGGCTGAACTTTCTATGCCCTTAGGAGCATTTCCTGAATCCATTGCTCAGGGACCATTTTGTTCTCATACTTGAGTTCTATCTAAAGTAGAATTTTAAATTTCAGTCAAAATGGAGAAAATCTTTCAAAGATGACGATATCAGTTCCATGCATTGTTTTTTAAAATTAACCATGACACATTCTTGTGGTTCAGCATTTTTGGTATCCTGTGCCAACTTGGGCTTATGTTTGTCTCATAAATTATTTCACATTTTGGTTTTAGAGTTAAGAGTTTCACATTTTGGTTTAGAGTTTGGGATTATAATTTCATTGCTGAAAGACACAGTGTCATTTACTCAGGAGGTCATAGAGTATGAATAGAGCTCCAACTCTGGAGGCAGAATACCTGGGTCAAAGCTTGCTTTCATCACTTCCAAACAGTATGAACCTGGGCAAGTGATAGAATCTCTCCAAGCACAGTTACTATAAACTGGGGATAACAATAGTAATGGCTTTCATGTATTAGATTTTTAATGAAGATTAAATGAAATACTGTATATAAAGGAAAATATGTAGCAGAGTTCTGAGCATATAACAATTTCTCAATAGATGCTATGATTTTTTATTATATATTTATAGCAAAAAAATCAAACTTAGAATTTTGGCTAAGCTTACACTATCAGTTAATCTTACCAGCCATTAAAGTTTGAATAATTTGGGGGTGTCTGGGTGGCTAAGTTTGTTAAGTGTCCAACTTTGACTCAAGTCATGATCTCATGGTTTGTCGGTTTGACTTATGCAAAAGGGTTTCTGCTGTCAGCATGGAGCCTACTTCAGATTTTCTGTCTGTTTCTCTCTCTCTGTGCCCATCTCCTGCTCCATCACACACTCCCTCTCTAAAAATAAATAAACACTTAAAAAAGATTAGTTTTACATTTAGCAAATAACTAAAAAAGTTTGTTTATTAACTGTCTACCACACACCTTCAGGATAATTCTCTGTCAGCATTGGAGCTGCTTATTGGTTACAGTTGCACATGGAATTGCACTTCCAAATCCAAGCATGCTGAGAAGATGTGCTTAGAGTTTATTACCAGGGAAAGTAATAGAAATGCAAGTTCTTGGGCTCTGCCTGGACCTACTGAATCAAATACTGTGGAGTAAGGTCGAGTAACCTGTGCTTCAACAAGCCTTGCAGGGGACTCTGATGACACTCAAGTTCGAGAAGTGCTGTTATATTAAGGTTTAACTGTTTCATGCATTTCCTGTCTCCTGGGTCTTGTTCCATCATTTACTGTTCTTCCTGCTGTCATGATCATCCTATGCCTTTAGCTGGTTAGGAAACGAAAAAGCTCACCATAGAATTAAGTATTTGTTAGATTTGGGTGGAAAAAAATTTGTAGGTTTTCCTTATAGGAAGAAAGATTTAAAGGTGGGGTAAACGAATGAATGGACCAAACAGTCACATTTCCTGCAAATAATCATTGGAATGATCTTGATTATTTTATTATCTGTTTTTCTGTTCAATAGAAACAACCAAGGCATGAAGATGTGTGTTTTACTTTCTCTGAAATACTCCTTGAGAAATCAGGATCTGTTAATGTCTGTGACTTCCTTGTGGATTGTCATTTTAAGGAGCCTCTTAATTTAATCTTAGTATTATCTTCCTCTCTTTCTTTGTTAGTATTTCAGTGCTTATTTCAACATAAGAATAAAGTTAGAGTGACTGCTTGAAAGCATTTTGGATACAGCCTGGGCAGTTGTAAATACAATTTCATTTATTCTGAAAAGATAATTGCTGGATAAACAGTAATTCAGTTGCCAAAAGCTACCATTGTCATGTTTTCCTGTTTTTCTAAGCACGCAAAGTGAACCATAAACATTATACAGAATTGAGAAATGAAATACTGGATTTTACATAAATTTTATATATGAATTCTTGAGAAATAGCATGTTCTTTTCATTTACTTAGATGGGAATGTTAATGTATTGGAAACTCAAGGAAGAAATTAGCTTTAGGGCAGACAGATCTGCTTAACATCAGTTCTGCCACCTGCTTGCCGTGGAGTTTGCATATTTTTAAAATGTATCAAACCTTTGATTACTCATATTTAAAATGAAGACTGTAAGGCCAATTGTAGAAATTGTTGACGATTAGTGAGGTAATACATGTCAAGTATTTGGCAAAGAGTAAGAGCTCAAGAAATACTGTCACTACATCTGAGGCATTTTGAACGTTACATATTTTGATTTGCTTTTAGTAATTCTAAAGTTGATAAGACATTTTCATTTTTCTGTGAGATGTACAGAATGGATCTCTTAATTTCTTTATTTTCTTTTTTCAACAGAAGTGTTTTAATGATGAGCTTAATCCTAACTTTGACACTGCTTGGTAAAACTTGAGAAGCAGATCTGGGAGTAACTAATGTCAGAGTCCATCCAGTTCAAATTCCCCTTTGGACAAATAAAGAATCCAAGGCCCTGACAGTGGAAATGACATATCTAAGACTTCATAACTAGTTCTTGGCATGATGTTGCCTGTTGCTTATGAGATGGTAACCTGTGACCTGGCAGGGAGAAATAGATCATCTCAAATGTCCTGTGAGGTCCTGCACATTATGGCCTCTACTTACCTCTGGATTCATCTTATCCAATTGCCATCTCACATTTCATGAATTCTTCAGTATGAATAACACTGCAGGTTTTCTTTATTTCAGCTCTAGTGAGGTTATCTTCTTTGCCTTAAAGACCCTTCCGACTCTTCTCCTTTTTGGCTTATCATTTATAATTGTGGATCACAGAGTAGGAGACCTTGAGGCCCCCACAATCCAGTTCCCACCTCCCACCCCATCATATGCCAAGATCTGCCAGCTGTGCTTTCACATCATGCTTGTGTCATAATTCTGACCACACTGTATAACAATGATATGTCGACATGTCTGTCTGTCTCCTTATACTATAAAACTCTTGAGTGCTGGGATTATGTCTCATTTATTTCTCTATTTTCAGTATCTAGTGTAGGGTCTGCACATTTTATATATCTAGCCAGTGCTTGTTGGTCTGAGCTATTGTTTGACTTCTGTGAATTGTATTTTGGATTATCTTTACTTACATGTTTTTATGATCTTTCCCAAGTCTAATACTTTCAGACCCTATTGCCCATGACTCAAGTTTTATTTCTACAAGTAGCTACTAAAATGGGACTTCTAGTCTAGAGACCTGAGTTCTCCAGCTTGGCTACTTGAAATTATGTGAACACAGAAAACATAAATCATCTTAGTATATCAATTTTCTTCTTTCTTAAATTATTTTTGTTATGGTAAAAAAAATAACATACATACAGAAAAATGTATTGACACATAGATTTACCCTTATCAAATTGGTGTAATATAAATACTTCTGTCTCTACTACAAACACTGGGAAATAGAACATCACCAGAAGGTACTCTTCTGTCCTGTCCTGATCACGGTCCTGATGAAGACATCATCAGGAGGACATGACCACTGGTTGTCCTTCGAGCTAAACCTGGGCAGTGAGAGGCTCCTTACTCCTTTCTTCTGTCCTTGGAATGCATGCTATGCTCACCATTCCCACAGTGGGAGCCATTTTGAAGGACATGACCTTGAGAGAACAGTGGATTACATGACTGAACCCCAGTAAGAGCTCTATATAAACTCGACAGCTACACATGACAAGGCTCTTATAAGTTTTCTTGCTTATTGAGTATGTTCTGTATAAGTTCTCTTGCTTATTGAGTATGTTTCTTTGGTCTCTCCTTGCCCTCTGTGTATGGGGTCACTTTCAAATTTTACCAGAGAAACTCCTGAGTTTGTGAACCAGTAAGCCCCTCTCCTCACACTAAAAGTAACCTTGATTCTGACCTTATAGATAATCACTTCCGTACTTTTCTTTATACTTCTATTGTCTAAGTATACATTTTAAAAGACTTTAGATCAGTTTTGCCTCCTTCAGTACTTTATACAAATGGAAACATAGGCTGCACATTATATACATAGGCTGGTATACAGAAATAGACATGATTTTTTTATAGTGGTAAAAATACATAAAAGTTATCATCTAAACCATTTTTTAGTGTAAAATTTAATGCCGTTAAGTATTCTTACAATGTGGTGATGAAACAGATCACTAGAACTTTTTCATCTTGCAAATCTGAAATTTTAGATGCACCAAACAACTTCCCACTCCTCTTTCCCCTGGCTCCTGGTAACCACCATTCCACTTTCTATTTTAGTGAATTGGACTACTTTTAGATGCCTCATATAAATGGAATCATACAGTATTTGTTTTTTATGTGTATGCATCAGTATTCTCTTTTTCATTTTACTTAGCATAGTGTCCTCAAGGTTAATCCATGTTGTAGCATATGACAGAATTTCCTTCCTCATAAAGGCTTTTTAATTATTTCATTGTATGTATATAGCACATTATGTTTATCCATTCTTCAGCACATGGACATGTGGATTACTTTCACCTTCTGGCCATCGTGAATGGTGCTGCTATGAACATGGGCGTGCAAATACTTCTTTGAGATTCTGCCTTCTCTTCTTTCAGATATATACCAGAAATGGAAACTTTAATCTTTTTCTTGGCATAGGTTAGTTTTATACTTTCTGCACAACTAAGTGTGTTAGATGTCAAAATAGCCCTGACCATTAATCTATTGATCAATTTGATGATCTACTTGCTAGCAATTAGTGTAGGACATAGTCAGCTTATTAGCTGGATTTCAGGCAGAAGAGATAGCTAGGATTGGCTGCTATCATTTTCAAGCTTGGTAGAGTTTGTAAATAGACAGGAGACATACAAGGAAAGACTAGGGGAGATTTGAGGTCCCAGGAATCATGCAAAGAATAGGAGGGCTAGGACAGCTATTCTTAAAATGTTGTCTGCAGACCCTTTGGGGTCACTGAGACCCTTGTCAAAGGTTCGTGAGGTTAAGCCTACTTACTATGAATGATACTAATTGTTTGCCATTTTCACTGCGCACCTGTGAGCAAAAGGAACAATAAAACTGCTGGCATTAAACTATATTTTTATGCTACCACACATGGATTATTAAAAGGAAAAATAAAGCAGTAAAAATTAATTATTTTATTAAATTTTGATCCATGAGTACATGTTTTTTCTTTTAATATTTTGTGGTAAAAATGGAATGAATATGTGAAGCACTCCTGTTGCATACCGAAGTATGATGGTTGTCTGAGAAAAAAAAACACACTTGTGATTATTTAAGCTGCATGCTGAACTGCCCACTTATTAAGGATCACCATCTTACTTGAAAGAAGGACAGACAAAGTACGGTTATTCATACGCATGCTTTTGGTGGACAGCCATTTTCACGAAAATGAATGAAGTATGTTTCCTCAGTAAACAACTCATGCCAATGAAAAATTCGAACTTTCAAGTGAAAAATAGAATTTTGGAAAGCTTGTATTTGCCAGTGTGAGCTTCAAAGTTTCCCAATACTTGAAAAGCTTTTATGATGAGATCACTGGTAATATATAATTCTAAAGTTTTTATTTTAATACCAGTAAGTTAACATATAGTGTTATGTTAGTTTCAGATGTACAATATAGTGATCAACAATTCCATACATCACCCAGTGCTCCTCACAACTAGTGCACTCCACTAGCCCATCACCTATTTCACCCATCCCCCTACTTTGCTTGTTTTTTTTTTTTTTTTTTTTTTGCTTATTAAGTTCCACATATGAGTGGAATCATGTGGTGGTATTTGTCTTTGTCTGACTGATTTATTTTGCTTAGCATAGTACTCTCTAGCTCCATCCATGTTGTTGCAAATGGCAAGGTTTCATTCTTTTTTATGACTGAATATTCGATTGTGTATATAGATTAATATTACTACTGGCCTGTGGTAATATTAATGGAAATGATTTTTTTGTGTGTAATGAAAGGTGTCAACTTTTGAAAGATTGGCATAACTCAGTGAAACAGTATTTTTCAAATGACCAAGACATGGTAAACAAAAATCATGTATGGGTAAAAGACCCATTTAACAATTTTAATGTAATAGCGTATGAAAAGTTCATTGATAAGATTCTAAATTTGAAATTGCAATTAAACTTTAAGAAATTACAGATAAGTTGGGATATAGTATAAAAATGTAATATTCAAATATATCTGAAAATGCTATTAAAATACTCCTGTCTTCTTTTGGGGAGCCTGGGTGGCTCAGTTGGTTAAGCGTCTGACTCTTGATTTCAGCTCAGGTCATGCTCTTGCATATGTGGGTTTGAGCTTGGCATGGGCTCCGCACTGACAGTGCAGAGCCTGCTTCGGATTCTCTCTCTCTCCTTCTCTCTGCCCCTTCCCTGCTCATGCTCTCTCTTTCTCAAAATAAATGAATACACTTAAAAAATACTCCTCCTTTTTCCAACTAAATATCTGTATAAGGTTTTCTTCATGTCCTTTAACCGATAAAACATGGTGTAATAGATTGAAAGGCTTGACCGAAGACTACTGTTTATTTATTAAAATACATTTGCAAAAATGTAAAAGAGTGCTTCTCTTCTCACTGTTTCTATGTTTTGAAAATAAAGCTATTTTTCATAAAAAATATTTCTGATAACATGTTAAGGTCTACTATTTCTGAAAAAGTTATTTACAAAGTGTAACTAAAACTTCTTATATGGTACATATCCTAGACATATCCCACAAAACCACAGCTTTTTATGGTCTTTAATGATTATTGAGAATCTGAACTGGTCCTGAGGCCAATGTATTTGAGAACTTCTGGTCTGGGGCAAACAGTACATATCTGTTCCTTATTTCCTTCTAGAGATCTCCCTGTAATATCAAGTTCTGAGAACCATATCTAGCCCGGCACAAAGGTGGTGTGAACATACAATCTGGGCATTTAGAATGATAAATAGCAAGCAAATTGTGTGTGTGTGTGTGTGTGTGTGTGTGTGTGTGTGTGTGACTATAGTAAACATGCAAAACAGTGTGAAACAGGTATTGGGGCCACTGTAGAGCTTTTATCAACTGTGGATTTTTTGGAGCCTATTTATAAATGAGACCTTGGTCTCTCACAGAGTATGTGGTGAAGGAGCAATAGACTCCATTGAATTTTTCAAGTGATAGATCAACAAGGATTTTATACATTTATACAAACACACAGCATCTGTTTTCAAGTATTATTATTATTTTTTGATGGGGGGGACTTCTTTGCTGCTTGGCAACATGAGTCTCAACTTTAATCGACTAGATAGCATCATCTCAAATATTCAGGAACATCTTCTTGCTTAATCTTTGTTCTTGGCTTTTAGATACCAAAACACTTGGAAACAGATCTGACCTTTTATTCTTTTCCCTAGAATACTGATTTGTGTTAACCACCTTCCACATAAGGTTTATTCTTATTTATGACTTGAAGATATTTTTAGATGTGTCAAAAGAATTCCTGGATTATTTCATGAGTATTAGCCAGGTGCTCTTATTTCTTGACTAAGTAAAAATCTGATAACATTCAATGTGATCTAATTCTATCCTAAATGTGAAGTATTGATAAGATAACACATTAGAGAATAAATATCACAATTACACCCCAGAACCCACAGTTCTTTAGGGCCTGTATCTGGGTTTTTACTTAAGAACTGTGTTAAGTTAAAATTCTTCCTATGATCATTTTTGAGTGATTTCCTGATACCAAGCTATGTAAAAAATTTTTTTGAGAAAGAAATAATGTTTATTTATTTTTGAGAGAGAGAGAGAGGGAGAGAGAGAGAGAGAACACAAGTTGGAGAGGGGCAGAGAGAGACAGAGACACAGAATCTGAAGCAAGCTCGAGGCTCTGAGCTGTCATCACAGAGCCTGTCATGGGGCTCAAACAACCATGAGATCATGACCTGAGCTGGAGTCAGGTGCTTAACCAACTGAGCCCCCAAGGTGCCCCCCAAGCTATGTGTTTCTGTAACTAACATAGATGCTCTCACAGAAAGAAACTTGCAGAAATGAATGGGAAATAAAGTTGGTACATGAATGAAATATTGGGGCACATAAATGCAGGCTGTATTTATTGTTTGCAACCTTATTTTCTGAGATTTAAAACAGAAGCCTTGAAGCAATACTAAAATGGAAAGTTAACCATTTAGGTTTTACTGTTTGAGAAAATTGAAACTGCTAATCTAATCATGCACTTAGCAGCACAAGCTATTGAAATTACTATCTACCTCTAAATTTAAAACATAGATTAAAAGAATTCTTAAATCTAAAACCTACATTTTTCACACCTATAAGAATTGTCACAGGACCTCAGATAAATATTTTCTACGTTTAAAATTTTTCAATGATAAATGCTCAAAACTCTGGGATAAAAGCTTCATGAAATGGCCCTGTCCTTTCCTCTGGTCCCATCTTTCCCCACTCCAGCTATGTTGAACTCTTTGAAATTTCCTGACTGCTCCTTTCGTTTTCTTTATATAAAAGTCCACTTTATACATATTTCTCCCCTTGCCCAAAGTGCCCCTCATACTTTTCTTCCTAGCCAACAGCTTATAACTTATCAAAATAATACTAATAGGGCCTAATGCTTATGTGTGCTTAGTATGAACAAGGTATTGTTCTAAGACCTCATATATATTTTTATTCATTTAATTGTCATAACTACTCTATGAGGTAAGTACTATTATTGCCCCCATTTTATAGAAGAGGAGACTGAGGCACAGAGAGGTTTTATGACTAGTCCAAGGTTACCCACCTCATAAATAGTGAAGCTATGATTTGAACCCACGTTGTCTGACTCCAGAGTCCACACTTTTAATCATTATATAATACTGTCAACTTTTCTAGAAAGTCTTCCATGTTGTCTCTGGGAAGGGAAATGGTTTTATCTCTGTTGCTGGTTCATACTTTGGGTACAGCACTTTATCATATTGTTGCCATAATTTGTTTTCATTTCTATTTCCCTTACACTTGACAGTGACATCATGAAGAGTAAGAATTGTGTTTTATTCAACTTGGTATCTTCAGTAGATGACCTGGAGGAGTACTTGTTGAATAAACAAAATGGCCACTTGGAAGAAAGGAACAATATTAAATATATGTTTCCTACTTTTAAATTTGTCCCTAGAGCTCCAAACTCTTCTTACAGACTGACTGCATTTTTTTTTTTAAACCAGAACTTCAGTTTTCAGATCTGGTAGATTTATTAGACCTGAAGGCAATTGTACATCCATCAAATTTATGAATATCAGAATGATATGATATGATATGATATGATATGATATGATATGATAGAGTCAGAAGCAACCATCTAAAGCAGAACGTCTGCCACTTTGTGTGTGTGTGTGTGTGTGTGTGTGTGTGTGTGTGTGTGTGTGTGTGTAAAGAAACTGAGCCAGCTCTTTATTAAAGAGAGTTGCCCAGTGTCAGAGATTTTTAGCAAGGTAAGGATTGGAATAGGTCTTCCTGACCCCCAGAGTGAATTTTCCAGCAGAAAATGTGGAACTTCTTCCATAAGCTCTATAGCTGTAAGTTAGTATTCTCAGTCTCTGTGCTCAGGGCATGTTTGAGCTCTATGGTTAATGCAGTGTGTGCATTTTTAGAAGATATTTCAGAAGGATTGGGTGGTTTTTTTTTTTTTACAGGTCAAACCTGCTTTGTTAAAATTTTCCATTCTGTCAAACAAGTTCCACATTTACAAATGAATTCCTTTTTGATTACAGAGAAGTGCTTCCATGCTATCTCATTAAAGATGAATATTTCTCCCTTTAAATTTTAAATGTAACTGGAAGATGAACTGCCAAAATCCTGAAATGCTGGTACAGAAAGGGGATTTCTTTAAATTCAGGGTAAAACAGAAAATTCTGCCTGTTATTTATTTTTTTAAAAAGGCTTTTTTTTTCAAGTTACCATTTATAATTAATTGCATTAAAGTCTTCCCTAATAGGGATACTTCGGGCAACTAAAATATTTCAATAAGAATCTGTAAAGAGTAGAAGGAAAATGAAGGTGGGGGGAGGTAAGAGAGAGAAGCCTGAGAAGGCTTACTGTCAATGCTAAAAGGAAAAGTATTGGAACAATTGTACATTTAATAAAGGCATAGATTAGAAGACATTATTTGAAAAGCTACTGCTGTCTTGCCATCTGTGAAGGCCATGGTCAATGCAATGGCTATGGGGTAACTTGGTTAGAATGGGCAAATACATGATTTTAAGAAAGAAAATATTAAAGTGCCATTAAAATTTGAGTGTTTGCTCATGGCTCAACTCCTCCTGCTATTACTTTCCTTGATCCGAAGATTTAAATTCATCTTAAAAATCTGATAGGTTTTTTTTTCTTGTTTAAAGAGTTGGGGGAGGGGCAGAGAGTGGGAGAGATTCTCAAGCAGGTTCCATGCCCAGCACAGAGCCCACCATGGGACTCTATCTCATGATCTGAGCTGAAACCAAGAGCTGGACGCTTAACACACTGAGCCACCCAGGTGCCCCATGGTAGGTTTTGATGTAGTAAGAGCACTGATTGTCTATAAAGCCTAAGAAATCTGAAGAATGTTTAGGTTCTTTATGAAAAAAGAAGAGAATAAAATTAATTGCATGGGGGAGGGGAAGGAAAAAAAAAAAAAGAGGTTAGAGTGGGAGAGAGCCAAAGCATAAGAGACTGTTAAAAACAGAACAAACTGAGGATTGATGGGGGGTGGGAGGGAGGGCAGGGTGGGTGATGGGTATTGAGGAAGGCACCTTTTGGGATGAGCACTGGGTGTTGTATGGAAACCAATTTGACAGTAAATTTCATATATTAAAAAAAAATTACTTGCAATGTAAATTCCCAATTTTTATGTGCATGTGCATTTAATGTATTTTAGTTTCAGAGACCCAACACTTCCACCCAATCCTCTCAACTAAATGTTTTCTGCTCCTGAGTATAAGAGGAGGTAAAACATTTTCCTTTTGTGTTCATTCAGATAAGAGCTTTGTTTGAAGACACAATCATTCCAAGTGGAAATCGATATGTTTAATTGGGATTTGTAATAGATAAGATCTCTTTTTCACTTGAATTATTTAATCCTGTGGATTTTTAAAAGCTTGTTTCTCACTTTCTCTTTAATTTCTATTTCCCAAGATAGAAATGGAGTCCCTTTAGGGACAAATCTGATCTATATTTCAGTGGAGAGTCAGCTTTGGAAAGTGAACAATGTATTTTCAGTGTAATCTCATTGCCTATGGACAAGAAATAACATTTTCAAAAAAGGTTTTGAAAGATACTGGTTTGAAGGAAGGATTGGGATTTTATAAAAAGGCATAGATTCTCACTGTTAGAGATAGAAACTGTTATAACAGGCAGAAAAATACTAACAGATATTCTTGTAGGGACACAAAGACAATAAACAGAAGTGAATGAATCTTGTTGGTTGTGTAAATAATACAGTCAAAACTCATCTGTACTGGGTAGAGTGCTTTCTATTGAAACAATGAATTCAGCATTTTAACCCTACATGGCCTGCACTGAGCCATGGAAATATAGGAACCAAAACAAGAAATTGTAATACGGGAATCAAAAAGAAATAGTGAAGAGGAAAAGAAATACGAAGACTGGGGCTTACCACTTCTTCACACCATGCATGTAACTTTAGACCTGCCTATGTAGTGTAGATAGTCATATTTAGTATACTCATGTCATGGGATTATAGTAAGGATAATATATACAGATACATGTGTTGAAAAAGGAACAACAGTCCTCAAATGGAGTAATTTGTACTAAGTCCCAAATCAACAAACCAGGACTTAATACCTAACCTGATGGTAGTTTTAATGCCTCCTAGGAATGTAATCTTGACCAGTCAGTCTGTGATTTTCTGGTCAACACTAGTGAGGTAATCCATGTGATAGACCCTTTCCATCTTCTGGAGGTGAGGTAATTCTACTTTTTCTTTGTCACTGGCCCTCGACTGCCTATAAAGGAGTTGGATTTTGTACAGCCCCTTGAAGCTCCTTTCTATTTGCTAGATGAGATGCTGCCTGATTCAAGAATCCTTGACTAAATCCAGTTTGATCTTTAAATGTACTCACTTGATTTTTTTAGCAACCAAAAATTAATGATAGATAATAGAGTATAATACTCTTAATTATTATTTGTTAGCTATACTCTTTCTGTTACCTTTGAGTGGTTTGAAGAACATAAAGGTCAGATCCCATTTCAAAATCTTCTGTGTAACCAAAGATTTCCAATACCTAGATAATGATCACCACAACCTAATTCCAGAAAAACCTTATCCTGGCAGGATGTGAGTTGTAAAAGCAAAGGTAAATAGCACTCAAGAGCAGGCGAGTTTTGCTGAGTTCAATTCTAAAGTGGACGTGGTTGTGTCTGCTAAGCTCTCTCTGTACTATGCTGATCTATTTCAGGACACATGGGTAAGTGTGTTTAAGATTTCAGCAGCTTTAGTCTCTTACCCTTATGTCATTGTTTCTAGCTGCCCTTGTTATTTAATCAAAACTGCAGATGAAAGTCACTTCTGTAAGATAGGTGGATGAGGAAGTAAAAATAGGGACCATCATTTTTCAGAGATTCTTGGCCGTTACAAGGAAAGGGTAGAACAGGTAACCCAAAGTGCTTTTTTATAGCCCAAAGCTAGGTGGTTCCTTATTGATCTGATATGAAATACAATGTTTTCTTCCTTTGAATCTCTTTAGAATTTCACACATTGAAACAATGCAGAATTACCCAGCAAAGACTTTTTTTAACATACAAGAACTTGAAAAAGGACAAATGGCAAAAAACCCAAAACATGTTTGAAATATTTTTGTATATATCCTTTTATCAACCAACCTGTCCCTTCTAATAGGGCAACATAAGTCAAGTAATCTAGCAGGGCAAGTGGGTCATTTTCAAGAATGGAAGCCAAGTCATGAGAGAGGGGAGGAAATGGCTCCCACTTTTAGATGAAAGGAAAGTCAACTTTAGTCCTTGTAATAGTCCTAACCATTTTACAGGTTTCTCTTAAGAGAAATAAACACAGGAGATACAGGCTCAGGATGAATTACATGAACCCTATGTTCAAGGATTTGAGAAGACTGGTCAAGGAGAATTCTGATTGTCATAATTCAAATGGATGATACTGAATACCTGTCCTTATGTGCTACCTCATTATTGACTAATTTTATTAATGCTTTTCTAAGCTAAAGTAGTACAGCAAAGTACATTATTACCATGGAATGAATTAGGAAACAATACATAATACAGTAGACTGGACAAATTTGTGCTCTTATTGAAAGGTGAGGTTTTCAGACTAATTTTTCTATGTAATTTCTTCTTTCAACTCAAGTTCCTTCATCTTTAAAATGGGATTGAAAACATTTTTCTGAATGCAGAAGCCTGCCTCAGAAGTGTTCAAGATTATAACTTTCATCTCTATGATCTAGTTCATGTTTGAATGCGAGTAAAAGGCCATTTTCATTATGCTACAGTTAAATAAGATCTATTAAAACATTTTCCCCAGACCACAGTTGGAGTAGAACTCAAGTTAATACAGGCATACCTCACAGATCCTGTGGGTTTGGTTCCAGATATCTGCTTCGAAGTGAATGTTATAATAAAGGTAATTATTTTTTTGGTTTCCCAGTGAACATAAAAGTTATATTTACACTGTACTGTAGTCTCTTAAGTACATAATAGCATTATGTCTAAAAAAAGTGCATATATTAATTAAAAATACTTTATTGCTAAAAAATGCTATTCATCATCTGAACTTTGAAAGAGTTACAATCTTTTTGCTGGTGGAAGGTCTTGGCTCATTGTTGGTGGCTGTCGAGTGATCAGGGTGGTGGTTGCTGAAGGCTGGGAAGGTGTTGGCGATTTCTTCAAATCAGACAACTGTGAAGTTTGCTATACTGATGGACTCTTCCTTTCACTTGAACACTTACAGGCTGTTGTAGGGTTATTAATTGGCTGAATTTCAATATTTTTGTGTCTCAGGGAATAGGGAGGCCCGAGCAGAGGGAGAGACAGAATGGCCTTTCATGGAGCAGTCAGAACACAAGCATTCATCAAAAATGTTCACTGCCTTATATGAGATGGTTTGTGGCACTCTGAAACAATTACTATGGTAAAGTCAAAGATGACTGATCACAAATGACCATAATAAATACAGTAATCATGAAAAAGTTTGAAATATTGTGAGAATGACTAAAATGTGACCCAGAGACATGAAGGGACTAACTGCTGTTGGAGAAATGGCGCCAACAGACTTGCCTGATGGATGATTGCCGTAAATGTGCAACTGTGGAAAACGCAGTATCTGTGAGGTGCAATAAAATGAGTGATGTCCTTAGTCTCAATTAGAAGGAGACTGTAGATCTTTTGAGAGTTTACGGTCATCTGCCCTAAATTCGTCAGGCCTCTCTGACAGATGTAGAACATGTCTTTAGTTATATACTGGGTAGAATGAGATTACGTCAATTTCCAGTCATATAATATGGTGAGGACATAATATAGTTGGACATTGTTTGAAAAACTGCCAGTTATAGATTTGTCCACCTGTTTATAACTTGTCGCTATACCTTAAACTATTTGAAACTTAAGAAACCACAAAGAAGGTGACTATTTTGGTTAGAAGTGTGCCCACTGCACTCGAGCAACACATGATTAGCTGGTTCATTATTAAATGGACTGTGCACAAAATACTCAAAAGTCTTGATCAAGCTCAAAATTAATAAAATTGTGTATTGTTTTATTTTAACCATTTGGTAAAAGCTTTTTCCTTGTTACTAGACTTTTTATTGTAATATTTTCCTTTGCTGATCTAGTGTTGCCATATCATTTCTGTTACTGGTAACAATTGATGTTTAAAAAAAGTTTTTTTTAAGTTTATTTGAGAAAGAGAGAGAGAGAGACGTGCAGAGAGAGAGGGAGAGAGAGAATCCTAAGCACTCTTCACACTGTCAGCATGGAGCCCGATATGGGGCTCGAACTCACAAACCTGTGAGATCATGACCTGAGCAGAAACCAAGAGCTGGACGCTTAACTGACTGAGCCTCCCAGGCGCCCCAACAATTGATATTTTTGAGCTGAGGCAGAAGCCTTGTCTTCTGTTTCTCATTAAGTGATACATTCTGCTGGACCAGTTTATGCTCCCACCATGAGGGGACTTTTTTCCTTCACATCCTCACCAACACTTGTTATTTCTTATCTTTTTGATTCTAGCCATTCTCACAGGTGTAAAGTGATCTCAGGCTTGATTTGCATTTCCCTGATGATTAGTGATGTTGAACATCTTTGCGTGTGTCTGTTGGCTATCTGTATGTCTTCTTTGGAAAAATGTCTATTTAGCTCCTTTGCCCATTTTTAATCATATATATGTATTTTTTTGGTGTTGAGTTGTATAAGTTCTTTATATATTTTAGATTTAATCCCTTATCAAATATATTATTTGCAAATATCTTCTCCCTTTCAGTAGGTTGGCTTTTTTTTTTTCTGTTGATGGTTTCCTTTGCTGTGCAAACCTTTTTATTTTGTAAAGTAGTCTCAGTAGTTTATTTTTGCTTCTGTTTTCCTTGCCTTGGGAAACACACTTAGAAAAATGTTCTATGGTCAATGTCAAAGATGTTCTTTTGTAGGATTTTTATGGTTCAAGTTTCACATTTAGGCTCTTAATCTATTTTGAGTTTATTTTTGTACATGGTGTAATAAAGTGGTCTAGTTTCATTCTTTTGAATGTATCTGTCTGTCTAGTTTGCCTAGCACAATTTATTGAAGAGACTCATTTCTCCATTTCATACTCTTGCTTCCTCTGTTATAGATTAATTGACCATATAAGTATACATTTATTTCTGGGCTTTCTTTCATGTTCCATTGATCTATGTGTCTACTTTTGTGCCAATACCATACAGTTTTTATTAGTATAGGCTTGTAGTATATCTTGAAATCTGGAGTTGTGATAACTCCAGCTTTGTTCTTTGTCAAGATGGCTATTTAGGGTCTTTTCTGGTTCCATGCCACTCTTGTTCTATTTTTTCTATTTCTGTCAAAAATAGTATTGGGATTTTGATAAGGATTGCATTGAATCTGTAGATTTTTTTGAATAGTATGGAGATTTTAACAGTATTAATTGTTCCAATCCATGAGCATAGAACATCTTCCAATCTGTTTGTGTCATCTTCAATTTGTTTTATCAGGGTTTTCCATTTTCAGAGTACAGATCTTTCACCTTCTTAGTTAAGGGAGATTCCTCAAAAAGGTTAAAAATAGAAATACTATACAACTTAATAATTCTAATAGATATTTATTTCTCCAAACATGAAAGCATGAATTCAAAAAGATATGTGCACCCTTATGTTTATTGCAACATTATTTACAATTGCTAAAATATGAAAGCAATCTAAGCATCCAGTGATAGATGGATGGAAAAAGAAGATGTGGTATATATATGTGTATGCACATATATACACACAAACACACATACATACAATAGAATATTATGCATCTATAAAGGATGAGGTCTTGTCATTTGTGACGGGATGGGTGGGCCTAGAGGGAATTATGCTAAGTGAAATAAGTCAAATAGAGAAAGACAAATGACATATGATTTCACTCATAGATGGAATCTAAAAAACAAAACAAATGAATAAACAAACAAAAAGCAGAATCAGACCTGTAAGTATAGAGAACTGACGGTTGGTTGCCAGTGGGAAAGGAGATAGGGGTGGGCAAAATGGATGAAGGGAACTGGGAGGTATAGACTTCCAGTTGTGGAATGAATAAATTGCAGAAATAAAAGGCACAGTTTAAGAATCTAGTCATTTATATTGTAACAGTGTTGTATGGTGTTTAGCTACACTTGAGCATAGCATAACAGATGCGTCACTATTGTACACCTGAAACTAATGTAACATTGTATGTCAAGTACACTACAATAAACTTTTTTCTTAAATGATACATTCTGCTTCATTTTTGGCTTCCTTTGGTGCAGGTTTTTATTGCCAGGGAATGAAAGTTTTTAAAAGAATAACAAATTAAAAAGATGACCATTTATTCTGATGAATTTAAATAGGGGGAAGTCATTTTTGAAAGACATAATGCTTGACATTGAAAACTTTTGTCTACGGCCATACCACCCTGAACGCGCCCGATCTCATCTGATCTCGGAAGCTAAGCAGGGTCGGGCCTGGTTAGTACTTGGATGGGAGACATTGAATACTTTCCACTGAGAATATGGGAAAAGTAAGGTGGCAATTTGTAGGTCAGATAAGTACTGTGGGCATGGAGATGGGGAGGTCAGGCCCAGGCTCTGGGATTCAGGTTGGTTTATTTTCCACTTCACCCATGCCCTTGGTTTGTTTTATTTATTTTGGGATAACTTTATAGCTAATCTATATTTGCATAGAATATATTCAGTCTGCTTTTACTTATTATGCAAAAAAGTAACGAAAACATTCTTGTTAAATACTGTGATCCTCCATTGTGCTTTCCTTACTACCTAGAATACCCCCAAATTGGGGCATATCACTTGAGTTGATACACATACATGCACGTGTGTGTGTGTGCGCACATGCGTGAGTGTACAAAATTGTACATCTTTAAAAACATGCAATATGACTTGCTTGTTTTAAAAGTTTAGTTACTTTGAGAGAGAGGGTATGTGCCTGTATGTGAGTGGGGGAGGGGCAGAGAGAATGGCTGAGAGGATCCAGAACAGGCTTCTCACGCTCAGCACAGAACTCGACATGAGGCTGATCTTGTAACTGTGAGATCGTGACCTGAATTGAAATCAAGAGTTGCATACTTAACCACCTGAGCTACCCAGGTGCCCCCTGACTTGCATTTTTACATGATGAATAGGGCTTGGAAATATGTCCATTTTAGAATATACATATACATGTTCAGTTCTTAAAAAACACAATCCCATTTTACATTGCACTGTTACTTGTTTTTGTTCAGGTACTATTTCAGGAATATCTCTTCAGGTCAATGCATATAAAATGAATGTCTCATCATTGATGCAGTCATTCATCTGTTTAAGGGATAGTTAAGGTTTTTCCAATTATTACTGTTTTAAAATCTTTTTTTACATGCTTCTTTGTTATCAGATGGAATAATACTTAGTATAGATTACCACATGTAAAAATGAAAGGTAAAGGGTATGAAATGAACATTTTAAATTGTTTAGATAGCACTGTGTTATTCTGAGAAGGACTTTATTAATTTACATACCCATGTCAGAATGCCAGATCCCCACATCCTCATTTTATACTCAATATCATAGTCTTCTTAATTTTTGCCTACCTGCTATAGCAAAAATGATGCCTTATTATTGTTTTAACTTGCTTTTCCATAATTACCAGAAAATTTGAGACTCTCTTTTTTATCGTCATTTCATAACATTTGTTCATCTTTTCTATTCAATTATCAATCTTCTTGATTTAGAGAAATTCTTAATGTAATTCACATCAGTTTGCTACTTGTTTTTAGTTTTACAAATGGTGTCTGTAAAAATTTTTTAAATTCCTTTATTTAAATTTATTTTTTAATGTTTATTTATTTTTGAGAAAGAGAGAGAGAGAGCGAGTGAGCATGAGCAGGGGAGGGGCAGAAAGAGAGAAAAAGGAAGACACAGAATCTGAAGCAGGCTCCAGGCTCTGAGCTGTCAGCACAGAGCCTGATGCAGGTCTTGAACGCATGAACCATGACACTGTGACCTGAGCTGAGTCAGAGGCTTAACCGACTGAGCCACACAGGTGCCCCATTTATTTTTTTTTTAAACTTTTCTTTTTGGGAGACAGAGAGAGAAAGAATGAGTGAGCAAGGGAGGGGCAGATGAGAGGAAGAGAGAATCTATTTTTAAAATTTTTTTAATTTTTATTTTAATATTTTTGAGAGAGAGAGAGAGAGAGAGAGAGTGAGCATGAGTTGGGGGAGGGACAGAGAGCAAGAGGGAGACACAAAGTATGAAGCAGATTCCAGGCTCTGAGCTGTCAGCATAGAGCCCAATGTGGGGCTTGAACTCGTAAATCATGAGATCATGATCTGAGCTGAAGTCAGACACTTAACACACTGAGCAGCCCAGGTGCCCTGAGGGGGAGAGAGAATCTTAAGCAGCCTCCATGCTCAGCGTGGAGCCCAATATGGGCCTCAATTCCATGACCTTGAGATCATGACCTGAGCCGAAATCAGGAGTCAGACACTTAACCAACTGAGCTGCCCAGGTATCCCACAAATGGTGTCTTTTAAATCTTAAAAAACCAAGTCTTCTTTGGAGTTTGTTTTGGGTATGGCATTAGAGGTCTAGGTATAGATATTATTTTCAGATGTGATTATTATTAAGTATGCTATGTTTTGTTCACAGGTTGAGTCTAAAAACTAGAATCCAATAAGCAGGTTTTACAATATTATGAGTATGTGAATGTGGTTTACTGTAGAACCAGTATATTTAGGCTTTTAGGAAAAGAAATGCAATCTGTTGATACTAACCTCATGCCTCAAAGGAACATGATATTAAGTACAAAGATTCTGTCTCCCCCTCTCTCTCCCTCTTTATAATACTACAACACTTGCTCAAGAATGGTACTAGATTTTAGTTTGCTTTGTAGCCATTAATTTTTGTAAAATTGGTTTTTCCTGGTGTTTTTAATTGTCTCTCATAAGAAAACATTACTCTGGTTATCAGTAGGAAAGAAAAAAAGGTGAGTCATCAATGTTAATGAAACCTAACTTTGAGATACCTGACTTTAATCTCTATATGCCTAGCATTAGGATTCAATTGGTAGATGTATACAGAGTATTTTATTTGTGAAGATGTTAAGGAATTTAGATCTGGAGGTACACATGGAGCTGGCATGGCTAAAAGGCAAAGATCATCAGTTCTTCTTGGTCTCATTTCAAGGACTTTTTAAACTTCCTTATCTTTACATGTGAGCACATTGTCAGTAATTCTTTCTGAAACCTAGGGTTGGGGTGGGAACTAAGTCTGGCATTCCCAGTGAAAGGTGAGCTCTCATTTGGGTGGGACCTCACAGAAACTATTTGTTTCTTCTTGGTGCATGAGGAGAAGGTACTGGGAAATGTACATTCTCCCCAGGTGGCTCAGAAAAATGAGGAGGACATTTTGGAAAAAGCCATTAATCTCTGAAAAATACTTGTTATCAATATAGCAATGTAACTATTATGTGGCACAGAATAACATATAGTAAGGCGTTTCAAAATCAGGCAGTTGGCACAGTTAGAGTTATTTTAAGATACTGGAGACTTTCTCAGGTTTCTCAATGCAGCATTATTTTTAAAATGATAGATTACATGTTTAGAATAGGGGCAGGTGAGGAGAGAAATGGAGCATATATTGAGTAGAAAAGTATTTCTTAAAAGGTCTGCCCTAAAAGATGAAATGAACTAACATGCTGATTGGGTCATTTGCTCCAATTTTCTCCTCTGGTTTCCTGCTACTGAATGGTGTACTAACCCTCTTTCCTGCCTGTGGGTTAGAAATCTTTGCCAATACTTGAACACAGGGGTCAGCCCTCCCCTCATTTATATCTTTTTTTTTTTTTTTTGCTTAAAACAAACAAGCCACAAAACCTGAATTCAAACTCATTCTCTTTTGGGTGGGTTGGGAATCCTATGTCACGTATCCATTACAGAAACTCACATGTCTAGCCTTGATATTAATGTCTACCAAAAATAAAGCATGGATCCTAAGCTTAATTTTGGTATATTTTAACTCTGCATGATTGTTATCATCCGCTGTTAAGTAAATCTGCAAGCCATGCTGAGGCCTGGGTGCACTTGAATAGAAATCATAAAAATTAGACTTTATAAAGCTAGAGTAATTGTCATGGTTGTCTCTGTTTATATACTTATTAAGTCCTGAATAAGCTACCAATAACTGTGTGCCTCTCCCTTCTGAAGTAATACCAAATTAGTAATCTAGGGGAGGCATAGATCGGGTTGATAAGACACTTTAGTTAATAAATAGTTCATTTCAGCATGTCCTCGGAGTTTAAATACTTGGGGTTGGCTGTGATTGAAATTACATAGCAGCAGGAATGAAAATATTTTCTGTAAAAAATGAGTGGCTGTGACCATTAAACTAGTTTTTTATGAGAGAAAATGTGTATTCTCTCACAGAGACCACTGTTGAGCACTTTAAGAACAACCTGAATAATGGAATGACTTGTCAAATTTTTATAAGTTGATATTTAGGGGTAGTTTTGATTTAAAGATGACAATTGAAAGGTGGTTTAATGCCATTTTAGGAAAAAATGGAACCTCTAATCTTATGCTATGCAGGATTACAGTTATGGAAAAGAAAATGACTTGAAATTATAGAACCAATTATGTTTATTTTCAGATGCTCTCTGGGGACAAAAGAAAAGCAAGTATTGGAATTGTTGGGTTTGAATAACTGAGAACCAATATGTGAGAATTAAAATGACTGATTACCATATATTTCTTTCCTTCAGGGACTAACCAGGCTTGACCCTGCTTAGCTTCTGAGATCAGACAAGATCAGACACGTTCAGGGTGAGATGGCCATAGACTTACCATATATTTCTACTTAAAACTTGCACACACAATTTTTATACCTTGAAAGACACTTAAAGTTACCTGTAGGCTTAACATAGAAGCAGAATTTATTTAGCCTCTGATAATCAAATATTATTGCAGCTGTTTCTAACATTATTATAGCTGTTTACAAAGATGGTTGTCTGTACAAGGTACCTACTCATTATGGTTAATTTGACTGCCCTCACACTGTGAGGTGAAACGTGTGCAGTCACATATGGAGGCTCTGGTCTTCTTTTCCTGATAGACATGTGTGTGAAGTCACTCACCTTTTGGGCTTTGGATCTGGCTGTTGGTTGGGTTGATGTCTGGGGTGATGGCAGCCATCTTGTGATCTTGATGTGACACACTTGCAGATGAAAGCAACATTCTGGAAAAGGCAAAGTTGAGAGAGCCCTCAGGTCCTTGATGTTGTCATTGTGTTACAAAATGAACCAGCTCTGGACCAGTCGCTCTACAGATTCTTGTTTGTGACATAATAAGTGGTTTTAGTTGTATAACATTTAGTTGTATAACATTTAGTTCAATGTTATATTAGGAGTACAAAATGGTGATTTGATAATTTTGTACATTACACAATCCTCACCATGATAAGTATAGTTACCATTTGTCACTATATGACATTATTATAATTGTCTATGTTCCCTATGCTGTGCTTTTCATCTCCATGCCTTATTAATAAATGGAAGCTTGTATCTCATAATATTACTCATCTATTTTACCAATCACTCACCCCTATCTCCTCTGGCAAACATCAGTTTGCTTGATGTATTTATAGGTCTGATTCTTCTTTTTGTTTATTCATTTGTTTCACATTTTCAATTTCACATACGAATGAAATCATATGGTATTTGTCTTAGTCTGATATATTTTACTTACCATAATATCTGCTAGGTCCATCCATGTTGTCACAAATAGCAAGATCACATCTGTCTTATGGCTGTGTAATATTCCACTCTATGTAGGTATGTATGAATGTATGTATGTATGTGTATGTTTCTTACCCATATATCTATTGATGGATACATGTTTGCTTCCATATCTTGGCACAATAAACATAGGGGTGCATACATACCATTTTGATTTAGCATTTTCATTTTTCTTTGGGTAAATACCCAAGAATAGAACTATTAGATCTTATGGTACAGTAAAACCTTGGTTTGTGAGCATAATTCATTCTGGAAACATGCTTGTAATCCAAAGCACTTATATATCAAAGCAAATTTCCCCATAAGAAATAATGGAAACTCAGATAATTCATTCCACAACCCAAAAAATTCATACAAAAATGATTAAGATAGTGCAATACAAAACAATAAATAAAATACAAAATATAAAGAAATAAATTAACCTGCATTTATCTTTGAAATACTTCATGTCTGCTGTGAGGGAGACAAGAGAGAGGAGGGTTATTGTGAAGGATGACTTTCACTATCAGTAACAGAATCACTGCTATCTATTGGCTCAATGGAATCTTTTCTTTTCACGTAACAAGGAACCTATCCAATGGTGCTTGTTTTTGCCTTCTTTTGAGGATTTCGTGGAAATGAGACATTGCATAGTTATTAAACAGATTCATTGCTTACACCCCTGCAGCCTTATCTGGTGGTGCTTCTCAACAAAATTTTGTACAGTTTCCCATGTTTTACACATCTCCCTAATCTCATTTGAAGTGAGGGATTCCTCCACCTTTTCCTCCTCTTCCTCTGCAGACAAGATGCAGATGTGGACTTCTTTTAAAATCTTGCAATTTTGGCCACTTGCATATCTTGTTCATTTTCTCAATGATTTCCTTCTTAACTTCCATCGTGATCATTTCCTCCTTCTTATTGCCTTTCTTTTCAACCTTTTTCTTCATGAGGGCCATTGTATACTCTTGCATGGATGTTGACTACAGTACAGTATTAATAAACTCTTGTCATATACTGTATTTAATGTAACTGACAATAAGGCAGCAGAGGAAAGGGTCTATATTTGCAGGCAGCCTGACCTAGAATGAAGCAGAGCATTCCTAAGCTTACTCTTACAGGAAAAGGACTATCCATAGCTGCTTTGAAGTGACAAAAAATTAGTGCCAGTTGTGGGCACCTTCCAACATTCTGAAAAATCACTGATTTCTGCCAAACACCGTGGCCTGAGACCAAGCTTCCAAGCATGGGAGACAATCACCCACAATCGCAACAGTGAGAGAGGGAGGGAGGGAGGAAGGGAGGGGGAGACTGAGAAAGAGAGAGAGAGAGAGAGAGGGAGAGGGAGAGAAGAATCATTGGTTCAGTTGTGATCATGTGACATTTGGTGTCACATACTTGTATTGAAAGGCATCGCTTGTTTATCAAGTTAAAATTTATTAGAAATGTTTGATCATCTTGTGGAAGACTCACAGAACAAGTTACTCATAATTCAAGGTTTTACTGTATTTCTATTTTTAATTTTTTGAGGAACCTCCATACTGTGTACCAATTTACATTCCTGCCAGCAGTGAACAAGGGGTCCTTTCTCTCCACATCTTCACCCTTGTTAATTCTTGTCTTTTTAATTCTACCATTCTGACAGGTGTAAGGTGATAACTCATTGTGGTTTTGATTTGTTGTTCGCTGATGATGTGTGATGTTGAACATCTATTCAGGTGTCTATTGGCCATAAGTATGTCTTCTTTGGAAAAATGTCTATTCTGGTCTTCTGAGCACTTTTTTTTTTTTTTTTTTTTTTTTTTGAGATAGAGGTGGGGGAGGAGGAGAGGGAGAGGGAGAGACAGAATCTTAAGCACACTGCATCCTGATACAGAGCTTGATCTCATGACCATGAAATCATGACCTGAGTCTAACTGAAGTCAGACACTTAACCTACTGGGGTGCCCTGATTCTCTGACTACTTTTTAATCAGATTTTTTGTTTGTTTGGTGTTGAGTTATTTCAATTCCTTATATGTTTTGGATACCAACCCTTTATCAAATAAGTAATTTACAAATACATTCTCCCATTGAGTAGGTTACCTTCTTATCTTGTTAATGGTTTTCTTTGCTATGTAAAAGCTTTATATTTTGATGCAATCCAAAATGTTTATTTTGTTTTTGTTTCCCTTACCTCAGGAGACATATCCAGAAAAATATTACTAAGGTTGATGTGTAAGAAATAACTGCCTACTTTTCTAAAAGTTTTATTGTTTCAGGTTGCACAGTTAGGTCTTTAATGTGTTCTGAGTTTATTTTTGTGAATGGTGTTAGTGGTCCAGTTTCATTCTTTTGCTTGTAGCTGTCCAGTTTTCCTAGCACCATTTATTTGAAGAGGCTGTATTTTCCTCACTGTATATTCTTGGTTCTTGTGGATTAACAGACCATAAAAGTATGCATTTATTTCTGTTCTTGCTATCCTGTTCCATTGACCTATGTGTCTACTTTGGTGCCAGTACCACACTGTTTTGATTACTATAGTTTTGTATCTTGAAATTGATATCTTGTCATAATTCCTGCTTTGTTCTTCTTTCTCAAGATGGCTTTGGCTATTTAGGATCTTTTGTGCTGCCATATAAATTTTAGTACTATTCTAGTTCGATGAAAAATAGTATTGGTATTTCGACAGAGTTTTGATAATTGCTGTTACTCTTTAAGATCTGTTTATGTGGCTATATAAATTTTGTTGCTTGTTACTGAAGACATTTTAATTGGCACAGTGAGCATTTTATCTTTGGACTTTTCCCTCTACCTATGCTAATTTTGTCTTGAACATGATTATACTCAGTGTTGTCTATACTGCCAGCCACTGGCATGCTTTGGAATTCAATTCATTTGGAACTGGTTTCATACATTTGAGATGAGAGGATAATATCACTGATAGCACTTGAAAATATTACAACATGAATTTCCAGTCTTGTGAAACATGTGTTCTAATTTGTTTTTACCAAAGGCAGCTTTGGTGCAAATGTCAGTTTGCAGGATTCACTTTCCTTCCATGCCATAGGAAATAATGACAAAGATACATTTGGATTTTGAAATTTTACTTGCAACTCCCACATGAAGTCTTTCCAGCTCTATGAGGTCAAAGAGCTTCTTTAATCTCTTCTTCCAGTTGGGTAATGTTCTCATTAACTAGAGCAGCTCAGATTGTATATGATGGAAGGTCAAAACCAAGCTGATTTTCTTATTTTTATTCCTCCCACATTATTTTTCAAACAAAATTGGATCTAATCATTTTAAGGAGTTTGATATGTTTTAGCAATAGTTTTGACTTACCAGAGGTAATCAGGGATTTATACATTGTCAAACTCTACAGTTGACTATGATTATATAGCATAATTAACACAGTCAGTCATCATCTCCTAATTATTAGGAAACTTTTAAGTTTATGTAATGTTAACAAAGTTATTTATTTATTTTTTAATTATCTGAAGATTTTGTTGTCAGGGATTAAAATGTTGGTCAAGTAGAGATGTAGATATGCAGCCTTTAAAAAAATGTTGATTCCACATTGTGTTGAGTTACACTAAACTATCAGACCTTAAATAATAATCCTTTACTGAATGTGATCTTTTATTTTTTAAACTCCCTGTTGTTTTTACCAAGGAATGTTCTCTTGAACTGGGTCCAATTGGAAATGTCTTATTTATCCTTCATGACTCAACTTCGGGTATTATCTTTTCGATGGAGATTCTACCATTCCCTCCACCCCCATTTTATTCATTGATATTTAATAGATACTTTACAAGTATTTGTTGAATAAGTTAAGAAAAATGGTCTTGTATGGATCATTTTTGGATTCCTGTAACAAATATACAAAATAATTGTGATGAGTCAAAACAGCTATCATGTGTTCAGTTGTGCACACACCATTCCCTTAAGTCAGGCAGTAGTGTATGTGGGTGGGATTAACTTCTGGACTGGTGGAGAGTGAACCAACTAGTAAACTTAGTCTCCCACAAAAACAAAGGAACATGTGGCAAAACAACGAAAACAACCATTTCAGAGCTGTGGAAATTAACCAATGACATAGAAGAAACCATCAAGCATATATTTAAGAGAAACTATTGGCTTTAGGTAAGATAGGAAGGTCCTTGATGTTTTAACTTCAAGCTATTCGCATCCTCTCTACTTTCTTAGCATAGTAGTGGCTGGTAACCTTGTAACCACTGAGGACTGACATCTTTTAGAGCTCTATTAAATGCTTTATCTCCAGTAAATATATATACTCTAAATTTGTGGCTTCCTGGAAAACCTCTTTTTTCAGGTTTTTTTATTTAACTTAGCGTTCAGTTTGGTGGGAAGGCCCTGCCCCCAGAATTTTACTGAAAATAGTAATAGCTACCAACATCACAGCTGCTTAAGGCTGTGGTTTTAGTAGGGATAAATGAGATCTTGAGTGGGAATTTAAAAAGATTATAAACTATGACCAAGTGAGATTTATCCCAATAATGCAAGGCTGGTTTAACATAAAATCAACAAATAAATAGAAAAAAGGACAGAAGCTACATGGTTATCTCAATAGATAGAGAAAAAAAGCATTTGGTAAAACATAACATTCTTTCATAGTAAAACCAATGAGTAAAGTAGATACAGAAGGAATTTTCTTAATCTGATAAAGGATATCTGCAATAAACCCCAAATTAACATCATACTTCATGGTGAAAGCATGAATTCCTTCCCACTAGGATCAGAAACAAGATAAGGATGTTTGCTCCCATCACTTCTAATCAACATTGTGTCATAGATTTTAGCCAGGGAAAGTTGGTAGCAAAGGAAATAAAGGGCATCCATACTGGAAAGGAAGAAGCAAAATTATTTCTATTTGCAAGTGACATAATATCATATATAGAAAATCCTAGAGAACACACTAAAAATTGAACTGATTGGCAAGTCCAATGACGTTGCAGAATACAAAATCAATGTGCCAAATCATTTTTATTTCTATGTGCTATTGATACACAATCTGAAAAAATTAAGTAAAATTTATTTACAATAACATAAAAAAATCTAAGAAAATAATGGCAAAAGTTGTACAGTGAAAGCCACAACACGTTGAAAGAAATTGTAAAAAAATCTAAATAAATGGAAAGATATTCCTGGTTTGTAGATTGATAGGCTTAGTATTGTTAAATGGGAATGCTCCCAAAATTGCTTTACACATTTAATAAAATTTCTAAAAATATCAGTTATGCCACCCCACCTTTTTTTTTTTTTTTTTTTTTTTTTTTTTTTTGCAAATACTGGCAAGCTGATCATAAAATTCATATAGTATAGAAGGGGTCCAGAATGGAAAAGAACAAAACAACTTAAGAAGGAAAAACTATGCTTCAAAACTTACCCTCTGTGAATTCAAAACCTACCACAAAGTTAAGACATTGTGATGCTAGAATAGGGATGGATATAAGGATTAATGGTGTAGACTTGAGAGTCCAGAAGTAAACCTTTTATATTTATGGTGAATTAATTTTCAGCAAGAGTGCCAAGACATTTAAATAGGAGAAAAAACAGACTTTTCAACAAATGGTGCTGGACAAGTGGATATCCATATGCAAAAGAATGAAGTTGGATCCCTACCTCATATCACATATAAAAGTTATTTCCAGTGGTACCTGGGTGGCTCAGTTGGTTAAGCGTCCAACTTTGGCTTAGGTCATGATCTCGCAATTTGTGGGTTTGAGCACCGCATTGGGCTCTGTGCTGACAGCTCAGAACCTGGAGCCTGCTTCAGAGTCTGTGTCTCTCTCTCTTTATCTGCTCCTCCCCACCGCACGCTGTTTCTCTTTCTCAAAAATAAATAAACTTTAAAAAGAGTTTTTTTTTTTTCAGTAGATCAACATCTTAAACACATGAGCTAAAACTAGAAAATTCTTTGATGAAAACATAGTAATAAATCTTTAGAACCTCTGGTTACACATGGTTTCTAAATTATAACACAAAAGCACATGAAACAAAGGAAAATATTTAAATTGCCTACCTTACATTAAACTTCTGTGCTATAAAAAATATCGTCAAGAAAGTGCAAAGACAGGGGTGCCTGGGTGGCTCAGTTGGTTAAGTGTCTGACTTCAGCTCAGGTCATGATCTCATGGTTTGTGGGTTTGAGCTCTGCTTTGGGCTCCAGGCTGATTGTGTGGAGCCTGCTTGGGATTCTCATTTTCTTTTTCTGCCCCTCCAACACTCACTCTTTGTCTTTCTCTCAAAATAAATAAATAAACAACAACAAAAAAGAAAGTACAAAGATGACCCATAGAATGAGAGAAGATATTTTCTCATCATGTCTCTGATAAGAGGTTTATATGAAGAATAATAACGAATACTTAAAACTCAATAATAAGAAAATCCAGTTAAAAACTGGGCAAAGGATACAAATAGACACTTCCCTAAAAAGATCTACAAATAGCTAACAAGCATGTGAAAGGTGACTGACATCATTAGTCATGAGGGAAATGCAAATCAAAACCATAATGAGATACCAGTTCACATCTATTAGCATGGCTGTAATCAAAAAGACAAAAAATAGTTAAGTGTTGGCAAACATGTAGAGAAATCAGGACTCCCTCTATTGCTGTTGAAAATTTGAAGTGGAACAGCTGTGTTGGAAATCATTCTTTCCTTGAAATTTTAAACATAGGGTTACCTTATGTTCCAGAAATTCTACTCCTGGATACATTCTCAGGACAAATTAAAACCTATGTCTATACAAAAACTTGTAGAAACATGTCTTTGGCAGTATTATTTATAATTATTAAAAACTGGAATTATTCCAATATTCTAAGAACTGGTGAAAGGATAAACAAAATCTAATATATCAATGTAACAGAATATTATTCAGCCATAACAAGGAAGTTTCTTCCTTAACACATACTACAGAATAGATAAACCTTGAAAACAGGTTAAGTAAAAGAAGCCTATTACAGAAGACCACACATTATATGATTAATCTGTATGAAATGCCCAGGGTAGGCAAATGTATAGAGATGTAGATTAGTGGTTGCTTGAGGCTGTAGGGGGTGAGGGATGGGTCGGGATACAACATGGAGAATGACTGTACATGGGTACGGGCTATCTATTGAAGTGATGAAAATGATAAAAATTTAGATTGTGGTCATAGTTGCACAAAGCTGTGTATATACTAAAAAAACCATACACTTCTAAGTGCGTAAAGTTTTTAGCATATGAATTATATCATTAAATCCATTAAAAATAATATATGGCTATTTTTTGTGCTACAGTGTTGTTCCATTTCAACAGTGGCAATCAGGCGACAATACTTTCTGTCTTTGATTTGAGTGTTTGGTGAATCTGCAAGCAATGTAGTTGAAAATCACTTCTGTGTAGTTTTAGAAGATTTGTCCATTAGGGTTTAAAAATTCAGAGGTGAAGGAATATCCCTTTCAGCTTACAAACCTCTCTTCACTCTGGATCTTGATTGGTAATGCTTTTTCATACAGCTTCTTGTGCTTTAGAGATGCTATATTATGCAGAAAAAGTAACATATATCAAAGAACTGGCAAAGAGATAGATCCTCTTTCATTTCTGTATGAATTTTTAAGATTTTAAGTGTGTGTGTGTGTGTGTGTGTGTGTGTGTGTGTGTACGTGTATGTATGCATTGCAAAGTACTTGTGGGTGTTTTTTAAAAATTTTATTTCTTTGTAGTGTTTGCATGGAAATGATGAATAAAGGGAGTCTCCCATTCTCTCATTGTTTATATATTTATTCAAGAAGCATTTATTAAGTGCCTCTTAGGTACTGAACTAGACTTTGAGAAAACATAATACTATGTGAACTGAGACTTTGGGAATTTCTTAATCTAGTGTTATCACTCTATTTGTAATTCAGCAAGACAGATCTGATGAATACTCACTGCCAGGTTAAACAAAGAGCAACTTGGTGAAACTTGTTGGTCACTCTACTTAAGCCACTTATTTCCCAGGGTTCTTAGCACTTTATACTGTCTTTGCAGTTTTGCATTGATGAGACAGTGAAATTACCTTTGTGAGAGATTCTAAAATACTCCCCAAACCCCTCAGGATGTAAATGTAGAACACTCATCAAATGTGATATTATCTGTTGACTATGAGCTGAAAACAACTAATCTAGTTCTTTGGAACTAGAGACAAGGCAGTTACCACAAGTCAGGGGGTCTTAATCACAGTATTGTAATTTATACAAGGCTTCTTGACTTGTGCTTCTTGGTCACTTACCATGGAAAGGTGATGTGCTGACCGATTGTAAGAAGTACCATGTATGTACTATGTTCTTTCACAATTCCTCAATCTCAAAAATCTTCAGTCATAGTTTATTTTTTAAAAGAAATATTGAGTAGATACTCATACGTGTATTCATACCTGTATTTATACCTGATGAGTCTGTTGATGTATCATCTTTATTAAATCACTTAAGGACATAAGTGAATGCCCTGAGTGATCTGACCCCCCACCCTAGGGGACTTAGTAAATCAGCGGTTAAGATCATAGGGATCATGGTAGAAAACTTTTTTTTAAATTATTTTGGGAATTGTTATCTTATTCTGTGTTTTCTCTTCCATGTGCCAATATTCTTGCTGTGATAGGTATCTCCAATGCAGCCAAATAGATGCCAAATGAGTCACCTTCATGCTAGTGAAACCCTTTGCTGACTGCTTAAGGTGCACTGTAGGAGAGGGGTTGTAAGATTGAAAGAGTCAATCCCAAGGGGTGAAGTGTTGGAGGATATTGAGAAGACATGACTTATGGTTGACTCATGTGCTGGATCTGGGTTATTGAAGCTTCTCACCCTTTCCACTGTCCTTGGGTTCTCCTTTCCATCCATCATTCCCACAGCTGGAGCCTTTTTCAAAAACACAGACTTGAGAGAGTAATGTGTTGTTGAGATGATCTGGATGGGTATATGTGAACCCTGTTAAAGCCTCTAAACAAAGGCTTTTGTGGGCAGGTGCAAACTTCTACTTGTCTCATGGCCATTCAAGACAAGACTTGTATATGAGTTGCCTTATTAAAACTTTCATCTACAAAAAAATAAGGCATGTATAAGACTTTTGTGCCTATTTTTAAGTTGGGTTGGTTGTCCTCCTTTTTCTTACCTTTTTTCTCAGTGATTGGCAGGACTTTTTTAATGCATTCTTTAAGTGTTCCTCTCCTTGATGGTGATTGGGAATATAATCTCCTGCTCTCTGGGTTGGCTTTTTATTCTTAATTCTTGATTTTAATATTTTTATGCATATAAGAAGTTCTTAACTTTAATGTAGTCAGATTTATCAATATTTAAATTTATTATTAGGCCTTGTGTTTAATAACATCTTCTTTATCATGAGGTCATAAAGATATTCTTCTATATTACCCTATAAATTCTGTACAGTTTGCCTTTCATATTTAGGTACTTAATCCAGTTGAAATAGATTGTTTTGATTAGCATGTAAAGTGTGAGTCAAGTTTTATTTTTTGCTGGATGTACACCCAATTGTTCCAGCATCATTTTTTTAAAAAATCCGTTCTTTCCCCAGAGTTTTGCACTGCCGTTTTCATATGTCAAGTGTTCATATATGTGTGATCTCTCTATTCCATATATTTTGGGTGCTCTGTTCTACTCTTATTTATTATTTTTATATTGTTATTTAAAAATATTTTGCTATTGAAGTACAAGCATTAGAGTACAAAACATAGTAATTTGACAATTCTACACATTACTCAGTGATCCCCACATTAAGGGTAGTCACCATCTATCATACATTGTTACTATACTATTATTGACATATTTCCTCCGCTGTGCTTTTCATCTCATGACTTATTTATTTTATAACTGGAAGTTTGTACCTCTTAATCCCCTTCATCTCTTTTTCCCATGCATCCAGCTGACTCCCCTCTGGCAAACATCAGTTTATTCTCTGTATGATTCTGTTCCTGTGGTTTTGTTTGTTTTTTAGATTCCACATATACATGAAATCATATGGTCTTTACCTTTCTCACTCTGACTTATTAATTAGCATAATACTTTTCAGACCCATCCATGTTGTTGCAAATGGCAAGACTACATTCTTTTTTATGGCTCAGTAATATTTGATTTATATTATATTGTTTTATATTATATAATAATAAAATATAAAGAAGCCTATTACAGAAGACCACATATTATATGATTACATCTGTATGAAATGCCCAGAGTAGGCAAATGTATAGAGACGTAGATTAGTGGTTGCTTGAGGCTGTAGGGGGTGAGGGATGGGTTGGGATAGAACATGGAGAATGACTGCACATGGGTACGAGTATCTACTGAAGTGATGAAAATGATAAAAATTTAGATTGTGGTCATAGTTTTATATATATATATATATATATATTCCATATATATGTATATTCCATATATATGTATAATATATGTATATTATATATACATATATGTATATGTATAATATATGTGTGTGTGTATATATATATATATATATATATATATATATATTCCATACACACACATGCCACATATATCTTGGCTATTATAAATAATGCTGCAATGAACATAGGGGTGCATATATCTTTTTGAATGAGCATTTTTGCTTACTTTGAGTAAATACATGGTAGTGGAATTACTGGATCATATGGAATTTCCATTTTTAATTTTTTCAGAATCTCCATGCTGTTTTCCGAGAGGCTGCACTAGTTTACATTTCCACCAGCAATACACCAAATCCTTGCTAACACTTGCTATTTCTAGTCTTCTTGATACTAGCCCTTCTAACAGGTGTCCATTGGTATCTCATTGTAGTTTTTTTGCACTTCCCTGATGATTAGTGAGCATCTTTTCATGTGTTTGTTGGCCATCTGTATGACTTCTTTGGAAAAATGTCTATTCAGGTCCTCTGCCCATATTTTAATCAGATTGTTTCTGTGGTGTTGAGTTGTCTGAGTTCTTTACATATTTTGGATTTTAACCCTTCATTAAATATATCATTTGCAGTTATCTTCTCCCATTTGGTAGGTTGCCTTTTGTTTTGTTGATAATTTTCCTTTTATATGTAAAAGTTTTTATTTTGATGTACTTCTAATAATATATTTTTGCTTTTGTTTTCCTTGCCTGAGGAGACATATCTAGAAAAAGAGTGCTAAGGCTGATGTCTAAATGATTATTGTCTTTGTTTTGTTTCAGGAGTTTTATAGATTCAGGTTTCACATTTAGGTCTTTCATATATTTTGAGTTTGCTTTTGTATATGGTACAAAAAAGTGGTCCAGTTTTATTCTTCTATATGAAGCTGTACAGTTTTCCCAACACCGATTATTGAAGAGACTTTTTCCACTGTATATTCTTGCCTTCTTTGGCATGGATTAATTGGCCATATAAGTGAGAGCTTATTTCTGGGTTCTCTGTCCTACTCCATTGATTGTGTGTTTCTGAGAATTTATCTATTTCTTCTAGGTTATCCAATTTGTTGACATACAATATTTTTTAGTAGTCTCTTACAATCTTTTGTATTTCTGTGTTGTCTGTTGTTACTTTTCTTTCATTTCTGATATTATTTATTTGAGTTCTCTCTCTTTTTCTTGAGGAGTGTGGCTAAAGGCTTATCAAATTTATTTATCTTTGAAAAAGACCAAGCTCTTGGTTTCATTGAACTTTTCTTTTGTTTTCTTAGTCTTTATTTACTTCCACTCTGACCTTTATATTTTTCATTCTTCTGCTAAATTTGGGTTTGTTTATTCTTTTTCTAATTGCTATAGGTGTAAGGTTAGATAGTTTACTTGAGATTTTCCTTGTTTTTTGAGGTCCCAAAAGTTTTAGACCATTGTATTTTCATATTCATTTGTATCCTTGAATATTTTTAGTTCTTTTTTGATTTCTTAGTTGACCCACTGATTATTTAGTAGCATGTATTTTTTGTCCTACACATCTTTGTGTTTTTTACCAGTTTTTTTCTTGCAATTGATTTCTAATTTCATACTGTAGTAATTGGAAAATCAGCTTAATATGATTTCAATTTATTGAGGTTTGTTTTGTGGCCTAACATGTGATCTATTCTGAAGAATGTTCCACGTGCACTTCAAAAGAATGTGTATCGCGTTCTGTGTATGTCTGTTAAGTCCATCTGGTCTAATGTGTCATTCAAAGCCATTTTCCTTATTGGTTTTCTATTTGGATGATCTATCCAGATAGATGTAAGTGTGATGTTTAAGTTCCTCATTATCATATTACTGACATTTTCTCTCTGTATGTCTGTTAATTAATTTGCTTTATGATTTAAGTGCTCCTATGTTGGGTGTATAGGTATTTACAATTGTTAGATCTATTCTCTTGTTGGATTGATACCTTTATCATTATGTAATGCCCTTCTTTGTCTATCAATGTCTTTGTTTAAAGTCTGTTTTGTCTAGGGGTGCCTGGGTGGCTCAGTCGGTTAAGCGTCTGACTCCAGCTCGGGTCATGATATCACAGTCCGTGGGTTTGAGCCCCGTGTCTGGCTCTGTGCTGACAGCTTGGAACCTGGAGCCTGCTTTGGATTCTGTGTCTCCCTCTCTCTCTGCCCCTCCCCTGCTCATGCTCTGTCTCTCTCTCTCTGAGAAAAATAAATGAAAGCATTAAAAAAATTTTAAAGTCTGTTTTGTCTGATAAAAGTATTGTCCCTCTGACTTTTACTTATTTTTTTTTTTTTTTACTTCTAATCTCATGGAATATCTTTTTCCTTCCTTTTCAGTCTGTATGTGTCTTTAGGTCTAAAGAGAGTCTCATAGTTAGGTGTTGTTTTTTGTCCATTCATTCATCCTGTGTCTTTTGATTGGAGCATTTAGACCATTTACACTTAAAGTAAATTATTGATAGGTATATAAAAAATTATTGATAGATGTATACTTACTACCATTTTGTTGATTGTTTTATTTTTGTTTTTGTAGTTCTTTGATGTTCCTTTCTACTTTTCTTGCTGTTCCCTTATTATTAATAACTTCCTTGAGTGTTATGCTTAGATTCTTTTCTCTTTATTTTTTGTTTATCTTTTTTAAGTTTTTGGTATGTGGTTTATATATAATATCCTTAATATAAAGCAGTCTAAAGTTGATGGTTACTTAAGTTAGAACACATTTTAAAAACACTAATTTTACTACCCTGTCTCCGTGTTTCATGTGTATGATGTCATATTTTACATTTTTAAATTTTGTTAGTGTCAGCTAATATTTAGATATAATTGAATTCACTTCTTTTGCCTTTTGACCTGTTTACTAGCTTTATAAGTGATTGATCTACTATCTTTTCCTTCATTTTAACTCATGAATTTTTTTCTTTCATATGTGTATTTTTTACTCTCATTATGGCCTTTCTTTTCCACTTAAGGAAGTCCCTTTGACATTTCTTGTAAGTCTGGGTTGGTAGTGATGAACTTCTTTAATTTTGTATCTCTGGGAGGCGTTTTAGAGCTCTCCTTTAATTCTAAGTTATAACTTTGCTAGGTATAGACTTTTTCTTTACAGTGCTTTGGATATATCATGCCACTCTTTTCTGGCCTGTAAAATTTCTGCTGAAAATCTGCTTATAGCCTTGTGGGGTTTCCCTTGTCTGTAACTAGTTGCTTTTCTCTTGCTACTTTAAGATTTTCTCTTTATCTTTAAGGTTTAGCATTTTAATTATTTTGTGTCTTGTTTGGACCTCCTCGGGTTCATCTTATTTTAGGCTCTTGTGCTTTCTGGCCCTGAATATTTATTTCCTTCCTCAGATTGGAGAAGTTTTCAGCTATTATTTCTTCAAATAGATTTTTTGCCCCCTTCTCTCTTTTATCCTTCAGGGACTCCTGTAATGTGACTGTGAGTCTGAATGATGTTGTTCCAGACATCTCAACCTATCCTCATTAAAAAAAAATTCTTTTTGTTTTTTAGGTTGAGCACTTCCCATTACCCTGTCTTCCAAATCACTGATTTGTTTTTCTATATTTCTAATCTGCTCTTGATTCCCTCTAGTATATTTTTCATTTCAGTAATTGTATTGTTCACCTCTGATTGCTTCTTTCTCATATTTTCTATCTCTTTGTTGAAATTCTTACTGAGTTCATTCATTCTTAAGTCCATTAAACATTTTTATGACTATTACTTTGAACTCTTTGTCAAGTGGATTGCACATCTCTGTTTTGTTTAGTTCCTTTTCTAAAGTTTTGTCTTACTCTTTTGTTGGGAGGATATTCCTCTGTCTCCTCATTATATATATTTTTCTTTTTGGTTTGTTTTCATGAATAGGCAAAAGAGCTACTTTACCTAGTCTTGAAGGAAAGGCTCCATGTAGACTACATGTTGAAAGCTTTGGATGGCTGGAGCTGTAGGGGGTGGAGGCTGGGGGTCCTGGGATACTTTGTACTGGGGCTACTCTGGTGAGATAGCTGGAAGTAAAGCATGGGCCATGGGATCCCAGGGTTCCCCACACAGAGGGCACCCTGGCAGAACAGCTGAAGCTTAATGAGGTGCAGGCTGGGGTCTTAGGGCATTCACAGGGGGCCCCGTGGCAGGATGGCTAGAGCTGAAGCAGGCACCAGCCAGTGGTCCTGGCACAGTCTACTCAAGAGGCACCCTTGTGGGGAGACTGGAGCTGAAGTAGGCACTAGCTGGGTGGTCTTGATGTGATCCATGCAGAGGGCTCCCTGGTGGAACAGAAAGAGTTGAAGCAGGAGCAGGTCAGGTGGTCCCATGGTGCTCCACACAGGGATGCCCTGATGAGTCACCTGGAACTGAAGTAGGTGTGGGCCTGGTGTTTCCTGGGGTGTTTTGTCCCTCTGCCACCTTGGCAAGATAACTGGAACTGTAGTGGATACTGCCGAGGTGTCCCAGAATGTGCTGAACTGGGTCTGCCTTTGTGGGATGGCTGAAGCTCCAGTGGATGTAGGTGATGGGGCTACCTTGGGAAATTGTCTAGGGCTGGTGTGGCCTAAGGACATATGGCTTGCTGAGGCAGGAGCCTGACTAGGACACCAGGACCTTGCTTCCATCTACACTATCAAGTGAGGTGGGGGTCATAGACAGTGATGCTTTCCTGCCCCTTTGACTCCATATCTCCCTTTGGGAGATGTTCTGGGATTTTCCTTTATGTTCTAGTTGCCCTTTTAAACTGTGCCTTTTTTTTTCTATGCCCCAGGGCAGGTGGATCTGCTTAAGATCCCTAAGTACCATCCCTCCCTACTGCAGTTCCCATGGTGGGAGGTGGGGTTCCCATGGTTACCATAATTCTGTTTTTCCTGCCATTCTCTTTGTGGTCCCTCTGTCCTTCACGTTGAAGTTGTTAAGTCAACCCTCAGTTCTTCTTCATAGGATAATTGCTCTACATGTAGGTGCAGACTCAGTGTGTCCATGTAGGGGGGAAGAACAAAGTCTTCCTACCTTGTCATCTTGCACCCTAAGTTTTTTTTTTAACTCTGTGCTATTTTTTTTAGAGATTATTTATTTATTTTGAGAGAGAGAAAGAGAGAGAGCCCACTAATGAAGGCAGGGCAGAGAGAGAGGGAGAGAGAGAGAAAATCCCAAGCAGGTTCTGCACTGTTGACATAAGCCCAATATGGGGCTTAAAATCATGAACCATGAGGTCATGACCTGAGCCAAAGTTGGATGCTTAACCAACTGAGCCACCCAGGCACTCCTCTTTTTAGTGTTTTACTTTTTGTAAGGTCAATAGCAATGTTCCTTCTTTTATTCCTGATTTTAGTAGTTTGTATCTTTTTGTTTGTTTTGGTGAGTATATTAGTATCCTGTGGCTACTGTAACAAATTACCACACACTGGGTGGCTTAATAATATTTTATATTAATTACATGTTGAAATGATAATTTGAGTATTATTGAAATTAATTTCATTTTAAATGTGGCTTCAAGAGTCAGATGTGTAATTGACTGAGCCACTCAGCGGCCCCTAGTGCGGCCCCTAGTGATACTATTATACTTTTCTGATCACTATAGTTTATTTTAATGCTTTGATATTATTAAAGCAAGTCACTGAGCTTTAAAATTTTAACTATATGTTTGGCATTTCTGGAAGTACTTCTAACTTTTTTTTCCTCAAATTTGCTAGTCATTCTTTTGGTCTTTTGGTGTTTGTTTGTGTTTTTCATAATTTTAAAGAACATACTAGTTATATTTCATATTCTAGTTTTGATAATTATAATGTTAGATGCCTTTGGGTCCAATTCTGCTCCTGTTTCTGTTGGTTTTCACTCATGGTGCCCTTTTTCCTGACATGTTGTATGATTTTTGACTTTGATCTCATGTCTCCAAGAATTTAATCTGTGGGACTCTTTTGAGGTTTGTTTTGAAGGTGGGTTTTTCTAAAGATTTGTATCATTTTTCTCATTTCTCTATTTTGTGATTACTTTTAGTTAAGGTAGCATGAACTGGGACTGGAAAATCATTGGGATACCACTCCAAGGTAAAAAAGTACTCAGCACCAAATTTCTATTAGGGTTTCCTTATATTCCCTGGTGGAGTAGTTACTTTCTACTCAATATTGAATGGTGGCCCTGGCATACTTTTGGGAATACCTTATCCTATTAAATTTTATATTTCGTTTTTTTCTCCAGTCCTTTGTTTTCTGTGAAATTGGAAACCCAAGTTCATTTAGTTTCACTATTGCCCTCTAGGTAATGACCAACTTTTGTGAAGAAAGACTTTAAAACTATTCTTATCTGGTACTTTTTTTTTTCCATCAAGTGGGTCAGGGTATCTGGTCTGCCTTGCTACATGAAACAGAAACGTCCATATATAGATTTACCAATACCATCATGAAATTAACTTCTCTTTAAATGTTTTTTTAAAAATTCCAGTTAGTTAACATATGGTGTAATAGTAGTTTCAGGTGTACAATTTAGTGATTCAGTACTTTCATACAACACCCAGAGTTCATCATAACAAGTGCACTTCCTAATCCCTATCTCCTGTTTAACCCACTCCCCACCTACCTCCCCTTTGGTAACCATCAGTTCTCTATAGTTCAGAGTTTGTTTCTTGGTTTGCCTCTCTCTCTTTTTCCCCATGTTTATTTTTTTCTTAAATTCCACACATGAGTACAATCATAGGGTATTTGTCTCTCTGACTGATTTATTTTGCTTAGGATAATACTCTCTAGCTCCATCCATGTCATTGCAAATGGGAGAATTTCATTCTTTTTGATGGCTGAATAATATTCCATTGCATGTATATGCCACTTCTTCCTCATCCATTCAGTTGATGGACCTTTTGGCTCTTTAAATAACTTGGCTGTCGTTGATAATGTGGATATAAGCATCAGGGTGTATGTATTCCTTTGAATTGAGTATTTTTGTGTTCCTTGGGTAAATACCTGGTAGTACAATTGCTGGATTGTAAGGTTCTATTTTTAATGTTTTGAGGAATCTTTACACTACTTTCCACAGTAACTGTACCTGTTAGCATTCCCACTAACAATGTAACAATGTTACCCTTTCTCCACATCCTCACCAACACCTGTTGTTTCTTGTATTACTAATTTTAGGCATTCTGACAGGTGTGAGATGCCATCTCATCATGGTTTTGATTTCTATTTCCTTGATGGAATGATGTTGAGCATCTTTTCATGTGTTTTTGGCCACCTGGATGTCTTATTTATAAGTCTATTCATGTCTTCTCCTTTTTTATTAAAGTTATTTATTTTGAGAGAGAGAGTGCTGGGAAGAGGCAGAGAGAGAGAGGGAGAGAGAGATTTTCAAGCAGGCTTCTTGCTGTCAGTACAGAGCCAGACGTGGGACTTGATCTCATGAACACTGAGATCATGACATGAGCCAAAATCAAGAGCTAGACACTCAACCGACTGAGCCACCCAGGCACCCCTTCTGCTCATTTTTTTAAAATGGATTATTTATTTTTTGGGTGTTGAGTTTTTACGTTCTTGATATATTTTTAGATACTAACCTTTTATCAGCTCGTCATTTGCAAATCTCTTCTACCATTCTGTAGGCTGCCTTTTAGTTTTGTTGATTATTTCTCTTGCTGTGCAAAAGCTTTATATCTTGATGAAGTGCAAATAGTTTATTTTTGCTTTTGTTTCATGTGCCTCAGGAGACTTATCTAATAAGAATTTGCTATGGCTGATGTCAAAAAGGGTACTGCCTGTGCTTTCCTTCAGGATTTCCCTGGTTTCCTGTCCCATATTTAGGTCTCTAATCCATTTAGAGTTTATTTTTGTGTATGCTGTAAGAATGTGGTCCAGGTTCGTTCTTCTGCATGTTGCTGTCCAGTTTTCCCAGCACCATTTGTTGAAGAGATTTATTTTGCATTGGATAGTCTTTCCTGCTTTGTTGAAGATTAACTGACCATATAGTTGTGGGTTCATTTCTGGGTTTTCAATTCCGTTCCATTGATCTATGTGTCTATTTTTGTGCCAATACCACACTGTCTTGATCACTATAGCTTTGTAATATAACTTAACATCTGGAATTGTGATGCCTTCTGCCTTGTTTTTCTTTTTCAAGATTACTTTGGCTATTTGGGGTCTTTTGTATTTCCATATAAGTTTTAGGATTATTTGCTCTACCTCTGTGAAAAATGTTGTTGATATTTTGAAAAGGATTTCATTAAATGTGTAGGTTGCTTTTCCTAATATAGACGTTTAACAATATCTGTTAATGCATGAGCCTAGAATGTTTTTCTGTGAATTTAATTTCTACTAGGCTGCACACAGTAATTGAAACATAAAAAATAGCTCTCATGAGTAGAGTGACCATTAACTTTTTTACCATAAATAGAATGCTCTTCAGAGTGAAATAAGCCATGTTTAATAATTACAGAAGAATCATAGGCATAATATGGGACTATCATAGGCCACCAGGACATAGTTCATCTCCCTTATCGAGAGAAGTCAAATTGTGGGGTCAAAGGTGAATTAATTTCTTCAACTGTGTAATTTAATGCAGAATCTGTGGATTTGAACTACTTAAAGAGATGAGAGGTTGTCCAATGGAAGTGATAGAATATAATCATTCTAGAATTTTACATGTTTTAAATTCTGGTTTTGCCATTGACTACTTGTTTGTCCTTAGGTGAATTATTTAACTTACTGAGGTTTAATTTTCATGTACATTGTATATATAATGTAAGAGTAATAAACTATCTCAAGATGTTATTGTGAGGATTATGTAACATGCCTGATGGGGTAATTCTCACCCTCAATAATAGTTGCTATTACTTTACAAACATGACTTTTTAAAAAATAAGAAATGACTTCCATACAGGTAATGTGGAGTAAATGATTCATGATCTTGAATGTGAAAGAATTAAGAAAGAAGATACAACTGCTTAAAAAGACGTTTGTGATCAGCACCACAAGTTAAAGTATGTGTAGAAATAATTTTATTTTATTTATTTTATTTTTTTTTATTTTTTTATTTTTTATTTTTTAATGTATGAAATTTACTGTCAAATTGGTTTCCATACAACACCCAGTGCTCATCCCAAAAGGTGCCCTCCTCAATACCCATCACCCACCCTGCCCTCCCTCCCACCCCCCATCAACCCTCAGTTTGTTCTCAGTTTTTAACAGTCTCTTATGCTTTGGCTCTCTCCCACTCTAACCTCTTTTTTTTTTTTTTTCCTTCCCCTCCCCCATGGGTTAGAAATAATTTTAAAAGCTCTTGATTTCTGTAATAAAAACTTCCCATTTATAGGAAGTCATTCCTTTCTGTAGATCATTGGTTTATAAACTACTCCTGGGTCCCAGAAGGAATATTATAGTCTTGAGACAGCAGAAATTTACAGTTGAAAAAATCGTGCTTCATCAAGATGTTAATCTGATTTAATTTTTTTTTTTTTAAGTTTATTTATTTTTGACAGAGTCAGAGTGCGAGCATGAGCCGAGGAGGGGCAGAGAGAGAGGGAGACACAGAATCCAAAGCAGGCTCCAGGCTCTAAGCTGTCAGCACAGAGCCCCACGTGGGGCTTGAACCCACGAACTGTGAGATCATGACCTGGGCCGAAGTTGGATGCTTAACCGATTGAGTCACCCAGGCACCCCAAGATGTTAATCTGATTTTTAAAAATTTACATATATTTCCTTAAATCCTGAATATTCATGACTTTTCCTAGCCCTAAATGAAGCAAGTACTTTGAGAAACTTACAGTAGCACATATTCAGGCCCCTTGGATTTTCAGTGCTTCTTTATGAACTTTAGGATAGAATAAAAGAGTAAGAATATCAGAAAGAAGTTAACACCAAGCCCTTCAATATGTCTCAAAGCAGTAATTTGAAACATTAAGTTGGAATTAACAATAGTTAATTTAAGTATTTAAGAGAGTGTATACTGCTATCATTGGGTACTTCAAAATTTTATTTTGAATAAAATATTGTATGAACACTATTAACAATAAGAATTTTAAAATGAATCTATTCACTAATAGATTAACATACTTACGGTTTTTTAAACTGTTTATTTCGCGAGCGCGCAAGAGAGAGCAAGCTGGGTTGGGGGGTGCAGAGAGAAAGGGAGAAAGAGAATCCCATGTAGGCTCTGCACCATCAGTATAGAGCCTGATGCAGGGCTTGAACCCACAAACTGTGAAATCATGACCTGAGCCAAAATCAGGAGTCAGATGCTTAACTGACTAAACCAGCCAGGTACCCCCATATTTATGTTTTTAGTAACATTTACAGCCTTTGTACACCCCTGTGTAATCTTTAGAGGTTATAATTAAAGGGTAGGTACAGTTTCGTATTTCATACTGTGATACAGTATAATTTCTAATTACCATGTGGTCCTTTCTCTATTGTGAAAGGAGCTTTATCACTAACAGTGCCTCATCCTCACCACCAGAAGATGTAGCATGTCATTTCAGGGAACAACTAGACTTGGAACAACCACCCTGCCTTAAAATGGAAATGATTGGGACTAACCCCATAAATCTCTGTAAAATAAAACACTAGCTCTCTCTCTCATACACACATGAATGGCAAAACAAAACAATGCTGTGTCTCTGGCAAGGAACAAAAATACAAACTTTGCAATACAGTGCATTTTGTGTACATACTATGCTTCCTGGCATCTCTGTTGCAGAATCAGGAAAGAGGAAACTCACTAAATCTTTTAATTTTTGTAAACATGCATCTGGTTCCTAAGATCTTGATTGAGTAGTAATGTGATCAAAGTGACCACAAGGGAGGAGAAATGGCTTGCTTTTCTCATCTAGTTTTCCATCCCAACTGGCAATGTTGAATGCCAGATGCATCTAGGAAAGGCTTAAAATTCCATCAGTATACCCACTTGTCCAATCCTACACAACAGTAATGGCTGAGGTACATAGTGCTAATAATAAAAATAAAAAATAGGCTAGTAATCTCTGCATGAAACCTGAGGCTGAGAAACAATGCTCTTCACAGTAATGACCCCTTGGAGTCTGTAGCAGTTGAAGGCAAACCCAGTGCATGTGGTTGCCATATTCTTTTCTCCATCACTTCCTCTTTTAATATCTAAGGATTTTACCCTTAGGATTTTTATGTTCTTTAAGCTCTCAAATGCATTGTCTTAATTTGTATGGAAAGGCTATTCCATCTTGGGGGATTTTTGTGAAGACACTGTAATTCCCAGTGGGTATGGTAAGGCCCTCACATTAATGCATTGCATTACAAAGAAAGGTTCTTTTTATTGGTTTTAAATTTAATATCATTTCTACTCTTCTCAATATAGAAACAACCAGGGAAAATGTTAATACATTACTTGCCCAATATTTTGAGATGAACTTTTTCATGTCATCGACTATTTAGCTTTTGTGAGTAAACAATCAGTAGTTTTCTAGTAAATCATTTATTGCCTTATTGTCTCAAGAATAATACATTTTTTCTATCAAGTATCTCTTGCTATGGCAAACTACTAAAAAGTTAATAGCTTAAAACAATGATGAGATAGTTGGCGATTTAGGCCAGGCTGAGTTGGTGATTTTTCTTATCTGGGCCTTGTATTTCATACTGTGCACAGCTGGTTTGGCTCATGGGTCTAAATTCAGCTCTTGCGGCAGCTGGGGCTAGTTGGTTTCCTCAGCTTGGTTGGCTGGGATGACTGGGGTTCTCTCCATCTGATGTTGTTCTCTGGCAAGCTAGCCCAAGCTTGTTCCCATGGTGACCAGCATGCAAGCATGAGAGAGTGAAAAAGACAGCAGAAACTCACAGTCTCTTGAAGCTGAAGAGACCTGAAATGGTATAAAGATTACTTAAAACTGAAGAAATCTGAGGTATAGCAGATATAGAAAGAAGCTTTTCCTAAGCCTGCCTCATCTGATTAAATACAGAATTTTCTGAGAATGAAACTGCCATAAAGCCTCTCTCTGAGGGAGCTTCCAGCCAGGAAGGAAACTGACCATTAGCACTGGGATGAGAAATTACATAAACAAACATTATCAGAAGCTTCCATATTCCATTTGGTTCCCCTAGAAGTGTTTATGTTTCCCAAAGAAGCCCTATCTCCCCTAACATCCCCTGTAAAGCTGGTATATAAACCTTTAGGTGATCCATTCCCTATGGAGTGATCCCACATGGATGTGAGTTAAATTTTTCTCTTGTTAATCTGTATGTTGTCAATTAATTCTCAGGTCCCCAATCACCTTAAATTGGTAGAGAAAAAGTTTTCCTCCCTACAAGGCCTAGATTTAGAAGGGACACAATGTTACTTTTGCCACATTCTCTTGGTGAAAGCAAGTCACCGGCCAGCTTGGATTCAAGGAAATAGACTTCATCTCTCGACAACAAGAGCTGTACAATATTATTATTTTCCAGCCCATGACCCTATTTCTAGTGTAAGGATAAAGAGAAACAAAATTGCTTGAAAAAAGAAAGAAGTCTATACTTCTTCCACTCACATTTAATGATGATTAATGTCTTTGTTCGTTAAAGGTCCTACCTTTTTCTTGTTTATAAAGATAGGATGATGTGCATAGCATCTTTACTTAATACATAGTGAAAAGTGTTCAGTAACAAAATTTATCCGCAGTTTCATATTTAATATGGGTATTCAATAATACATACTAGAACAAATTGAATCTGTTTCTGGATATCTTGACTATTTTTTGTTTGCTCCTATAATAAATAATGCTAAAAGGAACATGACTTTAGGTGTACTTTTGTGTTTGCCTTCATTTTTTCCCCATAAGATAATTTTCAGGAAGTAGACATGAGCCTTGAAGATTGCATCCATTAGGAGTGCCTGAGTGGTTCAGTTGGTTAAGACTTCTGCTCAGGTCATGATCTTGCGGTTGGTGATTTGGAGCCCTGCATCAGGCTCTGTACTGACAGCTCAGAGGCTGGAGCCTGCTTCAGATTCTGTGTCTGTCTCTCTCTGCCCCTTCCCCCTCACCCTCTGTCCCTCAAAAATAAATAATACAACATTAAAAAAAGATTATGTCTGTTAATATTCTTTTCTTAAGGTTACCAAAATACATAATTTTATAAAAGTTAAATAATTATAGAATTCTTCTCTCAAGGCTCATTCCACAAAAGTAATTACTTCTAACAGTTTTAGATGTTTGGTCTGGAATTTATATTTCTATTTATTATATCTCTATTACATAATATGTTCCTATTCCTATTTCTTGATTTTTTTAATATTTGATTTTATTTCTATGAAGTCATAATTATTTTCAATATAAATTCCTGGAAAGAACTCTATAACACCTTTATTGTGGTTATGTATATCAGAAAATCTATCAGTTAGAACTTTTTTATTTTGAGTACATTCTTCCTGGAGCTCTTGAAGTTTTCTGTACACCCTTGTCATTCATTATTCTAGCAACCCCCTTTGACTTGAGCTTGATACAGATTCCTGGTATCCTAGATATTAGATATTTATCATTATTGTTTATTCAACTTTTTTGAATAGAACATACTCTCCAATAATTTTCTAAGAAATTCAGAGAAGATAAATTTGTTGAAAGCCTCTCATAATTGAAAATATTTATATTCTGTGCTCAAATTTGATAGCTGACTTGATTTGTTATGGAAATGTGTTGGAAATATTTTTTTTCTCCACAGTTTAAAGTTGATTTTCCATTGTCTTCCAGCTTCTAGTTTTGTTGCCAAAACTTCTTTTGCCATTTTGATTCCTAATCCTTTGCACATTTAAACCTTTCTTTACAAGCTTTGAGAATATTCCCTTTATTCCTAGTGCCTTGATTTTCACGATTATGCGCCCTGATATAGGTCTCTTAAAATTTATACTTTGGGTCACTCCATTGGTTCTTTGAATCTATAAACTCATGACTTTCTGATCTGGGAAACTTTCTTGAGTTGCTTCCTTGAAAAGTTCTCTTATTTTTTCTGTTCTTTCTATAACTCCTGTTGTTCGAAGATTGGACTACTTGTGATATCCTTTTGTATTCATATCTTTCCACTATTTCTGAATATTCTGTCTTCATATTTTTCTTTATGGGAGACTTTCTCAGTGTTACATTTAAATTTTAATTAATTTTGTTTTATAATTATCTACCATGATATTTTGAAATTTCTTGGTGCTTTCTTTGTGTTTTTAACTCTTCTCTTTCTCTCTCTCTCTCTCTCATTTAGTCATATTGTGTTGTTTTCCTGACTATAACACTAGTTTTGCCCTTTAAGTTTTCTTCCGTCTTCACTGCCTTTGTGTCATCACTGTTATTTTTGTTTGTTTGTTTTTAGTTTCTGCCTTATGTGAGAAGTGTGCCTCAAATGTCTCCTGATTCTAGTTTCCATTGACATTTAAGAATGGAAAGCTCACTGTTTGGGCAAGGCTGGATGATAGATGTATTTCTTATAGAGTAAGTCTTGTGTGGGGTGCCTGGGTAGCTCAGTCAGTTAAGTGTCTGATTTCGGCTCAGGTCATGATCTCACATTTGGTGAGTTCGAGTTCCGTGTCAGGCTCTGTGCTGACGGCTCAGAGCCTGGATCCTGCTTTGGATTCTGTGTCTCCCTCTCTCTCCACCCCTCCCCTGCTTGTGCTCGGTCTCTGTCTCTCCCCAAAATAAATAAGCATTAAAAAAAATTAAGATTTGTAGGGTGAGTCTTGTGGGTCAGAGTAACCAAGCTATTTTGTTAAGGAGAATCTAAATTTTAATCTCAATATATATATCTTTAGGTCAGTCATTTCTCTTAGGAAGACCCCTCAATCTCCTTTATGGGATAGTAAACTTGGGGAAAATTTTCTAGGACTCAAAGGGGTCAGAGAAGTGGAGGATTCACTGTTCTGAATGCAGATTTGTGATTATCCTCTTTTCAGTAAGAGACCTAATTTGTATATCCAGCTGTATTCCTTGTACCACAGCCCAGAGACACAGTTCAATCCCACCATAACACTACACCGGAATGTTTACATTATTATTTTTTAAACTGGAGGTACCTTTTGGTGTGAGGATTGCAAAGAACAATTGCATGCATAATCTTTTCATGCAAGATATTGAGGTCAGCCACATAAAGGATGTACTTTGTAGGGGTACACTAACAGTTATCAGGGTCCTATTATGGTCTGATGTTTGGACAGTGACAGATTTTCTAAATTTAGATTATGCATATTCTATCACCTTTGCATCTGGCTATATATAAACATATTATGTAAAATATTACATTTTGTATGAGGGAAGTTATTCTATCAATGTATTTATAACTGTACTGCTATTCTGAAATTCTCAGTTGGTAGAGCTCATTATGAGTCCTAGTTTGAACATGAATGGGACATGTATTTTGAAATAATACATTTAAGGAATCCAGATGAATTTGTACCAAAGTTAGCAGTATGACTGGAACACTGAGGAGGTACATGCCTCGATCTCCACTGGCTGGGCAACGGGCACCTGAGTCAGGCTGAGGAAGAAGTTCTACTTCTTTCTTTTTTTTAATGTTTATTTATTTTAAATAATAAAAATAAAAATAAATTAAAAAAATTAAGAATGAGAGAGAGTGTGAGCAGCGGAGGAGGACAGAGAATCCAAAGTGGGCTCTGTGCTGACAACAGAGTCCAATGCAGGGCTTGAACTTGTGAACCCGAGAGCATGACCTGAGCCAAAGTTGGCGGCTTAACCAACTGAGCCACCCAGGTGCCCCAGAAGTTGCTTTTCTGTTCCCTTTCAGTTGTGAGCATAGATAGGAAGAATATACCTGGGAAGTTTATGATTTTTTTCAGATTATTTATTTAACTTACTTTGTTGGGATCTACTATGTTTTGATCAAAATTAACAATAATTTGAGACCATTCCAAGTTTGTAGATTTTTATTTAAACTTATTTATATATTTTGAAATGAGACTTGAGTGCCAGGTTTGTGAGAAGCTTGCTTTATTGAAGGTCCACTCTGGACAGTTTTGGGGAGCATAGTCAAGTTAATAAAAGGATATAAATATGGTTGAATAATACTTTTAATAATAGAATGAGCAAGATAGCAGTTTGAGTCTAGTGTTCTGGACCAACTCAGCCCAGAGTCGAGATGTGGGTTGTTTGTAGTCAAATAATGCCACTTGGCTGGGACATATCAGGAGAGATGTTAGAAAACAAAGTAACAGGGAAAGCTTATAATCTAAGCTACAGTAGGATAATATATGTAAATGCAATCAAGTACTTGAAACTTTTAACCAACAAAGATTACTCAGCATTGTTTGGTCTATTCTACACACAGTACGTTTGGCCTATTTTTCATGTTTCTGTTGTCTGGTTTTTCATTCCATTGAACACCATCTTAATCCTAAAAGACCAGTATATTATGAAAGATGTCATTCATTTACCAAAGGTGAAATTCACAGTGTACCTCTTTCAAATGCTGCCTTTCCAAGAAGAGATAAGATTTCCATCTAAGCAAACTGTAGAGGAGCGTTGCCACTGTTTTGTTGTCAGTGTTACTATGTTGACTTCATGATGAAAAGTAAGTGTCTGTCCACGCATTATAGACTTGGGTGGGAACTTTCTCTGCAGTGGACTGTGAGTGTGTATGTTTCTCTAACGTGGCAATTAATGACAATGTGAGTTGTTAAGAACAAGACCTGGTATGGTCTGATTCAGAAAGGGTCAAATGAAACTTTATGCATATTCCTTATTTGGATTCAATGTCTAGGTTAGATTTGGGGACTTTGATGGATGTGACTCTGCAAAGGCAGATTTGGTCTGCAAATGATAAGGCTGAACAGTATGTATGAAAGCTTCACTATATAAAGACTATGATTATCAATAACTGAAATGGAAAGATTTTAGTTGGATGCAAAAAACCTCTTGGGTCTGCTTGAATTATTTTATGAGTACAATTTAGTTTTCCAAGTTGATATGGCCTTTTTGTGAAGATTTGTGCAAATCAAATCTTAAGACCAAGTTAAACTTGTCAGAAATTTTAGACATTGTTTTCATTAAAATCCACTTTTTCCCCTCTCACCTGCTCTTGCAATGTGAGGATGATGTGGATCATACAGGAATTTTTGTATATTAAAGAATTGGCTCATTTTTTTTCTGACCTGATCTGTAGGATGATTCAGAATAATGTAAATAGAAACAGGAAATAATTTTGTCATTGCAATGAAATCAACTCTTCTGTGAGGTTGGGCTTCTATAAATCCAGAAATTAAATATACCATCACTAGATAATGGTCATATCAATTTCCTTGGAATATTAAATTAAACCTATTTATAAATTTACAAAAGGTTTCATCTACTTGGGCTTGTTGTAACTCATCTTACTGGTTTTTTTTCCTATATCATGAGCTTAACAGATCATGCTTATGAAATGATAGTATTTAGCAATTGTCATGAAATTGGGGGAAAATTAGTATTTCTTACACCATTTATTATTTTCCTTGCCTATCTGAGACATACAGTGAATGAACAAGATGCAGAAAAATAATCTGAGGAGAAATCAGGCTGTCATTTGGGTTTGCTGCAGATTGTCAACATTTAAAAAAAACACTTTGGTGGACTCGAGGGTAGACCTTTAGAAGAAACTCCCTGAGAAGCACTAAGACTATTAAGAGAAATATTACATTTTCCTCTGTCAGGAAACTGAGGAATCAGAAAACTGCTCATTTAACTTCTGACTGCAGTCATTTAACTTCTGACTAAATTATACAGTCTCAGTCAAAATCTGATCAATAGTTTGTTGTTGAATGACAAGAAAACTCTCAAATTTATTTTGGAATGCAGAAAACCAAGAGTATATGAAACTATTAAAAAAACCCAAGTTTGGGTATTTTCCTCTACCTTATTTTAGATTTATTATAAAATTACACTGATTAAGATAGTATTGACATGAAAACTATCAAACATCATTGAAAATGAAATGGAGTCTGAAATTTATGCCAAAATGTGTGGAAAAGAACAGTTTGTTTATTTTTTAAAAATTTTTAATTGCTTTGTATTTATTTTCTAGAGGGAGACAGAGTGTAAGCATGGGAGGAGCAGAGAGAAAGGGAGACACAGAATCTGAAGCAGGCTCCAGTCTCTGAGCTGTCAGCATAGAGACCCATATGGGGCTTGAACCCAAGATCTGTGAGATCATGACCTGAGCCAAAGTCGGACTCTCAACCGACTGAGCCACCCAGGCACCCCAAGAACGGTTTATTTAACAAATAATGAGGGAACAACTAGATATCCAAATGGAAAAATATAAACCACAATCTCAATCTCATATAAGGATTAATGTGATATGAATCATACACCTAAACACGAAGTGCAAAACTATACAACTTATAAAATGAAACATAGGAGAATATTTTAAGCTTTAGAAATTTTCTGAACAGGACTCAGAAAGCACTAGTCTTTAAAAGTGATAAATTGGACTTTGTAAATATTTAAAAAGTTTGCATTATCAAGAAAATGAACATGAAAGCCAAAAATTAGGAGAAAGTATCCACAGTACATAAATATGGCCAGGAACATATATCATAAATATATAAAAATTTCCTACAATGCAATAATAAAAAGTTAACAACATAATTAAAAATGAGTGAAAGACTTGAGCAGACATTTCACAAAGGATGCTGTAAAAATGATAATGTGTCCATTAAAAAAAAATTCAACATTATTGATCATCAGGGAAATTAACATTAAAGTTACAAAGAGACATCAATATAAACAGCCATTGGAATGACAAACAGCAACAAAACAACAGTACCAAGTATTGGTGAATACATGGAGCAACTGGAACTCTTAAACATTGCACGTAGAGAATTAAAAACGGGTATTTTTAGAAATTAGTTTGGCAACATCTTATAAACAAATTCATTGTATAAATTAGCAATCAGCTTTTAAGTATTTATGCAAAAGAAATAAAAGCACATGCCTACAAACGAACTTGTCCAAATATGTGTCTAGTATACAAATTATAAAAGAAGTAAAATTATCTCTTTGCAAATAACATGATAGTATATAAGAACACACTAACAACTTCACCAAAAACTATTAGAACTAATCAATGACTGCACCAACTTTGCAAGACACACATTCAATATACATGAATCAGTTCTATTTTTATAGCCTAGCAATGAAAAATCTGAAAATGAGATAAAAAGAACAATTCCATTAATAATGGTATCAAAAATAGTAAAATGCTTAGAAATAAATTTAACAAAAGAAGTGCAAGATTTATACTTTAATAAATTCCTAAACATTCCTGAAAGAAATTAAAGAAGACTTAAAGAAGATAGCATGATCAGAGACTGGAAGACTTAATGTTGATAAGATGCCAATTTTTCCCTTCAGATACAATGGCATACCTATCAAAAAAAAAAAGGCATACCGTTTTTGCCTTGGGCAGAGGAGGGGGAACATATAAATTGACAAGCTAATCCTAAAATTCATATGGAAATTCAGAGGCCCAGATTAGTCAAAACATTCTTGAAAAAGAAGGACAAAGTGGGCATACTCACATTTTCTGATTTCAAAACTTATTATAAAGCTACAGTAATTAAGGCAGTATGGTACTATCAATATGGTACTATCATGACAATATGGTACTAGGATCTAAGGTAAATAGACATGTAGATCAATGGAACAGAATTGAGAGTCTAGAGAGAAATCCTTACATTTAGGATCAATTAATTTCAACAAAGATACCAAGAACATTCAATGAGGAAAGAATAATCTTTACAACAAATGATGCTGGAATAAGTGGAAATCCACATGCAAGAGAATATAGTTGGCCTCTTCATCCTAGACACAAAAAATTAACTCAAAATGGAGCATGAGCCTAAATATTAGAGTTTAAACTATACAACTTTTAGAAGAAGGGCTAATGTAAGTATTTACAACCTTCAGTTAGGAAATGATATTTTAGATAAGACATCAAAACACAAGCAACAAAAGATAAATGGATAAATTGGACTTTATTAAAATGAAAAACTTTGCTCAAATGCTACCATGAAAGTAAATATGCAGTTCAGATAATATGAGAAGATGATTTCAAATTATATATCTGATAAGGCGCTTCTATACAGAATATAGAAAAAACGGTTTTACTTTTTCTTACCAGTTTTGATATCTTTTATATCTTTTTTTCCCTTAATTGCTGCAGCTAGAACTACCAGTACTATGTTGAATAAAAGTGGTGAGAATGGACATCCTTGTCTTGCTCCTGATCTTAGAGGATCTTAGAGGAAAACCTCTTTTTTTAATTTTTTATTTATTTTTTTTTTACTATTCAGGATGAGGTTAGCTGTGGGATTTTCATATATGGTCTTTATTATTTGAGGTGTGTTTCCTCTAAACTCATCTTGTTGAGAGTTTTTTTGTCATGAATAGATGTTATACTTTGTAAATGGTTCTTCTGTATCTATTGAGATGTTCACTCAGTTTTTATGCTTTATTTTGTTAATGTGATGTATCACATTGATTGATTTATGAACTTTGAACTATGCTTGCATCCCTGGAGTAAATCTCACATGATTGTGGTGAATTATTTTTTTTAATGTATTGTTGAATTTGGTTTGCTAATATTTCGTTGAGGATTTTTACATATGTGTTCATCAAGCTTGTGACTTATAGTTGTCTTTTTTTTGGTAGGGTTTTTATATGGTTTTGGGATCAGGGTAATGCTGGCCTTATAGAACAAATTTGGAAATTTCCCTCCTTCTTCTATTTGTTTGGAATAGTTTGGGAAGAAAAGTATGAACTCTTTTTGAAAGGTTTTGTGGAATTCACATGTAAAGCCATCTGGTCCTCAACTTCTCTGTTGGGAGTTTGTTGATTACTTATTCAATTTTGTTACTAGTAAATGGTATGTTGAAATTTTATGTTTCTTCCTGATTCAGTAATGGAAGTTATATGTTTCTAGAAATTTTATTCATTTCTAGGTTGTCTAATTTGTTGCCCTATAATTCTTCACAGTATTGTTATAATTCTTCATATTTCTGTGGTGTCAGTTGTTACTTCTTCATTTTTGGTTTTATTTACTTGAGTTTTCTCTTTCTTCATGAGTGTGGCTAAAGGTTTATCAATTTTGATGATCTTTTCAAAGAACTAGCTGTTAATTTCATTGATTTATTTTTATGTTTCTTTTTTGTTTTTGTTTTCTGGTTTTTTTTGGCTTTGTTTTTACTTCTTTTTCTAGTTCCTTTAGGTGTAAGTTGAGATTGTTTATTTGAGGCTTTTCTTGTTTCTTTAAAAAAATTTTTTTTAACATTTGTTTATTTTTGAGAGAGAGTGTGAGCTGAGAAGGGGCAGAGAGAGAGGGAGACACAGAATCTGAAGCAGGCTCCAGGCTGTCAGCACAGAGCCTGATGTGGGGCTCAAACCCACAAGCTGTGAGGATCATGACCTGAGCCGAAGTCTGGCACTTAACTGACTGAGCCACTCAGGCGCCCCAGCTTTTCTTATTTCTTGAGATAGGCCTGTATCACTATAAATTTCCCTCTAGGATTGCTTTTGCTGCATCCCAAAGATTTTGGACTATTGTGTTTTCATTTTCATTTCTCTCCATGTACTTTAAAAAAAATTTCCTCTTTGATTTCTTGGTTGACCCATCTGTTGTTTAGCCTCCATATGTTGTGTTTTTTCCTGGAACTTTTCTTGTAATCGATTTCTAGTTTCATACCATTGTGGTTGGAAAAAATGCTTGATATGGTTTCAATCTTACTAAATTTATTGAGACTTGTTCTTTGACCTAACATGTTAACTACTGTGGAGAATGTTCCATGTGCACTTGAAAAGAATGTGTATCTGCTATTTTTTGATGAACTGTTCTTGTATATATGTGTTAAGCCCATCAGGTCTAATGTGGCTGTATTTCATTGTTTTTCATTGTATTTCATTGTATTTCATTGTGTTCATTGTTTCAAGGGAACAAGCAATTATTTCCTTATGATTTTCTGTTGGGATGATCTATTCATTGATGCAAGTAGGGTGTTAAAGTCTGCTACTATTACAAAGTACTGTCATTTTTTCCCCCTATATGTCAATATTTGCTTTATGTATTTAGGTGTTCCTATGTTGGATGCCTAGATATTTACAACTCTTACATTCTTTTGTTGGACTGATCCATTTATCATTATGTAATGCCCTTCTTTGTCTCTCATTACAGTCTTTGTTTTAAAGACTATTTTGCCTGATTTTTTTTGTTTGCTTTAATTTGCATGGAATATCCCTTTCCATCCCTTCATTTTCAGTCTCTATATGTATTTAGGTCTGAAGTGCATCTCTTACAGGCAGCACAATGTCACATAGATGGGTCTTGTTTTTTGGTTTTTGTTTTTGACCCATTCAGACACTGCATGCCTTGTGTTTGAGATACTTTGTCCATTTGCGTTTATAGTAATTATTATTATTATTTTTAAATTTTTTAATGTTTATTCTTGAGAGAGAGAGAGAGAGAGAGAGAGAGCGCATGAGTGGGGTGGAGGGGGGGGGGAGGCAGAGAAGAAGGGAGACACAGAATCTGAAGCAGGGTCCAGGGTCTGAGCTGTCAGCACAGAGCCTGATGCGGGGCTTGAACTCACTAACTGCAAGATCATGACCTGAGCCGAAGCTGGATGCTTAACCAACTAAGCTACCCAGGCACCACTGCATTTATAGTAATTATTAATAGATATGTACTTACTGGAATTTTGTGTATTGTTTTTTTTTTATTACATTTGTAGTTCTCTGATTCTTTACTCTGTTGCTTTCTTCCCATATGGTTTGACAGTTTTCTTTAGTTTTATAGTTGATTCCTTTCTCATTATTATTTTTTTTTTTTGTGCATCTATTACAGGCTTTTGATTTGTGGTTACCACTTGGTTCACAAAAAAGATCCTATGTAATAGTAGTATATAAAAGTTGATGATCAGGGTGCTTGGCTGGCTCAGTTGGTTGAATGTCCTACTCTTGATTTCGGCTCAGATCATGATCTCACAGTCATGAGATGGAACCCTGCATCGGGCTCTGCACTTAAAGCACAGAGCCTGCTTCGGTTTCTCTCTCTCTCCCTCTCTCTGCCCTTCCCCACCCTCTCACTCTTTCTGAATAAATACACATTTTTTAAAAAAAAGTTGATGATCACATAAGTTCAAACTTATCATAAAATTATTAAATTACTCCTCCACTGTCAATGTTTTGTGTATATGATGTCATATGTTTTGTCTTTTTATTCTGTGTATCTAGTTTTCATATAAAATGGATTTTTCTAATTATGTGCTTTAATCTCTAAACTGGCTTGATAAGTAATTGATCTAATGCCTTTATTATATTTTAGCTTCTATCTGTGATATTTTTTCTTTTCATAATCTTCTTACTTCTAGTTATAGTCTTTTCTTTGTGGTTAAAAATTTCCTTTTAACTTTTTTTTTTTTTTTTTGGTAAGGCTGATTTAGTAGTGATTACCTTTAACTTATGTTTGTATGGGAAACTGTTCATCTCTCCTTCAATTCTAAATGATAACCTTGCTAGTACAGAATTCTTGGTTATGGGTTTTTTTCTTTTCAGCATTTTGAGTATATCATGCTACTGCCTTCTGGTCTGTAAAATTTTTGCTGAAAAATTAACTGCTAGCCTTATGGGGGTTTTCCTTGAATGTATGTCTTTTCTTTTCTCTTGTGCTGTTAAGATTCTCTCTTTATTGTTACATTTTATCATTTTAATTATTAGGTGTCTTGGTGTGGACCTCCTTGAGTTCATCTTTTTCTGGACCTGGATGTATGTTTACTTCCTTAGATTAGGGAAGTTTTCAGCTTTTATTCCTTCAAATAAATTTTCTGCCCCCCTTTTTCTCTCTTCTCTTTCTGGGATTTCTATAAAATGAATATTATTATACTTGATGATGTCACAGAGTTCCATAATCCATTCTCACATTTTACTATTCTTGTTTTGCTTTGTTGGTCATCTTGGTTGCCTTCCATTGCCTTGTCTCCCAGATTACTGATTTGTTTTCCCACGTCCTCTAATCTTCCGTTGATTCTCTCTAGTGTATTTTTCATTTCAATTATTGCATTTTCCTGCTCTGACTGGTTCTTTTTAATATTTTCTTTCCTTTGTTTTTAAGTTCTCAGTGAATTCTTTCAGTTTCCTCAAGTGACATCACTGTCATTATGGACATTATTTTGAGGTCTTTATAAGGTATATTGCTTATTTCTGTTTTACTTAGTGTGTGTGTGTGTGTGTGTGTGTGTGTGTGTGAGTGATTTTGTATTGTTCCTTCATTTGGGACACATTCCTATGTCTTTTCATTTTGTCTAATCTGAGGTTTTTTTAAAAAATTATATCTTTATTTATTTTTGAGAGAGAGAGAGACAGAGTACAAGTAGGGGAGGAACGGAGAGAGAGGGAGACACAGAATCCGAAGCAGTCTCCAGGCTCTGAGCTGACAGCACAGAGCTCTATGCGGGGCTCAAACTCAGGAACCACGAGTTCATGACCTGAGCCAAAGTCAGACGCTTAACTGACTGAGCCACACAGATGCCCCTAATCTGAGTTTTTAAATTTGTGATTTGTGGTGTTCATATATACAGTAGTTGGTATTGACATTTTTTTTCATATTGGAGAAAATTTTCCTGTGTGTGTGTGTACATATGAGTGTGAATGGGTTAACAATAGTCTTGATCATTTTCCTCCCCAGATCCAGGAATGCCTTAGAAGATGAACTTAACTTATTGTGATACTGTTCCAGGAGTTAAAAGTTAATATAAATATAAAATGTTAACAATATCAGCATCTGGTTGTTGCCTTTACTAAATTTACAATACCTGATTTATGAACTGCAACTGTGTGAATTGACACACAGACCTGGCTAGGCTGCATGACTAGTGTTGTGTAAAAACAGTTGGGAAAAATGTTGGCAGATTTTCTTTGTGGAACTTGTCTATCCATGTCAGCCTTATTTATCTCTTGCAACCAACTGTGCCCATCAAGGAATGGAGTCAAAGATTTCTTGATGAAAATGCCATTGATTTACATGATACTCAGTACTTGACTAAACCAATTTTACTGTGTGAATTTTCTTTTTATGTCAAGTATAAGGTAAGTGTTGATTGTCCTGCGTGGAGTATTTTAATTACATCATTATGTCTTTTTCTGGTTATTATGCAGGGTGTTGTCTTTCCAGTACCAGCAGTAATAGTTAATTCTATTGTAGGTTGGTAAGGGCTTGGGTTTATTAAATTTCTTAGTTCAAGCTACCTCTTGGTTGTGCTCCAGATATGGCTGCATAACCAACCCCCCAAATTCAGTGACTTCAAACAATGACAACATTTCTTTTGCTCATGAGACTGCAGTTTACATAAGACTTCATGGGATAGTTCATTCCTATTTTACTTTATGTTAGTTGGGACAGCTCAAAAGTTAAGGCCGAGAATCAACTAACAAATTTCTCAATCACAAGTTTAGTGTTGGATGGTAACTATTGCCTGGGGTCTCAATCTTTGCCAGGTGGGTTTTGTGTGTGTGTGTGTGTGTGTGTGTGTGTGTGTGTGGTCTTTCAGTATGAGCTAGTTTGGACTTTTTCAGACATTGGTGAATGAGCTCTAAGAGCAAGCATCCAAAAACAAGAGCGGGTCAAAACCAAATAATCTTTTATGACTTAGCTTTGGAAGTCATTCAGCATTATTTATGGCACATGTTATTCATTGAGGCAGTAATAAAATTCTAACCACGTTTAAGGACCGAAAAAAATAAACTATAACTCTTGGTGGGGAGTGACAAGGTTCTAGAAAGCATGTGGGACTGGAAATACTGCTATAGCCATTTTGGGAAAATACATGAGAGGAAGACCATCTGGAATTCAGAGAATACAAACAAAGGTAGGAAGTTGGGCAGGTAAGCAACTGTGCTTCAAATAGATGAGAAGTTACTGAACTAATATCTCAATGAGAATGTATGGCAGGAAGCCATGAAAAACAGTAAGGAAAAAGTGAAGGAAGTGGGAGATTTTAGAATAAAAATTTAAAACATTCAGTGTTTTCCAGGCACTCTTTTTTTTGAGCAATTAGTTTACTGTGATGAAAATTATTGTGCTAGTAAGTTCTTCTAAAAGGAATTAAGAAATTTGGATGAAATCACAAAATTGGCTTAGAATCTAGAAAAATAGTTCTTAAACTTCTATCTATAGACTAAATAATGGTCATAGTGTATGTTTTAATATACAACCAAATCACCAATTTTGGATAAATTAAAAAAAAACAAGTTTAGAGCAATAAAAATACATGCATAATATTTATAAAATAAAAATAATTTTTATTTAGTTACTGGGATGATATTTGAGTCATTGAATAATGTATATATTATTAAATTATAGCTACCTGAAGCCATAGATCACATTTCACATCCAGATGTTTTTTTTCCTCTTACTCCTTTTATTCTTCTACATTAGAAAACACTAAGTATTAGAGATCATCGAAAAAGGCCACTGTCATAAGGTGGCACTGTCAGATAGTTAAACTTTTAGGATAGAATATAAATCTAAAAATTATGGGGAGATGTGTAAGCAAAGACTTCAGCTTTGGGTTAAATGCTCAAAATGAACATATCACCTTTGAAAGCAGAAAGATTGAATGTTTCTTAGAATAGACGGTGAATGATAGTCAGCATTGGTTTCATTCAGCTTTGGAAAATTTCACACTCTTTTGAAATGTTTGGTTTTGCCTAAAAAATATGCCCAAGAATGCACTATCATCTTCTTTTCCCAATGGGTGAAACAAAGCAAGTGTTAGGAAGGAATGAAATTATCTTAGATTGAGCCATTCATATCACAGATTTGTCTTTTTAAGAAAGTATCTTATTTTCAACATATTACAAAATCATAATATTTTAGAAACCTTAGGTTCAACCTACTAAATATTCTGAATATATTACTGAAGTATGCTACCTAATCAAGTCATATAAAGTAATAGAATTTTTTAAATTATTGCTGTAATGAAGGAATACTATTTTTTCTCTATTTTTTAAAAAGTTCATGTAACTACATTTCCACTCAACAGCCACTATAATCCAGTGTTGACCAGCAGAGTTGTGCATTGATGTTTATTTTTTCCAAAGCCACTGAAATGTCATAGACTCAGTGGCTTCAATTTAATTCTATTTGTGTCTATGCTATTTCCTTTAATACTGAACTAAGAACAATGGACCAAAACCTGTTCTTTGAAAAGGCTGTGTGCGGAATGACATTCAGGAAAAACTATTTATTCCCTTAGTAATATTTTTCTATGCTGTATACATAGTAGATGCTGATCAGAACTATTTCTGATGTATCTTTCCTCAGTCAACAAAAAGTTACCTGGCACATTTCCCTTGTACATGAATTATATCTATGTCAACAGCAGATTCGTACTCTGAACGTAAGTGATTTTGTATAACTCTAAGTTTAAATGTCTAATGGCATACATACCATATGGGGTCAGGGTAGATTGAGGGGAAGGGTAGTAGATCAGGTCAGAGCAATAATAGGGGGCAGATTATATACAGTTTTGTGGAGCATGATAAGGAGTTTTGGAGTTTCTATTTTATTCTAAGTATCAAGGGAAACAGTGGGGGAGGGGCTCGAAGAGGAGTCACATAAACTGTGTTACATTTTCAAAAAATGACTTGAGCTGTTATATGAATAATAGTCTGCAGGAGGCATGGGTAGGAGCTATGTGGTGTCTGATAGGTCTGTTAAGCATAGTCTAGATTAAAGTTGATGATGGTTTGGTCTAAGGCAGTGTTTCTCAAACTTGAGCTTCAGAATCACATGGGTCCTCATTAACACAGATTACGGGGCTCCATCCTCACAGTTTGGATTTGATGAGTCAAAGATAGTAGGATCAATGCATTGTTATTCTCAGTGTGGATAATTTTGGTCCTTGAGGGGGTGAGGTGGATTGATAGGAGAAGTTATGTGGGATTTTGAAATTGATGTTGTAGAAAGTGTTTGGTTATGAGTACAACAAGCTTCAAGATACAGTAACAGAATAGGTGACTAAGGTGTGATGGAGGGTAAGATTACTAAAATAATGTCAGTGAATTTACAGGGCAGGTTATTGTTAGGACAACTTATGTGGATGCAGAAATAATAAACAATTAGGACAGGAGTAGTGGTAGAGAGACAGTGGGAGCCAAGAGCTGGAGTCTTTAGGGAAGGAGAGAGAATTACTCTGATGTCTGTAGTTAACAGCAGTAATGAAGGATCGGTAGTGCTATGATCTGATGGCATGAACCTTTAGGAGGATTTATGAAGATTTTAGGAAACTATAAGGCCTCATGTCATTGAATATGGAAAAATAGTAATTACTAAAGAAGGTTGTTGGGAGACAGAAAGATTTTGTTTGGAGCAAGAAGGTGAAACATGTATTTGGGGTGAAGTGGTATGATAGACGACATTTTGCTGATGACAGGTGATTACTCAGATGATCAAAGGTTTTTAGAATGTGTGGGGTAGGTGGCTGGTCTATGGTAGGCAGGGTATAAAACTGTAACCAGGTGAGAGTTCAGGTGGAAAGGGATAGCCTAGAGTCTAGGGCTTCTTGTGATAAGAAGTAAATAGGGACATAAGGTATGATTTAGGTGGGATGGTAAGATTCATGGCTATGGCTTTGACAGCATCAGCAAGAGCTCAGAGTCTTCTGTAGAGTGACTCTTGTAACAGGGAATAATACTCAGCTCCACATTTCATGGCTCTATGTGGTAAAATCTTCCTGGCCTTTCTCATTACACTGTACTGACTCTCATTCCTGTTAGGAAGGAGAGGACTGTGTGATTTGGGAGTTTGAAGGATATGGGTATGCTCACATCAGCCCTGTTTTTTGTTCTTAGGAGAGCTGCCCTCAGCTCTGCTCCTGCCTTATAAGAATGGCCTTGCCTCTTCCAGGGAGACCTGTGGCTGTACAGCTTTGGAATAAGAGAGGTAATAGGTCTAATTTGAGAAGATTGTTGTCTAAAGTCATCATCTCCAACACAGCTTTTTCAGTAATAACTTTGATAATTTTCTACCTAGATCTCTTGACTCAGAGAAGGAGAGTGTTTTTTTTCGCATTAGCATCTAATGCAGAACCCCCAGGAATGCTTTTGTATCAACCCATTTTCAAGTCTGTTTCCTCAGGCTGTACTGATTCTTTACTAAGCTCTTAATTGTCCTTCAAAAAATCCCCATATACTTATTATAGACAGAGTCAGTTTCTGTTGCTTTAAACCAAGCACCATAACCAGTACAATCATTTAGTCCTTGTTCTGGACATACTTAATTGGTTTGCCGGAAAGGTTGTCGTGCTTTGCTTGAAAATGGCTAAAATGGCTACATGTTACTCTTTGACATTTCAGTACAGACAATGCACAGTGGAATGGATCATCAGTCCAGGAAAATCCAATTTTCAGATAATTATCATTGTACTTTGTATTCCTACTCTGCTGTTTTGACTGTTTATGCTAAATCCTCATACTTACAGATAGATTCACTTGACTGAGCATGTACAGATTCACTTTCTATGGTCTTTCTGAAGTCAAGTTCAACTATGTTCATGATATTCTTATGTGTTACACTTTTTACATTATAGCTTTCAAACTTAAGTTTATTCATCCACGTACAACATTAGAGCCATTGTTCTTTTTGGGGAAATTGGTGGCATAATGATGTACTATAGTACCAATGAAAGTATAAATTTAACAACTGGAAACAATTACAGACAAATGTGAATACTTTAGCACAGACTGACTGTATACTGTCAACAAATATCAGCCAAAATAAACTAACTAGTGTCCTCTTTGAAGCCCTTCTGTGACTTTTTAAAATTTTTTTTTTTTTTAACGTTTATTTATTTTTGAGACAGAGAGAGACAGAGCATGAACGGGGGGGGGGGGGGCAGAGAGAGAGGGAGACACAGAATCCGAAGCAGGCTCCAGGCTCCGAGCCATCAGCCCAGAGCCCGACGCGGGGCTCAAACTCACGGACTGTGAGATCGTGACCTGAGCCGAAGTCGGACTCTTAACCGACTGAGCCACCCAGGCGCCCCTGAAGCCCTTCTGTGACTTTTACAGACTTAATGATTGGTAAGAATCTCACAGGAAGTCTGTGAAAATCATTACTAATTTTATTGTTCTGGATATCTAGTGCTGTATAAAAAACTATCTCCAAGCTCAGTGCCTTTAAACAACCTCAAACTACATCTTACAGTTCTGTGACTTTGAATTTGAGCATCTTGGCTGGTTGACTTTCCTGCTCCACATGGCACTAACTGGGTGTACTCCTTGGCATTCAGTGATGATGGCTGGGCTGGGGGTTCCAAAATGCTTCACTGATATGCCTGGTACTTTAGTGGGAGTGACTAGAAAACTGGGATTAGATGGGACCTCCTCTTTTTCCAAGTGGTCATAAAATCTTTGCTTGTGGGGTGTAAAACAGAGTAGGTAGGTGGGTTTCTAATAAAGTGGTTTAGGGACCCAAGAGTGACTGTTTCAAGAGATGCAGGTGAAACATTTAAGATTTGTAGTAGTAACACAGACTTAAAGGTCCCCGATAGTCAATTTTATATTCTATTAATGAAATAAGTCACTAAGACCTGGCTGGCTTCAAGGGCAGTAGAATTATACTACCTCTTAGTGGCAGAAATGTCAAACATGTTATGGCCATCTTTTATGCACACTGTGAAAGTAATTAAATGAATGTGAACAGCATTGTTCCATTGCTTTTGTCTATGAAATAAAATTGCCTGAGGACTGCTTGACCCTTGGAACTACTACTACTCTGTGGAACACATTTTGAGAAAAAAATTGTCTAGAAAATGAAGGTGGCCTAAAAAAACCATAAAGCTCCTGAGTACAAGTGCTAATTAGGACCATGTGATATGATCTTCAGCTCTCTTAGGGAGGCAGTGGAGTGTAGTGGCTAGTGTGGTCTTTTGGCAGATTGTGTGGAGCCAGGTACTAAGAATTGTTAGCTGTGTCATGTGGGCAAAGATCTTGATTTGCCTTTTTTGTATCTCTCATTTTCTTCCTCTCTGTCCGGAAATAATAATATCTCTCTCTTCAACAGGTTGTTTTGTGAATTAAATGAGAAAAGAAAAGTAAAGAATTAAGTACAGTGCATGGCACATGGCATTACTCAATATGTGTTAATTATAATTATTAATATTGATACATTTATTTAGGCTCCTGAGTCTCGCTGAGTATTTCCTTAAGAACAACAGATACTTAGGGTATGAGCTATTGAAAATGCTGGGCTCTTCACTGATTGTTTTGTGTTGCCAGTTAGATTTTGTTCTCTTGACCTCTGTAGCAGGGGACCAAGATAGAGTTAGGCTATTGGACTCCTGGGCTGATAGAATACAATGGAGAGATAGATATAATGGGTGAGAGATAGATATAATTAAGAAACAAAAACCCTTGATTTCTTAATTTTTAATTTGTTGTTTTGTTTTGTTTTAAGTAAGTTCTATACCCAGCTTGGGGCTTGAAATCAGGACCCTGAGGTCAAAACTCACATGCTCTGTGCACTGAGACAGCCAGGTACCCCAAGAAACAAAAAACAACTGAAACCAAATAAAAGCAAAGCATACTCTAGTGTTTTAGGAAGATTCTGTGTATGCTCTTCCTTTCTTCTAACTTGAATTTGTTCATGGACCTTTATCTGTGCTGAATACTTTGAGCATTGCATGGGTAGTAAAAAAATCCCGTATTAAGGTCTCAAAGCTTTTGTTCTAGGGTTTGCTTTATCACTTGGTTTTGATTTGGCTCTGTATCTGACACAAATCAACACAAATACTGGCTTAAGCAAGATAAAATTTCTTTCCATATCATATAGGAATAGGCACTTGAGAGCTAGTATGGCAGCTTGTAGTTTATAAACCAGGTTCCTTTCATCCTATGAGTCTGCCACATATAAGTTCTATTCCTAAGGACAGGCTACAGAATGACTTCTCGAGCTCCAAACATTATGTTTGTTTTCCTGGCATCAGAAAAGAGGAGGTTTTTTCTCCTGGGCCCTCTGAGGTTCTTTCTGACACCAAATATGTGGTGTCTTATTACATTAATTCTCAAATTCTTGGACGCCAAGGGTCTTAAAATTTAATTCACTTTAGACAGTATCTACCTGGAATTAGCATCAAACCTCACAAGACTGCCTTTAACTTCAGAAGCCAGCTGCAAAGGGTGTGCTAGGCTACCCACATGGAAGCGTGTGAAACAGGTTTCATTGACTACAGATTTGGAGTTTCCCATAATTCCCCCCAAGATATACTAATTAGCTAGAATACTCACAGAACCCAGGAAAATATTTTACTTAACGTTTACTTGCTTATTATACAGGATGCAAATGAACAATTAGGTGAAGACGTACTTCTTAGAGTTGGCTCTGGAAGGGTCTTGAATGCAGGAGACTTTGTCTCCGTGGATATGGGATATATCATCTTCCCAGAATGTATATATGTTCACTAATCCAGAATATCCCCAGTCTCATTGCTCGAGAGTATTTGTAGAGTTCAGTCTTCACCCCTCACCCTGGGTGTCTCAGTGGTGCTGGAAGTTGCAATAATCCTATTGGATGTTTGGTTTTTCTTGGGGTATTGAAGCTCAAATGGAGTATTAATAAACAATACTCAAAAAAAGGTACAACATGCCTTTTAGGTCCTGGTTTTGGTAATATGTAAGAAATGAATTTTTGATGTATTACCATAAAATTTTATTAATAAATACCTCTAAAATGTATATACACTTGTTCACTGCTCTAAGACATATCTCCCCCTTTCACCAATTTTGACATTACTAAAAATGGCTTCATGTCATGTTGTAGCTTAATTGGAAACATGTTTTATTTCTCAGTACATAGAATAATGGTGCCCCTTACATTTGATGGATTTGATAAGATAATATATATGTATATACAGATTTAAATGTAGTAGTAGGGTAGCCGAAGACAATGCTAGCTGCCTAGTTCCCTATAATACAAATTTCATCCCCAAATAACACAGAATGGTAAAAAAATAAAACTGTACAAAAATCACTTAAAATAACTTGAAGTCAGAGAATGCCCAAATTTCAAAATAACTAAAAGTAAAAAGAAAAAAGGAAAAAAAAGAGAAAGATCAAATCCCAGTGAGTGATCTCTTATCTTCCTGTCCTCCTGCAAGGCTTTGTGGCATTAAGAGACAGGCTTTAAAAAACTGCAGGAAAGAGGAGAGAGGAGCTAGCAATTGGCCTAAGGTTGGTTTAAAATCACCTGCAGAAAGAGCAAGTCCATGCTAAATCTGAAAATGAGAAAAGAATTTGGGGCATATTAGGGCATGGTCTGCAGGGAAATGACTAAAACATATATATGATTTGTTTCCCTATTTCCTTCCCTCCCTCCCCACCCCCCACCCCCGCTTTTTTTTTCTGGGTCATTGCAAAATACACCTATTTCTTATATCCAAAATTAAGAAATGCTTTGAGAGACAGGAATCTTGCCTTTTATTAAAACCCCTTAATTGATAAAGACAACTTTAAGTATAAATGCTTTCATGTGTAGTAAATGGATCAGGAAAACAGACTAAGGGCATACTTCACAGATGGTTGATGAGCTCAAAGTATTTAAAATTAAGTCTGGTGAAAAAGCAACAACTTTCACAAAGAGATGTGGTTGCATCTTTGGGCAAACTGAGGTACGTGGAATCAAATAGTTTAAAAAACTAAGTTTTGGGGCACTTGGGTGGCTCAGTCAGCTAAGGATCTGACTTTGGCTCAAGTCATGATCTCATGGTTTGTGAGTACTAGCCCCGGGTGCGGGCTCTGTGCTGACAGCTCAGAGCCTGGAGCCTGCTTAGGATTCTGTGTCCCCCCTCTCTGCCCCCATCCCCACTCACCCTCTGTCTCTCTAAAAAATAAACAAATATAAAAAAATTAAAAAAGAAAGCAAGCTTTTGACACAATGTATATAGCAAAAAAAGAAAAAAAAAAAGAATCCTCTATCTTGTATTAAAGGGACTGTGACTATTCTAGGTTTAAAATAACCTTTGAGCCTCCAACATTATACAGGCAAGAAGCCTTGTAATGCTCCTCATAGATGTGATCAAGAAAAAAAAGGAAGTGGAAGGATGTGCCAAAGTGTAAAGCTAAGAATATAGACCACAACAGATTATGGTGATAAGACCAGGGTCTAAAAGGGAACATTTCTTATTTTTTACCCCTATAGAAGGACCCTGAGGACAAAATTACCCTATTTTGATTTCAAAACTGCTGTGGGTCAGGAATAGCTATGTGCCTTGCATTCTCTTTTCTTTTTAGAAAACCTTATTTTACTTAATTATTTTCCTGGCTTTGTTGAGATATAATTGACATATAACATTGTGTAAATTTATGCTGCTCAACATGATTTAATATATGTATATATTTAAAAATTATTACCACAATAAGGTTAACTAACACATTCATTACATCACATAGTTACTTTTGTGTGTGTGTGTGTGTGTGTGTGTGTGTGTGTGTGTGTATGGTGAGAACCTTAAAGATTTACTCTCTTAGCAACTTTTAAACTTTGTGGATGCCAAAGGGAAGTCTTCAAACATTGGTGTGTAAGATGATGGATTGTAGTGAATTGTATTATTGATTCCAGTCATTTGCTGACTTTCTTGAGAAAGAATTGTGCATATTCACTGTTTGTAACATAATTTGCATTGCCTCAAATTTGTAGTGCCTTCTGTGGGAGGTGTACACTGTTCTATCCCACTGATGAGGAGTTTTTTTAATGAGGCTTTCTTTAGGTGTGGATTATAAGTACAGGAGAGTTGAGGATAAAAAAAGACACGTAGAGCAGAGAAATGCTGACTTGCAGCTGACATATAATTGAGAAACAAATCTTTTTTGCCATTTTCAAGCCATTGAAATTTTGGGTTGTTACTGCAGCAAAACATAGCAAAAGCTGACTTATCATGTATGATAAGATTTAGGTTTTTGAAAGAATACTCTGGTTGACATGTGGGAAATAAAGGATAAAACTGTGACATTGGAAACAAGTTAGAAAAACATTTTAATATTCTCAGAGAGATGATTGTACTTTGAATTTGGGTAGCTGTAATGGAATCAGAGAATGGGAATAAACAGGACTGGGTAATGATTATATGTGATAATAATGAGAAATGTATCAGAAATTAATTTTATATTTTTGGCGGGAATGACTAGATGGATAGTGGCAAGATAGCAAACAATGAAAGAAGAATAGAAAAGGAACAGGAGAAGCAGTTATGATGACATAAGTTTAGTTCTAGTTATTGATGGGATATCAGTGCAAAAGTGAATAGGAAGTTAAATCCATAAGGTGAATTCAGAAGAGAGGTCTCAAAGATATCCAATTGGAATTCATTTAGATGGAGGTCATAGAAGTGGTTGAGACATGACAAGGAAGAGAATATAAACAGAGAAGTTAAGATAGGCTATGGAAAGATCCTCCAAAACTGTAACTTTTAGAGATCACGGGATCAGTGGCTCCTAAAAAGTGAATAGAATAAAAGCAAGAAACGTTCCTTGGAGAAGTGGCTGGTTGTAGGAAATATATGTGGTGAGCCTGGAGTAATTTGTAGTTCCCTAAAGTAATCAACAAAGCTGGATATTTGAGCAACAAAATAAATATAGTGGTATTGGATTATAATGCCCCAAAATAAAATAACTATGAGCCCGTAGTAAGAGGAAGGAAGGAAGGAAGGAAGGAAGGAAGGAAGGAAGACAGAAAGAAAGAAAAATTTTTAGTGATTGTAGCCTAGAATATCCTTGTCAAATAGAACTTTCTGCAGTAATGGGAATGTCTGATAACAGCTATCCCACACTGAGCCCTTAAAATGTAGCTATTGTGACTGAGAATCTGAATTTTACATTTTAATTAGTTTAAATTTAAGTACCAACATATGGCTAGTGGTTACCATATTGGGTAGTGGCAGCCTATAAACCAACTATAGTTTTATCTCCTAAGGGGAATATAAACATATATTGAACACTAAAATCTCAATTACAAAAAAGAGCAATACATTTGTGTTAATAATATAGATTAATATAAATAACTAAGCCTTACCAGAGTTATTCATTCATTTCATTCATCTTTTCCTTCCTTCAATAAATATTTATTGGGCACCTACTATGTAAAAGTTGATGGCTGGGCACCCAGATCATTTTATTAAGATAAATAAAAAAGAAAGAAAAAAGAGACAACTCCCCTGTGCAAAAGAAGTCCAAATAATATATGTAGATACTCTGCCATCAAAGACATAGAACATAATTCCTCACTGCCTAAATGTGGCCTGTCCATGGTGTTTTCCTTCCAAAGAAGGAGGTAAATAAAACGAGTAATTTTACAATGCAGAAACTTGACGAACATTATTTAGCCAGGTGATAAAGGTCAACATCAATAGTGATAAGTCATGTTGACAGTACATTTGATACAATGTGATAAAAATGTCACTTAACTTCTGTAGTACTCCTCCTCAAAACATATAACCCAAGTCTAATCATGAGGAAAACATCAGCAAAATTGCAATAGAGAGGCATTCTTAAAAATATTCACCTGTACTCCTCAAAACTGCCAAGATCATCAAAAACAAGTAATGTCTGGTAAACTGACCTCATGTAGAAGAGCCTATGGAGGCATGATATCCAAAATGCATGGGATAACTTGGGTGGGACTCGGGACAGAAGAAAGACCTGAGGTAAACACCAAGGAAATCTGAAAAAAGTATGATTTTTAGTTAATAATAACATATCAATATTGGTTCATTGATTATAACAAATACGCCTTTTTTTTAATTAAAAAAATTTTTTTAGTGTTTATTATTTTTGACAGAGAGACAGAGCATGAGCGGGGGAGGGGCAGAGAGAGAGGGAGACACAGAATCCAAAGCAGGCTCCAGGCTCCGAGCTGCAGCACAGAGACAGACATGTGGCTCAATCTCATAAACCGTAAGATCATGACCTGAGCTGAAGTCGGACGCTCAACCAACTGGGCCACTCAGGCACCCCTCTACCTGATTAATAATAAGGGAAACTGGGTATGTGGTCTATGGAAATTCTCAGTACTGTCTTTGCAACTATTATACAAATCTAAAACTATTATTTAAAAAAGTTATTAATTAACAAGCATATAGTGAATGTGAAAGATGAAAACTAAGATAGGGTAGCCAAATAAAGAGAGTGGTCCTACAATTACAAGTGATAAACTTCTGGCCTAAAGATTATCAGTGATCAAGTAAGTTGATAGAAACTTGTTCTTTAGATTTAGTAACATGGTCATTTATGACCTGAACCAGAGTAGTTTCAATGGAGGTGTGTTAATGGAAGCAAGATTAGAGTAGGATGAAGAGCAAATGTAATTTGAAGGAGTAAAAGCATTTTGTTGAAACATTGTTAAGAAAGGTGGCACAGACTTGGAGGAGAAAGATAGTAAGAGAGCTGGGGGATTCAGGAAATATGAACTTTTACTTTTTGTAAATTCAGGATGGATGGGAAGGTATATGAGAAGTATCCAATAAAAAGGCAAAAAGTGAAAATACAGGATAGTGGAGGTTTAATAAATGGATTAATGAGGGATAGGATCAAGAGCACACTTGAATAGGTTGGTTTCTTTAGGAGGGTGGGCATGATTTCTATTACAGCAGGAGACAGAAAGCTGAAAAATAGAAGCTAGTAGAGTTGATAACTCCAAGTTAAGGGAATATTTGGGTTGAATTGTATTTCCCACAAAAATGTTGAAGTCCTAACCTCCAGTCCCAGTGAATATGACTTTCCTTGAACGTAGATGATGAAGTTGAGGTCATTAGAAGTGTTCTAATCCCACATAACTATGTCCTCATAAAAAGGAGACATTTGGACCCAAAGACATACATACAAAAGAATGTTCATTTGAAGATGAAGGCAGAGATTGAGGTGATGCCTCCATAAGCCACGGAACACTACAGATTGCCAGCAAACAACCAAATATGTGAGGAAAGAGGCATGGAACAAATTATTTCTCATAGTTCTCAAAAGAACCAACTGTTCTGACACCTTGATCTCAGATATTGGGCTCCAGAACTGTGAGACAATAAATTTCTATTGTTACCCTACCCAGTTTGAGGTACTTTGTTATGGCAGCCCTAGCAAACAAATACACTACCGATGGTTTTTGTTTTCTCTATGAAATATTTGACAAGAGCATCCTCTGGAAGTAAAGGGAATGGGGATGGGTGTGGGGATGGAGTTGGAGGTTTAAAGAGAGGAGAGAAAATATAGGAAACACAGTTTTGTAATTCTTTAATAATAAAAGGTTTGAATAAGACTTTAATACAAACTGATATTTCTTCTAAGCATTGACAGGGTTGTGTGAAACTCTAAATTAATATTTTTATATTACTCTAATGTTTATATTCCATTGGAACCATAGAGGATTTAAACCAGTGTGATGGTTAATTTTCTTGACTAAGCTACAGTGTCAAGATATTTGGTCAAATACTATTTTAGATGTTTCTGTAAAGGTTTTTTTTTATGAGATTAATTGGTGGCTTAATTTGGTGGCTGAGTAATTTAAGTAAAGCGGACACCTTTGCTTAATGTGGGTTGGCCTCAACCAATCAGTGAAGGTTTTTGTAGGAAAAGTACTGATCTTTCCTGAAAAAGAAAGAATTCTACTAACAGTGTGCTTTTGGACTTGACCTCTGACTCTTCCCTGGGTCTACACCCTGCTGGTCTAAATACAGATTTTGGAGTAACCAAGCCTCCACAATTCTTAAATTGTGATCCAGTACTTTAAAATAAATCTCAATCTCTTTCTCTCTCTTTCCATATACTGTTGGTCCTATTTGTTTGGAGTGGCCTAATACAGCCAATAAGCATGTGTTTCGTTCTTTCTTATTTGTGAACACAATATTATGAATTTTGAAGAAAATAATTTATCCTAGATATAAAAATTCAGATAATGCAGGGAAGTAAAAGCAATGTGTAAAAACTACCCTAAATATCACAACCCTATGATAACCACTGTTACTATTTTGGTGAACATCTTTTTGAAACTTTCTCTTTCTCTCTCCACACTCTTTATGGCCTACTTTTTTTTCTTTAGTCAACAATATATCATGAGGTGTTTTTTTTTCCTATGATAATACATACAGGTAATTTAAAATGAAGTATAGCATTTCATGGACGTATAGGTTCTTTCCAATTTTTGATAGTGTACACATGTGGGGCTACTATGAAATCCTACCCCTTAAAATTACATTTCCTTCTTATGTGGTTTTTTCTTCTGCTGAAGTCTCTTAAGTGGGATTTCTAGATAAGGTTATTTCTGAAATGAGAAAACTCAGGGTCAGAAAGATTTTTCAGGTGTCACTAAAGAGTGTAAGTTTGGTAGAACTCCTAGCCAAGGTCTCTCAAGTTTTTCGTCTAGACTACTAAGTAGCTTTTTTCTTAACACATGTCTCACTGGAAAAGTTCCATTCACCACAGCAAATTTATATAGTCTATTGAGGCCACAGCTTTGACAGAGCCTCAAATTTTATTTAATCACCTACTAGAAGGGCGAGGTAAATCTGCTGGTGGAGTGGTTTCCTAGAGCACTTTGTATTTATATTTCAAAAGATGATAGAAATCCAGAAGGATTGCTTATAAGCCTCTTTTAGACTGAATGCATGTGGAGCTACTGGGTGTCTCCTTGTGAACATTTTAAGATCTGATCACCAGTGCTTGTTGTTGGAAAGTAAAATTTTGTGAAACAATAGCATTAGTATGGAGAAAGGTCATGGAGTCTTTAAAGAGAAAAACTGACATATGTGGGTAATAAGCAAGTTTTCTGTCTTAATCAGAATTTTGATGGTATTGAATAGCATATTTTGCATTTCATTCAGCCAGATAATCAACATGTCTTAACATTTTAATCTACGTACTTTTACTTCTCTTAACAAAATGATCTGGGTGCCCGGCCATCAACTTTTACATAGTAGGTGCCCAATAAATATTTATTGAAGGAAGGAAAAGATGAATGAAATGAATGAATAACTCTGGTAAGGCGTAGTTATTTATATTAATCTATATTATTAACACAAAGGTATTGCTCTTTTTTGTAATTGAGATTTTAGTGTTCAATATATGTTTATATTCCCCTTAGGAGATAAAACTACAGTTGGTTTATAGGCTGCCACTATCCAAAATGATAGCCACTAGCCATATGTTGGTATTTTAATTTAAACTAATTGAAATTTAAAATTCAGATTCTCGGTCACAACAGCTACGTGTTTTTTTTTTTTTACTTTTTTTAAATGTTTATTTATTTTTGAGAGAGAGAGACAGAGTGTGAGCAGGGGAGGGGCAGAAAGAGAGGGAGACATAGAATGTGAAGCAGGCTCTGGGCTCCCACCTGTCAGCATAGAGCCCCACGCGGGGCTCGAACCCATGAGATGTGAGATCATGACCTGAGCAGAATTCAGACTCCCAACGACTGAGCCACCCAGGTGCCCCACAAAAGGTATGTTTTAATACCTCAGTGTAGCATAGCTGTTATCAGACATTCCCATTACTGCAGAAAGTTCTATTGGACAAGGATATTCTAGGCTACACTCAACAATTAAAACTTTCCTTATACATCAAATAAAAAGGCATCAAATAATAAAGCTATTTTAAATAGCTTTAAATAATGAATTGCCATTCACTGACAATGAGCTGGGGTTTTTTGTTTGTCTGTTTTTAATTAAAAAAAATGTAAGCTGCTTCCATTGACGCTGTAGATCTTTACACCTGTGATTAATCATTTTTAGATCTGGCAAATTTTTGTTTAATTTCCCCAATTTATACCATGTCTCCATATGCTTGTTACCATTTCTCTCTTTTATCTAACCAGACTGTTCCCTTAAGCGTATGTCTACAGTGAGTACCTTTCAAATTCTGTGCCCCACCCCTGAAGAGTCAAGCACAACTACAGAAGAGACTAAGCTCTTTAAATAGCACGGGCATCCAGAAACTGAGTTCATGGGGTCTATTCTAATCCTGTATTATAGGGTTCTTTTCATGTGGCCTTTCACAGTTACCCAGTTTGAAATGTAGCTTATTTATGCAAGTATAAAAAAACATTTTCTTCACCCTGGATTAGTCATTTTAAATGGAAGATTAGACTCATAATTGGCATAGTCAAAAAGGATCCAAGAATGTGAGTTTATTTGAGATTTTCTTCTTAATTATAGATGAAACAACACTGGGCTTCTAACTAGACCCTGGCACTCTCAGTGTATCCAGGTAGACAGCTATTATTTACTTTGCCCAAGATTGCATCTCCTTTATTTTTCTTTCTTATGTAAAGAAAAAGATTTGGTTGTAATGTTAAAGGCAGTTTATGAATACTCTGTTCATAAGAGCAAACAAAATTCAAAATGCTTTTTGAATTAATTTGGAGAAGAGTTCATGCTTTATAGCTGACATGTTTTTGTCCTTCCTCTTCCCAAGTTTTTAGTACAATGAGGTTATTCACACTAAATGTGTGAAGAGAAACCATTTTAATTCATTTATATACTTTATATTTTATTTTGGCCCAAACAAAACAGAAGCCATTTGTTAAGGAATAAAAAAGCAAGGAAATTAAAATTAGCTTGCACTGTAAGCAAGTGGTAATTAAAAAACTTTGCTTGAGATATTTGTACTTTTTTTTTTAACGCTGAAATTCTCATTCAGCTATTCTCATTCCCTTGTGGAGTTTTTCAGAAAGCAAACCTCAGGAAAGTGTTGATGAATTTAAGTAGACTCAACTTTTAGTGGGAACCATTTTATTGTGTTGCCAGAATTATTTTCCAGTTTGAATTAGAGACGATGAAAATGAATATTGATAGAGTCACTGATTGACTGATTTTGCCAAAGTCATTTGTGAGAATTACTTTGTTTCTGGGAGCTGAGCTTATTCCCTGCACAAGGTCCCAACTGAAATTAGGGAAAGAGTGAATATGTTATTTCATTCTAAATTTGTCTCTTTGCTTATATGAACAGGAGTTGGGTATGCACAAATGGACATTGGTGTCCCAGGATACTCTTTGTAATACTCCATCTGCCACAGTGGAAAGAGTGTAGCCTTGAAATCATAGACTTGTTTTGCTTTTTACTAGCTGTTCAACCTGGAAAACTAATTACTTTATTTCTTTTTTTTTTTCTTAATAGGGATGGTATATTTACTTTGTAGGCCTGGTGTCAGGATTGTGCATACTAAATAAAACATCTGAACAACATCTGGCCAATAGTATGTTCTCCATTAAAAAAAGAAAACATGTTGCTATTCTTAAAGAGATTACACAGTAGCATTGAGCTTATAGCAGTACAAAAGATTAAATTTTTTCCCAAATGTTTATTTTATTTTATTTTTTAAATGTTTATTCATTATTGAGAGAGAGACAGAGCATGAGCATGGGAGGGGCAGACAGAGGAGGAGATACATAATACCAAGCAGGCTCCAGGCTCCAAGCTGTCAGCACAGAGCCCTACGCGCGGCTTGAACTTACAAACTGCGAAATCATGACCTGAGTCAAAGTCATACGCTCAACCAACTGAGCCACTCAGGCACCCCTATTTTTAAAAATTTGAAATGCTTTCATTATGATGGCAGGAAAAATGTTTGAAGCACACAAAAACATCATTTTTTGTGTCTCTTTCCAAGTATCTGAAGTTACTATTTTAAGCTTGGGAGAATAATTAGTGATTTGAGGCATCAGGATGCTATCTATACATCTATTGTGGAAAACATCAATTTGTTAATTTAAATGAGATCCTGTGTAGTGATTACAATCATTCTTACATGAAAATATTGACTGATTCTAGGTCCTGGCTGACAAGTGGAGTTGAGGCACGCTAATATAAATTGATGACCACTGAAGACTGAATAAAAAGTATAGAAGTATTATTTAATATAAATGAGGAAAGTTGAAGAGCAAAGTGTAAATAGAATACTAATTAATGTATTTATTGGTCATTTAAACTTCTAGCTATTAGCTTTTAGCTATGTTATAACTCTTTGAAAAATATATCTTAGGTACAGGTTAATAATTTTGGAACAACTATGCATATATACTGCAACTGAAGGATTAAGTAAGTGGCTAGTGGATTCTTGCTCTCTGTTAGAGTAGAGGACTGCAGATAAGCAATGGGAACAAGGCTGGAATGATGCAGGTGGTAAAAGATGAGAGTTGGAGAGGTCAAAATGTACTTCTCTTTTTGTTTAGTAGATACTTAAGGACAGATATTATAGATAAGTGTACATACACAGTTTAGTATATACACATTTGTCTCCTAATTGTCAGGAAGGCCTTAGAAGCAATGACAGCCCATCAATAATGAGCACACTCAGTGCCCAGACCTTCAATTACCATTCTCCAGTAAAAGGAATCAGAGCTCTTTTGGAGATATAGATGATTCTAGAACTGGAAAAGGGATATACAAGATGAGCCAGGATCATCTTACAGTTCCGGAAGGTAAGGAATGCCCAAAAACAAAGGAAAAGAAATGAACAAACAAAAAACCAAAATGACACTGATGGAGGTATGTTAGAGTCATAGGAGCTAACTGAAAGAGCTTGCAAAGGCCAAAGCTAAAAAAAAAATTGAGCAACTAAATAGTAGTGGATTCTATCCCAAAGTATAAATAAATATCCCTGTGCCTATACTAATATCAATAAAGATTGAGTGAATGAATGAATGAATAAATAAAGAAGAATTGACAAATCTCCTCTGTACAAGAATTCCGAGCAAATATGTAGATAACTCTGCTTTAAGACGTGGAGTATAACCTCACAGGCTGTACGCATGGGCTGTGCTTAGTGACTTCCTCCCCAAGGGTACAGTAAGGAAGTAGGGGGGAGAGTAACTTTACAGTAGAGGAACATGATAAACACTACCTTATCCAGGTGCTCAAGATCAACATTAACACTAAGTAATGTTGATAGTATGTACTCTTGATAGGATGTACTATAAATGGCATTTTATCTCTGTGACCTTCCTCCCCCAAATCCGTAACCCTACTATAATTATGAGAAAAACATCATACAAATACAAATAGAACGATATCCTACAAAGTACTCATCATCACTCTTCAGAACTGTCAAGTTCATAAAAGACAAAGTTTAAGAAATTATTTTAGTCTAGAGGAGTTTAAAGAGATATGATGACTAAGTGTACCATGGTATCCTGGAGCAGAAAAGGGATATTAGGCAAAAACTAAGGAACTCTGAATAAATTAGGGACTTTAGCTAATGATAATATATGGAATTAATTAATAATACTGTATCAGAGCCAGGTCACTACCACCCAGTCATATCACAGAGTTAAAATTGGTGGCCATTTGGAGAATGTAGCTTGCATACTTGAACTGAGAACTTAAAAACATTTTTTTTTACTGTTTATTTTTGAGAGAGAGAGAGAGAGAGAGTGCACAAGTGGGAGAGGGGAAGAGAGAAAGGGAGACAAAGAATCCAAAGCAGGATCCAGGCTCTGAGCTGTTGGCACAGAGTGTGATGCAGGGCTCAAATTCATGAACTGGGAGATTATGACCTGAACGGCAGTCAGATGGTCAACTGACTGAGTCACCCAGTTGCCCCTTGAACTAATAACTTTTAATTGAAGTATGGCCTTTTGTAATTTTTTTCTTAAAGTATCTTATGTTTTCTTTGGATTTTTTCAAGTTTTAAAAAGACGAATCTTTGTTCTCTTTGGTTCTAGATAATCTAAAATAAATTATAATGATCTTCTTGATGATGTTTTGTAAAATTTTAATTTTGCACATTTTGAGAGAGAGCATAAACATGGAAGGGGCAGAGAGAGGGAGACAGAGGATCCGAAGGCTTTGCACTGACAGCAGCAAGCCCCAAGTAGGGCTTGAACTCACAAACCAGGAGATCATGGCTTGAGGAAGTAGGACACTCAACTGACTGAGCTATCCAGGTGCTCCAAAACCTGAACGTATTGGTAACTTTCTTACTCTACGTTTTCTTTGCAGTTATGTTACATACTTTTGCAAATTAAACACAGACTGAATGTTTGTGTTCACCCTATCCCCAAATTCCTATATTGAAATTTAATCCCAATGTGATGATATTTCAAGGTGGTAAAGACTTTGGGAGGGCTCTGCCCTCATGAATGAGATTAGTGCCTTTATAAAAGGGATCCCAGAGAGCTCCCTCACCCCTTCCACCCTGTGAGGGCACAGAGAAATGTCAGTAGTCTATGAACCAGGAAGTGATCTCTCATCAGACACCAAATATGCCGGTACCTTGATCTTGGGCTTCTGACTATCCAGAACTAGAGGAAATAAGTTTCTGTTGTTTATAAACCACCCAGGGTATGGCATTCTAAGAGCCTAAACAGACTGACACTAGCTATCTAGATGTTCCATGTCAGATTTTTTTCCAGCCAATAAATCTTATTCTTTTTTATATTTTGCCTTATTTTGGCATTATTTAAAACACTCATTTATTTTAATTAGTCTAAATTTGCTCTATATCGAATAGTGAAGTTAGAAGGAATCCAACTGTACCACTGAACTCAAAAAGCTGAATTTAATTGAAGAAACTTTATGAAACACATACAGAGCTAGGCATTTGATATGGCACAAGACAGAGTTAGTCCCTTTTCTCATGAACCTTCCATTATAATTGGGAATAAGTCTTCCAAAAACCAATTATAATTAAGGTAAGTATTGTGGGTTAGCAAGACTGGATGCCAAAGGATCTTAACTTTGTCAAAGGATCATCCCTTTGAGGGATGAAGATGGGGCAGAATCTAAGCTCTTATTTAAATTTTTTAAATGTTTATTTTTGAGAGAGAGAGAGAGACAGAGGGAGGCATAGAGAGTGAGACAGAGGATCTGAAGCAAGCTTCACATTGATAGCAGAGAGCCTAATGAGGGGATTAAACTCAAGAAATGTGAGATCATGACCTGAGCTGAAGTCCTATGCTCAACCAACTGAGTCACTCAGGTGCCTCTACAGAATCTATCCTTAAAGAAGTAGTAACACTCCATCTGATGATGATAGGCATTAACTAGGTCAGTGGTTCTTACCAAAGTGTTTGGGAAATTTGTGAGGATGTATTGGTTGTCACAATAATGGGAATTACTACTAGCATTTAGGGTGTGGGTTCAAGGATGATAGAAGTACTACGATGTGAGAGATGGTCTCCCATAACAAAATCAACTCCTTTTCTATATAACTTTCTAATTTCCCACTGGATGTTTTTACATAGGTTGTACAGCTTGTTTTCAGAAATACCATATTACTTCATCTTTTCTGCTTGGATAATCTTGCTCTTAGGGATGGAATGTAGGACAATAACAAAAGTGTATTAGGACAGGCTAACTATTATAACAAGTAGCCCTCAAATCTGCAGCTTAATACAATAAAAGGTCATTGTTCCCTCACTCCATAGGCCAATATAGTTGTCAGGGGGAGGCTTTATATCAAATTGTCCTTTAGAGATTCATGCTCTTTTTATCATGTGATGATTCAATACATGGCCTCTCTTTTTGACATTCATTTCGATTCAATACATGGCCTCTCTTCTAGGACTTCTTTACAGAAACCTTACCTTTGCTCTTTCAGACACTTCATTTTTCTCTTTTAAACCTCAATATCCCCCCTTTTAAAAAATTATCATTAGTGCATATTAAAACCAAGATTCTTAGAACTGCCCAAACATGTTTAGAAATAAAGGCATGTGTATTAAAAGGTCAATAACAGGAAACCTGAGGTTGGAGAAGAGTATTATAAAGTAGGAGTAGTAAGAAAGGGGATATTATAGTCAATGAAACTAAATTAATTGCAAACATGTAATTGAAATGTGAGCAAAAAATCCTGGTCATTTGTGGAAGTACAAAGCATAACAAATGCAAGTTTTTTGTGCAGTTCCCATCATTTCTATTTTAAGATGTATAGAGTTATTTGACCAAATGGTGATGTTGCTTTACTTTAGAGAGTAGAAAAATGTATATTAGGACTGTTATAATTTCATTTGGGATCTTGTTGCCTATCTCTATTTCCCCCAAAACACATTTCATCTTTCAACTGCCAATTTTCTACCGTAGGAATTATCATGACCCTAACCCTCAAGTTTGTGAATAAGTAATTATCTATATACTCTGTCAAAGCAGTCACAAAATTAAAAATGGTTCATAGTCTAAAAAGTCGGATAAAATCCAGATAGATGTTTGGAATTAAACATAACTAGGGGCACCTGGATGGCTTAGTCGGTTGAACATTAGACTCTTGATTTTGGCTCAGATCATGATCCCAGGGTTGTGGGATGGAGCCCCCATGTGGGGCTTCATGCTGAGTGAGGAGCCTACTTAAGGTTCTCTCTCTCTCTCTTTCTCCCTCCTCTCTCTCTCCCTCCATTCCTCCCTCCATCTCTCTCTCTTTCTGCTCCTCTTGCCTCTCTCCCCTGCTTGTGCGCTCTCTCTCTGAAATAAAAAAAAAGCATAGCTATAAATAAGATAGCAAATCAAAACAGCCCTAAAATGCTCATTCAACACCCACTAAGCAAATAGTGTAAGTTTTTTTCTTTTTTGGAATAAGAAGAAAGAAGAGAAACCTGTCCCCCCTCCCCCTTTATTTTGTCACATGCCACTAGGAAACTTTGAAACAGAAATTCTTTCAGATACCTTCCCACCTTCCTTCTGTATTCCTCTCCCATCTCCTGGTATTCCTCATCTCATGCACCTGGATCTCATCCACTGTGTTGCCTTATGTTCCCTATGGGGACATTCTATTGAGGGATGCTTCACTGCCCCAGAAATAGCAATAAGTAGGAGTCCTGAATTGGCTTCCTCATTTTCTATTCCCCTTCTTCCACCCTTCACAAAACTTAATTATGTTTGCAGGACATAATGGGTGGACAATAAGAGCTCTATTCTCTCAGAGGAGTGTGTGTTTTAAAAAGATGTTTGATAACTCCAATGTGTGTCTGTAGTGGAAGCTTATATTATTAAATTAAAAAACAGAAGATACGTAATGTACTGAGCACAACGCCAGGAGCTTCCTAAATGTTCATTCTCATCCAATTTCTAGTATAACAAAGTGAAAAATTTTAAAAAATGCATTGTGGGGAAGATACTATAATGCATTGGGATATGTGTCATATTTTAGATCATGTGAGGAGCATAGCATCATGGTGGAAAAATAGCTGTGTGTAGGGGGAAGGTGGGCCTCAGGTAATGGAATTATAGTATTTGGATTTCTTAATAAGGTGGCACTCAATCTTTCCTTGTTTCTATTTACTTTTTCTTTTTTTTTTTTAAACTATTCTTTAGTTTTCAAATTTTTTTTTATTCTTTGTGTCTATTTCTTTAAAGAATAGAGCCATGTATTATTACATAGCTATTTTCATGTTTCTGACAAAATGTTTGTGTTTGTTTGTTTGTTTATTTATTTTGTATTACGGAACATTGTGCAAGAATGTTAATTGGGGTTCTAGAGCCCTGGTATTCTTCCATATTTTACTCATTCCTTACAGTTTACTAAAAGTTTAAACTGCCCACACTTTTTGGAACCCATAGAAATTTAAATTCCAATACTCACTGTCAATCTTTAATAGGTTTAAGTGGAGATGGGAGGAGCCATTTTTATAAGTTATACCTAATTTGGAATTGTCATGTATTTTGCTAATGCTTTCATTCACTTTCTTGTGCACAGTTAAACATCTCTTAACCTTACACCCAGTTGATTAAAAAGTATGTGAATTGAGAGAAAACAGTGATACACATAGTTTCGCAATATGTGTTTTTTTTTTTTTTCTTGTGGTCATGATTCTACCTTGTGATTTCTTTAGAGGATACTCCAGTGTCTCTGGATAAGTTGGATTTTCTTCTCTACACGTTTCTTTTATGGATCTTAAGATGTTTTAAATGTATTATTAATAAGTAGCACAATTCAATATTTATGGGTCCTCCACGTTATACTAGTCAGAATGCATATCTTTTGTATTTGCAGTTTTATAGGAAACAATATTAATTTTTCCATTTCACGTATCCTTTCTCAACTGCCCATTAAAACCCATTCTATTAAGCTTCATTCAATTTTCAATTAAAATCTCACTCATCAAAACTTTTCCTGCAAAGTCCGTCATTTCTCATGTTGTTGCAGTTTCTACAGACACTCATCAATATTTAAAAGCTGTTATATTATGAATTTTGGCCACCTGATATTTCCAACTTAGATATCACATCTGGTCCATTTCTAGTTATAAATGCATTTGACTCTTCTGACTTTTCAACAGTCTGGGTAAAAAGAACTCTTGCATTAGTTTCATAAAAACAGCTTTCCTTTGTTTTTTTCCCCCTCAATAATAGATACCTACAAATTACATAATCATTTATTTCTTTTTTTTTTCAATATATGAAGTTTATTGTCAAATTGGTTTCCATGCAATACCCAGTGCTCATCCCAAAAGGTGCCCTCCTCAATACCCATCACTCACCCTCCCCTCCCTCCCACCCTCCATCAACCCTCAGTTTGTTCTCAGTTTTTTAGAGTCTCTTATGCTTTGGCTCTCTTCCACTCTAACCTCTTTTTTTTTTCCTTCCCCTCCCCCATGGGTTTCTGTTAAGTTTCTCAGGATCCACATAAGAGTGAAACAATATGGTATCTACCTTTCTCTGTATGGCTTATTTTACTTAGCATAACACTCTCCAGTTCCATCCATGTTGCTACAAAGGGCCATGTTTCATTCTTTCTCATTGCCACGTAGTACTCCGTTGTGTATATAAACCACAATTTCTTTTTTTTTTTTTTTTTTTTTTTTTTTTTTTTTTTTTTTATTTTTGGGACAGAGAGAGACAGACAGAGCATGAACGGGGGAGGGGCAGAGAGAGGGAGACACAGAATCGGAAACAGGCTCCAGGCTCCGAGCCATCAGCCCAGAGCCCGACGCGGGGCTCGAACTCACGGACCGCGAGATCGTGACCTGGCTGAAGTCGGACGCTTAACCGACTGCGCCACCCAGGCGCCCCTAAACCACAATTTCTTTATCCATTCATCAGTTGATGGACATTTAGGCTCTTTCCATAATTTGGCTATTGTTGAGAGTGCTGCTATAAACATTGGGGTACAAGTGCCCCTATGTATCAGTACTCCTGTATCCCTTGGGTAAATTCCCAGCAGTGCTATTGCTGGGTCATAGGGTAGGTCTATTTTTAATTTTCTGAGGAACCTCCACACTGTTTTCCAGAGAAGCTGCACCAGTTTGCATTCCCACCAACAGTGCAAGAGGGTTCCCGTTTCTCCACATCCTCTCCAGCATCTATAGTCTCCTGATTTGTTCATTTTGGCCACTCTGACTGGCGTGAGGTGATATCCGAGTGTGGTTTTGATTTGTATTTCCCTGATGAGGAGCGACGTTGAACATCTTTTCATGTGCCTGTTGGCCATCCGGATGTCTTCTTTAGAGAAGTGTCTATTCATGTTTTCTGCCCATTTCTTCACTGGGTTATTTGTTTTTCAGGTGTGGAGTTTGGTGAGCTCTTTATAGATTTTGGATACTAGCCCTTTGTCCGATATGTCATTTGCAAATATCTTTTCCCATTCCATTGGTTGCCTTTTCGTTTTGTTGGTTGTTTCCTTTGCTGTGCAGAAGCTTTTTATCTTCATAAGGTCCCAGTAGTTCATTTTTGCTTTTAATTCCCTTGCCTTTGGGGATGTGTCAAGTAAGAGATTGCTACGGCTGAGGTCAGAGAGGTCTTTTCCTGCTTTCTCCTCTAGGGTTTTGATGGTTTCCTGTCTCACATTCAGGTCCTTTATCCATTTTGAGTTTATTTTTGTGAATGGTGTGAGAAAGTGGTCTAGTTTCAACCTTCTGCATGTTGCTGTCCAGTTCTCCCAGCACCATTTGTTAAAGAGACTGTCTTTTTTCCATTGGATGTTCTTTCCTGCTTTGTCAAAGATGAGTTGGCCATACGTTTGTGGGTCTAGTTCTGGGGTTTCTATTCTATTCCATTGGTCTATGTGTCTGTTTTTGTGCCAATACCATGCTGTCTTGATGATGACAGCTTTGTAGTAGAGGCTCAAGTCTGGGATTGTGATGCCTCCTGCTTTGGTCTTCTTCTTCAAAATTACTTTGGCTATTCGGGACCTTTTGTGGTTCCATATGAATTTTAGGATTGCTTGTTCTAGCTTCGAAAAGAATGCTGGTGCAATTTTGATTGGGATTGCATTGAATGTGTAGATAGCTTTGGGTAGTATTGACATTTTGACAATATTTATTCTTCCAATCCATGAGCACGGAATGTTTTTCCATTTATTTATATCTTCTCCAATTTCCTTCATAAGCTTTCTATAGTTTTCAGCATACAGATCTTTTACATCTTTGGTTAGATTTATTCCTAGGTATTTTAAGCTTTTGGTGCAATTGTGAATGGGATCAGTTTCTTTATTTGTCTTTCTGTTGCTTCATTATTAGTGTATAAGAATGCAACTGATTTCTGTACTTTGATTTCGTATCCTGCAACTTTGCTGAATTCATGTATCAGTTCTAGCAGACTTCTGGTGGAGTCTATCGGATTTTCCATGTATAATATCATGTCATCTGCAAAAAGTGAAAGCTTAACTTCATCTTTGCCAATTTGGATGCCTTTGATTTCCTTTTGTTGTTTGATTGCTGATGCTAGAACTTCCAACACTATGTTAAACAAGGGCGGTGAGAGTGGACACCCCTGTCGTGTTCCTGATCTCAGGGAAAAAGCTCTCAGTTTTTCCCCATTGAGGATGATGTTAGCTGTGGGCTTTTCATAAATGGCTTTTATGATGTTTTTTAAGTATGTTCCTTCTATCCCGACTTTCTCAAGGGTTTTTATTAAGAAAGTTGCTGAATTTTGTCAAAGACATTTTCTGCATCGATTGACAGGATCATATGGTTCTTATCTTTTCTTTTATTAATGGGATGTATCACGTTGATTGATTTGCGAATGTTGAACCAGCCCTGCATCCCAGGAATGAATCCCACTTGATCATGGTGAATAATTCTTTTTATATGCTGTTGAATTCGATTTGCTAGTATCTTACTGAGAATTTTTGCATCCATATTCATCAGGGATATTGGCCTGTAGTTCTCTTTTTTTATTGGGTCTGTCTGGTTTAGGAATCAAAGTAATACTGGCTTCCTATAATGAGTCTGGAAGTTTTCCTTCCCTTTCTATTTTTTGGAACAGCTTGAGAAGGATAGATATTATCTCTGCTTTAAACGTCTGGTAGAACTCCCCTGGGAAGCCATCTGGTCCTGGATTCTTATTTGTTGGGAGATTTTGGATGACTGATTCAATTTCTTCGCTGGCTATGGGTCTGTTCAAGCTTTCTATTTCCTCTGATTGAGTTTTGGAAGCGTGTGGGTGTTGAGGAATTTGTCCATTTCTTCCAGGTTGTCCAGTTTGTTAGCATATAATTTTTCATAGTATTCCCTGATAATTGCTTGTATCTCTGAGGGATTGGTTGTAATAATTCCATTTTCATTCATGATTTTATCTATTTGGGTCATCTCCCTTTTCTTTTTGAGAAGCCTGGCTAGAGGTTTGTCAATTTTGTTTATTTTTTCAAAAAACCAACTCTTGGTTTCGTTGATCTGCTCTACCTTTTTTTTAGATTCTATATTGTTTATTTCTGCTCTGATCTTTATTATTTCTCTTCTTCTGCTGGATTTAGGCTGTCTTTACTGTTCTGCTTCTGTTTCTTTAGGTGTGCTATTAGATTTTGTATTTGGGATTTTTCTTGTTTCTTGAGATAGGCCTGGATTGCAATGTATTTTCCTCTCAGGACTGCCTTCGCTGCATCCCAAAGCGTTTGGATTGTTGTATTTTCATTTTCGTTTGTTTCCATATATTTTTTAATTTCTTCTCTAATTGCCTGGTTGACCCACTCATTCTTTAGTAGGGTGTTCTTTAACCTCCATGGTTTTGGAGGTTTTCCAGACTTTTTCCTGTGTTGATTTCAAGCTTCATAGCATTGTGGTCTGAAAGTATCCATGGTATGATTTCAATTCTTGTATGCTCATGAAGGACTGTTTTGTGACCCAGTATGTGATCTATCTTGGATAATGTCCCATGTGCACTCGAGAAGAAAGTATATTTTGTTGCTTTGGGATGCAGAGTTCTAAATATATCATGTCAAGTCCATCTGATCCAATGTATCATTCAGGGCCCTTGTTTCTTTATTGACCATGTGTCTAGATGATCTATCCATTTCTGTAAGTGGAGTGTTAAAGTCCCCTGCAATTATCACATTCTTATCAATATGGTTGCTTATGTTTTTGAGTAATTGTTTTATATATTTGGGGGCTCCTGTATTCGGCGCATAGATATTTATAATTGTTAGCTCTTCCTGATGGATAGACCCTGTGATTATTATATAATGCCCTTCTTCATCTCTTGTTACAGCCTTTAAAGTCTGGTTTGTCTGATATAAGTATGGCTACTCCAGCTTTCTTTTGACTTCCAGTGGCATGATAAATAGTTCTCCATCCCCTCACTTTCAATCTGAAGGTGTCCTCAGGTCTAAAATGAGTCTCTTGTAGACAGCAAATAGATGGGTCTTGTTTTTTTATCCATTCTGATACCCTATGTCTTTTGGTTGGCGCATTTAATCCATTTACATTCAGTGTTCTTATAGAAAGATACGGGTTTAGAGTCATTGTGATGTCTGTATGTTTTATGCTTGTAGTGATGTCTTTGGTACTTTGTCTCACAGGATCCCCCTTAGGACACTTGTAGGGCTGGTTTAGTGGTGATGAATTCCTTCAGTTTTTGTTTGTTTGGGAAGACCTTTATCTTTCCTTCTATTCTAAATGACAGACTTGCTGGATAAAGGATTCTCGGCTGCATATTTTTTCTGTTCATCACATTGAAGATCTCCTGCCATTCCTTTCTGGCCTGCCAAGTTTCAGTAGAGAGATCAGTCATGAGTCTTATAGGTCTCCCTTTATATGTTAGAGCACATTTATCTCTAGCTGCTTTCAGAATTTTCTCTTTATCCTTGTATTTTGCCAGTTTCACTATGATATGTCATGCAGAAGATCGATTCAAATTCCGTCTGAAGGGAGTTCTCTGTGCCTCTTGGATTTCAATGCCTTTTTCCTTCCCCAGATCCGGGAAGTTCTCAGCTATTATTTCTTGAAGTACACCTTCAGCACCTTTCCCTCTCTCTTCCTCCTCTGGAATACCAATTATGTGTATATTATTTCTCTTTAGTACATCACTTAGTTCTCTAATTTTCCCCTCATACGCCTGGATTTTTTTATGTCTCTTTTTCTCAGCTTCTTCTTTTTCCATAATTTTATCTTCTAGTTCACCTATTCTCTCCTCTGCCTCTTCAATCTGAGCCGTAGTTTTCTCCATTTTATTTTGCAGCTCATTGATAGCGTTTTTTAGCTCCTCCTGGCTGTTCCTTAGTCCCTTGATCTCTGTAGCAAGAGATTCTCTGCTGTCCTTTATACTGTTTTCAAGCCCAGCGATTAATTTTATGACTATTATTCTAAATTCACTTTCTGTTATATTTAAATTATTTTTGATCAGTTCGTTAGCTGTTGTTATTTCCTGGACGTTTTTCTGAGGGGAATTCTTGTTTCGTCATTTTGGATAGTCCCTGGAGTGGTGTGGGACTGTGGGGCACTTCCCCTGTGCTGTCTTGAATAACTTGTGTTGGTGGGCGGGGCCGCAGTCAGACCTGATGTCTGCCCCCAGCCCACTGCTGGGGCCACAGTCAGACTGGCATGTGCCTTCTCTTCCCCTCTCCTAGGGGCGGGATTCACTGTGGGGTGGCGTGGTCCATCTGGGTTACTTGCACACTGCCAGGCTTGTGGTGCTGGGGATCTAGCGTATTAGCTGGGGTGGATCGGCAAGGTGCACAGGGGTGGGAGGGGCAGGCTCAGCTCGCTTTTCCTTCTGAGATCTGCATCAGGAGGGGCCCTGCGGCACCGGGAGGGAGTCAGACCCGCCGAAGGGATGGATCCGCAGAAGCACAGCGTTGGGTGTTTGCGAGGTGCAAGCAAGTTCCCTGGCAGGAACTGGTTCCCTTTGGGATTTTGGCTGGGGGATGGGCGAGGGAGATGGCACTGGCGAGCGCCTTTGTTCCCTGCCAAGCTGAGCTCTGTCGTCTGGGGCTCAACAACTCTCCCTCCCGTTGTCCTCCAGCCCTCCCATTCTCGGAGCAGAGCTGTTAGCTTATAACCTTCCAGATGTCAAGTCCCACTTGCTGTTGGAACAGTCAGGCCCCTCTGCGCTTGCAAGCCAGACTCGGGGCCTCTGCTTGGCTGACAGGCCCCCTCCACCCCGGCTCCCTCCCGCCAGTCCGTGGAGCTCGCACTGTCTCCACCCTTCCTACCCTCTTCCGTGGGCCTCTTGTCTGTGCTTGGCTCTGGAGACTCCGTTCTGCTAGTCTTCTGGCGGTTTTCTGGGTTATTCAGGCAGGTGTAGGTGGAATCTAAGTGATCAGTAGGACGCATGGTGAGCCCAGCATCCTCCTACCCCGCCATCTTCCCAGGCCATAATCATTTCTTAGGGACTTTTCATGAGGAAACACTTTTTAGAGTTCTGGGTGATATTTGATAGCATATATAATAAAAATCTGGAAATTAATCTTGTTAAATTTAGAATGTTGTTCACATTAATACCTCATTTTTATCTTTTGGTGGTAATGGTGATGGTGAGTACTTTTTTTTTTTTAAATATACTGTGTAAGCTACATTAATCTGAACAGCAATCTTATTTTTTTCTGAAAGGTTTTAAAATAGTTACTAATATATGTCCATTGTAGTAAAAGCAAGAAACAGAGAAAAACAAAGGTAAGAAATTATTTCCCTTCCAGATAAATAATAGTTATTAAAATTTTGTAGTATTATCTTCCAAAATTTTATGGACATAGATAAATATTTTTGTTGGAAAATTAGATCATATTGTCAAGAGCAGTCTTATTTAATTTAGAAATCTGTCACTATTTGTATTTGTAGCATAGATGTTCTTTAAATTTCTAAGATGGAAATGACATTAAATGAGTCAGTGAGGAATTTGATTAGGGAAGAAGTAGATGGTGTTAATATGAGGTTAGAATCTATGACAACTCCATTATGCTTCAAGGTGTCAAAAAAGAGGGCTCGCTATTTACTGGTGTCTTTGGTTTTGATGTAATCTAAAGTGAAACAGAATATCTAGAAAAGGTGAGATATATAGAGAAAATGGACTGTGTGCCCGTATGTCTGACTATAAAGGCTTGAGCTAAATCCTTTGAAGGTAGCATATAGGGAAGTCTATAGTGGTAGTAATATCACAGGAGAAGGTATTGGGGCAATGGATAGAGTTAACATATTTATTCTGTCTTAATAGGTCTTTTAGGCTTTATTTAAAAGGACATGCTCACTAACTTCTATTCAGTGTAAACGATCCTATACATTAGTCTTATTAATACTGGAATTTCTTAGTTCTGAAGAGCACTTTGTTCACACACAGCATTCATTATGGCAGTCTAATTACTTTTTATCATTTTCTTGGATTCTACCAAGAAATTTCTTGGAAAATTATGGTGGAAAATTTCCATATTATGGTGGAAATTTCCAAATTATGGCGGAAAATTTCTTGGAAATTTATGGTGATGCCATTTATGAATTCTCTTCAAAAATTTTAATTCCAGTATAGTTAACATTCAGTCCTATATTAGTTTCAGGCATACAATGTAGTGATTCAGAAATTTCATACATCACCCAGTGATCATCACAAGGGTACTCTTTAATCTCCATCACCTATTTCAACGATTGCCCCTATCCACCTTCCCTCTGGTAACCAATAGTTATGTATAGTTAAGAGTCTGTTTCTTGATTTGTCTCTCTCTCTCTTTTTTCCCTTTGTGCATGTGTTTTCTTAAATTCCACATATGAGTGAATTCATATGATATTTATCTTTCTAGGACTTATTTTACTTAGCAAAATAATTGTTTAGCTCCATCCATGTCATTGCAAATAGCAAGATTTCATTCTTTTTTATGACTAACATTCCATTGTATGTATATATACCACATCTTCTTTATCCATTTATCTATTGATAGACACTTGGGCTGCTTCCATAATTTGGCTGTTGTAAATAATGTTACAATAAACATAGGGGTGCATGTATCCCTTTGTGGGTGTTGTTTTTAAAATTTATTTATTTTTTTTAGAAAAAGAACACAGGTAGAGGAGGGTCAGAGAGAGGAAGAGAGAGAATTCCAAGCAGGCTCGGCTGACAGTGCAGAGCCCAACACAGGGATCGAACTCACAAACCATGAGACCATGACCTGAGCTGAACTAAAGAGTCAGACACTTGACTGACTGAGACACCCAGTGTCCCCTGCATATACCCCTTTGAATTAGCATTTTTGTATTCTTTGTGTAAATACCCAGTAGTGTGATGGCTGAATTGTAGGGTACTTTTAACTTTTTGAGGAACCTCCATATTGTTTTCCATAGTGGGTACACCAGTTTGCATTCTCATCAACAGTACAAGAGGGTTTCTTTTTCTCCACATCCTTGTCAACATCTGTTGTTTGTTGTGTTTTGGATTTTAGTCATTCTGACCCATGTGAGGTGATATCTCGTAGTTTTGATTTACATTTCCCTGATGATGAGTGATGTTGAGCATCTTTTCATATGCCTGTTGGCCATCTGGATCTTGGCCATCTTCTTTGGAGAAATGTTTGTTCATTTCTTCTGCCATTTTTTAAATTGATTATTTGGGTTCTTTTTTTTCCTTTGGGGTCACTTATTAATTCCTAAAAACTGTACAAGAAGTATTCTCCTGTTACCAGATTTAGCCAGTTCTTTTACTAAATAAGAGTGGAGCTAACATGAGGCAAAATCCAATTTTTTAAATCAGCTCTACGTGATTCTACACAGTCATGGTTAGATATCTCATGACAACTTTCTAGATAATCCTAGGGTAGTGACCGACTGAAATGTATTTAATTTCCACATGACATTTACCTTCTAATTATTTAACAGTTCATTAGTAATATTCCTTACAAATGGCAGGATTTCTAGAAGAAGGTGCATAACTCAATGTAGATTAGCTACCACAATGTTTCAGCTAAAATGTTTCTGAAATATATGGAAACTGAGGAAATATTTGAAGACATTCAGCATAAGAAAGTATCAATAAGTAACAAATGCATCAAATTAATAGTGAAAATGGAAAATTGTTTAGAGGAAAATGCATTTGTTGAAATATAGAATAAACCATTCTTTTTCCCATCCGTTCTTTAAAGTCTTTGAGTTTACACGCACTTCTGAGCCTCTGTCCTTAGTACAACCTGAGTACCTTATAGTTGTCAACTCGGGGCATATTTCATATCCCCAAAACTTGCCTTGAATAAAGTAGGTGTGGATCCTTCAGTTGAGATGACTAGTTTTTGTAATCTTGAAAGATGTCTGGAAGAAGAAGGAGTCCTCAAGGTCAGGATTGGGTCCGGAAAATTTCTTATGCTTCTATGGTGTTTAAACTTGTATACAAGATAGATAAGACTTACTTGAGAATATATCATTAATAGATGTTGTTTATTGGGCACACCGTATGCATTTACTTCTACAAATAACATGGTGAAGAAAAGATTTTATAGAAGAGGAGACTGACGCTCAGAGTGGTTAAGTGTTCTCTAAATGGTTTCACAGCTAGAAAGTAGCAGGATTGGGATCAAATCCAGATTGAACTGAGTTCAAAGCATGTGTGTATTTTCATGTAAGTTGTATATATAAAGTGAGGAGGTATTTAAATTGGAACAGCAAATGCTCAGGAGGGAGGTAATGATGCATATTATCAAAATAAAGCAGGCTTCCTCTTTGGAGACTAGAATGACCTGAGTGTGTGTGCACCACCAAAGGTATTGTTAAATAAAAGCATGAGTTTGTGTGAAGAAGATCCTTAGAGACCAGCACATCTGCCAAGCAGGCCGTGGTTCATGAGTCAATGCCTACTCTATGCTGAGGCAGAGACAGATACCATAATGTGACAGTCTGACACCCAGATTGTTTAATTCTAGAAAATGTGGCCCAGTTTGTCTAGTTCGCCCTAATACTTCCTAACTCACTTCTGTAAAGTGACTTTAGACTTGACAGATAATGCAGACACCAATGCTTTGAAGATGTCACTGTGAAAAACTCTTTTCGCAGTTTTTCCATCCCCCAAAAGGTTTATTATTCTAATCTTACAATTGCACAATAGAATATCTTCTGCATAGATGGATAGAACTGTTTAGACATAGACAAGCTATTTTTTTTTAATGTGAGACAGAAACTAAGATAGTTCCAAAAAAGAAGTTGACTCATGGGTTCACCTTCCGGTAATCGCACGGTCAGCATCTAGCTCTGCCAAGCAGACTGAGAGTGCAATTCATCTTGTTGATGCTAGTCCTGCCTTGAAACTTCTGCTTGTGCTTTGAGATGAGCCTTATTGGTCAGATAGCAATTCGGTTAAATGAATTCAATTTGTTTCTTACTCTACAGGCCATACCTAATTTCATTCTCCACAGAGAGGGAATTCTGGTAGGGGTAGTTTTGTAGCTTCACCAAAATGTCTGGCAGGAGAAATTTTCATCCCTAGACTGAGGACGAAGGTCAAAAGGACAATGGTCAGTTATGTTCAGAAGAGATTAATGACTATGCGCTTGCTTTTGTGCAGAACAAATTCTGTCACTGAGTGCATAGCAAGATAAGAGGGTAAGCAGGGCCTCTGTCCTCTTGTGGATATCTGGAATAAGAATTCCGACATTATGCGTAGTCTTTAATAAAGAGTGATTTGCAAGTCAGTCACTCAAATTCCCCTCAAGTATTGATTGATTAACTTAGAACCCACCTACCCAGAATACTTGTAGGTTTAGTTTTATTCCAAATAATAAAAGTTTGAAACCACAAGAATAAATTGCTTTCTTAATGCAACAGAATTTTTAGGGGTACAGACATTTTCATATATATATATATATACACATATATATGTATGTATATATATATGTATATGTATGTGTATATATATATATATATGTATATGTATGTGTATATATATATGTATATATATATGTGTATATATATATGTATATATATGTGTATATATATATGTGTATATATATATATATATATATATATACGTATATATATACGTATATATATATATATATATATAACCACTCATGACTGATGTCTTCCAATACTGAAAAGTTTCTTGGAATCTCTACACTGTAATTTCTCTGTTTATTTTCCCATTTCACTTTGATTTGGGGTCTTAATATGTCAGGGATCAAACTGGATTTAGTTGAATTTTTACTTTGGTAGAAAGATTCCTGTAGAAATATCAAATAGATACGTGAATTTTGATTGTGCATTTTTTTTCCTAAATATTTATCACACCTCTGCCTCAGATTCCCAAACTGGGTACATATGAGCCCTGATACACTGCAGTAAATTCACAGGAGTGTCTCAGCATATTTTAGATTCTTGAAGGAAACAGCAATACTCAACATCTCTTGGATACTGCATGAGCTGCTGAAACAATGAAGTTCACAGTTTCAACTTTAGCTTGTACTCATTTTAAATAATTATGTCGTGTATTTATAAACAAGTGGTTCCTATGATAAAAAATAAGCACCTTGGGGAAAATCACTGTGGGGCAGTGTTGGAGGAGGTCATTGAGAAATCCTGACCACTGGTTGAGCCATGAGCTGGACCCAGGCACTTGGAGGCTCCTCATCCCATCCCCTGTCCTTGAAACGTACATTGCATACACCATTCCCATACTAGGAGCTGTTTTAAGAAAGGAGCCCTGAGAGACAGAGTGAAGTGTTATTGAGACCATCTGGGCAGTATACATGACTAAATTCAGTTAAGGTCTCTACATAAAATGTGAAGATACTGGTGGGCGGCCACAGATATCCACTTGTCTTGTGGCTGTTCAAGACAAGCCTCCTTAAATTCCCTTGCTTATTAGACTTGTCACCTACCCACCCGGAGTGGCCTGCCTCTTTCTTTGGTCTTGCCTTGCCCTCCATGCAAGAGGGCCAGTTTGTGAACCAATAAGCCACAAATGAGGGTGGCAGAGTCTGATCTGACTTCCAAGTTTGAGCAACTACATAATTGCCCATGAAGTGTACACCACACATTGGTAAGTGTGGCAGTACTATTTTTTAAATTTTGAGTTAGGTGTATTAATTTTTCAAATGTCTACTGAGTTGTTAGAACATAAATATTTGTTGTCATCTGGACCTAACCTAAATAAATGGAATGGTTAGATACTTCTTTGGGTCTAGTGGTGCCATAAAATTCCTGAAACAGGAAAAGAGCTCAAGCAAGTTTGGGATCCTTTGATCTATACCAACAATATGGTGATAGATTGGGATCAAAATATCTTATGGAGGAAAGATAGTTTGGAGTCTTGTTTTCTTATTAACCTTTTAAGCATCATTGTTTTCTTGTGAGATTAGAAAATTCATCTTAGGGCCCCCAGGTGGCTCAGGTGGTTAAGTGTCTGACTTTGGCTCAGGTCATGATCTTGTGGTTCATGAATTTGAGCCCCTCATTGGACTCTGTGCTGACAGCTCCGAGCCTGGAGCCTGCTTCGGATCCTGTCTCTCTCTCTCTCTCTCTCTCTCTCTCTCCCTCTGCCCCTCCCTTGCCTGTGCTCTCTCTCTCTCAAAAATAAATAAACATTGAAAAAATTCATCTTAATATTCTTATCAAAGACTGAATTGGGAAATTAAACTCTACTTGTCTTTAAATGTTATTTAACTGATGGGGAGTGAAACAATGTCAGGCATGTAATAAATGTTCAAACCATTTGTGGAATGAATTAACAAAAGTGTATGAATTATGTCTAATCACAAAATAATTGTTTCAAATTACCAGGCTCTTTTCAGTTCCCATTAGATTAGCTTTTATAATCAGAATATCCCAAAGAATTTAAGTATTATTCAAATATCTGAATTCAAACAAACAACCCACCCCCTTAGTCATTAGCACATAGTTTTGATGGTCAACAAACAAGTACTTTGTATATGTCTTCACCTAATGCCAAAAGAAGTGGTATCTTGTGTCTGTGGAAAAGTGTTCATTGCATCTGCTTCTCTCCAAGAGGGAAAAACATCAAAATATACATTAAAAATAAAAAGTATTGCACATAAGGGATCAAAATGCAAATTAGCCAGAGAGATGCAAATTAAACGGGAAAAGCTCTCTCCTCAGAATCTGTTGTTCTCCACCCAAAAGTATGCCCCATTAATAATTTTTTGTTGTGTTGGACTCTAAGATGGCCCCCCAGCGATCTCCACCTCCTGGAAGTCCTTCTGTACTCTCCACCTATTGAATGTCAGCAGCATCTGTGACTAGCTTCTGAACAACACAATATGGCATACTTTTGTGAGACCTAAGATGGAAACTTCTGTCTTGCTTGCAGACTCAATAGATTTTCTCCCTTGCTGGTTTTGATGAAGTAAGCTGTTGTATGGAGACTCTCATGTGGAAGGAATTAAGGGTGACTATTGCCAACAGTCAACAAGGAGCTGGGTCCTGGCAACAGCCATATGAACTTGGAAACAGATCCTACCCCAGTGAGCTTCAGGTAAGATTGCAGCCTTGACTGACAAGCTGATTGTAGCTTTGTAAAAGACATGGAAGCCAAGGACTCGGATAAGCCACGCCAAGATTCCTGACCCACAAAAACTGTGAGTTAATATATGTGTGATTTAAAACTGCTAAGCTTGTGACAATATTGCTATATAGCAAAACAGAACTAAGATGTGTATTCTTCCAGGAATACTCACAAATCAAATCACATTATATGGACTCCAGTAATTTGCCTTTATTATTATTTGAAGAAGGGTGCTTTTTAATGTAAAGTAACAAAAAAGAAGTAAAAGAGAAAGTTCTTAGGAAATATTCTATTTTCCTATTTTTCTTAATATTTTTGGACAGCAATACTATTTAGTAGTGGTATGGGAGAGAATAAGGCTTCACTTTGCTCTCTGATCATACACTGACCTCTAAATCCTCATTCTACCATGTTTCTTGCTAGAAGCATAACTAATCAGTGATTTTCAGCTGGGAGAGATTTCACACAACTCCACACCCTCCCCGACCCATCCAGGGAGAGACGTTAGGTAATATCTAGAGATATTTTTGGTTGTTAGAACTGGAAGGAGGGAGGGGGTGTTAATGGTGCCTAGTGGGTAGAGGCCAGGGATGCTGCTAATCATACTACAGTGTGCAGGACACCACTCCCCACCCCCACGAAGAAAGAATTATTTGACTTAACATATCAGTAGTGCTCAGGTTGAGAAACTTTGATCTAAATCTCTCTCTGGTTGTTGAGAGGAAACAGGAGAGCAGATGATACCTAGAGGGGAATGGGAAGGGAGAAGGGCAGCAAGTATGTATAATAAATGGAGAGGCTAGTAGACTGGTGATGCCTGGAGATGAGACACAAAAGGGAAAATGTGTGAAGTAAGGTCCCTGAGGGGGATGAAGGGAGAGAGACTCCAGAGTGTAAGTGAAAGCACCGAATTTGCTCAGAAGTGATTTCTCTTCGCAGTGAAGAAGTGTGAGAGAGAACAAGCAGATGCACGTGGGTTTGCGTAGCAGAGGCCTCCTCCAGATGGGGAGGGAGGGAGAGGTAGCTGCTGTAGCTCTTCCTTGTCAGCTTCTTTTCCCACTTACTGGACTTAACCATGGTGCCATTTTCTGAGACCTCAGGGGGAAAAGGTGGAGTTGGCACTGCGAATGTTTGAAATCAAATTCCAGTGGGGGAGGGAATCAACGAGGAACCATTCCATTAGCTTTCCTTTGTTTTCTTTTTTCTTTTTTAAAATCCAATTTGGCTTTATATTTTTTTAATTGAAATATATTTGACATATAATATTGTGTGAGTCGAAGATGTCCCACATGTTGATTTGATTCATTTATGCAGTGCAATATGACAGCCATTGTAGCATTAGCTAGTACTTCCATCACCCCATATAATTAGCATCTCTCTTTTTGTAGTGGGAATAATTAAGATCTAATCTCTTGGCAAGTTTGAAGCATATTGATACAATGTTGTTTGTATCCCTATACTGTCCATTAGATCTTCAACTATCTGCTGGTTGCAAGTTAGCCTTTCTTTCTTCCTGTTTCCTTTCTTTCTTTGTTTCTTTTTGAGAGATTGCAAGCTGAGGAAGGGAAGAGAGAGGACAGAGGATATCTGAAGTAGGCTCTGCACTGACAGCAGTGAGCCTGACCAGGGGCTTGAATTTATGAACTGCAAGATCATGACCTAAGCTGAAGTCGGACACTCAATTAACTGAGTCACCCAGGTGCCCCAGCCTTACTTTCTTTATAATCTTTCTGAGTAGCTTCTGGGAGGCTGAGAGGAAGAAATCTGGTCACTCTCATTTACAAGCATCAGGCTAGAAATTCCAGGCTTTCACATTCTATGGTCACCAGACTGTCTTTCCACATGTCAGGTAGAGGAGGTCAGGGGGTGGGATGGCAGCACTCATGCCTTCTTGCTGCTTCCTTGCCTCCCATGACCAAATTTCTGGAATCATTATCCCACGTGTCTGGCTTTTCTCCAAAACTTAATGTTTCCCATATGCGATGTGAATTAATCTTGCTGCCTGTCTAGAGCCGCCGAGACTCTTGGTACCTTACCAGAGAACCCATTTTAGACCCAGGTGCATCATTCCTAGTGCCTAGATTTGGGCAAACAGTATCTCCTTCACTAGTGCTTCTGAAAGCGTGGGTATTAAATGTGATGTTGTTTGCAGCCCATGTTGTTGGAGTTTCTGTGAGTGCTTTAATGGCCCATAGAGACAACAGGATGGAACATTTGAAATTGATGTCATACTGAGATGCCCAGGGAAAGGTGGCCCTAAAGACAACCACCTGCTTCACTTCCTTCTAAGAATGGCTTTAGAATACTTTGCTCCACTGACTTGAGTTTTTCTGAAATGCTCCAAGTGCTCACCTCTATGCACAAGCCCGACCACAAAGGAAGCTTGAATGTTTTATTTGCATCTCTAAATTCCTGCAAAGGTTTTAAAGTTATTTTACCCACTGGTAAATGTAATAAACAGTGATATTCAGATAGTGCATATTTAAGCTTGCCTTTCCTCTCTATGTAAAAGCACATGCTAATGGTCGCTGGATAATTAAAATTAAACCACATTCAATAGATAAACAAATTAAAGCAGAGCAAATTGTGTGCATGCCTCCCTAAGCAGCATACACATTATCAGAAAGGGCAGCTCTAATTATTCAAGGATATAGCAGAGCTATTGAAGGAGCTATTGATTTTTTTTTAAGATAAGAAACTGTCTTCAGTATTAATGGGTAGTATTTGTTTACAGGCCAAACTCTTTGTAATACTGTAGGAATTAAAAAGGAAATTGAATCAAACCTACCTAAACTTTACATGCTAATCAGTATTTACCAGCCAATAGATCATGATCTGCCAGTGTAATGTTTAACATTTAATTACAAGGTAATACATGAATTTATTTCCTTTGTAAAACATTACGTTATTTCTAGCCATTCCCAAACATCCATCTCTTCTTCACAGGTAACACCAATAGGTTTGGTATTGACACCTCAGATGGTTTCTAATGAATTTTAAATACATTTACATATATTTACCCATACATGTTTTACAATGTTACATTGTGGATTTTTTTTGTTGACGAATTGTGCTTTGTTGTCTGACATAAATGGGATCATTCTATACATATCTTTTCCTAAAATGCATTTGTCATTCAGTAATATGCCTTAGAGATTTTTGATAACAGTACATACAAATCTACCTCAATATTTCTCCCCTTTCATTTCCTTTTCTTCTGAATATATTTGCATCAAAGCAATAAATGCCTTTGATTAAAAAAGGAAAAGGGACAAGGAAGGCAGATAATAAGATGCAACAATCTGCCCCATGAACACCCACTCATCAGAGGCAACCTCTCTGAGCAGTTGCCTATGGTTATTAACTCCCGCTGTCTAAATAATCTATGCCCATATCAATAACAGTTACAGTTTCAGAAACTATACTGATTTCCTGCTGATGGAATATGATTACCCTTAGGCTATTGCTACCTTCTATCCCCGTCTTTCCCCAATACAGTTCTAGCATTACATTTCGTTTCTCTATTGGTTATCTGTATAATTAAAATACTTAGGCCTTTATTTCTTATCTTATAATTACATATATTACATCTGGATTCCTGACTGTATAATGATGATGCTGTCTCCTCCTTCAGTTTTTTCCTTTCCACTCTTTCACCTTACTTTATAATCCTGTCCTTTACAGTGTTAATTTCAGTTATGTGCTTTGTTTATAAGCTGAATTTAAAAGTTGACAACCAACAGTGTGCCATTTATGTTACTGCAACTATGCAAATATACCATGCACCAAGAGTACACTATGATTTTCTTTTTATATAGCGTTCACTTTTTTTTGATAGCATTTTATTTTCTTTCATTATTTCCCTTTATCATATCCCTAAAAAAACCCCACAAAACTCTTTTCAGTTAAAGGATGTATGGATTCTTTCTTCCCAGAGATTTTCTCTCAAGGCCATCCATCCATTCTATTGTTCTAATGGCGACTATCGTTCTCTAGGCTTGTGGACCAGCTTTAACTTGGGACATCTCCTCACTGCTTCTCTGGAATGTTCCTCTCATTTCTTATTCCCACATCTTTTTGCTCCAGGATATTCTCAGGGAACATACTAAGAAATGGCATGTAAAGGGTAAATTTTCTGAACATACCTGAAAATAGATATTTTTTTGTACTGTCAAACGTGATTGATCATTTGGTTGCATAAGAATTCAAGTTTTAAAATTATTTCTCCTTAAAATAATGAAGGCATCTAGTATTATTGTAAGCACTCTGAAGGCAATCAGTTTATTATTCCAGTGTCAGTGACTGCTTTTTCTTAAAAAGAAAATTAAATTTGAGTCAAAACACAGTGTTATATTAGTTTCAAGTATACAACATAATGATTCAACTTCTTTAAATGTTACGCTGTGCTCAACTACAAGTGTAGCTGCCATCAGTCACCATATAACACTATTACAATATCATTGTCTGTATTCCCTGTGTTGTGCATTTTATGCCTGTGACTTCTTCATTCCATAACTGGAAGCCTGTGTCTCCTACTCCCCTTCACCCATTCAGCCCATCAAGCCACCCCCTTCCTTGCTTTTAGCATCTTTATTCTGAGTAATGTAACACGGTACAGATTTTTGCCTGAGTGTGGGTCTTTTTCATTTAGAGTGGGTTTTTAAATTTGGAGTCTCATGACCTTCACCTACAGGAAATTTTCTTGTGTTATTTCTTAGTTATTTTTTCTCTTTCTCTGTTTCCTCTGTTATCTCTGTCTCTTTCTAGATTTCCTATTAAATTTGAATGTCTGCTGCTTAGGTCATATGAATTAATTCTTCATTCACATATTTTTTCATTTCTTTGCTTTATATTCTCTTTTTGGGGATATTTCTTTGACTTTATTCCTAAACTTCACATTGTTTTTTTCTTTTTTAATTTAATATATTTTCTACACATCAGAATTTTTTGGTTATTCACTGACTTTTTAAAGTAATTTCTTATTGTTTATGGATAAAATATCACATTGAGATTTCTGAGAATAATAATTAGAGGTTTTTAGAATTTTGTTTAATTCTCCTAAATTGTTCTTTCCCTGTGGCATCATTTTTATTTTCTTTTTTTTAACATTTATTTATTTTTGAGACAGAGAGAGACGGAGCATGAACAGGGGAGGGGCAGAGAGAGGGGGAGACACAGAATCCGACGCAGGCTCCAGGCTCTAAGCCATCAGACCAGAGCCTGATGCTGGGCTCGAACTCACAGAACGCGAGATCGTGACCTGAGCTGAAGTCGGACGCTCAACTGACTGAGCCACCCAGGCGCCCCTTTTTTTTCTTTTAAAATCTTTATCTATGTCTTCTCTTTGGAGATTTTCTTCCAATGTTAGGTGATCATAATGGTAAGGTCTCTCTTCATTATTTTAAGATGAGGATATAAAAAGCTGTTTGGGGAACTCTGTGTAGGTGGGCAGCAGTTGTCCACTGGAGAGCTCTGCTTTAGAACAGTTGTTCTGAGAACTCTAAATTCTAGAAGGTGCATATCTTTTCTTTGTGGACATTTCATGAGGAGACAGATGACTGGGTGTTCTGTGTGCAGTAAAGTTGGTGGGTTTGCAGGGATGGCTTCAGAGGACCCCTGGCTCAGAAGGGTCCCACCTTTGGTTTAATGTTTTGTGTTTCCTGCCTTGAAATGATTAATATTTTTATCTTTGAAGTTGTGTTTTTTAAGTCAAGTTCAATGGGGGCAATGATGCATATGTAGAGGCTTATAGCCACAGTTTAAGGGGTCCCACCTCCTCCCCAGGACAGGTTTTCAGAGTCTAAGCAAATGTCCTATGGACCCCTGGCTTTACCCACCTCATCATGGTCTGGTGACCCTTGGGTTGTATGTATGTGCAGTATGCATTGAAGGGGTTAGAAGAAATGGGTGTCTTTCTCTGTTGCCTACTACCCCCAGAGAGGTCCTGTGCATAGATGTGGGGAGGGTTGGGGTTATAGCTATAGAAGTCCTATAGCTCTGTCATGCCTGCCTGGGCCACTCCGTGGGGGGGGTGGGGGGTGGGGGGGGCTGACAATTCAGCAAAGTGAGTTGGGGGACTTCTCACCCACATACCACCTAGGAATCTAGCATATCTTAGCATGGACATTACAGTTTTTGGGGTCACCAGTTCTTCCTGGACATTTCCTGCCCCTGGATTTAAATTTGTTTGCATTAAGTCTCCCAAATTATGTAGTCAGCTCTGAGTGAAGACAATGAGATAATGCGAAATGGAATCACATGTCATTGTGTGTCTTTAAACTCACATATATACCTTTTCTAGGCTCTCCAAACTGGTAACTCTTACCTGCATTACTACTGGAATTTTCCCACACTTTCACCTCAGTTAACATTACTATTGAAAAAAAAATTTGCCATTCCTATGCTTGAAAAATTGTCTCCTATTATTTTACATTACCTTGTTTATTAGTGAACTTAACTACCTTTTAATATATTAATCAACCATTCTGTTGGTTAATATTTTGTGTTCAATCCTTTATCTTTTCCTTTGTGGCCTGTGTAGTTGTGTGTGTATATATTTTTATGTATATTTGTATACATAGCTAATATTTACCAGACAGTATTTTAAGTTTACATATATTCATTTCATCGTTGCAATCACCTTACAAAGTAGTTATTTTTAGTATCCTTACTTAACAGATTAAAAAAGCTAGGGTACTGAGAGGCTAAGTAATGAGAATGAGCTGATACAGCTATTATATCTATTATTATATCTATCTATTAATAGATAGATTATTGTATCTATCTATTATATCCATTGTAAATGTTTTCTCCCTGTTTTTTGTTCGTATTTTACTCTTATTTATAGTGTCTTCTGTCTCACTTGGAAATTTGAAATTTTGATCTTATAAAATTTATCAAATGTTTTAAATGTCTTTTGGTATTTCATATGTTGTTTAAAAGGATTTCCAAACGTGAAGTCATGTACATTTAGTCTTTGATTTTAAGCATAGCTATAAAATTCTGCTTTTTTATTGAGATATTAAATTTTTCTTAAATTTTTGTGTAAAAATTATTACTTTTTTAAAAAATGAAGTCATTTGTTCTAATAGATCATAATTTTTGAATAGTCTATTTTTTTACCCATTGATGTAAATGATGTCCATTTCATATTCCAGATTCACATATTTTTTTCTTTTGTTTGGGAGATCTTTCTTTTCTTTCTTTTTTAGTTTTGCACTGTGAGTTATTTGCAGCTTAGGATATATTTGGATATCTGTTAAATATTTGCCTTTTATTTTTCTTTTTCAAAATTGCCTTGCATATTGTTCATTTGGTTTTCTCTATGAAATTTAATATCAGCTTACCAGTTTTGGTGAAAAGTTCCGTTGTGAATTCTAGGTGAATTGCTTTGAAATTAACATGTTACTTGGGGATTATTAACTTATTTATTTATTTAAATATTTATTTATTTATTTTGAGAGAGGGCACAAGTGGGGGGGGGGCAGAGAGAGAGGGAGAAAGAGAATCCCAAGCAGGATCTGCCCTTGAAGGAAGATTGATGTGGGCTCAATCTCATGAACCGTGAGATCATGACCTGAGCCAAAGTCAAGAGTAGGAGGGTCAACCGACTGAGCCATCCAGGTGCCCTAACATCTTTATTTTTATGAGCATTGTATGTTGCTGTATTTACTCAGGTATTTTTTATTTTATTTATTTATTTTTTAAGTTTATTTATTTTTGAGAGACAGAGAGAGTGGAGGAGGGACAGAAAAAGAGGGAGAGAGAGAATCCCAGGCAGGCTCCATGCTGTCACTGCAGAGCCTGATGTGGGGCTTGAATTCAGGAACCATGAGATCATGACCTGAGCCAAAATTTGGGTATCAATTTGCATTAAGTCTCCCAAATTATGTAGTCAGCCCTGAGTGTAGTCAGTCTAAGAGTTGGATGCTTAACTGACTGAGCCACCCAGGCTCCCCCTACTCAGGTATTTTTTAACATTTGGAAATAAATATAAATAATATAATGTTAAATATGTAACATAAAATAAATATACTAATATAAACAAATTTAAATATAACTTTTTAAATGAAGATCTTGTATGTATTTGTATAGTGTTACTTTTATCTAGGTATTTCATAGTAGTTGTTATAGTAAGTGGCATTTTTCCTATTATATTTTCTAACTGGTTATGGGTGGTATATAGGAAAACTGGAGTTCTGCTTGCTGACCTTGTATCTGACCACCTTTTTATCTGCACTTCAATTAATTTTTAAGCTGATTCCTGTGTTGATAAATCTTCATTGAGTGTTGTTACCCAGGACTTTCTTTTCAGTGACTTGTTATGATTTCCAAAATAGGCAACAGACGCTTCTGAAATTTACCATCATTAGAATTGCCTTTCGAGGACTTCATAGTCAACATGGCTGCCCTTATGCCCAAATTGATACTTATGCCCAAATTGTACTCTACTCAATGGCTAGGTTTGTGAGTGTACTGATATGGTAAGAGTAATTGAATTATTAAATTACATTCTGGAATAATTAGTTATCTATCCTGCCAAAGGTACTTGGAATAATGCTTTTTCCATGATTCTTAACAAGTTAGTTGATGAAATGTTTTTACTTAAACGTGGCTTACTTGGGCTAAAAAACAGGGCCTAGTTTAGGATAAGGGAGAAAATAAACTTTGAAATAGCTTCAGAAATGTTACATGAAGTTAATTTAGGTCAGCTTCTTTGATTAGTTGGTTGTGGGAATAGAGTTGCCCAGTAAAGTACAGGATGCCCAGTTAAATTTGAATATCAGATGAACAACAAATAAGTTTTTAGTATAAGTATGCCCTGTGCAATATTTGGAACATACTTCTACTAAAAGCTTATTTGCTTATATAAATTTAAATTTAACTGGGTATCTTGTATTTTTCTTTGCTTTTCTAGTGACCTTATCTGGGAAGGCATTGTGAGCAGACATGGTGTGGAGACACCAAGAGTATCAGTATGACCATCTGTTCTGATGAAGGAGGGAGCAGAAAAAACAGGATAAAGTCTCATTCAGACAAAAAGGCTTTCAAGATTTTAATTGTATACTTTACTCTGTTCAGGGTTCGAAATGATTAATTTTTCAGGTTCTGTCTTCAACTTAAGCCCCTAGGAAAGTGTGTGTGTGTGTGTGTGTGTGTGTGTGTGTGTGTGTGTGTTTGCGTGTATACATACATATTCATACATATATATACATACACCTGCCACTTTGGGGTTAAATGTTGGCATTAGTTTCATTATAGTTTTTTATATGAATAATTAAAGCAAATGAAAAAACTAAAAATCATAGACCTGAATTTCAATATTACCCCTGTGACTATATAACTAGGTGACTATGGTAGTCATTAATTGGGACTGTTCACAAACATACTGGTTCTCCTTTTTCCAGGTCTGTGATGGGTTAGCACTTCCCAACCCAAAAGACTCATGACTTGGTTTGATTAATAAAAGATGACTGGAAACTTTCAAAGCCAAAGTCCATTTGTTATGTCTCTACCCCTGCTATAATGATCTTGGAAATGTGTTAAGACAGAATCTTGGATATCCTGAGTCTCTGAATGACTGTGATGAATAGAGGTAACTCTTCAGATCCACACTGAACATGTAGTGTGGGTGAGAAAATTTAAAGCAGCAATATAAAGGCTGTTTGTTATTGCTGCATAACATAGCCCATACTGACAGAAACAAATATTAGACATTGAAATGGGGATTGCTGCGTCAAAGCCTATCAGATGTGGCTTTGACCTATTGGTTGGGTGCTGGTTGGCAGAAAACTATTACTAGAGGCTAGACAAATGGTAAACTGTCTTCTGTGATAATTTGAAAGGAAGTTAATATAGCTACTAGTTTGTATCTCTAGAAGAAGAGGTAGAAAATAGAATGTAAGTAATGTGTGTTGGTTGCTGTTTACTGTTTGCTGTATCAAGATACTTCAAAAAAGATGAATTCAGATAAGAACTGACCAATTTGCAAGCAAGAAGAATAGAGAAAGTCCATAAATTCAAGGAATTATAGGATTGGAAGAGGCAACTTTCTCCCAATATCAAAGAGTAAAAAATATACTTAAAAAGGCTTTTGGGGCACCTGAGTGGCTCAATCACTTAAGCATCTGACTTCATCTCAGGTCATGATCTCACTGTCCATCAGTTCGAGCCCTGCATTGGGGTCTATGCTGACAGCTCAGAGTCTGGAGCCTACTTCGGATTTTGTGTCTCCCATTCTCTCTGCCCCTCCCTCTCTCATGCTCTGTCTTTTTGTCAAAAATAAACATTAAACAAAATTTTTGAAAAAAGTCTTTTAATCAAGAAAGGCTGATTCAACTCAAAGATATGGCCATTGCATTTGTTGTTAAGTCCTCTGAATGGATAAAATTATCTGATATCCAACAAAGGTATGGCACCAAGTAAATCTTTTTAATTGGACAAAAGACCTCAGGAATAAAAGACTAATGTGACCAGAGTCATCTGTTAAACTTAGTTGAACATGTAGTAAGAATAAAAAATAGTTTTTTCTAAGTCACTGAGTTCTTGGGCTGCCATGACTGAATGGTTGACTTTAACTTCTTGTCTTTTACTTAGTCTGTGAAATGGGATTAATTATACTTGTCCTGTGTACTCCATAAGAGAATTGTAAAAATCATGGATTTGTTCATTAGCATACATTTATTGGACATCTTTCTTGTGCTAAGCTTGTGCTAGGCTTTAGGAAATCAAACCTGATATTTTCTTATATACTGTGTGATCATTAAACATAGCAGGCTTTGGCTCACAAAGGAAGCTCAACTCACCCAACATTGAGAAGGAAGCTATCAAATAATTCCTGGAGGAGATGAGGTGCATTGAATACCTGAGAGGTATGTCTAGGCAGAGACCATAGTGAGAATGATGGAAGAAGGTATAAAACAGGGAAATCAGTAAGTGCTTGGGGGTAGTGGCAGTGGGTATGATTGGAGGGGAAGGGAGAAGACATTATTAATCTCTTGTATATTAAGTCAAGGAATTAGACCTTTTTAAAATCAAATTATAAGTCATCAAAGGATTTTAAATATGAAGAGATACAGAATAAATGTTTCCTTTTTAGAAATACCACTATGGTAACTATGGAGGGTAGTTTGGAGGGGGAGAAATTACTAGGTAAAAGTTTGTTGAGGTAATACAAAGAAAATAATGTGGTAGCATTGGGGATAGAGAGAGAAGGATAAACAGTTGAGAGATATTTAGGAAGTAATATCACCAGGATTTGGGCTCTGATTGACTCAGAGATCTTTGTTTTAAGTGGGGGTGGATGAGAGGCAGTGCTTCTGTGTACCGAGGATGGAATTTAAGAAAGGGAAGATTTTGAGGGAAAGATAATGTGTTCACTGTTGTCTAGATAGAGTTTGCTATTGTGTTTTCGTCATATAAGAAGAAAAGTTCAATGAACAACAGGCTTTATAGGACTTGCTCCTAGACCCCAGTTCTGAGCAAGAAACAGAGCTGTTAGAGTCATTATCATCTAAGAAATAAATGAAGTTCTGGATTTTGTTTAGGTTATCTAGAGAGTAGGATAAGAGCAAAAGGCCAAGGGTGAAGCCATGGGGAACATATTTAATCATATATAACAGCTGACTTTTGTGGGGTACCTACCATGAACCAGGCACTGTGTAAAGGATTTACATGCATTATTTTACTGAATTTCAACTATATCCTACAAGACAAATTCTGCTAACATACTTGTTTTATAGAGGGAAAACAGAACCTCAGAAAGGTAGCTTGCCCAAGGTCATGGAGCTGGTTAAGTGGTAGCCTAGGGATTCAAACTCAAGTGATGTGATTCCAGAATCAGCAGGCTGAATTACTACATTTAGGGAGTGATCCATAAAAACAACCAGGAAGGTGTGACCCAGACATGAAAGGAAACTTGGAAGGGGGGAGGGGGTGCACCAGAAACAAAGGGAGAAAGGAATTTCAAAGAAAACTTAGTGGAGCAAGGATTGAATGTATGGAGATTTCAAGGGAAACAACATGCCTAAACGTTTCTGATGGCTGAGGCAATACTAGTGAACATGCAAGAGTGGAAGACAGAAGTTAGTGAGCTGAGTGGGGACCAGAGAGAACAGAGTAGAGGTGTGGGGTGTAAACTGCTTTCTAGAACACTTAGAACCATGATGACCAGAGATTTGGGGTTGTTTTGTTGTGATTTTTAGTGGGAAAGGTATGACCATGTTTAGAAGTTAATCAGTAGGCAAGAGGAAAGAGAGAAAAAGATGGTTGACATGGGGAGGATGGTCCTGGAAGCAGGTAGAAGAGCCATTTGCATAGAAGAAAAGGCACTTCTACTGAGAAAGGAGAGAAAGAAGGAATTTCAGAATCAGGAAAGTTTGCAGAGAAAGAATAGAAAGTTGAAGTATTTCTCCTTCTGATATAAAAACATTCTGAGAGAAGCAAATGCTATGCATACACAAAGTAAACCTTTTAAGGACTGATAATACAAAACTGTTTTCAAGTTACTCAGTAGAGTTAGAATAAGAAAGTCTTAAATATTTGTGAGTCTCTGGATCTAGAAAGGAGGTCCAGAGTTTTCTTTTCAGTCTGTACAAGGGTTTCTTCTTTATGGCTACAGGAGAGTCATTTGAATATGGACTTGGTTATAGTCAAGAGGACTTGCATTTGCTGCTCATGTTATAGGTTTAAATGAAGTCAACAAAAATTTTGAAAAACAGTCAACCCTGTAAATCCCCTCTGGAAAGGGAATCACCTCCATGTTCCTCACTCTGCCTGCCCTGGACCCTTTTAATGTTGAATTGATGCCTGATATAGGAAACCCTGTGTCTTAGCTTGGGCTGCCGTAACAAAATACCATAGACTGGGTGGCTTAAATAACAGACATTTATTCCTCACAGTTTTGGAGTCTGGGAGGTCCACTATCGGGGTTCTGGCAAGGTTGTATTCTGTTGACACTTTTCCTCCTGGGTTGCAGATGGTCACCTTCTTGCTGTGTCCTCACATAGTAGGGAGAGGAGGTGGGCAAGGGGGAGGGGAAGCAAGAGAGAACATCAGCTCTTTGGTCTCATAAGGACATGAATCGCATCACAACGTTATCTAAACCTAATTACCACCCAAAAGGGCCACCTCCATTTGCCATCATATTTGGGGTTAGGGTTTCACTGTGTGAATTTTGGGGGGACACAAATATTTAGTCCATAATACCCTATGATCCTGGAAGACTTTTTCCATTAGAATAATCTCAGTTCCTTTTGTTTTTATATTATCCTGTTAAATCAGAACCTTGGTTGATTTATACCTACTCAAAAGGCTTTAAGTGTTTTTTTTTTTTTTAATTTTTTTTTTAATGTTTATTTATGAGACAGAGAGAGACAGAGCATGAATAGGGGAGGGGCAGAGAGAGAGGGAGACCCAGAATCGGAAGCAGGCTCCAGGCTCTGAGCCATCAGCCCAGAGCCTGATGCGGGGCTCGAACTCACAAACCGTGAGATCGTGACCTGAGCTGAAGTCGGATGCTCAACCGACTGAGCCACCCAGGCGCCCCAAAGTGGTTTTACACTTAAAAAAAATTATTGTATGTATTTGCTAAACCTGTGTGAAAACCCATTTGTCTTTTTAAATCACCAAACCTCTTTTCTCTGACCTAAAAAGTTGTGAGATACATACTTGTCTAAGTTTAGCAGAACATATGACATAATGAACATATGTCTCTTTTTAACCCTTAAGTCTTTTTTAACCATTAACATTTTGGGCAGGCTTTTTGCTATTGTTAAAATTTTTGCTGTACCCTCACACAGATTTTAATTTTCTTCAGGCAAAATTTCCTAAAATCAGATGCAAGAGCTTTATTGGATACTGGTTGTCTATGTTTTCATTAAAAAGCTGTTTTTCAGTCTGTAGTATGTCAAAATAGCACTCTCAACAGCTGAATTATTGAAATGTTTGGGGGTGACTAGGGAGGTGGACAAAGTCCCCCAGAGGCCTGGTTGGCATTTGGGAGAGTGGCACCTCGGGCTACCTAGTGACAGACAAGTTTGCTCCAAATGAGAGCTGTTTTCCAAGCTTGTTGCTGGCACATCCAGAATGTCTGAGTGATCCATGAGGAGTACGTTCATGTCTCCAGAGGACAAGGATGGTGTTTGAAAATTCAATGGTGGTATTTGATAGGAAAGGCCATTTCAGAAGAGAATTTAGAGCTGCCTTTTCACCCACAGAAATAAATTATTGTCTTTATTTCAGAAGAAAGCACTTCTTATCTCAATTGAGATGATTTTAGATAAATACTTAAAAAATTAGGGCCATGCTTTACCCCTCCCTCTTGGCCAAACATCTTCTGCAGTTTCAGTGTTTCAATGTGCCCCTGGGAACCACGTGTGACTCAGTGTGATGGTGTGCAAGGGCTTGGAGGGCAAAACTGGGACTCTGGGTTTTGAGTCCAACTCTGTCACTAAATTAGCGTGAGACCTGGCACACGTCATTTCACCTGTGTGGGCCTCAGTCTTTTCCTCTGTGGAAAAAGGAATTGGATTAGGCGATATTAAAAGTTGCTTGCTCAGTGTATAGTTTCATCATTCCTGTATATCTAGAATATTTACTCTTACGCAATTTACCAAAAAACTGCAGGAAGCTAACAAAAGTGATATTTGAGTTAATAGAAAGGTTAAATTTGGCTTCTGAAAGATTAATTACAGTAGGAGAACTCATTTGGGGGCCCTGGTATATTACATTGATTTTCTTCTAGGACGCCATATGTGGACAATGTCTGGATCACATAAGAATGTATATAATGGAATTAGTGTCACTAAAAAATACCAATTTTATTTTTTATCTGCATTGAGACAAGTTGTTTGTTGTGTTTCATTGTAACGTTAAATTAGGGCAACTGAATGCCACTAAATTATGTTGGAATCTCCTTTCAAAAAACAATCATGGCTCCAAGTAGGCTAATTATTTTGAGATGGGGTAGACATCTATTGAGATGAGTGATTTGTTCAGCTCCTCACCTGAGCCATGAAGATGCCAGCCATACATCAGCTGGTCTATTTGGAGGTCTCTGAACCTTTAGACAATTGGAAGCATTTAGTAGCTTTTCAATCTTACCATCATCATCTGAAATGAAGTATAACATAGAAGTTAGTAGCACAAACCCTGGCGTTAGACTTTCTGAATCTAATTCTGGTGCCACCCTGAGTGAGTTTGATGAATTTCTTAGCTCCTCTCTTCCATGGTATCCTCCTCTGAAAATTAGTGATAATGGTAAGGATTAAATGATTTAATGTATTATAAGGATTAAATGTGTTGATATATTGAAAGGGCTTAAAATAAATAACTCCTGTCACATAGCAGGTGATATCCAAGGGTTAGCTATTCTTATTGTTAATGTTATTGTTAAATCATCCCAATCATCATTAACGTCCAGGATTTATTAATTATTAATTATAATATTATAAGTATAATTACATTATATTTACAATTATTTAAATTGAGCAAAACAATATTGAGAAAGGACTATGTGAAGGATTGAAAGTCTGTCCATTTTTTGAGATATTCTATATTCTGCCCCATTGATCAAATCACATCTACAGAGAGCTGGAATTGTACACCCTGTATTGATGGTGCTTGTTGTTTTAGCCAGGGAAATTAACACATTAAGGTTTTGTTGCTTGTTAACGTCATGGTCTAATTCAGGTTGAATGGCTTTCCTTGGAGATTCTCGTCTGAGCTAAGGATGTAGGTTGCTTGTGTTGTGTGGCACGGCCATTTTCAACACAAGCCTTCACAGTCACTGAAAGAACAAAGCAAGGTTTAGATGGGAGATGCACTGCTGGGCCCTGGCCAGAACCCTGACACATGGCCCCACCTTAATTTCTTATGGTTCTGAAACATAGAGTTTCTGTGTCTACAGGAAGAGGGAATGAGGTTGTGGCACTCTCTGTTACATATGGTCCTGTAGACTCATTTTTATAGGGCTCTGATCAAGTCAATACAAGAAACAGGTCAAGGCCACATTATCTTATTTTTATTGTAAAAATGCTATTGATTAGTGTTTTCTTCATGTGAATCCCAGTGCAGTGCTAAGCCTGACCTTAGTTAAAGAATAGTTGTCTATTTTTAATTTTCTGAGGAACCTCCACACTGCTTTCCAGAGCAGCTGTACCAATTTGCATTCCCACCAACAGTGCAAGAGGGTTCCTGTTTCTCCACATCCTCTCCAGCATCTATAGTCTCCTGATTTCTTCATTTTGGCCACTCTGACTGGCGTGAGGTGGTATCTGAGTGTGGTTTTGATTTGTATTTCCCTGATAAGGAGCGACGTTGAACATCTTTTCATGTGCCTGTTGGCCATCCGGATGTCTTCTTTAGAGAAGTGTCTATTCATGTTTTCTGCCCATTTCTTCACTGGGTTATTTGTTTTTCGGGTGTGGAGTTTGATGAGCTCTTTATAGATTTTGGATACTAGCCCTTTGTCCGATGTGTCATTTGCAAATATCTTTTCCCATTCCGTTGGTTGCCTTTTAGTTTTGTTGGTTGTTTCCTTTGCTGTGCAGAAGCTTTTTATCTTCATAAGGTCCCAGTAATTCACTTTTGCTTTTAATTCCCTTGCCTTTGGGGATGTGCCGAGTAAGAGATTGCTACGGCTGAGGTCAGAGAGGTCTTTTCCTGTTTTCTCCTCTAAGGTTTTGATGGTTTCCTGTCTCACATTCAGGTCCTTTATCCATTTTGAGTTTATTTTTGTGAATGGTGTGAGAAAGTGAGAAAATTAAAAATAGACCTACCCTATGACCCAGCAATAGCACTGCTAGGAATTTATCCAAGGGGTACAGGAGTACTGATGCATAGGGGCACCTGTACCCCAATGTTTATAGCGGCACTCTCAACAATAGCCAAATTATGGAAAGAGCCTAAATGTCCATCAACTGATGAATGGATAAAGAAATTGTGGTTTATATACACAATGGAATACTACGTGGCAATGAGAAAAAATGAAATATGGCCTTTTGTAGCAACATGGATGGAACTGGAGAGTGTGATGCTAAGTGAAATAAGCCATACAGAGAAAGACAGATACCATATGGTTTCACTCTTATGTGGATCCTGAGAAACATAACAGAAACCCATGGGGGAGGGGAAGGAAAAAAAAAAAAAAAAAGAGGTTAGAGTGGGAGAGAGCCAAAGCATAAGAGACTGTTAAAAACTGAGAACAAACTGAGGGTTGATGGGGGGGTGGGAGGGAGGGCAGGGTGGGTGATGGGTATTGAGGAGGGCACCTTTTGGGATGAGCACTGGGTGTTGTATGGAAACCAATTTGACAGTAAATTTCATATATTAAAAAATAAAAAAAAAATAAAATAACATAAAATAAAATAAAAATAATAAAATTACAAAAAAAAAAAAAAAAAAAAAAAAAAAAAAAAAAAAGAATAGTTGTTCCTCTCCTAGGAAATGGTTAGTTTTCTCATGGAGAGAGACCAGATTTCCTTTTTCAAGTTGGCAGGCCACTAGAAAGTTAAGGGCCAAAGTTCTTGCCCATCTGTAACAACTACACTCCTTGATTAGTTTCATGCCCCATAGCATTAGTTTTCTTATTTTTTCTTTCACAGTGAATTCATGTTATTTTTGTTGTATTTCGTAAATCCTGATACATCACAGAAAATCTTTTTTCTTTTTTTGGAACAAGATGAGACATAAGTAAATAGGTAAGCACATTCATTTGTTTAGAGGTATGTCACAAATCATTATCACAAAGATTCTCTTCCTTAAATCCTTTGAGAGGTAAGATACTTGGCATCTTAAAACAATTTGTCTTATAATAATTTGATAGTGATTCTCATCTCAGGAGGTATGGATAGAGACCCCACACGAGGCTCATCAGAACACCTCTATTAGCACTGGTAGAGACAGATACTTAAATAGTAATGTAGTCCTTCACTGCAATATTATCATAGCTCTTTCTTCTCTTCGTATTCTCATAAAGTGTTTTATATTTATCTCGTGTAAATATTTAAGCAAAGGGAGGGCCCCTTCTTCTCAGAGTATCAGGTTACCTTACTACAGTTCGAGTTTCAAATGGTGAAATGAAGAGTAGTTCTTGTGTTGAACCAGGTATCTTCTTGGCTTGAGAGAAGCCAGATATAAGCCTGCTATGGACAGTCTCTCTTTTCTTTTGGGAAAAACACTGATTGAATTATCCTAAGAAGATGTTATTTTCCTTCTTTCTCCCTCCCCCTCATTTTCATAGGAAGACAGTGTCATACTGTCTAAAGAACGGCAGAGGACTAGAGAGGGAATGTACTTTGAAAGGCAACCACTTTTAAAGAAATTGTGTCTTGGCTTTTTCACCACACTGCATGTTTGGTGAATGTACATTGGAAATTGGAAAAGACTAACTGGCTTAGAAAATGCAGTTATGCAGACTTCACTTCTGTAGAGAGACGACACAGATTTACCTTAAAGATAAGAGAGACAAACCTGGGTGAAAGACGGTGTATTTACAATTCATTTACCTTGTGCCCAGATCCCATCACCTGAGCCTCCAGTCTTTTTGTGGCCCCCCTGTACTGTTTTCTTGCAGATGTATTATAAGTTAGGTAATGTGGTGGCCAGCCTCCAGCATGGCCCCCAGCATTCACTCCCTATGGTAGTCATACTTTTGTATAGTCCTCTCTAACATAGTACCAGGTTTAGTCTATGTGAACGACAGCATACGGCAGAAACAATGGTAATTCACTCTGAGATTGGATTATAAGTTTTTTTTTTTCCTTTTCTGAGAGAGTGCAAGCAGGGTAGGGGCAGAGAGAGGAGGACAGAGGATCAGAAGTGGGCTCTGCACGGACAGCAGCGAGCCTGATGTGGGGCTTGAATTCACAAACTGTGAGGTCATGACCAGAGCTGAAGTCAGACACTCAACCAACTGAGCCACCCAGGTGCTCCTGAGATTAGATTATAAAAGACTTCGCCTTCCATTTTGGGTGCTGACTCTTGCTTGGATGTCTTGATCTCGAGGAAGTAGGATGCCATGTTGTAGTAGGGGCCAGCTGTTGATGAGAATGTAAGACCTCTTAACAACCACACAGGTGAGATCGGAGGCAGATTCTCTTGCCTCATCTTGAAAGGACTATAGTTGTAGCTAAAAGTTTGATTGCAACCTAGTGAGAAAACTTGAGCCAGATCCACCCAGCTAAGCTCCTCCCAGATTCTTGACTTTCAGAATCTATTGGGGATAATGAATGATTGTTGTTTCAGTTTGCTGTTTTGTGGTGATTTGTTGCAAGAACTAAATAACAAATACAAAAATGAGATAGAATGAATAGAAATCTATTCTCCCAAATATCAAAGAAGATAAAATCATTGTTTTCTTAAACATTGAAAGATACCTGGCTTTTCTTTCTATTTCAGTTTCTTTGCTCTTTTCTGCCTTAATAAATATACTTATCACCTGGCACAGTGAAGGAAATTAGATTCTCTACTAATGTTGAAAGCCATTTGATAGGATCTTGGAGTGGTGATTGAAGAGATGAGATTGCTCCCAGTGCTTAATGTGGAGAGAATTTCCTCCAACAAATCTTGAAGTAATGGTCATTATTAATTATCATCTATACAGCTCCCTTTTCTCTCCCACCTTCTTTTGGAGAATGAGAGAGGCATCTCCTCAAGTAAACTAAGGATTAAGACAGGATCTGCTTCTGTCCTAAAGTTAGCTTTTTCTCTCCCCAGGTTTTATTTTTCTCCTATAGTATTTAGGATAATGAACAGAGAACACCTTTCAGGAGCCAGACCTTCTGCCTTTAATTTTGCCGTGAGATGCTTCAAAGAATCAAGGAACAGAATCAGTTTCACTTCCTCTTTTTTTGACATATAAGAGCCAAGGAGGAAACTCCCTTGAGACAACTGGAGCCCAGTGTCCATATTAATGTTCTATTTAGGTGAAAACTCTTGAATATTTTACTAATGTTTTATTTCAGAATACAACTTCTTTTGTACAGCATGGTAAAAAAAAATTTACTTGCATCATCTCAAATACTCAGATGATAGTATCCTAAATTTAAAAAGTGGGAAAATACTAAAAGGATCTTTGATTTTCCCAAAGTTCACCAAATAGAATTCGTGAGTAGACCCTCTCTTTCTCACCTTCATTCTAGGCTTTCTTTTTTTCATTAAAGAGTCACTAAAATGAATTCAAATACATTTCCTATGTTTGCAAGGAATGGCTTTCATACATTAAAGATGGATGAGGTAAAGAGGTCCTGTCGAATTTCTTAAATGGGGGGTCATTAATTCTCTGAAATAGTGATTATAGGTTTTAAACAGCATGAAACAATTTGGACAAGTCCATGCAGTTCTATTACTATGCAATATATATATATATATATTGCTCAAAATAACATTTCTGCTAAAACTGAATGGTTCCTCTTTATCTTGGACAATACAGCATTATCATATTGTCACATGGTACTCACAATATTCAGAATATGTTTGAGAGTCAGCCATCCTGTATAAATGAAACAGACCCCCCAAAATCACTTTTATTTGAGTCTGCCTGAATTTGCTCCATCTATCTTCGTAGCACCTCTCCTGAAGTGTGTCTAAAGGGGCACACATTTTTCACAGGGCTGCAGTGTATAAACAGGCGCTACTTCCATCATGAGCATGGTGAAAAGTAAAGTTAATCTCCATCAGGAATTTGCCTTGTTTCTGTTCTTTTTGTCCGTGGAAGACATTAATCAGGGCTTCCTTGGAAACAGTGTTCTGGTGTATGAGTTAAAATTATAATGAACCTAAAGAGAAGCAAATGAATAAGTCTAAAAATAGATTCTATTAAAAAAAAATCCATACCCCCCTGCCTTAGACACATTGGTTGAGAATCAACTGGCAGTCAAGGGAATGGAGCTTTGCAAGGGCTTTGCCCCTTGCTTGGTGCACACATAGGATCCTGCAGGATCACTGGTCTCTTGTGCAGAACAATTAAACTGCCAGATTCCATCTGTGTTGCACCTTTCAGATTTTCCTAACATTAATTTCTACATGAGCCAAGGCAAATGAGCAACTGGGAAACCTTATTAGTCTTCTAAAAGTTGCCTCTGTGGACTATCTCATTTCTCCCCAATGAAAGGAGTGTTCTACTGTTCTGCTTTGTGCATACTAAACATTCATTTATTATCTTAAAAGAAGGAAGTACTCCTAAATAACATACACGTAATTCCCAATTAGATAATTTTAACTTTAATCATTATGCAAACCTAATGAGCCACCTTTAATTTTTGTTGCTCCATAAGTTGGATATCTTTCAAAAATATTTAAAGAAATATTATTCTAAAACACCCACAACAATATAGAATATATTTCCTCATGAATGCTGACCAGATAGGTATTAAATAACTCCAGGGATTCCATCATTTATGAATAAACACAATTTGGAAGTGTAATGTGTTGAATTGAAAATTTGCCAAGCTCATTACTGTCATCATTGATTTGGTTAGGATATGCTCTAACTGAGGGACTTTCTTGTCTGCTTCCATACTAAATGCATTGAGTTTGCTGAACCATGACCATCTAGATGCATGCACACTGTTGTTCGTAGAGTAGTGGCATTTACAGCCTCTTTGGTTGCTCTTCCTGGCAAGATGCCCCGGCCCATGTGATGCTCACAAGGACCATTTCATTCAGATGCAGTCAGGCGCTACCACTCCACTCCTCATACCTAGGTTTTGAGGGATGGCAGGAAGTAGATGCCTAGAGTAGGAACTTAGTTTATGTGCATTAAAGGAAAGAGTGAGTCTTGTGGAAGAGAGTTCAAGAGACAGAAGTGAATATTTTCCCAAATCTAAATCTATTAATAACAGTTTTCTGTTTCTGCTAAAAGTTCTACCACTTAGTGATGTGGGGTTTGTATGTCTTCTTGAGGCCTCCATTGTATTCTTGTCTTTCAGAGTGGTTCCTTCTTAGGAAAGAACTGGAGAGGGAGAAAGATTTGAGTTCTCATAGTAGGGGTATCTAAAAGAACCATGAACTAGGTGGGGCCCATGAGTGGACTTTGGGACATGTGTAACTCCCCTGAGATATCATGTAAACTTGGGGTATTTATCCATGTATGCATGTAAAAAATTTTTTAAATGTTTTTATTTATTGAGAGATAGAGGGAGAGAGCGGGGGAAGGGCAGAGAGAGAGGGAGACACAGAGTCCAAAGCAGGCTCCAGGCCTCAGGTTCTGAGCTGTCAGCACAGAGCCTGATGTAGGACTCAAACCCATGAACTGTGAGATCATGACCCAAGCTGAAGTCGAGCACTTAACCAACTGAGTCACCCAGGTGCCCCTTTGCATATGTGTTTTTTTAAGGAAGAAGAGCCATAGATTCTTTCAGATGCTCAAAAGGACTTGAGTTCCCACACTGTCAGGAATCCCTGCCATGGATGTTATCAGCAGTATTTGCACACAGATTCCATAACTGAACTGTTAATAAAACCCTGCACTATTAACTACTGAACTATTAACTACTGGGGTTTTGCAAATGCAATTCTGAAAATGATGTATTAGAAATAGTTCACTGTTGGACACACAAAATGTTACTGGAGTAAAAAAGTCATGTTATGCAAATAATCAAGACTGTGTGGAATGCCTCATGGTGCAAAATTTCACTTAAACTCCGAGCTGACTGATTTTTTTTTCAGATATGCAAGTCCTTTACTTGTTATGCTCTTGCGGACTCTGGAACAGAAGTTCAGTGATAATGGAGCATTTGCAAATTATGTCTTTCAGTACATTGGAGACGGAGATTTCATTTTTCATTCTTTTCGGTCTAGGAGAGCTCTGGTCTCTCATGCCTGAAATATATTTTCTTTTGGAATCTATCTTTTCTACTGACTCAGTGTTCATGATAAAAAAGAACTTTCTAGAAGCAGAATAAGTTGAGCACATTGTGTTTCATCTTTATGATGAAATGCAGACTTCCTATTAAAAGCAAGTCCTTTTGAAAAAAGTTGAATAGAAAGGCACTTAAAAAAGAGGCTTATGGATGAAAGTTGGAGGTCTAATAAAAAACTTATAAAATTAATGTGGTGAATTGGATAAATTTCCATTTATTTTTTTAGTAAGTACACATGTGCACACACACAAACAGCACACAACACACAATGTAGTAAGAAAGAGCACAGAGTGCCAGGTCACCTAGGTTTTGTATAGAGCTTAATAAACTTTGTCTTGTTTTTACCAAAAACTTTTAATTAATAAGTGGTTTAGCAAAAATTATTTGATTTGTTTTTTTCATCTGCTCATTTACTCATTCAGCAGTAACACTTGAGTGTTGAAAAGGGGCTAGGGTCTTTGTTAATCTCTGATGTGAAAATATGAATGAGAAGTCATCTCTCCTCCAAAGCCTGTCTTTCAGCCCAGGAGACAGACCACATGCAACCCAGTATGCTCAGAGTCAGTATTGCCAGTGGAAGCTGCATAACAGGGAGGAATCTCATGTGAGATCTCCAGGTGTAAACTTGGTGGCATTACATGTTAGTCTTGTGACCATGGCCGGTCGTGGCACCACCATAGGTCTCAAAAGACTAAGCAGAATGCCCATAAATCCTGAATAAATGTTAATTGTTATAAGTAATTTTATTATTATTAAAAACACAGCATGAACAAAATGGTAGCACAGAGATGGGCAACTATGAAAAATGGCTAGAAAGATTCTGGAAAGCTAATAGAGAAAATGTACCATCTGAGTTAAGGTGGGTTGGGGTGGGAAGGATGTTCAAAGAAACACAGATGGCCCTTAAAAGCATGGGTGCTGAGGGGGTCTGGATGGCTCAGCTGGTTAAGCATCTGACTCTTGGTTTCAGCTCAGGTCATGATCTCATGGTTTGTGAGTTCAAGTCCCACATCAGGCTCTCTGTTGTCAACACAGAGCCTGCTTCAGTTCTCTGCCTCATCACTTTGTGCCCCTCCTCCCTCTTTCTCTCAAAAATAAATAAATGTTTAAAAAAAAAAAGCAAGGGTGCTTATGGTGAGGGTGGGTGGGTAGGGTTAAGATTATGGAGAAAGAGGCTTTCTAGAATGCTCGTATTGTTTTCCATCATATATTCAACTTAGTTCTTAAAAGTTCTTTTCTAAAACTATAATTTGCCTTTTAAAGTCTTTGTTCTTGATATCAAAGAATACTTTAAGTCTAAGGAGTAATTGTCACTTTTGAGCCTCTTTATTTCTAACTAGCTAGTCTCCCAATGTAGATTTAGTAACTCCATGATTTCCCTAATAAATACAGACTTTTGATTAGAAATAAAATTTATTCTTTTTATTAGATATATGTTCAAGGCCAAGTTTTTTTGTTCTTTGTCTTGATTTTTTAAAAAGTGTTTATTTTTGAGAGAGCGAGAGGGAGAGAGAGAGAGAGAGCGAGAGCGAGACACCAAACGCACAGGGGAGGGGCAGAGAGAGAGAGGGAGACACAGAATCCGAAGCAGGCTCCAGACTCTGAGCTGTCAGCATGTAGCCTGACGCGGGGCTCAAACTCATGAACCTTGACATCATGACCTGAGCCAAAGTTGGATGCCTAACTGAATGAGCTAACCAGACGCCCCCATCTTGATTTATTTCATAGTATTTCCAAAAGAGTTCTACTTTCTGTCAATCACCTTTTATTGAGCATTCTCTATTTTATACACTGTGTGTTGTTTCATATGAAATTTGGTACTAAATGCTCTTTCTTATTGTCTACTTTGAATAGTGTTATTTCAGTCTGCTATACTGCCTTAGAGCAACAAGCTTGTGGAATTTATGTGTGAGCATGTGTGCTTGTTTACATATATGTATCTTACCATTATGCAAATGTGAGACTGAAGTAAAAAAAAAAATTCCTAACTCCCTGAATCTTTTGTGAGATATTAAAAGAAACAGGGTATGGAAGTAGCAATATGGCAGTGACTGGCAGCATGATTCGTAAGAAAAATGCTCAATCTCTTCACTTGACAAATTTGTGCTATCATTTCTTTTAAGATATTTTTGCCTGTGACCTTTTTTCTTTTAAATTTAGCCTAAACTTTCCAAGGTCATGAACCTATCACTTTGAAATTTGAATTGATAGAGGTAATGTATCCAATGTGGCAAATAACAGTTTCCTTGTTACTTTGAGGGGCACATCCATTTTGAATAGACTTAGAATTTAAAATAAAATCCTTATCAGTTAGTGTTTTCAAAATCAATTCATATTGTCAGTGCATTCAAATGCACTGAATATATTTTAGAGAATATAACACTCTCCATACACAAGGGTACTCAGCAAGTGTTAGCCTTAATTTTCAGATATATTAGAAATCAATGTACTTGAAATACTATTATTTTAGCAATACCTTTTTCACGTTTAATAAAAATCTTATCTATGAAAATGTCTGCAAAGAATTCAGTGCTATTAATCTAATTGAAACTATTTGATTTCATGGAGATGAATGTTAAAATGACTAATATTTTTTGGAGACAAATTTAATTTGCTTTTAAGTACTATAGCAAATGACATTCTTCTAGATGGTTGAATGGTATTGATGTTTATGTGTTCAGGTGTTGAGCAAATTAAGGAGCTAAATCATTTTCAGAGGTAGGAGTTAAATGTGGTAGAGAAGTCATTAAAGTAATTTACAGCTGATGATATGTCAAAGCAGTTTCCTATGAAATTCTACAGAGATGGGAGGGAGTATGAATCATTGAGAATTAAAGATTTTTCATCTCTAATTACTTTAGCTCTCTTAGGAACCACTCATAAATTTTTAATGTAAAAAAATAAAAACAACAAACACCAGAGATGGAATATTACACTTGATATTGCCTCCCCAAGTTTTATTTCTCAAGACCAGAATTCTGGGATCAAGCCGAATTTGTGTAGTTGATTTTTAGTGCCTCCTCTCTTCATCTTCCCTAAAATAATATTAGCTGCAAATTGTTCTTCAGGCCTGTGAGATTGCATTCCTTTGTCTTACTTATTTGAAAATGAATGGGAGCTGTCTTGAAAGCTTTCTGTCAATATTGGTTTTTCTTTTATCTTTAATGCGAGTTAAATAAACGCTTAGAATAGAAAATGATTTGGGTATCCCTGAATTTGTATATGAAAACGCAAGGTTATGTTAATTTCTTTTATTGTTTAATTTAATTGAGGGTTGCAGTGGGCATCTCTTGTTTTGGTTATGTAGCATCTACTCACCATTTTTTGGATGAAATCACCCTATTTTTTCTCTGGGAAACCCTCTGTCACCTATTCTTTCTGCGGGGGTGCAGCAAGTATGTGGCCCAGATCTGGCCAGTCAGAGCATGATATTCCTACAGCCACAGTGGTTGGCTCAGGGATGAGTATATGGGCACAGCTATTTTGTTATTAAAAGGACCTAGAGAATAAAGTGAACATAGAGAAAAGTAGAATAAATATCAGGGGGAAGGGCCAAGTTTCAGTGACTTTTTGAACCTCTGAAAAAAAGATCTAGATTTTTTTTTAGTTATTTATTCCAAGAAGTTTCCCTTTCCATTTCTGCCAGTTTGAATTGGGTTTGCTGTCACTTGCAACTGAAAGAATTCTAACCAAAATATGCACAGAATTTTTGAGCTGGAAATCAGTGAGTTGCAATCGTAGTGGGGTTAAAATGAAGTACGGCTTCATTCCTGTGCCAATTTCAGACGCAGAGCTTTTTTTTCCCCCTCTCTAAATATCATTTCTTTCCAAATAAGATTGCTAAAAGTTACACCTAGATGCAGACATGTATAAAGAATCAATCTGGCAGTTTGGAAATAAAAATCCTGACAAAGTAATCCAACTTCTTTTATATTTTCCGAGATAAATAATTTTTTTTCTATATTGTGCCTGTGAGATGAAGACAAACCTAGGTTTCATTTTTTTTAAGTAGTCACAGGGGAATGTGGCAGTATCCCTGCCTGCTGTGCCCAATGTCCAGAGTAGCAGAGAATAGCCTGGAGGCTGGCCCTGATTTGTTGCCCAGGCTTGATGGCATAGAGCTGGGCAGGCTGTGGCCATGTGCATGCCCTGAACACAGCTCTGGGGCAGCCTGGCCTGAGAAGATACCCAAATTTGTGGTGACATGGAGTTGTGCATGCAGGCCTTGGATAACCTGAGGAAAAAGAGGCCCCTGGCAGAACTGGCCTCATAGAATCAGCTTTCTGGAGATTGTTTCAGGAACGTCTTACCATGGACACACTTGTTCAGCCTGCCTAGTACTTCGGGGGTCTCTCTTGATGCTATTCCTTGTTTAGGCCATGCATTTAAGTATATGTTAAGTTTTCCCAGCATTTATTCATGTTTTTGGTATGACCAAGGTTCTGTTAACTCGGTCTGCCAGACTCTGACATACTCTAACGTCTGCAGTAAGATTTTAAGAATTAATTTTCCCTAGTAGTTTTGGTTGTACTGGGGTTATTTATTTTAAAAAATATTTATTTATTTTTGGGAGAGTGCAAGCTGGGGAGGGGCAGAGAGAGGGGGACAGAGGATCCGAGGCAGGCTCTGCAATGCCAGGCTGGCAGCAGCAAGCCCACTGTGGGGCTCCAACTCATGAACTGTGAGATTATGACCTGATCTACAGTCAGAACCTGAACCAACTGAGCCATCCAAGTGCCCTTGTACTGGGGTTATTATAAGATTGTCAGGCGATTGTCAGACTGTGTGGGAAATAATTAGCTCAGAGCCTGGCCCAGAGAAATGCATGTTGGTGTGGGAGAGGAAGGGATGGATGTGCATGCAGTCGAGCAGGTGTCCAGCTGGCCAAAAATAACAAGCTTTCTGAAAAGGACAGCAGTCAGGAGGCTAGCAAATCTTCTCCATTTCCTGCTTGGAGGCAGGAACCTGTTAACCTCTGTCCCTTGGTCTCACAATCTCTTCATCACTGGGAAGCACTCCGAGGTCACTTCAAGGAGCTAAGAGAAAATAACAGTCAGCCTAGAATTTCATACCTAACCAAATACTTCTTCCAAGAATGAGGGCAAAATGAAAAGAATGAGACAAAGACTGGGAGAGTTTATCCACAGTGCACAATGCTTTATAAAGGAAATAGATTACTCTATCAAGAAGAAAAGTAAACCCAGAGGAAAGGTCTAAGTTATAAATACAGTGGGCAGAAACTAAAAAAAAAAAAAGTCATAAAATTAAGCCATTCATGGTGCTTTTCCCCAGTACAAATAAGGTAAAACTAAATTTTAAGATTATAGCAAGATACATTGTAAAGTTCAAGGGTGATTAAATCCTATTTTCAGAAGGAGTATATAAAGTTGAAGAATTTTAGATTTCAGGAAAAATTCACAGGTGAGAGTAAAGCTTAACACTTAAAGAGAGTGTTAAGAAAAAATTCCAACCTTTAGCATTCCAACAAAGATATAAAAAGAAGGAGAAAAAAATTTTTTATCAGTCTAATCAAAGGCAGGATAAGGAGAACAGAAGAAGCAGTGAAATAAATGATAAGCAGAAACTATGAAATAAGATGGCAGAAATAACTGCAAATTCACAACAAATAGTGCCAAATAGCATGTAAATATTGTCAAGTTGCATCATGTTGATTTTAGGTTGTATCTGGTACACTGAGCTGGTAGATACCTTGATCTTACCCGGAACACTGATAAATTCTGGAAAAAAGAAATACTTAAAACACATAACCCAAACAAATAATAGCATAAAGAGGGACCCCGAAGCTAAGCAGTCTCTGTCAAATAACAAAGATATTTTTGTCTCCACACTCCTCACATATGGATATCTCTTAAATGGTTTTGAACTCTGGTGGAGAAGAAAGGGTTACAATGTATGAGGTTTCCTCTGTCCCCAGTAGAACATAATAGGAACTTAGAGATACACACCCACGTATGTGAAAATTTGATATATGACAAGCATATCATAAACCAGTGGAGATGAGGAGCACCTGGGTGGCTCAGTTGGTTGAGCATCTGACTTGGGTTCAGGTCATAATCTTGAGGTTCATGAGTTCAAGTCCCACATCGGGCTTGCTGTCAGCACAGAGCTGGCTTCAGATCCTCTGTCCCCCTCTCTCAGGGGGCCCCTGAGAGTTTTGCTTTTTTAAAAATAAATAAAACAAAAGTCTATTCCTGGTAGAATGTCAAAATATCAAACAGCAACATGTCAAAAAACTTAACAAAGGTAGATGGGAGAGTATTTTATAATCTCAGAGTAGAGAGGAACATTTAAAATGATTCACAAAAAACACAAGCCATTAAAGAAATAGCTAAATCTCACTAAATTAAAATTTAAAACCTTTTTTATAGTAATACACAAATAACATTAAAATAAAAGTCAATCTGGAAGAAGATATTTGGAGGACAAATAACTGTCAAAGAATTAGTAGCCCAAGAACATATAAAGTTCAGTGAAACCCAATGGATGGATGTGGAAAAGAGGAATAGAAGATTCACAGAGGAGGAAACTTAAATGGTCTCCAGAGGTTTGCAATGATGTTCAACTGTTGTAGTAATCAGGAAATGCAAATCAAAACATGAAATACAACTTTACACTAATGTAATTGCAGAAATAAACATAACAATGTTAAGTTGATATCTGTGCATTTGTACGAACATAAAGTACAGTTGAGGACACAGGGAAATAGGGATCTCATTCAATGTTGAAGGGCTAGAAACCAGCTTTGCAGGGAAATTTGGCACTATCTAGTAAACCAGAAGATTGCCTTTGCTGGCTGTATACTGCACAAGGAAATACGAACAGGAGCGTTCATTGCTAAGTTGCTTACAATGGTGAAAAACAACAACAGTCTAAATGTTCTTTAGAGGAGAATTAAGAAATTATAGCTGAGCTGTCAGCACAGAGCCAGACAAGGGGCTTGAACTCATGGACCACAAGATCATAATCTGAGCTGAAGTCAGATGCTTAACTGACTGAGCGACCCAGGCACCCCTCTAATTCCTTTGTAAAACAACTTGATAATGTATAACTTTGAAGATGACTGTATCTTATGTATGAACAACAATATTATTCTAAATATGCCTTCATGCAGGTGCACAAAGTATTCATTGCACTATTGTATACCTGGAAAACTAAAAATTAACCTAAAGAAACATAAATAGAGGAGTGGAAATATTAAAGTCTATTCACATCATTGAATACTACATAGATAAAATTACTAGGTCTGAATAATGTATCAACATTGGTAAATATAAAAACTATGTTTAATAAGAATAAAATTAGTCCAATGTTACATGTAACTTCATACTATTTATATAAATTAAAAACATACAGACTCTCTATTCTGCTTTTAGATCTCTTTATCATTGGACCAAAAACGTGCTATCCTAATTACAACTGTTTTATAATAGATTTTGATATTGTGTGAGCATCTCTCTCTACCATGATCATTTTTAGTGATATTTTGTTTAATTCTGGTCGTTCTTTTTTCAAGTAAATTTTAAAAGTAGCTTCTGAGAATTAATTAAAACGTGTTGATATTTTGCTAGAATTACATTGATTCTATTGCTCTGATAATTTAGAGAGAATTGATACCTTAGTAAAAGTGAACCTTCCTACCCGTACAGATGATACTTCCCTCTATTTTTAAATCGTCTTCACCAATGTCTTTCAGTAATGTCCAACTTTCTCTAAAAGTATACAGTGTATCGTTTGGTATCCTGGACACCTTATCTATTTGTTTGGTGCCTAATATCTCTACTTGCCCCCACATTTGCCACCCACCCAATTGTATATTGTGTTTTTGTTCCTTTTTAAAATGAAAACAGTTCTCATTTGGGAGGTGAAAGAAGTTCTATCTCCTAACTTTTCTCTATTATTAATGAAGTTGTGGGTGAATAGAGGACCATTAATATGTGCCAGATTCTACCACGAATGCTGGTCAGATATTAAGGGAAAATTAATTGCAAAGAAAACACTTCTATGGTGAACGTGTCAGAGCCATGATTTACTAGCTGTGTCTAGACGGTCTGCTCCAGATAATGGTTGGCCGGACAGCCTGGGTTATGACAGATGCGGCTGACTGATCATCATTTAAAGGCAGCATTAATAACATACTTTCAGAGAATGTAAACAGAGTTAAGTGGAAGGTTGCTTGTACAAGTAAAGAAGTTGCAGATACTGCCCTGATTTTGCTCTTCTTTCTCTCTAGTCTGCTTGCATATAGGCCATTCTAATGTTATGATTTAGAACCTGCCTAGTTTTAGGAGTATTTTCATATTACTGACCTAACCCCACCCTTAAACAGCCATAAAGACTTGTATTCATAAAACATATCCAAAGAGTGCTGATTTATTACAGGTCCCAGTGTGGCCTCTTCCATCATCTTCGGGTCTGCCTATAGGCTCCTAATTACCAGCTAAAAATATCAATTACTGCTGTGCCTCAATTGGAGATAAGGCCAGCCATCTTTAAGACTTAGCATAGTCTAGACACTTCTAAAAATGATGTAGTTTTAGTGAATCTTTGAATCTGGATCCATTGCCTATTTATCTGGGAGGGGAAGCCCATTTTGCACCTGGTGGCACATTTCCAAGAATGTTTAATTCTGCCCATTTGTACCACTAGCACCTTTGGGTGGTTCAGGACTAAAGAAATGACACTCTTTGTAGAAACCTTAAAATATCCTAGCTTATGTCTATGTTTCATATCAGGCAGCAATGAGTTGGAGAGAGCTCAGCTTCTGGTCACAAGTTGTGAAGTAAATCCTAGTGGTTATTGACTTGAAAAATACATGGTCTTTTGCTTTTTGTCCATGCACAGTTATAGTACAAACAAATTATAAAATATTCACCCTACCTAATATGAATTCTATTCAACTATTATATGTTGGCTGACACATTCCTTTATGTTCCTCAAATGCATTTTATGGTTTATCTGGGTCTTGGGTTGTAATTTTCAAGAGGATAGCATCTGTGGTGGTGAATTGTTTTGTGCTGTATCATAAGCAGGTAGTTGTATAACAAATGCTGTTTGAGGACAGTCATGGTAGTAGTGACTCTATATACATTTGTCTTCAGTATTAGCATCATTGACGTGATTTGGAGTTTGATGCAATTGGTTGGACTATAAACCTGGAAGTGTCTTAGCATCTTTCCATGAAATCAAATAACTGGTTTCTAGCTTAAAGGCCAGACGGGAAGTTATTCTTGCTGGAGAGGTACAGGATAAATCTCCTGCAGAGCTTTAGAGTGTCAGAGGATACACGTGCAGAAACACAGTCTCAAAATGTGGGATAGAGGCAAGGCTGCAACACCATGTGGTCACTTCTAGAGGAGGAAGCAAGGCCAACAACATACACCTTGCACAAAAGCTCTTCCCAGAGAAAAGCCAAAGCTCCTTAGCTGTACCTTTGAGGAAGGCTCTTACCTTAAAAGGAATTTTAAGTGAGAGAAATCTGACTGCATGGACTTTTGTTAGTAATAATGTATCAATATTGGCTCATTAGTTATGGTAAATGTATCATACTAATATAAGCTGTTAATAATGGGAGAGGCTGAGTGGGGGGGGGGGGCGGTACACAGGGACCCTCTGGACTATCTTCACATTTTTTTCCTGTAAATCCCAAACTTATTTTAAAAATAAAAAGTTTATTTAAAAAAAAAAGGAATTTTAAACAGAGCCTAGGACCAAGAACCTTTTGGAAAATGGTAATATGATGAAAGTTTTGTTCTAACACACAAAAATAAAGGCTGCAAAACTTACCAAGACGTAAATTGTTAAAAAGAAGGGGACAGGTCTGATGTGTTGGGAAGATGGGGGAAGTTGATTAATGAGAAAATAGCCTTGGCTTAGTGCACAGGGAGGTTGGGATGAGAGGATGGGATGGGCTTAGTGCACCTGGGATATAGGGATTCCTGAAACTTTGTGTGTGGGGCAGAGTTGGAGGTGGGAATGGACAGAAATCTATCCATGAGAATTTCAAGTGTCTGGCACAGGAGTATGGGAAAGTACTCTGGTAGAAAGTTCCCTGAGTTGGTTATGACTGGCAGGGATCAGCAAAGGTAAGATCAGGTGTATCTGTCCATTTGCCATACAAGGTCTTAATCATTCTCCTTGCTCGAGGGCTTTGTGTGTTTGAAGTTATCCGAGGCACATGTGTTAGCTGTGGCAGCAAGGGTGACATCTATTACTTTGGTGAGAAAATTCTCTGTGCTTTCAAGGGATGGCCAGTTAGGGATGGCAGTAATAGCCATGTAAGAAGTACAAGAACAGATATGAAATACCTCAGTAATCTCTGTCCCACCATCTGACTCAGAGAAGGGGAGAATTGAAGGGTCAAACTTGTGATAATTTCTCAACATCAGGACACTAGAAGTCAGGGGAACTTCCCAAGAAATTGTGATGAATTGCCTGATCTACAGCCCATAATCTCTCCACAGATCAGCGCATCACTTGATTCTTCACTTAATGACCTGGGTGACCCCCCCTTTTTTTTCCCTGCGGATTTGATTTCGTAGCTTTGGTGTTTACTCTGTTGGAACCTCCATAGGATCTTGGTTCCATGCACCGAAAGGTGTAATGAGGATAATATTTGCAAATATTTAACTCATGAACTTAAAACTTCTTGGTTAAGTCACTGACTGAACCAAAGGTTTTAATCTCCAAGAACAGGTACTATAGTAGAACAGAACTGTGTGAGTAGCCTAGTGGTTTTCAAACTTTTTTTTGACGACCGTGACTTGTGGGAAGAAATTCATTATGGGTCACGACCCCATACACAAAACTGTACATATAAAAAACTGAAATGTTTACTAAAACAATACCAACAATGTGCCATATACCATGATTTTCTTGTCCTCACCTATTCTAATTTGCTTTTGACAATCCCTTTTGTAACTCACAAAACTTACTTTATAACAGTGTGGAAGTTTGCGTCAAAAAAAAAAAAACAATGGTCAAGAACAAAGGACAGCAAATTATGGCCAAGTATACTGACTCTTTTTATAAAGATTTATTGGAACACAGCCATGCCCACTCATTTAGTTATTGGTTAGAGTCGCTTTTGTGTAGTTGACAGAAAGATCATATGACCTAGAAAGCCTAAAATACTATCTGTTCCTTTTCAAAATAAGTTTATTGACCCCAAGTCTGGAACAAAGAAAGGTAGTTTATTTATATAAATGAGTATACATATAAAACACATACTCATATTTATAATTGACTTTCATATTTCTATACATATTTATATCTCTATAGGTCTGTGTATATTTTTCAAGGAATTTTTTTGTTGCAGTCAAAATATGCTATGGTCATGTAGAGTATAGTGTCCACTGAAGACATGTCTTGGGAATGTTTAGTGGCTGCTGTCATTGAAGTGTGTGAAAGGCATGAACATTTTAGGGTTGCCTGTTGAACGGGAGATATGGATTCTTACAACAAACAGTGCTGGACAACTCGAAGAAAGAATGATAATAAAGAATTCGTAAATTTTTGGCTCAAAAGATAAACTGTGTACAGGGACCTTTTATACCAGGTAAACAAATGACAACAACAACAACAACAACAACAAAACAAGTCATACATTTTAGAGCTTTAGGACTAAGAGAAAACGTGTAAGTTTGATCTTACAGTTGCTGACGTGCAATTTGAGTTCATGGCTTCAACTGTCTATAAGACAGAGCATTGGTTGTTGCAAATATTGTTGTAAATTGTAAAAAATACTATTGAGGGTCCATTTGTGCTAGGTACTTTGGAGAGAATCTTCTGATCCAGATGGTGGTATTGGTCACATATATGATGAAAGGGTGGGAGGGGACTGGCAGTGCATGGTGATTGTCAAGCAAATGCAATGGACACTTAAGGCCAGGGGAGATCAGGACAAGAGGAGGTCACAGCTGAGCTGGAGAAATCACAGGGTGTTATAGACTAGGAATTAGGGAGATGTGGGCCTGGGGCCATGCTATACCTGGAACTCACACAAACTTTCTGGAACTCCTGAGTCTTTATCAGTAAAAAAGGAGTTCAGTCACAAATGATTTTCAGAATCATTGTATTTATTTGTTGCTGTACATTTTGTAGTTTCACAGTCACACAAGAAACATGAACTAAATAAAACCTTGAGGAATTTAGGATTTTGTTAAGAGTACTTGGTGTAGGACATTTCACAAGCTGGGAATCACATGAACCAAAGTGTGGATCAGAAGAGTGCAAAGTTCCTGTTTGGGATGCAGAGGGGTTTGTCCTCAATATTATCAATAAAACATCAGAAGACAGATATTTGGAATTGTAAATAATCAATACTACATAGTGGAGGAAGGGGACAGCATAATTGGATTTGGGCTTATGGTGAAAGGTGTCGATTTTGATCTATCCCTTTTTAACTGTGGTTCACTTGAATCCTTAAAGTTTCTTACTGTGGCCTTTGGTCAATATCATTCCTCAAACTCTAGAAAAAAAAGGCACAGTAGAGAATTATTTCAGTTCTTGTATTTTAACCTTAGAGAAGAGTTCCTATCCTAAAGACATGTTGTTTGTAGATAGGCATTATTACCCCATTATTCAGCTGCACAAGAACACGTGCCAGTGGGGGAGTACGTGGGTCTATGTCATGATTTTTTTTTGTGCTTATATATTTTGGGGAAATACATTGATTACATAATATTTGGTGTCCTGCCAAAGTGAAAAATACACAAAATCTTGTAAATTTTCAGAGTCTGAGGGAGATGCAGAGTGACATTTCATCATTAGCAAATTTACGCAATTCTAATTTAAGCAAATTAGCAGTACTCTGTTTTAGGAGGTTAACAGCTTTTGTGAAGAAATGAGGTTAAGTAGTTTGTTTTGGTTTTGATAAGTCATCCTCACAAGATTGCATTTTTCTTATTAGCCACCTTTTCATTTCAAAGGCTATAAAATAGTATTAAAGGGATTATCTCAAATACTTGATGTTGCTTTCTATTTATGGTTTTAATCATGTTTCCAAATGATTTGTATTTGACATTAAATTTAATATAACATTGAGTATTGGATATTGCCATCTTGAAGCTCCCACCATGGCCCTTCTTGCTGTTTTCTCTCACAGAAATGCTTCTAAAGATGATAGGAATTGTATATGAATAATCACAGTTTATACATTTAAGTGTCACTTTCCTCTTTCAAATTAAAGCCTTTATCAATGGAAATGGGATTAACCCTATAACAGAAGTGCTTGAATAAACACCATTAGTAAGGAGAATATGATTTCTATTACACTTCTCAAAGAAATAACAGAAATAAAGAGTAGTATGGGTTATCATGAGTAATTGGTTATACCATTATGGAGTAACAAACTAGCTTTATGTGTTTGCTTGGTAATGAAGACAAGTTGCTATAAAACACTGCCTAAGGTTTTATATTAACTCCTTAACCACAATTATTTGTAATTGAATAAGACGAGTTGCAGGATGTTTCAGAAACCGGTCAATATAGTTTAGGTAGATTACATGGATTTTTACCCTGTACAAGTTAGATGTCTCTAAAGTCCTATATCAATATTCTCTATTCTACTCATCAACCCACCTAGCACCCTGGCAATCTAGAATACAGGTAGTTTGTCATATAAGATGTGGTAATCAGAAGACTCATCTAGATGTTAGAGTTAATAGGTATATAAACTATCTTGAAGTTACTATCCTTACAGACAGAAATGGAAATACTGTAATACTCAAATAGCTGGTGAATCACAGCACTCTCTTCACTGCCTCCCATACTTGGAGATGTTAATTTTCCACTGTTGAGTAGTGTAGGTTGGGTATGATTTCTGATATTGTTTATAGGTATGTTACAATGTCAGTATGACTGAAGCATGAACAGTCATAATGGGAAATGGATTTCAGGGATAGTATGAACTAAAAGGAAATTTATTGTGGATTATGCTTTAAAAAATTAGTGGTCCAGGAACAGGTTTGGTTGTTGAGTCTGACATGCTACAGGGGCAGCTAAAAGGAATATAATAAATGATTTGGTTCAAGACATCTCAAGATGGTGTCAAACTGGAGATATAAGAGGGCACAGTGTTGCTGCCTATTGGTTGCTATTAGGGAGAAACTCATGAAGATGCCTTGAGCCTTGCATGAAAGATTAACTAGTTTACTTATTCATTATTTCATTCATTCATGTTGTTCATTGTTAACCACATTTGTTAATTGCATGCCTTCCATGTTTTAGGCACTAGATATATTTAATGGAACAAAACACACAGAGTCTCCCACTGTGAAATTTACGTATCAGTGAGGATATACAGATGATAAAGAAATACACAGATTCTTTCTCCATAGTGTAAGAAACACTATAAAAAAATAAAGGAGGATAGATGGAATAGGGTGTGACAGGGGAGAGAGAGGTTTTATTGCCTTCTTATAAGACTGGTAGGGATTGGGAAGTTGAGAAGCTTCCTTTTAGAATGAGAGATATTGCACCATGTGAATACAGACAGGGATGATGTAAAAGAAGGAAAAATGAAAGCTTCAGGGAATCAAGGGAAACACTCTGAGAGGAATTCGTGATTAAGTGTGGAACATGGGGTCTAGTATGAAAGTGAAGGCTTGGGCTTAGATAGAAGTGTGGATAAATGGGATGATTAAAATTGAGATTAGTGGAGAGGCCCAGGTAGTGGTGATGCCATGATTTGGCCATGGGAGTAAGTGCTGATTTAGGTCAAGGACAAGATTATTGAGACAGAGAAGTTCATGGAATAAGGACACGGGGGATTATGGATAGTTATGTAGTGATTACTGAAATCACCGAAAAATTATGGCAGCAGGGGTTTTGGAGAGCATTACAGTGAATCAAATGTTAAATTGCACATGGAATAGAGGAAATGATCTAGGGGTTCTGTAGATGACTGCAACGATATTTACATGAACATAAACCCTTCACCACTTGGGAGATGGGTGCTCTTGTCTAAGATCTCTTCACTGAGGGGAAGGGGAGGGTTTGCATTGGTCCAGTGGGATTATCCTTTATCTCGAGCTTCAGGGACTTTGAAAACCAAAGTGTATACAAAATTGATAGTTGATTGGGATGAGCTGAATCAGTCAACTGGAAAAATGTGTATGTTTGGTTCATCAAAATGAGGCAGTGCTGGGACAAGGTATGAGGCATACAGCCAAGAGATTGGAGGACCAGGATGAGGGGAGCAGAGGAGAGTGTGGGAGTCAGGTAACTAGAAGGCTGCTTGGAGATAGAAAGGTTAGAGCATGGATACAGGAGGTTGCTGTTACATTTGGGCTTAGGAAGCGTCCCTAAATTGAGTGTGACAGAGGTTGTCCAGCCGTATTTACTTAAAGGGCCAATATCAGAGTAGACAACATCCAAGTGCCAAAAATACTGTCTCTGCTCTATAATGACCTTTTTTTTTATAATTATGAACACACCAACCACACCAGAACCGCCTCTCTCCATTCCAATCATTGCTTCTAAAAGCTTGTGTTTTCATCATTCCAGCAGCCATTTTGATTTGGACATATTGGGATAAGAAAGTTGAAAAGCATTTTTCTTGGATTAAGACTGTTAAATAAGTTTTAGTACAAGGAGTGAGGGTTTTTGTTTGAGATTGCCCCATCTGAGGGCCTTGGGAAAAGCAAGGCAGCATCTTCTTACTACTTCAGGCTGGATCGATCTTAATTAATGTAAGCAGGGAAGGCTGGGATGTAGAGAGGTCCTGTTTACCCCACTGATGCCCTTGGGACCCCAGAGACCGCTCTCATTTGCAATGACATTTAAAATTCTCTCTGCTCTTTCCATGTTGTGGTCTGCTTTCCTCATTGAGTCTCTTTATGTTCACAGGCTGTGTAAGATTTTCTCTTGTCTCAAAAAGCTGCTCAAAATGCAGAACCTGGCTTCTCTCCTCTTTTTGCTCCCTGCTGCTCTTAAAAATAATTGCTATATATAGTCAATCCACAAAACATGAGAATAGGTAGAACCTTTACACATTCTACATTATAAATTTAAGATCGCAATCTCTTCATTTTCACAAATGCCAAAGATGAGGGTCTCTGCTTTCATTTCGCTCTTGTCAAAAGGACAGAATTTAGTTGGTTGACTTACTTTTTATCATCCAAACATTAATTTTGCAAAGCAAAGAAACTTTTCCAGATGGACTTTAAAAAAGATAATTTATCTGATCCCTAAAGCCCAAATCAGAGGTAATACATTGGAAGTTTTTCTGGGAATCTTTTTTCTTTTTCTTTTTCTTTTTTTAACATTCTCATGTATCATTCAGTAGATTTACTCTCCATATGCAGAAATAAAGTGTGTGAGTCTGCATTTTTGTTATTAAAGTAAAACAGGTGTATATCTAGAATGTTCTACCCTAATGTTCAAATTATAAATGGATCCTTAGAACTTTGATTCTCAATCTTGACATGGAAATATTAATCTATTTTCTTTAATTTTTGCTGCCTGTTTTTGAGCAAGATGACTTGATGGGACATAAAAACTCCTAAAGGTTGTAAATGTGGGGGTAGTAAAATAATTCTGAGTTGGTGCATTGTCAAGTTCTTATGGCCCTAAAGTTACTGTCATTCATCTGTTTAATTCCCTAGGGAGTTTCCCAGTTACTGTTCCAACCCTTCCTCACACATCTTCAGCTTTCATCCACCCATCATCCCTTAGGTAACCTTGCTTTCTCTTTACTTGGGGAGATTTTAAACCATCTTTGAAACCATTTGACTGCCTCAATTTCCTCCTACATTAAACTCCTTTCACCTTTCAAGTTAAACCACAGTGTTTTAATGTGGTCATGGTTTTGAAATGTTTCTAATTGACTGCTGTACAAGCTGTTTCTAGGGCTCCTGAACTGCACTTCAACTGAGATTCTTATAGAGGAAAGTCTGTAATAAATCTCATTTCATCTTAGTTCTATATTTATGTTGAATTTTTTTTTACATTTTTGAATTTTTAACTTGGATTCACTTCTTAAGATATATTTTGAAGGAGCCATGGGTGTTGTATTTGCTGATGTCTAGTATGCTTGGGACTGTGTATTATGTTGCAAATTAGATTTAAAATCAGAGTTTCACAAGTTCTTTTATAATCTGTAAAGCAGGTAGAACACTGAAGATGTATAAAAGGAAAGAAGACAGGATGAAATCTTAGCAGTATTAACTGAAAAATTAGTTCACAGTTATCCTAAGGAGCAAAACACAGATTCATTTGTTAATTAATTTAACAAATGTTTATTGAATACCTAATGTGTGCCAAGCATTATTTTAGGTACTGAGGATATAGCAGTGAATAAAAGGTGTCAAAAATCTTTGTCCTCATTGAACTCATTATCCTCAACAATAAACCAGATTAATAAATAAAATGCAGAGTGATAAGAGCTAAGGACAAAGAAGTTGAAGTTGGGGAAAGAGGATAGAAGTATTGGTTTAGAGACTGAAAATATGATGGGCTAGGGTAGTGTTCATTGAAGAGATGATTCCTTTTTATTATTGAAAAAAATTTAGTTTATTTAGTTTTAGAGAGTGAGAGAGAGAGAACGAGCAAGGGAGGGTCAGAGAGAGAGGGAGAGAAAGAATCCTAAGCAGGCTCTGCACTGTTAGCTCAGAGCCTGATGGGGGGCTTGAACTCATGAACCATGAGATCATGGATCTGAGCCAAAATCAAGAGTTGGATGCTTAACCAACTGAGCCATCCAGGTGCCCCTGAAAAGATGATTCTTTTTTTTTTTTTTAATTTTTATTTATTTTTTTAATTTACATCCAAGTTAGTTAGCATATAGTGCAACAATGATTTCAGGAGTAGATTCCTTAATGCCCCTTACGCATTTAGTCCATTCCCCCCTCTCACAACCCCTCCAGTAATCCTCTGTTTGTCTGAAGAGATGATTCTTAAGTGAAAGCCTGGAGTATGAAGAAGGCAAATAACTTGATTTTTAAAGTGAAGGTTACTGAAAAAGTAACATACCTTATGAGCATGTGAATAGAAATTGGGACTTTTTTACTCTGTTTTTTGCTGAGTTGGAGGCGGAAACTAAAGCAGGGTAAGATCATCCCAGGAGGTTTTGAGTCAATGGAGTGTGCTCCAGGTTTGAATGTTTCTTGCACACGACCTGGTGTATGTTTGGCTTAGATAAATGGTGACTTAGAAATTAATGTTAAAGATGGAAATGACCCTAGAAACAATGTGGCTTAACCATCTCACGGTGTAATGGAGAAATGAAATGGTCGCCAAAATGCTTGTTAAGTTGAATGAACCAAAATAATATCTGTGAAGACCCAGCACTAAACCCACATATCTTTTCCAGGCAGAGTGTTTATTTATAACATCTCACTTCCCAGTTCTACCCAGTGCAGTGGTGGTCATTAGAGAACTATTTTAAACTATCTCATAAGATGTAGCTAGGGAATGTGGGAGAGAGTAGCCAACCATTTCCTTTTTTCTGTCATTCCTCCTCTTTAAAGGTGATAAACTTGGGCATGGCACTGAATTTCAGAAGACATTGACAATCTCATAAAATCTCTATAATGAAGTCTCTATAATGGAAGTCCCCATTTCTTTTCACAAGATTTTCTTCTAAGGTTTTTGTTTTGCTTCATGTTTTCCACCTCTCTTGAAGTGGACAGAATAGTGGAACAACTCCAAGCTATTGCTTTGGATTTGGCTGCAGTTAGTGTTTGATTCTCTGCTCATCATTCAGCTCTAGCCTGCTCAGCTCCTCAAGAGACATTTGTGGGTGAATGAACGTGTACACCTGCATTTCAGGAAAGACCTGTTTCAAGCACAATGCATCCTAGAAGTTATTCTACTTAAGGCAAACCACCCCCTAAACTTTGTAATTGTGCATCTGAATTTTTACTCTTTTGTACACCTAATTTCACGGTTCCGTAGACATTGGGGTTGGGATTTGTAACATTTTGGTTTGGTGAGCAGGTTAAATGTGTATGAAGTAAGCCTTTATTAGTGCAACAAGCTGCTTCCTCTCTCTTACATGCGCAGTGCACTATAGAGATGGTTTCTACAATGTGTAGTCATAGAGGACATTTTCAGAGACTGCTTTCTGCCTACTAAAAAATTGTCAGGATTTTGTGAGATAAAAATCATTATATTAGAAGAGCATTTATGCTGTGATTCATGGAAGGCTATTTGCCTTGTCTGAGCGAAGAGTTGTGTGTGTGCATGTGTGTGTGCGCGCATGTGCACATGCATGCGTGTACCTGAATAGTGCCTATTTACTTGGTTTTCCCTTCCTTTGTCTCATTGTTTCTAGAACTGTCTAATCCCCCATTACTATCCTGGGACTTTAATTGTTAGAGACAAAAAAGAGAATACTTAAAAGTACAAATACCCGTAAAGTAATTAAGATTTTAGAGTTTGACACTGATTTATTTTAACTTTTGAGATATTTTTTACATGACCAACCCTAGGGGAAGAATGTCTTTGATATGGCATCATCTTAAATATGCAAAGTGTGGCTTTTCTAGTTACCTGGAATGAAATAAGGTGGCAGTTATTTCTAGCAGTAGTGTTCTTCAAAAGGCTCAGCTAGCATAGTGCTACATATCTAGAAAATGTTCAATACATAGGTGGGGCTTAGTTGACTATGCATGTTGTCAGTTTCTTTTCATTCATTTTTAAGTTTCAGCTGTGCAAGTATGCATGCCAGGAGAACATAATAACAGCCTACTATGGGTCCGTTATGCATTAGTTTCTGAGGTTTACAGTGATAAACAAGAAATAGTTGTTGCCAAGAGATTCAGTTATCATAAGATGATAAACTTCTAAGGCCATTAGATAAATTATATATACTGTATTAAGCATTGTGATGACATGGCCCCATGCATGGTTCTAGAGATACAAAGAAAATTGATAGAGTACTTTTGCCTCCAGGGAACTTAACAGAGCAATTAGAGGCAAGATATACACATACAACTAGGTAACCAGCAAGGTAAGGCCCAGTACGCTGACAGATGAGTACTTCCCATCTTGTTTCTTCCTCTGTGTTCCAGATGAATGGATGTTTCCCTCATACACTCCACAGAGCCTCTTAATTCTTCCAGGAACTTAGATTTCCACACTAAGAGTTCTTCCTTGCTTCCCTGTTTTTATTCACCTTTCATTTTTAAACTTGTTTCTCACATTCTCTCACAGTTTCAGAGGGAGAATATGTAGTCCCTCTATTCTCAGACTTCTTTCTGCTTGGAGGAGTAATCATTCACAGAGGATAGATTTTTTTCAGGTATATTATCTCCACTGAACCATTTGAGTCCCTTTTGCTCTCAATTTTTTTTGATCATTTCAGATCGCATCTGCAGCAGACCCCATTATTGCCACGAACTCTTTAATCAACTCAGTGACCTTCATCACACTATAGGCAAAGACCTATAGAGGTAATTTTAGCAGAAGTGAATCCCTCATATTTGATTTGATAAAAGGATAAAATCACTCTACTCAACCTAAGTGACCCTATATGGACTTTTTATTTAACAAAATCCTGGATTAGCTTCGATTGTCAGTGACCATCCTTACGTAAGATAAAATATAATTGCAGGGCAATGTTGATGTCTTGAATTTTGTTTTAGAGGGGAAAGAGATACAATTAGCTGAATTAAGCAAGAGAGGACAGGAGGGAAAGTGAGTTTTAGAGTAGATTGTATTTTTAGTTTCTTTATTGCAGATACTAAATTCAGATTTCTAAATGTGAAAACAGTATGTCAGACTGCTTTGTGATGGTGCAGAGCACATCATTTATTCTATAGATGACTGAACAGGGGAATGGTCTCAGATTTTATGACTAAATCAGAAATACATTTCCTTTCTTGTAGATGACTGAAAAACATCTACCCCATTAAGCCTTCTGATCAAACTTTTTTTTTTCTATGAAAAAGATGTATAGTCTTGTAAAAGGATCGGTTGTTCTGGTTTTTGTTTGTGTACAGAGATAGGTTTTATTCTTTGTCTGCACAATTGGAATTGCCTTTGAAGTAGGTTTACCACCTCCAATTTCCCCCTGTTCCACTAAGTTTTTCATTCTGGTATTGGATTAATCTTTGGGAAACTCATCTCTTTTATACTCATAATGCTGAATGACCCCATGTTATTTATATCACAAGGTTCAAACATTTTATCCTGTGGTTCTAAAATATTTTAAAAATATTACTTATGGGGGCACCTGGGTGGCTCAGTCGGTTAGGCGTCCGACTTCGGCTCAGGTCATGATCTCGCGGTCTGTGAGTTCAAGCCCCGCGTCGGGCTCTGTGCTGACTGCTCAGAGCCTGGAGCCTGTTTCAGATTCTGTGTCTCCCTCTCTCTCTGACCCTCCCCCATACATGCTCTGTCTCTCTCTGTCTCAAAAATAAATAAACATTAAAAAAAAATTAAAAAAAATAAAAATATTACTTATGAGCAGTATTAGTTCTGTTTCAATCAAATGAAACTATTTCTATTTGCCACATCCTTTACAAACTATTTCTAATCTCTTTCTTTAATTGTACTTTCCATTTTCTTAAAATACACCTTTTCTGATCTCCTTACACCTAAAACCTTTTTATAACTTAAGACTGAAAGGCCATTATTTTATAAAGTCTTCCCAGGATCTACTTTTGCTTAAACTCCCAATATACTTTGACATTATGATGGCATAGTGCTTTCTATCCTAGTATATATGTACATGAATATGTTATGTGTATGCATATATATACAAACACACACTTATACAGTTTCTGTGACCTAATTTACTAGAGGAAATAATGGTGAATCTTCATTGTACCACTTCTTTTAGTACTTTATTTCATGTAGTAGATATCTAGTAATCATTCCTAATTTAGGAGTTGGTGTGAGGCTTATCTGTATTAATCTGTGGCCAAAGGTATAGAATTACGAAAATCAGAAGTTAAGGGATCCTCAACGTAAATTATTTACTGTGGAGACTAACTATAGTGATTTTCATGTGTTTGATGGTGAGACAACAGAAGATGGTATGTGGTAGCTACTGGCCCATCCATATCAGCAAGAATTTCAGGATGAGAAACAGAAAGACCATAAAAATAGCTTTTGCCAGTCAATGGAAATCTTGAAAAACTTACTGAAATGTGATACAAATAAAATATGTGGTTTAAATCCAAAAGAGGATGGGGCGCCTGGGTGGCTCAAGGGGGTAAGCATCCAACCTCAGCTCAGGTCATGATCTCGCGGTTTGTGGGTTCAAGTCCCACGTCGGGTTCTGGGCTGATGGCTCACAGCCTGGAGCCTGCTTCGGAGTCTGTGTCTCCTTCTCTTTCTCTGTCTCTCCAGACTCATGCTCTGTCTGTTTCTCTAAAAAATAAGTAAACATTAAAAAAATTTTAAAAAATCCAAATGAGGAAAAGAATAACAACATGTGATAGAGTATAATATGTGGTCTTGATACTATTAAGGAGGGATAATGGGGTCAGAAACTAAAGGCAAGATATATATATATATATATATATATATATATATATATATATATACACACACACACACACACACATCCACAGCTCAGGCAGCTAGATGACTTGATTCAGAGAGGTGGCTCTCATTTTTCATGGAATTTAACTGTATTCATTGTTCAAGAATTTGGTTCTTGAGCATATTTTGTTACCCTGAAGAAGAAAGCCAAAGGTAAGACAGAGTGAATGTCAAAAAGCATATTCAAGAAAAGTTACAGAGAGGGAGGGAGGCAAACCATAAATGACTCTTAAATACTGAGAACAAACTGAGGGTTGATGGGGGTGGGGGAGAGGGGAAAGTGAGTGATGCGCATGGAGGAGGGCACTTGTTGGAATGAGCACTGGGTGTTGTATGGAAGCCAATTTGACAATAAATTATATTTAATATAAAAAATAAAGCAAACAACAAAATATCATAAATAAAAATACAACATTTTCTTGTTGCTTTACAACAAGAAACAGTGAAAACATTACTTGAAGGGAAAGGTACAGCTTTCAAATACTTACACATTAAAAAATAAAGTGTGGAAACTAAAAAAAAATTTTACTCAAATAAATGAAATTTGAATCTATATATTACAAAGGTCATTTTGTACCTGTAAAAATGGACCCAGGATGATCATCTCCAAAACATAGCAAAGAAAGAAGACAGAACCATTAATAAAAGAACATAAGTAGGTTGACATAAAACTTCTTAACAAATATTCAAAACAATAGGTAAAGAAAGGAGTAATATCTTTATGATACTCAAGAAAGGAGACAAAGGATGTTACTCCATTCAAGTTGTCCTCTGAGTCTGACGGCTGTAGGAAAAGTATGAAACATGCAAGAACACAGGGGATATTGTCCCCAGAAGCTCTTCCTAAGGAAACTACTAGAAGATGAACTTTACAAAAACATGTAGGGAAGAATTTGACAAAGAGATTGGTGGTGACTATTTTATATATCTAACTATAGACTGACGATCTCAAAGTTGAGGACAAGGGCTGAAGTTTGCTAGTGTTAAATGCAATACCAGAGTTAGAGTACCACAACTAAAACATGGGGGAAGGTGGGAGAAAGGAAGATTAAATGATAACTTTGTATGTTATTTAAAGCTGACAAAGAAATCACAAAAGCTTAAGCATATTTAAGAGGACAGAGATGAAGCACCAGGAAAAATGAGTACTGACTAAAAGGCATGGTGGAGAAGAAAAAGAGTGAAAAAGGTATCATAGTGGTAAAACATTATCATAGTGGTCAAACTTTCTTCTTTCGAAGAAAAAGGGGGGTTCAGGCATTACCAAAAATACTAATAAAAAAGCAATCAACAGAACAAAACAAACTTCCTTGATACTAAAAGAACAGAAAACAAAACTTAGTGGCATAAGGCTGAAGATGAAAGGAACAGCCAAGAAATCTTAAACATCATTTGGTAATGTTATCACTAGTAATATTGATATTGTTATTTTGTGTTTTCTTATATATTGCAAAATAATCCAATAATTAACTGAGTTTTTCAGTGTATGAAAAAGAAGTATTGAGTCAAAGAAATTACATGAAAAGTTTTAATGTTATATTCATTTTAGTAATATCATTTTTAGCTTTAGTTTCATTCATGATAATAGGATGTATTTTCTATTTCTGTCCAGTGACAGGGCATGGGAGCAATGGTGCTTTTTCAGAAATTACCATTTTACTGTCCAAATTTTGTTTTCTAAAAAACATTCATCACAGAAAGGAATCAGGTTTCTTTGGAGAAATGGCAGACTGCAGGCTGGAGGCCAGGAAAATACAAAGTAAACTTTAGGATACCATGTTGTGCTAGAAAGCAGGGAAACACAGACTAATAGGATGGGTCAAAGGGTCATGAGGGCAATATTTAAGAAGTTCTCATTGGCCAAATTTGGAACATTTTATTCATCTAAAAGAATATTGACTATGTTTATTGAAACAAATGGTGAACATAAGTATCTAAGAGGCCATAAAGATATAAAAGAAGAGAAAGCTTTAAAAAATGAGTTGAATTTGAATCAGTAGATTGAATAAAGCTGATTGCTCTCCCCCCATGTGGGTGGGCCACATCTAATTAGTTGAAGACTTAAATAGAAGGGAAAGGCTGACTCTGGAGTAAAGGGAACTCCTTCTGCCTAACTGCCTTGAATTGATATGGTCTGAAACATGATACTTTCTTGGGTCTCCAGCCTGCTGGCTTTTGGACAGAACTTAAACCACAGGATTTCCCAACTCTCAGGCCTTCAGACTCAAACTGCAACTGTACCAATGGCTCTCCCAGGCCTCCAACTTTCTTTTTTTTTTTTTTTTTTAAATTAAAAAAAAAAAACAACTTTATTTGTTGAAATGTAATATTCCTATACAATAAAGTATATAAATCTTTAGGGTCAGCTTGATGTACTTTTTTTTAATTAAAAAAATTTTTTTTAATGTTTACTTATTTTTTTTTTTTTATTTTTTTTTTTTATTTTTTTATTTTTTAATATATGAAATTTACTGTCAAATTGGTTTCCATACAACACCCAGTGCTCATCCCAAAAGGTGCCCTCCTCAATACCCATCACCCACCCTGCCCTCCCTCCCACCCTGCCCTCCCTCCCACCCCCCATCAACCCTCAGTTTGTTCTCAGTTTTTAACAGTCTCTTATGCTTTGGCTCTCTCCCACTCTAGCCTCTTTTTTTTTTTTTTTTTTTTTTTTTCCTTCCCCTCCCCCATGGGTTTCTGTTATGTTTCTCAGGATCCACATAAGAGTGAAACCATATGGTATCTGTCTTTCTCTGTATGGCTTATTTCACTTAGCATCACACTCTCCAGTTCCATCCATGTTGCTACAAAAGGCCATATTTCATTTTTTCTCATTGCCACGTAGTATTCCATTGTGTATATAAACCACAATTTCTTTATCCATTCATCAGTTGATGGACATTTAGGCTCTTTCCATAATTTGGCTATTGTTGAGAGTGCCGCTATAAACATTGGGGTACAGGTGCCCCTATGCATCAGTACTCCTGTATCCCTTGGGTAAATTCCTAGCAGTGCTATTGCTGGGTCATAGGGTAGGTCTATTTTTAATTTTCTGAGGAACCTCCACACTGCTTTCCAGAGCGGCTGCACCAATTTGCATTCCCACCAACAGTGCAAGAGGGTTCCTGTTTCTCCACATCCTCTCCAGCATCTGTAGTCTCCTGATTTCTTCATTTTGGCCACTCTGACTGGCGTGAGGTGATATCTGAGTGTGGTTTTGATTTGTATTTCCCTGATAAGGAGCGACGTTGAACATCTTTTCATGTGCCTGTTGGCCATCCGGATGTCTTCTTTAGAGAAGTGTCTATTCATGTTTTCTGCCCATTTCTTCACTGGGTTATTTGTTTTTCGGGTGTGGAGTTTGATGAGCTCTTTATAGATTTTGGATACTAGCCCTTTGTCCGATGTGTCATTTGCAAATATCTTTTCCCATTCCGTTGGTTGCCAGGCCTCCAACTTTCTGACTGCAGATCCTGGAACTTCTTAGCCTCCATAATACATATGCCAATTCCTCATAATAAATCTTGTTCTCTCAGGAAAAAAAAAAAGAGTTGATACTATTGGAAGTGACTGTTAAGTTCACTGCTTCTGAAAGTTCATAATGAAAGAAAAATTATTATACATTTATCCTGGCTTTTCAGTGGGAAATACAGTTCTGGAATACTAAATAGTCCAATTCATGAGTAAAAGCTTTCTCTGCGGAAGAATGTTAGCTAATATATACAGAATGAATGATAGTATTTAAAATATACACAAATATTAATAAAATATATTCATGTATATATTTGCTGTATTTACATATATTTCTAGGGAAACCTATTATTTTAGAGGAAAGTTTCCTGTTGTAAAAAAAAATTATGCCTGGGTGGCTCAGTAGGTTAAGCTCAGGTCACGATCTCAAAGTTTGTGGGTTTGAGCCCCGCATTGGACTCTGTGCTGACAGCTCAGAGCCTGGAGCCTGCTTCAGATTCTATGTCTCCCTCTCTCTCTCTCTGTCCTTCCCCCACTAGTGCTCTGTCTCTCTGTCTTTCAAAAATAAATATATGTTAAAAAAATTTTGCAAAGAAGCATTTATTCATTCAACAATCATTTGAGGACCTAATGTGTATCTTTGGAAAAATTGCAGAATGTTTAATATTTTTGTAATTTGTGAAGCTAGATCATTTCAAACAATGGTTATGAATGCCATTAAATTATATAATTTCAGAACTAGTAGGACCCAAACATGTCATTTGGTCACTTCCTTCTCCGTGTCCTCGCATTTATAAACAGGAATACTTTTTGGCCTATCAATAACTGAGGGAATAAAAAGAAAGTTGCAAATCTAACAAACTAAAAAATCATTGCATCATATGAAGGTTTGGCTTACACTTGAAAAACACTGGGCCCTTCTTCCACTTACTTGTTTTTAACCTTCAGAAAATTAAAACACACAGATGGCCAATCTGGATCATTATAATTTTTTCTTTCTTTGACCAAATTGATATTTCATCTAGATTGATAGCAGACTTGAGCCGTGTGGCTGAGGTGGTAGTTCAGGGACCAGGGCATACCAGTGCCCTCTCCACTCAATAACCGGCAAACTAATTTGATGTTCCTATTGACTTGAATCTGTCTGCTTTATATCTTAAATCTATGAGTGTGTGACCTCTTCTGCAGAGATCTGCTGCTTCTGGGCATTTTGTAAAGAGCTGAAATTGTCTGGAAAACTACTCTGTGTGCTTTGCAAAATAATGGAAAGACAGAGTATTTCCTTTCTGCTCCCTGTAGCAATTCCCCAATAATACAATTGAAAATGTGTGTTTTAATTTTATATCCATGTAGTTTTGGAGCACCATCTCAAGGTATTTGGGTTTCTAACTAGTCCTCCTTATCTGTTATCGTTTATGATTCATTGTTTCTCTCAGCTGTAATTTATATTAGACTCTGCTTCATAACAAATAGCTCCATATTTTCCCAAGTCCTTCTATTTTTTTTATTGTTGTTGTTGGAACAAAGTGGAAACAAAAGATAATATTAGGCCAGAGTCTCAATCTTGAAATTCCATCCATTTCCTAATGTGTTTAGCAATCAGGCAATTACGAAACTGGCCTTTTCTTTCATCATCTCAGAAAATTAGAGAGATTTTCTTCGTGGTTAAATTGCATTTCTGAAAGCAATTGAGAAGGCTTTTTGTAATTTATGCAGAAACTTTTGTTTTCCTCGAGCTTTTGTTTATAATTAGTCATTAAAGAAACTTAATTTTCTCTTCCTCCACTCCCATCTCCCCTCCCCCCTCCTTGCTCTCCCCTCTCCTCTCCAATTGTCCTTTTGAAACCTGCCAGGGCCATGGTGAGCTATTTTAGCATTTTGGTAAATACACCATTTAAAGAACAGCACATGTGTGTAAGGTTATGGAGTATCTAATAGAGTGTTCCATGACTCTCATAGCAGCAGGCTTTCCTGGAGACCTTGAACCCCTTTCTGGATACATTTATTTCCCCAGGTCCTGGGTTTTTACAGACAGAAAGAAGTCTAAGATGGCTTAGAGAGGAGACAACAGTTGTCTAGGGGTTTGCCCTCAAATCACTCTCCTCCCCCTGCTAGGACTGTTTTTTCTGATTTCCTGACTAGAGTCAGAGATCTTGGGGCTCTGTGTTGACTTGCTCTGTCAGATGGCTTCTCTAACTGAACTTGTTCTCCAGACTCCTTCTGCTAACTCTACCCTTGTGCTTTCTAGAAGGTTTTGCTAAGACAGCGATGTTGTTGTAGTCTGATGCTGTGTCCTCTTCCTTTCCATATTTTCCAACATAGAATCTTGTGCAGAGTGGGGACTTGGGTAAATATCTGCGGACTAATATTGCTGACTGTAGCACAGAGTGAGTTGGTTAGAGTGAGTGTAGTGTGCTGGATTGTTGAGATTTGTAAGGAATCCTAGTGTGAGAAAACCAAGAAGGATGGAGTGGTACCTGGGTTATTTTCTTGTACATTTCGTCTCCTCTTCCTCTTCAGTGTGTATTCACATTGTGCTTAAGTGAGTGTTGGTCAGTGTAGGTCTGGAAATAGACCATGTCTCTGAATCATACTTGCCATGGCTACCATACTTTTCCAGTTTCTACCCTTCAATCCCCTTATCAGAATACTAGTGGAGGAGATTCTCATTCTCCTTATTTTAAAGATACAGTGAAATGTCTGCATGATCCTGGGGTAGAGGGAGAAATATGGACCATGAGAATTTCAGAGCGAAATGAAGGTGTATGGAACATTCAAATCTAAACTTCTTTGGGACAGAATGGTTTGGGAAGATCACAAGGCAATAAACACAAATCCGGCCTTCAGTGCATGGGACTGAAGGGTCAGGGAACCAAGGAGAGAGGTAAGAAATGTGCTGAAGGTTGAGATGCCTCAGTGCTGGTGTTCCTGGGTTCTTAACTGGAGGGAGCTACTCAGTTCTGCCTGCCTGTAGGAAGGCCACAGGGGAGAGTGATTCCACATTTGAGTAACTGAAGGCCTTAGAAATTAGCTTTTGTGCCTATGCACAAACCTTCCATTGGCACAGGGTTCCCTATAAAAACATGTATGCTCTTAGCCAACTGTTTGGATGATGGATATAACTCTGCCCTTCTGTGACCACCAAGGAACCCTTCTGCAAGACTCCTTCAGGAGCCAGGAAACGTCTTTCTCTTTATACTTCCAACTTAAATGCATCGTGCAGATTCATATGGCTGCTTTAAGATAGGGACTTGTTTTATTTTGCTTCTTTTCTTTCCTGTACCTTATCTCAGGTTAGCCTTAGACTGGGTAAATGAAAACCCCGGGGGCAGTTGGGAGCTGCTGCTGCCCAGACAGCAGGGCTTGAAGAGCTCTCTCCTCTCTGTTTTTATGTCCTTTCAAAATGTCAGTTAGCACCTTTAAAATAAAGTCTGCCATCAAAGACACACTCTTCTCCTCCCTGTCTGGTGTGCCAAAGATAGACATTACTCTGTCTGCTTCAGTTCTCAGCTTCCTGTCATGTTTGGCAAAAATTTAATTGCCTCTCCTTTCAGAACAACTTTTATTTGTTTTCTTAGCCTCAACATCTCCTCTACAGGAGAGTTTTTGCAGCAGGGAAATGTAGACAGCTTTTGTTTCTGCCTCTTCATGTTTGGCTTCCCAATGTCTTTTAAAATGAAATTCTGTGCCCAGAAAGGATGCCACGGGAGCCAGGCAGTGTTGGTTTATTCAAGGTTGACAGTTCTCATAGGGAGCCAAGTTTACTCAGCTTTAACTCCGGGCTGTGTCTCCACTGCAGACAACAGCATTTCTCTGCTGCCTTAGAGTACATGTCGTGTGCTGTCTTTGCAAAGTGAATAAAATAATAATTATACTAACAATAATACTCCTTCTCATTTGGCTTCTCTTATCTTCAGTTCCTTCTCTTTAGAAGGTTCTTGCCCTCTATCCTGGTGATTTTACACTAATTCTTTGAAACCTGGCTCAAATGTCATAGGGAATGAATACGGATTCTTCTCTGTGGTCATAGCCATTTTCACACCCACTGATCATAGGACTACTGCAGTCAGTGCATGGAAGAGTGACAACATGTACATGTACAGGTACCTAACAGCTCAGCACTCCCAACTCTCCCCTGACCCTGTCCAAGACTGCAAGATGTTTAAGGTTAATGAACAGGTCATTTATTTTATTCATTCCCAGATCCTCAACATTTAGCCAGGGGGTTGATACACAGTAGTCAAAAGATATTTATTAACTGAATGAACAAAGGTGAGTGGTATTTTCATACACATATATCACAATTCATACTGTCCTCAAGTATTATACCATGGTATGCAAGTTGATATCCCAACAGGAGCATAGATTGGAACTGTTCATGGATGTACTGATTATGCAAGTGTTTACATAGGACCAAAGGATAAAGGAAAAAGACAAGTTTAAGGAAAGAGAGGTGACTAGCTGTCTTCTTTGGAGTTGAGTGAGAGAACTGAGAATTTCTTGAGATTGGCAAACAACAGGAATGATAAGACTTCACAACCGAGGAAATGAGAGAACATATTCACAAGTGTAACCTGATACACCAACATGAACAAACGAACGTGACCTTTGGAAAATGTATGGAGAGTTCAGGGTTTCCTGATAAAAGTTTCTGAAGCAGAGATGACCCTGGTCTTTAACAGAAAGGAGTGATCTTGAATGTAGAAGACCACTTAGGGAGAAAACATCTGGAGAAGCTGCACCTAGAACTGGGGACTCTGAAGTTTTGAAAGAAACTAGTGGAAATTGAGGTGATGATGAGCTATGCATGGACCATGCTGTTAACACTCTCGCAGACAAAACCGGCAAGAACAATGTATCCAAATTCATGATCCTGGCACATCTCTCATCATTACCCAGTGAGCCAGTGTGTTGTGGAAAGAAGCTCTTACATGGAAAAGCAGATATCTCACCCATTAGCTGTATGACTTGCATAAGTCAGTAACCCTTGCTGGGTCTCAGTTGATTTGTTTGTAATACAATAATGGCATTTTGTCTGCCTGAGGGGAAAGGATTGCACTGAATGATCTATCAAGCTCTTCAGCTACCATAAAATCCATTATATCTCCCTGGAAATTTGACATTGTGTCACTGGATTTTCTTAAGAGTCTACTGTTTAAATGATCTCATTATCGAGGTTCATGATAGAGAGGTGTCACGTAGTTCAAACAGATCATGTGATCCACCCTGGGTGACCTAAGAATAACTACCTTGGAAAGGACTTTATTTTGGTAGTTTTGAAAACCTACATTTAAGCCAGATGAGCTTTATATTTTAACAAGAGGGTTGAGTGTTAAAAGTTGCCTTGTCCTGAAAATTTGGAATGTATAGGGCTGGAATGATAACTGAATATTACATAGTAGTAGGAGTGTTACATGAATGTGATTTTCCTTTCATTTGAAGAGGTTTTGACACTTTGGAGCTCTTCAAAGATATGTCTAGTTTTCTGAAGAACTAGAAGCTCTACTCATTATTTTCCTTCCATCTTCTCCCCCATTCCATTAATTTTACATCATCAGCATGTTTGGCATTGTTATGTTGACCTGAAACCATAATTGTATTTCCTATGCTTGGTTTTTAAGTTGATTATACAAATTAAAAACCAGTGAAATAATGTAGTTGGTAAAAGCACAGGCCCTGGAACTGTGTCCCTTGGCTTCTGCTTTTGGTCTGGGTGTTTGTAATTTTGGGTAAGTTATTTAACATCTCTGTGCTTTATTTTCATCATATGCAAAATGCTCACATAATAGTATCTACCTGATAGTGATATGATGAGCATCAAATGAGTACTTGCTGAGCCCCAAGAATGTACAGTGCATGGCAAGTTGTAAGTGCTCAGTATTTCTAATATTTCTTGGAGATCCCCATACTATGAATGGACCCATTTCACTAAACCTGTGCCATTCAAACAAAGATGTCCTAGGAATTTAAGTGAAATCATTTTTCATCTTGTTAGTAGAAGAGAGAAATGCCCTTATCGCATTATTAACCTCTTTCAGGAACTTAATACATTAATTGAAATAGGGTTTGAAAATACAGCAACAACTGAAGAGGCTTTCTTCTTGAAAATTATTAAATTTGACCTGATGTCTGTCTTAAGACCGTTGCAGAACTGTATTTGATTCTCTGGGCCTCAAAGACCAACTCAACATGGCAATCCCAAGTAGAGCTGGTTGATGTTTTCTCTGTGGTGTATTCACCATCTCTCATTATTCTGGTTTAATGCATCACATTGGCTTGTTGTTACCCTGACTTCTCAAGAGTTTTCTTCCTGTGGGAAAAATTTTTTGGAGAAGTAAGGTAGGTGGCTTTTTGGAACTGATGTTGGTGGTTCAACTTTTATTATCTATGCACTACTCCTCTAGTACTTTATTCAAGGCCGAGGCTTCTAGACTGAATTTGGAGTTATTCAAATAGCCTTAGTGACGTGCTTCCCTGAAAAGAGCAGTGCAGAAAACCCTATTTAGAGGCATCCATGTGTAGATAAGCATTTATGTTTGGGGAACAGTAAACAGTTCAGCATGTTGTCAGTTAACGGAGTGTCTGAGGGCGTAATGAAACATGAGGATGGATAGGTAGATGGGCAGGGGGAGATGATGAAGAATGTTGAACACTTTGCCAATGAATTTTAAATTTATTCTGTGCTATCTGGAGGAAATAATGCAAAGAATTTTAGTAGAAGAACTCCATGATCAGATTTGTGTTTTCAAAAAAAAATCTTTTGTGAAAAGTTTCAGGATGATTACAACAACGAGACACTGGAAAGAGAGAAAGAACTGATTGGAGGCTATTGACTTAAAATTTTTGGCAGAGCAAACTTAACATCAAACAATTTTTTTGAATGTTTTATTTATATTTGAGACAGAGAGAGGCAGAGTGTGAGCGGGGTAGGGGCAGAGAGAGATAGGGAGACACAGCATCCGAAATAGGCTCCAGGCTGTCAGCCCAGAGCTCAACGTGGGGTTTGAACTCACAAACCATGAGATCATGACCTCAGCCAGTCGGACACCCAATCGACTGAGCCACCCAGGTGCACCAACATCAAGCAATTTTTTAAAAGCTTATTTATTTATTTTGAGAGAGAGAGAGAGAGAGAGAAAGTGTGAGCTGGGGAGGGGCAGAGAGAGAAGAAGGGAGAGAATCCCCAGAAGACTCCGCACTCAGCATGGACCCTGACATGGGGCTCGATCCCATGACCCTGGGATCATGACTTGAGCTGATATCAAGAGTCAGATGCTTAACCGAGATACCCAGGAGTCCTAAAACAATTTTTAATGGTAAGAATGGGACATACTATTCAGCTAGGTGTGACAGATTTTTTTAAAAAAAGGAACTGAAGATAAGTTTATAATGTGAGCATAATAGCAGGTTTGGAGGAAGAAGATAAAGAATATTGATGTTTGTATGCATGTGAGATATCCAGACAGAGATGGATAGTTGGCAGCTGGAAACAAGGACTGGAGATCAACAGAGGGGAGGCCTGGAGACAATGATGTAAGACTCATCCATATGTAGGCTGTAGCCTGTGATACTGGATAAGCTCTTTTCAGAGAGACTCTATTGCATAAGAGGAGCTCTGAGGACAGGAAAAACCTATGGACCACAGATATTAAACAGATGATTATAGGAAGAGGAATCAGTGGTAGGGGAAGCATTTTTTTTTTTAATCTCTGTATACCCTGTGTCTAACATGGTCTCTCGATACAACTGCCTATTGGGGGACTCTATGAGACTAAAAAGAGAATTTAGGAATGAAGAAATGAAATCAAGAGTGCTAGTGACCTGGAAAGCAAAAGCAGAAATGCAAGCAAGAAGGAAACATTAAGCAAGATGATAACTATCCTTTGGATTTATACTTTGGCCATTTTCTCTACCTTAACAAGAGTGTGTATTTTAGTGGGATGGTAGAGCCAGAAGCATGTTGCAATGAACCAAGTGGTTCTTGCTAGACAAGGAGAATGAAGAAGTTATCTGTGAAGGGAAGAAGGTGGTATTTATAAGATAAAGGCTAAAAATCTTTATCGATTAATAAGCATTTATATTTGATTATTTTTGTGGGGGATGGAGGGACCTGAGAAAGAAAGAAAAGACTATAGAATGGGGAGCAGAGGGAATGACCTGTCACTTGATACTAAACATCCATTGCCTGGTGTTGGTTACGTGTGTGTGTGTGTGTGTGTGAGAGAGAGAGAGAGAGAGAGAGAGAGAGAGGAAGAGATTTAGTGTAAGAAGACCAGCAGTTGTTAAGAGGCAAGGTCTCACCCCATACTTCTATTCTTCCTCAGCCTATTTAATACATGGCATATAGAAGGTTATTATTGCTTGAGTTATAGCCATTTAACATCACCATATAAGGAAATATTTGGAAGAAATTATCTGGATAATTCCTTAATTGTTTGCTTTTAAAATAGACTCAATGTTAAAACAGTGCCACGGATCTCTTAGCAGTCAGCTAAGACCTGGGGGCCTCTTGCTATATAAGTTGGTATGTAGCTGTGCACTTGAATTGGCCCATTTAGTTTTGATATTTGAATAATGTCACCTCTCTTTAAATGGGAAAATTGGCTCCATTTCGGTAGGATTAGGGAGTTGCTAACTCTACACTTTGGCTTGGGAACACATGTTCTCTCTACAAAAAGATAAAGAAAAGTATGACATTATTCCCATTTCTCTCCATTTAACCTGTTCTAAGCCTTTTTTTTTTTTTTTTTTCTTCCAGAGGCCAAGGACTTTCCTGAAGCTCCAGGCCCACATAAACTTTTATGATTGACTATCTTTTCAATCTCCTGCATATCTTTGCACAACCATATCTCTGCTTATATTTATGGCAAAGGGGAGAAATGTTTTACAGTTATGCCTTGAACTTGATGATACCAGTAGATGTCACTCTGGACAGCAGGATAAAGTATCCCTATTCTTAGCTCTGGTTCAGAATGGACTGTGATATTCCTGTTCCCAACCACTTTGAAACATCTCAGCACTGACACATCTGAATTATGACATTCTCTGCATTGCCAGTTTTACTTCTATGTTGTGAAATAAGAGGGCTGGGAGAACTGCCATTTCATCTCGTTCTCATTCAGCTGGAATGCCAAATGCTTACACAGTTAAACCAATCAAGTAACCAAGAAAAAAATGGTTCAGGGAAGAATGGACGAAATATATATTTTAAAGCAGCATATCTGAATTCAGTGTTCAGGCACCTTAAATTCTGCTGAGACTTAAGGCAGGGGAGAAGCAGTAAATACATAATATACATGGCTGGATCCAGACTAAGCTGACCTTAACCTATGTATATAATATCACTTTCCAGTATTGCCCCAAATCAGTGATTCTCAACCAAGGCCCTAAATTGAAGAAAAGAGGAATCTTCCTAAAATTCTCAGAAGTCAATAAAGATAATAAACTTTCTTCAAATTGATCTTTTCCTTCCATACTCCATTCCGTCTCCACAAACCTTTGGAGTCTGCTTTAATACATAACAAGATCAATGGGCAAAGAGCAATCAGGAAATGCTGAGAAAAGGATGAGTCTAGTTGGATAGATTTTATATTTTGTAGACATAGGTTTGTGGTTGTCATTCTGTAAATAATTCCATCTCATCATATTTTCTTTTAAAAGTGTTTCCATTCTGGGCATTTTATACATGTATATGAGATTGTATGTATCAGTTTATGACATTCTGTCATCTGAACAAGAGTGAGGACTGTGCCGTACATGAACCACCCCCCACAATTAGTCTTGGATACTCATTTAACCCTGTGAGAGTCCTGCCCACATCTAGGTCAAAGTTCCTGGTGGAGCTTTAATCCTTGACTTAGAATTCCCTTCCACTTTCCTTACCAAATGTATATAATCCAACCACCACTTAGGACCCCTCTCAAGTTCCCCCCTTTACCCTAATGAAATGAAGCAATAGGAATTAAGAAATGGAGTAACAAGATGGTATGTGCAGGAATAAAAGACTTTTCCTTGGGAGGTAAATGTGTGACAGATTGAGGGGCCAGAGTTAATGGCTCTCTGAGCTCCTGGGAGGAAAGCTCACTTCTAGCAGGTGTGATAGGCCACATTTGATGAGGAGGTAGAATTGAGACTCAACTTATTGAAGGCTTAGAAGTATGTGGCCAGCCAATAAATTGGAGGTACATCCTCTAGGAAGAGAAGATGTAAAGAAAAACAGAGGTGGGCAAGGTTCAAAGGGGGATAGGTGATAGTGAGGTCCAATTCTCTAGAACCCAGGGCTCATGACTCAGAGTTGTTAGGGACTAGGGTAATATGACTTTCTACTGACTACTTTTCTCAGCTGAGACTGAAGGCATGTGCTTTTTCTAAGCACATGTGACTTTCTTCCTTCTCTATGTCAGCTGTGGGTCCCTCCATCAATCCCCTTTTCCATATGTTTTTTATGTTACCTTCTTGTATGTGAATCAATAAGAAGATGCATATTTAATAATAAATAAAAGATAATACTTGACTTTTCTATGTATCTTGTTAAAGTTTGTAAGGCTTGGACTCCCACTGATCTTATAGTGTTGTATTAGCTCAAAATATGTTATCAAAACAGGTATATTGAACTCAAAAGGAAAGAACTCTTAAAGATATAATATTATGGAGAAGGAAAAAGAGACACAGATAATGCTGCTTTATTTAAGGTTTTCTTAGGGATGCCTGGGTGGCTCAATTGGTTGAGTGTCTGACTTCAGCTCAGGTCATGATGTCACAGTTTATGAGTTCAAGCCCCACATCAGGCTCTGTGCTGACAGCTCAGAGCCTGGAGCCTGCTTCAGATTCTGTGTCTCCCTCTCTCTGCTTTTCCCCTGCTCACATGCTGTCTCTCTCTCAAAAATAAATAAAGATTAAAAAATTTTTTTAAAAATTAAGGTTTTCTTAGTATCTCCATTATAATTTCCCTTTTCAAAGGTTACAAAGGTGTTAAATCTGTGACATTGCACTGAATAAGTGAATGCCTTTAAATACTGGGAACAATTTTCTCCCTAATAACTATGTTCTCAAGATGTTACTTCAATACTGTTGTTATTTTTTTTTCAGAGGCTAAGGACACATTTCTGTTTTCCCATGTAAAGATGACCTCAGTGTTTTACAAAATGAGAATAGGTGTGCTTCCACGGTGTTTCTTATAAGATTAATATTATTTAATCGTCAGAAATTAACATATTTACTTGAGAACTATCCTACAGACTAATCTGCAGTTTAGATCTGCAGAGAAAGAAAAGGATGACTTTCATTATGTGAAAAGTTTCAATCTAAATCTCAGTCCTCTCTGTTGACTATCCAGTTATATAATGCAGTGAAGTACTGGATTTTCTTATAAGTTATTAAATCCTTATTAGTCAAAACATGTCAGTAGAAATCAGAGAATTAATTATTTGCTTTGAAATTAAGCAAAGAGCATACAGAAGAGAAAAAGATATTAAATAGCATATTTCACTCTGTTCAGAATTAATGAGCATCCTGATCATCTTATTTGAATTTCTGACCTTTACCATATTATCAAAATTCATTATGTGCACAGAAATCTGTGGAGATTTCAGATACATTTGTTATGGATCTAGCAGACGTGAGAAAGTTGTGAACCTTTAGAAACTTTGTTATAAGGATTCTGTGATGTCATTTAAATTAGGGCACATGGGCAATATCTTTTAGTATTGAGTTGTACAGTATTGTTTGTAATACAAAGTTGCAAAATCATTTAACTTCAAATATTAGAAAAGATATAGGCACCCTTTTTATAGAGGTTATTTTATAGAAATATTTTTTCCTTTTAGAACCAGAGCACTTTGCACTTCTTACAATGAATGACAAGTGTCATATAATATGTGAGGACAAAGACCATGAATTTTCCACCTTCCTATCACCAACACACTAAAATAAATTGAACTTAGAATTGGTAAATAAATGTTTGTAAAGGAAATGTCATGATCACTTGACTGTCAAGTATTTAAAATCCAAATGGCTAAACATAAAATTATATTTTGATCAAATGAAACCAGAATCACGCTGTGGAATCTTTTGTATTCTAACTTAACCCTTTAGGTCGAAACTTTTATCTTTAAAAATTGAAACCAGCACATGTAAGAATGCAGAAAATTTTAATTTCCATTCCTTCACATGTTAGTATATCCCTTTCCTCCCCTTCTATATCCCTTCTGCAAAAGCAGTACATGAACACAAACTTTACTACTGTGCCTCTGATTCTTTTTTTTCTTTCTGTGCTTCTGACTTCTAATCTGAAATAGTTTTCTAAGATCCAAATATGAATGCATATTAAAATTCCAACTTTACAGTATATATGTAGGAAGGGGAAAAATCACCTATCAATTATATCAACTAGATCTAAATTAGATTCAATATTGTCAATGATTTTCTTCATGCAAGGCTTTAGATTGGGAACTTCTTGTCATGATGACCCAAGAGCAGAAATTCAGTCTTTCCTGACAAAGATCAATTTCTTAGGTAATTTTCTCTATAGGGCTTGGCTATATGAGCTAGAAAGGCCCTAGCCGTTACGATTTGAACCCTGATAATGCTCTTTAATGCAGCCACATCTATCAAGAATATTAATATTTTCTCTGCTGTTTTAGATGTACTTCTCAGGTACTCTCAGGATAATAATAATCCTAATATACACTAATATTTGAGTCTTATTTATGTGCAAAGCACTGTTCTAATCTCTTAACAGGTATTACATCATTATAGAAAACCAATGAGCTGAGTAATTGTATTATTTCATTCTCTGGATGAGAAAACTAAGGTGTACATCATCCAGTCTTATTGCTTCATGTTCTTTCGAAAAAGCATATGTAGCAACTAATTACCCTGGCTAAAGCTAACTCAGGGCTTATGTGTCAGGGATTAGACTGACACCTTAATAGGACAGACAGATTTTAGTTTGAGAAAAGTGGGGAAACTGTAGATTTTCTTAGGATGCTTATCTAATAGTATGGGTTCTTAATAATATCAACTTTTCTCTTTGCTCCAAATTATAAAATCATTTTAGTGTCATTAAGTACTCCAATCGTTAACTATAGGTTATAAACTAAACCGTTCTTTTTAGTACTTATGTCTGCTCTTTTTATATTACTTTAATTTCAAATGAAATTTATAGCACAGTTGTAGTTATTGTGCATATTTTAAAAACAATGCTGATTATGTCTAAATAATGTAAACATTTTTTTTTTTTGGAAAAAAAGTAAATCCTAGTTTAAGCTTTGACAAACATATAAACTATACGACAACCTATAGATTTGATAGAGATATTTTTGTAAGTTATTTTTATAAGACTTTTTACATTTAAAATGATGCTTTGGTTTTGATTGCTGTTTGGCCCCTGAAGTTGGTATAGAAACTTAAAGCTGTATATGATATATACAACTCAGATGTTTCTCATTAAAAAAATTGAAATTTAGAATCCATCTGAATATAAGGAAAACTGAAGTAGGAATAAAATGTGAATTTGAGATTTCCTGTAAGATGCAGCTTGCATATGGCAAATTTCTGGGTAGACAACTGAATAAGGCCTCCTGATAATTCTTTGTGAAAGAACATTTCTGCTCTTAAAATTTTGGGAATCCAGAGTCCTGAGTTCTATTTCTGTGTGTATCATGACTTTGGGAAAGTTACACTACCTGTGTTTCAGTTTCCTCAACCACAAAGTGGAAGGGAGGAAGAATTGGATGGATCAACATCTTCAAGGCCCTTTCAATAAGTGGACAATTTTACTCTATTCTCAGCCAAAAATGGCCCAGATAAGTTTTACCTAGTGTGAAAGGGAGCAAACAAATCTAAAATGACGGTGGTGAAAAAGTATGTAACATTTATTAAGCGTGTGGTATAAGCCAAGTAATATTGGTTGTGAAGGCCTAGTTAGTATGTTTTTACGGATCGATTCCTTCTATGGTACTGAGGTTTTAAGAGCATCTCGATTTAAAATTTAGAAAGTTGAGACACAGAGACATAGAGAAAATTGTGGAAGTTCTTAGGGTTTGTAATAAAGTGGTGAAGCAGAGATCCCAATCCAGTGAGCAGGGTTCAAGAGGCCAGAGCCCAAGTCATAGCACTGCCGTCCTAGAGGAATGAGAGGACCTCTGTGGAGAATGGTCCCTTCCCTGCATTTTCATCTTTGGTAGGGATATTGGAAAAGACGAAGAAATACTTAATAGCTGAAAAATCAACTCTAAATATCTTTGGGGACTCCTTTATCATTTTAAATTATTTTTGAAACATTCTTCTTTAATGCTTAAGCAAGATTCTGATATAGTGTATTGGCAGATGTTGTAAAGTGTCTGTCAGGTTGGCATTATAGTGTTACCCTGGGCTTTTCCACTGTCCAACTCAAAGTAATATTTATATAAAAGATCACAGAGGATGAATTGCAAAGCCTTTCTCACTCAGGCCTTGCTGGTGGCACTCGAATATATCAATTTCAAGCAGCCATGGGCCATGGCAAATAGGCGGGGAAACAAAAGAAAGTCTGCACAGATATGCTCATCTTTGATGGAATTAAAAGTACAAAAGCAGGTTTCTTTAAAACATTTTGTAGGAGGTATGCCCATGTGTTATAAATGATGTGTTAGTTTTAAATTATTTGCTATGTATTTTTTTTCACTATAGTGATTTCCTGGCACTTGTTCATCCTTGATTACAGATTATGAACTATTTTTAGAATGACATGAATTAAAATTTAAACAAGACATATATGGCCAACCAGAGTCAAAATCACTCAAAAGTGAAAGCTTGGCCCCACCAATGGCAAATGCAATTTGTCATTTCATTTAGAGAACCTCCTATAATATGTGAAGGGATGTCTACCTCCAACTGCTTCATGCCTCTTGGCCCAGCACTCAGACGGGAGAATCTGATTTTCTGTGACATTTTCAAAAAAATAGTCTAATCAGCTAATGGTAAAAGTTTGTTCTAATAAATTGGACCTTTTGAGTGTCTGTGGTGGGCAGATCCACCCCTGTCACTAAGTTTTAATCTCCTCAGCTTTATTCCCCTAGTGAAAGAAGGATTCCTACCCTATGGCTATGCCCAACACAAAACACCTAATCCTGGACAGGTGCGATCACCATCAGTTTACTGATCATATATTTACTGTCCAGGGGATCTGGACATCATATGCCATGCAGGGCCACATGCAGTTTGTACCTGGTAATAGAGTGAACAACCAGGGGCTGTTGAAAGCAGGTTGTATAGAATTAAGAGGTTGGAATGACTCTTGGTTTTCATAGGGTGATGTGAGTGGTTTCAGAAAAATTCCATGAGGTGGAAGGAAACTGAAACTCACTACTGAGACAGGCATGATCTGTGGGAGTGGAGTGAGGACAGGCACTTGTAATTAGTGCATTTGAGAACTTGAGAGAGGAAGAAATGGAGATGGGATGGCAAACCTAAAATGTGCCATGAACTTAATGTTGGAAATTGGACTGAAACCTAAGGCTTCTGATATTTATTCACATCTCACTGAAGCAGGTGGGCTTGTGTACATAATATATACCACCCATATATGAAAATGATGCTATTGTTTCATGGCATTGAAAATGAATTTAAATGTGTTGGGCTTTGTGAGCATCAAGGGCCAAATAATTTCTTCTCCTTCTCTTGTACTTCTGGTATTCAGAAATTAATGGAGGGGCCAGAAAAGATTGGGCCACCCTGCCTGGTATGTGTGCTTCTCAAAATTTCATCCCATGTTTTCTTCTCAGGTCAATTTCTGGGAACATGACTGGTGAGAAATTTATAGGTTTATAAGAACAGAAATAATTAAAAGCCTCCAAATTCTATTAGAGATTAATTTTAGATAAGGGCCAAGAAGTATTTAGACACATTAATGAAATTTACTTAATGGAATCAACCAGATACATATGTTTTCTTGATGTGTATTCATTAAAAAACAATGTAGAACATTGAAACACAGACAATTATTGTTTTGAGAGCTCTAGATAATTAAAGAACAATCTCAATTTATTATTAGCACAGAAGTTTTAAAATTCTTTTTGTCTTGGTTATTGGTTATGCTAGATCATAAAACTCTTTTTTTTAAAAAAAGAGTAAGGGTTATCTTAAGTCATATGATATTTCAAGGTACCCTTCAAGTAGAGAGGTACTTAGAGAATTCAAGAAAGGAGTTAAGTCAGTAACAAAGTCTTTGCATTTTGACATTAGCAATAATCACTCTCTCTAGATATTCCCTAGTCTGTAGTGTTATGGCAGGCCAAGCAAACTAAATACAATTACACATACAGTGATATGTCCTCTTCTTCCTATGTTGTAAGGATTTCAGAATCTCTTGAAATTTTATGTAAAATATTTCTAAGCACGGGGCTGGCTACAAAATTTGGGATTTCAGTAAAAATGGAACTATTCAGCCCTTGATTCAAAAAGTTTTCGGAAAAAAGTCCCATGTTTAGAAACTGTAGTATCTTTAAGGTACTAAAATATACATTTTTTTCCCTTTCTCCCATGGTTTGTCTTTTGACTGGCCATGTTTAATTTCTAAGAAAAATGAAATAATTTTAAATTATTGGCATGTGAATCTCAAAATTGTATGCCTGAAACTAATATTACATTGTATGTTAACTGGAACTTAAATACTAACTTGGAGAAGCCTAAACAAAATTATTGACATGTATTCTACCATGGTTTGAACTGCACATTTTCCCCTGATAAATATGGTGCAGTGCTATAAATGTATTTCCTCTTCCTTATGATCTCTGTTTATATTTTTAACAATCATATACATCACTAAATGCTTACCATGGTAGGTGCAGTTATCATCTGTCACCATATAAAGTTATTACAGTATTATTAACTATATGCCCCATGCTGTGCTTTTCAACTTATTTATAACTGGAAGTTTGTACGTCTCAATCCCCTCCCCTATTTTGCCTATTGCTTTACCTACCTCACTGCTGGCAACCGTTAATTAGTTTGTTCTCTGTGAGTCTGTTTCTCTTGGTTGTTCATTTGTGTTTTTAGATTCTACATATAAGTAAAATCATATGGTATTTGTCTTTGTCTGACTTATTTCACTTAGCATAATACCCTCTAGGTCAATCCATGTTGTTACAAGTGGCAAGATCTCATTCTTTTTTTTATAGCTGGGTGATATTTTGTATATATATGCCATGTCTTCTTTATCCATTCATCTATCAATAGACACTTAGGTTGCTTCTGTATCCTGGCTATTGTAAAAATGCTGCATAAACATATGATGCATGTGTCTTTTCAAATTAGTGTTGGTTTTCTCAGGTAAAGAGCCAGAAGTAGAATTACTGGATCATAGGTATTTCTATTTTTTGTTTAACTAATCTCCATACTGTTGTCCATAGTGGTTGAACTAATTTACATTCCAACCAATAGTACACCAGAGTTCCCTTTTCTCCATGTCCTCACCAACACATTTTATCTCTCATCTTTGTTATTAGCCATTCTGACTGGTGTGAGGTGATATCTTGTTGTGTATTTGCACTTCCCTGACAATGAATGATGTTGAGTATCTTTTTATGTGTCTGTTGGCCATCCGTATGTCTTCTTTGGAAAAATGCCTATTCAGGTCCTATTCAAGATCATTTTAAAATCAGATTATTATTATTTTTTTTGGTGTTGAGTTGTGTAAATTCTTTACACATTTTGGATATTAGTTCTTTATTAGATACATAATTTGCCAATATCTTCTCAGCTCACTAGGTTGCCTTGCCATTTTGTTGGTGTTTTCCTTTGCCATACAAAAGCTTTTCAGTCTGATGTAATACCAAGTGTTTGTTTTTGCTTTTGCTTCCTTTGCCTGGAAAGAAAAATCCAAAAGTATATTACTAAGGTTGATGTCCAAAAGATGACTTCCTCTGTTTTCTTCTAGGAGTTTTATGGTGCCAGATGTTACATTTAGGTCTTTAATCCATTTTGAGTTTATTTTTGTATATGGTAAGCAAGCAGTCCAGTTTTCCCATTACCATTTATTTACTTGACTATCTTTTCCTCACAGTATATTTTTGCCTCCTTTGTCATAGATTAGTTAACCATATAAACATTGGTTTATTTTTGGGCTCTCAATTCTGCCTTATTGATTTATATGTCTGGTTTTTGGCCAGTATCATATTGTTTTGATTACCCTAATTTTGTAGTATAGTTTGAAATCTGGGATTGTGATGACTCCAGCTTTGTTCTTCTTTCTCAAGATTACTTTGGCTAGTTGTAGTTTTTAGTGTTTCCATACAAATTTTAGGCTCTTGTTTTTGGTTCTAGTTCTGTAAAAATTGCTGTTGGTATTTTGATTAATCTGTACATAGCCTTGGGTAGTAGCAACATGTTAATCCCTCCACTTCCATGAGCATGGTATACCTTTCCATTTGTTTGTGTTGTGTTCAATTTCTTTTATCAGCATAGTTTGAGAGTATAGCTCTTTGACCTCTTTAGTTAAATTTATTACTAGGTATTTTAGTCTTTTTAATACAGTTAGAAATGGGATTGCTTTAATATCTCTTTCTGCTATTTCATTATTAGTGTATAGGGATGCAACAGATTTCTGTATATTGATTTTGCATCTTGCAACGTTATTGAATTTATTTATTAGTTCTAGATTTTTTGTGGACTCTTTATGATTTTCTATATATATATTGTCTTGTCACCTGAAAACAGTAACAGTTTTACTTCTTCCTCACCAATATAGGTGGCTTTTATTTCTTTTTCTTATCTGAATTTAATGGGTAGGATTTTCAGTACTATGTCTAATAAAAGTGGTGAGAGTAGACACACTTACTCTTGTTCCAGATCGTAGGGAAAAGCTTACAGCTTGTCATTGTTGATATTTACTGTAGGTTTGTCATATATGGCCTTTATTTTGCTTTCTAAATCCATTTTGTTGAGAGTTTTAATCATGAATATATGTTAAATTTTGTGAAATGACTTTTCTGCATCTATTGAGATCATCATATAATTTTTATCCTTTGTTTTGTTAATGTGGTGTATCATGTTGATTGATGTGTGCACGTTGAACTATATGTACATCTCTCAAATTCCATTTGGTTGTGGTGAATGGTTCTTTTAAGGTACTGTTGAATTTGGTTTGCTAATATTATACTGAGGATACTTCCATCTATGTTCATCAGGGATATTTGTCTTTAATTTTTTTAAAAGTTTTTCTCTGGTTTTGATAATGTTTGCCTCATAGAATGAATTTGGAAACATTCCTCCCTTTTCTACCTTTTGGAATAGTTTAAGAAAGATAGGTATTTAATCTTCTTTAACAGTTTGGTAGAATTCACCTGTGATGCATCTCATCCTGGACTTCTGTTTGTTGGGAATTTTTTGATTACCCATTCAATTTCATTATTAGTAATTGGTCTGTTCAGATTTTCATATTTCTACATATTTCACTTTTGGAAGACTGTATGTTTCTAGGAACTTGTCCATTTCTTCTTGGTTGTCCAATTGTCTGGCATATAATTTTCTGTATATCTGTAGTGTCTCTTTAATTTCCGATTTTATTTCCTTGAGTCCTCTCTATTCTTCTTAAGTCTCACTAAAGGTTTTTAAGTTTTGTTTATCTTTTCAAAGAACGAGGTTCTAGTCTCATTGATCTTTTCTATCCTTTTTTGAGTCTATTTTATTTATTTCCTTTCTGGTCTTTATTGTTTGCTTTCTTCCACTAACTTTGGGCTTTATTCTTTTTCTAGCTTTTTTAGGTTTAAGGATAGATTTTTTGATATTCTTTTTTTCTGGAGATAGGTCTGTATTGCCATAAACTTCTTTCTTAGAACTACTTTTGCTGTATTGCAAAGATTTTGAACTGTAGTGTTTCTGTTTTCATTTGTGTCTCTGTAGTTTTTGATTTCCTCTTTAACTTTTTCATTGATTTTTTTTTATTTCGTTTTAATTTTTTCATTTTTTCATTTTTCATTTCATAAAACATTGACTAGTTTTTTTAGTAACAGGTTATTTAGCCTCCACATGTCTGTGTTTCTTACAGTTCTTTTCTTCAATTGATTTCTAGTTTTGTACCATTGAGATTGGAAAAAATAGTTGATTTAATTATGGTTTTCTTAAACGTACTGACCTCTCCTGGAGAATGTTCCATGTGTCCTTTGAAAAGAATGTGTAAGTCAAAGCCACTATTTCCTTATTGGGTTTTTGTCTTGTTGATCCATCCATTAATGTAAATGGGGTTTTAAAGTCCCCTTTTACGGTTGTATTACTATCATTTTCTCCCTTTATTTTTGTTATTTTAATTATTAGCTGTCTGGTGGTTCTCCTTGGATTCATTTTGGGGCTCACTGTGCATCCTGGACTTGGATAGGTGTCTTTCTCTAGTTAAGGGAGGTTATCAGCTCCCTTCTCTCTGTTCTCCTTCTGGGGTCCCTATAATGTGAATATCATTCTTGATGATATTGCGGGGTCCCTTAATCAGTCCTCGTTTGTTATTCTCATTCTTTTTGCTTTTCACCCTAGTTGCTTTCTATTACCCATTCTTCCCAATCATTGATTCATTCTTCTGTACCAAGGTCTGGGGAGTATTTTTACGACCATTACTTGGAACTCTGTCAGGCATATTGCTTATCTCTATTTCTTTTATCCTTTTTCCCTTGTGATTTTTGTCCTTTTTTTTTTTTTTTTTTCATTTGGGAGATAATCCTCTCTCTCCTCATTTTGTCTAACTCTCCATGTTTGTTTTTACCTATTAGGAGGTCATCTCTATCTCCTGATCTTTAAGCAGTGGCTTTATGCAAAAGGATTCTTCTCCTGCCCTATAGAACAATCTCCTCTCGTCACCAGAACCAAGTGCTCCATCCATGTCCTCTTTGTGGTTATGTGTGCCCTTCTGTTGTGGCTGAGCTGTGACTGACTGCTGGAGTCAAGTCATAATGGTATGTAGGGATTTCTGTCTGTGCAGCTGGCTGAGAGGCCCAGTTGCACAAACCCTGGGTGCACTGATGGGCAGGATTTTCTCCCATCCTCCCCAGGTGTCATGGAGGAGCTGCTTTGGAGTGTTGTCTGCTGGAGGTGGGTTGGATCAGGTAGGAATGTAAGGGCAAGGCTCCTGGTGGTAGCAAGGTAGATGGAGAGTGTCAGCACTGGTTCCTGAAAGTGCCTGGTTATCTAGGCTGGGAGAAGGTAGAACAAATGATACCTACCAGTGCTTTTGTTCCCAGAGAAAGATCCTGCAGATCCTGCCCCTATAGAATTTATGCTAAAATTAGTTAATAAATATCCTTCATGTATATCCCAGGAACTTTGAAAATTGCTGCTTTTGCGCTGTATCTTAGGCCAAGTTATTTAGCATGCTGGCTCTTTATTGGTGGAGTGTCAGTTTCCTTTTAGGGGATACCAGATGTGGGGTCTATTCTCCTTACTCCTTCTTGCTTATGATGTCCCTCCTATATCTGGGTAGTCATGCCAGAGTACTGATTCCCAGTCAAAGCTTTGCCTTTCCTATCTTTTCTGATGTGGCCTTCTCTCCGTGTCTAGCTGTGGAAGATCTGTTTGGCCAGTCTTCAGATCTTTTTCAGAGTCAGTTGCAATACATATAGTAGTTGCCTTGGTGTGTCTATGGAAGGAGGTTAGCTCACCATCCTCTTACTCTACTATTGTTCTCTGAGATCTCTCCCTTAGGATTTTCTTTTAACATTTTCTTTTCTACTGAGAACAAACTGAAGGTTGATGGGGGGTGGGAGGGAGGGGAGGGTAGGTGATGGGTATTGAAGAGGGCATTTTTTGGGATGAGCACTGGGTGTTGTATGGAAACCAATTTGACAATAAATTTCATATATTAAAAAAATAAAAAGCTTAAAAAAACATTTTCTTTTCTGTAGCTTACTTTATTGTAATAATACAGCATTTAATACATATTTTGTATGTTGTGTGTGTTAATCAATTGTTTATGTTGTGGTAAGGCTTCTGGTCAACAGTAGGCTATCAGTAGTTAAGTTTTTAGGGAGTCAAAAGTTGAATGTGGTGTTTGTTTTTGTTTTGTTTTTTTTTTTTACTGTGTGTGTGGTGGGGAGTTGGCATATTTAACTCCCACACTGTTCAAGGATCATCTGTATGCTGTGCAATACAAATATAAAAGCACTTAACCTGTATGCAAAATGACCAAACTTGCACAATTCTTATTTTGTAGTTTGTAATTATGTATTTTGTTCTCACCAGAACAGCAAAAACACTGTACAAAACTAACACAACTGTTTTTACTTCACTTCTTGGTATAAATATACTCTGTCTACACTCATTACTTACGCCTTTCTGACATGTCAGAAAGGACTTAATGGAAAAGGGACTATGGGTTGCCCAATGTTTTCTTTCTATGTCATCTTTTTCAGTGTAGGTTATTGGTTAATACAAGTAAGTAGAAGAAACAAGAAAGGATACCACAGGGGTCCTGGTTAATTGTGTTTCTCAGAACACCATTGTCACCTTTCTGTATTTGGAGCAAGTTGTGGTTTGATTTGAAAGCCTGGCTTCTTGGCTTCCCTGCTTATCTGTAGTAGATGTACACATTTACCTTGTCCTCGATTTGAATCTTGCTTCACCCCACATGCTGTGGGTCCACTGGAATCCCATGCTTCTTGGGTGTTGGGTATTCTATATACAAATAGAAAGGCAAGCACAGGGGACACACCTACTTCCCATTCTTCTCTGCTCATGTTGCATTATCCCATTGGACTTCTTTTACAAAACATAAATTCAAAAGTAAAAGTTACTAAGAATTCAAGATAGTGACAGCAGATGTTAAAGTAAGTGTGAGAAACTACTGAGCAGCAGACCCTGTGTGACTGCAGAGATCACATGCCCATGAAGTCATCATGGGTAGGTATGCATGTATACCTATGAACATTTTTGACAGGAAGATGCAGACCATTTTTAGATTTTCAAAGGAGTGTTTAGCCACACAAAAAAGAAAATATAGTTCAGATAAAAAAACCCTCATCACTATTCAGGGAAGGTGGTAATTCTTATTTTTTTCTCTTTCAACAATCTAAAGAACTAATACAAAGCAAATGGAAAGGAAAGGAAATATGGCTATTACAATATTATAAGATATTTGAGTTAAAATATCCATCAACCCCCTTTTTATATATGAGGAAAAGAGACTCTGGAAAGGCTCATTGCTTGAGAGCTTGTGACTATTTAAAAGCATGACCTGATCATTGTCCTTTAGGACTATAAAGCTAGACGAAAAGGGTGCTCTAGGATGGCCAAAGGAAAGCTTAGACTCTTAAATTTTTTGAAAATAATGCTTTTGGCAAAAGCAGTCGCTGTTCAGTGATGAGTAACATCTTGGGTTACATGTGGCTGGCAAAATAAATTGCCTGCATCCTGTCTCATCACCTCTGTTAGGCATTGATATCACACAGTGTAAAAATGGGTGTTTTATGCAGGGAAAGGACACTAACATTTGTGTGCACCATTCTGGAGTCTTTGCTGCTGGTGGATGCTGTGATAATTACACACAAATATTCATTCAGTCTGCCAACCATTTCTTTGTAATTGACAGTTTCTGACTCCTGGGCTCACTGGAGAATTGTACACTTGGTGCAGCCCAATAAAAGCTAGGAACGGGTTTGTATACATTGCTCTGTCAGGCAGACACAGTTCTGGGATGTTGGAGTTGTTCATTACAGCCTTTGCCGCATCATCCCACACAACTCCAGCCAGGATTCGGTTGCATGAAGAATTGCTTTCAAGCTTTTAAAATAAGATGGTTTGTACTCTGAGATAAAAACTGGGGGATTGTGATGGTAGCAATATTTTTCTTACCTACTTAGCAGTGTGGAGATTAGAGGTTAATTGTCTAAAGCCTTGACTGATCACTTGCATTTTATATGCTTTATCAAATATTCCTTTTTCTTATGTGTCAGAAAATAAAGGCAAAGGCTATAAATGAGTGCATGCCTACAGTGGCAGGGAAAGAGAAGGACGACTGACACACTGAGATACCTAATTCTGTGTATGCATTGCTTCCTGCCTACTTAAATATTGGGGTGAATGAAAACTCTAAGGTCCTTACAGGTGTCTAATGTTACGATAAGAAGTGTATCCCTTGGTTACATTTTCAATCCTATTTCTTCATCTGCATCTAGAGACTTCATCTTCAACATAGAGACTAGGAGATTTGCATGGACTCCTGCACTCTGTTCCTCCTCTTTTTGGACACAAGGGTCCCATCTGTAAAAGGGTGTTAATATTTCATACCTCACAAGATTACTATGAACCTTACATGAGCAAATACATCCTTTGGACTCTGCTTGCTTCACATAATCAGCAGCTAAAATTATAGTAATAACAGGGACACCTGGGTGGCTCAGTTGGTTAAAGGTCTGACTTTGGGCTAGGTCACGATCTTGCTGTTCCTGAGTTCAAGTCCCACATTGGGCTGTGTACTGACAGCTCAGAGCCTGGAACCTGTTTCAGATTCTGTGTCTACCTCTCTCGGCCCCTCCCCTACTCATGCTCTGTCTCTCTGTTTAGAGGTTAATGTTAGAGGATAATTTTTCCCTCTTAAGTTTCAAACTCAGTGTCAGAAACAGTCAACATAATGTATCATTGCTATTCAACAAATGAAGCAGTCCCTGTTTATAATAAAAGCATATGGTAATTTAGAAACATCAAAACACATGCTATAAACATTCTGGAACTAAAATATTTGTCTAAAGCCTTGTCTGATCACTTGCATTTTATATTCTTTATCAAATATTCCTTTTTCTTATGTGTCAGAAAATAAAGGCAAAGGCTACAAATGAGAGCATGCCTACAGTGGCAGGGAAAGAGAAGGATGACTGACACACTGAGATACCTAATTCTGTGTATGCATTGCTTCCTGCCTCCTTAAATATCAGGGTGAATGAAAACTCTAAGATCCTTACAGGTGTCTAATGTTACAGTAAGAAGTGTATCTTGGTTACATTTTTCAATCCAATTTCTTCATCTGCATCTAGATAAATTAAAAGGTCCAAGAACTACTGGCGATAACTTTTTCCTTATAGGGCTTGCCATTTCTACTCTACTTTTGTCCTATACTTCCAAGTACCCCTTTGATATTATAGCACAGTGGCTAAGAGCATTCACCATAGAGACTAGGAGATCTGCATGGACTCCTGCACTCTGTTCCTCTTTTTGGACACCAGGGTCCCATCTGTAAAAGGGTGTTAATATTTCATACCTCACAAGATTACTATGAACCTTACATGAGTGAATATATCCTTTGGACTCTGCTTGCTTCACATAATCAGCAGCTAAAATTGTAGTAATAACAGGGACACCTGGGTGGCTTAGTCGGTTAAGTGTCTGACTTTGGGCTAGGTCATGATCTTGCTGTTCCTGAGTTCAAGTCCCACGTTGGGCTGTGTGCTGACAGCTCAGAGCCTGGAACCGGTTTCAGATTCTGTGTCTACCTCTCCCTGCCCTTCCCCTACTCATGCTCTGTCTCTCTCTTTCTCTCTCTCAAAAATAAATAAACATTAAAAAATAAAATTGTAGTAATAACAAATAAAAGGCAAAGTTTAATTTAAAGAAATCTTGTTTAAAAAGTTTTCCAAAGATTTCAATTTGGCCTACTCCATCTTTGGTTGCTTTACTTTACAACTTCAGTCTATCTCTTGCTACTTCTGTAATTGGCCCTTGGCTTCTCTTCCTCCATTATTATGTTTCTGCCTCCTTTCCTTGATAGGGGAATCCTTTTCCCTTCTCCTCAGATATTACATGATTTTGTTTAATGAAATTCAAGATGGTGCACTTCAACAAGTCTGCACTGCTTGAACGAGTTGGCAGTGATCCTTCATGGCTTTTTGTTCCCTAAACACTTTCTTATGTGCTTACATTTGTTTTGGCTTTCTGATATTTGCCTATCTGTAAGTTTCAAAGGGCTATTATTTTCTACTATCATACCTGTTAAAAGAGTGCTGAATAGCTATCTTCTATCCATACACACACAAATATGGTACTTAATAAATGCTTGTTTAATAATATACTTTCAGTATGCCTCATCTGGAAGTTAGAATAAAAGAATTTAGATTTGATGATCCCTTAGCATAATGCCTCTCACGTAGTAGGTGTTCAAAAACACTACTGAATTCAAAAGCCACTAATACCCAATTAGCAGAATTTTTCCCTGAGATCTTGTTGGTTCTTGAAAAGACAAAGCACAATCCTACTAAACAATTCAGTGAGAGCCTAAGGAGAAAGTTGACCCTTGGACAATGCAGGGATTAGGGGTGTCAACTCCCCCCCCAACACAGTTAAAAATATACAACTACAAATAGCCTACTGTTGATCAGAAGCCTTATCCATAACATTAATGATCAATTAACACATATTTTGTATATATACAGTGTATACCATATTCTTAAAATAACCTAGAGAAAATGTTATTAAGAAAATCATAAGGAAGGGAAGATATATTTACAGTACTATACAGTGTTTATCAGAAAAAAAAAAAAATCTGTGTTCAACTGGACCTGCACAGTTCAAACCTATGTTGTTCAAGGGCCAATTTTAATATGCACAATTAATCAAACCACTCTGACCAGGTACCAGTATGATGCTAAAAATGTAGCATCAAAGCATCAGCATCTTTTACAAGTATCTTAGTAAATTGAAAGCTAAGAGACAAACAGTTCTGTGCTAACATTTACTTTTCCCAGGATGTCTACATTTCTCTCCTAAAACTCAACGTAACACTTCACTTTCTGTGGAGGCTCCTTGACTAGAACCAACTTTCCATTTCATTTTTCTAATTATTTGCATGGGACAATTCATTTTTGTACTGTTTATAGTTTCTATTTCCTACTTTTATGTTTTGACTTTCCTGGCAGGGGAGAGGCTGCCCCTCATAGTGCTACCCAATTCTTAAAGATAGCAAAAGGCTCAGCCTAGAGCATGCCTTTGATAAGCACACTAATGGATACAGAACCCTACCTCCTTTACCTGGCTGATAACCCAGGAAGCATTATTCCTCCCTCTGCTTTAATCATCCAAGGACTGGGTACCAGGCAACTAGACACTACACCTATGGATTAGAGCCTTCAGAAATTATTCATTGTAGCCAATCTTTAATCGTTTACTCTGCCTCAACTTTCCTATGGAAACTCCAGTAGAGATAGTGGCCGAGGTTCTCCCCTTGATCTTAACCCTAGGACCTGCAGGTATAACAAACTTTGTTTTTCCTGAGCCTCTCCTGTATCTTCTTTTGTGGTCATGCCTGACTGAGCACCACAAAAATGAACACAGAACAATTTCTAGTGGACAATTAACAAAAATGCTATTTAAAAATAAATACAGACTTTGCTTTAGGTAAATATGACAATGGAGAATAGTTGTAGTTACAACACATGATGAATACCATAATAGAAGCATTTTCAAATGAGAGAGATTCATTACAGTCTGGGTAGTATCTAAAGAAGGTTTCTTGGAAGAGGTGATATGCTGAGCTTACCAGTTGGTGAAAGGATAATTCAGATACAGACAACACATTATTCAAAGCAAGGAAAATGAAAGAATGCTAGGATTGTGTAAAGTGATGGAAAAAGAGGACAGTAAGTATATAGAGAGCAAAGGACTCATTCAAGGCTTTTCTTCTTCTTCTTGCTAAGAAAATGTACTTTTATATTATGATCCTCAATTTTCTTTCCCTGCCCTGACACACATAGAAGATGGTGTTCACATGGAAAGAAAAAACAATCCCCTGGTAATATCTAAAATGGTTACTAATACACTAGCTACATTTTACCCTTTTCCCTAGCTCTCAAAAAATTAAAATAAAAATTGCCTAAGCAAAAAAATATTAGAGCATTATTCTAGTATCTCCTTTATTATATAAAACATGCATATTACTCAAAAGCTTTGTAGCTTTGTTAGCAGTAAGAAAAAAATATGACACATTGATCATGATATAGTTGCATCTTGACATGTAGTTTGAGAATCTCTGGAAAATAACATGATTTGGGTGTGGGACAACACTGAACATGGGATATCAACTAGATAATATTTGTAATTGTCCATTTCATATTTTTGAATGACAGTGGGAATGGAGGCAGGAAAATATCAAATATATCAGAGGACCATTGTCATGCAGCTTGAAGGAGAAGAATGAAATCACAGTGATTAAAAGGCTTTTGCCACTGTATGGATGATGAAATAGTTGTTATTTGAGAAATAAATATGAGGGGATTTAGAGGTGGAAAGAAATGTTGGAAAAAGGAAGATGAATGTATCATATAGGAATGCATTTAGCTGCCAATCACAGACTTTCCACTAATATTAACTTTATAGGGGCTTTTTTTTTGCTTTCATAAATGCTGCTCAGAAACACCTTCAGAGATGCAGACTCTTGTCATAATTTGAATCTATTATCCTTCCTATGTTTGCCTTTGCTCTTGAGATTATAACACAGCTACTCCAGCTTCCTACACTATGTTTCTTTTTAAAGCAAGAAAGCAAAAAAAGGTTAGGTGTGCATATTTGGTAGCTTAAAATATTATCTCTGAAATAAATTATATATTGGGCACAAAGATTAAACATATATGTGACTAATTAGGTTTCTCAGAATAGTTTAGGGATAGAGAATGATATTAGTGATTAGAGGTATGGCAGTAGAAGCTATCAATTAGAGAAAGATTCCGGAGACAAAAGAGAGAATTGAGAGATCAGTAGGGTATACCAGTGTACAAGGTACTTGATTAGGAAGAGAACCCATGTTTGGAGATGAAGTAACAACAGTGTAAGAATTAGAAAATGAACTAGAAGACAGTGCTATCAAGGATCTAAAGGGAAATATCCTAGTACTACATGGTCAAGTGTATCATAGACCACACAAAGGAGGAAGCAGGAGACTGAACAGAGCTATGTGGTAAGATTGACTTCAGTAGCTTCTGTAAGAACTATTTTCATGAAGTCTGAAAACAGTTGCTAGTGTACTGAACCATGAATCAGAAATGTTAAATAAATATGAGTGTGCACAACAATTTCCTAAAGTTTGGTAGTGAAGGGAAAGGAGGAGAAATTCAGAAATAACATGAAAGAGATGAAAACTGGGAGACTAGAGAACAACTGTAGACTGAGGAGCAGAAGTGTGAAGAAAACAATTGAAACTAGAAATAAGAATAATTTATCATTTTCCACAAGAATTATGAGCATTTGGGTCAAGAGCATAGGCAGGTTCTGGGTTTCAGGAAAAACTCTTTTTTTCTTCAAGTGCTAATGATCACATATCACAACTATAATAGAAAGAGGAAGATTGTTGTTAAATCCAGCTCATGTTGAACTTGGTATCAAATACAGATCATATGTGTACAAAGACCTGTACAATGCTTGGCATGCATTCACATGGTTCCTCTTCCACTGAGATAAAAGAGAACAATACAGTGATGGGTACTGATTTAGATACTTGTACAAATGTATAGAAAGACTATAAATAGTGAATTCCTTTAATTTTCCACCTCTCAGAATACTGCTAAGCTTAAGAGAAGTAACAAATTAATTACTACACTCTCTAACCCTATTGAAGAAGGTAATCATCTGTACCTGCAGAGTAGCTGTTAAAGTGATGTTTATGATTAAGGTCTTGTGAGAATACAACTCAGCTCATAAACTGAGGAGTTGAAGATCTTGGATACAGAAATGAAACCCTGACCCTTTTCATCAGAGCTGACTACCCCCCAGGTTTAGAAGTTCAGATCTTACCATGTGAGAAAATACTAAAGCCAGAGACTACTGTATGTATGTATGTATGTATGTATTTATTTATTTATTTATTTTAATGTTTATTTATTTTTGAGACAGAGAGAGAGGGAGACACAGAATCGGAAATTTATTTTTTTATCCTGTAACTAAAAATAAGCAAAATAATACTGAAATGGTTTTTGTGCATGATCTCCATGGAGTGATATCCCTGGGAGTCAGAGACAGGCCATCTTTGGATATCTGAGAGAGATGTTCAAATTTTCTAACTCTAAACTTATTAAATTCCTAAAGCAAACTTACACAAAAGATTACAGACCATGAAGAATGTTATCACACAGATAGTGCAAAATACAGCCCAACCACTTCAAAATGCCTCAATAACTGTCCATTATACTTTACACTTCAGACTCCAATTACCTCTTCATAGCTGCACAGGGTAAGTGTCCATTTACCTGAGAGGTATGGTACTTTTACATTCCCACATAATTCTATCCCTTCAGTGTGCTATGGGATTGCTAGCTGAAAAAAGCTTTCTTTTTAAAGAAGGGAGAAATTTTCTTTCATTGTTACATCTTGCAGGTATTTATTGAATAGACCAGGGAGGAAGATCTAAGCTTTGTCTTAGCCATTTACTATATCAAATCTGTAGAGCACAAGCCCTCTACTGCTGGCTTGAGAGAAGTCATTATGACGAAAATCAAGATAGGATCCCATTGCTCTCCCAGAGAAAATATTAATCATTTTCTGGACTGAAGTATCACATGCTACACACTTCCCTTATATCTTTGTATATTTCACAATAGAAAAACCTCCAACTTCTCATATAGGACTAAATTAAGCCACTTTGCAAGACATTTTAAACTTTCAATATGGCTTATGTACATGATGAAATAAATAAGCATAAAGACCTTATCTGTGGCATTTGTTCTAGACTGTTCAAAACCAATTAGGAAAACAACAGCAACAAGGGGATCTAACTGACAGGATTCAGGAGACAGGAGACAGACTGACAGGAGACAAAGAACTTAAGAACCATTTCTAATAGAAACTATGCAACTTTTCTAATTGTAAATCTAATCAACATATATCAGCTTAGACATACATAGAAAATAAGTGATTTAGCAAACATACTTCTGTCTTCATGTCAGCCACACTGGTAAAAGTAGAAATAGCTACCTCTTAATACACTTAAGTTCTTCCACAGGTGCAAGTGGGCCTTTTGGGAAGTAAGCACTAATGGAATCAAAATAGTTGCAAAAATATCAGGAAAAGATTGTTGGATAAAAAATATGAACATGGTTCTCAGGACACATTTGTCATTTATGGAACCCCCAAATCTTTTGAATATCCCTGTCCACTTTGGTAGTTCTCCAATATCATGAATCTAGGCCTCGCTAGGTAGAATTATTAAATGATCATTCCCAGGTTCTCTTAGGTGTAGACATTTGACCAGCATCCATCAAACAGACTCATCTGCAGGAGACATAAAAGGTGAGAGCTAACATTCTGTGACTAAGGAGTCCTGGCAAGCATGGCCTCATGGAGTTGTAGGGTTTGCCTCATTGGCTAATAAAAGTGCTGGCCTCTAGTTCCTGTTGCATAGACTCAATTAACCAGCAGAAAAGAAGTGGGATTTCCATAGAGACAGTTTTATGGTATGATAGGCATTTTTCCTGTTTCAAGCTGTATAGCATCCAAGCTTGGTACACTGTCCCTGTAGACATTTTGTAAGATATCAAATAACTTGGAATAAATCAACTTTCTACTTATGTAGAATGAATTCTCTTGTCTGAAACAAAGCACTGACTGATAAATTGGTTTGGAAAAGACTAACGTATGGCTAGGTTTCTTGGAGAAAATAGCTCAGAGTAAACTATAGAAGTGCTTGGCTCTAAGTTGGACCCAGTCTGACCCTGGACCCAGTCGGATTTTGAAGTTATGCGCAGCCTGATGGTGGATTCAGTACTGTTTTCTAAGTCAGACCCTTTGCAACCCCAGCCCCAGTCTCACTGTGGCCAGTTTCTGGAACCAGTCGGGTGAGGAGGCTGGAGGTAGGGGTGGGTAGGGGGAAGCTCAAATAAAGTCTGAAATTGCATAATGCAAAAGTTTTGGAGCTAGGATCCAAAATCCATGAGTGGCTCACCTGCCAAATCCAGAGGCAACAAGACAGCAGCAGATTTCAGGCATTATTTATGATAGCCAAGCCGTGGAGACAACCTAAGTGTCTAAGAGATGCGTAGATAAAGAAAACATAATGGGGAAATGGAAAGAACAACTGACCTTTTACAAATGTGGCTAAGCTTCATAAAGGCTACTTCAGCAAACAAATCAAAGCACACTTGGTGGAGGGTCCAAAACATCATTATGAGTAGGGAGATAAAGTAACCAGAGTCACAACAACTGAGACCAAGTGACACAGTCCAAAAAAACCCTCCTGAAGGGCCAGGCTGTGGAAAGTGTAGGACCCCTCTAATATAGTAGTGCTCGCAGGTGCAGGACACATAACAAGCTTTTAAAACACATAAGGGGCAGAAAACTAGCCAAAATGATGAAATGGAAGAAGTCTCCTCAAATGAAATTCCAGGAAGAAATGACAGCTAAATAATTGATCAAAACAGATATAAACAATATAGCTGAAGAAGAATTTAGAATAATAGTCATTAATCGCTGGCCTTGAAAAAACATAGAAGACAGCAGAGAATCTATTGCTGCAGGGATCAAGGGACAAAAAAATAGACAAAATAAATTAAAAAATGCTGTAAATGAGGTGAAAAATAAACTAGAGGAAGAGTGGAGAATAAGTAAAATAGAAGATAAATTGTGTAAAAAGAGGAAGCTGAGAAAAAGAGAGATTAAAAAATTCTGGACCATGAGGGGAGAATTAGAGAACTTAGTGACTCAATGAAATGGAATAATATCTGTATCATAGTAGTTCCAGAAGAAGAGAAAGAGAAAGGGGCAGAAGGTTTACTTGAGATCATAGCTTTCCCAATCTGGGGAAGGAAACAGGCATTGAAATCCAAGAGGCACAGAGAATTCCCTTCAGACATAATTTGAATCGATCTTCTGCATGACTTATTGTAGTGAAACTGGCAAAATACAAAGATAAAGAGAGAATTCTGAAAGCAGCTAGGGATAAAGGGGCCTTAACCTACAAGGGTAGACACATCAGGGTAGTAGCAGACCTATCTACTAAAACTTGGCAGGCCAGAAAGTAGTGGCAGGAAATTTTCAATGTGCTGAATAAGAAAAATATGCAACTAAGAATCCTTTATCCAGAAAGCCTGTCATTCAGAATAGAAGGAGAGATAAAGGTTTTCCCAGACAAACGAAAACTGAAGGAATTCATCACCATTAAACCAGGCCAACAAGAGATCCTAAGGGGGACTCTGAGTGAAATGTTGCAAAGACCACAAAGGATCAGAGACATCACTGTAAGCATGAAACCTACAGATAACACAATGAGTCTAAATCCATATCTTTCAATAACAACACTGAATGTAAATGGACTAAATGCTCCAATCAAAAGACATAGGGTATCAGAATGGATTAAAAAAAACAAGACCCATCTATTTGGTGTCTATAAGAGACCCATTTTAGACTGAGGACACCTTCAGATTGAAAGTGAGGGGATGGAGAACTATCTATCATGCTACTGGAAGTCAAAAGAAAGTTGCAGTAGCCATACCTGTGTCAGACAAACTAAATTTTAAGCTAAAAGGAGTAACAAGAGATGAAGAAGAGCATTATATCATAATTACAGGGTCTATCCATCAAGAAGAGCTAACAATTATAAATGTTTATGCACTGAATTTGAAAGCACCCAAATATATAAAACGATTAATCACAAACATAAGCAATCCTATTGGTAAGAATGTGGTAATTGCAGGGGACTTTAATACTCCACTTACAACAATGGACAGGTCATCCAGACAAAAAAATCATAAAGAAACAATGGCCTTGAATGATACACTGGACAAGATGCATTTGAGAGATACATTCGGAACTTTTCATCCTGAAGCACAATACACATTCTTCTTGAGTGTACATGGAACATTCTCCAAGATAGATCACATACTGGGTCACAAAACAGCCCTCAATAAAGATAAAAGAACTGAGATCATACCATGCACATTTTCAGATCACAGTGCTATGAAACTTGATATCAACCACAGAAAAACCTTGGAAAACCTACAAATGCATGGAGTTTAAAACATCTTACTAAAAAATGAATGCGTCAATGAAGCAATTAAAGAAGAAATTTAAAAATATATGGAAACAATGAAAATGAAAACACAACAGTCCAAATCCTTTGGAATTCAGCAAAGACAGTCCTAAGGGGAAACTACTTTATAATCCAGGCCTATCTCAAGAAACAAGAAAAATCCCCAATACAAAATCTAACAGCATACCTTAAAGGAACAAGAAGTAGAACAACAAAGAAATCACAAGTCCAGCAGAAGAAGATAAATAATAAAGATCTGAGCAGGAATAAATGATATAGAATTAAAAAAAAAAAAACAGAAGAACATATCAATAAAACTAAGAGCTGGCTTTTTGAAAAAATAAACAAAATTGATAAACCTCTAGCCAAGCTTCTCAAAGAGAGGAGAGGACCCAAACAGACAAAGTCATGAATGAGCTGGATTTATCATAAACAATCCCTCAGAAATACAAGCAATTATCAGAGAAATTATAGGCCAACATATATGAAAAATTATATGCCAACAAACTGGACAACTTGGAAGAAATGGACAAATTCCTAAACACCCACACACTACCAAAACTCAAACAGGGAAAAATAGAAAATTTGAACAGACCCATAACTAGTGAAGAACTTGAATCCATTATCAAAAATCTCCCAACAAGTAAGAGTCCTGGGCCACATAGCTTCCCAGGGGAATTCTACCAGACATTTATTTTTTTTATTTGTATTTTTTCCTTTTTTAAATTTTTGTTAATATATGAAATTTGGTTTCCATACAACACCCAGTGCTCATCCCAACAGGTGCCCTCCTCAATACCCATCACCCACCCTCCCCACCCTCCCACTGTCCATCAGCCCTCAGTTTGTTCTCAGTTTTTAAGAGTCTCTTATGCTTTGGCTCTCTCCCACTCTAACCTCTCTCTTGTTTTTTTCCTTCCCCTCCCCCATGGGTTCCTGTTAAGTTTCTCAGGATCCACATAAGAGTGAAAACATATGGTATCTGTCTTTCTCTGTATGGCTTATTTCACTTAGCATCACACTCTCCAGTTCCATCCACGTTGCTACAAAAGGCCATATTTCATTCTTTCTCATTGCCACGTAGTACTCCATTGTGTATATAAACCACAATTTCTTTATCCATTCATCAGTTGGACATTTAGGCTCTTTCCATAATTTGGCTATTGTTGAGAGGGCTGCTATAAACAGTTGGGGTACAAGTGCCCCTACGCATCAGTACTCCTGTATCCCTCGGGTAAATTCCCAGCAGTGCTATTGCTGGGTCATAGGGTAGGTCTAGTTTTCATTTTTTGAGGAACCTCCACACTGTTTTCCAGAGTGGCTGCACCAGTTTGCATTCCCACCAACAGTGCAAGAGGGTTCCCGTTTCTCCACATCCTCTCCAGCATCTATAGTCTCCTGATTTGTTCATTTTGGCCACTCTGCCTGGAGTAAGGTGATATCTGAGTGTGGTTTTGATTTGTATTTTCCTGACAAGGAGCAATGTTGAGCATCTTTTCATGTGCCTGTTGGCCATCCAGATGTCTTCTTTAGAGAAGTGTCTATTCATGTTTTCTGCCCATTTCTTCACTGGATTATTTGTTTTTTGGGTGTGGAGTTTGGTGAGCTCTTTATAGATTTTGGATACTAGTCCTTTGTCCGATATGTCATTTGCAAATATCTTTTCCCATTCCGTTGGTTGCCTTTTAGTTTTGTTGATTGTTTCCTTCGCTGTGCAGAAGCTTTTTATCTTCACTAGGTCCCAATAGTTCATTTTTGCTTTTAATTCCCTTGCCTTTGGGGATGTGTCAAGTAAGAAATTGCTGCGGCTGAGGTCAGAGAGGTCTTTTCCTGCTTTCTCATCTAGGGTTTTGATGGTTTCCTGTCTCACATTCAGGTCCTTTATCCATTTTGAGGTTATTTTTGTGAATGGTGTGAGAAAGTGGTCTAGTTTCAACCTTCTGCTTGTTGCTGTCCAGTTCTCCCAGCACCATTTGTTAAAGAGACTTTTTTCCACTGGATATTCTTTCCTGTTTTGTCAAAGATGAGTTGGCCATACTTTTGTGGGTCTAGTTCTGGGGTTTCTACTCTATTCCATTGGTCTATGTGTCTTTTTTTGTGCCAATACCATGCTGTCTTGATGATTACAGCTTTGTAGTAGAGGGTAAAGTCTGGGATTGTGATGCCTACTGCTTTGGTCTTCTTCAAAATTACTTTGGCTATTCAGGGCCTTTTTTGGTTCCATATGAATTTTAGGATTGCTTGTTGTAGCTTCAAGAAGAATGCTGGTGCAATTTTGATTGGGATTGCATTGAATGTGTAGATAGCTTTGGGTAGTATTGACATTTTGACAATATTTATTCTTCCAACCCATGAGCACGGAATGTTTTTCCATTTCTTTATATCTTCTTCAATTTCCTTCATAAGTTTTCTATAGTTTTCAGCATACAGATCTTTTACATCTTTGGTAGATTTATTCCTAGGTATTTTATGCTTTTGGTGCAATTGTGAATGGGATCAGTTTCTTTATTTGTCTTTCTGTTGCTTCATTATTAGCGTATAAGAATGCAACTAATTTCTGTACATTGATTTTGTATCCTGCAACTTTGCTGAATTCGTGTATCAGTTCTAGCAGACTTTTGGTGGAGTCTATCAGATTTTCCATGTATAATATCATGTCATCTGCAAAGAGTGAAAGCTTAACTTCATCTTCTACCAGACATTTAAAGCAGAATTAATATCTATCTTTCTCAAGCTGTTCCAAAAAATAGAAAGAGAAGAAAAAATTCCAGACTCATTCTATGAAGCCAGCATTGATTTCCAAACCAGAGACCCCATGAAAAAGAACAATTACAGGCCAATATCCCTGATGAACATGGATGCAAAAATAATTCTCAAGATACTAGCAAATCGAATTCAACAGAATATAAAAAGAATTAGTCACCATGATCAGTGGGTTCATTCCTGGTCTGCAGGGCTAGTTCAATATTTGCAAATCAATCAGTGTGATACATCAATAAAAGAAAGCATAAGAAACATATGATCCTGTCAGTAGATTCAGAAAAAGCATTTGAGAAAATACAACATCCTTTTTTAATAAAAGCCCTGAAGAAAGTTGGGATAGAAGGAACATACCTAAACATCATAAGAGCCATATGAAAAGCCCACAGCTAATATCATTCTCAATCGGGAAAAACTGAGAGCTTTCCCCCTGAGATCAGGAAAATGACAGGGATATCTACTCTCACCACTATTGCTTAACATAGTGTTGGAAGTTCTAGCATCAGCAATCAGACAACAAAATGAAATAAAAGACATCCAAATTGGCAAAGAAGAAGTCAAACTTTCACTTTTCACAGACGACATGACACTCTACATGGAAAACACGAAAGACTCTACCAAAGGCTGCTAGAACTGATACATGAATTCAGCAAAGTCACAGGCTATAAAATCACTGTACACAAATAGGCTGCATTTCTATACACCAATAATGAAGCAACAGAAAGAGAAATCAAGAATTTGATCCCATTTACAATTGCACCAAAAACCATAAAATACCAAGGAATAAACCTAACTAAAGATGTAAAATATCTGTAGGCTGAAAACTATAGAAAACTTATGAAGGAAATTGAAGAAGACAAATAATTGGAAAAATATTTCATGCTCATGGATTGGAAGAATAAATATTAGTAAAATATCAATACTACCCAAAGCAATCTACATATTCAATGTAATCCTAGTCAATATTGCACCAGAATTCTTCTCAAAGCTAGAGCAATCTTAAAATTTGTATGGAACCACAAAAGACACTGAATAGCCAAAGTAATACTGAAGAAGAAAACCAAAGAAGGAGGCATCACAATCTCAGACTTTAGCCTCTACTACAAAGCTGTGATCATTAATAGAGCATGGCATTGGCACAAAAACAGACACATAGACCAATCGAATAGAACAGAGAACCCAGAACTAGACCCAAAAATGAATGGCCAACTAATCTTTGACAAAACAGGAAAGAATATCCAGTGGAAAAAAGACAGTCTCTTTAACAAATGATGCTGGGAGAACTGGATAGCAACATGCAGAAAAATGAAACTAGCCCACTTTCTTACACCATACACAAAAATAAACTCAAAATGGATGAACGACCTAAATGTAAGACAGGAAGCCATCAAAACCCTTGAGGAGAAAGCAGGCAACAACCCCTTGACCTCAGCCACAGCAATTTCTTGCTCAACACATCTCCCGAGGCAAGGGAATTAATAGCAAAAATGAATAATTGGGATCTCATGAAGATAAAAAGCTTCTGTACTGCAAAGGAAAAAATCAACAAAACTAAAAGACAACCGATGGAATGGGAAAAGATGTTCTCAAATGACATCGGATAAAGGGTTAGTATCCAAAATCAATAAAGAACTTACCAAAAACAACACACAAAAAACAAATAATTCAGTGAAGAAATGGGCAGAAGACATGAGTAGACACTTTTCCAAAGAAGACATCCAGATGGTCAACAGACACATGAAAAGATGCTCAACGTTACTCATCATCAGGGAAATACAAATCAAAACCACACTGAGATACTACCTCACACCGGTTAGAGTGGCTAAATTAACAACTCAGGAAACAACAGATGCTGGTGAGGCTGTGGAGAAATGGGAACCCACCTGCACTTTTGGTGGGAATGCAAACCGATACAGCCTCTCTGGAAAACAGTGTGGAGGTTCCTCAAAAAATTAAAAAATAGAATCACCCTACGACCCAGTAATAGCACTACTAGGAATTTATCCGAAGCATACAGGAGTGCTGATTTATAGGAGCACATGTACCCCAATGTTTATAGCAGAGCTTTCAACAATAGCCAAATTATGGAAATAGCCTAAATGTCCATCAATGGATGAATGGATAAAGAAGATGTGGTTTATATATACAATGGAAGACTACTTGGCAATGAGAAAAAATGAAATTCTGCTATTTACAGCACTGTGGATGGAACTGGAGGGTATTATGTTAAGTGCAATAAGTCAAAGAAAGATAGATATCATATGTTTTCACTCATATGTGGATCTTGAGAAACATAACAGAAGACCATGGGGGGAGGGAAGGGGAAGAACAGTTACAAACAGAGAGGGAGAGAGGAAAACCATATGAGAACTCTTAAATACAGAGGGTTGATGGGGGGGAGCATTGGGGGAGAAGGTAAAATGGGTGACTGGTATTGAGGAGGGCACTTGTGGAGATGAACACTGGATGTTGTACGTAAGTGATGAAGCACAGGAATCTACCCCCAAAACCAAAAGCACACTTTACACACTGTATATTAGCCAATTTGACAATAAACTATATTTTAAAAAAAAGTAATACTTGGTTGATGGAAGTACCTCTACCTATAGTAGTCTTTTACTATTTCAGAACCTATAGGTTTGACAGGCAGTGTTGCTGTTGTCAATCTCATTTTGATGTCCCTTTGGTGTACCAACTGTGAGGAGACCTTTCCTTATCCTTAAATAGTGTATCAATGTAAACAGGATAAAATATGATAGGATTTTACATAGGCCAACCCTTTTTTCCCAGAGGTGCATTTTTACCTCTGGATAAATTGACTATTATTATGTTCAAAGATTTTCACTGACTGCCATATCTATTTCTATAATGACTTTTACTATACCTTAGAAGTCCCATATCCTGAACCTGTATGAGCAGTTTCTTAGGACTTAATTTCTAATATCACACTACTACCAAGTGAAAACAGTGTCACAGGTGATACACCTCTCAGGATCCCTAATAGCTCAAAAGGAAAAATTCATGGGAAAAGACCAAACATGTCCAAACTATCTGCAATACTGCTTCTAATACCAGGATTTAAAATGGATTATGTTTACTCTTTAATGTCTGCTTCAACAGAATGTAAGTACTATGAGGACAGGAGTCTTCATGTTGTTTATTGATTTAACTAAGCTTCTAGAATTGTGTTGAAACACAATTGAATGAATGTTTATTTAATGAAAAAGGGGACTGCTTTTAGCCTCCAAATAAGTGGAGAGCTACTATCACTGTGACTTTCAGTTTACAATACTCCACGTGATTAAGTCTTACTCAAAAGTAATCCCTGGGGTGCCTGGGTGGCTCAGTCTGTTAAGTGTCTGACTCTTGGTTGATTTCATGGTTTCGTGGGTTCAAGCCCCCTGTCCAGCTCTGTGCTGACAGTACAGAGCCTGCTTGGGATTCTCTTTGTCTCTCTCTCTGCCCTGCCCGCACTTGTGCTATCTCTGACTCTCTCAAAATAAATAAACTTAAAAAAATAAAAGTAGTCCCTGATAGATATTGCATGGGCAATGCTGAGTTGTTGTGTGTGGTTTTTTAAAAAAAGTTTTTATATAAATTCCAGTGTAGTCTACATACAGTGTAACATTAGCTTCAGGTGTACAATACAGTGATTCAACAGTTCCATAAATCACAAAACTGAGTTTTCTCCATTCTCACAAAATAGACTTTGATTTCCTAAAGGGTCAAAATAGTAGTTGAATATGGGCCATCTTTTTAATATTGATTTTGTTCTTCATTTTTTCTTGTATTCCAAAATATTTTAATTCATTATAAGATAGAAGAAAACTTTATAAAGTATGGGTATTTATTTCCTTTTTATTTAAAAAAATTCTGAGTATTTTGTCCTTTTTATGGAAGTTTGGAGTAGGAAATTCTTCTGACTGGTATAGGTTTTTTGCCCCCTTTACCCTATGGTTTGGTGTACTTTAAATGTTGCTTGGTTATTTTGATGTCTTTCAAGGCAAACTATGGTAGAGAGCAGATAAACAGGTTGATTTTTAAGCCCTCAAATAACTTATCTGTGGTGAAATGTTGTTGTAAAAAACCTGGACATATAAGCTTTTTAAACAAAACTTAGTGACCCTATATCATGCACTTTTATGTGCATTAGTCTATTTAGTGCTGTTAACAGTGCATTAGAATGATCATGGTAAGATAAAAATTTAGACTTACAAATGGTACTCTATACTTCACTTTTGAATATGTTTTTAATATATGCTCTAAAACATAAGACTAATATCATTATGATATTTTATTTACTCTAAATCTGAAGTAATTTTATTGGGTAAGACAAGCTGGATCGGTTATCATAAAGTAAGTCCATAGAGCAGTTGACAATGTGGAAGCTGGTGTCATCAGAGTTAGCAAACTAAAAAAGCCAGAGAGAGAATCCCAACATTACAGACGTTTTGGCATTTTGTAACCTCATCTTGGAAGCAACATTCTATCACTTTGACAATATTTTGTACATTAGAATTAAGTCACTAGATGCAGCTCACACTCAGAACATTACAGAGAATATAAATATCAGAAGGTAAGGATTATTGGGAGCTTTTTAGAAGATAATTTGGACCCTTTGCCTCCTAGAAAGACTTATGAAGTAGTTACAGATGTGGTTCCTATCTTCACAGACCAGCCTCAACTTCTTTCCTTTCAAAGGGAAATATAAGAGATGAGTTCAAATCTGATGCTCCCAACGATGGAACCTACTATGTCCTCATGCCATGACTCCATTATTAGCTTGCTGCTCATACCTACTCTAGTTTTGGTTGTTCCACATCTTGGTTTTATGGTTACTGTGCCAGTAGATGGTTCTGTTTGTGCCCCACTCTATATACCTCAATCCATTTCTTCTCATCTCCCATAGACGTATATTTATGAAGGTGAATCACAAGAAAGATACACACTCTACCATTCACTGAGTGCTTTTTGTATGCTATGTGCTAGGAGATACTATCTAACTTAATACCAACAACCACTGATGATGTAGGCATTGTCCTTATTTTACAGATAAGAAAACTAAGACTCATAAAAGATGTACATCAACATTGTATGGCTAGTGAGTGGAAAACTTGGATCCAATCACAAATCTCACTGAATTCAAAACTCAGGTCCTTAACCTCTGCTTTTTGTTCCAGTAAATCTCTCCACTGATATAATTTCCATATGCTGTTAGTACATCTTTTACACTGTATGATTTGCTTCTCATGCATTAAAAAATTATATTTTGATAAGAAATGTTTCTTGTATTTAGTGACTTCATTGGCAGTAATAACTACACCGAGGTTTTAGTAATCCTCTATTTATGACCCTTTGCATTATATTTGGTGCTATAAAACATTTTTACTTACAAATGGGAGGGAAAAACACAGAGGGATAAATCATTTGCACATTTCACACCATTATTATGGAGTAAACTGTCAGTTGTGCCTCACTTCTGTTCATTTGCTCTTTGCACTAATATATGCTGTCTCTTGATAATCTTTTCTTCTTGCTTGTGAATTGTCAGTGTGATTAAATGACATATGATAACTCTGGCAACTTCAACTTGTTACCTTCCAATCCATCCTTCATTCATTACCTCTTTAATTTGCTAAGCAATCACATATTTTGCTTACAATGTGGCAACATAATTGATGCCAACTTTTTTCCTTAGGGCTGGTGTGACCTCATTGCTTAATACAGCTTCCATCTGTTCCATTTCAGCCACTGTCCTGTAGTCTAAAAACTCCTTCCTCAGCTGTTGTTAACTGACCTCAGGGCCCCCTGCATAGACCATTTACCATATGCAGTGCCTTTCAGTTACCCTCAAAGTCAGGGTTTGAAAGCATTTCCATTACCATCACTCTCCTATACTTTACCACAGCATCACCACCTGCCTACTAGTCAGAGACCCTTTCCTTATCTCTGAAATGTGAGTGTCCTGAGGAAAGGGCAAACCATATCTCTCCATTCTAGCCAGCCCTCTGGGGCCCAGTTCCCAGTCATCAAAAACTTCAACTTTATCTATTGAATCTATTAGCCACAAAGCACTGAGGGAATCTTTAGAAAACATCTCACATTGACTAATTTGCTCCCCAGGTAGCCAAAGAACCAGGGAAAAGTTATATATTGTCATGGCATTTATTAAGCCCAATGCTGTCCTCAGTTTGGAGGAGAGTATCATTTATGGTTAAGAATACCCCAAAGTTGCCATTTATCTTACTCTTTCTTAAAAAACTCTCATTGCTTCTTTGAGTTTTGTGGAATTGTTAGACTCTTTAAAAATATTATCTGTCCCCACCCACCCCCAGCCCCACAATGCTTTTTATCCCTGTGCCCACTATCTATCTATTATTCACTGATTGCAACTGTACCCAACACAATCAGGGCATCTAAGGAACATAGTCAATACCAATGCTTCACCCTTCAGCTATCTGTGCAAGCCTGAAAGTCTGATTTATTGTCCTCTTATTTCTCTAGACTCCAAACATATGGCTTCATATTTTAGTATCATTGATTGTACCTGTGCAGGTTAAAGCTTGTGTGGGTGCAGTTTTGTTTTTTTTATTTTTAAAGAACGGCTATAAAAAAGCTGCATTTTGTATTGCTATTCTCTAGGACAACAAGCAGAGGATATATACTTACCTTAACCTAAAATGTTCCATTTACCTAAGTAAAGGAGAATATAATGCAGTCATTATAATTTCTATCTGACAAATCAAACTTCAATGTCTTTCTTATGGGCACCATAGAATAACTCTTAATAGATGTTTGACTCTCTTACAAGGAATAACTTGTTCATGTCACTAACCACTATGGATCTCTATCAAGTTCACCACTGGATTTGCTTCACTTTCTTTTAATTTATTGTCTTCTTATTAGGGATGTGACACTAATGAATACAGACAAATGCAGTCCCCTAGGCAGAAGAGCACATGGGCTAACATTGATGGACTTCCGTTTCTGGAATACAATCTCTTATTCCCTGCTGGAGACCAGGGGCAAATTGAACAGTTTCTCTGAGCCTCAGTGTGTTTGTGTTAAAAACAAAAAGTAATAACAGTACATTCTTCACATTGTTTTTGTGAAGATTAAATAAGCTAAATTAAAGAAAGGACCAAGTATAATCCTGTCACAAGTAAGTGTCCCAAATATATGACAACTTTTATTGTTAATAAAGGGGCAGAGAGGAACAGTGGAAAGCTTCTGATTCCCTAAAAATCTCTGTCTGGGGTTAGCTATGGCCGCTGAGGAAGTACTGGGAACATCCCCACCTATTCTGTACTGGTCTGTACGTCCTATGTCACATAAGGCCAAGCAGTGCCTGTCTCCCTTTGTGCCTGCACTTTCAAGCAAGGGGCTGATCAGATCCAGAGTGTAGACTGCAGTGGCACTGCTAGCAGGTACTCACTCCAAGTTTGCATCAAATCATTGTAACAGGTGCTTTATATTATTGCCTTTTTCCTAGAGCAGAATATCAGAAAAGTGCACCGTTTTAACAATCCGGTAAGTATGTATGGCAAACCTCTTGACCAACCCCAGATAATGTATGATTCTGTATCTTCAGAGACTCACTAGATAGGCTTCATGAACTTATTTTCACTGGAGGGCTTGACAACAAGAAGCAATCAATATCTACTAAGTAGCCCTTCTGAAAATGGCTCAGGAATCAGGAGATATGGGTCACCAGGGCTTCTTGAACTGAAATGAGTGACAGCAGGGTAGAATGAAAAGCACTGGACCAGGGCCCAGCTTAACGACCAGTCAAGGCCTCTGATCTTCCAATTGCTTTAGCTCTAACATGAGAGGACTATGTTAGTTCAGCATATTTCAAAGTGTGTTCCATGGAACATCAGCCCAAAGAGATGGGCCATAGAAAGAGGGTTCTGTGGTTAAGTTAGTTTCGGAAATGCTGTATCTAAAGTAAGTTTTAAACAATTTTTTTTGGAAATCTATAGTGTTTATTAGGACACAGTCCTTAAAGCTGTTTAAGATTGTTTCATTTAGTTAAACTAACCTGTTTGATGGCTTTTCCTTTTTGTTTTTCCTCCTATGTACTGCTGTCATTATTCATCATACCTGGTATCCACAGACTCATCTTTGAGAGACATGGGTCATCTCTAGAGTATCATCCAATTGTTGGCTCCAAATTAATCTCTGCTTTATGAGATTTCTGATTCTGATTTAAACTAACCTCTGGGCAGAAGGATATGCAATTGGGGCACATTCAGTGCCTTGGCACTCATTTCAATCTTCCTGAAAGCTGCTTCCCAGAACTACTCAGCCTCTCTGTATCTGAAGGCTTATCTTCAGCTATGGGATTGGACCTACAAAAGCACAGAGCAAGCCCTAAGTGGCAGAGTTAATGTCCCTGGAATTAACCAAAGACAAATTACAGAAAGGGATTTGGTAGATAAAAGCTCCAGCTTTGTCACTTTTAGGTGAGATAACTCTGAGGCATGTTCTCCACTGACCCCCAGAATTCCCCTGTGGGATGTCTTAAACTCCAGTTGTCCTCAGTAGTAATTTTGTGGGTGAAGAATGATCTCACCTTATGTTTTCTTTCACTTATTTACTCTCCAATGATGTTTTCTGGAATCACCTCTCAAATCAGCTTTTGTATTAGAATCCTTGTCACAATGTCTGCTACTGGGAAAATCCAAATAAAGACAACCACACTTCATGCTGTATGCCCCCAGGTTGTAAGGCTCCATTGACAAAGGTATGCAAAACAAGTCTTAAATAGCCTGAAATCTTAAAACTCAGTTCAAAATCAGGTTCTACAAGCAACAAATATCACCAGAATTACACGAAATAGAAGTTAATAAAGAGAAAAGGCCCTTGGTAGATTTTTAAACATCCTATTAAACTTATGGGCACCAAGATAGCATGCAACAGGGTCCATGGGACTGTAGTATTGCCTATCTGATATTTCTGCTTCTCATAAATGTATACATATATTGGAGGGGGGGTTGCTAAAATGAATTAAAGAAAATATTTAGTTATATAGGACATTCTGATTAGAGTCGAAGTTACAAAGACTAGAAGGCAATGAAATAGAGATGCTAATGATAACTTTCCCATTTTTTCACATTTCTATCATCTCATTGAAAAAGTCTTAGGGCACCTGGGTGGTTCAGTTGGTTAAACATCTGACTCTTGCTCTCAGCTCAGGTCATGATCTCGTGGTTTGTGAGTTTGAGCCCCTGAATCGGGGTCTGCACTGATGGCATGGAGCCTGATTGGGATTCTGTCTCTCACCCTCTCTTTTTGCCCTTCCCCTATGCCTACTCTTGTCTCTCAAAATAAATGAATAAAAGTTAGAAAAACAAAAAAGTCTCTAAAATTACTCTTAACCCATTGGTGTTAAAAATAATCTGAAGTCAAGAAGGAAATCTCTTACATGTAAGTAATTATTATAAGGAATTTTACATCAGTAATTATTTATCAGAAAGGAAGATATAAGGGCATAACGTTTCCTGGGTTGTTGAGATTACTTACCATGAAGCCAACAATATTGGGAACATGGCATCATAGAGTTGAAAGGGTCTAATCAAACGTTACACACTAGAACCTAACCTTCCTAAAGCTTTTTCAGAATATATCTCAAGTGATGAGATGTTCACCATTTGACTAAGGCAGCCTATTTTATTGTTGAGTGGCTTTTTTTTATATTGAGCCCAAATCTGTTTGATAGCAAAATAATTTTCTTTTTCTGTGTGAAACGAGAGCTATTTTAATAACCTGAAAATTATAATTATAGATTGCCGGAGTTTCTATTTTGATATTGAAAATACTATTTCCTCTTCTCTCCTGAGAGGTACTATTTAATGGACATTGCCTATTATAACCCATGACTGCTGATAGTATCATTCTAAACTTATCAGAGTGACTTACACCTAATTTTAGAGAATTCTGAGCAGACATAAAGGTATTCTACAACTTCACTTAGTCAGAGTCCTGAGCTTAACTGTATTATGGTGGTCTAACTTGTCTGTAATTACCTAATTTGATGCTTTGAAATGTGAGATTCCAAACAGGAATTGGGAATTATTACTAAGAACTTCATAGAAATTGAATCTGCAGAGCATTAACCAGGCATTTTAAACAGATGAGCTGACCTTCCACAACTTGCATACTTAAACTATGAACTTGATCCTCTAAGCTTCAACACATTTAGAAATTTTGGAAGTAAATGCCTGCTTGATAGTGTTGTGCTTCCATGACAGATTGTAGCCTGGATCCCGGCCAGCAGGGTGAGTGGGAAGACCACCAGAGTTGGTGGGGAATTTATAGGCGTCAATGTTACATGATGGAAAAGGGATGCTTTTAATGATAAAATACATGAATTTGAGTAACAATATTACCCTTCAAAATGTATGTGATCTTGGAAAATATGTGAGCCTTGGTCTCCAGATCTATGAAATAAAAATAATTTAAAAAAATTGTCTTTATTATTTCACAGTGACTTTTAATGCTTAAATGCCTGTATAAAAACCTTTCATTATGAAGCGCAATGCAAATACATACTATTTTTCAACTTAAAAGCCTTTAATATCACATAACTATAACTGGTCCTTCCTTAAAGAAACACAAAAACAATTAACCTGATCCTGGACAAGAACTCTTTTTTATATCTGAAAATTATTAGTTTTGTATTTTGTACTCTCAATTTTTATATACCTTTTATCATCTTTCCTGACCGTTGTCTTTTACCAATCTCTGTATGCATACTGGCATCCCAGCATGTTGTGGATGAACATAGAAGTGAGGATGCATTACAGCCTTAGAAATGGGGTTTTCCCCTGGCACTTGAAGGGCAAAAGACCAAGTGAGTTAAAGAGATGGGCTCCTTTTGGGTTCTTATCCTCTGAGAGCCCTTTGAGGAGAAATTAAAAAAACAAAGATCTCTACACTCCTGGTTGAACAATTAAGTTTGATAACATTTAAAATAATACTGCTCATCTTTTATTTGGTAAAACATTGAAGATGTCACCTCCCTCTCACATCTTCAAGTACTTCTATTTGCAAGGACCCAAGTCCAAAAATCATGTGCCTAAGGAGCTAGCAGATTATAATCAGCAAAAATTGTTTGCAAAGTACACTGTATTTGATATTTTAAGATGAGTATGAAAAAGACCAAGATCTTGGGCATTCTTTCTCAGTCAGTATGCAATTTGGTCTGGGCATTTTTTTTTTTAAATGAAACAAAACAAAATAAAAAAAATCCTCTAGATGATCATAATGAAAAAAAAAGTTTAAGCATCACTGCTTTTGGTTAGCTACCACCATGTGTTTTGTTTTCTTTTATAGTCAAGTTTACTTCTCCCTGTGATTCAGATTCTTTGTAACAAACTTAATTGCTTTCCATTACTAGCTAGAAGGGCAAGTTTTTGCACAGTTGAGATAGGCCACATTTCTTCCCCTCTTTTAAACTTTATTAATTGAGAGTCTAGACAATGTCCAGAGGAAGATTCACCTAGTGAGAGACAATGAAACTGCTAAAACCACAGAGATCACTGACACTTCTAAATGTAAGGTACTCTGGAAGGCTGGAGAATTGATACTGAAGATAGGGAAGATATTAATTCAACCACAGTTAAAATTTTCAATCCTCCTGGTATAATTTCTCACAACTATTTTCTACCAAGGCAAAACAAACAAGAAATACTCTAAGAAATTTAAATCAATCCTAGAGAGAAAGTAAAGACCTCTATAATCTAGCAATGTAAATTTCCATAGCACCATGGGTAACTTCTTGTCTATGCAATCTAAGGCATGCCTACAAATATACAAGCCCTGAAAATGTATACAGATTCCCGAGTCAGCTTTTTCATTGTCTCTTTCCTAAATATGAACAGATAAGCAAGTATCCGCTGATATTTGATGAAAGCCTAAACGTTAAAAAGATTTAAGATGAATAAACAAGTAAAAATCACCCATAAAGCAGAAATACATCAAGAAACATAGGACTTAAGAATCAAAATATTGGGGCGCCTGGGTGGCTCAGTCAGTTGAGCGGCCGACTTCGGCTCAGGTCATGATCTTGCGCTCCGTGAGTTCAAGCCCAGCGTCGGGCTCTGTGCTGACAGCTCAGAGCCTGGAGCCTGTTTCAGATTCTGTGTCTCCCTCTCTCTGACCTTCCCCCGTTCATGCTTTGTCTCTCTCTGTCTCAAAAATAAATAAACATTAAAAAAAAAACAATCAAAATATTAAATGCAGAATAGAGACATCAAGAAATATAGAGGACTTAAAAATCAAAATATTAAATGCAGAACAGAGTGATGCAAGTAGACATTTTACTGATACAGTATTAAGGTCCTCCTGCCATCTGAAATAAAGAAGAAGTATATCTGGAAAAGTAAAACTAATCACCAAAGTAACAAAGCAACTGAAAATTAAGATGATTACTTAAAAAATATGGGGAGGATATTTGAATAAAGGCATAAAGATGCATACAGAGTTATAACTTATAGTAGGGATTCCAGTAAAGGAAAGCAGAGAAGTGGAAAGGAGAATTATATCACAAATAATGAAAGAGAGAGCATTTTTATCTAGATTAAAAGATTATACCAAGTGCCAATATTAATATACTTATTAATAATATACTTATTAATATTTATATTATTATAAATATACTTACATGTATGACTTATGTAATTTGGGACACTCAAGAGGAAAATTTCTTTATTTTTTAAACTTTTTTAACATTTATTTATTTTTGAGAGACAGAGCATGAGTTGGGGAGGAGCAAAGAGAGAGGGAGACACAGACTCTGGAGCAGGCTCCAGGCTTTGAACTGTCAGCACAGATCCACACTTGGGGCTTGACCTCAAGAACTGTAAGATCATGACCTGAACCGAAGTTGGACACTTAACTGACTGAGCCACCCAGGCTCCCCCTCAAAGAAATTTTTTTTTTTTTTAACTTGGAGGTAAGAAGGTTAAAGATTGGGAAGTCAATTCTTCAAAAGAATAGAAATAGAGGCAACAATGCTGCATGCTAAGAAACAATGGCACTATTTCTTTAAAGTACTAAGAAAAAATATTCTTAAGCTGTCATTAACTCATTAAAATAATTACTCAGCTATAATGTTTTGAGATTGAGGAGTCAATGGATTCTATTGTACCAGTAGAAGACTGGGTACTGAAGACCTAGAAGGAGAGTTGTATGGTAAAGAAATAAACCCAGGCTGAAGCAAGAAGCTTAATGGTCCTGGGGCAGAGTCTCAACAATAAAAAGGCGAAGATAACAGAAAAATATTTGATATATTATGAGGAAAACAGCTGAAGACATATAAAAAACTGAAAGCATATAAGAAAAACATGAAAAACATGAAAAACAAAAGCTTGTACAAAAAAGAAAAGAAGAAAGTCATGGTATACAACTTACCGCTACAGTGAACCACAATTACATAATATTCTAATCACTGTTCATTAATTTGATTCAACAGGGATGTGACTGTACTGCAATATAGAGGAAGGGCTATAAGAGGCTGTGTAAAGTACTACAAGAAGAGAGTTAAGGGAAGCTTATAGTGTAGGAGGTTCCTGAGCTTACCTCTTCTCATGGACACATTGTACTACAACTACATCAGTACAACTAACTCTGAAAATGACCTGAAGACTGGCTGGAAAGACATTCCACAGTTAATCAAAGAGAGGAGGCCACAACAAATAGGGCAGAGGGACAAAGACATAGTTGGGAACCAAAGCTCTGGGAATACTAACCAAAAATGGAAGGTACACCACAAGCATAGAAGGGACAGAAGCAGACACCACACCAGGCACCCAGACACAGGGGACCTGTACTGGAAAGATGAGTTCCCATAAAAAGGGGCTTTGAAAACAAGTGGGACTTAACTGGAGTACTTTAAAAATCAGCAGGCTTAGCTCCAGGAAAGCAGGTGAGTGATAGGAAACAGATTCTGCTCTTCAAGAGACAACATAATAAATAACTCAGCCTGAGACACAGCACAGAATCAGCAGTTTGAAAAGTGCCAGGGGTATATATGAAGGAGATTTATTTACTAATCTCAGAACACACTCTGGAAGGGCAGGTTTCTTCAAATTTCTCCAGGAAGAAAAGTGTGAATGGGTGACATTACTCTTTCCCTCCCCAACCCTGGTTAACCACACACTAGTGGGAGCCAGTGCTAACACTCTCTACTTATCTTGCTGGCACTGTATGCCATGTCTTCACATTCATTTGTGAACCCATTCCATCCAACCCATCTGATTAGCAGGTGTCCCTCCAAAATGGCTCCTGCCTCACCACACCCTGAAAGCAGTCATGTCAAGAACCAGAACCAATCCAATGCAACTGTGCCTTAAGGAGAGAGGAAGATAATCCCACATACCAGTGTGCCTGCAGTTCCAGCAGCTGAGCCTTTTTGCTGGCTGTGCAGGAAGAAACTTCTGCCATTGAGTATGCTTGTAACTGTGGCAGAGAGGCTTTTTGCAGACAGCTAGCTTGACTGTTGACTCTGCCTACCTATGAGTCAGCTGTGGCCTCAGACATGCCTCTCAACATCACAGGAACCAAACCCTGCCCAGTGTTGCCACAACAGACAAAGTGGGTCATTGAGGTTGACTGGGCTTAAGGCAAACATGGCTCAGCCACAATAGCAGACTGCATGCAGCTCACACAGGAGACACTACTGCAGTGCTTGGCTCTAGTGACAAGGGTGATTTCACTACAGGGTACCACAGGACCTCTTCTACATAAGGCCACAACTGTCAAGACCAGAAGACAGGTGACCTAACTAGTACATAGAAACAAGCACAGAGAGTTAGACAAAGTGAGGAGACAGAGGGATATGTCCCAAAAGAAAGAACAAGAGAAAATCAAAGCAAAAGAGCTAAGTGAAACTGAGAGAAGCAACATACATGATAAAGAATTTACAGTAATGGTCATGAAGACACTCAATGAACTTGAGAAAAAAAATGAATGAATGCAGTTAGGACTTAGCAAAAATATAGGCAATATAAAAAAAATAACCAGTAAGAAATAAAGAATTCAATAAATGATGGGGTGCCTGGGTGGCTCAGTTGGTTAAGTGTTCAACTTTGGCTCAGGTTATGATCTGGTGGTTTGTGGGTTCTAGTCCTGCACTGAGTTCTGTGCTAGCAGCTGAGAGCCTGGAGTCTCCTTTGGATTCTGTGTTTCTCTTTCTTTGCTTCTGTCTTTCAAAAATGAATAAATGTTAAAAAAATTTAAGAATTCAATAACTGAAATAAAAAAATACATGTGAGGGAATCAATTGCAGATCAGAAGATGTAGATGAATGGATCAGTGATCTGGAAGACCAGGATAATGAAAAGCAATCAAGCTGAACAGCAAAAAGAAAAAAAGGATGATAAAAAAAATAAGGATAGTTTAAGGAAACTCAGTGACAACATTAAGTGTAATAACATTTACATTATAGGGATCCCATAAGGAGAAAGACCAGAAGGCAGAAAACTTATCTGAAGAAATAAAAGAGGAAAATTTTCCTAATTTGGGGAAAGAAACAGACATCCAGGTCTAGGAAGCACAGAAGACCTCACAGAAGATGAACCCAAGGAAGTCCAGACCAAGACATATACTAATTAAAATGGAAAAATAATGATAAATAGAGAATTTTTTAAAGCAGCAAGAGAAAAGCAAACCATTACATACAAGAGAAACTCTATATGCCTGTTGGCTGACTTTTTAGGAGAAACTTTCCAGGCCAGAGCAAGTGGCATGATATATCCAAAGTGTTGAAAGGAAAACAAACAACAAACCTGTAACCAAGAATACACAACAGGGTTCTCATTCATAATTAGAGAGATAAAGAGTTGCACACAAGCAAAAGTTAAAGGTATTCATCACTACTAAACCAGCATTAGAATAAATGTTAAAGAAAATTTTTGAGAGGAAAGAAAAGCCTATAACTAGAAGTAAAAAAAAATCATGAAAGAAAAAAAATAGGTAAAAGAAAACATGTGGTAAATGTAGCAGATCAATCATTTATAAAGCTAGTATGGATGTTAAAACACAAAAGTAGCAAAAAATATAGCTCTATAAAAATCAGTCGAGGGATACACAAAATAATGTAAAATATGACATCACATACATAAAGCATGAAGGGGGAATAAAAACTTAATACCTTTAAAATGTATTTAAACTTAAGTGACCATCAGCCTAATATAGACTGCTATACACATAGGGTCTTGTATATGAAGCTCATGGTAACCACAAACCAAAAATCTATGATAGATGCACAAAAAATAAAGAGAAAGTAATCCAAGCATAACACTAAAGAAAGACATCCAACTACAAGAAAGGAAGAAAGAAGAAAGGAACAAAGATACATAAACAACTGGAAAACAACAAAATGACCATAAGTACATACCTACCAATAATTATTATAAATGTAAATGGTCTAATGCTCCAATCAGAAGACATAGGGTGACTAAATAGATTGGAAAAAAAGAAGGGTGACTGGGTTGCTCAGTCAGTTAAGTGTCCAACTTCGGCTCAAGTCATGATCTTACAGTTTGTGAGTTCAAGTTCTGCGTAGGGCTTTGTGCTGACAGCGTGGAGCCTGGAGCCCACTTCAAGTTCTGTGTCTCCCTCTCTCTCTGCCCCTCCCACGTCATGCTCTGTCTGTCTCTCTCAAAAACAAAAATTTTGGGGCGCCTAGGTGGCTCAGTTGGTTAAGCGTCCGACTTTGGCTTAGGTCATGATCTCACAGTTCATGAGTTTGAGCCCCGCATCAGTCTCTGTGCTGACAGCTTAGAGCCTGGAGCCTGCTTCAAATTCTCTGTCTCCCTCTTTCTCTGCTCCTCCCCTACTCATGCTTTGTCTCTCTATCCTTCAAAAATAAATAAAAACATTTAAAAAATTAAAAAAAAACAAAATTAAAAACAATTAAAAAACAAAAAAACCCCACAAGACCCATCTATATATTGTTCATTGGAAACTCACTTTAGACCTAAAGACATGCAGACTGAAAGTGAAGGGCTGGCAAAACATACACCATGCAGACTGAAACAAAGAAAAGCCAAAATAGCAATAATTATTTCAGACAAAATAGACTTTTAAACAAAGACTGTAGCAAGAGCTAGAGAAGAACACTACATAATGATAAAGGGAACAGTTCAATAAGAGGATATAGCAATTATAAATATATATGGACCCAACATAGAAGCACCGAAGTACATAAAGCTCATATTAAAGACATAAAGAGAGAAATTAATGATAATACAATAATAGTAGAGGACTTTATAACCCGTCCACTTCCATCAATGGGTAGATAATCCAGACAGAAAATCAACAAGAGTGGCTTTGAACAACACATTAGACCACAAAGACCTAACACATATATACAGAATATTCTATCTCAAAATAGCAAAATAAAGATTCTTTTCAGCAGAGATATGAATTCAAGGCTGAGAAGGATGCATAAACAAACCTTGTTACTGCTTTACTAGGTTGCTACCCCAAGCCCAAGTCCCTTTGTCTTGTCAATTCTTCACAAATTTATTCTTTGTCTAAAAGGCATAACAGCTGCCTGCTTCTGTCACTTTTTAGTCTCATGTTTTTATGGGATCTTGTACATAGAGAATGAAGTAGGCTTTTCTCTTGTTAATCTTCTTTATGTCAATTTAATTATTAGGCCAGCCAAAGAATCTAGAAGGGAAGAAGAAAAAAAGTTTTCCTTTTCTACAAGTGTCTACATGTTAGATTGGCATGTGTCATTTTAGGCTTATGCTTAGTAGCTTTGAAAGAGACTTATGTGGTTACTATGAACAGATATTTAAAAAGTTAAACATTAAAAAAAAAGATTCTTTTCAAGAGCACATGGAATATTTTCCATTATATATCCTATTTAGGCCATAAACAATCTCAATAAATTAAAGAAGACAGAAATCACAGCAAATATCTTTTCTGACCACAGCAATATGAAGTCACAATTCAATTACAAAAAAATCTGGAAAAAAACAAAAATCCATGGAATCCAGACAACATGCTGCTAAACAGTGAATGAGCCTACCAAGAAATTAAAGAGGAAATAAAAAAATACATGGAGACAAAATGCAAATGAAAACACAAATGGTCTAAAAACCTTTGTGACACAGCCAAAGCTGTTCTAAGAGGGATATTTATAGTAATGCAGGCCTATGTCAAGAAATAAAATCACCTAATTTTATACCTAAAAGAGCTAGAAAAAGAACAAAGCCCCAAGAGAGTAGAAGAAAGGAAATAATAAAGATTAGAGCAGAAATAAATGAAATAGAAACTAAAATAACAATAGAAAAGATTAATGAAACCACATGCTGGTTTTTTGAAAGATAAATAAACAAAATTGATAAACATTTATCCAGACTAATCAAGAAAAAAAGAGAGGACTCAAATGAATAAAATCAGAAATGAAGGAGAAACAACTGTGACATGACAGAAATACAAAAGATTAGAAGAGAGTATTATGAAAATTACATGCAAAAAGTTGGACAGCCTAAAAGAAATGGATAAATTCCTAGAAAGATATAATCTTCAAAAAACTAACCAGGAAGAGCCAGAAAATGTGAACAGACTGCCTACCAGTAATGAAACTGAATCAGTGATCAAAAACTCCCAACAACAACAACAAAAAAACAAAACAAAACAAAACAAAAAAAAAACTCCCAACAAACAAAACTCCAGTACCAGATGGTTTCACAGGTGAAACCAAATGAAATGTTCTACCAAACATTTCAAGAAGAGTTAATACTTACTCTTCTCAAACTATTTGAAAAAATGGAAGGAAAATTTTCAAATTCATTGTAAGAGGCCAACATTTCCCTGATAACAAAACCAAAGACATTACAAAAAATCTACAGAACACTATTTCTGATGAACACAGATGCAAAAATCCTCAATAAAATATTAACAAAACAAATTCAATAATACATTTAAAAAATCATTCACCATGATCAAGTAGGATTTATTCCAGTATACAAGGGTAGTTCAATACTTGCAAATTAATATGATACATCACATTAACAAGAGAAAGAATAAAAATCATAAGATCATCTTAAGAGATGCCGGAAAAGCATTTGACAAAGTACAATATCCATTCATGATAAAAACCTTCAACAAAGTGGGTTTAGAGATAATGTGTCTCAAGGTAATAAAGGTCATATATAACATATGACAAACTATTATAGCTAATATCATACTCAATGGTGAATAACTGAACACTTTTCCTGAAAGATCAGGAACAAGACAAGGATGTCCATTCATCACTTTTATTCAACATTGTACTGAAAGTCCTAGCGATAGCAATCAGACAAGAAAGAGGAATAAAAAGCATATAAATTGGTAAGGAAGAAGTAACACTGTCATTATTTGTAGACATGATACTATGTGGAGAACACTAAAGAGTTCATCAAAGGAAAAAAAAACTATTAGAACTTATAGACTGAATGCAGTGAAGGTGCAGGACACAAAATTAAAAAAGAAGTCTGTGGCATATCTGTACACTAATAATGAAGTAATCAAAAGAGAAATTAAGAAAACAGTTCCATTTACAACTGTACCAAATAGAATAAAATATGTAGGAATAAAATTATCCAGGGAGTTGAAAGACCTATACTCTCACAACTGTTAAACACTGATGCAAGAAACTGAAGATGGCACAAACAACTGTCAATATATTCTGTGCTCTTGGATTGGAATATATTGTTAAAATTTCCATACTACTCAAATTAATCTCAAGATTTAATATAACCTCCATCAAAACTTCAACTTCAATTTTCACAGAACTAGAACAAATAATCTTAAAATTTGAATGGAATCACAAAATATCCAAAAGAGTTAAAGCCATTTTAAGAAAGAAGAACAAAGCTGTAAGTATCACAATCCAAGATTTTAAGATATATATCAAAGCTGTAGTAATTAAGCATTATGGTATGGACACACTGATCAAGAGAACAGAGTAGAGAGCCCCAAAATAAATGCACATGCATGTTGTCAATTAATCTTTGATGAAGGAAGCAAGAATACACAACAGGGAAAAGACAATCTCTTCAACGAATGGTGCTGGGAAAATTGGACAGCTACATGAAAAAGAAGAATGAAACTAGAGTACTTTGTCATACTACAATAATAAACTCAAAATGGATTAAAGACCAAAATTTGAGATCTGAAACCATGAAAATCCTAGAAGAAACATAGGCAGTTATCTCTTGGACATCAGTCTTAGCAATATTTTTTTAAGATAAGTCTACTCAGGCAAACAAAAAAACTATCAGGACTACATCAAAATAAAAAGCTCTTGCACAATGAAGGAAAGGCACTGAGCAGTAGGAGATATTTGCAAATGATGTATCCAGTAAGGGGTTATTATCCAAAAATACACAAAAACTTATATAACTCACTACCAAAAAACAGGTTAATTAAAAAATGGAAAGAGGAGCTGAACATTTTTCCAAAGACATATAGATGGTCAGAGACACATGCAAAGATGATCAACATCACCAATCATCAGGGAAATGCAAATCAAACCACAATGAGATATCACATACACCTGTCAGAATGGTTAGTAGCAAAAAGACAAGAAATAACAAGTGTCAGTAAGCATGTGAAGAAAAGGGGACCCTTGTGCACTCTTGGTAGGAATATACATTGGTGCAGGCACTATGGAAAACAGTATTGAGTTTTCTCAAAAAAAAAAAAAAAGAATAGGAATAACATATGATCTGGTAATTCCACTACTGGTCATTTACCCAAGAAAAACTAAAACACTAATATGAAAAGATATATGCAGCCCTATGTTTATTTCAGCATGATTTACAATAGTGAAGATATGAAAGCAACCCAAGTATCCATTGAACAGATGAATAAAGAAGCGGTGGTATATATACATATAAAATATTAGTCAGCCATAAAAAAGAATAAGATTTGCCATTTGAGACAATGTAGACAGATGCCAAGTAAGTCAGAGAAAGTCTAAAAACATAGGATTTTAATTATCTGTGGAATCTAAAAACAAAACAAATCAATAAAGAAATAAACAGATAGAAAACGGACTCTTAAATACTGAGAACAAACTGGTGATTACTAAAGGAGAGGTGGGTAGAGAAATGGGTAAAACAGATAAAGGAGATTAGTAGTAATCATAAAACAAGTCACGGATAAAAAGTACAGCATAGGGAATAGTCAATAATGTTGTAATACTATGTGATGACTGAGGGTGACTACACTTATTGTGGTGAGCCCTGAACAATGTATAGAATCGTCAAATCAATATGTTGTACATTTGAAACTAATTTAACATTGTATGTTATATTTTAAAAAAGCTAAAACTAATCTCTTATGGTAAGAAGTCAAAAAAAAATCTTGTCTAAAACCATTAAGATAAAAAAATATTGTAAATAGTACACAAGTTAAAAGGATCACATTTGGAGATGAAGCCTGGGAGATGATGGAAGCTTACAGAAGGAAAACCACTTTTCATGAAAAATGTTTAGTAGTTTGTTTTAATCAAGTGCATTTTAATCACAATTATAAAAGTACATTTTGAAAAAAAAAGTATATATGACAAATCTGAAAGAGTGGAGGTGGAGATGAAAAAAACTTCCAGAAGCTACTGCAGGTTTTGGAGGAAAATCTCTTTGTCATTAGTAAAGGACAGAGTTTAAACATCATTTAGCTGTTATTTACAAAAGAAGTTTTTATTTTTTTTTCCTTCTTTTTAAAATTTGTAAATAGAAGTTTATTTGACCAAAAAAAAATATGGTAGTTTAATTCTTCTAAGACAGTTTACAGACAGGTATGCTTTGGGATAATTTTAGGTTTGTTTTTTTTTTTTTTTTTTTCAGGAAGAGAATTTAGTGATTCATCACTTAAATATGACACCCAACGTTCATCCCAACAAGTGTCCTTCTTAATACCCCTTGCCCATTTAGCCCGTTCCCCTACCCAACACCCTTCTAGCAGCTCTCAATTTGTTCTCTGTATTTAAGAGTCTCTTATAGTTTGTCTCCTCTGTTTTTATATCATTTCTGCTAGCCTTCCCTTATGTTCATCTGTTTTGTTTCTTAAATTCCACATATGAGTGAAATCATATGATATTTATCTTTCTCTGGCTGATTTATTTCACTTAGCATATTACTTTCTAGTTCCATCTACATTGTCGCAAATGTCAAGATTTCATTATTTGTGATTGCTGAGTAATATTCCACTTTATATGTAAACCACATCTTCTTTATCTATTCATTAGTTGATGGACATTTGGGCTCTTTCTATACTTTGGCTATTCTTGATAGTGCTGCTATAAACATTGGGGTGCATGTGCCCCTTCCAAACAGCACTCCTGTATCCCAAAAATTTTTAGATACATTTACTTCACTTATGGGATACATAAACTTGTTTCTCTATGAAATGTGTCTTATTCCCTAGTTATTTGAAAATAATTTTAGATTTACAGAAAAGTCACACAAATAGCATTGAGCTCCCACATAACATGTCACCCAGCTTCCCTAAATGTTAGTATCCCACATAAGCATAGAACAGTCATCAAAATCAGGACACTAACAATGATTTGTTCAATCTAATCTACAAATCATATTTGACTATCACCAAAAGTCCCCACTATTACTTCTTTTTCAGGTTCAGGATCCATCCAGATTCCCACATTACATTTAGTTGTCATAGCTCCCCTTGGTCTTTTCTAGTTGTTCCCCACCCACCACCCCCCTCAGCAGTTTTTCAAACTTCCTTTGTATTTTGTGAACTTGATTCTTTTGAAGAGCCAACTATTCTATAGAATGCTGCTCACACTAGGACTATCTAATGTATTCTCATGATTACATTAAGATTATGCATTTCTGGCAAGAGTACCACAAAAGTTATATTATATCCTTCTCAAGGTTAGAATGATGTCTTCCAGATTTTTCTACACCCAAGTTATGATTATTCCTGGTGTAATTAATATTTTATAGAGACAAGTCCTCAGCCTTTCTTAAATCTAACATTTATATCTAAGTCATTAAGTGTGCAGTGCATAAAATGCTAGTTATTTAACTGTTATTACTTGAAGCCTTCTAAATATTAAAAATTTTTTATGTTTATTTACTTTTGAGAGAAAGAGAGAGCATGAATAGGGGAGGAGCAGAGAGATAGGAGACAGAATCAGAAGCAGGCTCCAGGCTCTGAGCTGTCAATAGAGAGCCCTTCATGGGGCTTGAACTCACAAACTGCAAGACCATCACCTAAGCTGAAGTTGGATGCTTAAACAACTGAGCCACCTAAACTCCCCTTAAATATTTTTTTAAACATTCATTTATTGGAGGAGCCAAGATGGCAGATAGCATGGAAGGTTTTTTGCATCTCGTGTCCATGAGATACAACCAGATCAACACTAAGCCATTCTGCACACCTATAAAACTGATTTGAGGATTCACACAACAATCTGCACAACCTGAACCACAGAATACAGCAGGTATGAGGCACAGAGAGATGAAATGAGGGAGAGAGAAGCCACGGAGGGTAGGGAGCTGTTTTTGCTTGCAGAGAGAGGATGGAGATGGGGTGGGGGGAAGAGTATGGGAAAAGCACCCACCTCCAAAAGCAGCAGGAGAGAAAATGGAAAAGTGGAAACAGGGACTGAGCTAAAAAGGGAGAAAGGAGAGGGTGTAAATTCCATTATGACTCTATAAACAGTGGGGAGCACAGAGTCTCAAACTCCACAGTTCGATACCTGGCTGTGCTCTGGTGGGAAGGGCAAATCCCCAGGAGCAGAGTAAGGTCCAGGGTCCTTGGGCCACACAGGGATAGGCAGTTCCACTGCTGGGAGGATGTTGGGGAAAGGCTGTGTGACCACCCCATAGGCAAAGGTCCCAGTGGACCCCAGAGAACAACCACATTTGCTGGTGCTAGAACAAGGTCACTGGGGGTGAAGCCTGGTGCCAGATGTGTGTTGTGATTTTCAAAAATCCCTGAAACACTGCTGCTACATGATCACCTGAACTTTTTCTGGGGAGGGGTGGCACCCAGCTGCAGTCTCTGGACATTGGCAGCAGCATGGTCCCACAAACGTTCCTGGGTATGGCCAGCACCTGGCCATTGCTCAGTGAAACCCTCTGCCAGAAGGTCAGAACGGGTCAAAGCTGCAGTCCCTCAGAAGTAAGGGGTTAGGAAACACAGCAGCATCTGAGATAAAACTCAGGAGGGAGGTGCCACCTGGCAACATGACGGCTTGGTCACAGACAGTGTAAAAGTGGGGAGTGGATGGAAGCTGGAGACAACAGGTGTGCAATTGCTGACTGGGGAGAACAGAGTTCCAATACTAGAGACTGGATAGCTGGGTGACACCATTTTCACCCCTCCTATGCATTCACATACACACCTATAAGCACCACAACAATCCACCCCAGTAATCTAAGCAGAGCCATATACTAGAGAACGGAGCTGTTACACTAAGCCCTGCCCAACTGGGCCAGCCTCACTCTTCAGGAACACCACAAGTCTCTATACCTGCTTAGTTTATGGACTATAAATTGCTTCATAGTTTGATTTCTATCAGTCAAAGGCTAAGTAAAAGGCAACCAAATTGGCCAGGAGTAGGTCAAACTTTCACTCTTCCCAGATGACATGATACTCTATATGGAAAACCCAAACGATTCCACCAAAAAACTGCTAGAACTGATTCATGAATTCAGCAAAGTTGCAGGATATAAAATCAATGCACAGAAATTGGTTGCATTCCTATACACCAACAATGAAGCGACAGAAAGAGAAATCAAGGAATCAATTCCATTTACAATTGCACCAAAAACTATAAAATACCTAGGAATAAATCTAACCAGAGAGGTGAAAATCTATACACTGAAAACTATAGAAAGCTTATGAAAGAAATTGAAGAAAACACAAAAATTGGAAAAATACTCCATGCTCCTGGATAGGAAGAACAAATATTGTTAAAATGTCAATACTACCCAAAGCAATCTACATATTCAATGCAATCCCAATCAAAATTGCACGAGCATTCTTCACAGAGCTAGAACAAACCATCCTAAAATTTGTATGGAACCAAAAAAGACCCCAAAAAGCCAAAGCTATCTTGAAAAAGAAAACCAAAGCAGGAGGCCTCACAATCCCAGACTTCAAGCTGTATTACACAAAGCTGTAATCATCAAGACACTATGGTACTGGCACAAAAACAGACACTCAGATCAATGGAACAGAATAGAGAACCCAGAAATGGACCCACAAACGTATGGCTGACTAATCTTTGACAAAGCAGGAAAGAATATCCAATGGAATAAAGACAGTCTCTTCAGCAAGTAGTGCTAGGAAAACTGGACAGTGACATGCAGAAAAATGAACCTGGACCACTTTCTTAAAACCATACACAAAAATAAATTCAAAATGGATGAAAGACCTAGATGTAGGACAGGAAGCCATCACAATCCTCGAGGAGAAAGCAGGCAAAAACCTCCTTGACCTTGGCTGCAGAAACTTCTTACTCAACACATCTCTGGAGGCAAGGGAAACAAAAGCAAAAATGAGCTATTGGGACCTCATGAAAATAAACACTTCTGCACAGCGAAGGAAACAATGAGCAAAACTAAAAGGCAACCAACGGAATGGGAGAAGATATTTACAAACAACATATTAGACAAAGGGTTAGGATCCAAAATCTACAAAGAACTTATCAAACTCAACACCCAAAAAATAATCTGGTGAAGAAATGGGCAAAAGACATGAATAGACACTTCTCCAAAGAAGACATCCAGATGACCAACTGATGCATGAAAAAATGCTCAACGTCACTCATCATCAGGGAAATACAAATCAAAACCACAATGAGATACCACCTCACACCTGTCAGAATGGCTGACATTAGCAACTGAAGGAACAACAGATGTTGACAAGGATGCAGAGAAAGAGGATCTCTTTTGTACTGCTGGTAGAAATGCAAACTGGTGCAGCCACTCTGGAAAACAGTGTGGAGGTTCCTCAAAAAATTAAAAATAGAACCACCCTATGACTCAGCAATTGCACTACTAGGCATTTATCCAAGGGATACAGGTATGCTGTTTCAAAGGGGCACATGCACCCTAATGTTTATAGCAGCATTATCAACAGTAGCCAAAGTATGGAAAGAGCCCAAATATCCATTGATGGATGAATGGATAAAGAAGATGTGGTGTGTATATATGTGTATATATGTATGTATGTATATATATGGTGTGTATGTATGTATGTATATATATGTATGTATGTGTATATATGGTGTGTATATATGTATGTATGTATACATACATACATATATACACACAGACACATATACAATGGAGTATTACTCAGCTATCAAAAAGAATGAAATCTTGCCATTTGCAACTATGTGGATAGAACTAGAGGGTATTATGCTAAATGAAATTAGTCAGTCAGGGAAAGACAAATATAGGACTTCACTCATGTGAGGACTTTAAGACACAGAACAAATGAACATAAGGGGAGAGAAGAAAAGTAATAAAAACAGAGAGGGAGACAAAACATAAGACTCTTAAATATGGATAACAAACAGAGGGTTACTGGAGGGGTTGTGGGAGGGAGGATGGGCTAAATGGGTAAGGGGCATTAAGGAATCTACTCCTGAAATCATTGTTGCACTATATGCTAACTTGGATGTAAATTAAAAAAAAATAAATTATATAAAAATAGGTTTAAAAATAAAACAAAACAAAACAAAAAGAACAAAAAAAAATCATTTGTTGTTCCTTAAGTGTGTTTTTAATTATTTAGGTCACTCATCATAAAATCCTGCCTTCAGGCTGTGGTCATTTGTGATGTTGACTGTGTTCTTGCCCAGACTAATATAAATTTGATCCTACTCTGCATAATGTCTGTAGATAGGAATAGTCATTTTAAACAGATCTTTTGGCCTTCCCTGTACTATGGGGATCTAGTTTATTTTTCCCTTTTCTGTAGTGATTGTTATGGGGGTAGGGGGGATTCACTGCTTTCAGAATGAGCTCTACATTATGAAATCCATGCATAATGGAGCAGATCACAGATATGCAAACTCTTCTTAGAATATTCTCAGATCAGCCTTCCTTGACTATAAATTGATTGAATACATTAACATACTTAAAGAAAGAATGTGTCAGTCAGAAAAAGATGAATCAGGCTATGGAAGCATAGAGAAGAGTCACTGTGCAAACACCAGCAGCATCTACCTAAGAGAGAGTTTTAGTCAGCTGTATCCAGGCTTGTTGCAATCAAAACTCCAGGTATTAGAACTAGGTCCTCTCATTTTGAGCGAGCTGACCAGTTGTGTGTTTGAGGACACCAACAAACCAAGATCAGAAAAAAATTGGTTTTGTAAGAATATATTTGATGTTTCAATGAGAGTATAAAAGCATTCATCATGGGATAAATCACAACTTTGTTGGACATTTCATATTTTTGTAGTTTTGTATTGTTTTTAATTTGAATAACATAAGGGAAGTGGGGAGGCATGCTAAAATGCTTATGGCGTCAAAAGGTCTTAGTCTTGCCCTGTTGTGATTTCATACTCACCAAGCAATTTTTGTGTTATAATTTAGCTTCCCAAGTAGGAGCTGTTATGTGGTTTTCTAGAATAGAATGTTGGCATTAATATTCCAGTCCAGGTAGCAGCTATTTTTCTCATTGTAAATCAATAAATAGGCATTCTGGTTTTCTGCATCGGTCTGTGAGCTTGTTTAATTTAAGTCTGCCCCTGACATATGAGGTACTCTTAGTGAATGACAATATCAGGTCTCCAGGTCTGCCAAATCTCAAATCCGGAGTGTGGTCAATGTAACAAACAGAGACCTTTTGCAGAAGTATCATCTAGTGAATTCCTCCTAGGGACAATTTCTAATTAAATTTTTATTTATTAAACATCCATCTATGTTTGACAATTAACTCTTCAAAATAAATAAATAAATAAAGCTCTATATCAGGAAACAACATACGTTCATGTGCAAGGAAAGAGAAATATCAATGCCCAGCAAGACAAAATGATGTGGATTCTAAGTCTATATCTTCCATATACCTATCAGGAAGAAGTGTTAACTAACCTCTTAGTAGCAAGCTTAATTGGGAATACAGACTTAGAAATAAACAACTTAATGACTGAAGTTAACACCCAATGAAAACCATTCACTGAATACCAGTAGTAGTTTTAGTGGACTTGATAATCTCTTGTTCCAAGGAGTTTAAAATCTAATGACCAAGACAACTACACATACAAAAATCATAGGGCAGAAATGCATTAGTATCTATGATGAAATATAGACTACGGAAGCTAGTTTCATGTAAAAGATACTTTTGAGAAGAACACAGATTTCAAGGCTTTTATGGGAGATTTCAGTCATGGAGAGTGATATTGGAGTCTCAAAAAATAATCTGGGCAGTTCAGAAATGGTGAGGTGTAGAAATAATCAGATGAAATTCATTATGTGTAACAGCAAGAGACTGCAAACCTGACATGTTACTGATGGATAATAAATAGTCTTGAAGCCATGTTTGTGTTCTTGATGTCTCCTGCACAGGTAAGTTGGGGAGGGACAGCAATAAATTTTTGGATAATGGATGCTTGATGTATCATAAGTCCCTTGTCCTTTCCCTCCAAAAGGGAAACTGCTAAGTGTAGAAACAAAGATAAGGAGGTTCTAAAGGCAGAGAGGCAGACTGGAGTTTGGTGAGTTTCATTTTTTTTTTGAATAGTAAATATTAGTTTATCTTTTCTGAGTGCCCCAAATCCCTCTTCCTCACTTTTAAGAGAAATGTATTCCAGAAAGCAAGTGCCCCTGCTCATCAATCTGCAAACTCATATTGAAAACCTATCATTTGGGCAATTAGTCAAGATTGTAGAAGGGAAAGGACTGATAATGTGGAAGTCAACCATTTATTGTTTATAATATGGTTGGAGAGACTAGATTTACACAGGTAAAATGTTAACTTGAAATGTAAAGAAGAATATAAAAAATGCTCAGTAAGTGATATTATCTCTCTGGGCTTTATTTTCTTGATCTGTAAATTTAGAAGCTTTCTAAAAAACTACGAGGATTCTGAAGTATCAAAGGATTGTCTCAGGAAATTAGTGGTTCATAAAAGAGAGGAAAGTGTGGGCTGGGATAGTCAGAAAATTTTAGGGGTTTAATAACAGGTGGACTGGGGTTGGGAAATATCAGGAGAGACTAGTGTTCAGGAGAATGTATAAAAATATTTTCTCTTTTAAAAGGAAAATTTATAATACCCTTTTTAACATCCTATATCTACCTTGACTCAAATTTTCTCTTGAACACCCTTTTAAAAATAAACATGTCTGCCATCTATTTTTCAAAACCAGACATGTTTTCAAGGTCCCCTTCTGCAATCTCTCCAACAACCTATTCCCCTCTCCAACACTATTCCCCTGACTTCCTCTGCTCCTGCCATACTGCACTGCTTACTCTGCCTTGAACTCCAGATGTTCTTTCCTGCCTCAACTAGCTCTTGCTTTGTGCTTCAAATGTTTCCCCACTTCACCTTTTTTTGTTTGGCAAACACCTTCCAAATTATCTTTCAGGGGACCAGCAGAAGACACTAGCTTCTCTATGAAGTCATTCTTCCCCTCCCCATTCCTCATCCCTTGGCAAGTTGATTACTTCTTCCCTTGGCCAACAATGCTGGTACACATATAGCATACTGGATCATGCTATATCCCATTACTCGCTTACACAGCAGCTCCACTATTCATCTGTGAGTTCTCTTATATTAGGTGTCGTATATCTCATTTGTCATTGTCTCCTCAGTATGTAACAGAGTACATAGCATATAATATTTGCTCATTGAAGTAAATACATACAAATGAGGAAGTTGAGTGAATAAGTGAATCTTTGGCGTGTCTGTTACTCATCCCTCTCTTTCTTGTCTTAGGAATTTAGACCCCATGACAAAGGAGACAAGGTGTCTCTTTTTGCCATACTTAAGTGTTTTGATACTGTGTGTGCTTGCCTTCAAAAGAATGTTTCAATAATAGATTGCTAACTAGGCATAAATGAAAGCAAAATGAGAGCTCCACAAAACCATGGCCTTTTTACAAGAAAGGAATTTTATGAATCATTGCCATTTTAAATTTATACCCCAGTATTTTCTCCTAAGGGCTTTCACTCACTAATGACTTGGAAAAAAAGACTGCAAAAACAAAGTTATCAGATCTATCAATTGTGCTTACCACTAAAGCTATTGTCATTCCCCCGCCACCCCGCACCAAATGTTAAATAAAGGCCAAATCAGATAATAATTTAGCTAAAATTTTTCCTCTCAGAAGAAGTAAAATAGGTGCCAAGTAGAGCAGAAACTATTGCTTTTTCTGTTGTCTAATGGCCTGGTTACTGCCTGGGAGGGACTAACTAGTTTTTTGGAAACGACAACTTTCTCACTGCCCAGGACATGTCAGGCTTGATGCCATCTCTGCCATTGAAGATAATGAACCATCATACTCTGTCAGAAACAAAAACTTACTTAATGAATAGTAAAGCTAGCAATCATAAGCAAGAAAAGTGCTTCAGTAGCATTTCACACCATTAAAACACATCTAACTAGATTTTTTTGTCCTTTTGTTATATTCTTGCCATTTTTACAGGGCTCCTTCCTGATGCTTCTTATTTCAGTAAGTTTCTTTGACCACTTCTATCATGTTCTCCCTCATTCTAATTCTTTTAAATCCAACTTCCCCAACCCATGTACAATTTATAATTACATACATATGCATAGTAGTGTTCTAAACAATGGACAAAGGAACATTTTAGGCTCCCTCTCTGAGCTGATCTTAGAACTACTATGAAAATAGTACTTTAAAATTCCATCAAACTTACAAAAGCAGTATTGGGGCACCTGGGTGGCTCAGTTGGTTAAGTGTCTAACTCTTGATTTTGGCTCAGGACAACCTCACAGTCAGTGGGATGGAGCCCCTCATCAGGCTCTGTGCTAGGAGTGGAGCCTGATTGGGATTCTCCCTCTTCCTCTGTCCGTTCCCCCATGCACTCACATGCAGACACATGCACTCTCTCTCTCTCTCTAAAAACAAAACAAAACAAAAACCTGGTATTGCTCCAATATTTAGATGTCACTGTGAAACACTGCCCTATCTAATTTATCACTATTTGCAGCACACTTTAGCAGGGCCTATTTAAATTTTGAACTAAAGATAATATGGGAAACAAACAAACAAACAAAAAAAGGTAAGACATACGTATATAACAAGTGTTTTAAATTGCTAATTTAGTGTTATTGTGTATGATAATTTTTTGCATAAGCTAAATAGGCTCCCTGTGACCTCTTATAAACCTTTAGAAGAACAATGTAATGAAGTTCTCCTGGAATACTGAAAGCTTGGGAATCAATCCTGATTCACCACATCCTAGAAAGACTCTCTAGAGCTTATTTATTCAAGGTAAAGTGCAAAAAACTTTCAAGCCAGTCATTCAAGGATTAACTCCCAGCTCTAATGTGGACAGACTCCTTTGTGTGCTTTACTTTCATGCTCTGTAAGACGGAGATGATAACTGTATCTATATCACAAGTTTGTTGTGAAATAATACATTTATAGCACTAAGAGCAGAACTTGGCATATGGTGAGCATATTATTAGGATTTGTTATTATCTGTGTAATGGTCATATTAATTCATACCACACAAGTTACATGTAACATACATTCAATTACAGCTAGGATTTTCATGGTGATTGGGTTTTCAGAGCACTTTTCACATGTCCACCAGGTATATATTTAACATTTTAATATCCCTCATAAATCAAATATTTCATTAATGTATAAACTGAAAAAACTTGAATGTGTCACCCTTTTTATTTATTTATATTTATTTATTTTTTAGTGTTTGTTTTTGAGGGAGAGAGAGAAATGGAGAGGGAGTTACAGTGCATGAGTAGGGGAGGGTCAGAGAGAGAGGGAGACACAGAATGTGAAGCAGGCTGCAGGCTCTAAGCTGTCAGCCGGAGACGGACACGAACTCATGAACCGTGAGATCATGACTTGAGCTGAAGTGGGATGCTTAACCAACTGAGCCACCCAGACGCCTCAATGTGTCACCCTTTTTAAAGAACCACTTATAAAAATCTATGCCTGATAAAATGTAAATGAATTTGTTTAAAATATATTACAAAATAATACTCATGATAATACTGAGTTATCTCTGTATGCCAGCCAGACATTGTGGTAAGTGTTATATTTGCATTGCCTCATCTAAATGATCATATAAGCAAGCCTCTGAGGAAAGTGCTGTTAGTAGTTAAAGGGTAAGTAAATGACTCAAGGTTATGCAATTAGTTTGTTGCAGACAAAGCTTTGAACTCAGGCTCTCTGATTCTAGTTCTTGTGTTAATAATGTGCCAACCTTTCAGAGGTCATATATATGGTCTTTAAAATAAACCATATTAATAATTAAAACCATGTGTGGTAGAATGATAATTGTGTATTTGAGTCAACTCGTTATGCTTGTTTCTATTATCTTTGATTTTCTGGCTTACTTCAAAATTATATGCTTTGTCTTTAGTTTTTTGTAGTTGGATATTATGATATGCCTAGGTATGAATTTCTGTTTACTTATCTGGATTGGGATTCTATGGAGTTCTCAAAGCCTTGGAATGGTGTCTTTTGTTTCTTTTGTAAAATTTCACCTTATTTAAATTCACCATATTCACCTTAAATAATGCCTCCATCCTATACTTTGAGCAGCAAACTTCTAGGTAACTTCTTCTGACCTATCTTTCTATATACTAATTGTTTTTTCAGCAGTGTTTAATTTGAAATTAAATCCATCAACTAAGTTCTTCATTTGAGCTACTTTGATTTTTAGTCCAGAACTTCTATTTCATTATTTCTCATACCTATTTTACTTTTTATAACTTCCTGCAGATATTTAGAAGTGTGTCTTTGATTTCTTTAAAGACAATATTATAATTTGTTTTTAATAATTGTCCAATTATTTCTATTTCTCTTTTTTTCTGCTGTTTTTTGTTTCTGTGTGTGCTCAGTAAACTTTTATTTGAAAAATTATTCATGGGAATATTTTGAGGCTTATAATAAAGCTCCATTGTTACTGAGAAGATTGTTGTTTACTTCTGTCATTTGTCCAGGGCCCTTTACCAGTTTATAGACATTTCCCAGTTAACCCAGAGTGTGAGCATCTTGTCTTCAAGTTTATATAAGCTTAAGTTTCTCCCGACAGTATAGCAATTCAGAAGGTTACTATTTCAGATAGACTCTCTACTTAAGGATACTCTGTCTTTTAAGTTATGTCCTCTTAGTCTGATTAGACCACCAAAATGAAAGCTCAGTTTCTTCCTGTTCCCCCCCCCCCCCAAAGGGAAAATGTCTTCAGGGAAAGGTCATTTGACATTTGACCTCTGGTTTCTCATTTAGTCCAGGATTTTGTCCTGTTAATTCCTTGCTTTTGTAAAAATCTCTTTAGTGCTTTGTTAGTTTGTCTTGATTTGACTATTGCTCCAAATTCTTTATTCTGTTGTAACCAGAAGTTTCAGTTCCATACAGTGATATCTACTTACCAATTTTGATTTTTTTTGTTTACTAATTGATTTTGAGAGAGACAGAGAGCGCGCGTGAGCACTTGCATGAGTATGCAAGTTGGGGAGGGGCAGGGAGAGGGATAGAATCTCAAGCAGATTCAGCACTGTCAGTGCAGAGATGGGCTTGATCTCACAAAACATGAGAAAATGACCTGAGTTGAAATGAAGAGCTGGACGTTTAACCAACTGAGCCACCCAAATGCCCTACCAGTTTTGATTTTTATTCTCAAGTTCTAAGTTGTCTTTCCCTTATATCAAGATCTAATATTTCTTAAATGAACATCTATTACTGGTGCTAATAGCCCCAACAACTTATTAGACATCATGCTTAGAATCCAGCTTTTGGCTTTGTGCTCGCTCCAAAGGAGCCAACACTTGTTCAACATTTCAGTGTCTTTGCCCTTTTCTAGCTACATTGCTCCAAAGAAACTCCAATAAACCCAAGTTAGAGAATTTAAGACAAGGAGTGCCTCTAAGAAGAAAGGGGCCAGAGGACATATGATCTTTAAAATCCCTTGAGAAGGTACTGATACTACTGGGGAACAGATAAAAGTTATCAATGTGACAGCATGTACCCAAACAGTGTGCCTATTCCCTGGTTCCTAGCAGCACTGGATTGGATTAAGGCCAATCTGATTCCTGACTCAGTTTTACTCTTTAGATATTTTCTTTATTCCTCCCTAAATGTTTCTCCTTTTGTCTTTTGATGACGGAAAGTTACTATTAATGAGAGAAAATTCTGATACCAAAGGGTCTCTTTTATGTTCATCCTAGCAAACACTCAGGCTTCGGCTCTGCCTCAAGCCCCAGAGCACAAGGATACTAGTAGAATTCTTTCACTTGGTTATTTCATCAAAAATTTTAGCCATTTTACCAAGGGTCCATCTCATAATGAAGATCTTAATTCCCATTAGCATAGTTTTAAAAATAACATTATTTCATCTACCACTGATTAATCAATGCTTTCCTAGGTATATTGCCTTATTAAAAAATTTTTAAAAAGCAGTAAACAGAATTTTTACCCTCATTTTTCTTAGAATGAAAACATTTCTTTTTTTTTCTTTAGATTTCATTTACCAACTGCTCATAGAGAAAAGTGCTTATCACATTATGTAATTATCACTGATTTCATCAATTGTCTGTTGATGATCCCAAAATTTGATGGGTACTGAGACGGGTACAGATTTAATGAGTACCAAGACAAAAGGAAGAATTAAATCAGTGTTTGATAAATTGAGAATATTAAAGTACTCATTTGTTAGTCAAATCCACATGCTTTGACCTGTCCATTGTTTTGACCTGAGAGCATACTCAGTATCATTTAACAAGGATTTACTGGACCACAACATTGTGCTTAGAATGATGGGGATAAACAAGAGGTATAAAATATGGCTTTTCTCTTCAAAAAATAAAAAAATGATTTATGTCTTTCTGGAAGGGGGAGATATACACAGAGCTAAAGAGAGAAGAGGTCAGAGGTGGCAGAGGTAAGGAGCCCCAGGAGGAATAACATAGTGAGCAAATACATGAAGTATGTATAAGTATATTAAAAGCCTATGCTGGAGAGTAGTGGGACAAAAGTCTGGATGAAAAGATCTGACATTACTAAGGAACAACAACAGGCTTCATCTATGGAATTTGTAACTGACCCTCTACTATGGAGCCATTATAAAATTTCCGATAAGAAAAAGAATGATGAGTAAGAGTTTATTAGAAGTTTTCCCAGTATTTCCGTTAGAAAGTAAAGAATGAGTTGTTGGGCAAATCTTGGAAAAGAAAAAAAACAATTTGGAGAACACTTTGATAACACATGCTTTTACTTAAACACACTCTGTCAAAATGGTACAAAGTTTTCAGAAAAAGATTACCAGCCTCAACTCATGGGTATGCAGATTTACTAAGTCTGGTGCAGTACCTGGAAATCATGAAAACAACTTTTGAAATCACCAGTTGTGATAAAAAAAAAATAACCAGTCTAGGATAATGATAGAAATGGAGAGGAAACTTATCAAAAATGTTTTTAAAAAGTAGCCTCAATGGTGTTTAGATTCTAGACATGAAAAAGCAAAAGAGAAAAATGTATCAAAGATGATTTTGAAACTAGCACATAATAGGTATAAAACAAATCTTGATTTCCTGAATCAATGCCCTTAACATTTTAAAGTTAGATTTCAGTAGAATAATGCCAGGAAGAATTGAAGAAACTCAAGCTGTTAGTCCCTAAATATACAGTGAGACTGGGAAAAAGCAAAACTAGAACAGAATAACAAACCCTCAACCTCCCATGTGACAAGTGGTAATTTAATTATCACTGACAATCAACTACATAGAAAAAAACACACCCTATAATCAGGGAAAAACCTGATTACATTTAATTTCCCTAGATGCACAGCTCAAAAAAGAATGACTACTCAGATAGTATTATCAAGTGGATATTATTCCTACCTGATTTTTTAAGAGAATTCTTTTCTTTTTAAAGGCAGTCTTAAATCATGTTAATCTTTAAAATGGGTCAATCTGGAAGCAGTGAAGGTAAATAGAAAAATCAGTTTATAGTACATGACTATGGTTCAGAACATTAGGCTCTTTTATTATTTTGGAATAAGGGATGAATATACAAATAATCTCACTGGATTACCCTAATCAAGTCTCTAATTTTCCTCAGTTTATTTCTTTTTTTTTTTTTTTTTTTTTTTTTTTGATATGAAGAATTTTTTTTTTTTTAATTTTTTAATATATGAAATTTACTGTCAAATTGGTTTCCATACAACACCCAGTGCTCATCCCAAAAGGTGCCCTCCTCAATACCCATCACCCACCCTGCCCTCCCTCCCACCCCCCATCAACCCTCAGTTTGTTCTCAGTTTTTAACAGTCTCTTATGCTTTGGCTCTCTCCCACTCTAACCTCTTTTTTTTTTTTTTTTTTTTCCTTCCCCTCCCCCATGGGTTTCTGTTATGTTTCTCAGGATCCACATAAGAGTGAAACCATATGGTATCTGTCTTTCTCTGTATGGCTTATTTCACTTAGCATCACACTCTCCAGTTCCATCCATGTTGCTACAAAAGGCCATATTTCATTTTTTCTCATTGCCACGTAGTATTCCATTGTGTATATAAACCACAATTTCTTTATCCATTCATCAGTTGATGGACATTTAGGCTCTTTCCATAATTTGGCTATTGTTGAGAGTGCCGCTATAAACATTGGGGTACAGGTGCCCCTATGCATCAGTACTCCTGTATCCCTTGGGTAAATTCCTAGCAGTGCTATTGCTGGGTCATAGGGTAGGTCTATTTTTAATTTTCTGAGGAACCTCCACACTGCTTTCCAGAGCGGCTGCACCAATTTGCATTCCCACCAACAGTGCAAGAGGGTTCCTGTTTCTCCACATCCTCTCCAGCATCTATAGTCTCCTGATTTCTTCATTTTGGCCACTCTGACTGGCGTGAGGTGGTATCTGAGTGTGGTTTTGATTTGTATTTCCCTGATAAGGAGCGACGTTGAACATCTTTTCATGTGCCTGTTGGCCATCCGGATGTCTTCTTTAGAGAAGTGTCTATTCATGTTTTCTGCCCATTTCTTCACTGGGTTATTTGCTTTTCGGGTGTGGAGTTTGATGAGCTCTTTATAGATTTTGGATACTAGCCCTTTGTCCGATGTGTCATTTGCAAATATCTTTTCCCATTCCGTTGGTTGCCTTTTAGTTTTGTTGGTTGTTTCCTTTGCTGTGCAGAAGCTTTTTATCTTCATAAGGTCCCAGTAATTCACTTTTGTTTTTAATTCCCTTGCCTTTGGGGATGTGCCGAGTAAGAGATTGCTACGGCTGAGGTCAGAGAGGTCTTTTCCTGCTTTCTCCTCTACTGTTTTGATGGTTTCCTGTCTCACATTCAGGTCCTTTATCCATTTTGAGTTTATTTTTGTGAATGGTGTGAGAAAGTGGTCTAGTTTCAACCTTCTGCATGTTGCTGTCCAGTTCTCCCAGCACCATTTGTTAAAGAGACTGTCTTTTTTCCATTGGATGTTCTTTCCTGCTTTGTCAAAGATGAGTTGGCCATACGTTTGTGGGTCTAGTTCTGGGGTTTCTATTCTATTCCATTGGTCTATGTGTCTGTTTTTATGCCAATACCATGCTGTCTTGATGATGACAGCTTTGTAGTAGAGGCTAAAGTCTGGGATTGTGATGCCTCCTGCTTTGGTCTTCTTCTTCAAAATTACTTTGGCTATTCGGGGCCTTTTGTGGTTCCATATGAATTTTAGGATTGCTTGTTCTAGTTTCGAGAAGAATGCTGGTGCAATTTTGATTGGGATTGCATTGAATGTGTAGATAGCTTTGGGTAGTATTGACATTTTGACAATATTTATTCTTCCAATCCATGAGCAGGGAATGTCTTTCCATTTCTTTATATCTTCTTCAATTACCTGCATAAGCTTTCTATAGTTTTCAGCATACAGATCTTTTACATCTTTGGTTAGATTTATTCCTAGGTATTTTATGCTTCTTGGTGCAATTGTGAATGGGATCAGTTTCTTCATTTGTCTTTCTGTTGCTTCATTGTTAGTGTATAAGAATGCAACTGATTTCTGCACATTGATTTTGTATCCTGCAACTTTGCTGAATTCATGTATCAGTTCTAGCAGACTTTTGGTGGAGTCTATCGGATTTTCCATGTATAATATCATGTCATCTGCAAAAAGCGAAAGCTTGACTTCATCTTTGCCAATTTTGATGCCTTTGATTTCCTTTTGTTGTCTGATTGCTGATGCTAGAACTTCCAGCACTATGTTAAACAACAGCGGTGACAGTGGGCATCCCTGTCGTGTTCCTGATCTCAGGGAAAAAGCTCTCAGTTTTTCCCCGTTGAGGATGATGTTAGCTGTGGGCTTTTCATAAATGGCCTTTATGATGTTTAAGTATGTTCCTTCTATCCCGACTTTCTCAAGGGTTTTTATTAAGAAAGGGTGCTGGATTTTGTCAAAGGCCTTTTCTGCATCGATTGACAGGATCATATGGTTCTTCTCTTTTTTTTTGTTAATGTGATGTATCACGTTGATCGATTTGCGAATGTTGAACCAGCCCTGCATCCCAGGAATGAATCCCACTTGATCATGGTGAATAATTCTTTTTATATGCTGTTGAATTCGATTTGCTAGTATCTTATTAAGAATTCTTGCATCCATATTCATCAGGGATATTGGCCTGTAGTTCGCTTTTTTTACTGGGTCTCTGTCTGGTTTAGGAATCAAAGTAATACTGGCTTCATAGAATGAGTCTGGAAGTTTTCCTTCCCTTTCTATTTCTTGGAATAGCTTGAGAAGGATAGGTATTATCTCTGCTTTAAATGTCTGGTAGAACTCCCCTGGGAAGCCATCTGGTCCTGGACTCTTATTTGTTGGGAGATTTTTGATAACCGATTCAATTTCTTCGCTGGTTATGGGTCTGTTCAAGCTTTCTATTTCCTCCTGATTGAGTTTTGGAAGAGTGTGGGTGTTTAGGAATTTGTCCATTTCTTCCAGGTTGTCCAATTTGCTGGCATATAATTTTTCATAGTATTCCCTGATAATTGTTTGTATCTCTGAGGGATTGGTTGTAATCATTCCATTTTCATTCATGATTTTATCTATTTGGGTCATCTCCCTTTTCTTTTTGAGAAGCCTGGCTAGAGGTTTGTCAATTTTGTTTATTTTTTCAAAAAACCAACTCTTGGTTTCGTTGATCTGCTCTACCGTCTTTTTAGATTCTATATTGTTTATTTCTGCTCTGATCTTTATTATTTCTCTTCTTCTGCTGGGTTTAGGCTGCCTTTGCTGTTCTGCTTCTAGTTCCTTTAGGTGTGCTGTTAGGTTTTGTATTTGGGATTTTTCTTGTTTCTTGAGATAGGCCTGGATTGCAATGTATTTTCCTCTCAGGACTGCCTTCGCTGCATCCCAAAGCGTTTGGATTGTTGTATTTTCATTTTCGTTTGTTTCCATATATATTTTAATTTCTTCTCTAATTGCCTGGTTGACCCACTCATTCGTTAGTAGGGTGTTCTTTAACCTCCATGCTTTTGGAGGTTTTCCAGACTTTTTCCTGTGGTTGATTTCAAGCTTCATAGCATTGTGGTCTGAAAGTATGCATGGTATAATTTCAATTCTTGTAAACTTATGAAGGGCTGTTTTGTGACCCAGTATATGATCTATCTTGGAGAATGTTCCATGTGCACTCGAGAAGAAAGTATATTCTGTTGCTTTGGGATGCAGAGTTCTAAATATATCTGTCAAGTCCATCTGATCCAATGTATCATTCAGGGCCCTAGTTTCTTTATTGACTGTGTGTCTAGATGATCTATCCATTTCTGTAAGTGGGGTGTTAAAGTCCCCTGCAATTATCACATTCTTATCAATAAGGTTGCTTATGTTTATGAGTAATTGTTTTATATATCTGGGGGCTCGGGTATTTGGCGCATAGACATTTATAATAGTTAGCTCTTCCTGGTGGATAGACCCTGTGATCATTATATAATGCCCTTCTTCATCTCTTGTTACAGCCTTTAATTTAAAGTCTAGTTTGTCTGATATAAGTATGGCTACTCCAGCTTTCTTTTGGCTTCCAGGAGCATGATAAATAGTTCTCCATCCCCTCACTCTCAATCTAAAGGTGTCCTCAGATCTAAAATGAGTCTCTTGTAGACAGCAAATAGATGGGTCTTGTTTTTTTATCCATTCTGATACCCTATGTCTTTTAGTTGGCACATTTAATCCATTTACATTCAGTGTTATTATAGAAAGATATGGGTTTAGAGTCATTGTGATGTCTGTATGTTTTATGCTTGTAGTGATGTCTCTGGTACTTTGTCTCACAGGATCCCCCTTAGGATCTCTTGTAGGGCTGGTTTAGTGGTGACAAATTCCTTCAGTTTTTGTTTGTTTGGGAAGACCTTTATCTCTCCTTCTATTCTAAATGACAGACTTGCTGGATAAAGGATTCTCGGCTGCATATTTTTTCTGTTTAGCACACTGAAGATATCGTGCCAAGCCTTTCTGGCCTGCCAAGTTTCAAAGGAGAGATCAGTCACGAGTCTTATAGGTCTCCCTTTATATGTGAGGGCACGTTTATCCCTTGCTGCTTTCAGAATTTTCTCTTTATCCTTGTATTTTGCCAGTTTCACTATGATATGTCGTGCAGAAGATCGATTCAAGTTACGTCTGAAGGGAGTTCTCTGTGCCTCTTGGATTTCAATGCCTTTTTCCTTCCCCAGTTCAGGGAAGTTCTCAGTATAATTTGTTCAAGTACCCCTTCAGCACCTTTCCCTCTCTCTTCCTCCTCTGGGATACCAATTATGCGTATATTATTTTTTTTTAGTGTATCACTTAGTTATCTAATTTTCCCCTCATACTCCTGGATTTTTTTTTTTTTTTTTTTTTTTTTTTTTAATTTTTTTAACGTTTATTTATTTTTGAGACAGAGAGAGACAGAGCATGAACAGGGGAGGGGCAGAGAGAGAGGGAGACGCAGAATCGGAAACAGGCTCCAGGCTCTGAGCGGTCAGCACAGAGCCTGGCCCGGGGCTCGAACTCACGGACCGTGAGATCATGACCTGAGCCGAAGTCGGACGCTTAACCGACTGAGCCACCCAGGTGCCCCCTCCTGGATTTTTTTATCTCTCTTTCTTTCAGCTTCCTCTTTCTCCATAACTTTATCTTCTAGTTCACCTATTCTCTCCTCTGCCTCTTCAAGCCGAGCCATGGTGGATTCCATTTTGTTTTGCAATTCGTTTAAAGCGTTTTTCAACTCCTCGTGACTGTTCCTTAGTCCCTCGATCTTTGTGGCAAGAGATTCTCTGCTGTCCTGTATACTGTTTTCAAGCCCAGCGATTAATTTTATGACTATTATTCTAAATTCACTTTCTGTTATATTATTTAAATCCTTTTTGATCAGTTCATTAGCTGTTGTTATTTCCTGGAGATTCTTCTGAGGGGAATTCTTCCGTTTGGTCATTTTGGAGAGTCCCTTGCGTGGTGAGGACCTGCAGTGCACTTCCCCTGTGCTGTGGTGTATAACTGGAGTTAGTGGGCGGGGCCGCAGTCCAACCCGATGTCTGCCCCCAGCCCACTGCTGGGGCCACAGTCAGACTGGTGTGTGCCTTCTCTTCCCCTCTCCTAGGGGCGGGATTCACTGTGGGGTGGCGTGTCCCGTCTGGGCTACTTGCACACTGCCAGGCTTGTGTTGCTGGGGATCTGGCGTATTAGCTGGGGTGGGTAGGCAAGGTGCACGGGGGGTGGAGGGGCAGGCTTAGCTCGCTTCTCCTTAGGTGATCCACTTCAGGAGGAGCCCTGTGGCAGCGGGAGGGAGTCAGATCCGCTGCCGGAGGGGTGGCTCCGCAGAAGCACAGAGTTGGGTGTTTGCGCGGAGCGAGCAAGTTCCCTGGCAGGAACTGGTTCCCTTTGGGATTTTGGCTGGGGGATGGGCGGGGGAGATGGCGCTGGCGCCTTTGTTCCCCGCCAAGCTGAGCTCTGCCGTCCAGGGGCTCAGCAGCTCTCCCTCCCTTTGTCCTCCAGCCTTCCCGCTTTCCGAGCAGAGCTGTTAACTTATGTCCTCCCAGACGCTAAGTCGCGCTTGCTGTCGGAACACAGTCTGTCCGGCCCCTCCGCTTTTGCCAGCCAGACTCGGGGGCTCTGCTTGGCAGGCGAGCCGCCCCTCCGCCCCGGCTCCCTCCCGCCAGTCCGTGGAGCGCGCACCGCCTCGCCGCCCTTCCTACCCTCTTCCGTGGGCCTCTCGTCTGCGCTTGACTCCGGAGACTCCCTTCTGCTAATCCTCTGGCGGTTTTCTCCTCAGTTTATTTCTTAATCTACAAGTGGGAAGAATTGGACTAGTATTCTTTGGATCTATTCTGGTTCTAACTTGGTTTCTGTGATGTCCACGGGATGATTGATATTCTTAAATTACCAAATATATTATTTATATTAGAATTAAATAAATATGATGAAGGCTCATAAAAAGCCCAGGAAAAAGAATAATAGAACTACATCTATTAATAGTATTATCCAATTCTTACCTTTTCATGAACCAATGTTTATATTCTGTTCTTGAAAAAGCAGAGAGAAAGGATGTTATTATCATTATTACTATTAATATCAGTCATCATTTTTTGAGTGTGGCAATGCAGCATTTTTTATTATTTTTAAAATCTCTGTTGTATAAATTTCATTAGCACAAACAAATCTTGAATTTCCTCAGGGATTTCCCAGATATAAATTAGAGTTTCCCTATAGGATATCAGGTTAATCATTTGGTACAGCCACTGAAATGAGTTAATTCTATTTTTGAGAGGAAAAAGATGAAAAAAATATAATTAACATGGTATCCTCACTTAAACACCTATTAATTTCAGTGAATAAGTTCATACAGATATAATTCATGAATATGCATATGTCTTGCATCCATACATTTAATGTTACCATTACATGACTATGCACAAAGTCTATCTCTACTGATGGAAAGAGACATAAATAGATACTCCACAGATCCTGATAGTTGCTTGTTCTCACAAATTACCATTTCTTCTTCATTAGTCCTCCCCAGTGTCTTTCCTTCCTCTAGTCACCTAATTCTGTTATTACCCATCAGAGGGTGATTCACCATCAACTTCCTTCCATCTCTCTTTAGTCTGTACACGCGTACCAGGAGATAGTCACATACAACTACGAATGTTTGGTTTTCAGGCCCAGTCAGTTGTCTTCAGTCATTTTGGATAACACATAAAACATATGGAACACACTATTTTTGCTTCATTTATACCAAATACTTGAGTTGATCCAAAGGTTAGATTATCAGAGAAAAGTGGAGTTAGGCAATTACTTAAAAGTATTCTGTGTACTCTAGGTAGACAAATCCCCTAATTGCTAGAATCTTCAGGTTAATTCCTAACATTATTAAATGGTAAGGCACACTGAAGCACATGTCAGAGGTCCTAAGAGATCAGTTGGAAAGACTTTGAGACTGGTCCAGAAATGTTTTTCAGAGATTCACAGACTAGTCTGATGGGCTAAAGAACCCCAAAGGAGACTGGACTGAAGGAAAATACACAAGAGTTTCTTGGACTGAAGTGCAGGAAAAAAAAAAAGTGTGGTGGAGTGGGCCACACCTATTATTAAGACCTAGCTAGTCAGAGGGAGCAGGGAAAGTTCCAAGTACATTATGAGGCTGGGCCACAGCTTGCCTTGGCATGTGGTCTCTGGAGGAAAAGCCCTTTGCCATAAAGGAAATAACTGTGTCACTAGAATTCAACAACTATGCCATCAGAATACTCTTAGAAAGAGCTGGTAAAAAGATGCTCACTCCTACAAAACTAGGGAAATATACTGTCTTCAGGAGTCCCGGAAAGGTAGGCAGGGATGAACATAGGCAGTAGGCTTGGGCTCATTGCAGTAGGACCCCACAGAGAGCTCTGACTACACATTCTACACCCTTGAAAAAACCTTTAGTGTTGGGGTTGTTCAGTTATACATGTCATCTGTCAGTATTTTCTTGAGCAGAAATCACTGGAAAATATTACCTTGTTGATATAAGTGAGGTAAGGAAGCTGAAGGGACTCCATTTTAGAAATTCTCCATCTCTGTTATTTTTCTGCTAGGCCCCATTTACCCACATTCTATATTTTCTTCTGAATAGGCCAAATAAGCTATGTTCCCACTTCGAGGGAAAAGTCAAAAAAAGATAATCATTCTCTGAGTTTTGTCTGAGGCTCCAAACACCTGAAAACATCTAAGCAGAGCCAGATCCTAAACATGTTCTAAGATGTTGGGAAACAAACCTTGGCTGATGCTGGCTTCAACACTCCCTACCTTCAGTTGTTGATGGAATGACATCTACTGTTTACCTGACACTCACCTTTGATTGGAACTTACCCCGGATTCCTGAAGGAACATGAACCCTAGACCCCTTTCTAATAAAAACCTCTAACCCCAAGTGATGACAAGACTGATTCTCCTTTCCTTTCCAAGTCTCCCAGACACTCCAACTGCTATTCTCTGTCCATCACTCACACTACTCATTAAACTATGCTTTTTCTCTGGCTTATGTTTGATTTCTATCCTGCATGAAGCCAAGGACCCTCTTGGCTGATCCTTTGGGACCCCTCTCCCGGTCTGTGGACCCAGCTGCCTGCATCATAAGGATTGGAAATGTTGACCCTGGGATACTGGGATCTACCTTTACATACCAATGGGTAATACTGGAATCTTGGTGACACATATTCTATAGCTTGATCAAAATATTAAAAGCTAGTTTTTGGAGATTTCATAATGTGCAAAGTTCATTTCTAAGTTTTTACATGGACTATCTAATGTAATACTCAAGATTAAATGCCTCTCTTTTTAAGTAAGGTTATTTGCATTTTACAGGTAACGAACCTGAGGCAGAGTGAGTTGAAGTAATTTGCTGAAGACCCAACAATTGCTAAGGGTGAATCAAATATATCTCAAAACAAAAGAAAGAGAAAAATGTAATATTCTAAAACCTCTGGGATGCAGCAAAAGCAGATGTTAGAGTGAAATTTATGCTATAAAAGCTTGTATTAAGGAAAAATTTCAATAAAAAATATGACACCACAAGGAGATTTGCTGTTTGATTTCTTATTTGGCCCATTGCTTGAGCAGTAGTGTGTTGTTTAATTTTTTACATATTAAATATTTAATATTTACATTGTAGATTTTCCAGCTTTGTTTTATTGTTGATCTTCAGTTTTGTACCATTGTGGCTGGAAAATATACGTGGTATGATTTCAGTCTTAACTTTATAATATTTGTCATGTCTCTTTTTTATGTAATTTAACCAGGGGATTCTTCTTTGAGTACTTGAAGAAAATGTGTATTCTATTTTTCTCGGATGGAATGTATTATATATATCTTTTAGTACCATGTATTCTGAAGTACGCTTTCAGTAAAAAATTTTCTTGTTAAAGAAAAGTTTAACTGAAGGTACTTATTTAAAATAAAGCATATGAGAGGGGACGTGGGTGGGAGGATGGGTGAAATAGGTGAAGGGGATTAAGAGTATGCTTATCGTGATGAGCACAGAGCAATGTGTAGAATTGTTGAATCACTATACTGTGCACCTGAAACTAATAAAACAATATATGTTAACTATGCTGGAATTAAAATAAAAAGCTTAATAAAAAAATAGCTGCTAAGAGTGGAGATAGAACATAAATGTGCACAGCCTAAATCCAAGGGTTGTGTTTTTATTCATAATACCATACTGTTTGGCAATCGATTGATTATTGTTTTGACTAAAAGAGGAAATGGGAATTATTTCTCTAAGACCACCATCTTTGTCTCTGCAGGTTGTATAGAGTAAACTATATGTGGTCATTTTTTTCCAAGTTCTTTTTCTAACTGCCCCTGACTACTGTTTACTTCTTTAATGTCCAGTGAATACAAAAGACCATTGCATAATGTTAATGGCTCAGGCAACCGGTTCACTGGTGCAGAAAGGAAATATACCATTATCTCATAGGAGATACAGTTGTTTACAGTGATAGAGTCCCTTTTTAATCTAGTGCCCACTGCTGTCCCAGGACATTTTGTAGGTATCTTTAATTTACAAGTTGCTGTCTTAATGTCTTCTATAGGAGCTCTCAGAGCCATGCCAGATAATTGTTTCTATTTAAAAAAATTTTTTTAATGCTTATTTATTTTGAGACAGAGAGAGACAGAGCTGGAGCAGGGGAGGGGCAGAGAGACAGAGGGAGGCACAGAATCCGAAGCAGGCTCCAGGGTCTGAGCTGTCAGCACAGAGCCTGACACGGGGCTCGAACTCAGGAACTGTAAGATCACGACCTGAGCTGAAGTCAGCCACTTAACCAACTAAGCCACCCAGGTGCCCCAAATTGTTTCTGTTTTAAATAGTTCGTCTTTTTAAATAGCAGTTAATTTAAGAAGCAATATGCTAGACAACTTTATTATACAACACTCCTTAGTACACATATTCCTTGGCATATATGTACTGTTCACTGTTGCTATCATTGCAAAACACAGAGTGGAGCCCAGGACTCTACTCAGCCTAAGCAACAATAGAATCTCCAAAGCTTTCTCTGACACCATTTACCCAAAGTGCAAGGCCCTGTCATTGAGGACATCAATCATCACCTCGTGTCCCATTTGCTGTATGTGTCTCTGGTGAAGTCAGTTGTAGCTATCTTTACTACTCTTTTTTTTAATTGTATTTTAATGTTTATTTATTTTTGAAACAGAGAGAGACACAGCATGAGCAGGGAAGGGGCAGAGAGACAGGGAGACACAGAATGTGAAGTAGGCTCCAGGCTCTGAGCTGTCAGCACAGAGCCGGACGCGGGGCTCGAACTCACCAACTGTGAGATCATGACCTGAGCCGATGTCGGACACTTAATCGACTGAGCCACCCAGGCGCCCCACTTTACTACTCTTAAATAGCTGGTTTACTCTGGATTCATAAAGATTAGAAAAAGATAAACTTCTGCATTTTTGCACCATTTTAAGCCTTATTGACAAAAGGACTTAAAGACTTCCTAAGTAGACTAGGCAGGGAAATAATCAAACCACTCTATAGCTGTTTTAATTTCACTTCCTCCATTTCTCTTGAGCTAGTGCTAATGTCTACATCATGTTTGAATTTTTAATACAGGTAAATTAGTGAATTAGAGCTCTATCTGTCACTTTACCTTCAAAATCACCTCTCAATGAATATATCAGTTATGTCTTTAATGAGAATAGTGAGCTCTCTTTTGACTTCTAAAAGGACAAAATCATATTGTCAATTTGCAATTCAGAGTTAGTTTTGCTGTTGCCTGCTGCCACATTCTTGACTGGCATTGATATATTAGAGAGAAAAGTTACTGAAGCCTTGTTTCAGGCACTTCTGCACCCATAGAATGTGAGCTGAATATATGAATTAGAAAGAAATCTCTCCAATACAAGTTAATAAAAAATACAATCTAGTATTGTTTCACTTATGATCAGGCAAGGCAGTAAGACCCTTGTATTACATTCCTCCAAGTTCTGTGTTAACTTATTCCAAGTATGTGTGTTTTAGGTAAAAGACTGTTTTTGTATTTTCTATTGAAATGAACAGCTCCCTGCAAGGGATCAAATAGACAGAGATTTACATTCACCCAAAGGGGGAAGCTTTAAGTACAATGGTGTTACTATAATCAGTAGAATGCAAATTGTGTACTCCAGGGACCAGAAGGCACAATTCTAACTTCAGAGGTTTCCAAGTAAAGGAATAGCACTATTCATTTCCTAAGGTTTTCAGATAATATTATGGCAAATTTGGGAGAGGCTGTGATAGCACCTGATCCAGATAGATGTAAAGTTGTGAATTAATAACAAAAATACTGGGATATTGCTTTTTTAATATAAAGTGTTTCTATCCTGGAGCGGAAAATATAATTCAACACTGCTCAGAAAAATACAACTTACTCTTTTTAGTAAATTCACTCCTATTTTATAGCACTTGGTTAGTGTTGTTTCCTTCTCTATCTTTATTCTTTCTCTTTTTTTTATTTAAATTCTAGTTAACTAACATAAAGTGTATTATTAATTTCAGGTGTACGATACAGTGATTCCAAACCTCCATACAATACCTGGTACTCATCACAACTCCTTAGTCCCCATAGCTTATTTAACCCAACCACCTACCCACCTCCCCTCTGGTAACCATCAGGTTGTTCTCTGTAGTTAAGAGTCTATGTGTTGGTTTGCCTTTTTTTCCCCTTTGCTTATTTGTTTTACTTCTTAAAATTCTCATATGAGTGAAATTATATGGTAATTGTCCTTCTCTGACTTACTTCACATAGCATTATACTCTCTAGCTCCATCCACATCATTGCAAATGACAAGATTTCATTCTTTTTCATGGTTGAGTACTATTCCATTTTATGTAAATATCACATCTTTCTTATCCATTCATCAGCCAGTGGATGCTTGGTCTTTATTCTCTCTTTAAAAATTATTTGGGAATATATCAATTTCGTGGGCCAATAGAAACCTTTTTAATGAATGTGGCCTAGAAACTGTATTTGTTGCATGTGGTATAAGACATTATTAGATATATGGCATATGTTGAGCACTAGGTACTGTTCCAAGAGCTGTACATACATTTAATCATCACAACCCTGGTAGGCAGATGCTATTGCCATCCCCTTTTTATGAATTAGGAAATTGAGGCATAGGTAAGTTAAATTGCTTTATCACCTATTCAGAAAATGAACATGAATTTGAATACACACAGGCCAGTTTCAGAGACTGTTCTTCTAATTAGGGTGACTATATATAATTTATCATTCTGAGATAATTTTAAGAGTTAAAGGGTGTCCTAGTCGTAATCACATTGGGACAATAAGCGTAAATGGAGATATCTCAGGAAAACCAGGGCATATGGTTACCCTTGCTCAGTTGCCACTACCAGGTGGAATGTGATCTGCTATTAAGGGTTCCACTTTACATATTTTCAGGTGTACCCCAACTTCCTTCTCAGAGGGAATTTGCTGTATCTTACTTACTTCAAAGAGATTCCTCATTGTGGGAATGAAGTCCAGCTACATAAATTGTTGTCAAAGAGTCTCCCATCACAAAATAAAGTGAGTAGTGACAAGTCAAAACAAATTAAGCAACATCAGCTTTGTTAGTCTTTGGCCATAACAACATAGTTTCCAGAATGCAGATCAGGCAAAATGATCATAAAGGTAACAACACAATACTTCCTTTTGATGAAAATACATTCACTTATTTATAACTGAATAGAGTTACATGCAAAGAGGCTGATGGAGTCGTTCCCAAGGACAATGAGGATTTAACTGGAAAAATGTCATTTACAGACAAGAACTAAACCTCAGATAATGATGGCAGAATTCAACTACTCAGAGTATTTCTCATACATGGGAAATTTTCTTCAAAGGGAACATATGAAGCAGCCATAAGTCAAATGCAGAGTCATCACGTGCACAAGTTAGTTTTGTAATAAGTAGGATTAAAGTCTCTGAACATTAAACAAGGCCATTGGAATCAATAGGCACATGAAAGAACTTTAAGACTAATCACTGACAGGTTAGTCTCTGTGAAAGCCTGTATATTCTCAACCATCATTTACTTTGAGCTTAGGTGTCAAGATCTAGCATGTATCTTAGTAGTTGAACTATAAGAAACAGTCATTCCAGTTACATTGCCATTTAGTGGGGGTAAGGGGAGGGAAATATGCTATTTGCCCTAGCAATTTTGTGGCAGTCATTTGGTTATAGGGTAAAATAGTGAATGTTAGAAGTTATCAACAGGAATGGTGGAGTAAAGATGCCTGAAAATCTATACTCTTATAAAATCATGAGAACATTTGAAAATTTGTCAAAATTATCTGGATACTGAGATGTTCATAAAATACTATTAAAAGTTCTGGCATATACTTGGGAATCTAGAAGTCATTGCTATGTACCTAAGAAGGCCCTAAACTCTCGCCTCTGGCTAACCTTGAGGATCACGTGAGCAGACAGTGAAAGCTAAGGCTGAACTGTAAACTGTGGGGTCAAGTGTTAAAGGCTTGGCCCAACCATCATAGGGAGTTCCTATATAGCTCTCATTTCTCCTTCTTTTTTGCTGTTGTCACAAATTCTATCTATAAATTGTGTGCCCATCAACAGAGATTTTTAAGAATTACCTTATATAGTTGTCTTTTAAGTTAGATAGGAGATAAAAGGTCATCAACAACAAAATATACACATACACGCACTTTATTTTAAACTAAATTGTTATACACTAGGTGTGAATCATTAATCATAATCCTCTGGCATTTACGAAGAAAATAATTCTTAAAACACAGCAAATGAAAAACAAAATTAAAATAACACACTGAAATCCATCTCTTTAATACTAGTAAAGGCATTGGTAGAGGAATACAGAAACAAAAATCCTTAAGACATACAGACAACAAATACCAAAATGGATGATTTAAATCATACCATATCAATAAGTCCTTTAAATGGAAATGGATCCAACAGTATAATCAAAAGGTAGAGATTAGAAGAATGGATTAAAAAATACGATTATAGGGGTGCCTGGGTGGTTCAGTCGGTTAAGTGTCCGACTTCAGCTCAGGTCATGATCTCACAGTCTGTGAGTTCGAGCCCCACGTCCAGCTCCATGCTGACAGCTCGGAGCATGGAGCCTGCTTCAGATTCTGTGTGTCCCTCTCTCTTTGCCCCTCCCATGCTCATGCTCTGTCACTCTCTGTCTCTCAATAATAAATATACATTAAAAAATTAAATACAATTATAAAATAATGAAACCTATATACCAAACAAACAGTAAACAAAGGGATTTGGAATGGCTATGCTAATGCTAGCCATCAAATTTAAGACAAAACACTGCTACTAGAGAAAAGGAAAAAAAATATTTCCTAATGATTAGAATATCAATCCAAGAAAACATAGGAAGTATAAGCATATACAAATCTGAAACAGAGCTTCAAGATACATGTGGCAATATCTGACAAAATTGTAGAGAGAAAACATAATTCAACAGTGGTAGTTGGTAATGTCGATATCTCATTTTCAATAATAGAGGGTCTAGTTATAAAAAGTGCCAGAGGGTTAACAACTTGAACACTATAAACTAGCTGGACTTCAGAGACATTTACATGACACTCCGCATAACAATAGCAGAGTACATATTGCTACGTGCACGTGAAATGGGATCCAAGATAAACCATATGTTGTCCCATGAAACAAGTCTTAATATGCTTAATTTTTTTTTAACGTTTATTTATTTTTGAGAGACAGAGCATGAGTGCAGGAGGAGTAGAGAGGCAGACACAGAATCTGAAGCAGGCTCTAGGATCTGAGCTGTCAGCACAGAGCCCAATGCGGGACAAGAAACCAAACACCACAAGATCATAACCTGAGCTGAAGTCAGATGCATAACTGACTGAGCCATCAGTGCCCCTAATATGTTTAAAATAATTGAAATCATAAAAAGTATGTTCTCTGACCAAAATGTAAATAAATTAAAAACCAGTAGTAAAGGGAAATTTGGATAAGTCACAAATATGTGGAAACAAAACAATACAATTACAATTATGAAATACTGAACTCTGCACATTGAATAAAACAAAGGAGAAAGAAGAGTTTAACACAAGGCTTTTGACCTGCAAGTGGGAAACTCAAGGTTACGAAAACATTAAATTCCCAGTTGCTCAGAGACTAAGGGATTTTTATGGAATAAATATGGAAGTTATTTGACTTTTCAGTGGACTGCTTGCCTCAGGGTCTTCTTTCTTATTTGGATCAGGGTCACTGTGTCTGGGGAACAAGGAAGTCCAAAGATGGCATGAAAAGACTAGGCATTTGGGGACTGGCTGGTATCCTATGTTGATTTCTAAGAAGGGCTATAAATTCTCATAAGGTTCTGTTTCCTTTACATGTGTGCTTTGATTTTTCTACTTTGTTCCTAACATAAGTGACTCCATTTTAGTTAGGTTGCACAGACTCCTAAATAAGCATTGGATCAAAGAGAGAATCACTAGGAAAGTCAGAAAATACTTTGAGATGCATGAAAATAAAAAGGCAATATACAACACTTAATGAGATTCAGGGAAACGATTCCTGCCACATGAAGCTTTGATCACAGTAGGTAGAGACAAACAATAAAAATAATAATAAATTGACTTATCAGGTAGCTTCCTTAGAGGCCATGATCTATGTCCCGATGTGTTTTATCATATGGTTCAGGCCATTTTCCACTCTGTCACATGGTATGATTTGAGGAATGGACTTTTTGGGGAAAGGAAATACTGACAAGATTTTGTTAGTAAAACAAGAAAATCACTGGATCTCTATCTTCCCTGTTTCCAGAGAGCCTGGCTAGGGCCAGGATAGTCTGCTGGATGTGCAAGACGCATCCATATACCAAGGGAGGGATTCCACACCCTTGCATTCTTCCTTCTCATGGGTAAGTGTGGAAAAAGCATTGTTCTTACTGGAAGAATATTCAGAAACTTTTGATCTAAGTCTGGCTTTTTGTGCCACCTGTTTAGTTATTGTCTGGGTAGCAGGAACTTGTACTTGGAACCCTTTCCTAGTGCTGGTTCTGTGTTCCCAGAGAGAAGGAATTACACTGTCCATCCCTTTGTGTCTTATCTGGGGTGGGGGTGGGGGAACCATCAAAGCATGGGAAGTGGACATGGGTACAAGGTCCAGAACTGTACCCTGCTAGCTCATTGTTCAGGCAAAATGGTAACTAATTATATATCTCTATTCTGGTTTTGGCTGAAAGGATTTTGACTATTAACTGAATCAATGTCCTCACCTTCATATTACTTCCTACTACTTCCTGTTACTTGTTAGCATATCTCAAAGATCTTGAATATCATATTTTAAAAATAAAGAAAAATATAGGTAAGTGAGCCATGGGGCTAAGGAAACCTTCCTTCCATCTTGAAATGAAGGGACTGTTCATGTTGACAACCACATACTGACTAAAGACATTTCAGCCTTAGACTCTCAGTCTCTCTGGAAATGCTATTTTCATGGTGCATTTAGCAAATGCTTTATTATAATTGAACTTCTATGAAACTACATATTATGCAAATAAATTAATTACCATTTGTAGCATTACAATGGCTAGTAAATCAATTCATAATTATATGACACTTAAAATAAATAGAATAACACTCTTTAAATTTCCCTGCTGAAGTGCTAATGCATAATATGCTCAGTAGCAAAGCAATAAAACAGTAAAAGGCAAAGCAACGTTCTATGCTGAATCACGGGTACTGAGCATAAAAAGAAGCCACAGTGACTGCAAGCCTTGCTCTCCATCCCTCTACACAGAAGCCTTTTGAACACTCCAAATCCCTGAACAACTGCCTTTAAACATAACCAATATACCTTTATTTTCATAATCAGTAGCTGACATCTAAGGCCAGAACAGAGTATTTGTTGAGATAAACTTCTCAACTTTTATTGTTCTCTAATATCAAATACTGTTCCTAAGTAGTCTCCTGTATTGAGAGCATTGCTTTGCCAAGCAAGAATTGATAAGGCAAAATTAAAAAAAATAATAATAAAGGAAAACCCCTACCCTAGCTTTGCACTTGCAAAACACATAGGGGGGACACAATACTGCTAGTAGCATTCTCTTAAGCATTTCAGTGGAGAAAGCCTCTCCAGAAATCAAGATATAAGTCAGTTCTCAAGACAGGCATCAGATGAATCAGGGGCTCTGGAGAGACAGAGAGAATCAAGCATCAATAAGGAATTAGTCCTTATTTTGTGTTTCTTTATTTCCTTGTCAATATCTGAGGATCCTGTAATCCAAAGAATAGCTATAATCCAAATGTCTAGGGAAGCATTTGGCATATCCCAGAGGTCACATACATTTGAAGGCCTTCAACAGGTAAAAGAGCCAAACTGGCTTATTTTATTTTATGGCTACAATAGCAATTGCACATGTACATATACACTAGGAGCCATGCTTTGAAGAGCAAATGGAATGTATAATGAGATGTGGCTTTGACATGCTTGGTTGGCAATGTTTTCTCCATTCCATAGTAAATCATAAGAATGGCAGCAACATGCTGTCAGAATGTATGATAAATAATAATTTCCTAAGTCCCAGTCACTCTGAACCTCTAGATGAGAAGAAAACCAATTTAGAAGCAGTTTTATTTTGTGGCATGTGGTCACAAGAGCACAGTCCTAATGGCAGGGGGCCTGGGCTCTCCAAAACACTTATCTGTGGCCTTGGAAAATTCATTTAAATCCTCCAGTTCTAAAATCTGTGAAATGTAAAGATTTGAAACCTTACCAATTCACCTCTAATAAGATGTCATAAGCTTGAAATTGAATATTAAAATAACGGTAATTATCATTAATTGACAGATGCAATAACATTGTAAGTAGGACTTTTGTTAATCAAATCTCATGTCCGTTGAGTCATTACATAATTTTAGAAACACTCATGGACAATTGTTTCTAACACTTCTAATATTTGTCAAATACTCATGAGTAGAACTAATCTGAAATGCAGTAGAAAAGATCTCTCTTGAAGCCAGTAAAGGAAGAGAAAAAACAAAAAACAAAAAACAAAAATACAAAAACATCTCCTTCTCTGCAGGGTGCCAGGAAGAAACTGGAGGAGGGTATTGTGGAGTCCAGGAGAGTGGAAGTGGTGAGCCTGCAGGAATGGATAGAAACCTGGCTTGACTTTTAAAATTTGGGGAATAAAGAATAGCTACTTGTGTGTGCATGCTCCTGTGTGTGTGTGTGTGTGTGTGTGAGAAAACATCCTCTTCTGCTGTGTGACCCTGGTTGCACTGGGGCCACAATCAAGTCAGAAGAAGTTGGAGGACCTTCACAACTCAAGCACTGAGGAATCACCATGAAAAATTGAAGCCCAGGGTGTGTGACAGAGAGTGTTTGTAAAGTTGAGGGAGCCTAATGCTGACCTGCTGCACTGAAAGACATGAATGAAATTCAGTCATTTTCATCCCATTTCAGAAAACAAAACTGAGATGAAGATACTCTTGCTCAAATTACTCAGCCCCTTTGTTGCCTCCCTTTGGAAAAAAAAAAAAAAAAAGAGAGGTTGTGGCAGAGAAAGTCTATTGAACATACATAAATACACAAAGGGTCAAATTTGTTTTATGGACTCATATTAGGTTTTTGTGGAATTTACTCAATGCTTTCTTTATCTAAAGTGAAGTGAAGGGTTTCAAGTAGTAACTATAAGAGCTATTTTACTAAAATCTCTGTACGTGATTGGGCCCGAAGCAGTGCAACATAAAACTTGAGGAAGGCATCCTCTACAGAAGAGCCTGTATGACCTTTTAAAAAGTTGAAACTGAGCACATTACTACCATACTCAATGGTGTCCCGCCACTCTTAGGGGAACAGCTTAAGTCCTTGCCCAGATGCATGGCCTTGCCTGCCATATTTCTTCTGCCTACTTCTTGGTTTCCATTTCCTGGCTCACTGTACCTGAGGGCCACCACCTTCTTTTTCTCAGACTTGCAGGCACACTTAAGCCTTTGAGACTCTGCCTTTACATCCTCTGATTGGAATTTTCTCCCTTTGTCTTATTCACATCTTTCAGATCCTAGACTAAGTAGCTCATCCTGTGAAATGTCTTCTCACTGACCTGATCTAAAATGATTTACTCCAGTTATTCTACAGGTTGCTTTGTTCACTTCATGGCACTTAATAATTTTTATTCCCCACTAAAATCTTACCTCCATGATCAGGGGTCTCATCCTTTTATTTACCATGTTATCTTTAGTGCCTAGAATAAAGTTTTGCACATAGTACAGACTATGTTGAATGGAGTTGCTAGTTGAATGGAGTTTGAGAACTAACCTACCATCTTCATTTTACTAGAGATAAAATGAGATGTTATGTAGTTATCCCTGAGCCTATAGTTCTACTACTACTATATTACTGAAGGAAACATGTACCTATAGAATTCTACTGGGTGAAGCATACATCTGTCTGGTCAATATAAATCTTTGGTGGCTTAACACTATGTATTTATGAAGGTCAAGCATGTTATCAGAATTTATTATCTGAATAGAAAAATCAGCCTTGATCCTGTATTTTTCCTAGAAATAGAAGAAAACTTTCTCAACTGGTATCTAATGAAGTCACACCACTTTTCTTATCATCTCTGGAAGTACTACTCAAGAACCCACTATAGATCACCACAACTCTAAAACATCAGAAGACCCAGCTCTTTTTTTAGGTTATGTGCACCTACTGTTTTCTATAAATTTTCTGTTCCTCATGTAGAACAAGGGAGTAAGGCTTTGTATGTGTACAAAGCTCTAACTGTAGGTGAAGAGACAGAGGATGAAATTGTCATCACTCAGATGTAATTACAGTTGCGATAAACATTGGAAGTTGGACATATTTACCTTCTGTGGACATACGAATAGAACTCACAGTTTATTTCTTTATTTTTCTTAGGAATCCTGCTGGGATAGACCTGGAATAGGAAAAAATAATGGGGATAGTCTATGCTACATGTATGTATTTAATTTCCTATTAGTGTAATATAGTCAAACTGATAGATGGCACAGAAACTACTCAATCAAACCACATCAAAATTCCTGGATCACCAACACACTGAAGTCAAATACACCTGTATTTTCAATAATCTCCTCTTACCCTTTGTTTCTAGAATATATCTTTTTCTCTTTTTATTATGCTTTCGTAATATATTTTTTCAGCTCACAACACTAGGAGAGATTTTGTTTAAATTAACATTTAACAGGGAAAATATTAGAATACAATGTAATATTTGGTTGAAATTAAATTTAATTATTTTCTTCATCAGAATAACTGTTTACTGTATAATGAAATTCTAGTAATGCCATAAAAGCTGAATTATAAAGACGAACATAAATCACAAAATGGCATCAAATTTGTGTATATTAAAATACTTTTCAATAAAACTCCGAATTATTTAAAGCTAGTATTTAGAATCCTATGAAGTTTCTCTTTAGAACCTTATGCTTGCAGCAGAATGAGATGTCTAGAGGTCAACTAAATCATCTCTTTTTCTCCAGACAGAATTCTAAAAAATATAATGACCACATACAAACTGAACAAACATGTTTGGAAGCTTGAAGAGAAGGAAAGGGAACTTTACTACCTTCCTCAGTTATGCCTTAGAATATTGAAGCTTCTAATATCTAACTATAGAGCCTCTCACCAAGGTCATGACTAGTTTGGTTGCTGGTTATATTTAGAATCTTCCAATTACTTACATCACATCAAAATTGAAACCAAACGCAAGTTGAGATCAAAACTTTAAATGTTTAAACAATAGCAAACGGAGTTACAAACCCATTTGAGAAATAAAATCATTAAAATAATTTGTGAGATAAGTATGTTTAACATAGAAAAGTTATAAATTGGTCAATCTAAGCATAAAAAGAAAATCAAGTACAGAAGAGTTCTATGCACTTGGCTAGCACTGAGTAGTTGGTGTTCTCATTCACCATTTCATATTCTGTAAAACAGTCTCTATGTGAGTAAGTATGCTCAGTGACTGTGTTTCCTATATAACAGCTTTTGTGAGGAATGCCCAATTAAGAGTATCAGTTAGGCAATGTCACAAAGCAGCCAAAAGCCTTTCATACATACACATATTAACTGCACAAAGCAACAAATTACTTTTAATTGCTTTTATTTCAACTTGTGGGCAATTTTACAACATTAAAGATGTATAAAAGATGTGAGAAACATAAATGAATTATCTGTTGCTTACACTCTGTTTCTAGAAACTTAGAAAGGAAACCCAAGTCACATACTATTCTATTACTGAGATCACTCAGAAAACCAGTCTTTAAACAATTAAACTGAATGGTATCTCTTATTGCTACCCAAGTACAGATTTTCTGGATTAAGATATTCAGGCATGTGACAGCATCTTTTTTAAAAACATTTTAATGTTTATTATTTATTTTTGAAAGATAGAGACAGAGCAAGAGTTGGGGAGGGGCAGAGAGAGAAGGAGACACAGAATCTGAAGCAGGCTCCAGGCTCTGAGCTGTCAGCACAGAACCTAACATGGGGCTTGAACTCACGGACCACGAGATCATGACCTGAGGTGAAGTTGGGTGCTCAACCAGCCAAGCCACTCAAGTGCCCCTGTGACAGCATCTTTATTTAACATTACATTCAGGTTATGGAAGAACCCTGCACTGCTATGCCATAAGGCCATCCTGAACTAGGAAGACTAATGGCTAGAATCTAGGTTTTTCCCTTGACCATAAGGATACCACTCTGACCCTTGCCTCCAACTTATCACAAGGTATTCTATTTTGACTCATCTCCACTGTAATGTAACAAATTAGCCTCAGTGGAACATTTGGCCATAGTATTCTTACAAGAAAGCTGGACTTGATTCATGTACACTTAAACCTGTGCCATTTTCTACCTATTTGCCCTAAGAATAATGATGGTAATGAAAGAATAGAATACCTATCCTCACTTAATGGGATAATCCATGAAAAGACACACAAAAAAGCACAATGTTGACTTTCCACCTCAATGTGAAGTCTACAGTTCAGGAAGTAACCAGTGAGAGATAACATTTGAGAGAATCCAGCAAATGCTAGCATTTTTCTCTCTCAATTTGGCTATCCAAATGAGATGAAAAGAACTATCTGCCTCAGGAGAGATCCTATGAGAACATGGAAGATGTGGTTGTTCCAAGTATATTTTCAGCTGCTGAACACATCATCATTCAGTCTCAAGATAGATAGATAGATAGATAGATAGAGCAAGCCTTTGGGGATATGCAGTTCCAAAAGTTGGCTGATGCACAGAATAGAAGAACAAAACCAGTTTTGTATTGCAGAGGAAAGAAAAGAAATAAAAGCAGCTTAAAGCCATGAGAATTTATTGGTATAAAGTCACATGCATAAAGCTGGAATTTTGGACCTGATTTCATGTATTTATCTTCTCTGGAAGCTCTTTGCCTTCATTTAAATCTTCACTTCTGTCTCAAAAACAACAACAACAACAAAAACAAACAAACAAACAAACAAACAAAAAAACCTAGCTCCTAATAGGTGGGAGAAGTACCCACTTAGTAGCTGAGATTTTTACTTTTACCCATTTTATTTTCACTTAATTCTCCTCCCTAAATAAATTCCCTGTATCGCTATTCCTTTAATTCAATAATGTCTGTGAGATGTTCTTTAGAATGCATATTACTTGAAGGAGGCAGAACTGGAATTAAATGTAATAAGAGCATTAGTCATCCTAGTGAATGATTATGCTCCCTGTATGGTCAGTTTTGTAGACATACAACTCAAATTAGCAGTGCCAAAGGAATGTACTGCTTTTATAGATACTGAGTGATCATTTCATTTTTACCAGAAAGCCTGAAATATTTCATCCCTGTGGGTGATTTCTAATAAACCTAAATGTTCTGTACCATCTTCCTATTATCACTAAAATGTAAAAACCTTCTAAAAGAAAAGGAACTTTTCCCTCTATCTCTTTGTGATTTCTCTTTTGAATCCCCTCTTTCTCTTTTGATTTCCCATATCACTAGCAGATATCCTAGAACATACACTATCTTACATAGTCCATTTTAATTGCCTTAAATTTACTTTTCAATTAAGTTATAAACTTCTTGATAGAGATTTTATGCACTCCTCCCAGCACCTTTTAGTATAAACTAGATTCACAACTGTTAAGTGGATTATACCATCAAATTCTACTATCTTAGTCTTTATCCAACTTGGACTGAGGTTCTCTTTCAAGTTACTCATGTCCTCATCATCCATCTAGCCCATCCTCCACCCATCTCCTTCTAACAACCCTCAATTTGTTCTCTATCATTAAGTGGTTTGTTTCCTTTACTGCTCTCTCCCATATTAGTGAAATAATTATACATATTAGTGGAATAATATAGATTTTTGTCTTTCTCTGAGACTTATTTCACTTAGCATAATACATTATAGCTCCATCCACGTCATTGCAAATGGCAAAATTTGATTCTTTTTGATGGTTAAGTAATATTCCATTGTGTATATATACAACATCTTCTTTGTACATTCATTGGTTGATGGAAATTTGGGTTGTCGCCATAGTTTGGCTATTGTTAATAATGCTGCTGTAAACACTGAGGTATATATAACCCTTAAAATCTGTATTTTTGTATCCTTTCAGTAAATATCTAGGAGTGCAACTGCTGGATCATAGGGTAGTTCTATTTTTAGTTTCTTGAGGAACCTCCATACTATTCCCCAGAGTGGCTGCACCATTTTGCATTCCCACCAGCAGTTCAAGAGGGTTCCTCTTTCTCTGCATCCTTGACAACACCTGTTATTTCTTGTGTTGTTAATTTTAGCCATTCTGACAGGTGTGATGTGATATCTCATTATGGTTTTGATTTGTATTTCCCTGATGACGAGGGATGTTATCCATCTCTTCATGTTCCTGTTAGCCATTTGGATGTTAATTTGCAAAAGTGTCTATTTATGTCTTCTGCCTATTTATTAACTGGGCTGTTTTTTAGGGTGTTGAGTTTGGATAGTTCTTTATAGATTTTTGATACATTTATTAGAGTATGTAATTTGCAAATATCTTCTCCCTTCCTGTAGACTGCCTTTTAGTTTTGTTGATTGTTTCCTTCACTGTGCAGAAGTTTTTATCTTGATGAAGTCCTAATAGTTCATGTATGATTTTGTTTCCCTTGCCTGCAGTGACATCTCTAGTAAGAAGTTGCTCTGGCCAAGGTCAAAGAGGTAGCTGCCTGTGTTTTCCTCTAGGATTTTGATGGTTTCCCATCTCACATTTAGGTCTTTCATCCATTTTTAGTTTATTTTTGTGTATCGTGTAACAAAGTGGTCCAGGTTTATTCTTCTACATGTCGCTGTTCAGTTTTCTCAACACCATTTGTTGAAAAGACTGTCTTTTTTTCCATTGGATATTCTTTCCTGCCTAATTGAGGATTAGTTGACCAAATAGTTGTGGGTTCATTTCTGGGTTTTCTATTCTGTTTCATGGATGTATGTGTCTATTTTTGTGCCAGTACCATACTGTCTTGATGACAACAGCTTTGTAATATAACTTGAAACCCAGAATTGTGATGCCTCCAGTTTTGTTTTTCTTTTTCAGGATTCCTTTGGCTATTCAGGGTCTTTTCTAGTTCCATACAAATTTTAGGATTATTTGTTCTAGCTCTGCAAAAAAATACTGGTGGTATTTTGAAAGGGATTGCATTAAATCTGTAGATTGCTTTGAATAGTATAGACATTTTAACGTGTTTATTCTTTCAATAAATGAGCATAAAATGCTTTTCCATTTCTCTGTGTCCTCTTCTATTTCTTTCATAAATCTTCTATAGTTTTCAGACTATAGATCTTTTACTTCTTTATTTGGTTTATTCCTAGGTATCTTATTGTTTTTGCTACCATTGTAAATGGGATTTATTCCTTGATTTCTTTTTCTGCTGTTTTGTTATTGATGTATAGAAATACAACAGATTTCTACACATTGATTTTATAGCCTGCAACTTTGCTGAATTAACGTATTAGTTCTAGCAAATTTTTTTTTGGTGGAGTATTTTAGGTTTTATACATACAGTGTCATGTCATCTATTCTGAAAGTTTAACTTCTTCCTTGCTTATTTGGATGCCCTTTGTGTTTGTTGTCTGACCATTGAGTCTGAGACTTCCAGTACTATGTTAAATAGTTATGGTGAGAATGGACTTCATTGTCTTGTTCCTGATTATAGGGGAAGGCTCTCAATTTTTCCCCATTGAGGATGATATTAGCTGTGGGCCTTTTGCATATGGTCTCAAATACATAAAGGTTAGAGGAGATCCTACTAAATAATGAATGGGTAAAACATAAAATTAAAGAAGAAATTAAAAAATACAAGGAAGCAAATGAAAATGAAAACATGACAGTCCAAACCTTTGGGATGCAGCAAAGGTAGTCCTAAGAGGGAAGTACATTGCAATAAAGGCTTATCTCAAGAAGTAAGAAAGGTCTCAAATACACAATCTAATCTTACACCTAAAGGATCTAGAAAAGGAACAGCAAATAAAGCCTAAATCCATCATAAGAAGGGAGATAATAAAGATTAGAGCAGAAATAAATGATATAGAAAGAAGAAATCCAGTAGAACAGATCAATGAAAACAAGAGCTGATTCTTTGAAAGAATAAGCAAAATTGATAAACCCCTAGTCAGACTTATTAAAAAGAAAAGATAAAGGACACAAATAGATAAAATCATGAGTGAAAGAGGAAAGATCACAACCAACACCACAGAAATACAAACAATCATAAGAGAATACTATGAAAAATAATATGCCAACAAACTGGGCAATCTCTAAAACATGGACAAATTCCTACAAACACACCAACTACCAAAACTGAAACTGGAAAAAGTATAAAATTTGAACAGACCCATAACCAGCAAAGAATTTGAATCAGTAATCAAAAATCTCCCACAAAGTAAGAGTCTTGGGCCAGATGGCTTCCCAAAGGAGTTCTGCCAGACATTTAAAGAAGAGTTAATCCCTATACTACTCAAACTGTTCCAAAGAAATGGAAGGAAAGCTCCCAAACTCGTTCTATGAAGCCAGCATTACCTTGATTTCAAAACCAAAGACCCCACTAAAAAGGAGAAATAGAGACCAATATCCCTGATGAATCTGGATGCAAGAATTCTCAACAATATACTAGCAAATCAAATTCAACAATACATTAAAAGAATTATTCACCATGATCAAGTGGGATTTATTCCTGGGTTGCAGGACTGGTTCGATATCCACAAATCAATCAATCTGATACACCACATTAATAAAGGAAAGGACTAAAACTATATGATCCTTTCAATAGATGCAGAAAAAGCATTTAACAAAATAACAGCATTCATTCTTGATTTTAAAAAAACACCCTCAACAAAGTAGGGATGGGGTGCCTGGGTGGCTCAGTTGGTTAAGCATCTAATTCTCGATCTCAGCTCAGGTTGTGATCTCACATTTTGTGAGATCAAGCTCCACTCTGGGCTCTATGCTGACAGCATGGAGCCTGCTTGTGATTTTCTCTCTCCCTATCTCTCTGTATCCCCTCCCCCTTGCACTCTCTTTCTCTCAAAATAAACAAACAAACTTAAAAAAATAAGTAGGGCTAAGTGGAACATACCTCAATAACATAAAGGCTAAATATTGTTTAACTCCATGACTATGTGACAATTTAATTTGGACATCAAATTCCATGAATTTATAGTTTGTATTTTATTATTCTTGTAACCAATCATGATAAAAAAAAGGATGCCAAGCACTCGTCTGGTTTATAACATTGTGACAAAGAGGTTCTGGAATAGGACAACTTGGTATAATTCCATACAAATATACTTCTACCACTCATTTCCCATTAATTCTATATAGGTCACTGGAGTTCACAAGTATTCCACTAAAAACTAGCACTCTTCTAAAAGAAAAAGCCAATCCAAGAATTATTGGTATAACTAGAGTAGTGAGAGCCAGAGTCTCTTATTTGACTACTTACTAAAGCAAAGCTCCTTGGGGGTGGTAAAGAAAGAGGAAAATTTTATGTTATTAATATTTGTACCACCATCCTGCCCCTGTAGCACCTACCACCTACCGCTGCCCATTAAAGACTAGATGTGTAAATTAAAGAATAATTGATCTTGGGAAAATAAATTTTTTTCCCCCAATGTTTAACATAAGCTTAGCTAAAAGAGTAAATATCAGAAAAGGCAAGAAGGATCATTGGTCTACCTTTTTTTTTTTTTTTTTTTTTTTGCATGACAAGATCTTAGATCCACAAAAATTAGAAGACACCATACTAAAAATGTTCTATACTTGTCTTAACTCTGACATTCTGTAAGTGTTGTTTTCCAAGGCAATTGCAAATCAAACTCTGATGCAAAATCACAACACCTCACTCACAAAGTTCACATCAAATTACCAAGCACAATGTTTGTCCCTATGTGAGCCTGACAAATGACAAGTAGGAAACTGCCCATGGGGAAGATTCTGAGGTCTCTCCAAATGATGCCAACGCTGGATTGACATCACCACCTCTGTTATTGCTGATTAAGTGACCTATAAAGGTGTGGATTTTGCCTCCAGATCTCTCTTAATTCCATAGACATTAATTGTATTTCTATGATGTTCTAACAGATATGAAACTGTAGGAATTTCAAAGGTTAGTAGGACACGATTCCACTTTTAGATGACTTAAAATACAGTGAAAAAGACATGCACACAACTATCTGTAATTTAGTGTGACTGGTTTATGAGATTAATGGTCTCATAATTTCATTCCCAAAAACTATGAAATACTAGGTAGGACTGAATCAATGACCAAGGCAGGGCTGAAGGTGGGTGCCATGACTTGGCATCAACAGGCCTCAGGGGAAAAAAACCCTGAAGTTGATAAACTGATAGGAAGTCAATGGTAAGAAAGCTCTACTGAGATAATCCAACAAATTGGTACTTTTGGCTATGATATTCCATATTTTTATTCTTATTGAAGTTAAACTGCTAAAAGCTGTGAAATAAAAAAAAAAGTTAAACTTCTTGAAAACATTTTGGAAGGTCAGGACTTGTTCTCAAAATTCAAAAAATCAAGTTTGTTCTGGATCCTGAGGGAAAAGGCTTTAAGCAGCTAGTATAAGTTAAAGAAATTATCTGATTTTTGTCCTGCTTATGGAAGTTCTAAAGGGCTGTATTTTAAAGACACGGGGGCAAATATCAGAGCAGTATATTCATCCTCTTTCTGAGTATAATACCCCCAAGATGTGAGAAGAGTCTATATTTGAATGAGACATTTGTCAGTCACTGGCATCTTAATGCAGACTAAAGAACAGTATCTTAAATTTAAAAATAGGAAAGAAGATTTTCTTGTGATAGATACTGACTTTGTTGCATTTTATTATCAATTCAGAGACAAAGAAATAAGACAAATGGTGGGCTACAATTAATAAAATCAAGACCATGATTTAGTTGGTTAATAAATAAGCAATTACAGAAAAATAAAAAAAGGACAATGATCTAAAGGCAATACATGTAGTGAGAGCTTATAGGACAATGTTATTTTGTTATAGTGTTATTTAGTTTGAATACTTGATTTGTAAATTTTTAAGAGTTGCTTGGGAGATCATAAGAATCCCAGATACTTAGAATTTAATACCACTTGAACTTTATGATCCAGCTCAAAGTGACTGTGACAGAAGGGAATACTGTAGAGAAACTGTGGCAGGCCCTAAAAAGACAATCACAAGAGTAACCTTGAGGGTTTTAAAGCAAAGTCATGCCTGCTTCTTCAAATAACTATTTGCTTTCAATAAATCACTCCTGGGTTAGAACTGAGGCTGCACAGTGCAGGGAGGAGTTAAGTGTGTAATCCTTAGAGCTATATTCTCTGAGTTTGAACCTTAGATCTCTCCCTTACTAGCTGTGTGACCATGGACATGACACTTAAACTGTGTTATATTTTCTCTTTGAAAAATAGGGAAAATAATAGCACTTACTTCACAGTGTCACTGTGATGACTTAAATAATTAATACACACAAAGTGTTTGTGAAAGTGTCTGACAGATAGTACATACCATATCCATGCTTTCCATTATTATTACAACTGGATCCTGGTAAAACTCCATGTCTGCCCTTGGGATACCGAATACAAACTGAGCTGTTCGACATAAAATGGATTTTCTGATTCTCCAAATGCTAACATGTTCAACCACACCCCATCATCAAATGGCCATGATGCATACCCAGTCAGGCTCAGTTAAGGCCTCAAGGACTCAACAGCAAATGTCATGAACAGGTGATTAATGCTATCAGTGCACCTACTCTTGCTTCATTGCATTTCTTCCCTAACTCTTTTTAAGTTCCTTAAAACCAGTAAACTGGAGGGGCGCTGGGTGGCTCAGTCAGTTAAACGTCTGATTATGGCTCAGGTCATGATCTCGCGGCTCATGAGTTCGAGCCCCATATTGAGCTCCGTGCTGACAACGTGGAGCCTGCTTCAGATTCTGTGTCTCCCTCTCTCTGACCCTTCCCAGCTCTCTCTCTATCTGAGAATATGAATAAAACATTAAAAAATTAAAAAACAAACAGTGAATTGGAAAGGGCATATTTGAACCTGGTTTAAAAATGGTTCCACATGATACTCTGACCCCAGATGGAAGTAGAGGACTGCAACACATAAGATTGCCTTCTTTGACAAAGGTTGGTTAGGGAATAAGGAGATGGAAGCTTTGAAAATAGGGATTCTTCAAAAGATACCTGTAGATAAGTTTCTCAGAATGGGTGTAGAGTGTAAGGATATCCTTATTCCATGCGAACGTTCATCAAAGAATAGGAACAGCAGAAAAGATTCTCACTAGTCCGGTAGGTAAATGATCTATTCTCTGGTTGTAAACCTCTTTACATGGAAACTCCCATCTTTGTTCAAAGGCTCACAAAGTGGTCATGATGGTTGAAATAAGTTTTACAAGTGTTTAATAAAAAGGACTTCTTTACAACATAGCTGATCTGACTACTATTACTGTTCACTGCCCAGTCTACCAAAGGTAGAGATCAATGTAGAGTCTGAGATGGCAGCAAGACTCAAGGGAACCTGGTCATAAGTTCATTACTTTTTGACAATATCACGACAATTCTTTCTTCCTGGACCAGATACCTCTTATGGGTATGTATATGCTTTCCTTGCATACCATGCTTCTGCCAGCAATGTTTCTGCAGTGGTAGGTATTCAAATAGTATCCTGTATCTGCCTGGAGAATTTAATAGGAAAGAAGTAAAGAGTGGGTTTATACTCATGTCATTCACAGATCTTAGCATATACTCAATCATTCAGACACCATAGCCTTTATAAAAAGTGGAAATGGCTTATAAAAGATCCAGTCATCGTGCCAGCTATGAAATACCACCTTGCAACATTGAATTTGGTTCCTCTGAAACCAGTATATGCTGTTAATTAGGGATCCATATCCATTTTTTGTCGACTCTTAATCTCTACCAAAGGAAACCACTAAAATGAGAAATTAGAAAGCTTTGATGCTAAACAAATTTTTAATTTTTTAAAAATGTTTATTTTTCAGAGAGAGAGAGAGAGAGAGAGACAGAGAGACAGAGAGAGACAGACAGAGTGTGGGCAGGGGAGAGGCAGAGAGAGAGGGAGACACAGAATCTGCAGCAGGGTCCAGGCTCCAAGCTATCAGGACAGAGCCTGATGTGGGGCTCTAACCCACCAACCACAAGATCATGATCTCAACCAAAGTCAGATGCTCAACTGACTGAGCCACCTAGGCACCCCAATGCTAAGAAAATTTTTAATTCTAGTCACAATTACCACTATCTTTTATATACTATATAACGTTGTTTCCAAAGTGTATTTCACTGGTCAGTATCTCCCCAGGGTGTGTTGGTAAACATTCTATTGCCAAATTATTTTGGAAAATTTGAGAATAAGGTGAAAAATTTTATTATAAAACATGTAATATGGCAATATGCTTTATGAATTTCCAAAAGGAGTAGTATGTATTAGCAGCATACTCCAAATTTATTTGATCATGAAACTACATTTTCTTTATTTTAATATTTTATTATTGTGTTACAGGGAAACATTTAATGGAAAATTTGAGAAGATGTTTTAAATAATGGTATCTGGATAGGAGGTCGTGATGAGAAAATTATGGCTATAATGTTTACAAAAAAATTGTCAAAATTGGAATAAAAAAATCCCCGGACAAAGAAGTTTGTTGGATTTTGTAAACACATAGTGTTTGGCCAAATTCTTTAGCTTCAAGAAAGCCAGTACCTAGAGATGACAAATTATCGACCAAAGAGTAGTTGCATTCCTACATTCTCAGTAACTCCATATATTAGTGTGAACATCAAAGCAGTGAGAAAGATGCTGTCTGCTTGATTCACAGGCATTTACTCAAGGATACTTCACAGTTTATAAGATATTACTGGAGGCCTCTTTTCTCTTTTAGTCAAGCATAAATATATGCAATTATTTTTTTGTAAAAATTAGAAAGTATTTGGTCAACAGATTTGTCAAGCACAGTAAAGATACAAACATCTGCAATGGAAAGACACATTTGTTTTTATTTCCAGAACATTTTGAAACAAGGAGATGGTATTCAATTCTCAGAACCTGACAAGCTACCAGGTAAAGAAATGGAATTGTCAATCTTCCACCTGTGACAGAAGATACAAAAGCAACTAATTGAACAATCCTGCTTGATTGGTTTGTTTTTGTAATTCTAATGTAAGAAAAAAAACTAGGGGGAATTAAGTGATAGGCATGAAATGTTACTTACAAAAGAACAAGTACTTTCAAATCCATGTGTTGACGGGGGTATTTGATTTTTGTCTTTAGAAGAAGAAAATCATTAAACACTTAATAGTGCTATTTTGGAACTCATAAAACCTGACATCTTAAACAAGTGATGCTTGTATAGCCTGTTCTGTGATGAAAGTACCACATATTTCCTATTTCCATTTTCTCTCTTCTTTGCTTATAGAAGTCTTTCTTTCCAAGATCTGTTGACATTATTTTAAGAGTTAAATTGCATACTCCTTAAATATAACTTTTTGAGTGGGAAATTAAGTCATTTAAAATAGGCCATCGATTAATAGAAACAGTTACTTAATGTTGTTGCTAATGTTGTTGCTGGGTACGGTCAGTCCCTTAGCCAAAAACTTGAGTTTTTAGCCAATTAACAATGTGTCCATTTGTTAATCGTTAAGCAATCATTATGGATGCTGCTTGGCCAAAATTTATCAGTTTGTTTCCTCAATGAAGAGAGCTAACTAAAAGGAGAAAACATATAGCTTCCTTCTAAAGTATACTTTTGTATGCCCCACTACAGAAAACCATGACATCTCCATCAATGACTGTAGTAGGCCAAGCAAGGAATTTTAGCTGGGAGAAAGGTGACTCATTTAGCCATACTATATTCAGCACTTTAGAAATTAGGCCTTATCCTCTCTGGTTCAAATGAACACCACTCTGATTTAATTTATTTTAATTAAGAACCAAGTAAAATGAACTAAGGACAGACTGAGAGATAAAAAATAAGTAAATTAAACAGAAGATTTTTTAACACATTCACTTATTTTATATTGTCTCTGCGCTCTTGTTTTCTTTTGTATTATTTCTTTACTCTCACAGATCTAGTAAAGTTAGTAAAAAAAAATGTTATTTCTTCCCTTCTGTGCTACATAGCTTTCTAGGTTCCGTTCTACAGCACTTATCACACTGTAGTGGAGTCACTTGTATACTTGCCTGACTCTCCAGTGGACTGTGAACTCTTTGAAAGGAGTCCTCTATTCCATCTTTTTAATGTCTTCAATACAAAATACTGAATGAATATATGAATGAATGAATAAATGGAATTTTCTTTCCTGTACTAGGTACTAATTTAAAAATGATTAAAAAGCAAGCTTTCAAACTCTCAAAGACCTTATAATCTACTAGGAAGAACAGATATAAAGAAATAATTACTAAGATATAATTGTATTAATACAGCACATAAGAAAACAGAATAAAGGATTAGTTGTAAAGTCTTTGGGAGGAGGGTATGGGGAAAGATCCTATTGAAGATGGCCTAAGTGGGTGATGAGAAATGAAGGAGAGACTGTGGGAAGAAAGAACACCCTAATTAAAGGAGAAAACATGAACAAGGTCATGCAGGTGAGAAGTGGTGTGCTGAATATGGCAAATAACAAGCAGTTCACATTTACTGGAGCATAAAGAGAAGAGATGTTTAGAGATGAGACTGGAGCAGTGGACCAGGTAGAGCTCCTGATCAGGAGGTTTAGGTGATGGGAAATCCTTTTAAGTCTTTAAGCTGGGCAGCCACATGGTCAGATATGTGTTTGAGTGGGGACAAAGTTAAATAAGGGACAATAAGCTATTTTACTAGTTCAGGTAAGAGACATAGACAGGCTAAATCTAGGATGGACACAGAAAAGAAGAAGGGGAAAGCCTTATAAAGGCAGAATACTTTTCTCTCCTCTGTAACACATAGCCTTCTATTATTTTATAACACATATTGCATTTAATTGGAGTCAAATTTGAAATTCAATAAGGTGTGGGAGATATGTGAATGGGACAAGTCAGGAATGTATCCCAGGTTTCTAGCTTGGTTAGCTGGATAAACAGTGATAATGAAATAGAAAATACAGAGAGATCAGTATATTTGGACAAAAGTTAGGATTCAGAATGAGATAATGATTATTGATCCATTTCTGGACATGCTGAGTTTCAGATTTCTGTGGTATATTAAGGCAGACATGTTCCATGGGTAGTAGCTTATGAAGCTGGGTATGAATGTGAAGTGCAACCAAGTCATCTAGAATTAAGATTGAGATATTAGCAATATCTAGATGTTGAAATTATAGCAGATGAGGAGATTCAAGAACAAAGTATAGAAGAGGAAGGTAAGCAGTCTGAGGAGATAGCCTGGAGAAACAGCTCTAGTTAAGGTGGACACAAAGAGAGTTTGTGAAGAAGACAGACATGGTAGGACATGGTAAGTATACATGATATGGTAAGACATATACAGTTAAGACATGACAGAGTTAAGATATACAAGAGAATCAGAAGGGTTTGGTATCAAGGACCCAATGGAATAGATAATTTTACTTGAAGCTTATTGATTTATTTTTTGAATGTTTATTTCTTTATTTTGAGAGAGATGGAAGAGGGAGAGAGAGAGTGAGCAAGTACAAGTTGGGGAGGAGCAGAGAGAGAGGGAAAGAGAGAATCCCAAGCAGGCTCTGTGCTGTCAGCATAGAGCCAGAGGTGGGGCTCGATCTCAAGAACAATGAGATCATGAGCAGAAATCAAGAGTTGGATGCTTAACTGACTGAGCCACCCAGGCACCCCATTAAGTTTATTTATTTACTTTGAGAGAGATGGACAGAGCACAAGCAAGCAGGGGAGGGACAGAGAGAGAGATAGAATCCTAAGCAGGCTCCGTGCTACACAGAGCCCAATGTGGGGTTCACTCTCACAAACCATGAGATTATGACCTGAGCTGAAATCAAGAGTCAGAGGCTTAACCAACTGAGCCACCCAGGTGCCCCAAGGAATAGATAATTTTAATACTGAATGTAACAAATGATGTCCATGCAATACAATTCCAATAATGGCATCTTTAAAAATATGCCTGGATTTGGCAGGTTGGGAACCATTGGTGTCCTTCCTTCAAAATAGTTTCAGTAGAAAATTGAGGTAAGGACCAGGTTGCCATGGTAAGACAAAGAGTCTTGGAGGTTCTCACACCACTGTAGGACATGAAAGCCTCAAGAAGGACTGCGGTAGAAATCCTGCTTTTATTTATTTTTTTATCTGGCTTTTCACACTTCACCAACTGTACAAAAGTTTTTTCCCTGTAACATGAATTAATTTAACAATGGATCTGTGTTAATTAGAACACACTTTAAGAAAGATGGTTTGGAAGCTATACATATTTATCTCTAGGATGGACAAAACGATGCTTTGAAAGAAATAATCTGAAAGGGAGAACAGTGGAGAGTTTCTAATGAGGAATAAATCATTTCTCAAAATTAAGAAGTGATTATTTCTAAATCTCAATTTTTATGGGAATACTAGCATGCCCTGACATTTGGCTCAGCTATATATAGAAAACATTTGCTAAATAGAAGAGTGAAATAATATTGCTTTTGGGGGGATGTTTAGATTTGTTCATGTAGATTTGAACAGAAATTAAATAACTTCTTAGTATATTGTCCTCAGCTAGAGACCAGTGACAATGCTTGTAAGAGGAGCAAAAACACTATCATTTGCAGCCTTCTGCAACTTGTCAGAAACAGCTATTTTCTTTCTTATAAAATCTCTTTCACTAAATTGGCAAATACAATACTGTCCAGCAGCCAGGCACCTGTGTATTCGGAGTCCATTACACGGTTATCACGGGGCTTCTCACTCTGAGGTGGGTAGCTTAGAGACAATATTTTTAAATATATATATCATAATACATTAACAAGTAAAAGAAGCCAGCAAGAATATTGGTTGTTTTTCACATCTTCCTTCCTTCTGTTTTCAGTTATGAGTGTATTTATGTGTTTGTATGTGAGAGAAGGGAAGTCATGTTTTGTTTTATTTCTTTAGGAACAAAATAATTTGATCACATGTCAAGAGGAAAATAGGAGAGACCATAACAAAAATCAGTGATATTAGTAATGCTGGCACCACAGTGAATTTACCATCAAATGAGATATATTTTTAATGTTATACAGATAATACAGATTCTCCATACATCACTGATGCCCATTGTATTTCAAGGAACTTTGAATCTCCATAATTTGCTATTAGTAGCTCCTGGAAGAAACTGAAGAACCTGGGAACAAAGACTCAGCAATTCTCCTCAGTCAAATGCATCATCTGTTCTCTCGGTGCTGGTTGAACCCTTCCTCACACACTGTTTCATAATTAAAACCAGAAGTACAACTGAAATATCAGATAACTGCTGTGACACGATATTCGCTCTGGAATGAAGAATTAGATTTTACACAATTATGGAAAATCACCCTTACATTAATTATTTCTTTACCTAACACTACTAAATAGTTCCCTCATAAAAAGCAAGAATGAGAAGCAATTAAAAATTAGTTAATGCATGTATAAATATCTATGAAGATCACTCACCAGGTGTTATGGGGAATAAATAAATAATGCAATAGTTCTCGCCATCCAAGAACTAGAAATTAAATCAAGGCATGAATGCATAGATATGCAGGTTAGAGTTAATTCTAAAACTGCATTTTCTCTCAAGCTCTTATATAAAAAATATTACCAGAGAACACTTAAGCTGTCATTTTTTTCTTTATTCCTGCAACAGCTAGCTCATAACAAATACCAAATTTTTTTCAGTGATACCATTTAATCACAATGGGATTAAAGTGCAAGAGAAAAGCAAACAACAATGCGTTTACCTTAATGAAAAAAAAAAAAAAGCCTGGCTATTTTCTTAATGGTAATAGGAGTGGAAATGACAGTGGTAATAAAAATGTTATCATTTCTTAAGCACTTATTATCAGCCAGGCAGGAGACCTGATGCTTCACAAACTTTAATGCATTTAAGCCTGTCAAGAACTGTTTAAGTCCAAAAAATCCTCATGTCACTAGCAAGAAAAACAAAGATAACAAATAGTAGGCAAGTAGTCCAAAGTTATATAGTTGGGATTGAGGGAAGTTTGGGCCCAAACCCACATTCTTAAATACTACACTTTATTATACAAACGTAGGTATGCCACTCTACACTTTTAAAAATCCAAATGACATATTTAAACAGAGTCCTAAACTATCTTAGGTCTACTCCTGAAATCATTGTTGCACTATATGCTAACTAATTTGGATGTAAATAAAAAAAAATAAAAAGTTAAATTAAAAAAAATATCTTAGGTCAACTGCATCATAGAGTGAGCAATCCCCCTATTGATGGTCTGTCATCTTCATCAGTAAAGCTGGATCATATTACTGCAACATTGCCTTTCCCAAAGGTGGCCAAGCCAGTATATCCTACTGAACAAGCTCTTTTTAAAATGCAATGGTGACTGTTTTTCAAAGAGGAGTGTGGTCTGTCCTTCCCTTCCTTGGATATAGCCAGGTCTGTTACAAGTGACCCTATGTGACCTCCAAGGCTAAATGATAGAAGGTTACTGGGCTTCTATCTTGTTTTCATAAGATACCCACCCTTGGAACACAGCTGCCACGCTGTGAAGAAGTCGAGAAGCCACATGGAAAGGCCAAGTGTAGGTGGTCTGGACCCAGCTCTAGCTGAGGTGACAGCTGTGTTCCAGCATCAACCGTCAGACAAAGAATGAGCAACTTTTTGATGACTTCATTTCCCAGCATTTGAGCTGCTCCCAGTGATATCTTGTGGAGCTGAGATAAGCTGTGCCCACTAAGACCTGTTTAAATGTCAAGTCAGTGAATACAATAAATGTTGTCATTATTTTTAGCACTCATTAAATTTTGGGTCAGTATGTTATACAGCAATATATAGCCATAGCGTCTACTTTCAAAATATTGTGTTCTGAGATAACACATGCAAAATCATGTTTTAAAGAGCTAAAAAATTATGTGATTATTACTGCTTTTATTTGTCTTTAAAATCACCCTGTGGAATCACTTCAAATGGCTAAACTTTTCCAATACCTTCTATTCTTACTACTAAAAATATGGTCCATGGATCAGTAGCATCAATGTTACTTGTGAAACAATTAGAAATGCAGAATCTGAGGTCCCATCCTAGACCTACTGAATCAGAATCTGCACCGTAATAATATCTCCCAGGAGATTCCTATGCATATTAGAGTTTGAAAAACACTAATGCAGACCTCCTGAGCAGGTCCATGATAGTGTAGGGTATGTCTACGATCAATCATATGTATTGGTTAGCCTGAGGGAGTCACTGCTCCTGTGGATAGACACTAGCTCCTCATCTTATATAGAAAGAAATGTTGAACTAGGAAGAAACCCTCTGCATTTTCATGGGAAAATTCATGAGAAATAAAAGCCTTCAAAAGCTGTCTCTCTTTTAAGATGAGCAGAAGGCTGACAGAAGCGACCCAGCATGATCTGACAGATGGTGTATGTCAGATGGATGAGTGGAAAAGAAGAAAGAGAGTCTTTCAAAGTATCTGATTGTAGTTTTAGCTAAAAGGTGCCTTTAAGCCAATTTTCCAGAGTCCAGTAGCTTCCAAATGTTTTGGATCAAAGGTCTACTATTCCAGTATTTTGTGGGTAATTGGCTAGCTGCATAGGTAAAAATGACCATCCTTATCTGTGCTTTTCCCTAATTAAAACTGCTGGTTTGAATGCTCACTTCGGTAGCACATACACTAAAATTGCTGGTTTGAGGAACAAATATAAGTCATTAATATGGTACAGTGAGAAAAGAGCCTTTTCAATTTTAACTTAATCTGGTGTATCAACTCGAAATTTCCCATCCGATCTCAGTTTTTTTGTAACTCTTTTTGACCCTTACCCTTAATCTAGATATTAGTTTATACATTTTTATTCAGAAAAGAAATGGATGTATAAAATTTGTACCACTGCTTACGTACTCTTAACATTATTAAAAACAAGAGAAAAGTACCTAGGGCTCCAAAAATAGCAAATATTTTTGAAAGTAGACTAAAGAAAAGCCAAACTCACATGTTTTCTTTAAAATGAGTTTTAAAACATGACATCCTCTTTAATCATCATTATTATAGTAATTAACTTCATTATTATAGGGTACTTTTCAGCTTTCTGGTTGGCCCTTCAACAGCCCTGTGAGAACAGTTAACCATCTATTTTCTCTGCTTTACAGATGAGGAAGGTGAAACAGAGAGATCAATACAGGTGACATCACTAGTCCATTGTTTTATGGTAGAGGAAAAACTAAGGTTTACATTTCCTTGCTCCTGTGGACAACTCTATCAAAAATAGAATAATTGCCTTCATTTTAGGTAAAAATTACAGCTAAGAGCCACATACGACAGAATGGAACCACAGTTGCTTGCCTAACACTGATTCCAGCAAGGCTTACTGTGACAAGAATTCTCTGTCTACACTGGCCAATATGATAACTGCTAGCTGTAAGTGGCTACTGAATGTTTGAAATGTGACTGTTGTGATTAAGAAACTAGGTTTGGGGTAGGGGGCGGTATTCAATTTTAATTAAGTTAAAAAAGTTAAATTGAACTTTGCTCTCAAGATTAGAAGCATGAAGGGCTGAGGGACAGGCTTTGAAAAACTCATGTACCAACACTGACTTCTAGCCATCTTCTTGCACAAAGAACACTATTAATACCTCTGCAGAGGCCCCAGGACAGAAAAGAAAGAAAAGCAGTAGAGTGGCCAAGGGCCAATGACATGAGAGCCCAAGGAACCAGCCACACTAGAGCTCTGAACATGGCTCTATCTTGTGAACAGTAAGAAAATTGGAGCTCAAAAGTTCTAAAGCATTTTCTGATTATAAAATTATTTGATTTTAGCAAGATCTCAACTTATTTCTCCTAGTCCTCATTCTGATTCTTATTTTCTTTCTGTAATATCATCTTAAGATTCCTTCTCACCTCTCCAAATTCAAAAACACCACTCCAATCTGCAATTTCACATTCTCTTCTCCTAAGCCAATTAAGAATAATTTCCCTGTATCATTTTCCACTTTAAAAGAGCCAGGTAACATACACATCCAGCTTCTGAGATATGGCGAAAGCAATTAATTCAAAGCATGACTTTGTTCTTCCTATTTTCTTGTCCTTTCAGAGTCATGAATCACAGTTATTTGGACTTGGTACTTAGATTTGCTTTGCCTTAGGATGTTCCAATCTTTTATTACAATGGTCTCTTCCACAGCTACGCTAGGAAATATCCTCTATGCCCTAGGCAGCTCTTTTTTTTTCTGACTTCACATTAAATGCAAAAAAGAAATAGTGATATAAAATCCCCCATTTCCTGATAAATTCTCTTTAATTCTCCACTCTTCAATTTTACTAGGGCTATTTTTCTTTCATGTATGTTTCAAATACATTTGCAATATCTTTTCCTTAGTAAGAACCTGGTCTGAATGACATACATTTCTTTTCCCATCCCTAATTATCCTTTTAACTTGTTTCTGTTCACTCTCAATCTATCTCTTTTCCTATCAGCCTCTTAGATTAAAAATAAAACAGTTATTCATCAATTTCAATCAGATCATTTTACTTTCCTATGCTATTCTGCTAACATTCAAATTGAACCCAATTTAAGAAAATTTGCATCTCTTCCCGTTGAAGAAATGTGCTTCAGGGTTTAGAGTAATTTTGAAGATGTTTCACTTTTTGCAAACAGATTTCCTACAAGATATCACATCCTATGAAACATATTTAGGGCATTAATTTTCTGAAAGTCAATATCAATCTAGTTCCTACAATTCTTTTTTAGAATCTTGGTCCTTGGGGCGCCTGGGTGTCTCAGTCGGTTGAGCGGCCGACTTCGGCCCAGGTCATGATCTCGCCGTCTGTGAGTTCCAGCCCCGCGTTGGGCTCTGTGCTGACAGCTCAGAGCCTGGAGCCTGTTTCAGATTCTGTGTCTCTCTCTCTCTGACCCTCCCCCGTCATGCTTTGTCTCTGTCTCAAAAATAAATAAACGCTAAAAAAAAAAAAAAAAATTAAAAAAAAAGAATCTTGGTCCTTAAAAGCAGGAAATAGGTAATAATAGGAATCCAAGATTCAGCTCATATACTCTTGATGGTTAGCGGACAGGATAAAGAGCATCTCAATTTATGCAGGCAGTTTCAAAGGGTTCTAATTGACCCTCATACATTTCCTGTCTGGAGAACTCTGGAAGAAATAAGATGAGTTTCAGAGGTCTCCAGCTCAAGGTAGGCTTAAAAGGGATCTTCAGGAGAAATTCAGACTGACTCAGCTCCCTAAGAATCTTGAACCCAGCCTAGATCTGACTGAGGGAAACACTATGTCTATGGACCTAGACTGGTTCTGGAGAGAGTAGCACAGGGGAGAGAGCTGTACCCAAGCTTTGAGCTCTCGCAATATGCCATACCTTCCTTTATCTGAATGAAGAATTCAGTCCTTTTCCTTTACCTTCCCTTTTTCTTTATGAGGACTTCAGTCCAAAGTACTGAAAGCCAAGAATTCCTGTGAATACTGCTTTAAGTCTGAATAATCAATAGCTATGTTGCTATGGCCCCACATTTCAGCCTCCCAGAATTCCAACTCTATTAGGAATTTTCTCCCTTCTCAATTATTTTTTTTACTATTTTTAATGTTTCATTTATTATTTTTGAGAGAGAGAGTGCAAGCAGGGGAGTGGCAGAGAGAGAGAAAGAGGGAGACACATAATCTGAAGCAGGCTCCGGGCTCTGAGCTGTCAGCACAGAGCCTGATGCAGGCTTGAACCCAGGAAACAGTAAGATAGTGACCTGAGCTGAAGTCTGATGTTTAACTGACTGAGCCACCCAGGTGTCCCCCCACCCCCATTTTCACTTATTAAGTTTTCTCGGTGCTTTTTGAATAATTAAGAAACTTGCATAACCTTGTTTGCCCTCATAGTTCATCACAAAAACATTTCCTTTCTGGCAACTGTCTTACAGCGTTTCGAATATGAAAAGCCTGCCACTTGTGAGGGCAGCTATTTTTATTGTTTTCCCTCCCAACCAGCTCTGCTTTGTCAGCTGAAGTATTTGTATCCTTTCATTCTGCGCTTTCAAATGGTATCACCTGCATCTTCTCCATCCTCCAGGCACAGCCTGAGGGGGCAGCTGCCCTTTCCCACTGCATTTGATCTAAAGAAACTGGCGATCACCACTTCAGTGAACAAGGGATTCTGGATCCACACTCTGGATATGTCTGCTCACTCCTCTTAGAGTTCCTCTGAACCATCCTCCACCAGCCTCATCAACCTGTTCCGTCAATCACCACCCAGGGGCCAAGCTTCCTCAGTAATCCATTACCCCTGAAACTACGATCATGTACTGCTTCTGTCGCTCAATTGGAGCCAATGCCCCATTCTACCCCACTTCACTCCCAAACACTTCATCTGGATCTCTGGGACTTCTGTTCTCTGATTGCTGGATTTTAGTATATTTTCAAGATTTTTCCTGAATTTATTGTTCATCATCAACCCTCAACAGAATACCTGTGTAACTTTTGGAAAATAATTCCCTGTGAGTAGGTGAAAGCTGCTTTTCCTTTCAGGAGGTTGGCAAGGTTTCCTCCTTTCTCCTGTTTGGTATTTATTACTCTTCCTGTCTCTTGCCACATCTTCTGTGAGACATGGTGCTTACAGGCACAGGTTCAAGTCCAATTGCTAGGTTTCAAGTCTCAACTCTCTGCTTGCTGGTAACTGTGCCCTTTGACACTTATTGGCCTCATTTTACCTCAACCTTTTTGTTTTTAAAGATGACATAAGTACCGTAGTCACAGGGATGATCAAACCTTGTATTATAATGATTAAATAAACTTGTGCAAAGAACTTAGAGAAGAGTTACTGGCATAAATAAGATCCACTTATTTATTATTTATTAATCGTATATGTGTGTGTGTGTGTGTGTATATATATATATATATATATATATATATATATATCGAGACAGAGAGAGAGAGAGAGCGCGAGGGCATGCAAATGGGGGATAGGGGCAGAGAGAGAGAGAGAGAGAGATGGGAAAGAATCTTAGGCAGGTTGTGGGGCTTGATTCCATGACCCTGGAATCATTATCCGAGCTGAAATCAAGAGTAGGATGCTCAACTGACTGAGACACCCAGGCACCCCCAGATCCACTTTTATTGCTGAATTAAAGGTTTTGAGAAAACCTGGGATTAAAACCTGGGATTAAATAAACACACACACACACACACACACACACACACACACACACAGATCTATATCTATTTTTTTTTTTTTTACTTAAGTCAAACACATTTGAAGGCCTAAGAAAACCATTTTTTTTTTCCTCATCCTTTTCTTTTTCTTCAGTGTAACTCTTACCACATTTTCTTGAAATCCCTGTTACTGAGCATGCACTTTGGGAAACCCTGATCTTCAGTTTTAAGCAAAAACAATTAAACAAATTAAAACCAAGGAAAGGTAAAATCACTTCAGTAATATTATGATGATTAATATGGACAAACCCTGAAATAGAATCCTGAACTCCTGGTACCTAAAAATGCTAACATTTGATCCATAAAGAAGAAACTTTAAAAAGGGAACTTTAAAAAGGGTTGTTGTGAGGGTTTCATGAGATTTCTTTTTAAGTTAGTCAGTGTTGCACAATTGCTAGTTTCTGTCATTTTTGAGGAAAGAAATCATTGAACATTTCTTGCTTTCCAATTCTGGTTTCACTAAGTGTTTCTGTCCTTTTATCTTACAACTGTCACAGTTGTTTCTTAGATTATATTTATATATTACATACAGTAAATGGACATATGTATTATAAATGCACAAATATTAAGTGATATTTGACATTTACATACACTTATGAGTATAATCTACATTCCTAACAGATTACAGAACATACTAATCGATTATACTACTTCCCCATTTATTCTTACGACCCCAGAGAAGAAACAACTTTTCTGATTTTGATTTTCTTTACTATAGTTGTGCCTCTTCTAGAACTTCATATAAGTGGAATCATACAGTACACATTCTATATGTTCAGCTTCTTTCTCTCAGAATATTGTGAAATTAACCTATATTTGTTGTGATATGAGTACTTTCTTCCATTTTAGTGCTGAGTAGTATTCCACTGTGTAAATATACTACAATCTATCTATTCTGGTGTTGCTTGCCCTTTGGAGTTTCCCATTCTGAAGTCCCATGATCTTTAGTTGGCAAGCTAGAGACCCAGGAGAGCAATGGTTTATTTTTCCAGTCTGAGTCTGAAGGCCTGAGAACCAGGACAGCTGATATAAATTCTAATCCAGGTCCAAGTCAAAAGGCAGGAGAAGACTGATGTTCTAGCTCCAAGACAGGCAAAGTGAGAATTCTCCCTTACTGATCGTTTGTTCTGGTAGGGTTTTCAATAGATTGGATAAGAGCCTATGTTAGGGAGGGCAACTTGCTTTACTCAGGCTACCTGTTAATCTTGCCCCCAAATACCCTGATGGACACACCTAGAAAAATGTTTTTTTATTTATTTATTTATTTTTTTTTTTTTATTAATGTTTTATTTTTTTTGAGACAGAGAGAGACAGAGCATGAACGGGGGAGGGGCAGAGAGAGAGGGAAACACAGAATCGGAAGCAGGCTCCAGGCTCTGAGCCATCAGCCCAGAGCCCGACGCGGGGCTTGCACTCACGGACCGCGAGATTGTGACCTGAGCCGAAGTCGGACGCTTAACCAACTGAGCCACCCAGGCGCCCCGAAAAATGTTTAATCAAATATATGGATTATGGATATCTTCTGGCCAAGTCAAGTTGACACATTAAAAAAAAAAAAAAAAGCCCATCACACCCAGTTTGGGGCTGTTAATGAAAAAAATACTCTAAAATCCTTGTGTGTTTTTGTGGGAATACACTTTCCTTTCTGGTAAGTTCTTAACAATGGAATTTGTGGGTTGCCCCTCTTTTTCATTTTAAGCATTCTAGTAGGTATATATTGCTACTTATTCTGGGTCTAATTTTCATTTAATTAAGTTTCATTTCTCTGATGACAAATCCTGGTGAGCACTTTTTCATATGTGAATTGGCCATTCAAATGTGTTCCTTTGTGAAGTATTTCTTTCAGCTTTTGCCTATTTTTCATTGGGTTATTTTTCTTCTTACTGTTGAGTTTCAGAAGTTGTTTTTATATCTTGGCTACTAGATCTTCTGACAGATATAGGTTTTGCAAATATGTTCTCCTGGCATGTGTCGTGTCTATTCGTTTTAGAATGGTGTCTTCAATGAGCCCATATTTCTAATTTTGATGAAGTGTCATTTTTAATTTTTCTTCAGTGATTGTTGTCTTTTGAATCCTGCTTCAATTCTTGATCCCAGGTTGTAATAATATTCTTCTGTGTTTTCTTTAATAAATGTTAGCATTTAGCTTTTTAGTTTAAGACAATGTCAAATTAACTTTCCTGTATCAAGTGAGGTAGGGGTGAAATGCCTTTTTTCCATGTGACTATCCTGTAATTTCAGCATTTGTCGAAAATTCTCTTCCCAATAAGTTCAATCCCAAATATCAATTGAACTGTATATATGTGGAGCAATTTATGAATTCTCTATTTTGTTCCACTGACATCTTTGTCTATCATTATGTCAATACCAAACTGCCATCTTAATTAGTGTGGCTCTATAGTAGGTCTTAAAATCAGGTGCTGTAAATTCTACCAAATTATTCTTTGTCAAGATTATATTGATTACTTGGTTACTTGTTTATTTCTATGTAAATGTTAGAATTAGCTTCTAAATTTGTATTAAAAAACTCTACAATGATTATTTTTGTGACTACATTTATTTCATAGATCATTTATCTTGTATTTATCTTTGTTTAATAAAAGAAAAGGCTAAATGTCTAGATCCCCATTGGCCAGAATTGCAAGAACCAGGATGTTCTTTGTAGTTATATGGTTTTATGGCATTTATCATTTTTTTTTTTTTTTTTTTTTTTTGTAGTCCAGAATCTGAGCCCCATTCTTACTTTTCGGGAATTCCTCACATATGAGTCTTAGAAAATGGCAGAACTTGCCTTTAATAAACAACAGATGTTGAAAATGTCAGATGCTCATTTATTAATCTCCCTTGTATCAAAGGCCTGAGTACTTGACCGAGAATGTACTACCTCTGAACTTGGAACCGGGAGACAGTCACCGAACGGGAGAATGCACCATGGGGAATATACTTTGATGCACATGGCAGTGATAGCGACAGCAGCAGCATCAAAGAGTTTCCAGGGGCAGCAGTGGAAGTTTCCAGGGTCAAGCAACAATATATGGCAGATTTGCAAGCTGAATGCAGGGTTTAGCAGCAGCAGTGTGCACGCCATGCTGATTTTGTGGGCATGATTTTTTGCCCATGGTCCTCATTGTTGTAAAACTCCATAATCCCCACCTATTATCCAGGCCAGGTTCAGCCACCTTTCTGGCAATTCTTCCAATAAATTCATTGTCTTCTTTTTTTTTTTTTATTTATTTATTTTTATTTATTTTTTAATATATGAAATTTACTGTCAAATTGGTTTCCATACAACACCCAGTGCTCTTCCCAAAAGGTGCCCTCCTCAATACCCATCACCCACCCTACCCTCCCTCCCACCCCCCATCAACCCTCAGTTTGTTCTCAGTTTTTAACAGTCTCTTATGCTTTGGCTCTCTCCCACTCTAACCTCTTTTTTTTTTTCCTTCCCCTCCCCCATGGGTTTCTGTTACGTTTCACAGGATCCACATAAGAGTGAAACCATATGGTATCTGTCTTTCTCTGTATGGCTTATTTCACTTAGCATCACAGTCTCCAGTTCCATCCACGTTGCTACAAAAGGCCATATTTCATTTTTTCTCATTGCCACGTAGTATTCCATTGTGTATATAAACCACAATTTCTTTATCCATTCATCAGTTGATGGAAATTTAGGCTCTTTCCATAATTTGGCTATTGTTGAGAGTGCTGCTATAAACATTGGGGTACAGGTGCCCCTATGCATCAGTACTCCTGTATCTCTTGGATAAATTCCTAGCAGTGCTATTGCTGGGTCATAGGGTAGGTCTATTTTTAATTTTCTGAGGAACCTCCACACTGCTTTCCAGAGTGGCTGCACCAATTTGCATTCCCACCAACAGTGCAAGAGGGTTCCCGTTTCTCCACATCCTCTCCAGCATCTATAGTCTCCTGATTTGTTCATTTTGGCCACTCTGAATGGCGTGAGGTGATATCTGAGTGTGGTTTTGATTTGTATTTCCCTGATAAGGAGCGATGTTGAACATCTTTTCATGTGCCTGTTGGCCATCCGGATGTCTTCTTTAGAGAAGTGTCTATTCATGTTTTCTGCCCATTTCTTCACTGGGTTATTTGTTTTTCGGGTGTGGAGTTTGGTGAGCTCTTTATAGATTTTGGATACTAGCCCTTTGTCCGATATGTCATTTGCAAATATCTTTTCCCATTCCGTTGGTTGCCTTTTAGTTTTGTTGGTTGTTTCCTTTGCTGTGCAGAAGTTTTTATCTTCATAAGGTCCCAGTAATTCATTTTTGCTTTTAATTCCCTTGCCTTTGGGGATGTGCCGAGTAAGAGATTGCTACGGCTGAGGTCAGAGAGGTCTTTTCCTGCTTTCTCCTCTAAGGTTTTGATGGTTTCCTGTCTCACATTCAGGTCCTTTATCCATTTTGAGTTTATTTTTGTGAATGGTGTGAGAAAGTGGTCTAGTTTCAACCTTCTGCATGTTGCTGTCCAGTTCTCCCAGCACCATTTGTTAAAGAGACTGTCTTTTTTCCATTGGATGTTCTTCCCTGCTTTGTCAAAGATGAGTTGGCCGTACGTTTGTGGGTCTAGTTCTGGGGTTTCTACTCTATTCCATTGGTCTATGTGTCTGTTTTTGTGCCAATACCATGCTGTCTTGATGATGACAGCTTTGTAGTAGAGGCTAAAGTCTGGGATTGTGATGCCTCCTGCTTTGGTCTTCTTCTTCAAAATTACTTTGGCTATTCGGGGCCTTTTGTGGTTCCATATGAATTTTAGGATTGCTTGTTCTAGTTTCGAGAAGAATGCTGGTGCAATTTTGATTGGGATTGCATGGAATGTGTATATAGCTTTGGGTAGTATTGACATTTTGACAATATTTATTCTTCCAATCCATGAGCAGGGAAGTCTTTCCATTTCTTTATATCTTCTTCAATTACCTGCATAAGCTTTCTATAGTTTTCAGCATACAGATCTTTTACATCTTTGGTTAGATTTATTCCTAGGTATTTTATGCTTCTTGGTGCAATTGTGAATGGGACCAGTTTCTTTATTTGTCTTTCTGTTGCTTCATTGTTAGTGTATAAGAATGCAACTGATTTCTGTACATTGATTTTGTATCCTGCAACTTTGCTAAATTCATGTATCAGTTCTAGCAGACTTTTGGTGGAGTCTATCGGATTTTCCATGTATAATATCATGTCATCTGCAAAAAGCGAAAGCTTGACTTCATCTTTGCCAATTTTGATGCCTTTGGTTTCCTTTTGTTGTCTGATTGCTGATGCTAGAACTTCCAGCACTATGTTAAACAACAGCGGTGAGAGTGGACATCCCTGTCGTGTTCCTGATCTCAGGGAAAAAGCTCTCAGTTTTTCCCCGTTGAGGATGATGTTAGCTGTGGGCTTTTCATAAATAGCTTTTATGATCTTTAAGTATGTTCCTTCTATCCCAACTTTCTCAAGGGTTTTTATTAAGAAAGGTGCTGGATTTTGTCAAAGGCCTTTTCTGCATCGATTGACAGGATCATATGGTTCTTCTCTTTTTTTTTGTTAATGTGATGTATCACGTTGATCGATTTGCGAATGTTGAACCAGCCCTGCATCCCAGGAATGAATCCCACTTGATCATGGTGAATAATTCTTTTTATATGCTGTTGAATTCGATTTGCTAGTATGTTATTGAGAATTTTTGCATCCATATTCATCAGGGATATTGGCCTGTAGTTCTCTTTTTTTACTGGGTCTCTGTCTGGTTTAGGAATCAAAGTAATACTGGCTTCATAGAATGAGTCTGGAAGTTTTCCTTCCCTTTCTATTTCTTGGAATAGCTTGAGAAGGATAGGTATTATTTCTGCTTTAAATGTCTGGTAGAACTCCCCTGGGAAGCCATCTGGTCCTGGACTCTTATTTGTTGGGAGATTTTGGATGACTGATTCAATTTCTTCGCTGGTTATGGGTCTGTTCAAGCTTTCTATTTCCTCCTGATTGAGTTTTGGAAGAGTGTGGGTGTTTAGGAATTTGTCCATTTCTTCCAGGTTGTCCAGTTTGTTGGCATGTAATTTTTCATAGTATTCCCTGATAATTGCTTGTATCTCTGAGGGATTGGTTGTAATAATTCCATTTTCATTCATGATTTTATCTATTTGGGTCATCTCCCTTTTCTTTTTGAGAAGCCTGGCTGGAGGTTTGTCAATTTTGTTTATTTTTTCAAAAAACCAACTCTTGGTTTCGTTGATCTGCTCTACCGTCTTTTTAGATTCTATATTGTTTATTTCTGCTCTGATCTTTATTATTTCTCTTCTTCTGCTGGGTTTAGGCTGCCTTTGCTGTTCTGCTTCTATTTCCTTTAGGTGTGCTGTTAGATTTTGTATTTGGGATTTTTCTTGTTTCTTGAGATAGGCCTCGATTGCAACGTATTTTCCTCTCAGGACTGCCTTCGCTGCATCCCAAAGTGTCTGGATTGTTGTATTTTCATTTTCGTTTGTTTCCATATATTTTTTAATTTCTTCTCTAATTGCCTGGTTGACCCACTCATTCGTTAGTAGGGTGTTCTTTAACCTCCATGGTTTTGGAGGTTTTCCAGACTTTTTCCTGTGGTTGATTTCAAGCTTCATAGCATTGTGGTCTGAAAGTATGCATGGTATAATTTCAATTCTTGTAAACTTATGAAGGGCTGTTTTGTGACCCAGTATATGATCTATCTTGGAGAATGTTCCATGTGCACTCGAGAAGAAAGTATATTCTGTTGCTTTGGGATGCAGAGTTCTAAATATATCTGTCAAGTCCATCTGATCCAATGTATCATTCAGGGCCCTTGTTTCTTTATTGACTGTGTGTCTAGATGATCTATCCATTTCTGTAAGTGGGGTGTTAAAGTCCCCTGCAATGACCACATTCTTATCAATAAGGTTGCTTATGTTTGTGAGTAATTGTTTTATATATCTGGGGGCTCTGGTATTCGGCACATAGACATTTATAATTGTTAGCTCTTCCTGATGGATAGACCCTGTAATTATTATATAATGCCCTTCTTCATCTCTTGTTACAGCCTTTAATTTAAAGTCTAGTTTGTCTGATATAAGTATGGCTACTCCAGCTTTCTTTTGGCTTCCAGTAGCATGATAAATAGTTCTCCATCCCCTCACTCTCAATCTAAAGGTGTCCTCAGATCTAAAATGAGTCTCTTGTAGACAGCAAATAGATGGGTCTTGTTTTTTTATCCATTCTGATACCCTATGTCTTTTGGTTGGCGCATTTAATCCATTTACATTCAGTGTTATTATAGAAAGATACGGGTTTAGAGTCATTGTGATGTCTGTATGTTTTATGCTTGTAGCGATGTCTCTGGTACTTTGTCTCACAGGATCCCCCTTAGGATCTCTTGTAGGGCTGGTTTCGTGGTGATGAATTCGTTCAGTTTTTGTTTGTTTGGGAAGACCTTTATCTCTCCTTCTATTCTAAATGACAGACTTGCTGGATAAAGGATTCTCGGCTGCATATTTTTTCTGTTTAGCACACTGAAGATATCGTGCCAAGCCTTTCTGGCCTGCCAAGTTTCAAAGGAGAGATCAGTCACGAGTCTTATAGGTCTCCCTTTATATGTGAGGGCACGTTTATCCCTTGCTGCTTTCAGAATTTTCTCTTTATCCTTGTATTTTGCCAGTTTCACTATGATATGTCGTGCAGAAGATCGATTCAAGTTACGTCTGAAGGGAGTTCTCTGTGCCTCTTGGATTTCAATGCCTTTTTCCTTCCCCAGTTCAGGGAAGTTCTCAGCTATAATTTGTTCAAGTACCCCTTCAGCACCTTTCCCTCTCTCTTCCTCCTCTGGGATACCAATTACGCGTATATTATTTCTTTTTAGTGTATCACTTAGTTATCTAATTTTCCCCTCATACTCCTGGATTTTTTTTATCTCTCTTTCTCTCAGCTTCCTCTTTTTCCATAACTTTATCTTCTAGTTCACCTATTCTCTCCTCTGCCTCTTCAATCCGAGCTGTCGTCGTTTCCATTTTGTTTTGCATTTCGTTTAAAGCGCTTTTCAGCTCCTCGTGACTGTTCCTTAGTCCCTTGATCTCTGTGGCAAGAGATTCTCTGCTGTCCTGTATACTGTTTTCAAGCCCAGCGATTAATTTTATGAATATTATTCTAAATTCACTTTCTGTTATATTATTTAAATCCTTTTTGATCAGTTCATTAGCTGTTGTTATTTCCTGGAGATTCTTCTGAGGGGAATTCTTCCGTTTGGTCATTTTGGATAGTCCCTGGAGTGGTGAGGACCTGCAGGGCACTTCCCCTGTGCTGTGGTGTATAACTGGAGTTGGTGGGTGGGGCCGCAGTCAGACCTGATGTCTGCCCCCAGCCCACTGCTGGGGCCACAGTCAGACTGGCGTGTGCCTTCTCTTCCCCTCTCCTAGGGGCGGGATTCACTGTGGGGTGGCGTGGCCCGTCTGGGCTACTTGCACACTGCCAGGCTTGTGGTGCTGGGGATCTGGCGTATTAGCTGGGGTGAGTAGGCAAGGTGCAAGGGGGCAGAAGGGGCAGGCTTAGCTCGCTTCTTCTTAGGTGATCCACTTCAGGAGGGGCCCTGTGGCAGCGGGAGGGAGTCAGACCCGCTGCCGGAGGGGTGGCTCCGCAGAAGCACAGAGTTGGGTGTTTGCGTGGAGGGAGCAAGTTCCCTGGCAGGAACTGGTTCTCTTTGGGATTTTGGCTGGGAGATGGGCGGGGGAGATAGCGCTGGCGAGCGCCTTTGTTCCCCGCCAAGCTGAGCTCTGCTGTCCGGGGGCTCAGCAGCTCTCCCTCCCTTTGTCCTCCAGCCTTCCCTCTTTCTGAACAGAGCTGTTAACTTATGACCTCCCAGATGCTAAGTCGCGCTTGCTGTCCGAACACAGTCCGTCTGGCCCCTCCGCTTTTGCAAGCCACACTCGGGGGCTCTGCTTGGCCAGCGGGCCGCCCCTCCGCCCCGGCTCCCTCCCGCCAGTCCGTGGAGCGCGCACCGCCTCGCCGCCCTTCCTACCCTCTTCCGTGGGCCTCTCGTCTGCGCTTGGCTCCGGAGACTCTGTTCTGCTAATCCTCTGGCGGTTTTCTGGGTTCTTTAGGCAGGTGTAGGTGGAATCTAAGTGATCAGCAGGACGCGCGGTGAGTCCAGCGTCCTCCTACGCTGCCATCTTCCCTCCAACCAAATTCATTGTCTTCTTAAGTCAGCCGTAGTTTTTGTTGCTTAAAAATAAGAACTTGACTGATTAAAGATTAGTTTCAGGTGAGCCTATATCTCTTCCCAGTAAGGTATGTGTATGTGAAGGCAGAAGAAAGAGGGCATTCAAAGAATAAATGGAATCTTTAAAGTCTCTTAGTATATAAAATGGTCACATAAAACAAACCCAAACTTTTTCATTTCCTTTTATGGCTCAGACCTGACCTAGCTTGTGTCCAATAGGACTCCTAAAACCAGATATTCAGACAAGGACAGATGTATTTCTCAAAAGTATACCAAAAGAGGTGTAAGAGATATGTGAGAATAGATAGCTGTAAAATAATTCATTATATACGTATGTATACACATACATATATAAAATATCTGATATATGTCAGTTTTGCAAAATCAAAGTATTTTAACCACAAATGGTTACCGCTGCACTGTTACCTCTTCTCACTTCGTCTCTTCCCCATCGCAATTCTTTTTGTGTGTCAGCTGATTTTGGAGTAGCCACCGAATGTATTTATGTGGTTTACAGTCACTTCCTTGTGTTGTAAAGTTATTACTAATCCTTACATCATAGTTGCCATAGGTAGTTTCCAGGAATACTCACACCATACCCTGAGTCACCTCATCTGGCACTGTGAGACACCAGCAAGAAGACAGAGCCAGAGGTCCTTCTATCATATGAAGATATCCTATAGTGTCTAGCAGCAAAAGCACATGGTTATTGGAGCAGGAAAAAAAGGCTGTACATTTATGGACCCAGGAGCTTGCCTTCTCTGGAGAATTTTTCCATTCATGAGATGTATGAAACTTTAAGATGACTATTCACCTAGTGTTCCTTATCAATATCCAATCAAAACTGAAATTCTCTTCTGTCAGGAATATACTTATAATGCAAAATAGGTAATTATAATACACAACATATTTCTTCTTGTTGATGACAATTGTGCCAAGTAGACTTGTCAGAATTCCTGCTTTTGTAGGTCACAAACCTGTACCATCTCTAAAAATAGTAAATAGGTTTGCATGAGGTAAGAGATAAAAGAAAGATAAAAGAAAATTTGCCCATTAATGTAAGAATTTTAGATTCTTAATAATGGCTTGTGAAGTTAAAAGAAATTCTTCTATACTATCAAAATTGGTTTTGATTAACCATCCTAGAGAAACCAGTGACTAACCTATCTCTCTAATAACTAGTTATAAAATGATTGTCACATGCAAAGGAGATCAAAGAGATGTCAGACAAAAAAATGTGGGGAAACCAGTAAAATGTGTGAGGCAGTTAAGAAATAAAGAGGGTCGATGATTTGGGGGGGATTTTGTAATGTCTGGTATTTCTCAGCCTTTATTTAAAAGTTGTATTGAGAAGCAGGGCACCTGGGTGGCTCAGTCAGTTAAACATCTGACTTCAGCTCAGGTTATCATCTCATGGTTCATGAGTTTGAGCCCCACATCAGGCTGTTCTGACAGCTCTCAGAGTCTGCAGCCTGCTTAGGATTCTGTGTCTCCCTCTCTCTCTGCCCCTCCCCTGCTCATGCTGTCTATCTCTGTCTCTCTCAAAAATAAAGAAACATTAAATTTTTTAAAAATTGTATTGAAGAGTAATTGAAGTACTCATATAAAGTGTAATCATATAAAGCACTATCAGTTTTGAAGTATGATGTAGCTATAAAATTATTAGCATGATCAAGATAATTGTATTTCCATAATGCCCCCAATTTTCTTCATGGTTCTTTGTAATCCACTGTTTCCTTTCTCACAAACATCTCTGTCAAAGTACCACACAAATAAGTCAAGTCCTCTTGCTGCTTTCCTCCCAACTGAATACCATCAAGCAACCTTGGCAAGTGACATGTAGAACAGAAGAGCCAGTCATCTGAGTATTGCTCAAATTCCAGACCTATAAATTCATAAGATATAATACAATGACTGTTGTTACAAGTCACCATATTTTGAGGGTAGTTTGTTACACAGCAATAGATATCCAGGCTATGTACCACTTGTGTGTCAGCCAGAGGACTTACTGAGGTGCTATGTATTATAGATAGTTGCTAAGTATTTCATTATTATTTATATCAGCTAGTATTTATTAAGCGTCAACTATGTGCCAGAGATAGCACTTTGCATACATTGTCTCATTCAATCCTGACAACTTGAGTTACAAAACAGTGCCAATCAATTATCCATTGTCTCTCAACAATATATATATCTTTAGTACCCTGTCTTATGATGCTAGGACTCAGCCATATTGTCATACTCATTTTCCAATAAAGTTCTAGTTAGATTCTGCCATGGGGAGGTCTCAGAGGAAGACTGTAAGGTGAGAGAAGGAAAGGATGCCCATTCTGTTGGCCATCCCCGTCAGCTTTATCACGTCAGCAACAGCAACGGTTTCTAGCCTCAAGTGTCTGAATATCAGCACCTCCTAGTACCAGCCTTAGCACACTCCCTCAGAAGTACCAGAGAGAATATTCATTCTGTACCCTATCCTCAACATTCTGAGCACTAACCTGTAGTACCCTCCAGCAAATCCTGAGGTACGTTTTTCAAATTTGCTTTAAGCCACTCAGTAACAAAATAAATGATACCTTAAAGTTGAAGTTCCTTTTCTTTTCCAATATGATCTGCTCTCCAAAGGAACTCCTCCCTTCAGGTTAGCAGATATTCTTTATTTGATAACTATACTACCTGTTAAGTTTGTTTTTAAAGTATTTTATCAAAAAAAATCTACGTATACATGATTCCATGAAAAACTCCTATGTAAAATTGTGTGCTTTTAATGTAAGTAGTACAATGTATCCATAATTATCCTCTACATTGTTTTAAAAATTCTCACTTAATAAACATGTCTAATGGTTCATTTATTGCATAGGTAGAACTCCATTATATGAATATACTCATATTTATTCATTTTGCTATTGCTATTTTTAGGTGCTTTTCACTTTGCACATCTAATAACTTGGTTTTAAAAAAATTCGCTTTTTCTGAGACCAATGTGTTGTTTTAATTGGAAATAAATTTTGCTTTGCTTTTGCCATGCGCTTTCCAAAAATGTTAAGAAATTGTCATAACCAAAAGCTTCTAAAATGTTAAGCTTTCTTAACTTGTTAAACAAAACATATGTCCGCCCCCCCCCCCCCCCCCCCCCCCCGCAAGAAGACCCATCCGTGCCTCGAGATCTTTGTGGCATGTCTCAACTCACTGACTCAGTTATGGCAAGAAAAGTGTTCAAAAATGGAAAACCTCATCCGTGAAGCAGACATGATCAACCGATTCCTTGTAGTGTCTTTTGTAGATTTTACTAATACTTTACCTACCTCCTAAAAGACACTATTGAACAAAATCTTCTATCAACTGCAAAATTTCTTCTGATACTCAATACTGCTCCTCTTTCCAGAGGGACTAATTATAAAGCTCACAAACAGCTGTCAACTTTGATTAATTCCTAGAAGTTGGAGGTGATACATGAAAAATGTCTCATAGCAAATATATTTTCTTTCAGGTGGCTACTTATGCCAGTTTTCTCAGGACCATACTGATTTCCATAGGTTTGGACTTTGTAAGTGCGGGAGAAAAATAACCTAAATTGGGATAAAAGATGAAAATCTTGACTTACCCCAAATTGTTTAGTCCTATCATGTAAACATGCCACATATGTGCTTCGTGTTCTCTATGCCATGATGAAGAATTACTTAACAGTTGACCGTGGCATTATTCTCAAAGAGCTCAAACAAGGCTTAATAGTTCTTTGATATAGCAAAGTGACTGTAAAATTCATCTTTCAGACCAGGACATTTTAAGAAAGAGTGCTACTAATAATTGCACTAAGAAAATACAGGTGAAAAATGCTTCCCAAATAAATGTAGCTAGCTTAAAAATATTGAACATACCTGTCTGTGATAAAACAGCTTTATATTGTGTGTTATAATGAACTTAGTCAATCCTCACGACAACACTACAATGTACTATAAATATTATCTCCCTTTTACAGGTGAGAATATTAAAGACTAGAGATGTTAAATAACTTGTGTAAAATCATACAACTGGTAAACAGGTTGTCTGTAATGTAAATCCATTTTTTCATATTCTTTAGCCTGTGTTTGAACTGCTACAGTCTGTTGTCACTTAAAACCTGCACCATGTTTCATCAGTGATTAAATTGCTAGTCATCTACAGGATGATTTCAGTGATTTTACACGGAACTAGTCAAAACTGTTTTCCCCGATCAGTTTGAAATGGTTCCATTCACCATGCTGCTTAGTAAGAATTACCGAAATTTCTTGATGAAGCAAAAACAACAATAACAACAACTGGAAAAAAGAAAGAATGTGGCATCTTCTCCAGAATGGCTTGATTTAAAGATATATATTCATTCATTTACAATGCTCATTACTCATGGATTCCATGTTTTCAAATTTGCCTATTTGCTACAATTGTAAGTCTAAATTCAATACTTGGGGTACCTGGGGTTATTTTTGGACATGCACATAGTGGTGGACAATTCGTTGCCTGATGCAAAGATTTCCAGGAGAGGTGAAATAAGGCAATGCTACACCTTTATGTTTCAGTTCTTCAATTCTTACAAAATCTTTTCCTTGGCTTGTTAAATGCTAATTTTTCACAAGATGTACTTTTTTGTTCTGTTTTATTTTAGTGATTTTGCTGGTTTTTTTTTTCTATCTTTATTTTTGAGAGAGAGACAGAGTGTGAACAGGGGAGGAGCAGAGAGAGAGGGAGACACAGAATCCAAAGCAGGCTCCAGGCCCTGAGCTGTCAGCACAGAACCTGATGTGGGGCTCAAACTCATGAACTGTGAGATCATGACCTGAACTGAAGTCGGATGCTCAAATGACTGAGCCACCCAGGCACCCCTGTGATTTTGCTGTTTTAATGGCCATGGGGCACCTGGATGGCTCAGTTAAGCATCTGATTGTTGATCTCGGTTTAGGTCATGATCTCATGGTTCATGACACTGAGTCCCATACTGGGCTCTGAACTGACAGCATGGAGCCTGCTTGGAATTCTCTCTCTCTCCTTCCCTCTCTGCCCCCCCCCCCCCCGGCTTGTGTGCATTCATGCCCCACCCCCCCCCAAAATAAATAAACTTTAAAAAATGTTAAAAAAAATAAAACAACATAAAATGGCTTCCAAGCACAGTGCTTAAGTTTTGTCTAGTATTTCTAGGTACAAGAAGGCTATGATATGCCTTATGGAGAAAATACATATGTTAGGGGTGCCTGGGTGGTTCAGTTAGTTAATTGTCAGACTCTTGGTTTCAGCTCAGGTATGATCTCCCACTTTCTGAGTTTGAGCCCCATGTTGTGCTCTGCACTGACAGTGTGGAGCCTACTTGGGATTCTCTCTCCCTCCCTCTCTCTTTCTGCCCCTGTCCCATGCTGTCTGTCTGTCTCTCTCTCTCTCTCTCTCTCTGTCTGTCACACTCAAAAATAAATAAATAAACTTAAAACAAAGAAAATATGTATGTTAAATAAGCTTCATCCTGGCATGAGTTATATAGTACTTTGGCCATGAGTTCAATATTAATGAATCAACAATATATATGTAAGGTATCTTTAAACAGAAACACATAAAACAAGGTTGTGTTTCTCAGTCTCTGCTGTGACCAGAGGCTCTCAGGAACTTATCCCTACATTTCCCCTAGGAGTAATATACAATATCCACTAATTCGGTATTTGTGGCGACTTTATAGAACATAACTACCATGAATAATTAGGATCATTTATCCATTTATTTGTTCATCATTCATGGTTATAAGGGAAGAGAACCAGTCTTCTTCCATGTTTGTATTGTGTAGTGAGGAGTTTGACTCCATTTTTTGATATTTGTTGACAGCTTTTTAGCTTCGCCTTCCTCCTTCCTCTTGTGTCCTACATCTGACAAGTTAATAAGTAAGCCCAGGCTCTCCTTTGGGCCCGGGTGGCCGATTCAAACCACACAACCCTCTGCCCATGCATTGTAATCTCTCAAGTGGCCCCAAACCATAACCACAATAAGAAGCCTGACCAGCCTCCTTTCTTTGTTCTTTCAAGCCATTTGGATCTCTTTGCAAGGCCTACCCTGCTCTTTCTAGAGACTTTAATGTGTAAATAATAAATGTTTTTATACCTTCTTGGTAGGAATGTGGTCTCCTTGGTTCTGACACTGAAACCAAATTTAGGGTGGAAGGCCCATCTGCCTCTTCAGGTGACCATAATGTATTAATACACATTCATTTGTCCTTTTAATGATCTTATGTAACATGCTAGTTTATATAGCAAGGAGATCCTAATTTTGAGGGACACAGTATATAACACACGCAATTCAGAGAATCAAAATGACATGTGAAAAGGCGAGGCTCTGAGTCAAAGATAGTACCATGGGGATTAGAAGTAATGAACACAGTATCAAAACACTCTGTTTAACCAAGGCATTAAAATTATGGCTTACCTTTTATTTCAGTCTCTATTTACTGTTCTCTATCTTTACAGCCCCTGATTTCATTTCTTTCTTTTTTCTGTTAGGAAGGCAGGTGGAAGTGATGGTCATTTAATAAGTTCCCCAGAACAACATGAATGTGTCAGAATGAAAACTTGGCAAATAACTTCCCTCAAACCATGAAACATCCAAATCTGTAGGGGTTAGAAACTAAACTCTTGAGCTAAACACATGCGGGTCTTTGTAATGCCCTTCAGGTAATGTGTTGCTACTTAGTCCGAAGCATGGATTTTACCAAGGCTGAAAACAATCACACCATACACAGATGGGTCAGCCATCCTGAAACACCCTCCAGTTTATAGGTCAATTCCTGCAGTCTCTCTACACCATTAAGGCAAGCCTAACACTCAGAACTCACTCCAAATTGCAAAAGCTACCTACCATAAGAACCAAACAGGTGTCAGAATCCAAAATGTGTGTGAACTCTTCAATATTACCCAGAAGGATTTCTAAATAGTTTCTGTTTTCATCAGAAAAAAAAGCTGGCATATATTGCTGCTGCCATTGGAGAGAACAATTAAGAGTTTGCTAAATGAGGGGAAAAAACCACCTCTCCAGATGCATAATTTAAAGCACTGGAATTAAAAGCATCATTATCCAATTTTTTAGAAAGAAGAATTGCTCAAGCTAGATGATATTGCTCACAAAGGTAGCAGGAGAGGCTTCTGCTGTCTTCTCCCACAGCATGGCTTGCTTCCTGGCTAATAGCATTATGTTACTTTGAGCCATTACTTTGCATTTATTACTAAGCTGCTTTCTGAAACATGATTAGGTATAAATCAAAAACACTTACACACTGGATTTGAACTTAGACAGGAAGCCTGGTGTGTGTGTCTCCTTTTTCTGTCCCTCAGATTTAGATCAATCATTTAAAGGCATGTTCTTCCCTGGGAGTGAAGTGAAATGTGGAGACTGCTTTTCCTTTAAAGGCATGTTGAGTAAGATACTTACAAGTCTGAGGTTGTGTGAGAGGTACAGGAGAAATTTTTTTCCCTTTTCTTGTAGACTATAGGACATGAAAATTATGGAGAGTTCCAGATATGTTCAAAACTACAGTCTCAACTACAGTAGCTATAATGCTTTTATTTTTTATAGTTGAAAGTTATCATAGGTCACAAAGGTTATAGCAATCTCCAAATGCCCCCTCATAAAAACTACCTCCTTCCTTTATCTACACTAATGGTGCCCTGATATCATTCAGCTATCCAGTGGCTATGTGCTCCAGGGGAAACTAAGTTACTCTTCAACAATCATAATATTATCATTCCTTTTCCTAGTCATGGTACACAAGGATTAGAATTTAGCTATGAGACATTGGGTGCAAATTTCTGGTAGGGGGTTCTGGGAAACTTTACTCTTAAAAGTGATCAGAGGAAAAGACAGCCTCCTTTCCAACTTATCACATTGGTGTATGAGGATAAAAGCCTTGGAACTGTACAGGAACTTTATGGCTAGGAGGGATAGTCTGTAAACAAGAACCCACTCTGGGAGGATGGTCTAGTAGAAAAATCAGGAGAATCTGGATCCTTGATTGAGCTATGTGATTCTCTTTTTATTTGCCCTTTGATGATATTGCACTGATTAATAAATTTTCATTTTAGTTCAAGACGTTTTTAGCAAGAACTTTTCGTAATCTGAGGACAGAGCATCATAAATAATATGTCAATTAAGTAACAAACCCACATCATATAGAGTTTATTAAACTTGATATTCAAAGTCAGATTTTTCTGACATCAGATTCTCTATTTTAATAATCTAGTTACTTTTAACTCATTTTAGTGTGAAAAGGCTGACTATTGAGAAGAAGGCAAAATATTGATCCAGATTTCCTTACCAACATGAAAGCAGAGTTCTGTGAATTATTTCTTTTTAAAGCTAGACACATCTGTTTATGTGATTACTATATGAGATATATCTTATTCAATATTCACTATAGATGATGAGGTTACTAAATTTATCATCATTAATTACAAGGGGTTTTAGAGATCTTCATTTAGCATTCACTTCCAATTTCATATTCTAGGTCCTCAATGCTTCTTTCTAACTATCTGTAGTTCTCAATTACAAGTTGTCTTAATTATCCTATTTTTCTATATACTCTTATTTTCCTGTATCATCTTATTTTCTCCCTTCATGTGTGAGTCCAGTGAACAAAGAAAAATCTCTTAAAAAATTCCTTTGACATTTTACTTCCTTTGTATGTGATTCAATTTATATCCAACAATCTCTTCTTCTTTAAACTGTATCTCCATTTTCCTTTCCACCTTATGACATTGTTGCTATAATATCCCACCCCTAAGCAACTCTACATGGCTGTTTGCACAGTACTGTATCACAAATCACCTTCTCCACATACATTTTCCTGACCCCTCCAGCCCAGCAGGTACCATTCCTTAACATTCTGAGTGTAAGTCTACATGCCTCAGGATTTTGTGTCCCTGTCATGGAAGTAAACACATTTAGACAAATACTATTTAACACGCTTCTCATTATCTCCCATACTTTTTTCCTCATACTTTGTTGATTTTATAAATATATATACATATATATATATATATATATATATATATATATATATATATATATATATCTGTGTGGGTATATGTGTATGTATAATATATAAAATCCAGAAATTGAACAGAATTCAATGTAAATAATATACAGTATGCACATACCAAGACTACTATTCTAAGAGCTTTATTCAAATATATTCATATAAAATCTCACAACAACCTATATAAGATAGGTAATCTTACTACCTCCTTTTGTAAAAGGGAAAAAATAGAGGTTAGATAACTTGTCCCAAAATCACACAACCAGGAATTGGTAGAGTCTGAATTTGGATGCTTACAATCCAGCTTGAGTCTATGAAACTGTTATGCTAATGCTGTCTTCATGTGAACATTCATCAACTACTCATGTAACTCATGCTGCACTCATCCCTAGTAGTTAATAATGCTTGCTTCACTTAGTGAGAATCTAGTTCAGTAAGAAAGGAATATACATCTAAAAAGAACCACTAATGGGGCGCCTGGTGGTTCAGTGGGTCAAGAACTGACTCTTGATTTTGGCTCAGGTCATTATCTCACAGTTGTGAAATGAAGCCCAGCATCAGCCCCACACTGGGTATGGAGACTGCTGAAAATCCTCTCTATCCTTCTTCCCCTTCCCTGCTCTTGTGCGTTCATTCTCTCTCTCTCTCTCTCTCTCCCTCTCTCTCTCAAAAAACAAAATTAAAAAGAACAAGCAATAATTACTGAACATCATAGATCAGGTGAGTAGTTGCCTTCAAAATGTGTATTGTCTTCCTGAATATCTATTTGTTTCTGGGAGGTGACTATCTAACAGGGGTAACATCTCCCAGATAATCCCTGTACCTGGGTACAGCCATATACTAGTTCTCCTCAATGGATTCTGAGCAAAATTAATTTGCATCACTTGGGGCCAAAATTTTAAAGACATTAGTGGTCTTCTTTGTCCTCTGTTTTCCCTTCTACCAGCTAGACACAGATGATTATAAGACCTAATTAGATGGTAAAAGTAAATGATAAGAGAACATGGTCCTACAGGGGTCATTCATGGAGAGAAGTCATCAGCTACTCAGAATATTCACATCTGACTTTGAATCAAACACCACATAGTCATCTACTGTGTTTTAGCTTTCATTCAATTTCAAAGTCTTTTACAATAACTAGGTTTTCAGTAATGTAAGCATTTAATAGATACCAGGAAAAGCACATGTATTTGCTCACCTGATTGATACTATATTCTGTAAGGCAAGTAGTTTTGTTTCTGTAAAAACTATGGTTCATTTATATTAAGTTTGTCCAAAGTTATATAACTCAAGACTATCTGTCTTTGACATGTTTATCATATTAGCACAATGTGGTGTCTGTAACATGTATCTTGTTTTTGAACTTAAGCATTACAAATTGCAGTACTCTCTACTGGCATATAGTCACAGCACTTTGAACAAGAGAACTTCCTAACATCCATACACCCTCTCCTGGTTAACAGAACCATTCTTGGTTTTAGTGCAGCCCAAGGTGATAGATTTTATTTGCCCTAAGCAAGTGATGACAAGGGGTTCTTCAGTTCCCATACTCCCTTGGCGGTCTAAGTAAGTGTTCATCTACAGAAACTTGAGAAACTTTCCTTCCCTCATTTTGTAACCACAAAGGAAAAGCAAAGACGATTTCAGAGAGGCATGAGTCAATTACAGTAATAACTCACTTCTCAATAGCTTTTTGTATGAAATGCAAAAATCCCTATATGTGTATGCCATAGTGTGTTATGTGTTCCGTTACTGAAAACAATCCTCATCAGGAAAACGATCATTCAGAAATTATTTTTTTCAGTATAGTCTGTACAAAAATAAACCAACATCTCGTCAGGGTATATTATGGTCTTTTTAACATTCTAAATTACTTTTTATCAATACCAAAAAAAATTTATATTTACCATAAAGCCATTATTTTCTATACAGTATCTTCATCGAAGGAATTTGATTTGTTAAATATAAAGAGTTTAACTTGTTAAATATGCATCCATTCTATTTGTGGCTTTTTGTATAATAAGAGATTAGGGGAAAACATAAGAATAGAGAAATATATGAGGTATGAAGTACCAAATAAATACTTGAATATTTTATATTTGAGATAGTGAATCAGACAAGTTACAGAATTCAGATAGAGCGATAGAGAACCTTTTCCTATTTATTAGCTTTTGCTAAGTTTAGCTTCCATGTCTACAGATGATACAAATGACAATAAGTATTGAGTTACCCAATTATGCAGTGTCATGCAAATGGAAAGCCCTTGTTAAGTAAGAGCTGTTGTTTACATTATTATTATAATCATCTAATAAAGATAATGCTTCTGGAATACCAAAATATCTTTGGCAAAGAGACTGATTAGAGTCGCTGAAGTGATTAAGGAGCATGGCTATGTTCTCTAATTTACTTTACGTGAAAGCTACATGGTAACTTTAGGATTAGCCGTTGGATACATCTATTTACTTGGCTACCTTTTAACTTCAAAACTCACTTAAATTTCAAACTACATTTTAACTTCAATAAAAGAGACAAAAACAATTTGCAACTTATGGCACTGAACTAACAATGTGAATGTTAAGCAGCTTTCTTTCTACTCTCTCTGCAAAGTTACTTTAAAATATATAGCAACAAGGCAGCCAGAAAGAAATTCTAGTGGAAATAAGTTGGCAACTTTCAAAAGAAATTAGTCTATGGAGAATATTTGTCCTTCATATAAACTACTTTTAATTCCATGCTTTATCCTGCTAGGTTAAGGGTTATTTTAACCTCTATGGAGTATGAGAAAATCTAGATGGCCCTAGTCCCTTTTAAATTACTTTTCCTTGCTTTTAAAATAATAGAATAAAATTGATCCTTTAAATGGATAAGACATCAGGTTAAAACTTGATAAAATACTTTGAACTATTAAAAACAGACTCTGTAAAGTCATTTGATCTTTGCTTCTTTTGTAGTTTATTTTAATTTCAAGAAGTATTTTAAATGCCCTGCCTTTCAAATCAGTTAATTTTGTAACTTCAAAATTTGTGTGGGCCAACTTATTATTGCTTACAAACTAGATTACTAAATATAATCTAGAAATAAGTTTATATCTAATGGATTCAAAATTATCTGCTTGGGGCACCCATGTGGCTCAGTTGGTTAAACCCCCAAACCTTGATTTAAGTTCATGGCATGATCTCCTGGTCACAGGATCGAGTCCCATTTCCTATTCTGCCCTGGCCCCTGGGCATGGAGACTACTTAGAATTCTCTCTCCCTTTGTCCCTCCCCTGCTCGCACATGTGAGCATTCATGAACTCTTGCTCTCAAGAATAATTAAAAAAAATAAAATAAAGAGATAATTCTTTTAAAGTTTATTTATTTTGAGAGAGAGAGAGAGAGAGAGCGAGAAGAGGGGAGGAGCCGAGAGAGAGAATCCCAAGTAGGCTCTTTACTGTCAGTGTGGAGTCCCACGCAGGGCTCAAAGTCACAAACTGTGATATCATGACCTGACCCAAAACCAAGAGATGGCCCCTTAACCGACTAAGCCGCCCAGGTGGCCCTAAAAAGGCTCTTAAAAAATTATCTGCTTAATTTAGTGTGCCAGGCATTTAGAAATCCAGGTTCAATACCAAATGCTGTCACTAATTTCACTGTTGACATGTGGGAACACATTTTCCTTCTTCTTGTCTTAATTTCCTCCAATATAAAAGCAAAAGAATTGGAGTCTAACTCTATTGCTTCAGTTTCTTCCACCTATGAAACTCTATTTTTTTGCAATGCTTATATAATAATATATACTAGTATATATTATTATAATGTTACATACTATAGTATATAATAATACAAACCTAAGAATTCATACAGTCCTTAAAAATTTTTTTACCCATAGAAAAATTGCTAAAGCTAACGAATAGGCAGTTTACAGCAGAAACACAGTGAAAATACTCAGCTTCACTAGTAGACAAAGAAAATGAAGAACCATAATATAGGTTTTGACCCATCAGACTGTGAGCAACTTAAAATATTATTAAGTATTAGTGATGCTGTGGTGACAGACATGTCTCATACATTCTGGGAGGGCATACTGGCTTAGCTACTTTGGAAAATTTGAAAATATAACTTTGTAAAATTAAACTGCATATAGTACACCACCTATAATAATAACTGTAGTATATATATATATAATAACTGTAGTATATATATATATATATCATGAAATATATCATCACTATAATAACTGTAGTATATATATATATATATCATGAAATACTGTGTAGAAAAGAAGGAGGTAAATTTACTGTGCTAATTTGCACAAACATGCAACATCTGTTGTTCATTTAACATACAGGACAATATAATAATGATAGTATGTACACTTGTGTGTGTATGTTGGTAAATAATATTCCAGATCCTTTGAAATTGAAAGACCAAAGTAATGACAATGTTTACCTCTGGGGAGACAGAAAGGGGGCTAGTATTTATGGTAAAAGGGCCTTTTTTATAGTACCTACAATTTAGTTAGCATAATATAATCATGTATTAATTATGAAATTAAACATTACATTAAAAGAGGGTTTAATTCTTGTATATTACCATGAATTTTGTCAAAAATTTATCAAAGTCAATTTTTCAAAAATAAATTACCATAGATTTAGGGGTATATTTATGGACTTTCGATTCTACTCCATTTATCTATACATCTCTCTCTACACTAGTAGGACACTGTCTTGATTGCTCTATCTTTGTAATTCTGGTATACCTAGTACAGAAACTTTCAGCTTTCGATTTTTTTTTATATTATACATACTACTTTTTTTTCTAAAGCAATATGGATGAATAGGTTTTTTTCCTCAATGAAAAAAAAGCCAAAGATAACAAATGTCAGAAGACATAGGGAATATGCTGGTCTATGGGACCTTTAACGGTGCCATATTTTTTTCCCCCTGATTTCATGAAATGGTTAAGTGGAAACTTCAAAAGATTGTCCAGGAATGTCTATCAAACTTGGCATCTCTTGTGAATTATTTGAATTTCCTCTCTCTCTCTTCCTCCTACTCTGTTTCCTCTCAGTAACTGGCCTCATTAATTTCTTCTACATTACTTACATAGATACACTTCAATTCGCCACTTAGTAAAATATTCATTCATTCAGTAAGGACAATCGTAAGCCAACTATGTACAACACTTTAGAATTTACAAAGTAGTTTTAAATTTTATCCTATTTATCCTTGTGTTATATTCACAAGCTGTTATAACTATTTTACACATGACAAAACTGAGAATGATTGCATAAACAATTTGAATGATTTTAAACAATGAGTATGTGACAGATAAGGAACTCAAAGGAAAAGTTTTGGGTTCCAATTCCAATTATTTCTTCACTGTGGGCTTACTAATGGGATAATATACAGAGAAATAATTAGTGAACTATACACACCATAGAAATTGTAGGTGTTTTTTTTATTGTTATTAACTTCATTGTTGTCATGCAGAAGACAATTAATCTACAGTAGAAAACACATGCCTCTGGAGAAAACTGCATGTGCAGGAGGTCCTCCTGAAGCAGGCTCTAGGAGATACCACAGTGAGACTTTCATCAGGCAGGTGAAAGTGAGATACAGGAAAGCAGGAGCTAAAAAGCTGTAAGGCTATGGGTTCCATATGAATTAGGACATAATAACTATATTAGAAACAATGGTTACTGAGCAAGTGGCTTCACATTATTCGGATGGAGCCAATGTTTCAAACTATCTCACTACTGAATGCAAAATATATTTAATCCACAAACTCCTGAGAGAACAGGGCACTTCATACAATGATGCAATCAACTACCAGTGAAACTAACATGTTTCTCAAAGGCTTAAAATACATCTCATTTTTACTGTATGAAGTGTAAACAACATCAGTCATAATATTGCCTATCTACCCAAATGCCCCTTTAATGGGCCTCTTGCTCAAGGAGCCACATGGCCTAAAGAAAGCCAATCCATCTGCTGCTGAGTGACCTGTTGTGGTAGTTATCAATTTATTGCCTCTTGGCTTCTAATCCATTCTTCATTGCCTGCTCTGTGAGAACACAGACAGGCCCTGTAAATATTTCTCCTTATGCTTTTGATTTTAACTTTATTTCCCTCATTAGTAAGAAGGAAAGAAAAAATCTATCTTGTAGAATTGTTATTATGATTGAATGATACTGTCTATGGGAAATAATCGTTAATGTACTGACCACATTTTATGTTACCTGCAATTGTTAGTTCCTCTTCTCTATCCATGTCTACCTGCTCCAAGTCTTACTTACATGGATCCAGATAAAGTTCATCTTCCATATGAAAGTTTAAATCCAAATGTCATTTTCATGAAGGCCAAATAAGGTTCTATTGTCTAAGATTAGACTGCATAAATAATTGCATAAATGTACATAAAAGCACATCTGGCATACCAATATACTCCCTAATATGTACTAAATTAATTGATAAGTGACACCTTCCATACAATTCTAGACTTTAGTGATTTACTCCTATATATTATAATTTAATGTTGTTTAAGGGTATTAATTATTCTTCTTTCTCTTGGGCCCAGATAATATGACTTTTTTTGCAGCCTTCTAATACCAGACGCAGTGTAGGCAAAGAGCAAGCACTCAAAAAATACCTATTGATTGAGTAAATGATATTTCACAAATTCTCACATTTATTATAATAAAAATCCTGGATTTATTATAAAACTTAATTAAGCCTATCTCTTTTCTGGGCACACTTAATACATGAGATGCCACTTTTGCTCTGTAAAGGTTGAACTACAGTGCAATTTTCTTCTCTAAGTTTTCTTTCTGTACCTCCTCCTGAACTTCTGACATTAACTGTCACTCACTGTCAGGAGAGCCGTCTCTAGGCATGAACCAATCTTTAAGCTAAGGATAAATATGAGCTGAATTGCACAGAGTAATGTGTCTCTCTACTTCCAAAAGGATTGCCTTCATGAGAAGGGAGATTCCCCTGAAAGAATAGTGTCTGAATTGTCAAGCCCATCTAGCAGTTCAATTTTCAATCAGCTGATCATGTGAATGTACACAGCCACGAGTTCTCTTGGAGTTTCAAATATAGCAGTGAATAGCTAAGCATAATTCCAATTTGAACTTCTCATGACAAGGAGTGAAAAAAGAACAGGAAGGATTTTCAAGGGTGACATTAAAAGAAAGAAGAATTAGCACAGAACTTGGCAAAATGGTGATTGTAGAGAAAATTCAATTACATATAGCTTCAATGATAGGGATTTCTCACAAATGCCTATGAAAGCCTGAAATTGATTAAGTGTGTGTTAAATAGCCTTAAAGTGTGTGTTAAATTTAGCCAAGCAAAAGACAGGAAAGACAAACCAGAAGTAAGTTGTTAGACATGAAGAGAGCAAAAAAAAATAAATAAATAAATAAAAATAAGAGGCCAGATGTCCTCCCTCTGGAAAACACAAGTGATTTACATCCCTTATTAGGATCCTGGTGCTAATGCAACACCATTGCCATGCCATTTAAATTCTACCTGTAAAATCAGCCATAGTCACCTACTGTATTATAAAAACAAATTATTTAACCACTTAGTTTTGGGTTGAGAAGTTCATAATTCCCACTTACTGTTGAAAACCCTACAAAAAGTGGCTATATCTAGCCCACTTGGGCTTAAACTAAACTATGATGGTCCAGCTACTCAGAATAAGAGAAATCAGGGATTTCTTTTAATATTATGTTTGAGTAAAATGGAGGAAGAGAGAATAGTTAGCCAGAAGCAGGAAGACTGATTACAGCCTTGAGTTGGTGAGACTGAAATTAGATTTGTCTCCACCTGAGAACTTAGACCCCCACCTGGGTAAGAGTTTGAGAGAAAATCATACAAGGCAGCATGATTAGTTTGTTTCTACATCTTGGTAGGATGTCTTACACCTTACCTCACACCTCTTTTTATTGAAGAGTTGCCCCTTGCTGCAGATTTCCCTATGTAAAGTGGAGATTCTTTTGCTTAATTTGCAATGGACTAAAAGAGAGCATTCAATTCTCTATTAAGAGATGAACTAGTGCAGAAAATTAAGACTCTATCACACTTTCTCTGCACATGGATGATCATCAGTTTAATTCTATCCCAGTACTTGCAAGAGCAATCTGAAGCTTGAGGCAGCCTCATAGGGCAATGTAGAGGAATGAAATGAGGCTCTCATGGATAGAAAATAGGGATTTCTTGCCTTTGGAAAAATGCCAGTACCTGGATTAATATAATATTTTGGACATCAAGCTAATTTAGTATTGAGTTCTTTAAAAAGTTTTCATTCAACTCCCCAAAATCTATCTGCCATCCCAATGCCTAACCAAAGCTTGTCCAAGGCCCAGCACTGACACTATGTTCTGCTGAGGACTTGATTTCACTCGGTTTGCCACTCCCACAGCCAGCTGTCTCAGGCATGCTATAGCCCGTCAGGTTAGTGTCTTGCCTTTTACAGGCAACAAGTGCAGGCTGTGCAGTGCTAGAAGGGAGCGAAGTGGGGTGGGGGGAGAAGGGAGGGGAAATATAGAAAATGTAGCAGAAGAAGAAATAAACAAGAGAAAAGAAAAATAAGAAGGTTGGTATAACAGGGAGAAAATATGCTGTAATTTGGATTAGAGCCATAAAAAAGAATGAAACCTTGTCATTTGCAGCAACATGGATGGAACTAGAGAGTATAATGCTAAGTGAAATAAGTCAGTCACAAAAAAACAAATACCATATGATCACACTTATATGGGGAATTTAAGAAACAAAACAAATGAGCAAAAGCAAAAGAGACAGAGACAAACCAAGAAACAGACTCTTAACTATAGAGTCTCCAGAAGGGAGGTGAGTGGGGGATGGGGATTAAAGAGTATACTTATCATAATGAAAAATAAAATAAAATAAATTAGATTAAAGCACAGGCTCCTTGCTTTTTAGGGAAATTTAGGAAAATCATTTACTCTCACTTGCTTCATGTGTAATTTAGAGACAATATCTGCCTGACCCACTTCCTAGGGTTGCTATAAGAATCAAATGTGACAAAGTAGTGAAAGTAATCTATGCCTTATAAAGAACCACTATCATACTTGCTCTAAGTTTTCATCTTTATCGCATTCAAGCTATGCTGAGGCTGGGACTAGATTCTAGTTCCAGAATCAATGTGGGTCCAGAAAAATACTAATAAATAAATGCATACCTAGGTAAATATACAAGCAAATAAGTAAATATATAAATAGAGTAGAGGCAACTTTATTAAGGTTTCCTGGGAGTATAGAGAACTATAGAGGGAGCATGAGAAGAAGATAGAAACTTAGAAGCACAGGAGTGAAGCTCTCTCTGGAAGGGACTAATCCCAACAATTGAGTGACAGAGAGGAAATCTTTTTCACTAGTGTAAGATACAAACTGAAGGCCAGTGGCAGAATTTAGTCTGTAGATGACTATTTTAAAAATATTTAGAATTTGAGTAACTTTAAGCAAGTATGTGTCCATTCACTTGGTACTATCTAGCTATTTTCCAGCTTCACCAATTTGTTGTATATGCCTGAACTCTGAGAACATTCAGATTTTTTGGCCTCTGGTTAGAGACATATTCCAAATTATGGTAGTCTACAATTGGATCTCATTTGAAGTAATGTGGTAGTTGCTTATATGTTTGATTAAGAAAAAAGTGAGAAGGCCTCATAGGACATTCTTATCTGTCTGCTGCTTCCTTGAAGCCAGTCTCTGCTCTCTCTCTTTGGGTTAAGAATGGCTTCTGAGAAAACAGAATTCCCTCCTTTTGGTACAGGAGACTATAAGAGGATTCAAGCAGCTCAAAGAAGGGCAGCATCATAGAGGAGAGAATTCATCAAGAATAAATTTTGTCTACCTCACTATTTCTCTCCTCCCTATTTCCTATCTTCTTGTTCAGAGGTGATGAACCTGAAAGAGAACATGATGGATTATCCCAGGATTACAGAGAAGAGAAAAGAATGTCTACATATTCCCTCCTCCTCCTAATCTTCTATTTCAAGTTCTGCCTTGGGCTCAATATCTTGAAATTATAAGGCTTTTCAGGGCACATTTCTCTGGGTGCTCTCTAAATTGGAGAGTGATTTAAGAGTAAAATACAGTAAAATATTTAGGATTCCACTAATTTTTATTTGAGATAACCCCAGCATAAATCAGGATAGATATTTTACTAAGCATAGGCAGTTCTGAATTTTTTAGAGTCTAATTTTTGAGAAAACAGAATAACTTTAAATGGCATTTTCAGAATCATTAAAGTGATTTTCAAAATCACTAAAGACATTAAAACTCCTTTTACATGCCTTCATTTTCTTTATTCAGCAATTAGTTCTCCATTGTTAACATGCTTTTGTATTTTGAACCCATATTTATGTAAAGGAGATCTGTTTCAAATTGTTTTCTCATTAACTTATCTCAATTACTTATTAGTATACAATTATATGTACCATGTGCTTGAAAATTAAAAAAATTGCCTTTGTAAATGAAGATTTTAATTTTTCAGCTATTTACTAGGTCATTCTGAATTTCCCAGATAATAAACTAAACACCCAAGTCTTTGACCATATCATTTACTGATTTTTTTTTTATTCCTAGCACTGCCTTTACCCCTTCAGGTCACTGGAAAATCCTTCAGGCAATTGTTTTTTTTGTTTTTTTGTTTTTTTGTTTTTTTTTCTACCAAAGTACTGGGATACTAGCTGAGCAATAACTTCTCACTGGTTCCTGAACAGATGAAGATTTGACAGCTCCATGGCTTTGCACAGACTGTTTCATGGGCCTGAAATGCTGTTCCCCAACTCCTGTCTCTCCCTGTAAAGTTCTTATTTATTTCTATCTAATGCCAGCTCAATATCACCTTTCCTGGAAAGCCATTATCAGTTTTCTGAGATTAAGTTAGCTGTCACCACTTTGGTCACACACTACGTCTCTTTGGTACCTTATAATTATTTCTCTTGTTTGTGTCCCACATAAACTGAACTCATTAATAACAGACACAGAGTCTAGTTCATCTTTTTAACCCATGAAAAACACTAACTATCCTCTTGGTGGTAGACTTTGAGGGACTATGATTCTGAGAACTTAGTTTTATGAAACCCCAAATTTTCTGTTAATTCATGAGTCTAAAGTACACGATCACTAGTGGAAATGATATATTTTTATTCTGAAAGAACACTGCACTCTGAAAACAGTTCAGAGGTGGATGGAGGTTTTCATTGATGTTCCAATGTGCAGTTTTGGACTCTTCCCTCGTCACCTCCACGACTGATAACATTTGACAAAGGGTTTTAGTATTTGAAAAGAAAAAAATAGCAAGATGAATAGAAGTTGGAGGTCAAAAGAGCAATATCTAAGGGCAAATTTTATTGCCTATGACTATTGCCAAGCTTGGTATGCTTAGGAGGAAAAGAAAAACTTTTGAAAAGGTATAATTTAGAAGAGATACAGGGAAGAAAGCACTTGTGCATTAAACACAAGTGTTTAGGAAAAAAAAGAGACTATGTAAGTAGGTAAGAGGTCAGTCACAGATACTAAAACTTCCTTTATGAGCAATATAAGGGAAAAATAAGCCTCAGAGTCCTAATAATTACACAGAAATCAGGAGAGATTATAGCCTTTTGATCACCAAAACTTCAGAAAATCACCTAATGCTTTTCTCTAGAGCTTGACTTTTAGTCAAGAATGACTAGAATTGGCCAGGATGAAAACACAAAGATTATAGGCAGACTGCAGACTTTATCACTAAACTCACTGGCACATGTACTCATACACTCATATGTGTACACACACACACACACACACACACACACACACACCATTTGGTTTCCCATCTCTTGCCATTGATGCTGTTTTCTCTGACTAGTCCCTCATTTTTTAATCAAAGTTAACATGGCACTGAAGTTCCAATATTCAGCTTGCAAAATCATTATAGAGATAAAAACACATACACAGCTGGGCTGTCAGATTTCTAGAGAGGAATCTTTTATGCTCTTAAATTAAATGATGTTTGCTTGCCTCTCTCTTTTTTCCTCCTACAACTCATTGCTGAAAAGTTTTGACTAATTCTAAGGAGTCATATAATTGGATATTCACTATTCATCTATTCAGCTGATAACCTAATCAGTCCTTAGGAAATGTCGACTTACCCATCATCTTGTTTTACTGGCTACATATTCCCAATCCAATTATCAACCTACATCTTATGTTTGAATTCAGAAATTCACTAATTCTGTTCTTGACCATGATTCTATAGAACCATGATAAGCGTCACATCACATAGACTACTGGCTTTTAAATTGGGACTCCCAGTTTTCTTAAGGTTTGTAGATTTTGCATTCAAAACTTTTTGGGAAGCCTTAATAACTGACATAAAACAAACTGAAAAAAAAAGACACACAAAAATTTGCCCCCCAAAAGGAAACATAAACACAGATTAAAGCCAGTTAAAGAAACTGCATTAGAAATAAAGAATGATTTCAGTGGCAAATTTTAAAGATTATTGGTTAAGATTTAAGAACATAAAATAGATTGCACTTTTTCTGATAGTTTGTATAATAAACATTGAATTTGGAACTTATAATTACATATCAGTAGGGCTTTTAGAAATAATGTATCATTTGTAATATAGGATATGTTTGTATTAAGTTAAAATCTTAAGGAATGGCTATACAAAGGCAGGACAAATAATATTTTCTTTAGCTCTTTGCCCACAGCAAAGGCCAACTCACATGTGTTAAAAACAGTTGCACTTATATCAAAGCTCTCTAAAAACACTTGACATAAAGAATTCTTTTTTAAAGGATGAATTTTAAGCATAAAACAACAGGAAATGATGCTTTAAGTGTTTAAAGCAATGGAAAAATTAAGATGAAAGGAAATCATACATTCAAGACATTAATTTCTTGACTCAAGAACTCACTTTGGTTTAATCTGAAAAGTGCTTCAGTGAAAATATACCTCCCTGATTGGATATCTTGAAGGGGAGCAGAGGAAAGTAGGAATAATTACTGAAGAGTAATTGTGTGTTGGTAATGGGGCCAGGACCCCTGCCTTCATCTCCAGACACACCTTGCATTGTTCTTCCCTCTTCTATTATACACAAGATGTATTGCACAGCTGTGGTTAACTGAACACACCATTCAACTTCATGTCTCCATGATTTTTACATACTAGTTTATCTACCTACATTCTCCCATGTTTCCAATGTCTGACAAGTTGGCATCTCTTGCTCTATCACACATCAGTCTTCATCTTTTATATTAATCCTTCCTGGAGCTCTAGAGTAATCACTCCCTCTACCAAGGTATTCCTCACACTACACGGTAATGTTTTGTTTATGTGCCAATCTTGCCCTCTACCATGATCTCCTTGGTAGGACATTCTAGACCTTTTGAACTGCCTATCACTAGAAGAAACATTTGTGCTACCTGTCAGAATACTGGCACACAGAAGAGCATCCAAGCTGGTTTCCATTTACACATGTCATCTCAGAATGCCCAGGACTTAACCTAAGACAGTGACTCAGTGACTCTGTCTATGCTTTCCTAAATAAACGTCTCATCCTTGGAAACTGTATTTGTTTATCAAGAAAGTAAAACATTTGGGATCTTGGGAAGATGGCGGCATAGGAGGACGCTGGGCTCACTGTGCGTCCTGCTGATCACTTAGATTCCACCTATACCTGCCTAAATAACCCAGAAGACCGCCAGAGGATTAGCAGAACGGAGTCTCCGGAGCCAAGCGCAGACAAGAGGCCACGGAAGAGGGTAGGAAGGGCGGCGAGGCAGTGCGCACTCCACGGACTGGCGGGAGGGAGCCGGGGCAGAGGGGCAGCCTGTCGGCCAAGCAGAGCTCCCGAGTCTGGCTGGCAAAAGCAGAGGGGCAGGATGGAGTGTGTTCCGACAGCAAGCTCAACTTAGCGTCTGGGAGGTCATAAGTTAACAGCTCTGCTCGGAAAGCGGGAAGGCTGGAGGACAAAGGGAGGGAGAGTTGCTGAGCCCCCCGGATGACAGAGCTCAGTTTGGTGGGGAACAAAGGCGCCCACCAGCACCATCTCCCTCGCCCATCCCCCAGTCAAAACCCAAAGGGAACCAGTTCCTGCCAGGGAACTTGCTCGCTCCACACAAACACCCATCGCTCTGCTTCTGCGGAGCCACCCCTCCGGCAGCGGGTCTGACTCCCTCCCGCTGCCACAGGGCCCCTCCTGAAGTGGATCACCTAAGGAGAAGCGAGCTAAGCCTGCCCCTCCTGCCCCCGTGCACCTTGCCTACCCACCCCAGCTAATACACCAGATCCCCAACACCACAAGCCTGGCAGTGTGCAAGTAGCCCAGACGGACCACGCCACCCCACAGTGAATACCGCCCCTAGGAGAGGGGAAGAGAAGGCACACGCCAGTCTGACTGTGGCCCCAGCAGTGGGCTGGGGGCAGACATCAGGTCTGACTGCGGCCCCGCCCACTAACTCCAGTTATACACCACAACACAGGGGAAGTGCCCTGCAGGTCCTCACCACTCCAGGGACTATCCAAAATGACTAAACGGAAGAATTCCCCTCAGAAGAATCTCCAGGAAATAACAACAGCTAATGAACTGATCAAAAAGGATTTAAATAATATAACAGAAAGTGAATTTAGAATAATAGTCATAAAATTAATCGCTGGGGTTGAAAACAGTATACAGGACAGCAGAGAATCTCTTGCCACAGAGATCAAGGGACTAAGGAACAGTCACGAGGAGCTGAAAAGCGCTTTAAACAAAATGCAAAACAAAATGGAAACGACGACAGCTCGGATTGAAGAGGCAGAGGAGAGAATAGGTGAACTAGAAGATAAAGTTATGGAAAAAGAGGAAGCTGAGAGAAAGAGAGATAAAAAAAATCCAGGAGTATGAGGGGAAAATTAGATAACTAAGTGATACACTAAAAAGAAATAATATACGCATAATTGGTATCCCAGAGGAGGAAGAGAGAGGGAAAGGTGCTGAAGGGGTACTTGAACAAATTATAGCTGAGAACTTCCCTGAACTGGGGAAGGAAAAAGGCATTGAAATCCAAGAGGCACAGAGAACTCCCTTCAGACGTAACTTGAATCGATCTTCTGCACGACATATCATACTGAAACTGGCAAAATACAAGGATAAAGAGAAAATTCTGAAAGCAGCAAGGGATAAACGTGCCCTCACATATAAAGGGAGACCTATAAGACTCGTGACTGATCTCTCTTTTGAAACTTGGCAGGCCAGAAAGGATTGGCACGATATCTACAGTGTGCTAAACAGAAAAAATATGCAGCCGAGAATCCTTTAACCAGCAAGTCTGTCATTTAGAATAGAAGGAGAGATAAAGGTCTTCCCAAACAAACAAAAACTGAAGGAATTTGTCACCACTAAACCAGCCCTACAAGAGATCCTAAGGGGGATCCTGTGAGACAAAGTACCAGAGACATCACTACAAGCATAAAACATACAGACATCACAATGACTCTAAACCCGTATCTTTCTATAATAACACTGAATGTAAATGGATTAAATGTGCCAACCAAAAGACATAGGGTATCAGAATGGATAAAAAAACAAGACCCATCTATTTGCTGTCTACAAGAGACTCATTTTAGATCTGAGGACACCTTTAGATTGAGAGTGAGGGGATGGAGAACTATTTATCATGCTACTGGAAGCCAAAAGAAAGCTGGAGTAGCCATACTTATATCAGACAAACTAGACTTTAAATTAAAGGCTGTAACAAGAGATGAAGAAGGGCATTATATAATAATCACAGGGTCTATCCATCAGGAAGAGCTAACAATTATAAATGTCTATGCACCGAATACCTGAGCCCCCAAATATATAAAACAATTACTCATAAACATAAGCAACCTTATTGATAAGAATGTGGTCATTGCAGGGGACTTTAATACTCCACTTACAGAAATGGATAGATCATCTAGACACACGGTCAATAAAGAAACAAGGGCCCTGAATGATACATTGGATCAGATGGACTTGACAGATATATTTAGAACTCTGCATCCCAAAGCAACAGATTATACTTTCTTCTCGAGTGCACATGGAACATTCTCCAAGATAGATCATATACTGGGTCACAAAACAGCCCTTCATAAGTATACAAGAATTGAAATTATACCATGCATACTTTCAGACCACAATGCTGTGAAGCTTGAAATCAACCACAGGAAAAAGTCTGGAAAACCTCCAAAACCATGGAGGTTAAAGAACACCCTACTAAAGAATGAGTGGGTCAACCAGGCAATTAGAGAAGAAATTAAAACATATATGGAAACAAACGAAAATGAAAATACAACAATCCAGACGCTTTGGGATGCAGCAAGGCAGTCCTGAGAGGAAAATACATTGCAATCCAGGCCTATCTCAAGAAACAAGAAAAATCCCAAATACAAAATCTAACAGCACACCTAAAGGAAATAGAAGCAGAACAGCAAAGGCAGCCTAAACCCAGCAGAAGAAGAGTAACAATAAAAATCAGAGCAGAAATAAACAATATAGAATCTAAAAAAACGGTAGAGCAGATCAACGAAACCAAGAGTTGGTTTTTTGAAAAAATAAACAAAATTGACAAACCTCTAGCCAGGCTTCTCAAAAAGAAAAGGGAGATGACCCAAATAGATAAAATCATGAATGAAAATGGAATTATTACAACCAATCCCTCAGAGATACAAGCAATTATCAGGGAATACTATGAAAAATTATATGCCAACAAACTGGACAACCTGGAAGAAATGGACAAATTCCTAAACACCCACACTCTTCCAAAACTCAATCAGGAGGAAATAGAAAGCTTGAACAGACCCATACCAGCAAAGAAATTGAATCGGTTATCAAAAATCTCCCAACAAATAAGAGTCCAGGACCAGATGGCTTCCCAGGGGAGTTCTACCAGATGTTTAAAGCAGAGATAATACCTATCCTTCTCAAGCTATTCCAAGAAATAGAAAGGGAAGGAAAACTTCCAGACTCATTCTATGAAGCCAGTATTACTTTGATTCCTAAACCAACAGAGACCCAGTAAAAAAAGAGAACTACAGGCCAATATCCCTGATGAATATGGATGCAAAAATTCTCAGTAAGATACTAGCAAATCGAATTCAACAGCATATAAAAAGAATTATTCACCATGATCAAGTGGGATTCATTCCTGGGATGCAGGGCTGGTTCAACATTCGCAAATCGATCAACGTGATACATCACATTAACAAAAAAAAAGAGAAGAACCATATGATCCTGTCAATCGATGCAGAAAAGGCCTTTGACAAAATCCAGCAGCCTTTCTTAATAAAAACCTTTGAGAAAGTCGGGATAGAAGGAACATACTTAAAGATCATAAAAGCCATTTATGAAAAGCCCACAGCTAACATCATCCTCAACGGGGAAAAACTGAGAGCTTTTTCCCTGAGATCAGGAACACGACAGGGATGCCCACTCTCACCGTTGTTGTTTAACATAGTGCTGGAAGTTCTAGCATCAGCAATCAGACAACAAAAGGAAACCAAAGGAATCAAAATTGGCAAAGATGAAGTCAAGCTTTCGCTTTTTGCAGATGACATGATATTTATTATACATGGAAAATCCGATAGACTCCACCAAAAGTCTGCTAGAACTGATACATGAATTCAGCAAAGTTGCAGGATACAAAATCAATGTACAAAAATCAGTTTCATTCTTATACACTAACAATGAAGCAACAGAAGGACAAATAAAGAAACTGATCCCATTCACAATTGCACCAAGAAGCATAAAATACCTAGGAATAAATCTAACCAAAGATGTAAAAGATCTGTATGCTGAAAACTATAGAAAGCTTATGAAGGTAATTGAAGAAGATATAAAGAAATGGAAAGACATTCCCTGCTCATGGATTGGAAGAATAAATATTGTCAAAATGTCAATACTACCCAAAGCTATCTACACATTCAATGCAATCCCAATCAAAATTGCACCAGCATTCTTCTCGAAACTAGAACAAGCAATCCTAAAATTCAAATGGAACCACAAAAGGCCCCGAATAGCCAAAGTAATTTTGAAGAAGAAGACCAAAGCAGGAGGCATCACAATCCCAGACTTTAGCCTCTACTACAAAGCTGTCATCATCAAGACAGCATGGTATTGGCACAAAAACAGACACATAGACCAATGGAATAGAATAGAAACCCCAGAACTAGACCCACAAACGTATGGCCAACTCATCTTTGACAAGCAGGAAAGAACATCCAATGGAAAAAAGACAGTCTCTTTAACAAATGGTGCTGGGAGAACTGGACAGCAACATGCAAAAGGTTGAAACTAGACCACTTTCTCACACCATTCACAAAAATAAACTCAAAATGGATAAAGGACCTGAATGTGAGACAGGAAACCATCAAAACCCTAGAGGAGAAAGCAGGAAAAGACCTCTCTGACCTCAGCCGTAGCAATCTCTTACTCGGCACATCCCCAAAGGCAAGGGAATTAAAAGCAAAAATGAATTACTGGGACCTTATGAAGATAAAAACTTCTGCACAGCAAAGGAAACAACCAACAAAACTAAAAGGCAACCAATGGAATGGGAAAAGATATTTGCAAATGACATATCGGACAAAGGGCTAGTATCCAAAATCTATAAAGAGCTCACCAAACTCCACACCCGAAAAACAAATAACCCAGTGAAGAAATGGGCAGAAAACATGAATAGAAACTTCTCTAAAGAAGGCATCCGGATGGCCAACAGGCACATGAAAAGATGTTCAACGTCGCTCCTTATCAGGGAAATACAAATCAAAACCACACTCAGATATCACCTCATGCCAGTCAGAGTGGCCAAAATGAAGAAATCAGGAGACTATAAATGCTGGAGAGGATGTGGAGAAACGGGAACCCTCTTGCACTGTTGGTGGGAATGCAAATTGGTGCAGCCGCTCTGGAAAGCAGTGTGGAGGTTCCTCAGAAAATTAAAAATAGACCTACCCTATGACCCAGCAATAGCACTGCTAGGAATTTACCCAAAGGATACAGGAGTACTGATGCATAGGGGCACTTGTACCCCAATGTTTATAGCAGCACTCTCAACAATAGCCAAATTATGGAAAGAGCCTAAATGTCCATCAACTGATGAATGGATAAAGAAATTGTGGTTTATATACACAATGGAATACTATGTGGCAATGAGAAAGAATGAAATATAGCCTTTTGTAGCAACGTGGATGGAACTGGAGAGTGTGATGCTAAGTGAAATAAGCCATACAGAGAAAGACAGATACCATATGTTTTCACTCTTATGTGGATCCTGAGAAACTTAACAGAAACCCATGGGGGAGGGGAAGGAGAAAAAAAAAAAAGAGGTTAGAGTGGGAGAGAGCCAAAGCATAAGAGACTCTTAAAAACTGAGAACAAACTGAGGGTTGATGGGGGGTGGGAGGGAGGGGAGGGTGGGTGATGGGTATTGAGGAGGGCACCTGTTGGGATGAGCACTGGGTGTGGTATGGAAACCAATTTGACAATAAATTTCATATATTGAAAAAAAAAAACGAAAGTAAAACATTTTAACTTCAGACCGATAATCTTTATTTCCTGCACCATGGTATCTTTTAGTATGAAAGTGCATAACTAAACTTGATGTAAAAGATACACTTTCCACTTTAGCCAGAGCCTAGCAGGAGGATTCATTGTATGTTGGGCTTTTTTCTAGGCCCTTCTCATACAAGATCTCATTTTGTCTTTGCAATTACCTAGTTCATTTATTCAACAAGCATTACCAAGTTCTCCTCTAAAATAGCTACTATCCTAGGCACTGCAGCTCTATGTATAAGATATATGGTGTCTTGGCCCTCATGATATTGACATTCATGTGGACCAGACATACTTCAATCAACTATACACATTTGTCAAGTACCATCAAGAAAAAAAAGCAGGGGGGTGCCTGGGTGGTTCAGTCAGTTAAGTGTCTGACCCTTGTTTTTGATTCAGGTCATGATCTCACAGTTTGTGAGTTCAAGCCCCACATTGGGATCTGCGCAGCTTGCTTGAAATTCTTTCTCTCTCTACTCTTCCCCTGCCCATTCTCTCTCTCAAAATAAATAAGCTTTTGGAAAAAAAAAAAGAAAAAAGAAAAGAAAGCAGGGTTGACTCACCAAGAAGTGTGTGTGTGTCTGTGTGTGTGTTATGTTATGTTATCAGGAAAGGTTCTACAGATAAAATGACATTTGAAGACACATGAACCATGAGAAGGCGCTAGGTATAAAAATATAATGGTGAAAATAATGCCAGGCTAAAAGAACAGCAGGCACAATGGCCCTGGAGAGGACACAAGCTCTGTTTGAGAAATAACAAATATCATAGTAACACAATGGCATAGTAGCACACAGTAGGAGCCTGATGATGGAGACCTAGGAGATAATTACATGACATTTGATAAAGTGGAAATTGTATTTTTCAAAATCTACTCATGCTATAGAGAAGAAAGTGGGGACAAGAATGGAAGCAGGAAATTGACAAAATTGCATAAACAGATAAGGGGGGATGGAGGTAGTACCATACATCACAGGATTCAAGATGCTTTTGGTAAGTGGGGGTGAAATGCTACTGGGTGGTTTGTGGAGCGATGTGTAAAGTGTTAGGGAAAACCAAAGATGACTCCCAGGCTTTTGGCGTGAGAATTTGGGTACCGTACTATGATACTGTAAGCAGGATAAAGAGAAGCCTGATGAGAAGGGCTGAAAGCAGAGTAGTGAAAAAGTTGGATGGATGATCTTTGTTAAATTCTCAGTGACAATAACACAGACAGTGATCAGGAGGAAGAGAACAAAGCTGTTGCTTATATTTAAAGAATAGCAGGATACAGTTAAGTGGTCCACGAAGACAGCAATAAAGATACTTAGTGGGGCACAAAGTCCAATTGCACAAAACTACTATGCTCCCAATTTATTTTGGTTCAAATAAACCAAAATAATAGGGGAAAAAAACCTATGTCAACATTTGGATTTAATCTATGAAAATAAAGACCCTTAGACTTGAGTAGTTGGATTTTTTAAAAAGTGTTCTAATCACACAGTGTACACGTCAAAATACATCTTAGAGAACATACAATGGGTCAGCTTCCTTAAAGTTATTTCAAAGGGTCTTATATAGGCAACTTCATTTAACTTTATATTGGTAACTACATTCACTAGGTAAGTGGAGTCTTCAGAACAAGATTAAATTGACCAAATGAACAAAGATTGGATTAGATGATTTCTGAGTTTCCCTTTTAATTCTCAATACAATGTGATTCTCAGATCATCTCAGAACAATAAACAATATCTGTGTAAAGGACAGATGCTAATGGCACAGATTTTATGAAAACAATGTTGGTTTTCCCTACACAGAATATGGTTTATGGCTCTGAACTAAGCAACATCAACCATACCAATTCAATCTTCACCACACTGTATATGTAAAAACTGTGGGTATTACAACTACAACAAGGTTTGTTTAAATAGTCCTGGTTGATGCCTATTTGGTTTAATTTGTATTAACAATGCTCTCTTATGCTTTCAAATTTGTCTTGGTTTGGCAAATAAAGTATATCGTCATGCCAAGTAAAACAGATATGTGGATCATCTTGCCAGTTAAGGCAAAGAAGCAAATATGAATGAAGGAAACTAAAGCATCTCAAATGCCAAAAAAAATAGAGTATCACAGAGAATTTAATATTATCCTTCTGAACATACATCTATTACCAAAATAGGGGAAAGAACCTGGAATAAGTCTGTTCCTTTCCAGGGATGAAGCAAATTTCCATCTGCCCCATCTATTGATACGCTTGATTTATGACAGAGAGTGTATAATAATGATTAAGAAATGTGCAATAATATCAGGGAAAACTGGATTTAAATCCAAACTTTAACACTTCATGGCTGCATGACATTGGATAAGTTAGTCAACCTCCCTAAGTCTCACTTTGTCCTCTGTAGGTTGATATGATAGGATCTTTCTTACGAAGTTTCCCATTGTTGGAATTCCATAAATGAGAGATGGTGCCATTATAGTAATGATCATGACCGTATTGTCATGATCATGATTACGCTCCCACCTTCTCCAAGACCCCTAGTCAACGTTTCATCAGTTATTCCATCTTCTTTCTAAACCAACTATATCCCTTTCATATTTGTCTTCTCTTTCACAGCCAATGCAAACACAAAACAAAACAAAGAGAATAAAACTGTATAACCCAATCTGGTAGCTTTTGATCATCCTCCACCACCAGCAAAATAACTTCAGAACAGAGCCTTTTCTTACTATCTCTTCTTTCTTTCTTCCTTTCTTTCAATTTTCAACCCAATGCAATTTGGTTTCCACCCCTTCAATTATGTTGAAAAAGTTCTCCAAGGAGTAACCAATGATTTAAAAGTTGTCAAAGTGAATTGCTCACTGTCAGTTTAATCTTACTTGACATCTTCAATATTTGACACCACTGAACACAGGCTTCTGTTTGAAACTCCCCTGGATTCCATGACATTGCCAGGTTATCCCCCTATATTTCTGGTCATTAACTTTTGGTCCAACTGTGATATACCTATCTTTATTTGAATATTTCAAAATACCTGAACCCCATGGATTTAAAGCCAAACTCATCTTCACAGATCTGCTCATTCTCCATTCTCTCCTATCTTATTAATGTGGTTTGAGATGCCCCAAAATCATCCACCAATTAATCCCACCAAGTTTTTCTCCTCCATCTATAGCCAATAAATCCCACCAATTATTTCTCAAATCCAACTCTTCCTCTTCATTTTTACTATAGTTGCCATATACCAAACTCTAATTCTAACTTGGATTATTATATACAATTTCCTAATCTGGATCTGTGCCTCCAGACTTGTTTCTATGTTTATATATATTCTCCTAATTAGTGACACAACAATATACCTAAGCTGAAAATCCTTCAAAATTTCTCACAACACATATAGGCCTAAGTTTCAAACTTCTTGGCATGGTCAACAAGAACTGCCACTGCTCGTGGAGTGCTTTTGTTTAAATTAGAAAAGATTGATGTTCCTCAAATTAAAAAAAAGTAAGGATTTTTCTGTTGTACAGCCTGATCAATTCTATGCTTTGACTTAGAAATCCATGGGAACCACTGCTGTGGGAATCCTCCCAGCTGGGTCAGAGTCTGTCTAAGGAGCTTTCCATGGATGTAAAATGTTGCTACAACAGTTAGCTGTTCACCCACACCCTGGATGCCAAGATGCCTATACCTCAACATTCCTAACATTCCATGCCTACCCCTATATTTTTCTTGAAGATGAGGTGACCTTGTCAGGTTTGAAGTGGGGAAACTAGATGTTCCGGAGTGACAGTGGATGAAAGAAACCTTAGTGGATGTCCAGAATGAGTTTATAAAAGGCCCCAGTAGCACACACATACATGTGTGCCAGTGTGTGATCTCTTGCATGCTTTTCTGAGTTTAGATATGGATAAACTATGTTGCTTCAGGTTAATATATGCCCACTGTGTCAATGTGTTCCCTTAACCAATAGTTATACAGAGTGGCTCTAAGCTTCACTCTGCCAGGGCTTTAACTTCCCATCTATTTTTCATACCACCTGCTGCCTTAAAATGTATGTGCTCATATTAGTGAGCTGCTTGTACATTCAGCTCTTATGCCACAATTTAACAGTCCAGCATCTTCACTCATGCCTCTTCCTCTCTTAGCAATTCCCTCTTTCCTCATCTTTACATGCTTACGTTCTTTTTCATTTTGAAGATAAAGACCAGGAATCATTTGCTTTCGAAATTCTTTTTTGAAAATCACACACACACACACACACACACACACACACACACACTCACTCACTCACTCACTCACTCACACAAACTTAACAGAGCAGACAAACCTCCCAGTTTCCTCTCCTACATTCCTTGGGAACTTGTTCCTATTTCTTCATGTTTATTAATTTAAAACTACCTGTTCATATATGTCTCCTAGAACTAGTTTTATGCTATTTGGATAGTTTGGATGTATTACTAATTTTGATACTCTAGACCTTGGCACTATTTTTGTCAACACCATACTTGGTGAATAAAAATTTGATGATACAAACTGAACAGGCATCAGGGAATGGTACTTTAAGTCTAGTTACTTTGTAAATTGAGCTCAAGTGATGGGTATTGAATAACATACCATTAAATGAACTCCAGCATTAGTGAGGCTCCAATGAGGATAAACACATGCTTTTCCCATTTCTTTTGTAAATATTTTTCTATGAAAAGAAGTCTAGCATGTGTATAGAAACAGTGAAGAAACCCCAAGTTGTGCAGCTTGATGAACTGCCAGAAGTGAACATACCAGTTCCCAGAAATGAACATTCTCAGCTCCCAGATAATTATATAGAATACTACCAGTGCCAGAGTGGTCCATTTCATGCCGAATACCTTCAAAGGTAGCCATTGTTTTTATATCATATGATTAATTAGCCTGATTTTGAATTTCATGTGCTAGAATATTGTATATTTTCTTTTATGTCTGGCATTTCTTCACTCAAAATTTTATTTTTGAGATTTTGTCAGCTTCTGTTAAATCACGTTCAATGCTCTATAGAATCTCACTGTATGGTTATGCCATAATTTATCCATTTTATTCTGGATGAGCACTTTGTTCCCAATCTTTGGCTATTATGAACGGAACTGCTATGTGTATTCTTGCGCATGTCCTTTGATAAACAAATGTAACATCTTCAGGCAGGTATATTCTCAGGAGCTGGATTCCTGGATTAGAAAGTACACACGTTGAGATGAGTCAATGTTGCAAACCATTCTCCAAAGCAGTAGTACCAACTTACACTCTAACCAGTGGGATATGAGAATTCCAGTCTCTTCATATACTTACTAAGCCTTAATATTGTCAGTTAATTGTTGAAGATACTTTTTTTAAAAGTTTATTTATTTATTTTGAGAGAGAGAGAGAGAGCGAGCCCGCACATCATCAGGGGAGGGGCAGTGAGAATCCCAAGTGGGCTCCAGAGCTGGATGTGGGGCTTGAACCCATGAAACATGACCTGAGATCATGACCTGAGTCAAAGTAAAGAGTTAGACACTCAACCAACTGAGTGACCCAGGTACGCCCAAAATACTTTTTAAAAGAGAAGTTGATGTTCACAGCAAAACTGAGAAGAAAGTACCGAGTTCCTGTATACTTCTTACCCCCACCATTGAACACTATCTCCTCAGCTCCATAGTTTATATTAGAGTTTATTCTTAGTATTGTATATTCTAATGGTTTTGTTTTTTAATAGACCTCACTTTTTAAAAGCAGCCTTAGATTCACAGCAAAACTGAACAGAAGATACAGAGATGCCCCATCTTCCATCCAATAGTCTCCTGCACTGTCAAAATCCTGCACCAGACACAGCAGAGGAAACAATTAACAGAATGAAAATGCAAACTATAGAATGGAAAAAAAATTGAGACCATAACTGTTAAGGGGTTAATATCCAAAATCTACATGGAACTCCTATAACTCAATAGCAAAAAAAATCAAATATCCTAATTAAAAATGGGCAAAAGACTTAAACAGACATTTATCCAAAGATGACATCCAAATAGACAACAGATTTATGAAAAAAGTGTTCAACATCACTAATCATCAGCGACATGCAAATCAAATCCAGAACGAAATATCTAATAATAAATAAAACATAGTAAATGTTGGTTGGAATGTGTACAAATTGGAACCACTGAGTAGGAGTGTTGAAAGGAGTGTAAAATGGTGCAGTCACAATGGGAAAAAGCATGGAGGTTTCTCCAAAAATTAAAAATAGAAATATAAAGTCCAGCAATTCCATTTCTTTTTTTTCATGATTTTATTTATCTTTTATTTTATTTTATTTTTATATGAAATTTATTGTCAAATTGGTTTCCATACAACACCTAGTGCTCATCCCAACAGGTGCCCTCCTCAATACCCATCACCCACCCTCCATTCCCTCCCCCCCCACCCCCCATCAACCCTCAGTTTGTTCTCAGTCTTTTAGAGTCTTATGCTTTGGCCTTCTCCCTCTCTAACCTCTTTTTTTTTTTCCTTCCCCTCCCCCATGGACTTCTGTTAAGTTTCTCAGGATCCACATGAGAGTGAAAACATGGTATCTGCCTTTCTCTGTATGGCTTATTTCAGTTAGCATCACACTCTCCAGTTCCATCCACGTTGCTACAAAGGGCCATATTTCATTCTTTCTCATTGCCATGTAGTACTCCATTGTGTATATAAACCACAATTCCTTTATCCATTCATCAGTTGATGGACATTTAGGCTCTTTCCATAATTTGGCTACTGTTGAGAGTGCTGCTATAAACATTGGGGTACAAGTGCCCCTATGCATCAGTACTCCTGTATCCCTTGGATAAATTCCTAGCAGTGCTATTGCTGGGTCATAGGGTAGATCTGTTTTTAATTTTTTGAGGCACCTCCACACTGTTTACCAGAATGGCACCAATCCCATTTCTTAATATTTACCCTAAAGAGTTAAAATCAGAATCTTGAAGATGTGATTATTGTAGGACTGCAGTGGTACTCACAATAGCTTTAAGATAAAGAAATAATATAAAGGTCTATCAGTGAAGAAATAAATAAAATGTGGTATATACATACAAAGAACAAAATAGTAGAATAGTGGTTTCCAGGGGTGGGCAGAGGGGGCAGGAAATGAAGAATTGCTGTTCAATGGATATAGTGGTTCAGTTTTGCAAGATGAATAAATTGTATATATCTGTTGTATGACATCATGCCTATAATTAACAATATTGTGCTGCCGATTGAACATTTGTTAAGATGGGTAGATAGGATGTTAAATGTAATACTGTAATTCTGTAATAATAATAATAATAAATTATTCTCACATCAGAGTAACACATTTGTTGTAATATCAATTTTTAATTCATCTATTCCAGTATGCATGTTTCTTAGTGCTGTGTAATTTGAATTTTTTTATCATAAAGTTGACCATAATTTTTATGTGTTTATTAGCCATTTAGTTATACTCTTGTGATATCTGAGATTTTTCTTCAAATTGTTCAATGGGTGATTTTTTTTCTGAATTGATTTTTAGAATTATTTGTATAATCTGGATATGAGTCTTTCTTGGATTGATGCACTGCAAATATTTTTTACTAGCTTCTGCCTTTTTTATCCTATAATCCAAAACATCTAGGGATAATTCTATTATCTGTCTTTTTTTTTTCCCCCTGAATCATCTAGTCCTGGTTTCTGGGATGGCTAATGATTCTTTATTGAGTGCTATACACTATGTATAAAAAAATTATAGCGACACTGGATGGCGTTATCTGCCTCTAGGGAGGGTTTAATTTTCTTTTAAACAGAAGATAGCAAATGAACAGATCACTTTGATTCTGTGAAAACTGGTCCATTTCTGTTTTGCCTTTTTCTCCTAGGGCATAGCCCTTCTGCGATTCTAATTGAATGCCTGGGGTGTGTACCAGGGCTCTCTCCCTTGGCAGTCTCTCTAGTCTAGTTTTTCATCTTCAACACCATGAGACTGCTAATTCTCTGCTAACACATTTAGCCTCTTAGCAGTTGCTCTCTGTTTAAATTCTATCTCATCCCGAGCATGTGTAACCTTGGAGTGTGCAACTGCCTTGAGAAAAAATGGAATGTGGGACTTAAACTTCACTTCTCACTTGTTGCCTTTTCCCCATGATCTTGGCTACCTGGTGGCCCTGAGGTTCTGTCGTCATTGTTCCAGCTGAGTGAAAGAGCTTCTATTTGTAGCACCCTACATTAGTTTCATCTTTATGCCCCACACTACAAATCAACAAATAGTCAAAGTCTCCCTCATTATGTACCAGTTAATTTCATCATCTTTAAGGTGAATTATACCATAGGGGTGCTTGGGTGACTAAGTCGGTTAAGGTTCCAACTCTTGGTTTTGGCTCAGGTCATGATTTCACGGTTCATGAGTTCAAGCCCTGCATCGGGCTCTGTGCTGACAGTGCAGAGCTGCTTGGGATTCTTTCTCTCCTTCTCTCTCTGCCCCTCCCCTGCTTGGTCTGCCTCTCAAAATAAATAAGCTTAAAGAATTCTTTTTAAAGAAGGTGAATTATACCTAATATTTGTAGACATTAAAAGCATAGGAATTAAAAACATATAGGGGTGCCTGGGTGGCGCAGTCGGTTAAGCGTCCGACTTCAGCCAGGTCACGATCTCGCGGTCCGTGAGTTCGAGCCCCGCGTCAGGCTCTGGGCTGATGGCTTGGAGCCTGGAGCCTGTTTCCGATTCTGTGTCTCCCTCTCTCTCTGTCCCTCCCCCGTTCATGTTCTGTCTCTCTCTGTCCCAAAAATAAATTAAAAACGTTGAAAAACATATAAAGGGCTTGATGTTTTTAACACTGAAAGATAATCAGACATAAATGTCGTTTCCTTAACTCAACTGAATTGTCCCTATCAAGATTCAAATTAAATGCCACGTGTCCCATAATTTCTTTTCAGATCCTACCAGGCAGTGTTCAACCGTCTCACTGTGCATTGTTAATTCTATTTACAGACCTGGAAAATAAGTGTGCCTTGCACTTTATAGGGCCTGTTTCTGGTCCTTTCCTGTGTCTCTCTCTAAGGGGCACATGCCTAAATCATGTGCACACATCTTCTAAATCATACTCTGCATACCCTAGATTACAGAACTGCATGCCAAAGAAGCCCCAAGGTCATTCCAGGATTTGTGTGTACCTTTGATCTCCTCCATTCCAATGGCAGGTTAGAAATAGTCATGAGAATATGTATCAGTGGGCCTGAAGTGTGGCCAATGGGCAAATGCATATCGGTAGAGTTAAATACAGATTAAATCCAGAATACCCAGTTAAAGTTAAATTTCAGATAAACCACAAAATGTTACATTAAAAATTTTATACTAAAAATATATCTATCATCTTTGTGAAATTCATATTTAACTGGGCATTATGTAGTGTTTTTGTTGTTGTTGTTTTCTAAATCTGACAATTCTTTTAGGAAGGAATATCATTGAAGATGATAAAATAATGTGACTATCTTGAGTGTCCAAGGCCCCTCACATTCCAGGACAGAGACAGGAGTGGAAAGAGAAGGAGAGCAGGCTGTGAGTCAGGGGCCAGTGAGGAGTCAGGGAACCTGTCCTGGCTCTTCTCGAGTACCCTGGCTCAGGCATGAGACTCTAATGTGTTGGAGAACGCTAACTTTGAATTTGGACTTCAAGGTTTTTATGGAAGTATGTCTGTCAAATTAAGAGGTTAGAATATATCTTCATTAGCTTGATTTATGCATTTTAAGCATGTAGATAGAATGTAGACATAGGGCATGTGGGCCTGAGTTTGTACTTTTGCCTAGATATTAGTAAAGTTGGAGGCAGGACTCCTGCCTCTGCTCTAGAACTTAATCTGTTTACTTGTGTGTTAGTTAATCTGCATATTCAGTTTCACTTTCCCTACTAAATCACACACAAACACTAAGAAGGTGCAGGGCAGAAAGTGACATTCTTTCCATTCTCTTTATATAGATTGAGATGCATTTTACCAATGAGGAAATTGGGCCAGGAAAGTAAAGAAGCTGAACACAACTTGCCAGGGGTTAACAGGCTGGATTTAAAGTGCAGAGGGTGAAGGAGGTCCTAGAGGAATTACATAAGTCATTTTTGTGTCTCAGTTACCCAATCTGTAAAGTCAGAAAAATGAAAAGGACTTCTTCATCAGTTATCACAAGATTAAACAAGTTAGTGTATGTAAAGCATCAAGAAAGTTAGTTGGACCATATTAATTGGAGAACAAATTTGAGCTACTTTTAGGTTTTGGCTTTGAGGAGTAAAGAGAATCATCAATTAGGTTATCCTGACCTACCATCCAGGTCCCTGGATCTAAAATATGGAGAATTCTAATGTATTCTTGTTCCTCTGCATGTCTCTTTCTGGGAAAGCCCTAGAATTCCCTATCTGTGACTCTCAAAATGACAGCCCTATGTTCACCAAAATCTCAAGAACATTTTTTGGGGACGGGGTTCACTTCTAGAGTGAGAACTGCCTGAAAGCAAGTTATAGGCACATTATCTCACAAGAGAAGGCAAAGAAGTTTGAAAAGTTTGCATCTCAGTAATGCTGCTGAGGAAAGTGACAAGGGAGTTTGATAATAGAAGATATGCTGCTTTACAAAAAAATGGCTTGCTCCCCCAGGCTGTGTTCTCTCTTATAATAGCTGTACATAGATATCTTAATGGGCTTCTTTGTACTTTGACTATAGCAGATTTCTAAATAAATAAAGCACTTATTTAAAAAGAGAAACAGGGGCGCCTGGGTGGCGCAGTCGGTTAAGCGTCCGACTTCAGCCAGGTCACGATCTCACAGTCCGTGAGTTCGAGCCCCGCGTCAGGCTCTGGGCTGATGGCTCGGAGCCTGGAGCCTGTTTCCGATTCTGTGTCTCCCTCACTCTCTGCCCCTCCCCCGTTCATGCTCTGTCTCTCTCTGTCCCAAAAATAAAAAAAATTAAAATAAAAAAAAATAAAAAAAAAAATAAAAAAAAAAATAAAAAGAGAAACAAATGACTTTTTAATAGACCCCTTCCTCTATAAAAAAAAATCTTATAAAAAAAATCACTGGGTAGTGACTGAGTTGTGCCAGGGTCTGATCCTCCCCACTTGGTTGATGTCTAGAGAAACACCAGCCTTGTTCTTATCTAGTTTTCTGTCAGTCAGAAGGGATCTTTGACCCTGGCAACTGTCTGCCAAATTCCCTGAGGCTGTAACTATTTTGCAGATTGCAGTTATTCTGAGAACACCATCCATGGGGAATTTTCCATTTCTCAAGGCTGCTGCCCTCCTCACGCCTGGTATCATGTTACGTGTCAAGCAATGGAAATGGGGGATAAAAAAGTGTAAACAGCTGTTTTTGCCCTCAAGGACCTTATGGTCTAATTGAAGAAACAAAAGATTTATACTGCAAAACAATTTTGACTGAAAGTATGATACTCAGCATCAGAAAATAGCATAGAAGGTAATACTAATAACCATAATAATAGCAATACATAAACAAAGTCTCACAGCTGTGCATTTATGACATCAGCAACTATTCTAAGCATTATGCATGCATTATTGCAAAGGAAGGTATAGTAGTTTCCTAGGGCAGCCATAACAGCTTATCATAAACTGGGCAGCCTAAAACAATAGATTTTTATTCTATCAGAGTTCTGGCAGGTGTATGTCTGACATCAAGGAGTCAGCAGGCCATGATGCTTCTGAAGGCCCCAGGAAAGTATCCTCCCTTGTCTCTTCATAGCTTCAGATAGATCTTGTATTCCTGGGCGTTCCTTGACTGGTATCTGCCATCACTGTAATCTCTGCATTTATCATCACATGGCTTTCTTCCTTATGTCCATTTTTGTCTTCTCCTCTTCTTCTAAGAACACCAGTTAATGGACTGAAGGTCCACCCAAATCCAATATGACCTCACCTTAACTAATTATAGCTGCAAAAATCCTATTTGCAAATAAGTTAATAATCCGAGATTCTGGGATTCTGTAGGGACTTCAACCCATTGAAAAAGGTTAGACTGAGCCTAATTAGAAAAAAAAAATATAACATTTTCATAGAAGTATGGTCCCTGAAAGATGAATGGCTTTGGGCAGAAGAGAGCTTGGCCATCAACAAGCATTGAGCAAATAGTCTATGTCAGGAGCCAATGGAGATTCAACACTAAGTCTGTGCTAGTATTTATTGGACTTGGCTTCATATAAATGAAAAAGGCAAAATCCACAGAAGCTTAAATAAGGTTTATTTTTCTTATCTCTTCTAAGTAAAAACAGTCCAAGGGTTGGCTGTCCAGGGCAGATACAGTGGCTCCAAACTCCATCAGGAACCCATAAACCTATCTCTTGGGACTGCCATCCTCAGAGGTGGCTTCTATGTTCCACATTCTAAATTACACACAGCCAAGCAAGGCTGAGGGAGCTCCAGCAGCAGAAAGAAGCAGGAGATAGACAAGTCACTTTTCCTAGCTGAGTCAATCTGCTTGGGAAGTTTCCCATAGCACCTCCTTTTTATAATATAGTCACACGGCCACACTTAACTGCAAAGGAAGCTGGGCCTCCTGTATTCCTGAAAAAATGACTAGGATTCCGTTACCAAAACCAAACAAAAGAATGGATGTTAGAATGCTGCTTCTTAGTCCTGACCTCAAGGAGCTCAAAGTCCATTTGAGGAAGATACTAATTTAATAAATATGTTAATTTCCATTTACTGCTGTAACAAATTGCTGCAAACTTAGTATCTTAACAAATTTATTATGTTATAGTCCTAGAGAACAAATTCAAAATGCACTGGGCTAAAATCAAGATGTTAGCAGGACTAGGGGAAAATCCATTCTGATGCCTTTTCTGCTTTTAGAAGCTGCCTGAATTTCTTTTTTCTTTTTTTAATGTTTATTTATTTGACAGAGACACAGAGAATGTGATGGGGGGGGGGGATGGGCAGAGAGAGGAAGAGAATTCCAAGTAGACTCCCTGCTGTCAGCATAGAGCCCAATGTGGAGCTTGATCTCAAGAACGATGAGATCACGACCTGAGCTGAAATCAAGAATCAGAGGGTTAACCCACTGACTGAGCCACCCAGGTGCCCCAAGCTTCCTGCATTTCTTAGCTCACAGTCCCCTTCTTCCATCTTTGCAGTCAACAAGGTTAAATCTTTCTGACCATTCTTCTGTAGTAACAGCTCCCTCTGACTTTGAACTCAGCTGGGAGAGGTCCTCCTCTTTCAAGAACTCATATCATTACACTGAATCTGCCTAATTAATCCAGGATAATCTCCTCATCTCAAAATTCTTAACATAGTCACATCTTCAAAGCCCCTTTCACTGCATAAGAAAACATATACACAGGTTCCAGGAATGAGGACATAGACATCTTTGAGCTGGGCCATTATTCAGCCTCTCCTAATAGACAAGTAAAATGTCATAAAAGAGGTGTAACGATAAAGGAAGCACAAATGGATTTGACAAAAACAAAAAAGGTCTGGCCTCATCGATGAGCATGATTTTTGAGGAGAGAAATGCTCCACGTACAAGAATGCAGGCTTCATATAATATGGAGAGGAAATTTATGTTTGAATGAAAGAGAAAGAGAAATTGAGTGCTTTCTCAAATGTCAGGCCTGCCACCGAATGCTGACTTGTATACAATGGGAAAGTAGAGGCAATTATTTACTGAATGAGTGATTTGATACAACTGGTAGTTTAGAAAGATAAGTCTGATAAAGTGAATAGAAAAGAGAGCATTTAACAGATTAAGGGGCAACAACACAGATTTATGTGTAAATGAGAGGTTTTCAATTAGCCTGGAGATGGAGTAAAAAGGATGAATATTTTGGAAGAGATAGATAAGGAAGGTAAAGGCAAGTGAAAATTGATGATAAAGTTTTAAATTTGAGTGACCAGGAGAATGGGAGAGAGAAATAGTTCATAAAATAGGGAAAGCAACTTGGTGTATCAAATAAGTATGATCTTTTAGCAAAATTAATTCTCATCTACTAAGCTTTATATTAAAGGACTGTCAGATAAATTTATATATATAAAAAAGACAAAACCTCCATTTTTGCATCTAAAAATGGGTAACAGTTATAATACCTTAACATTTTGTGTGTGTGTACACATTATCTGACCTTGGTTCGCTCATACATTGAGCCCCCTCTCCCTGCTTGTTTTCTTCAAGATCAGTCCTCCTCTCAATAAACAACATACACCATGGCCCTGTCAACAGACATAGCCTGTGAATATATTAAAACCCTCAATAGGTACACATGGGAAAATAAAAATCTAAGTAAAATAGATAATAATTGAAAATCTGGTCTATAAGATAAGACAATACATGGGTGAAATAATTGACTAGCCTACCATCATTAAAATAGTTCATCTTATTGGCTACAGTATTTTCTTAAAAATTCAACTGCAGGGAGCATTTATGTCAGGGACAAACCACGAATTCTTTATTTGATAAACCCTTGAGAGAATTTACGTGCAGTAAATTGCACTTTGTGGAATCTATAAATTATTTGTTATGCTTTCAGAGAGAATTTTTGTATAATCAAATTTCAGTCATCTTGAAGTTAATATTTGCGGGATCATCTTTAAAACATGCTCTGTTTTAAAGCAGGGTCTGTCAGGCTTTTAAGTCCCCGTAGGCTTCCGGAAACAATAGAAACATTTAAAGGAACTTCACAGGGAAACTGCAGGAAGGACCAGAAAGGAATGGAATTCTTATTATTGCCAAAGGAGGGAGTGCAATGCCTACAAGAGTAAAAATGAAGTCACCAGAGCACCTGGTCATGCTGTTGAGCACTTCTGCAACATTCATCAAGAGCTGTGAAAATAGTTGAGCAGGAATTTCAATGAAACTCAGGTCCATTTACACAGATAGCAGCCATAAGCCAGAGGAACTGGAGCTATCAATGGCTTCAAGAGAAGCCATTTATATTCTTAGGCTGATACACACACAGAAATCTAAAGACCCACATACACAAACATAATAAACGCAACAAAACAGTTTGAAATATGTGTTGAAAGAAGAGCACTTATGATCTTTTGAATGTGTGAGCCAAGTTCTCCTTAGCCATCCACCAAATAAGCCGAGATTCTTTCTTATTTCCAAGTCAGAGCACTAAAGTCAGACATTTCTGCTTCAAGTATCAACCTTTGTATTAGAGATGAACTTGAGCAAGCTATTCAACTTCTCTAAGCCTCGGTGGCCCTATTTTAAAATGAATATAGTAGGAATATGTTTTTCATAGGGTTTTCATGAGAATTTAGAGATAATCCATGTACAAGAGCTTGGCAGGGGCTTGAGAGATAGATACTGCTTAACAAATGGTAAAAATGATATAAAAACTCAAGACAAAGCTTCCCAAAGAAAGATTACCCCCTGCTAAAAAAGGAGACATGGAGAGAAACATAAAATTGTAAAAAATACTTTTCTATTTTTATATTGCCATATTATTTCATTCAACTCAAATACAACTATCCCCAGCCAGCAGCCCTTGGCATTCTAACAGTTCACCACCACACTGACAGCTGGGAGACTGCAAGTTTGGAGCATCGTGAAAAATGTTTTTGCTGTCAGTATAAATGAATATTTACCAGCTGATATCTGTTGCAGGCTTCTGGAAGGGGGCGTACTGGGGTAAATATTGGTTTTACCTGTAAAACTGGAGGCTGTAATTATAAACTAGGAGTCCACACACCTTAAATGAGGAGATTAATTAATGATAAGGCCTCATTAAAAGTCAAGCTACCCATTAGCTTAAATAGCTATCATATGAACTCTCTTGATTTATTGGAACTGAGAAATTCTAATAGGACTTTCTTTCTTTCTTTCTTTTTTTTTTTTTTCCTTTCTTTCTTTTTAAGTTACAGTGAAGTGACTAATTACCAGCTGAGGACAGATTATCCATTCTGGCTCTTACTCGTTTGTCTATTTGCCACTGGTCAAGAAGAGGAAAGTAAACATTTTATTCTTATGATTGGTGTCATGCTCTGGATCCAATATCCTCTTAGCGTTGGGAACCACATAATCCCATTACAATAAATCACTTTCATTTTTAATGAATCACTAGAAAAATAGGTGCCTATGATCAATGAGCTATTCCAAAAGTGAGGCAAAGGTCCTTTATCTTTGGTCAAGTAAAGAAACACTTGTGTTTCAAAGACCCAAAAGCTGTGCTACAAAAAGACTGGAGTGTCCAGTGAAGTGAAAAGTAGCAGAGTTCGCCACATAGTGGAATGGATTGAGAGCTGGTAAGAAACTCAAAGCATTGCTCAATCAAGTTTCCTGCCCTCACATAAAACACTACCAAAGGCTTGCCCAATTTGGGAAAATCTTCAGTGTGATCTTGCGGGGCTTCTCATTCTGTCTATTCTAGATGAGTGAATTATGATGGATTTGAAGACTGGTATCTTCAAGAACCAGAACAAGAATGGCAAAGAGCCGAAATAGTGTGAAGAACTCCCACTTGCTCCCATGGGAAGATTCTTAGAGACTATCAAGATGCTTTTTCTGATTTAGAAAAAGTGGAATTATTAAAAAAATAATGATAATAATAAACAGCAACAGCAAAACTAAGACTTATTTTTCCTCAATATCCAACCACACCTTTTTTGTATTAATGTCTTAATACCTCTTATCATTAGTTGACTGCAATATAGTCAACTGTGTACTACAGAGCCCATCCTTGTTTGTACCAGTTATTCCTGAAACAATATTAAGTATCCTTTCTACTCTTAAATGTAGACTTGTTCAAATAATAAATTATATGGCAACCTTACTTTTAGGGGACACCACTGCTCGTAGTCTTGATGCAAGAGAAATTTCCAGGTCCAGTGCCTTTTGCCTTTTGATCTCTCTGCCTATGGCTATATTAAAAGAGGTGGCTATCAAATACAAACATAGCTGGTCAGATACTCTCAGAATTTTGAACTGTGAGCGAGTGACAACAATTTGGAAAGTACTAACGATTATATTTAATAGTTGGTGTAGAGGAGCGTATGATCATAAGGGTGCTGAGGTATGACCTGACAATAATTCTGACAGCCCACCCTGTAGAGGTCATGGGGTACCGCCCACTCTTCACATCTGGTCATCCAAATGTCAGTACCAGGAGACTCCCAAGTTTTTCTAAAATAACTCCCCCTTTTCTGGTTTAGAGTAGTGTCTGTTGCTTACACAATAAAAAATATATATTTGCCCTCTGCTAGTGGAAGCCAAGAAAGTAGTAGACCAACTACTCACAGCTAAGCAAAGAGAATATATACAATGCTTGATCTCACAGAGCTGACATTCTATTGGACGGGGATAGGTAATACACATAATAAGCAATTCATATATTTTATTAAAAGAGAAAGGAACTTGCAAGAAAGAAACAGAGAGGGAGAGAGGAAAGGAAGGAGAAAACAATTAACAAGGGAAGAAAGGAAAGAAAAAGAGGGGGAAGAGAAGGAAAAATCAAGATTAGAAGACAAAGTGAGGGTAGGATAAAATTACACTTGGGTGGTCTATGTGGTGTTCACTGAGTAATTCTTATAAGAAGAAATGCTAAATAGCAGTTCTCTCAAAATAATAAAATATAAACAATGATTTAAATACTATCATGTACACTTGAATCTACATGTGGGATTTTCTCAGTATCGCCATTAATTTATAGACATTTAAAAATATTTTGGTCTCTTAACTTTAGCTAAATTGATACTCAAAAATGTCATTGGTTTGATCAATAAATGAATAATTTGTAAAGACTTGAGATACCTATTGTGGACTGAATATTTATGCTCACCCCGGTCCAAATTATTTCTGTGTTGAAATTCTATCCCTGCCCCACAATGTGATTGTAGTAGAAGGTGGGGACTTTGGGAAGTGATTAGGTCATGAGGGTATAGCCCTCATAAATGGGATTAATACTCTTACAAAAAAACTCAGAGAGCTCTATAGCCCTCAGTCATGTGAGGACAAGGAGAAAATGGCAATCTGCATCCTGGAAGAGGGCTGGTACCAGAACTGCACCATGCTGGCACAGTGATCTTAGACTTCAAATCTTCAGAAGTGTGGCAAATATTTATAAGCCACACAGTTTATGGTATTCTGTTATGGCAACCCAAACGGAGGCAACACTTAAAAACTGAAGCAACACCTCTTATTTTTTATTTTCCATCACAAATCATTTATCAAGATTCTATATTGGGGCACCTGGGTGGCTCAGTCAGTCAGTCATCCAACTTCGGCTCAAGTCATGATCTCACAGTTTGTGGGTTTGAGCCCCGCATCAGGCTCTGTGCTGACAGCTCAGAGCCTGGAGCTTGCCTCAGATTCTGTGTCTCCCTCTCTCTCCGCCCCTCCCCCACTTGCACTCTGTGTCTCTCTCAAAAATAAATGAAACATTAAAAAAATTTTAAAAAACCTATATTGATGGTGCCTGGTAGACAGGAAATAATAAAAAAAGAGTTATGTAGGGGACTCTAAGAAAATTACTTGCACTTTGAATTTAATGTTCTGAATAATTTGTTTTTACATACTCTGCAAGTGTAATTGACATTTAATAACATGAGCATATTTAAGATGTATAATTTTTTTCATTTTTATCTGTTTAACTGTGAAACTTATCAAAATCAAGATATTAACTCATCTATAATCTCCCTAAGTTTCCAAGCATCCCTTTGTCATCCATCCATCCATCCTCTATTTCACTCTCTCCCATCCCCGGGAAATCGTTGATCTCTTTTCTGCTTCTATAGATCAATTTGTATTTTCTAGAATTTTATTTAAATGGAATCATACAGCATGTACACTCTCATATTTAAAGGAGCCTATTCAGGCTCTATATTTAATAGAGCCTATTTTTCCTAGCTCTTTTTACTTAGCATAATTATTTTGAGATTCACTCATGTTCATACATCAATCAGTAATTTGTTCTTTTTTATTGCTGAATATTATTTATTTGTATGGATATACCAAAATTTATTCATCTCCTCTCTTATTTACTAACACTTTGCTTCCAGTTTGTATCTCTTGAAGATGTTATGATTATTTGTGCACAAGTGTTTGCATCGTTGTATGTTTTTGTAAATACCTATCAATGGATAGCAGTGTTGTACCGTAGGTGTATGACTGACTTTTGAAGAAACTGCTAAAATATGTTCCAAAATAGTTATGTCAGTTTACATTCCCACTGGTAGTATAGCAGAGATGCAGTTCCTCCATACACCTGCCAACACTTGGCAGTCTTTTAATTTATTCTCAGGTTCATTATGATATAATTGACAGATAACACTGTATAAGTTTAAGGTGGACAAGTCTATTTGATACACAGGTATTGCAAAATGATCACCACCATAGAGTGAGCTAACACTTCCATTATGTCACATAACTACCATTTCTTTTTGTGGTAAGAACATTTAAGATCTACTCCCAGTAAGTTTCAAATAAAGTATTATAATCACCATGTTTTATTTATTTATTTATTTATTTTATAACTGAAAGTTTGTACCCTTTGACTCACATCTCTTCATTTTCTCCAACTCCTAGCCTCTGGTAACCACCATTCCAGGCTCTGTTGATCTAGGTTCAGCTGTTTAAGATTCCACATATAAGTGCTATCATATAGTATTTCTCTTTTCCTGACTGATTTCACTTAGCATTATGCCTTCAAGGTCCATACTTGTCACAAATGCCAGAATTTCCTTCCTCCAGTCTCTAATTTTAGTTGTTGTAATGGGTTTATAATGGTATCTCATTTCTGGTTTTCTAATAGCTAAAACTGTTGAACATTTTTTTCATTTGCCTACTTGATGTTTGTACATCTTCTCTGGTGAAGTGTTTCTTCAAAACTGTTATCAGCTTGTTTTCATCCTATTATTGAATTTTAAGGGTGTTTTACATACTTTAGGCACAAATCCTTTTACTGATATGTTTTGCAAATATTTTCTACTATTCTGTAGTTTGAATTTTTTAAGTTTATTTATTTATTTATTTATTTATTTATTTATTTGAGAGAGAGAGAGAGAGAGAGAGAAAGGGAGGGAGAGAGAGAGAGAGAGAGAGAGGGAGGGAGAGGGGGAGAGAATCTTAAGCAGGCTCTATACTGTCAAGCACAGACCCCGATGTGGGGTTTTATCTCATGGCCATGGGATCATGACCTGAGCCGAATTCAAGAGTCGGACGCCTAACTGACTGATCCATCCTACTTTGCTTTTTCTTTTTAACAAGTGCCTTTTGAAGAGCCAAAGTTTTAAATTTTGATTAAGTCAAAATTTTTTTTCTTTTTATAATTCATGTTCTTTGTGTTCTGCTTAAGAAATCTTGGCCTGATACTACTAACATTTCTCCTGAATTTTCTTTTAGAACTTTTATAGTCAAACATCTAGTATTTTGGTTTATAAACCATTTTGAATTATATGTATACAGCATGAGAAAAAGGTCAGGATTGTTTTGCATATGTATTAGTTTCAGCAACACTTGAAGAAACTGCACCTTCCTCATTGATTTGGCTTGTGTTATGGAAAATAAATTAACCATGTATGTCCAGATCTTCTTCTGGCCATGTTTTCCTGGATTATTGAACTATACTTTATATTTAAGCCAATGCCACAGTACCTTGATCTTGGTAGCTTTATATTAAGTCTTGAAATCAGGTAAGTTCAGTGACTCTTCTTTTTTTGAAACTGTCCTGGTTATTATAGATTCTCTCTTTGCATTTCCATGTAACTTTTAACTGTTTATTTTATTTTTGAGATATAGAGCATGAGTGGGAGAGGGTGAGAGAGAGAGAGGGAGACAGATGATACCAAACAGACTCTGTGTGAACACTAACTGACTGAGCCACCCAGGCACCCATGTAACTTTTAAAGTTAGCTTGTCAAGTACTACACAATCTGCTCAGGCTCTGCATGGGAGTGTTTTAAATCTATAGATCGCTTTGTGAAGAATTCACATTTTAACAATATTGAGTCTTCCAACCCATGAACAGAACTATGTCTGCATCTCTTTTTAGGTCTCTGTTAGTTTCTTTCTGCAATGTTTCACAGTTTTGAATGCACAGGTATTGAACATCATTTGTTTATTCCTATTTCATAATTCTTGATACTATTGTTAATGGTGTTTCAATTAATAACTGCTTATTATTTCAATAAAAAATAAAATTGATGCTTATGATTGGCAGCCTCTAAAATGCCTCCAAATGACCCTCACTTCCAGGTATTAGTGGCTTCGGGGGTCAGCTGCTTATAGTGACTCACGTTTAATGAAGAAAATGTGAAATTGATGAACTATCACTTCCAAGATTACATTTCAGGAAGATTGTAATTTCCTTCTTGCCCCTTCTCTCTCACTCCCTCATGAAGCCCTCCCACTGAGGGAAACCAGTTGCCATGTTAGAAGCCGCACTGTGGAGACATTCCCACGACAAAAAAAAAAAAAAAAAATGTGAGTGTCGAAACAACATTCAGCAAGGAACTGGAGCCCCGGTTCACCAGCTCACAAGTATTTGAATCAAACTAACCACCACGGGGAAAATGTTTGTAATATCCTCTTTCTAGTCTTCTGGTAAAGCCTTCAGATGAGATTGCAACTGAGGCCTACAGCTTCATTGCCTCCTTGTAAGAGATCTTACAGAGGTGGCATCCAGGTATACCTGAGATTCCTAACCCACTGAGTGGTTAGATAATAAATGTCTACTACTAACACCACAAATTTTGAAGTAACTTTCCCTATTCCTAGGGAAAAGCATTTAATAATTTACTACCAGTAATGAATATTAATTGTAGGTTTTGTGAAGATTTTCTTCTTCAGATTCAAAGATTTCCCTTCTATTCCTAATTTACTAATAGTTTTTATTTTTAATATTGAGTGGATATTCAATTTTGTCAAATGCTTTTATCATAATGACTGAAATGATCATGGTTTTGCTTTCCTATTTACTGTTATTATAGTGAAAGGTATTAATTTTTGAGTGCCAGTCCAGATTTCCATTCCCATGGAAAACTCCATTTGGTCATGTGTATTGTGCTTTTCATATACTGTTGAACCAGATTTGCTAAAATTTTGTCAGATATTTTTACATCTATGGTCATGAGAGAAATTGGTCTAGAGTTTCTTTTTTTCTTGAAATGTGTATTAGTTTGGGCCTCCATAAAAAAACATCATACAATGGGTGGCTTAAACAACAGAAATTTATTTCTCACACCTCTGGAGGCTGAAAAGTCTAAGATCAAAGTGCCAAGCAAGGTAGATTTCATTCTGAGCCTTCTTGTCTTGGCTTATATGGTCATCATCTTGCTGTGTGCTCACCTAACGTCTTTTTTGGGCAGGATGGAGAAAGAGAAAGAACAGTATCTCTGGTGTCTTTTTCTGCAAGGACACTGATTCCCATCATAGAAGCCCATCCTCATGATCTTGTCTAATCCTAAGTACCTGCCAAAGTCCCCATCTCCAAACGCTATCACACTGGGGGTTAGGGATTCAACATATGAATTTGGGGGGAACATAAAACATTCAGCACATACCATATACTTTGGCTTTCACAAGTGGGCTTCAGGGACAAACTGTTGGAGTTTACCTCCTCATAAGCTTTTTGAAAGAATTTGTCTAGAATCAGTATTATTTTTTCCCTTAAGTGTTGTATAAAATTTATCGATGAAGCCATATGGGCTTGGATTTTTCTTGTGGAAGATTTTGGTCTTTGTAAACAGCTTTACTGAAATACAATTCACCTACTATACAATTCATTCTATTAATGTGTATAACTTGATGCTTTTTAGTATGTTCACAGATATGTGAATTCATCACCATACTTAATTTTAGAACATTTTCATGTCAAGGTCAAACCTTGTATCTTAGTTATTAGTTTTCTTTTCCCACACCCCTCCTAGCCCTAAGAGACCAATAATCTACTATATGTATAGATTTCCCTATTCACTTTCCTATGAATTGAATCATACAATATGTTGTCTTTTTCAACTGTCTTCTTTCACTCAGCTCAATGTTTTCAAGGTTCATTCATGTTATTTCAATACTTCATTCTTTTTTATGGTTAAATAATATTCCTCTGTAAGGATAGACCACATTTTCTTTATTCATCAATGGGCATTTGGATTGTTTCCACCATTTGGCTTTTGTAAATAATGCCACTGTAAACATTTGTGTATAGATTTTTGTGTAAACACATATTTTCAGTTATCTTGAGTAACTACTGATAAGTGGAAGTGCTGGGTCATTTGGCAACTAGGTTTAATTATTTGAGGAACTACCAGTCTTTCAAAGTTTCTGGACAATTTTGCCTTCTGGCTAGCAGTATATGAAAATTTTGATTTTTTCACGTCTTCCCCAAGCCCTTTTATCAGACTTTTGACTCTAGTTATCTTAATGTGTGTGAAGTGATACCTCGTTGTGTTTCAATTTGCCTTTCTCTGATGACTAATGATGTCATGCATATTTTCATGTACTTACTGGCCATTTGTATATCATGTTTGGAAAAACATCCATTCACATCCTTTAAACCCATTTTCAAATTTGATTGCCTTTTTTTTTTTACTGACTTTTAAGTGCTCTTTATATATTCTAAATACAAGTCGTATCAAATATGATTTCCAAATATTTTTTCCCATTTTGTAGATTGTGTTTTTACTTTATTGATGGTGGATTTTGAAGCATAAATTTTTTGATTTTGATCAAGTCTAATTTATCTACCCTTTTCTTTTGTTACTCATGCTTTTGGCGTCATATCCAAGAATCTTTTGGCAAATCCAAGATTATGAAGATTTATCACTATATTTTCTTCTAAAGGTTTTATACTTTCCTTCTTATACTTAGATCTTTGATCTATTCTGAATTAATTTTTGAATATGATGTACATAAGGGTCCAACTTCATTCTTTTGTATGTGCCTTATTTATAATTTAATCTTACTCTGGTCACAGATAATACTTGGTATGATTTGAAACTTCTTAATACTAAGAAATTTTAAGTTCAGCAAATGGTCTATCTTAGTCAAAGTTCTCTATGCACTTGAAGTTTGTTTCTGCTTCATGTATTTTACTCTGCCTTTTTAGGGTCTTTTTTCTTCTTTGCTTTAGTTTTCTAAGTTTCTATTGAGAAATCCTCAAGCAGAAAGATTCTTTCCTCAACCATGTCCAGTCTACTAATGAGCTCACCAAGAGCATTTTTTAAAAAAATTTCTTTTACAGTATCTTTGATCTCTAGCATTTCTTTTATTCTTACTATTTCCATCTCTCCGCTTATATTGTACATCTGTTTCTGCATGCCATCTACCTTATCCATTAGAGCCCTTAGCATATTAATCATAATTGTTTTAAATTCCCACTAATTATTTCAACATCCTTGACATATGGACTCTGGTTCTGTTGCTTGCTCTGTCTCATCAAAGTGTGTTTTTCTGCTTTTTAGTATGCCTTGTGATTTTTTTTCTTGGTAGAAAAACGTATATGTATTTTTTCTTTTTTTTCTCTTACAACTTTTTTATTTTGTCAAATTTTTATTTTAATTAATACAGAGTGCAATATTGCTTTCAGAAGCAGAATGCAGTGATTCATCACTGACTTAACAATACCCAGTGCTCATCCCAAGAGCCCTCCTTAATACCCATCACCCATCTAGTCCATCTCTCACCCACCTCCCTCTGTCAACCTTCAGTTTCTATTTTTAAAATAAGATTCATGTTGAAAGCACAGGGTTAGGTCCCACTTTTAAATTCAATCTTTACATTCAAATGATGCTTAGAGAATTTATATTTAAAAGAATTGTTGATGTGATTGAGTTTTCATCTACCATCTTGGTTTTTTATGTTCTATTTTTCAGTTATTTTCTTTGGACTCTTTTTTTCTGTTTTTATGCACTTCATTGGACTATCTTTTATGATTCTATCATATCTCCTATTGGCTTAAGTATACTTTTTTTTCTTTTTTATCAGTTGCTTATAGTATGCATCTTTAACTTACTAAGTCTATTTTAAGTTGTATTACATTTCTTAATGTATACCTTGTAAGTCTAAAATATTGTAATTTCATTTCCCCTATTGTAATCATTTTACCACTGTTCTAATTTAACTTATAAACCTCACATCACATTGTTATTTTTTATTTTAAACAATTATGTCATAAGGAGATTTTCAAAATGAGATAAAGGTTTTTTTGATATTAGCCATATATTCACCATTTAAAGTACTCTTTATTTTCTTATACAGATACTATTTTTAACTAGTATAATTTTCCTTCTGCACTGTACACTTCCTCTTATAATACTTTTAGTTATGATCTGCTGGTAGTACATTCTTGCAGTCTTATATATTTGTATATACAATCTTGTATATCTTTATGACCCAGGAATTATGCTCTAAGTATTTAGTCAACTAATGTGAAAATACATGTTTCTATAAGAACCTGCACACGAATGTTTTTAGCAGCTTTATTTATAGTCATTAAGCAGTAGAAAACCAAGATGTTCTTCATTAAGTGAATGGAAAAACTATAGTAGATGTATAAAATGGAATATCATTCAGCAATAAAAATGAATGATCTATGAGCCACAAAGAGACTTGAGTAAATCTTAAATGCATATTGCTGGTTGGAAGCAGCTAATATGAAAAGACTGCATACATAATTATTCTAATTATAAGACATTTGGGAAAATAAATAAGGTAATCAGAGCAGTGGTTCTTAGGACTTTATAAGGAAGTAATGAGTTAAATGAAGCACAGCAAGTATTTTAGGCCATAAAAACTATTCTGTATGGTATTATAGTGTTGGCTACATGACACTATACATGTGTTTAAATCCACAGAAATTTATAGAAAAAATTGAATGTTAATGAATACAAACTTAAGAAAATGATTTAGGGAGTCAGAGGATCCCCAAGTAGAATGCAAAATGTGGCAATTGTGTCTGATTTTATAAAAAAATGTATGAAACTTTGTCCTTCATGGGAATGGGAGGGAAAAGCTGATGGTCCAAGTAATATTAAAAATGAGGCAAGTCTGTAAGACTAAAGGGCAAATAAACTGTAATAAGCACTTTGCTGTAGTTGATAGAGTTGTTTCCCATAGGTGTAAAAATTAACTATCATGGAACCACTATACACATATGCTGGAATTGAACAATTAAGTACATAGATGTTTGATGGTAGATGCCAGGATTCTGACTACTAAGAATGGGAAGCTACAAATACCTAAGGGAAGGAGGCTATAACAATCCATGTGGTAGTACATTGGAGTTGGAGACATCAGTACAAATTCATGTTTAGCTTAACATAGATATAGTTAGTTATAAACAGAAATATCAATAGGTATGTATATATGCACATTTTAGTAAACACACATCTATTTCCTTGCTATGTCAGCTGAGAGGCCTAAAAAGCAATGACAACCCAGTAGAAACAAGCACACCTAGTACTCAGATCTTGGTATCTAATACCATCTAATGAAAGGAACCAGACCTCTGTGTTGAAATGGCTCATCCTAGACTGGGGTGGGAAATATACAAGATTAGTGTGGAGCATCTTGTGATACCAGGAAAAAATGGTAAAAAAACAAAACAAAACAAAACAAACCCCTACAGTGATGAAGCTATGTCCAAGTGATACAGAAGCCAAATGAAAGAGCAATCATGGTACAAGCTGGAACAATTTGATCAGCAAAAGAAAAATAGGAAAGAAGTACTGTATTAAAACTAAAAGTATAAAACAAATATCCATGAATCTGTGCTGGTGTAAATAAGTGATTGAATATACAAGTATTCTTTTGTAAAGGAGTATGTATTTCTACAAAATAATTTGAAATAATTCTCTCATACAAAAGAGTTCTAAATAATTCATTTAGATATTATTCTCTCAAAGAGTAAAGCATAGCTCCCCACTTTTAAAGTATGGGCTGAATATAGCAAATTCTTTCCAAAGAACACCTTATAGAAAATGGGAAAAAAAAGTAAATTTACAATGAAAAATTCTGACAAATGTTATCTCAGCTGGGTGATCAAAGTCAACATCAACACTGGTAGTGATTTTGAAATCATATACACTTGATAAGTTATGATAAATTTATCACTTTATCTTTGATCTCCCTCCCAAGAACACAAAACCTCAGTGTGTAGGCTGTTTTAACAAAACACCATTGACTGGGTTGCTTATAAGGAACAGAAATTTATTTCTCATAGTTCTAAAGGCTAGCAGTCTAAGATCATGGCGCTGGCAGATTTAGTATTTGGTAACAGCCCACTTCCCAGTTCATACATGGCCATCTTTTCACAATGTCCTCACAAGGTAAAATGGGTGAGGGATTGCTCTGGAGTCTCTCTTAAAAGGGCTTTAATCCCATGAAGACTACATCCTCATGACCTAAATATCCCCCTAAATTCCAACTTCCAAAACAATCACATTGGCAATAAGCTTTCAGCATATGAATTTGGTGGGGCAGCACAAATATTCAGTCTGTTATAGCCAGTGTAATCGTGAAAAAACAAAAAACATCAAACAAATCACACTTGAAAGATATTCCATAAAATACCTGAGAAGTACTGAACATTGTCAACATTGTCATAAACAAGGTAAATCTGAGAAAATGTCACAGCTAGAATAGAAAAAAGGATATTTGGTGAAAACTAAGGAAATATGGATAAAATATGTTTTTTAAATATGTCAATATCAATTAATTAGTTGTGAGAAATGTACTATAATAATGTAAGATGCTAATAAGGCAAGCTGGGCATAGGGTATGGGAATTTTTATTCTATAGTGGCAATTTTTAAGATAAAAGAAATATTATAAAAAACTAAAAATTCATTTAAAATTTTATTTCACCTTTCTTTTTTAAAGATATTTAGTTGGACATAGAATCCTAGACTGATAAAATTTTTCTTTCAGTACTTTAAAGACTTCACAGTCTTTTCTGGCTTGCATTATTTCCTAGAAGTTGGCTGTCATGCTTATCTGTTTTATGTATCTATTTTTCATTTTTCTCTGGTTGCTTTTCACTGGTTTTAAGCAATTTGATCATGGTGTGCCTTGGTGTAGTCATATATGACACCCTCTCAGAATTAAATGGTAGGTATTTAATCTTGAATATTAACACACAGAGGATCATTTTTTTTCTTTTTATTTCTTTTTCTTAAAGTTTATTTATTTTGAGAGAGAGAGAAATAGAGAGGGGCAGAGACAGAGGGGGAGAAAGAATCCTAAGCAGGTCCCAAGCTGCCAGCATAGAGATGGATGAGGAGCTCTATCTCACATACCCTGAGATTATGACCTGAGCTGAAACCAAGAGTCAGAGGCTTAATGGCCTGAGCCACCCAGGTGTTCCAGAATGGTTTTATTTATTTTTTTTTTAAACCATCAATTTAAGCGTACAGAATAAAGGATAAAACAAATTACTCAGGGAAAAAAGAACCAAATGCATTTTCATGTTCATGAGGGTAACACTTAAAATACTACCAGTATTGAGGTACCTGGGTGGCTCAGTTGGTTGAGTGAGGGACTTTGGCTCAGGTCATGATCTCACTGCTCTTGAGTTCGAGCACCACATCCGGCTCACTGCTGTCAGCGTAGAGTTTGCTTCAGATCCTCTGTCCCTCTCTCTCTGCCCCTCCCCTGTTTGCGCTCTCCCAACAATAAATAAATCTTTAAAATACTACCAGTATTAGGTTAGACAGGTAGTTAAATTGCATGCGATCTCCATTTTTTACAAATAAACTTATGACCAAGGATGACTAAGCAACTTATTTAAAAAAAAATTTTTTTTAAGTTTATTTTTGACAGAGACAGAGTGCAAGCATGAGCTGGGGAGGGGCAGAGAGAGAGGGAGACACAGAATCCAAAGCAGGCTCCAGGCTCCAAGCTGTCAGCACAGAGCCTGATGCAGGGCTTGAACCCAGGAACTGTGAAAACATGACCTGAAGTCAGACGCTTAACCGACTGAGCCACCAGGCGCCCCATAAGCAACTTATTTTAGATCTCACAGCAATTTAATAGCAGAATGGAAATTGAACTTCCTTCTTTTTGGTTACTAGATAGTATTCTTGCATCTGTAGCTCAGAATCTGTCCCTTTCAGCCTGGTTGCTGAATGTGGATCTAGAAGCAGATATGAGCAGCAGGACACCACCTGTGCTTGTGTCACCTGGGCTTCTTTCTATGCAATTAGTTTCACACCTCCAAGAACATACGAAGTCAAGGACGTGGAGCATTCAGGTCTTCTTGATAAAGACCCATTGGCTCTCAGCCTTCTAGTCTTTCCTCTCTGAATTGACCCTAGATTGAGGTTGTGGTATGAACCTCAGTTGGATTAATGTCTTCTCTTTGGACTCTGACCCATGCTGTGCTGCCAGGCTACAGTTTGACTTTTACTTAACCAGGACCTTGATTCTAATTTTCAACTTTAACTCTGTATTAGACATAAACCGCCTTTATCACTTATGCCGCAGGTTCAGTTCTTATAAGGAATGTCAATGTGCAGCTCTGGCCATGAAACCTGACCTGTTGGGAACACTACTGGGAGGTTTCCCACAAAATCCTCTATCTTGCTGTGGGAAATAGCTCATGAAAATTACTGTCACTGGGGTGCCATGGGATAAGCTGCAAAAATCCTTTTTGTCCACCAAATTTTCTGAAAATTACCTCTTTAGTCATAAAGAATAGCTATTTCATATAGAAAATAGGCTTTTGAGAAATTTAGCTAATGTCTATTCAAAAGAGTTTATTTGAAAAAATGTATCTCTGTAGTCTTGAACATGTACTGCATTGCAAAATATCTCATGCATACTGGACACACAATAAAAGTTAGTGAAATACATAAACCTAAGCAGACTAAGGGATGAGTAACTCAAAATAAGATATGCAGGTGTTTTTACACAGTAGATGGCATACATTAAAAAAGTCAAAGCCATTCTTCATAGGGGAGCACCCAAAGCAAAAACTTCTGTGTCTGTTCCATACTCAAATTCAGTTTAGAAGCATGATACAGGTGGATTGATGTAGTTTGCATGGATGCAAAACATCTGCAGCTCTTAATAGGCCTAATGGTAGGAACCGTATCTGGAGATAAAATGTTATGGGGCCTCTGGCTGTAGACACCATTAACCATAGATCTTTATAGAGGAAGAAAGTAAAAGTGAAGTTCACATGAAATATTACCTAAGTAAGGGTGTATTCACATACATATGCATTTACATTTATAAATATTTCCCATGTTGCTCTAGCAAACTGGTGTAATTAATCGTAAAGTAATCGTCTTTGAGCTATGACTACTCATGCACCATAAAGCAGAGGATTTTGGTTATTTTGGAGAAAGGAGTGGTTAAGATGGAGAGGAAAAACTAAAAGCAAAAGTGAGGTCTCTTTTTCAGCTAAGCAATTCAATAGCTGTCTATTAATGTCTGCTTTCTGCCCCATTACTAAATTCATAAGTACTGGACTCTGCACACTTGAAGGTTATCCGGACAAACACCTGTCTACTTATGTTTTACAAAACAAACAAACTTCAAAAAAATAACCCAAATTTCTCTGTCCTGGAAAACCTACGAAATAAGATGAAGGAATAGATTACTGTGGGACCTCTATCATAGAATTTTGAAACTGGGAATAGGCAGCATGTGTAGCCAAACACATACAAAGATATATGGATTCAAGGAGATTTATCCATGTCTCTGTATAGACAGCCTCATAAACAGCAGATAAAAAAGGCTAAAGAAGTAATGGTTGAAGCAGCCTTCCAATTTTTAGCAAATTATCTCCCCCCTGTGTAAGAAATGACACAACCAAATGGGAAGTCTTGCTGCCTAGTGACCATTTTTAAAGGCACACCACTAATCTGATCTATGTATTTTGAGTGCCAGAGTCATATACATGATGGGCAAAGCCCTCCCCAGTTGGGTACCTTTCAGTACCAATAAAATTGCTAGTATGAAAGTAAAATGAAATGTTATTTACTGAATATTTCTGGTTTCCAAGTACTCTGTTACTTCCTTTTGTTGTCCACACAAATTTTTCAAGATTATACAAACAGAAACTACATCTGTTTACTTAATAGGTGTAGCTAATGGTGTGACACAGAAAAGGCATGCTTCTGCCCTAAGGGAAATATCTGCTTTCACTCTGATACCAATTAGGAAGTGATTCTCCTAATTTACTGAATATCTTCCAAGAGCACAGTCAACACCAGTGAATTGATAATGACATTTTATGATCGTGGTGCAGATTCACAATTCCTTATTTATACTATACACAATTGAAAAAGTTCTGAAAAACAAGTGTTCCCCAACTGTTTTGGAAGCAGAACCTAACTTGAATCTGTATTTATTTATTGTCTTAAAAAAATCACCTTTCAAGGTGCCTGGGTGGCTCAGTTTGTTAAGCATCTGACACTTGGTTTTGTTTCAGGTCATGACCTCATGGTTTTGAGAATGAGCCCAGTGTGGGACTTCGTGTTGACAGCGTGGGGCCTACTTGGGATCCTCTTCTTCCCTCTCTCTCTTTGTCTCTCTGCCCCTTCCCTATTCTTCCTCTTGAAATAAATACACGTTTTAAAAAGCCATTTTTCCAAAAAAAAAAAAAAAAAAAGAAAGAAAGAAAAAAAATCACATTTCATGTAACTTCACCCATTTAGTTGTAGAAATTTTAATATATGACTATGGGATGCTACCCCAGACCCCACAAGAGCTATTACATAATATAAAGTTTATGTTTATAATAGTTTTCCAGTATCTGAAAAATTCTGAATGTTAAAACACTTTTGGGGCAAGGTGCCAATAATGGGTGGAGCCTGTGCTTGTATGGCAGCAGTGGCTTACAGGAAATTTCTGTACCTTCCTCAGTTTTCTTGTGAAAATTAAACTCCTCTGAAAAATTAAACTAGAAAAAAAAACCCCACATTTGATCTCAGCAGTTTTAGGCAAGTGATTTTTTTAAAGTGTTTATTTGTTTATTTATTTATTTAGAGCACACGAGCAAGCACACATAAATGGGGGAGCAGCAGAGAGATAAAGGGAGAGAGAGAGAATCCCAAACAGGCTCTTCACTGTCAGCACAGAGCCCAATGTGGGGCTCCATCTCATGACCCTGGGATCATGACCTGAGCCTAAATCAAGAGTTGTAAGCTTCAACGACTGAGCCACCTACACCCCTCAGGCAAGGGATTTTGGATCTAGACCACAAATGATTTGAAATCCTTGGACTCTTCATTTATTTAAAAACAATACTTCTCAAATGCTTTTTCTGCATCTACTGACAGGATCATATGGTTCTTATCCTTTCTTTTAAATACAGCATCTTTTCTTACTAAAAACCCTCAAGAAAGTCGGGATAGAAGGAACATCCCTAAACATTATAAAAGCCATATATGAAAAGCCCACAGCTAATATCATCTTCAGTTGGGAAAAACAGAGCTTTCCTCCTGAGATCAGGAACATGACAGGGATGTCCACTCTCACCACAGTTGTTTAACATAGTGTTGGAAGTCCTAAGCATCAGCAATCAGACGCAATGAAATAAAAAGCATCCAAATTAGCAAAGAAGAAATCAAACTTTCACTTTTCCCAGACAACTTGATACTCCATATGGAAAACCTGAAAGACTGCACCAAAAAGCTGCTAGAACTGATACATGAATTCAGCAAAGTTGCAGGGTACAAAATCAATGTACAGAAATCAGTTGCATCTCTATACACTAATGATGAAGCTACAGAAAGAGAAATCAATCCCATTTACAACTGCACCAAGAACCATAATATATCTAGGAATAAACCTAACCAAAGATGTAAAGGATCTGTATGCTGAAAACTGTAGCAAACTTATGAAGGAAATTGAAGAAGACACAAAGAAACGGGTAAAACATTCCATGCTCATGGATTTGAAGAATAAATATTGTTAAAATGCCAGTAATACTCAAAGCAATCTACATAGTCAATGCAATCCCAATCAGAATTGCACCACCACTTTCTTCTCAAAGCTAAAACAAACAATCCTAAAATTTGTATGGAACCACACAAGAACCTGAATAAGCAGTTGGAAAAGCAATGTTGGAAAAGAAAACCAAAGTGGGAGGCATCACAATCCCAAACTTTAGCTTCTACTACAAAGCTATAATCATCAAGACAGTATGGTCTTGGCACAAAAACAGACACATAGACCAATGGAATAGAATAGAGAAACCAGAACTGGACCTGAAAATGTGTTGCCAACTAAACTTTGACAAAGCGGGAAAGAATATCCAATGGAAAGCAGACAGTCTCATTAGCAAATGGTACTGGGAGAACTGGACAGCAACATGCAGAAGAATGAAATTAGGCCACTTTCTTACACCATACACAAAAATAAACTCAAAATGGATCAAAGACCTAAAGGTGAGACAGAAAACCATCAAAACCCTAGGGGAGAAAACAGGAAAAAACCTCTTTGACCTCGGCAGCAGCAATTTCTTGCTCAACATGTCTTCAAAAGCAAGGGAATTAAAAACAAAACAAAACAAAAACAAAAACAAAAACCTACTGGGACCTCATCAAGATAAAAGCTTCTGCACCGCAAAGGAAACAATCAATAAAACTAAAAGGCAACCAACAGAATGGGAAAAGATATTTGCAAGTGGCATATTGGATAAAGGGCTAGTATCCAAAATCTATAAGGAACTCACCAAATTCCACAACCAAAAAACAAATAACCCAGTGAAGAAATGGGCAGAAGACATGAATAGACACTTTTCCAAAGAAGACATCCAGATAGTCAACAGGCACATGAAAAGATGCTCAACATCACTCATCATCTGGGAAATATAAATCAAAACCTCATTGAGATACCACCTGAAACCAGTCAGAATGGCTAAAATTATCAACTCAGGAAACAACAGATGCTGGCGAGGCTGTGGAGAAAGGGGAACCCTCTGACACTGTTGGTGGGAATGCAAACTGGTACAGCCTCTCTGGAAAAGAGTGTGGGAGTTTCTCAAAAAATAAAAATACAACTACCCTACCACCTAGCAATAGCACTACTAGGAATTTCTCTAAAGGATACAGGAGTGCTGATTCATAGGGGCACATGTACCTCAATGTTTATAGCAGATCTTTCAACAGTAGCCAAATTATGGAAAGAGCCTAAATGTCCATCAACTGATGAATGAATGAAGAAGATATGGTTTATATATACAAAGGAATACTACTTGGCAATGAGAAAGAATGAAATTCTGCCATTTACAGCAACGTGGTTGGAACTGGAGGGTATTATGCTAAGTGAAGTAAATCAATCAGACAAAGACAGATATCATAAGTTTTCACTCATATGTGGAACTTGAGAAACTTAACAGAAGACCATGGGGGAAGGGCAGGGGAAAAAATAATTACAAACACAGAGGGAGAGAGGCAAACCATAAGAGACTCTTAAATACAGATAACAAACTGAGGGTTGAGGGTGAGGGGTCAGGGGAGAGGGGAAAATGGGTGATGGGCATTGAGGAGAGCACTTGTTGGGATGAGCACTGGGTGTTGTATGTAAGCAATCAATCATGGAAATCTACTCCCAAAACCAAGAGCACACTGTATACCCTGTATGTTAGCCAACTTGACAATGAATTCTATTAAAAAAAAAAAAAGCAATACTGAGAACAAACTGAGGGTTGATTGATGGAGGGTGGGGGAGAGGGAAAAGTGGGTGATGGGCATTGAGGAGGGCACTTGTTGGGATGACCACTGGGTGTTGTATGGAAAACAGTTTGGCAATAAATTATATTAAAAAATAACAATACTTCTCAAGAATTAGAATTTAGAGAAAAACTCATAGTCTATATTAGATTTTTAAAAATTCACATCATAAAATAAATTGTAATCTAGAGATAGTTTACCTATTTGCCAAATCCTTTGTAATTATTTGTAAAATAGCAAAAACATTATTTACAAATTCAGAGACCTCCTAATCACATTATTAATATGAGCTTGCACTCTCAGACATCAAGTGGCTTGAGAGTGATTGGTTTATTGGCAAGAGCTGATTTTTTTTGTAGGCAGCAAATAGTCATTTGGTAAATTACTATTTATTTTCTTTGGGACGTAGGCACACAGGGACTGGAGGTCAAATGATTCTTAAACCAGGAATTATACTTCTCACTTAAAAACTTTGGCATCAAGGCTGTGATGCAGGATTATAGGCAAGTACCAGAGATCTCAAAGAAAGCAGATTTATACAGAATTGTGATGGGTAGGACATATCTCTAGAGGATCCCCAGTATTCGTAGAATACAGAAACAGTAATGATGTTGGCATCACTCTGTGAGTAAAAAGGAGCTTTAGGCTCTCAGGGGAGGACAGGGATGGCTAAATGGGCAGTGCACTCTTTACCCTGAAAGGAAGAGGTCTGAGGGTGAGCCCTACCCTCTGAAAGACATCTGAAGAGCAGGCGTGCTTTACACTAATCCTGAGATTACATGGCTGTGACACCACACCTAGAGAATACAGTGCTGATAAAGCCTATCGATGAAAATATAAACAATTATCAACATTCTTACCAAATATAAGCTTGTAATGAAGTTTTGATCCTTGAACAGTCCTTTTTACTGACTTAAAAAATATAGATGGCTCATTTTCAAATAGCAACTTAGTAAAAAAGATAGCACAGTTCTTTTCTGGATATCCTTTCCATGAAGTTTCAAAAGCAATTGTTAGTTTCTAAATAATTGATTAAATGTGAGTCACTGTAATACAGGCCACTGGAGTTGATGCTTATATTCTCTGGTAGCAGCCCTGTGGGTAATGGGTAAAAGGAATGAGAACAGCTCTAAGTGTCTAGGAGCTCCATTTGCCTTGAACAAACACAAAAGGAGATATCAGAGAAGAATCTGAATTTATCTCCACAATGTAAGTAATGACACTTACTGTTTCAAATAGCCAGATATTCAATCCCCCGTTTTATTTCTTCTTTTTAGATTCTGAGTAAGTACCTTTTTTCAGTCAGAATCTGAAAGACAGCTCTGGAACCCCCACCCCCCTACCCCCCACCAGCCCAGTGATGGCTCCACTGTGATCTCAATATAAATAGGAGTTGTTCTTTGTGGTTCCCTGTGTGGCTCTTGGGCCAACAGCAATCATAGGAACCTCATACAATTAAGGATCCATTTGAGACCTAATGATTCTAGATTTCTGGAGCTAGAAACTAGAAATCTATAGTTTAAAATGCCTTTCAGGTGACTGAGGTACTGACACCTGAAACTTGATAGGAGACAAAGATGAAGATCAGGGAAACTACTGACTTAAGGAATTATTGGCTGGTTGAAGTTTCTGCCTGCAAAATAATCTACAAGATGTTAATACCTGAGCTGAAGCCAGTGTACCCTCATTCCTCCCTGACTACAGCCTCACCAGGTGAATAGCAAACAGGTGTTTCATAGAACTGCCTGCCTTCCTGCTCAGAATGAACACTCACCAAGCCATAAGGGAGGATCACTTTTAGTTTTTTGTTTGTTTTGCTTTATGCAGTTTTTTTTCCTTCCTGCAGGATCACGTAAATACCTGAAAGCAGTCAAGAGTAGGGGAACTTGATATTGTGCCTTAACGTAATTAACCCAAGCCTTTGGTACCACACAGGTGGAGTCCCACAGTTTTGTTCTTCATTGTGTGTTCTTGCTGGTCAGAGCTTGTGTCAGAACATACATTAACATAGAGTTTTCATTATTGAGAATGTATTCCTACCATCCTTCTCCCCAAAATATCTACTGGATTAAAGAACACACTTAGAGACCATTTATTTGCAATATTATTTTGGGTTTTGGTAATAACAGTTTTCAGGCAGACAATGATCCATGGATCACACTTAGAATAGCACTGCACAAAAGCACCTGTGCATCCCTTGTAAAAAAAAAAAAGCCCTGCAAATCCTCATCTAGAATTTTATTTGCTTTTACTTAGATTTTAAATATGAATTGGCAGGAAAAAAGAATAGAGCAGATTTTCTCAATGGGTGTAATCTGGCATAGAGTTATGGGTATATTTGGATATACATCCCTCTTAAGCACTGGGGTTGCTTGATGGGGCTTGGAAGACAATGTATAATGCAGACATAATCATCTTCTCTCTGAGTTAAAAAGTGAAAATGGTTGAGAAGCACTTGGTTAGAGATAATGAGACCATTCCCAAAAGATGATCCCAGTGAGGAGGTCTAAAAGATCCAATTTGTGAGTTTGCCTGGAGAGATGAGATGAAGAGTAGGAACTGGGTTCTGTGAAAATCCAAAAAGGCATACTTGGCCTTACAAGAGGATTCTAAGGGGAATGTATTCAGGTGTAATCTTAAGAAGAAGAGCCATATATATTAGAACCCCAAATATTGGTTTGAGAACAGCAAGCAGAAGCCAATGTTACTTTCTCCTGAAGAGAAGATTCTTATATGAGGAAAGAAACTTCCCAATACCATGTATAAATTGGGTTATGAGGAAGCTATGGTTAAAATAAAGTACAACAATTTTATTACATCATTGCAAATAGTTTAGGATGAAGCATCACTGCTTTGGACAAAAGGTAGGAGCCCTTCTCTGAGGAGGAAGATCATCACTGATTTAATCAGCACATCAGGGATGTCCTCCTGAATCTGAAACTGGACCTGATGAGATACAGGACTCAGCTATATGGACAACAAATTTCAGATGGGCCAAAATATCTGGAAAAGTGATATTGGCAAGTGGGGAGCAAAAGTTTCATCCCTTGAAAGATACGAGGTCTGTATCTCTGAAGAGCCAACTAGGGGGAATCCAGTATCTAATCTGCTAACTAAATGATGACATACAGTCTTTGTAAGTTCTGTATTTACCTCTGTTTAGAGGCTCACTAGTACTTGAAGTATCATTTTGATAGTTTCAGCCTATCTTCATCATGCTGAAGAGAATAAGGACCACAATATAAAAAAGAACTTCACCACCTGGGGGCAACATGGTAATCAGAGGAAAACAGTCTCACAAAACCTCAAGAAAACAAAATTCAAGAAGGCAGGTGTCATGAACTGAGTGACTCTGATTAAGAATATTTTTCATCCTGTGCCCAACCTTGTCTGTTTTAAGTCTTCTCCTATTCAGCAGAACAACATTAGCTTATATCTGACAAGATCCAGAAAACCTGCATAGCACAGTGATGAAGGTCAAATCAGCTCTTCAATTCCAATCAGAAACTAGAATTCAGGGAAAAGGAATTTACCAACAAGTTGAATTCTGTGGTCTTATCCATAAGCAGAGAGAAGGTTAGGTTCCCATGATTCACCGTAAACACATTCCACCCCAGATCTGTGACTACCTGATGAATGTCAGACCTTCCTGGATATCATCTGCCCTAGATGACTCAGAAAAGTAGTAAGATTGAACCCGCAGTGAAAACAAGCACAGAAAATAAAAGAGAAACATCAACTCAAAAGCAAATGGAATTCTTCCATTTGAGAACAGAAAGTTATCCTACACCAACAGAAACTTGTAATTTCATAGTATCACAGAGGAGCAAAGTGACACTTTGACAATAATATGATATACAAATAAAAGTATAACAGTTTTAAAATTGCAGAGGGGGTACTATAAGTCAAATGTGGGTTCCAAATCAACTTATGTTCTAGGAAAGTAAGGTTAAAAACATAAGTAAATGTGGTCTTGGTATACATTGCATGTTATATCAAGGACTTAATACATTTAAAATTAAATTTTAAGTATCAATGTAAATCATTATGTAAAAGGACAGTTTTCCCAACTCTGACATTGAATTTTCCCCCAGCACATTATTTTTCTAGCTCCAGCATTAATACATATACACAAATTTGGTCTTTAATTCTATTTTCTACTAAAAGAAATCAGGGATCCTTATAGAGTAGCTGTTTCCATATCCCGGTAAGAGAAATAAAGATGATCCTGGAATATATTATTATTATCATAATGTAAGTCAAGTCTAATCTGTTTGGAGAAGTGAAAAAAATGGGAAAAGAAAGTAAAATAAATGGACACCCACTGGACAACTTCTGATAATTTGAACATATGCTTAGAGTACTTATCTTGCTTAAAAAACTATCAAAGTGATTAATAATACATACTCTACAAAAGAAAGGACAGGTTAAAGTTTCCAAAAATATATATAGAAAAAGTGGAATGCTATGTGATTCAATTATACATACACACTACTCACTATTTGGTCAATACCTACATATATCATCATAGTTATATAATCCAACCCAGAAGCTTTAAATAATTCTGTTAGACATGAGGACAGCATTATATATAAATGATAGGACTCTGTGCCATAGATCTGTGATGAAATCTAAAACTGTATTTCAAAAAATAGAAACATGTGACTAACTGATACTAGGAAGGCCCAACAAAGAGTCATCACCTGAAAAGTTCCACTTAAAAGCTAAATTATTTTGCCATAATTAGGGATTTTTTCTGCCACAATTACTATAGCACTGAGGATGAATGCATACACACATACACGCACACACATATGCACATAAATAAATCTAATGGCAATAATATTTTTATTCTAGGTTTTTGCATATGCTTTTGAAATTGCTCTGCATATTTACGTATGTTTTCTTTTCAGGTATTTGAGATACTTAAAAGAATGTAGTTTACTAGTTTTATAAGACTAATCTATTAACTTTATGAAATATATTTAAATAGTCATAATTAATTTTAATTGATAATTTTGTCAGTTGATTTCAAGAGTTGAAGAGAATCTGACTTATTTTCATTTAGTACAGTCTAGTTAGTTAATTCAATAATAAGAGTTTAAATATTGAAGAGAAATTGATTCTTTAGCTACATTATAATGTTTTAATGATTCAACAATTAATTGTTTACTGAATCTACAAGCCCAATTCATTGACCATAAATCAAAGTGCAAAGTGTTCATGAAGATTCTCCTGGATGCACAAAAACTCATGAGCAGTAAAGCACTCTCAACAGATCTGAATCATCAAAAAGAGTTTACACGCTTTTGTAACTTCAACTTAAAAAAAGATGAGAATATAAAACATATTTTTGAGAAATATTTTTGTAATAAGTGCTAAAAACAGATCTTTCGTTCTTAAAGGAGTATGTGTCCATCCTTTGGAAAATGCATGCACGTCAAACACTTCATTCTTTAAGTATATGGGACAAATGAAGTGTTGCTATACTCCTTGGTTAGTTTATTGAAGACATCCATCATATAATGATGCTTTCCTAATAGATTTTCACATCTGAAATGATAATAATTTACTACTTCTATAGCTATTTTCCAAATATAACCTCAATTTCCAGAAGATATGAGCCAATTCTGATAACCAGGAACAAGTTTGCTATTGAGAAAGCAGATGCCTTCTCCTATAGTCACAGAATCATACAGCTAGAAGAAACCATTTTAGCCCAATAATCTTGTTTTACAATCAGCTAAGGGAAGTTGAGTAATTTATTTGTTTCCACATTCATTATTAGTAGAAAACCAAATGAACATTTCATGACTCCCAATCTTACATTTTTTTTCCCCTCCATTAGAAGCCCTTATTTTAGTTTCGAGATAGTTGTCATTTTAGTTCACAAGTTTGTACTTAATGCTATTGACAAGAAAAAAAAAACTGCAGTGAGAAAAATATCTACTATTACAAAGATTGGAAGTTTTCAGCACTATTAAGCATAACTTCTTTACAGCTCTGTTCTCCTGAATTCCATGTCAAAATTTCATTAGAAAAGTGAAGTGATTTTGATTGTAATAGAGTGGTTATTACTATTCACTTCTACTGACAGTATGACCTTATTTTTCCTCCAGGCATTCATGTTTCTGGCATCTATCATCTGATTTTATCCCCTTCCCACACCAATATTGTAATTAGATTATTAAAAGCTTCATTATCCCAAAATTATTTAGGAAACTATTTAGGAGGGTGAGGGTAGCACTCTTTGAGGATGTTTACAAACTCTAATCCCTGTGGGGCCACAGAGCTAAAAAGAAATGAGAGGCAATGCCAGCTGAAAGAAAGGAGGAAATGATAAGACCATTGGGCAACTGATCCATTTTTACCCATGTAAAAGAAATTCAACTTAATTATATATGTGTATTATCAGGTAGAAAGATGGATATATCCAGTTCAAAGGCTATAATTGTCCTTTTCACAGATCATCTTCACTTACATAGGATGTAGTTCTTGAATAGCAATTCTCAAACTTTGTGGTCTCAAGACCTCTTTACACTCTTAAAAATTATTGAGGAGCCCCAAATCTTTTGTTTACATGAGATATATATCATACTTATCATACCAAGTAAAATTAAGGAATTGAAAAACTAATTATTGATATATTTAAAATAACTTTCACATAAATACAAATTTTATGGTTTATGAAAAGTAAGTATACTTTCTAAAATAAAACATAATGAGAGAAATTGCAGTGTTTAAGTTTTTGCAACTCTCTTCAAGATTTGACTTAAAACAGCTAAATTCTCTTAACTGCTTCTGCATCCAGTCTGTTATTTTGATTAGTACATAAGAAAAAAAATTGGATTTGTGGTAGCAGTTGTCTAAGGGGAGACTTCCTAGACCCGCTGAAATCTTCAAATCCCCTCAAGGATCCTCAGATCATGCTGTAGAACTATTGTCCAATAGTAAATAAGGAAACCAGAGAAGAACATGTTAGCTCAGACCAAGCTTCCAGATACTCATCTAAACTTATGGAATGGTCTAAAAACAACAACTGATCGAGCACCATGTTGACTGTCTTTGGCTTCCTGTTTTGGAAACATGTGTGCCAGAAGATTTCATGTTGCTGTAAGAGATCTATACCTACAGTTGTCTTTTTTACTGTGTTTGGTGCTGATGACCAATAGCCATTGTATACTTTTTGTAATTGTCTGTATCGCAGTCCCCACCTATCTCTCTGTCTGTATATACCTGTGTATCTGTATAAATATATATATATTTCTATCTCTGCATCTGTAGGTCTATCTCTCTATCTGTATGCTTGTATCTGTGTCTATAATAAGTGGCTAAAATCTATTTTAAAATAGATGTTTGCATGTATTTAAAACTAAAATGCTTCTCTAATATACATTCTGAGTTGTTCGCTAGTTGGTAATAACTCTGCAAAAGTGAAGATGTAACCAAAATGAAGAGTTGAAAAATGACAGCTTAAATACATGTCAGCAGTGAAGGCAAATACAGACTTTGCTCATCAAAGTCCAACACTGTCTTTAGGAGGATGGAGCAAGTCTGTGAAGACAAGCTAGAAAGACTTGGCTACCATGTCAAAAGCCAGGCAGGCTCATAGACTTGCTCTTTCCTTCAGGGCTTTATTATGACAACCACAATTACATGCTTTCTAGGTCTCAGTCAAGGCTGTAAGCCTTCCTGTAAAGATGAGCTATGGAAAAATCCAAGACTGCTCAGAGATTGAAACAGATTGTTCCAATTCCCTCCCACCTTCAATAGATCATACATGACAAATAGAATAGTGATGTCATTTCAAACCAAATACACACACATACACACAGTTTCCCTCTTTCTCTCTCACACCACACACAAACACACAATCCTCACAGTTAAACAGCCTCGAGTCCTTTTGTTTAGAGTAGCAATATCAATTCCTTAATAAAATGTTTTAAATGCTACTCTAAATTTTGGACAACACTGGCTGGTATCTCAAAACAAAGTGTATTTGTCATCGTCAAACTTGTTTACATGAATCAAGCAACACTGTCACCATAGACAAAGCACTGTCATCTTTTCTTCCCTCCCTCTGCCCTTCTAGGCTTCAAAGCAAAGTCCACAATATTGTAAATACATTTTTTTTACTTAAAAAGGACTGCTTTTTCTTAAAAAAATAGGTGTAATTTAATGACATCCCCAATTCACAATCCCTCAGATCTGTAATGAGAATCATGTACCTCTATAAACAGAGGTGAATTGGGAAGGAGAGTGTTGAGTATTTGAAGACTATCTGCATTTCTGTTTTTTCAATTGAGCTGACACTTGATATTTTTACTTATCTTTGTTTCTTTCTGTATGTCTTCAGAAATACAAATAATTCATGCATGCATATTTTGCAAGGTACTGCTAAAGCATGGTTACTAATTTGTTATGTCTTTAGGAAAATATTTCTCAGCAGGTTTGGATGATATGTAAAACCTGTTTTGCCCATGACCTTGTCTTCCTGTGGCTTTTTATAAGGTCTATGATAATGACCATGAAAAGATTCAAATCAGATTTGTCTGCCCCAAAGTTTGTCTATTTGGCTTACAGTCTATAAAACCATCTTTTTAAAAATTTGAGGATGCATTCCAGAACTTACTGTCCAAAAGTGTTTTTAGTGACAGAGACAAATGTTTCTAAAAAAGATATTCAGGGTGACATCCATTAAAAGCAGAGTGGATTTTCAGTTCAATCTGTCTTATAAGCACTAAGTTATTTACAAACAACTAGAAGTTCTTAATAATCATTAGTTCATTCAACAAATAGTTTCTTGTTGCTGAGCTAAATATCTGTGACCCTGTATGTTATTTAAGCTCTCTGAACCTCAATAGAAAGGTAATTAAAAATTGCTATGCTACTTACTAGGTGTTTGACCTCAGGCAATAATAATAAACTCAACAAGTGCATTGTGTTTTGTGGTAGAAAAATACATTATCTTTGCCTTTTTACACATTTTATCTGCCTTTGCCAGATAAAATACAGGTTGTCCAGTTAAATATGAATTTCATAAAAACAACAAAAATTATTTAGTATAAGTATGTCCTAAGCATGGGCCTGTTGTATTGTTATTTGTTAAATCTGACAATTGTATCTCTATTTGGAGAAGATAGGGCTGAGAGAGGTAGGCAACTTATCTCACATTACCAGGTTTGGATCCTGTTCTTTTTACCTCAAATCCAGTTCGGTTTTGCTATACTACCTCTGTGCTCTTAGGCTTTCTGAACCTCAGTGTTGTATTTTCAAATAAATATAGTAGGAGTGGGTCTAAACCAGGTAACTGTGAAAATGTCTTCCATTTGTGAGAGGCTATGTTCACAGAGCTCTGAGGAAGGTAATATGAAACAATGCTCTACTGATAGAGACACCATCAGTCAAAGTTTTTTGTGTAATCAAGAGAATACCTCTCAGCTCATTTAAGCCAAAAGAAATGCAAACATACTAGGTAGCCTACAGAAAATCCAGGGGAACCAGAGAATCAGGACTGGAGGCTACAGACCCATGAGCAGTTCCAAATTCACCATTATGATTGCCCAGTGAAGACCACAGTGCCACTGACACTAGACACAAGCACTGCAGGTTATACACTCAATGCTGGGAATGGAACTGTCCAGTAGACAACTGACCATATCTCCCTCTGAAAGCTCCATGTCTCTTCACCACCCTCCATCATCTTCACCAGGAAGGATTTTATGCATAGCCTCCTACTTCATGGCATTTTTCTCTAGGTTGCAATCTCCTTTTTTGTCTAACTGGTGTTGCCTGGATTATTTTCTTGGGTATTAACTGCAAGGCAAACTAGAAAAACAAGTGTCTGTGTATAACTCTGTACATGAATGACTCCTATAGTGGCCAATTCCTTCCATAGACATGATGTTCAATAAAAACTGGACAGCAAAGGAAGTATGCTGCAAGGTGACTTTAGAAACATGTCAACATCATACCTCTTTGTCCATCACACATATACCTGCATTAGCTGCCTTAACCCAAGCTATCTTATTTTCCTTCTTGTCAAATCCCAAGATAATACATATTTTATTTTATATTGAATCTTCATCCATAATAGCAACCTGTCCCAAAGCACCAACCAATAATTGCATATTTCGACTCTATCTATCCAAGTAGCACTGAAAGTCCCAGAGAGTTTCTCACGTTTTTCCAGACCCCTGGATTTTATTTCATTGTAGGGTAGAAACATACCTCTCTTAGTGAAATTCTAGTCACTTCAAATTCCAAAAATCTCCTAGGAGATTTTTGTTTCTCAGTTAACACTCTGAAACACTAACAGTTGTTAATCTTTACTGTGAATTAAGACCTAAATCCGAGGTCTGTAATTTTCTTTAGGTATAGTTTTAATAAGCTACTCTTGGTACTCCTGTCATTTTATTACACCTCTAAAATTGACATTTTAAGTGCCACAAGAAAGGTCATGAGAAGGATACACTTTAAAACACCAGAGAAATCCTATAAGGACTAGCAAAGGCTGGATATTCCATATGAAGTATTCAGCTAACTCATTTCTTGAGTCAAACCCATTACCTTGCAGTTGTCCTAAACTACATTCCTCAGAAATCCCTTTCTTCCTGGTGCTGAAGAAAACAATCTTGGTCCACTGACATTCTTGGTGTTCTAAGCAAATTCGTGATTCTTCTGGGGTAAATAAACTTCAGAGAGAAATACAGGTATATTTTGAATTTTATCTATCTCTAATTTGGGATTCTCGGAAATTATATCCGAAGAAATGTGGGAAAAAGCAACTAACTGGAGCTGGAAAGAGCTTACAACTTTTTCCTAAATGCCTTCATTTCCCACTTAAGGTGTTATGTGGTCTTGTGCTCTGCACAGAAACAAATTTGAATTCTATAGTGTTTAAGGAAAACTCCAGGTTTTCTCTAGAGAATTATTCTATCTATTTCAATTTGGATATAATAGTAAAGGAATAGTTTTTTAGGGGATTTTTTTTCTCTATGAATAAAGAAAAGACTATCTTTCAGGCTGCCCCTAGTTAATACATTATTCCTTTTGGTAGCTCTGATTCAGTAAGGGGAATCTCCATTTCCTTCCGTAAAAGTGATTAGGATAATTCAATTTCTTGTAGTAGCTCAAGTTTTTGCTAATCTCTTACCCAATAAAAATTTGACTTTTTTTCTATTTTCTTTTTCAGGTTAAGGACTAAAACATGAAGAAAAACCTGCAACATGTAAAAACTAGGTATATTCAATTTTCCCATTAATTAAGTGGTTCCCTATGATAATCAAGTATAGGGAAATTGACAATCAACATTTTTATTCTTCAATATCATCTTTGCAGGTGAAACTTTGTTAAAATAAAAATCCAAATGAATCTTAAAGGCAAAACAAGTTCCTAGAAAGCAATTACTAGTCTATAACATATGACGGAAAGTAGTTGGTACTTTTGCTTGTTGGTTAGCAGAGTTTCTTGAAAGGAGGGAATGTGTGGTGGGAAGATGGTGGTAATGGTCTGATGATATATGTATTAACACCTAATGCCTTCCTTTCTTTTACCCAATTACTCTCCATCTTTCATCCATTTGTCTGTATAAAGTTCATAATAGTCTGACAATTTCTAGGGATATCTTCATAAACTTCACTTGGACAAGGTGACAAATGGCTCACAATGAAAAACATGTATGTAAATTCATTTTCCTGCCAACATATGGCATGTGGTCTTCATTTGTGAAGTCATTTACTCAGAAGGAAAAACTGTTTCCATTATTGGCTCTGAGTATGAAACCAAGTAGTATTATAGAGAGTAGGTGTTCTCAATTAGCTTTATTTCTACGCAACACAGGTAACTACAAACTCAGGTGTCTTTTTTGTTAGTATTTTCCTTAGATTTGCTGTATTTTCAACAAAATGCCACAAGTTTCTCAGAAAGCAATTAAAAACTCAATTTAATCACTCATACCTGTCAGTGTTAATTTTCTTATCACATGTGCCAGACATATTTATGGATATGACAATTATTTATCTCAACAAACCTGCTACTGTTCAAAGAGCAATCAAGACTATGAATAAGGTTGTTGCATACCCTAATATGTAGTGACAACTAACACATCTAGGTACGCAGTGCTTAGGCACTAGGGGTGGAATTTAAATGTTGGAACAAGCATCCCATTTCTTAAGTTTGGTATCTTGTTTGAACTTGTAAAGGCTTTACCACTAATGAATTTTCTTCGTAAGTAATTGTAACAATGGGATATTTCTGTTCTGGTTGTTAAATATTGAATTCAAAACACATTAGCAGAAGATTCCTTTATTTTCTTTAAATATGCTAAAGGAGGTACTGATAGAGAATGGATCATGAGTGGGAAGTATATGCTATGTAGCTGTGGGGTATACAGAGGCATACAGGGGTATATAGAGGTATGCAGCTGGTCTTTATTTAGCATGCCCATGAAGAATAGGCAAGGGGTGATTGATTTTTAACTGCAAAGTAATGATTTCCTTAGCCTCTCAGTCATTTGTCTAACTACTCTGGCTTGGTGTTTATCATCTCACTAGAAGCAGAAGACCTGATTGAATGTGCATTTCTGAAAGCTCCAGACATTATTAAAGTCCAATTGTCAGCCTATAAACCATTCTAAGTTTTTATATTACGTGACTCTGAGGCATCCATGCTACTAATTGCAGATTTCCTTCTAAGGCTTTTATGATAGCCAAAGTGCAATTCTCAATCCCCCTGGTGACTTAGTCTGCCATTTAAAGACTGAGTAATGTCACCATTGAGGCTGTAGAAAAAAATTTAAATTTTTTTGGAAGGCTAGTCAAATTATGGTTGGCTGAAACAATCTGCCTTCTGATTTTCTAGTAATTTATAACTTTAGCCATATAACTTCAACTTACATGATATTTCCCTTCATCCTTTATTTCAATTATTTCCATTTTTTTTAACATTTTTTAGTTTCCCTAAATTATTTGCTTGGCAATAATACTGTATTTGTACAGTATCTTCTTATTCAAGATAACTGGTATTCAAGAAACATTTCTTGTGGCACTATGATATTTTGGGATCTGTCCTAGAGCATCCCTGTTTGGAGGAAAAAGAAAAACCTATAATCAGCTGGAACACACATAACTATGAAAGCCTCTCCTGACATAGTTAACCATAGAAAAGGAGAATTCCTCTTGGGATGCAAGAGATATAAAACACTTCAGAAGGAACATAGGCTAAATTTAGAGGAAAACAAGACCTATTTGGAAAACAATGGTCAAAGCAGAGAGCTTTATAGGAGGGAAAAGCCAGGATAGAAGCTTGAAAAGAAACCTGGGATAGGTTAAAACCAATTACAGGCTCTTATTGGTCCTGTTCTTTTAAAATTATCCCAGCCCTATCTATTCTCACCTACAAACCATACTGGGGCAATTATCTGTTCCCACGTTGCCTATTTTGACTGGTTTTCCTGTCTCTATACTTGTCACATGCTTTCTTCTCCATGCTCAATTTTTTTAAGCCCATGGGCAAAATGGTGTAGCTATAAGGCAGATATGATGATGGCACTCACTATACCTTCCACCTGCTTCAGCCTATGTGTCCTAGAATGTCATACATAGCCCTCTATGTTCTGACCCTTATCCCTTTTTCAGTTACATCTTGAGGGAATCTCCAGTTAACAATCCTTGAATTCATACCTCTGTGATTTAGCATGTGCTCCATGTCTCAATTTGAACTCTCCTCTACCCTCAGCACATCCCTGAAAGCTGCTGGTATTGTTAAGACTCAGCTCAGAAGGTCCTTCTTGGGGAATATTTTCTAGAATTCCCATTCCTGGACTAGCACTCAGGGTCAGCCTCTTCTTCCTCTCTGCTTCTACAGCACTGTGTATGTACCTTAATGAAAGCATTTATCACAATGATTATAATTATTTTTTATCCCTCCCTTAGCCTTTTAGTTATTTGAAGGGCAAAATAGTTCATCTAGCTCATCATTATTTTACCAGGAATGAGCAACAGTTCCTATTCTATAACAAAGTGTCAGTATACACATAAATGAATCAATGATAATATTTAAGTCAAAGAAGATAAAATTTCAAGAAGGATTAAGACAATAATCATTTTATACAGAAAGGTCAAGTAGAATTAGGGTAGCAGTTTTTAATGATCTTTTTAATAGTAATTTCTCAAAAAATTACGGTGGTTTGAGAAGTAAATTGGTAATAAGGAAGTGCCAACAGGAGACCTTTTGTACAATATTTATAACTTGACCATATCAGTGAGACCAAGGAGAAGTAATTAGTAAAAAGGAAAGATAAAAAATACAACATAGATGGGATAAATTATGGGAAAAGTTTTTTCTTTTTAAAGATAATGAGTAAGATCAAACAGAATTTGGAGAGATTTATCTTGTAGGAGAATATTTCTTCTTAGGCGGTAATGATATAAACTACACAGTGAAGAAATAGATAAGTTCAGAAGTAGGAGAAATGGGATTTAGCTTTTATGCATTTATCCTTGATGTCTTTATTTGTTTCATTGTCTGGCACATAATAATAGCTCAATAAGTATTTGCTGAATAAATGTTAACTATTTTGAGAGAGAGAAGCTCACTATTGGTGTGTGAAAACACAACAGAATCAAAGATTTAGAGAATTTAGAGTAGTGCATTCAAGTGGTGGCTTGGGTAGAATAAAGTTTTGCCTTTCAGAATATTTATCAAGTACCCACAAAAGTTAATAATGGCAATCAAAATTGACAGAGACTATGATCTGTCTCTCAATCCTAGTTAATGTGACTCAAAACATCTTCAGAAATTTTTGCTATTTTCCTGAATTTGTAATATACATACCAAATAAAAAACACAATTCTATTATGCAAATACAGATTCAAAGGAAGTTCCCTAGTCTCCCTTTACAAACAGATCATCAACCTTTACCCTTCCTGTAAGGAAATGCTAGAGCTTCTAAACATTCATTATGGGGATCAACTAAGAAAATAAGGAATAATTTTTTTTTAACAACTGAAGGACCTGGTTAAGGTAGCAGCCTTAAATCTATAACAACATCAACTGGTAATATTTTAAAGTTGTCTTGTATAGTCTTAGTGGGACAACTGCCAAGGCTCTCAAGGATTTAAGGGTGCTGCTAAGATTGTCTATGAGAACTCATGAGGAGAAAAAAAGAGCCAGAGAGGAACAAAGCAGGGTGGACAGGTGAAGGAACACAGTTAAACACAATTTGTTCTGCTAGAACTGGAAATTAAGGCTTTGAGGTTCTTTGGGCAGAATGTCAATGGGCAATTTAGATAATATTTGGGCAGAGAGCAGAATGAGTCTGATATGTTGTTAGGGAAAAGCATGTGTTTGGGTCTGTCAACCAGGTAGCTGGTTACTGTTATTTCCTATTTCTACTCATGCCACCCAGGCTCAGAAACACCTCTTATGGTTAGAAACCAAGATAGGCATCTAAAGGTAATTTAGAAAATCCTGTAAATGCTTTCTCAGCATCCTTTCCTTTTGGTTAGATTTGTCCTAACTCAAGCATTTTATTGCTTATTTATTCAACAATTTTATTTTTAGTTTGTATGTAAATTCCAGTTAGTTAAGACAGTGTAATATGAGGTCCAGGTGTACAGTATAGTGTCTCAACACTTCCATATATCACCATCCTGAATCCCTATTACCTATTTAATTCAACTCTCCACCTCCAACCTCCTCCCTGGTAACCATCAGTTCTCTACAGTTAAAAGTCTGTTTTTTGGTTTGCCTCTCACTCTTTTTCTTCCCCTTTGCTTGTTTTGTTTCTTAAATTGCATATATGAGTGACATCATATGGTATTTGTCTTTCTCTGACTTACTGTGCTTAGCATAATACTATCTAGCTTCATCCATGTCATTGCAAATGCCATCATTTAACAAACAATTATGTGCAACTGACTTTATGCCAGGCTTTGTTTCATGTGCTGGGTCATAACAGTAAACAAAGAGGCAAGATCTCTGGTCTCCTGTAAGTTAATATTCTAGACCATGGAAAAGAGATCCTCAAAGACTACACAGATACATGAAAAGAAAAATAAAAGGTAATTTTTGTAGATTACTGTAACAGATTGAAAAAAAATAAAAAGCATAAGGTGGTGGTAGAAGGGGACTGCTTAGGTTGAGAGATTAAGACAATTCTGAGAGGTTCAAATGTGAGGTGAGAACTGATGGATACCAAAGAACCAGCTATGAGACAATCTGAATTTAGAACATTGAAGGCAGAGGCAACGGAGGAACAAAGATCTCAATGTAGGGATGAGCTTGTCACATGGTTGAAGCCCAGGAAAGAGATTTCAAGAAAAGTAACATGCTTGAGTCACCACTGGCAAGGGAGAAAGGACTAGTAGATGAGAGCAAATGCAAAGACAGAACAGTGGTCTTTTTTGAAAAGCTGTGCAGGCATTGGTAAATGGTCTGAATATTATCCTAGCTAAAATGGGGAGCTGCTAGATGGTTTTAACAGAAGTTAGACATGATTTGATTTGTGTTTCAAGCAGCACTCCAACTTCAAGTAGTGATTTAGAGAAAAAAAAAGTAAAGAAACTGTTTAGGAAGCTATTGCAGTAGTCTGAGGAAGAGAGGACGGGTGCATTGTCAAAGATAGCAGGTGTACAAGTGGAAAGGCGATAAATTCAAGATGTTCTTAGAGATAAAACTGGTAAGACTTTGTCACTGGTTGATGTGAAAATGAAAGAAAATGAGAAATCAAGCATCAGTTCTAGGCGTTGAGTGTGACCGAAAAGCTGGGGGTGCAATTTATCAATATGGGAGAAGATTTCTCCAGTTCCCCCAGGCTAGAAGGTAAGCCCCAAAGAAGAGACTATATTCAACCATTTTAAAGACAGAAAGATCTGAGACTCAGAGTTTGCAAATTACAATTGTAAACCGAATTCCTTTTTCAAACTCTTCCTCCTGTGTTTATCTCTTTAGCATGACCCTAAGATCTAAGGACCCCAGTTGGAAATGTTGTAGCCATCTATAACTATTCCATTTCCTTTACATACCAAATCCAGTCCAACACTAAGTCATGTGGATTTTAGTTCTAAAATATTTCTTAAGTATGTATCTTCTGCTACATTGCTCTTGACACTGTCCAGATCGGCTCAGATTCTTCAGTGGACCATTTCTTAACACCCCAAGTCTCTGCTCTTCCTACAGTTTTCTTCTTCTCTGCCCACTCCCTTCAAGCTACAATCTGCTGCCCCAATTGTCTTTAAAAATCAAGGATTGATGTAGTTATATAGATATGTAGAACAGATAAAAATGTGGTAACTCCCAATTTGTAAGTTAAGGCTAAGTTTCTAGTCATGTAATTTAATAGACTTTTCCAAGGGTATATGATTAGAAAAGTGCCTATTTTAAATAGCCTAAAGAATGAAAACATAGACTTCTACATCTACATGTATATAGTTTTTTCAATTTAGTGGTATGTATTTACCAATTGTCCTGTCTTGAAAAGGATTATACATTATTTTGATAGTATGTCCTTTGGATCTGTTTAAAGATGTCCCGTCATTGGTCAGAAGACACTTATTAATACATGTCATACCAAAGGGAGTTAAAAGCATTTGGGACATCACTGGGGATGAGTGATCAGAAACAATGACAAGAGTTCCTACTCCAGCTATAAGTGATGCAAGGGAAAATGATGCAAATCAGTAGAGAATAATTCATCCAGAGGATGTAAACAATGCTGGAGAGGAGTTTTTGTAAGAAATTGAGACACCAAAGCACTGGAGACCACTATGTATTTCTGCTCAAGAGATCTGTTATCATTTGAAATCCTGTTTTGATAACACTTTCCTTTACAAAAGCTGGATAATTAGGCTTACCCATTCAATGAATGCTTGGGGGTTGTGGTTAAATGTTTAAGAGTGAATACATTACTATAAAATAATTACTATATTCTATGTCACAGGTTACTAACTTAAGTGGCATAATTTTATTATATTCAGTTATATTCTTGCATTTTGGGTTTTTTCATATGTCCAAGTCCTAGTTCTCAAAAATTGGTAAATTTGTTTTTTAGGGCATAGATGTTGTCAAATACTAATCTATTTTTCATAAACATCAGGAGACAATTAGGGCTATTTTTGAACATTCACTGAGTTTATGTCAGTTGCTTGCAGGGTCAATTAACTTAACTATTTTCAGTTAAAGTCTTGTCTGGAATTAGCAGTGAGAAAACGCCAGAAGGAGATGGAAGGAGGATGTCTGAGTTATAAAAAAGCTTCCAATAAGAGGAAGGTGAAAGAAAACGTGTCAAAGATAAATTTGTCTTACTGGACAAACTAGTAAGGGGTAAGCCTTGGAAAGAGATATACTGCTTGGTCTTTCTGAGATGACAAGGCATCAAGGAAGCTTTATAAATTATAAACCTGTAAGAAATTACAAAAACAGCTTGCTGAATTTAAAGCAAAATGGACTTTGAGCCCTCACGAATCTGTTCCCAAGTTAACCTCAAAAATTACCCTTAATTTAAAATTTCACAGTCACTCCCCTGATGGGTACACATTAGAGGTGCATTAGGTAATTACTTTTTTTTAGCATTACATACAGTGTAGACCAGATTCAGGCAATGTGGTATTAATTCTTTCCCTTGAATTTGACCTTAACCACAAAGTCTAATTATCTAACCAGGGCAGTTAGCAGGGCAGAGAAAACCTATTATCTAAAGCAGGTTTTTGCAAAATACCAGTTCACTCATCATTTATTGGCTAAAAAGCAATCTGACCTTGGGTATGAAGTCATTTTGTAAAATTCATCTTGGAATCCAGTAAAGCCGCTAAAAACTTAGCAGGAGTTGAGATTATGAGCACCAAACACATGTTTCCCAGACAAAGCCTGATATGATAGTGCAGAAAACATTTCTAATGTTAATATTCTGATGCCAACAACCACTGCACAAGTAGATTTGCATTCGCAATGTGCAGTCACAGAAGCAACGTGATCTAAAGGCTTGTCGTGAGTTAAATGGCTCACAGTGTTTTGCAGACAACAGGAAGTTTCACTTGCACAAAGTCCTAGAATTAACGCGTCAAGGTAGCTGACAAGCTCTTAAGCTGATACATACATCAAGGAACTGCGCTCCTCATAACCAACCTGTCATACTTGATTATGTTCTGGGAAAATGTCCCACATACAAATGTGACTTTGTTTATTAAATTTAACACATTAAATGCAGTCTGCTGCTAAAAATTACTCCCATTTTTATCTGGGAGAATGTATTTCCATCAACTATATAATAGAGAATAATTTAAACAACATTAACTAGAAAGAACTTGGAAAAAATATTGTTGTAGCTTGCATTAAAATGTCATGAGATCAGAGAGGCTTGGAACAAAAAATATGGGGTCTTATTTTCTTACAAGTCCACTTTATTTGAAGTGAGGTAAATACTGCCCTAAAATATTCTCCTTTGTGAACAGAACCCGATTCTAAGATTTCCTAACGCAGATATTCTGAAATTGTTTATTTAATGGCAATAAGGAAGTAAGAGAATCATGTGTGTCTCAGGCAGAAGAAATTGCCAGGTGCTTGCTCTCTGAGGATCTGCTTATTCAAACCACCGTGACAGTGACACCTTTCCAGGCTCAAGGGAATGGTGATTTGCACACAGGCAATATCAAAGACCTCATGGTAATGTGAGCCAGCGTCAGCAGCAGGTCCAGTGTCCAGTTACTCTTACCAAGGAAAGCAAACGGACTCATGCAACCTAAGTGAGCTACTAATAGTCAGGAATTGGCGTAAATATTGTGGCAGCATCTGGCTGTGGAAGGCACAGAGCAATAGATGTGATCAAACCTTGAACTAGTCAAGTCCAAAGGGGTGGGAGGTGTGCACTGGGGAATGGAGAAGGGATTGGGGAGCTGTAATGACCAACTAGTTACTCTCTGAGCCACTCAAGAGAGTAACTTCATTCTAAGGATCAAATGTTGGGAGTGAATACAGTGTTTGGATATAGGAACAGAGGTTTTAGTGTCAGGTTTTAGTGTCAGAAGAGTTAAACTCTTCCATGCATTACTTCAATGACCTTCAGCATGTTACTTAACTTTTCTAGGCCTCAAGTTCTCCATCTGTAAATGGGATAATACTTGAGATGGGGTTGTGATAAAGAAGCTCATAAGCACTTAGTGATATAAGTGGCATATAGTGAGTGTACTATTTATACTAACTTTTATTAGTATTACTGTTGTGCTTTTTACATCACCAAAACTTACAGCAAATAAAGACAAGATTGATCCCAAGCCTGGAATTAGACTTGGGTCTATGGCCTTAAACAGGCCCCAGTTACGTTTAGTGGCATGTTGAGTGGCCCAAGCAATTGCTAGATGTAAGGTTTTTGTAGGTACAATGGGTGTCCATATTGGTTGCATTTTGCAGAAACCTGGGAAGCTTTATTTTTTTTTAAAGTTTATTTATTTTGAGAGAGAGAGAGAGAGAGAGAGAGAGAAAGAGTGTGTGTGTTTGTGTGTGTGTGTATGTGTGTGTGTGTGTGTGTGTGCAAGCAGGGGAGGTGCAGAGATAATCCCAAGCAGGCTTCACCCTGTGAGCACAGAGTTCAGTGCAAGTCTCCATCACATGAACCAGGAGATGATGATCTGAACCAAAACCAACACTTGGAGGCTTAACTGATGGAGGCACACAGGAGCCCCTGGAAAACTTTATAAAAACCGATTCTGTGGTCCCAATCTCAGAGATTCTGATATGATTGATGTAGGGTGTGACCCAGTTATCAGCATTTTTAAAAGCTCCCTAACCAGGTTATTCTAATGTACTAGGAAGTCTGGTGTTACCATCTTGGAAGGGAAGGACATCTGAAAGACTAAAGATTTCTCTAAAGGAGACTTTGGCCAAGTAAACATCTATTGAAACCAGCCCAGATAGGGAGATGAACTTAAAACTGACTGTAAATTGAGTAGAAAAGGAATAAACCAAAAACCAGTTAGCATCTTATTAACTGGAAAGTTTAATTTCTTCAATATCCTGTAGGATGGAGGTTTATGAGTAAAGTACAATCACTTGAAAGAATTTAAAATGTGTATTTTATATAAACACCTAATGGCTATATATTAAGAGAGAATGAAAGAGAAAGAGAGAAGAGAGGAAGGAGGGGGATGCAGAGAGAGAGAGACAGAGACAGAGACAGAAGGTCAGCAGTCTGGAAGATGGCCTTGTGAATATTCTGTAACTCCTAGGTGCAAATGTTCCAAGTGCTATATCTGATGAATTATACTCCAACCATGGGTATCTTTCTGAGTTTAGAAGTAAATTTGACAGAGAAGTAGCAAGAGGCCTGGCAGTATTTGATGCAGAGGGAAACATGAAAGAAAGAGAAAGAGGGATGTTTAGAAATAACAATAGTGGGGCGCCTGGGTGGCGCAGTCGGTTAAGCGTCCGACTTCAGCCAGGTCACGATCTCGCGGTCCGTGAGTTCGAGCCCCGCGTCAGGCTCTGGGCTGATGGCTCGGAGCCTGGAGCATGTTTCCGATTCTGTGTCTCCCTCTCTCTCTGCCCCTCCCCCGTTCATGCTCTGTCTCTCTCTGTCCCAAAAATAAATAAAAAACGTTGAAAAAAAAATTAAAAAAGAAATAACAATAGCAGCATTAGCAGAGGCAAGAATGACAGATGAGTAGACTAACCAATGAGAAAACAATAAAATGATGAGGCTGACACATAGAGTACAGAACGAATGAACTTAACATTTTAGAAGGAAGGAGAAAAAACAGAAGGCAAAGTGGGTAAGTGGCAGCACAGGTAGAAAATTACTTGTTATTTTCAGAGGACATTCTGATTAGGATGAGAAGTCTGTCCTCTCTCCTTGCTGAGAGGCCGATGCTACTAACACAAGTGTCTTCTTCATTATTAGCAGGTGCCGGGGGACTTAGCAGTCCATTCCATGTGTTCTTGTCTTTGAGTCTCTAACCAGAAGCACTGATATTAGAAAACAATAAGACTTATAGGTCAATGTTCCCCTAAGAGCAAGTAGAAGGGCTGAATTTGAGTCTTAGTTTTCAACAAAGAAAGAAATCTAATCACTTCTTAATCTCTGGTTTTGGCAGCTGGGACTTGTTTTCCCTCCCTTCTGCAAATCTCAGAGCTAAAAGCCTTAAACTGCTAACAGCCTTGCCTTTGCAGTCCATTTTATAGCCTCAAGGTCATCTGTGATTTACATAATTAGCAGTTCTCATTTATTTTATTTCCTCAAAAATCAGAGTTGTAATAAAAATAGAAATATAATATTCTTGTTCTTCCAATAGTTTTCATTCTGGTGTGCAATTGTTTTTAGGTACTAGAAGAGTATTATAATTAGGATCCATTATCAAGATGATTGGAACACTGAATCACTATAATGACCTCTGTCTATATAAATCATGGTGGCATGTTCCTATAAATGATCGTTTTCTGGTCATTTCTGGAATCTAAATGCAAGGAAAAAATAATCCTGTCTTGCTGAGGCAGACTCTACCCCAAGAATGTTAAGTGAACTATCTTTTCTAGAAAGAAGTTACAAGTATTTTCCTTCAGAATATCAAGTGGAGGGTGATCACACTCAAACAGGGTGACCAGATGGTAGGCCCCACCCCTGCCAGATGTTCCAGTACCCCTGGCACCTATTGAGAAAGCAGAGAAGGAGTTTTGTACACGGTTTACCAACTTTGCCACTAAATCACCAGCCTCTCAAAAACCACAACTCATTGTGTCTCTCCAGGGAGCAAGTGAAAAAGAAAGCTTGTGTAAGAAATGATCTTTCTTCATCTTTTTTAGAGTCTGTGCACAGAGAAATGAGGGTTTCCATATGAATATTTTTTCTCACTTACTGACTTCCCTGATCACTTATTTCAATGTTTTCATCTTCATATTTCATGTAAAGACGTCCTTCAACATATTTTTCCTCCACTTTTATTGAGATATAATTGATATACATTATATAGATTTAAAGCATACAACCTAATAAGTTGCTATGTGTATATACTGTGAAATAATTACCACTCTAAGTCTATATAATATTCATGATCTCATGTAGTTATGAATTTTTGTCTTTGTGAAGAGAACTTTTTTCCCCATTTTGCACAACCCTCCATCTCCCTCCCATATGGCAATCACTAATTAGTTCTCTGTATGAGTCTAGTTCTGGTTTTTGTTCATTCTGTTTTTTAGATTCGACACAAGTGTTATCACATGGTATTTTCTTTCCCAGACTTATTTCACTGAACATAATTTCCTCTAGCTCCAACTGTGTTGTCACAAGTGGCAAGATCTCATCCTTTTTTTATGGATGAGTAATATTCCACTATATACATACATATATATGTGTGTATATATATGTATGTATATATATATGTGTGTATATATATATGTGTGTGGTGTGTGTATATATATGTGTGTATATATATGTATATTCCACATTTTTATCCATTCATCTACTTAGAGACACTTGGGTTGCTTCCTTATCATGGCTATTGTAAATAATGCTGCAGAGAATATAGGGTTGCATGTATCTTTTCAAACTAGTGTTTTTATTTTCTTTGGATAAATTCCATGCAGCAGTGGAATTATTGGATTGTATGGTATTTCTAAGTGTAATTTTTTGAGGAACATCCCTACAATTTTCCATAGTGGTGACACCAATTTACATCTCACCACGAGTGCATGAGGGTTTCCTTTTCTCCACATCCTCACCAACACTTGTTATTTCTTATTTTATTTTATTTTTTTTTTGTTTATTTTATGTATTATTTATTTTTGAGAGAGAAAAACAGAGTGTGAGTGGGGAGGGACAGAGAGGGAGGGAGAAAGAATCTGAAGCAAGTTCCAGGTTCTGAGCTGTCAGTACAGAGGCTGATGTGGGGCATGAACCCACTAGACATGGGATCATGACCTGAGACTAAGTCGGAAGCTTAACCAACTGAACCACCCAGGTGCCCTCTTTTTTATTTTAGTCATTCTGACTGGTGTGAGGTGACATCTCATTGTAGTTTTCATTTGCAGTTCCCTGATGATGAGTGATGTTGAGCATCTTTTCACATGTCTGTTTGCCATCTGTATGTCTTCTTTAGAAAAATGTCTATTCAGGTACTCTGCCCATTTTTTCATCAGATTGTTTTTTTGGTGTTGAGTTGTATAAGTTTTTTGTATATTTTGAATATTAACTCATTACTGGATATGTCATTTGCAAATAACTTCTTCCATTCAGCAGGCTATCTTTTCCTTTTGTTGATGGTATCCTTTGCTGTGCAAAAGCTTTTTATTTCGATGTGGTACCAATTGTTTATTTTTGCTTTTGTTTTCTTTGCCTGAGGAGACATATCCGTAAATATGTTGCTAAGGCTGATATCCAAGAACTTGCTGTCTATGTTTTCTTTAGGAATTTTATGGTTTCAGGTCTTACATTTAGGTTTTTAATCCATTTGAGTTTATTTTTGTGTGTGGTGTAAGAAAGTGGTCCAGTTTTACTGTTTTGCAGGTAGCTGTCTAGTTTCCCAGCCCCACTTATTGAAGAGATTACCTTTTTCTCTTTGTGTATTCTTACCTCTTTTTCCATAGATGAACTGATCATATAAGTGTGGGTCTATTTCTGGGTACTTTCTTCTGTTCCATGGATCTTTATGTCTATTTTGGGGCCAGTACCATACTGTTTTGGTGACTACAGCTTTGTAGTATATCATGAAATCTGGGAGTGTGCTATCTCCAGCTATGTTCTTCTTTCTCAAGATTTGCTTTGGCTGTCTGGGGTCTTTGGTGGTTCTATACAAATTTTAGGATTATTTGTTCTATGAAAAATGCTTTTTGTATTTTAATCAGGAGAATTTAAGATTTACTCTCAGGGCACCTGGGTGGCTTAGTTGGTTAAGCATCCAACTTCAGCTCAGGTTATTTTCTCACACTTCATGAGTTTGAGTCCCACATTGGGCTCTGTGCTGACAGCTCAGAGCCTGGAGTCTGCTTCAGATTCTGTGTTCCCTCTTTCTCTGACCCTCCCCTGCTTGCACTTTGTCTCTCTCAAAAATAAACAAACATTACAAAATTAAAAAAATATTTACTCTCTTAGCAAGTTTCCAATGTATAATACAGTATGGTTAACCACAGTCACCATGTGGGACACTATATTCCTATGACTTATAACTAAGTTTGTACTCTTTGACCACTTTCAATCATTTTGCCTACTCTCTACCCCTGCTTCTGACAACTACAAATCTGATCTGTCTCTAAGTGTTTTTTTTTTTTTTTTTTTTTTAAGATTTCACATATAAGTGAGAACATATAGTATATATCTTTCTTTGTCTTATTTCGGTTAGCATAATGAAAATAAAATCAGGTACAGAGCAAAACCACAAAAAGACATCACCTCATACCTATTAGAAAGGCCATCATCAAAAAGGAAAAGAGATGAGAAATGTTGAGAGGATGTGAAGAAAAGGGAACCCTCATGCACTGTTGGTGGGAATATCACTTGGTGCAGACACTATGAAAGACAATGCATTAAAATTAAAAATTTAAAATAGGATTACCATATGTTCTAGGAATTCCACTTCTGGGTATATATCTGAATGAAATGAAATTACTAACCCAAAGAGAAATCTGCACCTCCCTGTTTACTGCAGCATTATTTTTAAGAGACAAGATATGGACACAGCCTAAGTGTCTATCAACAGAAGACTGGATAAAGAAAATGTGAGATATACATAGGTAAAGATGATACAAATATAGATATATAGATAATGATGTAGATATAGATATAGATTCATACACACAATGGAATAGTATTTAGCTATAAAAAGGACATCTTGCCCTTTTTGGCAACATGGATGGAAATTGAGGGTATTGTGCTAAATGAAATAAATCAGAGAAAACAAACACTGTATGATCCTTTAGCATATTTGGGAAAGATGAGGAAAAGTATATGGAAGGAGAAGTCAGGATTGACCATGGTAATCCCAAATTCCTGCCACTGCTTTCTGCTCAGCCAGTTACTTTCTTCACTGGTGGTCACAACCTAGAACTCAAACTCAGCACTTTTCCATGCAAGGCTGTAACAAAAAAGAGTCCTCTACAGGTGTCACTTTTAGGATGGCCATATAGGTTTGTTTGCCTGAGACAATCCAGTTTTTTCCAGCTGTCTTGGCATTTTTATTAATTGTACTTTCTCTCTATAAAAATGTCCCTGTTTGTAGGACAATATATATGGTCACTCTACTGATTTCCCTTTATATTTCCCTCTCTTCTGCCTACTCCACCATCACACAGATCTGTCAAGATATTCCAGATGTACTAAATAATTGTAGGAAAATAAAAGAGCAAACAGTATGTTAAAGAATTGCAAATGAAATCTAATATGTTATGATATTCCTTATAGTCCAAGAGAAAAAGACATATATCTGTGCACACATATATATATGTATACATATATGTATATATATACATATACATGCATGTATAATATGTATTAATAATAAGTATATAACATATAAATATTAATTTATATATAATAAAGACAACCTATGAGTTAGGTTCAATAGCTGAATGGCAAGAAGGAAAAGAATTTTAAAAGGCAAGAGCATGTACAAAGACCCAGAGGCTTGAGCAAGTGTGCCAAATTTGGGGAAGAACAACTAGCACCTGCCTAGAGTGTACTTGTTGTGAAGTAGCATAATATATTATATAATATTATAATATATAATCATTATATTAATAATATCACATTATATATTACATATATTATTTATTTTATTATATATTATATAATAATGCATATTATGTTGTTATATATATTACATAATATATATCATATATTATGTATTATATGTTATATATTATGTTATAATATTATATATTATATAACTATTATATATTTTTATATACTTACAGGGGTTCACCTATGGATGCTCCCCAGTTTCTAAAGTTTTTCCCATCCTAAAGATAACACAGAGTTGCACACAGTGGCTGTGTGTCTGTGTGTATGCATGTGCAGGTACAAGTGCGGTCAGTCTCCATGTTATTCTAAATATACACACCATCTTTATGCATCTAGATTATCATATATTAAGTGGAGACACAACGTTATGACAGATTCCTTTGGCTCCTTTCCAACCAGGAAACCATGATGAGTCCTCACTTCCCAGAAACCTTGGCTCTTCAGCCTTCCGAAGCCACCATGAGGACATTATGAACTACCTGCATAATCAGACCCCACACATCTCCTCATGGGGGAATCTCACTGGAAGGTTATCTCTCTTCTCCCAGAAATACTCAGAAAACAGACCAGTACCCATGTAGGTATTTCCCAAGTCTGATTTAGTTACCATATTACAAAATACATTTGAGGATAAAACAGAGAGACAGTGCTGATGAGGCTCCAGGTGAGCAGCCCAGCATGGATTTTGGTGTCCTAAGTCCAGTCTCCTTTGAGGACTTATTACTCTGCACTGACTTTATTGTTTCTCTAAACACCCAGCAAAGAATTGCTTGAATACATCCTCATATGCACACGTACACAAAACCATCTGAGGTAATCACCAGCTCTCAGAAACAGCACAATCTCAAAAGAAGAGATAAGAAAAGCATATGTAACTGCCCTGCAGTTGGTGAGGCCATCTGATACCCAAGTGGAGGTAGCATTCCATATATTCATGCTGAGTAATGTCAGTTGCATTTCCCAGTCCTGCCTACTTTCACACTATGTCCCTTAAGCCTCTAAAGATTGAGAAATAAACCTGAAACATAGAATCCCCTGAATATCTTCTCCATTAGATTCACAAAGATTCAGCTAATGCTTTGAAATTACAACCTGGAAATACCAGAAAAAGTGCATACAGAATGCCCTTTTACCCCTGAGCCACTGTCTAGAGGAATGATTCATTTGTATGGTTTTAATATGGGAAATTAAAAACAAGAGTGAAAAAATCTTATATTTATTCCTCTACTTTTTTTTATTTCTGTATTTCCTCTTCCATTTCAACTACTGCCTTAAGTATATCTGCATGACATGGGATGTTGTATGTAAATAAGTAGTTAATAGACAATACCATGAAAAATTAAAACAAGAAGAATAAGGCTTACAGCCACGTCATGCTTTCTGGCACAAAAATACAATATGAAATATATGCCTAATGGGGTGGGTCAGCTCACATGTAAACACAAAAAAATTTTCATTCTTGCCAAAAATCGAGTCAGCATAGGAGAGGGAGTAAGACACAATGAAGTCAAGGAGATACAGATAGAAATCCTGGACAGCCACTTCCTCTTTAACACTGGATAATTTATTTAAATTTCCCTGAGCTTCAATTATCTTAATTTAGAATGGATATAATATTCTGTATCTTGTAAAGTTCTTAGGGTAATTAAACCCTCTAACACTACGTGGGGTGTACTCTCATTGCCAAAAACAGTGTCTGAGGGACAGTCACACCTGACTGCCTAAATATATCTCCAACTCTACGCAGCCAATAATGAACCTGTCATCTTTCTTTACAACCCGCTTCTTAAGAGAAATAACTTGTGACCAACATTTGTGGACAGTCAGTGGTTGTTTCTTCCGCCTTACGTTACATCTTATCAGTCCATCAATTTGGGGTCGACTTCAGAAACAACTCTCAACTCTTGGATGGGGGAGGAGCCAAGATGGTGGCACAGCATGGAAGTTTTTTGTGTGTCTCCCATCCATGAAATACAGCCAGACCAACACTAAACCATCCTGCACACCTAGAAAGCTGATTGGAGTATTAACACAAAAATCTGCACAACCTGAACCACAAAATTCAGCAAAAAGAGAAAAAATTCATTTTTATTTTCTATTTTTATTGAAAATATTTTTATTTTTTTAGTATATTTTTTACTTTTGTGTAAATTTTTTCAATTTCTATTTTACTTCCATCATTTTATCTTAGTCTACTTCAGTGTATTCACGTTTTCAAATCTTCAAATAATTTCCTTTTTCTTTTTATTTTTTCTTTTTTTATTTCTTTTTCTTGAATGCAGAAAGAGAAAAACTTCATTTTTTACTTTCAATTTCTATTAACAATATTTTTCTTTAATTTTTTTACCATATTTTTTGCTTTTATGTAAATTTTTTCAAATTCTAGTTTACTTCTATCATTTTATTTTAGTCGACTACAGTGTATTCACTTTTTTAAATTTTCAAATGATTTCCTTTTTTGCTCTTTTTTCTCTTTTTTGTTTCTTTTCTTTTTCTTGAATACAGCAAGAGAAAAAATTCATTTTAATATTTAATTTTTATTAAAAATATTTTTAAGTTTTTTTCTACTATATTCTTTACTTTTGTGTTAATATTTTCAAATTCTATTCTACTCCCGTCATCTCATTTTGGTCTACTTCAGGGTATTCATTTTTTCAAATTCTCAAGCGATTTCCTTCCCCCCCTCTTTTTTTTCCCCCTAATTGACAAACCACTTTCAATACCCAGACCAAAACACACCTAGGATCTAGTATCATTTATTCTATTTTAGTGTGTTTTTAATTTTTAATTAAAATAGTTTTTTAATTTTAATTTTTCTACCTGGTTCATTCCTTTTCTCCCTTCAATATGATAAAATGAAGGAATTCACCCCAAAAGAAAGAGCAGGAAGAAACGACAGCCAGGGATTTAACCAACACAGATACAAGCAAGATGCCTGACCCAGAATTTAGAATCACGATAATAAGAATACTAGCTGGAGTTGAAAATAGACTATAATCCCTTATGCAGAGATAAAAGAAATAAAAAAATAGCCAGAATGAAATTAAAAATGCTATAATTAAGATGTAATCACTGATGGATGCAGCGGCGGCAAGGATGGACCAGGCAGAACAGAGAATCAGTGATATAGAGGACAAATTTATGGAGAATAATGAAGCAGAAAAAAAGAGGGAGATTAAGGCAAAAGAGCACGATTTAAGAATAGGAGAAATCAGTGACTCATTAAAAAGGAACAACATCAGAATCATTGGGGTCCCAGAAGAGGAAGAGAGAGAAATAGGGGTAGAAGGATTATGTGTGCAAACCATAGCTGAAAACGTTCCTAACCTGGGTAAAGACACAGACATCAAAATCCAGGAAGCACAGAGGACCCCCATGAGATTCAACACAAAATGACCATCAACAAGGCATATCATAGTTAAATTCACAAAATACTCAGGCAAGGAGAGAATCATGAAAGTAGCAAGGGAAAAAAATTCCCTAACCTACAAGGGAAGACAGATCAGGTTTGCAGCAGACCTATCCACAGAAACTTGGCAGGCCAGAAAGGAGTGGCAGGATATATTCAATGTGCTGAATCAGAAAAATACGCAGCCAAGAATTCTTTATCCGGCAAGGCTGTCATTCAGAATAGAAGGAGAGGTAAAAAGTTTCCCAGACAAACAAAAATTAAAAGAGTTTGTGACTGCTAAACCAGCCCTGCAAGAGATTTATATATATTAAATATATACATATTAAATATATACATTTATATATATATTTATATATATTAAATATATACATATTAAATATATATATTTATATATATTTATATATATATTTATATAAATACCAAAAGCAACAAAGATTAGAAAGGACCAGAGAACACCACCAGAAACTCCAACTTTACAAGTATCATAATGGCATTCAATTCCTGTCTTTCAGTACTCACTCTAAACATCAATGGACTCAATGCTCCAATCAAAAGACATAGGGTAACGGAATGGATAAAACAAGATCCATCTATATGCTGTTTGCAAGAGACCCACTTTAGACCTAAAGACACCTTAAGATTGAAAATAAGGGGATGGAGAACCATCTATCATGCTAACGGTCAATAAAAGAAAGCTAGAGTAGCCATACTTATATCAGACAATCTAGACTTTAAAATAAAGACTGTATCAAGAGATGTAGAAGGGCATTATATCATAATCAAGGGGTCTATCCACCAAGAAGACCTAACAATTGTAAACATTTATTCGCCAAATGTGGGAACACCCAAATATATAAATCAATTAATCACAGAGAAACTTGTCAATAGTAATACCATAATAGTAGGAGACTTCAACACCCCACTCACAGCAATGGACAGATCATCTAATAAAAAAATCAACAAGGAAACAATGGCTTTGAATGAGACACTGGACCAGATGGACTTAACAGATATATTCAGAACATTTCATCCTAGAGAAGCAGAATACACATTCTTTTCTAGTGCACATGGAACGTTCTCTGGAATAGGCAACATACTGGGACACAAAAAAGCCCTAACCAAGTACAAAAAGATCGAGATCATACTGTGCATATTTTCAGACCACAATGCTATGAAACTGGAAATCAACCACAAGAAAAAATTTGGAAAGGTAACAAATATTTGGAGACTGAAGAACATCCCACTAAAGAATGAATGGGCTAACCAAGAAGTTAAAGAGGAAATTAAAAAGTATATGAGAGTCAATGAAAATGGTAATACCACAACCCAAAACCTCTGAGACACAGCAAAGGTGGTCATAAGAGGAATGTATATAGCAATCCAGGCCTTCCTAAAGAAGGAAGAAAGATCTCAGATACACAAGCTAACCTTACGCCTTAAGGAGCTGGAAAAAGAACAGCAAATAAAACTCTAAACTAGCCGAAGACAGGAAATAATAAAGATTAGAGCAGAAATTAATGCCATCAAAACCAAAAAAAAAAAAAAAAAAAAAAGAACATATCAATAAAACCAGAAGCTAGTTCTTTGAAATAATTAACAAAATTGATAAACCACTAGCCAGTTTGATCAAAAAGAAAAAGCAAAGGACCCAAATAAATACAATAAAGAATGAAAGAGGAGAGATCACAACCAACACAGCAAAAATAAAAACAATAATTAGAGAATATTATGACCAATTATATGCCAATAAAATGGGCAGTCTGGAAGAAATGGACAAATTCCTAGAAACATATACACTACCAAAACTGAAACAAGAAGAAATACAAAATTTAAACACACCCATAACAAGTAAGGAAATCGAATTAGTAATCAAAAATCATTAGTAATGCCAAAAACAAGAGTCCAGGACCAGATGGCTTTCCAGGGGATTCTACCAAACATTTAAGGAAGAGTTAATACCTATTCTCTTGAAACTGTTCCAAAAAATAGAAATGGAAGGAAAACTTCCAAACTCATTCTATGAAGCCCGCATCATCTTGATTCCAAAACCAGACAGAGACCCCACTAAAAAGGAGACCAATATTCCTGATGAACATGGATGCAAAAATCCTCAACAAGATATTAGCCAACCAGATCCAACAATACATTAAAAAAATTAGTCACCACGACCAAGTGGGATTTATACCTGGGATGAAGGGCTGTTTCAATATCCGTGAAACGATTAACATGATTCATCACATCAATAAAAGAAAGGACAAGAACCATATGATCCTCTCAATAGATGCGGAGGAAGCATTTGACAAAATACAACATTCTTTCTCAATAAGAACCCTCAAGAAAGTAGGGATCGAAGGAGCATAACTCAAGATCATAAAAGCCATATGTAAACTACCCAATGCTAATATCATCCTCAATGGGGAAAAACTGAGAGCTTTCCCCCTAAGGTCAGGAACAAGACAGGGATGTCCACTCTTGCCACTGTTATTCAACATAGTATTGGAAGTCTTAGCTTCTGCAATCAGACAACACAAAGAAATAAAAGACATCCAAATTGGCCAGGAGGAGGTCAAACTTTCATTCTTCGCAGACGACATGATACTCTATATGGAAAACCCAAAAGATTCCACCAAAAAACTGCTAGAACTGATTCATGAATTCAGCAAAGTTGCAGGGCATAAAATCAACACACAGAAATTGGTTGCATTCCTGTATGTCAACAATGAAGCGATAGAAAGAGAAATCAAGGAATCGATCCCATTTACAGTTGCACCAAAAACCATAAAATACCTAGGAATAAATCTAACCAAAGAGGTGAAAAATCTATACACTGATAACTATAGAAAGCTTATGAAAGAAATTGAAGAAGACAAAAAAAATAAAAATAAAAAAAGATTCCATGCTCCTGGATAGGAAGAACAAATGTTGTTAAAAATGTCGATACTACCCAAAGAAATCTACATATTCAATGCAATCCCTATCAAAGTAACACCACCATTCTTCACAGAACTAGAACAAATAATCCTTCAATTTGTATGGAACCGGAAAAGACCCTGAATAGCCAAAGCAATCTTGAAAAAGAAAACCAAAGCAGGAGGCATCACAATCCCAGACTTCAAGCTATACTACAAAGCTGTAATCATCAAGACACTATGGTACTGGCACAAAACCAGACACTCAAATCAACAGAACAGAATAGAGAACGCAGAAACGGACCCACAAACGTATGGCCAACTAATCTTTGACAAAGCAGGAAAGAATATCCAATGGAATAAAGACAGTCTCTTCGGCAAGTGATGCTGGGAAAACTGGACAGCGACATGCAGAAAAATGAACCTGGACCACTTTCTTACACCATACACAAAAATAAACTCAAAATGGATGAAAGACCTGAATGTCAAACAGGAAGCCATCACAATCCTTGAGGAGAAAGCAGGCAAAAACCTCTTTGATCTTGCCCGCAGCAACTTCTTATTCAATACGTCTCCAGAGGCAAGGGAAACAAGCAAAAATGAACTACTGGGACCTCATCAAAATGAAAAGCTTCTGCACAGGAAAGGAAACAATCAGCAAAAGTAAAAGGCAACCGATAGAATGGGAGAAGACATTTGCAAATGACATATCAGATAAAAGGTTAGTATCCAAAATCTATGAAGAACTTATCAAACTCAACATCCGAAAAACAAGTAATCCAGTGAAGAAATGGGCAAAAGACATGAATAGACACTTCTCCAAGGAAGACATCCAGATGGCCAACCTACACATGAAAAAATGCTCCACATCACTCATCATCAGGGACATACAAATCAAAACCACAATGATGTATCACCTCACACTTGTCAGAATGGCTAACATTAACAACTCAGGCAACAACAGATGTTGGTGAGGATGCAGAGAAAGAGGATCTCTTTTGCATTGTTGGTGGGAACGCAAGCTCTGGAAAACAGTATAGAGGTTCCTCAAAACACTAAAAATAGAACTACCCTATGACCCAGCAATTGCATTAATAGGTATTTATCCAAGGGATACAGGTGTGCTGTTTTGAAGGGGTACATGCATCCCAATGTTTATAGCAGCACTACCAACAATAGCCAAAGTATGGAAAGAGCCCAAATGTCCAGTGACAGATGAATTGATAAAGAAGATGTGGTATATACATACAATGGAGTATTACTTGGCAATCAAAAAGAATGAAATCTTGCCATTTGCAACTACATGGATAGAACTGGAGGGTATTATACTAAGTGAAATTAGTCAGAGAAAGACAAAAATCATATGACTTCACTCATACGAGGACTTTAAGAGACAAAACAGAGGAACATAAGGGAAGGGAAACAAAAATAATATAAAAACAGGGAGGGGGACAAAACAAAAGAGACTCATAAATATGGAGAACAAACTGAGGGTTACTGGAGGGGTTGTGGGAGGGGGGATGGGCTCAATGGGTAAGGGGCACTAAGGAATCTACTCCTCAAATCATTGTTGCACTATACGCTAACTATTTTAGATGTAACTTTTAAAAAATTAAAAAAAAAACTCTCATATGTTTTCTCCTCCTGTTTTTTATGGCTACTGCCTTAGTTCAGGTCTCCATCATCTCTCTCTGGGATTACTATAATTTTCACTGGTCTTTCTGCCTCCAGTCCCTGCTCTTTTTAACCTACGTCCCCATTTTCCTAGAGTGATCTTTTCGAATCACTAATACGACATTTACTTATCCTCACATTTACAATCACAAATCACGTTTACTTATCCTCCTTGAAATAATTCAATGACTCCACTTAGCCTACAGAATTATTTTCAGCCTAAGCTGAAAATACTTTTGTGGTCCTGCCTGACCCTTATTTTTCTGCTACTTCACAACAAGCACACTCTAGGCAGCCACTAGTTATTCTTCTCTGAATGTGGCACACTCTCTCAAGCCTCTGGGCCTTTGTATATGCTTTTTCCTTTAAAATGTTTTTCCTTCTTGCCATTCAGCTTTTGAACCCTACTCACCCTTTGAACTCAAAAGACTGTACCAGTCAAATGCTCAGTCTTAGAATCTTAAGCCTCTTGTAAATTAGTTTGCTATAACAGTATGTAGTTGTCTATTCAAATTCCTTTGCCTAACTAACTAAAGAGCATGAATATCTTGTCTTTCAATCATAAGTATCTAGCACAGAACCTCGCCAGGCTCACTGTCTGTAATGGGTAAACACATGAGTGAATGAGCAAGTGGAAATGGAAACACTCATTTATTTGAGCTGACATGTGTCACAGGCATCATTGTAAAAGAAGGGCTGGTAGTTATGAAGTGAAAATGCTGTGGACACATGAACCTGAAGACTGATAAGAATGATAACTACCCTACCAGAAAAGAAATGTCAAAATGAGTTTGCAGTCTTTATTTTAAACGTGGCCAGCCTGTTTTGGTTCTGAGAGAGAGATTTTGTTACTGTGTTTATCAAAATGCCTAAGTCAAACAAAGAATACACAGGGCTGTCATTGGTACCCTGAAATGACCTTGTAGGAAGCAGTATGTTAGTGTGGCAAAACTTACCCAAGACCCAAAAGGTAGGGTATTCTAAATTCATTCATTCGACAAGTATTTATCTAGGAATTTAATATATGCCATATAAAATCAGTGACTTCCTACAAGGACTCATAGGACTCAGGATATACTTGTATTCATGGCTAAGATTTATTACAGAGAAGATATACAAAGCATGGTCAATAAAGGGAAAAGGAGAGAAGTTTGGAGGAAAGTAGGCACAAACTTCTAAGAGTCTTCTCCCAGGGTATCCACACAGAATGTGCTTCATTTCTCCGGGCACAAGTTATAACAACACCTGAGACTGGCTAACCTGTGTTTCTTACCATTCACAATATGATTGGGCAGTGGGGGAGAGGCTTGGTCACATGGTTGCAACAATGGTTACCAAATCATGCTACAAGTAAAATGATTCAAAAAAAAAAAAAAATACAAAGCTCTTGCACTTCAATGTAGTTCAGATCCCAACGCCTCATATTTTGTGATTCTCATTTACTTCAAGCCCCAACATTTCTAAGAATCATCCTTTGTTTCTTCTTTATTTATCTTTGGGATTAAACGTGAATAATATTCCTCATTGATATGTATGTGTAGCATTAATAAATTCTGCCCTCCTGTAAGAAGTAACTATACTCAATGCAGTGCTTGTCTGCATGACTAACTGGTTCCTAGACGATAGATACTACTTGAGTCCTCTTAAGGTAATAAATTCTTAACAGCTACTACCAGGGGTGAGAAAGCTATAGCCCCCAGACCCAAACTAGCCCTAAGTGTGTTTTTATAAATACAGTTTTATTAGAATGTTTCCATTCTTTAAATATTGTTTATGGCTGCTTTCTTCCACAATGGCAGAGTTCAGGACAGATATACCTCATCTTGTTACACTTCATTTTACTGCCCTTTGCATATACTGCATTTTTTACACACTGAAGGTGAGTAGAAACTGTGTTGAGCAAAGCTACTGGCTCCATTTTTCCAACAGTATTGGATCACTTCATGTCTCTATGTCACATTTTGGTAATTCTTTCAATATTCCAACTCTTTCATTATTGTTATGTTTTTTTCTGGTGATCTGTGATCAGTGATCTTTGAGGTTACTATTTTACTTTTTTTGGGGTGCCACAAACCTTGCCTATATAAGATGGGAAGCTGAATCAATAAATGATTGTGTTCTGACTGCTCAGTTGATCATTGGTCCCATACCTCTCCCTCTCCTTGGGCCTCCCTATTCCCTGAGACACAATATTGAAATTAGGCCACTGGCTAATCCTACAATGGCCTCTAAGTGTTCAAGTGAAAGGAAGCATTGCACATCCCTCAATTTAAATCAAAACAGGGAAATAAACTTAGTGGAGAAGGCAAGTCCAAAGCTCAGATACCCCGAAAGCTGACCTCTTGTGCCACATAGTTGACTAAGTTGTAAATGCAAAGGAAAAATTATTGAAGCAAATCAAAAGTGCTATTCCAATAAACACATAAATGGTAAGAAACAGCCTTATTGCTGATATGGAGAAAGTTTTAGTGGTTTGGATAGAAGGTCAAGACAGCCACAGCATTCCTTTAAGCCAAAACCTAATTCAGAGCAAGGCCCTAACTTTCTTCAATTCTATGAAAGCTGAGAGAAGTATGGAAGCTATACTACAGAAGAAATGTCTGAAGCCAGAAGACATTGGTTCATGAAATTTAAGGAAAAAAATAGTCTCTAGGACATAAATGTGTGAGGTGAAGTAGTAAGTGCTGATATTGCAGCAAGTTATGCAGAAGATATAGCTGAAATAGTGAATGAAGGTGACTATATAAAACAACAGATTTTCCAATGTAGACAAAACTACTTTCTATTGGATGATGATGCGTGCCATCTAGGGCTTTCATAGCCAGAGAGGAAAAGTCATCACCTGGCTTCAGACCTTCAAAGGACAGGTTAATACAGCTGGTGCCTCTAAGTTGAAGCCAATACTCATTTATCTTTCCAAAAAATCCCAGGGCCCTTAAAAATTATGCTAAATCCACTCTGCCCCTGTTCTAGAAATGGAACAGCAAATCTTGGACAATAGCATGTCTGTTTACACCATGGTTTCCTGAACATTTTAAGCCCACTGTTGAGACCTACTGCTCAAAAAGAAAGTATTCCTTTCAAAATAGTCTACTCATTGACAATACACCTGATGGAGATGTACAATATTAATGCTGTTTTCATGCCTGCTAACACAACATCCATTCCACAGCTTATGGATGAAGGAGTCATTTTGTATTTCAAGTCTTATTATTTAAGAAATGCATTTCCTAAGGCTATAGCTGCTATAGATGGTGATTCCTCTCATGTATCTGGGTAAAGTGTTAAAAAGAATTTCTGGAAAGGATATACCATTCTGGACACCACTAACACTATTTGTGGTTCATGGGAAGAGGTCAAGATAGCACATTAAGAGGAGTTTGAAAGAAGCTGAATCCAACTTTCAGGAGTTCATGACTTCAGTGTAGAAGGTAACCAAAGATGTGATAGAAATAGCAAGGGAACTAGAGTTAGAAGTGAAGACTGAAGATGGGACTGAAAGGTTGCAATCCCACGATTATACTTGAATAGATGGAGTTGTTTCTTATGGATGAGCAAACCAAGTGTTTCTTGAGACAGATTCTACTCCTGGTGAAGATGCTGTGAAGATTATTGAAATGACAACAAAATATTTAGAGTATTACATAAACTTAGTGGATAAAGCTGTGGCAGGGTTTCAGAGGATGAACTCCAATTCTGAAAGAAATTCTGTGGGTAAAATGCTATCACACCACATCACATGCTACAGAGAAATTGTACATGAAAGGAAGAGTCAATCAATGCAGCAAACCTCACTGGGGCCTTTTTTTTTTTAAGTTTTTATTTATTTTTCAGAGAAAAAGAAATAGAGTGCACGCATGTGAGCACAAGTTGGGGAGGGGGAGAGACGAGGGGGCGACAGTGGATCTGAAGCAGGCTCTGCATGCACAGAATACTTGATGTGGGGCTTGAACCCACAAACTGTGACATCATGACCTGAGCCGAAGGCAGATGCTTAACCGACTGAGCCACCCAGTCACCCCTCATTGGATCATTATTTTAAGAAAATGTCTCAGCCATTTCAACTTTCCCAACCACCACCCTGATCAGTCAGCAGCCATTAACACTGAAACAAGATCCTTCATGAACAAAAGGATTAAAACTCACTGAACGCTCAGATGATGGTTAGCATTTGTTAGCAATAAAGTATCTTTAAATTAACGTATGTACATTATTTTTGCTATTATGCACTTAATAGTCTACACTATAGTGTAAACATAACTTTAATATGCACTGGGAAACCACAAAAATTTATTTGACTTGTTTTGAATTTGCTCATTCATCTTATTGAAATGATCTGGAATAGAACCCACAGTATCTCCAAGATATGCCTACAGTCGTGATAGAGACAGTGTGGCCTGCAGTACTTACAATATTTACTGTCTGGCTCCCCACAGAAGTTTGCCAAGCCTTCTACTACAGGCTCCAGGTTATAAATGGAGATTTCTGGAAACTCATTTCATAACATAAAAAATACTAAAATAGATCACAGCCACAGACCAAAAGAAAAAAATTAAATGTATTTTTATAAAATTAATTTAATATGTCAAAATTAGATATGATATAAACACTACCACTTAAGAGCTCCCTTTTTGGTAGCACACTTCTGAATGAGCAGAAAGGACCTAGGCTTTATGAAACAAGAGCTGTTCAATATAAACAATGCTTCCTGGGTGGCGCAGTCGGTTAAGCGTCCGACTTCAGCCAGGTCACGATCTCGCGGTCCGTGAGTTCGAGCCCCGCGTCAGGCTCTGGGCTGATGGCTCGGAGCCTGGAGCCTGTTTCCGATTCTGTGTCTCCCTCTCTCTCTGCCCCTCCCCCGTTCATGCTCTGTCTCTCTCTGTCCCAAAAATAAAAAATAAAAAACGTTGAAAAAAAAATTAAAAAAAAAAAAAATGCTTTCTTTTCTAGAACTGTGTGTCAAACAGAGCCCTTCCTCATTGCTTCAAGAATTTTCAAGCTGCATTAAAATTAATGTTTTCTCCTAAAAAATTATTATTGTATGACTTTATGCCCATTAATTACCTCATAAAATTTTGAGGTGCTAAATTCCATTGAGAGAGAGTTTCCTCACTGTCCTTATAACTGTCCCTTAGTTGAAATGTGGCAGCAGATTATTACAGATTTATTCAGTGCTGCTATCAATATTATAGTCGTCTTATGGACATTATTATGGCAGTCATCTTATGCTGGCTGTTATTTTTGGGGTCTTATCAGAAATATAATTATCTTAAGAACACAGAGGAAAAGTCCAACCGTAGGATCAAGAAGGGGTTGCCATTCAGAGGATGGGTTTGCTCTTTGCTCTAAGTCTAGTTTTTCAAGGATTCCCATGACCTAAATTCTTCATGCTAGAATCCGACTTTAATCACTCCTTTATATAGCCTAATTTTTTTATTGTAATAACTGTATATCAAAAATGCTGCATCATGAAATAGATGCTATAGAAAATTCTATTTGTCCTAAAGGAGAATTCAGACACTGCCCAAACACTTTTTTGCCATCGCCCACACTTTTTCAGTCTGCCCTACATTTGGGTCTCAGGAGAGTGAGATCTCTACATGGATCCTGCCCACACACTCCTACATTGCTGCTCTGGCTCCTCACTGACAGATCTGGGTTGGCATTTTTCTGTTCTGGCTGCACAGCCTTACGGTATTATTTGGATAAGGGGAGGAAACAACAGTTTCATCTTACCCATTCAGCACCTCTGATCTTGAGCAGGAGCTAAAGTGTTGAGACCTGTTCTTACTGATCTGCAGAACTTCCAGATCTGTTACAGGGCATCTCGTTCCCACAAGGAGGCCTACCTGCTTTCTCCACAATGTTTCACAGTGTCTAAGAGAGGGCAGCCCAGACATGGGGCCAATTGCCTTGCAAATGGTGGTTAAGAAACCTCAGGATAGAGCCTTAGGTAAACTGTTAGAAGTTTAATCTTTAAAAACTAAATATATGGATGATATTTTATTCATATTGTAGTAGTAGCAGCAGCAGTAATAATAATGGTAATTACATTCCAATCATAATTACAATAATAGTAATTCCAGATAAAATTTGAAATCCTTACTCTGGGCCAAGCATTACATCAAATTATATTGATAAAGGTACAGGAAGCTATAGTCCATGGGCTGACCACTCCTTTTTTGTAATAAAACTTTATTGGAGCACAGCCACACACATTTGCTTATGTATTAGCTATTGTTGCTTTTCCTCTATAGTGGCAGAGTTGTAGTAGCTGTAACATAAACCATATATTCCACAAAGAGTAAAATATTTATTATCTGGCCCTTCACAGAACATGTTTGCTCAACCCCGATATATATTATTTCAGTTGATTCTTGTGAGAACCCTATGACTTAGATAAGATTAATGTTTTCATATAAATGCAGAAATTGAAACTCAAAGTTTAGTGAACATTCCCATGCTCACCAAGTCTGTGGCAGAGCCTAGGATTTGATGTGCCAATACCATCACCCTGTAAGGCATTACAAGCATTTATAGTGACCTTAGGCAACTCATTCTACCTCCCTGATCCTCTGCTCCCTCTTGGACAGAGGAAGGCTTTGGGTTACATGACACCCATAGTGTTTTCCCTCTATAACTTTGTGCATATCCAGCCTACTTTGTCATTTCAGAAAGCAAAGATCAACTCAGAGTTTGCTAGAAGCATGATAGCCTTTAATGTCAAAGGAGATTTTCTAAATGCCACTTAAGAAAGGAATTTCACACAAGTAACTAGAAGAATAAAATGAAATCATTACTGTTATATCAAGAAATGATGCCAGAGGCCCATTCTCTGTCATTAAATCACATGAATGCCTTGTTCTCCATAGTATGAATGTAATTATTTATTCTAAGGTAACAGTTCCCACCATCTATAAAAAAAATCAGCATGGGGAGTCATGAAGTACACTAAAAGAGAAACTTCTAATGGCCTGGTCAGTGTTTCCTGTGAGCAGCTTAGTTTCCTAAGTTCTCCTTTAGGAGGCACATGGAGGACCACATGTGCCACTCTGTGACCCATTTGCTCAGAGATCCATTCTCACTCTCCCTGGCCGTGGTCCACAGAACAGAGGTGATGCTTCTACAGGTGTGTTTCTGAGGGCCAACGTAATTGCTGCTGGCTGGGTTCCCCCCATGGAAGGCCCAGAGTGGTAGAAGAAAAATGTTTCCTGTGTGCTTTCTCTCCCTCTTCCTCCTTAGGCAGCATCTCTGGTAGTGAGTGTTTCCTGTCCATGGTTGTAGCTCCTTTGCTGCAAGAAAGACTGATTGCAATTCCAGCTACTTTTCTTAGTATCTACCCCTGGGCTCCAGCAACCCTTTTCTGCTGTGGCTAATCTCTGATTGCTTCAGCATTCCTTTTTGTTTCTTGGTGATTATGTCACCTAAATAACTAGGTCCCTGTATTAAATCCCTTTTGTTTTAAACACTTAAAAATTCTTATGTTTTCCTGTATTTCCTTTAGCAAATATGTAACTTTTGGTCAGATTCAAACTGCCCAGGATTCTGTCATGAGCAGCAGTCTTAACTGACAAGCCTCTAAATGCGCATGTTTTCCCTGTTCACCTTCAATCCAATCTTTAAGGTGAGCCCCATTTCTCTCAGCAGTTGAAACAGCTCTGACCATTCATACATTTGTCTAAACCTCTGAATTTAATGAAAAGTTTTCCAGTGAAGAGCCCTTACTTGTCACAATTGACAACATAAAAAAAAAAAGTATAGCACACAATACTCACTGTCCAGGAATTTATGTCTTTCTAGGAAGGTATGATTTATTCATATTAAAACATTTAAGGGTACAGCGAGGTATACGATTTAAGCACCTAAATGTATAAGACAGTAATGTCTATTACTGCAGTCTGAAAGGAAAGACATCATTGTGGTTGGGATAGTAAGAAAAGCTTTTAGATCATGAGCCCTGTCAAAGGTAAATGCCATGGGTGAGCAGTGGACAGAAGAAAGGACATTACATTGAGGAATAGAATATACAAAAAAACACAGTTCAGTCCAGTTCAAAGCTAATGATTACCCATTTAAATGTGGATAGGGAATATACTGAAGTTGTATATAATAATTAGACATTTAATGATATAATAATGGGCAAAAACAAAGTGCCTTCTGACCTTACAAAAAGAGCATTGTGTGAGCAAAGAAGTCCCGAATACCTGTGTTTTGGTCCTGACTCTGTCTTTGTTGTTGGCATGATCATTAATTTTTTCCTTAATCTGCCTGTATCTCAGTTTCCTCAAATGCAAAGTAGAGAGGATTCTTTACAATGTTGATATGAACATGAGATGAAGAAGCATGTATAGAATATTCAACAAGGTGTGTGACAGACCATGAGCACTCAATTCATGAGCATGGGGGTTGGTATCATTAGTCATTTTTCAGTTTCAGTCAGTAAGCCTATCAATTAGCCTACAAGGGGAACTAATAGACAACCCTATGATTCTCCCAGAATTCCTGTGAGGATTAAATAAGAGGATACATGTATAAGCATTCAACAAAGCTTTCTGGCAAAGACAAGATTTTCAATTTGTTATTTATCATTGATATTAATTATCACATATATGTGATCTCAGGGGTGTTTTAATAAACGTACATGACCTGTGACCTCAAGGAATAGGTCATTTAATCTAAGAATTTAAGATATAAAATGGAAAAAGTAACAGTAGAACTTTGCATGTGTGTGTGTGTTGCTATCACTAAATTCCTGTGTTGAGGCATCAGGCATCATTAGAACAGGCTGAAGTGGCCAGGGCATCTATTGAGAACTGAGGAGAAAGTCCAATGAGAGTTGAAGAAAAATTCTTAAGGACCAATACTGACATCCAGTCTATAGAATAAACAAGAACTGAGAAGCTCATGCATGACCCACTGTGTGGAAAGAAGGCTGGTTGAAATGCCATTTTTTATATTGCTGGGTTTGAGTTTGTATATAAAAGTCGATGGTGCAAGGAACTGAGGTAGGAGGGATGAACAAATTTTGGGGCTCTGGCAACAATTACGAAAGAATGTACCAACAGCCTTTATTTTGGGGTTGGCATTCTTAGACAGATTTCCAAGGAGATATGGCCTTTCATGAGTTCTGTGGCTCTGAATGTTCTGTGGTCAAATTTCCTACTTGAGAGGCAAAGACAATGGGCATAGAAATTAGTTATGAACAAACTTGTGGACAAGCTCCTAAATAGGAAGACCTACTCCATTTTTAAGGCTAACCCAAAGATGGCAAACAAAGCCTGTCATGTTAATCCCCCTCAAGACAAAATTAGCTGCAGTTCCATCATTAATCCTGTCAAGAAAGGAAGTTATTTCTGATTGTATCTTGTCCTTTTATTATCTAACCACACCTAGATGCTCTTTGAGGCTGTAACTATTTATTTATTTATTTTTATTAGACCAATTACTATGCCTTCAGTGCTGTGGCTAAGGACAAGATGACACTATTTCAACAAATGCATTTAGTTTTAAGAATTAGTAATAATTGAGTCAATCCCTACCCATCAATCAACAGAACTAGTGGTCCCTGAAACATCAAGATAAAAACACTTTTAGAATTCTGTTCCATGGAAGATTTATTTAGCTCATGTTTTATAATAAGGGTTATAAGCAGAGTACAACTGCAGGAAGCCTGTATGAACGGATTTGTTATTTTTAGTTATTACAGTCACTTTACCATTTACAACTGGATCACATTATGTTATCCCAGTGTGGTATGAAGAAAGAACACTACTCAAGAAGTCACATCAATAAGCTCTAGTTCTATTTTGTATGAACTTCAAGAAGCAGGCTATTATCACTGAAACTTATTTTTTTCTTTTAATCTATAAAAATATAGGATTTGAATAAATGGTTGATATCAGCTATTCAACTTCCCAGTGCTTTGATTCCAAGAATTGGCCAATTAGATCATGTCTGAGTGTGGTTGTACAACCTGAATTTTATTTCAAAAGGAAATATAAACAATTTATAGAGAATACTTTTGATCATGTATTCACTCATTGATTCAATGTGTGGGTCACTTTAAAATGGTTTATGAATGTTAGCTACATTTGTAACATCATGCTCACTGTTGAGGGATGGGAGCTTCTATTAGGAAAAATCTTTAGTCAAAGACTTGCAGTGTGTCCACAAATTCTATTATTGCCACCATGATAAACATGTAGATGTGAACTGTATCAACCATTTATTAGAAATAGGAAAGCCACATAATGATAGTGTTTCTCACAATGTAGAGCCAAGAGATGAGGATCATAACCTTGACTTTGCAGTCAAGTAATTCTTACACTGTCCCCAGAAAATATCTCATTAGCCATCAAACCTTTTTAAGTCGGGAACTTCTTTGAGGCTGCAGTTTTGTCCTTGAATGTTCAGTATACACAGGGTTCTTTAAAACTGAGTGACCAAATAAATGATTCACAGAATGAGTTAATGAGAGAAAGATAGTTAGAAAGATGTTTACCTAGTAACTTGCAGAACATTCTGCCTCACACATTCTTGGAAAAAAAGATGTATCAAATTGTCTACTCTCAATAAGCAATTTGCTAATTGCTCACAATAGAAGAAAACTGGATGTGGCTAAAATACTAATAGCACTTATTTACAAAGAAAAATGTCAAAACAGCCAATTGAAACATAGCGAGTTTAGTTATGTATTAATAATTGTCAAAGATGATTGACACATATGTAAGGTTCAATGTACCATTCTTTCTACTTTGCATATGTTGAAAATTATTATAATAAAGAATTAAAAATAAATATATATGCTGAGCAGGTATTTATGGTAGCTGTCATGTTTCACTCTGGTGATCATAGTCCATGTAGCACAGGAATCATAAAATGGGAAATTCAATGCCAGTGATATTTAAATATGAAATTACCTTGGCCCTAGGCACTGTTACATCACATAATGGTACCACTGTATTGTAATGAAATGGGAAGCTAGAAAGGCAAGATAATGTCTCATAATGGCATATGTGGGGACCAGCAGCCAAAACAGGAGTTTTAACCAAAATTATGACATATTGATTCGGAGATAGCTAGAAAACAGGGAAGAAAAGGGAACGGGATGGATTTAGAGTAACATCATGAACTCTTCTTAAGCCAGTTTTTGATATTTTCAAGGGGAATGAGTAACCTTGGTGGCTACTGATAATCAGTAATAAAGGCAGGTCAGCTTGATGTGAGCTATCATGGAGTCCATGGTAGACTGACCTACCTACCCTCTACATTTCACATAGTTGCAATTTTCCAAGCTGATTAAAGTGGTAGCTATCTTTCCTATGACACACTCAACATGTAAAAGCCCTGGTCATCTGGAATGTTTATTTAAAACTCCAAACCTTCCAACATTCATTTGAATTACCACAATTTTGAACAACATAAAAATTTCCTAAGTCCTCACTATTTGGCTTTCTACTGGATTTATTTTTTTTAATGCTTATTTATTTATTTTGAGAGAGAGGGAGTAGGTGGGGAGGGAAGGAGGGAGAGAAGAAGAGAGAGAGAGAGAGAGAGAGAGAGAGACAGAGAAAGAGGGAGAGAAAGAGTGCACGGGACGGTGAGAGAAAGGAGAGAGAAAATTCCAAGACGTCTCTACACTGTCAGCACAGAGCCCAACATGGGGCTCAATCTCACTAACCAAACCATGAGATCATGATCTGAGCCAAAAACAAGAATCGGATGCTTAACTAACTGAGCCACTTAGGCGTCCCTCTCCTGGACTTAAACACATTCTATGAATTAGGCAAATGACACCAACTTAATTCTAGAGTGACTCAACAGGACAGAATCTCAAAGGATGCTCAGCAAAGAAAAGTACTCTCTCTGTCACTGCTTCCTGGAGTCCACAGACACACTGAACCTGCATCCCTCCAACAGTCACCATTGCATGGCTTTCAAAGATTTACATCCTTATTGAAATAAGGATGTCTTTTTCTGATCCATTTTTCCCTTTAAGGTTGCCCATGATCTCCATTTGAAACTATTATTCACCTGGATACAGATGACAAATATCCAGAGACACATCTGATTTACACCAAGCACTGCACTTCTCCCATCAACCATGACAACTCATGAAGATAAATATGCTAGTGCTACAGGCTTTTAGAAAAAAATTTCTAATGTCAAATAATTTTGAAAATGGTTTTACAATCCATTTTCTAGGAAACAATTACGCTAAAAATAAAAAGATGATTAAAGCTGTGAGAGTTTGTGTTTGTGTGTGGGAGAGTGTTGCATCACACCCTATATAACAAAGTTTATAATGATATGTTTTGCATTAGAACGATTAATTTTCTGGTGTCACAGCAAAGTTTGCTCAAGACAGATAATTGCCAACAAGACAGAACTCTAAATTCCATGGTAATGTTCTAAGGGATCCATGGTCTGACAGTTGAGGGTAGTCTTTTCAACCTCCCTTCCCCTTGAAATTCGCTCTTTAGTGAGGTATAATAGAATTTTTTCAGAAATGCATTTGAAAAGAAAAACATATTCCACCCTTAATTATGTGCAATTTTATTTGATAATTTCTTAGGAGACAACTTGGTGTCCTAGTCCCCATTGTGAAACGTCTCTCCCTCTAGTTTCTCCTTACTCCCATCTGTCTAGCTCACAGCTGCCATAGCCATTACCCTAACATGTTACCTGAATCCTGACACTTCCCTGCTCTTAACTGCTTAACCTCACAATATGTTTGGCTTTCCGTCCTATGGATCCTCATAGTGAAGGCCATTTGACACTCACCCCTAAGTCCAGCTCCATCCTGACTCTGGGAGTAAACTAAATCCAAGTAAAGAAGATTTTTGTAAACACTCAAGAAGATTAAAAATATCATGCAGCAAGATTAAGTCATGGATTGCATTTGGAGAGTGCGAACAAGGATGAAGTGAGGAGTTGTTTGAGGTTTCTCAATGGATAGCTGTGTCTTTGTGAACTATATGGAATTTTGGGTACATACATAACCTATGTAGACAGCTGAATATATGTTACTATACATTCAGGACAGAGGACTGAACTGAAGATAAGAAAGTAAATATTGTGAGCAAACAGGTGAAAGATGAGACTCAGGGGTGAATCTATTAAGCCAAGCATAGTAAGTCGAGTAAGCAGTGAAGAAGGCCTAAGAAGGAATGTGGGAAAACATAAAATTACAGAATGGAAAGATGAGAAAACTCCCAAGGAATCAGAAACGAAACAGCCTAGAGTTCTCAGAGATGCAACCTCACATACTCAAGTAACTACCATTTCACATATATTTCACCCTTTACGAATCACAACATGAACTTTTGACCTCTCCCTTAGGCTTTCAAATTCCATTTGGCCGCTCAAACAAAAAAGCTTACTCTGCTTCCAGTCACTCCCTACATCCAACCCATCAGGGATTCCTGCTACTTCTAACTCCTGAAATGCATTTCAAACTCCTTAGCTTCTCTCTATCTCAACTGTCACCACTTCAGCCCAACTGGCCAGCATCTCTTACTCAAACAACCTCTTAGCAGTTCATAGCACTGGCCTTGGGTTATTATCCAGATCATGTTAGTGCCTTGCCGTGCATGAAAATTTTCAATGTTCTAATACATATAAAATTTAACCTCGCCTCTTTCCAAAAATTATAAAAGGTATTGCATGACCTCCCCCTTGCTCTGGTTCCTCAACCTCATCTCATACTGCTGTTTACCTCTTTCATTGTGCCACTGTCTTAGGGTGCTCCAGAAAAACAGAACCGATAGGATGGCTGGATAGATGGAGACAGACAGATAGGAAGTGATTTATTACTAGTAACAGGGGTCACATGGAGACCAAGAAGTCCTACAATCTGCCATCTCCAATTTGGAGAATGAGGAAAGTCTGTGGTATAATTCAGTCTGAGTCTGAAGGCCTGAGAACCAAGATAGCCAATGGTCTATGTTCCTGAGCCCAGAAGCCTGAGAACCAGCAGTAGTGATGTCTATGGACAGAAGACAGACATCCCAGTTAAATCAAAGTGTAAATTTACCTTTGCTCCACCTTTTTCTTCTCTTCAGGCCCTCAAGAGATGGAATGATGCCCACTCACATTGGTGAGGGTAGCTCTTCTTTCCTCAGTTTACCAATTCAAATGGTCATCTTTTCTGCAAACACCCTCACAGATACATCTAGAAATAATGTCTCAGCATCTATCTGGGCATCCCTTAGCCCAGTCACGTTGACATGTAATGCTACTCAGCCACTACTCTACCTGCACACCAAACAAGCTTGCAAACTCTTTTCAGCCTCTGTGCCTTCATCAGTGCTTACACCTCAATGCTTCCCTCAAACAATTTCCCATAATTTTAATTCTTCCATGTGTGTCCCATGAGATCATCAGCCTTGTTATTAGGCAGTACATCCACAGAAACCAGAACATGCCTGAGATCAAGTTGAATGAATGAATGGACCTTTCTAGTTGCCAAATACCCACTTACCAAAATATATTCATGTTGATTTTTCTAAACTTACCATCTCAGTGTATAAAGTTACAATCCTGCCCCCCCATACATTTAATCAAGACATCAACGTACAAATTTAAATATCATGTAGTCTAGCAATTAAGTTTCTCTGCTGTCAGATCCCCAGCTCTCCTTTCTTTTTCTCTATAACTATTACCCATTATACACTATGGGCTACATCCAGGCTGGAACACTCCTTAAGCATCAAACAGATCCAGTTTCTGACAACCAAGCTACCTTGCATAGGTAACTTCTACCTAAACTGTGCATCCCTGTCTTCTGAATTGATGTTTCCATGGAGATATAACTCAAGTCTCCTCCAGGAAGTTTCCAGACTAACCAATGTTCAGTGATATCTTTCTCTTAACTCTTATGACTTATGTCTTGCTACACCTTTTTCAAAATGTTTCATGTGCTATTTTGGATTTTAATTATTTTGCCTTATAATGCTATTACTATGCCTGCATTGTTTCTCCATAACTACCTTGTTACAATTTGAAGGTAATTGTCCTGTTCAACCCTGCCTCTGGTAAACTGTGTTGCATATTGTAGTATGTTAAAAATACCCACTGTTTATGTAATTGATTCCTTAATTCACATGAAAATATTTTGGCAGTAATAACTGGGAAATATGTTAAGTATGAATGGAGAAATTTGGAACTAACACTTGTCATGTGTGGTCATATTTTATTTGGAAATACTTGGTTTATTAAACAATTCTAATGTAATAGAGAAAATTGTCTTTCTTGGTACTTAGTATCTTTACACATATATATTTTTTTGTTTTATTTTAGGATGTAGAAAAAATAAACTACTTGGTCCTATCACAATTAATGAACAGTAAGAGGACTTAAAACTGCTAAGTAAACACTTGTCCATTGGAACCAGTGTAATGTCCTGAGAGATTCCTAAGAGTGCTGTCCCACTTCTGCCCAGTAGGTGCCCTTCTATATCGTGTTGCCTGGTGAATTGTCTACTGGGCATTCCATGCTAAATTTAGTGAATCAACAGTGCAGCTATAAACAACAAAGAGGTAAGTAAGCTTTGAATTATAGAGCAAAAGTAAATGTATTGTGCCTAAAAACAATCTGATCCAATCCCTTTCTTTTCATTATTTGAATTGCAACTCCATAGATAATAAAAAAATTTCACAGATGAGGTAGTATTTCACTATTCTTTTCTTATAAATAAAATAATGGTAGTAAATATATCTCAAAGCCTGAATTTGCAGAATTGTTGATAGAGTCCTACATTATCCAGATGTTCCACAATGTCAGAGCTACTGATAGATGAAACAATTATAGAATACCTCCCACTGGATTCACAAGGAAAGATTAAAATGAGGTTTGGAAATGTGAGAATAACAAAATATACTTCTGATTCAATACGGTGCACTAATCATATGCATGTCTATTTTCATACTAAATCATCTAAAATAATAGAAGATTCATTAAAATGTATACACTCCCATACATAACCATATTTAATGAGCAACAAACCAGAAACTTTGAGGAACCCCTAAAAACACAAAGTAGGTGAGATAGGATGAAGAAGGGTATCATATCTCAAAATGTATGAAGCAATGACACCAAGGAGCTCCACGCCCCAAAGTGGTAAATGCTGAAAACAGACAAGGAAAAACAGTCATTAGCAACATAATTTAATGGGAAAAAATAAAACAACCAACCAACCTACTGAAATTTCAGCAAAGAGATTTCATCTGTTTTAATCTCTCTTCCTCCTCTTTATTAAATAATTTTTTAAATGTTTATTTATTTTTGAGAGAGAGAGCATGAGGTTTGGGCAGAAGGAGGAGAAAGGCAGGGGCAGGGCATAAAGAGGCTGTATCAGCTGTCAGCACAGAACCCAACATGAGGCTCAAACCCACAAAGCGCAGGATCATGACCTGAGCTGCAGTCTGCCACCCAACCAGCTGAGCCACCCAGGCACCACCCCCCTTCCTTCCTCCTCTTAAATCAACAATAATGGCACTAACTCCTCTCAAGCCAAAAACAGAATGTATGAACTTGACAGGACTCAGGAGCAGCCACACTGAGAAGAGTAAGTGTCTGAGTATCTTACTCATCTATAAATCTCATTCTCCTTCAAAACAAATCACAGTACAAGCTACAGAAAAACTTCCTATCTCTTCCCCCAAGAAAGTTGCTGATCTACAACAGATGATAGGAAATACCCATTAAACATGGGTACGTGGTCACAAATAAGCACATATGAATAAATAAATGTCAACAGCAGGACAGAGAAAACAAACTCAACCTCAAAATTTAACTGGTAATAAAATGGGTATAATTAATATGCTCAGAAGGTAGAGATAATATCCCATGTAGGAAACAAAAGTAGGTTACTATTTTAAGAGTGAGAGATTTGGGATAGAAAAATGGAAATTTTAAACTAAAGACGTCAGTAAATGCGCTAGATAGCGTACTATGCAAAACAGAAAGCAAATTCATTAGGTAGATGAGCACATGAAGAAGTTACCTCAGTATGAAGCACAGAGGGGCAAAGAGATGAAAATCTAAAAGGAATATTAAGGGAAACTGAGGATAAACCCGTATTTTCTGACATCTGTTAAGCAGGAATTTTAGAAGGAGGAAATTGGGAGAATAAATGCTCATGTTTATTTATTTATTTAAAAAAAATTTAATGTTTTTTTAAATTTATTTTTGAGACAGAGAGAGACAGAGCATGAGTAGGGGAGGGGCAGAGAGAGAGGGAGACACAGAATCCGAAGCAGGCTCCAAGCTCTGAGCTGTCAGCACAGAGCCTGACGCTGGGCTCGAACTCACAGACTGTGAGATCATGACCTGAGCTGAAGTCGGACGCTCAACTGACTGAGCCACCCAGGCGCCCCAAAAACGCTCATATTTAAACAAATACTAGTAAAATTTCCCAGACCGGATGGAAGGCAGGAGTCCTACGATATTAAAACATTACAGATACTTAGTTAATAAAAACAGCACAACTAGAGACAGTGTAGTGCTACTTCACAACATTCAGATAAAGGAAAAAAGGAAATTCAGTACTTTTTAACAGTAATAGATTGCCGGAAAGGAAGACAATCAGATCAATGTCTGACTTCTCAGGAGCAGCACAAGTTTCAAGAAGCCAATGAAGCAACACTATCCAAGGACTCAGAGAAAATTGTATTTCTTCATTCCTCCCCTTGCTCCCTCTTTCTCTTTTCTTTTCCTCCTAAACTTTTACAGCCCTTTGTTTTTGGTTTCTAACATTTGATATTCCAGTTGGCTAACACTTGCAGGAGGAGAAATGGCAACATACTAGCAAAGACAAATTAATGAATATAACCATAAAGTGAAATGCTCAGAAAATGAAACAGAAAGATAAACAGTGAGGGGAAAATAAAGCTAAAAAAAGTAAACATAACTGATAAAAGACAAATGAATTTGCTACTCCTGGGTTATGCTTAGAGTTTGATAAAGGTAACTTAAGGTGACCTTTAGAAGCACTTAAATCCTTGTACATTTTGATTATTGGCAACCATTTATAGAAAAACCATTAACAAGAATAAATTGAAGGAAATATGAAATGTTTATGCTTGAACTTCACTTCCAGTGAAGGTGGAGTAATAGGGACCAGATATATTACCTTCAAACTAAAAACAGTATAAAATATATGAGCCAATGGTTTCTAAAACATTGGACATAGACAACTCAGAACAGAAATATCTAAGAGAGAAGAAATAAATGAAAGCCTGACAATGGTTCCACTTACTGCCTTGAGATTGTGTCCAAGATACAGCAGAGAGAAGATGAATGCAGGTTGTGCCTGGAAGACTGTCCTATTGAGGTGAAGAAGCTGAGAGTCCAGGGAAATTGAGGTAGCTAGAATTTGTAGAGCAGAGTAACAGAAAAGAGAAAGCTGTGTGGTCAGACTGGCAAATTACAGCCTGGGTGCCACAGTCTGTTTTCATATAGTCCATGTACTAAGAATGGTCTTTACATTTCTGTATATTTAAAAAATACAAAGAAAAAGAAAAATGTGACAGAGTTTACAAAGCCTAAGGTATTTCTACCTAACCCATTGCCATCTTCTGATGTTGAGAGAATACCAAAGATTGCAGAGTCTTCCCCCTAAGTATTCCTCATCGTACTTATGGGGTCATGTGCTTGAGAAACTTCCCTGGGACCAGGGAAAGGATTACCCCAAAGCATTTGAGGGGAGGACAGAAAGCCTACACCAGGCCAGGAATAGTTACACTGGGAAACGTTATCATTTGCTTGATATGGGTAAAGGATGCTAAAGGATTTTATCTCAAGAGTGAGGAATAATTATCCCCAGAGTAAATACTACACTGGTACTAACTCTAAAAACAAATATGTGAAAGGATCAAATCGTTTCTAAATAACTTCATATTAGAACAAAACTACAGAGTATTTATAGGAATACAAAAATATTTATTTCCAAAAAAGTCTAAAGATGAATGATTTCTGGTATCATATTGAAAATTACCAAATGTGCAAAGATGCAGAAAATTACAACGAGGAGAAAAATCAGTCATATTGAAAGCAACATGGAACTCAAAATTATTGTACAATTAGTAGACAAAGAAATTAGAAATATTGTTTTAACTTTATTGATTTCAAAAAGCTGGAGGAAATGATAGAAATGTTATATAGGGACATGAACTTCCAAAAACATCACAATGAACTTTTAGAGATGGAAAACAAAGTGTCATAGATGAAAAATACACAGGATGAGATTAATAATATATCAGACATAAGAAAAGACAGTGTATTTTAAAAGATAGTAATTGGAACTATTCAAAATAAAATAGAGGTAAAGACTTACAACAAAATGAAAATAATATTAGAGAGCTAAGAGACAAATTAAAGTAGCCTCATATATGTGTAGTTGTCCTCAAATAAGAACAGAGTACAAGTGAGGCACAGAAAATATTTTTAGAAACAATTACTAAAATTTTTCACATTTATAAGAATTAGAAGCCGACAGATCCAAGCAGTTCATTGAACACTGACAACGTATTTCTCAAGAGAAACAATGCAGATGAAGCAACATCTTTAAAACACTGCAAGAAAAGTCTCTACAACCTTGAAGTGTATACTCAACAACAGTGTTTTTCAAAATGAAGGTGAAATACCAGTTTTTAAGAAATACAAAAGCTGAAAGAAATCATCACCAGCAGATCCAAGAAATGTCAAAAGGAGCCATTAAGGTGGAAGGAAAATGATACCCAATGAAAATATGGATCTACTGAAAGAATAACAAATAAAGAGTACTGAAAATGGTAACTGTATGGGCAAATATATAGGATTTTTATTTTTATTTATATCTCTTTGAAGGATAATGCACTTTTTAAACAAAAGAATAAGAAAATAACAGGTCCACGGGAGCAAAAGTAAACTGTTTTAAGGCTCCTGAACAATAAATGAACTGGTATGAGGTTATTTGAAGGTAGACTGTATGAACTTAAATACATATACTAAAAACCCAAAGGCAATAATCAAAAATTAAATAAATAACGGCCGTTAAAAGACTATTTGTAGAAATACTAAGAAATAATGGAAAGTATATAAATACTTGGCTGGCTTAGTTGCTCCAACTTGGTGCACTTGGCTGGCTCAGTTGCTGCAAATGGACTCTTGATCTTGGGCTTGTGAGTTCGAGCCCCATGCTGGGTGTAAAGATTACTTAAAAATAAAAATATTAAAAAATTATATGGGGTGCCTGGGTGGCTCAGTGGTTAAGTGTCCGACTGCAGCTCAGGTCATTATCTCGCAGTTTGTGAGTTCAAGCCCAGCCTCAGATTTTGTGCTGACAGCTCAGAGCCTGGAACCTGCTTCAGATTCTGTGTCTCCCTCTCTCTGCCCCTCCCCTGCTTACACATCTGCTTGCTTTCTCTCTCTCTCTCTCTCTCTCAGAAATAAAACATCAAAAAATTAAAAAAATTTAAAACTACATAAGTACACCACTTAAAGGAGGCAGAAAAAGAGGAAAAGGGGAGAAAAGAAGAGATAGGAAAGAAGAATACCAATTGCAAGATGGAAGATTTAATCTTGACCATGTAAAGAATCACATTAAATGTTTGAGATTTAAAACTCCAATTAAAAGGTAGAGATCATTATATTTGATTTTTTTAAAGGCATAACTTAATATACCTGCCTCAGTTGTTTATTTTTCTAGTAAAAGTGCTTCAAAATTTATGAGGCAAAATCTGACTGAACTGCAAGGAGAAACAGACAAATCTACAATTAGAGTGAAATTTCAACAAAATATACTACAGAATCTTTGTGACATTAGGTTAGGAAAGTATGTCTTAGGTATAATGCAATCCATAAAATAAAAAATACTAAGTTGGACTTCATAGAAAGTAAGATCTTCTCTTTGAAAAAAACAAACAATGGCAAGACAACCCATAGAAAGGGGAAAAAATCTTTATAAGCCTATATCCAATAAAGAACTTCTATCAGAATATCTAAAAAAACTCTCAAAACTCAAAACAAGAAAACTAATGCTTCTTAACAGGGAAATTATTTGAATAGACACTGAAACAAAAAAGAGACATAAATGGCAAAAGTGCTCATGAAAAGGTGCTCAACGGGATTATTGAAATACAAATTAAAACTACAATGAAATATTACCACACATCTATTAGGATGGATAAAATTAAGTAGATTGGCCATTGCAGGTTTGATGAGAATGTGAAGCATCTGTCACTCTGCTACGCTGTCAGAACGTAAAATGGTACAGCTACTTTAGAAAACAATTTGCCAGTTTCCCATTAAGTTAAACATATACCTACCAAATAATCCAGGCATCCAACTTTTACGTATTTACCAAAGAGAATCAAAGCATGATTCTTGTGTACAAATATTTGCATGCAAATATTTTTAGTAGCTTCATTGGTAATAGCTTTGAACTAAAACAACACAAATACTCATTAATAGGTGAAATGGACGTACAAGTTTAATATAATCATAAGATGGAATCTATTTACATTATAAAGCAATAGATCATTGAAACATGCAACAAATGCAATGAAAGGAACCAGACAAGAAAATAAACTGTTATTTGATACATGGAAAATTTAAACCATCATTGATCCAATCCCAAACCTTTAATTTTCCAAAAGTGAAAGCAAGTTCTTAGACCACTAATATCCTCAGTGGTAAAACCAAAATGGGAACACAGGTCCTCTTCTTCCTAACTCAGTGTTTAACTTCATTCAGTAGATGTTCTCTATTTCTCAACATTTTATCACTGAGGGGAAATTTCCTACTGTGCCTTAACTTTATTTGGATTCCCATGTCTGTGAAGAAATGTGCATCTTCATGGACACCCCATCAGGTTAGAAATCATGGTACATGTATGTTCCAGCTAACATAAAGGTCACAAGATTTTCAGTAGAAGAAAAATGTGTGGAATTTATTATAGTTAAATCATTTCAAATTAAGCATTAAGTGGAATTATGTATAAACCCATTAAAGTATATTCATAAAAGAAGATCAGGAAGTTATGCCAATAATTTGAACACATGACAGGTAACCATGAATAACTAAAAGTTTCCAACTAAAGTGGAAAACATTATCAGAGTTCAAAAGAGGAGTAGAGAGAACTCTAAGTTAGAGAGAATAGGAATGATTAAATGGAAGAGATATTTCTAATTTTACTACATAGTGTAACTTTTTTTTTTCCCACTTCAAAATATGACATCCAGTGGCACCTGGGTGGCTCAGTCAGTTACGCGTCTGACTTCAGCTCAGGTAACGATCTCGCGGTTTGTGGGTTTAAGCCCCACGTCAGACTCTGTACTGACAGCTCAGAGCCTGGTTCGGATTCTGTGTCTCTGTCTCTTTCTGCCCCTCCCATGCTCATGCTCCATCTCTCACTGTCTGTCAATAATAAACATTTTTAAAAAATGAGAAAAATAAGACATCCAATTACAAGAAAACTTGAAAAAGCAGTAGAAACAAAAACATCCCCATAGTCTCACTCCAGGGTTACATTAGTGATTTCTCTGTAGTTTTTTGTTAGAAAAGAATTTTTACATTATTAGTGTATTAGTAGCATGCACCTACTGATAATTATAAGAATTAAATAGCTTCTGAAAGTTAATTTGTAGCATGCTTACTGTAAAACATTAAGAAAATAATGAAGATAAAAATCACCCAGAGTCCCACACACATAAACAGTCTCAGTATTTTGATATACATTGTCATGTTTTTTTCTGCTTGGTATCTTTTTAATACACTTGATCTTATACTGTATGCATAAATTTATGTGTCATTAACAAAGAAGAATCCACTGGTGAAATATTTAAGAATGCTTGTTGATAATATATCTGTCATTGAGAGATCTGCAAGTCATTTGGTTTATTCTAATATTACAATTTACATTATGTCCTGAATACCTACTTTGTATTAGGCACTGTTCTAAATGATTTCTGTGCATTAACTCATACAAATCATAACAAAGATATTTACCAATCAAGAAATTGGACACAAAAGATGTGTAAAACCAGCATTTGCATTCCTTAGTAAGAAAAATGTCCAATAATTGTAGAATGAAGTTCAGTTTTATACAATGAGGCCACTGAGTTTGTCCGTTTTATTGCACAATGAACACAGTCTCTCCATTTTCTATTTCTACCGTGTAATGAGTTTAGTCTTTCTGGAGTGACAGAGAACAGTCCTACTCATTGTTTTAAGTGATCATCAAATATTGCAAGAAATTCCACCTGAACTGTTTGAATAGTGAAGAATTATAATATTTTTTATTATTATTACCTCCAATGCACACTCAAGCTTTGTTCTACTTAATTTCAATCTTATCATTTTTTATTTCATTCCGTTGTCAATATTTTCATCTGTCTTCTTTTATTATGCTAATTTATACCTTGTTTTAGCTCTGATGCCTTCTGCTTTCAGGTCAAAGCTTCATACAGGTTTTCAATTAAGTCTTGTAGTTCCTATAATAGATTGTTTTCAAAGTTTTTTTTTTTTTATTTTTTAATGTTTATACTTTTTTTTTTGAGACAGAGAGAGACAGAGCATGAGCAGGGGAGGGGCAGAGAAAGAGGGAGACACAGAATCCGAAACAGGCTCCAGGCTCTGAGCTGTCAGCAGAGACCGAGGTGGCACTCTGACTCCTCAACCACGAGATCGTGACCTCAGCTGAAGTCGGTCACTCAGCCAATTGAGCCACCCAAGCGCCCCTCAAAGTTCAGTTTTGTCGCCAAAGGTCTTTATAATTTTTCAGGCTGATGTTTTTTTCTTTTGTTCTGCAATATTTTTACTGGTCTTATTTCTTTAGTTTTATTTATTGATCATTGATAAAGGTATGTCTGTGCAGACATTGTAATTGTCCCATGCATTACTACATGGCTATGAGGGTAGTAAATTCTCATGTTAAATTTATTGTATTTACAGAGGATAATCTGGAAATTAAGGATGGACTTAAGGATGAATTGTGACCAAAGGCAATATGACCAAAAAGGCATATTTCAAACCTTCAACTATTTACCTGTATAACCAGATGATATCCAGACAAACGCAGAAAATGTTGTTTGAAATAGGCTTGTCACAGGGTGCCTGTGTGGCTCAGTCAGTTAAGCGTCCAACTTTTGGTTTGGGCTCAGGTCATGACTTCATGGTTGGTGAGATTGAGCCCCAGATGGGGCTCCGTGCTATCAGCATGGGTCTGCTTGGGATTCTCTCTCCCTCTCTCTTTGCCTCTCCCTCAAACACTCAATGCTTTCTCTGTCTCTCAGAATAAATGAATTAACTTTTTAAAAAATAGGCTTGTCATAGTCCCTCATTTCATAAACACTCATAGATCTCTAGACTTAGTATAAAGACAGAGGATGAAAAAAAAAAAAGCCTAATAATGTAAAACCATATCACTTTTGTGATAAGGGTACAGACACCTTTTGCTAAATGTGGAGAATTATTTCTTCTTCATGCTATTGGTCCAGATAGAGCTATTTTCAAAATGTGTCCTTTGAGAAGTGTGTTTATGTGTTGAAGCATACACACATACAGTCACAGTTAAGTTGCTACCTGATGAACATTCAGTCTATGCTAAATAGCTTATCTGCACTTCATACTAGTAGTGAATTTCAAAACACCATGGACAACAAAGTCTCCTTGAAATATCCTATAGATGCTCTTCCTCCACTTTTCATGGATTTTTGTTATACTGAATGCTCGTTTTAGAAAATGACTTGCCAGGTATTATTGTGTCTAAGGCTTTGTATATTTGATAGTAGACAGAGCCAAAGCCCTATGAATGAGGTATTAGAAAGTAATCAAGATTAGTCCTGAGGAAGTTTGAAAACTCACAGGCTCAGGACCTGAGGACAGATAACAACTTGGTGTGTCTTAGTAAGGCTATATTGTCATGCCGTATTTAACATATTTTGTACTTTCACTTGCCATAGAACTTTAAACATTGTCCCATCTTGTATTTTACCTTTATTTACTTTCAGTCCTGTAGAATTTAACAAACCTACTGCCTTGTATGCAGAAATTATTAAAAATTAATAAATAGGAAGGTAAGTATAGTTTGTCTGACTTTGCTCCCTCTGCTGAGGATTATATACGAATACCAGTCCTGGACCAAGTCTCAGTGTTCTAGATGGTAACTTTCAATAAAATGATAAGTTCTCTGCAGCATATTTTTGAGGAGTGAGGTAAAGATAATGGGGAGAGCCCTTACCTAAGCCCCAAGGACCCACTTTCATAAATATATCGAAATTAGGTAACCATTTGGCATAAGGTAGAAGAGTTGCAAGAACTGACGCTTCTGGTTTGACAAGAGCCTACTGTGCATGTCCTGATTCACTGTCCTGTTCAATTACTTTTCTTTTTTAATGTAATTTATTGTCAAGTTGGCCAACATACAGTGTATATGGTATGCTATTGGCTTCAGGAATAGACTCCCATGTTTCATTGTTTACATACAACACCTGGTGCTGTGGAATCTTAAAGCTAATCCATCGTCTGTTTTAAAAAGACAAGTTTATGAATACGGGAATCTTCTTGACTAATTAAAAACAATTTAATGTTTATTTTGAGAGAGAGAGAGAAAGAGAGATTGAGAGAGATTGAGAGAGATTGAGAGAGATTGAGAGAAGGGAGGGAAAGAAAGAGGGTACCCAAGTGGGGAAGGGGCACAGGCAGAGGGAGACACAGAATCCAAAGCAGGCTCTAGGCTCTGAGCTGTCAGCACAGAGCATGATGCTGGGCTCAAACCCATGAATTATGATATCATGACCTGAGCTGAAGTCAGCCACTCAACTGACTGAGCCACCCAGGAGCCCCAAATAATTTTTTAATACATACCGTGACTCTGTTTGACCAATGTAGGATCTTCTATTCTGAGTCGATCGCTTTCTGATCATCTCAAAAGGCCAAGTATATTAAACCTACAATCCCCAGAGTCCTCCTTCCAAGGTTCTTATCTTAGCCAGGGCAGATCATAAGTTCAGAGAATGACATATACAAGAATTACAAGGGCTCCTATTAATCCCTACATTAACTATCGGCCTGTTTCGTTTCTGGAAGTATGATATCCAAATGGTCATAAGGATAAAGAAAGGCTAATCTCATTATGCTAAGAAATACCTCCAGGAACTAAAGGAATAATGACTGAATTCTCTGTTAGAGACCTTACTTTGCTAGACCAAGGCAGGTTGGCTCAGTAAAAATTAAAAAAAAAAAAAAATTAAAAAAGCAGAGTCTATCGATTGTTTCTATTCTTTACCACTGGTCTTCAATTTAATGAAAATCACTCCCCAATCCAGAGAGTAGGTTGAATCTATCCCTTAATTTGGAATTAGTGATTTTTTTAAAAAAAATTAGGAAGCTAGAATCTTGGGAAAATGAGAAGAAGGGAGGGGTATAGGGACATATTTTAACACCTGCAAGAGCAGAATCTAGGAGAATTAATAGATATTGGATAAGAGGAAATAGATACTGCATGAAGAGGAAAACAACAAAATAAAGGGGAAAATGCCACTTAGATTTCAAGCCTGAGAGATTAAGCAGACTCTGGTTGTCATTAATAGGTGATATCAGGAAAAGAGTTTGTTTCAGAAGTAGGGGGGGGGGGAGTAACAAAACAATAAAAATATATTTTGCCTAAGTCAAATATCTGATTTTTTTTCCTGAAGCACGGTAGAGGTAGGAGACATTTTATTAAACCCATTAGCTGTAGTCACTTTAAAACTGCGCATTTAAGAATAATTTATGACAATATATCACAAGCTCTATTTCTTGTCATGATTTTCAAAGTATGATGACATAAAAATAATGGAAACAATCAAAAGGTAAAACTGCATAAATCCCCACCTGCCCTCCATCCTCAAATCCCTTATTTCTTTACACAGATATTGTACAAAGCCTCCTGCAGTAGAGGCCATACTGCCCAAGGGGGATAACCCTACTTCCTTTCTCTATTCCTCTATTACATATCATTACTGGTTTCAAATGTTTTTCAAGCAACATTTTGTTATTTTCCTGAAGCAAAGAAACTACTTGTTAGGAGAATTATCTGCAAAGGATTCTAGTGTGCAATAAAAAAAAATATTGCATGGTCACCTGGGTGGTTCACAGTTAAGTGTCCCACTTCAGCTCAGGTCATAATGTCAGGGTCCTTGAGTTGGAGCCCTGTGCTGGGCTCTATGCTGACAGCTGAGAGCCTGGAGCCTGCTTCACATTCTGTGTCTCCCTCTTAACTCTGCCCCTCCCCTGCCGATATTCTGTAACTCTCTCTCAAAAGTAAATAAACATTAAAAAAATTAAAAATAAAAACATTGCAAACCCAGTTTCAGAGAAAAGTGTCCACCTGCTCTTTTGAGGCAAATTCTTGGATTGGAAGGCATACTCCTTGCTGTTACACAAATTACATCATATTTTAATATTTTGAATAATCAAAAAATAGCTATGGAAAGAGAGAAAGTGGATGTTCAATGCTTATTACAGAAGAACTTTGAGCATCAAATGTCATTATGAGCAGGTTGCTATTTGAAAGAGGCATTCTAGGGGTGTCTGGGTGGCTCAGTTGGTTAAGCATCTGACTTTGGCTCAGGTCATGAACTCACTGTTGGTGAGTTCGAGCCCCATGTTGGGCTGTGTGCTAACAGCTCAGAGCCTGGAGCTAGCTTCAGATTCTGTGTGTCTCTCTCTCTGCCCCTCCCTGGTTCATGATTTATCTCTCTCTCTCTCTCTCTCTCTCTCTCTCTCCCTCCCTCTCTCTTTTTCTCTGTATAAAAAATAAAAGATTAAAAATTTTAAAAAAAGGCATCCTAGGACTCAGCAACAGTGATGCCATGTCTAATTTTGCAGTCTTGTCAAGGAGGAAGTTATTTATAGAACTAAGTTGTTATTTATTTGATGGGTAACACAGTATGGTCCATGTTCTTTATATTTATTTACATTCTCTTTCAAAAATAAATAAGCAAAACACAAAGAAACTTTAAGAAAGGAATAAAGGAAAAGACTGACTGGAAATATAATTAAGATAGTGGAAATGTTAGTTGATGGAGACCTCAAGGATAATATAGTATTTAAGGGAGTTAAGGATATGGTTGAGAAGGTCACTGTGTGACCCTGTCCTGAGGACTCTGCTCTCAATTCTGAGAATAGTTTTACTCTTCACTGGTAATTGTTTTGTTTAAATCCCATGGGACTCAGAGTAGTCTGACTGGCAAGATTTTCCTACAATGTTTAGAAGCATTTTATGGTTTTACATTTTGTGCCTTCTTCCCACTTTCATTTCCAAACCTTTTTCCCCTGTGCACAGATCCATACTTTCTTATGTAGGCTCACTTTAAATGTCCGCTCTCTTGTTGTATGTTAGAAAATTTTGCAAGTTGTCTTAAACCCTTCCTGGAATAGAGAATGAGTATAACCAAAAGAATTCAAAGACCTAGAATTAATATTAAGTTTTAATTAGAATGTTAATGTATAAGAATTCATAAAATCTAATTAGAATATTGATCACTGTGCCTAACACAAAGTAGGCACTCAAAATTGTTTATTTAAATTGAACAAACCCTATCGGGTTTATAATTTCAATAGCCATATATTCATTCGAAATATATATGGTATGTGCATAATACCTGCAAGATAACTTACAAGATATCAAGAGGAGATAATGACAAATTAGTCCTCTTACTCTTTTTATTTAAGGATAGTATCTAGCAGATGATACATAAATGCACATATTTTAAAACAGGATACAGATTACTACCGACACCCAACCTCAGTTTGCTTGCCATTTCCAGAGCTTCTGAAAAATTTATCTCAATTAATAGCTGCGGTAGAACTAGGGGGGCACATGGTCATAAATGATTGGTCTGGGTTAGCTTTTGATCCAAAGGCAATCTATGTAAGCCATAGGTTAGTGAGTTCTCAATAAAATGCTCTGGTGGAAAAGCTCTGGTGTAAGAAGTAATGGTATCTAACTCAGATTCCACATCTGGATGATTCTGAATTTGAGAAGGATAATGAAAAATAGTGGTGGCTACAGTCAAAGGACACAGAAAGAAGCTGAGTTGGACAAATTAGCTGAGGCTGCAAAGTAAGTACACACTAAGGATCAGAAAAGTTCTAGAATGCAGCAGTTATCCAGACAACTGTACTATGAGAACAACTTTCTCCTACTAGGTTTTCAACACCTCATATTCTTGAGATTGTGGAGTAACTTTTGAGTGTCTATGAGGGATTCCCACATAAAAAGGATTCCTGTGTTTTTCTCAATTTCCATTTCTCAAGATGAGCATCTGTTCTTTGTATCCAAATATGTTAACTAAAGTAACAATATTTTACCTAATTGACATATGCAGAAGTGGAGAGGTGACTTGGCTAAATCTGGTAAGGAGTATACATTAGAAATGCACCTATCTACCTCAATTGAAAAAATAAACTGCTCTTGCAGTGAGATTTGCTTGCCCCATGCAAATTCTACAAAGAGGTATATGTGTAGATGAGACACTATGACTAGAAAGGACTTTGGAAGTTACTAATTCTAACCTTCCAACACTCTTCCCCCATTTTAAGTCTTGTCTAAAGCCAGGGAGATGATCATTTTCTCTCTCTCTTTAAATATCAAACTTTCCGGGATCATTTTACCCTACTCATGTGGGTGAAGTCCCACTCAAAGCCCCTTGTATGGTGAAAAAGCACAGCCATTTGTTGTCTGTGAGAAAAGTTTTGCCTATGCCGTGTTAAAAATTACAGGAAGACAAGATTTATCAATTAGACTTTGGCTACCAGAACAACAAAGATGATTTCCCGTCTACATGACAATTCCCAATTTTTGATAATATCTGCATAGTCTCTGTAATTCCTTACTTCTGGAAGGTAAACAGCTCCATTTACTTCACTCACCAGTCCTCAGATAAATACAGTTCCCTAACTGCTGTCATCCTGTTAGAATTTATGGGTTGCTTGCTCAATTATTACTGAGTCAAACAAGGATGATATAATTACATATTTTTCTACCTCTATATTAATAAGCTTTCAACTATATTAACTTATTCTATAGAAGTAAAAATTGCAATTTTATAACTATACAGTATTTTCCATCACATATTCCATGGTGAGCATTATGCAAGACTCAAGAATGTTGAAGTCCTCCAGTAGTTTGTTTGCAAAAATGTTCTATCAAGTTTAGAGGGTAATGAACATTTTACTTTGTAGTCATTACCTCTCCAGTTCTTGTTTCTTTTACATCTCTATCTTCTACAGAAGTTGTGTCACTTTACTCAAGAGAAAATCAACAGTAGAAAATACTCAATAAAAAAGCAACAGATATAGTTCAAATAGACAAGAAACACTGAGGCTTTCACAAAAATATGGTTGCAGGACACCTCCAGATTTCCCCTGGAGGATTAGTAAGCCTACTGAGCATTTTTCCTTGATTTTAATTGAGGCTATATTCCCATTAGAAACTGTACTTAATTAGGGCATTTGTTAAAAGTCCATAATGTTAATTCAATGGAAAAATTCCAATAGCAGTCTATTAGATTTTTTTGTGTTAATACTGCACACTTCCTAGAAATGTATTAAAGATATGGTTATTAAAAGTTATAACTACCACAATCCAGTTCTCTGTTTCAAACAGCAAAATTACTTTTATTCCTAATTACTCAATGAAGAGTTATAAACGTACAGTTCATTTAGAAGTTATTAGCATGCTGTGCATTTGGTTGCTGTAATGCAAGAATTAGTGCTAATTTTCTTAAAAGTAAAGGAAGACATAGTTTGACTTTTAGCTCAATAACTAAGAGGATGGTTCTTTATCTTCCTTAGTATTACAGTATAAGATGCACAAGCATATAGAATGTCTTCTATCACCAAAATATTAGGGCATGTCCAATATGCACATTTTGCATACTGTGGAGATAAATTATTTGTAACACTACATTCAACTTTTCTTATGACTATTTTGATAGCAGGGTAGGTAAGGACATCACTACCTCTCTGTTCTTAATCCTTCCTTATATCTCAGCTCTCATCAACTCTAATCACACAGCTCTTATGTTTATATTTAATTCTAAATTATGTACACTTACTACTCTGTTAACACACCATTATTAAAAGAGCAAGTAAGAAGAAGAAATGTAAACAATAAGATAAACATGAAATAAAAAGTTTTTTAAAGTATTTTTGATTTTTACATACTAACATACAAGCTGTTTTGTCTCCAAAAGTGGGGAGACCATTGTGAGTGAACAATGTTATTGATTGTGGCATTCCTGATTAGATTAGCATCATACACATGTGTGCGCGCGCGCGCACACACACACACACACACACACACACACACACTCACACACTCTCATCACTGGGCTTCAAAGGGTTCCTGTACAAGTGTCATCTCCATCTGTGTAATTTTCCTTCTGTTTACTTATGCTTGTATTCTTCTTTCATCTTCAAGTAGAGTTTCTTTGTACAATCTTATTTTGGGAGAGTTAGTTTAATTAAAACTCAGCAGTGTAATTCATAAATCTCTTTTGCTAGGCTGAAGTGAAACCACAATGTATTCTAAGGCACAGGATTGGAGCTCATAAATCTATTTTTAAATGAACTCCAAGGTGATTCTTGGTTTTCAAAGTACACTTTGGCATACTACTTCAGACTACTGAATTAATTAAGATTTTAGATTAACTTATAAAATCCCAAGTATTTGAGTATCTTAGCATCGAGGCAAATTTACTTCTGGCCCTGGACTGATTTCACGCTCCAATGATAATAAATGGACTTCCTTACCATATGAATCCAAACAATAAACCAATTGTTCAGTCTAATAAGCAATTCTTAAGTTATTTTTTTTTTGTTGTTTTTTACCTTCATTCTATCCTCCCTGATGCTGACCATAGTCTAACTAGATGGCTTCAGAGTACCTATTCTCTACTTGCTGTATTCTGCAACATCTGCTATTTGCTGAACTTCCTTAATGCCTGAACTCCCTCTATTGAGGTAGAAAAGAGACCTAACATGACTTGGTGTCTCATTTTGTGTGAGACATGGTTTTAGGCAATTTACATTTGTTATTTTTTTCTTTTTTTGTTTTGTTTTGAGAGAGAGAGAGAGAGAGAGAGAGAGAGAGAGAGAAGGCCCAAATGACCAAGGGGTGAGGGTGGGGGAGAGAGAAAGACAAAGTGGGACTCACCCAAAGCAGGACCCTAGCTCACATAAGGCAGGTTTAGAACTCACAAACCATAAGATCATCACCTAAACTGAAGTCATGCTTAACCAACTGAGCCACCCAGGCTCCCTACATTTGTTATTTCAAGTAACCCTTATAATAATGCTAAGAAGTAAACTACCGAAGAGGTAGGTGTTCTTATCCTTGCTTTATGCAGAAATAAACATAAATTCAGAGAGTTTAAATAATATCCTTAAGGTCGCTCAGCAAGTGCGTGGCAGAGCCAGTACACCTGATTCAGAAGTCTATGTTCTTTCTAGGACACTCTCCTGCCTTCTCATTAGTCTTTCCATACATGAACAGTCCCAATATCTGCTAAGCCATGTGCTCCCATTTAGTCCTTTCAACAAGGATAAACACTTCTTTTAAAAAATTTTTTTCTGGGGCGCCTGGGTGGCTCAGTCGGTTAAGCGGCCGACTTCGGCTCAGGTCAAAATCTCACGGTGCGTGAGTTTGAGCCCCGCGTCAGGCTCTGTGCTGACAGCTCAGAGCCTGAAGCCTGTTTCAGATTCTGCGTCTCCCGCTCTCTGACCCTCCCCCGTTGTTCATGCTCTGTCTCTCTCTGTCTCAAAAATAAATAAACGTTAAAAAAATAAATAAAAATAAAAAGAATTAAAAAAAATAAAAAATTTTTTTCTAACATTTATTCATTTTTGAGAGACAGAGACAGAGTGTGAGAGGGGAAGGGGCAGAGAGAGAGGGAGACATAGAATCCCTAGCAGGGTCCAGGCTCTGAGCTGTCAGCCCAGAGCCCAGCGTGGGTCTCGAATCTACGGACTGCGAGACCACGGCCTGAGTTGAAGTTGGGCATTTAAACGACTAAGCCACTCAGGCACCCCAGGATAAACATTTTTCTAATGTAATTCTGAAATTAAAAGATAAAAATGCTGGTAACAAATCTTTTACCTACACAGATTTTTTTTCTTATGATTTTATGTCAGAGACACCACATTTACTTCCACTTTTCCCACCCTTCAAATTTAGGACAAGAATATGATAAACACGTATCTTTTGAAAATGAAAGGAGATCTAATTTTGTTAACCCATGAAGTGCACTTACCTCACAATGGTAACAAAAGCAGTAAGTAAAGCAGGTGAAAACATCATAGGCTTTGAGATGGCAAAGCCTGAATGTCAGTCCACCCCTGACTAAACCTGTCTAGAGAGGCTGTTTTACTTCTTAAACTTCAAAAGCATTGCCCGTAAAATTCAGATTATAACCTATACATTATAGAGTAATTAAGAGAATTAATTAATAGAGTATCTGAAGTATTTATAATGACATATGAAGTGTAGACTTAATATTATTGTCATTACTGTAAAAAACAGGGAAACCGTTGATCATTTTAGTAACTAACTAGCTACTATTCAAATATTGAGATACTTATACTTATTTTGATATAGCCTCCTTACTTATTCCTAACTATGAATTAGAAAAAAGAAATTATAACCATCTCCTTCTTTAAACAACACTCTCCATGGTCTCATGCTATGTGTTTACGATTTATTACAGCCAAAATAGGGACTCCTGGACAACTCAAGAAATAGATTCCTTTCTCTTTGCCCTCTAAATTACTGAGTGCAAAAGACCCATTTTCATAACCAAATGAACATGGAGCAGTCAGCAGAAACACTGATTGGAATCATGCTTAGAAAAAGGGTCAAGGGCACGGGAGAAGATTAATAACTGGCATTAAGTCTCAGGATAGAGTGCCAGACCATGGGCTAGAGAGAATCATTAGGAAGTGGTAATGAGGAACAGGCTCAGAGGCAGAAAGCAGTACATGGTACAAGGTTGGAAAAAAGTATCTATATACAGCGCAAAGAAGGCAATATCTTATTGTTAATGGATGCTGACTGTGTGACATGGGGATAGGCGCATAATTTGAATGGACTAAAAAATTAAGCCCTGCAATACACACACACAGGCATGCACATGTGTGTGCACGCACACGTGCACACACACACACAATTGAGCTAAAAGGACTCTAACACAGTTTAAACAAGATAATACAATGTTTCTTAGAATTCATAAGATATCATTTTTATCAAATTGTTTATTTTCATGTTGCTGTGATTCCCATGCTTTATGGTTCTATGATTTATAGGATGAGGGTTATTTGACTCAAATTCTGCTATATGCCAGGAGGCAGTACACTTATATTTTGTAATCAATGCTTACCAAAACTGTATGATATATACATTCCCTTTTCTATTTTTTCCACTTCTACTGATGAAGAAATAGACTGAAAGCTTTCTGTCAGCCCCAAGCTACATAAATAGCAAGTTCTGATGAACCACGAAATCCACTATCTCAAATATTTTATACTATCTAGTAATATTTGTATGTTTTAAAGAAAATTCAGAGTTACAATCGTTATCTGAGAATTAAGATGACCATCCAAATAGGAATACTTTTGAGGTTAAGGACGTTTAATAATTACACCAAAGTAACAAGAGTAACTCAGGACTCTAAAACCAGGACATAAGGTCTAGATAAAGTATTCTTGTAAAAAAATATTACAATAGGCCCTTTCATCCTGCATGCTCTTTTTGCAATGTGACCTTGTTACTACCCCCACCCATTTCCCCCTCCCCTTGAATCTAGGCTGGCTCTTCAATTTGTTCTGACCAAAAGAACGTGACAGAAATGACATTCTCCCATTTTAGGTACTGAACATGAATGACTCTGAAGCTCCCATTTTACCCTCTAAAATGACAGCTGCCCTGTAAAGATGTTTCAGCTAGCTAGAGATAAGACCCTGAAGATGAAGACATACCACATGGAAGTTAACTAAAGTATCTAACATAATTAAGCCCACCAGGGAACTTAAGAAAAAAGATGCTCAGCTAATTTTCAGGATATAAAAAAAAAATAATAAATAAAAAAAAAATCAACACACAAAAATTAAGTTCATTTCTATGCTAAAAATGAACATTTCAAAAATCAAAGAGTAATTTTATGTGTAGTAGCATCAGAAATAACAACAAAAAAAAAAACTTACAGGTGCCTGAATGGCTCAGATAGTGAAGTGTCTCTTTTTTACGTTTATTTTTGATAGAGACAGAACACAAGTGGGAGAGGGGGCAGAGAGAGAAGGAGGCACAGAATCTGAAGCAGGCTCCAGGCTCCAAGCTGTCAGCACAGACCACAAAACAGGGCTCAAACTCACAAACTGCGAGATCATGACCTGAGCCAAAGTCTGACGCTTAACGGACTGAGCCACCCAGGCGCCCCAGTTAAGTGTCTGACTCTTGCTTGTGGCTGAGGTCATGATCTCATGGTTTGTGAAATGGAGCCCTGCATAAGGCTCTGCGCTGACAGTATGGAGCCTGCTTGGGGTTCTCTCCCTCTTTCTCCTCCCCTCCCCTGCTTTCTCAAAATAAGTAAGCATTTAAAATAATAATAATAATAAAAACAGGAGTAATTTCAATTCAATAGTTAAAGACTTGTACATTGAAAACTATAAAATATTGCTAGCAGAAATTAAAGACAACTTGGATAAATGGAAAGGCATTCTGTGTTTATCGATTGGAAGACTTAATATTGTGAAGATGACAATACTACCCAAAACTGTCTACAGATTCAATGTAATTCCTATCAAATACCAACAGTACTTTTTGGCAGAAAGCGGAGTGGGGGGTGGAATCCCAAGGTTCACGTGGAATCTCAAGGTACTCCACATAGCCCCAACAATCTTGAAATAGAAGAACAAGTCTGAAGACCTCACACTTTCTGATTTCAAAATATGTAACAGCTAAAGTAATCAAAACAGTGTGACCCTGGCATAAAGAAAAACGTATAGATCAATAGAACAGAATAGAGAGTCAGGAATAAATCCTCCCATGACCAAATTATTTTCAGTAAGGTTGCTAAGACCACACAATGGGAAAAGAATGATGTCTTTAACAAATGGTGGTGGGAAAAAGAGATTCACATGTGTAAGAATTAAGTTGAATTCTCACTTAACAGCATACTCAAATTTAACTCAAAATGGATTAAAGACATAAACATAAGGGCTAAAACTATAAAACTCCTATAAGAAAACATAGGGGAAGCTTCAATACGCTGGATTAAGCAATGATTTCTCAAAAGTGACATCAAAAACACATGCAACAAAACCAAAAATAGACAAAGGAGATGACATCCAACTTAAAAACTTCTAAACAGCAAAGGAAATAAAAGACAACCTACAGAATGATAGAAAATACTTGCCGATCATGTATATGATGATCAACATCCAAAATGTATCAAAAACTGCTATAACCAAACAACAACAAAAAAACCAAATAACCTGATTTAAAAATGAAGTACTTGAATAGACAATTCTTCAAAGGATATATAAATGACTGACAAGCTTATAAAAAAGATATGTAACTCATTCATTCATGGTATCAATAATTGTTAGAAAAATTCAAATCAAAACCACAGTGTTAATTCTATTTTTAACTTTTTGAGGAACCTCCATACTGTTGTTCACAGAGGCTGCCTCAATTTACATTCTGACCAACAGTGCATTATGGTTCTTTTAATCACATCCTTGCCAACACTTGTTATGTTTTGTCGTTTTTATTTTATCTATTCTGATTCATTGTGGTTTTAATTTGCATTCCCTGATGATTAGTGATGTTGAACATCTTTTCATGTGCCTGTTGGCCATCTGTATGTTCACTTCAGAAAAATGTCTATTCGTGTCCTCTGCCCATTTTTAATTGGATTACTTTCTGGTGTTAAGTTACATAAGGTCTTTATTATATTGGATATTAACCCTTTATTTTATATATCATTGCAAATATCTTCTATTCATTAGGCTGTTTTTTTGCTGGTTTTCTTTGCTGTGCAAAAGCTTTTTATTGTGGTATAGTCCTAGTAGTTTATTTTTGCTTTTGTTTCCCTTGCCTGAGGAGATGTACTTAGAAAAATGTTTGTACAGTCAACGTCAAAAAATTACTGCTTGTGCTTTCTTCTAGGAGTTTTATGGTTCCCAGTCTTACATTTAGGTTTTAACCTATCTTAAGTTTATTTTTGTGTATGATGTTTTTACCCAAAGAAATGTAACATTAATTCAAAGATACTAATTTGTAAAGATATTATATACCTCTGTTGTTTATTGCAGCATTTTTTATAATAGCCAAGATACAGAAGCAACCCAAATATCCATCCATAGGTGAATGGATAAAGAAGATGTGATTCATACACACACACACACACACATACACACACACATACACACACACACACACACACACACACACACACACACTCACTCCCTCGATTATTACTCAGTCATTAGTTATAAAAAAGAATGAAATCTTGTCATTCATAACATGGATGAACTTACATGGTATAATGCTAAATGAAGTCAGTCAGTCAGAGGAAGACAAATACTGCATGATTTCCTCACATGGGGGATTGAAGAAACAAAACAGAAGAAAAAAGAAAACAGAACAACAAAAACTCAGAGTCTTAAATACAGAGAACTGATGGTTACCAAATGGTAGATGAGTCTGGGGATAGATGGAAAAGATAAAGGGGATTAAGAGTACACTTATCTTGATGAATGATGAAAAATGTATAGCATTGTTGAATCATTATATTGTACACTTGAATCTAACAGATTATATGTTAATTATAGCTCAATAAAACAAACACACATACACACAATGAGATAATGTCCTTATACCCATTAGGATGGCCACCATTCAAAACAAACAAAGAAAACAACAAACTGACAAGGACATAAGGAAATTCCAACCCCTGTGCATTGTTGGAGGCAATGTAAAATGGTTGGTTGGTAGGGAATATAGTATAGAGGTCCTCAAAAATTAAAAATAAAATCAACATGGGATCTAACAATCCCACTTCTGGCTGTATATCCAAAAAGATTGAAGAGAGGATCTCAAAGAGTTCTTAGTACTCCCATGTACACCGTATTATTTTTCACAATAGCCAAGGTGTGCAAACAACCCAAATTTCAATCACCCACTAGATGAATGAATGAAGATAATGTGGTATATATGTAACATAGAATATTATTCTGTTTTGAAAAGAAAGGAAATTCTGTCACATGCTATGACATGAATAAACTTGAGAACATTGAATATGGCAGAAGCCAGTCATAAAGATAAATACTATCTGATTCTTCTCATATAAGACATGTAAAGTAGTGAAACACAGCACAATAGAAAGCAAAATGGTGATTTCCAGGAGCTAAAGACAGCCCTCGTGAAATTTCATTTTCACAAAATAAAAACATTCTAGAGATCTATTGTGCCATGTGAAAATTGTTTTCACTACTGAATTGCACTCTTAAATATGGTTAATGTGGTAAAATTTGTTTTTTACCACAATGAAAAAATAAACAAAAAGAATAGTCATCTGTATTTTATCCTGCTGTATCGTTACAAAGCATTTATTTTGATAAAAATAAAAAATTCCCTTTTCCTCTGCTGCATCACACCTACATCCAGAGATAAGTCATTACCTTTAGAATTAGCTCCTCATAAAGTCCATCTTCACTGTCAATTCCATTTGAACTCTTTTCTTGGTATTACTTACTCATAATGACTTTGATTTCCCTGTAAAACTTAAAACTAGACCTCTCTTCTTCAGGTCAAGAACTTTCATTAGAAGATGATAGATAGATACATAGAGATAGGATTCTCTTTTTTGAACTGATTAGTCTCGGCTATTGTCATAGTAAAATATTTTAAGAAAAAGCAGTGGTAATACTAGTGGATCATTTGTTGCTTTGAGGTTAGAAAGTCTATCATTTTTCTATGGAGAGTAAATTCTACATATTGAATTATGGGAATTTACACTGAAGTCAAAGAGCTTCACTATGATTTTTTATTAATTAAGGAACTTAATTATTCACCCATTGCAGTAATTTCTTCTTTTAAATGATAAAAAATCCCTAATACACTTGGTTTATCTGTCCCCTTAGAGTTCTGATCATTATTTTTAAAATTAAATTCTCATCTAAATCTTTGCATTTATAAGACATATTTTATTATTGAAGTTGGAAAAGTATGTTATAAACATATTCTAATCCAAAGCAAAGTGGAAATCAGGAGTATTTTATCCATAATTATGAAATGGGAAAATCAGCTAAAAAATGTCGGATATGCAGATGGTATCATGTAACTGGATTTTTAATCATTTCTGTCACAATGAGTAAATTAGCAACCTAAAACCTTAAGGGTTGAATGTGAGGACCCTTGAAAAGAGGAGTTCAGCAAACCCAAATATAAAGTGATGAGAGGCAAAAAGAGACCTTGACAAAACAGATGAGACTACACTGACATAAGTTTCCCAGAATTCCCCCTCCCCCCCCCCCCGGTAGAATTCCAGATTAATATTGGCCACAAAAAGTCCTGTGCATGAGACTTGGATAATAGAAGTGAAATAGCCATCATACATTTGTATACTCTGAAGTTTGATGTGGAACATCAGGCAGCTCATGAATGGACTAGGGCAATACCTAGACTAGCATCTCCTCTAGCTCTCAGATCCTCTCCTTCAGTTAGATTTTTGGGCCAACGTGTTTGTAGCTTTTGGCAAAGACAACTACAAGTAGTGGATCACTACTTTGAAGCTACAGGTGGCTAGAGATAGATTTGGTTCTCAATTTGTCTTCCTGAGTGTGATCACAGATTTCTCCAAAATCCTGTTTTTCTTCCTGAATGTGAGTCTGACTGAGCAAAATGCCTTCAGAATCAACACTAGACAGAGACTCCTGCACAGCCTACTCTAATTGGTCCCACAATTATGTAAGGTTTAATTCCTAAAATAAATCCCTTATTATCTCTCAGTTGATGAGCGGTAGAGGCTGTGCTTCTCTGATCAACTCATGACTAAAATGCCCTGCAAGTAACACTGCAAGGGTGGTAAGTACATTGTACTAATAGTCCTGATTATTCATGCCTTCTGTCCTGTAGCTTTACAGTCCCTTCATATTGATTCAGTCATGTGACTTTGTGTGACCAATGAGATATTAGCAAATGTGATCCCAGCTGGAAAAGCACATGCTCATTTTTCCTTGCTCTATTTCACAACTGAGCTTGCTTGCTTGGAATCTTCGTCTTAGGACTAGATTGTTGAAAGGATAGGACAGACAGGGAACTAAGCCCATTCATCATTTACCAGGTCATTCTAAACTCAATCTCCCCCAGCTGGTCTATCATTGAGCACTTGACAAGCCCTAGTGAGATTAGTCAAGCCTAGCCAAGATTAGTAGAGCCACCTAGTTTTATCTTCATGAGAAATTTAAAAATGTTATTTAAAGAGTTTGTACACTAATAACTAACTAATGCAGTAAGCATATATCAGGTTATCACAAAGAGACATTTCCCAGATATGGGGTCTAGGGAAGAAAGTAACATTTACACACTATTTGCTATACCATGCCCTATTCCAGGCATTTAATATATTCTATTATGTTTAATTTACAATATAAATTTATAATATATAATAAATATAATCTTATTTGTCTACCACTGGAACCCAGAACTAAAGCCTGTGCTCTCACCTTTGTATTTCTATCTAGTAAAAGACACAAACACACATGTATATGCACACATAGGTAAACATGCATGCACTTGCCATTATAGGTAGGGACTAGATAACTAGTTAATGGAGATGAACACAGTGCTGTTAACTCAGTGGCAGAGAATGAAGGGTAGAACATCAGAGTCATATAGGAATCTTCTAAAATATAGTTTTACCTCTTCATTCTGATGTCTTCTCAAAAGACTGAAGGGTTAGCAGAGTTTGAGAGACTATTCTATTCTTGAATCAGATATAGGAAGATATATTCTTGACTCCCCTTCCACTACTGTGAGCCACTAAACAAAGTGGTCTCCCTCCACAAACACCTAGAGAACAAAGATTTCCTCTTTTGGAATCAAGCCCACATGGCTCTGATCTCCTGAGAACTTCTGGACACTGCAGTGGAACCCCAAGCAAAGATGTATTTTCTCCCAACTATTTCTGGCCTATCCCTCATTATTTAAAAGACATTTATCTTTACATCAATTCCTGACATGAAGGAGGTAGGGAGAGGATTATGATAAAGAAAGGAGTCTTTCTGAATTCGAAGATATGGGAACAAGGGGGGAAATGGATAGAGAAAACCCAGTATTTGAGCTGAGGCCCCCAGTTGTTTAACTCTGTGCTCTAATAAATATAGGCAACAAGGTCTGCTGATGGTCTACACAGAATAAAATTTGGAGCCAAATAAAATAATACTAATTTAGAGATATTTCACCTTTAGAAGGTAACATGAGGGATGCTACAATCATCTCTCTAAATTTCATCATTAGTGGAATGTCCAAAGATACAGAAGAGTGGGTAATATAAGGAGAATCTACTCTTGGAAAATACAGAAAAGTTAAAGGGGGGATATTTAATTTCGGATTTATTTTGGCCCTGTTCAGAGCCTAACTTGCTTCAAAACAAGTTTGTTAAATTCAGGGCCAGTCTTTAAGCCAAGATGCAAGTTGTGACTTACAACATTTAAAATTTTTAGACGAGAAACTAAGAACCATAGGGACTGAGTCATTTTTAAAAATGAGTAACATTGCCTTGTACTAATGTAGGGTCATTTTTCCAATAAGCTCCAAGCATTTGATGTTATACTAATCTGATTCAGTACTCTTGATGCACCTAAGTCACAGATGATTGAACAGAGACAGATGACAGGAAGTGAATAAATCTTTTTCTTTCAGATTTTATTGATTGATTGACTACTCCATGCCCAGTGCAGACCCCAATGTGAGGTTCGATCCCACGACAAAGAAATCATGACCTGAGCCAAAATCAAGAGTCAGACACTTAAGTGACTGAGACACCCACTCACCCCACTTCAGATCATCTTTAAAAGACAAACCAAATCACCCGAGTGAGGTAAATGACTGGAAGACTGAAAAATATAGTAAGATAATGGTGTAAAAGGAAAGGGTTAACCACATTCCAGTTTTTTAAGGTGTTTAAGTTCCCTTCCTAGCTATTTTTTTACTAAATAAACATATGTTAACATGGTATAGCAGACAGTTCCCAGAAACAGTTGTTAGGATCACTTTGTTAAATTCTTAGGCCAAACCTGGATTCAAAGATAATGACATGTCCCTGTGTGTTAGGACAGCCATGGCAGAGAATAAGGTATTGACAATGCACACAACACATAGATGTCACCCATGCATTAAGTCAGCTTTCTGTTTCTATTCATAATTTCATTCCTTACTAGACTAGTGATCATATTCATAAACATCACATTTTTTAGAGAAAGCAGTAAATATAGCTGTAATACTGAAATGAAAAATTGAACGAACAAAAAATAAGGCTTTTTCCATGTGTTTTCCCATGTAGGGACCACCTTCAGGCCTTGCTTAAATTTCCTGCAGAGATTAAAAGCTGTTTATAATGGCTGTGTAGTCCACTGAGTGGAAATCTCTTGAAAAAACAGACATCTAAACCCACTTCACTCAGGAATTACAAACTGAATAAATGAAATTAAAACTAACATTTTAAGTGAATTCTTTAAAGATTTACTTTTGTTCTTTTTTAGCTTGCCCAAGGCCATAAAAAATAAAGTCTTATATGACTTTATTCAGATTAATTTATATCTTTTCAACACAGTCCACATATAAAAGTGTACAAACCTTTCAGTACCAAATTTTTACTATTTCATTACTATGTTATTTTGAAGAACATCGATACCAGAGACTACACTGTTCAAAATAGGTATTCTTTTCCCCCCTATTTTTTTACTCTTTATCATTTTATTTTACAAAGAAAATAATTATCTCGATATAATACAGGGATGTTAAGTTTTCTAAAACGAGAAATATCAAGAAAAATAGAGTTGAATTTTCTGTGTTCCTACAACAGTTCTCTGTTCAAAAATCTCTTTTTTCTATGCCTTTGCTCATTACTACGTTACCCATAAAATGTTTGCACAAGTAACTATTTAAAGGCTATGCTACTATTTTCTACAACAAAAAAATAAAAAATAAAAAAAACAACTAACATCCTTAAAAACACTCTCTTCCTCACCCATAGAAATTACCACCCAAACTCTAAAAGGACAACTGCCCTGCATCTAAAAGATTATTATTCATTTTGCTGCAATCACAAAAGAAAATACAGTACATTTAAGCATCACCTCTTACTACTGCACAATCTAAAGACATCACCTGTAACAACAGATTACAGACAACAGGACATTTCGTTCCTCTTTGGTTGCTGAGTAGCTGAGTCAGGCCATATGAAGTCAATTGTTGCTATGACAACATGTGAAACAGGGAGAAGATAACATGTCTGAATACAGAATTCATTTACTTATCCATTTTTGTTTCTTTGATATGATGCACATACTTACTTAGAAGAGATGGACATGTATACTTTATTTACCAAATACCCATTTACATTCATTAAGAAAATCAGGGGCCAATAATTTTTACTCAGGTATAAACATCAAGCCATCTACTTGCACTACATGAGATTTTTTTCACCTCTTTATTTTGTTTTCTGATTAAAAGCTACATGAGTAAATAACACATCTTTAAGTATTCTTTTTTCTCCTTTCACAATGTGAAATAGACCCATATGTTAAGAATGTAAATAAGTTTTCACTATGGCATATTGCAATAAACACTTTAGTATTCAATAGTTATATGAGGCTGAAACAGAGGCAGATAAACCAGGGAATGAAAAAGCCATTCAAACCTGTGATTCTCAAGTGTTATAATTCAACCATAAAAATTTGTCCTGTACTAAAATTCATCATACAAATTACCTATGCACATACATTTATTTTCAATTTGTTAGGAAAAAATAGCTGCAGGTAGTTTATACTCTTATGACTGCAAGTGATTACATTATCTAGTAGGTAATTACTTCCTTACTTATATATTATTTTACTTTATTACAGAAGTTGCCAAGGTATGGACTGTATCTACTGGTCAGTAGTATTTAGCATAATATCCTCAAAGCTCATCCAGGTCACAAATGGTAGGCTTTTCTTCTCTCTCATGGCTGAATAATATTCCTGTGTGCATGTGTGTGTATTTCACATTTTCATATTTATTTCTTATTCATGCATAGATGAACACTTAGGTTGTTTCCATATCTTGCCTATCATGAGTAATACTGTAGTCAATATGGGGATACAGATCTCCCTTCAAGATTCTGATTTTATTTCTTTAAGATATATACTCAGATGTGAAAGTGCTGGAATAAATTAAATTTTTGAAGAGACTTCATAGTGTTTTCTGTAGTTTGGTTGTACCAATTTGTATTCCCACCAAATGTGCACAAGAAAAGGGTTCCCTTTTCTCTACATCTTTGCCAATGATTATCTTTGATACTTCCTTGTGGTGTTGATGTGCATTTCTTTGATTATTAGTGATGCTGATCATCCTTCCATGTGCCTATTTTCCATTTATATGTCTTCCTTAGAAAAATGTCTATTCAAATTCTTTGCCCACTTTCTAATCTCATTACTTCTTACTTTGCTATTGAGTTGTATAAATTCTTATGTATTTTGGATACTCACCTTTATCAGATAGGTGGTTTCCCTTTCATTTTTATTTCACTGTGCAGAAGCTTTTGAGTTTTATGTAGTTCCACTTGTTGGTTTTTGCTTTTGTTGCTTATTTTTGATATCATACCCAAATAATCATTGCCAAGACCTGTGCCAAGGAGCTCTTCCCTGTATTTTCTTACACCTCTCTCAACTTAAGAAAAGGAAGTGGAGAAAGAGAAGGGCAAGGAGGAGGAGAAATAAGAGCATAAGGAGACAAACACTGTAGAGTTTTATACCTGAGAATAGTGGATATTCTCAGGGATTCTAATGAGAAAAAGCATCCCTCAAGTTAATCAAGTAGGTTTTATTTGGGTGCCTGGGTCTTCAAATTGGACTTTTATCACTTTCAGCCACATGTTAATTCAGTAATATACTCACAAGCACAGCCAGTTGTTTTTTTACTAAGTAGTTAAATCAATGTGACTTTTCTCATAAACAAAACAAAATGTAAAACTAAAACAAACATACACTAGCATAGGGGTCATTTATCACCTCAGATAGAACTGTGAGAGTAAGGATTTTAAGCCTTTTAAGAATGAAAACTAACATTTGATGAAATGTAAGAAATACCTTAACTCTATGGTGAAAGTGGAAATGCAGCTGAGCATATGTATTTACGTTCGTTCTGTCCTCAATCAGTTTAAAATGATAGAATATACACAAAGTAAAAGTTGAGAAAAAAACAAAACTATACTAGACATAGAAAAGAATTTAAGAACTCTATAGATAAAACAGAGAAAATTATATCAACAGTTTGGACCCCAACTTGGATGATAAACTTCAATACAAAATCATTAAAGACAGGACCACTCTAAAGCCATTTTCCTGACAGAAACCTGGAATTATCGCAATTAGATGTGGATAAGCCTAGAAGCCAGAGTGGAATGGTCAGTTAGATAATTGATTACAAGTCTGTGGAACAGCTGCAACAGTCTCCTACACTCACTGCTGATGGTTTTGATGTTTTCCTTCCCACTAAACACAGAAGAATAGGTTTCTGAATAAAGTAGTGAATCTGCTGTTGGATAGTCCCAAAGAAAATGTTGGAGCCAAACTGAAACTAAAAGATTTTTTTAAATTATCAAGGCTAATTTACCTCATCCCCCAAGAAAAGACAGCCTGATCACATGTTACCACCTTGTTCTTTAACAGAAGTTCAAAATTTTCTCAGAATCTTAATGTGTTCCCAATGAAACTGAAAATATTCACTGCTGATGTGAATACACATTCCAGAAAAATATACCACTTTATCAAAAACCTTACACAGGAACACAGGCAAAGATGTTTCACTAAACATTAAAGAAAACAACAGCATGGAAGAAAATCATCAGAATGAAAAAACACCAACTGTCAAGGCAAGACAATCTATGTAGGAAACAGATTTTTAAGTAACTACAATTAGTGTCCTGAGATGTGTAAAATAAGATCTGGATGTTAGGAAAGCAGATCCCTTAGAATTAAAAAAAATAGGATTTCAAAAAAAATTTAAAAAGTAGTAACACGAATTCAGCTGAAGATCAAAGGACAGCACTGGAAATTTAGAGATACTCCCAAAATGCCATGCAAAAACCACAATGATATCAATGTTTTAAACAGGATTAAGAAACATGGAAAATGGATTCAAAAAATACAATCTCATATCCACCAAAAAGATAAAAATGGAGAAGATAAAAAATGGGAGAGACCTTTGTCTCTATTAAGTCTAGTCCTACACTACTTCCTAGCACAAGATTATTGATAGCAGAAGTGTACATTTCCTTCAGAGAAAACTTGTCTTGCTCTATCACACATTAACATACTTTCGAGATGTGATCTTGTCTCCCTGACTCAAGAAAATAAATCATAACAAACAAGAGTTATCTGGCTTATTTGGGAAATTTAATCCATTCATATTTATTATAATCACTACCATATTTGGCTTTATTTCAACCTTATTATTAGCAAAGTAAATGCTAATTGTATATAAAATAGACAAAAGCATGACATACTAAGTGTAACGTAATAAATTTTATTTCTCATTTAGTAGTCTTGAGTGGTTCCAGGTAGCAAGGAGCAGAGGGCTGCTCCATAGAATCACTGAATTCATTAATAAAGTTTTTGCCATCTTCAGTGAATCAAGTCCATGTTGTCATGGTCATCTCTAACTAGCCTGAAGAAATAAAGTATCAACGAGGCTTCATGAAGGAACTTTTGGCACCATTCCTGCCACTGACACATGACGACTTTTTCTTATACATTATTGTCTGGAAGTCAAGTGCCTATAGCAACTGCACAGAAAGATGTAAAATAGGGTCTACTCATGCACCCAGGAAGAAAAAAAAGACAAGGAGTTAATGAGAATCTGGTACATGTTATTTTTCAATGTCTACTTATAATGTTTCTTTAAAATTTATTACTGCCTATGTGAATCATATATTATTTTTTATCTTCTGCTATATTAGATGTTTTAGTTTTTATTTGTATCCTACTAATATTATATTAAAATTATAGGTATCATTTGAAAACAATTTCATATTAGTGTCAAAAAGTGATGATTATCTAGAGCCCCTTCTTTACTTCACACAAGACTGTTAACACACTTTTGCTTATTTTCTCCTTTTACCAACCCCTCACTTACTGGTTTTTAGAAGGTTACTGATTATTTTTACTTTGTGTCAGTATCTATGAAATATAGCTATTTTTAAATGCTTGTGCAACATCTTAACTTTCTTTTCATAGTCTATTTGTTAATTACTTTTTGTATATTATATATTTTTTTCAAAATATCACTGAGTATTCTCTTTGCTGGAGCACATTTATGAGTAACTTTCAAAGAAACTAATGTGTTCAAAAAGCTTTTTCTTCCTAGTTGTGGAGAATATTTGGGCTGCTTTTGTGGTTCTCAAGTCAAATTTCTTTCTCTAAAAAGGAGGTATAGTAGCAGTCACAGAGAACAAACACCAGCACAGTACTATCCCGGTAAAGTAGGAAACGGGTGTTCTCAGCCATTGAGACAGGCCAATCACAGTAAATATAAGGCACAGGGGGACATTTAATGTTACATATAGGAGTTGATCCTATGATAAACACAAATAACTGGAGAAAATTTGATAGTGTCTAACGCCTGGCATCTAACCCGGTAATGGGGTCATGCCTTACTTGTCTTCTCTTAAAAAGGAATCATAATCTCATTTCTAAGTTAGAACTATGGAGGGGCACCTGGGTGGCTCAGTAGGTTAAGCATCCAACTTCAGCTCAGGTCATGATCTCACGGTTCGTGGGTTCGAGCTGATAGCATGGAGCCTGCTTGGGATTCTGTCTTTCACCCTCTCTCTGCCCCTTCTCCGCTCTTTCTCACTCTCAAAATGAATAAACCTAATAAAAAGATTACAAACTGTGGAGAAGCATAAAATGATATTAAGTTATTACAATAAAATAATGAGAACTGTTTATAGTCTTTATTGTGCACCTACTATGTATTGGACCCTATAGGAGACCTTCCACATTATTTCTAAAATAACCAAAAATACATCAAGGCCTAGATGACTATTTCTATTTTACACATGAAGAAATAGACTCATTGGATTACCTTGTTCAAAGTCACATAGTTAGTAAATAGGATTCAAAATAGCTCTGCCTAACTCTGAATTTCATGCTTTTCTCTGTTAACCACTTGTTTTTATTTTAAATCTGTTTTTTTGCTTGGAGTTAGTCTCTTTCAAATCAGGTTTTAACTGTTCATTGTCCAATATATTACTGACATAAAGTGCTTAAAATGTGCTTGTCTGAATATGCTTTAAGTGCAAAATGCACAAAGGATTTAAAAGATAGTACATATACATTATATATATAATATATATATATATATATACACACACACAAACACACACATTATATATATATATAATATATATGTTATATATATATAATGTATATATTGATTACATATTAAAATAATATTTTGGATCTATTAGAGTAAATGATATATGCTTCATCAATTTTACCAGTTGATTTCTTTTCTCTATTGTGGTTTCTAGAATATTTAAAATTACTTATGTTGCTCTCATATTTCTGAGCTTCTCTATAAAAAGCTAAGTTTTAAAAAATACAGATTAAATTATAAGATAACCTAGTTGAACAGTATCCATGGTAATTATATGATGAGTCCATTTATTCATTAATTCTCTTAAATATTTATCAAGTATCCATCTGTGGCTAAGTCTTGGTTTTTTAAAAATTTTAATGTGGGTCGCCTGGGTGGCTCAGTTGGTTAAGCATCCAGCTTCGGCTCAGGTCATGATCTTGCAGTCTCTGAGTTCAAGCCCCGTGTCGGGCTCTGTGCTGACAGCTCGGAGCCTGGAGCCTGTTTCAGATTCTCTGTCTCCCTCTCTCTCTCTGCCCCTCCCCTATTCATGCTCTGCCTCTCTCTGTCTCAAAAATAAATAAAAACATTTAAAAAAATTAAAAATTTTAATGTTTATTCATTTTTTGAGAGAGAGAGAGAGAGAGAGAGAGAGCGAGCACGCACAAGCATGAGTAGAGAAGGGGCAGGCAGAGAGAGGGAAACACAGATTCTGAAGCAAGCTCCAGGCTCTGAACTGACAGCAGAGAGCCCAACACTGGGCTCAAACTCACAAACCATGAGATCATGACCTGAGTTGAAGTCTGACACTTACTAAGCCACCCAGGCCCCCCCATGGCTAAGCCTTGTTTTAAGCATTAAGAATAGATCAGGAGGGAAAAGCAGAAAAATGTTCCTGACTTCATAGAGTTTACATTCAGGCTCTGAATTCTACCAGCTAGTTTCTGGCTTCCCTTTCCCATGTGCTATAATATGGTCCAACACTGTCTTTTCTATGATTCCTAAAATTAAGAGTTCTAAAACTTAAAGGCACTAATCAACTCAGATTAGGAAATAGGTAAAGCAGGTACATGGATTAAGGATGGGACCAAGAACATTTGTTTAAAAAGTCATGTCATTCTTCCTATATTAGCAAAACTATTGTTGCTATGAACTTGGTCCTTTTAATGGTTTAGTAAAATATGAGATTTTAAGAGCTGTGATACATGATAAAGATTATTATTCTTCACCAAATGATTACTATATAACATTCTACAAATTCCTCAGTGTTAAAATCTCTTGGGATACTTAATAATTATTTGTCAGCTGTTGACTATCGATGTCATTGAAACAAAATGAATGCTTACAGTCCTGTCAAGGAGCATTAGATGATGAAACTCTAACATATAGGCAATTTGTGTTTTTGTTTAAACCAGCATATATTGGGCACTGTGTGAGTTAGTTTATTTTCATATGATTGCAATTATCCCAGTCAACTAATGAGAAAACTAGCAGTCCCAGAAGTTCATTGTATTGCCCTAATTTCACACACTGATCAGCACATATATACAATTGGAAAATATGCTTTTATGTTTTTTCCCCATGTTATGTGGCATACTATTTTTCACAACTACTCCAAAAGTTTCTCGTTGTCAGTTTGCATAAGCTGCTTGCCTAAATGTCAATTATCCAACTTTTCTCTAATTCAGCTTCCATAATCTCCTCACCTGCAGGTTCAAAATTGCCTAAGTGTCCTTTTAATTCCAAACTTCCCAAACATTTTTCTACCTCTCCCATTTTTAACAGCTTATAGGTATGACAGAGCTCCCTCACCCCAACATTCTAAAGAATGTTTTAACTTGTAAAGAAGTTGAAAAACTTCTCTCCTGACTTCTCCTTCACTCAGTGTTCAAAGGCACTTGCTTCTCCTCTCCCTTCTCTCCCATCTCGGCCTTTTATTTAATTTATCAATTTAGATTCTCTAGGTTCTATTTGCCTATCTCTCAGGACACTGATTCTGCATAAGTCAGAAGAAATCCAGAATGGTGATCCAGTGAATAAGAACTTCTTCTGTCCAAGAAGGGGCACATAGGGAGTAGGAAGAGAAGGGAAGACCTTGAACATTTGTTACTTAGCATCTCATCTTTTACCCATCATATCATTGATGTAATACTAAGACTACTAGAGGAGCTACAATGCTACTCTATGTGTAAGTTAGTTTCATTCTGAATCATAATTTAAGATTTATAGGCCCTTTTCAAGTGAGCAAGTTAACCCATTTAAATACTCTACCCTAGCATTCGAGGCTAGCTTCACCTCTAACCCAACTTTATAGGGAGCACCCTGCCAGACTCATCTACTGTTGCATTCAAAATATGTACCTTCCTATCATTCATCACTGCCCCCGCCAAGTTTTATTGAGAAACACTTCCTTTTTAAAGGTTCTAGTTCATTAGGTATCCCCACCTTTTCTTACTGACCTATATATCCTGAAACAAAGTGGGAAATGATTTTGTCACCCTTTCACATAATAATTTTTAAAACTACGCTTATGGTAAATGGGACTGTGAAGAGCAGAACTAAATTACAGATCTATAGATAATTCTCCAATTTAGTGAATTGCTTGGAGATCTCCCTTACTTCAGTTTCTAAAATAGATCCCAGCAAGCAGGTAAATGCAACTCATTTGAGCTTCAATCTTTTTTTTTAAATTTCAACCATATTCTTATAGTTATATGGTAAATGCCTAAAAGACCAGGAGAAGGGAGTAGACAAAGTAAAAGCCTAAATAATATATAATCTAGTTAGTCATTACTCATTTGCTGTGTCTTTCCATTCCTATATTGTGTTAGTCAAAGCATCTAGATCCAATGCCAGCTCTTCAATTCCTCTTATATTATATAAATTATTTTGCATAAAATATGAAACTGCTATTTTGTGATAGGAAAAGTCCTGAGTTCTTAATTTTGAAAACAAATTAAAAAAATCCTCTCCTCCTGCTCCTTTCTTCTACTCAGCTTCCCTCATATTTATTTACTTTTTGACATTTGTCAATGGTTTTGTTTGCACTGAGACAGCCGAGTTGGTGTTACTACATCTAAGTGGATAGTTGTCAGTATTTTTTTTTTCAGCAAAAAAGAAAGAGCTGCTGATGTGTAATCTAAAGCATACTACATGCACATGTGCACACATACACAAAAGGCGACAAGAAAGAAAAAGAACTGCTTAAAACTATTAGGGTTATTCCAGTCTTCCTTTTTTTTGTAAAGTCATTCCTAGGCAGGCAATACAAAATCCAAACCTTGGGCCTTGCATGCAGAATCAGTAACCAACTGCAATTCCAGGCTTCACATCACCAGGTATCCTGTCACCAACCACCTGCCTGGGCTGTAAAGGGCCTGGCAGGTTGTCACCTCACTGTAAATGCATCAGGATTTATGTGACCTTCATACTATCAGAGAAGGAGCCTACATATCAGATAAAAGGTCCGATAAAATTAACACATTGTTAAACAGACTTAAGATGTCCACAGACTATTAACCAACTTCAGGCATTACCTTTAGTGTCCGTTCTCAATTCCATCTCTCTCTCACATTTAGTGTCCAAAATGCTTCTAAACCAGGTTCTAATATTTAGCTTACCCCCACAAAATGCACATAAAAGAAGACGCACCATTTTCAGTTGCTGTCTGTATTGTACAACTTGCTAGACCACAGAAATGCCCTTCTCTAAGATGTATATTAAAATACATGGATTAGGATAGATTCTGTTGTGGGTTTTTTAATTTAGTCAGACAATAAATATTTGAGTTCTGACTGTGGACAAATTTTACGGTGTACAATAAGTGCTGCTGAATAAGAAGCATGACTTCTGACTTAAGATACTAGAATCAAATTAACACAAAAACATAAAATTAAACCAAATGTCTTATTGAGAAGCTTAGGGTGAGTATCTTTCTGCATTAACAAATGTATGTCCCTATATTCATTCTAATAGGTTTATAGCAACTATTTGATTAATGCCCCATAACATCATTAAAATAGATTTGTATCACAAAGTGTAGTCCAAATGACATTATATGGATTAGAAAACAGAGCATTTTATGTAAGTTAAATGACACCTTAAGTTCTCTTTTGTATTCAGCCTCTTGGTCAAATATATATCTATATATTATTGTGTTTAGCTGTATTATGGATCACTTTCAACTCTGTTTAATGTTCTATTTTGTGAATACATACTAATTTACTTATCCATTACATTTGGTGGTCATTTCATGCAGTGGACATTTGAGAGATTTTCAGTGTGCTGCCATGAACACTCTTGTTTAGGTCTTTTGTGAACAGCTGTATTTGCATTTTTGATGGCTTTGAGTGTAAGTACTTGGTGGTAGGGTATATACATTCAGCTTTAGTAGATCTAACCTGTAGTTGTTCTTTATTACTATGTGACAAATTACCTCAAAATTAATGATTTAAAACTATTTATGTTAGAGTCTCTAGGAGTCAGAAATCTGTGCACGGCTTATCAAAAAGCAATTAAAATTGGTCAGGTTTATAGTTATTTCAAGGCTTGAGTACACTCACTGATTAAAAATCTGTAAACCTCAGTGGATAGCAATGAAAAATCTGCCATCTAACTCTGTTTAATGTCCAGATTTAGGTACATGACAACTTGGTAACTATCTTTTGGTCTTGTTCATCTGCCCCATTCCCCTTGCTATATTCTTTAAATACATGTACCCATTAAATGATTTGTGTATTTTTGTATTTAAGGAGCCATTAAAATTATATATGCATTATTTAAAGAAATAATAAATAACCAAGTCCAAAACATATGATTGTTCCAACACAATCATTTACCCCTTATAGCTTCAAATAAAGTTCAAAACTTTATTGATCAAGAGAGGACACTTTTTCAAGTGGGGATTCAGGTACTCAGCCTCCTTCCATCTTGTATTTCCACCATCTTCCCCACCAGGTGTCAAAGATGTTCACACTCATTCTTATCCAACTGGTGAAAAATTGCTGATACAAGTTTTATGCCAAGTTTCTGGACAGTGACACCATTGATTTCTGCTCATATTCCATTTGCCAAAATTCAGGATTTATACCTAATTGTAAGCATGGAAAATGTGTTTTGTGTGCTCAGGAAGAAGCAGAATAATGTTTGGTTAACAGATAGCTGGTTTGCTACACAATTTTGTTGTATATTTCAGTTCCCCCTTTACCCTTCAATCCAAACTTTGTAAGAATAAGAAAGATCACATTAACTGTAACAAACCTGAGAGGCAAGAAAACACTGAGGACAGGAGATATCAAGGGACTATTTTCTTTCATTCTGGAGGTAGTATGAAACGATCAGGATAGTTGAGACAGCCAGGAAACCCACATGCTAGTGAGGCTGTTCTGATACTCATCCTTATGAATGTTCCCACATCTACCTCATTAATTTATTGTTTATTTTTTTCAGCAACGATTTAAGGAGACTCTCCATATCATCAGTAACAACAACAACAACAAAACTATTGGTGCCCTTCAGAAAAATAGGATGATGAGAATTTTTACTTTTCTGTTTATAGTAGGAGGTGGCTTATCAACACCAAGGACCAAGAGAAAGGTGAGATGTGAGGCTGGCACTGAGCGTTCTATTTAATAGTAGAATAACTGGTTGCCCAGAGTGCTTTGGAAATTTCATCTGGAAGGGAAGACAGCCACTGTTCTAGCTGTCAGGTTTGAAAAGAAACACAAACAAATGGTTATGTTTCTGCCTGGCTGTCTTTATGGATGCATAGCTCAGACAAGCCTCAATCCTCTTTTAAATTTTAGACTTAAAAAAAAAAAAAAAAAGTCTCTTGTTGCTTTGGATCAGGAAACAGTAAAGTGTAACATTTGCAAAAGTGGCCCCAAGGACACAGATACTGCTGAAAATCCTTGAAAATAAGATGAATTACCAATTCTCATTATTCATTTGGCTTCCACTGAAGACTAATAGCTAAGTAATTTTCCATACATCACATTACCCAAGGTGCAAGACATAGTATAATATGTTAGCAATATATTGACTTAAATGTTATTTCCACAACTTTTCCTCTAAGTTTGAGAAATGAACACACATTAATAGTAAGAGAACAATATTTTTTCACTATATGTTGCTATAATTTAAGACTAATGTTGCCTGAATAGAAGAAAGGAAAAGATATATACTTATTTAAGGAAAAACAGATTGAGCTACATACACATTTCCTTTACAAAACAGTATCTGTAATCTTTCAGTTAAAATTAGCATTGTTATTGCAATTAGATTAGGTTTGAAGTGTATCTCAACAATGAGAAATCAAATCTTCCATGTAACATTCATGGATTAGCTAATAGTATAGAGGGGCACTCTAGAGAATAAGGAAAATAATTTTTTTCTTAAAACAAAACCCTAGGATGGAGGACCTGTGGGTGTTGCAGTGAGGCTGGCCAAATGGGGCATTCAAATGTTAAGGAATTTGCCTAATGTCTAGTATGCTGCCCTCAAAGGAGTCTACAAACACCTAGAAGAAGAGAGAGTTCAGACGGATAGAGTAGGAAAAACGTTAAACATCCACCCTTCCCCTGAATGAATTTTCATTGTGGTGCCCAAACTTAAGAGTCTGATAACACAGGAACAGGGAAAATTATTAAGCAATAAATTAAGGAATTCTGTAATAGACTGCATCATTGTTGCTAACCATGCTGCCCTCTCAGTGTATTGTGATTATTCACCCTATCTTTTGTCATGTGATGTTGCAGTGCTTTTCAGTAGATGGACCAAGGTTTCCCATCCCATGCATATGGGACTTTGTGCTTTAAGTTTCTGTCTTTTACAAAGATCCATCAAAAGAAAAGACAATACCAACATCAAGGTAATTAGAAATAAAAATTTTGTTACTGTAAATGAATATGATTAGATGGGTGTTTATTAACAAAAGTTAAATACACAGTCTAATTATTTAATCAACAGTTACTGAGAGCTTACTCTATGATTTATTAGATTACACATTGGAAAGATGAGAGCCAACAGAGCAAAGATGATTAGTTTTTTTTTTCCTTTTTTTCAGATTTCTTCTTTTTAAAACATTTTTATTTAACTTCTAGTTAACATGTAGTATAATGTTGGTTTCAGGAGAATTTAGGGATTCATCACTTGCATACAACAGCCAATGCTTAATACAAGTACCCTCCTTAGTACCCATCACCCATTTGGCCCATCCCCCCACTCACCTTCCCTCCATCAACCCTTAGTTTGTTCTTTGTCATTAAGAGGCTCTTATGGTTCCTGTACCTCTTTTTCCCCCCTTCTCATGTGTTGGTCTGTTTCATTTCTTAAATTCCACATAGGATTGCAATCATATGGCATTTGTCTTTCTTTGACTGACTTATTTTGCTTAGCGTAATACATTCCAGCTCCATCCATATCATTGCAAATGGCAAGATTTCATTCTTTTTGATTGCTGAGTAATAGTCCATTGTGTGTGTGTGTGTGTGTGTGTGTGTGTGTGTGGACATACCTCACATCTTCTTTATCCATTCATTAGTCAATGGACATTTGGGCTCTTTCCATATTTGGCTATTGCAGATAATGCTGCTATAAATATCAGGGTGCATGTACTCCTTTGAATCTCTATTTTTGTATCCTTTGGGTAAATACCTAGTAGTGCAATTGCTGGGTCATAGGGTAGTTTTATTTTTGACTTTTGAGTCATCTGCGTATTGTTTTCCAGAGTGGCTGCACTGGTGCATTCCCATCAATAGTTCCCCTGTTGGGGAAAGAGGGCTTCCCTTTCTCCATATCCTTGCCATTATCTATTGCTTCCCATGTTGTTAATTTTAGCCATTCTGACAGGAGTGAGGTGGTATCTCATTGTGGTTTTGTTACGTGTTTCCCTGATGTGTGATGTTGAGCATCTTTTCATGTCTGTTGGCCATCTGGAAGTCTACTTTGGAAAAATAGTTACTCATGTCTTCTGCCCATTTCTTAATTGGGTTGTTTTTTGGGTATTGAGTTTGAGAAGTTTTCATAGTACTAACCCTTTATCAGATATGCTATTTGCAAGTATCTTCTCCCATTCTGTAAGCTGCCTTTTGGTTTTATTGGTTTCCTTTGTTGTGCAGAAGCTTTTTATCCTGATGAAGTCCTGATAATTAATGTATGATTTCATCTTCCTTGCCTTTGGTGATGAGTCTAGTAATAAGGTGCTCTTGCTGAGATCAGAGAGGTTGCTGCCTGTTTTCTCCTCTAGGATTTTCATGTTTTTGTGTCTCACATTCACGTCTTTCTTCCATTTTGAATTTATTTTTGTGTATAGTATAAGAAGTGGTCCAGTTTCATTCTTCTGCACATTGTTGTACAGTTTTCCCAACAAATTTATTAAAGAGATGGTCTTATTTTCATAGAACTTTGAAGTTCTAACTCACTTCCTCCCTCTTCCAGATGACTTATCTCAAAAGACATCCCTGAGCTAAACCAGTGGGTTGATTAAATCTGTATACACCATTCTTTATCTCCTCTGCTTTATCACTGATCAGAATCCGAAACAAAAAACAAAACAAAACAAAAACAAAAACATAAAAACAAAACAAAACACCAACACAAACAAAATATAAACAAAACACAACAAAAAGGCAGACACTTCAATATTCCCTCAGGTAGAGATGACCCTGGTGAGCAGAATTCTACGATGTCCCCTATGGTTTCTGTCCCTTGGTGTTATCCCTCTGATTATTTTCTATTACATGGCTGAAAGATTTTTTTTCTTACATGTAATTCACATAATCTCTTTATTTTTGGGTGAATGAATTTATCTTCCCTAATAAAATCATGATTCCTTTAGAAGCACAGAGTTTTCTGTGGCTCTTAGCCTAAGTGGTTAGAGATGGAAGCTCAAGGGAGATTCACACCTAGTTTGAAGATGGAGGGTGGCATGAACCTAAGAGTGGCTTTCAGGAGCTGGCAAAAACCACAGGATAAGAGGCAGCAAGAAAATCAAGACTTTAGTCCTGTAGCCACTAGGAAACAAATTCTGGTTACAACCAGCGAGCTTGAAAGCTGATTCTTTTCCACATTCTCCAGATCTGAGTGCAGCCTGGCTGACATCTTGATTTCAGCCATGTGAGCCCATAAGATAACAAGTCCACAACAGACAGCTCACCTACTCAACTTATAAGTGATAGTATTTCAAAATGATGTATTTGTGGTAATTTGTTACACAGCAATAAAAAGAACAAATAAAATGATCCAAGCTAGATTTAAAATTTTAGGGCTGCCAGATTTCAAGCCAATATTCAGTGCCAACCTTTTGAATAAACAGAGTCGGTAGCCATCTATAAAGTCAGCCACCAGTTCAGTGTCATTTCTGGAGCACAAGAATAGCTGTTCTGACCCTAAAGCTCCTTCATTTTTTTACCAGTGCCTGAAATCCCTTGAATTGTGAGCAAAGGCTTTCATTATAAAGTAAAGCTTAAAAACACGCAATCTCCTTCAGAGAGGCACTGCAAAGACTAAAATTTATTCATACTGGGTACTGTAAAGAGCCCATGCTGATAGCAGATACTCTCATCAGAGTAAGCTTTGACTAAAGGACATGCAGAAAATCTGTTGGCATGGAGCACCTAGGAAGGTGTGAGAGATGACAAAGTACAGAGGGACGGGAAACAAGAGAAAGACCAATGACCCTTTGTAATTGTGTCCAGTATTGGCTACACCTGGACACCTAACCCTGCAATAGACTGAAATTAAACAAGTTCATAAAGTGAAATCTTTCCTGCTTTTTCATGTCTCTATTTTCTTTCCACTGCTGAAGCCAATTTTCTGACTTACATATGCAATATGCATGCTCCCACCTTCTTCTATTAAACCTGTATTTTGTGAAAGTAAATGAAGTACCCAATCCCAAGCAATGGACTGGTTGAGCTAAACTAATACCAAACCTATTTTCCCCTCCCCTTCCTAGCCTCCTTTTTTGTAGGCGTGATTCACGTGTTCCAGTTGTGTCTGGGCCATGAGCCTGTTGGTGGAGAGGGCTTTTAAGAGGGGAGACATGGATGGCATGGTCTCTTCTCTCATCCAGGAGTTTAATCTTCAGTAATGTTATGGTCTGAATTTTGTTTCCCCACAAATTCACATGTTGAAGTCCTAACCCTTAAAACCTCGGAATGTGAGTATATTTGGAAATAGAGCTTTCAAAGAGATAATTAAAGCAAAATGGGGCCATGAGGGTAGGCCCTTATGGAATATGACTAATGCCCTTGTAAGAAGAGATTAGGACCCAGATACAGAGAGGGAAGACCATGTAAAGATTCAGGAAGATAGCCATCTACAAACCAAGGAAAGAGGTGTTAGAAGGAGCCTACGTTGCTGATACCTTGATTGGACTTGAAGTCTGCAGAATTTTGAGAAAGTAACTTTCTGTTATTTGAGCCATCCAGTTTGCAATATCTTGTTTTGGCAGCCCTAACAAACTAATATAAGCAACCATCTTCTGGAATGAGGAAAAGTCAAGACAATCACAAGGATTTTGATCTGACATTGTTGAACCAGTGAATCAATGTCAGCCATTGACTGTATCTGGACAACATATCACAAAAAAAAAATGAAAATTTTTCTGTAAGCTTCCAGGGTATTCTCTAACTGCCGAGAGCATGCACTTTTAATTGATCCAAAGCCTTACCTTTATCATCTTTTTATCAAAGGGCATCCAGCTGTAGATGGTTCTAGGAGAGCAGTAGGAGTATTCAAACTTAATTTCAGAATTCACAATGTGCCCACTGACATGAGAGATTACGTAGTATTTCATTTTGTGGTTAGTTGGGTGCAGATAAGAGCATGTTAGAAAATGTAGTCTCTTCTTTATGTGACTCCTACCACCAATTCATTTACGTTTTTTACCTATTTAAACCTAATAAAGAAAACTATACTGGTAGGGTCTGGATATGGGGGAGGTAGGAGACTTCGTGATTTATAAAGATGACAAAGATCCAGGACCAAACATTTTCTACAGCATCTTAGAACTGATTCCTTCCATGTCTCTTCAGAAAAGGGTGTGAAGCCAGAAACAGGTTTGTCAGGGAATGTGCTCCAGCTCAGAAAACCAGGGGGTTGGCTGGTAGCAGTTTAGCATTCCATGATGAAAATGCTTACAGAGAGTTTACTTAGATTGATCTTGGTGTTGGAAATCTTGTAAGATTAATTGTTCCTGTGAAATTTCCTAGACTTTGAAGCTTGGCTTGGTAAGTCCGCCTATCCAGGAAAGGGAAGAAACAGAGGTCTCTATGCCACCCCTTTTCCTCAGTTCACTAATGGGTCACTTTATCAACCCCTCTCATTTTAGTAATAATAAAAACAAACAAGCAAACAAAAAACACAGACTTAGTTAAGGAGACAGTCTCCCTAGGAGAGTTATCACGCTTCTGGAATTTCAGGTCCCTTTTGGTCTCAACATTCATCAGAGTAACTAGTTTGAAGGCTGTCAAATAAAACACAGTTCTTAGTTTGGCTGTGGGTTTTAGACTGACATTAAAAGGACAGAGTTTATAACTGAATGTCTTTATTTGTATTTTTTCAGTCTACATCAGAAATCTCCCCACCACAGACTGTTTTATATAGAAGATTGAGCTAACACTTCAGTACTTCCTTAGTTCTCCTACTGATGTCAACATACTTTGGCTCAGAGTTCATCTGTGCTACAGGATCCTGGAATGCAGCTGAGATTTTCCCCTCAAAAATCTACCTGGCAGGAAGCAGAGAAGCAACCTCTGTCTCCTACCCCAAATCTCCTGATTTATAGAGCAACATAATTGATAAAACTATAGCTCTCTCACCTGAAAGATTTCTTCCTGTTGACTCATTTATCACATGATCAAAGCCTTCTGTGGCTGTCAAACCACCTCTTATTTCAGATACTCTTGTTGGAGGCTTTGCCTCTGTCATTTACCAAAATAGCTGTAGGAGAAGCTCAAGGCTTCAACAATTCCCCTATTCAGGGCTATAGAGAATCACTCTAAATCCTATTTAGGGAATAAGAATAAGCATCTGCACTGTACCTTCAGTGGAACCAAAAATGTTGGATAACAAAATGCATGGTATTATTTTTCATCAGTCAACTAATTGTAAGCTTTTTTAGCTCCTTTGCTACCATAAACAGATTACCGTGCTTCTCTGTACTTAAAGAATTATTAACACACAGCAGAATCATTAGAACATCCATACCATTTTATAGGTCACAATTAATATTCAACTCTTTCAATGAACATTCTCAATTGGTGTCAGGTGGCTCCTGCATAAAGCACCAATACATTTGTCTTGTTCTGGCTTGTCAGGTGACCATTTGCTTTTCCATCCTAGCTTATGATCGTCTAATTAGGGAGCTTGATCTGAGTTTGGAACTGCTATTTCTGGAAAAAAGGGAAGTAGCTAATTGCTTTTCATCCAAATGCCAAAGGAATACAATAAGGTTAAAAAGGTCAGAGCACTTTATCATTTTCAGTCCCTGGAATGATCAATCAACAGCTGTGAGTGACCACTCTTCTGACAGTACTTTCTCCTTTAAAAACAATAATCATTGCGAACCAATAGAAAGGCAGATTTTCCCCCCTCCACTGGAGATGATACTTGATTGAATCTTTTCTCTCCACAGTCTAAACATTCTGGTCATATAACCTATTTTTAAAAAGGTTTCAGTGGGAGAGTGAATTTTTACATTTCTAGCTATGACCTTATAAACCATCACATCTATCATGTCAGAAGCTAAGGCAATTCAATAAATACCCACATCGCAGAAATGTAGGGGGCCCTGAACACTTTTGTTCTACCCTACCTGTCATGGGGTGCTAGTTCCTATTACCACTGTGTGTCATATGGTTTGTGGCTGTGCTCCTTAATGACTCTCTTGTACTTTACTCTGCAGTTAAATGCAAAGTGCAATGGTGACATCCAAAGCTGCCATTCCTCCACTCCAAACCATTCACTGGCTCCCCATTTCCCTCAGCACAAAGTCTAAACTCTGTGGCATGGAATTAAAGGCCTTAACTCTCACCACGCTACGTCTACAGATTTGTGAGTTTTTTGGAGTTCACTGAATACCCTGTGATCTCAGCCATTTCCTGAATCTTTGTGCATCTACTTCCCAGGCTAAAATACTGGAATACCCCCTCCAGCCTCCCTGACACAGGCCCTGCAGTGTTTGGCTAAACCTACTCAATTTTCCCTTCTTAGCCTATGCCTAAAAATTTTTCCCCATCCCCTCACCCAAAATGACTAGATGGCCTTCTTTCTTCTCTCACAACACCCACTTTGTACTTTTGTCATAGAAACGTACTGCATTAAAGTATTCTCTTTGTTCACCAAACCACAAATTTGAGAGGACAGGAACCAGGGGTCTTTTCTTCACCATTTTATTCTCAACACACAGCAAACTACCTGGTGCATTGTATTAGGCTTCTTTTCTTTTCTTTTTGTACACCTAATTAGAACAATTTCTGCTGTGTCATAAAACACACACTATCATATTTCTGCAAGGTTCAATTCTTAGCCTGGCATAGCTGGGTTCTCTGCTCAAGGTATGAAAAAAACTGAAATCAAGGTGGAAACTGGGCTACATCACCATTTTGAACTCAAGTCCTCTTCCAAGTTCATTCCAGTTCTTGGCAGAATGGAGTTTCTTGCAGTTTTAAGACTAAAGTTCTCATTTTCTTGCTAGCTATCAGGTGTAGGTCACTCTCAGCTGCTAGAGGGTAGCCTTAAGTCCTACTTGTCCCTCTCACAACATGGCTCTTTATTTCTTTAAAGCCAGCAGGAGAATGTCTGTCTAGTCTACTGTTAGGAAGTCTTATATAATCTTGGGAGCCACTAGTCTCTCATCTTCCACCTAATGTAATGTCAACAAGTCAGCCATTATCCCTGATATTTACAGGTCTCACTGAAGCCCACATTCAACAAGAGTGGATTATAAAGGGTATACACACCAGGGATAAGTTTCTTGGGAGTCACCTTAGATATCTGCCTACCATATACGTTTATCCTCTATACACAATTACTAAATGAATTCATGAGATAACATAACTAAGCTGTAGCTGTAGCATCACCACAGATATTGGGTTAGTTCCTTGATCTTTGCCTCAGTTTCCCCTAATGAGGAGTAATAGTAACAGGGCAAATAATAATCCCTGTACTATATACCTCCAATGAGTGGCTATCAAATTAAATATTAATAGCTACTATATATTCTGTATTACGTTTAGGCACCATACTAATACTATGTCAGTAATTTTTCTTCAAAATGGTATAAGAATTATCATGTTACAGATGAGAATATTAAGACTGAGGAATATTAGGTGATTTTCTCAAAGTCATACAAATAGAAAGGAATGAAGCTACATATTGTACTTCGATTGATGTAATTCCAAATAATGTGTTTAATAACTTGTCTATTATATGAAGACATAGAAGGACTCTGTTATGCAAAGAGGTTTATTTATTAACATCTTGATTATTTTTTTTAACTTTTTTTTTGTTTATTTATTTTTGAGACAGAGAGAGACAGAGCATGAGCAGGAGTGGGGCAAAGAGAAAGAGGGAGACATAGAATCTGAAGCAGGTTCCAGGTTCCAAGCTGTGAGCACAGAGCCCGACGCAGGGCTCGAACCCACGAACTGTGAGATCATGACCCGAGCTGAGGTCGGACACTTAACCGACTAAGCCACCCAGGTGCCCCAACATCTTGGTTATTAATGTGAAAAAATGTTCATGTTACCAGTTAAAGAATACTTCAGGGCAATGGTCAATAGACTATACCCACTGGACAAAAATCAGCCCCATTGCTTGCAACAGTACAATCTGTGAGCTAAGAATCCTTTTTATGGATGAACACTCATAATTGATTTGATGAGAAAGAACAAAAATTTTGAACCCAAATTTATCCTATTCCCCAAAGAAATCCATTCTTCTCATCAATAGACTTGCATTACGTGTTTCTTATTACATAACTGGCTCTACAATTTTTCTAACTTCACACTTTGCCACCAAAATATAAAATATTCAGTATCTGGTTTTTCACACAAAAATTTTGCTCATCTCTGCTTTTGGGCAATTCAACCAATAATACTCATGGCTAGGCAAATGTATTTGTCTGGCAAAGTGTTTCAACATAGGAAAGCAACACAATGAAAATACCCCACATGAAAAAAAGACTGAAGAATACTGCTAATAAAAATATTCTCAGGACTACACGTTGGAACCATATTAGTGGCATGGAGCAAAGCATCCCTTTTGAGAGAGCTACCAAAGTTGGCTTCGATTATTCCTAAGTGATTAGCATAACCCAAAGCCAAGACCTTTCAGTTCCTTTTCTCAAGCACTGGAGTCGCCTTTCTATATGCAGGCTGCATTGTTACATAATCACTGACAGAGACATAAAAGGCAGCAGAGGGCAGTGCATTTATATTCACTAGTGAGAATTTCTTCTCCTCTGAAAATGTACGGACCTTTCCCTGTGACCTCAGCAGATCTCTGATACATAACACCTTTATCATGACATTTACTGCATCATGTTGTCCTTCAGGATGTCAAAGCACAACAACAGGGTCAGTTTCCAGGGTGTCAGAATAAACAGCTACCATTAGTGTAGCCTGAGGGGTAAAGCCCAACCTCATCACTTTCAACCTCTAGTCACCAGAACATTCCAGCCTGCTGCTGACACCTACAGTTGCCCACTCAACAGTCATTTCTTTGAGCACAAGTATTTTTCCTTCTTAAGAAGCAAATCTATCTGTGAGGCAGTTTTCACATGTTAGTATTTCTTGCCTGAGAGCTTTGTTCACAACATTCTCTCAGCACATGAAGTTTCCTGTGTAATTCAGGACTCAGCTCAAAAGCAAACTTCTCTATGAATCATCCATATTTCTCTGAGAAAAAAAGTAATTGCCCAGCCTCTCAACAATCACAGCTTTTAGGTTGTTCATTTCAGTTGGGTAGCATCCTATTATGTAATTACTTGTGCATATCATATTTCATACCACTGGGAAACCCTTGACTGGCTTTCCATGGCAACTGAATTAGAAATCAAAACTATCTACCAGAACCCACAAGACCCTCTAGGAAATGGCCCTGCCTACCTCTTTGACCCCATCCTATCCTGTGGCTCCCTTGCCCACTAAGCTTCTGCACACTGTCCTACTTTGATACTTTTTGAGTACTCCATTTTTGTACCTGCTTCCAGATTGTTGGGTTTTCTGTTTGACCCTATCAGAACACAGTGGCCTCAGATTTTTACATAGCTGTTACATCTATCACCTCTACTGACTGACCATCTCTGATCTCTGTTTTATTTTCAGTGTTTCTCATTACCCAACATAATCTGATTTATTTAGAAATTTATTGTTGTACACCTTCAAAAAACTGCAATCTCCTTGCGAGGAGACATTTGTCCATCTTCTCCACCATTTTTTCCCCGAAGTCTAGCCTTGTGCCTAACATACATTTAATGTTTGGAAGAATCAACCAGTGTCTTACTTTCATTGTTTTTAATTAATTGATTTTTAAGCTCCTTAAGGACAGGAAGTTTCTATTTTTTTTTTTTTTTTTTTTTACATTCTCCACAGAAACCAGGAACAAAATAAATCACCCCTAGTACAAAATATTTGTGTATTGAATGTTGACTGTTGAACTAGTTAATTAGTCATTAACACTTCATATTGAAATGCTTTACTAACATCTTTCTAACTGACTTAGGTAATTCAAGAGTGAAAGAATCGTTTACCATTATTTTGTCCAAAGACAAAGCCCTGTGAGATCTTCTCCATTATTTTTCTGGCAGTGAGGCTTGCTCCCTTGAAAAATACTCAGAGCTCATTATGTTCCTTCCACCTAATCTTCACAGAAGTAAAACAGTCTTTACTAAAGGTAAGCAGCTGAATGCTACCAGAGTAATAGGAAATATCACACAATTTTAGCAGTAGTTTGTGTCTAGGTCATGAGGCTTTATCTATTTTAAAAGTATTTTAAAGCAAAATCAAAATTATGACTCTTTTAAAGATTTAAAAAATATTCCTCCAAAATGCAGGAAAACATCCATTATTGGACTAATCACTTTAGATTCTGTTTTTGTTTTTTTTTCTCTTATGGGATACTTTTATACCCAAAGGAGATGTGGCAGTACTCACAAATATTTCCTTTTTCCTTTGAGGCCATCTTTGGTAATTACTAGAGACTAAAATGTGCTATTAAAAATGGTAATCAATCTTAAAGAAATTCTAAGAATAACCTTGCTTGAAACTGCTCAATCTATATCTTCTTGATTGATAGAATTTTCTGTTACATGCTGTGTATGTGTGTTTGTGTTTGTGTTATCCGTGTGTTTAAAGGAGGGGCTAGTTTTCTTATACAGGTTCATATACTCTTTGGAGGTATAGAAAATTAACAGTGAATCTGCTTGTAGCCTTCCCAAAACCTAAATGGTAATGAAGATTAAAGAGGGAGCATGCTGGAGAGACGACGGTCCTGGACAGTTCTAGACAGATCAGACAGTTCTAGATCCAAACCTGAACACGCCACCAGGCAGTCATGTGACTGAAGGAAAATTCATAAATAAGTATCTTTTTAAAAAGATACTTATTTTTGAAAGGCAGTGAGGGAGGAAGGGGGAGAGAGAGAGAGAGAGAGACAGACAGACAGACACGGAGAGAGAGAGAGAGCGAGCACGCGCGAGAATGTAAGCAAGTGGGGGAGGGGCAGAGATAGGGAGATAGAATCCTAAGCAGGCTCTGCACTGTTAGTGCAAACCTGAAGGGGGATTGATCTCAGGACCAGGAGATCATGACATGAGCTAAAACAAAGAGTCAGCCACTCAACCAAATGAACCACCCAGGTGCCCCTTCATTATCTACTCTTAATTTCCATTTCTTCAATTATAAAAAGCAAAGTTAATTAATTACACTTAGATCATATGGTAATTGTGAATAATTAACAACAATTCAAGGGAAACCTTCCTAAACCAAACTGAACGGACTTAATCACTTTCTCCCTCATGAGAACATTATATTGAATTAAGAGCTTTAATGGTGACACTGGCATATACAGAATTCTTACTGTGATCCCAGTGCGGTTCTAAGTTTGCCATATGCCTATGATAGTGTACCTACTTTATTCTACCATTTTTTTTTTTTTTTTTTTTTTATGTGTAGGTGCTCATTCTCTACTTGGACTCCTTAAGGACAAGAACCTTCACTTATTCTTTTTAGTATCTAGCAGAGTAAAAGCAGTCGATCAATAGTTGTAATCATCTCCCTCTGGTCTCCTCATAAGTGTGTCCAGATTAATTAAAGCCGTTTCATGGTCAGTGGATGCATACCAGAACCCTTCCTCACGGCAAGATTCTATACTTTCATTTTAAGTGAGAAATGAGTTAAGGCACTTCAGTGACCTTTCTGTGTGAATCAACCTGTGTATTTTCAGACCACAGATAACACTACTAGAGTGGAGATGAATGGTGGAGAAATGTCCTTCTGACTCATGAGTCACTGGAGTGGTGATCTGCTCTGCAGTAGTAAAAGGCACATTAATGATTCATGGTAAGTGGTTGTTTGATGATGTCTCTGACTTTTAGATTCAGTCATTGTCTAAAAATGTAACACTGTATGTCAACTATACTTCAGTTAAAAAAATTGTCAGCCAAGGGTAAGAAGTGACTAAAGGAAGGTGGGATAAGTATTAGCCATTTTGCCCAAATCAGACAGTGGCTTTATGGTAATTATGGATGTAAAAGTGTCTACTGTATTACTGAGACTCCTCAATATTCAAATGGTTAGGATGGGTAGTCTGATGTTATACTCATCTGCAAAATGTTGCTTATCTGGGCTGAGTAATATTAGGCAGAAAATTAATTTGTTTCAAGTAGATTATTTCATGATGAACATGCTCCTGAAAGGTAGATCAAACTTAGTTTGTCCCTAATTGTGAGCAACTGCATTGCACAAGGCAGCAGGAATAATAAGAGATCTAGGGCTCATTCCATGGAGAAAATTAAAAAAAGGGAAAAAACAAAACAAAACACAAGGACCTCGGCAACAATTTCAAAAGAGGTAGTGAAGATTTATCCACACCATCAGTAGGTTGAAGCTTTACTTGCATTTCCATCTGGCTTCCTTTTAAAAAGTCAACTATTAGAATTCAAAGGGGATCAAGTAGGACAGAGGTATGTTTTACCAACACATTTAATGTTTGTCTGAATCTACCCAATATAGTCTATGATAAATTTAGATGAATTCTAATTGAAAAAAATGGAGGATTTCTCTTATGAGTCTTTTTTTAAAATTTTTTTTAATGTTTATTTTTGAGACAGCGAGAGACAAAGCATGAACGGGGAAGGGTCAGAGGGAGGGAGACACAAAATCTCAAACAGGCTCCAGGCTCTGAGCCATCAGCACAGAGCCAGAGGCGGGGCTCGAACTCACGGACCGTGGTGAGATCATGACCTGAGCCGAAGTCGGCCGCTTAACCGACTGAGCTACCCAGGCGCCTCTCTCTTAGGAGTCTTGAATCAAGAAAGTTTAAGAGGAAGCGCACTAGAGACTGAATAAGGAATTACCATGTCCCCAGATCCTTGCTTTCTGGTTTCTCTTTAACTCAGGTTCAGTTTTTACAGAGATCATGTCTAAGCTAGGATGAAAACATTTCAGAAAGAATTGAGATTAAAGTCTTTCTCAAGAATACATGGAAGTGGCATGGACTACCATGCTGTTTTCTGTTTTGTATTCTTAACAGTTCTCCTGTCTTACTGCTTGCCTATCTTCTCCTCCAAATATTATTCCCGGTTTCCTTCTTAAATAGAATTAAAACTCCCATCTTGTTTGGAATTACCACTTGATTTACTCTCTCCGTAACTTAGGTCATTCTATTACTTTGTATTCTCTCAAAATTGGACACTAATTTTTCTATCAAAGGAATATCTCAAGTCTTAACCTCCTTCATGGAACTTTTCTACTTATTGCAGCTCAGACTTCTGTCTCCACTAAAACAGAGTATTTTAAATCCATATTAAATCACTTAGCAGTAAGATTATATATTTGATCACCTTTATACTATTGTATGTAATACATTAGTTATATTATAGAATATATATTATAAGCAATAGGATTATATATTTCATGATATTGTATATTTTCAGTTTTTGCACTGAATTTAGTCTTTTGATATAGTTAAAATTTCTTGTTTTATTAGTGTAATTTTTTTTTCCAAAAAGATTATGGATTCAAATCTTTAGGCTTCTCATAATTGGCTAACCCAAATCAGGTGCCAATACAAGGATTCTCATTTGTTCAAAGTATAACACCACTTTGTATATTCTCCTCTATTTGATGGATTCTTAATTTTAGAAAGATGAAGACAGACACTAATATTTGTGATTCTACTATCCAGAACACCTCCATGTCCTTAAGATGGGGAAAATGGGTATCAACTGGCAACATGAACAGGTAATACAGAAAATTAAGGTGAGGGAATTGAACTCAATAAGTTAGAAACACTGTACAGAGGGCCATTGAGATAATGTTTTGTTCTGCTTAGTGGTGATTATGCTCTTCTGAAAGTGGAACATCAGCCTGACTTTGGAAAACCATTTCAATTACAGTATCCATTTATTCAACATAAAAAGCAACTGATGAATGCTGCTTATGTTCAGAGGCCCTGGCCAATGAAATTACACAGGTCAAGTTTATCCTTTTAGACAACACTAGACACCTTCCCTTTTGGAAACTCCTCTATTATTTTAAATAACTCTTTCCAGAATAAGGAACTGTTAGCTATTGGTTTTCTCTTAGACCTAAGACTTTATCAGCCTTCATCAACACATTCTAATACCATTCTGAACATATGTTCTTCATTTAAATGGGTCTAAATATGTTAATTTTGAAAAATGTGTGTCTAAATTTGGAACAGATGGGCACATTGATGATATATTACAGGTAGGGACTTCTCAGGAGTTGCTTTCCTAGTGACCCATGCTTTATCTTCTTTGTTTACCTGCCAGCATGTTCAAAGTAGAAAGGTTGGTCAGTTTCAGAGAAAATACCAACATTTATTATTCATCTGTGGGTTTCCAGGTTCTCTGCCCTTACATAGGCAGGTAAGGTATGGGGTAAAGGAGCTCACTCTGCTGTTGGAGCCAGAAGACCTACATTCAGTCCTGGCTCCAACAATTGTTCAAGGTCATGGTGCTAACAAGTAATTAAATCTTATTTCATTCAATAAATTGGTCTCTCCCTATTGCAGATATTGTTAGAGTCTGAGGATGGGGAAATGGGGAGAACACTTGCCATATTTTCATTTGTGGGTTTTGTTTTTTTTTTTTGTCTACTGGGGAAACTAACTGAAAAACAGGCAGTTAAAGTGTCCAACTATTTCATAACTTTTTTCAATGAAATAAACATGGATGTATCCCAGTAAACTATAAAGGATTACATATATTATTTGTATTGTTTTATTGTACATGATTTGATAACCACAATTTTCCACATTCAGAAATCTTGGATACTAAGACATAAAAATTCCAAGAAAGGTTTAGGATTAACAAAGGAATTTCTTTGTGACAATGGCAAGATAAAGACAAAAAAGAACTTCCTGTAAATTTTCAGAGTTGCTAACAAATCCCCCTCCTTCTGCGTAATTTTAGCATGAAGAGGTTAATTTTTTTTAATGTTTATTTAGAGAGACACACACAAAGAGGGTGAGTGGGGGAGGGGCAGAAAGACAGAGGGAGACACAGGATCTGAGGCAGGCTCCAGGCTCCAAGCTGTCAGCACAGAGCCTGACCCAGGGCTCAGATCCACAAACCACGAGATCATGACATGAGCCAAAGTTGGAGACTCAACCAATTGAGCTACCCAGGTGCCCCAAGAGGTGCACTTTTAGTTAGGAGGTGCACTGTCTTGTTTATTAATGGCACTATTTGAAAATCTGTGCAGATTTTTTAATTATTCCAAATATTCTCTGCCTCTCCTCTCAGGTGATTATACTTCCATGTCCCATTGATACCAGGCCACTGGTTGTTTAAGAGCTATTTTGAGCTCCATCATTCTTTTCTGTCTGCCAAAACACCCTATCACCCAGGTGAAGAAATAAGCGCTCTACAGATTAATTCACAGAATTAGTTAATGCATTGAAGAAAGTGGCTTTATAACTTCGTGGCTAACCAAGTTACTAATAACACAAAGAACTCCATTTAAAAAATGTTTCCAAATTCAAAGAGAAAACATTCGACATTTCAGCATTAAGATTTTTTTCCATGTTTAGTAGATGTTCTTTTTACAAATTAGAGATACTCACTTCTATTTTTTAAAATTGTGAATTGATAAGACATTTATCAAGTGCTTTTTCTACATATATTAAGACTAATGATTTCATTTTCTCCTTCATTCTGTTAATGCGGTAAGTTATAATTAATGATCTTTATATGTTCAATCCAACAACCAGCAAAAAAAAATTTAGAAACTGATATATAAAAAAAGTATTATTCTGCCTATTTTGTAGAGGAAGAAACTGAGGCACAGGGAAAGCAGTAACTTGCCCAGGTCACATAGCTCTAACTATTACAGCCAGGATTTGAACTTCAGTAGCCTACTTCTAGAGGTCCTGTACTTACTGATAGAGTTTACTCCCACTTATAGTTCTGGCATCTCATCAATTGTTTTTCCATCATAAAAAGATGGAGTCATACCTTATTACAGAGAAAAATTTATTTATCAACCAGAAAGAACACATAAGAATACTCTATAAACTGGCAAAATTGTCCAAGATTAGCTAACACCAATCCAATTATACCCTAACCTCCCTAGATAACTTAGTTGACATGTTAAGAAGCTAGTGATTACTTTGGATTTGCAATAAATCAAATATAAAGTGCTCTAAATATCAATGAATATCAAAGGCCTATTATTGGTATGTTAGTTATCTTCTGCTGTGTAAAAATTGCTCTAGAGTTAGCGGCTTTAAACATCAAACATCTATTGTCTAACTGTTTCTATGGGCCTGGGTTTCAGGAGGGACCTCAGTCCAGAAGCTCTGGGTCAGGGTCCCTCCTGAGGTTGTAGTCATCTGAAAGCTTGACCTGGATTGAAAGATCCACTTCTAAATGGCTCTCTCACGTGATTACTGACAGGAGGCCTCAGTGTCTGAGTACATGGGCCTCTCCCCAGGGCTGCCTGAGGGCCCTCATGACAACTCAGCTGGATTTCCCTAAAAAAATGACTGAAGATCAAGAACAACCAAGATAAAAGTCACCGTGTGTTGTTTTTCTGCCCCAGTCTCTTCATGTCTTAACTTCTGCTTTTTTCTACTCATTAGAAACATCGCTAACTCCAGCCTACAGTCAGAAGAGCCTTCATCTCTTAAAGGGAGAAATACCAACAAATTTGATATGTTTTAAAGATTAAAAGATTAAAAATAAAAAAAAAAACTGGTAATGCTCCATTCCAAAATAACCCATTTTTTTCCCCCTCTCGATTCATTCCTACTATTATTAATGAGAAAATCTATCTCTTGATCACTCACATGTGAGTACATCAGTGACTAAAAGCTTAATATCATTTTGGTTTTCATATTTTTTTATTTTGTATTGATATTTTTTTAAATCCTAATGAAAGAAAGGAAACTTGGATATATTTTAGACTGAGCACTGAATGTTGTTTATGTTTAAGGAGGATGGGTTATTAATTTCTTATTTCCTTCTTAGCCCAATTTTACATTTTTCTGCATTACAACTGAGAAACTACCCATTTGTAAAAGAAAACTGTACTCTTTATTAACCACTGCAAATGTTAACTTTCCCAAAATTCAACCCAGCCTGAAGTTTTTTCTATCAATTGTCTTTTATTGTTTTTACTTGAGAAAAATATCAATTTCCAAACCAAAAATTTTTTGGAGGCATATTAAACTGAAAAAAAAAAAAAAAAAAGAGGAATAGCAAGTCTCCGCCTATGAAAATTACTTGTCATTGGTATGAATAGAGAGGATGTTTGGACAGAAAATATTTATTTCAACATTTCCCCAGGTAAAGAAGTTTTTTCCCATTGCATCCTTTAAACATGTTATCCTTATCAAGAACTTTAGTCAGCTAGGAAGTAAAACAAATCTAGGATACACTAGAGGTTAAGATATATATGTATACTATTTCTAATTAATAAAATTAGCTTTCTCCTGAAAGTTAACAATGTTCGTAGTATCTTTTCTTACTACAAAAGGGCAGCTGAGATTCTTCAAGAGGTCAAAACAACACAGCTATGAACCATGTAAAAGAATGTTCCTCGATAACTGAAGTATAAATGTGTCATATACCTTGAGAAATATTATTAAATGCGTGTAAGTTATAATGAAAAGCAAATGGTGAATCATACTGAAAAAAAGATGACAAAGATGAATACCCAGCTTGTTCAGTTTTCAGAGTTTGAATTCAAATTAGACTTCTCTGGTGGCCATTGTTTAGGACAGAAAAGGGAGACCAAAATCTAAGTTACTAAAGGGAAACACCTATCATTCTTTCCTTTGTATTGTAGCTTGCAAAAAAAGAATGCCTGAAGCAAAACTATTTTTAGCTTCATTGTGGGCCAGCATGCAGTCAAGGAGAAATCCCTGTTAAGAATTTTTGAAGTGTTACAGGAACATCTTAGACAGAAAAATAGATTTTTTTATTCTCTTCTAGAGCATCTGTATGTGTCACTGTGTTCCAATCTTGAAAGTAATGGAGTGAGATCAGCATCACATTTCTTCTATAGCTTCACCTTTTGCCTCTGTATAATTAATCTCTATTTTAAAAGATGCTACTTTAAATACAGAAGGATTCAGAGAATATGCTCCTTGACTAAGTGCATAATAACAAACCTTGACTAAGCACATAACAAAAATAATTTAGCTACCCGCTTAACCACTATACAGTACGCCCACAAGATTCATATCCAAGGTTAGCCTTAGGGGATATCTGTAGGTAATTTAGTGCATCATCGTAGGTCTTGACAACAGTCCTGCCGTCCCCTAGATTATATATGGTGAATTTCTTGGGGCGTTTTTGGTTATCACAGGATTTTGAGGGCAAAGAATGGGGATTCTACTCTCATTTAGTGGGCAAGGGCTAGACGTTTTTAGCTTTCTGAAATTTACCAGGGAGTCCCATACAAAGAAGAAGAGTAAGACACCCCACATGACTTGAGTCCCGTGAACAGCCACATTTGTGAGCAACCTGTTTATAATGATTAGAACCCAGAATCTGTGTTTAATACATATAGATTATCTTTTCAAAGTTTTAACACATACTGAGTTTTCCAGTATTGCCACTACATTGTAAATCAAGAGGAAAATTCCACTATTTTCTTCAGAAATTTATCAAGAACTTCACCTCTGGAAAAACTATGTACTTGAAGCAATGCTGCTCCAAGTACACTGGCTGCCTATATAATACATCTGCATCATGTGCATATATAGCTGTGGCATTCGGTGATTACAAGGTTAATTACAGGTATAAACAGCTGGTTACTTTATGACATCTCCCACGGTGGTCAGACCTGCATATTTAGTCATGAAGTAAATAATGTGCTGCTTACTATTTTTAGTTTAAATTGCTTTCCTTTTATTATTTTCATTCAGGGTTTTGTTTTTACTTTTTTGAAATAGATTTTATTATGAATAAAAATTATTTCCAGATAGTATAGGGAGGTTGAAAATATTTCTTAAAAAAAATCAGGTTGAATCAAAGCATGAAAACCAAGAAGTTTGATCAGGAAGTGAAGAACTTGACTCAAGTCCATTTAAATCCAGGTCCTCATTTGCAACCTAGCATTTAAAAATAACAAGTGGTGATTTCTGGGGAAGATGGCTGGGTGGGAAGATCCTAAGCTCACCTAGATCTATGGATACAACCAGGTAACACCCAAATCAGTGTAAATTACTCAGAAAACAACACAGAGACCGGCAGAATAGACTCTCAACAGCTAAATGTAGAGAGGAGGCCACACTCAAGAGGATAGAAAGTGTAGAAACACAGTCATGACCAAAGGGACTTGTGAGGGATGCAGGGGGCAGGGAGATGACCAGACCCTCACACCCGACACCCCAGGCACAGGGGACCCACACAGGGAAACAGATCCTATAACATTTGGCTTTAAAAACCAGAGGGGCCTAACAATCAGTGGGGCTTAAATGACTACAGGCTCCACCCATCAACCAAAGCTTCTCAGGGGACAATGCAGGGAAAGCTCCTTGCAGTTTGGTGCTACTGCATCCAAGGCCTATGTCTGGTCTGACTCAACTCAAGCCCAAAGCTGCTCCAGACTGGCCCCAAACGATAACCACAACAGGCAAAAAAAAAAGCCATTGCAGATGACTAGACTGGAGGCATAGAGTAGGGTGCACACAACACATATAGGAGACACTCCTTAAGCACCAGCTTATGGTGAACAAGATACATTGCAATGCAACGCATTATAGGACTTCATCTTCATAAAGCCACTTCTTTTAAGAGCAGGACATGTAGCACCTGGGGTGTTGGGTGTTTTTCTTAACACAGAAAAACAAACACAGAAATTTAGAGAAAATTAAGATATAGTTGAACATTTCTCAAATGAAAGAATAGGACAAAATACAGCAAGAGACTTTAACAAAATGGATTTAAGCAATATGCTTAATAGAGAATTTAAATAGTAATCATAAAGATACTCACTAGAATTAAAGAAAAAAGTGATGGATCTCAGGAAGACCCTCAACAAAGAAAACATAAAAGAGAAGCAATCAGATGAAGAACTCAGTAAGTGAAATTAAAAATACACTAGAAAGAATAAATGGTACACTAGAGAAAACAGAAGAACTTATCAGTGATCTGGAGGACAGAGTAATGGAAAGCAATTAAGCTGAACAGGAGAGAGAAAAAATAGATTAAAAAATGAAAATAGACTAAGGGAAATCAGCAACACCATCAATCATAGTAACATTCACATTATAAAGATCCCAGGAGGAGAAGATAAAGGGGCATGAATTTTAGTTGAATTAATAACTGAAAATGAATCCAGGGAAGGAAACACCCAGGCATCCAGATCCAGGAGGCATGGAGAGTCCTCCACCAAATCAACCCAAGTAAGTCCACACCAAGACATATAGTAATTAAAATGGCAAAAAGTAGTAATAAAGAAAAATTTAGAAATGAGAAAAAAAAAACAAAACTTACAGCCAAGAATATTCTATCCAGCAAGGCTATCTTTCAGAACAGAAGGGATCAAGAGTTTCCCCAAAGAAAAGTTAAAGGAATTCATTGCCACTACACCAGCCATATAACAAATGTTAAAGGGGACTATTTAAGTGGAAAGGAAAGATCATAATTAGGAATAAGAAGCACAAAAGCATTAATATTAAGTATGTCTATAAAAATCAGATAGGAATTCACCAAATAAAATAATGTAAAGTATGACATTTTTTTTACCTAAAACTTGTGGAGGGAGGAGGAGTAAAGAATGAATTCAAACTTAACTGAGCATCAATTAAATGTAGACTGGTACATGCCTAAGATGTTACATATGAAGCTAATGGTAACCACAAAGTAAAAATCACTAATAGGTAGGGGGAAAAAAGGAATGAAAGTATATCACTAAAAGAAAGCCAACTAACCCTAAGAAAAGAAAGCAAGAAAGGAATGGAGAAGAGCTACAAAAACAACCATAAAACAACTAACATGGCAATAAATATGTACCTATCAATACTCACTTTGAATGTAAAAGGACTAAACACTCCAATTAAATAGGGACACAGAATGGATAAAAAAAAGACCCATCTATAGGCTGCCTACAAAAGACCCATTTCACACCTAAAGACACATTCAGATGGATCTAAGGGATATATTCAGAACATTCCATCCCCAAACCTAAGAATACACATTATTTTCAAGTACATATGGAACATTCTCCATAAGAGATCATATATTAGGCTACAAAACAAGTCTCAAATACAAAAAGATATAAATAATACCATGAGTATTTCAACCACATGCTATGAAACTAGAAATCAACCATAGGGAAAAAACCTGGAAAGAACACAAATATATTGAGGTTAAATAACATACTACCAAACAAAAGAAGATAAATAACATACTACCAAACAAAAGAAGATAAAAACTCAGAGGGAGGCAAACCGTAAGAGGCTCTTAAGAGAACGGAGCGTTGCTGGAGGAGAGGCGGATGGGGAGATGGGTTAAATGGGTGATCAGCATTAAGGAAGTCACTTTTTGGGATGATCACTGGGTGTCTTATGTAAGAGATGAATCACTGGGTTCTACTCCTGAAGCTAAGACTACACTATATGTTAACTAACTTACATTTAAATAAGTAGACAATACCCTCACAACAAAAATAATTAGCAAACCAAATCTAGCCTTACATTAAAAAATTATTCACAATCCACCATGATTTATTCCTAGGATACAAGTGTAGTTCAGTATTCACAAATGAACATGATATATAATAACGAGATAAAAGATAAAAACCACATATCATTTAATTAGATGCAGAAAAAGCATCTGGTCAAGTATAATATCCATGCATGAAAAACTCAACAAAGTAGGTTTAGATGGAACATACCTCAACATAAGAAAGGCATATATGAAAAACCCACAGATAACATTCTCAGTGTTGAAAAACACATTCTTTCCACTAAGATTAGAAATAAAGCAAGGATGTCCACTCTCACCACTTTTATTCAACCTAGTACTAGAAGTTGTAGCTACAGTAATCAGACAAGAAAATAAATAAATAAAATGAATAAAAAGCAAATAAATTGTTAAGGAAGAAGCAAAACTTTCACTGTTTGTTGATGACACGATACAATATACAGACAACCCTAACGACTCCACCAAAACAGTACTAGATCTGATACATGAATTCAGATTCAGTAAGGTCACAGGATACAAAAAAAAAAAAAAAAAAAAAAAAAAAAATCAAAATATAGAAATTCTGTTGTGTTTGTATACACTCATCATGAAATAGCAGAAAGAAATTAAAAAGACAATCCCAATTACAATTAATCAAACATAATTTTTCACAGAACTAGAACAAATAATTCTAAAATTTGTATGCAATCAAAAAAGACCCCAAATATCCCAAGAAATCTTGAAAAACAGGAACGAAACTGGAGAGATCACAATTACAGATTTCAAGATATAGTACAAAGGTATAGTAATCAAAACAGTATGGTTCTGGCATAGATCAGACACAGATCAATGGAACAGAATAGACAGCTCAAAAAAAAAAATCCACATATATAGGGTTGCTTAATATTCAACAAGGTAAGTAATAGGCAGTGGGAAAAGTTTCTTCAACAAATGGTGTCAGGGAAACTGGACAGCTACATGCCAAAAAATGACACTGGACCACTTTTTATACCATACACTTAAATAAGTATAAAAACAGATTAAAGACCTAAATGTGAGACCTGAAATCATTAAAACCCTAGTACACAGGCAATGTGTGTTGCCACAGCAGCATTTTTCTAGATAGATCTTCTGAGGCAAGGGAAACATTAAAAAAAAGAAAACTTTTGTGACTACATCAAAATAAAAACTTCTGCACAATGAAGGAAAAAAAAAAATCAACAAAGCTATAAGGCAACCTATAGAATGAGAGAGTATATTTGAAAAGGACATACCCAAGAAAGGGTTAATATCCAAAATATAGAAAGAACTTATAGAACTCAACACCTCAAAAATAAATAATTCAATTAAAAATGGTCAGAAGACAAAAATATTTCTCAAGACATATAGATGGCCAACAGATACATGAAAAGAATGTTTAACAGCACTCATAATCAGGGAAATGAAAAGGAACCATGATGAGGTATCACCTCACACTTGTCAGAAAGGCTAAAATCAGTAACAGAAGAAACAAGAGTTGGCAAGGACACGGAGAAAAAGGAACCCTCTTGTACTTATGATGGGAATGCCTATAGGCACTGTAGAAAACAGTATGGAGGGTCCTTAAAAAAATTAAGAGTACAACTACTCATAACTACCTTATGACACAGCAAATCTAGTACTGGAAATTTACCTAAAGAACATGAAAACACTCATTTGAAAAGATATATGTACCCCTATGTTTATAGCAGCACATTTACAATATCCAAATTATGGAAGCAGCCCAAGTGAGGTGGTGTGTACACACACACACACACACACACACACACACACACACACACTGGAGTATTATTTGGCCATTAAAAAGAATGAAATTTTGCCACTTGCAGCAATATGGATGGATCTAGAGACTATAATGCTAAGTGAAATTAGACACATAAGGATACATGTTTTCACACAGATAGAATTTAAGAGAGAAACAGACAAGCGAAGAGAAAAAAAAAAAAAAAACAGAGGGAGGAAATCCAAGAAACAGACTCTTAACTATACAGAATCAACTGATGGTTCCAAAGGGAAGGTAGGCAGACAGATGGTTTAGACAGTTGAAGGGGATTAAGATTACACTTATCATAGAATGTGGTAATGGCAGGAGACCTTAATACTCCACTTACAACAATGGATAGATCATCTAGACACAGGATCAATAAAGAAACAAGGGCCCTGAATGATACATTGGATCAGATGGACTTGACAGATATATTTAGAACTCTGCATCCCAAAGCAACAGAATATACTTTCTTCTCAAGTGCACTTGGAACATTCTCCAAGTTAGATCACATACTGGCTCACAAAACAGCCCTTCATAAGTATACAAGAATTGAGATCATACCATGCATACTTTCAGACCACAATGCTATGAAGCTTGAAATCAACCACAGGAAAAAGTCTGGAAAACCTCCAAAAGCATGGAGGTTAAAGAACACCCTACTAACGAATGAGTGGGTCAACCAGGCAATTAGAGAAGAAATTAAAACATATATGGAAACAAACGAAAATGAAAATACAACAATCCAAACGCTTTGGGATGCAGCGAAGGCAGTCCTGAGAGGAAAATACATTGCAATCCAGGCCTATCTCAAGAAACAAGAAAAATCCCAAATACAAAATCTAACAGCACACCTAAAGGAAATAGAAGCAGAACAGCAAAGGCAGCCTAAACCCAGCAGAAGAAGAGAAATAATAAAGATCAGAGCAGAAATAAACAATATAGAATCTAAAAAAACTGTAGAGCAGATCAACGAAACCAAGAGTTGGTTTCTTGAAAAAATAAACAAAATTGACAAACCTCTAGCCAGGCTTCTCAAAAAGAAAAGGGACATGACCCAAATAGATAAAATCATGAATGAAAATGGAATGATTACAGCCAATCCCTCAGAGATACAAACAATTATCAGGGAATACTATGAAAAATTATATGCCAGCAAATTGGACAACCTGGAAGAAATGGACAAATTTCTAAACACCCACACTCTTCCAAAACTCAATCAGGAGGAAATAGAAAGCTTGAACAGACCCATAACCAGCGAAGAAATTGAATCGGTTATCAAAAATCTCCCAACAAATAAGAGTCCAGGACCAGATGGCTTCCCAGGGGAGTTCTACCAGACATTTAAAGCAGAGATAATACCTATCCTTCTCAAGCTATTCCAAGAAATAGAAAGGGAAGGAAAACTTCCAGACTCATTCTATGAAGCCAGTATTACTTTGATTCCTAAACCAGACAGAGACCCAGTAAAAAAAGAGAACTACAGGCCAATATCCCTGATGAATATGGATGCAAGAATTCTTAATAAGATACTAGCAAATCGAATTCAACAGCATATAAAAAGAATTATTCACCATGATCAAGTGGGATTCATTCCTGGGATGCAGGGCTGGTTCAACATTCGCAAATCGATCAACGTGATACATCACATTAACAAAAAAAAAGAGAAGAACCATATGATCCTGTCAATCGATGCAGAAAAAGCATTTGACAAAATATATCATCTTTTCTTAATAAAAACCCTTGAGAAAGTCGAGATAGAAGGAACATACTTAAACATCATAAAAGCCATTTATGAAAAGCCCACAGCTAATATCAGGGGAAAAAGTCAATGGGGAAAAACTGAGAGCTTTCCCCCTGAGATCAGGAACACGACAGGGATGTCCACTCTCACTGCTGTTGTTTAACAGTGTTGGAAGGGCTAGCATCAGCAATCAGACAACAGAAGGAATTCAAAGGCATCCAAATTGGCAAAGATGAAGTTAAGCTTTCACTTTTTGCAGATGACATGATATTATGCATGGAAAACCCAATAGACTCCACCAAAAGTATGCTAGCACTGATCCATGAATTCAGCAAAGTTGCAGGATACAAAATCAATGTACAGATCAATTGCAGTTTTATACACTAATAATGAAGGAACAGAAAGACAAATAAAGAAACTGATCCCATTCACAATTGTGCCAAGAAGCATAAAATACCTAGGAATAAACCTAACCAAAGATGTAAAAGATCTGTATGCTGAAAATTACAGAAAGCTTATGAAGGAAATCAAAGAAGATATAAAGAAAAGGAAAAACATTCCGTGCTCATGGATTGGAAGAATAATTATTGTTAAAATGTCAATACGACCCAAATCAATCTACACATTCAATGCAATCCCAATCAAAATTGCACCAGCATTCTTCTCCAAGCTAGAACAAGCAATCTTAAAATTTGTATGGAACCACAAAAGGCCCCAAAGAGCCAAAGTAATTTTGAAGATGACCAAAGCGGGAGGCATCACAATCCCAGATGTTAGCCTGTAAGTATACAGCTACTCATCCAGGTCTCCATTACAATATAAGATTCTGACTCATTACATATGGATTGGGGCCTAGGCTCAGCTAGGTTTTAAAAATGTTTTCTAGATAATCCAATAAGCAGTCAGGTTTGAGTACCATTGCAAGGAACAGTGGTAGAGGAACAGAAAAAAACTAATCTATCTGCAGATAGTAAAATATATGATTACATAGTTGGAAATATACCATTCTAGGATATAATTAAATAATATGTTCAAGAACATTCAAATCCTTTGCAATTTTTTAGAGGATGTTAAGAAGCTATTCTCCATTCCAGCTTCCACAACATTTAGGTAAGGAAACAAATTACCTTAGGGAATGCTACCATATAGTAACTGATACTATATACTACATGGGACAGTGTCCATTAGTGTCTATTATGGTGTACTGGGGTATTTATTAACTGTAATTTTATCTCAATTAATCTCTCCAATAAAACTCCTAAAGAAATTCCATCCTTTTTTCTTTATCTTGACCAAATTCCTATTTCCTATCTAAAACACATTTTTTTTCTGAATAATTGTCTTGTTCTAAAACATTTCTAAGTTTTTAAAATTATTCTTGGAATTCATTTCTTATCTGACCAAGACTAAAGGTCAACATTCCTAGATCCTTCCATCCTGCGGTATTTTAAATAATAAATATAAAAACCTTCTTCAGTTTGTGGTCAGATTGTTACAGGAGCTCATTTCTCCCAGTCATCAGTTAAATAATAAACTCTGATACTCAAGAAAGCCAACAATGAGAAGCTAAATTTGTGCCTCCTAACAGGTGTTTTCAGGCAGGGAAAGCACTGATGCACTTAATGCAATGTTTTTCTGAGCAAATCACAGGTTTTTTTTTCAAGCTCTGATCCATATTCACTGACTCAGTAACTGAAATGTGAAGGAGAACGACACCAGGAAGAAAGCCCATTTTGTGGGTAATGCTTCGTGTCTCAGACTGTAGCCAGCAAGGAAAGCTGAGTATCAGCTGGCTCCTTTCCATTCATCAGTGAGTTGTTTTGATTTGTTTTTAATGCAAACAGATTCAATGGGATACATGGAAAAGTAAGTGCATAATTTAGAAGAAACCTAACATTCTATAGAGAGGAGTTAGGACAGTACTGTCAATATTAGGCTCTTTAAGAATTCAGAGCAGAGTTAATAGCAACTAGTGTGTGTGTGTGTGTGTGTGTATATATATATATAGTTTTTTTTTTTTTTAGTTTTTTTCCCAACTTAAAAACAGAGAGAGAGAGACAGACAGAGAGACAGAGAGCATGAGAGGGGAGCGGCAGAGTGAGAAAGGGAGACAGAATCTGAAGCAGGCTCCAGGCTCTGAACTATCAGCACAGAGCTCAATGCCGGGCTCCAACCCATGAACTGTGAAATCATGACCTAGGCTGAAATCAGACACTTAACTGACTGAGCCACCCAGGCACCCCAATATCAAGTATTTTAATTTTGACAAGTAGGAACAGAAGAGATGAGAAAATTCTATAGGTCTATTATAGTATTAGTGTCTAATTCTTTTTTCAAAAAGGAGTGGGGAAAGTTTGTTGTGTTATATGGTAATATCTAAGAGATCCATAAAGTGGTGCAGATCCCCTAAGTGTGATTCTAGCAAAACAATAATTTCTTTCATGGTCTATATTTCTCCATGGAATTCAACCAAAATGTTCTATCAATAAAGTCGAATGCAAGACATGCTTCCATTTCTCTAACACTAAACTAGAACACATGTTTCCATGGTGATGTGGCCAGCAAATTTTCAGGTGGTAAAATAAACCATGGAAAAATACCTATAATTAATTGATTGCAACCATCTCTGGGGATTTAAGAGTCCTTTCTACAAATTACTTTATCAATCTTCAGAAAAGCCCTCAAGATGTCTATACCCATTTTATAGAGAAGTAAAATAAACAGAAGGCAGGAGCTAGCCTGGCATGGATACAGACAAATCTGATATGGTTATGTTAATTTTGAGTCATGAACCTTCTTCACAGTCCTTGAGTATCATGTTTGAATGACTACTACCTTTATATAAGCTACTTACATAGATTTGAGTTAAAGAGGTCTCTGATAAAGTCTCTAGATATGGGTAGCACTAACTCCATATTTTTTTTCCATTTCTCCTTTCTAAGTCATTCTATTCTGTACCCTATGGGGCTATTTTTTCACACCCATTTTATGTATCCTGATAGAATGAGGTAGAATATGAAACAAAGGGAGTGACCAGTTTTCCCATTAATATATGAAAACAAGCAATATATTGTTAACTGTACTTGGCTTCCCTTGTGTAGATGAAGAAAGATCAAGATCAAGAGAATAAAGTAGCAAGGAGATGGATTTTGAAAGTACACAAGGGTACACGATCCATTTCCAGTATTTATTATCTAATCATCCTGTCAAAGTACCACAAAAAGGTTTCTGTGTTATCTTATCCAGATCTTTTCTAGCCCTTCAAATGTGGTTCAATTTGAGCCATGTTTATTTCAGTCACTTACAAAGTAAGCAGGGAAAGCCTGTTTGTTGAATATTGAAAGCAAGGGGAAAAAAAAAAAAAAAAAAAAAACAACACTCACCAATTCCCTGCCTTCCCCCTACTCATCATCATCACCACACCCATGGGCTTTCCCAGGCTGGATGGTGTTCATGAGTTAGCAGAGGATGGGTACATTATGTGGATCCCCTTTTCCTATTCCAGAAGAGCCAGTATAAAAACACTGTGTCTCAGGTCTCAAAAACATGAATAGGGCAGGCTCCTTACCTGTTTAATTCCTCTAAAGTTGCTGTTTCCAACAACTATCTCCTTGGTTTTTCTCTTTCTAAGGCTTAACCACAAGATTCACAATAGGCTGTGAGACTAACCTTTATTAGCTCATCTGCTGCATGCATCCAGTGACACAACACTTGGCAAATTTTGACACAGAGCATTCTTATTGTTAGGTCTAGAAAACTATAAAAAATTTATCTGTACTTTATTACATATATTAAAATCTATACTCAACCACACATATATCTGTATTGCTTTTTTATTTTTTTCCAAGAGAAATAATCATAACAAAATTCTGTGGGAGAATTCACACTGCCATAGGTTGACATTTGTTTCTTCTTTCCTTGTGGACTCTCTGTCCCAAGGAAGAGGATCATCACAAATTCATCTGTAAGAAATTCACTAGATATCAAGTAAAGTCTCAAAATTTCATCTGTGGAATGGAATGCTGACTTCTTGGGTATTTGTGAGGATGGAGTTGAGAGATATGAAGTGGTAAATACAGTGGTAGACAGATGTCAACTACTCAAATACTAGCTTCATCATCCTCATCATCACCAATATCACTCTGCTAGACACCTTCACTCTGCCCTTGCAAGTCTACTTCACCTTCCCTATCCTGCTCATTGCCTTAAGGGACTGGCCTCACCTCCAGCTTCAGGTTTGGGTCCACCAACAAGGAGTTCCAGAAAGATCAGAGGAAGCCTACACTCCTCACACCCTTAAAAAGTAAACTTTTCTTATTAATTCTATTTCATGCCACAAGTTTGCTAAAGGCATTCTAACTTATAAATTCATCTTTAGATTCATTATCATTTTCATCAGAAAGCTTAATATTTATGAAAGAAAAACTATATAGATAATTAGCTGAATTTATGAGTTTTTATCCACATGTATCATTTGTTGGAAGAATCAAACTGAGTAAAATTTACTTCTATTCAGACTCAATTATTGCATAAGTCTAAATTATGATTTCAGTGAAACAAGGCAAAGAGGTACTTTAGCTGATGTTCAGGAAGGGTACAGTTTTCACAAATGTTGAAAGTGAGATTTAACATAGGACTTTACTCTAATAAGCATTCTGCCTTAATGGATTCTTTTCAAATGCCTAATAATATGGCCATTTATATTGTTCATTTTAGGTGCTTAAAAACAATGAAAATTTATTCCCTCTGCACCTCATTCAAAATATTTATGTTATAAAACTTCTATACCCTGATTTTGTGTTGACTTTTTAAAGTACTTTCATTTATTTTAACTTTCTTAACTATCTCCCATGACAAGAATAATCCTGGGTAAGGAATCAAGAGACTTAATTTCCATCTCTGAGTATACTAGTTGGCTATTAGTGCATAGATGAGTTCCTTAGGGATCTTTTTACCAAGCTGTGCCTCAATGTTGTAATCTGTTAAAGAGGGATATTTTCAAATGCCTACTTCCTTTGGAATATTTTAAACTCATTATAAACTAATGTAGGTCAAGAGATTTTGAAATGTTACAAATGTCCAGACTTCTGACTAAATATATAATTTATCACGTAAACTTATTCTTCTTTATCTATGTGACAAAAACAACTGTAATGCTTTCTATTGAACAGTACATTTTTATCGTTTCATAGATCTCAATTAATAGGAAAAAAGGATTCTAAACACGTGTAAACTGACAGAGTTTTTGTGGGACCTGCTTGGTAGATACCTAAAAAGGAATTTTGCCCAGAGTTATCCATTAAAACTAAAGTTCTAGGGTGAATATTAATTCCAGTTTTTGCTTTCTCACTGTTTCCCAAGAGAAAACAAAAGAAGGTGTAGACTAAGCCAGCCTGAAAAATCAGAAAAATTGTAAAAAGTGGTGGTTCAATGGAACAAAGAATATTTCTCTCTCCAACTGTTCTACTTGAATCTACAACTGAGTATATATATACTATATTCCAAAAAACAGAATCGGAGAAAATACCCTAAGAAAATTACCCAATCTTGGCGTTGGTTGGAACACAGAAGTCAATTGATCTGGAAGATGAATATACATAAAGTATAGCGACATGTATTTGGGTTCAAATCATCACAAATATGCATTATTGACCTCTATACTCCATGATTTCCTCATTCAAAGAGAGTGTATTCATCAGAGCTATGAAGAAAACAAATGGGGGTGATGTGATCAATAGCATCTAGCTGGAAGCACTAATTAAGATTGGATGGTAGTCAAGAAGGATTCTGTAATGCAAAGCCATTTGACTTGAGATATGTATGAAAAGACAGACAACCAAGGGAAGATCTGGAGACAGAAGATTTCAAGCAGAGGGAATACTCCGCCCAATCCCCCCTCCCACCAAAAAACAAAAAAAAAACAAAACAAAAAAAAAAACCAAAAAAAAAACAGAACAAAAACTGGAGTCAAGACCAAACTTACTTTGGTTGGGCAGAGAAGGCTAATATGAATTAAGTGGAAACAGCATACTACACAAGAAAGGTAGGCCAAAAGAAAGTTCATTCAAGGTCTTGTGAGCCAGGGTAAGGACTTCACATGTTATTTTAAGTATAAAGGTAAGCCATTAAAATGTTTGAAAGAGCTAAGTGACATCTATCTATTCAATCAGTATTTATTTAACACCATCAATATGCCAGGCATTGACCAAGGCTGAGCGTTTTCTAACTACAGACAGAAATTCCTGTCTCTGACCTATGGAATGTGCCTCTAGCCTCTGTAGAGAGGATACTTTACACAGGAACAGTATTACAAGCTGTTAAGAGCCCAGAGTAGTGTTTCAGGCAAGAGACAGATGATGGTGATTTGACTAGGGTAGGTATTGGGGCAATAATTTTTATTTACATCGTAGCTTTCCCGTGGGTATTAGATCATCTAACATTATGCCTTCATATAGTGAATTCAAGAAATTTTAAGTATTAGTGTTACATAGCAGCAGAGGGGATCATTCCTAATTTCACTGATTCTTCCAGAACCATTCATTGAATAGAAGCTGCAAATAACTGCGTACATACTAATAGTCACTGGCATGGCTAAGAAATGAATTGACAATAGAGAGTCAACATCAACAGAGATATCTCAGCACTGTTTGTTTTTCTTTGGATGAGGGAATAGGACAAGGACAGAGGAATATAGAAGGATATAAGGACTAGAGTGATATGATTCATAATAGGACCCCCAAAGTATGTTAATAACTTTTATTGTTAATATAATCAATTCCAAGTTGTTTAAGAAATGAAGTATCAGTAACTTTTCCCTTTTATATCTTTAGTTGATATACCTATGTGCATACGTATTTACAGAAATATATGTATTGTGTTTATTTTGCTTAACCCTTTCAAGTAAGTTGCAGATCCTAGCCACCCACCTCCAAAATGCTTCAGTATGGATGCTGTAATACAGCCATGCTCCCCAATAACCAAACGCCATCAAAGAAAAACATCATCACTAATATCACTAACATATAGCCCATATTAAGTTTTCCTTATTACCCCCAAAAAGTAGTTTTATAGTATTTTTTTAAAATCCAAGATCCAGTTCAATTTCCAAGTGGCATTTTGTGTTTAAATTTCTTGTAGCTTATGCTGATGATTAATGAAGAAATTATTACACTCAAGTTTGCAAATGTTGATTTTAAAACTCTATCATTCCTTCTACACTTAATTGTTGTTTTAAAAAAAACATTTATCTTAAGTTATAAAAATATGGCAAAATGTAGTTTCAATGTCAATACAATCTAAAATCAGTAGGATTGATTTTTCTATCAAATAAAGAAGATCTGTGCTGAATATCTGTTTTTCTTTCTAGGTATACCTTTTCTCTTTCCATTTGAGGTAACAGAACCTCAATTTTCTTTTATAGGAGCCATGTAATCCTGTTCACAAGGTTTGACAAGAAGGGGCATTTTTCTCTCCTCAATCTAAGGGTAGTGACATAACCCATGCCTAAGGAATTAGAGAATTTTATTTCCTTGGCCACATGACCCAAATCAGGCAAGTCAGTATCAATTCTAGGATTTTGTTGGAACATTAGAAAGGAGAGGTTTTCTTTCTCTGGCGTTGTTCTATGTAGCATAATTAAATCTGGAACTTCATAATTAATGCATGAAAACAGCTGGACTAGAAGGCATTTATGAGGCAAGAAATGGGCAAGGAAAAATTGACTATTGAGGTCCCCAGTCAGCCCTTGGATCCAGCCACCCCTGGAGCTGGTCTACGTCTGTACCTTCCACCAAGTTAACCAGGAAATCAATTCTTTTTTCAGTAAAAGCCACACTGAGCTGGGTTTCTGTCTTTTGCAACTGACTCATTTAGTTAATAGTGCACTTCTTAATCTTTATCAAGTTTACAGAATAGTCCTTTGGTGTGATCTTCTTTCACAGATCAAGAAACAGAAGCCCAGACAAGTCCTCAAGATTGAGAGATTGCACAACTTGTTAGTTGCACAACTACAATTAAAATCAGGTTTTTATACTTTATGTTTAGCACCATGTTCTAGCTCTTGCAATTTAGCTTCAAGGTATATTAAGTGTGTGAACCATGAACATATGCACTGCTTAGCTAGATTTTACTAATCTTTGTGTAAGCAAATCAAAACCGGTAACAAAAGTTTTCTTCTAAAAATAGATCTAGGGTTTTGAGCTTAATAATTCCTACAATCCTGGGAGTATTTAATATCTTAGTGACTGCCAACTTGAAAATCCTCTAACCAAGCCAAGAATAGGCTACTACAATGCAATTGAAGCCGCTGAATTTCCTTAAAGATGAAATCTCTCTGGCTTATAGTAAGAAAACTGTCCCACTACTGTATTCTGTGATTGCTGTCTGCAAATATATTCCATTCTACAGGGAATTATAATTTAATGAAAATTCATTTTATTAGCTATTAACTACATAACTCATCCAGATTACTTGCTGTTTTAATAAAAAACAGTGAACATTTAAAAGTTCCATACAATGCTGTTTAAAAAACATCTGTGATGATTACATTAATTCCAGAAATATATGGTCTTTTTCCCCATGTAGGTCACTTATTTGAAACGTAGATCTTGTGCATCTTTAGGTCACTTTCATTTGTTAATTTTCTGAAGAACATTGCAAAAAACTTAACACTCGCAAATACACATATAAAATCTAGCAATCTGGAAATCCAGTATTTATGTCAGACTCAAGAAATAATACCATTTCTTTCTAGCTGCACTAGGGAGCAATATGAAAACGGCCATTTATTTTGTTTTGTCGTTTTCCTGAGCAGGCTACCCACAGGGTACTTAAATAGTTGATTTTCTCTTTTGGCATCGCTCTAGGTTAACAACAAAAATATATTCAGCTACCAAGAAACTAAATACGTTATTTATGTTTCACTTGTCAAATCTATATTTTCCAAATATTCCCCTGAGCCAGATTTTGAGGAGGAAGTAAAGCTAGAGTAGGGGACATTTCATACATATTTAATTTGTAATTCTAAAGAGGAGCAATTCTTCCCCCCTCCTCCATTAGTTCCACTGGGCCTATACAATGTCAGCCATAATGGCATCATTGTGCTTTGAATTGTTTCTGTTGAATCCACAGGGTCAAATGGCCAAATAGAAGGACCTTAATTTTCCAATTAGAGAATGTGGCATATTGGCTCATCCACACAACAGAAAACACTCAACCTTTCTGCCCACAACTCCCTCATTAGTAAACCACACTACAGATGCCATGTCTACATGGATGACAGGATAAGATCTGACCAACTCTTGCTTTATCTTAGGTTTTTTCACCGCTTCCAAAAACTGACCACCAAGAACTTCTTTATCTACTAGAAAACTACTTTTTTAATGTTTACTTATTATTTTTGAGAGAGAAAAAGAAAGAGTGCAAACAGGGGAAGGGCAGAGAGAGAGAGAGAGAAAGGGAAGGAGACACAGAATCTGAAGCAGGCTCTAGGCTCCAAGCTGTCAGCACAGAGCCCGATGTGGGGCTTGAATACACCAACGAGATGATGATCTGAGCTGAAGTTGGACACTGAACCAACTGAGCCATCCCAGCACCTCTCCCAGAGAATTATTATTAGAATATCTGAAGAGTAATAAACTCAGCTCAATTAGATGCTTCTGTTACATGACTAGTCAATGAGCAATAGCTCCATGCCAAAGTTTATTTCTTCCTCACTTTCAATATAAGCCAATTTTTCTACCCATTATCATAATGTTGCCTTCTTTCCCTCATTTCTATACTCAGTTTGATATTACAATATTCACCAAGTACAGGAAAGGCAAAGGAGAAAGCTGATGTATTCTTTATGATAAGATTTTAACCATGTGTTGATATATTAAAGAAAATGGGAATTCTGCCAAGGCCAACTGTACCAAACCAAAAAAAACCCATAAGCTACCCACAGATAAAAAGGCATGTGGTTCAAATGATGCCAATATATTGGGCTAGGCACCCTAATAATGTTCCCATTCATAACTTAAAATGTCTGAGATAAAATGTTTTTAAGGGTATTTTTAAGTGCATTTACTGGTCTATAATAATAAAAGAGTCCTCTCCGACCAAAATATTAGCAAAAATAGAACCCACAGAGGTAAACAGAGCACTGAAGTTGGCTTTTGCTTTAGAGGCCTTGACAATTTGTATTGATTTTTAGCTTCTATGCTTTATGGGTGGGGGTAGAGAGTTTCAAATGCAAAGAGACTTAGTTTAGGAACCTCCTGAAGTGGAGAGTCTAACAGAAGACCACCACATTTAACTGGTACCCTAAAACACCTGTCAGTGTAACGAATGACCATAAATAAATCTATGTCCTTCCTCAAGGTGGAAGTATGAAAAATGTCCATTTCAAATCTAAGCACTAGGTTAGGAAAAGAAAAAAACAAAATACCTCCCCTCAAAATACATAAGCATAGCTGGCCCTTATGATGGTAGGCAGAAGAAACCTTTAATTCCAGATTTGAAATCAAGTTTATCTCACGAGGGTAATACTCTGAAGCGCTTGTCAAAATTATTAGAAAATACATTCTAGAGCACCAACTTTTGACGCAGGTGTTAAAAGATCTCAACCAATAAACTGTCCAGGAATATCAACACAGTCAATAATCACACACTCCTAAGGAAATAAAAAGCCAAGAGCAAACCCAGTGGAAACCATAGTCATTAGTATCAAAGCGTAAAAACACAGATGTTATCTTCATCACATAATTAAAAACTTGTGTTTCATATGTTCCAAGAAATAAAATAGGGGCCTGAAAACAAGAATGTGAAGTACAAGCATGTATAATGTCCAAAACAGTTTTGAAAAGAAACCAAAATCTAGAAATAAAAATGATCATAATTTAAAGCTCAATGAACACATTAGACAAAGAGGTTGCAGGAAACCAAAGCAAGTGTTAGAAAACTCTTAGGACTTATCTAATAAATTGCCCGGAAGCCAGGCTAGAAAAACAAAAAACAAAACAAAACAAAACACTATAAAAGAGACATAAATAGAGTAAAAAGGTCTATAACATCTAATCAAGAGTTTTAAAATAAAAAGAGTTAGTGGCTGATAACTTTCTGGAACTTTTTTTTTTAAGCCAAAATGGATGCTCAATTTAACAAAGAATAATAAATTTAAGAACCATCCACATCTAGACATAATATTATGAAATCTCAAAAAACTACAAAAACCACACAGGATTTTTATCACAAATGTCATCATTATAATGAAAAAGGTGTTAAAACTACAGTGAATAAAAAGCCTATTACCAACAACTGTATAACAAATATAAAAAGTTTTTGAAACGGAAACATGACATGCAAAAAAAACATAAACATAGCATTACCAAAATAACTGAACAAATATATAACTTGAATGACCAATGTTAACATATACGCAAAATGCCGCGACAACAACAAAAAAAAAACCACGGTAAAACTTGGCTCTGAAAGATAAAGGAACCCCTTATCTGCGAAGTCAGTTCTGCTTTCCTCCCATAAATATCCACCATGTAATAAGCACAATGTGTTGTTATCTAACCCAGCTCAATGACTCTGCACCCAACACCCACTTAAATTGTGCTCCCGCCAAACTGAACTACTTACAGTGTGCAAATTCCAAGCCATCCTTTGTTCCTGGTCTTTAGCTGAGCTGTTGTTTCTGTCTGAATTCTCCATTTCCTCTTATACCCCTTCTTCCTCCTTCAGGGAATTTCTGCTCATTGTTCAAGATGTAACTCAGGTGTTGCATATTCCAGGAGGCCTCTGTAACTTTCCCCACCTGTTTCCATCTTGAGTCAAGGGCTGTTCAGGTGCATCCATGATTAAATGAGTTGTCTATTTCTTTGCTGCTTCTGCCAGCAAACTGAGAGTTTCTGAGGAGAGTAATTGTGTTGTTGGGTCTTTTGATTCCAGATTACTTCAAGATCTAGTGCAGTATATAATTATGATAGTTTAATATGAAGATATTCTATAATTCTTACTGGATGAATACAATTAATCTTGACAGTATTTTAGATAGACATTTAGAAATTCATCCATCTCATAGCTTTTGTTAACAAGCAACTTTCTGCTTGACTTCTCTAACTTTTTGATGAGGAAAGAAGATGTCCACATCAGAAGTGAATATCTAGTCTGATTAGTGGCCTAATATAAATTTAACATTTGGCCTTGTGTCTTTTATACTGGTGTCTTATGAGTGGAGTAACAGTGGTAAGACAATCTGTTTTCTCGATCCAGTTCCTAAGAGCAGATCTAGGATGATAGTAAACTCACCAAGATATGTGCCACCGGTTGAGGATTTGGGCACTCAGATACCCTTTCTTTACAGATATCTCTGCACCTGGAGTCCCCTTACTTCTAGATAAGTCCTCATAGTACTCTTTAAACAGGAAGGAGCATAAGGAAAATTCAGTTTCTTCTTCATATTGCAAATATTTATATTCTACTTGATTTGAGGCAGCCCACATTAAGGGATAAAGTCAAGATTTTAGTGCCAGGTAAACTTGAACTCAGTATGGCTCTGACACAGAAAATTATCTGGTGTCTTTGGAGAAATTTTAGAGACTTTTCTAAATTAGACAAGAATCTTTACTTCACCTTTTTTTAAAGTTTATTTATTTATTTATTTATTTTTAAATTTTATTTATTTATTTTTAAAATTTACATCCAAATTAGTTAGCTTATAGTGCAACAATGATTTCAGGAGTAGATTCCTTAGTGCCCCTTACCCATTTAGCCCATTCCCCCTCCACACCCCCTCCTGTAACCCTCTGTTTGTTCTCCATATTTATGAGTCTCTTATGTTTTGCCCCCCTCCCTGTTTTTATATTATTTTTGTTTCCCTAACTTTATTTTGAAAGGGGGGGGGGGGGACAGAGACAAAGAGAGAGAGAGAGAGAGAGAGAGAGAGAGAAAGAGAATCCCAAGCAGGCCCCGCACCTTGATCAGCACAGAGACTCAGGTGGGGCTCAAACTCACAAAGTGTGTGATCATGATCTGAGCTTAAATCAAGAGTCAGATGCTTAACTGACTGAGCCACCAGATGCTCCTCCCTACTTCACTTAGTGTGGGAATTCCAAACATTTGGCCTACTTGCTTTGTACCTAACAGGCCCTTGGTTCACTCTGCTGAGACATGAACATGCTACACTCTTACAATAATTGAAGTGCATGAATTTCTTCCTAGCTTGATTATAAGCTACTGAAGGACAAGTACTTCGCATACCAATTGTGCACAGTATCACACCATGTGCATAATAAAAGTGCAATAGATTTTGGTGATTTGGTGAATTCCCATACTAAAATCATCTTATCCAAAAAATATATGCAGGAACTTGCTTTTTAACAATCTGGATTTAGTTTCTGTGATTTGGAGTCTTAGTGAATAGCAGAGAAGCATGTGATGGCCAGAGCTGCATTTCAGAATTAAATTCACCTCAGATTTCACATGGCTGGTGTTGCTTCTTGACCTCCTGACATGTACATCCACATCCTGCATCTATCACTTCTGTCAACACTCATCAAGTATAGAACTCCTGACATCTCTTGTACTCCTAGATATCTGCTCATCTGCCTCATCTTCCTCTCTATTTCTCTCTCAATCCATTTCTGTCTTCTCCCCATAAATGAAATATTCAGTGTTACCTAAACAAAATATTCTCTTGCACAACATACCCTTGAGTGTGCTGTTTCCTCAGTTTCAACTGCTATTTCTCCATTTTTTTGCCCCTGGAAAATCTTTATTCACACTTCAAATCCCAGCTAAAATCTTTCCTTTCCTAGGAATTGTTTCCTGACTATACTTGACAGTTACTCACATTCCCTCTGGACCTCATAGTACTCTGTATTGTTTTATTGATTTGGATTCTATTTAAATGTAATGTTAGTTTCTACATCTATATCCCTGTATCTTTGTAAATAGTAACCATGCCTTATTCTTCTCAGTACTCTCTGGATCTAGCACCTTTGACTCATAGCCCTTGTTTTTTCTTTGGAAAAAAAAAAAGAAACGAAAAAACGTATGACTCTGCCAGACAAGAAAGGCTTCCACTGATCCACCTCTGCATCCTCACTTCTCAGGTCCTGGCCAGATGCAAAATTTTGTTACTGTGCTTATTCCATTACATCTACAGAGCTCATGTCATCGCATTTTCTCTGATCACCTCCCAAGAGCCTCTGGTCTGGATTCTCTTAGTACTTACTTCTCACCCTATCCCTCTATGCTACAGCCACACAGAGTCCCATAATGCCTCCAGGTATGTTATTTCATTACATTAATCAGTAAAACGGATTTTACTTTTACATACATGCATACATACATACATAAATAAATAGGGAATTTGTAAGCACTGCAAACATCCAAAGGTCATTTCTCTGAGCATGCACAATATCTCCTTCTGGGTCCTAGAAACCTCACGTGCTGCCTTAGTGTCTTAGGTCACAGTGTTTCTCCCCATCTGTATGTGTTATAGAGTCCCTGCTTCTCCACTCCTAAAAATCAAAGGCTATGTTTGAGCACTTTAAGTTTTAGTCCCTCACTGAGCCTTTAACTGGACTGAAGGCTGCAGTGGAGCTTCACACACAGAGTGGAGCTTTCCACACCAAGGCAGATGCAAACAAGGAGAACATTAAAACAAAAAAGCAATTCAACCTACTTAGGATTTCCTGTATTCCCCCAGTGATTGTTAATTATCAGAAGACGTGTGTGGAGAAGCCATCTCTTTAGCAGTCTTCCTGTCTCTCAGTTTTCCATCCTGTATAATGTGTCATTTCATACTTGGCACTCATTCATGTAAGAGATAATCCATGGGTTCCACATTCCATGCCAGAGTTCTCTTGTCCACACAAGTAGGAAGTTGTGGCAGGGAAAATCTACATTCAAATCCAAATACTTCATTCTGAGATAGTGGCTAGGAAATTGGAAAGAGAATAGGGCAAATGAAGACTGAAAGTTCCAAGCTGGAGGGCTGTTTATTGTCATTTCCCTTCATGGTTTTCCATATTGGTTACCAGGAGGGGGCCACTTTCTTTGTGCCAAGGAGAAGGGCCTGGGATGTACAGTTGTTCTCAGGGAAATATTTGTTTTATTTTTTTTTAATTTTTTTTTAACATTTATTTGTTTTTGAGACAGAGAGAAACAGAGCATGAACAGGGGAGGGTCAGAGAGAGAGGGAGACACAGAATCCGAAACAGGCTCCAGGCTCTGAGCTGTCAGCACAGAGCCCGACACGGGGCTCGAAATCACGGACCGCAAGATTATGACCTGAGCCGAAGTCAGACGCTCAACCAACTGAGCCACCCAGGCGCCCCGAAAGATTTGTTTTAGAGAGGGTGGTGTGGTAGGAGGAAACAAGTAAATTGTAGAGGCACCAGAAAGGCCTTTCTACTACCAGAATGATTTCCACCTTTTTATTAGTGGTGGAAAATGTATTCCATAATGGAAATTTTCCTAAAGTGCAAGTATCAGAAAGAAACAAGTGATATTATAAATTGACACTCTCTAATGTAAATAGTTGCAACAGAGCTTTCTTTCAGAATAAATTTTAAAGAGATGAAAGTTGTTAATAATAGGGATGAGAGGATAAAGAGAAAGAAAACATTTTCCAGAGAAGGGGCTCCCAAAATTAACCAAATCAATGTGCTGAGAGTCAGTTGATCGGTGGCAATTTTCAAGGATCTGCTTCAGGACACCATTTTCCTTATTTCAGAAATTAAAGGATAAACAAATATATAATTTTTAAGTGTATTTTTTTCTTAGAAAAATAAATGTGAAAGGGAAGAGTTTTCTTTTTCTCCTGTAACATTAGTTTCCCACAACCCAATGTCTAGAATAAGAAGGGATAAATTTTTGTTGCACTTAGAACTTCAGAATGATATACAAAGAGGCACTGCTAAACATAATTCATCATTGAATGTTCTGATGAACAAGTGAGAAAAATTCTGGAATTTCTTCAATAGAAAATGTTAACAGAACAATACATTTTCAGTTGATGAGGTTCTTTATGGGAAAAGCTGCACAAAGACAGGAAGAGAAATCAAATGATTTACCATTACTTTCCTGACTCAGTACAATATATCTTTTTTTCAGTAAAATATATCTTGAAGACCTCTACCTCTATGCTTTTATAACTATAAAAATAAAATTCTCCATTTCATTGTTTCAAATTATATTTTCAAGACTTTTCTCATATTCTACTTTTTATTATGAAGCTTACTGTAATTACTCTCTGAACAGTGTTATACTCAGATTTTAGTGTGTAAATGAAAGAAGTGAGGAATTTAAGGCATTCTGAGATCCCATGCCCAAATAATTTAAGCTTAGTTTAATTTTCTGGCATATTCCATAAATTTGCATTTTATTAATTATACATATGATCTTCATGCAAATGGTCAAAAGGATCCACTTTGAAAGACTGATGCTTGCCTTACAGACTCCTCTCAACTGCTTAGAAGAGTAGACAGCAATATTCTAGATCCATATCTTAATTAAGACTGCAGCTGTTATTAAGGTAAAGGCCTAAGACGCATTCTTCAAATCTTCCAAATAAAAATCTCCAAAAAGTAGAAGTTTGGTCAACGTAATTAAGCCAACAGTATTTGTTAATTGCTGATAATCAGAGTTGAACTCCTACCTTCGCAGAGAGAATGTGACACTGGGGTGTTATCTTTCTTAGTGATGACAAAGGGATGGCTCAGGTCCTTGTGAATACATTCCTGAATTATGGATGATTTGTATCTCAATTAGGCAGAAGTTACAATTCAAGGTTTCGAAAGTGAATATTGTGCTTGTTTGTTTTAAAAAGGTAGGTCTAGGGCCTACATTCAGGATGAAACCAGAGGGTCAAGCTAAGGGAAACAATAAGGCTTCTTGGTCACTCTTGCTTCCCTTCTTGCCTCTCCTTTTTGAAAATGAGACAACTCTGCCTACCTGAGAGATACTCCTAAGTTCCTCTCCATTTTTAAGCCCCTAGCTTTAGACTTGTGGCCTGGAGTTTCCCACCGTGATTTCCCAGCTCCCATTAATTCTCCTTAGCAGAGAAAATCTCCAAAAGTAGAATTTGCCTACTCAAGAGTGACGATGAATAATCACTGTTAATGATGAGTGCTTTACCAGCACATCTTTAACCTCCATACAGTTGAGTAAATTAAACTTGGAGAGTTTCTAATGAAGAAAATTTGAAAGCTAATGTATTATATGCTGCCTTAAACTGCTGATTCTGTGACAACAGCAGACGATCATTCTCTGCTGGTGCTATTCAGCGTCTGTGGTAAGATATAGTCCATGCTCTTCATATAATCACCAAAATGTCTAGAATAAATGGAGGATATTTCAATGATGACAGATGTAACTTTTATTGCAGCATCTTTAAAGCAGTTAAAATTTTTTGAGATTACAGCAAAATAATTTTTAAACAGTTATGTAATAGTCTTGGTAGGGTGGTGGTAGGTTGGAGGCAGCAGGTTCAAATGCTGACTGTCTGCTGATAGAATCAGGGAAAATTATCAAATTATTATAAACCATCTAGGCAACCATAATTGCTCAGGAGACTTCAGTGAGCCAAGAACAGTCCAATTTTTCAAAATATCTTAGTGATTTTCTCCTTTCACTAGAGGTTTCTCTTTCTTTCTTTCTCTCTCTTTTTTTTTGTAGAAAGGTAATAAAATGATTATAACTTAAGATTGAGATGAATTATCAGTTCATCAGAGTGTATGTTTAATGTGATCTACTTGCACTAATGGTATGTGCTTTCTAATTAGGGAGCTATTCTCAAGGCAGGGAAAAATTCATTTTCTCAATAAAAATATTTTACACCCAAGATATGGTGCCTTAAAAAACTTAATGAGCTCTGAGGCTGACATTACAGCAATTAAAATATGAGTGAAAAAAAATAAGTCTGTCTTGTTGAGCAATCTGGATGATTGGAGATATTTCCCTTATCATATGGAACATAGGTCACATTTTATATTATTTGCAAGAATGTGCAATTTACCTCAAGGGAAAAGAAAGCTAATTTTCATAAAGTGACAATGGGATTCTCTAGCTCTGGCTGATATACAAATATTGTATTCACTTAGGAAGTGAATATTTCTCGCAGTGGGTTAATAGGGGTTTTGCAGAAGTCTGGTGAATTATGAGAAGGCAATTTTACAATTTAGAGTATAAGTGATTATGCCTATTTAGTGATTAATGGGGCAGAATTGACCTTTTCTAAAAATGGGGCAATACTATTCTTGAATCAGTAAGCTTTGCTCAATGAATGATTTCACTTGAGTTTGAGAAAAACTAGGTAAGCCCATTAACTTTTCCACATGTCAATCCAATAAACATTTATTAAATACTGCTACATGGACAGCACTTAACTAGACATAAATACACATAGGTGGGTACCAGGCTAAAGAATTTGGATTTAATCCTAAAATGAAGCTCTTGATTATCCCCAATTCGATAACTTGCTTCTTGTTCAGTTGTCCACATTTCTGTAAATTTCACATTCATCCATCCGGCCACTCAAGTCCCAATTGCAGAGTTGCCCTTAATCAATAATTGCCCTTAATCCCTCCCTACTTCATACTTCTATATCCAATCTACCAGCAAGACCTATTGGTAGTGCTCTCAAAACATATTATGAATCTGTCCAGTTTTTTCCAGTGCCACTATCATCAACCTAATCCACACCCAAATCACTTCTAATCCAGATCACACTAAGAATTTCTTTACAGATCTTCACAGATCTCCCTCTTCTTGTCCTTTGCTTAACAATCCACTCTCCACCTAATAGTCACAGAGATTGTTTTACAGGCATATCAGATCATGTCACTTTTTTGCTGAATATATTCTAAATTTTCCCCTTTGCATTTTAAATAAAATCTAATCTTTTTCTCAGGGTCTGCATTATCCCACATGATCTGACTCCTGTCTACTTCCCCAGTCTTAGATTGTACCATTCTGTTTTCATTTCTCACTTTGCCTAAATATACTGACTTTCTTTCAATTTCTGAAACATGCTAGGTGTGTTTCAGAAGTTCTTCGTGGTTGGTCTTCTAACCTAATCCACAGTGGGATGCCCATCTCTCGTAACTCAATTTTAGGAAAAATGTTTTCTTCATAAGTAGTTACTCCCTAACAGCCTCATCTTCTTAAATAGCCCACCCCCACAATTATATATCCATAATTCAAGACACATTCTGTCACTTTTTTTCCATCAGAATATAAATCACTACCTCTAATAATTTTGTTTGCTAGTTTTTCTATGTGAATTTTGTCCTGTTTTAAATCACAGGATCCATAAGGGTGCTAATCTCTCTTGTTCACAATGTTCCAAATGCCTAAAATACATAGTATTTATGACACATAGTAGGCATTCAATAAATATTTACTGACTAAATTTATAAACATGAAAATAAGAATCCAAAAAGAATTATTGAAAAGTGTCATGTTAACATCAATCTGACAGCTAAACTCCCTAAAGATCTGCAGATGGGAGGCAAGAGAGAGGTTAAGAACCCTAGACTTTGGAGCCAGAAAAGTCTGGGTTCAAGTTCTAGTTCTAGAACTACACATGCCAGTTGTTGACCTCGTAACAGTTGTTAAACCTTCCCAAGATTGAATTTTCTATTTGTAATATGGAGGTAATAATGTTTTATTTGATTGCTGAAAATTAAAGAACTAAGTAGTATATAAAGTATTCAGCACAAAGTCTTACATTAAGATCTGGAAATTATTACAACATTACTATTATTCTACTTTTCTAATATTTCCAAAATTATTTCCTACCTTCCTTATCATTAAGAAATGTTAAAAACCAAACCATAAGAGTTCATTGTATGCTGATCGTAGGGATTAGAGTGAAGAGAGTGGTGAATGGTAGAAAATAAGTAATAAGAAGGCTTTGAAAAGTCCAAACAAAAATTCTGTTTCAGAAGCCATTACCAGCTTTTGGGAGCCTTTCAGGGGGAGCGGATCTAATCTTTATTCAAAGGAGTTTCAGGCAAATCCCCTGAATGGGATCCTGTGTCCCCCTCCCCCTTCCCCCCACAGGTCCCGTCCCTACATTGAGCAAAGCACTGTGCCATCAATTTTCTCTTAGCATGTTGAAACTTATCGTGTGGGGTTGTTGAGGGAGTCATCAAAGCATGGGTAAAAGAGGTAAATGACAGGACACTGTTTATGGTAAGACTATAACTGCTCCCTAACACAAAAAGGAAACCAAAAACCAAAAGCTTTGGGTTTTCTATTAGAAATAGTTCCAATTTTTAATCTGATAGGAGGTTACCTAAGAATCATAACCATTAGTTAATTATACAAAATATGGCTTTAATGGTGGTAAATGATTCAATTGGTGATTTCTCACTACCAACTTGCCAATACCATTCCTCTAGATAGGGGATATATAACCTGACAGTGATGGAGGACAAGGGCACTCATTGTCCTAAGTTCGCTCATTGCTGGTTGCCATGGCTACAACCTCCAGAACCTGTATTTCACAACTAGGCAAAGTCTGAAGCTTTTGAATCAAAATTAGTTTATTTCATTTTCATTTGAGTCAGGTCTAACCAAACCCTTACATGTGTTGTTCGAAATAGTTAAGCTTTTAGTATATTGATATTTTTTATTCAATAAAAACAACTCACTCCCTCGCCCCTTCCACCCCCCCCAACACTACCCCCCACTTCACCTCCCAGAGTGTGTTATGGTGCCAAGTCCCAGAAACTGAGGAAATGGGTCATTATATGACTTGTAAGTTCTGAATTGCCTAAAATAAAAAACAATTTTCAGACCAACCTAGATATAGGTTACTGTATCGAAAAGAAGAATTTTATACAGATTATTCAAAAAATACAGGTTTCACTTTTATATGTACATTGAAAAATAAATATTTTCTCAGAAAAGCTGAAGAATCTTTTAAATTCTAATTAAAGAAAAACTTTTTAACATCAATCACTTTTGTCTCTCTTTGGACATGCAAGACACTAGAAAATAATTTTTAATTATCCATAAAAGTACAAATAAGCAAAAGAAATCTAACATTGCCAGCCCTCAGTCCTTACCCAGATCATTGCTCCCCACCTGTTTAAAGTGCCATAACTTGGGGGGCAACTGGGTGACTCAATCAGTTAAATGTCTAACTCTTGATTTCGGCTCAGGACATGATATCACCATTTGTGGATTGGAGCCCTGCGTCGGGCTTTGCGCTGCCAACCCGGAGTCTGCTTGGGATTCTCTGTCTCCTTCTCTCTCTGCCCCTCCTCTGCTTGAGCTCTCTCTCTCTCTGTGTCTCCCTCAAAGTAAATATAGAAACTTTAAAAAAAATAAAATGCCATAAATTTTTTAATCTAATGGGCAAATAAAATTAATAACTCTCTAAGATATTCTCAAACTATTGTTCCTATTACAGCAAAAGGAGGAGATATGCAGAATTATTTTAAAGCCAAAATCTATGCATCTATTTATCCCTTCATATATTTAACACTTTTTTGATTGCCGACTATGTCCCAGGTACTGAGCTGAGTTCAGGACATATAAAGATGCATGTTTTTTTCCTAAAGGAACATACAGTCTATTATAAAACTTGACCAGTAAACAAAGGACTGCATGTGATAATGGCTAAATGGAGACTAAGGGAAGGAAGATCCAGAGACCACCCAGCATACAGGCACTTTCCACCCAGGGCCTTGTGCAGGGAGTGTTTAGGCTAATTGTGAATGAGAGTAGGAGTCTGACTGTGGGTGAGCAGTAGGTAGGGGGCAATTTCAGAGTGAGAAGCATGTGCACAACCAGTAGGTGTGAAGCAGCACAATGTGCTCACTCTAGGGGCACTAAGTGATATGAGCAGAAGTGCAGCTGAGAAGTCTACAAGACAACAGACCGCAAAGGGCTTTGTGTACACATAAATATGAATGCCATGGACCAGGCAATGTATAAATATTAGAAGGTTTTAAGAAGTGGAATAATGGGATCTGATTTGTGTTTTTGAATCATAATTCTTAGTATGGAGAGTGGATAAATTGGAGATGGAGAGGTTTAGAGCCATGGAGACATTTTGAGGTTATTACAATAGTCTACATGAGAGGGGATAAGAACAAATTCAGATGGAAATGGAGGGGAAGGGACAAATGCAAGAAATATTTAAGATGTGATTGATAGACTTAAAGATTAATAAGATAAAAGAAGCTAAGGAAAAAGGAGGGGGCACCTGGGTGGCTCAGTCAGGTAAGCGACTGACGCTTGATTTCAGGTCATGATCTCATGGATTGTGAATTTGAGCCCTGCTTCGAGCCCCACATCTAGTCTGTATTGGGCTCCACACTAACAGTGCCAAGACTGCTTGGGATTCACTCTCTCCCTCTCTCTCTCTGCCCCTTCCCCACATGTGTACTCTCTCCCTCTCCCTCTCTCTCTCTCTCTCTCTCTCTCTGTCCAAATAAACAAACTTAAAAAAAAAGTCTTTAAAAAATAAAAAGAAGCAAAAGAAAAGGAATCTTATGGGTGAAATCCTGTCTGACTTACTGTTTTGGTGAATGATAGTACCATTAGTTCTGCATTAGAGGGACAATTATAAACTCATTTAGGACAACTTGATTTTGAGATATCAGGGAAATAAAGACACAATCCTGGATCTCAGTAGAAAAGTTTGATCTAGAGACACACGTGTAGGTGTTACCAAATGTACCTGATACTGAACTCTAGGGAGAACCATCAGAAAGATTATGCAGAGAAAGAAGTAATGGCTAAAGACAGAAACATGGTGTACATAGACTTTAAGGATGTCGGAAGACAGAGAACACAGCAAAGTTTAGAAAAAGCAGTTAAGGGGGCATTTGGGCAGTTTAGTTGGTTAAGTGTCTGACTTGATTTCGACTCACGTCATGATCTCACAGTTCCTGAGATTGAGCCCCTCCCCATCCCCAGAGGGCTCTGCCCTGACAGCACAGAGACTGCTTGGGATTATCTCTCTCTACCTGTCCCTTGCTCACATTCACATGTGTGCTTGCTCTCTCTCTCTCTCTCTCTCTCTCTCTCTCAAAAGAAATAAATAAACTAAAAAATAAAATAAAATGCAGTTAAGAAAAAGAGTAAGGTTAAATGGGGGGGGGGGGGAAGCCATGGAAGCAGTTGATATTCACATATAGGATATCTCAAAGCTGCCATGCCACTACAGGTAATTGTGACCTGCACACAGCCTCCCAGTGTTCTCACACTAAACATACTGCAAAGTAGCGTGTCATTTACCATCCAAAGAGGCAAACACAGTTTATGTCTCAGTCTCCCACCATGGGTCTGAAATCTTTGCACAAAAATAGCAACTCCAAGCTTTATAACTGCTGAGCCAATGTACTTTATTAGGTCCAGCAGTAGGCTAGAACTGTGGGCACCTTCATTCTAGTCTTATTTATGATACAAAAAGACTAGCACATAACTTCTCTGTTACCTGCATTCTCTGTGGATATCTTTCCATTCTTTAGCCACCTTGGAAAATAGACAGTTCACATACCAAGAAGTGTTACTAGGATTCTTTTGGTAAAAACTCCAAGGGTCATATGAGTTTTATGACTTATTTATTTGGATCAGAGGCAATATGGAACATACTTATCCACTGATAATTTGGAGTGCCACTACTCCATTGTAACTATTCCTTCTCCCATATAAATACTTTAGATAATAATAATTAATAGACACAATAATGGGAAGAAGAAAAAAGTAGTAGTCTCCAAACTGAAGCAATGCCATCCAAGTCTTCAACTAAATACAAATCCCTCATTCAGGCATTTGACAGTTTACTCTCTATTATCTTTTTCCTTTTTACTACATTTATTTCTCATCACTTTCTACTTATAACAAACCAAACTTTTAATATTTCTCTCCCACCAAACCTTCTCTTCTTTGTACACATACTTCAGATAGATTATCTCTTCTGTTTAGAATCTCTACCCTATGTGTCAGTCAAATTTCCAACAGGAAGCCAAAAAACATAAAGTAGACCAGAATATACTATATTATGCTGAAGTAACCTCATCATTTCAGTGGCTGATGACAACAAAGTTCTATTTCTCACTAAGACTACTATTTCTTGCTAACACTCCAACCATTATACGTTGGCTGGAGGTCTGCTGCATGATACCCCAGAAGTTTCTATTTGGTACATTCTCCATCATGGTAACAAAAAGAAAATCTTGCAAAGAACAAAGTGGTTCTTAAAACTTTGTCCTGATTAGGCATTTCTTTAGTCAAAGAAAATGACATGGCTCAAACTGACTTCACTGTAACAAGAAAGTATATTTCACCCAAGGAGTGAAGTATTTATAATAAAAAGTAGTTGTATTTATTACACATCTTATTTTTGACATTTTTCTTGCTCTTCTTTTAAGCTTTTATTTTCTCCTTTCTAACCTATCCTACATGTTCTTTCTTGTGGCCTAATTCTTATCTCTAATATCCCCTCCCTATTACTGAAGCCAAAAAATCTTGTCATATGTCACTTTGTGAATTGCTTTTGCTTTTTTACAAATTGCCCGTTCATATGCTTTGCCCAACTTTTTTTTTTAAATTTTTTTTAACGTTTATTTATTTTTGAGACAGAGAGAGACAGAGCATGAACGGGGGAGGGTCAGAGAGAGGGAGACACAGAATCTGAAACAGGCTCCAGGCTCTGAGAGGTCAGCACAAAACCTGACGCGGGGCTCGAACTCACAGACTGAGAGATCATGACCTGAGCCGAAGTCGGACACTTAGTCGGACACTTAACCGACTGAGCCACCCAGGAGCCCCTGCCCAACTTTTTAATTAATGTATAGGCATATTATCCATATTAATTAGTAAATTGAATTCATATATTAATTATATCTAGCCCTTGTCTATCACAGTATTTTATGAATTGTTGGTTTCATTTTAAATTCATAGATGGAATTTAATAGTATTTGGCTTTAAATAATTTTAGTTAGTCATGTATTTTATTATTTATTTATTTATTTATTTATTATTGTTATTTTTTAATGTTCATTTATTTTTGAGAGAGAGAGGCAGAGCGCAAGCAGGTGAGGGGCAGAGAGATAAAGAGAGAGAGAGGGAGACACAGAATCTGAAACAGGCTCCAGGCTCTGAGCTGTCAGCACAGAGCCTGATACGGGGCTTGAACTAGGGAATGGCGAGATCATGACCTGAGCCAAAGTCAGACACTTAACCAACTGAGCCACCCAGGTGCCCCAGTAATGTATTTTAAATGGGTCAAAATGAGTAATTTTCTTAATGTTTTTATCTTTTAATTATGCTAAAGAATCCTCAAACTCAAGATCACACAGATGTCTACTTGTATTTTTCTTCTAGTAATTTTGTGGTTTTATTTTACTTTCAAATCTTTAAAGCTACTTGAAATTTATTTTACATGTATTATGAAGTACATGTCTAATTTTATTTTTTCTCCATAACAGCTCCTGTCCAATACTATTAACTCATTTTCCTACCAACTTGGCTCATATTCATCATGCAATAAATCCTGATATAAATTTAAATATGGTGATGATTTTTATTCTATTTCAGTAATCTTAATATTTATTACTGTACTAGGATCATTATGACTTTCTAATATATGTCAATATATAGGAAGACAGGGTTCCTTAGCATTTAAAATAGTTTGTTATATCATACTCTCATTCATTCACAATAAACATTTAGAATGAAATCATTAAATTAATCTTCTTGAATTTTTATTATGAATTAATTATGTCTGTGGATTCATTTGGAGGGAATGGACAAATTACAATATTAAGTTTCTAATTCCAAGATAAACCTTTTTAATTATTTGTTTTTCTTTTAATTCCTTTATAGTTTTGTTTTTATCAGCTTTTTACATTGCTTTTTTTAAATGTTTATTTTTGAGAAACAGAGGGAGACAGAATGTGGGTTGGGGAGAGGCAGAGAGAGAGGGGGAGACACAGAATCCGGAGACACAGAATGCCATGATATGGCATATACCTCCAATGCAGGGCTTGAACTTATGAACTGTCAGATCATGACGTGAGCTGAAGTCAGATTCTTAGTCTACTGAGCCACCCAGGTGCCCCCACATTTCTTGTTAGTAGCTCCTTACATCAGGTATTTCAAATAGTTAATTGTTGTCACTGCCACTGCTGTAGTTTGCCATTATGTTTTCTAATAAATTATTTCTTGTATACAGGATAGCTATTGATTTCATACACACATTAATTCATTTATTAAGTATAGTGATTTTTCAGTGAATTCTGGGTTTTCTAAATGACTATCTTATCATCTACAAATAATAATACTTTTGGATATACCTTCCCAATATTTACTTTTTATACTTATTACATTGGCTATAATGTATAATGGGCATTTTAGTATGCCACACTTCACCCCATCTAATCAGTTGCCAAATATTGCCAACCCTGGTTTTAAAATATCTCTCTTCTATTTGCTGTCGGCTCTAATTTAGTCACTCATCAAAACTAACTGATATTCATAACTCCTAAAGATTTCCCTATCTGGGGAAAATTCATTGACAGCAGGCTCTACTGCAGGAAATGTTGAAAGAAATTTTTCAAGCAGAAGAAATATGACACCTGAAGGAAATTTGTATTTTCACAGATAAACGAAGATTATTGGAAATAGTAAATATGTGGGTAAAAGACAGTTTAAAGAGAAGACCTTAACAATGTTCTGTGGAGTTCATAACATATGTAGAAATAAAGTGTATAATAACAATAGCACCAAACAAATGGAAGATGAGAAAAAGATATCATTGCAATGCTCTTATACTATATACAATATAGTATAATATTTGCAGCAGACTGTGGTGTTAGAGACACATCTGGTATAACTTAGAGCAGCCTTATAGTCTTAAAATTATGAAGACTCTAAAGAACTTATTTATATGGATTTTATCTATCAGTTTTTTATCACATTATAATTTAATTTTTAAATGTTTGCTTAAAACTAGTAATAGACTCATGTAATATATATACAACATATTTTAATGAAAATTACTATAACAAAACAAAAAATAGTGAAAAACATGTCATTATTTCACATTTTGCAAATTTCCTTAATGTTGACCTCAGAAAAAACAGATTCTCAAATCTCCTTCACCTTTAATAATATAACATGATATGGCATATACCTTCTCAAAAACCATCTGGTAAATTTGTGAAATAAAGAAAGGGAAATGCAAATGACTCTTAATATTACTGTGAAAATAATTTTTACCTTATGGACTCATTAAGAGGCTTAAGAATCCACATGAGCCACTGCCCAAGAGAAAAAAGTAAAGAAACAAAAGAAAGAGGTATAGAAATAATAAACAAGTGAAGAAAAAATGTAATCCTAAAAATCACTTACTGCAAAAAAAAAAAAAAGGAAAAGAGGAAAAACAGGAATGAGTAAAGATGAGACAAATAGAAAATAAATAGCAATGTGATATATTTAAATCATAATGGTAATTATATTAAATATAAATGGATAAGACATTAGTAGAATAAAGTTGTCAGATTTTATAAAAATTCAAGACCCAACATTATGCTGTCTAAAAGCAACTCACTCTAAATATATACACATTTAAATTACAAGTAGAATGATGGAAACATATAAACCATGAAAAAAACAATAATCAAAGAAAAGGAAAATGACTATTTTAAGGTCAGATAAAATAGACTTCAGAACAAAGGTTATTAGTTATTACCTATCAACTTTTTGTTTATAAATTGAGATACAGTTGATCCTCATTACATTGTGGATTCCATATTGTGAATTTGCTACTGGCTAAAATTTATTTATAATCTCAAAATCAATATTACCCATCATTTTATGGTCACCTGTGGACATGTGCAGAGTGGGGAATAATTTTAGTCTTCTGATGTGCACATTCCAAGCTGAGGTTGAACAAAATAATGCTTTGCCTTTGTGTTGCAGCTCTCATACTGAGATCATCAGAATAAAGAGATAGTAAAGGGCAATGTGGTGTAATACAATAAGCTACATCTCTGGGGCCAGACGGACAGGGTTTAAATCCCAACTCTAGCACCTGTTGGTGGAGTGACCTCAGGCAAGTCACTTAAGACTTTTGAGCTTCATTTTTCTCTTTTGTAGAAAAGAGAGTAAAATCTACCAGGGCATGTTTTTTTAGGATTTAATCTATGTCATATATGTACTTAATATGTGTATATTTTTCCTAGGAGCAATGGTTCAGTATCCAGTAATTCAGTATTCACAGTGACATTACAAAACATAACTACCATGGATAATAAGAACTGGCTATATATTTAAAAGGGCCAACTCTTGGGGCACCTGGGTGGCTCAGTCGGTTGAGTGTCTGACTTTGGCTCAGGTCATGATCTCACAGCTCATGAGGTCGAGCCCCGCATCGGGCTCTGTGCTGACAGTTTAGAGCCTGGAGCCTGCTTCGGATTCTGTGTCCCCCTCTCTCTCTGCCCCTAACCCACTCACATTCTGTCTCTGTCTTTCTCAAAAACAAATAAACATTAAAAAATTTTTAAAAAATAAATTAAAGGGCCAACTCTTCAAGAAGAAATAAAAACCCTAATGTCAATGCAACTAAAATAAGAGCTTCAAAATAAAAGAAAACAAAACTGACAGACATCTAAGAAGATATAAATAAATTCATAGTAAGAGCTGGAAATTTCAAAAGCCCGGCCTCAGTAATTCATAGAACAAGTGGATCCAAAAGAAGTATGAATCTAATTGACATTTTAGTGCACTCCACTCAGCAACTACATAACACATATTCCTTCCAAATGCATATGAAATGCTCTCCAAGATACACCTGGGCTGCTCTGTCAACAATTTTCAGTAAATTTAAAATGATTGTAATCATACAAACTATGTTCTATGACCACAAATGAATTAAATTAGTAATCCGTAACAAAATGCATCTGAACATTCCTTATATGTATGGATATTAATGTATATGGACATTTGCACACTTCTAAAAGTACATGAATAAATAAACATCAAGGAAAATTAGGAATTATTTTCAGCTGGATGAAAATGAAAATACATCTTATCGAAATCTGTAGGATAAATCTAAAACAGCGCTTAGAGGAAACCTAGAACTTTAGATATTTATATCAGAAAAGAAGAAATATCTAAAGTCAAATATCTAAATTTCCACCTTAAAAGCTACAAAAAGAAGACAAACTCAAAGTAAGTAGAGGGAAGGAATAAAATAGGAGCAGAAACCAAGGAAATAGAAAAGCAAGAAAAAGGAAAAGCAAGGAAATTGGATGCTGATAAGAAATTTCTTCACAAAATCAAATTTTTTTTTCATATTCTAATATATTCCTCATCTTTGCTAGTATTTGTTCACTTTTTGTGGAGGTGGTGGAAAGGGATGCTCAAATAATCAAACCCCAGACAATGAATCAAATGACTCTGTTTTTAATTGTTTGTAGAACTTAATGATTATAACCAAATCTGTTTTGATCACCAATGAGTTGAAAGAGGCTAGGATTAGGACTTTTACTGGAGTCTTATTATTGTTCTGTTATTCATTAATTATATGACCTTGGATAAGTTATTTAATATTTTGCACCTCATTGTCTTCAAATGACAAATGACAAGAATATATTATACTCTGTATCTCAAAAGACATACAAAGATGAAAAGAGGTAATAAATTGGAAGAGCTTTTTGAAAAGTATATTAAATGTGGTCAGAGGAAGACTAATAATCAAATAATATTACTTTGCAATCTTAGTAGAATTTAGCTGAGTATGAAAAGAAAATTCCAGAGATTTAAAATATCTTAAACTTATAATGAGATTCTCTATTCTCCAGGCCCCTTTCTTAGCCTGTTTGACCTACCTGCCATTTATCTTACCCAATCATTTTTGGTTTTCTCTTGAGGCCAGCGTGCCAGCTGTGTTAAATTGTGTGATAATTCTGTGCTATAAACAATTCTCCTGAGGAAGCAAAGCCAAATGCAGCCTCCATGACTGGTCTGGGAAAGAGAAAAGCTCCAACATGCAAACTCATATCAGTCCCTTGAAGTTGCTCTTATCACTATACTATTATTGATAAAGTGCTTTAAGCAGGAAGTAATAATCCTGGATGAAAACTGGTACATTTTACAACCCAAATATGGTGAATGATTACTATTATCAGTTGAGGGTCTGTAAGCAATATGTGAGAGCTTAGTGTTAGACAGGCTGAAATGTTTTTGGTCTTCATAACAAAGGATGCCTCTAAAATGGAAGATATTGGTCAAGCTTTGACCAGTAATCATGACAAACCATAGTATGGATCCATTTCCATTTCAGATAAGACACTAAGGGCAGGGCAGTGTTAACCCCTTTCATTTATTTTTTAGAACAAATGCAAATGGGAATGATAATTGTTGCTTTTGTGATAGAAACTGTGTGTGTGTGTGTGTGTGTGTGAGTCTAGAGATTTATGGGATAAAGAAATTGCTATAAAAGTAATTCTCAAATCTGAGAAGTAAGCCCCATACATGCACAAATGCGGTTGCTTTTTCTATTTTTATTTTTTTTAACTACGATGATTCCTTTTTTTAACTATGGTGTTTCTAAATCACAAAACAAAATCTTCACTCTCTCTTAATTTTTTTAAGTAAATGAAGAGATGTCTGTGAAGATGTTCCCTGACCAATTTCAATACTTTAATGAATAATAGATAGATTTCATTTCCTCTTGATCCTCCTTCTACAGGGCAGCCAAAGTGATCTTGCAAAAACCCAAATCTAATCATGTCACTTTTTAATTAAAATACTTGAACAGTTATCCATTGTCCTCTGGATAATGTGTAAATTATATTTTTTTGAACATCTTTACCACCAGTCCCTGTTTATCTTTCGAACTTTGTTTCTCTACACTTTGCCATGTAATGCACCCCTCTGCTGCACTGCTGTCTCTAGCACGCACAACCAAGTACTCTGGGTTCTAATCAAACTGGCTTTCTTGCAAGCCCCTAAAGGCATCATACTCTCCACCTATATCTGAGAAAGGTTAACTTATTCTTAATCCTGAGATGTATTACTTTCTACATGCCCCTCAAGCATCCTGTCCTCACCATCTCATACTTTTATAATTGGTGTCACTTAGCTTCTTTTTTTTTTAATTTTTTTTTAACATTTATTTATTTTTGAGACAGAGAGAGAGAGAGCATGAACAGGGGAGGGTCAGAGAAAGAGGGAGACACAGAATCTGAAACAGGCTCCAGGCTCTGAACTGTCAGCACAGAATCCGACGCGGGGCTTGAACCCACGGACCGCGAGATCATGACCTGAGCCGAAGTCGGACGCTTAACCGACTGAGCCACCCAGGCGCCCCAATGTGTCACTTAGCTTCTTAAAGTCACTGTCACCTTATATTCCCAGCACTCTTAGCCCAAAGTCTGGCACAAGGTATTGCTCCTTAAATACTGGGAACAGGGTCTATGAAGGATGGCTAGAACTTATGGAGAAAGGAAAGAAGGGAAGAAGATACCTGGAAGCTCAAGAACCTTAATCGGGTTTGTTACTGAGTCAGCTGTCACCACTTGTCTCTGCTTTCTTTAGTTCCTGCTGATTCTCAGTTCTGGAGGAAATAGTTGGCCTCTGGCTTTTTCCCAGGCTTTAGGGCTTCCTCATCTCTGTTCCTTCCTTTTACTTGAACTGGCTACTCTCTAAAGCAGTATTTGCTTTTCACTGCCACATTCATCCTAGGTCTTCTCAGGTATGATTTCCCCTGAAATAAATATATTTGTTCTCAAAGTCCCTAGGCTTTAAAAAGATTCCTTTTCTTGTTTAAGACTGGGGACCTCTGTAGTGGCTTCACCACAAAAATACAACACAATGAAGGAAGAATAGCCTAGTACAATCCAAGAAAGGCTGGGTAGCCAAAGAAAAAATCAGAATTTAATTGTGGCCAAGTAGCACACCATCTGGGAGAAACAATCTCTTAATTCAATCCCTTATCTGTTTACATCTATTTAATTAGACATCTCCAATGTGAAATAAATGGCGGTATTAAATGTAGCAGGGTACTTTAGAAAGATTAGACTTGTCTTGTTATTGCATTTTACTTTGTTAATGAAAGAAATTGCTACTCACATCATAGTATAGGCAGAGACAGGAGTTCATCATGGAAGGTGGCCTTTCTTACAAAAGAGAAGATACTGAATGAGGAGCTGCTAAATGAAGAGAGAAATAATCCTCTAAGGAAAAAGAAGAAAAGAGAGAGGGACTTTCTGTGGGTATACATGCAGCAAAAGACCCCAGAATTATTGTTGTTTCAAGATACCTTTGTCTATGTATAGCTGGCCGGGAAAACCTGGATTTATAGACACAAATATTGAATATGACCCTGAAGATCTGCACTGGCAAGTTTCTGATTATGCGACTCTCTTCTGAACCCACACTCTTAGTATATAAACTCATAAATGTTAACAACATCCTTAACTTTGCATATTTTGTGGATTCCTTGTAATCAGTTGAATTGTAAATAAAAAGCACATTATTTTGTGCTGATTCTGTTTTGGGGGGTATGCATTGCTGGTGAATGCAGCTGTGGTAAAAAGGCAGCATGCTTCACTTCTTATTAAGCCAAGGTTGAATGGTGGTAAATGTAAAGTCCTTTGTTACTACAGTTATCATTAAACAAATGTTCTATATGGGGCACCTGTGTGGCTCAGTCAGTTAAGCATCTGACTCTTGGTTTCAGCTCAGGTCACACATGATCTCACGGTTCATAAGTTTGAGCCCTGTGTTGGGCTCTGCTCTGACAGCACTGAGCCTGCTTGGGGTTCTCTCTCTCTCCCTCTCTCTCTGTCCCCCCACCCACATTTGTACTTTCTCTGTCTCTCTCTCAGAATAAATAAATAAACTTTAAAAAAAAATTTAAACACATGTTCTACAGAGTGCCAAAATAGAAGACATGCACCCAGCATTGCTAAATTAAATAAGAAAATTAGCACAAAAATACCAATAAGTAGCAATAATAAATTATAACTATTTGGATACCTGCTGGAAGTATGGCTTTATGAAAAAAGAGCATCTGACAAGTTATTGAATATAAAAGATAACTCAAGTCACAGAGGTGAGAAGAGAGCCATAGGTAGGCAGAATAAAGGTGGTTGCTGCTTAATATAATTATGAAATATATACAATATAATATAATATATAGTATAATGATATAATATAATATAATATAATATAATATAATATAATATAACACAATATAATATAATATTACACAATATAATATAGTATAATAATTATAAAATAATCCATGTGAAATGGAGTCAACGTCTCTCTTGTGATCTTCATCCAAACTCTATTATCACAACTTGGGGCACTATAAATGTTCTATTTTCTATTCATGCCTATTTACTTCACCACTGTTTTCTTATCTCTGTTCCTGCCATTTCGTTTCGGTATCTATTTAGAAAAATTTACTAAGTCATGCATCTTGTGACTTTAATTAAATTCACTAAAGATTTGGAGGTTACAGAAGAGGTGTTAGGTCCCACCCCTTCATATGATCCCATCTTTTCTGATTCTCTTCTCACTCTTCCTACACAGAATCCTGAGAAGTATAATCTGTCCCCCTGAAACCACTAACTGGGGAGAAATCTAGCCCAGAGCAGTTTCGTCACCCCAGCCTCTGAGAAACATAAAAAATACACTTTTTTCTACCTATAATGTAAACTAACCAATAGTCTAAGCAAGACAACTCCTTATCTCCTTCATCCATTTCAGTTTTTGAATGAATTCATTTCATACTACATCTATGCTTTCATAATTTGTTATAAAATATTGAAACTACTTGATGAGTAGAACACTTGCATGTAAAAGATTATTGAAATGAACTACGTACACACTTATGCATAATGGCAAACCAGAGATCTCCTTAAATAGTTTGAGTCCCTTTGTGACCATGTCCAACCTCAATAAACATGAATGATATATAATATTTTATAATGTATTTTCTTCAGGGGTGCCTGAGTAGCTCAGTCGGTTAAGAGTCCGACTTGGCTCAGGTCATAATCTTGTGGTTTGTGAGTTCGAGCTCCGCATCAGGCTCTGTGCTGACAGCTCAGAGCCTGGAGCCTGCTTCAGATTCTGTGTCTCCCTCTCTCTCTGCCCTTCCCCTGCTTGTGCTCCGTCTCTATCTCTCAAAAATGAAGAAATGTAAAAAAAAATTATAATGCATTTTCTTCATTGGTTTATGGTTGTCAGAATTAAAATTCCAAAAGCAAAATTCACATATGACAATCATTGATAATGAAATACCAGGGTGATTAAACATTAATACCATATACATGCAATTAGTGATATTTGCTTTAAAGCTATGTCTATAAATGAGAATAATTCAGTAACAGCCTGATAAGTTTATTTCATGTAGACATGTGATCTGTATTATGCTGGTCAAATTTCTCTACAAGATGCATGTTCTTTTAGCTATAATTATCAGGATAGTTCAGTATACCACCTCACCTGTTTTTTTTTTTTTAAAGTATATATCTCTTGTCTAACATTCTAGCATCTCTATAGGCATGTCAGTAAATGAAATTTTATTGTAAAATATTGTTACTCATCCAAATAAAATTAAATGGAGCCACTTTTGATGTCACAGTGCTTTCATGAGAAAGCCACAAATTGCCTATAGATTATGGATTTGTTTTCTTTGAAAGGAGTAGATTTCAGAGATAAAATTTCCAACAGAACTTTTACTTGATATTTTGTCTTAAAAGAAACAAGAGCATATAGCTTAACAGAAGCAAACCCTCATGCAGGTCATCAGCATGTATCATTCCCTATACCTTTCATAGTACAGTTAATCGATAAATTGCACACAGCATATAGTACAATTTCACTTAGGTGGAAGAGAAGAGGCATAAAATAGGCCACTCACAAATAACTTCAGTCACCAGAGGAATGATATAGTTCTCTGGAAATGAGAAGTACCCTGCCTTGCAAAGAGTCATCACATCAAGAAATAGAAATTGTTAGAGAGAAAAGGAGACAGGCTTTGCAGAAAATTACTAATAGAAACAGTGCATTTATGACAGCTACCCAGAAATCTCTATTGTGTTCTGATTCCTATAGCCATTTTTAATATTATCATTGAGACACTTCCTCCTCCTTTTTAGATCATCAATATTTCTTAACTCCACAACTCAGCACAATCCAATAAATTGCCTTTTGGCAGTACTGTATAAAATCTCATTCTCACTAGAACATAAGCTCCACTAAGAAGAGATCTGCTTCTGTTCTGCTCACTGATATATCATGGGCACCAAAAACAATTCGTGATGCACAGTGTTGCTTAATGGACATATGTTGAGGAATCCCCTCCATCTACTTGTTTTCTGATTAGGTATGAACCCAGAGAGCTTGAATTATGTTATCTATGTCTGGGATCCTTTTTTTTTTTTTTTTTTTTTACTTCCAAGGATTCTATTTAGTATTTATTTACATTAAATTTTATGTCTTAAAGGATTTGATCCACCAATTGGCACATACTGAATAATAATTTTCCCATAAACATAAATGTGTGTGTATGTGTTTATATTTTAAACAATTAATCAGGGTTTTTTTAACTAATGAGACTATTTCATGAACTTTGCTACTTAAGTAGCCCTGTGAGTTTGGGAGCCATTGGTCAAAGCCAATGAATCACAAACATTATGTACATATGCATTTATGCCACAGTTTAATATATTTATAGTGAAAAGACAAGTTTGAAACTTTAAAAAGATTCTAGTCTATTTTATATACTGAGATAGAGAAAATAGAGAAGTTATGTGAAGTGTTCTCCTTGCCTTCATGGAGAACACGAGTTCATAAAACAGCATTAAAAAAAACAGTCATGGGGCACCTGGGCGGCTCAGTCAGTTAAGCATCCGACTTTGGCTCAGGTCATGATGTCAGGGCTTGTGGGTTGGAGCCCCACATCAGGCTCTGTGCTGATAGCTCAGAGGCTGGAGCCTGCTTCCAATTCTCTGTCTCCCTCTCTCTCTGCTCCTCCCCTGCTCATGCTCTTTCTCTCTCTCTCTCTCTCTCTCAAAAATAAAGATTAAAAAAAAAAACTTTAAAAAATATTATTAGTATTAATGTCAGTTAGCATTCCAGTGACACATAATGGGTAAAACACTTAAACTTTATTGATATCAATAGCTATTATCAAGTCAGGTTTATTGATGTTATGATAATGAGGGCCTAATTTCACAAAGCTTCTAGTAATTGTCAATATCATGTCAGGAAGCCTCTGGAAAAGGTTGACAGCACACAAGTATACAAAATACTATCAGGTCAAAATACTGGCTTGTAGAGATCTTATTCTGGTGTAATTGGTGAAGACAAATGAAAAATATTTACTGAGCAAAAACTGAATCCAGTCTCTGCTAGAAGTTATGGGGGATAAAAATGAAATAGGTATCATAGGCTCAATCTCAAGTTGAGTACAGTCTGATTGAAGATATAGGAAAGCCATGAATGAAGAACTGAAGAATGCAGTGTCCACCTTTGGTTCCACAATTTCCCCTCACACCCTCTTTGATGGCTGTTTATAACTGGATCTGCTTGTGATCCAGTCTCCCCAACCACTGCCTCTGTTGAGACCTGTCTCTTCCCTTTTCTGTTCCACTGGGATAGCCTTTTTCAATCCACTTTTATTGCCATAAGTATAATTAACCTAAAACTCAAACCTAACTACGTCACTCCCTTGCCTAAAACATTTCAATGTCTCTCACCTGTTAATTGTTTTATTACTAATGTCTTAACACTGATATAAGACCCTAAAAGATTTAGTTCCCTTCTTATTCTACAAAATCATTTCCTAAGACTCCTTGTTTCCATTTCTGTGAATTTTTGTTTTTGTTGTTGTCATTTATTTAGCTATGAAATATAGATCCTACCTCCAAATGAGGCTTCTTATTTAAACCTTGGTACCACTTAGTAGAGCACTGTTCAGGTCTGCTGAGCAAAAGGTACTTTGATTCAATCACTTTCCTGGCCCTAAATGGTACTGTAACTACTACAGTAGCTCTGACTCCAAAGCCAGCAGCTGAGCAATGTCCTATGTAGCAACTATCTATACTTAAGTATCAACATGTCAATAAGTGAGCATCATATTCATAGAATTATAGATTTTAGGGAAATTTTAGAGATTATCTGTTCCAAAATCATTTTTGCATATGAAGAAATTGTGATCCAGAAAGGTTAAATGACTTGCCCAGACTGACAATTACTTATCAGCAGGGTTTAGAGGAGTGTATATTCACTCTTAAATATTGGTCTAAGATTACACTAAAGAAGAAATCAATGAGTTAAAGTTAGTTTTTATTACACAAAAATGAGATAGATGGATGGATAGATAGATAAAAATATAGTTTACTAGAAGAGACAGGAAAGCAATAGTGGTAAATAACAATTCTAATTACAGCTTCAAAGAATGCATATGATCCAAATCAGTCATTTATGTGTTAAGCTTCAGCTTAGAGTTAACAATAGATGAAGTGAAATTTCATAAAATGACAACCCTACTGAACAAGGATTAGGAGAACACATTCATTTAGTACTTCAGGTGTCGAATTACCAACTTGCACTTAATCCACCAGCAGTTGCTGGCAAATGCTGTTGGCAGAGTCCAGAGAATTAAGGCTACTGATGCAACATTAAAATCTTTGGAGAGAAAACCTTTAGAGTCCTAATGTAAGAAAAACTTATGGTCAATCAATAATAAGCTGTAATTTCACCCCTACCTCCACCAGAGGGCCTAAACACATCCTTCCTCAGAGAATTCCCCACATATCAGCAACTTGCAAGGATCATTGAGCAATGAACCATGAGACAATATTTCAGAGAAGTAAGCAAGGACAAACGACACCCCCAAAATCAGATGTTGGTACCCATGCCTTTTTATTTAGAAACAACTTCAGGAAGAATGGGGTGTAAGGCTAGCAGTCCTGAACTGGCTGAATTTACTGTTTTCATCCTGACAAGATAGCAGGGCACTGCATTGCAGAGCTCTGGGAGACACTTTGCACGGCATGGTCTTTGTGCAGGGCTTGCCTGGAGTTGTGCACCACAGAGGAGCTGGCAAGGGACTGATAAGGGGTGCTCAAAATAGAAAGTCTAGAAAACTGAAACATTGAATTGAACACTGAAAAACAGATTTGAAAAATCTCTTCAATTATAGAAAAGAAACTTTAGAAATCCTACTACTATTTATTTATCTGAAAGAATTGAAATCATGATCTCAAAGGAATACAAACACTCCCATGCTCTTTTTTTTTTTTCAGTGAAACACTATTCACAATAGTTAAGATTCAGAAACAACCGAAATGTCCCTCAAGAGATGAACGGGTAAAGAAAATGTGGTATACATACAATGGAATATTATTAAGCTTTTAAAAAGAAGGGAACTTTGTATTACTTGACAACATGCATGAACTTTGAGGACATTAGGCTAAATAAAATGAGCCGGACACAGGGACAAATACTGCATGATTCCACTTATATGAGCTATCTAAAATAACCAAACACCTGGAATCAGAGTGAAATGGTGAGTTTCCAGGGCTGGAGGTAGGGGGCAGTGAAGAGTTACTAATCAACTGGCATAAAGTTTCAGTTAATCAAGATGAATACTTTCTAGAGATCTATTGTACAACATTGTACCTATAGTCAACAATACTGTACTGCACCCTTAAAATTTTAAGAGGGTACATCTCCAGTTATTAACAGAATAAAAAAAATATTAAGTTTTTATTTTTGAGTCTATTTAAATCCTCACCTGCTACGCTTCGGTACTGAAATGATTTTTTAACTGTCCTGCTTAGACTATATCATCATAAAATCACTCTATAGTGTTGGCCTGCAAATGGGCTGGTCACTGCTACTGAGAGCTTCAAGCCACAGCCAGCCATATGGCTGCCTTCAAGACAGATCATGAGATTTGGACTAAATGCGAGATCAGATGAGAAGAGAACACAACTTAAGGCATTTCCAAACAAAATATTGTACCCACCGCAACCGGAAGGAAACAGTAGTACTGATTTATTCCATCATCTCGAGAAATGGAGTTAGTTTTCTATTTTTCTAATACTATATTAGTTTCCTATGACCAAGGGAGAGGTATGGAACATACCCATGTTTGCCTTGAACTACTTCTAAAACTTCACTTCCAGGGCTAGCAGTCTAGCATGGATCATAGAATACTGGAGTGGTATACATTTGGACATACCTCCCTTTGCATGTTTCTGCCCTGTGCAGCTCTCTCCACAATTTCTTATTCCTGGGTCATTGGGCCTATTACTTTAAATGTACATGAAAAACAGTTGACTTGCTATCTCTCTCTTCTTAAAGGCACTTCAAAGTCATTACTTTATGAAAGTTACCATATAAATCTACTCTCCTGTTATTCTTCTGAATATCTTCTTTAACTTTCTGTGTGTCCTTCCCTAATCTTCTGGGTTACGTTGAAAACTATCTCCTACTGATAATGTGGTATTGATGGATCTGCACTAGTCTATTCTCAGCCCCTTATAAATCTTATTTGGAGCAATAAAAGTATCCTAAGATCCTTCCATGAATATATTACATTTAATCTAAAATTTAACTCACTTCCCCATTTTCATCAGTCTTGTTCCTCAAATTTAAAAACATTTCAATTTAACTGCCTCTTCAAAATGGCAACAAGAACTATTTCATTATCCACAGATGTGATAAGTTTAAATTCAATATTTTTGATTTTTACAATAATAAGCACTTCAAAGTTATTTTAAAGCTAAATAAAATTTATTCTAAACTCCTATTATTTTGGAACTCAAAAAGTCTATTATATGTCTTTATTTTTATTGTGCTTTAATGCTGTGCTTATTATTCATTTTTCTCACAGCAGTATGTTAATATATATTCTTAATTTTATTTTTTTCTCATTTAAAGCACCAATAGCATTATTTTTGTGTTAGTTCAGTAGCAACAATGATACAGTTTTCCTGTTAGCTTTCTTCTCCTTTTACAATTAGCTTGAACTTATAATTCTATATTAATAAATTAACCAAAAATATTTAAATCATAATGGCATAAAAGATACTCAGAAGTATTCCCTTTAAAATGGGTAATAGCATTTAAGAAATTTCAAGTTCTTTAAGAGAAGAACTAAGGTAATCAACTACATTCCATTACATACTATATTATTTCCTTCAACTTCGTAAGCAAATCCACTGATAATGATACAGCTTTTTAAAAGGCTTATTTTGGAAACTTTCATTTTCGGAAGAATAAAACCCTTCTTTTGTCATTTACCATGCATTAACTGTTGCCCAGAATCGTGCAAGGTGGAAGAACATGAACTTTGAATCTAGATGTGCTTGAACCCAAGTGCCAGCTCTCTCTCTTACCAGCTGTGAAACTAGAAGAATAAATTAATTTCCCTAAACTTCAGTTTCTTATTTATGAAATGGATGATGGCAATATTGACTTTATAGGGTTCCTGAAAGGATTAAATAAAATAATTTATGTAATAAAATTTTACATACACTAAGTAATAAATATTAATTTAAAGGTTTATATTCCTAAATGAATTTTAAAGCTTGCTTTCCAAAATACTCTTAAATCCATATTGAAAATGAGTAATGGAGGGCTATGTTAAGGAGGATGATATTATTAGCAACATTAGAGTTTATCTCTTTAAAATGCTATCTCCCACAGCATTAGTGAGACACCTGAGTGGCTCAGTTGATTCTTTTTTTTTTAATTTTTTTAATGTTTATTCATTTTTGAAAGACAGAGAGACAGAGCACAAGCAGGGGTGGGGCAGAGAGAGAGGGGGACACAGAATCTGAAGCAGGTTCCAGGCTCTGAGCTATGAGCACAGAGGCTGACACGGGGCTCAGGCTCACAAACCGCGAGATCATGACCTGAGCTGAAGTCAGACCCTCAACCAACTGAGCCATCCAGGCGCCCCAAGCATCTGATTCTTGATTTTGGCTCAGGTCAGGATTTCACTGTCACTGAGACTGAGCTACGCATCATAGGGCTCAGCATGGAGCTTGCTTGGGATTTTCTCTTTCTCCTTCTCTGTCTGCTCCTCCCCTGCTCATGCTCACTCGCTCCTCTCTGTCTCATTCTCTCTCTCTCTCTCTCAAAATCAATAAACTTAAAAAAAACATCCACAGCATTAAGCATAGTGTGACTTTCACTGAAGTATTTTGTTGCATTTCCCTAGTTCTAATGTCAAAAATGTCATTCAGTTTTATGTTTTCCAGAAAGTTTTATTGTAAATCACTGTAGCCAGAAACATACAATGAAACTGTCACGCTTACCAGTCACATATTTAGTGGTTCAGCATCAATTAGACATAGGTCAAACAAAATTTCAGTTGAATTACTATGACTTTTTTTTTAGAATCTAAAGTTAAACCCAGGGTGAATCACATTATAATTTCCAGTACATATTATTCCATATTTTCAAACTTCAGTGCTATATAATTAAGGTCATTTTAATGATTAATGCTGTTAAACAGGTTTTTAAAACTAGTTTACTATCAAAGTTTTCCCTCAATGCTATCACTGAGATATGAATGATGGTTTAGAGCCATCCATCCTTTCAATTTTAGATTTTCAAAATGTTAATACATAGCTCTGTATGAAGCTGATAATATTTATATGACTATAATATAAAGCCTCTTCTCCATTAATGAGTACAATCTTCAGAGTATCCTTTTGTTCCACATATTAATGATTTGATCTTGCTCCATGACTTACTTTGAATTGTTACCACCTGACTATATAATCTACCTGATGTATGAATTGATGCTTTATCACCATAAAAGTTCAGAATTAAAGTACCACAAATATAGGAATTTGGCTTTAGTTCACTGCTATATCTCTAACTTCTAGAATGATGCTTAATGTACACTAGACAGTAAATGTGAACTAATGTGAATCAAAAAAAAAAATGTAAACATCTAGTTTATATGAGTTCAAATACCATATGCTCCTCCAAGTAGAATTTCATCACTTCTGATCTTTAGAAATATGTTTAGTGTATTCGGTGCCTAAGGCTCAGGACATCATTGTGATTTTGCTAGTTAATAGACAGGAAATACAATTATTTCATTTGTTTGGCTACCAAAAAAGTAATATTTGATAGAGTTATCTTAGAAACTCACTATATATCTAGCAGAATTAAAAGAGTATGGGTTCAGGGGTGTCTGTGTGGTTCAGTAGGTTGTGTCCGACTTCAGCTCAGGTCATGATCTCACAGTTCACGAGTTCAAACCTTGAGTCGCGTTCTGTGCTCACAGCTCAGTGCCTGGAACCTGCTTTGGATTCTGTGTCTCCCTTTCACTCTGCCCCTCCCCTGCTCACACTAGGTTTATCTCTCTCTCTCAAAAGTAAATAAACATAAAAAAAAAAAACAAGAGTGTGGGTCCATTGAAAATGATAAAGTTTGTGTTACACTTAAGAAATCCTAAATAAAGAGATATAGCATGCTGAACTATTAAAAGACTCAATACTGTAAATTAGAAGACTCAATAAAAACTCTCACCAAAGTGGGTGCAGAGAGAATATGCCTCAACATAACAAAGACTGTATATGACAAACCCACAGCTAACATTGTGCTCAAGTATTCTCTAAATTAATTTATAGGTTTAATGCAATCTTTCCACCTCCCTGCAGACAATTTTGAAGGGAATTTGTAAGCCGATACTAAATTTTCTATGGAAATGCAAAAAAATATGGAATAGCTAAAAAAATTATTAAAAAGATAAACACAATTGGGAGATGTCTGCTACTCGATTTTAAGACATACTATAAAGCTATAATAATCTAAATAGTGTGGTATTAACACAGGATATACAAAGAGAGCAGTGGAATTGAATAGAGTTCATAAATAGACTCATATGTAGATAGTAATTGGTTTTTAACAAACATACAATATTAGTGACTAAAGGTCAGTATTTTCGATATTTGGTAATGGAACAATTGTGTAACTATTTTGAAAAAAAATTACCCTTGATCACCACACCATACACAGAAATTACGTCAATGTTCATCATTGTCCTAAGGCTATAGGCTAAAACTATAAAAGAGCTACAAGAAAATGGAGAAAATCTTTATGACACTGATTGGTGAAAAGATTTCCTAAGTAGATTTCTGGTCCCGAAAACGACAGATGATAAAATTAAAAGGAAAAAAAAAGGTAAATTAGACTTCATCCAAAAAAATGAAGAGATACTCATTAATAAAATGAAAACCTACAGAATACAAAGATAACAATCACATTACGTATATATGACATACACTTATGTCCACACTACATAAAGAGCTCTCAAAAATTAACAAAAATGCAACTAACGCCATAAAAATAGGCAAGATTTGAATAAATGTTTATCAAAAAAAGATACACAAAAAGATGCCCAAAATCACCAGTCATCAGGTAAATTCAAGTTAAAACCACAATGAGTTATTTCTTTTTTTTTTTCAATATATGAAATTTATTGTCAAATTGGTTTCCATACAACACCCAGTGCTCATCCCAAAAGGTGTCCTCCTCAATACCCATCACCCACCCTCCCCTCCCTCCCACCCCCCATCAACCCTCAGTTTGTTCTCAGTTTTTAACAGTCTCTTATGCTTTGGCTCTCTCCCACTCTAACCTCTTTTTTTTTTTTTTCCTTCCCCTCCCCCATGGGTTTCTGTTACGTTTCTCAGGATCCACATAAGAGTGAAACCATATGGTATCTGTCTTTCTCTGTATGGCTTATTTCACTTAGCATCACACTCTCCAGTTCCATCCACGTTGCTACAAAAGGCCATATTTCATTCTTTCTCATTGTCACGTAGTATTCCATTGTGTATATAAACCACAATTTCTTTATCCATTCATCAGTTGATGGACATTTAGGCTCTTTCCATAATTTGGCTATTGTTGAGAGTGCCGCTATAAACATTGGGGTACAAGTGCCCCTATGCATCAGTACTCCTGTATCCCTTGGGTAAATTCCTAGCAGTGCTATTGCTGGGTCATAGGGTAGGTCTATTATTAATTTTCTGAGGAACCTCCACACTGCTTTCCAGAGTGGCTGCACCAATTTGCATTCCCACCAACAGTGCAAGAGGGTTCCTGTTTCTCCACATCCTCTCCAGCATCTATAGTCTCCTGATTTGTTCATTTTGGCCACTCTGACTGGCGTGAGGTGGTATCTGAGTGTGGTTTTGGTTTGTATTTCCCTGATAAGGAGCGACGTTGAACATCTTTTCATGTTCCTGTTGGCCATCCGGATGTCTTCTTGAGAGAAGTGTCTATTCATGTTTTCTGCCCATTTCTTCACTGGGTTATTTGTTTTTCGGGTGTGGAGTTTGATGAGCTCTTTATAGATTTTGGATACTAGCCCTTTGTCCGATATGTCATTTACAAATATCTTTTCCCATTCTGTTGGTTGCCTTTTAGTTTTGTTGGTTGTTTTCTTTGCTGTGTAGAAGCTTTTTATCTTCATAAGGTCCCAGTAGTTCATTTTTGCTTTTAATTCCCTTGCCTTTGGGGATGTGTTGAGTAAGAGATTGCTACGGCTGAGGTCAGAGAGGTCTTTTCCTGCTTTCTCCTCTAGGGTTTTGATGGTTTCCTGTCTCACATTCAGGTCTTTTATCCATTTTGAGTTTATTTTTGTGAATGGTGTGAGAAAGTGGTCTAGTTTCAACCTTCTGCATTTTGCTGTCCAGTTTTCCCAGCACCTTTGTTAAAGAGACTGTCTTTTTTCCATTGGATGCTCTTTCCTGCTTTGTCAAAGATGAGTTGGCCATACGTTTGTGGGTCTAGTTCTGGGGTTTCTATTCTATTCCATTGGTGTATGTGTCTGTGTTTGTGCCAAGACCATGCTGTCTTGATGATGACAGCTTTGTAGTAGAGGCTAAAGTCTGGGATTGTGATGCCTCCTGCTTTGGTCTTCTTCTTCAAAATTACTTTGGCTATTCGGGGCCTTTTGTGGTTCCATATGAATTTTAGAATTGCTTGTTCTAGTTTCGAGAAGAATGCTGGTGCAATTTTGATTGGGATTGCATGGAATGTGTAGATAGCTTTGGGTAGTATTGACATTTTGACAATATTTATTCTTCCAATCCATGAGCAGGGAATGTCTTTCCATTTCTTTATATCTTCTTCAATTACCTTCATAAGCTTTCTATAGTTTTCAGCATACAGATCTTTTACATCTTTGGTTAGATTTATTCCTAGGTATTTTATGCTTCTTGGTGCAATTGTGAATGGGATCAGTTTCTTTATTTGTCTTTCTGTTGCTTCATTGTCAGTGTATAAGAATGCAACTGATTTCTGTACATTGATTTTGTATCCTGAGACTTTGCTGAATTCATGTATCAATTCTAGCAGACTTTTGGTGGAGTCTATCGGATTTTCCACGTATAATACCATGTCATCTGCAAAAAGCGAAAGCTTGACTTCATCTTTGCCAATTTGGATGCCTTTGATTTCCTTTTGTTGTCTGATTGCTGATGCTAGAACTTCCAACACTATGTTAAACAACAGCAGTGAGAGTGGACATCCCTGTCATGTTCCTGATCTCAGGGGGAAAGCTCTCAGTTTTTCCCCATTGAGGATGATGTTAGCTGTGGGCTTTTCATAAATGGCTTTTATGATGTTTAAGTATATTCCTTCTATCCTGACTTTCTCAAGGGTTTTTATTAGGAAACGGTGCTGGATTTTGTCAAAAGCCTTTTCTGCATCGATTGACAGGATCATATGGTTCTTATCTTTTCTTTTATTAATGTGATGTATCACGTTGATTGTTTTGCAAATGTTGAACCAGCCCTGCATCCCAGGAATGAATCCCACTTGATCATGGTGAATAATTCTTTTTATATGCTGTTGAATTCGATTTGCTAGTATCTTATTGAGAATTTTTGCATCCATATTCATCAGGGATATTGGCCTGTAGTTCTCTCTTTTTACTGGGTCTCTGTCTGGTTTAGGAATCAAAGTAATACTGGCTTCATGGAATGAGTCTGGAAGTTTTCCTTCCCTTTCTATTTCATGGAATAGCTTGAGAAGGATAGGTATTATCTCTGCTTTAAACGTCTGGTAGAACTCCCCTGGGAAGCCATCTGGTCCTGGACTCTTATTTGTTGGGAGATTTTTGATAACCGATTCAATTTCTTCGCTGGTTATGGGTCTGTTCAAGCGTTCTATTTCCTCCTGATTGAGTTTTGGAAGCGTGTGGGTGTTTAGGAATTTGTCCATTTCTTCCAGGTTGTCCAATTTGTTGGCATATAATTTTTCATAGTATTCCCTGATAATTGTTTGTATCTCTGAGGGATTGGCTGTAATAATTCCATTTTCATTCATGATTTTATCTATTTGGGTCATGTCCCTTTTCTTTTTGAGAAGCCTGGCTAGAGGTTTGTCAATTTTGTTTATTTTTTCAAAAAACCAACTCTTGGTTTCGTTGATCTGCTCTACAGTTTTTTTAGATTCTATATTGTTTATTTCTGCTCTGATCTTTATTATTTCTCTTCTTCTGCTGGGTTTAGGCTGCCTTTGCTGTTCTGCTTCTATTTCCTTTAGGTGTGCTGTTAGATTTTGTATTTGGGATTTTTCTTGTTTCTGGAGATAGGCCTGGATTGCAATGTATTTTCCTCTCAGGACTGCCTTCGCTGCGTCCCAAAGCGTTTGGATTGTTGTATTTTCATTTTCGTTTGTTTCCATATATTGTTTAATTTCTTCTCTAATTGCCTGGTTGACCCACTCATTCTTTAGTAGGCTGTTCTTTAACCTCCCTGCTTTTGGAGGTTTTCCAGACTTTTTCCTGTGGTTGATTTCAAGCTTCATAGCATTGTGGTCTGAAAGTATGCATGGTATAATTTCAATTCTTGTATACTTATGAAAGGCTGTTTTGTGACCCAGTGTATGATCTATCTTAGAGAATGTTCCATGTGCACTCAAGAAGAAAGTATATTCTGTTGCTTTGGGATGCAGAGTTCTAAATATATCTGTCAAGTCCATCTGATCCAATGTATCATTCAGGGCCCTTGTTTCTTTATTGACTGTGTGTCTGGATGATCTATCCATTTTTGTAAGTGGAGTGTTAAAGTCCCCTGCAATGACCACATTCTTATCAATAAGGTTGCTTATGTTTGTGAGTAATTGTTTTATATATTTGGGGGCTCCGGTATTCGGCGCATAGACATTTATAATTGTTAGCTCTTCCTGATGGATAGACCCTGTGATTATTATATAATGCCCTTCTTCATCTCTTGTTACAGCCTTTAATTTAAAGTCTAGTTTGTCTGATATAAGTATGGCTACTCCAGCTTTCTTTTGGCCTCCAGTAGCATGATAAATAGTTCTCCATCCCCTCACTCTCAATCTAAAGGTGTCCTCAGGTCTAAAATGAGTCTCTTGTAGACAGCAAATAGATGGGTCTTGTTTTTTTATCCATTCTGATACCCTATGTCTTTTGGTTGGCGCGTTTAATCCATTTACATTCAGAGTTATTATGGAAAGATACGGGTTTATAGTCATTGTGATGTCTGTATGTTTTATGCTTGTAGTGATGTCTCTGATACTTTGTCTCACAGGATCCCCCTTAGGATCTCTTGTAGGGCTGGTTTCGTGGTGACAAATTCCTTCAGTTTTTGCTTGGGAAGACCTTTATCTCTCCTTCCATTCTAAATGACAGACTTGCTGGATAAAGGATTCTCGGCTGCATATTTTTTCTGTTTAGCACACTGAAGATATCGTGCCAAGCCTTTCTGGCCTGCCAAGTTTCAAAGGAGAGATCAGTCACGAGTCTTATAGGTCTCCCTTTATATGTGAGGGCACGTTTATCCCTTGCTGCTTTCAGAATTTTCTCTTTATCCTTGTATTTTGCCAGTTTCACTATGATATGTGGTGCAGAAGATCGATTCAAGTTACGTCTGAAGGGAGTTCTCTGTGCCTCTTGGATTTCCATGCCTTTTTCCTTCCCCAGTTCAGGGAAGTTCTCAGCTATAATTTGTTCAAGTACCCCTTCAGCACCTTTCCCTCTCTCTTCCTCCTCTGGGATACCAATTATGCGTATATTATTTCTTTTTAGTGTATCACTTAGTTCTCTAATTTTCCCCTCATACTCGTGGATTTTTTTATCTCTCTTTTTCTCAGCTTCCTCTTTTTCCATAACTTTATCTTCTAGTTCACCTATTGTCTCCTCTGCCTCTTCAATCTGAGCCATCGTCGTTTCCATTTTGTTTTGCATTTCGTTTAAAGCGTTTTTCAGTTCCTCCTGACTGTTCCTTAGTCCCTTGATCTCTGTAGCAAGAGATTCTCTGCTGTCCTCTATACTGTTTCAAGCCCAGCGATTAATTTTATGAATATTATTCTAAATTCACTTTCTGTTATATTATTTAAATCCTTTTTGATCAATTCATTAGCTGTTGTTATTTCCTGGAGATTCTTCTGAGGGGAATTCTTCCGTTTGGTCATTTTGGATAGTCCCTGGAGTGGTGAGGACCTGCAGGGCACTTCCCCTGTGCTGTGGTGTATAACTGGAGTTGGTGGGCGGGGCCGCAGTCCGACCCGATGTCTGCCCCCAGCCCACCGCTGGGGCCACAGTCAGACTGGTGTGTGCATTCTCTTCCCCTCTCCTAGGGGCAGGATTCACTGTGGGGTGGCGTGGCCCCTCTAGGCTACTTGCACACTGCCAGGCTTGTGGTGCTGGGGATCTGGCGTATTAGCTGGGGTGGGTAGGCAAGGTGCACGGGGGCAGGAGGGACAGGCTTAGCTGGCTTCTCCTTAGGTGATCCACTTCAGGAGGGGCCCTGTGGCAGTGGGAGGGAGTCAGACCCGCTGCCAGAGGGGTGGCTCCGCAGAAGCATAGTGTTGGGTGTTTGCCCTGAGCGAGCAAGTTCCCTGGCAGGAACTGGTTCCCTTTGGGATTTTGGCTGGGGGATGGGTGAGGGAGATGGCACTGGCGAGCGCCTTTGTTCCCCACCAAACTGAGCTCTGTCGTCCGGGGGGCTCAGAAACTCTCCCTCCCTTTGTCCTCCAGCCTTCCTGCTTTCCGAGCAGAGCTGTTAACTTATGACCTCCCAGATGCTAAGTCGCGCTTGCTGTCGGAACACACTCCGTCCAGCCCCTCTGCTTTTGCCAGCCAGACTTGGGGGCTCTGCTTGGCCGGCGGGCTACCCCTCCACCCCGGCTCCCTCCCGCCAGTCCTTGCAGCGTGCACCGCCTCTCTGCCCTTCCTACCCTCTTCTGTGGGCCTCTCGTCTGCGCTTGGCTCCGGAGACTCCATTCTGCTAGTCTTCTGGTGGTTTTCTGGGTTATTTAGGCAGGTGTAGGCGGAACCTAAGTGATCAGCAGGACACGCGGTGAGCCCAGCGTCCTCCTACGCAGTCATCTTCCCTCCCTCCGAGTTATTTCTATACTCCCATTAGAATGACTAAAATTAAACTATCTGATGATACCAAGGATCAATCAGGATATAGAGAAGACGGAGTTCTCATATGTTGCTGGTGGGAATGTGAAATGGCACAATACTTTGAAAGACAGTTTGAAGCCTCTTACATAATTAAATACATGCTCACCACATAATAATTAGCAATCTCTTTCCTAAGCATTTACCAAAAAGAAAAAGGAAAATGAAAAAAAAAAAAGAAACTTATGTTCAAAGACTTGTACTTAAAGTTTCATGGCAGCTTTATTTGTAATGGCCCCAAACTAGAAACATCATAAATGTCCATCAATAGTTAAATGGACATACTGTTTTATGTCCATAGGATAGAACACTAATCAGAAACTTAAAAGAAGCAACTATTAAAACAAAACAAACAAGAAAAAACAAACAGCGCAAATAAACATAAAATATTATGTTAAGTGAAACAAGCCAAAGACTACACATGATGATCCCATTTAGATAAATCTCTAGAAAAAGCAAATATGACCGAAAGAAATAGGGTACCTATCCTTCTAAAATTATTCCCCCCAAATTAAAGTGGAAAGAATGCTTCCAAACTCATTTTATGAAGTCAACATTACCCTGATACCAAAATCAGATGAAGACATTCCCCCCACCACGGAAAAGAGAAAGTTAAAGACCAATATCCCTGATGAAGATAGACGCAAACATTCTCAACAAAATGTTAGCAAACCGAATTCAGCAATACATTAAAGAGTCATACATCACGATCAAGTGGGATTTATTCCACAGATTGAAGGATAAACATCCACAAAACAATGTGATATACCACATCAATGAAACAAAGGATTAAAATCATATGATCTTCTCAACAGATGCATAAAAGGTATTTGACAAAATTCAACAGTTAGTTATAATAAAAACTCTCAACAAAGTAGGTACAGAAAGACTATGCCTCAACATAACAAAGGCTGCATATGACAAGCCCACAGCTAACATTATGTTCAAGAGTGAAAAACTCAAAGCTTTTCTCTAAGATAAAAGAATAGAATGCACACTGTTACCACTTTTATTCAACATAATTATGAAAGTCCTAGCCACAGCAATTAGGCATTCATTACTTACTGGTATTCTGTAAGTCCCTTAGGCTTTCTTCACTCTTTTCCATTTTTTTTCTCTATTTTGCTCTTAGTACTGGATAATTTCAAATAAACTATCTTCAAGTTTGTAGATTCCTTCCTCTGCTTGATAAAGCCAATTGTTGTGTATTTAACTCTGGTGATATTTTCAGTTCAATTACTATACTCTTCAGCTACAAATTTCTCTTTGGTTCTTTTTTATGATAATATCTCTTTGTTTATATTCTCATTTTTTTTTTCATGTATCATTTTCCTAATTGCATTGTTACCTATGTTCTCTTGTAATTCACTGAGCTTCTTTAACTTGATTATTTTGAATTCTTTGTCAAATAATAAATAGATCTCCATTTATTTAGGTTGATTACTGGAGATTTATTTGTATTCTTTGATTGGCTCATATTTCTATGATTCTCTTTGCTCCTTGTAGCTTTGTATTGATACCTACATACATTTCTCCCAGTCTTTACAAAACAGCTTCAACTGAGTATATATTCACCCCTCATCTCAGCTAGACATTCTGGGAGCCTCTCAAACAATTTCTATGGATGTATCTTCTCTGGGCTTTTGTGTATAAATTCCTACTTATAGGGATTTACTAGTTTCACCTTTTTTTTCAGGAGCCCATAATCTCTTGTTCCCTTAGGTGTCTCTTATATTACAACCCAGGATGTTGGAGGCATACTCTACTTCTCTTCCTCCTGTTTTGGAAAGAAGCCTCAAGTTCTGTACCTTATCTCAATCTTGCAGAACAATTCAGGGTATAACAAGCTTTCTGCCCATTTCCTTTGTTTTTAATTGTCTCTAGGCACCCAAACTATGCTCATCCCATCATCCCTCTATGTGAGGCAAGACAGAAACCACCAGTCCTTTGGAAATACACCCAAAAACCAGGATGTTGGAGGGATGGTCCACTCCTCTCTCTCAGATGTTGTGCCTCAAATTTCTGCACATTCTCCCAACCTTGCACAGCTGTACCACCAGCAGCAAGCCACCACATCTTCCCTTGTTCATGGCTGCCAAAACTATGCCAGTTCTGTTACTGCCCCTGCAAGGTGAGACAGAAACTAGGCTTTGAGGCAGTGCACTCAGAGTCCAGGGTCATTGGATGCACACTCCATGTTCTCTTTCTCCTTGAGAGAGAAGTCATAGACCAAGTCACTGAGCTGTGCTGGTTTGGAGAAGGGGCTGATATGGGTAAAGAGAGATTGCTCTTTTATCCATTTCAATGTAGATTTTTTTGGGGAGGTTTTGTGCTTGTCTGAAGTACTGCAACTTGTTAACTGGATTCAGAACTTCTCAGAAAAGTATTTTGGTCCGTATATTGTTAAATTGGTGTTTCTATGGGAGATAAGAGCTAAGACTTCCTATTCTTATTTCTTACTGACATTACTCCTGAATAGACATTCTAAATTGATTGAATTACAAGGAAAAGTAAGGTGTCTATCCTAAAAATACTCAGGAAAATCAGAGTGCTTCATTCTAATTACTCTAACAAGTTATAATTCTGTGCATTTTTATGTGGAAATTTTCTCAGAGGATGTCTTCAGAGTGGCTTATTTAACATGTACTTATAACACCCTTTGTTATTGCACATTTTTCAAAATTAGGAGTGTTTCCTGACTGCTATTTTGTCCAATTAATATTTATAACCTAGGTTGTCCATTTCTTTCAGACCCAGAGCCCAGCATCTGCTTAATGAGCTGATTCATGTCTTTGCTCATTTAGCACTAAAAGGTTTGCTGGGCTATACATGAGAATGGAACAGTGTCATCAGAGTCCTGCAGTTTTTAAAAAATGAAAATACAAGGTAATGCAGATAGAAACAGAACAAAGAGGGGGAAACCAGGCCATTTGCCAGGATGCTATGAATAACTCCTCAGATTTAATCCACTATAACTTTAATTCCTGAAGTTACTGCACATCAATTCACTGACTCCAGACAAAGGCATTAGTCAGTGTCAGTAAATATTTATTGGATAGCAGTTGTGCACAAAGTGCTGGAGATTGTTTTAAACTATTTTGTCCCTGCCTGTACTAATTGAGGTTCTCCAGAGACCATAAACCCAGTAAAATATCTATCTATCATCTATCTATCTATGTCTATCTTCTATCTACTATATATTATATATAATGTACATATAGGGACTACAAAGAAGATTATATATATATATATATATATATATATATATATATATATATATAACACGTATAATATATATGTGTTTATTATATTGATGTTGTCGTAGGAACCGGCTCAAACAATTATGGCAGCTAAAAAGTCACACAATCTGCCATTTGCAAGCTGGAGACCAGGAAAGTCAGTGGCATAATCAGTTCAAGTCCAAAGGCCTGACAACCAGAGGAAACAATGATGTGAATTCCAGTGTGATGGCGAGAGAAAATAAGGTGAGATGCCTCAGATCAATCAGTGAGGTAAGAATAAAGGATGAATTTCTCCTTCTTCATGTTTCTTGTGCTGTTCAGGCTCTCGACAAACTGGATCATGCCCACCCACATTGAGGATGGCAATATGCTTTACTGAGTCCACAGATTAAAATACTATTTATGTTCGGAAACACCATTAGAAACACACCCAGAAATAATCTTTAATCCAGATACTACAGGGCCAATCAATTTGACAAATAAAATTCATGAATCTACAGTCCTTATAATATTTTCAACTTACAAACAATGCAGGTGGCTACAGACAATTATATATTATTTGGAAAGGAAAGCATTAGGGTACTCCTTTTCTAGTACAGATTTATTTGGGGTTTTGATTCTAAACTTTCATCTTTTAATGAGCATCTTTCTTTTGAAAATGTATTGTACAACACAAATTCCCTTTAATATGTATTCCTATTCCATATATCCAGCCAGCTATGATATTTTATCACTATTCATTGCATCCAAACTAAGTGGGGAATCTTCCTAAGGCCTCTTTGCCAAAACAAAGCCAAGGGCCATCACCAGGAAACCCCTTTGCTAACTAATGCTGATCAATTGAAAATAGAGAGAGCTACTAGCACTGCAGCTAAAAGAAAATATTTTCAGCTTATTTTTTTCCTCTTACATGTTGCTAGGAAAAAAATGCCAATATGTTTACTAATATATTGTAAAGAATATATATGATACTTAACCAAGAATAGACAGTTTCTAATAACATCAAGCAACCATAAACACAATAAAGAAGATCTTCATTTCCTTTCTATTTTTATCCTTGTGAAACAGCTGCATCAAAACTACATTTCAAGAAAATGGACTTGTATCAGCTTCCTCTCTGAGCAAGAAACTACAATATCAAATTAATTAAAAAAAAAAAGACCAAAGAACCTTGTAAAAGAAAAAAAATACTAGAAAACAGAGACAATACAGAGAATTATTGTGATCTCAGTAAATATGTCCTAATTTGGTTAAACATGACTTTATGGAAATATAGACTAAGATATTGTGACACAAAGAAAAAACTATGCATTTTCAAAACCATAATCCTTATAATTCTAGCAGGGGGACATGGAAAAGATAACTAACTTCTCTGACTTCATGTTTTCATCTATAAAATAGAGATAATGCCCACCACAGCAGTTGTTTTGATGATCCATTAATCTAATATAAGTGAAAATATTTATCAGTGTCAGTGTATGTACATTGTCTAATGTATGTACAAATAATATTAATAGTATAACATATATACAAATATTATACTATAATTGTATAATAATAATATAATAGTATAATCATATGCTTAATAATAATAGGATTATAGTATAATAGTATAATCAGCTGTATGGTATGAGCTCAGTCAATGTTAGTTTCCTTGATAGTATCTAGAATGTGAAGATAAAATATTTTAAATTATGACAAATTTAAAACCTTTTAATTATGGCCATTTCTCTATTCCTTGTAACACTGGAAAAACTGGGATAAAATTAAAGAGTCTCTAACATATGTTTCTTTAAAAAAATAAATTTGTTCATTATCTAGAATTTGGACATGTACATTTTGAAAGGAAATTTACTAGGATGAATTCCAATAATTGAAAGAAATAACTACTATAATATTTGTCGCAAACTTCTGTATATGAAGATTACCCCCAATACAAATTATATTATTATAATTGGCAAAGTCAATGGTGATCTTGACAATACCATCTTGATTCTACTTCAGTGATGCACATATTACTCGAAAGCATCTAAAATTACAAATTGCCCTACACTCTATTAAAGTTATAAGACACTTCTGTGACTTCCTCAATAAAACATTAAGGGATTTTTAAGATTTTAAAATTTCTAACTTTTTATTTAAATAGTTTCACATTTGCAAGTAAGTTACAAAAAATAGTACCAAAAAATCCTAAATAAATAACTGAATAAATAAGCTAGAAGGGAGAAGGAATACTCTCCATTATACTAAAATTCCAGTTATTAAATGTAGAATGATAGATGTAGAAAAGTCACCATTTGGCAAACACCACAGTAATAATTATCCCAAGCTAAAATGAATAAGCAAATGTATGATCAGAAACAGAATATTTGCACGATCTCAGAATGCTTATTAGTTACAAAGTGAAAATATTAACTTTCTAGGGGCAAAACCTGGAATATACTGCCTCTACTAAGTGATGAGAGTAAGTAACTAACAACCAACAACTAAGTAACCAACAATGAGACATGTGGATGTCAGGTGATTCTTGACATTGAGAAGGACACAACATCATTTTGTGGCATTCTTGCCAAGAAGATATTTAAATAGAAAAAAAAAAAAAGGTATTATCCCATCACTAAGGGAAGGAAAGCTAGTTTCACAAGAGTTTCACAATTTCTTTGTGACAATTTCTAAATGGATGAGATGCAAGTGTCTGAGATTATATAAAGAAAAGATAACTTGGGATCAATTAGAATGTATCAGTTAGGGTCCTTGCTTAGCTGGTTGCTTCTGACTCAGGTCATTCATGAGGCTGTGATCTGGAGGCTTGACTAAGGAAGGATTCAGTCCCAAGTTCTTGGGAGACCTCAGTTCTTCACTGGCTATTAGCTGGAGACCTCAGTTCTTTGCCATATGGACATCTGCATAGGCTACTGAGTTTCCTCACAGTGAGTGATCTGAGAGATACCAATCAGAACAACCTTGACAGTATCTACAGAGGCTTTTTATTACCTAGTGTCTCCGAATTTGCATACTATTATTTCCTGCATATTCTGTTAAAAGTGAATAACTTCTAAAGAGGCCACACAACATGCAAAGGTAGGAGAATTAGGCTTTATGAATTACTGAATTCTACTCCTGTAACCAATATTGTACTACATGTTAACTAACTAGGATTTAAATAGAAATTTGAAAACAAAAGAGGGAGAGAATTAGGTTCTACCTCCTGGATGAAGAATATCAGGGAATTTGTGGACAAATGTTAAAACCACAAAAATGGCATTATGTTTACCCGAGGGTTATGCTCTGTATGGAAGTTGAGAATCCTTTGGCTGGCATTTTTCTCTGAGGCAGCTATCTTTCCAAGCTACTCAGAAAGCCTCTACCTCATATGCTTCATTGTTCCTCCTAATGGCCAGCACAAGAATCCTTCTCATTCTTATTTTTCCTCCAAAACAAATACTGGTTACATTTTCTTATTTCCAAATTTCCATTTTCTACCCTCTGGGTAATGCGTGCTGATAAATTGGTCTTGCTACTGATGACTAGAAGGAATTTATGAATGGTTTCTTAGTTTATTTCAGTTCAACACATTTCTCCTTATTTTGTTTTCTTTATTTTGCAAAATAAAATTTCTAACACTACCCCAGAGTTGGCTCAATTGTCACAGAAATAAAATTGATACAGTCAGAAGCACACAGGTCCCTAGATGGTTACTATTAGCTTATAAAATAACAATTTAAAGTGAATGTTTCTGCTAACAGCCATCACTTCCACAGCCTGAAATGTCATAGGCTATTTTTTTTTCTAAATCATACAAAAATTATAAGTCTTGATTTATTGATTCCTAAAGTGTTCAAACTTTAATAGTTCATATTCTGTAAACCAGTATTTTTTCAAACTTGGGATGTCATTTAAAAAGTTGCCTATCTTATTAATTAGCATGATACATACATGTTTATTTTGATGGAATGATACACAGGAATATTTCATCTTGAAGTACAAAAATATGTACATCTTTATAAACCTGAATACTGATGATTAAATTATTCCTAAGTTTTCTAAAAACATTTTCACATCTTAAAATAAAACGTCTAGTCCACCTTGGTGGATTATATGCTATATACAAATTCATGTGTTTCTTAAAATAGTGTTGCTGCAATGATTATGATGGAGTCAATCACTAAATATATTGAAAATCTACCAGAAATTTAAAATGAACATTCAACACCATAGAAACAATCCTTCCCTCAAAATCAAGAGCCTTCTTACTACATCCTTGGTAGGTGAACAGGGAAGGCTTTCTCAGTTTCTTGCTCATAAAAAATTCATGATGTGCTGGCTTACATATGTGTGTGTGTGTGTGTGTGTGTGTGTGTGTGTGTGTGGGCTTTGTCGCTGACCTGTTGCATCAGAATTCTAGAAGAGAGTAAAGAAATCTGTATTTTTATCAGGGAGCCTAGTTTATTCTTTGCATGGAACAGGTTTGAGAGATACTGATTTAATCTTTACTGAAGCATTTCTGGTGGAAGGTACTTATCACTCTACCTAAAAAGCCTTTTAAAAGAGCTCTAACTGTTTAGAATTATGCTTTGGAATTGAATGAAAATTTTTCTCTCTGGAACCTCAACCACAGGCCCTTGTTCAGTGTCCTAGGGCTACTCTAGCTACACCTAAACCCTTTGCTGTAAAGAAGGGCTTCAAATGTTTGAAGAGAACTTCCTGTTCTTTCCTCCCCCTGCTCCTTCAATTTGTCCTGTTCCTAGATTGACAGTTTCCACTTTATTCAAATGTTCTATGCACAATATGATTCCCTTCACCATTCCATTGTTCTGTTCCTCTTCCTCTAGCCATCTCACTTTTTTAACATTGTCCTTGTATATATCCTCACCCAGATCTGGATTGGCCCCCATGTGGACTCTAATCAAAAAGAGGACACCATCGTCGAGGTAGCAGTCTAAAATCCCATTTACTTTTTATCAGACTTGTCACACTTTTGGGTACACATTGAACTTATACTCAATTTAAAGATCTCTACCTTCTAGGATTGAACTTCTCCTAACACACTATCAATTTCTCTGCCCTGCTATACGTGCCTGATAAGTTTCTTGGAACAAAAGACTTTACATTGAATTCTATGAAATTTCATCTTGCTAATGTTCATTTGTCCCAGTAATGCAGAGTGCTAGGGCCTGTTGGAAGGACAAATGAGGTAGATACCAAAGGGACTGGTGAGGATCTGTAGCTCAACCTCACTTTCTAGGTCTATCTCCAATTTTCAGAAAGGAAATGTATATCCAGGAAGATTAAGTGAATGAGTTAAAGACCACAACTAGAATCAAGACATTTCCAAGACTTGATCCCAGTGACTTTCCTACTACTAAAAACTTTATCATGTCCAAAATAAAATAAAGTTACAATCTATGAGAGGAAATAATAATAGTGATGATAACAATAACAATGATAGTAGCTATCATCTATTGATTACATGACAGAAAATGTGTTAAACATATATTATATAGACTGTTTCATTTAATCCCCAAATGGTGCTATGAGATGAAACAACTACCATTTACCTTTTCAGATGAAGGAATATGAAGTTTTAAAATGGTAAGAAATGCACCCAAGCCAGTGGTAAAACAGGTTTTAGACAGGAAAACACCTGACTGCAGAAGCTATACTTTTAACCACTAGGCTATATATCATTCTTACAACAGTGTATGGAAAATAGAATTTACTTAAATGATGAATTTTATGAATACCACAACACTAAAGCTTAGAAACATAGCCTTCTTTCACCCTTTCATCAATATTCAACTCTGACTTAAGGTTAGCTTTCTCATATTTTAGTCAAATATGAGATGGAGGTTAAATGTTCCTCAGTATCCCCAGAGCCAAGGATGTGTATGTCTCTACCATAGTAGTTAACCTAGTTTATTATAATTGCCTCTATTGATGATTTCTCCCATACACTGAGTTTCTTGAAATCTGATTCTCTTTCATCTTTCTATCCATAGCCCACAGCTTATCAAAGGGTACAAAGAAGACATTCAAGAAATATTGTTTGGGGGGTTCCGGAAGATGGCGGCGTAGGAGGACGCGGGGCTCACAGCGCGTCCTGCCGATCACTTAGATTCCACCTACACCTGCCTAAAGAACCCAGAAAACCGCCAGAGGATTAGCAGAAGGGAGTCTCCGGAGTCAAGCGCAGACTAGAGGCCCACGGAAGAGGGTAGGAAGGGCGGCGAGGCGGTGCGCGCTCCACGGACTGGCGGGAGGGAGCCGGGGCGGAGGGGCGGCTCGCCGGCCAAGCAGAGCCCCCGAGTCTGGCTGGCAAAAGCGGAGGGGCCGGACAGACTGTGTTCCGACAGCAAGCGCGACTTAGCGTCTGGGAGGACATAAGTTAACAGCTCTGCTCGGAAAGCGGGAAGGCTGGAGGACAAAGGGAGGGAGAGCTGCTGAGCCCCCAGACGGCAGAGCTCAGCTTGGCGGGGAACAAAGGCGCCAGCGCCATCTCCCCCGCCCATCCCCCAGCCAAAATCCCAAAGGGAACCAGTTCCTGCCAGGGAACTTGCTCGCTCCGCGCAAACACCCAACTCTGTGCTTCTGCGGAGCCAAACCTCCGGCAGCGGATCTGACTCCCTCCCGCTGCCACAGGGCCCCTCCTGAAGTGGATCACCTAAGGAGAAGCGAGCTAAGCCTGCCCCTCCAGCCCCCGTGCACCTTGCCTACCCACCCCAGCTAATACGCCAGATCCCCAGCAACACAAGCCTGGCAGTGTGCAAGTAGCCCAGACGGGACACGCCACCCCACAGTGAATCCCGCCCCTAGGAGAGGGGAAGAGAAGGCACACACCAGTCTGACTGTGGCCCCAGCAGTGGGCTGGGGGCAGACATCGGGTCGGACTGCGGCCCCGCCCACTAACTCCAGTTATACACCACAGCACAGGGGAAGTGCACTGCAGGTCCTCACCACGCCAGGGACTCTCCAAAATGACCAAACGGAAGAATTCCCCTCAGAAGAATCTCCAGGAAATAACAACAGCTAATGAACTGATCAAAAAGGATTTAAATAATATAACAGAAAGTGAATTTAGAATAATAGTCATAAAATTAATCGCTGGGCTTGAAAACAGTATACAGGACAGCAGAGAATCTCTTGCCACAAAGATCGAGGGACTAAGGAACAGTCACGAGGAGTTGAAAAACGCTTTAAACGAATTGCAAAACAAAATGGAATCCACGATGGCTCGGCTTGAAGAGGCAGAGGAGAGAATAGGTGAACTAGAAGATAAAGTTATGGAGAAAGAGGAAGCTGAAAGAAAGAGAGATAAAAAAATCCAGGAGTATGAGGGGAAAATTAGAGAACTAAGTGATACACTAAAAAAAAATAATATACGCATAATTGGTATCCCAGAGGAGGAAGAGAGAGGGAAGGGTGCTGAAGGGGTACTTGAACAAATTATAGCTGAGAACTTCCCTGAACTGGGGAAGGAAAAAGGCATTGAAATCCAAGAGGCACAGAGAACTCCCTTCAGACGTAACTTGAATCGATCTTCTGCACGACATATCATAGTGAAACTGGCAAAATACAAGGATAAAGAGAAAATTCTGAAAGCAGCAAGGGATAAACGTGCCCTCACATATAAAGGGAGACCTATAAGACTCGTGACTGATCTCTCCTTTGAAACTTGGCAGGCCAGAAAGGCTTGGCACGATATCTACAGTGTGCTAAACAGAAAAAATATGCAGCCGAGAATCCTTTATCCAGCAAGTCTGTCATTTAGAATAGAAGGAGAGATAAAGGTCTTCCCAAACAAACAAAAACTGAAGGAATTTGTCACCACGAAACCAGCCCTACAAGAGATCCTAAGGGGGATCCTGTGAGACAAAGTACCAGAGACATCACTACAAGCATAAAACATACAGACATCACAATGACTCTAAACCCATATCTTTCTATAATAACACTGAATGTAAATGGATTAAATGCGCCAACCAAAAGACATAGGGTATCAGAATGGATAAAAAAACAAGACCCATCTATTTGCTGTCTACAAGAGACTCATTTTAGATCTGAGGACACCTTTAGATTGAGAGTGAGGGGATGGAGAACTATTTATCATGCTCCTGGAAGCCAAAAGAAAGCTGGAGTAGCCATACTTATATCAGACAAACTAGACTTTAAATTAAAGGCCGTAACAAGAGATGAAGAAGGGCATTATATAATAATCACAGGGTCTATCCACCAGGAAGAGCTAACTATTATAAATGTCTATGCGCCAAATACCCGAGCCCCCAGATATATAAAACAATTACTCATAAACATAAGCAACCTCATTGATAAGAATGTGGTCATTGCAGGGGACTTTAACACCCCACTTACAGAAATGGATAGATCATCTAGACACACAGTCAATAAAGAAACAAGGGCCCTGAATGATACATTGGATCAGATGGACTTGACAGATATATTTAGAACTCTGCATCCCAAAGCAACAGAATATACTTTCTTCTCGAGTGCACATGGAACATTCTCCAAGATAGATCATATACTGGGTCACAAAACAGCCCTTCATAAGTTTACAAGAATTGAAATTATACCATGCATACTTTCAGACCACAATGCTATGAAGCTTGAAATCAACCACAGGAAAAAGTCTGGAAAACCTCCAAAAGCATGGAGGTTAAAGAACACCCTACTAACGAATGAGTGGGTCAACCAGGCAATTAGAGAAGAAATTAAAACATATATGGAAACAAACGAAAATGAAAATACAACAATCCAAACGCTTTGGGATGCAGCGAAGGCAGTCCTGAGAGGAAAATACATTGCAATCCAGGCCTATCTCAAGAAACAAGAAAAATCCCAAATACAAAATCTAACAGCACACCTAAAGGAAATAGAAGCAGAACAGCAAAGGCAGCCTAAACCCAGCAGAAGAAGAGAAATAATAAAGATCAGAGCAGAAATAAACAATATAGAATCTAAAAAAACTGTAGAGCAGATCAACGAAACCAAGAGTTGGTTTCTTGAAAAAATAAACAAAATTGACAAACCTCTAGCCAGGCTTCTCAAAAAGAAAAGGGACATGACCCAAATAGATAAAATCATGAATGAAAATGGAATGATTACAACCAATCCCTCAGAGATACAAACAATTATCAGGGAATACTATGAAAAATTATATGCCAGCAAATTGGACAACCTGGAAGAAATGGACAAATTTCTAAACACCCACACTCTTCCAAAACTCAATCAGGAGGAAATAGAAAGCTTGAACAGACCCATAACCAGCGAAGAAATTGAATCGGTTATCAAAAATCTCCCAACAAATAAGAGTCCAGGACCAGACGGCTTCCCAGGGGAGTTCTACCAGACATTTAAAGCAGAGATAATACCTATCCTTCTCAAGCTATTCCAAGAAATAGAAAGGGAAGGAAAACTTCCAGACTCATTCTATGAAGCCAGTATTACTTTGATTCCTAAACCAGACAGAGACCCAGTAAAAAAAGAGAACTACAGGCCAATATCCCTGATGAATATGGATGCAAAAATTCTTAATAAGATACTAGCAAATCGAATTCAACAGCATATAAAAAGAATTATTCACCATGATCAAGTGGGATTCATTCCTGGGATGCAGGGCTGCTTCAACATTCGCAAATCGATCAACGTGATACATCACATTAACAAAAAAAAAGAGAAGAACCATATGATCCTGTCAATCGATGCAGAAAAGGCTTTTGACAAAATCCAGCACCCTTTCTTAATAAAAACCCTTGAGAAAGTCGGGATAGAAGGAACATACTTAAAGATCATAAAGGCCATTTATGAAAAGCCCACAGCTAACATCATCCTCAACGGGGAAAAACTGAGAGCTTTTTCCCTGAGATCAGGAACACGACAGGGATGCCCACTGTCACCGCTGCTGTTTAATATAGTGCTGGAAGTTCTAGCATCAGCAATCAGACAACAAAAGGAAATCAAAGGCATCAAAATTGGCAAAGATGAAGTCAAGCTTTCGCTTTTTGCAGATGACATGATATTATACATGGAAAATCCGATAGACTCCACCAAAAGTCTGCTAGAACTGATACATGAATTCAGCAAAGTTGCAGGATACAAAATCAACGTGCAGAAATCAGTTGCATTCTTATACACTAACAATGAAGCAACAGAAAGACAAATGAAGAAACTGATCCCATTCACAATTGCACCAAGAAGCATAAAATACCTAGGAATAAATCTAACCAAAGATGTAAAAGATCTGTATGCTGAAAACTATAGAAAGCTTATGCAGGTAATTGAAGAAGATATAAAGAAATGGAAAGACATTCCCTGCTCATGGATTGGAAGAATAAATATTGTCAAAATGTCAATACTACCCAAAGCTATCTACACATTCAATGCAATCCCAATCAAAATTGCACCAGCATTCTTCTCGAAACTAGAACAAGCAATCCTAAAATTCATATGGAACCACAAAAGGCCCCGAATAGCCAAAGTAATTTTGAAGAAGAAGACCAAAGCAGGAGGCATCACAATCCCAGACTTTAGCCTCTACTACAAAGCTGTCATCATCAAGACAGCATGGTATTGGCATAAAAACAGACACATAGACCAATGGAATAGAATAGAAACCCCAGAACTAGACCCACAAACGTATGGCCAACTCATCTTTGACAAAGCAGGAAAGAACATCCAATGGAAAAAAGACAGTCTCTTTAACAAATGGTGCTGGGAGAACTGGACAGCAACATGCAGAAGGTTGAAACTAGACCACTTTCTCACACCATTCACAAAAATAAACTCAAAATGGATAAAGGACCTGAATGTGAGACAGGAAACCATCAAAACCTTAGAGGAGAAAGCAGGAAAAGACCTCTCTGACCTCAGCCGTAGCAATCTCTTACTCGGCACATCCCCAAAGGCAAGGGAATTAAAAGCAAAAGTGAATTACTGGGATCTTATGAAGATAAAAAGCTTCTGCACAGCAAAGGAAACAACCAACAAAACTAAAAGGCAACCAACGGAATGGGAAAAGATATTTGCAAATGACACATCGGACAAAGGGCTAGTATCCAAAATCTATAAAGAGCTCATCAAACTCCACACCCGAAAAACAAATAACCCAGTGAAGAAATGGGCAGAAAACATGAATAGACACTTCTCTAAAGAAGACATCCGGATGGCCAACAGGCACATGAAAAGATGTTCAACGTCGCTCCTTATCAGGGAAATACAAATCAAAACCACACTCAGATACCACCTCACGCCAGTCAGAGTGGCCAAAATGAAGAAATCAGGAGACTATAGATGCTGGAGAGGATGTGGAGAAACAGGAACCCTCTTGCACTGTTGGTGGGAATGCAAATTGGTGCAGCCGCTCTGGAAAGCAGTGTGGAGGTTCCTCAGAAAATTAAAAATAGACCTACCCTATGACCCAGCAATAGCACTGCTAGGAATTTATCCAAGGGATACAGGAGTACTGATGCATAGGGGCACCTGTACCCCAATGTTTATAGCGGCACTCTCAACAATAGCCAAATTATGGAAAGAGCCTAAATGTCCATCAACTGATGAATGGATAAAGAAATTGTGGTTTATATACACAATGGAATACTACGTGGCAATGAGAAAAAATGAAATATGGCCTTTTGTAGCAACATGGATGGAACTGGAGAGTGTGATGCTAAGTGAAATAAGCCATACAGAGAAAGACAGATACCATATGGTTTCACTCTTATGTGGATCCTGAGAAACATAACAGAAACCCATGGGGGAGGGGAAGGAAAAAAAAAAAAAAAGAGGTTAGAGTGGGAGAGAGCCAAAGCATTAGAGACTGTTAAAAACTGAGAACAAACTGAGGGTTGATGGGGGGTGGGAGGGAGGGCAGGGTGGGTGATGGGTATTGAGGAGGGCACCTTTTGGGATGAGCACTGGGTGTTGTATGGAAACCAATTTGACAGTAAATTTCATATATTAAAAAATAAAAAAAATGAAAAAAAAAAATAAAATCTTTAATAAGGAAAAAAAAAAAATAAAGCTTTACTTTTTTACTCCAAAAAAAAAAAAAAAAGAAATATTGTTTATTGAATAAATGTATGACTTATTTAGTTTTATAGATGTATGTATAAACCAAAATAAAATCTTGATTTTAAAAAGTATTTATATATGCTAGAAAAAAATTTATCATAGAAATTCCACTAAACAGATCAGGTAAGATTCCAAATCGCCTATTTAAACTTTCATATATTGCATGTTTTGAAAGTTTGTAGATGTTCAAAGACTGAATAAATATCAATAGGAAGGAAATTTCCTTTAACTTTCAGAATCTGATAAGTTTCAATCCAATAAGTTTCAAGTCCCCAGGAATCACTCTTATTTTTCAGTCAGTAAGAAATAAAAACACCCTGACAAAGTGTCACATCATAAGAGAAATAGATGTAGGAAAAGCTTTCCTTTGGGAGATATTGTGTTTTAGAGTAAATGTTTGCTTATACACTTTCTCCTTTACATTATACCTTGTCTTATAAAGATAGCAAATTTCCATAGCTCCAGCACTTAGAAGCATGGATTTTGACAATATTCAATGATCCAATTTTTTTCTTTGTAAAAACATGGCTGTAAAAACCACTTGTTTTTCTTTTACACAAAAGTAACAGAAAGCTAAATTTTGGTAACTACTCCGTCTTCTACTTAGAAACCTCTTACGTTGTGTGTGTGTGTGTGTGTGTGTGTGTGTGTGAGAGAGAGAGAGAGAGAGAGAGAGAGAGACAGAGAGAGAGATTATGTGATGTATGTCAAATAATAAGTGGGAAAATGCAATTGGTTTAAAGAATTCAGAACCAAAACATGGACCAGAGACCTTGACAAAAATGGTTATTCCTTTGCTAACTGGTTAATATACTTCAAAAAAATTAGACATTTTTTTCTGCTTGAAAGACAAGGCCATTGAACCAACTGGGAACTTTTCATTCACCTTCAGAGTCTTATAACAAAGAACATGAGCTTTGAATTCAGAATGAGTGGTTTTAAGTCCCTGACTACCTACCTACTAGCTAAGAAAGTTTGGGAAAATTACTTAAACCCTCTGACCTTGAGATTCTTTATATATAACGAGCATAACCAGTCGCCTGGGTGACTCAGTCGATTTGAGTATCTGACTCTTGATTTCAGTTCAGGTCATGATCCCACAGTTGTGGGATCAAGCCCTGCACTGGGCTCTGTGCTGAGCATGGAGCCTGCTTAAGATTCTCCCTCCCTCCCTCCCTCCCTCCCTCTCTCCCTCCCTCCCTCTCTTTCTCTCTCTCTCTGTCTCTCTCTCTCTCTCCCCCCTCCTCTGCTCATGTTCTCTCTCTCTCTCTAAAAAAATAATAAATAAAATGAGGATAACAATATCTATTCATTACTATAAATATTTAAAAGTATTTAAAGCAAAATACTTCACATAGGAATGTTAGATATTGATTATAACGATAATGATACTGATGATGATCATGAGGCCATTAGGCCGAACCCAAGCGCCTCACAGAATTATTCACCAGGGGTAATACATGAATACCAGTCATGTTATAGTGCTTTACATAGAACCTACATGTGTCATGTTGTTTATAACCCCCAGAAAATGTATGTAATATGTATTATTATTATTTCATGTTTTACAGATGAGGAAACCGAGGTTCAACTAGCTTGCTACCATTCTCAATTTTGAGTATTTATTGGGTGCCAAGAAATTATAGTGTACATTTTACCTATGTTGCCTAATTTAATTCTTAGAACAACCCTATGTACTAGACATTAATATACCTGTTTATAGCTGAGCAAAGAGAGATAAATTACATTTCACTCAACTACTACACAGTGGAACACCAAATATGAAGCTAGGTCATATATTTCTGAAGCTCATGTTCTTAACCACTCTAATGCTTAGGGGTTTTTAGTTATAAGTAAAACAATATTTTTAGGTGGACAGTGGCTAATGAGAGCTGTCATAATCAATAGGAAGAATAGAGGAAATCACTTGGCAATAGCAGGACCCAGGAAACTCCAGAGAATAAGGATAAAATATTTATCAAGGATGGACTCTTAGCAGACACAGACTGGTCAGGGTACTTTGCTGAAATAAATTATAGCCATTTCCTCTATTCTTTTTTTTTAATTTTTTTTAATGTTTATTATTTTTGAGAGAGAGAGAGACAGAGAGAAAGCAGGGAAGGGGCAGAGAGAGAGACACACACAGAATTGGAAGCAGGCTCCAGGCTCTGAGCTGTCAGCACAGAGCCTGATGCAGGGCTCGAACTCATAGACCATGAGATCATGACCTGAGCTGTAGTCGGCCACCCAACTGACTGAGCCACCCAGGCGCCCGCATTTCCTCTATTCTTGTAACTCAGAATTCAGTACCTCACTATCCAATCTCAGAAGAGTTTGATTAGTAGAACAAACAAACACCATTTGCCCACACTAGGTAGTGAGAAAAGGAATCTGGCAGAGAAAGCCTTCAGGGATGACTTAGGCTTCTGCAGTAGGAATGTGGGGACATAAATATACAATTTGACCAAGAATAGGGGAGAGATAATCTGCCCACAAAAGAGAGTGGAATCAGTAAACTTTCAGGATACAAAACTAATATACAAAATTAACTGCATTTCTATACACTAATAATGAATTATCAGAAAGAGAAATAGGGGTGCCTGGGTGACTCAGTCAGTTAAATGTCTGACTTTGGCTCAGGTCATGATCTCATGGCTTGTGAGTTCGAGCCCTGAATCGTGTTCTGTGCTGACAGCTCAGAGCCTGGAGCCTGCTTCTGATTCTGTGTCTCCCCTCACTCTGCCCTTCCCCTGCTTGCACTCTGTCTGTCTCTTTCAAAAAATAAATAAAGATTAAACATTTTTTAAAAAGATAGGAAGAAAGAAAGGAAGGAAGAAAGAAAGAAAACAATCCTACTTACAACTGCATCAAAAGAGAATAAAATACCTAGGAATAAATTTAACCTGTGAAAGACCTATACACTGATAAAATATAAGACAATGATGAAAAAAATTGAAAAAGACACAAACAGAAACATGTAGCATGTTCATGAATTGGAAAAATTACTACTCTTAAAATGTTCATACTATCCAAAGGAATCTATAGATTCAATGCAATTCCTATCCCTGTCAAAATTTCAATGCAATTTTTCACAAAACCAGAACAAATAACTCTGACATTTGTATGGAACCACAAAAGACCCAAAAGAGCCAAAGCAATCTTGAGAAAGAAGAAAGCCAGAAGTATGACATACCTTGATTTCAAACTATACTACAAAGCTATAGTAATCAAAACAATATGGTACTGGCATAAAAGGATACACATTGATAAATGGAACAGAAAAGAGAGCCCCAAAATAAACCCATGCATATATGGTCAATTAGTTTATGACAGAAAAGGCAGTAATTTCCAATGGGGAAAGACAGTCTTTTCAATAAATGATGTTGGAAAAACTGGACAGCTATATTCAAAATAAAAATGGACCACTATCTTTCACTGTACACAAAAGTTAACTCAAGATGAATTGAAGACTTGAATGCAATATCTGAAACCATAAAATTTCTAGAAGAAAAGACAGGCAATAAGCTCCTTGACATCAGTCTTAGCAATGTTTTTGGATCTGACTCCAAAGGGAAGGGCCACAAAAACTAATAAATAAATAAATAAATAAATAAATAAATAAATAAATAAACAAACCATACAGGACTACATTAAAGTAAAAACCTTCATCACAACAAAGGAAACCATAAGCAAAATGAAAATGCAACCTGGTAAATGAAAAGATACTTGTATATCATACAGTTGATAACGGTCAATATCCAAGATATATAAAGAACTCATACAACTCAATAGCATTTTTTTATGAAAAAAATAGGGTCTAGACAGACATTTTTCCAAAGAAGACATAGAGATTTCCAATAGAAACATGAAAGGATTCTCAACATCACTCATCATCAGGGAAATGCAAATTAAAACCACAGTGTGATATCACCTCACCTGAGTCTGATGGCTAGTATCAAATGACAAGAAATAACAAGTGTTGGCAAGAATGTGGAGAAAAAAGAAACTTTCATACAGTGTTGGTGGGAATGTAAACTGAAGCAAATGCTGTGGAAAACAGTATGGAGATTCCTCAAAAATTTTTAAAAAGACCTACTATATGATTCAGCATTTTGTCTTTTGGGTATCTACTCAAAGAAAATGAAAATACTAATTTGAAAAGATGTATGCATCCTCATGTTTGTTGCAACATTGTTTATAATAGCCAAAATATGGAAACAACCTAAGTTTACACTGATAGATGAATGGATAAAGAAGATGTGGTATATATACAATACTACTCAACCATAATGGAGAATGAATTGACGTATGACAACATGGTTGAATCTGGAGGGTATTAAGCCATGTGAAATAAGTTAGACAGAGAAAGACAAATACCACATTGTTTTACTTGTAACTGAAATCTAAAAAGCAAAACAAACAAAAGCAAATAAAACCCAGAGTCATAGATACAGAGAACAGAGTGGGTTGCCAGAGAGGGTGGCTGAGGAAGCATGAAAAATATGAAGGGAATCTAGAGGTACAAACTCCCAGTTGTAAAATAAATAAGTCACGGGGATGCAATGAACACCACAGGGAATACAATCAATAATATTGTATTAACTTTGTATGGTGACAGATGAGAACTAGACCTGTTGTTATAATCAGTTTGCAACATATGCAAATGTCTAATCGCTCTTTTGTACATATGAAACCAAAATAATATTATATATTAATTGTATTTCAATTTTAAAAAAAGCATTGAGATTCCAAATGATCAGTTATATATGCTCTTAGGTTGATTGGATATATAATTCAGCAAATACTGTGATTTTTTCAATGTAAATTTGCTCTATCCAGTATTACTACTAAATACTGCATTCAGCCTGTTACGTGCAAGATACTGTGGTAATTTCTAAGGGCTCAACAATAAATGAAGCACAGCCTTGCCTTTAGGAAATGTATAGTCTATTGGAAGTATCAACAAGACTGCAGAACCTCACAAAATCAGCATGGTAAGTGCCATCATGAGGTTCAGTACAGAAGGTCATGGGAACCTAAACAAGGGAAGCCCCATTGCTGCCCCTTACTCATCTCCTCCCTCCTCCATCCCCCCACCAGGATAGGTGAGTGTGATCTCAACATATAAGGATCCAACTGCTACTACCTGATGTTAATAAGCCTTTTTGTGCTCAAAAAGTCATAACTCAAAATAGGCACATTTCTTCTGAGTGAAAAGGCCAATTCAAATGTAGTTTGTCTGACCTTTCTTAACTTACCCAATTTTAATGCATTCTTCAGACTCTAATTAGTATGTTCATTCTACCACCAGCCTCTGGAGAAGAGATTGACAGAATGCTTTGGTAAATATCTCTTCTTTAAAAAAGATGATTTTTGTTTGTGTTGTTTTCTTCTAAGCTAGTGCTTATCAAGCTTTAAGGTAACCAACATCACTGGATTGTGTTAAATTATAGATTCTCTTTCGTACAGTGGGGTGGGCTTGATGTTCTGCTCTGATATTCTGTTGCTGCTGCTGCTCCTGGTTCACTTCGTGTTGCAAGCATATTCATACTTATTATTCATACATCACATTTCAATATGCCTTATCTTTTTCAGTGTATTTTTCAGTACCCCTACAACAAAATCTATAAATTTGGTAAAACACACACACACACACACACACACACACACACACACACCCCTATCATTGTCAGAATTTTATTGATAGGAAAATTGATTATTAAACAAGCTAATAGTTTTGCAGAACATTGTGCATGTAGCCTGGTGACGGTGGAGGCAGCAATATATGAAGCCTTGTGTTCTCTCCCCCACAATGCATAGCTCTGTCCATTCTGAATAGCAGCCTATTCAATTTTAATTCATACTAATCATACTAAGTCATTGCTTTTTTTTGATTTGATATTGTTCATATTTGTCACTTCTTATCAATTCACATTATGAAAACAAGTATAATTAATACTTAAAATCTCAACTAGACTGTCTTTTGGACGTTTCATGATCACATCATTAGAATTTGTTACAATATTGATTGAAGAGGAGTTATATTTACTTGTAAGAAAGTGAGTTAAATTAATTTTTCTTCTGTTATGAATATTATGCTGTTGAAAAAGAGAAAATAAATGCCCTGGGGAATCTCTTTTCATAAATATGAGTTTGGGCAAAGTTTGCAAGTATACATATGTTAGAAGTATAAATGTGTACATTTCTAGAACAGAATTTGGAAATTTGTATTGCCATTATATGCCTCATATATGAATATTCTTTGACATAGTTATCCAATTTATAATAATTATGTCCAAGTAAAATAATTATTTATATATATTAAAATTTAACTATAAGATGTAACAATATAGCTTATAATGTAAATTTAGAAATAACCAGGGAATTGGTAAATCAACCTTAATAAAAGTCATGCATTGGAATACAGCTATTATGTTATAGGAAAATATTTTTTAAAGATGCTTATATTTTAAGCAAACAAAAAAGGTTACAAAACAATAATTTGGCAAATCAAATTTTAAAAAGTGTATACACACACACATATATATACACACATTTACGTATATTTATATAGCAAGTGGAAAGAGATGCATTAAAATATGAATAATCTTTACTTTCTTGAGTCATTTTTACTTTCTTATGTTATTTTTAAACATCCCCTGGTAATATTTCTCTTTATCTTGGGGAGGGAAATAAGAATGAAGTAAAGAAGGGAGAGAGGAGGGAAGGAAGGAAGGAAAGAAGGAAGGAAGGAAGGAAGGAAGGAAGGAAGGAAGGAATGAAGGAAGATGAAAGGAAAAAAAGAAGAAGGAAGAAAATAAAGAAAGAGACTCTTAATTTAAGTATAACTCACTGTAATTTATAGCTGTTTATATAGAAGTTCCACAAGGGTGAATGAGTGGAAGAGAAAGAAAACTGATAGCAATGAGATCTGAATTTACCCTGATGGGTATTGTTTTTTCTTTAAGAAAAGGTAAAATGTAAAAGAAGAATGTACATGACTCCTTTCTGAACCAGATTAAGGGCAAGCCAGCTGGGCAGCTGCCAACTAACCCAACCTATAAAAAGTACTAAAATATAACTTCAGTAAATCTAAAATTTGTTGCCAGCTACTCAGATGTCTATGCATAAAGTTTTACATAAGTAATGAAATATAAAATGATCGATTCCCCTCCCTAGAATGGACAGTAACAAACAACAAGAAAACATGCTTTAGTTGAGTTTCCTTTAACCCCATTAAATAAATGCTAAACCCATTCTCAAAGGAAACATTTTGAATAGAAACTAAATCATGAGCCTGCCTAGGGCCAAAGTATTTTGGAAGATTCTGCTTTAGTCTCATTTCAATAACCTTGTTTTTGAGTCTGGTAACTTGGCCTTGTTTATTAGAAGATGCTTAAGCACAATTATTTCAGCTAGTGTATTTGATTCTGACTTTGTAAGAAAAGTTTAGATAAATCTGAAAGCTTTCAAATAGGAATTACATACTAGCCACCATATAGTAAAATTAAATGGCCTGAAAATAAAGTGAAACAACAGACAGATTAAGGACCTCTCCAAAAGATACATAATTGTCTTTAAATTTATAGCAAAGAGTGGTTTTTTAGACCATCTTTGATTTTATCTGGCCTTCTTGTGAGACTGAGTTTATAAAAAAAAAAAGCCACCTACATCTATCATTGTTTTAGGGCTTTGAGCTCCTTCAAAAGCAGAAACCATGTATTTTTAATCTTTGTAATCACATAGCTTAACCTAGTACATTACACAAAATCAACACAGAATGCATACTAATCATTTTGATGAACAAGTGAATGAATAGATGGATGGAAAGAAGGATAGATATATGAGCCTATTTCTAAAGATTTTAGGACCTACCTACTCAGTCAGAAAATAACATGTTGTCATGGTACCTATTTCAAGCAAAGTAAGTAAAATTCTAAATGCTGTGACCAGTTTCTAAAGGACATGCCTTAATATAACCAGTGGGATGACAGACCATCTGTAATTCTGGTCTTGTTTCTTCCATCCTCCTAACACTTTACTCCACAAGCCTCCTAGAAAAGGTCTATAAATAAAATCCTCTCCTTCCCTCATTGTTTGCACATCAGGAATAACAACAACAACATGTCCTTTTATTTTGTACAACACTTTTGATTTATAAGTTACTTTCACACATCACTCATTTTGTTCTCATAATAACCATAGGAAATAAAACTAAGGAAACAAAAGCTGAAAGATGAAGGGAGTGTCAGCCTTTCTTTATAAGTGTTAGAGCCTGTCTTCAGACTCACATCTTCTGGATGCAAACCAGCGTTCCTCCACATACCACAGACACACCAGCTCATCACAACTCCATCCAGCGTTGACAGAGTTAAAAGAATGGATTGAGACACTGCTGTGTCTGCGTTCTTTATTTTCTGCTAATTGCCACACTTGCTGTCCACACTGTATATTTCAGGGAAAGTGACAATTTAACTTCTCTCAGACATTTGAAAACTTCCTGTCTAGGAAGACAGCAGGTCTGGAGCAACTATGGGAAGGACTGTGGCAAGGATTTCTCTGAGTTGGCAGCCTGCCCTCCCCTCACTTTGAATGAATTCAAACATGGAAGAGGTAAGATGGGCTGGAGAAATGTACCGTATATGAGACTTATGCAAAATCTTCTACTTGGTGCCCAACAAAGTTGACATTTGGGGGGATTTAACTGGAATGACGCCTGACTAAAAAGGTATAGGAAGAATGCCTTTAAATAAAGAGGATTTGTCAGGCAGTTAAAAATGTTATCAGAGAGAATGAAATTGAACAGGAAGCATGAAGGCTTCAAAACTGTTCTCACTGTTTAACTGGGGGAGCTGCTCCATTAGCTCAGCTAATTGAACACTCTGTTATCTCACCTGGATTGTCACTGCAGAAGAAGACGGGGCTGTATTTTTGCTCCATGAAACAGAATCTGAAACTGGTAGAGAGAGGCAAGGGACAGGATATATACTGATTACTTTATTTTGACATTAGATCTGTGCCTAGAATTAGCTGTGCTCAGATGCAAATAACCTTTCACACATATCCATCCACAAGCAATCTATATTATAATTGGCAAAACCGGTCGAGAAGAAAAAAAGTAGAGAAAAAGGAAACTTTACAAATTCTTAGTAAGAAATAAAATCCTGTGTAGTGTTTTATCTAATGTTGTAAGTATATAAAATAAGATGAGCAGTCATATTATACTAAACATGAACAATGGAAAGGTAGAAGTAGAATAAAATACTTGCCTCTTTTATATATGTGTTTTAGCTTTGTACTCTTAATTTTCCAAAATTCTAGAGTAAAGACACATCCCATGATTCCAACTGAGTTTAAAGACAAAAACATACTGGGGCTAGTTGACTACCTATTAGAAATATCAAGCCAAATCCACATTTTATAACATATATTAAAATATATTTTAACTGGAATATATTTTTAATTGAAGAATACCAATAATAAAAGGTAAAAAGGACTTTTGCAACCAAAATTCAATAGAAGAAATGACAACAGCAGCAAAACATTAACTAAACATTTGAGAATGTAAAGACTGAAGTTTTCGAATGCCACATCATTCAAAATCAACTAAACAGCAAATAAAGAACTAAAAAAATTGCACAAGTATTATGGAATTTTGACCTAATAAAGATTCTCTAAATGAGAACAAGAGCACTAAACCAAGTAGAAAAATAGATAGTTTCATTAAAAATTAGTAGAACAATAAATGACCTATGAGTGTATGAAAAATATTTAGTCTAGTAATTAAGTAAATTGAAATATACATAGTAATATACTTCTTTAGAAGAATTTTTTTAAATAAAAATAAGCAAGTATTTTCTTTTTAGTGAATGATTAATGAAGGAAAAACATAACTTGAAACATGCATAGTCAAATGTGCTGGTGAGAATGGACACTTCCTCAAGTTGTCTGAAAAGCAATTGGGAAATAGTCATCCAGGATCCTTAAAAACATTCCTATTTTGAGTCTCAATGACTCTACTTCTAGAAATCTATACAAAAGAAATAATCTGAGATGCGAGTAAATATTTGTATGCAAGGAAAGTTATTATAGCATTATGTAAAATATACATATAAGAAACAAATTTATTCAACAGTTCCATTTTATGGAATGCATATGAAGGAAATGTATACATTATACAAATAATAATTTTGTAACAGACAAGACCAAATATATGGGATTGGTTTTTAAAAGTATCTTGCTTACATAAAATGGAATGTTAGGCATCATTTAAAATATTTTGGAAATACATTCAATAAATAAAAAACAAGCATCTGCAATATTTTGTTAAGTAAAAAAAAAAGTAAGCTGCCAGAGAACATGTATATTATAAACTCACATTTGTCATAAGATGAAATAGACAAGAGCTTTTATATACAAGTGATGGTAATTCTTAATTCTCCTCTATCTGTACTTTCTGTTTCCTAGATGAACATACATTACTTTTGCAATAAGAAAGTTAAGAAGATATAAAGAATTAAGTTTCTAAAGAAAGCTTAATAACATGACCAAATTCTTTCTTTATAGTAACTAGTGTTACAAATGCACATACATGTGCATGTATAAAATATATATATACACACATGGATATATATGCGTGTATGCATGTATGTGATTGGAAAAATATATGTTCAAAATATATGCATTTTATATATGATCATTTAATGTTTACTTTTCTCTACAATCAGAATTCCATCTCCATACTTTTGTAAATGAGAAAATAAGGTATTACAAGATTACTTTTGAATAAATATGTAGCCTCTCACATGGAAATAACAAAAAAGAAAACCCCAAGTTCCAAAGTTAAAGAAAAAAAGAAATGAATAAAAAGGTAATGAGAAAGAAAGAAGAAGAAAAGGTAGTGAGAAAATATGCACTCACTAGGACCCCAAAATTGGGGAAAGCTAAAATCGACTAGGTAAAACCAGTTCTAATGCTGGTTTTCACCACAAGGCAAATGCCAAATCTTGGTGAACTTGAGCTTTTGTTTTGATGCATATGTTTGAAGGGAGAATGACAAACAAGAAAAAACCTATCCTGCTTAATGTTGACAATCTAATGGGAAACACTTACAAAATCCCAGCGGAAGAGCTACGTCCACAGTGTAAAAATGAACTTGAAGTAAACTGCTCCAGGACAGAAAAATAAGAAAACTTCTGAGTAACTTGCCACCTGTAAAAACAAGGATAGTATGTATTTGAGCATAATGCACATTAGCATGTCAGACTACAGCTGCTAGATTCTTTCCATTATGAGCAGGCACCTTTCTAAGCATTCGATAAAGATATATAGTTAACAATAATCAACCTGCCAGGAGTTATACAATGTATGGTCCAATGACCCAGAAGAAAGTAGTTCCTAGAAATTTCTTTCCAAATTATATTTCTCAAAGTATATGGAACCTGAAAAATAAGAGTCAAATGTCACTGGCACATGACAAGAGTTGTATTCAGTCAACAAAAATTGGTCCAAGAAGGGCACTTGGGTGGCTCAGTTGGTTAAGTGTCTGACTTCACTCAGGTCATGATCTCACAGTTTGTGAGTTCGAGTCCCACGTCAGGCTCTGTGCTGATAGCTTGGAGCCTGGAACCTACTACAGATTCTGTGTCTCCCTCTCTCTCTGCCCCTCACCCACTCACTCTCTGCCTCTCTAACATAAATAAACATTTAAAAAAATTTAAAAAAAAATATTGGTCCACGATACAATCATGGTGTATGACCAACATGTCTCCCAGAATGATGCAGATTTATAGGCTTCCTGAACCTTGCCAGGTTCCAAAAAAGTGGTGACCTTGCACTTGTGGCTTCACCCTTTTGGGCACCTAGTATAATTGTGCTAAGAGACAATATCATTCTCATTGTCTGAACCTCTTTCAAGGCACCAATGTCATATGGATTCCCCTCTCAGTATAACCTGTACTCTCAGGTACCATTTCTCCTTCCCTCTTTTTTTTTTTTTTTTAATGTTTATTTATTTATTTATTTATTTATTTTTTTTAATATATGAAATTTACTGTCAAATTGGTTTCCATACAACACCCAGTGCTCATCCCAAAAGGTGCCCTCCTCAATACCCATCACCCACCCTGCCCTCCCTCCCACCCCCCATCAACCCTCAGTTTGTTCTCAGTTTTTAACAGTCTCTAATGCTTTGGCTCTCTCCCACTCTAACCTCTTTTTTTTTTTTTTTTTTTTTTTTTTTCCTTCCCCTCCCCCATGGGTTTCTGTTATGTTTCTCAGGATCCACATAAGAGTGAAACCATATGGTATCTGTCTTTCTCTGTATGGCTTATTTCACTTAGCATCACACTCTCCAGTTCCATCCATGTTGCTACAAAAGGCCATATTTCATTTTTTCTCATTGCCACGTAGTATTCCATTGTGTATATAAACCACAATTTCTTTATCCATTCATCAGTTGATGGACATTTAGGCTCTTTCCATAATTTGGCTATTGTTGAGAGTGCCGCTATAAACATTGGGGTACAGGTGCCCCTATGCATCAGTACTCCTGTATCCCTTGGATAAATTCCTAGCAGTGCTATTGCTGGGTCATAGGGTAGGTCTATTTTTAATTTTCTGAGGAACCTCCACACTGCTTTCCAGAGCGGCTGCACCAATTTGCATTCCCACCAACAGTGCAAGAGGGTTCCTGTTTCTCCACATCCTCTCCAGCATCTATAGTCTCCTGATTTCTTCATTTTGGCCACTCTGACTGGCGTGAGGTGGTATCTGAGTGTGGTTTTGATTTGTATTTCCCTGATAAGGAGTGACGTTGAACATCTTTTCATGTGCCTGTTGGCCATCCGGATGTCTTCTTTAGAGAAGTGTCTATTCATGTTTTCTGCCCATTTCTTCACTGGGTTATTTGTTTTTCGGGTGTGGAGTTTGATGAGCTCTTTATAGATTTTGGATACTAGCCCTTTGTCCGATGTGTCATTTGCAAATATCTTTTCCCATTCCGTTGGTTGCCTTTTAGTTTTGTTGGTTGTTTCCTTTGCTGTGCAGAAGCTTTTTATCTTCATAAGATCCCAGTAATTCACTTTTGCTTTTAATTCCCTTGCCTTTGGGGATGTGCCGAGTAAGAGATTGCTACGGCTGAGCATCAGCAATCAGACAACAAAAGGAAATCAAAGGCATCAAAATTGGCAAAGATGAAGTCAAGCTTTCGCTTTTTGCAGATGACATGATATTATACATGGAAAATCCGATAGACTCCACCAAAAGTCTGCTAGAACTGATACATGAATTCAGCAAAGTTGCAGGATACAAAATCAACGTGCAGAAATCAGTTGCATTCTTATATACTAACAATGAAGCAACAGAAAGACAAATGAAGAAACTGATCCCATTCACAATTGCACCAAGAAGCATAAAATACCTAGGAATAAATCTAACCAAAGATGTAAAAGATCTGTATGCTGAAAACTATAGAAAGCTTATGCAGGTAATTGAAGAAGATATAAAGAAATGGAAAGACATTCCCTGCTCATGGATTGGAAGAATAAATATTGTCAAAATGTCAATACTACCCAAAGCTATCTACACATTCAATGCAATCCCAATCAAAATTGCACCAGCATTCTTCTCGAAACTAGAACAAGCAATCCTAAAATTCATATGGAACCACAAAAGGCCCCGAATAGCCAAAGTAATTTTGAAGAAGAAGACCAAAGCAGGAGGCATCACAATCCCAGACTTTAGCCTCTACTACAAAGCTGTCATCATCAAGACAGCATGGTATTGGCATAAAAACAGACACATAGACCAATGGAATAGAATAGAAACCCCAGAACTAGACCCACAAACGTATGGCCAACTCATCTTTGACAAAGCAGGAAAGAACATCCAATGGAAAAAAGACAGTCTCTTTAACAAATGGTGCTGGGAGAACTGGACAGCAACATGCAGAAGGTTGAAACTAGACCACTTTCTCACACCATTCACAAAAATAAACTCAAAATGGATAAAGGACCTGAATGTGAGACAGGAAACCATCAAAACCTTAGAGGAGAAAGCAGGAAAAGACCTCTCTGACCTCAGCCGTAGCAATGTTTATTTATTTTTGAGACAGAGAGAGACAGAGCATGAATGGAGGAGGTGCAGAGAGAGAGGGAGACACGGAATCCAAAGCAGGCTCCAGGCTCTGAGATGTCAGCACAGAGCCTGACACATGGCCATCCAGTTTAGGGTTGCCTAGGAATAGAGCTAGCAGAGTGTCCCAACACACTAGACAATATAGCTGCATTGACTGTTTTCCACATGGGGAAAGGCACAGTCTACCCCATCAGCTCCTTAAAAATTCTGGCACAGAGGGGCGCCTGAGTGGCTCAGTTGGTTGAGCATCCGACTTCAGCTCAGGTCATGATCTCGCAGCCAGTGAGTTCGAGCCCCGCGTCGGGCTCTGTGCTGACAGCTCAGAGCCTGGAGCCTGTTTCTGATTCTGTGTCTCCCTCTCTCTCTGGCCCTCCCCCGTTCATACTCTGTCTCTCTCTGTCTCAAAAATAAATAAACGTTAAAATTTTTTTTAAAAAAATTCTGGCACAGAGATTTAAAGATATGGTTACAGTTTCTTGTTTGGGGGTTATCCCTGCTTCCAGCACCCACAGTCGCAGCTGTAGTCCCAAGACCATTGCATAAGTAGGAAGGAGAAAAAGAATGTTAATGTGATATGGGGAAGAATTGCATTGTCTTCCCTCACATTCCCTTCTTCAGATTCTCCGGAAAATTAGGGGAATCTTCCTTTTGGGGTGAATTCCCACTATTGGTCTCCCTCATACTGGGGAGTGTGAACTTACAATTGTGAAGGAATGTAAGTCGGGACTTCATTCTTTTATATCTTCCCACTTCAGACAACAAATGTTTCAAGTGCCTGTTCCAGTTTTCTATCAAACTATTTCTTTGAAGATGATATGCAATGTGATATGTCCATTTGATGCTATAACTCTTCGCACATCGTTGACGCAAGGAACTGTAAAAATGTATTTCTTTATCTGAAGTGATATAACTCAGTGGTCCAAATTAGTACTGTATCTTCTGTTCTAGCTTTTTTTTATAGAGTTTTGAGCATTTGCATTAACTATCGGATATGCAAAACCTAGTACAGAATGTGTCTATTCCTGTCAGAACCCATTTATTCCCTCCCAGGGTTACTGGTAGTTGTCTGATGTAATCTACTTGCCAGCTATGTGTGATGGCCCTCCCCCTCTGGGGAGTCTACCCCATAGCCATCTGCAGATTGTCTTCATTGGTAGCAGACAGGACAGGTCTTGCTGGCATTTTGTGCCTCTGAGAATGCAACAGGAACATGTCCATGCTCAGGCCATCTCTATATTGCTGTAGCTGCTCCATTTCCTCTTGTATCGTGAACCTGGATGACTCCCTCCAGCGAGTACACCAGAATGTCCACTTGCTGGTTTCAATCAGCTTTTGATCCTGGAAAAGGGTTCTTCTGATAGGCACCAATGCATCCTACCTTAATGCACCAAATAAGTTCCCAGAGTCATTTCCCTAGGTCCACGCTTCATACAGACATTCCTCTAAGAGCGCAGTTTTCCATTGCTTACCTGCTTCAGCACATAGCTGTGCCACTGGCCACTGCTCGTGAGTTTCTATATACACCTAAACAGCTGGATTCTTATTGTTCAATTATTCCATCACTACAAGGAAAAGAGCATGCATTTCAGCCCACAGAGTTGATTTGTTGTTAACCTTCTTCAGTCAGAGTTTCTACCAGAGTCAGAGTAGAAACTGTGGCCTTTCAAACAGGATGCTTGCAACCATTATCCATAAACTAAGCAGTTTTCTTTTGATCAGCTGAGATCTGTTCACAGGGTACCACTCATATGGCAATATAATCAGGTGCCAACTAAGATGGTACCAATTCAGCCCTAGAGGAAAAGAGGTTATCTGCTCATGAATATGGTAAGTACCTCCTTGCATGTCTCAGGTAGCATGTGCCTACATAAATGATTTCCATTATATTATGGAACTCTTTTGGACACTGACTTCCTTCTTAGAATGTTTCTCTGACATTATCTAGGACACTGTGGATATTTTAGGTTTTAGGGTCAATTTTATGATCTTTAGTAATAGGGGTAGTTTCCAATAATGCCCCATAGCAAGTCAATAATTATTTATTAAATGACTTATACCACACTGTCACATCTAGAAAATTTCTGGTACAAATCCTAGCTGTTGCTGCTAAGAGGCACTCATGGGATTTTGCCATAACTTTCAGTCTACGTAAATGCAAGTTATAGATATATTCAGAATTATATCTGAGTATGGACCATAATGGTCCAAAAGCATTGACTAAATCGCTGCATTTTTAAATTCTGATATATCCTGATGTTGAATTTAGACACCCTTCTTTCAGGAAGTTTTATGGATAGGACCTATCGATATTCCTAGCTGTGGAATTTGCATCCTACAAAATCCCAACAACTTGAAAAACTACTGTTTTTCTTGCTTAGTGTCAGAGATAGGAAATACAGTAGTTTACTTTTAGTTGCCCATGGAATGTCATGGATGTCTCCTGCCTATGTTATTCCCTATAGTAATTTCATTATTTGAGTGAGTCTTTAGATCTTTCCTGGACTTACCAACAGCCATACTCATGTGTGTCACCATTACATTTAAGCCTATCCTAGCATATTCTTCAGTTTATGATATTAGAATATCAAGATAGTGTACTACCAAACTTGGTACTTGCCTTAAGTCCCAATCTCGTCTAGCCAAACTATGACAGTAAGCTGGTGAATCCCAGTAACCTTCCCATTTAGCAGCAACCTGCTTGGCTCTTTTATAAGATGGGAATCGAGCATCAAGCATTTGCAAGATCAAACATCAAGTTCCAGTCGTCTTTAGATGTTTTACACTTTTGAAACCATACCAGGGACTGCTGATGCTAGAGGAAGTACTACTTTATTCAAGCCTTGATAATCTACTCTTCATCTTCATGAGCCATCTACCTTTCTTATATATCACACAGGTTAACTGTGCAGAGAATTGGACTATACCAGTACTCCAAATTCTAACTTGTCATTCAAGTGATAATTTATTTTTTTCCACCAGATATCTAATACTGGTTCTCAATTAACCACCTGTGTGTGGTATTCTATAAATTTTCATTTAGCATGTCCCATTAATACTAACTAAAGGACAAACTCAAATGCCTTCTATTTTACAATATTAGATAGGAAAAGTATTTTCCAGTCAGACATAATATTCATGCCAGCAATACATTCAATGTATAAGAGACACAACCACATCATAGAAAGTCTGTTCAAATATTTAAATTTTTATCCAAACTTTTACCTTAATCCCATCAACTGCTGCACCTCCAGTAGGTTTTAGAATCAGAGTACATGGGGCTTCCATATCAAGGAGCTCCATGAAGGTTTCTTTTCAAGTCACTGTTCATTTTGTCCACACATGTGCATATGGCCTTATAGCTCCAGACAAGGGTTAAGCAAAGAAACCAGGCCCTTCATGAATCTTTCTCTTCTTTAATTTACCAGACTATCACTTCCTGGCAATTCAAAGTCAGGTTTGTCATTGTGATCTTTGCCTTCTGTTTTTGTGTGTGTGTTCTCTTTTTCTTTAACTTCTCCAAACTAGGGTAAATAAAGCGCATTTATTTAGGGCTCTTCAGTCCATCCGGTTCAGTCCACCAGGCTACCTCTGCCTTCAGGAAAAGTCTATTGTGTGTTGGAATAATGCACAACAGCCAGTTTTGATTGTTCAATTGCAAAATAAAAGTTCTGCATTAACCCAAACATGCTCCTCCATTCCATTGCATTCAAAACCAAAAAGGTTGCTTCAAAGTTAGTTACTTTAATAACTTACTTTGGTAAAGGTTCTTCAGGAAGCTGACTATATTAATCCATAAAATAAGAAAACTCTTTCACAATGTATCCCCACTTTCAGTAGTTTCTTGGCTTTTCAAACACATAAGCATGAACCTGCTACCTGGACCACCGTCTTGATGACCATAAATCATAGAAGTGCTATATGTGTTTTCCAGAACAAGTTTTTCCACTGGAAATAGCCCTAAAGCAAGTGGTCATAGCTCAGACAAGCTAAAATTTGATGCCAAAACCTATTCCAGTCTTGTCCTTTACTTTCATTTTATCTATTATAGAAAAACATAACCAGGTAGTGCATGCTGGCTTATTTCTCAATATTTTGTGTTTTTGTATATATCCAGTGAGTGAACTCCTTAGGAAATTGGTCTATCATTTCTAAATTCCATTGATAACTTTATCTATAATAACATCAGAGATCTGATCCTGCCTCATACTACTACTTTGTAGCCTTCCAGGTATCAGGTATTTGTATCCTCACTCCCATTATCCTTCTTTTTCCCAAACAATGTTTTCACCATGTTTCAGTGAGTCAGTGTCATTCTAGTGAATTCCACTTCTGAAGCCAACTGTATCAGAGGTCCCTCAGATATTCTCAACTTCAATGATTGGCTAGAACAACTCATGGGACCCAGAAAAGTTGTGATACTGATGGTTGCAGTTTGTTACAGTGAAAGGATATAGATTAAAGCCAAGAAAAGAAAAAGAAATATGGGCAAATGCCAGGAGAACCCGGACATGAGCTTCTAAATGTTTACTCACAGTAGAGTCTCACAGACACACTAAATTATCCCAGTAAGGATATATAACAACACATTAAAAGTGTTACCAATTGAGAAGTTCAAATGAACCTTGGCATCAGGAGTTTTTGTTAGGCATTTGTGTGACCTAATTTAGATACTCAGACTTTAGACCCTCAGATCAAAAATAGGCATTCACCATGAATCATGTTCTTGGCTTTAACTATCTGATCAAGCTGAAGTGGTCCAAGGCCTCAGGCATACAAAATACCTTTATCAGGCAGAATATTCCAAGGGCTTATTATTCATCTCCCAGGTGCTGGTCAAGAGCTAACACAAAAGACATACTTTTCTTGGGAACAATCATGGTTTCAGTAGCCTAGGCCTGCTTTCCTACACAATAACATTTACATTAAAAACAAGATAGAGCATTGCACAGCACCAGCTAGAAAGAATTTCCCTCACTGAGAAAGAGCAGGGTAAGCAACCAGCTTCCCCAGACTTTCACAGCACTGTACCAGGGTTCTGTTTTGATTTCAACCCACTCAGACTGACAAAGCTGATATAAAGAGATGTTTAGAAACAAAGAAAAAAAGCAGGGGCTACCAATAACAGATACATAGTGAGAGTAATTGTAGTTCACAATGACCTATTCTACAGATAAACCCAAAAGCTTTTGATGCTAAAGAAGAAATCCAGGGCCAGCACAGCTGCCATAGACCCCTTGTAAATGTCACCAGCTTTTGTGTCACAGGTATTCATAGTCACTGATGCCAGTGGCCTGAGTTCGTCCCTATTTTTACCCATTCATCCCCATCAGAGCCCAGGAACCATGCTGGCAGCTAGTCCAGGTTTCCGTGGTTGAATGAGTGTTAAGACACAAGCCTAGAATCACATAACTGACCCCCACCATCATAAACTCACCCAGGACTAGCCCCTCCAGCTACACGTTTGCATGCTACCAACCTCATGCCAGCCACAAGCCTCCACTGTCATGCCCTTGCCTAGGGGGAGACTGTACAACCATTGAGTAGCACATCTGTTGGCCAGGACTCCCACAGCTGCTTGTGGGCCTGGATCAGGCACTGTTTTCTATTACTATCCAGCATCACTATACTCATCAGTAGCCAGCTCCCTCCAACTATGCACAAATATATAGAAACTAAACAACATACTTCTGAACCATGAATGGGTCAAAGAAGAAATTGAAAGGAGTGCAAAAAAAAAAAAATTATCTTGAAACAAGGGCAACTGGCTAGCTCAGTCAATGGAGTATGCAACTCTTGATCTTAAGGTTGTAAGCTCGAGTCCCACACTGGGTATAAAGATTACTTAAAAAATAAAATCTTTTTAAAAAATCTTGAAACAAACAAAAATAAATTGAAACACAATATACCAAAACCTATGGGATGGAGCAAAAGTAGTTCTAAGAGTTTATAGCAATAAACACCTACATTAAGAAAAAAGAGAAAAGAAAGTTCACAAATAAACAATGTAACTTTAACACCTTAAGGAACTAGAAAAAAGAAAAGAGTAAGCCCAAATTTTGCAGAAGGAAGGAAATAACAAGACCAGAGCATAAATAAAAGAAATGGGGACTAAATGTTGTGTGACAGCACAGATATACAAAGGATCATTAAAAATGATTATGAATAGGGGGTCTGGGTGACTCAGTTGTTTAAGCATCCAACTCTTGATATCCACTAAGGTCATGATTCATGAGGCTCATGGTTCATGAGGTTGAACTCCATGTCAGGCTGTTCACTGATAGCTCATAGCCTACTTGGTATTCTTCCTCCCTCTCTCTCTGTCCCTCCCCTGCTCTTGCTTTCTCTCTCTCTTTCAAAATAAATAAATGAAACTTAAAAAAATGATTATGAATAATTATATGCCCCAAAATTGAATAACCTAGATAAAATGGATAAATTCCTAGAGACATATGACCTACCAAGATTGGATTATGAAGAAACAGAAAATCTGAACTGACCAATAAGAAGTAAAGAGATTGAATCAGTAGCCAAAATCTTCCCAACAATGAAGAACCCAGGACCAGACAATTTCACTAGTGAATTCTACCAAATTTTAAGGTAGAATTGATGCCCATCCTTCTCAAATTTTTCAAAAAATTAGAAGAAAAGAGAACACTGTCAAACTCATTTAATGAGACTAGCAATACCAAAGTCATAAAAAAAAAACACTACAAGAAAACTATTGAGCAATATTTTTGTGAATATAAATATAAAAATTCTCAGCAAAATATTAGCAAACCAAATTCAACAGCACACTAAAATTGTCATATACCATGATCAAGTGAGATTTATCCCTAGGGTGCAAGACTGTTTCAACATAATCAATAAATGTGGTACACACTAATAGAATGAAAGATAAATATATGATATCTCAATTGATGGAGAAAAAGCACTTGATAAAATATGGCATTCTTCCTTGATAAAAACACTGAACAAATTGGGTATAGAAGGAACATATTTCAAAATAAAAAAGGCCATATATAACAAGCCCTCATCTAACATCTTACTCAGTGGTGAAAGTTTGCAAGCTTTTCTTCTAACATTAGAAACAAGACAAGGGTGTCCATTCTCACCATTCCTATTCAACATAGTACTGGAAGTCCTAGCCAGAGGAATCAGGCAAGACAGAGAAATACAAGAAATCCAATTCAGAATGGAAAAAGTAATTTCTGTTTACAGATTATATGATCTTACATATGGAAAATCCTAAAGACAACAACACTAAAAACTGTTAGAACTAGTCAGTGAATACAAAATTTTCAGAATATAGAATGAACATGTAGAAACCAGTTATGGTTCTATACACAAAACAATGAAATATCTGAAAAAAATATAGAATACAATCCAATTTACAATAACATCAAAACAGTAAAATATTTAGAAATAAATTTAACCAAAGAAGTGAAAGGTCTGTACACTACAACTATAAGACTCTGATGAAATAAATAAAAAGGTCAAACAAATGTAAAGATACCTTATGTTCATGGATTAGAAAATGGGGTACCTGGATGGCTCAGTTGGTTAAGCTTCTGACTTTGGCTCAGGTCATGATCTAACAGTTCATGGGTTCGAGCCCCGCATTGGGCTCTGTTCTGACAGCTCAGAGCCTGGAGCATGTTTCAGATTCTGTGTTGCCCTATGTCTCTGCCCCTCCCCTGCTCATTCATATTCTCTCTCTCTCTCTCTCTCTCAAAAATAAACAAACATTTAAAAAAGAAGAATTAATATTGTTAAAATGTTTATACCACCCAAACTATTCATGCAGTAGTGTAATACCTATTAAACTCCAATGGCATTTTCACAGGAATAGAAAAAACAATCCTAAAATTTGTGCAGACAAAACAGCCCAAAGCAATCTTGAGAAAGAACAAAGCAGGAGGCATCACACTTCCTTATTTCAAACTGTACTACAGAGCTATAGTAATCAAATCAGTACGGCACTGACATAAAAATGGATGCATAGACCAATGGAATCAAGAGCCCAAAAATAAATCTTTGCATATATGGTCAACATTTGACAAGATACTCAATGGAGAAAGGATAGTTTTTGTATAAATGCTGCTGGAAAAATTGAATAGCCATATGAAGAACAATGAAACTAGAACCCTATTATACACCAGTTCCAAAAATGAACTCAAAATGGATTAAGAATTTAAACATAGAGACTAAAACTATAAAACTGCTAGGAGAACACATAGGAAAGGAAATCCTTGACATTTGCTTTAACAGCCATTTCCTGCATATGACACCAAAAACAACAAAAGCAAATGTTAGTAACTAGAACTACATCAAACTGAAAAGCTTCTGAATGGCAAAAGAAGTGGTCAATAAAATTAAAAGCCAATCTCTAGAATGGGATGAAATATTTGTAAATCATATAAGGGTTAACATCTAATCTATAGAATGGGACAAAATATTTGTAAATCAGATAATGGTTAACATCCAAAATATATAAATAACTCATACAACTCAATAGTAAAAACAAAACAAATAAACAAATAAACAAAAATTTGATTACAAAAATGGGCAGGGGAACTAAATAAACATTTTTCCAAAGAAGACATGCAACATTGCTGTGTGTATATTCCAGATTATCACAAAAATGTAAGGATTGCTGAAAGATATAGATACTCAAGTTGGCACTTTAAACAATCCCTCTCTTTCCTATAATAATTGCTTAAACTCCTAGACTAGAGGAGGATTTTGGTCAACTATCATAGGTCTTTTTATTAGGCTTCCTTTTTCTCAAAATAATATTTATTTTGTTGTCCTTTCTGACAACAAATATTCATTTTGTTGTCTCAAAATAATATTTATTTTTGGTCTTTTCAGACATCTTTCTGTTTGGTGCCAAGGCTCCTTCACTACCATAACTTCAAGCCAACAGATGATCCTTTATACTTGAGGATATTCATACATGTTGTCTACCTTCGATTTGGCTGCCTCTGCCTTTTGTAACTACTATATCCCCAAATGACCAATGTTGACCCACAGGTAGCAGCCTCACTATGCCCCTATCCAGCAAGAAGAAGTTACAGAAGTTAAGAGCTTTCACCCTCAGCAACCTTAAAAACTTAAGGGTAGAAATTGTTCAGGAGGGAAACTATGAGGAAAACAAGGCCAGAGAAATGTAAACAAAATTAAATCTCCTTACAATCTGCAGCCCATTGACAAATCCTTGAGACATGGAGAGAATGATGTTCCTCCAGGAACTCATGGCTGCCTTACTGTTGATGTTTCATTAAAGACTAAAAGCAATATTATCTTAACAATAGCTAGCCCTCCAAGGTCCTTGAGACCTTGCTTTTAACATGCACAAATTCCTGAGAGAATTACATTATTCCCAACCCCCATTAACTAAAAAGTATATAATCAGTTATTCCTCACAAACTCACAATCTTGCTGCCAATGGGTCCTGTCTCCATGCTATAATAAAAACACCTTTTTGCTAAGAAGAAGAAGAAGAAGAAGAAGAAGAAGAAGAAGAAGAAGAAGAGAAAATGTAAATGACCAATAGGTACATGAGAAGGTGCTTGACATTACTAATCTTCAGGGAAATGCAAATCAAAACCACAATGAGATACCACCTCACACCTGTTAGAATGGCTCATTAAAAGGACAAGAGATATCAAGTAATATTGGCAAGGATGTGGAGAAAAAGGAACTCTTGCGTACTGTTGGTGGGGATGTAAGTCAGTACTGCCAGTATGGAGAACACTATAGAGGTTCCTCAAAAAATTAATAATAGAACTACTGTATAATCTAACAATACTACTTTTGGGTATATATACAAAGGAAATGAAAATAGGATATTGAAGAGATAGTTTACACTCTAATGTTCTTTGTAGCATTACTCACTATAGCCAAGATACAGAAACAACCTAAATACCTGTCAATATATGAATGGATAAGGAAAATGTGATATACATATACACATACATATACATATGTAGATATATGTATATCACATACATGAGTGTTTTTTTGATGCATATATAATGTGATATATATAAGGTATATATTACTAACATATGACTGAATATGTATCATATATATCATATATATATGAATATATACTATTACATATGTATGAATATTATTTAGTCATGAGAAAGAAGGAAATCCTTCCATTTGCAACAATATGGATGGACTTTGACAGTATTATACTAACTGAAGTAAGCCAGGCAAAGAAAAACAAATAATGTGTGATATCACTTATATATGGAATCTAAAATTCCAAACTCACAGAAACAGAGAGAACAGTGCTGTTTACCCAAAAGTAGAGGGTAGGAAATCAGGAAATATTGGTCAGAATATGAATTTCCAGTTATAAGATGAATAAGTTCTGGGGATATAATGTATAGGATGGCAATTATAGTTTATAATACTTTACTATATAGTTGAAAGTACTTAGAGAGTAGTAGATCTTAAACATATTTACCACGTACACACACAAATGGTAATTAAGTGATGTGATGGAGGTGTTAGCTAATATTATGGTGGTAATTATTTAATAATATATAAGTGTACAAAATCAACACATTTTTATATCTTAAACTTACAATGTTGTATGTCAATTACATCTCAATAAAACTGGAAAAATAATAAAACAAAATAAAAACAGGATATAAAATTATAAAGTTAGAAAACTATAGGTCAATCTCTCTCAAACATATAGAGGCAAAAATCCTAAAAATGTTAATAGAAAACTAAATTCACTGATAAAGTCGTAATATATAATGACCAAATTAGTCTTGTCATGGAATGGTAAGAAGATAGTTTATTTTTAAAATAAAAGAGAAAAATAAAATGAAAATATCAATAAATGCAGAAAAGTTACTAAAAACATTTCAAAAGGAATCCATACAAAATTTATATCTATCTGTAACATAAGAAAATTTCCCTAATCTAAAAATGGATAAGTCAATAAAATGTAAAGCAGGTATAATTTTTAATGGTGGTAGTTTAGATTATTTCCCTTTAATTAGAAAAAAAAAACTAGATTTTCACTGTTACCCTTGGACTTAACATTATAAGAAATAAAATAAAATGAAGAATGATTACAGAATAACAGTTGTTTTAGTCACAAATGTAATTATAAATGCATAAAACCCAAAAGAATATTAAGCATTTAATAAGTTTTCTAAATAGAAAAATCTACATACAAAATTAGTTAAATTTATATTGACAAAATATGTGACTTAAAAAATGATACTAATTACAATAAGAAGTAGATTAGAAAATATCACAAGACATGTAAGAACGTTAAAGAGAAAAATTTAAATCCCATATATAAATACTTACAAAATTCCTAAATAAATGATGATATAGTCAATTTTTCTTGGGAAAAAAAGGTATAGTAGTTTGAATTATCAGCTTTCTCTAACTTGATTCATATAATTTAATGAAATCAAAATTTCAGCAGCATAATTTTATGGCACTTTACAATTTTTATGGCCTTTCTAGATACCAAGGTTTTTCCTAAAGCTATAGTAATTAGAATAGTTTGGTAATACATCAGTAAAAATGAAAAGAACAATGGCCTAGAGTGGAGAATCACTTACACATTCACATGTGTAACTTAGTGGAAACTTAGTCTAGGACAGAACTGATATTATATCGTAGTTGGTAAAAGAGAGGCTATTCAAAAAATAATATTGGGAATATTATCCTACTTGATTATGCAAACATAATTTCAGTTTGCTAAAAGATCTAAATGTGAGTCACTAAATAATAAACATTTTTGAATATAATTTAAGTGCATACATCCATCAGCTTCTCCAGAAAAAGAGAAGCAATGGATGAAAAATAGATTAATTTTAAAGAATTTGCTCACATGACTGTGGGAACCAGCAAGTCCGAAATCCAGAGCATATCGGTAGGCTGGAAACCCATGCAGGAGTTAAACCTGTAGTCTTGAGTCAGAGTTTTTTCCTCTCCAGAAAACCCCACCCAGTTTTCAATTTTCAATTGATTGGATGAAGCCCACTTATGTTATCAAGGGCAACCTCCTTTACTTAAAATCAACTGATTATAGATCTCAGCCATGTCTAAAAATACCTTCATAGTAACACCTAGATTAGTGTTTATTTAAATAAGCAGGTCCTGTAGCCTAGCCAAGTGGACACATAAAACCATCACAGCACAGATTTGAGAGACTTGAGAATAAAGAAGAAACTCTAAAACAAGACACAAAATAAGACACAAGAAACATAATAAAAGTAAAGATTAATAAACAAGGAGAAAGTTATTAAACTTCATTGGTAATCAGGAAGATACACATTAAAGTTTTCTAATAGAAAATATTTAATATCCACTGTATGGATAAAATTAAATTGTTTGATAATACCAAAATTCAAAATGATGCAGATCGAAAACCTTTATTGAATACTGGAAGAAGTTTTAACCACTCTGGAGAACAATTTGGCATATTTAGTCAACTGAAATGTGTTAACTCAGAAATTTTACTCCTAGTGACCCAGAAATTTTAATGTTATTCATCTACACCAGAGAAAACTCTTCCCTTTGTGTACCAGAAGGCACATCCAAGAATATTCAGAGCAACATTATTTTGTAATTGGGGAAAAAAAGGAAATAAACCAAACACCCATGGACAGAAGCTTGAGCTATAAATAGTTGCATGTTCATAGACTAGAATATTCTACTTTGACATTGAACTACTTATGTAAACACACATAGATGAACCTTAGAAATTCATTGTCAATGATTTTAAAAAGCAATCTTCAGAGCAATACACAATTGCAAAGATAAACATCGTAAAATTATAAAGAGGAGCAAAAGAATTATATAAATACAATTGAGGATATAGTCATTTATGGGTGGAGAAACAATGATCAGATTGCAAAAGGAGGAATCAAGGAGTTTCAAGTTTACTGATAATGCTTAATTTCTTAAACTGAGCATTAATATGCTACTATTGGTTATATCTATATTTTTATTTTTAATTTGAAACATACCAAGAAAGAGAATGCATGCATGGGCACACGAGTTGGGGAGGGGCAGAGGGTGAGGGGGAGAGAATGCCACGCAGACTCCATGCTCAGCATAGAGCCCACTGTGGGGCTTGATCCCACAACCATGGGACCATAACCTGAGCTAAAATCAAGAGTTGGAGGCTCAACTAGCTAAGTCACCTAGGCAACCCTATTTTTATTTGTTTTATTTATTTATTTTTTGACAGTGTCTTCTGTCTTTTTTTCTTTTATATATTTATTTTTGAGAGAGAGGGAGAGTGTGAGCAGGGGAGGGGCAGAGAAAGAGGAAGACAGAGGATCTGAAGTAGACTTTGTGCTGATAGCAGACAGCCAGATGTGGGGCTCCAAGTCATGATCCATGAGATAATGACCTGAACCAAAGTTGGACGCATCACCAACTGAGCCACCCAAGAGGCCCTACTATTATTTGTTTTAAACTATGTATGTTTAAACATTATTATGTATATATTTAATATTAAAAGAAAATTTTGTTCCTGGAATCCTTCAAATTTGTAATGTTTAAATAACTTTAGTGCTTAAAAAATAATGTTAATCCTCACTCAGCAATACCCTTGACAAAATGCAGTACTGGTGACTAAATATAAGCTTTTAAGAAAATATGTAAATTAAGAGCCTTCTAAGTTGCTCAAGATCATCTTTTCTCTTCTGAGTTCTCCTACTTCTTCATTTTCTTAATATCTCTTACATATTTCTCACTTTTACTTGATCAAGTGTAAATTATTCCAAAAGCCCATACTTTATAAGTTTACAGTGTAAAGTTTACCCACTATTTTATATGCTGTAATGGGTGCCCTGGTCCTACAGCTGGGGTAGCTATTTATTTTCTGGTTTAGCATAGTGTTGTTTTCCACTTAGTATTTGACAATAAAATGAAGAAATCTTTAGCTTAAAACTTCAAATTTGGCCATTGAAAGTCATGTGATATCATTACATTGAGTTCAATATTATTCTCCTAACAATACTCTGTTGAAAATAAGAAGTTATGTTATATTTTGAACCCTTTTAGGTTATATTTTGATACTAACAATCCCTGTATAACTACACAGGAGAGCTGTGAAGATCAATATATGACTTAAGTTGTTTTGTTTTCCTTCATATCTTATTTCTTTGACCTTTAGAAGATTTACAATGGTGAATTTAGTTTTCAAAAAATGATTAAATACTCACAAGGTACTTCTGCTGCTGTTGTTTTGGGCCAGATCAATCTAAGATGTTTTATATTTGGGTTGATAAAAACATAGTCTTAAAACCATTGTCTCCCCACCAAATAATGTCAGGCTTTCCACTAGTAAGGTATCAGGGCTAGGATAAATAAATATTTTCTTCATCAATGAGTAAATATAAGAATGTTTTAAAAGAGAATGACGAGTTTTCTGTTTTGAAGAGCTATGGAAAAAAGATCAATACAGGCATACCTCAGGTTTGGTTCCAGACCACCACAGTACAGTGAATGTTGCAATAAAGTCAGTCTAATAAATATTTTGGTTTCTTAATGCATATAAAAGATATGTTTATACTACACTGTAGTCTATTAATGTGCAATAGCATTATATCTAAAGAATAAAACTTTTTTTTAACGTTTATTTTTGAGACAGAGGGAGACAGAGCATGAACGGGGAAGGGTCAGAGAGAGGGAGTCACAGAATCCGAAACAGGCTCCAGGCTCCGAGCTGTCAGCACAGAGCCCAACGCAGGGCTCGAACTCACGGACCGCGAGATCATGACCTGAGGCGAAGTCGGATGCTTAACTGACTGAGCCACCCAGGCGCCCCTAAAACTTTAATTAAATACTTTAATTAAAAAAAAAACAAACTCTATTGCTAAAAAATACTAACCATTATCTGAGTTTCAGCAAGTTGTAATCGTCTTGCTAGTGTGGGTTCTTAGCTCAATGCTGATGGCTGGTAACTAATCAGAGTGGTGGTTGCTGAAGTTTGGGGTGGCTGTGGCAATTTCTTAAAATAAGACAACAATGAAGTTTGTTGCATCAGCTGATTCTTCCTTTCACCTGAACATTTAAAGGCTATGGTAGGGTTTTTAATTGACCTAATTTCAATGGCATATATCTTTAAAAAAAATAAATAAGAGGTACTAATTCTATACTTTATTCATATGTTAGCCACATATCTTTGACAAATATTGTGTCATATTTCTGTCTTCCTAGCTCCACAGAAGCAAAAAACAGATCCATTTAAACCACAGAAAGAAAGGCATTTATGTTATTATTCTTTGGGAGACAGAGGAAAGGGTAAATTAATTAATGAATTACCTTTGCAAAACCTAAAATAAGTTTGTATTTTCCATATGGCCCATTAACTGGTTACTAATCATTGTAATTAGAAACTTTTTGGCACATTTTAAAACATGATAAACTGATCATTGTGCGTTAAATAAATTGCACATCCACATATGAAAATCCAAAGGTACCATTACTAAAACATAAATAAGAGTCCAAAGGTCAAAGCCATCATATAGTCACACAGTGATTCTAAAATTCAGTGTATTAAAATTCAGTTTATGATTGTGGTTAAAAAAATAGATGATAATATTGGCTCAGCATATATACATTCCATTTGTGATAAAAAGCAAGTGACTGCAGCAAATTAGATCTATGATCTACATCCCTAGAAGGAATGGGGAAAATTTTTAAAAGTGTCTGGTATGGTAGGCAGAAGCATGGCCTCTCAAAAATGTTCATATCTTAATTACTGGAACATGCGAACATGCTATTTTACATGCCCAAAATGACTTCTCAGCTATGATTAAACTAAACATCTTGGGATCAAGCGATTATTCTGAATTATCTGGGTGGGCCCAACATAATCACAAAGGTCCATACCAGTGAAAGGGAGGTAGGCAAATGAGAGAAGGAAAAGTAACAACAGAAGCAGAGGTAAGACAAAGAGAAAGAGGGGAATAACCATCTGACAGTACTAGCTGCAGGCTTTGAAGATGGGGGATGGGGCCATGAGCCAAGGAATACAGAATGCCTCAAGCAACAGGAAAAAGCAAAGGAAAAAAATTCTTCTCCAGAGCCTGCAGAAGAAATGAAGCCATCCCAACACATTGATTTTCACCCAGTGAAAGCCATTTCAGACTTCTGACCTCCAGAACCATAGGCGAACAAGGGTGTATTAAGCTGTTAAGTTTGTGGTAATTTGTTATAGCAGCTATAGGAAACTAGTATAAGTAATGTGACATAGATACTTATGTGGCAAGTTGTCTACTAGAGACATAACAGGTTAGACAAATATTCAGGATTCTTCTTATGGCTTTATTATTCAAATTATCTTTACTCTCTTAATGTTTATATATTGTGCTGATACACTGTTATCAATCAGTGATAAATCAAACAGAAATAAATTTGGCCATGGAGAATTGAAATAATATAATAAATAAGTTAAATTAAGATCTTACATCCAGAATTCTGTACCCCAAAAACAAAGCGCATGCCTTTCTTTCTCCCTAACACACATGGGAGAATCAGAAAATCTGCTACAATTTATGCAACAAATAAAATTTTGATAATAATAAAAGGCTAATTACACAGGACACATTCTGCCTAAAATGTACAAAACTATAAATTGATAAGAGATTTCACTTTCAAAACCCAATCAACCAGATATTTAAAAAATACTATCCTACACATGTTTATGTACGTTATGCTTATAGAGCGTCAAGGTGGTTCAGTAGAAGAGTTAGTGTATTTTAGCCTGCTTTGTTCTAGAAGGATCTCTTCTCCTAATTAATGATCACATCAAAATAAAATTGCAGAATGTCAACATCTATAAGATGTAGTCCAAGTTATATGTAAATGAAAGTTATATTCAGATAAAATTTCTTATCCTTTTGAAATTTGAGGCTCATGAAAAGGCAGAAAATAAACATTCAACTCAAAATATTATAAAAAAAAGACTACAAAAGGAAAGTGAAGGAGAAGAAACAAAACAAAATAGAAGAAATAAAATGCTAAGTTATGAAAACTGAAATAGGTGATTTAGGAATTAGAATGACAATTGCAGCAGTCTACAAACCCAAGATGTGGCTGTTTAAAAATATTAAACAAGAATGAAATTAGATCCCTATGCTAGACCACTCACAAAATTAACTTGGAAAGGATTAAAGTTTACATGTAAAAGCAGAAAACTTCTAGAAGAAAATGTAAGAAGAAGTTCCTTGACATGGTTTTGGCAATGATTTTTGGATATGACACCTAAACCACAGGAAACAAAATTAAAAATAAATGAATGGGACTATTTCAAACTAAATGGCTTCTGCACAGAAAAAAAAAATCAACAAATGAGAAGACAATGGAATGGGAAAAAACATTTGCAAATGCTCCATCTGATAAGTTTATAGTCAAATTATATAAAGAATTCTTAGAACTCAATATTAGAAAAATAAATAATAAAATGACTATATGTATAATAAAAGCTACAATTTAGATAAAATACTATATACAGAGATCAGCAGATAGATATAGATGGGTAGATAGGTAGATAGATAAATAGGTTTGTATACTTATGGAAGTTTAGAAGTCCCAAGATCTGCAGCCAGCAAACTGGAGACCCAGGAGAACCAATGGTCTAGTTCTAGTCCAAATATATAGGCCTAAAAACCAGGAAAGCTGATTATGTAACTTCCAGTCTGAAAGTCAGCAGGCTCAATACCCAAGAGAAGTTGAATTTTCCGTTTGAGTCTGAATGCAGGAGGAGACTGATGTCCCAGCTCAAATGGCAGGAGGATCTCCCTCATAGGCTTTTTGTTCTATTCTGCTCTTCAGTTTCTTGGCTGAGGCCAACTCACATTAAGGAGGGCAATCTGCTTTATTCAGTCTTCCTATACAAATGTCAATCTCATCCAGAAATGCCCTCTTGGACAAAACCAGAAAAATGTTTGGCCAAATACGTGGGTATGCTGTGGCCCAGTCAAGTTGACACATAAAATAACCATCTAATAGCAATGACAAAATAAATTTGAGTATCAACTTACTTTAATTGTATATCAGCAGAACACAAGATGCACAAAAACTAAGGTAATTCAAGGATGAGGATGGCTGGCTGGCTAGGTTGGTGGAGAGTGTGACTTTTGTTCTTGGGGTTGTGTGTTCAAGCCCCATGATGCGTGTGGAGATTGCTTAAAAATAAATTCTTTAAAAAAAAAAGCTAATTCAAGGATGATTTAGTAAAGGTACACGCAAGGTGCAGGGAAACTACAAAGCTTGGTAAAATACCCTAGAAAGAGAGTGTTGAGGACAAGGCAACCATCAGTAATCCTGACACTGAGCTGAACTGCAACGAGGAAGTAAGGGTAATGAGTACCTAACTCTCCTCTACTCCAATATTCTGATGGGGGTCCCCATTAACTGAACCCAAAAGGAATCCAGAGGGTAAGGGATCTCACTTATATAGTCCATACAGGTCAGTCTGGTAGGGTTCAAAGAGGCAAGTAGGAAGACCATAAGACTAAATCTGTGAATCTTTTTACTGTCAAAAATATAAATTACAAAAATTGACTTGAGCAATAAAAATACTTCAAAACTCACAATTGTGGAAAAACTGAAAATATTATGAGAATATTGCCTCAAAAAGTAGCTCCCGAATTAGATGGTTTTATGGTAATTTCTTCTAAGATTTCCAAAGAAAATAACATACTTTATGAACAAAAAATGTTGAAAGAATACTTAATTTTGCAACGTACCATGACACAATATCAATCCAACTCAAAAAATGGGGGAAAATTGGTGGAAAATCTCACTTGATAATATAAACATCTAAAATAACTAACAAATCTGGACAGCGACATGCAGAAAAATGAACCTGGACCACTTTCTTACACCATACACAAAAGTAAACTCAAAATGGATGAAAGACCTAACTGTAAGACAGAAAGCCATCAAAATCCTAGAGAAGAAAGCAGGCAAAAAACTCTTTGACCTCAGCCACAGCAACTTCTTACTCAACACATCTCCAGAGGCAACGGAAACAAAAGCAAAAATGAACTATTGGGACCTCGTCAAAACAACAAGCTTCTGCACAGTGAAGGAAACAATCAGCAAAACTAAAAGTCAACCGACAGAATGGAAGAAGATATTTGCAAATGACATATCAGATAAAGGGTTAGTATCCAAAATCTATAAAGAATTTATCAAAATCAACACACAAAAAACAAATAATCAAGTGAAGAAATGGGCAAAAGACATGAATAGACACTTCTCCAAAGAAGACATCGAGATGGCTAATGACATATGAAAAGATGCTCAACATCAGTCACCATCAGGGAAATACAAATCAAAACCACAATGAGATACTGCCTCACACCAGTCAGAATGGCTAACATTAACAACTCAGACAACAACAGATGTTGGCGAGGATATGGAGAAAGAGGATCTCTTATGCATTGCCGGTAGGAATGCAAACTGGGGCAACCACTCTGGAAAACAGTATGGAGGTTCCTCAAAAAATTAAAAATAGAACTACCCAATGACCCAGCAATTGTACTACTAGGTATTTCTCCAAGGGACACAGATGTGCTGTTTCAAAGGGGCACATGCACCCCAATGTTTATAACAGCATTATCAACAATAGCCAAAGTATGGAAAGAGCCCAAATGTCCATCGGCGGATGAATGGATAAAGAAGATGTGGTATATATGTGTATATATGTGTGTGTGTGTGTGTGTGTGTGTGTGTGTGTGTGTATGTAATATATATGTTATATATATGTTATATATATATTATGCTATGTGAAATAAGTCAGTCAGAGAATGACATGTGTCATATGACTGTAGACACATAGGTGGAATTTAAGACACAAAACAGATGAACATAAGAGAAGAGAAGCAGAAATAATATAAAAACAGGGAGGGTGACAAAACATAAGAGACTCTTAAATACAGGGAACAAACTGAGGGTTGCCAAAGGGGTTGTGGGTGGGGGATGGGCTAAATAGGTAAGGGGCATTAAGGAAGACACTTGTTGGGATGAGCACTGGGTATTATACATAGGGGATGAATCACTGGAATCTACTCCTGAAATCATTATTGCACTATATGCTAACTGGGATGTAAATTTAAAAATAATAAAATAAGTAAGTAAGTAAATAAATAAATAAAATCAAAATTGACTTTTAATTAAAATTTAATACATCAAGGCAGAGCAGTGTTTTACTCTATTTGAAAGAAATATAAATTATATTTAATAGTGAATTTCTATATTCATAAGATAAATTGGTATAGTCACTTGGAAAACATATGGAGGTTCCTCAAAAAATTAAAAGTAGAAATACCATATGATCCAATCATTTCATTATTGGGTATTTACTAAAAGAAAATGAAAACTTTGAAACTACTTTGAAAAGATATGCACCTTTACATTTACTATAACAGTTACAACAGCCAAGATACGAAAGTAGCCTAAGAATCTATCAATAAATGAATGGTTAAGAAAGATGTTTTGTGTATGTGTATACACACACATATACACATACACAATAGAATATTATGTCTCCATAAAAAAGGATGAGATCATGCCATTTGTGACAACATGGCAGGATCTACAGGGTAAAATGCTATGTGAAATATGTCAGACTGTGAACTACAAATGCCATATGATTTAATTCATATCTGGAATCTGAAAATTGAAACAAATAAACAAATAGCAGAATCAGACCTTTAAATACAGAGAACAAGCTGATGGTTGCCAGAGGGGAGAAGGTTGGGAGAGTGGGTAAAATGGGTGAAGGGGAGCAGGAGATACACCCTTTCAGTTATGGAATGAATAAGTCATGAAAATAAAAGGCACAGCATAGGAAATATAGACAATGATGTAATGGAATGTGATGTAAGGAAATATAGACAATGATTATAATGATATTATAATAGCATTGTATGGTAACAGATGGGAGCTATAAAAATAAATTTTAAAAAGATACCACACTAAATTAAGAAAAACACATGATTATTTCTATATGTACAATTAAGGTTTTAAAATAAAAGTGAATAAGGTTTTCTATAAAATCAGAGAATAACTATAAAGAATGTATACCTACAAGATGAATAAAACCTAACACTTAGAATGTGGTTAAAAGTTTCTTTATTAAAATGTGTGTGGGGGAAACCTACAATGCTGTAGGTTTCATTATTTTAGTATTATTATGGATGATTTCTGCCTTCTTAGCTGGAGTGCCAGACGTGTCAGTGAAGAAGGCATCCTGGTTAGTCAAGATCTTGCGTTCACCAAGTGAATAAGAGATGAGCCATTTCTCTGGGTCCAGTTGGCATTCCTGACCCACAGAATCGTGGAAAATTATAAAATAGTTGTTTTCTTTTAAGCCAGTACGTCGGCATAATTTGTTGGGCTGACCAGATGTGAATCAAGGACTATAAGACTGGCTTCAGTAAAAGAAGATGAGGCCAACACAGCAATGTATTGAGGACTGAGGGAGGAGGCAATGAAAGAGAATGGGGGCTGGGGAACAGAAGGGAGCCCAGGGAAGAGAAATGGATGGAATAGGAGAGGCGAAGGGAGGGGAAGGACAAGGAGAGAAGGAAGCTCATAAATGAATAACTCTATGACCTGATTTGTATCCCTAGATCTATCTGATCTGGAGTTCCCAGTTATTAGACACAGTAAATGTTCCCATTTTCAAAAGTGAGGCTGAGTTGGATTTCTATCACAACAGAATTGTAACTAAAAAGCTACTCCCAGTAGAGGGCCTACTCTGGCTATTTACAGAACTCCACAGCAGGATAACCGCTTGTCCATTAACCTTCTTAAAATATTGATGTGGATTAAAGTGAATGCTGGGAACGTGAAATTCAGTTCAATTCCCACAGGTTTGTTTTGTTTTCCTAGGGAATGAATTATATGGCAAAACTAGGTCATCAAGGTTTGTGATTGGTGGAAATATAAACAGAAGGAATTGAAAGGGAGTTTAATGTTATTTCTCTTGAAATTAGAGGTTACTAGCAATGGGCATAAGTCACATAATCAATTATTACTATTTTCATTTTAGTTCTTTTTCTAACTGTGTTACCATTGCTAGATCCATCTTCAGAAAAGACATTTACAATTCAGAACACCTAAGAGACTTCTTAGTTTTGATTCTACTAGAACTATAGAGGGGAAAAAAGGTTTCAATTATTTTGATCTAATGAGACTACCAGAGTTCTTTGCATATGTAGCTTTTCTTCAGCCATTTTCAAAATGAAATAAAACAAAATAGTCTTTGAACCCTATCCTCTTACTAATCACTTCCATTTTCCATATTTTTGCAAACTGCTGTGTCTACTTACAGAAATGTATCACATTAGTCCTTTCACAAATATAAGGAAATAATAACGCATTGGACACTGTACTATAAAAACAACCTCATGTTATATTACAATGGAAATATCAATAAACAGGTTCTAAAGAAGGTTGACCATAGAAGAGACAGAAGGAACAGGGAAATCACCTAGTTGCTTAGTCATTTTGAAGTCAGCTAGATGTGAAATCAATGGTCAGCAAAGAATATGCAAATGCCCAAGAAGCTTGATCAAATCAATCAATCTAAAGATTTCCTTTTTTCATGTAACAACAAAGCCAACAAAATTTAAATGAGAATTTGATCAGGAATAGATTTATTACTAAAAAATTACTTTATTTGTAATTCATTCACAAAGGCTGGATAATACAACAACAACTTCATGTATTTGAGAATAACTTTTCAAGTTTTCAAATGTACAAGGTTCATTTTGAGAATAATAGAGAATTTTAAAATGTTGAAATGTATTTAAACTTTCAAAGTGTTGCAGGTATTGTGCATAATAATGAATTAACCAAATCTATAAAAAAGAAAGATTCCTTTTTTTTAAGCTTATTCATTTATTTTGAGAGAGACAGAGACAGTGAGTAGGGGAGGTGCAGAGACAGGGAGAGAGAATCCTAAGCAGGCTCTAAGCTGCCAGCACAGAGCCTGACACTAGGTTCAAACTCACCATACAGTGAGATCATGACCAAGAGAGTCAGACACTTAACTGACTGAGTCACTCAGGTACCCCAAGAAAGATTCTTTTAAAAAGAGGAACTGATATAAGCATATAAGATTATATATATTTAATATGACAGTTATTAGGTTAAAAAGAAGGAATCAAAATATGTAAAATAAGTCTATCTGCATTCAGACCTACGTTTTTACCTGTGGATAATCAGTTAACTTTTACTTTAGTAAAAGAAAAAACGTGCACACACAAACAAACATTAAAACAAATGTTTAAAAATTGCAGACAAGACTATTTAAAGTGATACAGTACCCTGATTTGAACAATTTTTCTTAAGACAAAAGCTAATGTCTAATGGGTTTCAAAAGGCAAAAGCTAAGGTCTCCCTCAGGAATCAGTGTCCATATGACTAGAGCTGATACATGAGTACCCCAGCTTTTTTAGCCCTTGACCTGGATAACTCGCAGCAGCCAAGTGCTGGGTAACATACTCTATATTGACTGCCTTCTCTCCCCTGTTTGACTTTCCCACACCCAAGAATAACCTAGTACCCTTCCCAGTAAACTACGTGAGCAAAAATCTTTATTTCAGTGTCTGTTTTCAGAGAATCCAAAGTAAGGTGTATGATGAGAACAATTCTTATTCTTCTGAAATTATGTTAACATTTTACATTTCTCTAGGTATTCATAAACTGCATTTTTTTCTAATTTTCATTGCACTCAAATTTTTAATTGCAAATGTAATAAATGTGTTTTTTAAGTTAAAAACATTAGAAAAAGTTAATAGTGTCATCTCCATTTTTATTGTTGCCTCACTGAGGTAACCTTATTTCTCCAAGTTCTAGTGTATAACTTTCCACAACTTCTTTGACGCTCATAAACATATACATAATCTTACAAGGGATTTCTCTTTTTTGTCGGTCATATAACATAAGTTTAAGATGTACAACACAATAATATGATGCCTGTTATACTGTGAAATGTTTACCACAATAAGATTACAGGTATAAGGTTACAATACATTAAACTGGTTAATATATCCACCAGCATACATAGTTACCATTTTTTTTATGTGTGTGGTGAGTTTTAAATTTTATTTTCTTAACTTTTAAGTGTGTTAATACAGTATGGTTAACTACATTCACTTTGCTGTACATGAGATACCCAGAATTATTCATATTATAGCTGGAAGTTTGTACCATTTGACCAATATCTCCACATTTCTCCCACCCTCCCCAACCAGCATACTAATATTTATTTCCAAAATTCAGCTTTTTTAGATTCCACATATAAATGAAAACACAAAATATTTGTCTTTCTTTGTCCAAATTATCTCACTTGTCATAATGGCCTCAAGGTCCAGCCATATTGTCACAAAGGACAGGATTTCCTTCTTTCATATGGATGAATGACATTCTGTTATATAAATACATAACACATATCCTTTATCCACTTACCCACTGACAGACACTGAGCTTGTTTCCATGTCTTGGTTAATGTGAATAATGGAGTATAGATATCTTGTCAATACAGTGACTTCATTTCCTTTGGATATATACCCAGAAGTGAGATTGCTGGATCATATAGCAGTTCTAGGTTTTTGAGGAAACTCCATATTGTTTTCCATAGTGGCTACACCAATATACATTCTTGTTAACAGTGCATAGTCTTCCCTTTTCTCCACATTGTTGCCAAAACTTGTTATTTCTTCTGTTTTTGATAATAGCCTTTCTAACAGCTGTGAAGTGGTATCTCATTGTGATTTTGATTTGCATCTCCCTGATGATGAGTGATGTTAAAACCGTTCATGTACCTGTTGGCCATTTGCATGTCTTCTCTGGAAAAAATGTTAATTCAAGTGTTTTGCTCATTTTTTATATGGATTTTTTTCTGAGTTGTATGAATTCTTTCTGTATTTTGGATATTAACCTCTTATTAAAACATGGTTTGCAAATATTTTCTGACATTCTGTAGGTACCTTTTCATTTTTGTGAATGTTTGTTTTACTATGCAGGCACTTTGTAGTTAGCTATAGTCCCACTTGTCTATGTTTGCTTTTGTTATTTGTGCTTCTGACATCATACCCAAAAAATTGTTGCTAAGAATAGTGTCAAAAAGGTTTTTCTCCTTGTTTTTCTTCTATTAGTTTTACAGTTTTGGGTCTTCCTCTTTTACTTTTGTCTTTAATCCATTTTGAGTTAATTTTTGTGAGTGGTGTTATTAGGGGTCCAATTTCATTCTTTTGCATATGGATATCCAGTTTTCCCATCACCTGAACTGGAGAGACTATTCTTTGCTCATTGAGTATCTTGGCTCCCTTGTCACATATTAGTTGACCATATATGCCTTGGTTTATTTCTGGGCTCTTGATTCCATTGGTCTGTGTTTGTTCATATGCCAGTGCCATATTGATTTACTTACTCTAGTTTTGTAGTATGGTTTGAAATAAGGAAGTATAATACCTCCAACTTTGTTCTTTTTTCTTGAGATTGTTCAGCTATTTGGGGTCTCTTGTGGTTCCATACCAATTTTAGGTGTTTTTTCTATTTCTGTAAAGAATACCACTGGAGTTTTGATAGGATTGCATTGAACGCATAGATGGCTTTGCTTTGTATAGACATATTAACAATATTAATTCTTCCAGACCATGAATATTTTTCTTTTGTATTTGTGTCTTCAATTTCCTTCATCAACATTTTATATTTTTAATGTGCAGATCTTTCAGGCCTTTTGTTAAATTTATTCCTAAGTTTTTAATTTACTTATTTATTTATTCTTTGGTTTTGATGCTACCATGAATGAGATTTTTTTTTCAGATATTTTGTCAGTGTATAGGAACATAACTGACTTCTGCATTTTGATTTTTTATCTTGCAACTTTACCAAATTCATTGAATAGATCTAACAGTCTTTTTTGGTGGTATCTTCAGGATTTTCTCTATATAAAATCATATCTCCAAACAGAGACAATTTACTTTTTCTTTCCAAGTTGAACACATTTTTTTTTCTTTTTTTTGCCTGATTGCTCTAACACTTCTAGTACCATGCTGAATAGGAGTGGTGAGAGTGGACACCTTTTCTTGTGCCTGATTTTACAAGAAATGTTTTCAATCTATCACCATTGAATATGATATTAGCTGTAGGTTTTCCAAATATGGCCTTTATTATGTTGAGTTACATTATGTCTATATTCAATTTGTTGAGATTGTTTTTAATGTTTATTTATCTTTGAGAGAGATGGACAGACAGAGCATGAGAAGAGGAGAGGCAGAGAGAGAGGGAAACACAGAATCCGAAGCAGGCTCCATGCTCTGCACTGACAGCTCAGAGGGACTTGAACTCATGGATATGAGATCATGACCTAAGCCAAAGTCGGCTTAGGCTTTAACTGACTGAGGCACCCAGGTGCCCCTAATTTGTTGAGTTTTTATCATTAAATGATATTAAATTTTAATGGTTTGCTGCATAAATGAAATAATCATGTTTTTTTTTTTAATTTTAAATCCAAGTTAGTTAACATATAGTGTAATAATGATTTTAGGAATAGAATTTAGTGAGTCATCACTTACATATAATATCCCATGCTCATCCGAACAAGTGCCCTCCTTAATGCCCATTGCCCATTTAACCCATCCTCCCACCTAACACCCTGCCAGCAACCCTCAGTTTGTTTTCTATATTTAAGAGTCTCTTATGGCTTGCCTCCCTCTCTGTTTTTATCTTATTTTTAGTTCTCTTCCTCCCTGTTCATCTGTTTTGTTTCTTAAATTCCACATATGAGTGCAATCATCTGATATATGTCTTTCTCTGACTGACTTATTTGGCTTAGCATAATATACTCTAGTTCCATCCATGTTGCAAATGGCAAGATTTCTTTCTTTTTGATTGCCAATTAATATTCCAGTGTATATATGTGTGTGTGTGTGTGTGTGTGTGTGTGTGTGTGTGTGTACACCCACATCAAATCTTCTTTATGCATTAATCAGTCAATGGACATTTGGGTTCTTTCCATACATTGGCTATTATCAATAGTGCTGCTATAAACATTGATGTGCATGTGCCCCTTTGAATCAGCACTCCTGTATCCTTTGGATAAATACCTAATAGTGTAATTGCTGGGTCACAGAGTAGTTCTATTTTTAATTATTTGAGGATCCACCATACTGTTTTCCAGAGTGGCTGCACCAGTTTGCATTCCTACCAGAAGTGCAAAAGTGTTCCTCTTTCTCTGCATCCTCGCCAGCATCTGGTGTTGCCTGAGTTGTTAATTTTAGCCACTATGACAGGTGTGAGATGGTATTTCATTGTGGTTTTGATTTGTATTTCCCTGATGAAGAGTGAAGTTGAGAATCTTTTCATATGTCTGTTAGCCATCTGGATGTCTTCTTTGGAAAGGGTCTATTCATGTCTTTTTCCCATTTCTTCACTGGGTTATTTGTTCTATTAATGTGGTACATCACATTTACTGATTTGCATATGTTGAACTAGCCTCTCATCTCAGAGATAAATCCCACTTGATTATGGTATATGATCCTTTTAATATCTTCCAGACTGAGAAGACATTTTAATACCAAAAAGTGAAGCAAGTCACTCCATACCATTGACAAAGACTTTTATTCAGTGTAACTTACTGGCAAGGGGTAATCGAGTGGACAGACAATTCAGGTGGTATGTGGCCTCTATTCTCTGCCCATTCTCTACACCTATCCAGACCTTAATCTCCAGATTTTATGGATCAAGGGGCATGGTAGTGAGGTCACAGGATAGTGACACACTGTCAGTGTGCCACTTTAGGGCTGATCAGGACAAGACCTTCTGCATTCCAGTCAGGGCACACATTAACCTCCAGGAGGCCTGGGACACGTAGCCCCAAGAAAGGTCATTGTGAGGACATGAACAAGATGGAGAGCCAAACATAGAGTTCACTAATAATTTGTTAAGGATTTTTGCATCTATATTAATAAAGGATATTAGTCCATAGTTTTCTTGTAGTGTCCTCCTCTGGCTTTGGAATGAGGGTAAGGCTGGCATCATAAAATGAGTTTGAGAATCTCCCCTCTTCCTTTTGGAAGACTATGAGAAGGATTGGTGTTAGCTCTTTTTAAATGTTTGGTAGAATTTACTGTGAAACCATATGGTCCTGAGCTTTTTTTTTTTTCCTGAGAGGATTTTGATTACTGAATTAGCAGATACTGGGATGATTTGGGGGCCTGGGTTCACAGAAGTCTACATGGATTCACCTAGGGCTATAGGAGTAGGTCTGGTGCTAGGATGGGCTGGCTCTTGGGTCTGCCATGAAGTCAGATGGGGACTTCATTCACCCTCCTCCATGAAGTGGGGGTCTCAATTTGCACTATGCTGCCTAGGCTTGGGGAAGGGGTGATGAATGTAATGTGCACCTATCCTTCTACCCTCATCAATAAATCTTTTCTTATTTCTGTGCTTGACCAGGTACTGTAATCCCTCACCTAGACTCCTTAGCTTTTGTGAAGGTATTTTTGTGCATGGAATGTTGTTCAAACTGACATTTCCAGGGAAAAGAAAAGCACTAGAAACTCCTATGTCACCACTTTGCTCTCACTTTTTTTAAATGCTTACTTTCTTCTTTCTATTCCTCCATTAATGTGTAAAACTTAGTCTTATGTTGAATTTTTTTAGTTTTTTTTTACTGTTATTGCCACTATGCCAATTCTTCATCTGTGAATTATCAGTTTATACCCCTTATCCATTATCCATTGAATTTTTAAAAGTGTTTTATACTATTCTGTAGAGATTCTTCTGTATTATTTATATCTATGAGTTAGAATAATGTTTTTAAATTTTTTTAAGGTTTATTCATTTTTAAGAGACAGAAACAGAGCATGAGTGGGGGAGGGGCAGAGAGAGAGGAAGACACAGAATTTGAAGCAGGCTCCAGGCTCTGAGCTGTCAGCACAGAGCCCAATGCGGGGCTCGAACTCATGGACTGTGAGATCATGACCTGAGCCAAAGTCAGATGCTCAACCAACTAAGCCACCCAGGTGCCCCAGAATAATGTTTTATATATTATTTAAGTTGACTATTTGTTGTGGTCAAAATAGTACGATGTTAAAAAAAGAGTATAGGGAGGGAGTTCATAAAGTATATATGCATGTATATGTGTGCATGTATAAATGTAGACTCGAAGAGAAAAATTAATATATGATAAAAGTGATATTTCATTTCCAAGAGGTAAGATGGTTTATGTCACTGATATAATGAATAATCTCTAAGAAAATAAATTTAGACCTATGTCTCACATCACAAAAGTATATATTGGGTCAAGAAAAAAAAGTAAGAAATAGGAAAAGCAAAAGAAATCTTCAATTCTCTAACTCACATGTCTTATCAGAAAAATACGGATATATAAACTCTCACAGTAAAAGTAAAATAATGAATATGAAAGCTCTTATCAGAAAAATAGAATAAAGTCATCTGTAAATGCAAAACAGAAATCTTATATTTTAATGAATGAGTTGCTCCATTTTAGTGAGTATTTTGCAGCTAGAACTATCTATTCAGTTGTAAGGTACAGGCCACTAAACTTCACATAAGTGTATACTGTAAAAGCTTCTCTCAATAAAAGAGAATTTACAACAAAAAAGAGGGAAAAAAAGTTGCTATACCTTGGTGATAATAATGCAGGCCATTTGCATAAAGGGAATATGAAGGAGAAATTTCTCCAGCAGATTGTAAGATATAAGTAAAGCAGAGGAAATTTGCTTTCTTCTCATTAAATCCAAGAGAAATTATTCATCTCCATGAATACAAATGAAAGCTTTCCAAATAGTGTGGTCATAACATGGTAATTAAATGCCTAGTGCCAGCCAAATTCCTTCATTTTTCTAAATTATAATAATTACAATTGACCATTACTGATAATTACAGTGATCAGAGTCAAATTCCAATTTTTCATTCTCTTTTCTGTAATAAATGTGTAACTTCCTTCCAGTAAAATCTACCAAGTTTTCTTTTTACTTACCCAAATCCTTTGTGACCTTTTACTTCATCTCCACACAAAACAACTCTCTCGTCATCCTCTCCTACATTTTTATTCACCTCATAATAATAGTTTATATTATTGGATTTCCCTCAGGGACTAATCAGGAGGTGTTTGGCTATAAAAGCATTGTATCAAGGTACACTTAAAAGATTAAATATATAAATTAGTATTTCAAAAAAGGTTCTATGTATTCTAAGTGTCTGAGTCATTTCAAACCCACATATTATCCCTATAATTAAAATAAGAACTATCAATCAAAGATCCTAACCAGTTTCTTGGGGAAAGCACACAAGTTAAAAAATAAATGATCAGCTAACCCTTTCAACTTTACATAAATACCACATTTATCTGCCCATATAGATGTATCATTTTCCTAACTGGCATAAATGACAGAAGTGGTGGTTTCTGTTGTGGGACTTTACAAGGATTCCCCACAAATCATACCTTTAAAGTTTCTTTCCTCTTGAATTAATTCATTCCCTTCTGCAGATGTCTTCCTTGAAAATGTAAGTGCCTCGGGGCGCCTGGGTGGCTCAGTCGGTTAAACGTCCGATTTCGGCTCAGGTCAGGATCTCGCGGTATGTGAGTTCGAGCCCCGCGTCGGGCTCTGTGCTGACTGCTCAGAGCCTGGAGCCTGTTTCAGATTCTGTGTCTCCCTCTCTCTCTGACCCTCCCCCGTTCATGCTCTGTCTCTCTCTGTCTCAAAAATAAATAAATGTTAAAAAAAAATTAAAAAAAAATGTAAGTGCCTCAAAGTCTAGCTGCCCCTAATCATCCTTGGCATTAAGTTTATCAACTAGCGTCTTTCTGGAGTACTAACTCAGAACAAGTGTTTAAGGAATTCTGAAGGCCATTTTGGCAATCTGAATCAAAATTATGATGCATAGAAATTTTAAGCCTGCAGTAATAGCTATGAAAAGGCACAGATAAATGAATATTTACTGTAGTGTGCTTTATTACAGTAAAAACAATTGAACAACTTGTATGTCCATCAATAGATAACTAACCAAATTATGGTATAAATATAGAACAGAAAACATTTAGTTACAATAAAATGATTATACACACACACACCATATATATATATATACACACTTATTAACATGAGAAGTTGTCTACAACATGTAATTCCATTTATATATAATTGAATGTGTTTGTGTATGTGTGTAAACAAAGAAAGGAAAGAATCACAACCACATGTTAACAGGGCTTTATCTGAGTGGCAGAGTCTCAAGTAACTTTAATCTTTTATAACTTTTACACAATTTTTATATTTTTATATATTTATAAAGGTGTAGCATGAGGCAATCTTCAAGTAGATCTAATTCAATTGCCTCTATTTATCATTTATAAATATATATCTACTGTTTACTTTCTGGATTGATTGAATCATGTCCCTATAAAAATCTACAACGTTCACAGAAGAAAAAAAAAACAACTATTAGATTCGTGTTCCCTATCTAGACCATTCCAATATATTTATCCTGTGATACAAAGACATATTTAACTGAAAAAACTTATTCACAATTTTATACTGTGCAAGGCTTTGCCTCTTATTCAGAAACACTGTAGCCTTTATCAAACCCAATTCTCTGGGAAAAAATGGAAGGGACCTGTAGCAGAACTGTGTTATTCCCTGTAGATAAATAGAGGCTTCAAGTGAACCTCCAGAAGCAGATACTCTGTGGAAATTTACTGCTTACTCAAGATCCTTGCAACAAGTTGCTGATGGCAATATTCTTCTATATGTCACACAATCCTTGGCATACTCTTATTTATTATTCTTGTCTTCATACTTTTCTGATTTATTCTAAGATTTAGCCTTTCATATTTAGCCTATAGTGATCCCCTATCTAGGTCTAAGATTTGCTAGAAACACTTATCTCTCAACACCAACAGTTTTTACGAGGATGATTTTGTCTTGTCTCCCTAGCCCCACTGCGGACATTTGGCAAAGTCTGGAGACGCTTTTGGTTGTCATTATTGGGAACAGAAGTGCCAGAAATACTGTTGAACACTGTTAAGCATCCTCCAATGCATAAAACACCCTCCCCACCATGAACACACACAACACAGAACTATCTGATTCAAAATATCAATAATGCTGAGGTTGAGCAACCCTTCTCTTGACAGAAGCTCTGGCTGAATGAGAAAAAAATAGGGTACTGAAAAAGAATAGAGAATCCCTCACTCCATGGAAATGACTGTTATTCAACTATGTTAACACATAGCCACCAGAATCAGTTTTAAACCCATTCATCCTTCAGTGAAAATCTGCTTCTGTAAACACAGTTTTACAAACCAAACAACCAGTGACAGTCTTTTGATTTTGAAAGTCAGACAATCATAAATGAACTCATTCCAAACCCACTACTCAACAGTAATCAATAGTTACTACACATATATAGATGTGATCAAAACATTTGCACCTCTGAAAATCTACCTATCTCCAAACTTTGTGCTCCTCAAAACCCTACATAAAATTAGCAGGTTTCTTTCTTTGGGTATATTGTGCCTGACCAACATAGTTCTATCTTAATCTAGTAAGCAGTAAATTTATCTTTGTCTTTATATTTCAGAGAGTGATAAATCTAGAATTGTCAAAGGATTATGTAATTCCTCTCAATATCTGAAATAAAATGGTAAATTATTTATTTTTATAATAAGGGAAAGCTATGCTGATCAGGAAAAGCAGACTGCTGATTTTATTTATGTAATGATTTGGGAAGCCAAGAGTTCTTCAAATAGGAGGTTGTGGCTTTGACACAAACCAAAAAACAGATAAGAAATAAAGGTCATTATGTATGATTGGTCAACAGTATGTGCCTGCAAACAGTATCTTGGATTTCTAAACCCAAGCAGAGGCTAGGAAGGGGCTGTATAATCAACAACCTGATGATGTTAATAATGGAATACAGACTAAACAAAGGAATTTTTTTTTCACAAATTGACAAAACAAGGAGTGTTCTCATAGAAGATTTATAGGGCACCTAGGGCAAAGTTTGACCAATTAACTTTTCATGAATTGTTCAGCAATGTAAAAAACCATTAGCCCTTAGAGCTACATTAGAAATGAGAGTTATTTGGCTTAGGCCTCCATGAAAAATCCTCTTAAACATTCATCATAAAGAATAAAATGCAGGAAGCAGCAAAAATATATAAACCAGACTGCATGTATATATAGACAAGAGAAAAAGCAAATGAAGCAGCAAGAGAATAAAGAGGTTAGTGGGGAAAAAATGTCATACTTTCAAACATAAAGATCTAATGACTTTATACAAAAACCTAAGTCTAAATATTTCCAGTATTAAATATTTGTGTAAATAACTTTATGTAAATACTGGGCTTAATTTTACAAAGACCTTGGTCTATCAGCCTTATGTAAAGCCTTATTTGGTTATAGATTCTAAAATAAAATAAATTCAGCAATAAAAGCTCAGTGAAACAAGGGGGTACCTGGGTGTTCAGCTGGTTGAGCATCCAACTCTTGATTTCAGCTCAGGTCATGATCCTAGGATCATGGAATCCAGTCCCATACTGAGTGTGGAGCCTGCTTAAGATTCTCTCTCTCTCCCTGTGTCCCTCTCCCCAACCCATGCACTCTCTATAAATACATACATACATACATACATACATGCTCTATGAAACTAGTCAGAACTCAGAATCTGTTGATATTAACTCATGTGGCCCAAAATAGAGAGTTTGGGCCCAATGGGACCAAGGAGAACACTTGTTGCTCTGAGCATCCCCTATAATCCTACTAAACTGAGATTTTGAAAATAATCTCAGTAGACCCTCAGATATTCGGTGAATTTTTGACAAACTGTGGCTCTATCAAAACTCAGAAACAAATGATGCCTCTATATGCTTCTCTATCAGGAGAATGAAATACTTCACTTTAAAAGCCTTGACCCTCAACCTAGAATTTCTAGTAAATGTTTTTTTCTCCTTTCTGGTCACTTTGCTATAGTTATTCAAAGAGTATATCATGAGGTTGCCCAGATTTTATAGCACATTTCTTGGGAAGCATTTCATTGTTTACTTGATGAATTTATTGAAAAAATATTAGTGATTGGTAATTATGTAACAGAAATAACTTTGGGTGTTAGATGATCAGCCATATTTGTTCATCTATGAGTCGTCATTCATCTGAGATTGGGCTATTTTCCTACAAAGTTCTAAAATTAATTTCATTAAAATTTAATTTTAATATCATGCTTAATTATTGTCAATTAAGCCTCAAAAATAAACACATAAGCTTTCTTATTTTATTCATATAAGAATAGAAAATTTTGGTATCCTGATTTTTTGAAGAAATAGAAATGCCAGAAAAAAAAGTAATTTCATGTTTTTGGAAATATTTGTCACTAAAATGGCCTATTAGAGCAGAAGAAAAAAAATTAACATTTTAATAAGACGATTTTTAGTACCTACATTCACAGGTTAGTCAATATTATGGAAAGTAATTTTGTTTCTAAAATACAATTTATTTTCTTTCCTAATATCAGGAGTGTCCACCCAATTATTGAACCAAAAATTTAAAGGGTCTTCTCGATATCCTCATTCACTTCCAGTCCTTCAGTTAGTCTGTCCTACCTAACTGCTTTATCCCTAAAATGTAAATCTACCCACTCATCTCCACCACTACACTAATTCCCTAATCCTTGTCCAGATTACTACTAGAGCCTACCATATCCTCCCATCTATTGTACTCTTGCCTTTCTGTAATCCACTTCTCAAAGAGCAGCCAAAAAGATCATACTAAAATATACACCATATTGTATAATACTCCAGTTTAACACCCTCCAATAACAAAATTCAAAATTACTTACCGAAGTCATGGCTGGTTCTAATCACATTGTTCCTAATTTGCTGACATGACTTCCTTCCCTTTTTCTTCTCATTCAAAACAATCCTGGCGGATTGACTTTCTTTTCCTAGAAGAGACCAAGCATTTATTTGTCTCATGGCTTTTGCATTTATTATTCCACCTGCTGAAAATGGTCCCTCACTCCTTAGATTGAAGGCTTTTATAAACTATCAAGTCTTATAGCAATAGTCACCTAGTTAAAGAGGACTTTCTAGAATATGCATGGCCTTTTCACATCGCTCAGCTTTATATGTCAAGCATACACCCTTCATAGCACACTTACTAACATGTGATATTACCTTCTTCAATATTTCTTTTGCTCCATTATTGTCTTTCTCACCCACTAAAATATAAGCCCTAAAAATGTTTGTCTATCTTATTCACTGTCACCTTAGCGCCTACCACAATGTCTGCAAGATACTAAGTATTCAATAAATACGTATTGAGTGAATGCATTTTATGTTTCATTGACTCATGAAATCATGCATGTAAATGGGACAGGTTCAAGGGAATCAGGAAAATATCTTACGTGTCTGAACTGGGAAGTGTCCCCCCACCAAGTAATGGCTGGATCCCCATTTCTGACTTTTATTACATTTCTTTCTTGGTACTCTCAACAATGATATTTAGATTTGGCTCTCCAGAGATTATTTGATAGTTTTCTCCTTTAAAAATCCTACAAGTTTCTAAATCATTATTTTCCAGTGGTGGAAGAGATTGGCACATACCCCATGAGCACATCTTCTTCAGGGTGTTTGGTAACATTGTGAACTGAACATAATTTTCCACAGTAGTTTATTAAGTGAGGAAGCATTGAAATTGAAGACCAGAATGTTCTCTATGTCCTGGAATTTAGAGGTAGAGAACATCAGTCTTGAAAGCTCTTAGAATTTGGTGCCAGTCAGTAATTTATCTCCTCTGATATGCTGATATCCTTCTTCTTTGCATCAAAGAAAAGCAGGGTTTAATTTTTTTTTTGGAATTTATCATTCACTCATACAATATGAATATATTATTTTCTTCCCATTCGATCATTCCCAAATGGATACTGAACTTTAATTTTTGTAGAAGTATGCGGTATGCGGAGATTAGCCTAGGAGTAAAAAGATTGACTGAATTAGGAAGTAAATAATCAAGTGTTCAAATACTAACTCTACCTTTGCTAGCTGTGTGAACTTGGGAAAATTTTGTAACCTCCCTGGGCCTATTTTCTCATCGTTAATACTTAAGATATCTAACAATATTGTTATGAGTAACAAATTTTTACAAAGAATGTGTTCATTATAGTGCTTGACACCCAGCAGAAATAACATAAGTGTAATTTACCTCTTATAGCTTTGCTTGTCTGCCCTTAATGGAAAATGTTCTGAGAACACTGGAAAGGTATATACAAACAAATTTTTAAAATAAGAAATGTAGCCTTTTATATATAAAATATAAATGTAGAAAAACAATATACAAATTCTAGCACCTCTGAAACGCCCGGTGTTGTAAATAAATTTATAGGTATCATTAACTTAAGAGATTGCAAGTTGAAAATAGACTGTTTAAAATGCTTAAGAAGGTTCAGAAGAACTAACACAGCTACAGGGGAGATAGGCAGGTCAAGGCCCAACACTCACCAGAGAAGGATGGTTCAGCCCCCAGAGAAGGATTATGATTCAGATCCAAGAGAAGGATTCAACAGAGGGACAAGTTTTTTAGTTTCTATTTTGGAATGGTTTGAAACCTACAGAAAAGTTACTAAGTAGTTCACATAACATTCTTATACTGTACTCTTTACCATTATTTTTAACATTTTTCCACATTTATTTTCTCTCTCTCTCTGCCTCTCTGTCCTCTCCCCCCCTTTTTTTCCCTCACCACATACATTTTTTTTTCTGAACAATTTGGAAAAAAGTTGCAGACATCTTTCCCATTTACTTCTAAATACTTCACTGTAAATTTCCTAAGAACAATAACATTTTCTTATATAATTTTAATATAATTCAAAGTCAGGATAGCCACTTTGATATGATATAGTATCTAAACTGTAGGTATTATTCAAAGGGTCACCAACTGTCCCAATAATGCTCTTTAATTTTTTTTTTAACGTTTATTTATTTTTGAGACAGAGAGAGACAGAGCATGAATGGGGGAGGGTCAGAGAGAGGGAGACACAGAATCTGAAACAGGCTCCGGGCTCTGAGCTGTCAGCACAGGGGCCCGATGCGGGGCTCGAACTCACGGACCGCGAGATCGTGACCTGAGCCGAAGTCGGCGCTCAACCGACTGAGCCACCCAGGCGCCCTAATAATGCTCTTTATAAGCAAAAGACTATCCTGAACCATTCACTTGTCCTATCTCTTTAATTTTCTTTAATCTATAAACCTTTCTCACCCTTTCTTTGTCTTTCATGTTATCGATAATGTTGAAGGGTAGAGGTCAGTTATTTTTTCAAAAATGCCCCTTAGTTTGGGCCTGTCTAATGGTTTCTCATAACTGGATAAAATTATAACCTATGGAGTCTGTGTATTCTTCTCGAGGACCATTTTCCTCTCTAAATCTTCTAGCTCTATTTGAAACCACACTGATCTCTTCATTCTCTGCACTCCTATTGTATTCAGAGTCAATGTCATTACATTAGACCTAAATCTTCTCTGACATAAATTTACCTGAGAAGACAGGGTGTCTTCTGTACCTGTCATCATATAGTCCTCTGTTATATAGGAAGAAGGCACGCAATTAGACTTCATGTAAGGAAAAAAATATATGAAACTGATGTTTCACAAGCTATGAATGTTTCACAAGCTATTATCCAATGAAAAGTGAGCAAAAGTGTCCATTTCATCATTCATCTGGATCCTCTGAACCTTTCATTCATGTCCAAGGTCATCTATGGAAGAAGGCAGACAGACTATTTAAATTCATCTTATTCTGGTCATAATTGGCTTAGGAGATTCTGAGGAGACAATAATTCTAGAGTTGAATCTGAAATTATGACAGAAATGAGGATAAAATTAATGAAATTGGGTTCCATAAAGGCAGGAGAAGAAACATTTACTCATGTTTTCTTTCACAGTTTTTCCAACTACTGCAAAACGTTTATTGTTACATTCTAGTCTAGTGTATGTGTATGTCTTTTAGCAAGCACAACACACAGCCTAGATCACCATTCCATACCCCAAAAAGGCTTGTGACCTAGAAATTGTCTTGTGATACTCTAGTGTATGAGACTCTGGATATGGATGCTACTGTTTTCACCTCCATTTGCTGGGCTTCCTATTGCTTCTGAAGTGTCACCATGTAGAAACCTGCTTTCCAGGAAGCCCTTGCTTTAGGGAACAATTAAGATCATCTGTTCTTCATTCACAGCAGTTGGAGGCCCACTGGAGTTTAGGTAGATTAAAAATTTGGAGATTTGGTGACTTTAATATGCCCATTTTGCAATAAGAGCTGAAAACGAGGCTATAATAAGGATCCCCTTGTGCACAAAAAGCTTAGAGAATAGAGAAAATACACAGAAACTTCAACATCTTTAAAAAAAAAAACAGTTGCATTTTTAAAAAATATATGAAGAAAGTAGAAAACAGCAGAATCCCAGCTGAGGCAATCATTGCATTTTATGGATACTCAGTCTAAAGCATTTAAATTTAACAATTAAAAAGACACTGGGGAAGAAGGTAATGTTCCATTTTGGTACTTTAAACCTGTTGTTTATGTTTCACTGAGTTCTCAAAATTTTCAGCTGTTCCTGCTTAAAACCAGAGGTGCAAATATTTGAATTCTAGAACAAGATTACGAATCAAGCAAGACAAATAGTGAAATTACTTTAAAGAAACAGAATGCTCAAGATTTCGGTGGACTGAGAGGGAGAAAAAAATCATTTTAAGCAGTGATTCACACCATGACACAGGACAATTTATGAGAAGACACAGTATCATAAAAATGGAAACTCAGAGATGCTATTCTTTAAAAGAATAATTAAAATAAGAGCATAATAATGCCTACTTCTATTTCTTTGGATTACATCATCTTATTAGCTCCACCAAATTCACAACATATGATATTATAAATATTTTCTTACATATAGATTACTGAGCCCAGGCACAGAATTTTATTAATTATAATAATAATTTATGAAGGAACAAAAATGAAAAGTGGGACATTCAATCTCTTCAGGAAGGCAACACTTTTTCTTTCTAGTATATCCAGTATGTCATTAATACCACGAAGTATCTGTTAGGCACAAGGCCTCATAGTAGATAATATATAAATAAGTTAAACTGTCATGTACCTATTTATTGAAAAACTATAAAAGAAAATAAACAGGTATAAAAACTCTGCCTTCTATTTATATTCAGTCCTGGTCTACTTCCACATTCTCTGACTACCATATGTAGCTATCAAACTGAGTGAAACAAATACTGAAAAAAAATACTAAAATCTTTATAGCAGAGATATTAGCTCAATATGTTAAGTTTGGCTGTATATGGTAATACTGGATAAATACAGAAAAGGTACTAGTTTAAACATTTTGATTACTTTGACCAGGGAGGAGTGAATTACAAAAGCTATTCATATAAATAATATTTGAGGAACTTTCCTATGCCATGCACTGTAACTGAGGCCAGGATATGGCAGTGAACAAGATGGTCAAGGTGAACACTTATCACTCATCTCAAGTATAGTAAGAAAAAGAAAAAGAAAAAGAAGAAAAGGATAATATAAGAGGAACTGTAGAGGGAGGGAATAAGAAGTGTTTCAAAGGTCAGGGGAAAAGTTTTTGAGGAGGTGACATTTAAACTAAAATCTGATTGACAGGAAGCTCCAACCACAAAATGACCTGAGAGCAGCGTGTTCTTGGTAAAGAGAACTATAGGTGCAAAGGGTTGGCTGGATGGAAGGAAAGAAAAGAGTGTTATGGTTTAGTGCAATAAATGCAAGTCCCTAAATTCACTGGTGCATGCCTCTGCCAGTTCAATCAAAACAGTCTGATCAGTTGTGTGTAGACATGACTTACTGTGGGGTTTCCTCCCCATAGAAGACAAAATGCACCTAGGATGGAGAACTTAGTCTAGGAAAAAACTTGATAGCCATGGTCCTTTTTGGTTAACCCCTGCTTAGTTCCCCTTTACAGAGTTCATGGCTGTCTCTGAATCTTGACTCTTAAAATAGTGTCTTTGTAAAAAATCTGCAGAGATGAATATCAACACTTGGCATGCCATCTGCATAGAGCTAATTATATACACTTTGTTATTTGTCACTATAAGATATTTCAGAATGAAATGTGTGAACCATCTGCCAACAACTTTATTCACATTTCTTGGATCATCAACAAGAACCCTTATACTTCTTTTCCCCTCAGGAAACACAAATTGTAATGTGCACAAGGTGGGTAGATGGAAAAAAAATCTAAAAATGTTTTTGCCGTGTACCAGAAAATAGTAGATATTTTCAGTAGAATAACCCAGAATCATTTATATCCATTACTCTGCCATGTATCCTTGAGACATTGTTATACAAACTAAAGCTAACCCCCCAAGTGTCAGACAGGCACCAGTGCTTTTGGCATTATTTATATGATTTTTGGGTAAGAAAGAATAAAGAATCCATGAGCTTAAAATAAATTGCAGTTTGCCATTTGATTATGTAAATATGTGGTTGCATGATCCCCAAATTCTCCAAATCACAATTTATGCACAAAGGCAAAACCAGCTTTTGTGTTTTGAAAAGCAGGTGCACAATTATTCCTGCAAAGAAAAAGAGAGTCATTTGCAGTGATTTTGGGGGGGAGATGATTGAGCAATTACAGGCGTACATGCTAATTTTGTTTCATCCTCTGACCATCTTCTGTTTATAAAATGGACAAGCCTTTCTCTCTTTTAGAAAAGAGAAAGAAGCTGCAGAAACAATGATAAATAAGTGGGGCAATTTATGCAGTTGCCAGTGGACATCAACTTGGCACAACATGTTTAAGCATTTCTCATGGAGGAATTGTCATGGCCCTGCATTTAATAAAACACCCAAAGTTTAATATCTAACTTACTGACAGTGTTGTCCAAACACCCCCACAGAAAGCCAAGGATTCAGTATTACTTGCAATATTCATATATTTTTTAAATTTCTCATTCCAGTATAGTTAACATACAGTATTATAATAGTTGTAGGTGTACAAGATAGTGATTCAACGATTCACTTACTCAGGGCTCATCAAGTGTACTCTTTATTTTAAGTTTATTTATTTATTTTGAGAAAGAGTGTGAGTGAGCAGGAGAGGGGCAGAGAGACCGGGATTGAGAGAGAGAGAGAGAGAGAAAGATAGAGAGAGAGAGAATCCCAAGTAGTCTCAACGCTGTCAAGCACAGAGCCCTACACTGGCCTCAATCTCACAAACTGCAAGATCATGACCTGAGCTGAGTCCACACAATCAAGAGTCAGACATTTAACCAACTGAGCCACCCAGGAGCCCCAAGGTAAGTGTACTCTTAATCCCCTTCACCTACTTCACCCATTCTCTCATCCATCTCCCATCTAATAGCCATCAGTTTGTTATCTACAGATAAAAGTCTGTTTTTTTAATTTTGCCTCCTTTTTTCTTCATTTTTTTGTTATTTAAATTTTGTTCATGAGTGAAATCATATGGTATTTGTTTTTCTCTGACTTATTTCACTTAGCATTATACCCTCTGGATCCATCCAAGTTGTTGCAAATGGGAAGATTTCATTTTTTTTTTTTATGGCTGAGTAATAATTGATTGTGTGTGTGTGTGTGTGTACACAACATTTTCTTTATCCATTCATCTATTGATGGACTTGGGCTGCTCCCATAATTTGGCTATTGTAAATAATGGTGCAATAAACATAAGGGTGCATATATCTTTTTGAATTCATGTTTTTGTATTCTTTGGTAAATATCCAGTAGTGAATTTACTGGATTATATGGTAATTCTATCTTTTAGTTTTTTAGGGAATCTCCATATTGTTTTCTACAGTGCCTACACCAGTTTTATTTCCTACCAACAGTGCATGAGTGTTCCCTTTTCTCTACATCCTTACTAACACTTGTTGTTTCTTGGGGTTTATTTTTTTTTTAATGTTTATTTAGTTTTGAGACAGAGAGAGACAGAGCATGAATGGGGGAGGTTCAGAGAGAGAGGGAGACACAGAATCTGAAGCAGGCTCCAAGCTCTGAGCTGTCAGCACAGAGCCTGATGCGGGGCTTGAACTCACAGACTGTGAGATCATGATGTGAGCCGAAGTTGGAAGCTCAACCGACCGAGCCACCCAGGTGCTCCTCCTGGGTTTTTTATTTTACACATTCTGATAGGTATGAGGTGATATCTCATTGTAGCTTTGATGTGCATTTCCCTGATGATGAGTGATGTTGAACATCTTTTCATGTGTCTATTGGCCACCTTGTGTCTTATTTGGAGAAATGTCTGTTCATGTCTTCTGCCCATTTCCAAATGGGATTATCTGGGGGTTTTGTGTGTTGAGTTGTGTAAGTTCTTTGCAACATGTATAATTTTTAAGTCTACTTTCTAACAGGAAAGAAATTGAGAGATGAAGGTAGATTAAAAGGGTGTATACTTTGATTTGTGAATTCAACCCACTTCCTTGCTACCTGAGCTTCCCTCAAAGACAAAGGGGCCATGAATTCACTGTGATATAAGATTAGAACTTGGATGATTCTAGAAAGTGGAAAAGTGGCAGGAATCATGTCCTTGAGCTTTGAGCTACTTGTACTACTTGAATTCTAAAAGTTTTCCAGGATTAGAACTGTAATTAATACTATGAACAGTCAAATTTCTATTTCCAAAATAAAATTTTATAATAGATTTCGATGGAAGATGGCGGCATAGGAGGATGCTGGGCTCACCTTGTCCTGATGATCACTTAGATTCCACCCACATCTGCCTAAATAACCCAGAAAACTGCCAGAAGACTAGCAGAACAGATTCTCTGGAACCAAGCGTAGACAAGAGGCCCACAGAAGAGGTTAGGGAAGGGTGGAGAGGCTGTGCGTGCTACACGGACTGGTAGGAGGGAGCCGGGGCAATGGAGGGGCAGCCCGCCTGGCAAGGCGGAATCCCCGAGTCTGGCTTGCAAAAGCAGAGGGATGGGACTGCGTGAGTTCTCACAGCCAGCAGGACTTAACATCTGGAATGTTAAAAGTCAACAGCTCTGCCCTCAGAGAGCAGGGAGGACAAGAGGATGCTGGGAGGGACAGTTGTTGAACCCCGGAAGACAGAACTCAGCTCGGCAGGGGAACAAAGGCACTGGCAAGTGCCATTCCCCTCTCCCATCTGCCAGCTGAAATTCCAAAGGGAACCAGTTCCTGTCACCAAACTTTCTTGCACCGCACAAACGCCCAATGCTGTGCTTCTGTGGATCCATCCCTCTGATGGGCCTGCCTTCCTCCCAGTGCTGCAGAGCCCCTCCCACAGGGGACATCCCATGGCAAAGCTAGCTAAGCCTGCCCTCCTGCCCCTGTGCACCTTGCGGATCCATCCTGGCTAATACGCCCTTGGCCAGATCCCATCGTGGCAGCACTACAAGCCTGGGAGTATGCAAGTAGCCCAGACAGGGGCCACACCACTCCACAGTGAGTCCTGTCCCTGGGAGAGAGGAAGGTAAGGTACACACCACTCTGACTGTGGCCCCAGCAGTGGGCTGAGGACAGACATCAGGTCTGACTGAGGCCCCACCCAGCAAAACAAGTTACTCCAGACAGCACAGGGGAAGTGCCCTGTAGTTGGGAGCTACTACGGGGACAAGCCAAAATGACGAAACAGAAGAATTCTCCTCAAAAGAAATTCCAGGAAGTAGCGACAGCTAATGAATTGATCAAAAATGATTTAAGCAATATAATGGAACAAGAATTTAGAATAATAGTCATAAATTAATCACTGGGCTTGAAAAAACCATAGAGGACAGCAGACAATCTATTGCTCCAGAGATCAAGGGACTAAGAAATAGTCATGAGGAAATAAAAACTGCTATAAATGAGGTACAAAATAAAATGGAGGCAGCCATAACATGGATTGAAGAGGCAGAGGAGAAAATAGGTGAATTAGAAGATAAAATTATGGAAAAAGAGGAAGCTGAGAAAAAGAGAGATAAAAAAAAACCAGGAGTATAAGCAGAGAATTAGAGAACTAAGTGATGCAATCAAACAAAACAATATCCATATCATAGGAATTCCAGAAGAAGAAGACAGACAGAAAGGGGCTGAAGGTGTACTTGAACAAATCATAGGTGAGAACTTCCCTGATCTAGGGAAGGAAACAGGCATTGAAATTCAAGAGGCACAGAGAACTCCCTTCAGAAGTAACTTGAATCGATCTTCTGCACGACATATCATAGTGAAACTGGCAAAATACAAGGAAAAAGAGAAAATTCTGAAAGCAGCTAGGGATAAACAGGTTCTAACTTACAAAGGCAGACACTTAAGAGTAGTAGCAGACCTATCTACTGAAACTTGGCAGGCCAGAAAAGAATGGCAGGAAATCTTCAATGTGATGAACAGAAAAAAAATATGCAGCCAAGAATCCTCTATCCAGCAAGTCTGTCATGCAGAATAGAAGGAGAGATAAATGTTTTCCCAAGCAAACAAAAACTGAAGGAATTCATCACCACTAAACCAGCCCTACAAGAGATCCTAAGGGGGATTCTGTGAGTGAAATGCTGCAAGGACCACAAAGTACCAGAGACATCACTACAAGCATGAAACCTACAGACGTTACAATGATTCTAAATTTTTTTTTTTTTTCAACGTTTTTTATTTATTTTTGGGACAGAGAGAGACAGAGCATGAACGGGGGAGGGGCAGAGAGAGGGAGACACAGAATCAGAAACAGGCTCCAGGCTCCGAGCCATCAGCCCAGAGCCTGACGCGGGGCTCGAACTCACGGACCGCGAGATCGTGACCTGGCTGAAGTCGGACGCTTAACCGACTGCGCCACCCAGGCGCCCCAACGTTACAATGATTCTAAACCCATATCTTTCAATAATAACACTGGATGTAAATGGACTAAATGCTCCAAGCAAAAGACATAGGGTATGAGAATGGATAAAAAACACACAACAAGATCCATCTATTTGCTGTCTACAAGAGACTCATTTTAGACCCGAGGACACCTTCGGACTGAAAGTGAGGGGATGGAGAACTATAACTCTAGTGGAAGTCAAAGGAAAGCTGGAATAGCCATACTTATATCAGACAAACTAGACTTTAAATTAAAGGCTGTAACAAGAGATGAAGAAAGGCATTATACAATAATTACAGGGTCTATCCATCATGAAGAGCTAACAATTATAAATGTCTATGCGCCAAATATGGGAACCCCCAAATATATGAAACAATCACAAACGTAAGCAACCTTATTGATAAGAATGTAGTAATTGCAGGGGATATTAATACCTCACTTACAACAAAGGATATATTATCTAGACACAGGATCAATAAAGAAACAAGAGTCCTGAATGATACATTGGATCAGATGGACTTGACAGATATATTTAAAACTCTGCATCCCAAAGCAACAGAATATACTTTCTTCTCAAGTGCACATGAAACATTCTCCAAGATAGATCACATACTGGGTGACAAAACAGCCCTTAATAAGTATAAAAGAACTGAGGTCATACCATGCATACTTTCAGAACACAATGCTATGAAGCTTGAAATCAACCACAGGAAAATGTCTGGAAAACTTCCAAAAGCATGGAGGTTAAAGAACACCCTGCTAAAGAATGAATGGGTCAACCAGGCAATTAGAGAAGAAAATAAAAAATATATGGAAACAAATGAAAATGAAAATACAACAATCCAACCGCTTTGGGATGCAGCGAAGGCAGACCTGAAAGGAAAATACATTGCAATCCAGGCCTATCACAAGAAACAAGAAAAATCCCAAATACAAAATCTAACAGCACACCTAAAGGAAATAGAAGCAGAACAGCAAAGACACCCCAAACCCAGCAGAAGAAGAGAAATAATAAAGATCAGAGCAGAAATAAACAATATAGAATCTAAAAAAAACCTGTAGAGCAGATCAATGAAACCAAGAGTTGGTTTTTTGAAAAAATAAACAAAATTGATAAACCGCTAGCCAGGCTTCTCACAAAGAAAAGGGAGAGGATCCAAATAGAAAAATCATGAATGAAAATGGAATTATTACAACCAATCCCTCAGAAATACAAGCAATTATCAGGGAATACTATGAAAAATTATATGCCAACAAAATGGACAACCTGGAAGAAATGGACAAATTCCTAAACACCCACACACTTACAAAACTCAAACAGGAAGAAATAGAAAACTTGAACAGACCCATAAACAGTGAAGAAATTGAATCAGTTATCAAAAATATCCCAACAAATGAGAGTCCAGGACCAGATGGCTTCCCTGAGGAATTCTACCAGACATTTAAAGCAGAGATAATACCTATCCTTCTCAAGCTGTTCCAAAAAAATAGAAAGAGTAGGAAAACTTCCAGACTCATTCTATAAAGCCAGCATTACTTTGATTCCCAAACCAGACAGAGACCCAGCAAAAATGAGAACTACAGGTCAATATCCCTGATGAATATGGATGCAAAAGTTCTCAACAAGATACCAGCAAATCAAATTCAACAGGATATAAAAGAATTGTACACCATGATCAAGTGGGATTCATTCCTGGGCTGTAGGGCTGGTTCAACATTCGCAAATCAGTCAATGTGATGCATCACATTAATAAAAGAAAAGATAAGAACCTGTCAATCGATGCAGAAAAAGCATTTGAGAAAATTCAGCATCCTTTCTTAATAAAAACCCTCGAGAAAATTGGGATAGAAGGAACATACTTAAACATCATAAAAGCCATTTATGAAAAGCCCACAGCTAATATCACCCTCAATGGGGAAAAACTGAGAGCTTTCCCCCTGAGATCAGGAGCACAACAGGGATGTCCATTCTCACCGCTGTTGTTTAACATAGTGTTGGAAGTTCTAGCATCAGCAATCAGACAACAGAAGGAATTCAAAGGCATCAAAATTGGCAAAGACGAAGTCAAGCTTTCACTTTTTGCAGATGACATATTATACATGGAAAACCCGATAGACTCCACAAGTCTGCTAGAACTGATCCACGAATTCAGCAAAGTCGCAGGATACAAAATCAATGTACAGAAATTAGTTGCATTCTTATACACTAATAATGAAGCAACAGAAAGACAAATAAAGAAACTGATCCCATTCACAATTGCACCAAGAAACATAAAATACCTACGAATAAATCTAACCAAAGATGTAAAAGATCTGTATGCTGAAAACTATAGAAAGCTTACAAATGAAATCGAAAAAGATACAAAGAAATGGAAAAACCTTCCATGCTCATGGGTTGGAAGAATAAATATTGTTAAAATGTCAATACTACCCAAAGCAATCTACACTTTCAATGCAATCCAAATCAAAATTCAACCAGCATTCCTCTCAAAGTCAGAACAAGCAATCCTAATATTTGTATGGAACCACAAAAGACCCTGAATATCCAAATATTGAAGAAGAAGACCAAAGCAGGAGGCATCACAATCCCAGATGTTAGCCTCTACTACAAAGCTGTAATCATTAAGACAGTATGGTTTTGGCACAAAAACAGACACATAGACCAATGGAATAGAATAGAGACTCCAGAATTGGACCCACAAAAGTATGGCCAACTAACCTTTGACAAAGCAGGAAAGAATATCCAATGGAAAAAGTCTCTTTAACAAATGGTACTGGGAGAACTGGACAGCAACATGCAGGAGGATGAAACTAGACCACTTTCTTACACCATTCACAAAAATTAACTCAAAATAGATAAAGGACCTGAATGTGAGACAGGAAATCATCAAAACCCTAGAGGAGAAAGCAGGAAAAAACCTCCCTGACCTCAGCCGCAGCAAGATCTTACTTGATACATCTCCAAAGGCAAGGGAATTAAAAGCAAAAATGAACTATTGGGACCTCATAAAGATAAAAAGCTTCTGCACAGCAAAGGAAACAATCAACAAAACTAAAAGGCAATCAATGGAATGGGAAAAGATATTTGCAAATGACATATCGGACAAAGGGCTAGTATCCAAAATCTATAAAGAGCTCACCAAACTCCACATCCAAAAAACAAATAATCCAGTGAAGAAATGGGCAGAATAGACACTTCTCTAGAAGTGAATACACATGAATAGACACTTCTCTAAAGAATACATCCAGATGGCCAACAGGCACAGGAAAAGATGGTCAATGTCACTCCTCATCAGGGAAATACAAATCAAAACCACACTGAGATATCATCTCACGCTATTCAGAGTAGCTAAAATGAACAAATCAGGAGACTATAGATGCTGGCAAGGATGTGGAGAAATGGGAACCCTCTTGCACTGTTGGTGGAAATGCAAACTGGTGCAGCTGCTCTGGAAAACAGTATGGAGGTTCCTCAAATAAAAATAGATCTACCCTATGACCCAGCAATAGCACTGCTAGGAATTTACCCAAGGGATACAGGAGTGCTGATGCATAGGGGCACTTGTACCCGCAATGTTTATAGCAGCACTCTCAACAATAGCCAAATTATGAAAAGAGCCTAAATGTCCATCAACTGATGAATGGATAAAGAAACTGTGGTTCATATATATAATGGAATACGACTTGGCAATGAGAAAGAATGAAATATGGCCTTTTGTAGAAACGTGGATGGAACTGGAGAGTATTATGCTAAGTGAAATAAGTCATACAGAGAAAGACAGATACCATATGTTTTCACTCTTATGTGGCTCCTGAAACTTCACAGGAGACGATGGGGGAGGAGAAGGGAAGGAAACAAAAATTAGAGAGGGAGGGAGCCAAACCATAAGAGACTCATAAAAACTGAGAATAAACTGAGGGTTGATGAGGGGTGGGAGGGAGGGGAAAGTGGGTGATGGGCACTGAGGAGGGCACCTTTTGGGGTGAGCACTGGGTGTTGTATGGAAACCAATTTGACAATAAATTTCATGTTAAAAATTTTATAAATGAAGTTGACTTACATGTATACATCTAAAATTTATGTGTACACATACATTTGTACACATAACTGCACAAACACATGCACTGTTTTTAACAATGTTTTTATATCTATATTTTAAGGATCAGATGAAGAATATCTAATTGTAGAAAACCATTTTACATAATTCAAAATAATTGAAATGTCAACTACTCCTGGAAATTATCTCATTGAAACTACTTGGGAAATATTCAAGTATAGATAATTTTATCCAAATAATTTGATGGGACTACTGGTAAGCCATTAGAACAGAAACACTTGGTATAAATGAACTGCAGCCAAGAATTAGAAATGGTCTATCATAATATTTTTATAATAAGATGGAAAAAATGTATTTGTAGTCTAATTAATCTAGATTAGATTAAAATAGGTGTATGTGGTAAATATCCTGATCAACAGCGTATGGACACATGAATCAATAATAATTGTGAAAAGGCTCAAGGCATATATTACTATAATATATCCTCGAACATTCTGGGCATCAAGCTCATGAATGCTTTTAATGAGTTAAAAGTAATATGTTTATTATTTGCCCATTAAAAGAAATGGACAGAAATTGTAAGGAAGGAGTCAGGATCATAAGTGACAAGAGGAAATAATGGACCAAGATTATCAAAAAGAAAGTGATACAGTAAAATGTAATTGGATATCATAAAAAGTACAGGATAAGCTAGAATCTTTTCTGTGCCATTTACTCATTGTATACAGAGGAGCAGTTTGCTTAACTTCTCTTTCAATTTCTTCATCTACAAAATGGGTATAATTTTTAAAAGTACTGATGTGTTATGAATGTTATAGGATTAAATGAGTTTAAAGGATGTTTAGGCACAGTCGGGTACTATTGTACCTGTAAAAAAACAAAAAAGAAGGGGGGTGTTTTGACTACAAGTTCAGTGTGAATCAATAGTGTCATGAGATTATCAAAATACATTGACCTAGGGCTTCATTAAAAGAACAAAAATATCAGAGCGCCAGCGTGGCTCAGTAGATTAAGCATCCAACTTCGGCTCAGGTCATGATCTCAGTTTGTGGGTTGGAACCCTGTGTCGGACTCTGTGCTGACAGCTCAGAGCCTGGAGCCTGCTCTGGATTCTGTGTCTCCCTCTCTACTTGTGACTCCCCCCCCCCCCACTCGCTCTCTGTCTCTCTGTCTCTCAAAAATAAATAAACATTTAAAAAAATTTTTTTAAAGAAAGAAAGAAAATATCAATACTGAGAAGTCTATGAGAATGTAGGCACCTGCAAAACCAGTCCCCAGCTACACGTTCCTTTCTGGTACATCTGCCTTCTGCTGTCTCTCTTTTTTTGTTTCTCTATGCACACTTTTCTTATATGTATTTCTTTCTTTTTTCTCTCTCTCTTCTTTCCTTCCTTCCATCCTTCCTTCCTTCCTTCTTATCCCACTTTCTCTCTCCCCTTCCTTCTATGCCACTTCTTTTCTGTCACATTAGAGGAAACTCTCACATTCTTGAGTGCATCCAGGGGAGAGCACTCCCCTAGAAGCTGACAACTGGAACTGGGGCATCAGAATGGCAGCTCCAAAACAGACTGCAGGGCTCAGGGAGAAGACATGCTGAGGAGAAAAGTGAGCTATATTCAAGATCACTAAAAGTTACTCTTTTTTTTTAAGTTTATTTATTTATTTCGAGAGAACCAGAGGGAGTATGAGTAGGGGAGGGGCAGAGAAAGAGGGAAAAATCTCAAGCAAACTCTGAGCTGTCAGTGCAGAGTCCATGCAGGGCTTCAATTCAGAGACACTAAGGTCATGACCTGAGCCTAAATCAAGAGTTGAACATTTAACAAACTGAGCCATCTAGGTGCCCCTAAAGTTGGCCGGTTTAAACCACGTCTATAAAAATTCTCACAGGACAAGAAGAATAAATGGAGAAATCACAGAAAAGATATTTGGATTAAAAAAATAAATTTGAACCTACAACTTTGGAATTAAGAATAGTCTCCTCAAAAGGGTAACCCTATGCACTTTCGGTGGGAATATAAATTAGCGCAACCACTTTGAAAAGGGTATGGGGGTTTCTCAAAAAATTAAAATAGAACTACCACACCAGCAATCCCACTTCTGGGTATATATCTGAAGGAAATGAAATCATTATGTTGAAGTGATATCTACACCCCCATGTTTATTGAAACATTATTCACAATAACTAAGACATAGAAAGAACCTAAGTATACATCCACTGATGAGTGGAAAAAGGACATTCTGCAATATGTGATAACATGGATGGACCCTGAAGGCATTTTACTAAATTAAATAGATCAAATAAAGACAAATACTGTATGATTTCATTTATATGTGGGATTTTTAAAAAGCCAAATATGGGCACCTGGGTGGTTCAGTCAAACTTCCAATTCTTGGTTGTGGCTCAGGTCATGAGCTCATGTTTCATGAGACTGAGCCCTGTGCATGAAGCATGGAGTCTACTTGGGATTTTCTCTCTCCCTCTCTCTGTCTCTGCCCCTCCTCCATTCATGCTCTCCTCTCTCTCTCTCACTCTCTCTCTCTCTCAAAATAAATAAGTAAACTTTAAAAAAAAAAAGTAAAAAAAAACCAAATTCAGAGAAAATAGATCAATGGCTATGGAGGGCTAGGTATTAGGGGAAATGGGGAGATGTTGGTCAAATGGTATAAACTTCCAGTTATAAGATGAATAAGTTCCAGGGATCTAAGGTACAACATGGGTGACTATAGTGAATACTGTATTTTATGCTCGACAGCTGTTAGAGTAAATTTCAAGTGTTCTCAACACAAGGGGAAAAAAAGGTAACTAGGTAATAGATGTGTTAATTTTATTGTCATTTTGCAATATATATATGTATATAAAATCATCACTTTGTATACCTTACACTTACATAATGTAAGTTGTTAATTATGCCTCGATATAGCTGAAAGGAAAAAAAAAAAAGAATAATCCCCTTATGAAGCAGTTAATTTCCTCTATCCCAGAAATTCAGAAAGGGACTGGAGAATCTATGATTACATGAAGCTGACTTAAATAAACTGGAAAAGGCCTCTCAGGTTTTTTATTTCTTTGTTTGTTTCTTTGTTTGAAGTAAGCTCTACCCCCCAAAAGTAACTTGAACTCAGGGCCCTGGATTTTAAGAGCTGCATGCTCTACTACTCACTGAGCTAGCTGGGGGCCCTCCTAGACTATCAAGTTAACCTGTGTTTGCTGTGACCTAAAGGGCAACAGAGGTCCTCCAGTAAAGTAAACAATTCATAACAAACAGCATTTTGACTAAAAAAGTGGAACAAGATTTGGATTGTTCTTTTGATCAAGATATCAAAGGCTCTTAACAAAAGTGGAAAGTACCACTTGGGAGTGATCTTTAATCATTACCATGTTACTGTGAATTTATTTCCCAACTGGACACATGAACATGTATATGAGCTGAAATGGGATTCATATTTGTATATAATATAGGCAATTGATGAGAAGATACGAGCAATAAAACACACTGGGTTACATGCTTCCTTTTGCTTTTATGTCCTTCCATTCAGGAAGGCCGCGGTTATTTATGTAATAATTGAAAGACATAACTTCTGCAAAATACATAAGCCACAGAAGTATTATCAATAACGTGACCACACAGATACAAGAAAGAATGTGTATAATTAAACTAAAATATTGCTATTTTCAATATACCAATGTTATTTCTTTGCTAAGTATGTCAAAAAAAAAGAAAATAAAACCACTTAAGCCTTTACTATTATCTGTAACCTCTGTGCAATTTGCAATGGTATTTAAGGATAACACATACACATAAAAAGAAGGGAGGCATATACACACAGCATCCAAATATAATTACTTCTGAAACAGATTTCAAAAGAAACACTCATGATATATTTGCATAGAGATACAATCACCTTGAAATTTTACTACCTACTTGCTAATGAGGATATAAAGATTATTCACTTTATATGATGCCTTAGGAAAGAAGTTTGTTTTTTTTTTTTTTTTTTACAACATGCATCATGGACTCTTCTAGTTGACTTAAAACTGCATTTTTGTGACTTGACATTTAGAAAACTGAGAAGACAAACATTCCAGGAGACAAAGATGTTTGAGAACAATGACACAGCGCTTGGTTTTTCTAAGATCTTACCCCTCTTCCTCTAGAATACTGAGCTACTATAGAAAAAGTTTTCTGGGAAGGATTTTGAGCAATCAAATTTGAGGCTGTGTCTCTGGAAAAGGGAGCAGACTAAGCATGAACCAGGGTTATGGAGTGATGTGATCCAGGCAAAATGGCAGAAATGGATTTTGGAGACACATGGAACAGGTAAGAGACAGAAACAGAAAGACAGAGACACAGAAACAGAGGGAGGCAAAGAGACAGAGACAGAGACTCCAAAGGTGGTTTACATAGAGAATAAAAAGAAACCAAACATGCTACCCAATAATGGTGTTACATTTCACTGTGCGCAGTGTAAGGGGTATGAGGAACATCTTGAGTGGTTGCCGGGAGTTAGACATTTTTATTCTGTTCCTGCAGCCCATGGTTTCATTTTGTTCATGTTCAGAACAAACAACTGAACTTTTCGAAGATAATTAATGAAGAAACATTTAAGGCCTTAGAACTTCATATTATTGCTACAAACATGATTCTGTCTCCTCCACACACAGCGATACTGGAATATATCTTTTATTTCTTTGATCCCAAAGGTCACTGCTGCAAATTCAAACATCAAAGGAAAGGAGAAACTGGTGGATTATTTTTCTTACTGTGGCAATTATTTCAAACAAGTTCCATTTTGCCTTCTTCCTTCCTACAATAGGACTGAACAGTACACACTTACTAAATCTTTTGCCATAACAGGCAATCAGTTCTTGCCATGTGGTAAACTTTTGCATTATAAGAGCAAGTGGTCAAAATATACTGAAGGTCAAGAGGTAATGGATACAGTCCTTCTCACCACCAGCACCATGTGATTTAATGATTTGAGGCAAATTATTTCCCCTTTCTGTATATGTGTTCTGTCCACTGAAAAATAAAAATCCTTAATTCAGTGCTTGCTAATGTCACTTGTACTAATGAAATTATATTATTCTGTAGGTAACCATATCAACAACATGCTAATGAAATGATTTTTGAATAACAGCCATCTTATTCAATTGTTATTTGACTTAACACTTTATATAGGTGCCTCCTTAATGTATTTAGCATATACTTAAAAGCAAAATATATTATAACTTAAATAACATTCTCCTGATGGGTTTTTAATGCATTTAATTCTACTTTACTTTTATAAAAACAGTTGTGGCTTAACTACTCTGCTAAAGTAGAAAGTAGTACAATTTCTTAAATGAATCACACACACACACGCCAAATGTATTCTTTCTTGCCATCAAAGTAATTTATTTATCATGCAATGGGAGGGAGAGAGATAATGTCATCTTGATCAGACAACAATTCAACACATAATGAAGTATGCTATATCATCAAGAAAAATGGATCTCAAAAATTGTGAAAAGTTCTTAGCAATTAAAAGATACAATGCAAATACTGGCTCTTTTAAGAAGGAAGACTGAGTGTGGTATACTATAAACGTGTAGGGAAAAACAAATGACCCTTTCAAATAAGTACAGTTCTCCTAACCACAAATGATTATATTGTAGGAAGTATAGGAGTCATTTCATGACAATAATCTGTGGGAAAATTCCAGCTAAATTCTGATATCAAAATTTTGAAAAATAATGTCTAGTCTTTAAATTATAAAAACTATAAGCTAACTCACTGACTTGATGTACAGAAAAAATCTGGATATATTGCTGAAGATGATAGCTATTCACCCTTAGGGAGAGAAAAAAAAAAAAAAAAAGATCTGGTGATCTGTATGAATCACCAGGTGATGGCATGTGCTAAATTAATTTTGCTTTTTTGTGTGTGAAAAGTCTATTATAATTTCCAAGCCAGACTATATTACATATAATTTATTGTAAAGTTACCTTGGTCCCACTGAGTTAACATTTTTATCCATGACTTGAATGAACACTGCTATCTCTGTGTGCACAAGCATGATAACTATTATAATAGATAACACAAACAAAGGTAGACATAAGATCAAAAGAATCCAAACACATAAATGTAACATTTGTACTGGTTTCCAAAACAATCACATATATATATACAGTCAGAAGAGCATGCTTCAAAAGTTATTCTTGTGAAAATTACAGTGAGGTATGGCTTGAGCTAGAGATTGTTCTATATCTGCTTATAGAAGTGTGTTTTCAGAAAATCCTACTTCAAGAATCAGAGTCAGAAAAAATGAGGTCTTCCTTAATCAAGCTTAAATGAAATATAGGAATACCACATCCTCAAAATAAAACTAACAGTGAAGCGAGTCCCAGGCAATGTGTTAAGCACTTTGTATGCATAATCCCATTTCATTTTCACATCAAATTCATGAGGTAGAAACTGACCATCCTTATTTAGGAACCTAAAAACTGAGGCTTAGAGAGGTTAATTCATATGTTCAATGTCACATAGCCAGTAAGAGGGTAAGCCATGACTTAAAGATATTCCTGATAATCTACTTCCCATGTTCTTGTCACTGCAATATAAAACATCCCTAATTTTGAGGCTATAGAACTAGAAACGCTGAGCTAAATTTTTATACGAATTGTATACAAAAACTAAGGAATATAAACATCTTTTTTAGTGTTAATGATATGGTTTTAATAGTATCACCTACAAATGGCTTAGAGAAGCATTACCCACTGCTATCATAAAGAACTCAATATCAATTAAATTCGAATGAAAACATTTACTGGCTATTTTAAATTTTAGTTGACCAATTATAACACAGTACCACTTCTTGACCCAATAAATTACATTCTAACATCTCAATATTATATAAAAGAAATCAAAGAATCATTTCATTAGACCATTGTTGGAGTTTTTTGTCTATTTTTGTTATTTTTGTTTTTTGTTATTGGTTTTGTTTTTATTTATATTGAAGTTAGTTAGGGGCATCTGGGTGGCTAAGTCGGTTAAGCATCCGACTTCGGCTCAGGTCATGATCTCATGCATTAGGGAGTTCGAGCCCCACATCGTTCTCTGTGCTGACAGCTCAGAGCCTAAAGCTTACTTTGGATTCTGTGTCTCCCTCTTTCTCTGCCCCTCCCCTGCTCTCACTGTTTCTCTCTCTCTCAAAAACAAATAGACATTAAAAAAGAAATTATATTCAAGTTAGTTAACATACAGTGTAGTCTCAGCTTCAGGAGTAGAACCCAGTGATTCATCTCTTACATACAACACCCTGTGCTCATCCCAAAAAGTACCCTCCTTAGTGTCCATCATCCATTTAACCCTCTTCTTCCCCTCTCCAGCATCTCTCAGTTTGTTCTCTGTATTTAAGAACCTAAAATGGTTTGTCTCCCTTTCTGTTTTTATCTTATTTTTCCTTCCCTTCCCCTACGTTCACCTGTTGAGTTTCTCGAATTCCACATATGAATAAAATATTTATGTCTTTCTCTGAGTGATTTTGCTTAGCATAATGCCCTCCATTTCCATCTATGTTGTTGCAAATGGCAAGATTTCATTCTTTTACATCACTGAGTAGTATTCCATTGTGTATAGAAGATGAACACAGATGAATGTCATTCTAATATTCATAAAGGATAAGAACGAGTGCATTTCCTGTAATGGACCCTAAGTAATATAGTTTAAGTAATATAAACTCTTCTGTTGAAAAAAATATATAAAAACTTGGAAAATACAGAAAAAGCCAAAAAATCCTTTTTAGAGGAAGAAAGCACCATTCTAGCCCTCATATTATTTCCACAAACAATGTTCCAAACATAATATCTAAAAAACATATAATAGAACAACATAAAGAAAATTTGGAATAAACAAAAATTAATATCAGATTTAAAGATGGATTTGAATATGTTGTAATTATCAAACTCAGATTTTTAAATAACTGCTTATTCTATTCAAGAATCTTAAGAAAAAATAAAATTTCAGCAGAAAACTGAAACTATAAAAATTACTTTGTGAATTTGAAAAAGAACCAAAAAATCCAAAATTTAAAATTATAATAAATAAAATTTTGAATTCAGATGTACTTAACCATAAATTAGACAATACTAAAGAGAGAATTAGAGAACTGGAAGTTGAGTAAAAATACATTGAGGATTAAGTACAGTGGGATGTCAAAAACAAGAATAGATAGGAGACATTGAAAACAGTGAAAAGTTCTCACATACAGATACTTATAACCCCAGAATGAGAGGACCATATGGAGCAAAAGCAATATTTGAAGATATAATAACCAAGAGTTTTTCAAAGCTGATGAGAGACATCAGTTAATTGATTCAGACATCCAGTTTAGTCCCAAAGTACTCTGAATTAAAGAAATCTTCTCATAGATACCTCATTGTAAGACTGTAGAATACAAAAAAACAAGAGCAGCCTAAGAAAGAGAAAGAATTTTCTTTAAAGCTGGCTTCTTAATAGAAACAATGAAACCAAAAGAAAATGGGTTAATATTTTAATTGTGCAGAGAGAAAGTAACTACTTATGTTAAATTCCATACTAAGTGAAAATAAGAACTCAAGTGAAATGAAAAAGTTTTACACAATTATAAAAAGAGATTGCAGACTTTAAGAAGAAATACATATATATACACACAAATAGGTATGTATTAACATAGAGTCACATATATAGACATATATATGAACGATATATATGGATGAAAGATAGATTTAATGTGTTGTAAGGTTCTTGCATTGCCTGGGAGAATGATAAAGTATCAATTAATGTTAGACTTGATATGTCAAATATGTAATCACCCCTAGCATAACCACTAAAATATGCAATAATGTATAAATTCCAAAAAATGGTGAACAAAATGGAATAATATAAACTAATCTACCTATACAAAGAAAGTAAGACAGAAATGAAAGAAAACATAAAACAGGCATAGGAAGGGGTGCCTTGGTGGCTCAGTCAGTTAGGCATCCTACTTCAGCTGAGGTCATGATCTCACTGTTTGTAGGCTTGAGCCCCGCCTCGGGCTCTGTGCTGACAGCTCAGAGCCTGGAGGCTGCTTCAGATTCTGTGTCTCCCTCTCTCTTGCTGCCCCTCCCCTACTTGTGCTCTGTCTCTCTGTCTCTGTCTCTCTCAAAAACAAAAAAAGAAAAACAAAAACAGGCATAGGAAATAGGTAATGTACACACACAAAAAATGATAATTAAAAAGAGATTAGTAATTACATTAAATGTAATTTAATGTAGGTGAACTAGAAACTCTAATTAAAAAACAAAGATTATAAGATTATAATAAAAAAGAACCCACAGGTTTGCTTCTTACAGGAGATGCATATAAAATATAAAGATACAGAAAGTTTAGTTGAAAATAAAAGGATGACAATTTAAAAATTACTATGTAAAAAATAACAAACGTTACAATTGGAATAGCTGTATTAATTCAAACAGTAAATTTAAGGGCAACAGGCATTAAAAGGAATAAAGATGTATCTTTTAAATGAAACATTCAATTTACCAGTAGGATAAAATAATTCTAGAAGTGTATGCAACTAATTCAATGGTTTCAAATACATAAAACAATATTGACATAAATATAAGGAGATATTAGCAAAACCAAAATAACTGTAGAAATTTTTAATACAGATTTCTCAATAACATAGAAAAGATAGGAAAAAATATTAAGGGTATAAAAGATTTAAACAGAACAATTAACTAATTTCACCTCATAGACATAGATGAAATGTACTCCACAAATGTAGGATGCAAATTCTTTTCTTTTTTAAAGTGTTTATTTTTAAGAGAAAGAGAGAGAGCATTAAAGTGTTTATTTTTGAGAGAAAGAGAGAGAGCACATGCACATGTGCAAGTGAGGAAGGGGCAGAGAGAGGGAGGCAGAAGATGCAAAGCAGGCTCTTCACTGACAGCAGAGAGCCTGATGCAGGGTTTGAACTCACATACTGTGAGATCATGACCAGAGCTTAACTGACTTAACTGCTTAACTGACTGAGCCACCCAGACACCCCACAAATTATTTTCAAGGACACCTTAAATACTTACAAAAACTGATGAAGGTAAAACTCAATATAGTTCTAATTATTAAAATTATACAGAAAATGATCACAATGGAATTAAGATAGAAATCAGTAAGAATGTGTTTCCATGGGTCAAGGAACAAATTATAAGAAAATTAGAAAATATTTTGAGTTAAATAATAGCCAAAATACTACATTTCAAAGTTAAGAGAGGTGACTAAAGCTGTATTTATTGAGCAATTTATAACTTTAATTTCATACTACAAAAAAGGGATGGGACTGAAAATTTATATGAATCCAACTCAAAATGCTAGAAATGTGACAAAAATTAAAAATATATAAAAATAATAATGATACAGATTAATGAAATAGACATCAATATACAAGAGAAAGAATTGGCAAACAAGAACCTGATTCTTTAAAAAGAGTCTTGAAATTAATAAACCCCTAAGGAGAATAAGAAAGAAAATAAGACACATACTTCAATTTCAGAAAGAGAAAAGGAAGCCCATTAAAGATTCTACAGATATTAAATATACATGTAATAAAAAAAATCATCATGCCAAAAAATGTAAATTTACCACGATGTATACAGTCTTATAACTTTTCAAGAAACTGAATCCATAATTTGGAACATCCATATAAGGAAAACCAGCCCCAATAGCCAAAGGGTGAATTCTACCAAACATTTAATATCAGTTCAATTAGAATATCAAGATACCTAAAGATATTTTGAGAAAACTTATAGTCCAACCTCATTCAAAAACTGATAAAAAATCCTTACAAACTGTAGGCAAACTAATTGAGAAATACATAAAAAGGACAACAAAGATAAGTTTGCTTTAGGAATAAAGATGGGATTAATGTTTTAAAACCCATCAATATTGTATACCACATTGGCAAAAGAAAAAATCATATCATCTCAGTAGATGCAGATAATGCATTAGATAAAACTCAACATTCATTCATACTTACAGCTCTTAGCAAACTAGGAATAGAAAGATATTTGCTTAATGTAAGCAAGGATAATTCCAAGAAATCTGTAATATTTAAAGTTGCTTTCATTTAGTGGTGAAAGTTGAAAACTTTTCCTTTGAAATCAGGTCCAAGATAAATATGTCTGCTATGACCGCTTCTATTCAACCTTATACTGTAGGATCTAGACAAAAGGAAAGAAAAAGAAAGAAAGAAAGAAAGAAAGAAAGAAAGAAAGAAAGAAAGAAAAGGATAAAAATTGGAAATGAATAAATAAACTGTCATTATTAGAAGACTTGATTATGTAAGTAGAAAATCCAAAAGAAAATGCAGAAAAACAGTAAGACTTAGTGATCCACATACAAACCAAAAGCAGAAAATAAAATCAAAAGACACTATTTGTAGTAGCAAAAAAAAATCACACTAAAATATGTAAATTCTCTATGCAGAACTCTACAAAACAGTGTTGTAAGAATGTAAGAAAGTTTATATATATTGAGATGTAACATTGTAATTGACCAAAAGACTTAATATTAAAAAATCAATCTCTCCAAATTAAACTATAGGCTCAATGCAATCACAATGAGAATTGCAATGGATTTTTAGTTTTATTTTTGTGGATCTTGACAAGCTGTTTCTATAATTTATATGAGAATGCAGATCAAGAACAGCCAAGACTACCTATTTTCAAATGTTTTGTGCTCTGAAAAATTATTGATGACCACAAAGAGTTTTAATTGGCATGGGTAAGATGTATTTATATTTACTATATTAGATATTAAAACTGAGAACACTTTAAAAATATTTGTGATCATTTTTAAATAACATCAGTGAATATATAACATTTTAAAATAAATAACATATTTAAAGATATAAAAATACTATATTTTCCAAAATAAAAAGCAGTAGCAATTAACTTCTACTGTTTTCTCACATTGTCTTCAGAATTAGAATCTGTTGCATATGCTGTTTGGTTAAAGTATATGAAGAAAATCCAACCTTTTCATATGTAGCAAGAAAAGATGGAATCATGTGCCTCCTGAAAAAATCTTGGAGACCACATGGGCCTCAGACACACTTTAGGACGAACTGGCTAAGATGACTAAAGAGTGATGATCTATTTGTTATATAGCAGCAACAATATTGCGTTGGTAGAGAGAAAACAGAGAAATGGAACAATATAAAGATCCTAAAAATACATATACACATACACGTACCTGTACTCTTCATTGATAGATGTTATGTGTCATTATAGAGGCACAGAAGGATGATCTTTTCGATAATTGGTGTTGGGATAACTTGATATCCATGTCAGAAAAAAAACAGAGCTTTACTTCTCCCTTCTACCATGTAAAAAATCAATTTCAGTTGGATTTTAAACTAAAACTATGAAACTTTTAGAAGTGTAGAAAAGAATATTATAAAACTTTCAGGGAAGGGAAATGTGTTTGTTTGTTTGTTTTTACCTTTAAAATCTCTAACCATAAAGGTGAAGACTGGTATTTTTAACTGCATTAAAATTAAATTATTTTTCTCAAAAGATATCAAGAGAGTTGAAAGGAAAGTCATAGAATGGTGATGGTGTTTGCAATTCAAGGAACCAATGAAGGAGGTGTAAATACAGAATATAGACACCACACACTAGGAGATATTCAAATGGATCATAGTACAATGAAAAGCTGGTCTTCTTCTTTAACCATCAGAAAAATACACATTAAAACCATAAGGATATTATCACTACACATCCAGCAGAATATGTTAGATTAAAACAGACTGATGATGTAAGTGCTCACAAGGATGAGGAGAAACAGGGGCTCTCACACAGTTTGGTATTATCTGCTAAAGCTGGACTCACCTTTTATGACTCAGCGATTTCATTCCTATGTATAGATAGACCCAACCAAAATTTATTCGCATGCACCAAGAGATAGATAAGAGAATATTCACATCAGCGTCATTATTAACAGCCAAAACCTAGTCTCAACCTAAATGTCTCTGCACAGATGATTGGATAATTTAATGGTATTCTATTCATTCACTAGAACACTGTAACAGCATGAGCATACAAACACAATAGTTACATAAAAACATGGATGCATCTCACAAACATAATGCTGAACACAAAAAGAATACTTACTAGGAAAATCCATTTACACACACAGTTTCTTTATATGTGCTGTCTTTTATCAGAAAAGTTATTTTTTGAGAAAGGTTAACATTGATGTGCAATGACATTTATAACCACACATGTACTAGAAGCCTTTCAAAGTGCTTAACACACATTATCTCAGTCACTCTTGAAAACAATCTCTATTTTGTAGATGAACAATCAGAGGCATAGAAAGATTAATCAACATACCACAATCATAAGCGACAGAACCAAAAATAAACACAGTTCTGAATTCAGAGCTTACAGAGTATTGTGTCTTATAGGCATTACCTCATTTAATGTTGTAAACTGGAAGGAAGGAGCTATTATTTCTATCCTGTGTGAGAAAAAATGAGCCCTGAAGAAGTTAAATCATTGCCTCAGGGTCACAGAGCAAGGAGAAGTCCATTACACTGCCTTCTTGTAGTAAGACAAACAGGTACCTTTTTATTTGTTACTCTATACAAGTCCACCAAAATAAAGTACCTTCCTTGCTTACACTGAGTAATTTGGTGAATAAAACATGCTATGCTGAGCCACGTGACCTGTTTTTCCAAAATTGAGAAGTAATATAAATCTATTTCTGGATTTCCATGGTAATATGTGACTAATGATTTTGCTTTTGTGACATCGGACCCCTGGGGCCTAAGCAGGACTAATCTTCATAAATAGAAAACCAGTCTGAAAGGAAAGTGCCAAACAGCTAACTAGAGAAAGAAACAGTCAATGCTACCTCTGGGATATAGGTGGCTAATTCTTTGGTGTTCCTAGTGTCTTTATCACAAACTACAACCATGACACGGCAAGAAACCACGTAACAGGATCCAAGGAGAACAAGAGAGTAGCTTAGTCAGAGAGAAGTGGATAAAGAGAAAAGGAGTAATAAAAGAGACAAAAATGAAGGGAAAAAATTAAGGAGAGAGAACAAAGTTTTAAAATGGAATTTCCATGTCTTGGCACACTGGCTGGAAAGAAGAAAGGAAGGAAAAAAGGGAGAGAGGGAAAAAGATCCCTCTACCCTAAGAATAAAAAAATAGAGAAAGGGGTGATGATAGCAACTTCCATTCTGAATTCTGCCAGTTTGTAGAATTAGATCACATCCTCAGTGATTCCCAGCACTTAATCACCATTCCTTTCTAACTCTCTCGGCCTGAATAGAAAAACGCCATCCCACATTCAGCATGATGTTACAATAAAATGACTTCTTCCAAGAACTTGCTTTGTAATTTGGTAAATTACAATGCCCACCCAACAAAATAATGTGATGCCTGCTAGTGACCAAAAGGCTTCAAAATACCATTCACTTGATTCCCTGCCCTGAAAATAAGTGGTTTGCCACCAAATTTATTATTTCAGAAGGGCCTAAGTACCACTATTTGAGTCACTGCTGCACACAGTAGTTCTGGTAATGTTGACAGCAAATACTTGGTGTCAGTTTTAAAAACAAGATGAGTTTTGCCCAACATCTCTTATCATCTTCCTTTTGAGCTCCTTTGACTACACTAACAATCTTTTAAGGTGTCATTTCAGCCAAAAGGAGATGTTCAGTCTTAGCTATCAATTTTATGCAGACTCTTATTCTAAGAAATGCCACTACTGGCATTGTGTTGTTTTCAAACTCTATCCTGTGTGATCTGTAAATCTGCATTCCCAATGGGAAAAAAATGAAATTCATAGTTCATATTTTTAGAAGGCAATACAAGAAGCTCAGCTGCTTTCTGAAACTTATAGAATGGCAGAAATATCTCTTTGTCGTGTAAGGAGATATTTTCAATCTCCTCCAAAGGAACTCCAGCAATGGAGAAATGAACATTCTTTAAAATAGTAAATTAAGCTCCAAAATTTATAAATGGTTTGAAATAGGAAGTAGATATTTTGAAAATGTTATTTCCATGAATATCATAAGCTGTAGAGAATATCACTAAGATATATCTAACATGGTGATTATTTTACGAGTATTTTCCCACCTCCGCCTACCCTTAAGAACTTTTTCGTATTTTTTCTGTATAACTTTAAAAAACTTACTTATACTTTGAAGTATAAGTAGAACTTAATTGGAAGTAAAACTGCAAATGCCATCAACTAGAGGTTAGTTTAAGTAAAAACCAATATATTCTACCTGAAGTAAAAGGTCAGAAAAAGACATATCCAAACTTGTATCAAATGTATGTGGTGATGGAAAGCAAGAGAATTGTGTAAGTTTTATGAGGTAGAAAATCACCATCACCAGAATTAGAAGAATGGGACACTCACTATTCTTTGTGTATGCCATAAGAAAAGGACTCAAATTGTTTTCCTGTGACCACTCCCATTAAAGTAGAGAATGGGAAAGGAATCCCACTGGAGAATATTTCCATCACCATTTGCATAGGTCGGGGGCTCAAAGAAGGTCATCCATCTCTCCTAATATCATTAGGGATCAAACAAGGAAGAAAGAAATGACATTATTTTTCTGGATTCATCATTTGGTTTTAAGTATATTCAGTCAGGCAGCCTGGGATGGGCTGAACCAGAATCAGGTCCATCGGTGCAAAACTTCTGTACCAAGAGTGATCTTCCTCCCTGTCCTCCACCGCCACTGCCCCACTAAACATACATATTGCAATGTATAGAGACATTTTTTATTGTTAACTGGAGGCTTCCTCTGTGATGTAGTGGATGGAGGCCAGGGATGCTGCTAAATATTCTAAAATGCCCAAGATGGCCTCATGACAAAAAATTATCTGGCCCAAAATGTCAATAGTACCGAGTTTGAGAAACCCTGGCTTGGGGGTTACCCATGTATAAAAATGATAGGCAGCTTAAAGTTAGGTACATAATATATTTATTAAGTTCAATGAGATTTTCTTTTTTAGAGGTCAAAGGCAAATAAAAACTAACTGGACTACAGTTTAATTCTTTATTTGTTTATTATTTCTATGTTAAAGTGTATCTTAAAGAAATCAGTGCTTAATTTATCTTGTCCTTTTAAAATTAAAAATATTGCTCTAATGCAATATCTAAAACCTGATCTATAAAAAAGCTAAACTGATATATTGTACCTCACCAAGATTAAAATGTTTGCTCTTCAAAAGACATTGTTAAGATAACGAAAGAACTATCTATAGACTGGAAAAAACATTTGCAAAGCATATGTCTTATAAAGGACTTGGAGATAGGAAGTAGGGAGTAAGAAGTTTCATACAGGAATGTGGAGCTCAGTGGAAATAAAAGACCAGTGATATACATCTGGGAATAGTTAGTGTATATATGTTACATACAGCCATGAGATCAATGATATCTCAAAATTGTGGGCGGAGAGAGTTATTGGAAGCCAGAAATCTAACAGGAAAAAAAGATGTCTCTAAAAAAGAGGTTATGCAACAAAAACAGAAGCTTAGTGGAAGGAATGATTCAAAGAGATTGACTATTAGTGATTTAAAGACAGCATACAATAGATCCCCCTTGACTGTGGAGGATACATTTCAAGAGCCTCAGTGGATGCCTAAAGCCATGGGGACTACCAAACCCTGTATATACTATGTTTTTTCCTATACATACTGACCTGTGATTAAGTTTAATTTATAAATTAGGCAACGTAAGAGATTAGCAACAATAACTAATAATCAAATAAAACAAGTATAATATATTGTAATAAAAGTTATGAAAAGATCTATGAAAATATCTTAATGTATTGTACTCACCCTTCTTGTGACATGAGACCGTATGTGCCTACATGATGAGATGAAGTGAGGTGAGGTGAGCCACATAGACCATGACACAGAGTTAGGCTACTATTAACCTTCTGACAATATAACAGAAGGAGCATCATCTGCTTCCTAACTGCAGATGACCATGGGTAACTGACACCGTAGGAAGCAAAACTGCAGATAATAGGGGACTACTGTATTTCATTTATCTATTGCATCTTCAAGAATATTGGTCTAGTGTTCAAGAACATAATATAGTGCCTAGAAATCAGAAAATCTGAAAAAAAAAATGACAGGTGGTTAATAAGAAAAGCCCATGAAGGCAGCAAAAGGAAACTGTCTTTAATGGAAGGTGGGAGGCTGAAAGGAGGGATTCCTATTAGTGACTTTGCCTCAGGGATATCTGATCTTAAAAATGGCATGCCTACCTTCTTCCAGAGTGTGAGAGAATTTCTCTGGAACTGAAGCAGAAGGAATTTTGCAGATTCTCTGGTTTGGAATCAGTAGGTGCCTTCAACTCTAGACTCAGCTACAAGAAATGTGGTAACTGTAGAGCTACCTGGAATTCTTTCTGGCACCAGGGTAGGGGTGGGGAGTAGATTCATAAGGCAAAGATAGAAAATAGATTCACAGAAGAGAGTGCTCAGGTCAACTAATGAGTCATGGTGCCTTGTAGACATTTTTAAAGTTCTATATTAGTGTCTTTTCTTATTTAAAAATCCTTTTGTTCAACAATTTTAAGTACTGTGTGTTCAGTAATGTGATAGAAATATTGTATAAAAACAAAATTTTAAGGTTTCTTTTCAGTACTGTGCCAGAGGTATTGTGGAAGACATAAAAAAGAAAGTAACATGTCTGCAAACAACCAGTGGAGAATTAGGAGTCAGTGTACAGCCACATTTTGGAAGTATTAATAAAGTTCATAGAAAGAATATTTTAATACCGCTGTAAATTATTAGAAGCACAATTTTTCAAACACCTCCATAAGAAAACCCTGCTATACCCTGTTATACTTCAACCAGATGTAAATGTGCCTATACATGTATGAGGTATAAAAAGTAGCTTTTGGTCAAGTTCACTGAATTTGATAAATAAACATCAGGAATGACATTAACTGAATGTTACATGCTCATTCAGTTCTTTCAAGTGTTGAAAGACAAGTTCTTTCAAGTGTTGCTATGGGATAAATTATATACCAAAATAATGTAGTGTCAGGTATGTTTCTTTCTTGCTCCTTGGATGGATTTAATAACGTAGTAGGTTCTTTCCACCTCTAATTTATTGTTGGAATGGGATTTGACATTTAGTCTAGGTAAAATTATATCTCTAGAGGGAATTTTCAATTGATAAAGTTAATTTCAGTCATTTTGAACTTTCAACAAGTCTGGGAGGTTTTTAGAAAAAGAGTAACACTGTGGGGCGCCTGGGTGGCGCAGTCGGTTAAGCGTCCGACTTCAGCCAGGTCACGATCTCGCGGTCCGTGAGTTCGAGCCCCGCGTCAGGCTCTGGGCTGATGGCTCGGAGCCTGGAGCCTGTTTCCGATTCTGTGTCTCCCTCTCTCTCTGCCCCTCCCCCGTTCATGCTCTGTCTCTCTCTGTCCCAAAAATAAATAAAAAACGTTGAAAAAAAAAAATTAAAAAAAAAAAAAAAAAGAAAAGAAAAAGAGTAACACTGTCAACAAATGAGTCGAGTGATTATATATTTTAGTTTGAGTTTTTTGAAAGCATATGAAAAGGCAATTCACACAGTTTTTGATACTAGGAAGAATACTCAGGGGTTATATGTCTATCAAGTGTATTACCAAAAAAAAATAAGGCAAACATATAAAATTTATTCCTTTCAAGTAAACACAGATTAAAATGTTCTCCCATTAAGAAATTGAGTAAACCGAACGATTTAGAACCATACTAAGACATCTTCAAACAAATCACTGAAGTTTTGTCCATCCTTTGTGTAGACAGGTCACAGACACTGTGGTCTGTGGTTCACAACAGTGGTCACAGACACCTCCAGATAAAAATAAAAACTTAGCCAAAGAGTCTACTACTTTGTTTTCCCAATGTCTAAGCTATGTAAATACCCAGTTCTTCCACTGAAAAATTTCCCCTTTTCCTTTAGATATTGGACATTGTATATACAAAGACAACCGTGTGCATTTAAGCTTAAAGAGACCTAAGCAGACTGACACAGGCACACTCCCATTAGATAGCACTAATGTGATGAGTACATAATTGCATTCTCATAGCTAAAACCAAACAAAATGTTCCCTGCCTAAATATGGCTTTCTGAAATTTTGCTCATTATACTTTTGTATAGTATACTTCATTCCTTATCGGGCTTTTATGAAGAACAATAAAATTTATTAAGCTGTATTATATGCTCTAAGTATGTATTCTTGTTTAATATCCACAAAAATCTTATAAGTTGGAGATTTACATCCTGATTTTGAAGATGACCAACAGAGGTATAAAGATTAAAACTAATCAGCCAGTAAATTAATTCATAAAGATGAAAACTAACTTCACTCAGCTCTGACACAAAAGACAATGATCCTTTAATCGTTATGTACTTATATAGCTTTAATGCTTAAATTATAGGGAAATGCCACTTCTAAAAGTGAGGATGTCCTGGAAGTGAAGCCCATGATATGTTCTTTGTTGGTGCTGCTCTCATGTAATGAGGGAGAACTAATTTTATTTTCTACATAAAATTTACAGATATAAGGAAATCTTTAAAATTCTGAAGATCCTACTTTCCCTCTTATGCTCAGCTTCACTGTATTCTTATAACATTCTCTCATTTCAGGGACAACCCCAATAAATGGTCTTTGTGTCATTATTGACCCTATTTTACCCCCCCCCCCAAAATGGAGTTCAAATTCAGGCTTAAGTTAAAAAAAAAGAATCTGAAAAAGTTTCTCTATTCAAATGCCTACTATATCTCTGCTTTGACTACAACCTCCAAGTCACTGGCTATATTGGAGGGAAAAAAAAGATAAATAAAAAAAGAAACAAGAAGAAATAACGAGAAAAGAACAGGTTTGGAGGAACCTGGGGGGCTCCGTTGGTTAAGTGTCCAACTCTTGAATTTTGGCTCAGGTCATGATCTCACAGTTTGTGAGTTCAAGCCCCACATCAGGCTCTCTACCAGCTCGGAGCCTGCTTGGGATTCTTTCTCCCTCCCTCTCTCTCTGAGCCTCCCCCACTTGTGATCACACTCCCTCTCTTGCTAAATAAATAATTAATAAACAAACAAACAAACAAACAAAGGTTTGACAGAGTTTTAAAGCATTTCAGAAATGGATTGGAATTAGGGGTTGGTACCACAGATTGAGAATTTTAGTTACTTTTATGCAAATAATGGATAAATAAACATGAATTGTTATGCAGATAAAATCTGCCACTAAAATTTCATGGGAGAGAACAAGGGCTTCCTTGCATTAGACTGAAGGCCCTAGCCCTCCTCCAAATGATTTTACATTTTCTACAACCCCAGAGTCCTATCAAGTTTTGGATTGTAGAAAGGAATGGATACTTTTAATTACTCACTCCTTCAAAGATCATAATCTTGTTTTGCTTTTCCCAGATTCTGGATGCGTTTTTTGAGTTCCTTTCTACATGTACAAATATGAAATAAGATTTAAAAGTGTCCTCATTCTGGATAACACCAATAGGTGCTTTTAACATAGGCAAAATCTGTCAACAATGTGGATGGACCTAGAATGTATTATGCTAAGTGAAATAAGTTAATCAGAGAAAGACAAATACCATATGATTTCACTCATATGTGGAATTTAAGAAACAGAACAGATGAACATGTGGGAACGGGGGAGGGGTTGTGGGGAAGAGAAGAGAGAGAAATAAACCACAAGAGACTCTTAATGATAGAGAATGGGCTAGATGGGGGATGGGTACTAAGGAGGGTACCTGTGATAGCACTGTTATGTGTAAGTGATAAATCACTGAATTCTACTCCTGAAACAAATATTGCACTGTATGTTAACTAAAATTTAAATTAAAAAAAATCTTGTTAAAAAATAAATTGTATACTTTGGGATGAAATTAGGTATTACGTTAGGGAATGAATGTCATAAGCAAGAAAGCAAAATGTCCACAATTGAAACATAAATATACATCCTTATATGTGTTACTTGAAAATAAAAACAAAATAAAAATGTGTTACTTGAAAGGTTCTGATGAAAGCACAACTCAAGAGGTTAAAACAAAAATTAATGGGGTGACTGGGGGGCTCAGTTGGTTGAGTGTCCAACTCTTGGTTTCAACTCAGGTTATGATTTCTTGGTTAATGTGTTGGGCTCTGCGTTGCCAGTGCAGAGCCTGCTTGGGTTTCCCTCTTCCTCTTTCTTTCTCTCCCTCTCTCTCTGATCCTCCCCTCCTCTTGTCTTTCTTTCTCCCTCCCTCCTTCTCAAAACAACTAAACTTTAAAAAATAAAATAAAATAAAAATTAAGATATTCACTTAAACATATAGCCCATCTGTCTACAACATGGAGAAATATTCTGTCATTTACTTCAACATTTTACCTAGATGCTTTTTAATATGTCAAGGGTTCAGAGACCTCAGATGGTTTTTCACTTTTAACCAGATGTTTCAAGATGCAACCTCTTCTTCCCTCACTATGATATTTTGCAATCTGTTCCTTCCTGTCCTTCTACTCTCTCCCATCTAGCAACTCCACACTGCTAATTATCTTGGTCTGAATGTGTAACATAGAGAAAAAGGAAGGATTTTTATTTTAGTAGCAAGAACTCTCAAGTCAAAGTTTTTATGGGTATAAGTCAAAATATTCCTAAAGATATATCCACCATAGGGGTACCTGGGTGGCTCAGTCGGTTAAGCCTCAGACTCTTGATTTCCACTCAGGTCATATCTCATGGTTTGTGAGTTGGAGCCCTGCATCAGGCTCACTGCCATCAGTGCAGAACCTGCTTCCGACCCTCTGTCCCCCCTCTCTCTGCCCCTCCCCAACTTGTCCCCCTCCTCACTCTCTCAAAAATAAAAGTAAAACATTAAAAAAAGATACATCCACTATATATTAAATAATTGTTAACTGCTGTTTAATGAAAATAAGATTAAGTGTCCATGAACAACTTAGATGATGGAAGAGAGATCAATTTTAGGTCAGGAAACCTATCAGCATGATTTTCCCACAAGTATGCAAACTGTCTCATGTGAAATTGTTATAATACTCATGATTGCTACACCAGCAGCAAGTACTAGTGCCTGTATTTTCAGTCTCCATGAAATCTACTGACTTCCTCTACAAATCTGAACACTTTTACTATTATATAACAAAAATTTATCCCTAAGTTTTTTCCTGGTCTAAAATCTGTATCAGGCTGTTCAGTGCTGCTAAATTAGGATGCATTTTCGGACAACAGACAGAAAAATAGAAATGTGAAGAGGAAACAGTTAGCCACAGCTAATATCACAAAGTTACAGGATCATGTTTCCATACCAATAAGTAGCAATAACAGATATTAGATCCAGAGTGGTTTTCAAGGGGATATACTGATAATTTAATTTTTCCTACCAAAGGAAACGAATTAAAACCATCTCACTAAAAAGGAATTTAACAGAAAAATAAATTCCAATTTATCTGTCAAGAATATTCTGTGGATATACAAATGGAACTATAATGTTCTAATGGTAGACCTGAAATAATGAAGCACATGAGTATTTACTGTTAATGATGCAAATAACTGACAGGCCTAAAAAGTGGTGCTTCCATATTTTTTATTTTAACAATATTCTATTTATCCAAATATTGATATCCCTTATTTGAAATCTTTACCAATTCGACAAGAAATCCAATGAAAAGTAGAGAAAGCACACCAAGCAACTTTTCTAGATAAATGAAAGCCCATGGGAGGAAAAATAAGATACACAGACATATAGATAGATGATATAGATGATGATATAGATGATACAGATATACATAGACATAGATATAGATAGATTAAAAAAACTTAAGAGGGTAGATATCATGTTAAATACTCCCCCTACCCCACCCACACACACCCCCCAAACAAGCAAACTTTTGGAAGTGATGGATAGGTTTATAACTTTGACTGTGGTGATGGTTTCATGAGTGTATGCATATATACAAACTCATCAAATTGTATGCATTGATATGTGCCAGAATTCTCTGAAGACAAAAGTCAACACCAGCACTGGAGTGAAGACTCTGAGCTTTGGTATAGAAGCAAAAAGGCAGAGATGAATGCAAGGTCCTTGGATGAAGCCAAGGACCCTAAAAGAGGGCTAAAGATTTGCACATTCCTTGCTGCCAGGTTAAACAAATGCCATATATATGCACACAAATATACACCAGTTTTAGATATCAAAGAACTTAAACTATTGTGTCAACTAGATATTATAAAATACTTACAGATGAGATATTTTAAAAAATAATTTAATTTTTAAAATAAGCAAGCTCTAAAATAGTGTCACAAGGGATTAGGGAAACTTGAAAAAAATGACTAAACAGAATTTTTAGAAATGAAAAAAAAATTATGGAAGAATTAGAAATGAAAATAAATGTCTACACCTAGATAAATGAATAAAGAAAATGTGTTATATACATACAATGAAATACTATGTAGAGTTTAAAAAGAAGGAAATTCTGCCATTTATAACAATGTGGATGAACCTTGAAGATGTTATGTTAAGGAAAATATGTTGGTCACAGAAGGACAAAGACTATATGATTCCATTTATACAAGGTAACTAAAATAGTCAAGTTCATAGAAGCAAGGAATAGAACTGTGGTCCTCGTGGCAAAGAGGAGAGGGAAATGCAGTTCTAAATTCATATACAGTTTAAGTTAAACAGGATGAATGTGTTCTAGAGATCTGCTGTACAACATTGTACCTATTGCCAATAATACTGTATTGTACACTTAAACATTTAAGAGGGTAGGGGAGCCTGGCTGGCTCAGTCGGAGGAGCATGCAACTCTTGATCTTGGGGTCATGAGGAGTCTGAGCCCCATATGAGGTGTAAAGATTACTTAAATCAAGAAAAAACACACTTTAAAAAATTTTAAGAGGGTATATCTCATGTTAAGTACTCCTCTCCCCACAAACCCCCTACAAGGAAACTTTTGGAAGTAATGGATAGGTTGGTTTATAACCTTGATTGTGGTGATGGTTTCATGGGTGTATGCATATAAACAAACTCATCAAGTTGCATGCATCAATATGTGTATTTTATTGTATAGCAATTAAACTTCAATATAGCCATTTTAAAAAGAAAAAATTTTAATATTTAAAATAAAATATTAATAGATTAAATATCAGAATAGGCAAACTGAGAAGAAAAGTCACGAATTCAGAGACAGGGCTGCAGAAATTATTCCAAACGTAGCATAAAAAGAAAAGCAGGTGGAAAATTTGAAAGAAGGTTAAGAGTCATGGATGATAGAAAGAGAACAACCATTCTATAAGTATTCAACAGCATTCATTAAGCATCTATTATGCTTTAGGGACTTTCTAGTCTCTGAGGAGAAAAAGAGTGGGAGAAAAAGATACAAAGTAGGAAGTGGGGAGTAGATCGCATGGTGATGGTTGTTATGGAGAAAACTAATAGGACAGAGTCAGAGTTCCAGAGAGAGAAGAGATAAAACAGAAGAGAAGCTACATTAAAAGCAAGAATGGTTGGGGCACCTGGGTGGCTCAGTCAGTTAAGCACCTGATTGCACTCAGGTCAAGATCTAGCAGTTCGTGGGTTCAAGCCTGGTGTGGGGCTCTGTGCTGGCAGCCTGGAGTCTGCTTCAGATTCTGTGTTTCCCTTTCTCCACCCCTCGCCTACTCATGTTCTGTCTCTCTCTCTCTCAAAAATAAATAAACATTAAAAAAAATTTAAAGCAATAATGGCTTCAGGGCACATGGGTGGCTCAGTCAATTGAGCATTCAATTCTTGATTTTGGCTCAGGTCCTGATCTCAAGGTCATGGGATTGAGCCCTATGTTGGGCTCCATGCTGAGCATGGGGACTTCTTGGGATTCTCTCTCTCTCTCTCTCTCTCCCTCCCTCCGCTTTTCTCCCCCACTTACACATCCTCTCTCCCTCAAAAAAAATTAATTAATAAAAATAATAAAAATTTTAAAAATAAAGCCATAAAGGCCATAAATTTTCTAGACTTAAGAGAGAAATAAATCCAGAGGTAAGGAACTATAACCTATACTAAGTAGAATACATAAAAATAAATGTGTATGTAGACACTACGCAGTGAAACTTCACAAGTCTATAAGAATATCTTTAAACTAGTCAAACTATTTTTAACCACAAAAACACCCAAATGGACAGATTTCTCAAGAGGATAGTGGAAGCCATAAGACAATTATTTATTCATTCAACAAATATTTATCGATACTATGTGCTATGTATTAAACAGTAAACAAAATAAAATTTTCTGCCCTCACGGGACTTATATTTTAATGGTTACAGACTGACAATAAATGAAATAATAAACAAGACATATATTAGTGATAAGTAATGTGTTGTGGAAAAACTTTTTGAAGAAAATGGAAAAGACAGTGATTGATTGTGGGGAATGCGGAAAGGTGTTTGCAAAAGTTGCGATTTTAAATAGAGTCTGGAAAAGCCTCAATGAGAAGAAAATTTGATCAAAGCCCTAAAGTGAGAGAGTAATCTTGGAATTTAGAGCAAAAGTGTTCCATTAAGTTTACTGACACAAGGGGAGCATGGACACCATTTTCCAAAATCAAAGGATCCTAGTGTGCCTGGAGTAGAAAAATAAAAGGAAAATTAGTTAGATATGAGGTCCAAGAAGAAAGAGAGGGAGAGGGCATATTGTTAAGAACTTGGAGTCCATTGTAGGAATTTTGTCTTTTTCTCTGAATGATACATGAGGCAACTGGAGGGTTTTAAACAGAAGCGGTATCATGGGCTGAATGGTGAACCCCCAAAAGATATATCTGAGCCCAAAGCCCCAAGACCCATGAACATTACCCTATATAGCATACAAATCTAGTAGTGAAATATATAATAATAACATAAATGATAGGAGGAGATGAATGGAAATATACAGTTTAAGGTTGCTATATTATATGTAAAGTAGTATAATATTAATTCAAAATAAACTGTGGTAAATTAAAATGTGTTATCATTATTCCCTAGAGAAACTTCTTTAAAAAATACAAAATGGTAGAACTAAAAGTCAAAAGATAAAATTATATTAAATATTCAAGGTTATTTGGTTAACCCTAAAGAAAAAAGGAACAAAAGAATGAGAATACCCTTATTTATAGGTCTGATTCTGCTTTTGCTTTTTGTTTATTCATTTTCTTAAGATTCTTTTATGAGTGGAACCATATGATATTTGTCTTTCTCAGTCTGACTTATTTCACTAAGCACAATATCTTCTAGGCCTATCGTGTTATCCAAATGTCATGATCTCATTCTTTTTATGGCTGTGCAATACTCCATTGTATATATGTACCACATTTTCCTTATCCATTTAATATTGATGGATACTTAGGTTGCTTCAATGTCTTGGCTATTATAAATAATGCTGCAATAAACATAGGGCTGCATATATCTCTTTGAATTAGCATTTTCATTTTCTCTGGGTAAATATCCAATAATGGAATTACTGGATCATATAGGATTTCTATTTTTAATTTTTTGAAGAACATCCATACTCTTAGAACAAGCTGATGGTTGTCAGAGAGGAGAGGGGTAGAGGGTAGGCAAAATGGGTGAAGGGGAGAGGGAGATAAAGGCCACTAGTTATGGAATGAGTAATTCATGGGAATGAAAGTCACAGCATAAGAAATACAGCCAAGAACATTGTAACAATGCAACAGGACAGACAGTAGCTACATTTGTGGTAAACATAGCCTAATGTATAAACTTGCTAATCACTAAGCTGTACACCTGAAATTACTGCAACATTGTGTTAACTATACTAAAAATAAAAAAAAAAAAAACTATAAAAAAGAATCATTGTGACAAATAGAAAATAACTAGGAAAAAAGCAGGTTTAAGCATAACTACATTATATTAATAATTACATTAAATGTTAATAGACTAAATACCCCACTTAAAATGATCAGACTGAATGAAACAAAGGTTGGCCTTTATAAATACACAAGAAATTAAAAATAAAACAACAGGAAAAGATATCCTGTGTATATCTGACCTCTTCTTCACTCTGGGTATGTTATAGTAATATATCCATGCTCACAAATTTATTAAATAGACAGCTAATCTTCTATCTTCATGGTGTATCCAAAAGATAACTTGCCCAATAATTTTGACAAGAGGGTGTTAAAGGTTGCCTTTCTTCAGTGAAAATAGAGTAAAATTTCGAACCATACTCTAGGTCTGGTGAGTCAAATATGATCAATTAGTCTTTAATCACTTGTTTATATTTGCAGTATTAAATTGTGATCCACTTGACCCTCCTCAGATGTTCATTTCAAGACTTCATTCCCTATTGGACAAACCTGAGCTGGGTTTTCAACTGGCCCTAGTTCATGTTTTGATTTTTCCCACTCCACATTAAATACAGCTTTTTGTTCTAACCCATGAATGAAAATTTTTGATTGATAGTGACCATCTAAGCTAGAGGGAAATATTTAGACACAGACATACCTATTATATAAGTAAGACACAATAAAAGACCATGATTACTCTCTGCATAATATTGTCTTTATCTACAAATTAAATAAAAATATTAAACAAATGTGAACAACTTCCTGCTTCTTGGTTAGCAGTATTCATTTAATTTTACAGCTGAATGGAATTTGAGATTACCAATCCAGTTACAGACCAAATTGTTCACCCCCAAAACTCATACATTAAAAATCCCACGTTGAAAACCTTGGGATGTAATTACTGTATTTGGACATAGGGTATTTAAAGAGATAATTGAGTTAAAATGAGATCATTAGGGTGGGACCTAATCCAATATGACTGGTGTCCTTATAAGAACAGGAGATTAAGACAAAGATATGTACAGAGGAAAGACTGTGTGAGGGCACACTGAAAAGATGGCCATCTAAAGCCAAGGAGAGAAACCTCAGAGGAAACCAAACTTGGTGACACCTTGATTTTGGACTTCTACCCTCCAGAAGTGTGAGAAAATATTTTTTGGTGACATCATCCACTACATAGTATTTTGTAATGGCAGCCCAAGCGGACGAATACAAATCTCATTTTCTTGTTATTTAGTACTGAAATTGATGATGTTGAAATTGGTCAAGTCTTCTAGAAACCAATCTCAGTTTTAAATAAAAACCAAGATGCCTTATACAAAAAACTCAAAGATGGATGATCTGCTGAATGATTGAAGGAAAAGCTCACTGTTTGTGTAACCCCAAAGATGTTCCTAGTGATCCACAAAGCACTATTTGAAAATCAGTACATTGAGAAAGCTCGCATTTTACACAGGCATTCATAGAGAAGCTTGTTAATCTTCGCTTTTAACTTTAGATAATAAATCAATTTTGACTGTAAAATTGAACACATATAGGGAAGGAATATTTTCTGGGGTTGATGAAATAAGATATAAACATTTAAATATACCACTTGAATATACAAAAGTAACAAATAAAGAAACTTAAAGGTTTTATAACTATACCAGGAAGAAGGAAAACAGAATAGGATGCTTAATGTCTAAATCCAGAAATAGCTATATAAACATTCATTAACAAGGTATAAGTCATTGCCAAAAGAAACTAGAAATAGCCAGAAGTCATAACCTTTGAAGCTTTGTAATAGAAGCTGGCAGGAATGAGGCAGGAGATTATGTATGTATTATAAACACTCTTATAGTACTCAGTGTGTATGTTTGTGTGCACAGCTGTGCATGTGTGAGTGTGTGTCTCTTTAAAACAAAGATGAGGAAAGAAACCTGTGAGAAGAAAGCTTTCATGGAGCATATCTTCTTTCCATATCTACCAGAGGGAATAGTGAAGTCTGTTAGTATACACTAAAAAAATATTCCAAAAAAGAAAACAAGATCAAATATGACAAAAATCACTAATCTATTCCATGCTGACTTCTATTAAGATGTAAAGGTCATCAAGCCCATTCTTAGTCTTCCCTAAAATTTTTCTCACTAAGGCAGAGAATCATACTCTATGCTCATGGGACAGTCAATTCAAATCTACTCTGCTATCACTCTTGCACTTCCCTTTTCCTCCTCCCCAATTTTTTTTTAACGTTTATTTATTTTTTTGAGACAGAGAGAGACAGAGCATGAACGGGGGAGGGTCAGAGAGAGAGGGAGACACAGAATCTGAAACAGGCTCCAGGCTCTGAGCTGTCAGCACAGAGCCCCACGCGGGGCTTGAACTCACGGACCGCAAGATCATGACCTGAGCCAAAGTCGGACGATTAACCGACTGAGCCACCCAGGCACCCCCCTCCTCCCCAATTTTTAAACATATGAAGAAATCTTCTTTTATAACAGAATGGTATCTGTCTGTCTTCTGAAGTAGAAGACATTAAATTTCTACAGAATTTAATTCTAGGGCAACAAATTCAATTGTAGGCCATTCCATCATTTATTTTCCTTTGATGAGCTGTTGAAGAATTGAAACAAAGTATGTATTTTTGTTTTTCCCCTAAATATGAAGGTAAAAAAGAATCGGCAATTTTACTTTCCAAAAAGCAAGCCATAAAGGATACATTAAATATAATAAGATAACTGAAAAATTGATCACCTTTAATTATATTAAGATCAACTAGAAGAACGTTTCTTGAAAATCACATGCCAAAACATAACACAAAATAATAAAACTTTGATATGACTTCTGTCATAAATTGATAGAATAGTACCTGGTTATAAAAACATTTGCTCATTTAGGATAACATCTGCGTACAACAGAAATATAGTTGTTACATTTCAGGTTCAAAATCTCTGTTAAGGATCATAACTGTATTCCCCAAAACAATATATAACACACAAAGTCAATACATCTTTTATTCACAAGCAACCTAATTGTAATATTGAAGGAAAATATCTAGATTATTTTCAGACTAGGAAACTGAAAGGGTAATAAATTGATTATGTCTGTGTAACTAAATTAAAGCTGTCCATACACAGTACAAGTTCGGTTCATAACAAAAGGCCACAAAATATGTCCTCTCTCCAGCCTTGATCCATAAGGAGAACACAATATGCATTGTCCTGTCATAATCTGCATTATTATAACTGTCTGAGCAGTACCTTTTCCACAGGGACATTTCCATTTGGCTCCCTTTTTTTCTGAAGCACTGCCAATTTTGTTAAACTATTTGGATGGTTTCACTCCATTACGTTCACAGCTACCAAGTTTATGTGATCCAAATAATTTAGAAATACCTTGAAGCCACCTGGAAATTATAGACCAAAAGTGTGTTTCTGAATTGGTGGAATTCTCTTAAGAGAAGACATTTTCATAAAATAAGTTTTCAAATCACCTAAGAAAAAGTTCTCAATAGCTTTCTGAACAGTTAAATTATCACGACAAAGATAAGCACCAAAAATTGACAGACACAAACGCTACACACTCTAGGTAGCACGAGGGACAGAATGCTTCTGAAGCCTCTAGCTGCTCATTTAGACACACATTCCAAAACCGTTTCCTGTAAAAACTGTTTCTTATTCTCTGACTGGAATAAAAAACATTGACTTTTTTTTTTTTTTTTTTTTAGAAAAATTCTCCATCCCACTACTCAATCACTGAAGAGAACACTCTTAATTTGTTACTAGGTATGAAAGCACAAGGAACTTTCAACTCATCAGACGAAAAGTTTAATGTGGGCTATAGTTGCAGGCTCAGAAAACATGGCAATATTCCTTAAGAGAGATTTATTATCTTTTTGAGTTACCGCCATTGATTTTTTCATGGCTACACACCTATGTTTCCTGCTGTACCACAATATTCTATTTTCTCTTTGGATACTTATATTTTCCATCTGCCTACTACTAACTCAGTCTTTAATAAATATTTAATGGGGGGCGCCTGGGTGGCGCAGTCGGTTAAGCGTCCGACTTCAGCCAGGTCACGATCTCGCGGTCCGTGAGTTCGAGCCCCGCGTCAGGCTCCGGGCTGATGGCTCGGAGCCTGGAGCCTGTTTCCGATTCTGTGTCTCCCTCTCTCTCTGCCCCTCCCCCGTTCATGCTCTGTCTCTCTCTGTCCCAAAAATAAAAAAAAAAAAAAAAAAAAACATTGAAAAAAAAAAAATAAATATTTAATGGGTTTTTAGGGTGACCTTAGCAGACCATGACTTTGTTTCTTTCAAGTAATCTTGAAAAAGGCAGAAGCCAAGGTCAGCTTCTCTAACACAAACAGGACAAAAAAATTGTTGGTTAAGCTACAAGTATTTTTAGGTGTTGTGTTTCTATGTCTAAAACAATGCTACACTATTGATATTGCTGATTTCTTAAAACCATTAAACAACTTGATTTCAATGACCAGAGAATGGTGTAAATGGGTAAAAATTGAATATCTTACTGAAAAAACTATTTCTAATCCTAGGAGAGGACTCAGACTCTAGAGGATTGTAATACAAAGAATGACATTCAGTAAGTGCTTATTCAATGTTATTGAATAAACATAATGATTATATCTATATCTATATCTATCTATCTATCTATCTATATCTCAAAAATCTTCTCAAAGAAGGAAAAAATAATTTTTGGCTGCTACAGAGCTTGATCCAAGTCTGAAACCAGTAAAAACAAGAATATATGAATTTTTACATGGTCACAAGAAAGATAAAGACTACTCACGTAGAAAGAGATCACTTTAAAACCCTATAAGGAGGGCCTGTTTAATGACCAAAGAGAAAAAGATATCATTTTTATCAGCAACTGTTGGAAGAGATCTTAGAACTCATCTCATTCACTCTTGCATCCAAAATATCACCACTATCCACCCCCAGACTGACCGTGGTCCTCAGCTCTGTTTGAATACTTCTGAGAAGAAGGAGGTCACTTCCTGCCATTAGCCCATCCAATCTCAATAACTAATTTCTTATTTATCAACAGAAGTCACTGTACTTATTTTAGTTTTGATCTCAGAGATTCACAGGTAACTAAATGTCATAAGAGATTTTCACTGAAGCTCTTAAGTCAACCAGATCTACTTTTGGAACCTAGCTTGAAAGTTTGCCTTATTCCCTATTCTATTTTAGGTCAATGTTAAATAAATTTACAATGTATTTTTATTGTAAAATATTTTAACCATAATGAAGACCCTGAAACAATAAAATTAATACTCATGCAGCAACTAATTTTAATAATCCTCAAGATTAGCCATATTTGCTTCAAATATTAAAATAAAGAAGCTCTGGGGCGCCTGGGTGGCTCAGTCGGTTAAGCGTCCGACTTCAGCCCGGGTCATGATCTCGAGGTCTGTGAGTTCGAGCCCCGCGTCGGGCTCTGTGCTGACAGCTCAGAGCCTGGAGCCTGCTTCTGATTCTGTGTCTCCCTCTCTTTCTGCCCCTCCCCTACTCATGCTCTGTCTCAGAAATAAATAAACATTAAAAAAAATTTAAAAAAAACAAAGAAGCTCTGAGCAAAATAAATCAAAACAACCAAAAATTTCACAAATACTGTTCAACCGACTTGTGTGATCCTTCCAAATTCTATCTCCTTCCCTTTCTCCTCAGAACAAACCACCAGAATGAATTTACCTTGAATCAGTAATCTGGATTATATAGTTTTAGTCATATATATGTATCTATAAATAACACAGCAATAACTTTCCATTTCTTTATAAATATTCTACTCTTTCTCTCCCTTTCTATACATGTATGTGTATGTATATGTATATCTATGTCACAATTTGCAACTTCCTTTGTTTTTCTCCTGTATTTTACTTAATTTATGAGATTTTCTGGTTGATACATATTTTGCTCCAGTTAATTTATTTTAACCACTGAATAACAATAACAAAAAATTAAATGCTAAAAAGAGAAGGTCTGTGTACTTGAGCCCATGTGGGAGAGTTTCTCTAGAGTGTAAACCTAGATATGAAATTACTTGGCTATAGAAAAGAGGAATCTGCAACAATTAGCACTATAAAGGGATTGAAACAATTTATACACACACCAGTAGCCCCATTGCTTTACTATCTTGAGTATTTGGTATTATGAAACCTTGTATTTTTTTTACTAATCTGATGAGAGTTATATTTCATTGTGATCTTATTTCCATTTCCCTAATTACCAACAAGGCTGGGGGTCTTTCCTTACAGAACTTGGCCATTCAGCTTTTTTTGTCCATGGTCTGCCTACTTATATACCTCATCTTTTTCGTTTTTCTCTTGAGTTTCTGGTATAGTTTTACTTTTTTATTTTTATTTTATATATTCTGATACAATTCACTCAAACCTTTCTCATGGGTGACATAACTTTATTCATAGTCATACACATATCCTTAGCACTAATGCAGTCAAATTTATGAATATTATTCTTTATGGTATGTGTTTACTGTGTGTAGTCTAAACAATTTTTCCTTGTCGTGGGGTCGTAAAATAACCTATCTTTTTTAAATTTTAATATTCTGGCTTCCACACTTATGTTTTTAATCATCCTGGCACATATCCTTAGGCATATGGGGTAGAACCTGATGTTATTTTTTTATCCACAAAAGTAAGCTTTGTCCCAGTATATGTAGCAAGTGCCCCAGTCTCTTCCACTGATTTATAATGTCGCCTCTGTCCTTTGTCATATTTTCATATTTGAATGGTTCATTTCAGGACTCTCTATTCTATTTCATTACTCTATTTAATCCCTGAAGTAATGCTACATTTTTCCCTTATAGTTTTAATTGCTTTATTTTATGATGAACCTTGGTGTCTGGTAGGGAAGAATCCTCATCATGTTCCTCTATGTGATGGTTAATTTTATATACCAACTTGATGGGGCCAAGTGGTGCCCAGATTAAACATTATTTCTGAGTGGTCTTTTAGAGTGTTTCCAGATGAGAGAAACATTTGAATTGATGGGCTTAGTAAATTATCTCTCCAAATGAGTGAGCATCATCCAATCTTTTGAGGGCCTGAATAAAACAAAAAGATGAAGAAAGAAGGAATTTGCTCCTTTTACTTTCTGCTTGCCTTTTGAGCTGGGATATAGGTTTTCTCATGGACTCCCCTCCTGAAAGGTTTTCAGGCCTTCTGACTAACACTGGTATTATACCACCAAGTTTCTTGGGTTTCCAGCTTGTAGATGGCAGATCACGGGACTGTTCTGCCTCCATAATTGCATGAATCAATTCCTTATAATAAATATCTTCCCATATACCTTATGGGTTCTATTTTTCTGGAGAACTAACACCCTCCTTCAAATTGCCTATATTGTAACTGGCTTTATATTCTTTAATTCACATTTTAGTATTAGTCTGTCCAGCAAAATTCCTCTTGGGGTTTCTATAGAAATTGCATTAAATATATAGGTTAATAAAGTGAAATTTTTCACATTAAATGACCCATACATGACAATTTTATATCTTTCCACTTAAAGGGATTCTTAAAACCTTCTTCAATAATATCTCATATTTTTTATCAATAAAAATGTTAAATACTTTTGTTGAATGTATTCCTATTTAGCATTTTCTTCTCTGGGCTCTTTAAAAAGAATATATATCTGAACAAATAGAATATAAAATTGTATATATATTTTAGATCAAGCTTGCTTGTTTTCTTGTTCAGACACTCTAAATCCTACTAATTTTTTGAGTGCCTGACTTCTCAATTTCATAGAGATGTGGTAAGATATTCCCCTACAATTATAGATTTTTCAAATTAGCCCCTACTCTGTCCATGAAGACAGTGATTTCTGTCTCTTTCTTCACTTTTCCTCCCCAGTATCCTGAATGATACTGAGCATATACTAGACACTCGATAAATAATTGTTCACTAAACAATTGTTGTATATTCTTGGTGATTTACTTTTTGTTAAGATAGAATATTCCATTTTTTTCATGTACATCATTTTTGTCTTAAATTTTATTTTGTCTAATATTAAATGTGACACAGCATCTTTCTTTTAATTCATACTTCCCCAATGCAACCTTTTTCCGTTCTTTTGTTCAAGTTTGCTGTGTAGTTTTGTCTTAGGTCTTTCTCTCATTAGCATCATATGTCAGGATATTTTATCCCTATATCTGACAATGTGGTGATATTTATCTCACTGACTTCTATATTCCTAGTTTTTCTTCTATTTATTGACTTTTCTCTTTATTGGTTTTTATTTTCCCGTTATTTCCTCTATTGGATCTGATAAAGTATTACACTTTCCTTTGTTGGTAGGCTATCATAAATTATATACTTATTCTTTTAGTAATTATCCTTAATTTATTTTCAATTTTTTATTGTGGTAAAATACACATAAAATGTGCCACCTTAACAATCTTTGGGTTTACAGTTCAGGGCTAATAAATACATTCATATTGTTATGCAACCATTGCAGTCATCCATTTCCAGAATTCTTTCATCTCACAAAACTGAAACTCTATACCCAGTAAGCACTAACTGTCCATTCCTCCTCCTCACATTCCTCCCTGCAGCCTCTGTCAACCACCATTCCACTTTCTGTCTCTATGAATTTGACTGAGAACCACATACAAGTAGAATCATGCAGTATTTGTCTCTTTGTGACTAATTTCACTCTGCACAACTGCTTCAGGTTCATCCATTTTGTAGCATGTGTCACAATTCCCTTCCTCTTTAAGGTTGAATAACAGTCCACTGTATGTATATCCCACATTTTGCTTATCTAGTCATCTGTCGATGGACACTTGAGTTTTATCTAGTGTCAATAATGCTGTCGTGAAAATGGTGTACAAATATATCGAGATCTTGCTTTCAAGTCTTTTAAGTATATATTTAGAAGTAGTATTGTTGGATCATATTGTAATTCTACTTTTCATTTTTTGAGGCACTGCCATACTGTTTTCCATAGCAGCTACACCATTTTACATTCCCACTAACAGTGCACAGCATTCAGATTTCTCCATATCTCCATATCCTTGCCAATACTTGTTATTATTTTGTAATAGCCTAATGGGTGTAAGGTGATAATTAGTGTTAAATGTTTAACACTCATGTTTAAACCATAAGTTGTTATAACAAAAGTTATTTTATATTTCCATCTCTTTCTCCAATACATCCTGGATCCAAGCATAGTTTAATTACTTATCAAAGATTATTGTAATGCCTCTTTTCATTCCTTTACAGGGTTATATATTTATCTCTTTTAAGTGTTGCTTTATAGTCAGTATACATTTCATACATGTTATTAATTCCTGTGATAATATTTCTTGCCCTAAAGTAACTTAATATAAATTTAAGCTCTCAATCATCATAGGTCTGAAAGAAAACTCTTAATTGATAACACAGTTGAAAGTCAAAGTCTAGGCTGAATATAATCTTATCAAACCACTGTGAAGTCACTGTCCTGCTATTTTCTAGTATCTACGAGTATCAAGAAGTCAACTGTCCATCTAATTTCTATTCCTTTGATGGAAACCTCTCTTGTCTTTCTGGTTTAAGAGTTTCCCTTATTTATTGACATTCTATAATTGCACAATAGTCTTTCAAGTTGTAGATTTATTTTTAAAAACTTTTCATTTAAATTCCAGTTAGGGACACCTGGGTGGTTCAGTTGGTTGGGCATCTGGCTTTGGCTTAGGTCATGATCTTGCAGTTCATGAGTTCGAGCCCTGCATTGGGCTCTGTGCTGACAGCTCAGAGCCTGGAGTCTGCTTCTGATTCTGTATCTCCCTCTCTTTCTCTATCTCTGCCTCTGCCCTGCTCGCATTCTATCTCTCTTTCTCAAAAACAAATAAGCATAAAAAAAGAACATCAATTAAAAAATAAATAAATTTCAGTTAGTTATCATACAGTGTAATATTGAGTGTACAATATAGTGATTCAACCTTCCATACAACACCCGATGCTCATCACAAGTGCAGTCCTTAATCTCCATCGCCTATTTCACCCATCCCCCCACCACTTTCCTCTCTGACCATCAGTTTGTTCTCTAAAGCTAAGAGTCTGTTTCTTGGTTTGCTTCTCTATCTCAAGTTGTAGATTTATTTTATCTTTTTAGTCTCAGGATTCAGGGCTTTAATTCTGGAAATCTATACATTTTAACTCTCTCTCTCTCTCTCTTTCTCTCTCTTTTGCAAGCAAAGGGGAGGGACAGAAGGAAAGAGAAGAAATCAGATCGCAATGTGGGGCTCAGTCCCAAGACCCTGGGATTATGACTCCATCCTCATGAAGTACTTTGAGTCTCCCTTCTCCTTCAAAAGTCAAACAAAACCACAATTTACTGCTTGAGGTCCTAAGCCAAAAGGTATACTGTCCAGCTACATTCACCCTTTTCAGTCCTATTCTGTTTATGTTTTTGCCTTGTTTTGTTTTTTTAGCCTAGTTATATATTTTCTTATTTGGTCTTATCATATTGTCATGGTTTATCTTGTGTTTGAAGCAGAGAGGATGCATTACAGTATTAACTCACAGTTCCATTTTGACCAGAAATCTATATCACAATTTCAAAAGGTGAGTTCACCTTTATACCTATTCTTTTATTCTAAGTTCCATTTATATTCAAAATTCCTTGGACACAGTTGTATTGTCAGTTACATATTTCCCAAACTATGATATTGTCACTCCCATATTATTTTACTTGTTATAGAAAATATCATGAGAAACTTTGGCAAATTCTGTACTAATATCAAAATACCTACATTATTTTATGTCTATATCAGTTACTATGAAAATGAAATGATTAAACTTTGGCCTGAGTGAATTCCATAATCAGTTAGTAATCTTTTCTAAAATCTTCTTAAGAGATATATCAACTTTGTAAGCCCACTTTTATGACCATTTAAACAGTATAATAAGTACTAGTTTTTATGTTAGGAGCTGGGCAAGGCCCCTCTTTCTGAACACTTCTCCCATATTCTGCAATTTTTGATATTTAGCAATAAAGGCTCTTTTTCACCTCTGCTTCTTCACTTAACTACCCTCTCCAAAAGTATTTATTTGATTCTCAAGAAGTGACTTGATTTAAAATAGCAAGTTTCCACAATTATGTGCCATGAGTTTCCATTTTCTCCTGATTATGTTTGTTTTTTTTCTATATTTGTCAGTTTATTCTCCTTGGTAAGGAAGAACAAAGCATAATATAACTTGAATAGTTAAGATTTCTCACATCTCTACATAGTACAGTATCTTCCCCCAGTGGTATCTTTATCCTTTCTTCAACTTTCTTTTTTCTCATTTTAACCAGACTAAAACATCCTAATCATCCTTCTGGAATTTTGCCCCATTTCTATATTTCATACCCTTATTTTTATAAATGTGCGCTCACTCAAGCGTTTGTGATAGAGTTGGCTTAATTACATTTTATCAAAAATAGGCACGAGAATTCTGAAAGACTCTCTACAAGTAATTGTTGACCTATGTAACTGTATCATGATAAAAGGAAGTCCTCCAAATCTTGATAACTATTATCTTTTTAAGAGGCTGATTTTTGTCTTTATTAAATATTTGAATATGGATTTTTAAAAAAATTGAACAAGCATGATCAAATGGCTAAACCCTCCAATTTCATATACATAATCCTTTGAAGATATCAGGGGGATTTGCCAAATAGTAATAACAGTAATAATAATATCAATATCTAACTTTGTGAGTACTTACCATGTACCAATGCACTTAATCAAATGTTTTACATGGATTATCTCATTAAATCCTCAAACAACTCTTAGGTAATATTCTGGGTTGAATAGTGTCCTCCCAAAATTCACATCTACCTTGAATCTCAGAATGTAACCATATTGAAAATAGGGACTTTGCAGGTATAATTACTGAAGATAAGGTCATATTGAATTAGGATGTGCTCTAATCCTATGATTATAACTCCTATAAGAAAAAAAAAACACACAGAGAGCACACAGAGGGAATGCCATGTAAAGACAGAGGCAGAGATTGGAATGATATACCACAAACCAAGGCACCAAAGCTAGGAAGCTTCCAGAGGCAAAGAAAAAAACCCTTACAGCCTTAAAGACAACATGACCCACCTAGCAGCTAGATTTAAGACTTCTGGCTTCCAGAACTCTGAGAGAATAAATTAATGTTTTAAGTCACCAAATTTGTGATACCTTGTTATGGCAGCCCTAGGAAACTAATAAAAGTAAAAAGTTTTGTTCTTCCATTTTAGAGATGAAAAAAACTAATGTTCAGGAAAGTTAGATAATTCATCCATGATCATATGGTTTGAAAACACAAAACTGGGATGAAGACTGAGGAAGCCTGACTCCCAACCCCGATATCTATGTATGTATGCGTAAGAGAGGTGTATATGTATGGGTACGTATATAAACACACACACACACACATACACATACAGACACGCACACGCGCACACACACTACAAATCACCATAAAGTTGTGTAGACATGAGTGCGTTGTTGAGGAGTAGACAAAAGCTTTATAGGATAAAGTTATTTTTATCAAGGAGATAAAACTTGTATTGGACCTTAGATTTGATAGAATCAAATAAAGCTAGTAGAAATTGGAGTGCTCAGGATGGAGAATGGATGAAGAACAACACATTTAAAGATGGAATGTCTTGGGGGCGCCTGAATGGCTCAGTTGGTTGAGCGTCCGACTTCAGCTCACGTCATTGTCTCATGGTTCTTGGGTTTGAACTCCACATCGGGCTCTGTGCTGACAGCTCAGAGCCTGGAGCCTGCTTTGGATTCTGTGTCTCCCTCTCTCTTTTCCCCTTCTCTGCTCCTGCTCTGTCTCTCTCTCTCAAAAATAAATAAACATTAAAAAAAAAAAAAGATGGAATGTCTTGGCTGTCAAATGATTCTGGCTGTAGCTTAGGATCCAGAAAAGGATTAATGTAAGGACATGGTTGGGAATACAGACTAGAGGTAAATGGAGGAACACCAGGTACACTAGAAAAAGGAAGTGGGTCTTTATTCTAAAGGTGCAAATTGCTATGATAATTGAGTGTGAAAGAGTATTTGTTTTGCAAAGGAGGACTTAATGAAAACTGTACATTTGGAAGATTAATTTGGCTATTATATAGAATATGACCAATAGGGGAACAGTATTAATAGGAAAGAAATTATTTAAAAATTTTTTTAATGTTTATTTATTTTTGAGAGAGAGAGAGAGACAGAGCACGAGTAGGGGAGGAGCAGAGAAAGAGGGAGACACAGAATTGGAAGCAGGCTCCAGGCTCTGAGCTGTCAGCACGGAGCCCGACGCGGGGCTCGAAGTCACAAACCATGAGATCATGACCTGAGCCAAAGCCACTCAACCGACTGAGCCACCCAGGTGCCCCAGAAAGAAACTATTTTAGAAAACAAACAATAAACTAGGTGAGGACGTAAAAGCCTGATTTGATTGGTAGCAAAGGAAAACAAAAAAGGTAAGATAAAGATTCAAGACATGTTGCAAAAGAGATGAGAAAATGTATTTCTGATGGACTTGATTAGTGGGACTATAAAGAGAAAGAGAAGAAAGCAGGCAGAAAAAATTAAAGTGCATTTTTTTTAAAGGTAAAGTTGGAAAGGGAAATGAGGTTAGGACAAAGAGTGTTACTTTACCAAATCAAATTTATCTATACCCACGATCACCTTAATTATTATTCTTTTCTATCTTAAAAACATATTGATTCAAATTTTTCTCTAAATTTGTTTTTAATATACATTGTCATCTTTCTCCTATGTGTATATAAAATCATTACATTAAATTTAGAAACAATCTCTTAACACATTTTCCTAAACAGTGATTGGGTAAGCTAAAGAAAAAAAACAGTTTCTCTTTAGACCACTTGGTCCCCCCATTAATTTATTCAATTATTAATAATCAAAAATGAGACTGGTATATTTTACAATTTGCCTAGAAAATTGATCTTTAATGTGTATAACATGGCAAATTAGGAAAGCATCGACCAGATTTCAGGAAGAAAGTTTTACCTAGTTAGCAAAAAACAAGATATCATGTATTATAAAAGGCTCTCTTTCAAAGCCATGAAAAAGATCAGGTTCATTAAATTTTTTGCACAGAGAAACACATAGGAAATAAAATACAGTTTCATTGGGAATCTACTCCAAGAGTTTTAATTTTTTGGCAAAATCATCCCAAGGCTACCTACAAATGCCTAGCTGAACTTGAGTTGAGTGGAAAACAATTACCAATATGTATTTCATCAACATAAGAACAAAAATTTTCCCTTACTTCCTCTCCCCCAAAGTCATGGGGGCAATGTACTAACGATAGAGACACTCTGACTTACAAGATATTTGGGACATTTATTGACCCCTTGTTACATGCTAGCATGATGGGAGTGGGAAGCATGATATATCAATTCCACACTAGGAAACTTTCACAGATTCCTTTCTCCTTCTCATCACCATAACAACTATATCTTAAAACTCTAACTACCATGAACACACAAGACAACCACCAAGCTAACATGGTTTTACCTAGTAATTACAGGAAAGGTGAAAAATCCAAGATCTAACTCTGATTATGAATTTAAACGTAGTTTTAAGATGAAAGGTTAGAATATGGCATTGCTTATTGTTTTTAATGACATAGTGTTGAGATACTCTTGCATATATTTCTCTAAAGTCAATCTGTGTTTCATTTGTGTTTTCCTGCTCCACATATACCAACCTTCCCACTACACACCTGTATACCCCTTCAGTAATACTAAGAAGGTTTAAAAAATTGACATATCCTCCTGCTCAGGAGCATGTTTGTTATACAAGGAAGCTCTTATTTTTCTCCTGGATTCAGCATGTCCTTGTATTGTGGCAATCTAGACTACTTGATAAGTTGGTGTCACACAGTGGGACTGGAAGCCACTGCCTTTACGTCAATCTTTCAATTTCTGTTTGAAGATATGAGCATATTGTTCTAACATTAAACAAAAATGTCCCAATGAAAACTTTCCACAAAGGAGCTTCACTTGACAAATTTATACTTGAGGTCTTATTCTATCAGATTTTCACAGTCTACTGAATCAGATATATATTTATGTCAACAATATACCAAAAACCCAGCTAGACTGAGATATGGTACTTGACTCCAAGAAGTGGACAAAGTATATTTATTTTTTTCCACAATATCAAATGCAGTATTAAATGCATATTGGATGGATGGAACTAGAGGGTATTACACTAAGAGAAATTAGTCAGTCAGAGAAAGATAAATATCATATGACTTCACACATATGAGGAATTTAAGAGACAAAACAGATGAACATAAGGGAAAGGAAGCAAAAATAATATAAAAACAGGGAGAAGAGAAAACATATGAGACTCTTAAATATGGAGAACAAACAGAGGGTTACAGGAGGGGTTGTGGGAGGGGGGGGTGGGCTAAATGGGTAAGGGGCATTAAGGAATCTACTCCTGAAATCATTGTTGCACTATATGCTAGCTAACTTGGATGAAAATTTAAAAATTAATTAATTAATTAATTAAAAATACATATTGGAATATGAGTAAATATTCACTAATTTTAAAAGGCAAATTATTTTATTTTTTGGTCTAATGAAGAAGTAGTCTGGCATTACTCCAAATCAAGGAACATATTTCATGACCTCTAGGCATTCAAGGGGAAGAATTAGAAGACAGTTTCTGTATTTCCCTGATAAAGAAAACATTCTCTTTTCATTTTGTAATTTAGAAATCCACAGCAATAGTTTGATTTCAAATAGCAACCTAAATGGCAGCTCCATCTTCCAAATTCTGATTGCAGATGGCTGACATTCTAGTCAGTCTAGGAGAGAGCTCTGCATTTGTTAATTTGTAAAGGTCTCTATTAAATAGATCCTTTATTTTTTTTAAAGTGCTGTCAAAATATTTTATGTTCTAATTATTGTTCTAATTATGAAAGTATAAGCATTCAATTGAATTCTGAAAATAATCACTCTTATATCTACACTCCCCCCTTCTCTACAAATTCATTTTTAAAAGTAATCTCTCTGAAAGCCAAACTAACATTAGAGATGTCACATCCATTAAACAAACCACATAACAAGTTTATTGTCTTGATTTCTAAAACTTTTGGAACCTTTAAATTATGAATCTATTAAAGAAATAAAAAGAAAGCAATAAAAGAGAAAGAATTTTGAGTCAGACACAAGTGGATTCTGTTCATGGCTCATTTACTGACTAGCTTTGAACCTGTAGGCAAGGAACTCTGGACTCCATTTTTCTCATGCATAAAATGAAAGTAATTGATTCTGCTTCATGAAGTGGTTGTATGAATTGATGTAATAATATATATGCAGTGACTAGTACAGGGCCTGACACATAATATCTTCTCAATAAATGATAATGTCAACACCTTCAGGGAGAAGAGGATGGAGAGGAAGGATGAAAAAGAGGCAGAGGTATGAAGAGAAAGGATTTTCAACAGCACAGTTTTCTTCCTTAAGGAAATGGCACATACAGTCTCTCTGTCTCAAAATAAATAAATAAAATGTTTTAAAATGAGGAGGGGGGTGGTGCCTGGGTGACTCAGTCTGTTGAGTGTCCAACTCTTGGTTTAGGCTCAGGTCATAATCTCACTGTTTGTGCGTTCAAGCCCTGCACCAGGCTCTGTGCTGATAGTGCAGAGCCTGATTGGAATTCTCTCTCTCTCTCTCTCTCTCTCTCTCTCTCCCTCCCTCCCTCCCTCCCCTGCTCATGTGCTCGCGCACGCTCTCTCTCTCTCTCTCTCTCTCAAAATAAATACATAAAAAGAAAAAGAAAAAGAAATAGCATAAGTGGTCTGGTCACAGGCAGATAACTGTGGAGCTCAATACCTGGTCAGTATTTAGATGTGACTTAAGTGACCAAGTGAGTAAATGGAAGAAGAGAAAAAACAACAACAACGACGACAACAACAAACCTTAAAAGACAAAGAAAAGGAAGAGCAAGTGATAGAAAAAAAAGAAAACAAGTTACACAGTAACTCTGAGTGTGCTGAGCACACTCACATACATGTGGGACAATTAAAGAAGGTACAGGGGTGCCTGGGTGGCTCAGTTGGTTAAGCATCCGACTTCAGCTCAGGTCATGATCTCATGGTTGGTAGGTTTGAGTTCCGTATCAGGCTCTGTGCTGACAGTTTGGAGCCTGGAGCCTGCTTCAGATTCTGTCTCCCTCTCTCTCTACCCCTTATCCACGTATGCTCGCTCTCTCTCTCTTTCTCTCTTTCAAAAATAAATAATATTTTAAAAATTAAAAAAAATAAAGAAGGTACAAACTACAGGTCAGTGTGCCACCTGCCACCACCATTAGTAAATGTTAGCACATGTAGATTTGCTTAAATGCAGTTTGAAAGACTGAACTGGATAACCGGGACTCAAACAATGCCTGAGAACCATTTACCAAATTAAAGCAACTTGTCTCTACTTATAAAGCCATAGGTGAGGTGAGGCAGCCACACACATGCGTGCCAGAACCTATCCACATTCTCTATGGATGTGCATGTAGTACTTCAGTCTTTGTTGTCCCAGTCCTAAATTCAAGGTATGAAAAAGCCATGGGGGAAAAGTGGTATTTATGCCCTGGTTTTATTTAATCTATTTTCTCCCAGTTAAAAATTGGTATTTGTGAGCCTATATGCCCTTTATTTCCATTGTATAAACATGAACCTAAAAAAAAAATAGATCATCTCATAGTGGACTATAGAAAGTGCCCTCAAAATGCAGTGGTTTAAGAAGGGAAGAAAGAATGACATTTATAATTTCTCACAAACCCAGGTTATTATAACCATATATTCTCAATGACCACTCTCCCCTTAAGAAATTAAGGTGCCATAAAAGTTGATGATGGTTTTGGATCCTGGAATCTAAATTTATTATTATTATCTCAGAATATAGAAATACTTATGACTTGGGTAACAGCTGTAATTCGTAGATGATTTTCAAATGAGCTAAATACAGTGAGTTGGAAAAAATAAATTATGAACACATGCAAATACGTGTAGACAATTCAGCTCACCAGGTTTCAAGTGAGGTTTGATTTTTCTGGAATTTTTTAAAATTGTATCTCATTTATTTAATGAATTATTTCTAATTTTCTGAGGTGCTTGCCATTACACTGGTTCGTGTTATATAATTTCATAATGAACATACGAAAATATTATGTTTTATCAACTACATTAATTAGAGCCAGGCTCTTGTTAAGGTAATATAATTCATCCACTTTATTAGGAATGAACCAGTTATTTATGCCACTGATTTTTGCTAAACAATATTCTTCTAGGCCCGCATTTAAGTACATGCATCTAAAAAACATGGCAATTCGTGTACAGATATTTGGATAGAAAATTTCAAAGTATGTTTTGTAGAGTATACATAGATTCTTCTATAGACACAGACTCTTGACTCTAATAAAGTACAATACATAAGAAGCAAACAATTCAATTCATTACTGATATATTCCTTTAGACCACTGCCAGTGTGATGTCCCATAGAGTCTTTAGACTGGAGATTTTGCTTTCACTCTCAATTATTAGTGAGGTTTCTGAGAACTATGAGTCATGCACTGTGCTAGGTCCTGGTTCTGCTTGAGAGGAATAAGACAAAACTGGCCCTCAGGAACTTACAAGTTAGTCGAGGAAGCTAGAAAAATAAAGAAGGAAGTAAGTTATGCTTACAATGATAGAAATCTGAATACAAGAGGAGGCAGAAAAGTATTTCCTACTATGTAAGCATACGGGAAGAATAGGAAGGGCATACCATAATGAGCTGCATTACAGAAAATAAAAGAAAATGATAAATTTGGAGAATTACAAGTGGTTGCGTTTGCCTTCTGAACGGGATGCCAGAGAGTATAATGTAATGGAAAGTTGGAAATAGTAAGCAAGACGAGACCATGGATAGCCTCATGTGCCATGCTAAAAAGTTTGGAGTTTTAAAAGGTTTTGAACAGGGGAGTGAACATTACATTACTTATTTTTTAAAAAAGCTCCCTCTAGAGGCAATTGGGTGGCTTAGTCGGTTGGACAACCAACTTCACTCAGGTCATGATCTCACAGATCCTGAGTTTGAGCCCCGCATAGGACTCTGTGCTGACAGCTCCGAGCCCAGAGCCTGTTTCAGATTCTGTGTCTTCCTCTCTCTCTCTGCCCCTCCCCCACTCATGTTCTATCTCTCTCTTTTAAGAGTAAATGGACATTACAAAAAAAAATTTTTTTTAATCCCTCTAGAGGCAGTGGAGAATTTGTGTTAAGGAGGTACAAGACTGCTGATCCGATGAGTGATAGAACATTGAAGAATCCAGGAGCAAAAAGGTAAAGGCCTAGAAACAAAGCACTAATTGTAGGAATGCAATGAGAAAACAGGTAAGAGAGAGTTAGAGGAAAGACATCTAGGTTGAAACCTGAGTTTAGAGCTTACAGATTGGGTGGAGGCTCATGACAGAAATATCAGAGTGTGGAGGAAAATCTCTTCTCAAAACATACAAACAAACAAACAAACAAACAAGTAAAAAGGGAACTGTTCGGAGGGGAAGGGAAGAAGGAGACTTGGAAGCTCAGCTGAAATAAGCCCATTATGTAAGTGCTGGAGTATGCCACTGAGACCTTCTCAAGACAGCACAGACATTGGCTCTTCTGCTGCTCTGCCTTGACATTTCATTCACTAGCTGGCTGTGTCCTTGGGAAAAAATATATAGACAACAGAAGGATCTTTATCTGCCTTTCGTGCTTAACCTAAAAGAGAAATGTGTGGCATATAAGATGTGGGATAAAGTTCAAAGATGTCACTTGGATAGTTTTTTCATCAATTTTTAAAAGCATTAATTTCAGGGCACCTGGGTGGTTGTTGGTTGGGCGGTCAACTTTGACTCAGGTCATGATCTCACAGCTTGTGAGTTTGAGCCTCATGTCGGTCTCTGTGGTGACAGTTCAGAGTCGGCAGCCTGCTTCAGATTCTGTGTCTCCCTCTCTCTCTGCCCCTCCCCTGCTCACGCTCTGTCTCTGTCTCTCAAAAATAAATAAACATTAAAAAAAAGTTAAAACCATTAGTTTCAAAAAGTCCATGCTATGCATGAACACATCACTAATTTACCTAGCCCCTTGCATGTCTTTGTAACAAAATGGTTATAAATATGTTTATCTAGGAGGAAATACGTGAATCATGTCCCCTTTATACCAAAAAAATGAAAAATGGGAATAATTTCTTCTCTACAAACCCTCACTTACTATAATCATGGGGCAGTGCTAAACCACAAATCTAGTGTTTTGGTCTTTGTTGGGAGGTGGTTTTACAGCAATATATTCTAAAGCCCACTCCCGGGAGTTCTTAGAAACCAGTTCATACCTCCTGACTCCTCTTTGCAGTAACTCTTGAGGAAACACTTCTGAAGTTTAGACCCTTTCTAAATAACAATCTGTTGTCCACTTATAAGAAACACCAGTTTTGAGGACACCAAAAGAAGTTCCAGAGGAAACATATGGACATCAGGAAATTATGTTCCCTTTTGATCATGAACAAGTCATCTGCAAGTGTCCCTTGAGAGGTGAGATTGGCCCAGGACTTCATTTTCAAAGAAAATTGATGGAGCATTAAAGCCAAGAGCATCTGGGACCAACTAGACAACCCAATCAGCTTATCTTTGCATGAACTATGACAGATACCAAATGTAACTCCAAAAAACATCAAAGCAATTGCCTGTGGATTCTGCCAAAAAAGGAAAATGCTGCCAGTGAAAAAGAGCATCCCTAGCTTAGCAGTTGGAACTCCAAAATGCTTTTTTAAAGTGAGGAAAAATAGAACCACAAGGATAGGGTGGTCAGCAATAGTTCGGGGAATATAAAGTGAAGATATTCAATAAAATGTATTTGATAGTCATATTATAAATCTTCCTTTGCCTACTTGGATATTTCACATACAACAAAAATGCTTCGATATTAGTCAGTATATCCTATTCAATCACACAACTTTTATTTAATATATTTGCTTTAAGAGTCAAGGGAAGATAGTGATTAGGGAAAAGTTGTATGTGTTAGATGACTTATATATATTATTTAGTCTATGTATTTGCCCCAAGAAAAAAACTCAGTGATCTCTTCAAAAAGAGAATTCTTGAAACTAAAATGGTTGAAAAAAAATCAAAGCCACTCAGAGCCACAGTCTCAGAAAGGGCTTAGAGCTCCTCCCATGGTATTCCTCATTCAAGACAGAGTCTTCCTCTTGCACATTTGTAGAAATGGGGACTTCCCTGGTTATAAGATTGTTCATACCACCATTGCATAACCCTCATTATTAGAAAGCATTTCTCAAATATTTCTTGCTAACTTCTATGCACCCATTCTAACTGTGCTATATGATGAAACAAAGACCAGGGCTGCTGGTCCCTCCACATAATCCCCTCATTTGAAGTATGAGGTGACAAGAAACATGGCTTCACAATTTTTCTTTTTTTCTAGACAAATCTTCAATTTACATAACCATACCTTGGGTAACTCTTGACCTTCAACATCCTGATGAGCTCCCTTTCCATCTTTAAGGATTTAGTGAGGGCTCAGATCTAGGTAACTTAGATAACTGAATATAATAAATATAATAAATATAGATAACTGAATATAATAAATATGGTGAAAAGCTCAGGGGCAGTCTGCTAAAATGGATTGGACTTATTGTTTGGTTGACTATGTCTTTGAGGTATTGCTATGTTGACCAGCATGAACTGTGTCCTGTGTGTTCTAGGATATATAAATCTGATGTGCAAGCTTGAGAGTGTTTGCGGGGCCTTTGTAGACTCATGGGTGGCTTCTTCCCATTCTTAGAACGCCCTAAACTTGCCCAAAGCTCACCCTACACTCAACTCAACATCACCTTGGGCATAGCCCATCCTCACTCCAGGCTCATTTCACTTCATTATAATCCCAATCCAACTTTATTCCAACCTCACTCTTACCTGCATTAGGAAAGGCATGTATAAACTTTATCTTATTGTTATAATGCATCTGAAATGGTCCAATACACAATCATGAGATTGGGTATCTAGAAGTGAACTCAGTGTGCAGATGCAGTAGAATCAACATGGAAAACAGAGAGAATATTACTGCATTTGATTAAGAAACAATATTTTATGAGGGTAACCAAAGTTTGCATTAGCTTTCTGTACAGTGGTAACATGCCCATAATGAATCTAATCAACCTAAATGATGAAGTCTTTTTCACAATAGCATGTTAAAACACAATTTGCAAGTGAGCATATAATAAATGATATTAAATGATGGCATACAAATACTTTAGGGTAATATAGCCCAGGGCTTAATTTATAAAAAAAAAAAAAGAAAGAAAAAGAAAAAAAAAAAACAGAATGAGCAATTTAACCCTATATATACTTTCATGGTAACTAATTCAGTCTATTATTTCTTAACACACCTCTCACTTATCCAGTAGACCATTACTTCATTTGTGGGTTAATGGTTTTGATTCTTATTAAAATACTTGAGAAAAATAGAGCATTAAGTTTACTGGTGTAGCTAGGAGAGGAAGTTTCAACAGAGAATGAAAGAGAAACATAAAGAAGAACACTAAATATCTGGAGTAAAATGAGTAGAAATTCTACTAAACAGGAGGTTGAAAGTGCTAAACAAAGCCTCACTGGATCCACTGTTCTTTAGAGTTAACTCCATTGATGACCAAGGTTAAACCTCCTTTCAACACTCCTTGAGCCGCCTGGAGAGGCAGATGATAATTTCCACATTCTTGAAAGATACCATGCCTCTCCAAAGGTAAAAGTTTCAGAATCTAGCCATTGGAGAGGACATATGCCCATCTTTCACTCTTGTAGGTTCCTGGGTATTATTGGGGCACGTGCATGCATGTGCACACACACACACACACAATTTGAATAATATAAACTATGTTGACTAATTTTTAAGATTCTTGCTTCATTCAAGTTGGTTTTTCCTTTTTATTAGCTTCTGATGTGGAAAGGCCCTAAGGATAGAGGAGTAAAGGTAGACGGGTTCTGAGGACTAAGGGGTATAGTATAGGGGTATAGGGACTAAGAGTTCATAATCAAGGCAAGATTACAAATCAGAAGTATGTAGTACAACAGGCTATGGATTTACACTCAGGATTTATCAAGCAATAGAAGCCAAAGTATCAGATTGGATTAATTTTACAGTGGAGACACTTTGTAGAAATATTCATTCAATGGTCTAGTCCAACTCTTCTTGAATTGCCTCAGTTTGATTGTAACATTGCAAATCCCTAATAACTATCATGTAGCTCATTCCATCAAGAGAATTATTTAAATTAATACCTGGTTCCAGGAATTAGATCCTACCAACAACAGTAATAAACACAGGAGGGAAACTCCCTCATCATTGTGAGGAAAATACATAGAGAAAACTCCTGTCTTATACAGATGCTTTGTTTTTCACTGAGATGTGAATATATTTATATGCACAACTTCCAACAGGGGTCATTGTATCTGCAGTGGTAGAAAACAGAAAATAGAAAAGTCAATCTTCTTTATTTTCTATTTCTGAAAGCACAGCTCAGATTGCTGTGAAGCCTTACTTCCTGGTTACTTCTAGATACTCAGAATTGAGCTGTGTGTCTATGTCAAGCATGACGAGATATGATGTGATATGATGAGAGAGGCTCACCCCATGATGTGACATGATGCCATGGCCCATCACTCAGAGGTGCACGTAATGATACATACATGCCTTCTGCATTCCATGATCCAGTCGTCAAAAGAGCAGAGTCAAATGTCACTGAGCTTTGCAATCTCTGTGGTAAATAAACAAGGAAGGGAAGGAGAGTGTTGTAGAAATGATTTACTCAATGCTTAATACACAGAAAAATCACCACTATCTAAAAGCAACCATACAAATTAGCAGGAAAGGAAAACAGCTGGACCTGAAGCTCTGCAGCATGGCTAGTGAGAACAAGGGCCTATGACACTGTGACCTTTGGCCTCCTGCCATTCTTTAACCACATACCAGGTATGCAGACATGTCTCTGTACGGAGACTGTATTTGTGGAATCCTTGAGTGCTACATCTGGGGATCTCCTAACCTGTGGATCCCTAGGGAATTTAAGGTGCCTTAAATAACATTTCAAGAGTTTGCATTTCAGTTTGCTTGCAGGTTGGTTTCTGTTAAGGGCCAAGTCCTGAAAATTATAATTTACCCTCAGTGTTACACTTTGATGAAAGAGAGTCCCTGAATTCATTGCTGCCTTAGTGACACAAATGTCGTCTCCTAAGCCAAAAAGTTTTCATGGGAATCAGAATTAATAGTCTAGCCCAGCAAAGCTGGATGATGCAGAGATGCAGAGATCTATGTTTTGAGAGCAACTGAGTTGACTGAATTTTCTTAGTGTGGTCTACCTCCAAGAACTTTAGAAAGCCCCAAATCATCACAGATAAAACTGATTTTTTTTTTCTGCTCAGTCTGGTTGGCAGTACTGGCAAGACCAACTGACAAATGCCAATTTAAAAAAAAAATCCTGGGATTCCTGGGTGGCTTAGTCAGTTGAGCATCTGACTTCAGCTCAGGCCATGATCTTGCGGTTCGTGAGTTGGAGCCCCATGTCAGGCTCTGTGCTGACAGCTCAGAGCCTGGAGTTTGCTTTGGATTCTGTGTGCGTGTGTCTCTCTCTGCCCCTCCCCTGCTCGTGCTCTGTCTCTCTCTGTCTCTCAAATAAATAAACATTTTAAAAAAGTCCTTTGTTTCCCCCACTGAAATTTACTATTTGCACCACATCACTACACTTGTTTACTCTCTTTGTCCTTTGAAGTTTCTAGAATGTCCTGTTGGAACCTGATTTTGGTGCATCTTATTGCCTAAAAGTTTCAAAATACATTTCCCTCCTTCGGGCCATTTTCTCACGGGATTCTGGCATATGGACAGGTCTGTTGGTTCTTTTCCAAGCTGAATTTTATTTATTTATTCATTCTTATTTTGAGTATAGTTGATACACAATGTTGCATTATTTTTAGCTGTACAACTTAGTGATTCAACACATTTACACATCATGCTTGGTCACCACAAGTGTAGCTACCTTTTGGTCCCATCCGTTGTTATTATAGTATCATTGACTATATTCCCTGCGTTGTTTCTTTTATTCCCATGACTTATTCATTCCATGAGCCAAGCTGAACTTTTTACCTTGATGATTTCAGAAACAAACAATTGGCCTATTGATAATGGTTTCCCATCATTTCAGGAGAGCTGATAAAAAAAAAAAAAAAACAACCTTCATCTAGATTATGGTTATGCAGTAATACTTTCAGTGGTTTATTTTGAGTATCTTCCACTTTATAAAATTCAGATATCAATCAAAGGATAATATTCTAGAAGCATAAATCTGAGAATCATACATTTCATATCATTGTTGTATGGTTGAAAGTTCTGTTCCAACTTGCTTCTAGGGTATACAAGGTTGTGACAGTTGAACCAAAGACACATCTAATCATACTTCAAATAGAGCTGAGAGATTCTGCATTATGAAGCAACATTAAATAAACTTCCCTTTTTATTTCACTTTCCAGGTCAAACATATTCTTCTAATAAGGACAGAAGAGTCATGGACCAACTGATTTCTTCACTTAATTGTATGTGACTATTGCTTTTAGAAAACTGTTTTAGGTTTGCTTCATTGATCAAGACTCTCAGAAAAAATGTACAAAACAGTCTGTTCCATGTGTTCCCTACAATAATGAAATAATAAAAGCCTCCAGTAGATGAACAATGAAGTTTTCCAAACTCTGTGAAATCAAAATACCAATTCCTTCTAGCTTCCTCTTGGATCACAAATTTTAAGATAGATCATTTCACCATAGGAATCCAACACAGTTTGATCAACATAGTTGCTAAATATTTCCAAAATAGGAAAGCAAATGAAAGATGACAATAAATGTAAATTAGAGGTATCCTGTTGAATCATCAAAGCATTCCTTTTAGCTTAAGAATTACTAGCATCCCAAATTACTGCAGTGACTGCTGCTGTCTACCTTGATTACCTCTTCACACAAATAGTATTTTCACTTTAAAAGTTATATATGAACAGCAAGCCCATGGAAAACTTAGCAATGTGCAAGGCTTTAAAAGGAAAATGACAAGCTTCCATTTTCTCTTCAGTGGTTACATTGTAAATAAAGTATGTTGAATGATTCACTAGGCTTCTGATTCCAGTTACAGAGGTTGGCTCTTGCCAAAACTGATGAAATATATCTTCCATTAACTACCATAGCACTCTGAAAGAAATGAACTCAAAATTCAGATCAGAAAAATCATATTTATATTTCACCAGGTAATAAGGATAAGAGAATCCCTTGGATCCCTAGATGTCTGTGGAATTTTTTTTTCTCTAGGAAGAAGATAGCTGTGATAATATAGTACTCATAAGGGTACATATGTAAAAACTAAGGTTCTTAAAATACAAGTAATTTATTCAGTTAGCAATTAGTGGAACCAGTTAAAATTTATATGCAAAGCCATTTTCTAAGAGTAAAACATTTTGCACCCCCCACTCAGATATTAAAACATTAAACATTACTTAAGTGGGCATCATGAGACCTGGGTCTGAATCCATGCTCTAATGAAAACTGAGGGGTGTGTGGTAACTGTGTCTAAGCCTTCATTCCTTACCCATTCCTTACCCAAAACATAAAATATGCTAATACCTACCTTAGAGGTAAAGATAAAATAATTTAATATACATAAAAATTCTTGACAACCAATATACAAGTATTTCTAGCTATTATTCTTTATGGATCTTCACTTTGTTATTTGTAAACTGAAACAACTGTATCAGACAACTGATTTTCTACTTTGTGATTTAGCAATTTCATTACTTCTGTCCTGACTTGAGTGACATTGGTCCCCGTGCCTAATCCAGTGATGGCTCAAAGAAGAGCTCAATTCTAAAAAATCATTAATACCAGATCAAGTTCAGCAAATAGAAATGGCATTGAGCAAATCAATTCCATTGTACAAGCAATGAGCATCTGCTCTCAGAAATGGCTACAGCATTCATTACTTTATTCATTCATTCAGTAAATCTTATTTATTATATACTGTGTGCCAGTCTTACTCATGGGTGGTAAAAACAAAAACAAAAACAAAACAAAAAACAAAAAAAACCCCTCCACTTACTTTACATTCTAGGAGAGAAAATGCTAATAAACAAATAAAAATATAATTTCAGGTAATGATAAGGGTTATAGACAAATTTAGAAAGCAGCAGGACAAAAAGAAAGAGAATGACTGGGATTATATTCAAATGTGTGAAGAAATAAGGCCTATCAGAGAAGGTAAAAAATTGAGCAGAGAACTAAATAAAGTGAGCATTAGAGCCATTTGAAAATCTAGAGGTAAAGCATCTGGGGCAAAAGAAATATCAACCAGAAAAGCCATCATATATAAGATTGGTGTGCTCAAGAAAGAGCAGGAAGACAACATGGCTGGAGGGGAAGAGGTGGGAGAAGGTTGGGAGACAAGGTTGTGCAATGGACAAGAGCCAATTCAGGTAGGGCTTCCTTGCTTCCTGTTCCAGAGTAGAAATCTTCTATTAACTGTGGTCTTCTTCCAGAAGATCTTTAAGTGCAGAAATTACATACAATGGTTTATATTTCAAAAATCCACTGGCTGCCATATGGAGAAAAGCCTAAAGAGGAAGTAAGAATGGAAGCAAAGAGAGCAGGAAGGAGACTAGGTGAGGAATGGTAGTTTAAACCAGCATGTTGTTGTTCAAAGGTTGGTCAGGGATATGTGATGATGACTTACTAAAGTGCTGTCCACAGAGTAAGAATGAATATGGAGAATCAAAGAATGATTCCAGGGTTGCCACTTATCAAGGTGGGGCAAGGAAGAAGGACATGTGGCCAAGATGATATTGTCCACCTGCTTGTACTGCCATTTGTGCATCTTCTCTCCTGATTTCAGCTCAGATCTGCTCAAGTATCTTGCTTTCTGCCAGGCTTTCTCAAAATTGCCAGGTAGGACTACTTTGACCTCTTTGCTATATTAAGCCATGATCAGACCTCAGGTTGAATGGGAAGAGAGCATAGAAAGAAATACTCTGGAGATACAAAAACAGTTATTGGTATTTCAACATAAGGAAAAAACTCTCAAAGTTGACCAAAAGGGACAATCAGTCAAAAGGAATTAACTGAGCATCTACCGTATGCTTTACCTTGTTTTAGGTGTCATTGGAAATTTAGTAAAGGGATCAAATGTTAACTGCTCAGAAATTAAAACTGAGTTGGAAAGCCATGAAGTATGAATAATACAATTTCAAAGTTAAGAATTACAACAACAAAAAAACACTTAAGAATTTAGTGTAGAAAAAGTTGTCTGAGGTCCTACCTTATACTACCCAGCAGAGTGACTGGCATGCAGTACTCCTAATAATTTCTAAAAATTATCAGTGCTTGAATTAGTTAATTTACTAATGGAATCAAACTAGTTTAGATTGCATTATGTAAGGGGGGACTTAAGAAAAAATTAAATTTATACAGTAGGATAATCTGTGCCAAAAAAACTCATAAAAATGTATAAAACAGGTCAATTATTAGAATAATGAGGTCCAGAAAAGAGCATCATGCTATTTAATTAAAGAAACAATATGCAAGAACCAGTCTTTTGCTCATTCTATCCTTATACCGCCTCATCAACATATAAAGTTTTATCTTTTCTACTCAGTTCAACTCCTCCCACTAGATAGATTTTTCCATGAAAGGAGATAAGACCCCTCTGGGATTTCTGTGAGCAGAGAGACAAAAAGCAGCATGCACTGGCTTCCCTTTACCCACTGAGCCTCACTGCCACCCAGGTTGGAGAAGCTTGGGTTCTGCTGCTGAGAATCTCAGGCAGGTGGAGAGGGCAGTCCTCCCTGAGTCTCCCTGAGAGGATGTAGTCCTTTCTATCTGGTTGGCAATTTTGAATATTCAAGACCATCTGAGATAAAATCAGAAAATTTATTTCCTGGAGAAGCTTTAATCCTTGGTATCTCTTCTATGGCCTAAAAGAGAAAAGCGAGAGCTATTTACCAGATTGTCAACTTCCTCTCTAAACTGATTTTATCTGCGCCCTCAACTTTAAATCAAATAACAGAAGAAATGGACCACAAGTGGACTGGCTTAAAGGTGAACCTGAGACACAAAATAGTTTAGCTGACAGGAGGAATTCACCTACATAATCTCTGCTACCCTGCATGCTAGGATTTTGAAGTAGATCCGTGGTCACTTATGCAAACAGCAGGGGTTTCTGACACTTTCCATGAAAAGGCAGAGTATACTCCACATTTCTTTCCCTCTGTTGCCATCATACCGTAGCAGGCTGTTAATATCAATTTGATTAAGGAAAAGACTGGCTTCCCTGACAATCTACTTTCATTCCTTCAAATGGAGTGACTTATTTGCAAGCACTCTGTTTCAGGAAAGCCCCCAAATAGTGTCTTCCCTGTGAGACCCATCAGGAGCCTCAGATTCTACCCCATTTACAAGGTTAGATTCTATATTTAATCTCCACAGTACAATTGAGCAACCTGGGGAAATTCTCCAGTTTATCAAAGGGAAAGCAAAAAGCTGAAGAAAATACTTTTCAATACATATCAAATGGACAATTTTACTTTCTCTGAAGTCAACAGAAAACTTATCTTCCAGATGGTCAAATAAGACCTCTCCTGTATTTGCTAGGAGAGCCACTCTATTCAGACATCTCATCCCCTTCTCTCTGTGCCCTGACAAACTAAAATTAGCTTTTGCACCAGAGAGTTTCCCTTTATTCATGGGAAGACCCAGCTATGGCCCCTAAAGGCATTTTAAGGTCTAAGTCTTTGGTGGGATATTTTTTCTTCCTCCTTTATGGTGGAAAGTTGGGAAAGGTCTTGCCTGCATGTACAGAAGCCTCTCCAAGGAGTCAGATAATATTCTAGTATGTGGAGAAGGTCTTCACATCAGCTTTTGCTTCACCTCTTGACAGCCAGGACCAGAAAGAAGATTTCTGCCTCACTGAGATGATTAAGTGGCTGTGAGCAGATGCTCTAGTGTTGGAATGGAACTGGCTTTTCTCAAATATGTTCTCAGAGCAGAGAGATGAAGGATATGGTGAAATGACCCCAAAGGAAAGAAAAGCAAAAAATAACTTTCCAGCAATTTTTCTAGCACCCAGGTTCTGTTTAGAAACACAAACACATTCACATATACATATAAACGCATCCCCCACCCCACCCACATACAAATGTGATTTAAATGCAATATAAAGGTTGCAGGTTCTCCAAAATAAGATAGGCTTTCTTTTTAAACCAGTTGCAAAAAAGCAGCATTCTACTTTTTTCATCATGCAAAAGCACTCTTAAGGCATAAATATTGGCAGGCAGTTACGGGTATTGTTAAAGAAAAATCACTCAGGACCAGATGAGCAGACAGACGTTGATTTTATTCTGATACCACTAATCACCAGCAATAGGAGGTAGAGAACAGTTCAAGCATAAATACTTAGCTTTGCTGATAGAAAAGGGGGAAGGTTTTTAAGCGCTGGGGTGAGTTAGTAGAAAAGTACTGGAGATTGTGGGCAAGAGTTTGACCAATCGGATATGTCTAGTATATTGAGTTATTCATGAGTTTGCAACTGTTTTTCTCTGTAATTATGTCATCTGTGTTTGCTAATTGGTGCCCATCGAAGTTAGGCTTCTGGCATGCAGAGACGGAGATGGAGTACTAACTCCTTGTGTTCACATTTCAAAGAAATAGTTCCTAGGTCCTTGAGAAACACTTTTCCTGGGTTGTAAACTTGCAAGCGGCTGAGAGAAGATTTACATCTTCAAGGGGCAAAGAAAGAATTTACAATGGCAAGTTTTCTAAAGCAGTTTTGATTACCTAAAAGCTTAACTACTAATTGCCTACTATTGACCTGATCAATTATATAGTTGATTAACACATACTTTGTATGGTATACACATGTATAAATTATACACTGTATTCTTACAATAAAGTTAGCTAAAGAAAATTACAAGGAAAAGAGAATACATTTAAAGTACTGTACTGTCTTTATCCAAAAATATCTGTGTATAAGTGGACCTGTGCAGTTCAAACCCATGTTGCTCAACGGTCAACTACGTATATTTCTCTCAATTGGTGGATTCATATGTCATATTTCTTTTTTTTTTCCAGAATAACTTCTTATCAAATCAGATTGTATAAGAGAAATACTCTAAATGTCAAAGTATTGACTTTAATAGGCAATGTATTAGTTATAGAAGTCAAGAGTAAGTTTCTCTCTCCCTCTTTCTCAGTTTCTCTCTCTCTCTCTCTCCATATATATATACACACACACTCCATATATACACACACACACACACATACACACACACACACACACACACACACACATTTCAATAAGTGGGCTTTGATTAACTATAGAAAACTTGAGCTCTTGACACCTCATGTACCCAATATCATTAAGAAATGAAACACAGCTCAAAGGTCCATAATGAAGTTAGAGCGTTCTCAAAAGAGGAACCACACTAAGAGAACACTGCTCCTCCCCACACCATTATCTTTACTATCCTATTCGGTTCTTAGAGGTTGGAGAGAACTATTAGCACCAACCAGACAGGGCCTTTTATTTCTTCTTAGAGGACAAAATTCTCCGTTATGAAAAGTGGTCTAACTGCTAAATAGTTCTGAAAAAGGAATTTAAAAAAAAAACTAGAAATTTAAAGAGAAAAATCTCACAGGGTACATTAAGACATTACCTGGATAATCTTCTCCTAAGGATTTTAGGTACCTATACAAAGACATTAACTTTCTGAGCAGACAAGAAGGACATATATTTATTCTTCTCAGAGCCATCATTCCCTCATTTGTGAACTCAGGAAAATAACATCTACCTTGTTGGGTGGATTTAATGAGACGATATATGTTAAGTACTTGTCCAAAAGTAGAGACTAAAGAAGAGTAGCTTTTGTTTGGCAATAAAAAAAAATCTAAGATTCTGTAATAATTTGCAATGGAAATATTTTTTAAACATATTAAATATTTTATTGCATTCTTAAACCCAATCTGCTGGGGGCACCTGGGTGGCTCAGTCAGTTGAGCATCCGACTTCGGCTCGGGTCATGATCTCAGGTTTGTGAGTTCGAGCCCCGCGTTGGGCTCTGTGCTGACAGCTCAGAGCTTGGAGCCTGTTTCGGATTCTGTGTCTCCCTCTCTCTCTACTCCTCCCCTGCTTGTGCTCTGTCTCTCTCTCTTTCTCTCTCTCTCTCTCTCAAAAATAAATAAACATTAAAAATTAAAAAACAAACAATCTGCTGGACAAATAAAACTTTCTTGGTGGTTTGACATAACTGGCATTGCATGATCTAAGAGTGATGCCACTAAGATATTTGAAAATTCTACAGGGCGTATGCCTAATATCACAGCTCATTGCTCTGTCCAGAAGTCTGAAGTTGTCAGAAATCTAAGCTCCACATTAAGTAACCATGAATTTCCTTAATACTGATGCTACATCTAGAAATTAATAAGGGAAGGCATATTCCATTCAAAGGTCTAAATAGCAAAATAGAGTTTATTCAGATAACTCCAATAAGAGATAAGAAGTGTGACCTACACTGGGAATAGAGAAACAATCATGTAGAAATAATTACAGTCCCAAAAAGAATTTTCAAATCCTGAGTTTTAATAAAATGTGGATCAACCTGGGAAATAAGAGATATCCAGGGGCAAAAGATATTGTTCAGCATATGAGGTTAACGGAGAAAAAACAGAGGTCGTAGGCAAAACGTCTCAGTTAATGGCAGATGATTTTAACCCTCCAGGAAGCCTTTCAGACAAATTCATAGTTAGAGGGACAAAGTATCAGAGGAACTCAAAGCTCATCCTAGACTCAAAGGCTAAAACGCTCCAAAATGTATATTTAGAGCTACAGCTTGGGCAACAAGAAATTTCTTACTTTGAGGAAGAAATCAGGTGGCCCAAACAACATCAGAATTAAGTAAGATATCACAGTGGATAAAACAAATTAACCCTGTAGTCAGGCTTTACATAAAGATACCTGGTTGGGAAGGGGTTGGGCGTTCCTCCAATGGCCTAATGCCAAGATGATAGCGCCATGGAGAAAGGGGAACATGGAGTTCACATTCCAGTGGGAGGCAAGAGATAAAAACATCACAAAGAGTTTTGTATTTTCCAGTTGTCAGAGAAGAGGGCAGCTGGAATCAGGACAAGGTTAAAGGAGAGGACCATTCTCTGTAGATTGCTGCAATAGGTCGATGCTGTCTGATTACCCATCAGGAGTGGGTTTAATTGTTTTTGGAAGCTGGTGGCAAAAATAACAGACGCAATTACAAATAATGGGATATGCCATGCTTACCTAGAGCTTTGTATTAAAAATGACTCATACTAAAGCAACTTTGTATTAAAAACAACTTGAAGAAATCATTAAAAATAATCACAATTAGCATATATGTTACAATGGATGCTTGGAGGCGAGTATAGAAACAGCAGCTAGCATATGCTTGATTGGATTTCATGCTGGAGGAAGTTAGGGGAAAAAATGAAATCTTGAATAGTTTAAATGTTCAGGCTATGATTTATAATAATTAGAGAGAAGGCAAGCTCTCAGTGCATAGAGTAGGAGTATTTTCATCTTTAATCTGCAGTGTTTTCCAGAGAGAATAAGTAATTTAAGCTCTCATTGATAAAGTCTTTTACATTATTCAGGGAAGATTCTCAATCAACCAACAATTATTTCTGAAACATTGTTTATTCACCTAGTGCCAAGATAAATACTATGAAAGGTAAAAGAGAACTGTGAGATACTGACTGTTGCCTTTGAATAGCTCATAGTCTAGCTGAGAAGTAAAAATTGGTGTTATGGAATTATTGAAATGCACTAACAGATAACAAACTCTAGTGTGTAACATAAAACCAGAAGAAACTGTAAACAGGGAGTGCTCAGAGAAGATAAGGAGGGAGGCCTACTTCCATTGAAGGGGAAGATTTTGACTTGAATGTTGGCAAAATATGCTAGGTAAAGTTAAGTAGAAATACCTTGTGGAGAGAAATGACGTTAAAAAGCCCATAGGCGAAAGGAATGTTATGAAAATTGAATACTGTATTCTTCTAACAATATTACATTCTTGAAAAGGCAAATCTATGGAGACATAAAATGATCTGTGGTTTGGGGGGTTGGTGGAGAGACAAATAGGCAGTGAACACAAGATTTTTTAGGGCAGTGATAATACTCTCTATGGTATTATAATGATAGATACATGTCACTAGCATTTTTTCAAACCCACAGAATGTATACCACCAAGAGTGAATCCTAAGGTAAACTATAGAACATAGGCAATCATGATGCATTAATGTAGGATCATCTTTCATGAAAAAATGTATCATTTTAGTGAGTGATTTTGATAATGGATGAGGCTATACGTGTATAGGGATAGAGGGTATATAAGGGAAACCTGTGTACCTACTTCTCAATTTTGCTGTAAACCTAAAACTACTCTAAAATATATATTTTTTAATGTAAATGGAGTAATTTGGAAAATAGTTTCCATTCTGCTACAGAAATCAATAAGGGAAAAATACATTCTTAATATTCAAAACTCAGCCTGCTGATAAAATATATTTGGTGCCAAGAATGTGTCCAAAACAGACATTCTCCAAAATCTCTACTTCATCTCCACTTTCACACTAGATTTCTTAAATCAAGAAAGAGAGAACCTTTTCAATGCTCAGTTTCATAGTGAAGGCTTTTTCTAAACATGTTCCCCTGGAGCTTTGCAGGGAAGATTTCTGGACCATTGCCTTTTGCAGATTTAGAAGTTGAGTTCATCCGTGAGGGGTGAACTGACAGATTCTTAGGTAACATCTCTATTTCATCTTTACTCAGTCCAACCCCTCTAGAGTTCCTCTTCTTTGCCTTTCAGATTGTCAGTCTGCTCCCCCTCTCTATCCACTGCCCTCTCCTGGTTTCAGGTGACTATAGTTAACTTACTTTATCTGACACATAGATTCACACTTCATCAGTTCTGGTCCATTGTCCTGTTCCTAGAAGACCAGCTCTATCCTTCCATAGTATTCTCAGAAGAAGGCACTGGAAGTTTACTATTCTCAAATCCTTTTGATTAGGTGTTCTGACCTTATCTGCTGTGTATCTGTCTGTTGTACTACTTCAAACAACCCTGTGACATCTACCTTGTTTTTCCAGGTAGAGTAAGTACTAGAGAAAGACAGAGAGAGAGAGAGAGAGAGAGAGAGAGAGAGAGAGAGAGAGAGAGAAAGCAATCTCAGTTGTCCAAATGAACAAATGGATTTCAGAAAGTGTGCAAGGGCCAGACTAATTGCTTAAGGATCTGTATGCTTTATGATCATCTCTGTGATATCAGAGAGCCCAGAGAGCCCAGAGAGTGGTACAAGTCCTCATTTACAATTTTAACACTTTTAACACTTAGAATCAGACATGCAAAAATACTCATTTTTTTTTTTGCAGATATCCAGTAAACAATACTTTTAAAATTGGAACAATATTTACATATTTCTAAATTATTTGTATGGTGGATCATATACAAATCCACAATAAATTCTTAAAGGAAAAACTGTTCAAGAGCAACTGCAAAAATAAAATTTGTAGACTATATCTTGACAGCATTAAATTTCTTCTCCTGAAAAAATGCATTTTCACATGTCAGATGGGGTAGGTGGGAGTTTTTAGGAGTTTCTAAGACATTATTCAAAAGGCCATTGTTCTTTCGCCTTGGGAGCTCTTCCATATTGGTATGGACTTAGGAAAAGTCATTCTGTTCATTCTCTCTTTACTAGCTGTCATCATATATTCAACTAATCTCTATAAAGTTAGGTTCTACCTTTCTAAAATTGATGAGTTTTTTTTTTTTCCACATTTACTGAACATTTACAGTGCATCAGAATCCTGATCTAATGCCTATGCAGGTTTTACATATGACATGAAATTACATGTAGTAGCTAGGTCAAGGTAAGTTCCTGGCATAGTGGGTCCCAGTCCTGGGGGGGTTTATTCTCAGCTCCATCACAGAATAGCATGTAATCTTTGCCAAATTACTTAACTTCTTACAGTCTATCTCTATAGTAACATGTGGACCCTGGTGACAGAAGGAAAAAATTATGGCATATAACTTTTCGTTTTAAATGAAGTTGATTCTTCCTCTCAAGTAAATTACCATCCCTCTCTCTCTTTCTCTCTCTTTTTTTTTTTTTTTTTTGGAAATGATAAATTCAGCTGTGAATGCATAAAGTTACCCAAGGAGTTTATCCATGGAAAAACAAATAATAAAATATTCTAATATTTTTATACTTATAAGGACAAAAGAGCATTAAGACTTTTTTTAATGATAATATCTATCGCATTACCTGCAATTTGTTCAAAATACTTGCAAGATATCTAATAGGGGGACGGGAGTAGAGGAGGGTTTTGAAAAAAAAAAGTTTTAGAAAAGACATGCTGTTATTTATTAAGCCTCGAGCACTATAAATCCCAATTGTTTACCAAAATGGATAAGAAATCTGGCAACAATGAGCAATAAATTATTAAAACAAGGAAAATAAAATCTAGAGGGAAAAGAAAGCCAAATCAAAACAGAATAATAGCAGGTTCATGAGCAGATGCAGTCAGGGACTACATAAACAGAAAAGAAAGAGAAATGAATTCAAGACGGGCAGATGAAGGACGTCGCAAAATGGTAGCTATAGTTTGGCTTCGAAAGTGTGGATAGAGTATTGATGTGAGAAGAAAGAGAAGAGGGATATATTTTATTGATGTTTGGAAAGAAAGAGAAAGGGAAGAGGTTCTAGTTGAGGCGGGGGGGAAGGAGGAAGGGCAGCAATTACTTCATAGGATATTTAAATAACTCTTATTTTTTCCTCAAGAAGTAGACTCAGTATAGATCAATGCCTCCGTATTTGACAATGAAGAAGAATCCCATGGTTTGCAAAGAGTCCTGTAGCTCTTGGGTGACTTCAGTAGGAGTGAAGAAGGGCTGGGAGTCCTCCTGCCTCACATTCCTTCTCTACCACAGGACACAGGGACCTCGTGAAGGGCAGGAGTTAAACAAGGAATGACGATAATTGTTATGCATCCATGAAAAGTATAATGGAGGGGAAAAAAATAACTATGGCTCCCTGTGCTTTTTTTATTCTCTTTTCATTTAATTTAAAGCTGTTACTGATCAGGAAACTATTTAGTGCTCTCAGACTAAATGGAAAATTCAAGTCCTTAGTACCATGATAAGATTTACTGTTTCAAATAAGTAAATACAACCTTTTGGCGGCTTTTACCTCTCTGGGACCAAGCCAAACCATTGTGCTGTTTTGAGCCTTCTCATAAGGATGGAGATGAGGACTAAGAGTGGGTTGACTACATTTTTAGCCTCTGGCTCTTCACAGAGTCCACAATCCACACCGTATTCTTTCCTTGAGGACTCACAGACTAAATTCCACTGCTTTTACCGGTTGGAAGCAACACATAGCAGCATCATGATGATTTTTTTTTTTTCCATGGGGCTTAATGCACTATTAGTTCCATCTCAGATGGCTTTAACTAAATGCATCTGCAAATAGTTGTTTTAAAGGATAACCAATTGTTTTGACAACTATAGGGCAAGGCTTTCAATAGATAAAGCAGCATTAAATTTGGGGTTTGTAAAGCTACCAGAGTTAGGCTTTCAAGTATACCACTGACATGCTCTCTCGCTAAGTGGCTTATTATTTCAACTACTATAGACACAGGGATCAGATCACCTCTCGGTTCACACCCTCATTATAATGGCATCATCTAGCACTACTATGGCTAATTTCCTGGGCTTCTCTCTTTCTGGTCCCTGTGGGAGTTTCTGTGAAAATGTCATTTTTGGAGCAAAATGTGGCAGTTATGAATATATTCATCTTCAGACTTTTGTGTAAATGCCTTTTGAGGAAATAGATAAGAATCAACTCTATGGAAAGGACATCTCACTCGGACTTAAGGCACTTCCAAGGACAGCTGTGTTAATAGAACATTTCCTCTGTTAATGAAGAAGATGTCTTCTAAAAATGCATTCTGAAATATATAATCTTACCTGAGCTCAAAGATGGGAGTTTAGTGAGGCATCTAGAAAAAATATTATCACTCCTCTTTTCCTTCCTCTGCTTCTAGGTGGGGCAAGACTCCTCTCTCACCACACCTGGAATCTGCAGTCCTATAAAGGTAGTGCTCCTGCCTTCTTTAAGGCAACCAAAGGCAGCCATTCCTTGGAGCACAGTTCTTCTTTCAGCTGGGCCAGTGTCTCAGCAAATCTCTGGGGGCGTGTGTGGTCTATACTTAAGACAGGGTCAATGTCATTTCCTTCTTAGCAGATCTCAGCTCAGGAGCTGAGGAGCAAAAGAGGTACCCTTGAATTTTAGTATGTCTGCCACTTGTTGACAAATTATAATGAAGATAACAACAGCAGTAACAGTGTTAAGAGTACAAACAACAGTTGAGGAGGAATCCTGACCTTCCATTTCCAGTGGATACAGAATGGCTGAGGTCTTGCTTCCCACCTCTTACTCACCCGTCAGGAGAAGATGATAGTTTTAACTGAATGGAGAGTTGACAAAAGGAGCCATGTTATGGCAGAGAACTACTGGCCCTCTCTTTTTCAGAGACTACCTGAACAGATGCACTCTGCTTTCCTCTCTGCTGTGTGGGAGAAGACTGTCCCTTTCAGGGGTACTTTAATAGAGTTCAGGAATATGATATTAATTAATTAATTAATTCAGGAATATGATATTATCACACTTACTTTGCTGCAGTTCTAAAGCCAAGGTTTCCAATCAGGTTGTCAGTAGTATTCTGATCTCTATCTAATGTTTATGTCTACCTTTTAATTGATTCTGAATTCAGGAAATGAACCAGGGTATTATTTACGAGCCTCTAAAGACTTGCCAGTGATAGCATCCAATGCTAACAATTATGGACCATTCACTACATTCTGGATACCATACTGAATACTCATTATTGTAGCATAGGGACTAATTGCTTAGATGCTGGAAACAAGCGTGGGTTCGAATCTCATACATCACTTATTCTATAATTGGGGAATGTTACATTTTTCTTATCTGAGAAGGAGGAATTATACTAGCTCCTACCTCACAGGACTTTTGTGAAACTTCAGTGGATTACATATAATATGGTCAGAAAAATGCCAAGCACATGGTACATGACATTCCTTGCTACAGCCCAGTAAGTACTTAATTTGTCTTAATTTTATAGATGCAAGGACTGAAAAGTTAAATATATTTCTCAGGAAGTGATCACTGTTGTCAAACGGTGGGCTAGGATTTGAAACCATATCTAACTAACTGTAGTGCTCTGGTTCTGACTTCTGGGTTTTTTTTTTTTTTTGGTTTTTTTGTTTGTTTTTTTTTTTCTGAAAAGGGATGTTTATTATGACAAAACTAGTAAATTGAAAAAAAAAGTCCAGCAAAATATAAAATTCCTTCATCTGTCTTGTTTTCTATATAAAATGAATAAATGTCCACTGTTTCACATTGTAGCAATCTTCCCTGCATATTTTTCAATCAATATTGTCCTTTCTTAGTATCTATATGTAATCAAAAATCCACAACCATGTTTTAAGAATTGCTCACTTTCAGGCTGTCCCTAAAGTTATATTTAAACTATCATTCATATATTTGTAAGAAGTTTCCGTTCTTAAAACAAAAATTCTTCCCCTCCCTCTTGTACAATATATGAGAAAAATAATAGGTATATTTAAAGACATTCTTTATAGCTGAAATTGCCAAGTATGGCATTCCTTTTTTTAACAAAAATCTGTTAAGTAATTTAAAATATGTCTTGGTAAGCTCACTTATTGAATTTTCTTTGTACACTCAAAGTCCAGAGTTGGGTCAGATTGCTTGCAATCAGAGCATTATTCTATCCAGATTTACTTTTTGGTGGAGTATTGGTTGTAGTTGAGTAGTAGGTTTTAAGGTCGTCAAGAGTCTTTAGTGAAGAGAAATGGCTTAGGATTATGGAACATAGTCATCACGAGACATGAATGCTCTAGCTACATACGGTGTTCAGTCCTAATTCACAATGGATGCACCCAATTTATTCACTTTCAACCTATTGGACTGTAGAAGAAGGAAAGAAAATTATGAAAGTGTTAATGATGACCAGCAACAGTTACATCACCCACCAGTCAGGAAAAATAAAAAAATAGGCTAGCCTGAAAGAAAACGTAGGTCTACATGAATCTGAAGAAGATTCTGAGGGCCCAGAGTGGACCAAGTATGGACAATACAGTCCCCTCAGTTAAAAATGTGGGAACATTCACAAACAACCTTGCTCTCCAATCTAGTTGCTTGACATATTTCTAAGGAAACCTCGACAAACTGTACATGCATTTGCTCTATATCCAGTGTGATTTTTTTTTGCCAACCTGTATACCGTGTACATAAGAAACTTCCCTTCCCCTATGACATTTCCAGTAGTTTCAATTTAGTTCTCTCCATACATAGAGGAGTGGGGCCAACAAAGTTGCTTAGCTAAGAAGAGTTTGACAGAAAGCAGCAGCTCTCCTACCTCCTGATGCCAGCCTTCACTTACAGGAAAACTTGAGCCTCTGCTCCTGAAGCTGAAAGTAAAAGGTTGTCACCAAAAGTAGACAGGTGGGTTGTCCAAGCTTATTAAATATGTCTATATCTGACAGTAATTGTTTCTATTACTTATCTCTACCTGAATGATGAGGACTTCTTAATTAGTGCCTGAGAAAGTAAATGAGGATTTAATTGACAGAAACAGTGTGCATGGTTTTGCTATAATGAAGTCAGTCATGTAATGAAGCATAAGCCAGTTTATTACCCTACCCAAACACAAACTCCTAAATTGCTACAGTAGACACTTTCTCAATTTCACCAATCATTATTATAAGCAGTATGGGACATCAGCAGGCATACTATATATGAAATTTCCTTGATACAGCCTTAATTTCAGCTTATACATTTTTTTTTAAATAAAGTATTGTGCAGGATAATGCCAAAAATCTCAATGAATAAGGAAAATCTGGCGTTCCTGCTTCTAAAATGATCATTCCTATTTAAGGAAATGCAGCATGCAAGCCAAGCCATTCTGCAAAGTTATGAAAGACTAAGCCATGTTTAGGAAGAAAGCAAGCAAGGGAAAAATTAATGAAGCCAAAACAATAAGCCTCCAGAGAAAGAGAAATATATAAGAAAAAGACTAACATTGAGGTTTTTTTGTTTTTGTTTTTTGTTTTTCAATTCTTCCAGGCTTCCTTTTCTCCAACAGAATTCTCTTTTCTTAACCTTCTTGATAGAAGGCAGATTACCTCTGGTCGACTTTTGCAAGCTCTGGTTCTATCATCCTCAGCTCTCCAGGAGAGCTTATAATAGGGATAACAGTACCTCCTATTTTTCTTCATGATTTACTCCTAAGGCTCAGTGGGCATCTGCCGTTTGTTAGACCAGTGTATGTTTCTATTCCCCTTTCCCACTACTGATTGCAATAACCTTATAGGTTATCCTATTCTTTCATCTATATCATAGTACAGAATGCCATTTGAAACTCGATTATTGCACAAATGGTTCCTCACTGACATGGCAATATGACTTCTATCCAAATTTGTTATTAATTTACATTTCTTTTGTGCCATCAAATATACAGGTAGTGCTGAATCCATAAAAAGTGTACACGATTGTGTTATGTGTTCAACAATCTACAGCAATGGGACAACAAACTAGAGCTGGGGGCTCACACCTTGCCTGCTTTACAGAGGGTTTATAATTCCCTCTTTTTAAGTGCTGTTGGTGAGAAGAAACAAATATTCAATGCAACTGAATCTAAACATAGCCAGATGAAGCCAGATGATTTCTGAATGACAGTTTTCACAATTTTAGATCTAGAAGGCAAGGTACAAATTGATTAGACCAGTTATCTCTGTCTAGTCTTTTTTTAATGTGAAGAGTCTCAAAGTCACAGATATTTTTGGACTTCATCAAGATTGTGATTGTTGAAGATCCAAGATTAGTACCTTGGTCTTCTTAATCTCTGTGGCTAGTATGGAACAGTGTCTTATTCTAATCATAGTTCTCCTATTTTATAAAAGTTGTCCTGTTTTTTAAATTCAGAGATTTAAAAATATTTTTAAATATAAAATAAAATCTAAGTTGGATATAATCACATCTTCCAGATAAAAAGTTTTTTATTTCTATTGCTTCATTATTTTCCTTATAGAAATATTAAAAATTACATATTTGTATTTTACTGTTTTGTCAGATTGATGTCTTTCTTATTGACTGCATTATGTTGACTGTCTTAACCATGGCAAACTGAATGTAAGAGGAAGATGTTGGCTTATTTTGGTGAGCCTGAAGTTATGTTTTACAAATATGTTAAATGCTGACATAATCTTAAGGCATGTAACTTTTCCTATATAGAAATATTTCACAATATTCCACAGCTTCAAGAACTAAACTATTTGATCAGATCAGGAATGTGAAGTCTTAACCTTCATCCACTGCCCTTTCTCACACTGAGCTTCCAAAACATCTTCGAGTAGTCCTAGGACCGTGGGAGGTTGGCTTAAAAAGCATTACCACAGGAAGTCTCTAGCTGATGCATGTTGATGATGCTTTCAGCCCCTGTTCTGACCCTTTTTATAAGAGTCCCAACCTTGCATTATCCTCACTTTGCACAGAAAGGCGATGCTAAAACCCAGCTTGGTCTGTAGCCCCAGACAGCTTTCTGTTGCCAAGGACACTGAGGAAGTTTGTCGGCAGGGTGTGTAGCAGTTATAGGACAGAAAAAAAAAAAGATTCTAGAGAAGCAAGTCCTTCTTAGATGAAAGCTGGCAAACTCCACAATTTTATCTGAAATATATTACCATGACATTCCAGTAAGACCAATAAAATGAAATGAAACATCTCTCAGCCACTTCTGCCTGACCTTGAAAACATACGGCCCTAAAACAGATCACATGACAAATTTTAAAATTATATAATTGATTCATTATATTGTATACCAATTGTGTTTAATGAGTGGAATCTGCCTTCATTAGAACTATTTAGAATATTTATAATTGTGGCGCCCGGGTGACTCCGTCAGTTGAGCCTCCGACTTCGGCTCAGGTCATGATAACATGGTTTGTGAGTTTGAGCCCCACATGGGGCTCTGTGCTGACAGCTCAGAGCCTGGAGCCTGCTTTGGATTCTGTGTCTACCTCTCTCTCTCTGCCCCTCCCCTGCTCACACTCTCTCAAAAATGATTATCTTAAAAAAAAATTAGAATGTTTACAGAAACTAATAAACAGCCACTTGGAACATTCCTACATGTTCCTACATGTCCACAAGCATTCATCAATTTATAGATAATGACATTGGGGCTCCTGGGTGGCTCAGTCGGTAGAGTGTTCAACTTCAGCTCAGGTCATGATCTTGCAGTTCGTGAGTTCGAGCCCCACATTGGGCTCTCTGCTGTTAGCGTGGAGCACGCTTCAGATCCCTTGTCCCTCTCTCCCTTTTCCCCTCTCCTGCTCATGCTCTCTATGAAAAAATAAAAAATAATAAAAACAAAAAGTATAACACTGATAATATAAAATGCAAGAAATAAAATCAATTTAAAACTCTACTAACATATAGATTCTATAGTTTTCAGAATAAAATTACGTAACCAAGAAATATGCAAATAGAAATATATAATAAAAGAACCAACCAATCCATTTAAGTCAAAGAGTAGCCATATCTCAGGATTAAGGCCTATATTTAAAGTTTGTTTTAATGTTTAATTTTGACAGAGAGAGACAGAGCATGAGCGGGGTAGGAGCAGAGAGAGAGGGAGACACAGAATCTGAACAGGCTCCAGGCTCTGAGCTGTCAGCACAGAACCCGACGCGGGGCTCCAACTCATGAACCATGAAATCATGACCTGAGCCGAAGTCAGACACTTAACCAACTGAGCCACCCAGGCACTCCTAAGGCATATATTTTTGTATAGCATTTAGACTCAAAAATAAGAAAAAAAATGTGGTCTGTAAAGGTTCTCTAGCTGGCTTATTCTATAAACTGATAGTATGACTTTCTCCTGGGAGAGTTAATACTTTACTAACTTTATATCAAACTTGCCACCAGACCAGAGAGGAAAGATGCCTCTAGGATGAGGAAACTAGTCCCTGAAAAGACTCTAAAACATATACCAGAGATTATGAATTCCAGTTGATTAGCCATATATCTTCACACAACCAAAGCAATCTAAACATGTTGAATCTAAATAAAACACTATGCAAAAGCAGTTGGCTCAGAACACCAATGAAAAACCACCTATTAACATTTCTTTTATACTAAAAAATACTATTTTTGAAAATTTGGAGATTATAGCAATATAAAAAAGAGCAAGATACAAGTAATTATGCCCAATAAAGGACTATGATCAAAAACAGATCATAAATGTTAGCAAGGATATGGAAAAATTGGAACCCTCATTATGCTGCCGGTACAGCTGCTTTGGAAAGAGTTGGATAGTTTCTTTAAATGTAAAACAGAGTTACTAGAGAACTCAACAGTTTCATTCCTGCATGTATACTCAAAAGAAATAAAGACACTTACCTACATAAAATCTTACACATACATGTTCAAGCAACATTACTCAGAATAGCCAAATAAGTGAAAACAGGCCAACTATCCATCAACTAATGTGGTATATCCATAAAATGGAATATTATTCAGCCATAAAAAGAAGTGAAACATGTAAAAACTTATGAAATATTATACTAAGTTAAGGAAATCAGTCACTAATAATCATATATTATATGATTCCATATATATGAAAGGTCCAGAATAGGCAATTGTCTAGAGATAGATAGTAGATTAGTGGTTGTCTAGGCCTGGAGTGCTTAAGAGGAAATAGGAAGTGACTGCTAATTGATCTGAGGTTTCTTTTGAGGTGGTAAAAATGTCCTAAAATTGATTTTAGTGATGATCACAAGACTTCATGAATATATTAAGAAAAATTAAGTTTCACATTTTTAATGGGTGAGTTCTATGGTATATAAATTACATCTTAAGAACACTTTAAAAACTAAATGATGTTATCATAGTAAATGGCCATTTCTTCCACCTTTTATTAGGAGAACAACAAACTCAGATGATTCGCTACATCATTGAAATGAGGGACTCTTTAAATTAATGGTGTTACATTTTCTTCATGTTATCTCCAATTAATAAAACACTGGGGATAAATAATCAATTTAATTTTATCACCCATAATGTTCCAGAAACTAAGATGTTTAACATCATGAAGCCAGAATGGAGAAGAAAACTGAAGATTTCATGAGTAGTTCAGTATATTCCAGTGACTAGATCTCTGTTACCATAGAGAATTAATATGACTTGTTTGGGGAGGGGGTGGAGGTGGGGGAAGTTAAATCTGTATTGTTTGTTTCCAGCCTAACATCAGAATCTGATCTTGTTTACATCTCACATAATAATGCTGAGATTTTTCCTCCCAAGTGTTTAAAGGAAAACCAGTAAGAAGGAGAACTGAGTTTCAAGATGCCTGGTTGCTCTGTTTCATTGTAACCTTTAGACCACCTGCAAAAGGTACAAACTTGCAACATAAAGTTCAAGTGCTATTTGTAAACAGACAGCCAAGCTTCCATCCAGGAACAAAGGTGATTGACATATACAGAGCTTACTGCCCATTTACTATAAATAACTGGAATGTTAGAATACGTTAGGATTTCTCCAGGAAGAATGGTCACCAAATCCTGTCAGAAAATACATAGTTATAGTCGAAGCAACAAAAATTACATTGCAGGTTGTTTTCTGAATATTTTTAATTCATAAGTACCCTTGTTCAGCTTGAATTTGAGAGTCAGCAACAGGTTAAAAAAATATACTTTTCTATTGGATTTAATGAAATAAATACATGCAATTGTTGATAAGTAGGAAGTTTTATAGTAAAAAAACGGGGGGACACCTAGGTGGCTCAGTCCGTTAAGCACCCAACTCTTGATTTCAGCTGAGGTCACAACCTCACAGTTTGTGAGACTGAGTCCCACCTCACGGTGGAGCCTACTTGGGATTCTCGCTCTCCTCTCTCTCTTCCCCTTCCCCTGCTCGAATGCTTGCTCGCTCTCTCACTAGCTCAAAGTAAATAAATTAATATTTAAAAAAAAAAAAAAGACTGAGAGCTGAGAGATACCAAAGTCAAACCCACAGGATTTGAAAACCAATTTTTGCCTGAATGACCTTAGACAAGGCATTTAATCTTTATCTTTCAGCTAAAGGAATGGATTATTTTTTACTTTACAAGCATCTGATAAAATGCCAAATGAAACTAAACAGTCAGTATTAAACCCTCTATAAAAGTCACTGAAATGCACTGAGACTCCATTCAAATTATTATAACAATCCTTGAGATCAGTTTTGCTTTTCTCTTCATACCAACAGAAGAGGTATGACATCCGTCTAGAGAAATAAAGATGCTCTTATACTGTAGGTTTAACATAAAAATGCAAGGTTTGCAAGTTTCGTTTGTATGTATGTATGTATGTAGGTATGTATGTATGTATATATGTCAAAAGTTAAATGGAATCCACTGGAGGCTAAAAAAAGATGGCATGTCAAAGATTTTCTTTTATCTTTCAAGAAATTTAAACCCTAATCTTTTGGATACCACCTTGAATGCAGCTGAGTTATAAAAGGAGCTTTATAGAGATATAATTCACTTTCTGTAAAATTCACCCACAAAGCATACAATTAGTTTTTAGTATATTTAGAGATATCTGAAAACATCACTACCATCAATTTTAGAACATTTCGTCACCTCTAAAAAAAATCCAGTACCCTTTAGCTACACCCTCATATCCCTTGTTCCCATTCCCTGTCTTTAAGCAACCGTGAATCTACTTTCTGTGCCTATTCTGGACTTTCATATGATTGCAATCATGTAATCCTTCTTCTGTGATTAGCTTTTTTTATTTAGCATGATGTTTTCAAGGTTCATCCATCTTGTACCATTGGATAGATATTCTGCATTTTATTTACACATTCATCTGTTGCTAATTAATTTTGATACAATGCCTCTCTTAATTCTACACAAATTCCTGAGAGGTCTATCCATTTTGATCATTGGAAATTCAAGTCACTTTTTATATCATACTAAATTATTAAGTGGAGCCACTGGGATTTAAATGCATATGGCCTTCTGCAGAACATGCACTCTGTAAATCTATGCTCCATCACCTTAAACATGTTTATCATAGGGGGACAATGAGTTTCAATTCCAGGAATTTTTCAGCAGGCAACAACCAACTGCTTAAAGAAATAACAATATACAATGGTTATTTATTACATAATTTATAGAAATAAAAATTTAAGCATAACCGCCCTAAATAATAACTGTGGAGTTGTTAAATTGTGGTACATCAATGTTCTTGAATACTGTGTAGCCATAAAAATGGAGTTTTGAAAAAGATAATGATAGAGAAAATTGAAGAGACCATAGTCTTAACCGTAAAAACAATTTGTAAGAAATGCTGTGTATAGTTACGTACAGCAGATCCCACTATTTCATGTGTTTATCATTTATCAAATAGGTATCATAATATCAACTCCATGAGGATGTTGGGAAGAGTCAATGTGTTAATATATGCAACGTGCTTAGAGAAGTAGGTATACACCTATTAGCCACACACACACACACACACACACACACACACCACCCCCCCCCCACACACACACAAATACCAAAGGATAAAATGGATACACAAAAAAATTCCCAGCAGAAAGACTGTGGATGATCATGATATTTTTATATGTTTCTCTGTGTTTTCCATCTATTCCATAAAAAAACCCAAAAGGTTAAAGTTGGTGCAAAGAAATATCTTCAAGACAAGTAGTCAAGCAATAAAACAAAGAGAATCGTTTTGTTTAGTCTTTGTTTCCCTAAGACTGAGAGGCAATTTGAGCCCAAGTAACCACTTCGGGTTTATCCTGAAACATGAAGCTGGCACCATAAAAATCATTCCAAAACTCTATCTAACTTATATCCCTAAGTGTGAAAAAGTGATTTCTGTTTATAGACCTAGGTCTGTTTTGAAAAGGAGATTACCAAAATGATCCCAGTAAAAAACAGATGCTTAGCAATCTTGAAATGTATGGGAGGATATGTGACAGAGCATTTTGCCACTGTCAGATGTTGCTTATTAACCCCCCACCTAGCAAAGCACGCAGTTAGACTGGGGAAGAGCCTGCAAGACTCTTTTCTTCCCAGGAGACAATTTGTTGGTATGTCAGCTGCAGAGGACAGTTTTCCAAAATCACTCATACTTTCTTCTTTTTAATAGCTCATACTTAATTAACACTCTTTCTCCCCCCATTTTAAACCAATATAAGACAGCTGTCAAAAGCTGATTTAACTTGCCCCAAGTAATATTTCATTAGAAATTAAAAGCTTTTATATCATGTTGCATCCTGCAGATACAGAGAAAAGGAAAAAGAAAGCTCCTAAGAGGAATTCATTTTCATGTATCCACTTGCCTTTCAACTGGCATGCCAACACTAATACAGGAGGCACTTCAATGGTTCGAACTTAGGGTGACAGGTTTCGTTTATTTTTCCAAATATATTTCTAGTGTTTTCTTTTCTGATTAAAAAATGAATGCAGGTATATAATTTCTTAACTGAAATTCCAAAAAGTGATAAACAAGGCTCTGAAAACCAGATTTTGCAGCTCATTTTGTGATGAAAGTTGACCTGACCTGAACTGATCTATAGTTGTATGAGTGTCTTATGTGGAACTTAAGAAACTTAACAGAAGACCATGGGGGAAGGGGAGGGGAAAGTAATAGTTACGAAAAGAGAGAGAGGAAGACAAACCATAAGAGACTCTTAAATACAGAGAACAACCTGAGGGTTGATGTGGGCAGGGGGGGCACGGGAGAGGAAGAAAATGCGCTATGGGCATTGAGGAGGGCACTGGTTGGGATGAGCACTGGGTGGTGTATGTAAGCAATGAATCATGGGAATCTACTCCCAAAACCAAGAGCACACTGTATACACTGTATGTTAGCCAACTTGACAATAAATTGTATTTAAAAAATTAAAATAAAATAAAAATAAAAATAAATAAAAAATAAAGCTATATGAGTGCCACTTACTGTGCATATCCATACATTTTCTTGTGAAGTATTAATATGCTTGATTACAAGAGGCTCTCATATCCCATTGAAAGTATATCCTAATATAAAGTATGTATACCATATAAACATCCTCAAGTTCAAAAATTTCTCAATTCCAAATCCTATTTGGCCACATTGGTTTTGAGAAAGGGAATGCAGACCTGTATATTCTTATTGAGAAAAACACTATACAAAAAATGTATGAAAAATAAAATTAAGACAAAAATGTTATGCCACTACCAGAACTAACAAGTGTGAACATTGTGGTGATGTTTTTATGGTTTTTTTCCTCTAGCTATACATACTGAAAAGATGAATAACTATAGAGTATTTTGTAATTTCTTGTTCCATTTAATACTATGTCATAAATCCTTTCATCATTAATATAGATCTACCACACCATCACAATGAAATATTATATACATGCACTATAACATATTTAGCCAAATGTCTGATTTTAAGATATTTAGACTATTTCAGAGTGTTCACAACTATAAGCAACATTGTGCTAAGTATCTTAAATGAATGTACCATTGTCTTCTAAGACAGATTTCAAGTGAAATTGCTGGGTATGAGAACAGTACTCTATTAAATTTTGATACATATTTTTCAGATTGCCTTGCAGAAGCTCTATACCAATTTACATCTTCAGTTGTACTGCGAAACAGTGCTTCTTTTCCCACACTATCACCAGTACTGAGTATTAAAATCTTTCAAATATTTATAACACAAGCCAAACACAGGCCAAACAAACAAACAAAAATAACATATCAGTTTTTACTCTACCATTACCCAGAGGGCATGAACGTATTTCACACCAAAATTATCTAAGGAAAGTAATCTAGGGAGCTAACCATCTAGCCTGTGTTCTATTCTGTACAACTTTTTAAAACAAAGTCTATTTTAATGGTTATTACATAAATGTTATTTTCTGCTGGACTTTTAAAATGAGGGAAGCATTAAAGAAGACCTCTGTGTCCAAACTTTAATAGCCAGACTTCATAATAAAGTAATTTATCAGACACACTAAAAATGCTACCTCCTATTTGCACCACAAAATTAATTCATGTTTTAAAACATGCAATGGTTCAAAGCTCTCAGGAAAAGTGTGCCTATGAAAGGGAAGATAGCTGTATATTCAAAGGACAAGCAACCACTGGGTGAAAGGGATAGAAGTCATTTGTTCCTTAATTTACTTACTGCCTTACCTTGGTAAATCTTTCTGTGTCTCATTTTCTTATAGGTAAAATGAGAATAATTTAACCAATAGCATAAAGTATTATGAGGATAGGATCAAATGAATTCTTATATGTGAAAACAATAAGCAAAAATTAAGTGCATGATAAATATTAGTTGGATTTGAGTAAAAGTGAGTTTTACTGATTTTATGCATTCATTCAACAGGTATGTTTATTTGATTCTGCTCTGCAAAACACATTTGGAGAAATTCAGGTTCTATTCACATTGCTACTCTGCCATTTAATGACCTATTCCTCGTTAAGTTTCTCACTTGCAAAGAGGGGATTTTAATGCCTATTCCAAAGAACATTAAAAGATATAATGCTTTTGAACTACTGAGTGTGGTGTACATACTCTATCTCATCATCTTGGTAGTGGGGGTGGTAGGTAGTCAAAATCCCCACCTTGCTGCCTTACACAGAGCTGAAGCCATGAAATATCAATTTCCTTCCCTTTTCTTTGTGCTCATTAGTTCATGATCAAAAAGTGCTGTATTTACTGAACAGCCATTGCACCAGTGTAGGATCCGCTAGTAAGTCTGAAAGGTAAGTTGAGAATTAATGAGTTAAACATATTCCCACCCACAAATAAACAAAACAAAAGAAAAACTAAAAGTACATATCTTATTGAGGACAACCCATTCCTTAATAATACCAATAATGAAAAGATGAAGATAAGGAAATATAGAGATTATGAGGGGATGAGCCATGATTACCAGAAAACCTCAGATAGAAATCTCACTGAATAAAGAAGTTATTTTTAAAATAGCTACTCTTCTCACCAACAAAGAAAATATATAAAAGCCTACAGTTTCAACAAAGTACTTTGCTCTCCAAGGGAAATCTAAGATTCCTAATTACATAATTATAATTTTCTAAAACGACATAATTTATTCAAAGTTAATAATGTTGAAAGTCATTAATTTAAAAATGACAAATTTTTGTAGTGTTGTGTCTCTTATTCATAATGACTACATATTTGCCAACTATTAGTTTATACTCCAAAACCAGGGTCATTGATATTTAAAGAGCCATAACTATATCATCAGATAAAGCCCATAGTTGCTCAATTACCTGGAAAGCTTGAGTGCACAATGACATTCAATCTAAATCATTATAGCTCAAGAACAGTCAAGTGATTCTGGCATTCAAATGTCTTTTAACTTTGAATTAGCTATCTTCTTGGAGGAAACAAAGCCCCAATTTATTTATGGAAATACTGCCCTGGAAAAGGTCAGGGGTGAATCCCCAAGGAATGACTTGCACGACTAGTTCAATAAATTGTTTTCACCCTTTTACTTTCTCATCCTGAACCACAATGGGACCAGTTCATAGTACAAAAAGGCACTAACGAGGCCTGTCTCTATAGCTTTAATAAGAAGAGACAGATCACTGAGTGAGCAGCAGTGACATTATGGGAATTAGCCAAACTCCTTTGTCGATTGTGCTCCTAGTTTTAATAATTGTTCCTAAAGAGAAAGAAATGCAGTTCCTTGAAAATAAAAATGTCTAGATTTTGTTAGCATAGGTGGTCTCACCTGCTCTCCTGACATTTTGGCATTTGGATTTGCTCATGCATCTTGATACAATTGCTAGTTTTGCGAAAAATGCATTCTGAGTAATTGCTAGGTGTGAAAAACAGCTTTAGTATGTTCAGACTGTTAGGATGGAAGTATTCAATTCTTTTATATGAGAAATCAATATGCAAGATGCTAAAATGGGTAATGGCTAAATAATAAATTTTTATTTTTATGAATTTGACTTCTATATTAAAACCTCTTCCAGAGTTTTACAGAAGAATTTTGAAGCATGCTGTGGGTGAATTTCATCCCTCAGGGAGAGTTCAAGTGATTTTTAATATTCCATAGATAAGTGAGGAAGTTTAGATATACAAAAGCGGTATCACCAAATCCACAATATATTCAGTAAGTATATTCAGAAATTTGTGAAATTTTCCTAATAATATGACAATGGGTATGAATTAATGTGAAATTTTCCTCATAATTAAATTATCTCTAATTTAGAAATATTCAGACTTCTTTCACTTGAGATCTTTAGGCTTATTGATACCATCTAAACTATTAGGCATTCTGATTAGGTTTAAGAAAGTTTACTCTACTGCTAATACTGCCCCCCCCCTACTTCTAACAATGTTTCCCTATCTATAATTACTATAGATAGAAAGGAGAACATGGAAATAGGCTGAAAGATGGAGTCAGCTTAAGAAACTGTTAACTATGCAAGCAGAATCAGTGTGGGGGAGAGCTGGCAGTTTCCACAGGAGAACGGCATATGATACCATCAAGCTCAAATCAAGCAGAGTTCAAGGATGCAGTCAAAACATCTTTACACCACTAAGTTGCTTTGAATCGTTCAGTACCCTGAATAGCAGTAGGAGAAGATAAAAATTCCATCCTTAAAGCCAAAACCCACTTCTGTTAAGTGGAAAGAACCTCCCACTTTATTGTGCAATAGAAAAAATATAATCTTTATCTCTTAAAGTTGTCTGAACCAAGTTTAAAAGTTGTTTATACTTCTCATCCCTTGAGGCTTTGCGGCTTATTCTTATTCTTAGAAGCTCTAGCATATGATTTGAGGAAAGGATTATCTTCCTCTTCACCCTGAGGTTGATGTTCTAAGAGATTTTCTCCCTTATCCATGAACAGAGGTTTGGTTCATGGCCAGAACCCTAAGTGCTCTACCTAGACAGGCTTTGTAGCACACAACAGAATAGCAGACCTTCCTATAGTATAAGAGGCTAATTATCATGAGGCAACTGCTAAGAAATTTAATTCCGGTGTTAGTGATTAACCAGTCCGTCTCCTCAAAATAGTATCTCTTTTGAGCTCCCCAAATTTTTTTGTCATGAAATTGCCAGTCCTTCCCCTTGTCTTCTCCCTTTCTACCATTCCAGGCTGTAGTCAAAGGTCTGACTTCCGAACTTTGAGGTAGTCTCAAGAAAGGTGTTGCTTTCATGAGGTAACATGTGGAAGGAAGTATTCCCCTATCTTCGACTCCCTGGGCCAAGTGTTTACTGTTTACTTCAAGCATGTGATTACTGTTTTGTCCACTGATTTGCTCAAGTAATGGAGTTGTGAGGTCAGCTGTTTGTTGGACCACAGGCAGAAGAGAAATTCTGGAATTAGCCGCTATCACCATCAGCAACATCAGCTGATGTCAGGGACCAGTTAGAATAATCAAAAGTTGAGTGGTTTAGATGAGGGGAAAAAAAAATCACTTTTGTTGAGACATTTACACCAAGAACCAGAATCACTTATCTTGTGGTGAATATGTCTCCCTAGTTGCTTAGAATGAGATGAGGAGCTCTGTTTCCACGGTTTTATGGATAAGCTAATTGCTCAACAGATCATGCTAAAGCAGTATTGCCAAATTTGAGTAATTATAAAAATTCAAGTTGGTCAGTTAGCTATAGTATGAGTTCCAATGTTTTACATGATATTACACTTTGATCATTTTATCACAGATAAAAATTTATCTCAATAGATATAACAATACATAAAAAGTGTTATATCAAACAACCCAATTAAATACTGAGCAAAGGACTTGAGTAGCCATTTTCCAAAGAAGACATACAAATAGCCAACAGGTATATGAAAAGATGTTCAACATCACTAATCATCATGGAAATACAAATCAAAACCACAATATCACCTCATATCTGTTAGGATGACTATTATCAAAAAAAAAGAAATAAAAGATAAGTGTTGTCACGTATGTGAAGAAAAGGAACCCTTGTGTACTATTGGGGAGAATGTAAACTGGTACAGCCATTATGAAAAACAGTATGGAGTTTCCTCAAAAAACTGAAAATAGAACTATCCCAGCAATCTCTCTTTTGAGTATACACTCAAAGGAAATGAAAGAGGTATCTTGAAGAGGTAGCTATGCTCCCATGTTCATTGAAGCAATAGTCACAATAGCCAAGATATGGAAATGCCCTAAGTGTTCATCAACAGATTAGTGGATAAAGATATCGTGATGATAGATTAGATGATAGACAGATGATTGATTGATAGATACACAATAGATACACGATAGATAGATAGGAAATCCCACCATTGCAACAATGCAGATTAACATGGAAGACATCATGCTAAGTGAAATAAGCCAGAAACAGAAAGAAAAAAATTCATGATCTCATTTATATGTAGAATCTAAAATATTTAAACATATAAAAGCAGAAGGTAGAAAGGTGGTTACAAGGGTGGAAGGGATAGAGGAAAGAAAGAGATGCAATGGGTGCTAAATTGCCATTATGTGGGATGAGTAAGTCTACACATTTAATGTATAACATGATGACTACAGTTAATAATACTGTATAGAATAGTGGATGCTAAGAGAGTTGATTTCAGGTGCTCTTATCTCTTTCTATCTCACACACGCACACAGGCACACACATACACACGCACACACAGAATGACAACTATGTAAGAATATATGTTTAGCCCAAGTCCCCATCTATAGATGAATGGATAAAGATGTGGTGTGTGTGTGTGTGTGTGTGTGTGTTTGTGTGTGTGTGTGTGTGATGGAATATTCTTCAGCCATTAAAAAGAATGAAATCTTGCCATTTGCTACAACATTGATGGATCCAGAGAGTATAATGCTAAGTTAAATAAGCCAGAGTAAGACAAATACCATATGATTTCACTCATATGTGGAATTAAGAAACAAAACAAACACAGGAGGAAAAAAGAGACAAACCAAGAAACATACTTTTAACTATAGAGAATAAACTGATGGCTACCAAAGGGAAGGTAGATGGAGGGAATGGGTTAAATAGGGGATGAGGAGTAAGAGTATACTTATCCTGATGAACAGTGAGTAATGTAGAGAAGTGTTGAATCACGGGTACCTGAGTGGCTCAGTCATTTAAGCATCTGACTTCAGCTCAGGCCGTCATCTCTCAGTTTGTGGGTTCAAGCCCCGCATTGGGTTCTGTGCTGACAGCTCAGAGCCTGAAGCCTGCTTCGGATTCTGTATCTCCCTCTCTCTCTGCCCCTTCCCCACTTGTGCTCTCTCTCTCTCGCTCTCAAAAATAAAAAAAAAAAAAAACATTAAAAAAGTAAAAAAAAGAACTGTTGAAACACTATATTGTACACCTGAAACTAATATAACACTGCATATTAACTACACTGGAATTAAAATAAAATAAATTAAAAATAAATATATTACCTAGTCAAAAGAAAAAGATTTGTTAAGTAGCTTGACTGTACTAATCCTCTCATTATGTATATCAGATCATGTTATACATCTTAAAGATACACAGTTTGGGGGGGGCACCTGGGTGGCTCAGTCGGTTAAGCATCCGACTTCAGATCATGACTTCACAGTTTGTGGGGTCAAGCCCCATGTTTTGCTCTGTGCTAATAGCGTGAAGCCTGCTTCGGATTCTCTCCTACTCTCTCTGCCCTTCCACCACTCATGCACACACACTCTCTCTCTCTCTTTCTAAAAAACATTTACAAATTATATACAATTTTTATTTTTAAAAAATTAAAAGGGTTATATTCCATTAGCAGCAATCACTTTGCTTCTGCTTCTCTTCTTCCTCATTTCACTGCCTTCAAATTACAGTCCCCCATTCTGAACAATGTATACTTCCTCTGACATAAAAAAAATATGTAGGAAGCTCCTAGCCTAGGCAGCTACCACTGTACTACCAAGCTCCTTTTTTGCACACAGTCCTTCCTTGACTTTCTCATAATTTATCATTAACTAGTCTCCTGGCTCATATTTCTAACCTATTAGTCCTATTTGCTTGCCTGTGATTTAAATCCCTAGGCACCTAGGCTCTCTTCTGAGAAGTGATCTGAATTTTTCAATCCAGTCTACTTAGTTTTGCTTCTATTTCCAAAGAAAATCAAGGTTTACTCTACTTAATAGATGTAAGAAAGAAAAAAGGAGGCTTATCAAACAACACCTTCCCATTATCTGTTTCCATTAGGTATCTAGGCACTTGCTGTAGAACTAAAAATAAGCATGGAGATTTTAAATAGACCTGAATGGGAGTACATGAGCTTAGATACTGCTGATATGTCTCATTTGAACTTCAGAATGTAAAGAAAATAAGAGATCAACAAATTCCTAAGAGAGCCTACAGCTTTTATACCTTCATAATACCATAAACATCTAATCCATCAATCAGATTATATGAGCAAATGAGAAAAGGTTACTTGATTCTCTATTGTGATCACTTTCTCAAAGGCAATTGAATTTGAGAGTTATAAAAAAAAATCTCGCTGAAAAGAACTCGAGTACTCTTTAAAGTCTTTGTGTTTAAAAAGAAAGAGAATCTTACTTGGGTTTAGGTCAAAAGCTAAAGAACACTTGGGGAGAAATTAGAACAAAGTATTTTCTCTTCTCTTAAACAAAATAATTGTTAAACGCCCCCCTACACCTACACACCTACACACACACACACACACACACAAACACTCCTTTTATACCTTATAAAGACATACCTGGAGATTCTTCCATGCAACCATTCTTCTATTTAATCCCACACTCAAGGACCGGCCTTTTCCAGTGTAGCTTCCACATATAGGAAAGCTCTCATACCACTGTAGACTGTTGTCAGAATCTTGAAAAACATAGAGCTCTGACACCAGCTTGAACGGGCATCTGATTCTTCAATCTCAGGGCCCACAACCATCAGATGAATCCAATTTGAATATCAGTGTTTTCAATCACCATCACCTGCTATCTCAGCCAGATTCCAATTTACTCCCTCAATTTGTCTTTTGTTTTTGTTTTATCTAACTTCTCTTTTCTTGTACATGGCCTATTTGGGGGTTTTCTCTACATAGCTCTTTTCCTCCTTGTACATTAAATGAAAACAAAAGAAATGCAGATGGTAAGTTATCATGTAACCCAATTTAACAAAATAGTAGTAGGCAACAAAGAATATCAGCTGGCACAGAGGCGATCTTATAAATTTCTCTCAGATATGAAGTTCTGCGAATTATATCTAGATTAAAATCCAGTATTAAAGTCTAAACCCTGAAGGTTATATACTGTTTTAAACAATTGGCTTGGGGGGATTTTACAGAAACATCTTTCATTTCTGAAATCAAATATTTCCTTCTCCGAAATACCTTTCTCCGAACCTCATAGCTCCTCTTCCTAAGAACATCATTCTCTCAATTACCGGGGATAAAATCTAGACTCAAATGTGACTGCTCGTTCCTTGTCTCCTACTAAGTTGCAAAGTCTATAACTCTACTATACAACATGACTTTCTACTGTCTCCTTCTATTTTTCCTACCCTATCTCAGATCCCCCAAGATCTTCAGAATGTCTAATATCTAAGTGACATCTAATATTTTCTGTTCTCTTTTCCAGTCCTGCCTTTCCAACCTATTTAGGGAGCAAATGGCTATGTTATTTCTTTCATCTGGGCCATGGCTCTTCTCAGAATACTTACCTCTATCTTTTCCATCTTCTCAATTCTCATTCATCCCTCAGATGGCAGTACAAATGCTTCCATGCTGGGAAGCCTTCTTCTATTTCCACAAATGAAACGACAACCACCACTCATTCCTCTGACTCCCTATGCTTATAATCATTCTCTCTCTTGTTATTCATCTATTATCTATATTCTTTCCAGTAGAAACAATGATCAATTCAACTTCACTTTTCCATCATCTTCTGGAACATAAATGGGTATTTAATACATTTAGGTAAAAAAAAAAAATACAGTGTAGTGCTAATACTTTAATAGATGAATTGGTCCTTGATGGTGTCTAAGTAATAAATGGATCCACATGGGCACGGAATAAATCAGCACAGCCAGGTGATGGGATTTTACTGTTTTACATTATTGCCATTTACCTGGTCACCTTTGTCATAAATGCCCCTGGCTCTACTCTAAATGGATCAGAAAGATGTAAAACCCCTCCATTGAAAAGGGACACTTAAGGTCCAGACTGGCATGAAATTCAAATAAGGTAAGATGGCAAGTAAGGAGGCTTATTTCTTGTGTCACAAGTCTAGACAATAGGACTGCCTCATTAATGCGTGAAGTTAGCCTGAAACTGCTTCTTCAAGTGGAATGGTATTCACTGAGGACCTTCAAAATCAGTATTCAAGTAGCCTGTTCACACACCTGTTTCACACCTGATGCAACTCTCCCAGTCCCTCAGAAATGTCTGGCCAATGCAGCAGTGAGTTAATAAATGAAAAGTTTAACAGATTTTTGCATTCATTTGCAAGTTCAGTAAAAACTGAAACATCAATTACAGAAAAGAAATTTAAAGTGAATTGGGAGAAAAGAAAAGAACATAAAATGGTGCACTTTTGATTAAATATAACATAAGAGGAATTAAAAAAAAAAAAAAAAACTCACTTGGCAAGCGCTGCTCCTCTGGTAGCCCTGCATTCTCAATCAGAGAACTGCCAATGGCTATTTGAAGAAGAAAAACAGGAAACAGAGCTTTTCACAAGAAAAAAAATAATATTTGTCAAGGGTAGTTTATTATGGAATGTCAGTTCCAGATGACTCCCTTGTACAGAGTAATAAAAGTGATTTTAAAAATTAAATAGAGTCCTTGCAGACAAATATGAGACTTTGTGCTAAGGCAGACTATCAAGAACCATGGCTCACTTTTATTCACGGATATGAACTAGAGGAAAAAGAAGTCATATAGGAGAAAAAAAAGAACATCAAAGGCCAGCAATATTAAGTGGCAAACACTGAAGGTTTAACTAGAAATATGTTTACTATATTAATGCATCAATAATGATTTCTGAGTCTTGCTTATATTATTAATACACTTCGGTGTTGGCATTCAGCACCAGAATTTTCAATTCAGAGAAAATAATAAATTTTGAAAAGTTTGTTTTCCTGAAAGCCAAATAGCAACAGAGAGACACGGAGGAAGAGAGTGAGACAGGGACAGGGAGAAACAGAAACTGTAGAGTCTAACAGGAAGGAAAATGCTCTCTTGCAGAAGCCTAATGGTTTGCTTACAAAAGAGAAAAACAAAAAAGTTTCAAAGTAATAAGTTAACATCTGCTAGAAGAACAATTTCAGGTCAAGTAAGCTTAACCCAGGAGGATGGACAAAATTGTGTCCCCCACCCCAACAAATTCATATTTTAAAGTGCTAACTCCCAATGTGACTGTAGTCAGAGATAGGGTCTGTGAGGAGGTGAGAAAGGCTAAATGAGGTCTTAAAAGTGGGGTACTAATCCAATGGTATTGATGCCTTTATTACAAGAAGACCTCTTTCTCTCTCTTTCCCCAACCCCACTTCTGCTATGTGAGAACACCAAGAAGAAAGTGGCCATCTGCGAGCCACCAAGTAATTGGTTGGCACCCCGATCATGGACTTCTCAATCTCCAAAACTATGAGAAAGTTTTGTTGTTTAAGCCACCCAGTCTATGGCACTTTGGTATGGCAGCCCGAGCTGACAAATATATCCAAATAAAGTATCAACTTGATTCTAGCCTTATGAAAGAAGAAATTAAATATTTTTCCATCCATTCAATAAATGAACATTTATGAAGTCTAGTCACTGTCGATTATCATGCTAGATGCTAGAATTTCAAAGATAAACCAAAAAGCCAAGTACCTTATCTTTGGAAGCTCAGAGTCTTCTTGGGACACACAAATATTATTATTTAAATAATCACAAAAATATGTAATTATCCCATTATGACAAAAGTTTTAAAAAGCAGTGGGACCTAATTCAGTGTCAGTGGCCAGAGGAGGCTTCTCTGAGGAAGTAACATTTGAGGTGAGAAAAAAATTAACATGAGTGCATATGGCTAGAGAGAGAGAGAAAGACCAGGGCACTGGATAGGGCTGGATAGAGGGAAAGCTGGCTGAGCTGGGGAAATGGTCATGCAAAGGTCCTACATAATGAGGCCACTTTTTGTCCTTGCTCTTCCTTGTGGATTTTATAACAGAGTATTATTTTTGAAGTATGTGAAAAAAAAAAGCTTCCATAAAAGTTTTGTCCATGTCAGGAAAAACAAAGTGCCCCTTTTTAATGAGGAAGAAAGTAAAAACAATCTTAAAGTTCATCAGAGATATCCTGGGGACTCAAAGATGATGTGACCTATGAGGCAGTTGGTAGCATTTGGAAATGATAGCAAGTGGAGACAAAAACAAAATGAATTCCTTCAAGTTTCATTGCTCTTTCTGAGCTTCTTAACCCAAGTGGCCTGTGTTGTTGCCATGGGAACAAATCTCAGCAAAAGAAATCAATGACTTAAAAATAAGAGTGAGAACAATGAATAACAAACTCCATCTGCCCCAACGTCTGACCTCTCAAGAACATGACTCAGTATTGCCAGGAAAGTGAGAGAAGAAATGAAGGTTCTTCCCCCGAGAGGAATCTGCTTGGCCCAACTTTCTCTAGTATGCCAGTTACCCAATCCACTGCTTCTGCCAAGTGAGTAAATGAGATCTTAGAGCAGTTCCATCTCAGGGTCCCATTGGCTGTGATTACAGGCAGTGGAGTGGGATCATGCAACGGTTTCTTTAGTGAGTGAGGCAGATTTTATTAGAAAGAGTTGTAAGGGAAAGCAATGATTCAAATCTAGTACAATTTTACACAAAGTCAGACATATATGATCTTAGGCAATCTTTTAATTCTGCCAAATAAAGATTAAAAACATAGCTCTGAATCTACCACCGAAGCATCATTCACTTAGCTTGAAGTTTTATCCATCTATGCAAGTTCAGAGACACCGTTTACAGGTAACACTGAAAGTTGGGTCAGTCCTTTAAACCTTAATGTGAGATTGTTTCTAAGATCTTTTCCTGAGATTTTGAGGGGAGTAGGGTAATTTGTGGGCACTAAAGAGATTTAAATGTATAAAGTAAACACAGGCCGAGAAAGTATACACTGTCTGCATACGCTTGGTAATTTTGAATAGAGGCAGGCCTGAGTCTATTCCCCGATATCCTCCACTTCATCTTCCCCCAGTCCTGGCCCTCCTGAGGCATTCTTTAAAAAGCAATCGCTAGGAAGTTTTTGCAGCACATGTTTTGTTCATAGACCTACTTTAAATTGGCGACTTACTTTATTTTCAGGAACAGAACTACAGTTCCTTTTTCAAAAGTCAAAATAGTACTTATTGAAGACTGTTACCTCTGAATCTGAAGCATCCAAATAAAGGAGTGTTCTGAGGGAGAAGGCAAGTTTCAGCAGTTTTATTTGCTGTTTATTGATCAACAGCAAAAAAAAAAAAAAAAAAAAAAAAAGTAAAACAGGGCCCTGTCCCTGAAAATGAACACCCAAGAAAGCCAAGAGGCTGAGTGCATGTTTAATAATGCAGAGTGGCAGCAGTGCGTGGCAAATCTGTTCCATGGCCTATTCATTTTTTTTTAATTTCTTAATGTTTTTTTATTTTTGAGAGAGAGACAGAGACAGAGACATGGCACGAGTAGGAGAGAGGCAGAGAAAGAGGGAAACACAGAATCTGAAGCAGGCTGCAGGCTCTGAGCTCCAAACTCATGGACTGGGAAGTCATGATCTGAGCCGAGGTCAGACGCTCAACCGACTGAGCCACTCAGGTGCCCCAATGGCCTCTTTGTTTCTCTCTGCACATCACAGGATGAGAAACTGAACATTTTGTCTCCACCAACGACCAGAAGATATCCACGAAGTCCTAAACATTAGCATCAATGTATCAAGTGCCTGAAACATAGTTCATTAAGCTAAAGCAAATCGGCAAGTGGAGTGACATGGCAAACATAATGAAAAGTGAGAATTTACTATTTCTTGGGCCTGACTTCTTATTATCACTAAACTAATTCAATTTTTGTGAGAAATCCTTAGGAATTTACTAGATGAGGATTAAAGAGAATTGCCTGATCATTTGGCTTGTCATAAGCCCATATGCTATAGGATTCAGTATAGCTCTGATTCCCCTTCCACCCCTTGCCCTGTCTTTTGACAGGAAGAAAGCAGGTAAATGAAGTCGAACAGGCAACTAAGACTTCCTTGCCATATGGGTTGACGAGTTTCTCCTTTATCCACTTAAAATCTTACGATGTTCACCCTTTAAAAGCAATGCTTCATTAAGGTCTGGCTACTTCCTGTTACACTAACTCCATATGTGCCCTTTAGAAAAATCACTCTAAAGTTCAAAGTTTTCATGTGAAAAATGATGTAATATTTAAATGTCTCAATAAATAAGCTATACACCAACAAATATTTCTTTTATGGCACATTACTGTAATTGAAAAGTAAATAAATGCACACAGGAACACACATACACAAACCTTTTGTGCTCCAAACGGCTTTTAAGTTGAGTAAAAGTTCTATATTTTGAATGTAGTGATAGTCATATGGGTTATAATTCAAAACCTGTACAATTCATTGACCTGTACTCTTAAATGGATGCATTTTATTATATGCTAATAATTTTGATCTTACAAATGAAAGAAAAAGATAGTTGTGGCTCTAAACAGGGCTTATTAATTTCAGATACATGAAAAATATACCTAAAATTATTCTCATTTCTGAAGTATTAGTTGTTAAAAGTGTAGGTATAATTTCAGCCATATATATATTATAGATTTTAGAAAATAAACACATAAGTTTTTTTGTACCTTCAGTAGAAGCTCCAAAAGTGGTCTTTATCTTCCTTGAACAGGGTTTCTTCCACTTAGGAAAGTTAGATACATTTAAAAGCGTTTGAGTGCCTACGTGTTACAAAACCCAATGTTTTGAGTGATGTGCAAAGTATTAAAATTGGTCCTTATCTTAAGGAGCCTGCAATTAACTTTAGATAGGTTCTATATGCACATTGGGCATAAAAATAACAAAATATTAAATAACAAAAGAACTGAGTGGTATAGGCAGTAAGTACACAATGGTGTTGTTTAGAAAGGAATAATTGAGTTTAGAACGGCAGAGCAGGAGAGGCTCCATGGAGGTATGTGTACATGGGCAAAGTGCCAAAGGCTACATAGGGGTGTTTTCAAGCTCTGGGAAAAACTATGACTATGAGTGAATGTACAAAATTCCCCAGAATGAAGGAAAAGGGAAAGTAGAATATTTGGAGCTTAGCAAAGAGAATCAAAATAATAACATTCAATCCAGCCGAACCATACTGCATGTGCTTAGAAATTGAAACCTACATACTATTAATGAAAGGTGATGACAAAGAACAAAAATAAATTCCAAGTTTTTTATTGGATTTTGTTCTGTTACTTACTATGGTACCTCAGGGACTGAAAAGAGAGCCTGTTTGTTGAGTATTTCCAGAAAGAAAAAAAAACTATTTTCTAATGTTATAATGCATAATGCAAGGAATAGAGATTATTTCAGCTTTATTTTATTCTCATGCACCACAAAACAATCCCACAATATTAGCAAATGAATAATTTATTTAATGTAAATGTACACACCTGTTTTCAGAACGATAGACACTTTTACTTATTGTGGAGAAAAAAGGTCTATAAAACAAATCTCCACAGATATCTGTAATCCACACACATTTTTGTTGTTATTTTAATTGACAAAACTCCTTCATCCATCAGCTTACTACAGAAAAAATTGTTCCTTGTAGGGCAAGGGGGGACAATAAGGGGTAAAATCTGTTTCTAAGGGAAAATCTCTCTTCCCCTCCAAATCAGCGTCTTTCTTTACCACTGACATTTCAAAAGATACTGAGAAATCAAACAGTGGCACACGGAGGCCAAAATACTACTTCTTTTACTTTACCGCTAAGTTCAAGGTCATAGCTTTGTTGTGAGAATTAAATGGACTCCTAACATCAAACCCCAAACTGAGGCAGAGTTACCCACTCGTGTCTCTCACAGTCAGAGGAAGCAGAACGTCTGGAAAAACCAAACAACTTGTCCTCCTAGCGGGCAGCTTTACTTTGCTTCTAAAAGGAAGAAGTGGTAGCTCTGAGTGGAGCAGATAATTAGCAAATAAGCCTACGTTTTCCTTCCCAGTTAATTAGTTCATTCCACTGGCCCTGGGAAGTGAGGGAAGGGTGAGATTCTGAGTTCCTCTTACAGGCACGAAACATGAAGAGTGAAGATCAAGGGTTCCCATAAAAATTCACTTACTTTTTTCTTCAGAACCCATTAAAGTTTTCATAAAGCCTACAGTCAAGCAGAAGTGTGGCTGTCCTCTTGGAGAGAGGGGGCCAGCAGTCTCTCACGGCAATACATTAGGACTCCTAACACCTCTCCATTACCAACCACTGCTCTTTGAGAATCATCTTGGGACCAATGAAAGTCACACTCGATTTTGCTAAACTTGATGAGAACAAAGCATCACCTAAGTCAGCTCCAGAGCTACTCTGTACCCGAGAGTAAAAATCCATTTCCTATTTAGTTTGCCGTGCCCCATGACAACCAACCACACGATCCACACAGCATTCCAGAAAGTCTCTAAAAACACTGAACACATTCAAAGGGGGACATTCCCCCTGTGAAGAAAAAAAAAAAACAAAACAAACAAACAAAAAAAAAACAAACCAACATTCCCCATTATCAAATTCCAAGGGAGAATGATTAAATCCACTTGCAAGCTAAAATCCCCAAGTATGAAAGTTCCAATGCCTTAATATCTAGACTCAAATCAGTTTGCCCTTTGGAGCGTGAAGTCCAAAGGTCCAAGGTCTTAAGTCCAAACCCCACCTTTTTCAGCCAAACGTTGGCGGTGCGAAATCGGCAGTTCTCTCAGCACTCTCAGAAATGAGAGGACGTTCCTCTGGGGTCACGGACTGCGAAGCCCGTCCTCAGGCGACGTCGGTGTTAAACACCTCAGGGAGCGAATGGCCACGCGTGACGATGAGACGCAGACCGCGCTGTGGACCCACGAAGAAGGCAAGCCGAACCCAGGCCCTAGAGCCATTAGGCCCGGCACCACCATAGTCCCACCACCCACGCTTCCTGTGGGAGACGCTACAGCAAAGGCAGGTAGAGGGCGTCACGCTCTCCGCCTGGCTGCGATACCAGTCACTGGTGGACGCCGAAGTGTCCAGAGGCCCACACTGAGGGGCGTAGGTGTGGCCGCAGAGGCCAGATGTGCCCTGCACACGGCGGCCTGAAATTCTGCTCTGTCATGCCAGGCCGCACGCCGCTCGCAGGCCGCCCTCGCCGCCGACGCGGCCGCCATGACGCAGCCGCCAACGGCTCTGAGGCCGCTAACCGCCAGCAGCGAACGTTAGGCTGCCTGTCGGTGACCCACTACTTTGACCGTGATGCTGGAGCTTTCAAGAACTCGGCTTAGTGTTTTCTTCGCCAGCCTCCTGAGGGCAGGCCACAAACTGAGAAAGCCCTGAGGCTGCTGCGGGTCAGGGTGGTGGCCGCACCTTCCTTCGGGATACGCAGGAACCAGAGCCCAACGACCTGGATGGTGGACGCGGCAACGGAGTCTGCGTCACCTGTTGCGCTTGGAAACTAGCGTGAATCGGTCACTACTGGAACTGCACAACCTGGCCACCGACAAAAACGATGCTCACATGTGCAACTTCTTGGAGCTTCATGGCTGAAGGGGCAGGCAGGTAAAAGCCATCTGAAAATTGGGCCGCTGTCTAACAGAAGTCGCACGAGGAGGACCTGCCCCCTCCTTGTCCTGGCTGCGTCCTGTCAAAGTCCCCCAGACCCCGCCCAAGCTCCAGCCCCCACCCTGGAACCTGACGTGGCGGAAGTGTGACAAGTGCACCCTGGGAACTAAGCCTAGGCTGGCTTCCCCATAGCTGTGCGGTGACTCTGGTCACCAATACAGTGGGTGCATAATGAGCTTACATTTGCCCTTTCACTAAGTCGTACCAGAACATGTACTTACGTTTTATCATTTGTACCATTCCTTCACATGAAATAATTTGGTACCCCTCTCCTCCAAAAAAGAAAGAAGGAAAGAAAAGAAAAGAAAAGAAAAGAAAAGAAAAGAAAGAAAAGAAAGATCCCCCAGAACATGATTCATTTTGTCTCAATGCATGTACCATATTTGGGAGGAGGTGGATGGGGAGACTTTCTTTCCCAAGCAGAATATATTTCTTAAATTTTTAATGACCATTTCCTCTTGGGCTTGCATGATTTTGAATCCTGGTACTTGAATACATGTGAACTCTAATGACCTACTGATTTTTAATTCATTATTATTACCTATTCTTTTCTTCCCTTTTCAGTTATTGACACTACTCTTTTTTTTTTTTTTTAATATTTATTTAAGAGAGAGAGAGAGAGGAAAACAACTGGGGGAGGGGCAGAGAGAAGAAGAGACAGAATCCCAAGCAGACTCCACACCATTAGCACAGAGCTGGATGCAGGGCTTGAACTCAGACTTGAACTCACACACTGTGAGTCATGACCTGAGTGGAGATCAAGAATCAGAAGCTTAACCTGTGCCACCCAGGTGCCCCACCACTACTTCTTGCAATGGATACTCAGACCTAAGGCTTTCATCCCCTTCTCTGCATTTGGTTTAACTGCAAATCATCCTTTGCAGAATATAATAATTGCTGTTGTTGCTTCTGAAGCTTGTCCTTAGGGAAGTGTTTCTCAAAGCCTGGTCTCTAGACCAGCAGCATCAGCATCACTGGGAATTTGCTAGAAATACAAATTATGGGCCCAATGGAAACATCTGAATCAGAAACTTTGGAGATGAGGCCTAACAATCTGTAAATTAACAAGTCCTCCAGGTAATTCTGATGTGTGTTCAAGTCTGAGAATCATTGCTGTTTTCTAGGAGCGGTTGGCAAACTTTTTCTGTAAAAAGCCAATGGGCTATAACTTCTCTGTCACAACTACTCAACTCTGCCCCTGTGGAAAGTTGCCTTAGACTAATAGATGTGGCTGTATTCTAATACAGCCTGATTCTAATACAGGCCTGATTTGACCTGTAGTTATAGTTTGATGACTCTTGACTTAGAGGATTAGCATAGAACAATACTTCTGCCTTGTGTCCCTCAAGATACTTTCTTCCATTACGTCTACCTATGAAACATGTTCTCTCATGGCACAGGAATACCATCCATAATAATTCAATCATCTTGAAATATATCCACTAATTTTTTGAGAATTATTCATAAAGAGATAAGATTAATTACTTCAACAGTTTTTCCTCGGCTCTGAATATGTGATAGGATTTGGAACAGTCATCTGGCATTGAGTTTAAACTAGATTTTGTGAACTGTAGAATTATAGGAACTTGGCTTCCTTAATGTTTAAATGCAGCAAATATTTTATACCCACAAATACCAAGGGCACAAGTAAAGGTTCTCTTTTTTCTATAATATAATATTTACCACAGATATGTCTGTTAGGAAAAGCCCAGCCTATGAATTAAACTGTGGTCACATATACCCATTATAGGCCTATCAAGGCCACCTATAGCAGAGCTAAGAAGCTTTGCCCAGGCAACTTTGCGATTCCCATGTATCTGTGTGATCACTCATGTGAGCCATGTGCTTTTGCTGGGACTCTCTCTTGCTTTTGCCAGACCCTTTTGTGTCCTCAGTTAAGGTTTACACACTCTTACACAATTAAGCCAGCCTTAGTCTAGCCTGCAATGTGAAGGCAAGTGGTAACAGCTAAAAATTGATTAATAAGTCTCTAACCCCCCGTCAGAACACTGTGATGACATATGAAAGCCCAAGATCCCAAGATACAGTCATGATCCCATCAAAATCTTCTCTTACATACTTTTCCTCCAAAATTCTACTCCTTATTCTTGATGCCCCTAACCAATGCACCAAATGTTGGAGGCTCTTAGGGGACTTAATTCTACTCAAATTCTAAACATGTTGAAATTAATGTAGAAAGTAGCTATCCACCTTACTGTTTATGGATGCAGGGTTAGAAAAATTAGCTTGTGTATCAGAGCCCAGTAGGCTTTCTAACATTTATCTTCAGAACTGGGTAGAGTTAGACAGAATCTCAATACCTGAAGACTGGGGAAGACTTCCCTATTCTTCCACCCTTTCCCCGTGGAGATGGAGCCTCCCCATGGTAGAGCAGCAGGCATATGATCTCTCTAGTCAGCTCTAAAATAAGGTCATTCATTGCTAAGCTAACATCCTCTTTCTTCCAAAATTTACCAACAAACAAATCACTTCATGCCATCTGGGGCAGGATGAAGCAAGGAATAAAGAGTAGAAGGAGTTTCACATGGGAAAAAAAAATCAGGAGTGGAAAGTAAATATCTCATCTTAACAGAAGATCTGTGTGAGACTCTGCTCACTGTCAACCAACAGTGTAATTGGACTCTTTGTCGAACCCATCTTTAAAATCTTCCCTAAGAAATGAACGCTGATTTCACAGGTAGGATGAAACATTTTGATCTTAGAAAGGGAAGCTCCTACACAGGCCAGAAACAACTGTACAATCAGTCACAGTAATCCTATTCCATTAACTTGAAATTCATCCAGGGATGGGCAAAGATCTAGCCAATGAGAAGTAAGATATTTTTACCCCCTGAGGACTTCCTTTCCCTGATAAAAATAAAAATGTTGATAGGAAAGTTTTTGCTCCCAATCCTTCTTTCTTGATGTGGCTGCCTGGAAGGGTACCAATCATATTTTGAAAAGGAGGACAAATCTGAGATTTTTAAGCTGAATCATGCCTGAATGATTAACCCTAGTGAGTGATTGTTAACAAGCTCCTTAGTGAGTTTTTTGTCACTTATGCCCAAAACACTCCTGATATAGATGAAAGCAATATATTCAACTACTTGAACCCTGTTGTTGTTCAGTTCACTATCAATAGACTTAAAAATCCATAATCAAATTATGTGCCTTGAAGCATATGAATTAAAGAGAGTTTGAGCCTCTTCATTTGAAATACTGACCTCCCATTTTAAATTTCTTATAAGGCATAACTTAAATATAGTGAAATTCCCTAATGCTAAATGTACAGTTTGATGCATTTTTACAGATGAATAAATCCATGGATACTTCTTCCTATCAAAATAAAAAAAAAAATTGTCATCTCCCCTAGGAATATCCATCATTTACCTTTCTGTTCTATCTTGGCCCTGTACCCAGGGGCAACCACTGTTCTTATTCTAGTAGTGTAGTAGCATAGATTAATTTGCCTATTTAAAAATTTTGTAGAAAAGGAATCATTCATTATGTACTCTTTTGTGTCTGGATTCTTGAAAGTGGCATAATGTTTTTGAGATCCGAGTGTGGTTTTGATTTGTATTTCCCTGATGAGGAGCGAAGTTGAGCATCTTTTCATGTGCCTGTTGGCCATCTGGATGTCTTCTTTAGAGAAGTGTCTATTCATGTTTTCTGCCCATTTCTTCACTGGATTATTTTTCGGGTGTGGAGTTTGGTGAGCTCTTTATAGATTTTGGATACTAGCCCTTTGTCTGATATGTCATTTGCAAATATCTTTTCCCATTCTGTTGGTTGCCTTTTAGTTTTGTTGATTGTTTCCTTTGCTGTGCAGAAGCTTTTTATCTTCATGAGGTCCCAGTAGTTCATTTTTGCTTTTAATTCCCTTGCCTTTGGGGATGTGTCAAGTAAGTAATTGTTATGACTGAGGTCGGAGAGGTCTTTTCCTGCTTTCTCCTCGAGGGTTTTGATGGTTTCCTGTCTCACATTCAGGTCCTTTATCCATTTTGAGTTTATTTTTGTGAATGGTGTGAGAAAGTGTAGACGTCTAGTTTCAATCTTCTGCATGTTGCTGTCCAGTTCTCCCAGTACCATTTGTTAAAGAGACTGTCTTTTTTCCATTGGATGTTCTTTCCTGCTTTGTCAAAGATGAGTTGGCCATACGTTTGTGGGTCTAGTTCTGGGGTTTCTATTCTATTCCATTAGTCTATGTGTCTGTTTTTGTGCCAAGACCATGCTGTCTTGATGATTACAGCTTTGTAGTAGAGGCTAGAGATCCATCCATAGTGTACTTATCTACATTTGTGTAAAGTGTTCCATTTGCAAATATACCACATGTACAATTTATTTATACATTTACCTGTTGAATAACGCTTGTTTTTTTTTTCTTTCTTTCTTTGCTATCGTAACTAAAGCTGCTATTAGAAAATGTGTAACAGTGTTTTTGCGGACATAGGTTTACATTTCTCTTAGGTAAATAGCTAAGAATGGAGTGTTAGGTCATGGCATTTAGGTATGTTTAACTTTATAAGACAATGTCAAGATATTTTCAACATGATTATATTTTTCCATTCTTTTCTCAGCACTATATGAGAGCTCTGGTTATTCCATATCTTTTCCAATATTTGGTGGCATCAGTCACTTATTATTCATTCTGAAGGGATGCAGTGATATTTCCTTGTTATTTTAATATGAATTTCTCAGATGACAAACCATGTTGAGCATTTTTTCAGTTGCTTACTGGCCACTTATAAATCTTCTATTATGAAAGGTCTGTTCAAATTCTTTGCTTATTGTAATTGGATTATTTGACTTCTCATTGTCTATTTGTAGCAGTTATTTATATACTTTGCAAATGAGTTCTTTGTCAGTTATATGTATTGTGAATATTTCTCCAAGTCTGTGACTGCTCTATTCTTAATATTTTATTTTGATGAGCAGAAGCCTTAAATTTTTTATCATTTCATCATTTTTTTTCTTCTGCTTATCATTCTTGGTTTATAAAACTTTTCTTATCCACCCATCATGAAAGTATTCTCTTATGTTTTCTTCCAGAAAATTAATACTTTTAACTTACTCATTTGGGCTACTGATCCATCCCAAATTATTTTGTATAGTGCAAGGTGGACATCATATGGATGTGTAGTATCATTTGTTGAAGAGACTTTTCTTCCTTTCTTCCATTGAATAATTTTCACACCTTTGTCAGAAACTGAGTCACTGGATATGAGTGTTTCTGGCATCTCTATTCTGTTCCATTTACCTATTTGTCTATTTTTACATGAATGACATGCTGTCTTAATTAGTGTAGTTTAATAATAAGTCTTTCTTGAAACCAGGTAATACAGATCTTCTAACTTTGATCTTTAATTTCAAGATTTTTTTTTTTGGCAGTATAAGCCATTGGCATTTCCATATAAAGTTGAGAATCAGCTTGTCAATTTCTACAGAAAAAAAGTTAAGTGTTCTGGGTTTCTCATGAGGATTGAATAATAACTGTAAATCAGTGTGGAGGAAATTGACTTTTTAACTACTTTGTTCTACAAACCATAAATATGGTATAGCTCTCCATTTATTTAGGTTTCGTTCAGTATTTTTTAGAAGCAATGTTTTGTAGTTTTCAGTGTGGAAGTTTGCACAACTTACATTAAGTTTATCCTCGCACATTTTACGATTTTCCATGCAGCTATTCTTGTATTGATATCATCATTTTAACTGTTTGTTACTCATGTATAAAAGTCCATTTGATTTTTGTATATTGACATTTATTCCATAAAATTATTAAATTTATTTATTATGTTTTTGTTTTTGTTTTGGAAGGTAAGTTAAAATTTCTACACACACCATCATGTTGTCTGCTACAGAATTGGTTTTACTTCTCCCTTTCTAATCTCTATGCCTCCTATTTATTTCATTTGCATTGTACTACCAGTACAACGATGAATGAAAGTGATGAGTGGCTAATCTTGCTTGTTTCCAAATTTTCCAATTTTAGAGGAAAAACTTTGAATATTTAATTTTGTTAGCTCTAAGTTTTTCGTAGATGCCCTATTTCATTTTGTGGAAAGTCAATGCCATTCGTAGTCTGTTGAGAGCATGTATCATGAATGTGGACTTTTTTTCAAATGCTTATTTTGCATCTATTAAGATAAGCTATTTTTAAATGTTTAATAAATACTTCCCTTAGAATAGATGTGAGGAGAAGAAATCTAGATTTGTTATTTGTCTGTCATATTTCAGTAGGTTTTATTTTTTCCTTAATTTTTTTAACGTTTATTTTTGAGAGAGAGATAGAGAGGGAAACAGAGGACAAGCAGGGACAGAGAGACAAGAAGGACAGAGAGAGAGGGAGACACAGAATCTGAAGCAGGCTCCAGGCTCTGAACTGTCAGCACAGAGCCTAACGCAGGGCTCGAACTTTCCAGCTGTGAGATCATGACCTGAGCTGAAGTCAGAGGCTCAACCTACTGAGCCACCCAGGAGCCCCAAGGTTTTATTTTTTCGAAGTTGAGTTTTGGATCTCTTGCATTTAAATGGAACTGAACTGATAAAGCAAAAGCCTAAGATTTGGTGGAATAGTCAAAGAAAATTAGAATGGGAAGAGCAAAGTAGTGAAATACTAACAGGTTTTAATGGAACGAATGACTAATCTTTGAAACAATCTATATTCTCAATTTCAGATTGGAGTCACCAGTAGTCAGTTACTTTTTCCTTCCTTCATTTATATATTCAAGAAAAACTTATCAAGTACTTATATATTAGGTATAAAAAGATATATTTGTGCACGCATGTTCATACATATAGAGAAGATTGACAGAATGTAAATCAAAAACATAACTACAGTTATCACTAGGTAGTGTGATTGCATATGGCTTATTTTCTTCTCTGAATAATTGTATTTTATGAATTCTATTCAAAAGAATGCCTAATTTTCACAACTTGAGGAAAGTTATTTTTAAATCATTCCAAGATAAACACAGTATAACCTATGAATCTTAACATTACCCACCTGTGGTACAGATTAGCAAACTGCCATGCACAGTGCATAGTCTCTTCAGTCCCTAGTTCAACATCATCTGGAGCAGTATTTATCATGTCACTGCTGGATATCACACAACAGGTTTTTCCCCTTATACCATTATGCCCAGTAGTAAATTAAATGTTCAGCATATCACAAAAACAGAATGAAGAGATGGGAGTGTCTAATATCCAAATTCAGTTTCACTGCATACTTCACTGCATACACTGAATAAATTCACTCAATTTTATATACCCCTAAACCAAATGGACTTTCAGAAGGGAAAATCACAATGCCCATTTATTAAAGTCTGATTTTATGTCTTTATTCCTTAGAGACCTCATCAATTCAGTCTGTTGGATCTAATGATAGTATCAGAAGTATCAAGAATGGGAAGTAACCATTTATTCCTTTAACAAAGAATTAATATCTTCCTGGCAATATTCTAAGTATTGAGGATATACTGGAAAAAGCAGCATACAGGATATATTGAGGATGAACCAGAAAGTTACTGTCCTCTCTGGATAGGTGATCAGTAATGGACTGAGTAGTGAAACTTAAGCAATTAAAAGAAAAAAATCAAATGTGGAAAAATTTGGATGAGAGCATTCTGGACAAAAAGAATGTTAAATACATAAGTACGAGGTAGAAAAGAGCTCAGTGTGTCCAGGCACAGAAAGAGGGTAAGGCTAAAACATAATGAACAAGAAGGAACTGGAGGAGATATGGTTTAAAATGTAGACAAGGGTGGCCCCATATGATTCTAAAATTACCACAGATCATGACATTTCACTAATTTCCCTCGTCAGCTTTTAAGATTCTTTACAAAAATGATCTCTCTTACACTTTCTAAAAGTAACTCATAACACTAATTCTGGGAATAACTATACACAGGTACAAAAAAATGACACAGGGTTAAATTCATTCTTAGGTGACTTAGAAATAAAGAGCAACTAATATTGGAGACTTCAGATGTCTGTTTCATTTCTGTCTGCTTTCAGTTTTAGACTGTACTTTGTGTCCTCTACTGTATCATGAACATGAGTTGTTGAACCTCTATACCCTCAATTTCCTCATCATTTCAATGCAGAGAATAATCCCTGCAATAGCAACTGGGCAGCCATGATGTGAAATTTTAGTGATATAATGGATGTGAAATAATTTGAAAGACCTGGAAGCACTAAGGCTAGCATGAGGAATTGGATTTTAACTGGAAAGTGCTAACCTATAAAAGATCTTCTGTGAAAGAGGAACTGGGTTTTTACCCCTTCCCATTGGTAGGAAACTATTCAAACTGTCAATGAAATCATCCACCTGTATTACTTGCCTATTGCTGTAATAACAGATTAGCACAAATTTAGTGGCATAAAACAACACAACACAAATTTATTTTCTAAATGTTCTGGACATTAAAAGTCATAAATGGATCTCAGTGAGCTAAAAATCAGTTGGCAGGGCTGTGTTCCTTCTGGAGGTTATGAGGGAGATTATATAACCTTTGCCTTTTCCAGCTTCTACAGGCTCCCTGCACTCCTTGATTTATGGGACTGTTACTACATCTGCAAGGCCAGCAACTTTGGGCTCAGTCTTCCCTATGCTGTCATCTCTCTGACTCTCTACTCTACTTCTCTCTTACACTTTTAACTACTTTTGTGATTACATTGGGGCCACCCAGATAATCCAGGATCAACTTTCCATCACAAGAGCAGCTGATGAGCAACCTTAATTCTTAGTTCCAGTACTATTTCTGCCTTGAATGTAACCTAATATATTCTCAGGTTCTAGGGATTAGGATGTAGAAATCCTTGGGGGACCATGACCTGCATTTTACACCATGCTGCAATGGTTAACTAAGGAATTCATAGGTAGGCAGTCATGCATAACATAGGGTTTTGATGTGAGAGTGAGAGTGAGATTGTAGCTAAGGTTTCAGTGCTTGGAGGAAGAGAATATTTGATGTAAGTTTGACACAGTCACACAGGGAATCTGTTTCAAGGGGAGAAGGAAGCAGTTTCCCATAGGTGCTAGCTCAATCTATTCAAAGAATAGCACAAACCTTCCTGTGTCTAGGCTTTCCTGAGAAAGGTCATATGAGGTAAGAGTGGAAAAATATGGATTCTACCAATCAGAGATTTGTTTCCATAGCATTTCCATTTATTTTAGACAACTGCCCTGCAGTTTGAACTCAACCAAGCCATGCTTTTCTGTAAATATCTTCTTGTTTAGTCAAGAATTCTTCCCGTTGGCTTTTATTTGATAGTTCATTATAATAAAAATTATTTTGGACCAAAACATCTACAATTGCTTTGCCTATCTTAACATACAGTCATGACAAAAACTCTCCCTAATGCCAAGAATGTGACAGACCAGAAACTTAAGTATAACATATGATCTGTGCATAACTAAAATTTATTAAAATCATCAGCATCAAATATTAATCATGAGCACACTACCCACAGGGATTTCTATATTAGGCAATGAAGATAAATAGTTATGAGACATGGTTTCTACTCTTAAAGGCCTGACAAGCTCTTTTGGGTGACAGGATCCATACATAAAGTGATAAGTAAAAATGCAGGGCAGGGGCGCCTGGGTGGCGCAGTCGGTTAAGCGTCCGACTTCAGCCAGGTCACGATCTCGCGGTCCGTGAGTTCGAGCCCCGCGTCAGGCTCTGGGCTGATGGCTCGGAGCCTGGAGCCTGTTTCCGATTCTGTGTCTCCCTCTCTCTCTGCCCCTCCCCCGTTCATGCTCTGTCTCTCTCTGTCCCAAAAATAAATAAAAAACGTTGAAAAAAAAAATTTTTAAAAAAAAAAAAATAAAAAAAAATGCAGGGCAAAGTGCCAAGAGAGTGGTTGAGGCAATGAGTGCTGTAGAATTTCAGAGAATGAAAAGAATCACTGGAAGAGAGAGCATTTATTGCAGGCTTTATGAAGCTTGAATTCAGTTTGCCTTGCACAGGTATAGAGAAGCAAGTAGATCATTCCAGATGAGGAGGATCCAGTTATGGGAGAAAAGTCACATAGGTAAAATCACATATGATTTTTCTGAGGGACAATAAGAAATCTATTTTGACTGGCACAGGTGATATGTTACACAATAGAGGGAGGTCAGCTTGAAACTTGACTGTACAAGACTTTCTACATCGAGGTGATTAGGTTGACCCTTAAGCCTACACAAGAGGAGCAAGTTTTGATTAAAGGGATGTCAGTGGGAACAGCCAGTTCAGGAAGAAAACCAGCAAAATGTGTTAGTGAGAAGGTATTATTATAATGATGTGGCTCTGATTATATCATTATTCATATTATCACCTCTGTTCCTATTTCTATATCTATGCCTATATCTGTACCCATAAACATACCCATATTTGTATAATTTCACCTATGTCACCCATTAAATAATAACCATTTGTTCCAAAGGATGCTGTTTTATTTGTATGAAGCTCTGGCACTGATGAGGTACTAAGAAAAAACATTGGTATTCAATGTGTTTGTATAGTGTCTAATATTGCTGTATTTGAAAACTGTGGAAACAATGCCCTCTGAAGCTGACTGTTTTACTGAAAAAACAAATACTCCTCCAGTGAATACATTTCAGTGAGCACCAGACTCCTGGGAACAAGTGGAAAAACCATACTCTCAGTACCAGGTTTCAGTTGGCTCCCTGACACATTCTTCTGAATTAATGAACCTGACCATTTTCCCGATGCTAATACAGCCGTGCGGGTGTGTGAGTGTAGGTTTTAATTCCACAAAAACGCCTTCAGCTCAGGTGGCTTGGCTCTAGAAAAGACAGGAATGTGGCCCAAAGAAATGAGTGTAGCAAGAATCAAGCAAAGACTCAATAGTGCTTGAGAAAACAACCTGAAAGTTTATGGATATTGTGAATAAAAGAACAGGCAATGAAGAAAACCACAGCATTTCCATTCCCTATGAGTTTGTCTTTGCCTTCACATTGGAGGAAGATTATTTTTCTCTTACATGTAGCACTCTCACAAGTACTGATGGCAAAATATATGCACAAAATTAAAAGAACAGTAAGTGCACTTGTGAAATTATTAAAGAGACATTTCATTTCCAGTTCAAAATAAATGTTTTATGCTTTACACTTGTAGCTTAGATATGATTTTAAATACACTTTTACACGCTATGTATATCAGATTTTAGGCTACACGGGATAATTTATATATGCCTAAGATTATCATGATAAACATGTGGGTCATCAGTTTTGTTTTATGAATGAGAAAAACATTCACAATGGGGGTTAATGACTCACCAAGGTTATGTGGTCTTTTAACAAAATTATATGAAAACACATGAGTATGCAGACTGGATTTTAACATATCTCTGTAGCATTCCTTTCCCCTTTTAGCCAGGAAATGTTCTAACTTAATCTTAAAGTGGGAATCATATCTAACCTATAAATTGGTGAAGATTTAATGAGATAATGAATGCAAAGTTTCTGGCACAGTGTCTGGTACATGATAAGCACTCAACAAATGAAGATATTTTTGTTTGCTATTACCACAAAATGAAATACCCAAATTCAGTACCCTACAACAAAAGTCACATATTATCCCTCAACAGTATGTAAGGTGGCTATGTTCACCTGGGTGCTTCTACTGCAGTCTTCCCAAGCTTTGGCTAGTTGGGACATCCAAGATCACATGCTCACAAGACTGGCATTTGATGCTGGTGTGTTAGCTCAGAGCTCATCTGAGGCTGTCAACCAGATCGCCTCAGCAATCCTCCATGTGGTGTCTCTGTGTGATCTGGGCTTCTCTCAATATGCTGAAAGAGAAAATATTCACAGTGCACAAAAGCAGAAGCTGATAATCTCTTTAAGGCCAAATCTTTGATGTTGAAACAAAATCATTTTCTTCTCACTCTACTGGTCAAATGAAGTCATAAGGTCAGCCAGATTCAGTGAGAAAAGGAATAAACAAACCTCCTTTTGAGGATATGGCCCAAAAATGCATAATCATTTTTAACCTACCATAGTGTTCCCTCTGGCCACAAGTTATTTACAACCTTCCCACAGACAAAAATACACACATCCTATATCAGTTTCCTAGGACTTCCGTAAAAAAAAGTACCACATACTAAGTGGCTTAAAACAACAGAAATTTGCTTTGCAGTAGTTCTGAAGACTAGAAGCAAGAAGTCAAGGAATCAGCAAGGCTATGACTCCCTCTGAAACCAGTATAGGAGTGTCTTTTATTGCCTCTTCCATCTTCCAGAGTTTACTAGAAATCCTGGGTGTTCCTTGGCTTGAAGATGCTTCATTGTAATCTCTGCCTCCATCATCACATGGCCATCTTCTCTCTGTGTGTCTCTTCCCTTCTGAAGATATACCAATCATATTGGATTAAGGGCCCACCCACCCAACTCCACTGTGACCTCCTCTTAACTAATGACATCTACAACAACTCCATTCCCACATAATGTCACATTCTGAGGTACTGGTGGTTAGGACTTCAACATTTTCTGTAAATTATCCTTTACTTGTTTTTTTGTTTGGTTGGTTGGTTTTTGTTTTTGCTGTTTGTTGTTGTTTTGAAAGAGAGAGAGCATGAGTGAGCAAGGTGCATAGAGAGAGTGCGGAGTCCAGAGTGGGGCTCCAGCTCACCTAAAGCAGGATTCGAACTTATGAACCATGAGATCATGACATGAGCCAAGATCAGATGCTTAACCGACAGAGCCACTGAGGCTCCCCACTTCATTTGTTTTTGTTTTTGTTTTTTTTTTTAAGTTCAAGGAGGGGCCCCTAGGTGGCTCAGTCAGTTGAACATCCGAATTTGGCTCAGGTCATGATCTCACAGTTCATGAGTTCAAACCTCACATCAGGCTGGCTGCTGTCAGTGGCTTCGGATCCTCTGTCTCCCTCTCTGCCCCTCCCCCACTCACTCTCTCTCTCAAAAAAAAAATAAAACATTAAATAAAAAAATAAAAAATAAAAAAGTTCAAGGATACTTATTATCTGAGGCACTTCATCATATTTCTTTCAAACCTATAATTATATGGTTCTGTTAGCCTGTAGTAATATAATCAGATATTTATCTTAATCTCAAGGAAAACATATACACTCCTCTATAAGGTTTGGGTACAGTGTAGCATACTTTCAACAGATATAATTATAAAAGAATAATAATAATAGCTGACATGAAATGAATTCATACTATGCTCCAGACACTATTTCTTGCACTTTGCTCTAATTAGTACATTTAGTCTCTGATACGACCTATGAGATATGAGTTATTACTACTATTATTATTACTAGTAGGTAGTCACTATTACTGTCCTCTTTTCAAATGAGTTGGCTGAGGCACAGGAATGTAATTTGTCCAAGTTCACAAAGGTAAGAAGTGCCAAGGCCAGGATTTCAAGACTGATAATATAGTTACAACTATAACTACTTTTACTGAAGGAAATTTCTGTGCTGGTAAGTCCTTTGTGAAAATTAGTAACACAAAAGAATGATTACATACACATTTTCTACTCCCGAGGAGTTTATACACATATGAAGCCAATTTTAGGTCAGCAAGTTGCTTCAGGAAATAAAGGTAGATGTCTTAGTCAACTCAGGCCACTATCACAAAATACCATAGGGTTGGGTGACTTAAACGGCATTTCTTTTTCACAGTTTTGGAAGTCCAAGAACAAGGTGCTGGCAGATTTGGTTCCTGTGAGATCATGCATTCTGACTTGCAGGCTGCTGCCTTCTTGTTGTGTCCTCACAGGGCCTTCACATGTGCGGGAGTCAGGCATCTTTGTCTCTCTCTCCCTCTTCTAAGAACAATCTCATCATGAGTGTCCTCAGCTTGTGACTGAATCTAAAACTAGTCACCTTCCAAAGGCCCCCACATCCAAATGCCATAACGTTGAAGGTTAGCACTGCAGCCTATGAATTTTGAGGGGAAAACATTTGGTCCAAAACAGTGAGTATATGCAGGATTACAGGAGTACAAAAAAGATAGGCCAAACTTCTGGAAAAAGAAGCTAGGGATTTGGGTTCAGAAACTTTTTATACGGAAGAAATTATGTTTAAATTAAGTCTTGGGGTGCCTGGGTGGCTCAGTCAGTTAAGTGGCCCATCCTGATTTCAGCTCATGTTGTGCCCCGTGTTGGGCTCTGCACTCACAGTGTGGAGCCTGCTTGGGACTCTCTCTCTCCTGCTCTCTCTGCCCTTTGTCTCTCTCTTTCTCAAAATAAATAAATAAACATTTTAAAAGTGAATTAAGTCTTGGGGCGCCTGGGTGGCTCAGTCAATTGAGCTTCTGACTTCGGCTCAGGTCATGATCTCACCATTTGTGAGTTCGAGCTCCGCCTTGGGCTCTACACTGGCAGCTGGAAGCCTGAAGCCTGCTTCAGATTCTGTGTTGCCCCTCTCTCTCTGCCCCTGCCCACTCACTCTCTCTCTCTCTCTCAAAAATAGATATTTTAAAAAATAAAAAAAATAAAAAATAAATTAATTCTTGAAGAATGAATAAAATTTCATAAGGCTATGTTGTAATCAGAACATTTCAATAAGAAATATACAAAGCTAAGTGCAATTTCAAGAGTCAGATATTAGAAATAGCCAAAATATAAATTAACATACATCCATTCAAAAATATTATAAGATGGGGCGCCTGGGTGGCTCAGTCAGTTGAGCGACCTACTTCAGCTCAGGTCATGATCTTGCAGTGTGAGTTCCCGCCCCGGGTGGGGCTCTGTGCTGACAGCTCAGAGCCTGGATCCTGCCTCAGGTTTTGTGTCTCCCTCTCTCTCTGCCCCTCCCCCACTCATGCTCTGTCTCTCTCTCTCTGTCAAAAATAAATAAACATTAAAAAATATTTTTTTTAATATTATAGGAAATAATTGTAAGTTATGCCTCCAAACCTAAGAAACTCCATGAAAAATAGTTATGTTTGGTAAATTAAAAAAAAGAATGTAAAATTATTTATTAATTGATTATGGAAATAAATCCACTTGAAAATAGATTTGAAAGAATCACAAAGTATAAAGGACTTACTTTCCTTTTTTTCATTTAAAATGTATAATGTTGTAGTAAAATAAGGTAAAATATATACACAGTAAATATATGGATGAGTACAGGGGAACACTGTTATATTCATCTCCTAAAACTCCATATTTTTCATTTATTACAATAGTATGAACTTAAAAATATTGAGGATATATCAAAATCCATTATAAAATAAAAATTTTACAGATGGTGTAGATTGGAAGAAAAAAATCATGATAGAAAATTATGGACACCATATTAAAAAACATAATATATATGGCAAATAAGACGCATTGAAGCAGCAATTTTAAATCTTTCTTTTTAAGTTTTATATATTTATTTTGAGAGAGAAAGAGAGAGAGCATGAGCAGGGGAAGGGCAGAGAGAAAGGGAGAGAGAATCCTAAGCAGGCTCCACACTGTTGGTGATAGCTGAACGCAGGGCTCTAACACACCGTGAGATCATGACCGGAGCCAAAATCGAGTCAGATGCTTAACCCACTGAGCAACCCAGGTGTCCCTGAAGCAGTAACTTTATAAATCACATTTATGCAATAATTCCATAAGAAGCAGTGAGATATGTGTAAAAATAATCAATATGAATTTTACAAATTATTGAAACCAGAATGAACTGAATAGTATGCAACTGTCTTCCAACAGGAGTCAAGATGAACTAAGGTTAATGCTGTTCTATCAATGACACATTTCACAAACTTTGAATATATTTTAGAATCTATGACATATATGCATATATAATATATAATTAATATTGAATCAAATATATTTATTATGCAATATGTATTTACATATATTTAATGGAGTAAAAAAATAATATATAATATAACCAAATAACATATTTTAATATTTTAAATATTAAATTAAATATTAATAAATATAAATAAATATTTTATTTTACTATTATTCTTTTTTTTTAATGTTCATTTATTTTTGAGAGAGAGAGAGACAGTGCAAGTGGGAGGAACAGAGAGAGAGGGAGACACAGAATCCAAAGCAGGCTCCAGGCTCCGAGCTGTCAGAACAGAGTCCGACGCAGGGCTCAAACTCACAGACCACAAGATCATGAGCTGAGCTGAAGTCAGACGCTTAAACGACTGAGCCACCCAGGCACCCCATAAATAAGTAATTTGTTAAATATAAATTAATATTAATAAAATATTATGCCATGAATATATTGTGCATTATAGATATATATTTAAAAACGTATGTCTGGGGCTCATTCTTTGAAACACTTCTCAGCAATATCTGGACTATAACTACTTAAAGGAATTGAGTACTCCATGGGAAAGTTGTCCTTTCTTAGCATTAGAACAACTTGGAGGTCCAGGTCTTGGGCATAAAATCTTAGAAACCAATTCACTCCATTTAACTACTATTTTGGGGAGTTTAAAATTTCTGTGGGACTACAGACACAGGATTTATTTGTTTACTCAAATGATATTAAGTCAGACCTGGGAATTTTGAGACCAATAAGTAAAACAGGGTATATTCCAAAAGATGAGGTGGCAGAAAAAGTCATGGAAGGGGGCATATTACAAAAGGGCGCAATGTAAGTTTTAGTGCTGATGTATATGTTCATTATATTGATTGTGGTGATGCTTTCATGGGTGTGATCACATGTGAAAACTCATTCAATTGTATACTCTGCTTATATCTAATTTATTGCATATCAACTGTACCTCAAAAAGTAAAAAGTAAACTACAAGGATTAGATATGCATATTTGGGTGATAAAACTAAGGAAATTGAAGTGATTTCCAGAGAAGTCAGGATGCTGGTCATCCTTAGCAGGAGAGTGGAGGTTATGAGAAAGAGAGGTGTACTGAGAACTTCTGATATTATGAATAATGTCCTACTACAAACATGGTAGTGGCTAGTTGGTGATTTCCTTAAGATTCATTAGGATGTATACTTTGAGGGGTGCCTGAGTGGCTCAGTCGGTTGAGCATCCAACTTTGGCACAGGTCATGATCTCATGTACGTGGGTTCAAGCCTGGTATCAGGCTCTGTGCTGACAGCTCAGAGCCTGAAGCCTGCATCAGATACTGTGTCTCCCTCTCTCTCTGCCCCTCCCCTTTTCACACTCTCTCAGTATCTCAAAAAAATAAATACATAAATAAAATAAAATGCTCAAAAATTTTTAAGATGTATACATTTAATGTAGCTTTTGGTATTAAAATGTAAGAGTTATATATAATGCAGACATTCAATAAAATCAGGAATGTATTTTGGAAGCTTTGACAGGAACTCAATAGGGGTTTATTTTTCAAGTATTTCAGAAAAACAACTTTTTCCTACATTTTTATTATCACAGTATTTACATTATTTTTTTTCCTCTATGCTTTATTATATTTGCCATCACTGAAAGGGATTCCAGTATTAGGAGATATAATTTGTCTGGTCTAGAGACATGAACTTAGTTGAGCTGTCTTATTTGCTTTTCCTCTATCCTGAACTTCAATTTTTTTCATAATAATGTCTGTTCTATACTTAACAACATTTTCTATTAAATTAAATTTTTTAATGCATCACCAAAAGAGTCTGAGTCAAAACAGAATGGCACTTTGGTGTGACCATTGCTCCTGAATTTTTTTTTTAATATTTTACTCCTCATTGTTTAAATTGCTTTGAAAAATCTCAAAAGGATCAGTTGTTATGAACAGTAATTATAAAATATACCTTCTTTCTTTGTAATTTCCAAACTTCCTAAAAACTTCCTATGACACTGATAATAATATCTATAAAACTAGACAAAGAAGTACATCATGGAATATTGTTCAGTTATTAATTCATTACCAATCGCTAACTAAAAGTTGGATCTGTGCTATGACAACAACTCTATAAAGTATTAGATGGGTATAGACAAGATCTAGAAGACAGTATTTTGAGTATGACTGTTCTTACCCCAGAGTGGGCATTTATTGCCCAGACCTGAGAAACAAGGAAAGATAAACTCTCCACAATCTACAATTGGATCAAGGTGTTCCCCTCAGAGTTTTTTAATAAGTTGCTCAACATATTCTTTAATCCCAACCATCAGGCCAGCCAACCCTTGCCTATTTTCTCCAAAACTAATGGAAAGCAGAAAGGAATTGATAGTTTTAGAAAATAGGATCTTCTTAAGAGAATCCCCCCACTCCCCTCAACACCCCCCACCCCCAGCCAAGGTAGAGTAAGCTCCGAGAGGCTAATTTGTAAAGATTGGACATACCTGCAAAATGAGAGGAAAGACTCTCCACACCTGCCAGGCAGGTCACTGACCAGAGATTTACAGGCCTATCATGGAATTGTTCTTAGTGGAGTCACAGGGTCAGAGAGGGAGACAGTGATAGTTTTGTTAGAAGAACTTGACAGATGTTTTCAGAAATTTAGGGTCTATATGATGATACAGTGTCCATCTATTACTCAGCTGAACATTTCTAAAGATGGGAGGTTTGAGGGGTTCAACCTCTGCCTTGAGCCAATAAGGAAGGGACTATATAGTATAGCAGGCCCAGGGAAAAGAGTTCTCCATATTCCTTAGAGGGTACTTACTAGTCCCCAGGGTCCCAAGTAAAGGAGAGGAGCACAAAGTTTAGGGAGATGTAAACAATGTGGAAGACATGCTTGGATATCCGACAAAGTATGCCTCCCTTTAGTCCATCGCATGGAGGTGAGGCTGGGATATAGCCACAGATAAGGACTCAGTTTCCTAACTCCATTTGTAAGTAGACAGATAAAACTAAGGTCTTGTCAATAAAATGTAGGCCAAAGTGCTGTGCACTTCTGCCTCACTTCCTTTAGAGGAAATTTTGGACAATAGTACTTGATTTGGCAAAATGACAGTGAGCATGAACACATGAACCTTAAGTCATACGTTGATAGCACATCGACTTATGTATCTAAATGACTATATAGAGCTGACTTGTAATATCCACACTGAACCACAATGGACCACTTTGAAAGAGGAAAATAAATTTTATTTGTTGTTAGAACTATCAAATTTTGATGTTTCTTCATTAGAGCACCTTTTAGTATACATCATTTCTAATCCAGAAGCATAAACTATGGGCCAAAACTCTGACAGGAAAATTGGACTACCAGCAGGACACAAAAAAGACATAAACATAACTGGCTGTTCAAAGTGATACATACTTTGGTGATTCTAGCAAAGTGAGTCCACTTATGAAATCAAATAACCGAGATACACATATTCTTTTGAATATTCAAATATTCTCTTGCCTCCAGTTAATAAGATTATTGTAAACTATCCGAAACTCTTGGGAGTATGCATACCCTAAGTGCTGAGTTGGTTTGCTCCACAAGGTTATGGAGAATTCCAGGAGCAGGGTAGGGAGGAGAATACAAATCTCCAGGGAGGATACCAATCATTAAACTGAGATTTTGTGTTTCCAGAGCCAAGACATAGCTACGGGGGAATACCACCGAGGAACATTAAAGAAACATCAGGCTGACTAATAATAAGAATTTCCATCCAAATCCATCTACCAAATCAAGTGAATCTGCAATAAATATAAACCCACATGCAGTAGTCTATCTCCAGGGAAATCTAGCCTTTTCCCACCAGACAGAATTGTTCTGCATAGCAGCCGTTTTCCAGGGAGGATGACAGCTTGTCTGTCTTTGCCTGCTGGGATCACATCAGAATGCCAGCTATGCTACCAGTCAAGGCTCCTCTTCAGACTAACTGAGGTGACAATTTGCCAAAAGGAAACATTGTCACAGCCATACCATCCAAGGGCAGGACAATAAGAATAAGTTCAGCCAATACAAATGATAAGGGAAAATTCTCAATATGTGTATAGGAAACTTTTAAATTTCAAAGTTTCAGAGAAGCACACGGTGTCAAGGGGGTCGTTAGTAGAAAGATATTATCCTGAGAAGAATTAGTGAATTATTTAACAACTATTTTTTAATTGAAGTATAATTGACATACAATATCCTATTAGTTTCAGGTGTACATCATAGTGATTCAATATTTTTATACATTATGAAATGATCCCCATGATAAGTCTAGTTACCATCTGTTATTATGCAAAGTTATTACAATATTACTGACTATATTCCCTATACTGTATATTATAATTCCATTGCCTATTTATTCTATACCTGGAAGTTTGTTCCTCTTAAATCCCTTTGCCTACTTTGCCTGCCCCACAACACCTCCCCACTCTGGTAACCAACGATTTGTTTCCTGTATCTATGAGTCTGTTTCTGTTTTGTTTTGTTTTGTTTGTTCATCTCTTGTTTTTTAGATTCCACATATAAGTGAAATCATATGGTATTTGTCTTTCTCTGTCTGCCTTATTTCACTTAGCATAATATCCTCTAGGTCCATCCATGTTGTCACAAAAGCCAGATTTCATTCTTTTTATGGCCAAGTAACATTCCTGTGTGTGTGTGTGTGTGTGTGTGTGTGTGAGAGAGAGAGAGAGAGAGAGAGAGAGAGGGAGAGGGAGAGATCTTCTTTATCCATTTGTCTATTTGATGGACACATAGGTTGTTTCCATATCTTGACTATTGCAAATAAGGCTTCAATGAACATGGAGGTGAATATAACACTTTGAGTTGATGTCTTCATTTTCTTTGAGTAAATATCCAAAAGTGGAATTGCAAGATCATACAGTAGTTCCATTTTTAATTTTTGAGGAACCTCCATACTGTTTTCCATAGTAGCTGAAACAGTTTACATTCCCACCAAGAGTATATGAGGGTTTCCTTTTCCTCCACATCCTCGCCAACCCTCATTACTTTTTTTGTTGGTAGGCAATCTGATAAATATGAAGTGATATCTCATTGTGGTTTTGATTTGCATTTCTCTGATAATTAGTGATATTGAGCATGTACCTGTTGGACATCTGTATATCTTCTTTGAAAAAAATTTCTATTCAATTATCTATTTTTTAGTTTTTTTATATTAAGTTGTGTAAGGTCTTTGTATTTTTGTATATTTAACCCCTATTGGATGTATGATCTGCAAGTATCTTCTCCCATTCAGTAGGTTACCTTTTCATTTTGTTGATGGTTTCTTTTTCTTACAAAAGCTTTTTAATTTGATGTAATCTTACCTGTTTATTTTAGCTTTGTTGCCCTTGCAAGAATGATTTATTATTTTATTCCTCAGAGATAGTGAGCCAGAAATGGAGCTATAACTAACTTCTTAAAGGCTTATAGGTTTAAAATTGTTTCATACCTTCAGCCAAGGATCTCTTTTTGTCTAATATAATAATAAAATAATAATAATAGTAATTATTTCAATGATTGGGAGTTAGTTGTTACTGAAATTAAGATGGATGGCTCAATTGGTTCTTTACATTATTCATATCCACAGAACATTTCTTCCCTTGTGATTATTCTGAGAATAATAATATATTTTAGGTTTTCTACATCTAACATTCCAATAAAGCAATGATATTGTCATATATTGTGTGTTAATACCCAAATGGCTTGATTTTGTTCAATATGCCAGTGAGTGAAATAAAATAAAAATATTTAAAAATAAAATAAACCTTTTCTGGAAACCCCTGTCATCCAAATTATATTGTGATATAAGGGTTCAATAGGAAGAAACCAAGTTATTCTGGTATATTTCCTACAACAGTGGTACAAAGGTATCAGATTGTGATGCTATGTATTTAATTTGCCACAAAGAAGTATACAGCCAACAAGAATTTGAACTAGCATTACTATTCAATTTGGGGTTTTGTTTGTTTTGTTTTCAATAATCTTGGATGAGATGTTTTCCTTACGGAAGAGCAAATATCACTGTCCTTCAAATAACATAAAACCATCCATCATATATATTTTTCCATAAGTGATAGTATGATGCAAAACCATTTGTACTAACATTGGATTGGATTCATTGGGTACTGAGAACCTATGAATTCACTTGATCAAGTGAAGATGTGGGCAAAAAGCTAGACCTCGAGCTTAGGCACAGCTCACTAGAGATTGTATATAAAGAAGACTACATTTCCTTCCAGGGAAATTAATCAGTATATGTCAATATGCGGTAATACAAAGTTGTTAGTTAATGGAAGAAGTTATATTCAGAATGTAGTTATATATTTTCTAAGTCTTCAACAGTGTTACTAAACAAAGTAAGGAAAAAAAATCAAACTTCCAAAACTGAAAAAAGTTAAGGGATGATTTGACAACTTATAAACCTATACTATTTTATTTGTATTAATACTATCCTTTATTGTATACATCTCCTCCTTACCTGTCACTGGATAATGGTAAAGCATTCAGGATGAGTGAGTTGTAGGGACTAAAAAAGTGTGGAGGATTAAAAATAAAAAGAGGCAATAGCATAGCAACAAGAACAAAAAGAACTTTAAAAGTGCCTAAATTTTGTTAAGATTTTGCAAATGTAAAAATGACTAAGCATTTTTGTACTTAATGTTTCATCTTTACAAAGCTTCTAGAAAAACCTTAGTATATATCATTAATTTACATAGTTTTATCTGAAGTAAGTTTTGCTCATTTTTGAAAAAAAAAACATTGAAAGTAAAAATAAGCAATATATAAACTGTACAACATCTCAAATCCCATCACCCACTTTGGTTATTAAGACTTATGATTCAACTGTCTGTTAGAAGGAAATCTTTTTTCCCCTTTCCTGTTTCTCTAGAGGAGCAATTTACCCAGCACATTATTCTGTCCTCTTTCTAGGCCTTTCTCCACTTCATTTCTGGACAGAATGATTGGTAAATATGGGAAGAATATGTTGGCATGTTTGGCTCGATACTCCCACCCTTCTGGGGGTGAATAGGGGGGCTGCTCTGCTCCAGTGGTTAAATTTGCTTCATCACAGGATTCAGTTAACAGGTCCAAAGGCTGACACTAAGCCATAGGTTCTCACTGCATCATTACCAACACTGAAAAAGCTTCCATCTACCTCTCCTAGTTTTGTTTTTCAACTTTAGAGCCCTGAAAGACTATAGGGGTGCCATTTATTTGGCCTTTTAAGAGACCTGAACTCTTATCTACTTTTTATTACGGCAGGGACAAGTTTATAAGTAACATCAAGACATATAACCTAGTCATTATAAGCCAGAGTTTTATAATTAGCCCCATTCTGCAATTCTACTTAAATCACAGAACCTCTATAGGCTTCTATTCCTTCATACAGGAATCAGCAAACTTTTTTCCACAAAGAGCCAAAAAGAACACTTTAGTACATTTTAGACTTTTGGGGCTGTAGGGTCTTTGTCACTACTTGCCTCTGTCTTAGTTAGAAAGCAGTCACAGACAATACTTCAACAAATGGATGTGACTTCGTTCCAACAGAACAGAAATAGGTGACTTGAAGATTTGGTCTATGGCCAAATTCACATTCCTAAATAAAACTGTTACTCTATCCCTGAAATTTTAGTTTTCCTTGTTATGTTATATTATTTTTATTGAAGTAGCTAAGTGAAATGTGATATGTAAGGTCTAAGAAATTATCTTGAGTAATGGCAATCATAAGAGCAATAATTATATTGCATAATTATATTGCATAATCTCTTCAAGAGAATTGAAACAACTTGGTTATGTATAAAGTTCTCCTATAAATAATTCTGGACCTAGCTGAGAGATCCAAACCCATAAAGTAGTTTGTTGTCTGCTATGTTGGGCCATATTGTACCCTAGGATGACTGACATTCGCAGGACAGGGGTAATGATTCCAGGAATCTCCCTCTTAGCTGGCACTTATTCTAAGAAGACTGGATCTGATAATGCTGATGGAATGAGCCAACCCTCTACTTTTCTACTTCCCTAGGGAAGGCTATCTGCTTGCCCAGATAAGTTTCCCACTCTCAACCCTCTTCTTGACCTCTGTAAAATCTGTGTTTAGTTCTCCTTGATTTAAAGCTGAAGCTGAGCAGAGTCTGGGACCATCAAAGAAAGGAAGGACATCAGTGCAGAGGTTGATCAACGGGATGGGTTGAGCACACTGACTTATTCCTAAATTTGCAAATGTTTTTCCTTATCATTAGGTCGTCTGTGTTTGCTAATTGATGCCTATTAGTTTCCTACCCTCCCACAGAAACTTGGAGATAGAGGCCTCATCTTTTTTTTTTTTTTTTTTTTTTTAATTTTTAACGTTTTTATTTATTTTTGAGACAGGGAGAGACAGAGCATGAACAGGGGAGGGTCAGAGAGAGGGAGACACAGAATCTGAAACAGGCTCCAGGCTCTGAGCTGTCAGCACAGAGCCCAACACGGGGCTTGAACTCACGGACCGCGAGATCGTGACCTGAGCCGAAGTCGGCCGCTTAACCGACTGAGCCACCCAGGCGCCCCTCATCTTTTTTCATGATTACACTTCAAAGGGATGGTTACCAGGTCCTTGAGAAAGACATTTCTGGCTTATAAAGAGGATGAGACATTATATATATTTCAAAGGAGTAGAAAAGAATTTGCAATTACAAGGTTTTTTTTTGTTTTTTTTTTTTTTGTTTTTTTAATAAGCTCTAAGAAAAGGGAGGTAAGGGCCTAGAGTTAGGAATATGCCTATCTAGTTTGGTTAGGCTAAAGAGAATGTTAATCTTATCTTGATCAGAGCCAATCAATACTGCCTGTATATTTAAATTTCCATTACCTCAGAGAGAAGGGAGGTTTATTAAAGAGTTTTTACTACATATGTATCTACCAGTGGGTGAGAGTTTATTTTTGTTTCTTATTTGTACAAATAGCTAAACAAATATATTTTGTATTTATTTCTAACAATAATCCAATAAATTGGTATTAACATCTCCACTTTTCAAAGAAAGAAACTGAGAAAGATAAAGGACCGTCCCACAGTTAAAGAGATAATAAGTGGAAGAATCAAAATTTTAACTCAGATCTAATTCCATATCTTCTTTCTTTACTATACCAGGATGTTTCTCAAAGAAAAAAAAATGTGCCCTTTTAGAAACAAAGAAAAATAATACCTACAGTATTGTAAAATCAATATTTTCCAGCCCTTCAGAAGAGAATTTAGAGCTGTTATGGAAATCATAGCTCTGTTTTAGAGCTGGGTTTTTCAACCCAGTACTATTGACATTTTGGGTCAGATAATTTTTTGTTGTGGAAACCGTTCCACAACACCTTAGGACGTTTGTGCACCTTAGGACGTTTACCAGGATCCCTGACCTCTACCAACGAGATGCCTATAGCACTCTCAAGTTGTGACAACCAAAAAATATCTGTAGACATTATCAAATATCCCTTTGGGGACAAAATAGCCACTATTGAGAATTACTGGTTTAGAGTAATTTTCTTGCACAATATTTTTAGCAGTGGAACTCTCTGAACAAAGAAATTTTTACAGAACACTGATTTTTAAAAACTGGATACAATGAGGGAGGTTCCCCAGGAGGTAGAGGTCTACCCACTTATTGTGTCCTCCCCTCCCCGCCAACCTCCTGAGATATTATACAATCCTAAGATTTCAACATAACAATGTAGAAATGGCTGCTCAAATAGAAGTTACCTCTCTCTCTTGAGACATTGTCAAACATGGTTGTCCAAAATATTCAATCTACCTTTCATCTCATTAAACAGATTTTCCAGTCATACTTTTGGCAAGGTAGATAAGCAAAGCTATTGTTACCGGTTTTGTTTTTAAAACCTCATTCTGGCCAACAAAATTTCTCCAACTGTTCAGAAAAATGGCTATTAGATCCACTTGGGTGAATAGAGCAACTCATTTGCCACAGAGAGATCTCCAACAGTGATGTTCCCAGCATGCAGTGGATCTAGCTCAGATTTTATTAAGAATAAGATGGATTCTTGACTCAGCTGGTCCCAAACTTAGTGTTCAAGTTATAAGCATTCTAATTGCAAACCTACTTCGTGTGTGTGTGTGTGTGTGTGTGTGTGTGTGTGTGAGTGTGTGGTTATTGTTCTATAAGGGCAATTTGTTGTGTGACAATTGAAATATTCCATCACCTTCTGTTTAACAAGTGGGAAAAATTCAGAGGGTAGATTAGTTCCTATGGAAAGGATGTTTTACATTTCACCAAATCTTCAGGAATATTGATTGGTATAAATTAAATTTAGCTAGCTGGATAAAGATAATGTTTGCTATTTAGCTAATTTTGTCCAAAGCTTATTTACATTACTAAAACCATGTTGAATGTTTATGTTGTAAAAATAGAAATTTAAATTTACCTTGTACAGACCAAAGATTTTTTGCAAGCTGTAATCAGACCAGACAATAAGCATTGGGAGTTGCACAAAACAGAGATTATATACTGCACAGAATAAAATCAGTCTATATGATGCAATTTGGGGTTAATGAAATGTTTATGTCAACCCCCTCCAAAACAGCAGACACAAAACTGCCAGGGTAGTTGAAATACCACCATTAATTATTAAAAGCTTCTTTCCTGAAAAGAACAATACTTTCACTTACTTATCATTTTTTCAGTTAGTTAGTTATTTTTGAGAGAGCGAGCGAGCAAGAGAGCATGAGCAGGGGAGGGGCAGAGAGAGGGAGACACAAAATCCAAAGCAGGCTTCAGGCTCTGAGTTGTCAGTACAGATCGAAATGCAAGACCTCACAAGCCCTGAGATAATGACCTCAGCTGAAATGGGATGCTTAACTGATGAACCACCCAGGAACCCCTGAAAGGGACAATACTTTTAGTCATTAACAATTCAGAGTGAATGAATACATTAGTGTTTTTTTATTATTATTTATCAAATAGTTGATAAAATGGAACAAAGTTTAAAAAACAGGTTGTTTTTTTGGCAATAAAGGCATATTTATTAAGTTCTTAGAAAAGTCCTCAACAGTTGTTCTAGATAAAATTTAAAATTCTAGAAACTTTTTTCTAAATTCAGCAAAAATGAAAGACTTTCACCTATTTTTACTGTTTTTTCTTAAAAACTAATGCCAGGGGAACCTGGGTGGCTCAGTTGGTTAAGTGTCCAACTTTGGCTCAGGTCATGATCTCACCGTTCCCTAGTTCAAAGCCCATATCAGGCTCTGTGCTGACAGCTCAGAGCCTAGAGTCTGTTTCAGATTTTGTGTCTCCCTCTCTGTCTCTGCCCCTCCCCTGTTCATGCTTTGTCTCTCTCAAAAATAAATGAACATTAAAAAAATTTAAAAAAAAACTAGTGCCAATTCTTAAAACAGACATGCTCAAACTTGACTCATTTGAGAATTCTTAAATATTATACTATTATTATATAGTTGTTGTGGCCTAGACAAGACCAAGTGGAAAAAAAAAAAAAACAGTGAAAGAAAGAGAATGATGTTCTTCTGAATCTAGGACTATAAAGCACAACATATAAATTAGCTCTTGATAAACTTGATAATATTATGCTGTACCTACTTTTTTCTGCAAGTTTATTGATTAGTTGTTTTATTATTTGTATTTCTATTTTCTATTTATTATTTATTATTTAAATTCCAGATATTTCAACAAAACAACTTCTACTCTAACTACTGATTTTATTTATGGTAATAAAGCAGACTCTGAGTGAGACCAAATCAGACACAAGGTCAAGCCAAAATCTTTATTTCACCTATTTACCTCAGCATCTTTTAAGTGTTAAAGAATACTTTAGAGTTGAATGCTGTTCTCATAGAACTATAAAATCAACACATCTAAGACTCTGTTTAACTCATGAGTGAAGGAATGAACAAATAAAATGTTACAATTGGTTCAAAGAAGGTTCAAAATACCACACTTCAGCAGATAAGGAAGGCTAAAAAGAACTTACAAATAGTTAGGAATCTGATATATTACACAGTAAGAGAAAGAGGTGTTAATTGTAATTCCACCCAACAAAATGTATTTGTATGCTTATAGTCAAGAATTATTCACATCAGTTATTTACAAATTAAAAAGTTATAAAATAGCTCAAAAATAATGAAAGGCATAGAGATCTAGAGATCTGTAGAGTCGGATGACCTGGAAGAATATTCCTAGATAGCACTGAATTCTCCATAGAAGAAAAATAATAATTTTAGTCCATTTTAAATCTTTTTACAATTTTCTCCTATAAAAAATCTTATTTCATTTTCCTAGACTCACATGATGATAATTGAAATGAGTGTTTTTCCCCTTCATTGTTTTTTATGAAGAAAGTAGTTTGATTAAGCAATTAAATGCCTTGCTGGCAACTAATAGGAAAAAGCTAGGAGAAGGTGAGAAAGGAAGATTTTTTCATCTGGAATCATTAAAAGAATTTATTATTTTATCAATGACTGCTTTCTATTTCTTACCAGGCCACAAGACAGAAACTCGCCTTTCATATCTTAAAATGTTGGTTGACAACCATTGACATAAGTGTGCAACTAATTTTAAAAACCACTGGACTAAATCATCTGTGGTACTCAAGTTCCTCCCTTTATCACATTGCTTTGAATCTAGAAGTGACATGATCCATTTCTGGTCAATGAGAAATAAAGCCATTCTTCTAAGAAAACAATTCTGGGAAAGTTTTTGCCTTTTTCTTGGAGGATACCAGACATGGTTGGTATTGTTCCTCAGTCTCTTACTTCTACCCTAAACTCAGATGTAATGGCTGAATCTGTTGTAGCCATCTTGTTACCATAGTAAGATAAGAACAAGGATAAAAACCAGCAATCTAAACATGGCAAAGCATACACATGAAAGGAATCAGGGGCCCTCACAACAATGCTGAGTACCTAAATCAGTGCCAGAAACAACTGCCAATGTTTATTTTTTCCTTAAAACAAACATTTCTTTAAGTCACATTTATTGTTAAACAACTGCTACCTGCAACTGAAAGCATTTCTAAATGATACATGTCATTTTCTACCATGGATGGCTTTTTGCAACCTGTAATTGTCACTGATAACATTATTGTCATTTGGTCTCTCTCTCTCAGTTTTTCCTCATTTGTCTTCTTTCTGTCTACACACACATACATACACACACACACACAGAAATCACATTGATAAATCATGCTATAAATATTGTCTTGCCATTTTTTTTACCTTTAATTTGATATTTCTTTTATATTTTTTAAAATTCTAAAACTCAGCCTAGTACTCTATTATATGGATGAATTTTAGATTGTCTAATCTCCCATAGGAGCTTTGTTTCTAATTATTTTTTATGATTATTGCTGTGGAGACAAATCTTGCATTTATGATTGTTTTTCTTAGAATAAATTTTTAGAAGTATAATGCCTAGAAGAAAGGATAGGCATGATTTTGAACCTATTGATACCAGGAACAAATTGAGTTCAAAAAAGAGGAACATTTATATAAGAGATTTCCAATCTTTACCGATAGAGAGTAATATAATTTTCTCATTTTAGAACTGGACTATCTGTTACCTGCTTTTTAAAAACCTCACAGAACAAAAATCCCTATTTATTTATTGAAATTCATTAAAAATAAGTTACTTTGGATAAAATTTACATCTTTACATCTTTATAATACTTAACGTTAATGAAATCCAGGAACATGTTTGTCTTTTGTTGTTGTTGTTTTGGTTTTTATTCCATAGATCCTAACATATTTTCTTCTGTTCATTTTTTTGTGATTTTATCCATTTGTTTATTTTATATTTCAGCCTAAAGAATGTTATGATAAGAGCATTGTTTTCTCATATATTTTCAAGAAAATAGCTGCCCCTCACCATCAATATGAGTACTTACCTAATTCTCCTCTCAGAACAAAAGAGAAAGGATTGACAATATACATGTAAAATGTGTAGCATTTGCAGGCACATATTTCAGCATTATAACTTCCATCACTACTTTGCATCTATAATTTGTCATCCCTTGCTCTTCTGTATAGTGAAATTGTTATGCTTGAAAATATTTTTAAATCAATGTACTTGTTTGACTCCTACTACAGCGTCTACAGTCCTAAATGTATGTCCAGGAGCACCTGGGTGGCTCAGTCAGTTAAGCGTCTGACTCTTGATTTCAGCTCAGGTCATGATCTCAAGGTTCCTGGATTTGAGCCTCATGTTGGGCTCCATGCTAAGCGTGGAGTCCCCTTGGGATTCTCCCTCTTTCCTTCTCTCTCTGCCCCTTTCCCCATTTGTGCACTCTCTCTCAAAATAAATAAATAGACATTAAAGAAAAAAAAGATACGTCCAAACTTTAACCTCTGTAGACACAGGATAACCTATTATAACTTGAGTTTTGTTTTTACAAATGTAAACGTATAATGTAACACCAGGAGATTTAGTGTTAAAAAGCTTGAAAAGCTTGTTGACCCTCTACTGCAAACCACTGTAAGTTTTCAGAAGGCTTGCCTATCTTAAGGCTCAACTCTGTGCACTCTTTCAACATGCTAAGTAGTTTTCTTATAATGCAGATGTCATCTTTAACATTATTGATGGAAGGGCACTCTCAAAGTGAGCTCTCATGAATATTTAGTATGGCTAGCATTGTAATGGAAGTTGGCTCCCTTGCCTTCTCCCTGACTTATCAGGACTCATTTTAGGGCATTCCTTTAAGTAACTCTTTATTAGCATACTAATAGGGGTTTTGTATTGATCTCAGTAATAAAGTTTTGTTTATTTTGTTTGTTTGTGTTTCTGACCGGATTTGAAACCAAAGCTAAGAGATTTTTATTTGTTCAGTTTTGTTTTTCCGTTTTCCCCAAGTAATAGTGAATCATTAGTGAAAGTTTTTGAGCAATGGAGTTGATTGCACAGAACAACAACATATGTTGAGAACTATTTATCTGTTTAAAAGTATGGAAAATGGATTCTCTGAGGCAATAATGACTTGTAGTAGGAAGGAATGTATGGAAGATGCTTGAAGGTAATGTTCCTCAAGACAAAGGATAATGTTGGTAGATAAGCTCCCTTGGGCTGCAATTAATAAATTATATTTTAATTGTGACAATAGTTGATATGAAAAGTTTCCATTAAACTGTTGTCAAAAGTGGGCATAATTAGAACGTCACATAACAGTGTTCTAAAATTTGTGGTTAGTAATTTTATGATAATTCTTTAATTATGTTTGAGATTGAAAGCAGATATTACTGCTTTATTATTCATTATTTTGGAAAGCGTGAAAAGCTAAAATATGAATTCCAACAATATAAAATTTTTAAATCATGGGGCGCCCTGGGTGGCTCAGTCATTTGGCGTCTAACTTTGGCTCGGGTCATGATCTCATACTTCCTGGGTTTGGGCCTGCATCGGGCTCTGGGCTGACATCTCAGAGCCTGGAGCCTGTTTTGGATTCTGTGTCTCCCTCTCTCTCTCTGCCTCTGCCTGGCTCTCACTGTCTGTTTCCAAAATAAATAAATAAATAAATAAACATTAAAAAAATTTCTTTAAATTTTAAAATCATGCTACAACTATCCAGATTTCAAATGAGATGCTTCCTTATTTTGAATACTTCTGCAACTTGATTTTTAACCTTAAATCATTCCATTTTAATACTGCCAACCTTTAAAATTTTTTATTTTGACATTTTTAATAACTTGCACTAACATAAGTATGGGTATGTACTTTTCTTTTGTCCTCTTTCTCTCTCTGTCTGCCTATCTATAAATAACTCCAAATTTCCAGTTGTGTGAAGATTTTAAGGGAATAAATGATACAAAGAGACAAGATATACTGAAATATCTATTTGCAACACACACATGAAAAGTGATTTCCTGAGGAATATTTTCAGGACCCATATGAATTGGAACCATGAGTAATTATGATTATCTGTGTAGAAAGATTTATTGTCAATAGGCTGCTTGAGCTTTTTTAATTTAAAATTGACAATTTCATTACATATTATGTTCTAAAATTCTAAAATAGCCCTAATGTAAAATTAAATTGTTTTTGCCATCAGAAAGTTTCAGTTTTCTATTTAATTAAAATGTATTATTTAATTTAAAATGTATGTATATGTGTTATATTTAATTTAATTTAATATATATATATATACACACACATATATAGTGCATATATATGTATGTGTATATATATATATATATATATATATATATATATATATATATACCAGCTAACTCCTTAAGGAATTTGAAATAGTTGCACCAACGACCTCATCAAACTCAAATAATAATCTGCTAAAAACCAAAAATAAGTAAACAGGTAATGTGATAAAATGCAAAAATGGACATAGTCTTTTTTCCCTCCCTTTGCACTGAAACTATGATACCCTGTCCAACAAGAGACGGAGTCTATTTTCCACTCTTGAATCTGGTTTGATGTTGGGACTTGCTTTGACTACAATAAAATGAAAATGTGCCAGTTCTAAGTCTAGGACTCTGAAAACTTTGCAGGCTTCCTTTCTCTCTCTCTTCCTCTCCTCCCCCCCTCCCCCCACAGACAGCCTTATGAACAATCTCTGGCTGGCTGCCAGAGGATAAGGGACTATGTGGAACTAAGGCCAATATGGATCAGCCAGTCCTCACCCAAACTGCCTCTTGATTGCTGATATTTGAGTGAACCCAGCTGAGACCAGGAGATGCCCACAGCTTAATACAGACGAAATTGCCAACTAACGGAAATGTGTGTTATGTAAATGGTTGTTTTAAACCACTAAGTTTTAGAATATTTTGTTATACAGTAATAGCTAACTACTACAGGAAATGAACAGATGCACCATGGAACAGATGTCTTTAAGTGAAGTAGCTTTAACTTCCAAATCTATCAATTCTCTGGCAAATAGAATATATTATAAAAATACCCATCAAATTTTACTAAAGACAGGAACACTATATCAATTTTCATAAGCAACCTCAAAGTTATATCCACTGGAAATTATATTTTTCTGAGTTCCATTAAAAATATACTTCTCATCTCTCAAAAATGATCATTATCATTTCTATTTTAGTAACTTACAAAAATATAATTATAAATTATATAAAAATGCTGGTCCAGTTTCCAGTTTTTTTATTTAATTTAAATAATGTTCAACTTTTATTTGTAACAAATAGTTTCTTCAATTTAGACAACTCCACCTAAGCAAATACCAGACCAATATAAAGAGTTTGGAATAAAATAGCAGGTTCTAATGTTAGTCCTAACAAAAGATGAGATAGCAGTCAATTCACTGACCCTCTACTGTCCCACCTGTGAGTGAAAGAGAATGAGCCTCTACTAGCCTTAGAAGGTGGTGATTAACTGATTAAGATAATTAGGTGAGATGGTTCATCTTAAAATACATCATAAAACACAATGCACTATGTAAATGTAAGGTGATATCACTATCACATCAGAGGAATAGCCTTTCCTCTGAGCTGCATAAACAGAGAGACACAGGAGAAAAAGTCCCTGGTTAAAAATTAATCAGTTTATTTTGTGAGATACAGAAAGCACTTTCTTGTTCTCCCCTGAGAAGTTGAGGGGAGACTGTCTGGTGGGCCCTCTAAGCATTTCACAATCAATCTCACATTTCATTAATCAACCAAGGGCATTTAACAAGTCCACCTGTCCTCTTCTCGTTGTTGCTTAACATGAAAAATGCTACCCTGGGTGACTATTTTCTGATTAATCTGAATATTTATGACACTATTTCTCATATTGTCATCAATTCCCCACATATATATTTTATAAATATATAAAGTCAAAGGAAGTTTATAAAAATATTGTGCTCAGTAAAAACCACAAGGGGGAATAGAAGGGAAGATAGTAGAGGAGAGACAGGTAGAAATAAAGAGAAAGGAATGGGGGAGGGGAGATAAGTATTCTGGAGCAGAAAACTTTTCAAATGCATTTCTCCTTGTGAATCATGGTTTTAACTTTTTAGGAGAGTGGCGTATAACCCTTTGTTAACTTTGGTGATTTTGTACTAACTTTTTGTTTTGTTTTGTTTTGTTTTGTTTTTAATTGTTTAGTTTATCTACTTACCTCAGACTGAAGTACTGATAAAATTAGAGTTTTGGATTCTATGTCCACATGGACCATTTTTTGGTTGTACACTGAGCTGAGGCTCTGACTCCAACCAGCTGTGAGAGTATGGGTTATCAGTCGCAGTGGGAATGTAGTGAAATAAACAGTCACATAAACCGCTAAGCAGTCTGTGAGTCCAGGGGTGTATGCTCTTATTCCTTATCTCTCTCTCAACCACCTCTCCCTCTCTTCCCTGCCATCCCACCCCTTCCAGCTCACTATGTTCAAAATTCCTTGACTTCTTTAATAGAGGCAAATCCTTCTGGACACAGTTAAAATAACACTTCAAATTAAGATGTCCCTGAGAAAGTTCATAAAATTTCATTGTAACAGTTGCTTAAGTGATCACTAATCAATCCTTTCTGAAAGCAGGATATCGTAGACTGGAGGCAGTCATAAAATCATTAAATATCTGAATAGGAAGTTGAGAGAAGGAAAATAACAGTAAGAGAATGACATTGGCTTTGATTTCAAAGATGGACTTAATAGAAGTCACAGTTTGGGCAAGGAATTACCTACATAGGAGGTAATGTGGATGGATCAAATTAAAGTAATATCCAATATAGGAACAACAGCTCAAAGAGAATGTGCTCAGTCAAGCCATTTTGATTTCAAACACAATATAGAGCTTAGCAGCTTCTGATTTGTGTTTAGAGTCCAGTCATTGCATGGCGTAAACCTAACTCTCCACCTTCCACTCCAACAGATTTAAAGTTTGCCTTCAGTTACATAGCGTACTTTATTTTATTTTATGAAGAACCCAGACCTGGGGAAAAGTCAAATCATAGATTGGTCTAAAGGTTAAATCTCTAGCAGAAGATTAAAAGGCAATGGAAGAGAAGGGTCCTTGAGGATATTTTGTGAGATGACCTGGAACAGATCCTCTTACTCACAATAACCAATTACTGTCTATACCTTGCTCTTTTCTAGCAGGTAGTATCAGCAGGATTACTGCAGGATTCAGTCATTTCAGCAGCAACACCCAGATGTGAAATGGGTGCTGATTATGATAGGCATGTGGATGGGATATTCTCAAATACGACTGAAGAACAATTCCAAATTCAAAGTGCGGAAGCCCATGGAAATAAGCCAAAACCAAACAAAAACATCCCATCTTTGTTAAAATCTTGATAATCTCCTTTCTTTTGGCAACTCCAACATCTTCCAGTTAGAAGAAAACTGTAGCCTCCCTATTGTATATGAGCAGTAATCGACAGGGTAATTACATAAGCCCTATGGTAAAAGTGTAGCTAACAAGTTTCTGCAGGGTGAAAAATGTATTATTTTACCTGTGGCAAGGTCTTAATATAATCTCAAAAAATGAATCCCATGTATTCTGTGTTTGAATTAACATAACCATTTGAAACTATAATTCTGACTGTGAAAGAAATAGGCCGCTTTCATTTACATCTTATGATGTTTTACCAATTTTTCATTCAACTCCATACTACAACTTTATGTAAAGCAGAGACTTTACAATAATATATAGACTGTCACTTCACTTCAAAAAGGGAATGATTAAAATAGGCCCCAACGAATTAATCATGTCTGCCTGTAATAAAACCTTATGCACAATTTTTGGTGAATACTGACATATTTTAAACCACATCAGAAAGTTGACTTGACAGAAAATAAGTAATATTTCTTGTGAAATCACTTTTTAGAAAGATTTTGGGGATGAAGATGTGTTTACCTTCAGTTACTTTTGTTCCATTATCTGTTCTTCTTTATAATTCACACAGAAAAATTAACTTACCTTAACACATGGTTCCTTTTGACACATGGATAACTTTGTTATCTAAAAGGTACTTTGGCCTGATTTAAAATGTTTGAAGCTAGAAGTTAAACCTACATTTTCAAGTTGGGTAGTATCGAAATAAAACGAGAGTATGTCCTTGGACCTCAAATGGTCCATTGAATAATGAAAAAAAAAAATAACACCAGAATTGTTGTGGGAAGTAAATGACATACATTTTAAAACTTACATTAAAATTAAAAATGCAAAGTAGATACTAGTTAAAATGTTAGTTACCACTTTAAAACACAGTATTCTTTTGATGAAAAATAAAAACAACAAATGATGCTATTTCCCACCTTTTAGCTGAAACATACCTCATGTTAGAGTTCACTGGATGACTATAATCAATAACAAAAACAACAAAAAGTGCAGCCTCTGCATTTGTATATTATACAAGAAAGGATTCTTTGAATAACTTACATGCCACAACTAAATTCTGAAAACAAATTCCACTATACTGTTCAAGTCATGATTAATTAGACAAAGGATGGGCACCGTAGCAATGGCAGCTATCATTAAGTTTACCAAGGGCATGAGATAACCTGACGTTGGAAATCTGCTCAGTTTAGGTTTCTCTATATTAGATAGATACAAACAAATTCCTCAATCCCATCTTGTAAATAGTTTGAAATTAGTCATGGATAATGTGTCAGAGAATAATGACCTAGAAGCCGAGGGACCTGCTAAGTGATGTCCATAAACAGAGATCATAGGCAGGAGAAGGTACCAGTCATAAGAAAACTGAAACCATGGATAAGCAAAAGTCAGAGGCCAAGAAAGTAGTGGGGAGTTCAGTGGCTGACAGTGAGAACATAAACCATGAGATAAGTGCAATTGGTTGTAGAAAAAAAGAAGGGGAAGCAGAGATAGAAAATTCTCATCATTGTGTAATAAAGTAAGAAGTTACAGGTTCTTGGTGCTCAAAAGGGCCTACAAGGTAACTTAATTCAAAGAACTGCAACATATCATAAACTATGTCCAATTTAATCTAACTATATAGCTTTTGACCCAATTCCTTATTCTTCATTGTTACTTTTCCACCCTCTTCTACTATTAGCCAATAATTCCTGTAAATTGAGGCAATGTCTCCACTCTTTCCAACCTATTAAGTTTAGCTTGGTACAACGGAAACTTGGCAGTGATATCCATGTTCTTTACCTCTCTGTAGTTGGATAATCCATAAGTGGTCCAAACATCAGTTCATGGCTTTTTCAAGACTCTTATTTTTCTTCTTTTTAGTTAATTTTAAAAACAAAATAACTGAAACCTCAAAATCTATGATCTAATAAGATCTAACCACAAAATATCTAATCTATAAATACTGGGTTGATTCTTCAGATTATGGCCTTTGCCTTACCGTTTTGTTTTTTTTTTTTTTTTCTCTCTAATCTGAATTCAGACCACTGTATTTTGGAGAAGGGCAAACCAAAAGAATTAACATTTAAACCTAATTCTCTGTACCATTAAATTGACAATTATTCAGACGCAGCCTTTTCAAAGGGTTGAAATGTGGACAAAGCTTGAGGAATATAATGCCTTATATTTGTTGTCCATTATATTATTTGATACCTATACACACACCCACACTACACACACCCACACATCTACATTCCCATACTCCCCCCCTCCCCCCCCACACACACACTATTTGACCTTATTTGTTTCTCACAACCTATATAAAATGGCAGACTGGGATGCCTTTATTGTTTATTTGTCAAATGAAGCAAGATGAAAAGAGTAAATGCTTTGTCCAAGGTCCTGAAACAACTCAGGAAATGTAGAATTAAGTCAGGTGTCAAAACTCATGTCCCATTCCCCTTTATATGGGCCATACTCTTCAGTCATTCCTGCAACAGACATGTAAGCTTTGGAAGGATTTCAGGAATTTATTGGTAGAAGTCTAGTATATTTGAAGATGCCTGGATTTTTGGAGGTAAGTGAGAAGATGCTAAGAAAAGTGTAATGTATGGGAGGTGTTGGAGAGACAGAGTTCCGTGGGGAGGGAGGTAAAAGGCTGTGCTCTCAAAAATCCCATCCCTTTACTCACCGTATAATACCCACTGTGCTGTGGGTGCACTTCCTTAAACAGATTAGCCATTCTAAGTCTTGTGGGTGGCGGCCTCAAGCTCAAGGCAGTCAATCAGGCCCGGGGAAATTTTCCCAACTCTTAACTAGTGCTTGTTTCCCAAAGGCAGGAAAATAATAGAATTTATTACTGAAAAGATGATAAAGTGTACTTTTTACAGAGATGTGACTGTGTAGATGTAGAATACTGTCCAGGAATCACAAATAACCACTGTGAACTGATGATGAGAAACCTCAGGAATCAAAATAAAATGCTAACCTACCATTCTAGAAAAAAATCACAGTATAGTTTTAAAAAATAGGCACTGGACATAAATTTTTCATTACTTTGGAAGGCAACTGTATAGATTTTTGGCAGATGAATTCTATTGTGATAATTTCACTGTCTTTCAAATACATAAAGGGATAAAAGTGTTAATTTATTTCATAGGAGAATGATCAAGTTACATGAACAATTGAATTTTAAACATACAAGACAATCTGAAATATTGCACCAAATCAATATGTGGTGTGATAAACCTTCCTTGATCCATACTAGTCATGGAGCAGTCTCTCCAATATGGGCTAGCTAGTTGCTGTCTAGATCTGCTGTAAAACTATTACTTTACACCTTCCTTTATCATCAACTTGGAGCCTGTCTTTACCACTCTGGTGTTGGATCTGGGGTCTTTTATTCGTTTATCTTTTTCTTACTCTCCTACTTTTTTTCATTAGCTTCTTGAGAAAAGATTCATGAGAGGTAATGCTTTAGTTCTTTCATATATGAAAATATTTTTATTCTACCTTATGTTTATTATTGCTATCAGTTATGATAAGCAAGTATGTTAATTAAAGTGTTGTATGACACCAAAATCTTACTGAATTCTGTTGAATTTTTCACACTTGTCATCATATTTTTATTTCCTACACCCCTTGTTTATTCTCTTATTAATACTCTTTAATAGCAGCCTGGCAAACTGCTCTTGATTCATGGATACATTTTCTCTTATCTCTGTGTGGATATTAATAATTTCTTTTAACTTTGTTGTAAACTCATTGCCTGCATTTTTTCAAGGTGTATTATTCTGTTTGTTTGCTTTGGTGTCTGACTCCAATATTAGAGATCTTCCTCAGGATCTGGTGGTCCTTGGCTAATTACTAACATTTTAGAAGGGAAATTTAAAAGTGGACTGGAAACTTGGAGGGCTCCATGAATTTTGTCAACTGTGGGTTTTTGAGAGGTGACTGAAATAAAAAGCTGAAAAAAATACCACTGTACATATCTGTAGGTCTTTTCTCTTGAGCTCTTTCGATTTCCCAAGGTATAATAACAATAAACAGTTACTATGTGGTTGTTATATACCAGGCAGGGCTCTAAGTACTAGTAAGGTATTATTGTATTTAATTCCCACACTCTATGAGAAATGTACTATTTTTATACAGGCGTTATAGATGAAGGCATTGAGATAAAAAGAAGTTAAATAACTTATTCAAGGTCATACAGCTAACTAGTGAACACAAGTAGGCAGCCCAGCTCATGTCCACTACATCATATTGTCTCTTGAGTTCCCCCTGGAAAGGTGTAAGCTTTGGGTTATGTGCGTGAAAAGAGCTGTGATATCAACATTCCATGGGTAGTTACTTAATCTGTTTTCCATAAAGTATTTCTCCCTTTAACACTGAGGCCTCCTCTTGTACTCACTTGATTCAGAGACTTTATGTTTCACTCTTTTTTTTTTTTTTTTTTTTTTTTTTAATTTTTTTTTCAACGTTTTTTTATTTATTTTTGGGACAGAGAGAGACAGAGCATGAACGGGGGAGGGGCAGAGAGAGGGAGACACAGAATCGGAAACAGGCTCCAGGCTCCGAGCCATCAGCCCAGAGCCTGACGCGGGGCTCGAACTCACGGACCGCGAGATCGTGACCTGGCTGAAGTCGGACGCTTAACCGACTGCGCCACCCAGGCGCCCCTATGTTTCACTCTTGATGGAAAATAAACCTCAAGTCTTCTGCAGAATCATAGAAGTTGTCTTACTTCTTGGCAAGGAGGAAAGATTTGAGGTTCAAAGTCTTTTTAAAGCTTTCAATATTGGTGTAATAGCTTTCACCATTAATAACTTAGAATTATTTTTAGATGGGCTAACATATTTACCATATATGTTGTTTGTTTCTTGTCACACAAATTTTATTATCATTCCTCTCATTTGGGGTAATTTATGCTTTAAAAAAATCCCTTCACTGTTTCAATAAGATAATAGTAGAAAGCAGAGGCAAATTTTATTTCAATTGCCTATATCAACTGGAAGTTAGTTGCATTTTTTTCATTCACAAACATCTGTTTTAGATGAATTACTCTCCCAAGGTAAGCATTGGAAGTGATCTTGACAAACTCAGTTACAAGACATCACATCTGACATTTGGGAGGGAGAACTATTATTTGCTAAGTATTCATCTAATACCAGGCAATGCAATGGGATAAACACTTTAATAATCTTCACCAATTTCATTCATTAATTCATTCATTCAATATTTATATGTCAGAAATTATGCATAGATTCTAATAAATAGTAATTTTAACCATGGGGGGTATTACCTCAGGAGGCATTTGGCAATGTCTGGAGACATTTTGGTTGCCACAACTGTGGAGTGGGGGGGGGGGGGGGGGTTGCTACAGGTATCCATCTAGTGGGTATAAGCTAGAGATACTGCCAAGTATTCTAAAAAGCACAGAACAGTCTCCACAAGACAGTATTATCTAGCCCCAAATGTCAATAGCACCAACGATGAGATAGATACTCTGAAATAAAGTCTTATGAAAATGGTAACTGAATGAAGTTATAAAGACCTAGTTTCTTGTACCAGCACTGATTCAGGTCCTCTGATTCTTGTGTCTTGGTTCTTGAGCTTCAACTGCATTTTCATTAGTCTGCTAATTTCTCTACATGATCTTTTAGGTCAGAGGGGGACGTTTTCCTGTCTATGTTACTTTTCATTATCCGTTTTTATCAGAATGGAGAAGATGGCTTTACTATAGTTAAAGACTGACCACAGCAGAGGCAATGAAGATCCATAAGAACAACTGAAGATAGTCTACCCCCAACCTTAAGAACACCAGTCAGAAAGTGCAGTGGAGTGACTATGGTCACATTTCTGTTCACAGATATGGGAGGAAGAAGCTTTTTTCATCAAAGAAAGCTGGTTCTCCATGGGTATAGGAATGCCCAAGTTACCTCTGTGAATTAAAAAATTGGTCTCATTGGGCCCAAACTGTAAAATAGACCCCATAACTGAAGGTCTCTAAGGTTGTTATACTTTGTGAAGAATATCTCATAGGAAAAACTTTATTTAGGAAAAAAATACAGTTTTCTTGAGTCATAAAAGATTAATTGTGCGAGGGATTTGTTGTACCAGAGACTGAAGATACTGTAACAGAATTCTTCTGCCATAAAATTGTACAACTGCTCTCAAAAATAATAAAAAATTCATAGCTTAATTTTTTTTCTTCAACAGAGTTGGCATCATTTTCAAGTAGAGTGAGAAGTCATATGTTCTACATTACCTTCAGTTTTAATGTGGGAAAGAAAGTGTTATTGTCCTGTGAAATCAGATGATAGTTTTATTTCTTCATAAATGTCTCTTCACTGCTTTGTCCTGACCAATCTTCCCCTTCCACCTACATTCTTAACGGCTTCGAAGTCTTTCCTATTATGACACGAGGGCTGTGGGTCTTCATCACAAGCTTGTATGTGTGTGTGTACATGTATGTGTTAAGAGGGGGCAACGTATTCTTTCCTGAATTTTAAAAGAACCAGGAACTAAGTGTTGAAAATATACAGCTTTGTCCATCTTGCCCTATTTCTCTTGGGTTTTAAAAGATAGGCTTATTACATTGACCAATTTGCACAATACTACCCATAATTTTGAAAATAGTATGGTCACTTTTTTTTTCTTTTTTGATGAGACCTCAATTAAGGTAAATACTTCTATAATTATGTCATTCACATTTTGGCCCATTTTCTAACATAACTATAAAAATGAACATGAAATTACTTTCTACTATCTTGTCTAAATCTTTATCTTTTCTACTGAATACACTACTAATATTGTGAGTGCTTTTGCCCATTAAAATATGATAAGAAGTAGTCAATTTTCTCCCCACAGAATAGATATTTAAAATAACACAATGGATACTTAGGCAGAGCCCATTATGTTCTCCAAGTTGAACTAGAGTTGCCAGACCCAGCAGGAAACAAGAAAGCAGATTGGTGAGCATTTATGTTTCAATTCAAATATACTTAAATACTTAATCACTTCAAAATTTCAGCTAATTCTTTCAAAAGGAAAAGAATTTCCTGGGACCTTTTATAACTCAAGTAATACAGCTTTTTTAAGACTTTTTGGTACTTAAGTGAACATGAACATTTTCCTCAAATATTTTATAAATTTCAATAAGACCCAGTTAAAACTTTGCATAAAATTAATAAAAATGATTCCAAGAGTTCTTTTTATATAATTAGAATGGTTTGTAATCATACTTCAATGGCAAGATATCTTGTTTTTACCAGATTTGTATTATATAACCTTGAGAATTTTTATTCTTTCCTATCCCCACTAAGATGATTAGCATGCCAATCACCTTAAAACTTGTGGGTTTTGCAAGTTGACAATAGTACCAATGACACTCATCTGGTTTGATTAGTTTTGTACAATTCATGTCTGTTTCTTCTCTAAGGTTTATAATATTAAGCTCAGCCTTTGTGATTGCTTCATTTAAGAGGGAGCCTGGAATAAATGCTTTGTCAACTTTAGGACCAGCAACCAAACAAGTGAGTAAAAATTCTAAAAGAAACACATAAGAACTTGAGTTGAATATAATCTTTCACTGAGAAAAATGGTTGACTGAACACAAAATTAAAAAGACAAACAACAATAACAAAAAGTTTCCAGAGGGGAGGAGGTAAGATGGCTGAAAAGCTTTGAGATCCCACCCAGATCCTCACAAGAAAGAACATGGAAGAAACACTAAATGTGCTTCCTTGACAGCAATAGTATAACACTGAGGAGCACAGATTCTGAACCAACCTGCCCAGGTTAAATCCCATCCCCACTGAATTAATTGTGTGACCTAAGGCAAGTAATCTAACCTCTATTAGCTCGGTTTCTTCATTTGAAACATGAAGATAATAATAGTACCGAAGTCAGAAGTTCTTGTGAGGATTAAATGTGGTAATATATGTAAAGTGGATAGATGCATGCTTGGTACACGGCCCAAATTCTGAGTGTTTGTTCTTATTATTATGTCAGCTTGAGGGGCCTAAGTATGAGGGTAAACCATAAAATGACCAAGAGTCTGATGCAATGTGCACTGAATAGGCCTGGAAGTTTCAGTTCCCTGAGGGTTTTAAAGTGTGGGTGAGGGGCAACAAAAAAAAAAAAAAAAAAGAAAAAGAAAAAAGAAAGAAAGAAAAAAGGAAAGAAACAAGAGGACAAGACCAGGAATGAAGCTATAATGCTGAGTCCACTTGCTGAATCCTAATATGGAGGCTGCTTGCCCCAAGGACGGCAACTGCTTTCAACAAATCAACACTTCCCCTCCCTCTACTTCAAAGCTACGTAAACCCAAACTGTCTTACTAATTTTCTTTAAACATGTGAGGCCACAGTAATGATCTTTAAATATGAAAGGCCAGGTGAAAATAATCACACCAAATTAGTCGTAATTCCAGATTTGTCCTCAATAGCTCTGTGCATTTGGGGAAATTACTTATCTTGCTTGAATTTCTCCTATACCTATTACATAGTTTGTGTGGAAGATTAAATTATTTACATGAAATGCCTAATATGGGGTCTTGTTGAACAGTCCTGGTACATAGGAGGTACTCAATAAATATTAGATAATCTTGTCCTTCAGAACAAAGGTCAGGCAGTTTTGTTTGTAGCCCACTATAAAAGTTTAGGGTTCCTTCAGCTCAGGATTCTTCAGCTATGATACAAGACTACCTACCCCTAGGGAATTAAGGGTTGAAAGGGACCAGCCCAAACATGAAATTCATGCTAGTTGCTGTGCTCTAAGTAATAAAGTCCTTTCTCTCTGGCCCATGAGTCTCATGTCTTCTGCCAGCATTCATAAAATTGTGAAAATTAAAATTGTTAGATCTCAATCATGGTAAAATCTCAACTATTTTCAGTTCTTGATGATAATTTTCCCTTTTCCTCAAAAGCTTTCTCTCTGGAGCCCATCAGAAGTGGGCTAGGAAAAGCACCTAGTGAGTGAGGGAGGAGTTAGGTAAAGAAATGAGAAGAAATCTACCTCATAGCCTGAATTTTAAATCTACCTCATAGCCTCAGAGAAGCTCTGAATTGGATGACAGACTGAGGCTTTGACATCAGACTGGAATTAATTTGTTAATCCCCCCAAAAGGAAACTTTTTTTTTTAATACTTGAAATTGTCTGGGGAAGTCGTGGGATCTACCTAAGATATTCTAAGGGCAAGAAAGGGGGCTTTAACAGGTTATGGTTGAAATTTACAGCAGGAAGACAAGGGAATAGGTTCATGCTTATCTTCTATTAAATTCAGTTTGTTCTAAACACTGATAACATGCTTATGAGTATAAATATATGTACAAATGGCTAATGTTTATTGAACAACTAATGCACATGACTAAAACACATACACATCACACACATATCAGGTACTGTTCTAAGAGTTTTACACATACTGATTTATCCAATCCTCACAACAGCCAAATAAGCTAGGTATGGATGAGGCAGAGAACAATTAAAATACACAATCATGGTCATGCAGCTAGAATGTAGTAGATCCAGTGGCTGAATGGTTTTATTTAAAACAATTTTATTCTATAAATATGGCTTCATAATAAAGATATTTCCCTTTAACGAATTACAACACTTGCCCGTAGTAACTTTTTTTATACTTAAAAATAATCTTATAACTTCTTTTTGAGTTTAATTAACTTTCAAGCCTATTCTTGTTACCCCCCCCCCCCAACCTCCAAGGTTTTAAAGAAGCAGTTGATCTAGGCAGACTCATCAATAGAATGCTCACCATATCACTATTATATATCATAGTAACCCAAATAATACATTACAAAAATTATCAATAAATTGTGAATGAATGAATATTTTAGTTATCGATTGCCACCTCACACACCACTCTAAAACTTAAGGGGCTTAAAACTTCACATTATTACTTTTGCATTTTTTGGGGTTGACTGAGCTAAGCTGGGAAGATCTTGATGTCTTTCATGCAGGTGCCATCTAATAATGACTAAGCTGACGTCATCTGAAGGCTCCACTAGGCTGGACTTCCAAAACAGCTCCTCACATGGTTGGCAATGCTCGCTGACATCTGAGAGCTCGTCTGCAGCTATTAACTAGAATGACCTTTCCATTTAGCTTAGGTTTATCACAAACTGGTGGCTAGATTTTGAGACAGAATGTCCCAAGGGCAAATATCCCAAATGGCAGGAAGCAGAAGCTTTCCGGTCAATTATGAGGTGGCATTGTATCACTTCCTTAAAACCTGAATTATGATTTTCATAAGCCTTAGGCACTTTTGCTTTCATGGGCCTCTTCCTCCATAAAATGAATAAACAAACATAAATATATCTATCTTAAGTGATGGCATTAGTAGAAAGATGAATATATAAACCTATGTTCAAATATTTTCTTAAACCTAAATATTCATTTTTTTATTCTGATTTTAAGAGAAATTAAAACATTTTCATGCACTCCTAAGAGTATCATCGCCCCAGATGTTGTGCTAGTTGTGTCTGATGGACAAGTTGACCCTGATTTCTGCCATTGCCTGTCTGTTGCTCAAAGCAATTACAAGATTCACCAGATTCAATGGGGTAGAGAAACAAATTCTACTTTTTGATGGCAGGGGACGAGGTAACATTGCATAAGAGTATATGGATAAGAGATACGATTACAAACACATCTTTAGAAAATAAAATCTATCAAAATGAATAAGCCTCTGAAAAACATAAGCCCCTTTTGCTTGCTTTTTTGAAATGCATGCAAGTAAAAACATTAAGCTCTATTACTCCAATAGTCACTGGGATGGCTTAAAGTAATATTTGTTAGTGTTCAGGGTTTTCAAGGAAATGTAAAACAGCCATACTGTTTTCAAAATTCTGGCATACAAATAAAAAGATATATTGTAGGGTAAGGAAATTATTGTTGAAGCAATCATAACTTTACAGTTTTCTAGAAATTTAAATGGGTTCATGAAGAAATATTCACCTCTATGGGCAAGTCAAAAACACAATACTAAGGAAATTGATGTTATGCTACATTGTTTCAATTTCAGGGCAAGGTGGAACCTAATGGAGTAAACATGCATTCATACCATGACATCAAATGAATAAATGAGTTGTAAGTGAGTATCCATGTTGGTTTAATGGAGCTAGTTGTTTCCTACCTCAAAGATTGATATACTTTGGTGCAGAAGACAACTCCTACCATGAATTTTCTGTGAGAAATTTCACACATGCACACACACACACACACATACATAAAATCTATTATACCAGTTTGAGTTTCTGTAACATTTTCAATGTAATAGAAATACCAGATATAAGTGACAAAGTGCAAATTCAGTGTATGAAAGATTAGCCAGGAAATTTTTCTCTTTCTTCCACAGAAATACAAGGCCTTTCTTATGCCTGGTTAATATACTAGACTGTGGTCTTAGAAGTCCACTTATTCAGGGCTATTTCAAAATACCAATTACAGCAGCATAGGGCTAGCTTGAAAGGCTAGAATGAACAGAGTGCCTAGTCTGTGGAAGATTGATTTTACATATATAAGACAAAAACTGTTTGAGCCAAAGGAGAGAAAAACAATTTCATACAAAATAGTTTATTCAAAAACAAAACACATAAGAATAGACTAGACTACCATATAATTTTTAAACATTATGAACATAAGCTAATACTTAAACTAGTAGCAGTAAGTTAGACACCAATTTTGACAATACAAATATAGAAGAAATCAGTTTTTATCTATCCAGCATCCGTCCTTTCAGGAATTTCATTCCCACTATTGTTTCGGGAGACTGAATTCTCCACCAATGCCTCTAGGCCCCAGGATATGGTTCAAGTTCGAGTTTCCATCTTATCACCTTACCTTTACTGCCATAGAGCTGGTCTGTTGCAGAGCTAAAATCTAACTGATTTTACTTAGGGATTTTCTAAAATAAATCTAAGGAAATAATAATTGCAATGGATATTTGTTGAGTATTTTATTATGTGCCAAATACTGTTCTAAGCATTTTGCAGATATTAACTCACTTAATATTTCCAATAACCGCAAGAGAAAGCAACATTATTAGCCATATTTTACAAATGAGGAAACTGAGGCACAGAGAACATATAACTTGCTCATAAGTAAAATATTTACACCAAGATTAAAACCCAGGCAGTCTAACACCAGATACTGTGAACTTTATAGAGTTATCTTACCTTTGGGGCATCAAAACTGGAAAGAGCACACCTAGTTATAGGAAAATTCCAGGGGAATATTAGCAAATGGTTACTTTCAATTTGTTTAGGAGGCTTATGTTCACTACCAAAGATACAGGAATAATGCTCATAATAATTAACTGCTAATAATTACAGGTATATTCATAAACGTGAAGTTCAAATTTTCAAATATTTCAAAGATCCAAATTGTACTCCTTCTTCGAAGTCATTTACCTATACATATCATATGAAATTTTTTATTAGAAACTTAGCCATAAAAAAGCACCATTTCATTTTACTACAATTATGATAGAAATTAGCTTCTCAGCTGATTAAAAAAAATGTATCTTATTGCTCCAAAAGTAACATAAGGATCTTCATTGTTCATTAATGGCGGATCTATGCCTGATTCCAGCCCTCACTAGACTTGAGGATTTTGGGTAATGGGCAACCTCACTTGTCTTCAAAGTTCTCCAGAATAGAAACCACTCTAATTTCTAAAGAGCAACTCTGAGACTGGCCATAGGCCTACACTTGTTCTGTCAATAAATCAAAAGCCTCAGTCTCCTAAGCTATCAGTCCTATCTCTTTTCTAGCTACTATATTCACCCTAAATGATAAATCAATAGGCCTATTCTAAAACGTTTCAGCAGCTACAAAAAAAAAAATAGTGCATTTGTGGGTGCTAGACTTTGTGTTCCTTGCAGCCTCTATGGATACAAATAACAGAGCTTTCACTTTGATATGTGACATTAAGAGAGAATACCCTGTATGTATACAAGACACATCACAGTCTATAAAATAAATGTGCCTCTTTACTTGAAATTGGTCTAAAATTAAAGTTGTGTAGTCATAGTGCAAAATAGTCTGCGGGTCCTGAATAGCCCAACTCTGGTGACTCTTTTGGTCCTTTTACTCCATAAGGTTTCTGATATTGTGTGTCTCTCCCACCCCTTCCACTGAGGTCAAACTTCACCTTTGACTGAGCTCCAAAAGTGTAGACTAAGTCAAGCAATGATCAGTATTGTTTTTTTCCCCCATGAATATCCTCTGCATGGAAGACACCAGGAACTGCTACCCATTGTCATATGTGAAAGGAATTAAAAACATAAAATATTTCTAAGAGACTTTTTTTGCCCTTTAGTCGCCTATCTAAATGTTCAGTTTCACTGTGGTTGTACATAGATAGTTCAATTGACCTTAGGCATCTCAGTTCTTGAAATAGTGGCTTGTCTTTCTAGAGAAGAATTTTCTCAGAAACTTTAGTTTAAATGTCATGTACAAATTGTAATTTCTTGCCAACATAAACAATAGAATTTATTTTTAAAGTACATTCTGAATTCAGACCAAAATGAAAAGAGGGTGGGTGGGGTAGAAACCAAAGTCAAGGCCTTGACTATCAGTATTTCAGAGTAGGGTCAGGGACAAGCTAGAAGAGCTAGGAAATTGACCTACTGAATATACTGGTTACATGAGGCTTAGTTTGGAAAAATCTATTCTTGGCTGTCTTGTCCAGGTGATTTCTGTAAGACTTTATCTCCTAAATTACTTCAATAGAATTAGCAAATAAGGTAGATCCCTCAAGATACTCATGTCTGTCATCTGTGTTTTAAAGGTTTTTTGTCTCAGGTCTAATCAGCAAAAGGCAAGGAGAAAAATGTTGTCTTCTTTTCCCCTCAGTTGTCAGTAGCAAAGAAGGAAGAAGAAATGAGGAAGAAAAAGGAAGTAAGAATGTAGATTGATTGGAGAAAATATCCTTCCTCCTCTGCCATTTAGCATTGTTTTGATTGCCATGAAGAATAAGAACTATGAACTGATAATACTGATAGAAGCCATACAGAGATATTTGAGATATAAATGAGGCCTTGGGGTTGATAAAAAAAAAAAGTCAAGTTAAAATAAAGTCATGTTCTAACAGGGAATAAGAATTATTATTTTCACAAACATAGGATACTGAAGAAGGCATGTCTAGCTAGTTTAATCAAGGTGGCATTATAAGATCCTCCAATAGGGGCGCCTGGCTCAGTCAGTTAAACACCCAACTGTTGATTTTGGCTTGGGTCATGATTTCGTGGTTCATGTGTTCAAGTCTCTTTTCTGGCTCTGCACTGACAGAGCAGAGCCTACTTGGGATTCTCTCTCTCCCTCTCTATTTGCCTGCATAGGATTATCTCTCTCTCTCTTTCTCTCTCTGCCCCTTCCTCACTCATGCTAACTCTCTCTCTCTCAAAAAAATAAATAAATGAACTTAAAAGAGAAAGATCTTCCAATAATATATTCAAAAGGAAGCTTCTGAACTGACATTATGATTTTGACAATGCTAATGATGGGTACAAAGATGAACTCAGTATTAATACCTTTATAAATATGGATCAATTTCAGATTCAATCAAGTGATTCTATCACCAGTCACCAACTCCTATCAATTAATTGATAATAAGGCAGTGAGTCAGTTCTTCAGATATCATTATTTAGAGATAATTGTATTATATAATCTAGGAAAACAGTGAAGCTATCCAGAAGGGAAGTATAGATTACATCACAACAAGGAATCTCATACCTTATCATTAACCTATTCTTTTTGTATTGAAACTCTTATTGACATTAATGCAACTTTGTGCTTGATGAGGACATAGTGTGATTGATCTTGTTTGTATGAATCATTTACTGGCACTTCATCCATTACCGTTAATTCACTACATAAAACTCAGAAGAACACATTCATGATTTGATTTTATCTCCATATGTTGAAATTGATCTATTTCTGGCAGGTTATATCCAGTTATAAGTGTTATGGATCAAGTAAGCTCAATCTCTAATACAATAGAAAGAAGATAATACCTCATCATTCCACATGTCTGTCAAGTACTATATTTCACCATTTGCTCTCATCAAAACAAACACATAGCTATTGTAAGTAGAATAACTGTTTTTCCCAAAGTAACTCTTCATATGCATATTCACTTTATTAATACAAATATATATTTTACCGATACATGCTGATGGTAGACAAAGCTTTAGGATGGATATTTTTTAGGCTACAAAAATTTAGTCCTGCATCCTAAAAATAAGTATAATTTACTGACAAATATAATGAAATAGTCACTTACTGGGGGTTCTGAAGAGTTTGAAGTCTACATGGCTGAGAAGACATAGTAGGCATTAGATAAACATATTTAAAATAGTATTTATTACTCTAACATCTTGCAGCTCTTACATTCATGAGTACAAGCATAGGCTTTCATAGTGGTTACTGAAAATCTCATAAAATATAAGAATGATAGTGATGCTGTTTTTAACTGCTAACACATTAAGAACTGGGCATTTTGTAAAGCACTATACATAACAACCTTTGGAGTTGCAGTTACCTAATAGGAAACTGAGGATTAGAAAGATCTCATGGGCAGTATAACATAAAATCAAGATAATAATCTGACTCTAGAGTTCAAGCTAAATCTTTACGATGCGACAATATTAACTAATATTTATAGAGCTGTTGGTATGTACTGATTAATTCGATTCTAAGTGATTTACATGTATTCACTCATTCAATCCTTAAAATAACCTTACAGAAATAGGTAGTAGTGTTTCCACTTTATAGATGAGGAAACAATGATAAAGTGAATATAGGTGACCTGCCCAAATACAGACACTTAGTAAGTTGTGGTTCCAGAATGTAGATCTGGTTCTAGAGTCTTCAAATTTAACCACTATGCTCTAATGCCTGAACTTTTCTAAATTCCCTGGAGCTCAATACTGGCTAGCAATTTTGGCACGGTAAGAATAAACATTCTTGTGTAATTGACAACATTTCTGTATTTTCTTGAAGACCAAGAGGATTGTGTTTCATCAAACCATATCTACCAAAGTGCAAAAATATAAAGGAAGAAAACTAAGGTAATTCAAGGAGTCTCGTCTCTTTAAAACTTCAGAGCAATGAGCAGTTCATGGTTGCCATTGACATTGGTCCCATGAAACTCCTCAAATGAAATGACTTCTTTGAATCTCACTTAGAACTCTAATAACTCTTTCCTAGTTCTCAGTCAGCTTGACAGTCAGAGACAGTCATTCTGCCTAACAAAAGGAGAAAGCCATTATCAAATGATGGCCTAGCCATGAAGTAGCCTTAGTCTTGGTGTATGCTGATATTTTTATAATCATACATGTAGCCTACATAAATCCTCTTACCCAACAAATCTCCCAAACATGTTGAATCATTGTCCCTATTCTTTCATGTACAACTTACACACACACACACACACACACACATTTTCTCTGCCCTTTGATGTACTTATTTAATTTTTTTTTTCAACGTTTTTTATTTATTTTTGGGACAGAGAGAGACAGAGCATGAACGGGGGAGGGGCAGAGAGAGAGGGAGACACAGAATCGGAAACAGGCTCCAGGCTCCGAGCCATCAGCCCAGAGCCTGACGCGGGGCTCGAACTCACGGACCGCAAGATCGTGACCTGGCTGAAGTCGGACGCTTAACCGACTGCGCCACCCAGGCGCCCTGATGTACTTATTTAAATCTTTCTTCCTTTAATTCAGGTATCTCTTCTATGAAGGAAGCTAACTCAGAATTTGGCCCATACTACTTACTATTTGTTCTGTACTTTTGGTAATTCCATAGTTTCACAATGTACTTTTCCAGGGATGCATATGCACTTTCTTTCCTGAAGGCTAGTACAATTCCTGTAAGATAAAGCACACATTAAAAAAAAAAGACAGTTAATCAAGAAACTATCCTTTCCTGACTGTTTTTAATCAGATTTCCTGTTTTTATTTCAGTTTTCAAACAAATGATTTTTATTTTCTACATACTTTAGAGAGTGTTAATTCCCTTGACTATTACAGGCATTTTTGAAGTGTTTCTGCATAATTCATACTGAATGTAGTGCTCAGAAGCTGGTATTATTGGGGTATGCATATTAATTATTCATATGCAAATTAAGAACCATGGGACCCAGCACAGCTGGAATGTATAACTCTTGCAGCCTTTTCTAAAGTAGTACATTTCTTGTACCCTTGTGTTATCATTTCTTTCTATAACATTTTCCAATTCACCCAAACAAATGTCTAATTGTATTAAGATCTTAACTTTTGCATTAGCTAAAGCAATTATGAATGTGAGAAGATGGAAATTGTTAATATAAAACAATTACACTTTATGGCTTATCTTCTGCAGTCCCCAGAAGCAGAAATATATGCCTTTTGGATGTTGTTCTTTATGAACCGTGTATTTCAAGCACTTCACCTTTAAGTCCATTTTTCTCTTACTTGAGCATTTTTTATTTATACCCATTGATTTTCCCCTAAAGCAATATTTAGAGAAACATAATTCCAAACTAAAGATGCAATAAGGGTTCACTCGATTATGACCTCCATCCCCACAATCCTCATTTCCTCAGTTGTGACTCCTTCACTGATAGGGGTAAAGGGAATAGATATAGAGGCAGAGGGTTTATCATTAAAAGCAGTGGTCTCAGGATACATTACACTCCAAATATCAAAAGCATCCTCTGAAATAGTTTCAGAGGTGAAACTCTTGGCTTGGACTTTGGAATTGGCACAATCTCTCATTCTGAATATAACAAGTCGTCCTAGACCACGAATCCCTGAGACAGAGAGGGATGTCAGGAGGCACTTTAGTCTTGTAGCCCCTGGAAGGCTTACATGACAATTATCAAAATGAGGTCAAGGGTGACAGGAAAGGAAACAAATGGCAAAAACATCAGCTGTGGATCTTCTATTTTAAGAAGACATACTTAGAAAAATTCCACCATTGTTCTGGATTAATATCTGGGTTCATAATTCACTTTTGACTAAAACTATATGGAATGAATAAATCACAGGAATAAAAGGCACCAGCATAGGGGATATAGTCAATGGTACTGTAATAGCATTCTATGGTGACAGATGGTAGCTATACTGATGGGGAGCATGGCATAATGTATAAAGAAGTTGAATCAATATGTTGTACAACTGAAACTGATGTAACATTGTGTGTCAAGTATATTAAAAAATTTTTTTCCAAACTATACGGTATTTTAAATTGAAGAAAGCTGGTCTTTGGCAGCAGTGTTGCAGTCACTCCACTTGGTATGCATTTCTTCTCTTAGGGTGCCTTTGCCAATTCCCTAGGCCTCTGGCTATTTGTTTCCTTTCTTCCACAAGTATTCTGTTATTAAAAACTGTACTCCGAAAAGACCTACACTTAGACATTTAGAGTAACAATCAGATTGAAATGGATCAGCTCTCCCAGACAATCTTCACAGAAACAAAAGGCAAAGCCTTAAGAAGAGAAAAATATCTAAGCTGCTAGAATTTCAAGGAGCAACATGCCTATGAGACATATGTGTTGCTCAGGCAGAGCCTACAGAGCTGCTTCACGCAGGATGGATAACCCCCCACGATTTGTTAAGGAAAAAAAAATTATTACTCTTGTTAATAAGACATATGAAGACAAGGACCAGTGTCTCTGGATTCTTATATCTTAAATGTGATGGAATGTCACATAAAAGTCACACCATTAAATTTGGGAATCAAATACACTAGATAAAAGACATAAAAGCAAGAAGTTAAGTGAAAAAAAAAAAAGAAGTCTAAGCACAAAGATTATTCCATCTCATCTTTTAACTACTACTTCCTTATCTAACACTGTGTCTTCATACCTGATACTCCTCTTTTTATTTAGAATTATTGCCTAGTCCAGGCCTTCATCGTTTGAGACTTAGATTCTGTCAACTGCCCTTAAACTGAACTCCTGGAGCCCATCCTCTACAACTCCATTAGAATTTGAGCAAGTAACTCCAGAGTGTGGCTCCTTAACAGAACAAAAACAAATAACAAAACAGTGGAAAAAACCTAGGTGGAATGAGAAACTGAAAATAGCCAGAGGCATACCAGATTGGTACATATGTCTAGTACCATATGTCTCTCACTCCTGCTCATGATTGTCCCACTGGTATTGTAGTCCTGGGATTAAGATTACAAAATCTAGAGTTCCTCGGCTGATTCTGGTTTCCAGCTACTCTTCCCCAACCTAGCCATTCTTCAGGAGCCTTAACATACATTTTCTAAAGTATTATATTTATCATCATATGCCTCTAATTAGTGGTCCTCTGTTTCCATTTATGAATGCCTCTGTTTTCAGATGCATATACCTCTAGTCAATTCATGCTTTTCTACAGCTCCCCATATTTCTCCCACAAAAACCCACTGCCAGTCCAGTAAGAACCATCTCCTCATGAAATCCCAGAGTTTTCTGGGATTTTAAACATTCTGTTCTTTCACTTTAAATTTTTCTTCCCTTTCTTTTAAATTCTTATGCACTCTTCAGAAAGGATTATACCCATGCAATTTTCTACATTTGTCTGGGCCCTTGCAGAACCCACAATCTAGCCCTTTATTCTATACTGCCTTGAATTGTTTCATATTTTGCAGTCTTATTTCCTTAACTACATTGTAAGTTAAATAAAGCACATTGGGCAAGTTATCTTGGGAAACTGAACACATGTCTTTACCTCTACTTTCTTGAGGTCCATTAAATTGAAATTAGATAAATTAAATAGATATACACTGATTAGAATAAAGAGAATGGGAGAAGAGAGGGCAATCAAGAATTTTGGAAGATGGATAAGTAAAAATCTGAATTGACTCAGTGGATAAAACGAAAATCTGAGTGTTTGACCCAGAAAAAGATAAGAAACAAGTTGACACATGCTATGGGGAGAATTGGAGGCATAACGTACCTTGAGGGAAGGAATTTAACACTAATATTATTGGGTTATATTCTGGATTAGGAGTAGTAAAATGTCTCAGATATCCTCCTAAATCCCTTGTCACGGGGCAATTTCCCTCCCCCATCCCAGATGGAGGGCCTGGAGATTTGCTTACTGCAACAACTTAACCAGAGATACTCTGTGCTTATGGCTGCCAGGCAGTAGATACTGGAAACAATCACTTAGTTAATAAAAGGATTCTAGGGGCACCTGGGTGGCTCAGTCGGTTAGGTGTCCGACTTCAACTCAGGTCTCGATCTCGCAGTCCGTGAGTTTAAGCCCCACATCAGGCTCTGTGCTGACAGCTCAGAGCCTGGAGCCTGCTTCTGATTCTCTCTCCCTCTCTCTCTGCCCCTCTCCCGTTCATGCTCTGTCTCTCTCTGCCTCAAAAATAAATAAACGTTAAAAAAAAATTTTAAAAAATAAAGGGATTCTAACAAATGCCAAAATGAACTGTGACTTTATCACCTTCCGCAGTTTAGCTCCCAGATTGCTGGTATCCACCCGTTCAGAACCTGAAAGTATATACTTACTATTTCTCTTTAATTTACAATCCCTCCCAAAAGGAGGCATCTGGGTGGCTCAGTCGGTTAGGCTTCGCACTTTGGCTCAGGTCATGATCTCTGGGTTCAGCAGTTTGAGTCCCACTTCCAGATCTGTGCTGACCACTGGGAGTCTGGAGCCTGCTTCAGATTCTGTGTCTCCCTCTCTCTCTGCCCTCCCCCACTCATGCTCTGTCTCTCTCTCTCTCTCAAAAATATAAATAAATAGGGGCACCTGGTTGGCTCAGTCGGTTAAGCGTCTGACTTCAGCTCAGGTCATGATCTCACGGTTCCTGGGTTCAAGTCCCCCCGCATTGGGCTCTGTGCTGACAGCTCACAGCCTGGAGCCTGTTTCAGATTCTGTGTCTCCCTCTCTCTCTGCTCCTCCCCTGCTCTCACTTTCTCTCTCTCTCTCTCTCTCTCTCTCTCTCTCTCAAAAATAAATAAAGATTAAAAAAACATTTTAAAAAATAAATAAATAAATAAAATTTCTTATAAATAAATCAAAAGCCAAAGAGTACTTGAAATTTTGAGGAAAGCCTTCAGCATAAAAGAGAGATACCAATAAATAAGTTGGAAAACAAAATAAATGATTACAGCATAAACAAGGTAGAAAGCAGAATAAAATATCAAAATAAAATCACAATTCATATACTAATTTTTAGCAGAATATTATAACAAAAAATTAAGAAATTGGGTAAATTTTCATCTAACCACAATTGTTTCAACTGCTATGATAGTAATGCTCAAATAATTTCTTACCTTTTTTGCTTATCAAGTAAATGAAAGGTAAATTAATTTCTCTTTCATTTTTATTGAATAAGTCTGCTATACATTTTCTTGCATATCTGGATATCAAGAAATTGTTAAGGGTCATATTTGATGCTACTCAGAGCTTGCTTATAAAGCAAAACTCCAGTATTTTTCTAAACAATGCTCTGAGCCCTCTGAAGCAGCTTCTCTTCTGTTTTCTTTTCCTTGCTAACCAGCCTTACTTCCTAGAACACCCGTTTTCAACAGTGAGTGCCATTATTACCTCAGACCTCTCTAACAGCACTTTTGTAAACCTCCATTCAATCATTTCTTGCAACCTATTTTCTGATGGAATATTTTAGAACAAATATAACAAGTTAAATATAGTTAAGTTATATATTTCTCCACACTGACACCCAGCTGTCCTGCTAGTAACTTTTCAGATGACAGGCATAATACTGTCAGGCATAATATCTCACTCTGGTTCTTCCTCAGGTTTCTGGAAAATTTAGAAATCAGACTGAAGTAACCAGCCCAACTTTTTTGGCTGATCATAATTACATAATCCTTGACCATATAAAATTTGAACATCTTCAGCTCATTGTCAATGAATTCATTTTAATAGACACTGGGTTGAATTATCTTTAATCAAACCACATCATGTGTTTATGATTTGGGTTAACCAAAGAGTAAAGGAAAGAATAATGTAATGTTTAGAATTCTCCTATTAAAAATGGCTATACTATTCAAGTATTTAGTAGGTGAGCAACTGTCATGGCACCTGGGTTTTTCACGGAATTATACATTTACTACCTGGAAAGACTCAGCCTTGTTTTCTGATATGAGTTTAATAGCACTCAAAAACCCTAGGGTTTAGTAATAAAAATTTGGTGTTTATGGCCAAAATTTGAGCAGCTCGCTCATCAGAAAAAAATGCCTTACCTCTTCAATTTAATAAAAAGTAAGTACTTGCAAAGAAAACATCTTTAAAAAAAAAACATGGAGGTGGTAAGAAAAAAAAAGTACTTTTATTATAGTTAAGGCCTGAAGTTATTGTCTGATTTTAACCAGCAGATCAGCTATCACACTATTTCTTTAGCTAAGGTTTTGGAGTTTAAGGTCAATTTTAATTAACAGTTGAAGAGTGAATCCAAAACATTCAAAACATGAGGTTCTCTGAGATGATTTTTGTTGTGTGTAGTTTCCATTTTGGTATCTTGCAAAGATACCCCTGACATTTTTGTGGGTTTTGTATTATTTTATTATTTTATTTTATTTTATTTTATTTTATTTATTGTATTTTTGAGGAAGCAACACTAAAGAAAAACATTGCTGGTATCAAAATTCCAGCTGATCTCTATTCACTTTGATTTACCCCATAACTAGATACAAAGTCAGCAAGTGATGTGAACTGGAGAGTTGAACAATTATCTACTAAATATTGTCTCTGAAACTACTTTTCTCTCAATCGTTTCTTAGTATCATGATTATCAGAACAATTACTTCCTCTTTTCTATTGTAGATGTAGCCATATCTCAGTCCCTGTGGCACAAATGTTTAATAAAATGGTCCTGGTGCGTTAGAATTTCATTGCTGGCAAAACACAGCATTTGATCAGATTCCTAAAATAAAGTCCTTAATTTTATGTATATAATATCGTGCTTGAAAGCTACAACACAGGAGGTTTGTGATTTCTAACAGGAGTTTTGAAGTTGCATCTCTGAATGCATTTTCAGTGGAGGGATAAAAAGGTTTGAATCTGGGTTTTAGTCACTCTGTAAAAATGGGATAGAATCCTCACCAGTTACAGTTTGGTTCAGATGTCAAGACTGATGACGCTATCCATATGACATGGGTATGAAAAGGTTTCCCACCCACATAATGAGCTTTCTTGGGGAGAACAGGGTGGCGCCTATTCAGGTCCAAAGTGACTTGAAAGAGTAGGGAAAGGAGATTGGCTTAGGTGTTCACCGTGGTTAAGGATGGTGGATTGGGTGAGGGTGTGGCGTGTGCCAGCAGTTTTTGTGGTTGGAACTTCTTGCCAGAGGGAGCACTGTGCTTTCTTATCCACTTATGCAGATGTGGAACAGAAGGGGAAGAAAGAGGTGTGTACCTTAGGGGCTTTCAGTAGTCAAACATCAAAATAAAATCAGACTACTTATTGTAATTTGCATATAACCTTCCCTTTATAATGAAAATATGGTATCAATTTTCTGATCATAATTTGCAAATTTCCTAGACTTCATTAGTTGTTGATTGAGACTGATACATTATTTTAAAAGGTGAAGTCTTCATTAATTATGCTTATCAAATAGAAGTAAATGATGTGCAAGTTACTATAGATAGTGACGATTTGCCTATGGTTTTAATTCATTTTACTTTTTAAAGTGTCTGATTATTGCCCATGTTACTATAGACCAGTGGTTTTCAAACCTTAACATACCCAAAAATCACCCGAACATCTTGTTAAAACACAGATTATTGGGATGCCTGGGTGGCTCAGTTGTTAAGCATCTGACTATGGCTCAGATCATGATCTCTTGGCTACTGAGTTTGAGTCCCACATCCAGTGAGCTCAAGCCCTACTTCTTTCTCTCACTTTCTCTCTCTCTCTCTCTCTCTCTCTCTCTCTCTCTCTCTCTCTTTCTCTCCCTGCCCCCTGGGATTCTTTCTGTCTCTGCCCCTTGTTCACTTGTGCCCAATCTTTCTCTCAAACAAACAAACAAAACACACAGAGATTTCTGGACCTCATCTTCAGAGATTCTGATTTAGTAGGTCTGAGGTGGGGGCCCAATAATTTGCAGTTCCAACAAGTTCCCAGGTAATGTTGATTCTTCTGGTCTAGGGACCATACTTTGAGAATGACCAGTCTAGAATTTTTGAGGGCTTGTGTGTGTGTGTGTGTATGTGTGTGTGTGTGTGTGTGTGTGTGTGTGTGTGTGTGTGAGTTTTGGGGTTTTAATAATTTGTTTCCCAGTATCGTGTCCCTTTAAGGGTTTTTGGCTCTTTGAGTATCATTGAATAATGACTTTGGGCTGTTCATATTAAAAGGCAAATACCCTTTTAAAAGCTAAAGAGCTATTTTGTTACTTTCTAGGGTAGATGGAGCTCATACTAGAATAGGCTCCTAACTATTACTATGTTGTGATATTTATACTAAAATATAATATAACTTGATAAATTTAATTGTGACGTTGGATATTCATAAAAATTATATGATCTGTGGGATTTTTTCTGGGGGTAATACCAAAGACTCCATAATTAAATTAAACTAGTAGCTCTTGAAAACTTTGGTGGAATTGAATAATTCCCATTTGTACTTGTAACTAATTTCTTCTTACCATTTTTGGATTTAGTCTTCAATTTCAACATTAGAATATTTGGTGTAGTGAGACAAGATGGTAGAATAGAAAAAAAAAAAAAACACATGAAACTAGGAGTCAGGAAATACAGATTCGAGATTAATTTTGCCACTAATTTTTCATGTGATCACGTGCAACCTATCTAAAGCAGGTGGCAAATTTTTCTGAAAAGGCAAGATAGTAAATGAAATATTTTAGGCTTTGCAAGTTACATGATCTGTCAAAATACTCAGCTCCATTCTAGTAGCATGAAAAAGCCGCAGATAATGTAGAGGAGTGGATGAGTTTGTGTTCCAATAATACTTTATTTATAAAAACATGATTGTCTGGATTTAGTCCACAGGTTACAGCTTGCCAATTTCTGATTTAAGCATAGTTTTTTTGTTTCTTTTCTTGTTTGTTTGTTTTTTGTAATCTGTGAAAGGAATACGTTGAACTAGATTGTTCTTAGTTCCTCTTTGGCAGCAAACATTCTGTGATACTATATCTTGGTGAACCTTGCTCATTGCTTACTGAATCTATTCTCACACAACAGAGAGATGCACGTACATATCAGAATCACTCTTGGTATAAATTGCACCATCCACTCGAAAGGGAAGATTTCAGCTATCATTTCTGGTAGAGACAATGCCTTATTCCAACACCATCTACACTAGTAGGCAATAGTAAAATGTAAGAGTAATTAGAAATTGTTAGAAGCAGATAGACTATAGTATGTAATATATCAGAATATGATACCGTTTTATCATTTACTAATTATTAGCAGTGGTATAATTATTTTTATTGCTATAACAGAAAGTTACATGAGGGATGGTTCATAGAAAGAGAGACTGGGTTTGAAGTATAGAGGGTTTGTTTGTTTGTTTGTTTGGTTGTTTAAATAAGATTTCCTATGAGTAAACAGCAATGTTTAGAGTCCAAGAAGAAAGAATAAACACAATTGACATTTGAGCAAATAGCAAGAGTAACAGGACTAGAAGTCATGTTTCCGAGCCCATGTCTAGACGTGTAGATTGGCTCAGAGGGGGCACACATGCCAAGTTTCACCAAGAGACTGAACTCGTTCACACAAGGGTCAGACAAAGACGGGAATTTAGAAAGAAAGAATTGGAACAACTTCTCAGGTGAATTACTACTGGAAAGTAGAAATTGAGGTACGACTGTTGAGTTTATCGCAGGAGTTGCCTTCTGTCGACCCCCACTGGTTTCGAGGATCGTTTTTCCATATGGCACATAAGGGCTACTAAATGCTTGACTACCTGAGAAAATGACCCATACAGAAGGCATCCTGTGAGCTCTGAAGAGCAGGCAGTCTCTTCTTTAGGTGCTCTGAGGAGCCAGCACAATTTTAACACCACCATGTAAATTCCCTAGCAGACTTCTCGACTCTTGGCAAAGTAGGCTTTTTATTTTCTGTCCCCTCCTCCTTTAATGAATCAGGAAAATATCTGTCCTCTGAATTATTAAAGACATTTACAACTTAGGTTCTTACCTTTTATGTGTGATGAGAGCCAGTGATGTGACTTATAATTTTCTTTGTATATCTGTATCCTGTGTATCTAACAAAAAACCCAGTACTCAGTAAATGATACTTGGTAAAATGTTAAAAATTATCTTAAAAGTCTAGTGAATTAAAGTAAATTGAAAGATGAATTTTGCCCTCCATGTCCAACATTCTCTGAATTTTCGCCTTGGCTTTGGTCTGCACCTGAAGTTAGTCTGGTCATCTGCCATGGAAAACAAAAGACTGGCTCCCTAACTTGTAAAATCTTCCTTCACCCCTAAGATTTAGGTATCTGTTGCAGTAGTTTGGTATAAAAAATATACTGAAAAGGAAAGGTTTTAATCTGATGTTCGAGTTAAAATGGGAACATGTTTTTTCATATATAGAATTCACATTTGATTATTTAAAAATATTTTCTCATGATGGGGCAAGATGAGATCAGATTTATGTTAAATGACAAAAACCTTGAGTGTGCTATACAAATTCTTTTGTACTAAAATATGAGATTATTGGATGTAATTAATTTTCAACATAAGGGTCTCTAATTCCAGATCCTTGCACAATCTATAACATGAGCAAAAGAATGATTGGGTTCCCACTGAGGGCAGGGTTAGAGCTAAGAATGTTTGGCATTTCCCTAAATATATTTGGTGTAAATAACAATATCAAGTTGATCTAAGAGTCAATTTATTGTAGATTTTAAATTTTTTTTTCAACGTTTTTTATTTATTTTTGGGACAGAGAGAGACAGAGCATGAACGGGGGAGGGTCAGAGAGAGAGGGAGACACAGAATCGGAAACAGGCTCCAGGCTCCGAGCCATCAGCCCAGAGCCTGACGCAGGGCTGGAACTCACGGACCGCGAGATCGTGACCTGGCTGAAGTTGGACGCTTAACCGACTGTGCCACCCAGGCACCCCTATTGTAGATTTTAAATGTCATGGGTCAAAGAGGAATTCTTTCCCAATTTCCCTGCTTCTAGACTGAATCGTCAGCCATTTTTGCCAGAGAATTCATTCTAACTTGATAACATGATCTTTTTTTTTTCCTTGACCAGCATTTTTCAGTGTTTATACACTGCCCCGAAGATAACATCCAGATTAATTTTCACATTATACAATGCTTTTCACATTATGGCTTCCGGCTCTGTGTTCATTCTCATCTCCCACCATTCTCTGTCTCCTTACACTTTATAACTAAAGAATACAAAACTACTTCTCATTCACCAAAGAACCTGCTCTTTCCAAATTCCTTTGCAATGGGCATATTATTACTTCCACTTGAAATGCTTTTCATATCAACCAACTTAGATATTTCTTGACCATTCTATTTCAGTTCAGATGCTTGGCCTTCTGTGAACCATACTCTGATTTCTAACAGACCTGGCATTTCTTCTTTGCTTCCAGTGTTTTAGTACAAATAAACATTCAAAATGAGCATCTTGAATTTTGATTATTTTAATACAATATGTAGAAACATTAACATCTGGTTTTCTACTAGTTTATGTTGTGAGAAAATTCTCTATGGTTTTATCATATCTCTGCATAGTTCAGGCCTTTTGAGCAAAGGGTATTGTAAGGACGTTTGCATAACAGATAACCTTGGAAGCTAGATATTGCACCCTTCCAAAGATAAAATGTCCCTCTCCAGAGATGCCTTTTCTCTGTGCTGCAGAAATTTGTTTAATGAGTAATCTCTCTCTGGGACCCAGGATGGACGTATGTGTCAGCAGCTAAGAGCCTCCTAATTTTGGTATCTTAACCCTGTAATGACAATCCACTGCAGGCACAGGTAAACATTGGCCTTCATCCCATTGTTCTATGGGGATAGTGGCTTCTGGAGCAAGAGCTAAAATTTATTGTTCTTGATACTGTTCTTCACTGTGAGTAATAAACTGTGCTTCTGACTCAGCATGTCATGTTCCTCAGTATACATATATGAAACTGTGGCAGGATAACATGCTAGGTTACAAGTAGTGTAAAATCTCAAACCCTTCACAGTTTCTAGCTTTATAAGGTTTGAGACCTGGCACAGTGGCCTGGCATGTAGTATCAGTAAAAATTATGAATGATGTTGAAATTGACTGTAAAGATTATTGATGTACTGTCTAGCATATATGCACATTTCATCATCTTTGAGCTATTTCATTTTATTAAAGCTTATTTATTTATTGTGTGTGTGTGAGAGAGAGAGAGAGGGAAAGAGAGAGAGTAAGAGCACAAGTAGAGAAGGGACCGAGAGAGAGGAGGAGAGAGAGAATCCCAAGCAGTCTCTCATGCTGTGATCATGGAGCCTGACAAAGGATTTGATCTCACAACCATGAGACCGTGACCTGACTGAGCCAAAATTCACAAGTGGATACTTAAAATCACTGAGTCACCCAGGCACCCCTGAGCTATTTTATTAATCTGTACTGAAAATTGATAGAATGCAAATGATTCTTTACTTAATTGCCTTGAGGGCATCGACCAGTTTTACACCCATTTATAAATTCATGTCAGCATGAATTTGCCTCAATTACCTACAGAATGTATTGTATACATGTATATACATGTATTTGTTTGTATTTTCCTTTGACTTGGTTTTAACATCTTATTGGCTCCACCATTAAGGTGGTTAGAAAAACCTTCGATGTGTGTTTATTTTGTAGTTATGTTAAAGTTATGATTTTAAAAACATTATTCTTTAATACTAGTGACATATCCTTAACATCATTAAGTGTTGTCCAAGAATTTCCAGTGTGTATGTGCATGCTTGTGTGTGTGTATGTGTTTGTGTGTGTGTGTGTGTGTGTGTGTGTGTAGGGGTGTGTGTGGAAGAGCTATTCTATTTTGCTGTTTTAGACTTTCCCCATTCTCCTTTTATTGGCATTTTCCAAATCTACAGATCACAGAATGTCTATAGTCCTTGCAATACTTAGACTATCTTATGTTTTTACTATGGACTGCAGATTTTGTAACATTTAAAAGGTGCTGGAAAATACATATGGTAAGGTAGACAAAGGAGCCTCCTAACCTGACCAACCCTTTGCACTATAAGTCAAAATAACACAGATTTTAGGTTTGTAAATTAGGTAAGTGAACACTTATTATATATTTTTTAAAGGGAATCTAAGCATGGGAAATATCTTGGTAGAATGAGTCATATCCATGCTGTTCCAAGACTGAGCAAACATCCAGAAGGTACACACGTTTGAACAGCTGTTGGCTATGCATTTTGCCAAAAGCAAGCTTACCTCCAGGAAATTATAAAGTCCTTTATCTCAAGTTCCATTAAAAAGAAAACTGGAAAAGAATATTTCCCACAAAAATTTTAATTCAGAAAATGAAATTAAAATGAGAAAACCCTTACTTGCTATCACCTATTCAGATTTACTCTTCTACTTGTGAGAAGAACAACGAAAATAGAAATCCATATATAAAGAAATATTATACTGTAAAACAATAGCAACAAACAATAACCACCTTTAAAAAATACTATATTCAGAAATTATCCATTTCTTCACTAATGTCCTTTATTTAGGGATCGAATTCAGGATCTGATTAGACTTAGATATTCTGCCTCCTTAGCTTTCTATAAACTCTGACCATTACTCTGTCTATCATGGTTTGGACATATCTGAAGAGCACTGGAATTTTGTAGAATGTCCCTCAGTTTGGGATTGTGTGATGTTTTCTCATGATTAACCTGATATGTATGCTCAGTAATGACTTCCTGGGAAAAGTACTACCAGAGGTAACTTGGATTCATCACATCAGGTGGCTCACAATGATGATATGTTTTCTTACTGGTAATGTTAACCTTGATTGTTTGTCTATGGTGGTATCTGAAAGGTTCCTTCACTGTGTGGTTAGTATTGATCTCCTTGTAACTGAGGAGATAAATATTGTAAGAGAGTTCATTTATGTCTATGCAAATATCTTGTTTTCCCATAAAACTTTGACCCACTATTTTTAGTACCTATTGGTAGATGGTGCCTACAGCCATCACTGCTGAGGATTTCTCCTGGTTATTTTCTATGTTCCTCATTCCTTCTACATATAGTAATTGGAATTCTTTTCTAAGAGTTGGCTCTTTTCACCCATTTATTTATTTATTCAGTTAATTATAAATATTTTATACTTTGAATTATAATCCAATAGTGTCCAAATTAATTTTGTAGCTCAAATAGTGCCAGCTTTGGCTATTTGGAGCTCTGTCAAGTTCATTCCTAAACTTTTCAACTTATTCTCATATTTTTTTCCCCTAGCACCATAATATGCACTAGGATCATTTTATATTTTCTCTGCCTCCTCCTGAAATCAATGACCTCTCCAAAAAGCCCTGGTCCTTTTAATAGAGTAATACAGTTACCATTTCTTAAACTTGCACATTTGATAAATTATTCTTTTTCAAGGTTTTATGCAGGAATTTCCTAGTATTTCATAATGGTGTATGATTTTATTGAGATGTTTTTGTATATTTCCATTAAAAAATGTAAATGGCCTAATATACACGAAGAGGTGACTGATTTCATGTGTGGTCTTCTGTGAGACAATGTACTCCTCAAGAGAAAAAGGAATAGAAATAGAAAAGAAATTATGAGTTTCCAGAAAAATAGTCAATATATATTGAATTCTACCTTATAAAGAGTACTGTGGGAAATGTTGCTATAAGGAAAAGATGTGGCTCCTGCCCTTAAGAAGTTGTGCTGTCCAGGATACCATTTAACAAATGAGTAAGTGCTAGTATACCATGAGATCACAAAGGTCATATGTTGCATTGTATTCCAATGTTTCAACATAATTCTCTTTCAATTACTCTTTTTAAAAGTTTATTTATTTATTTATATTAAGAGAGAGAGAGAAAGAGGCAGAGAGAGGGAGAGAGAATCTCAAGCAGGCTCCTCACTGTCAGTGCAGAGCCTAACATGGGGTTTGATGAGGGACTTCATGCAGTGCTCAAACCCACAAACCATGAGATCATGGCCTTAGCTGAAATCAAGAGATGGACATTTAACCAACTGAGCCACCCAGGAACCTCTACTTCAATTATTTTTATTAGATCTCCTCTCCTATAAAAGAGAGCCCACTCTTTATAAACACCATCTAAAACAGAATTCCTTCAAGAATTTTTTTCTTTATGAGTTTATTTCTTAGATGGTCATTGAACATCTACCGTTTGCAAAACAAAGACAAGATAGGAACAACATAACTAAGGCATCTTTCTTATTTCTAAAGAATTTTCAATTTATAGGGCTCAATCCTTCCTGGCATCCCAAGTCCACCACCTGATGTGATGAACCCAATTCACCTCTGTAGTACTTTTCCCGGGAAGTCATTACTGAGCATAGATATCAGACTAATCATGAGAAAACATCACACAATCCCAAACTAAGGGACATTCTACAAAATTCCAGACTAGTGCTCTTTAGATATGTCCAAACCATGAAAGACAGAGTAATGGTCAGAGTTCACAGGAAGCTAAGGAGGCAGAATATCTAAATGCAATCAGATCCTGAATTCAATCCTGAAATGAAGGACATTGGTGAAAAGATGGATGAACTCTGAATACAGTATTTTTTTAAGGTGGTTGTTTGTTGCTGTTGTTTTACAACATAATAATTTGTATTTGTTTTACATTTTAAATCCTGAAAATGCCTAGGTACAGTAATAACCCTCAGAGAAAATGTGTAATATTTTCTGTTTGCCTTATTTTCTACTTAGTCTCTGTGGGTTTGCTTCATCCTATCATCTTAGAGTTTTAGTATGCTTCAGTAAATGTTTTAGCATCATCTCATTTACTCTTACAGTACTGACCAGTGGTATTTAGTGGTATTTAGTGTTATTGCTTATTTCATTGCCAACATCAAATGCATTTAGTAAAAAGAATATAAGTCTCTTAGAGTCAAAGAACCACCCTCTCTACTTATCTCATTGGTAAAAAGTTGGTAATATTTCATAGGGGTGTAGTGTAGATGAAATGAGCTCTTACATGTAACATTTAGACAGGAACTTGGAATATAGTAAACACCTAATGTTATTAATTTTTAACATGAGTTTATGAGTAACATTAATATTATATGTAATAAAGAGTATAGAGTATTTACAATGCAGTGAGTAGCACTGAAGAGGAGAGTAATATAGTTATATTTGGAAAACTGAAGTTTGTGGACCAAAAGCCAATGTCACTTTATTTTTTTTAATTTTTATTTTTTTAATTTTTTTTTTTTAATTTTTTTTTATTTTAGAGGGAGAGAGCACAAGTAGAGGACAGGGACAAAGGGAAAGAATCTTAAGCAAGCTCCACACTCAGCACGGAGCCCAATGCAGGGCTCCATTCTATGGCCCTGGGATCATGACCTGAGCCAATATCAAGAATCGGATTCTCAACTGACTAAGCCACATTGGCGCTCTCAAAGTACTCTTCTTGACTGAACACTCTTCTGTCTCTTTTCATCCTCCTCACACAAATTTAATTCTTCTTGCTGCAAAAGCATTTGAAGAAATGAATTTTCAAATAAAATTAAGTTGATTACCATCTTTGAGCTCCACCTAGTTAGTGAAAAACCAATGATGTTAGACTCAACAAGTAAATGGTAAATGCCTTTTTCCTTCTAGTCTCCTCTCTCTACAAGGGTTTGGGTCCTATTGTGCAGCCCATGTTTTTTTTTTTTTTGTTTTTGTTTTTTTCTAATGTTTATTTATTTATTTATTTTTGAGAGAAAGAAAGCACAAGCGAGGGACAGGCAGAGAGACAGAGAGAGATAGACACAGAACCTGAAGCAGGCTCTAGACTCCAAGCTGCCAGCTCAGAGCCCAACACAGGGCTCAAACACATGTACTGCGAGATCATGACCTGAGCCAAAGTGGGACCCTCAACCAACTGAGCTGAGCCACCCAGGTGCCCTGTACAGCCCATGTTTTCAAAGATGCACACAATGGTATTTGAGATTACATAATTTTCAATTATTGTTATGTAATATTAAAAATAAACAAAATATTTATGAAATATATATAAAGTATGAAGAATTATCTACTAACCACCTCATTAAGTAAATAAGAAATTATAATTACTTCGGTAAAGTCATTCATGTGATCTTCCTTCATTCCATGGCTTCCCTTCTCCATTATTTCTAAGTTGTTCTTATTCTTTCACTGCTTATCCTCATAGTTTCATAAATTAAATCTGTGTGCCTGAGTTGTCAAGTTTTGCATCTTTGATCTTGTATAAATGAAAACATACTGTATGGGTACTGTAACTTGTTCTTTTACTAAAAGAATAATGTCAAAATTTATCCATTTTGTCATGTGCATCATATTTTATTCATTTTATTGCAGTAAAAAAGTCTTATGTATGAATATACCACAGTTTATTTTTCCAATCTACTAAATGATAAAAACTTGGTTTTCAGGTTTTTTCATTTAAAACAGGTTTTGGTTTACCAGCTTTATTGTTTTATTGCATATGATTTTAATACTTGTGGATAAGAGTTTTAGAGTGAATGTGTAGAAGTAGTAGTTTGCAAAGTTACCCACATTTTTAACTTTGTCATATAATGCCAAATTCTTCTTGAATTTGGGGTACCGATTTGCAATACCAGAAGTAGAACATTATTATTTGTTACTCCCCATTCTTGCCATTAGTTTTTTCATTTTTGCCAGTATGTGAGGTATGAAATTATATTTTGTGATGTCTTAAATTTACATTTAACTATTTAGTAAAAAAGTGAAGAATGCTTATGTTTATTGGTCAGTTATGGGTCATCCTTTTCCATGGATGATCATTCAAAGTTTTTATCAGTCTAGGAATTTGATTAGAACTGCATTGAAATAATAACTTGTTTCAGAATTCATATTTAATATGAATGAGATAAAATTAAGATTTTATCTTTCTGGGCTGTATTCTAGATAATTAATTCAAATTTTTATTCTAGTTTATCAATTGAGTATTCAGCTGATTTTATCCATGTCAAATCTGCTGTTGAGCTTTAAATATAAATATTGCATTTTTCATATTTAAAAGTTCAATGTACGTTTATTTTTGATCAGCTTGGGTTGTTTTTTGTTTTGTTTTGTTTGTACTATTTCTTGCAATTGACTTCTATTTTCAATCCCCTCTAGTATTTTGTGAGTCATATTGAACACGTAAATTTTATAATCTTTGTCTAATTATTCCAGTGTGTATAGATAGTGTCCATGGGTCTGATACTGCTATTTGTGGCATCTTTCACTCATGGTGATTTCTTTGTGTTCTGTGATTTTTACTATAGTATCATGGTTTTAAAAACTTTGTAGGAGGGGCACCTGGTAGGTCAGTTGCTTAAGCATCTGACTCTTGATTTCAGCTCAGGTCATGATTTCCTGATTCCTGAGTTCAAACCCCGCATCTGGCTCTGTGCTGATAGTGCAGAGCCTGCTTGGGATTTTCTCTCTCTCTCTCTCTCTGCTCCTCCCCCACTCACAATCCCTCTCTCTCTCTCTCTGTCTTTGTCTCTCTCTCAAAAAAATAAATAAAAATTTAAAAAAAAACTTTGTGGGAATTACTTGAAGTCTGCATTGAAGGTGAGCATGTCAGCTTCTGCCATGGAGACCAGTCATCAGAGACCATCACAAGCCAAACTCCCTACTTGAGGCCACTCAGGCCATCCAGGTAATATGCAAAAATGCTGCAGTACCTTTGAACGTCAGATTATAGTTATAATTTTTCAGGGGACATACCTTTCTTCCCTCCACTGAGTACCAATGCAGGGATTTCCTCATTTTTAGGCAAGTACGGGTTTCACTGCAGTTCATGCTCTAGGCCATTTCTACTGATGCACCCACTTTGGATAGCCTAAGAGGAAATGAAAAACCCAAGTTCAAGTTTCCCAGGTTTGGCAAATGCAAAAACATCCTCCACATGAAAATCCATTTCTACTTTAGGTTTCTCCTCTGACTTACTTTTAAGCCTCTGAGATATACGTTACATTCTTGTACATGTTAAGTTATCAGTGTGTGTCTGTGTGTAACATCTACTCTAATATTTTTAGTTGTTTTCAGAGGACAAGTCTTCTAGGCTCTTAGTGATGGTAGAATGAGAAATGGAAGATTCTTCATTATTTTCTAGTGTGGGCAGACTTGTATTCAATTTGAAGAGAAATTAGCTCAGCTGTCCCAAAGCAGAGATCCGTGCTCCAATGAAAAGAACTCAAATGAGGTTGTTGCTGCCAATTTGACACTGAGAAAAAAAATCATGTTTCTAAAATATTAGTACCAAGATACTAGATTCCAAACTGGCAAGGCTCTCCTGCTTCTACCTGCTCCCATATAATGTTTACTTAAAATCTTAGGAAACAGTGCATGATGTTTATTGTGAGAATCTGTCCTGTTATGAAATATGTGTTTTCCTCTGCTCTGGAACCCTTTGTGTGGTAGTAGCTTTCATTCCACTTCTTTCTTCCTCATGTTTTGATAAAAAACAGATTAGAGAGTTAATTTCTGCGTGTGCATTTTTTGCCTTTACCTAAATAGAGGCAAACCTGCTGAAATTACACATGCAATGAATATTAAATTTCCAAATGCTTTCCAAATTATCTGGAAATAGTAAAGGAGAAAGGGTCAAAAGAGTTTAATGTCATTCATTAAAGACCCCAAGGTCTTTCTCTTAAATACTTCCAAGTCACAAGATAAATATCTATAATGACTTAACCCCAGTATGAAACCAGAGGATCCTCTATGCAGTGTCATGACAAACATACCTATCTATTAATAAAATATGCCTTTCAATAGGCATGTTCTTAAATGGACATTATGAAAGACACTGAAACTATCTCTCCAGCTTCTTTTATTGATGGTTATGATTTTTTTAAAGGGCTATGTCAGGTTTTTACAATGGTCATCTTGGAATTTTAGAGCAGCAAAGGCCTTTTCGAGGTCACTTTTCCCCATATCTGGCTGGCTAATCATCAGAATTAACTGGCGAGACTTCTGGGAATTCAAGAATTCACATTCCTGCCTCTCCCCTCTGACTATTATTGAAATAGTGGGGATGAGGTCTTGGCATCTGTAGTTTTAAACAGCTTCCCATTAAATCTTGGTGAAGAAATGATAGATCAAATCTAGCCATCTAACTATATCAATGAAGCAACTGAGGCATTGGTAGAACATTGGCAGAAGCCACATATTTTTCTCTCCATTGGGCTAAGCTGATGCTTTTTCACTACTTATGTAACTTATAATATTGTTCTTGGTATATCACTGAAACAGGCACATCCAAAAGATTATTTGGGGAAAATTGAGTTACAATCCCTTGGAAGTAGTTGTATTTACAAGTTTGTCTTACTATTAAGTCTAATATATCCCATCTTAGTTCTTCAGAACATCAAAAAGCAGAAGATCTTAATAATGGGGTTGAGAGTTACCCTTTATTGCTGCACAGATTCATTTTCTCTCTCTTTTTTTCAAGTTTTTGTTCATTTATTTTGAGAGGGAAAGTGCAAGTCAGGGAGGGGCAGAGAGGGAGAGAGAGAGTCACAAGCAGGCTCCACACTCTTAGTGCAGAGCTTAACAGGCTTGAACCCACAAACTATGAGATCATGACCTGAGCCAAAGTCTGATGCTGAACAGACGGAGTCACCCAGGTGCCCCTGAGAAAATTTATTTTCAAAATGTTGTAGAATTGCTTTGAGTCTTAACACTTCTGGGAGTATAAACAATTTCTTAGACATCTGTTTATTGTCATTTGGGTCTCTAATGTCCATTGTATGTACACAAAGAGGACTATTAAAATTGCTTAAGTTTATATTAAATTCAGCTTTTTAAAATTATAACCTAAATGATTTGATTTTTTAAGCTCTAAATTTAACTTATTCATACTTTTGTTCCGTTCACAGAGATAGTCAATTTAGTATTAAAAGAAGACATATACTTTTCACTTTCATTTTGAGAAATGTTTGATTTCTCAAGTTTAACAGATTACAATTCCTTAAAAACTAGTCTCATTTATAAATGTAGTTATACTCTCATGAATATACTAAAACCACATTCTAGATTTAATACATTAGGTTTTTAAAAAGCATTTCTACCGACTGACAGGGCAACCATAATAATCTAACAATCAGGTTCATCGTAGGTCTTAAGCAACTGTAGTGAATCTAACAACTAAAACTAAACAAGGTAATGTAACAGTTTCTCGTATACTGTTAAATACAGTTAACCAAAAAGATCAAATTCTCTTACACCTTCCAAATTAAAATCAAAAGCTTGAAAACAATTTCAAGAATAATAATACTTAAAAAAAGTCAGTAAATAATGCAAATAGATTATCAAACAATGTTAATGTTAAACATTGTGATTACTTCATCTCTATACTATTTACATCCTTTTTTTAATTTTTTGATTCGTAAAGTTATAGCATTCGCTTAAAAAGCAGCAGTTTTACTAAATTAGGCAAGCTGAAGTTACAGGGTGACAAATTGGGCCAGCTACAAAGTTACCTAGGTGCCAAGCACTCCTATTCTGAACCTAGGTCTGGCCAATACATACTGGATTCTTCCCCAGCATACACGAATGTGTTCAGTACCTTTCACAGCAAAATTCTGATTGCCACATCATGTAGAGATTCCAAGCCAAGATTTTAATACAGGATTAGATTCACATTTACCCAGATACCAATTTTCTTAACCATTTTCATTGGTTAAATCAATCTCTTTATTATGTGAATAGATCTTCCATTTTTTCTCTATCTTCTTTCTCTTATCACTCACTATTCTATATCCTTTTACTCCTAATTTGTACTCAGCAATGGCTTGAAAATCATACCTTGACAGAATTGCCAGATAAAACACTGAATAGTCAATTTATTTATTTAAATACATTTCAATTTAAATTCCAGATTAATAACAAATAATTTTTAATGTAAGTATATTCCATAAAACATTTGGAATATACTTTACATAAGAAGATATTCATTGTCTATCTGGAATTCAAACTTAACTGAGTATCCTGTATTTTTATCTGCTAAATCTGGCAATCCGTATGCTTGACAGATTTCCAGAAGCTATTGTGTAAGTTTTGCTTCTATTAATAATAGGTTATTCCCTTACCTTTTCCAGAGACTCAGTGAGGTTAAAACCCTGTCATTCTTTCCCATCTCCCTCTGGCAGGGCACACTGCCTCAAGTAGATGTTCAGTGAATATTTGTTTTATGAGGCCTTCAGACTCTAAATGATGTCAGTCTCCAAATCAGTTTGGAAAGTATACAACTGTTATGCTGGCCAATATGAGCCTGTAGAAACAAACAAACATACATCCAGGACATGAATTCACTGGAAGTTAGGGTGTACCTTCAGCTCTTCTCATGCAGTAGCACGATGTGACAGGGAGGATAGATGCTGTCTTTTACTCAACAAAAATAACTAATTGGAAAAGGGGCATTTTTTTTCTTTCAAAAGATATTTATTTTTTTGTGTTACATTTGGTTTATACCATATTGCTACTGAAGGTCCATTTAAGACCTGTTTTGAACAAGCTTGCTGTTAAGATATTCAGGAAGCTGCCCATTCTCTTCTCCAGGCAGGTCATGCACTGCTGGATGTGGTTTGCACAGCCTCTCATCAGGGGTTAAAAGCCATGCTTCATTAGCAGGCTCATCCTGCCGGGGTCCTCACCTCTGCTCTCCACACTGTAAAACGCATGCAGACTAGCTAGTGGCTCTGATCCCTGAGTGGCATTTATATGCTTGAGTTAAGAGACTAATGACAGGGAGAGTGATCTTTAGAATACGTTACAGATGAAATTCAGGACAGTCAAGGAGACAGCCCCCAGAACACCCAACGCCAAATGGGAATCTCACATTTAAGGAACTTACTCATGTTACCCCTGTGTAGTTTAGTTTGAAACTCTTCAGTGATCCTAGAGTTACTTCTCTTAGGATTTCGGATAAGAGATGGAGAGATGACCTGGGAATCAATATTCTTTCTAGAAACAGCCCCAAACCACCTTCAAATGACTGTGTGGGTGTGTGATGCTATCACTAACAATTGTGGGGATCAAGGGACTTTTATGAAGACATAAAATCCTCACCATTATGGAACTTATAGTTAAAGAGAACACAAATATAAGTTAGAAAAAGTAGCTAACTCTAAAAAATGCTTTCTTTTTCTCATTGTCTGGTAGAATATGTTAATTGTGGAGTAATACAAAATTTTAGGGAAAAAATAATTGAACTTCCTCAAACTCCATATATGAAGATGCAAGCCCTGCTAACACATTTGGTTCACTCATCTTTGCAGTTTGTATAATTACACACACATATATGTACATATTACATATACATATACACACATATACATATTAAAATATATATGTATATATACATAACAAAATGGGATTGATGAGGGAGCATAAGGCAGAATGAGGGCAAAGTACAAGCTAGCACCCCCACCTTACCAGGTGGGACATGTATGATATTCCTTGGACACTTTCAGCTACCCCAAAATAGGAAAGGACAAAAACCGAATTTTAAACTGATAAGACTCTCCCCCAGTTTGCCAGAAAAAGGCAATCCCATCAATAGTCTAAAGTCCAGGAACTCCCTACTGTCTTAATGTTAATGCTTTGCTAGAGGAAAAAACAACCTTAGCTTGACAATAGATAGGCCTCCAGTAATCTGTGAGTTTTTACCATATAAAAGTCTTTTTGGAAACTTCCCTTTTGACTTCATCTAGCCCAAGTCCATCATATATAACCAGTCATTCTTCACAACCCCAGTGCAGCTCTTTCTGCCCATGGGTCTTATCCCTGTGCTTTAATAAAATCACCTTTTTGCACAAAGGTGTCTTCAAGAATTCTTTCTTGGCCATAAGCTCTGAACCCCACAATCACCCCAAAACTCCATCAGGATCATCTAACATATACTGTTTTATTATGCAATTAAATGTACTGTTTTATAAATGCAAGTTACGTTTATACTTAAAATTCATTTCTATATAGACAAATGATAGATAAATATGTATTATCATATGAAGAGTTGCATGGTATCCATTTTCTGATTTTCCAAAACTTATTTAACCACTCCAATGTAGTAGAACATTAGGATATTTTCTTTTTTCTTAATGTGTAATTAACATTTAAAATAATATCCTTGCCCCTACATCTTCGAACACATTTCATTTTCTCAATACAAATTCCTGGTACATGCCTTTAAGTTTTTTCATACACATTTCCAAACTGCCTTTCTGAAAGTTTGCCCTGGGTAATACTGACACCAGAGTTTAAAAAAGCCTCTCTCCACAAAGGAAGATTATAAAATAAATAAAGGAAGGGAATCCTGTGTTTGCAAGTGGGAATGTAAAGTTTTGTGGTGAATATGGAAGTTAATCCAGTATAAAAGAATAAGCATTTCATGAGAAAGAAGAGATGAACTGTAGGTAATGTTTTGATACTGTTGTTATTCCTCTTTGAAATCACATTTGAGTTGAAAGAATTTCGCTGTGCAAACTGGAAAGAAGCCTCATCCTTCTTGCTGCAAAAATCACCTCTTCTTTCCCCCTGGGACATCGGGGGACACTCTCTCTCAGGTTCAAACTCCTGCACACAGTTCCCGAGAAGAGGGTGTACTTCTTTCTACTCACATTTCCATTTCAATAATTGTTAAGTCATCTATTAACCAAATCAATTTAAATGACAAAAAAACCCACAAGCATTTTCCCATATTTGGGTGAATGAAATACAATGATCAACTCAAATGTGGTTTTCCTGGGCCCTAACTTACAGCAGGACTTTATGTGCACATTCTGTTCCTTGCCCTTTCTCTTCTCCTTGCCTGTCCCCAGTACAAACTTCCCTGATTTCTTACATAGAGAAAATGCACCTACAGAAAATGAGAAGGGTCTCAATGGTAACAATGGTTCCCTTCCAATTCCAGACAAATCCTGTCCCAAGTACAAGTTTTCTCTTACTGAGAACCAAAGATGCCTCCCAAATGGTATTTGATTAGGAGGATGAACAAGAATAATTTTTAAGCCTAAATAAGTTTGCCTTTTCTGGTTTCCCTGTTGTACCAAAAATGCTGTTACTGGTGAGCTACTAAAAATCTCCTCTTACTTCCGGCAGTCTATGCAGAGAAAGTAGAACAGCAGACAGCATTTGCTGCTCTTTTGCAATTTTAACAAATTGCCTTTTGTATGTGTCTAAGCAAATGCAAAACTCCTCCTTTTGCAGTGATCAAAACCTAAAAACAAAGCCCTGTTGATTGACTAAGTTTTTCAATTTCTAATTAGCAAATTTTGTTCTTACCTTTGTAGACACCATAAATCAACCCCTTTCACTTCGAAGCTAAAAGGCAAAGATCCTTTGAATCTCTAACTTATGACACTAAACAAAGACGGGCTAGGCTTTGATGTTCTCTTTGGTTCAAACTTATGCTGCAAACAAGAAGAAATAACACCTCAGCCATCAGCTCCTGAATCTTTCAAAAGGAGATTAACCCCTCTGAAGAAGAACTGTCAACTTCTTCCAAGGGAATGTTTTATTAAAACATGTTAACAAACAACAACAAACAAAAAGAAAACAAACAAACAAATAAAAGTTTCCATCAATGAGGACCTACTGTGTTCAAGGCATTAAGGTTTAGCAGATACATAAAGAAAAAAATATATATCCACAGAACTCTTACCACCATTCAACAAGTTGATTTTTATTAGGCCCCATTTTGAAAAGAATAAACTGGGGGTACATTGTTGGCTCAGTCGACTGAGCATCTGACTACTGATTTCAGCTCAGGTCGTAATCCCAGGGTTGTGGGATCAAACCCCATGTTGGGCATGGAGGCTGCTTGGGATTCTCTGTCTGTCTGTCTGTCTCTCTCTCTCTCTCTTTTTCTCTCCATTCCCCCCCCCCCATCTAATAAAAATAAAAATAAAGAAAAAGGACAAACTGAATATTAAAGTGACTTAGAAACTTGTTCATGCTCACACAGTAAGTGACAAAGCCAACATTTGAGCCAAGATATATTTCACTCCAACATCTGTGTCCTCCCTACCATGCACATTGTAATATTATAGAATTGGGTATAACACAGGGACTTCTGGCTTCAAATGGTTAAATGAATTCATTTTCCTCTAGATAATTTTTAAGAAAATAGAGTAAATGTGAATGGAAGAAATAGAGACACTTTACCTTTCTCTACATGGTAAAAAAGAGCTCACTGGGGTTTACTGGGGAATGTTTTATCCATACTATAGAACAGTAATATATTCTTGAAAAAGACAGAATGGTGACATTCGCATTTTAAAATGTTGATTCTTATCCTATGCAGGATGAAGGTAGTATGTCCTACAAAGTAAGAAGATTCTGGATATGGTCTTGGTAATGGGAAGCAAGTGGAGAATCCAAGAGATCGATCTCAGGAAGATACAATGGGATTTGGTAGTAGATTACCTGGGGGAGTAAAAGAGGATGGCATAATTAAACATGAGTTTTCTATTTTGAAAAGCTAAAGGAATGTGTGTGTCACTATTAGAAATTAGGAGATGACAGACAAAAGAATGCACATCTCCACCCATGGCAGTCCATAGCAGGGAACATCTTAATGCTTGATTCCTCAGGGTAGTATGGAAATATTATTTAGTTAAGAGTACTTGAAATTTGGAGAAAGGGTGTGAGACTATTTTCAAGGATCTGAAGTTTATCCATTCTAGAATGGAAAGTAAAAATTATAGTGTTCTTGTTCATAAAAACTCTGACTTTAAGAATTACATCTGTAAGCCCTGGAAGCATGTGAAAGTGAAGTTTATCTAGAAGAAACAATCACTTTCTCATCAAAAGTTCAACACTCTGCTGTACACACTCTGCTATAACTTCATAAGGTGAGGACTTTGAATTCAATCAATAAAAGAAACCAATCTGAACCAGTCAGGGGCCTAACCCTTTCTTCCTAATTAGCAATTTTAGCTTGCCCTCACTTATCTAGATAAATATTCAGGTCAACTGCTTGACTTAGGTTAGGTTTAGGAAGTAACAAACCCACCCATTTTTGTTTGCCCTTTTTTAATTCATACTGCTGGAAGGTTGACTATAAAGTAGTGATTTCAATCATATTTGAATCACATTAGATGAAAGGAAAAGAAAGGAAAAAATTCAGATGTCCAGTTAGGCCATTCCTCAGATACATTAAATCAGAATCTCTACCGATGACATCGGGACTTGGGAATTTAAAAATGCTCCCCAGGTGATAATGATCTATAGCCAGGGTAGAAAACCAGTGCTTTAAGAAACTGCCCTTCTGGAAAAATATTCTTCATACTCTTTAATCTCTCCTTGTTAACACTCATGACTATGAGTTTATTCATTTTCATTTACATTTCATTTGGGCCACCATGTTTTGTTTGAGAAATATTTAACATGGAGTTTTATGTTTTGCAGAATTGAATCTGCAGTGTGGCTGCAGCAGGCTGCCCTCACCTCCTGGGGTTTGATTGGCAGGAACATGTTTTCCTGTGGAGTTCTGCCAATAGCATTTGTGTACAACAAACAAGGCCAAGTCTCGGGAAAGGTTTGGGCTGGATAACATGACAGACACTTTGGCAGAAGCTTTCATTATTTAGCACAGTATTGTGAATTATTAATAAAATTGTATTGTGAGGACCTAGAAAGTTGAAATGGTACCATGAGTCTCGCAAATGAGTAGGTTCGATATATTATTAATTAGATCATTAAAGAATATAATATGCAAATATTGTATTGGAACCAGTTAGCTAAGGCCAACTGTGGCAAACTTTACTTGATAATTTGCATGTTATACACTAGGTGTAGAAAGTAATAGTTCAGGAATGGTTGGCTTTGCTGCAGGGGAGAAGATTTCAGGAATCGAAGCCCTAGGAAAACAACAGGTATTACTCCTAAAGCTTCAGAATGATTTCATAGGGAACCCTTCTTAAAAGGCATCATAGTAGGCTGATATGCCAGAATGGATTTCATATATACTAACTATATTTTCTGATTTTCCTCATTTCTCCTTTAAAATTTTGTTTAACATTTATTCATTTTTGAGAGACAGACAGACTGTGAGTGGAGGAGGGGCAGAGAGAGAGGGAGACACAGAATCTGAAGCAAGCTCCAGGCTCTGAGCTGTCAGCACAGAGCCAACACAGGGCTCCAACTCAGGGACTGGGAGATCATGACCTGAGCTGAAGTTGGTCTCAACTGACTGAGCCACCCAGGCACCACCCTCATTTCTCCTTTTTACAGCCAAGGAAAAAAATATGTCCCATCTGAAGGTTTCCTTTCCTTCCATGGTAATATTTTCATTCAGTCCTCTGTCCCAACTTCACCCCAGACCTTTAAAAAGCATTGAGCTGAAAGTCTAATGACCTAAGGTTTTGCCAGTAACAAAGTCTAATAACTTTAGCCTCCATTTTCTTATGTGAATAAATAGACACATTACTTTCTCCCACTGCCTATTATACACTGTAGTTATAAGTATAATAGGAGCCAAAATGTACAAACATGCTACTCTTAGAGTATGTATGAACATAATTTATAGTTATGATTCCTAATGCCACTTTCAGACTACTGCTCTCCTGTATACTCACCAGAATTCCCTCATTGGTATTAAGACATGCTCAATCATCCTGACCTAAACACACACATTTTTATACATCTCAATACTTCCTCAGAAGCTACAGCCTCCTATCTCTTTGACCTTAACTCCCTCATCCCCATTTATAGTCAAATTTCTTAGAAGTTGGCAATATGTATTGAATCCTCACGTCCACTCCACTTTGGCTTCTGCTTCCATAACTTTGTTGACACAAATCTTACTAGCGTCACTAATGATTTTTATGTCATTAAATGTAAGGATTTGGGGGGGCAGTTCTTGTCTTAATTCTTAGGAGATTTTAATACTAATGATCCCATTTTTCTTCTTGATACTCTCTCTTCCTTTAGATTCACTTTCTGATTTCTTCTTGTGGAAAGATCACTATTTTCATTCTAATTTGTGGGCTCATCCACCTTTACCTGGCTATTTGCTATTGACATAGTGGCAAATTTAGAACTCTTGTATTTTCTTTACCATAACATATTGTCATATATGGCATATATCATATATATTGCCAATCTTCCCACCCTAATCTCTAACCATGAAATTAATTCATTATATGCTTCTGACTTTCAGATATATATCCTCAGCAAAGATATTCCTTCTATGGTTCATACCCACTTAACTAATCAAAAATGATCCACAAAATCATCATGTCCAATTTAAACTCATTACTATTTTCCCTAGATCTTTGCATCATCTCCTATCTCAATAAATAGAACCCTATCCATCCAATTCTGTGGATTAAAAATTGCAGTCATCTCTGCTACCCCTGTTTCTTTTATACTCTGTATTTAATTTATTATGTTTCTTTTTAACCTCTTAAATCTCTAGTTTTCATCCACTTAGCTGTATTTTCACTGTCTATGCCCTAGTTCAAGATACTATTCTTTATCATCTGGACTATTAAAACAGTTTACAAAATATTCCCTCATAACCACTGTGCTATCCTGTTACTGGTTCTCCATACTGTAGTAAGACTGATTTTATCCAGATGTGATGCTGTTCATTTTATTTTCCTCTTTGCTTAAAATCTCTTAATGTTTTCACATTATGCCAAAGATAAAGATGAAAATTCTTAACATGATGTAAGAGGCCTATATAATCTGATCAACTACTGTCTCTCTAGTGTCATGTGACACCACCCTCATCTTCATTTACTGCCCATGACACCAGCTTCCATTCTGTTTTTTTAAGACTGTATTTTTTAGAGAAGTTTTGGGTTCACAACAAAATTAAGCCAAAGGTACAGACATTTCCCATATATTATCTGCTGCCACACATGAATAGCCTACCCCATTATCAACATCCCCAAGAGAGGGATATATTCGGTCCAATCAATAAACCTACATCCACTTATCATAATCACCAAAGTCAATAGTTTATATTAGGGATGACTCTTTTACATACGGGTTTGGGCAAATGTATAATGATATGTATCCACACTTATAGCATCATAAAGAATAGTTTCACTGACCTAAAAAACTTCTGTGCCCAGCCTATTCATCTTCACTTTCTCCTAACCTCTGGCAACCTTTGATCTTTTTACTATCTTCCTGGTTTGTCTTTTCCAGAATGTAATATAGTTGGAAACATACAATATTGTAGCCTTTTCTGCGTAGCTTATTTCATTTAGTAATATGCATTTAAGGTTTCTCCATGTTTTTTCATAGTTTGATAATCCATTTCTTTTTTTTTTTATTTCTTTAAGTTTTTATTTTATTATTCTTTTTCAGAAGAGAGAGAGAGAGCATGTGAGAGCATGAGTGTGAGTGGGGGACAGGCTGAGGAAGAAAGAGAGAGAATCCCAAGCAGGCTCTGTGCTGTGTTGTCAGCACAGAGCCCGAGTAAGGGCTCAATCCCACAAATGGTGAGATCATGACCCGAGCCAAAGTCAAGAGTTGGACATGCAACAGCCTGAGGCACCCAGGGACCCCAACAACTCATGTCTTTATGTCTTTTTAGCACTGAATAATATCCCATTGGCTAGATATAGTTTTTTCTTATTATTTTTTAATATGAAATTTATTGTCAAATTGGTTTCCATACAACACCCAGTGCTCACCCCAACAGGTGCCCTCCCCAATGCCCATCACCCACTTTCCCCTCCCTCCCTCCCACCCCCCTTCAACCCTCAGTTTATTCTCAGTTTTTAAGAGTCTCTTATGGTTTGGCTCCCTCCCTAACTTTTTTTTTTTTTTTCCTTCTCCTCCCCCATGGTCTTCTGTTAAGTTTCTCAGGATCCACATAAGAGTGAAAACATATGGTATCTGTCTTTCTCTGTATGACTTATTTCACTTAGCATAACACTCTCCAGTTCCATCCATGTTGCTACAAAAGGCCCTGGATATAGATAGTTTATGTATCCATTCACCGACTGAAGGACATCTTGGTAGCTTCCAAGTTTTGGCAATCATAAATGAAGCCGGTATCTGTTCGCAGGTTTTGTGTAGACCTAAGTTTTCACCTCACCTGGATAAATATTAAGGACTGTAATTGCTGTATAAAATGGTAAAAATATGTTTAGTTTTTTTTTTTCAATTTTTTTTTAACATTTATTTATTTCTGAGACAGAGAGAGACAGAGCATGAATGGGGGAGGGTCAGAGAGAGAAGGAGACACAGAATCTGAAACAGGCTCCAGGCTCTGAGCAGTCAGCACAGAGCCCGCCCGACGCGGGGCTCAAACTCACATACCGTGAGATCGTGACCTGAGCCGAAGTCGGACGCCCAACCGACTGAGCCACCCAGGTGCCCCAGAATATGTTTAGTTTTAAATGAAAATAGTGTCTTCCAAAGTGGCTGTACTTTGTGTTTTGCTTTTTGCATTCCCACCAGTAATGAGTGAGAGCTTCTTTTGTTCCATGTCCTTGCCAGCATTAGGTGATGCCAATGTACAGGAATTTGATCACTCAAATAAATGTATAGTGATATATTGTTGTTGTTTTAATCCCCTTAGTTTTAATTCCCTAGTTCCATAGTTTAGTTTGCCTTTTCCAGAATGTCATATAGTTTGCATCTTACAGTGTGTGGCCACATAATCAGGATGGGATTCAGCAGAACTTTGGGAAGATTGCCTATGTCCAATCTTTTTTTTTTTTTTTTTTTTAATTTTTTTTTCAACGTTTTTTATTTATTTTTGGGACAGAGAGAGACAGAGCACGAACGGGGGAGGGGCAGAGAGAGAGGGAGACACAGAATCGGAAACAGGCTCCAGGCTCCGAGCCATCAGCCCAGAGCCTGACGCGGGGCTCGAACTCACGGACCGCGAGATCGTGACCTGGCTGAAGTCGGACGCTTAACCGACTGCGCCACCCAGGCGCCCCGCCTATGTCCAATCTTAAAGTCCTTAAAGAAATGAGTTAAATAATAGAATCTTATTCTAAATAGGCATAAAAAATGTATTCAGGAACAAAACATAGCATAGAATAACAGACATCCTGACCCTTGGCAAAAGAATGTAACATATAACTGAATAATTACAAATATAAGAAGGGATCCACTTCTCCCTGGACCACTACAAAAGAATTTTGTTAGACAAAGCAAGTATGGCAGGGAGAAAGGGAGTAAGCTGGAACCAAGGTTGTTAAGTGGGTATAATAATTTCCTAATTTGCAAATGGTGGACAAGATTGAAGACTTGCATAACTATATATCTTTGTTTACTTTAGAAGGACCTGAAAATTAAGGAAGCAAATTATTTATACTGAAAACTACTATTTAATTTTTAGTTATTAAAAACAATTAATAGATTTTGTTTTTTAGAGAAGTTTTAGCTCACAGCAAATTGCTAATCAAAACAGCAAATCAGAAATTGTCAAAAATATATTCTTGATCATGTGTCAAGAGCTTATTACTAAAATAACCTCTATTAGTTACATGTAATACTCAAACACCTAGTACAGTATCTGAAACTTGCTAAGCAAATGTTTAGCTAAACAAATCATTGCTAAACAAATGTCAGTAGAAATTTAAATTACAGGAATCCTAATTGTCTACACATCAATAACACCAGCTTTTTTCAGAGAAGAGAATTAGGTAACTTGAATCCCCTTAGCTTTAAATCCTTTCTGAGTTTTCTTTTCCTTCAATGAAAATAAATAATTTTAAATAATTTTTAATTATTGAAAAAAAATATTTAATGTTTATTTATTTTTGAGAGAGAGACATACAGAGCATGAGCAGGGAGGGGCAGGGAAAGAGGGAGACAGAATCTGAAGCAAGCTCCAGGCTCTGAGCTGTCAGCACAGGGCTCAAAACCAGGAACTGTGAGATGATGACCTGAGCCAAAGTTGGATGCTTAACCCACTGAGCCACCCAGGTGCCCCAATAATTTTTAATTATCTTAAATAATTATTTTTTTTTGTTCTTGGTGCTTCAAATATCAAAACAAAAACAAAAACAAAAACAAAATCCTAAGGCATTTTATGGTGTGTATATCCTACTATAAAATCTGTGCTTTTCAGAATTTTACCAAGCAGAAATGTAAAAAAAGCAAGGTCTTGATAGGGTGAAAAATGTAATCCTCTAGTGTAAATTTTGAAACAAGTGGCTAAATGGAAAGCAAAACTGATAAAAGCAGGATAACAGGATTTTATTTTTCCCTTTAATTCCTTGCAACCAAAAAAAAAAAAGAGAGAGAATACCGTAATGTCAAACACAACTAGGCTCTGCACCTCTTATGTTGGTTTTTAATACATGACAGGGCTTTATTTCATCACAAAAGTCATAAACATTATTTCAAATGAGTTACAATATACTTATTAGCTTTTCAAAAGTTCCCACCCTTTCCATTTCTCTTTCTACTTTTTCTATATGTTGACCTCATTATTTCCAGTTGGCATTTCAGTACCTAGAAGTAAGGCTACAAACATCTCAGTACTTAAAGTTTTATATCACCAGAGAGGAAATGAACCTTTACTTCCAGATCAAATTAGAAAATCCTAAAGAAGGACACCAACTTGCCAATAGTGGTTTGTGTGCCCACAAGTTGCACAAATCACTGTGGCCAAGGCAAGGGTTCTATTATTTGTTTGGCTCTGGTCAAGTATCTATTCTTCATCCAGTCAGATGGTGACAGACAGCCAGGGAGGTGGGTCCCTTTGATAGGCCATCTTCATTTGGAACATGTATTTAGTGAGGGAAAAGAAAGCAAATCGTTGTCCCCAAAAAGAGTTTAGTAAAGCACAACAACTTCGGAAAGATCAGAGGAACAGAAAACCAATCCACTTAAGTCCATAATAGTTTCTAAGAACATAAAGCAAGTGTCTTTCCATTTCTGCACAATTAACTTATTATATCTAAAAATATGCCACAAAAAAAAATAAAAAAAAATAATAAAAATATGCCACATATGGAGAAGATGTATTGCTTTTACTTAAGTTTACTCATACTTCACAGTACGCAAAAATCTGATCTGATGTAGGTTTTGACTAAATCTATATATTAAATTAGGCTGCCCAGTTGTGTACTTTTGAACATCCAGCTGATTGCCTTTTCCCCGTCTCACAGTTTGGCTCTTAAATCTTCCCACCTCCAGCGTGTATCATGTGCATTTTCAGAATGCCCCATGGATGTTCCTAACCAACTGCCACAATATTCTACATACAGAGAGTATAATTTAGCTTTCTTTCCTCCAGTAATCCGTTAATGGATTATTTTTATTTAACTCCATATATGGAGGCACCGTCTTTTCTGCACAGTGGAAGAAAAATAGGAAAGCAAAATAAATGCTTGATTTTGATTGTATTCTTTGCACCATTCCCATAGAGATATAAGTAGCCCCTGGGGCGGGGAAATACTGAGCAAGGAAATGAATGAGCAGCAAAAAGAACTGCTAGATTGGGAGCAAGACTTTATTCTCCACTCCTCTGGATAGAAGCAGGCCAACCAAGATTCCTTTGTCTTAAAAGAAGCAAACATCTCTTCTCTGGTCCTATAACCACAGTGGTCTCCAGTGTTCTACCTTTCCCAGTGAGGATATGGACAAAGTTAACCAAATGAGTTCCTTTATACTTTTAAAACTGGAAGAATTTTAAAGATGTAACTACAGTTGAAGGAAAACCCCACTGTCCACTGAGAGAGCACCCAGTTAAGTACCTTAGTCACTCTCCTGAGGCTCATTTTGACAGAACAAGGGACATTCCTTTAGGCTAAGAACTTGAGGATTTCAGCTGCAGATGTTCGAGAATAAATCTCAATATTCTTATCCTGTTTCAGACTTGCTTCATGTGGAATTCAAAGAGAATGTGTCACTCCATTGATATATTTTTATTACTAAGGAGGGAATAAAAGCACACAAAAATGAAGAAAAAAAAGTGATGATTTTGGCCAAATCTACATAAACAATATTGACAATGCTTTGGATCGTTTAAATGAAAAATGTTTTTCTCTTGTAGCCATTAAAACTATGTTTTCGGGATACCTCAGTGGTTCAGTCAGGTAAGTGTCTGACTCTTGGTTTCAGCTCAGGTCATGATCTCACGATTTGTGGGAATGAGCCCCGCATGGGATTCTCTCTCTCTCCGCATGTGTCTCTGCCCCTATCTCCATTGGACGTTGTCTCTGTTTAAATAAGTAAATAGACAGATAGATAGATAAGTAAGTAAGTTTTTAAAGACCATTTAATGATATAGGAAATATTCACTATATTTTTTGAAACGGAGAGAAGCTATGTTAAAACTCCATTACTGTGGGTCTGATTTTGAGAGATATACACAAGCATAAATAAAGACAAGAAGAAAAACCACGAGCATATTACAACTGTAGTATTTTGGTGGCAGATTTACTGGTGATTTTAATTACATTCTTTCTAATTATCTATATCTTCTAAATATCCTGCATCAAACTGGTCTTTCAGTATAATGATTAAAAGCTTGGGTTCTGGAGTTAGAGTGACTGTGTGAATTCTAATTGACTCTTACTAGGTGGCTAACACTAAGCAAGTTACATTTTCCTCACTTTTCCAATGGCACTGTTACTTGTAACAATGAAAGAGCATACCTGTGAGAAACTGAAACAATGTATATAAAGCACTTACAATGCCAGCCCACAGTAAATTTAATAATGTTAGCTATTTCCTTGTAACTGCTGATAAGAAAGCTATTTTTCAAGTGGTATTTTTCACCAATGAATAAACAAATATATGTACATTGCTCAATCTAAAACATATCACTCTGTCTTAAATTTGTGGGAGGGGAACCTGGGGGTCTCAGTCAGTTAAGTGTCCTGCTCTTGATTTTGACTCAGGTCATGATCTCACAGTTCATGAGTTCAAGTCCTACATTAGGCTCCATGTTAACAGTACGGAGCCTATTTGAGGTTCTCTCCCCACCCCACGCCCCTCCCCCAAAATAAATAAATATTTTTTTCAAAAAAAAAAATCATGGGAAATTAGGCCATTCAATATTGATTAAGATCCAAGTACACGGCTAAGGGTTCAAATGAATGCAGAAATTCCATTCCTATGTAAAGTATAGCTGGAGCCTTAGATTTACTGGGTGATATTTATGATGGGTTCTTACTGGTCACTATAAAAGAAACATCTGACTGGAAGTTATATTTATAAGGAGTAACATGCCCTGTGAAGATGGTGTTCAGGGTTCCCACTTGTTTCAAAGAGAGAAAAATAAGACACTCATTACATTCCTAAAAGAACATGAGGTAGCTTGACAATCTTCTTTGTAATAAATCCCACATTTGCAAGACACAATGTCTGAAAGAAGGAAAAGGGAAAAATTAGGGAGAACCTGAGTTCTGGAGCTGTGAATAATTCATATTGCTTTAATGCTCACACATCTGAAGTTGGGCAAGGCCTGAGTGATTTAAAATCTTGTGAGTCAAAATGTCTGGGGAGAAAATATTGATTAATTCTTACTGGTAGGCCATATGCCAAAGTTTTGCCATTGCTATGTTCTGATTTCAATTCCAATAATTAAATAGAGTTCTAAAAAGACCTTATTTAATAAACAATTTTTAAATCTTACTTTTTTTTTATGAAGGTAAAATTGTTCCTACATGCTGGATGCTTATTCCTTGTGGGACTGTGGGAAGAAAACTAATATTTTTAAATATCTTTGATTAAAGATTTTAAAGAAGATGAAATTGCTCTTTTTTATTTTCTTATTTTGTGTAACTATTATAGAATATTGGAAAAAGACAAACATTTATCTGGTATTGGGTCAAATATCATGAACAAGTCAAAATGATGTGGTAATTTGCTACCATAATTAATTTCCTTTTATATTTCTGATTAAATGGCTTTCATCCTTTTTTTTTATGATTCAACAGATACCACATTGATCAGATGTATTGTTTCACTTTATTTTCCCATCAGTGGATTACATAGATGTTGTGAACTGTTAAACTGTGTCTAAAAAATACTGTGTACAACTATTTTGATCAAAATAATCCACTCATTACTATTTGCCTTTTAATATGCCTTGTGATTTTTGTTGAATGTCAGATATGATATATTAGGTAAAAGGAACTCCTGTAAATAAACCTTTAATGGTATGGTGCTAAGGTTGTGCAGGGGAGGGAAACGTTCTTATTGTCCTAAAACTAGGTCTCTGTCTTTTAGGGAGTCTGTCTTGTGGACTGTGAACTTGACACATGATTCTCAGACCTCTCCCTGCTCTCCCCACCCTTAGGTGGGACAAGATGGCTAGAGTGGGCTAGAGTTGGTATGTTCCTTCCCTCATGTTGTTCAGGCTTTGATAAAACTCTAATGGGTCAGACTCCGGTTAACTAGATTCTCCCGGGGATAAGTATTATTAAGAAGAACAGAATGTTCTGGCATATTTCAAAATGATTACCTCCCCCTGCTGAAAGCACTAGGAGAATTTTCTTTGATCTTCACTGTGAGAAACCCCTGGAGCTCCTGGAGGTAAAAATAAAAAAAAGTGGGCTCCCCTCCCCTTAAGACTGGTTCCCACGCTGGAGTTTTTCACTCTCTGACTTGTCCACACTGAGCCTCCAGCAATTTTTTGGTTACAGTGTAGGTGTTCCTAAACTCATTCTAGTTCCTGCAGAGGCTTCAGTTCATGGGTTTCCGCCCCAGTTACTTGTGGTCTCTATATTCATTGCCTACCTGTGTCTCCAATTTGGGGACAGTGTTTTGCCTTGTGATCTTACTTCTCTGACAGATGTAAAAAGAGTTTTGATTTTTCAGATTTTTAGGATTTTTCGTTCTTGTTAGGACAGAAGGATGACTTTCAAGCTCCCTACATGCCAAACCAGATGCTGGAAGTCCATACTCACCACTCTTTAAAAATCAAAGTATACACACACACACACACACACACACACACACACACACACACACACACGTTTACAGAGTCAAATGAAGCTCTAAGTCTTAAAATGCAAACCAGCAGCCACCTCTCCCTGACCTGCATCTGAATCCACCAGATCTTCAATTCCCTGAGAAGATAACTTCCCACTCTTGAAGGTGTTTCTTCTTGAATTTACCTCCATTCTTCTGAGTTATTTCCTTGAATTTATTTTTTCTTTTTTGAAATAAACTCTATGCCCAGAGTGGGGCTCAGGCTCACAACCCTGGGATCAAGAGTTGCATGCTCCACTGGCTAGGTCACCCAGGCACCCCTTTTTATTTATTTCTTTTTAATGTTTATTTATTTTTGAGAGAAAGACAGAGCACAAGTCGGGGGAGGGGCAGAGAGAGGGAGATACAGAATCTGAAGCAGGCTCCAGGCTGAGCTGTCAGCACAGAGGCTGTTACTGCCTTGAACCCTCGAACTGAGACCATGACTGGATCTGAAGTTGGATGCTTAACCAACTGAGCCACCCAGGTGTCCTTGCTTTTTTTTTTTTTTTTTTTTTTTTTTTTTTTTTAGTTTATGTGATCTCTATTGAGTTTGGAAGATTTAAGATACTGGCTGTGGAAAAAAAAAAAAAAAAAAAAAAAAGATCTGGCTCTCACTCCCCCAGCACTGTCAAATTTTCAAACCCTCCCCTCACTCCTTAGGAGTTAATATATAGTTCCATAATCTAATTTGGCCCAATTAATTATCTTTAGTCTCTTGTAATTTTGTAGATGTGGTTCAGAGCAGGGCCACATAGTAAACTATGATTGTGTTTCCTTTTCTTTCCCTTTTTTTTTCTTTTTTTTTGACAAACTCTTTTTCTCTTCCAGAGTTACAAAGTTACCTCATTTTTCCTTAATTATTTACTTACTTAGTTTCTGTCCAAGTATTTCTTCTCCAAATTCTGTGACAGAGTTGTGCCTACACTCTCAACACAGGTAAACACATCTATTTTATTTTATTAACCAACATGCATGGACTGTACCTTTCTACTGGTGCAAGGCAAAATGACTTAACACTATTTGCCGACTATACATCTTGGGTACTTCCTCAATTCTGCGCCAATCTTCCTGCTTGCCTTAAATGTATTCTTGAGTCTTTGTGAGCTATTGTTGCTGGTAATCTTGGGATGTCAACTCACACTGAAGAGTGAAGCATGAAGAGCTGATGAGGAGTTCTAGATGAAGGGGTTGGTTGTTGGATTCCAGACCTTATTGTAGAGTGATTAAATAGAACTCTGGTCTCTTGTGGCTCACCCTCCAGTTTTAATCTCTATGGATTTTTTTTTTTCCTCTTGGTCTAGTTTCTTCTGAGAAAATTTGGCAGTTGGTGTTTTAAGACACAAATGGTGGGATGTGCTTGAGAAGCTTACAGTTTAACATTTGCACTTTCATGCAAACTGTTTCCAGTAAAATGCCTTGCCTTTTTCACCCTTGCTGTTCACTGTGTCTCATATCTTGGAGTTTTTCTTTCTGGTAAGTTATTTACCTGGCTTTTGTCTCCCCTCACCACCACCACCATCCCACCCTCAGTGGTTTAAAATTATCCAAATAACTTGATTGTGTTTTATTCTTTCTTCCTGCCTCTCCCTTCCCTTTCTTTCTTTATATATATAAATATTTTTAATTTTTTTTTACCATTTATTTATTTTTGAGAGACTGACAGAGACAGAGCGTGAACAGGGAAGAGGCAGAGAATGAGGGAGTCACAGAATCCGAAGCAGGCTCCAGGCTCCGAGCTGTCAGCACAGAGCCTGACACAGGGCTCGGACCCACCAATCGTGAGATCATGACCTTAGCCACCCAGGCGCCCCATCTTTATATATATTTCTAAATGTAATTTTTTCATATTTTGTCATCAAACGGTTAAAACTCCAAGACAAATTAAGGGCATTAGTTAGTTTGAAAATATCTCAGAGTAAAAGTAGTTTATGCTGATCGTGTTATTCAAAAGCAATAGTATTGATAAAAGATCCAAGAATTCTCCTTTGAAAAATAATGAAACCTCCATGAATGCAGCAATTTTAATTTTAGATTTCTAATTAACTCTTAATTCTAAAGGTGGTGAAGTGCCTAAAGCTTCAAAGACTAGGGATGCTGTAACTGTATTTTTTTGAAAATGCAATAATTAAGTTTTAATTCATTAAAGCATTTCTGTAGCAGAGCTATTCTACTTGGTATTCAGAATATTCCCAGAATCTTTTCTTTTCAAACAAAAGAAATAATATTTTGCCACAAATAAATCAATGCCATATGTTTTATTTTAAATTTTAGTTGTAACCTAGTTCATGATATTACAATAATGTTCTCACTGGGTGATTTAATGAGTTAAATTTGTATTTCAATTTCCTTAGAATTTGAAATATTTGACTGCTTCTTTTAAAGTAGAAAACTTAAGTTCCATTTTCAATGTTCTATGGCTAATTAAATCCTGAATATTAATGAAGAAGCTATTTTTTAATGTCAGCCACTTCTTTAATACATTTTTGTTTGTTCTCAGACTTAGTTTGTCATTAGAAACCAAGATAATATTCCTCAGTCAGGAGGAAGTACCACTGAAGGAGTAGGTATTGATTGCAATGTCCCTTGGCAAAATTTCTGTATTGAAACATTTTTTGGCACTCACTCCCAGGTCCCTGGAATTGTGGGCCTCTGTCCTTAGACCCCATTCCTTCATGTTCCCAATAGATCTAGGTCTTAAGAATATCTGGTACCTAAGTCTTACTGTCAGAGGTTGCCCGTTTCTCCTTAACAGCATCCTTTTTACTATCCCTTCTTCTCTGGACCTCCGGCCCGGCCTTGTCTTAGGTTCCTGTTGTGAATCTCCTCATCTTACTTTCTAACTCTATCCCTTTCATCTCGAAATCAATCCTGCATTTGTTTGCCTTAGGATCTTTCTGAAGAATGTTTCTATTAAACCACTCTTTCTTAAAAATTTAAGTTTCTTATTTCATTCCTTATCCATCACATATTAGGTCTGAGCTTCTCTGTGTGATTTTTAATATTCCTTTTCTGTTATAGCCACGCTGATATCCCCCCACCATGCAAACACCATACATATTACTTCGCTATTTGTTTTTTCTTTGTTGTTTACTTTCCTTTAGAAAACCCCTTCCACTTCCCTTGAATCTTTCAAGTCATACCCAAGTGTCAAATCCAGATCAATTTCTCTCTGTCTCTGTCTCTCTCTGTCTCTATGTGTGTATAGCTACATGCTAGCTGTAGTTAAAAGTATCTCATATGTATCAAGTTACATGTTACAAGTATTTCTCAAAACTATCTGTGAGATTGTTACTATTTTTTCCAATTTTATATAAAGGTATGGTGTCCAAGAAATATTAAATACTTTTCTCATGGTCATTATAGGTAGTAAGAGGAAAAGATGGGATCTGACCTTGCTAACACCAAATCTCGATCCAAAACCCTTGGCTACTGTGCTGTACTATGCAATAAGTACATTAAAACCTTTCCCATACCCATGGAACCAAGCCACACAGACAATTACCTACTCTACCTGCAACTCCACATCAGGAAATGGATCTAATCTACAAACAAAACACTGAAGTAAAGAAGTTTTACAGAATCACCTCAGGATATAGCAAAATGAAAGTTGAGAAAGTAAAACAGGAATTTAATATTTATTTTGGAGAGAAAGAAAAAGAATATTAGGGAGAATTTTTATGGAGACATTTTTTAGGTTTTCATTTCTGTTTAATAAACATGCACCTTAAATGATGGTTTAGTTGGTTTGAGGGTTGCAGGAGTTCAGAACATGCCACCCCAAAATATACTGCTTGGTACATTGGTTATTTTGAGCTGAAGGCACTTGAAAACCAGCACATGCAGAGAAAGGCTTTTTCTGAACTCCCTGTATTTGCCTAAAGACAGATGCTCCAAAAGGAACTCAATTGCCATAAATCCCTCTTTAGGAGCCTCATTAACCAGGGAAAATTGATTCTTATCACAGAAGAGGAGACTGGAAGTCAACACCACACTCAGACAAACATGGTCATAAACTATCATATCTGCCATCTATTTTATTAAGGGCCCATTTATCTTTCAAAAAAATTTTTTTTACCCTACCGTAATTTGGCTGCATATGCCCTAGTAGCTATAAGCTCTCAAACCTCCCTGCTTTTTGGGTATTCACTTTTTTTTCTTGTGATGCTCCCATGCATGTAATACCAAAAATTAATAAACTCATATATCTCTTCTCCTGTTAATGTACCTGTTATCAGGTTTTTTGTTTTTGTTTTTGTTTTTGTTTTTTGATAAGTCCAGCAATTAAACCTAGTAGGATAGAGAGAAAATCTTTCCTTCCCTACAGGACCATGCTATTGGCCCCTACAGGACCTTAGATACTCAACCATCTTCTGTTCTTTCAAATTACAAATTTCTGTTAAGAACTGATACATTCATAGGGGCTACTGAACTTAGAACCTGGGCATCTTGGAACAAGGTTGTCATTCCTTAGATTCCCATTGTTTGCTTTCTAAGCAAACTGTGTGGTGCTTCCTGGCTAAAGGGAAGCACTCAGCAATATTTTTTATTTTTTTTTTAATTTTATTTTTAAGTAACCTGTACACCCATCTTGGAGCTCGAACTTACAACCCCATGACCAAAAGTTGCATGCTCTACTGAATGAGCCAGCCAGCTGCCCCCATTTTTTTCATTTCTAAAGTATGAATATCAGGATGCAGCCAGCTTTTGCACATAGTCAACATTCTGGTCCTAAAATCATTTTTTGTACATGATGTCAATCACTCCATTTGATATAGACAGTTGACCTGCTCTCTGCTATAGGAAATGGGTCCTATAGAACTGGATCACACAAATGGCTATTTTAATTTAAATATTCATTAATTAAAATTAAAATTAAATTAAACATTTAGTTCCTCATTTGAACAAGCCACAGAATCAAGTGCTCAATAGTCATAAGAAGTTAGGAGCCATTGTATTCGACAGAAAAGATAGAGAACATTTCCATCATTATACGTCATGAAAAAAATTTTGATAGTGCTATTCCAGAGCTATGTTTCTACCTGGGTGGGAAGCTTTTAAAAATACAGATGTTCTGTTACTACCTCAGACGGATTTAACAGAATGTCTCAGGGTGGAGTTGAGGTATTGGAAACTTTTGAAAGTGCTCCACATTTAGTGATTTCAGGGAGCTAGGGTTGAGATTCAGTTCTATAAAGTAAAATTTATCTTTCCAGAATCAACAGCTCCCTTTTAAAATGCCTTTTTAATCAGCATTTAAGTATGGTAAAAATCTTTCTTCTTTTAAAAACAAAATCCTACCCCAAAATAGCAATAACTATAACGGCAACAACAATAACACCTCCTCTTGGTCCCAGATCCCACTTTCTCCAACACTTAGCTTTCTTATTATTTGCAAGGTCAAAATTTTTAAATGCGTGCCTTAATCCAGGGTGTCAATTTTCTCACTTCCCCCTCAATCCTTATTCCAAATAGCCTGGCTTCTATCTCCACTACACCCCCAAAATGACTCCTGGTAAGTAGACCAATGACTACCACGTCACTCAGTGCAGGCAACATTTTTCAATGTTCGTTTTAGCTGATGCTCAGGAGTCCTTGACATTTTTGGCAATTTTGTCCTTGATCCACTCTCTGCTTTACCTCCTCCGATGCATTCTCTCCTCTTCTACTCTGTCTCTGAAGTTTCCTCTGTTTTCCTTTATTCAAGAGTTTCTCAAAGTTTCATTATAGGTTCTCTTTACTTCTTGTTATAGTCTCTCTCCTTAGTAAAATCATAGTTACATAGTATTTTACAATCTATAAAATAATTAATCTTGAATTAACTTTTAGCCAACATCTTTTCTCTAAGCTGATATCTAACTGTCTGAGCAGGATGTCTACTGGGATGTTTTAAATAAATGCAAAGTTCGTGTGTCAAGAACACATTGTATACTCCATTTCAAATGGGTTCTGCTTCTTGTATTCTCTCTCAGTTTAAGCCACCAAAATTCTCCCACTGTGTAAAACAAGATGCTAAAGTGTCTTTGAAATCTCATACCAATATCTACCGTATCTTCAGTGGATAACCTCAAAAATGTCTCTCAAATAGTATGTTTCTTTCTCTTTCTGCTACCTCTGTTTTAGGCCAAGCTACCACAATCTATTTCTTCTAAGTGACTTACTTACATTAATGATAGACACCTCCAACACCCAACCTATCCAACTACAGAGATCTAAAATGCAAGAAATGTTATGTTCCTCACCTACAGAAATTATTTCAATAATTTTTGCTTTAGACCCAAACCTATTATTTATACTTGCAAAGATTTTCTGATCAGCCACTTCTTACCTCCCTAGCCATGAAGTATTCCTTTCTTCCTCACTCTAAGTACCTTAACCCAGTTGACTTTTTTTGAGTTTTTCTTACCAAACATCTTTACATATGATATTTCCTTCTGGGAAGGCTTTCCATTTTACCAATTAAATACTACTTACATTTTAAATTCCAGCTCAAATAATGCATTCTCTCTTGATTTGGTAAATAGTTTAGGCTGTTCTATCATTCACTCTCATTACCCCAATAAGTTTATTCAGCATAATTAATCATAGTTTTAAAAATATGTTAATTTGCATGGTCATTTAATGTCTGCCTCCTCTGGTCAATAAGTTTCTGGACATCAGAAACTGTATCTACCCTACTCAAGATTTTATGTCCAGGGGCTCCTGGGTGGCTCAGTCGGTTGAGCATCCAACTTCAGCTCAGGACACGATCTTGTAGTCTGTGCGTTCGAGCCCCGCATCAGGCTCTGTGCTGACAGCTCAGAGCCTGGAGCCTGCTTCAGATTCTGTGTCTCCCTCTCTCTCTGCCCCTCCCCCACTCATGCTCTCTCTCCCTCTGTCAAAAATAAAAATAAGCATTAAAAAAATTAAACAAAAAAGGTTTTATGTCTAGCACTCTGGCATAGTACATGACTCACAGTAGGTATACAGTAAATATTTATTAAATAAATTTAAAAACAATAATTGAGAACAATATACAACTTTGTTCTTAAACAGTAAGAAAATAAGTTGTATAATGAGGAAATACTAGATACATGGACCTTCTGACATTCCTGGAAAAATAATGATCCTTTATCAAAGGCACTTTTTTAAATTTTTAAATGACATGATCAATCTGATTAAAAAGTGAATAATTCAGTTTCATTCTTACAAATCCACTCTCTTTATTTAGGATGAAAATGAAGGGAGTACAGCACACTATCCCTACAAAGTATGTGCTGGAGGAGAATATGATGCAGAAGGGAAACGATGAACATGATCCTTTTTTATATGGATCAATTACCTGAATATTCAAAGCATTTCTCTCTTATCCAGTCTGTCCATGTAGAGAGAACTGACACCAATTTAATCCCAAGTAGATTAAAAATAATCTAAATGCACAGCGTGGTAAATTCTTTTTCTGATTTCCAAGAGCATGTACAGAATTATTTAGGACAGTGAATTCTTCTTGCAACAAAAACAATCAAACAAAAACACAATGAGGAAAGAACTGAAATCCTGCTTTGAAAAATGTCATCGTTTTAAATATGAACATTTGTTTAGTACACAAAAAAGATGAATAAATTCTGAAGCTTTTTAAGTCATTAAAATAATAATAAAAATGCTCACTCCCTGCTCTGAGAGCCTATTTTGGCAATAGGGTACTGACAGTGTTCTCTTGGCAGAGGCAATAAATAGATGAATAACAACATGTGCCCTGAGGTGTTGGAGGTAGGAAAAGTCAAGCATGATTTCAGAGACATACTAGGACTTTATTAAATTCATTTATATATCAGGGGATTTTTTGATGCTTCCTTGGTTTAAAAATGCCCATGAATTCTTGCTTGGATGAAGTCATGGGAGAAATAAGGACCAGTCCTAAAGTAATCTAATGCCAGGGGATGAGTAAAAAGTATTTCTATATCAGTGTCTGGTACTAAATTTCAGATATGTAAGTAACAACAGAATTCTATTTCTTAATGACTTCTTTGAACAGATGTTTGCCTACGTTTCTGAATGAGCCATGAAGATCAAGGTTATATGAAATGAATTCTTGTTACAAAAGTCAGTTAAGAAGTCGGTAGCATTTGCATATGGACACCAATTCCTTTAGGTCATTTTTTTACCCCATGAAGAGAGAGGCTTACATGAATGTAAATAGATATACTTAAAACAACCCTCACGTAGGGCCAGCTGGTTTATTATACAGTAAAGAAATTTTAGTTCGCAGAGTACTTTTCTTCTTTCAATACTTTCAAAGAAATGAACCTTGTGTCCTGGGAGAAATATACTGACATAACTGTTCAATTTTTTTGTTTCCAGGTACATTGAAAATATATTTATTTTCCTTTAAAAAAATAATTTCCATCTATGCAAGTATTTTGTAGTGAATCCCAATAAAGTTAATGTCCTAAGAAGGGTTTATCTTAACTATCAAAGAATGTGAAACAGTTTCTTTACCCTAAGGGATCCGATATTTTAAAATAAATACAGTATATCCTACTTTGAATCTTTTCATGAAGGGCCACTTGACAGTATTTATAAAACTATCTCTGTAAATAATATGCTCTGTGTTAAAGTGTAATGAGATTTTCAGTTTAAACCACTTGATAATAATTCTTTGAACATTCCCTGGAAATAGATTAGCGTCTCCGAAGATTGGACTACAGGAGTGGTCAACTCTATGTCTCAGCCTTCCAAGAAATTTTACTGAGGAAGGTTTTTCCTTGACTTTAACCAAAAGTGTTGTTGAGATGAGGTAGTTAGAAAAAACAGGGAAAGGGACAAGCTAGAGGCATTGGAATAATAAGACGGAAAGCCCAGAAGAAAATGAAACAACTGTGGATTTGTATTCATCCAGTGATAGTATCTTTAAAAGCTGTCATGAAGGAAGCCAATTAAAAAGAATAATTTACCCATTGAGAAAGAGCACAGAAAGAACATAAGACTGTTATTTTTGTAAGAGTGTTAGTGCAATACGAACCAGCAGATGAAAATGTTCTTTCGATATCTGGTGGTGATTGCTCACTATACCTCATCAACAACATTTATTTTCACTTCATGTTCCATCTTTACTGAGCACCAGTGCTGGGAAAGGCCCAAATTTTAACTTATTAATTTTGAAGGAGATGAGAATATCTATAGCAAAATAGGACTGAATCAAAGAAAAAAGTCTCTACAGCATTCTTCACAGTTTGACCCTGGGTTCTAATTCCAGCTATTCTACTCTACATGGAATATGTCCTCAAGTAAATCACTTGAGCTCTCTCTGCACTGATTCTCTTATGTGTAAAACAAGTGAGCAATTCCAGTGAAATTCAGAATACCTTCCAGCTTTGGCTCTTTAGTACTGAATAGCCCTTCTCCTAGTATCTCACCAGCAACCACAGTGATGGATGCAGCTTTCACCATTTTAGTTTTGGCTCATTAGACCATCATCTTAATGCTCCACTTTGTATTTATATTCAGTAGGGATTTGTGTCTACTCAGACTCAGACCATAGCCTAAACAATGTTTGAGAGATAACTAAAATATCCCTCCATGCATATATAGAGGCAAGAACACAACATATTACTACTAAGCATTAACTGGCCTATGTACATGTAAGAAAGCACAACAATGATTATGAAGTTAAGACAAAATGTCACACTTGATATACAGCCATGAGGAAAAAAAGAAAAAAGAATCGCTATCTCCTTGAGAGATTAGAGGCTGCACCTCCTGACCATCTCTGACTATCTTCTACATATCCCATGATGAACTCCTGAGGTAGCTCTGGAGGTCTATTTTAACATATCTAGAGGTTATTTGGTGTAGAACTTTAGAGATATCTCTACATTGTAAAATCTGGACAGTAGGCTTAATCCCTACTGAGATTTATCCCAATTTCAAAGATTATCATGAGGACTCAAGTTTACTATGTTTCTAAGGAAAACACTAAATAAAGGGAATGGGAAAACTTATCTATTTGCCCTTTATAACAGATAGAATTATTTTAATCACTCTTTAAAGTATAAAGAACCTCACATGAGTTTAATTACTTGAGCCTTAAAAAACAACAAAGACAAAAACAAAAACAAAAACAAAAATAAAACCGGGATAACATAGATTCCTGTTTTGAGGCTGGGATTTTCGTAGAAACAGTATGTATAATTACAAAGAGTAAAGTACAAAGAGAAAAATAACTTAATCTTAAATAGTAACTTCCACATAGGAATCTGTTGTAGACATTGTATAACTTTGCCACTGATTACCACTCACCATGTTTCATCCTCTTAATTTTTTAAAATTACATTTGCCAAAGATCTCCCAGGTCTTATCATTATCCACCGCATCACCCAGTGATATCCAACTAAAATAAAATGTAAACTTCATGTGGAATTTCAACTTTCTAGTAGCTATATATAAAAAGTAAAAAGAAGCATGTAACATTAATTTTAATAATACATTTTATGTTTAATTCAACATACTTAAATATTGCCATGTTAACATATAATCATATAAAAATTGTTAAGATATTTTACTTTTTTTAACAAAGTCATTGTAATCTAGTGTGCATGTTACATTTACAACACCTCTCAATCCAGGCCACTCACATTTCAAGTGCTCAGCTGCCATATTGGACAGCATATTTCTGTCCAAATTCATAAGATGCATGCTCTCTATGATGATGGTACACATATAATTTTATACTGAGATTTTACGTCACAGACCAATGGCATTACTTTTTCTAATTTCTATTGTTGTGGTTTGTGGGTAATAATTGCAAACATCCCTTTCTAGCCCTCTGAGTTCCAAAATGATTAAGAACCAGGCACAAGTTTCATGTAGATATAGATAAAAATATCAGCCTCATTTTTTTGAAAGATATATAATGTGGTTTACATCTGTGTCTACACTATACCTCTTAATCCTGTTCTCTAGGTCTAACTTTGGGCTGCCTGACTATATGGGGATATATAGAATAGACTGAACTCTTACCCAAGTGTGCCTTCCATAGAGAAGAAGCTGAGTGAACTAGATTCTACTGTTATGCACAAAGAACTTGGAAAGAGGTTGTTTTGTTTTGTTTTGTTTTTCCAACAATCTGAAAAACATTTTTTTTCCTTTTTTGGAGGAAGAGGGAGGGAGTTTGGAAAAATTCTTCTCAGTACTATTTCACCTTGGGGAACAGAATGGGCAGTGGAACAGTAAGTCTGTACAGCTACTCCTAAATTCCTAAGAGGGATAAGATTTTAATTATACTAAGGAAAACTATATAGCCGTATATTAGAAGGAGGTACATTAAAAAGCTTTTAACTAGAATTATGGGTGATTTTACTTGTGGAAGAAAAACTTGCAGATCTATGTTAGGAAGAGATATGCTAAAAAGCTTTTAACCAAAATTATGGGTGAGTTTATTTGAAGATTTACCATACTATGCCAATTAAAAAACAAGGACATGCAAATAGCCTATCTTTCTTACCCAACTTTCTAGGTCTCGGTTACCCACAACCTTCAGGAATCTGTCAGAACCTGAGTGATGAGACTCTGAAAATAAATGCCCTGGGCCAGATGTATGCAGTTGGGATGACTTATCTATTGTTGATTACAGCTCAGTGAAAAATGGTGACATTTCATGCCCCAAAGTATGGAAGTGACCTTATTCAAGCTTGTTTATTTATTGACATATTTGTTTGTTTGTTTATAATACTGAACAGTCATTGAAAAATGGGATGACTTAACAAAGATTGGTTTCTCCATTTGATCTCAAATATTTTATATTTGACCTCTCTATATTTGACTGCTTTCTTTCTTTCTTTCTATCTATCTATCTATCTATCTATCTATCTACACACACATACATAAAGCAGCCTTCTAAATCTAAGTTTGGCTTTGCATAATATTCCCCCAAAATCATAATAAATAATTTTCAGGTACTGTCACCAAAAAACCTGAAGTGGGAAGAAAACAGATGCATTTCTTTACTCTTTACTATTTTTCTTTGGTTTCCAAGCTTCACTCATTAAAAAACAAAAACAAAAACAAAACACTTTTTTTTAGTTTTTATTGTCCCTGAAATGGGAATAAAAATGCCAACTGATATATATGACTGTCTGAAATAAATGGTACTGAGCTTTCTATAGCTGAGTTAAAACATAGTGATCTTCAAAGAGAGGGGATTAGAGCACCAAAATACTAACAGGGGATCAGTCTTGTCTCACCATTTAATCCCGATTTCATAAGTAAGCACTGCATTGAGGTTTTTTTTTCTTAAACACACACTAGAGACAGAGATCACTGTGACACTCATGAAATATTTAGACATAATTTTTAAGGATACTGAACTATTTTAACAGCCATTTTTGCATCCTTACTATGTGACATACACTGCTAGAGGCATTAGTGATATCAATAGAAAATATTCAGTCCTGACTTCCAGGATCTCAAATTGTATCAGGTAGACTATAATCGATATCTGGATATAATGTTCTGTTAACACAAATGAAAGGGGTTATTCTTTTCACAAAATATCTTCAGAAACTTCCTTTGGAAACTAGGAGAGAATATTTTACTACCTTCAGTGTGGCACACACAGAAGAAAGGAAATTAAGTCCAAAGTAAATCTCTGGAAAGAAAAGGACCAATTGGAGGCTTCAGGTGTTTCCTTATACAGTCTGCTTAAATATATGATTAATTTAATGAAAAAAGTCCATTCCTGTCTGTTCTTTGGCTTGTGATAGACAAAGCTTAAATATCTGATAAACTCAGTGTCTACAAATTGTCTGATGCCTAACAAATCAACAAAAAATATATTCCAATATTTGAATCATGGAATATATCCCTGGACAGATTCTTTGAGTGGGCCAGTGGAGGAGTTATTAGGGAGAGGAGTGGGGGTTCAGGAGGACAGGAATGTAAGAGAGAGGAACATAATAAAACAACATTTGTATTACACTAGTCCAGAAGAGTGGTTCAGATATCAGTGTTTTAGTGGGGAAGTAGTGAGTCTTTCGCTATTTCTACTGTGGTATTCTAAGAGCACTCCAGCAGGTCTTAAGGGTTAACTTGCTTCAAGTTAACACACTCCTGGCTTGCTTACACAAGGCTCCTGATCTGCAACAGAACTAATTTACTTTCTTTGAGATTTGCAGACGACTGGCCTTGGGGAATGAAGGTTCAGAATTTCCCCAGGCCATAGAAGCCAGAAAGTCTGTTTGAAGCTGCCTAGGCTTTCCATCAGCCCAGCACATTTTTTTTAGCAAAATGTTTTCCTTTTTTAAGGTCACACAAGTGACTTTACTGACCTCCCTTTGTGTACCTGTAGACCTTGCCCTCCTTTGAAGAAAGAATACAGTACTCTTGCAAAACCCCAGGGTATCAGACTTTCTTGCAAATTCACCTCTGGGTATCAAGGAAACCAACCTTCTTGCACACCCACCCCATCCTGACACCAAGGAACTAGAACTTCTTGCACAACCTCCAAGCACTGAGACAGCTCTGTAAGCTGTCATCATCGAGTCTGCACGTAATCAAGAAATGTCACAGACCACACTACTGCCTTAACTGATTAAATCCCTTTAAAAATCTCTAGGCCAGGAAGAAAGTTCAGAGTTGGCCTATGGAGAAAAGTCCACCTTCTCCCTAGGTTGCTAGACTCATGTTCCTTCCCAATCAAACCTCGTCTGTTGAGTACTGGCCTTTCCAGCAACTGGCAGTAGAACTTGGGTTTCTGTAATAGTACAGCTACTGTAACAGTATAGTACAGTAACTCACATCAGAAATTCCTTTCCAGGAAACTAACATGAAAGATAAGCAAACTATGCTGAGTAATTTTCACACTTTCCCCCTGCTTTATACATTTTTTTATAGTATCCCTGGCTATATCACAATGGAATGAAACTCTTCAAGCAGAACTTAACATAATAGAAGTATACTGGATTAAACATTCAAAAAAAATTTTAGCCCAAATTAGTTGCAGATATTGGATGTTAGGTCTTCACATTCATTCGGGGACAAGTTACTACAAAGGCATTAACTGATTTTTGCAAAGATGACTATAATTTAATTGTTCCCAATATACAACTTCAGACATAACTGTAGTGCCACAGCCTATTTAATTTTTGCTTGCTCATTCTTTCTTTAAACACAAGTGCACCTACATATGAAATGAGACCCTCATAGAGGCATTAGACAGCTCACATTAAATGGACATATCATCATGGAGAAGGGCACTTACCACTCGCCTGTAAAGGCAACAATATCTAACTGCTGGATTGTGGCTAGTTTTTGAGCATATGCAAGTTCTTAGAGCAAGATCTTTTCATTGTTTCTTTAATTTTTCTGAGGGGTAGGCATCAACCACACATGAGCTTATTTCTATTCCCCATGGTTTTAGAATGTGACCTTCCATCAGACAGTATCAGAACTCTGTATTACCTTCTAATACACCATAATTGACTTGTTTTTTAATCAATCACTATTTCTCCCTCGCTGCTAGAATGCAAGCTTCACAGAGCAGGAACGTGTCGGTTTATTCCCTGATTTATTTGAAGTTTCTAGTAGTAGTGCTCAATAAATATTTATCGATCGGCTATAGAAAACTGACATCTGAGCAAGGACATAAATGTGATAAGGGATTAAATTATGCAGATATCTGAAGAGACCTTGTTCCGGAAGGGGGAACAGAAAGTGCAAAGAGTCAAGATGGGAGTGACAAGCACCAAGGATGCCGTGTGGCTAGGAAGAGGTAGTGGTGGGGAAAGTATAAAAAAACAAATGCATACAGCTGGTAAGTGATAGAACCTAAATTTAAACCCAAACACTCTGGCTCAGAGACTGTGCTCTTAACCATTAAACTTATATTAATATGCAACTTCATCACTTACTAGCTACATGATTTGGACCAAGATTCATGAATACCCCCCACTAGAGATAGAAGGGTAACCCATTCATAGAAGTATTACAGGAATTAGGGGAAATACTTTATTGTAAAATGCCTTACAAATGAATTAGTGAATGAATTAGACCTCCTCCCACTCCACTTCCATTCCCTGACTTACTGGTTATACCTATTTGTTAGGGTGAGAGAAGAACTCAAAAGAAAAAAAAAAAGAAAAAAAAAAGCCCACCAGTCTCAAAATCTAAATCTGAGAAGCATTAGCAAATCTAATCCACCAAGCTGATGTCAAATAATACTCAGAAGGATTAGGAAGCAGGAATAAATTCTCAAGAAAATTCAGGTCAAAACCAGCTGGCACTCAATCAATTGTCTAATCAGGAAATTACCCAGGGATGGACAATGAATTTTGAGTAATGACTTAGCTTGCTGTTGGCCTCCAGATAGCTGAGTTTCCCATTTAAGAAGAGTCTGTGGTGAGAGATAAGCACCCAAGACAAAGATAATCCTAATTACAATCCCAGGCAGGGGACCTCCACTTTTATACTGAGGAGTTGAAGCCAGCTATATTCCTTGGGCCTCTTTTTAACTCACATGGAAGAAATTAGTGAGCATTTCCGTACTGTGCTGGAGATTAACTTTGCCATGTAGAGTATGAACCCAACAACTTCAAGATTTAAAGGATTACAGGTCTTTATAAGAAATTCTGACTTCCAAAAACTCAGAATATTTCCATATTAAAGTAATAATCCATGATTGTGGTCAACATGAAAGGTAGTTAAAGTCTCACATATGGGGGGAGATCACATGGAAATATTATCTACAATGCTAGCTATTCAGAATTGTCTTAAATTGCTTTCCATACACAAGTCTTGCTCTCCAACTAGAAAGCAAACTCATTAAGTGCACTTTCCTGCCAAAGCTGCTTGTCCCTCCCCAACACTTACGACTTTTGACACACATTCACAGTCTAGATAGGTTGAAAAAATGTGCTATTTGATTGACTCTGGAAGGGGAAAAAAAGCACAAAACTCTTATTTTAGGTAAAAATCCAGAAGAAGAATTGTAGTCAGGTAATAATAATCAGGACTGACATCCATTAGGCAAGGCAAGGTAAACTATACCGAGTCCACAAAGCGCTTTTAGGAGCCCAGAAAAAAATGTTTAAACTTCTTTTAAAATCAGAAAGAACAGTATATTTAGGATAAAGGAAATGTTTTAATATGTAGTATTAATATATTATTTATACCAAAGTGATTATAAAATATAATCTTTATATTTTTTATGGAAATATAATCTTTATATTTTTTATGGAGGAAGGAGCCCACAAAGGCAAACATGTCTAGGGCCCATGTAAATCATAATGTGACTCTGAACTCAAAATATATTTTATGTTTGGAATATAAACAGCCAAGAGTCATCTTGTTTTAATATACCTCTCCTCTTTTATAGCCCATTAAGGCAGGCAGTCACATGCCTAAGGATTCAAGTTGGAGGTAGGGTCGTATCAGCAAAAACCACCAGCACAGGAAGCCAGAGACCCTCTTCTCTCTGTCTCAGCTGTGGCTCTGCCGTCTTAATCCTAGCCTGTTCTGGTTTGGGCATCTAGGCTCTATCACTTCCTTTCTGTTCCTAAACTGGGTTCAGTAGTCTGGCTCTTCCATGCCGAGGTGTTTTTGTGTTTTGGTTTTGTGTTTGTTTTACCTCTCTTTAACTTACTGGCTTTGCTTCACTCCAAATTTGTACTTTTAATTCAGAGATGTGGTCTTCGGGCTGGAATGCAAACTTCTATCGGTTTTGCAGGAATGGGTCATGTTTCAAGTCCTGAGTATAAGGGAAAATATTGTCCCTTCAGACTGATGTAACTCTAAAACAAGCTACTTCTCTGCTACGATCTCCAAAACTCACCAAATTTCTATTCATCCCTCATCAGAGATAAGGATGTGATGTTATTTTTAATTTTTAATGTTTTAATTACTATTATTTCAAAATCCTAGCCTTTGCTCTGCAGCAGGTAAGTAAAGTATGACATATAGTATTTGCTTAATATGTTTTCTTATAATGGACATAAGAAATCAGGCCTGAAAAGGCTAATTCTAAGAAGTGTGCCTTTTTATTTCATTATTTCATTCATTGACTCATTCAATCAGGTATTTTGTGAAAAAAAAAATTCAATATATATTCTATGTAAGTATTACTCACCTTCTGTGTTGTATTTATTTTACACTATTTTGGTCCTATACCTAAAGTACTCATTTCCTTTGGATAACTGATATTTTACATCATAACTTTGAACATACCTAATATCAAGAAGTTTATCCAAGAAGAGCAAATCATGGGAACAGATGAATCCCAGGAGAGCAGCATGACAGACGCAGACGACACACAACTTCATGCAGCTGAGAGTGATGAGTTTTAACTTCCGGAAACCAGACTTTTGCAACTGGATGTGTGATTAGTGCTGACATGTTTCTTGTCCCTCCATATACTGAGTCTTCACTCTTGAGCCGGCAGTGTCATCATCCATCACTTAGACAATGAGTGTGCCACTTTCATTGGACCCTGACTGTACACAGAATGAAAGGCAGTGCAATATTTAGCTGCTAACAAGACTGGCTCTTTCACCAGTACGAATGACAATTTAGGGGGGTAAGATGGGGAACTTTCTTTTCTTTTCTTTTCTTTTTTTTTTCTTTAATCTCCCTTTGTTGAAAGCTATCATGGAAGGAAGAGTTAACGTTTTATCTTGAAGGAACCGTTAGGTATGGAAAATAGTGATGAACCAGAATTTTTTGGTCGTTTTCCAAAAATTTGTTTTCATTTGGTTCTGTTCCTGATTAACAGAGTGACTGACCTTCATTTCTAGGTTCTTCAAGAATGGTGTTAGCAAGTGCCAGATGGAACAATAAAAGACATTGCCTATAAAAAAAAAAAAAAAAAAAAAAAAAAAAGAAGTTTAGTTTACATGAGTCCGAGGAAGGAGCTTCTTGGACTTGATGGATGTTATAATTAAGATCTTAGACTTTAATATGTTACTCCTTCCCCGATATTCTGAGATGGAGCTAGGACACGTGTGATAGTCTATCCTAAGGAATCAATATTGGGCCTGTGGATCCAGGCCAGTAAGGGAAGATTCAAAGAAGAAAATTCAAGATACTACATATAACTCAGAAAAATAGAAGGCAAACATTACATAAGTTGGAGCTTTTTCAATCCTTTGAAAATCTATGAATATTTTAAGGCATGCAAGGAAGGAACAACAATTAATAAATAATATTACTTATTGCATTTTCCAGAATAGGACATGTTATAAAACCTCTGTGTTGGTCATGGAAGAGGAAAAGAGAGACTGGAAAATTGGGAAAGGCTTTTTAGAGTCTGTCTGGAGGTGACACTCTATATCTATTCACATTTAATTGCCAGGATCCAGCCACCTGCCCTGTTAGTTTCTGGGGTAGGGAGTGTCTCACTCTTATACCCAGAGTAGGGTTGCCAGATTTAGCATATGGGCATAGGGACATCCAGTTGAATTTGAATTTTAGATAAACAACAGTAATCGACTTACACTAAAAATTGTCCTCATTCATCTGAAATTCAAATTTAACTGAGTACCCTGTATGCTTGCACTAAGCAAAGGAACATTTGTAGGCATTTGCTTTTGTCCAGAGTAACATTTTTCTTTCCTTGGGGAATTCTTTTGGCAACCCTCAAAGTATGCTCTGTGAGTCCTGTCTTGGGTGATTGAAGAAAGCTATTTATTATTTTGATTCCTTAACTTCTTTCTGTTCTTCTTTTCTAATAATAGAGTTTTTGTGTTTTGTAAAAATCATGGTTTACAAACTACTACTGATATGGTAGTAGACTGAATTTAGCTTGCTAAAGTATGTCCTGAGGTGTCTGCAGATAGTACCTATTGACTTTTGTTGAAGGGCAAAGTTTGACTCACAGAAATAGCACAACTTGCCCCTAAGGCTATATTCCATGAACAGAGCAAAGTTTAGAATGGATGAACAGCTTTAAAGTTGTACTGGAACAGAGGCAATAGTCCAGGGAATCAAACTTTTAGAAACTAGCTTAAAAAGTTGGTCTGAGGAGCTGTGCATGAATGTGAATTTTAAGAGAAATAATTTATACAGAGAAAGAAATGTCTGGGGGAAAGAGGTGAAGGGACAGGTCATGCATTCAGGAAAGTGCATACTAAGACCATTTCTGTGGTTTGGGGAGAGATTAATTCCTAAAACCCAATAATTAGATGAAAGACAAAATGAACAAAATGAGTAAGACAAATGGAACAAAGGATCTGATGTGCAACATTAATTGAGATAGTGTGTACAACCTGCTTAGACCAGTTCCTGACTTAAAAGGCTTATATAGGCTTAATAATTATTAGCCATTATTATTCCCTTTCATAGATTTTTAGGTAGAGTTTTTCCACAAGTAAATCTTTTTAAATTCAAGTGTACTTAAAATTATAAAGTCTTAAAATTTTCTGCTGCCAGGTGGTAGTTCTGACCTAGGGGTGTAAAAACCCTCCATTGACAACTTTGGTAAGATCAGAAATTACAACAAAATGTCTATGACTTAAAAACACACACACACACACACACACACACACACAAACGGCATTATTAAATGAAACATTGCTAGATTACTTGCAAGAAATAAAATAGTGTAGAGGGGGCAAGTAAAAAATAAATAAAATGTCCACATGTTGATCCAAGCAATGTTCACACAATGATTCGATCTTAGTCCCTCTCTCAGAGTTTCCACTTCTTTGGGGAAAGAGCAGATGAGCAGTAAAATGGATAGGAGGCAGACAATTAAAGTGTGGGACCAAGAATTCCAAAACCCTGGAAAATGAGATAGTGTATACTAAGAGTTGACTGTTTTTCCTTGTGCTCCAGCACTCCTGACCATTTCAATTAAACTAACTGTAGTAACAATATTTTTAGTAACCGCATAGTTTGAGGTGATTATAGAAAAGGGTTATTGGGCGCCTGGGTGGCTCAGTCAGTTAAGCATCCTACTTCGGCTCAGGTCATGATCTCACAGTCTGTGAGTTGGAGCCCTGCATGGGGCTCTGTGCTGACATCTCAGAGCCTGGAGCCTGCTTCGGATTCTGTGTCTCCCTGTCTCTCTGCCCCTCCCCTGCTCAGGCTCTGTCTCTCTGTCTCAAAATAAATAAAAACATCAAATAAAATAAAATAAAATAAAATAAAATAAAATAAAATAAAATAAAATAAAAGGGTTATTGTGCAATATAGTTGAGGTAATGCATGTAAAGCACCAAGAATGTGGTTTGCCACAGCATGAGTACTGTTATTATTATTTTATTCATTTATTATATCACTATTATTTTCATATAATGGCTCCCTTAATCTATTCTCATGGAATCAATACAAATATTTACTTTATTTCTTTCCATCACACCCTACCAATCTGCACAAACCCCTTTAGGCAAACTTCTAGTCATTATCACCTGATGGTTTGATTTGCATTTTTACCTCTTCTTCCTTTAATTGGGCCCATCTCTATTCTTTTCACCAAATTAGGTTTTATTTACACTTGGAGTGGAATCCAAATTTCACAATTTCTGAGCATCCATCCTGAGGGTCCCCCAGAGATCTCTCTCTTCTCAAATCTCATTTGACACATATTGTTTACACAGATTTCCATTCTAACTCCATGTATTACTAACTAAAAGAATTGCATTTTTTCTCATCTATAAAATGGGGATAATAATTATACCTATCTTAAGAAGTTGTAAAAAAATAAAAATAAAAATAAAAATAAAGAAGTTGTAAAGATTGAATTATAATATAAATATGCTTGATGCATAAAGATACTTATTAAATGTTAATTCTCCCCACAAGTTTCGGTGCCATGAACAGCCAACATATTCTTCTATATGTATGTTCCCATTTTGGTCCCTAGTACTGTGCTTTTCATTTAATATGTTAAGCCAATACTTGTAAGACCTGCTGACCTGGAGATTTTAACTGCATTGAATGGCCAGGGGTCTTCTCGGTGATGGAAATGTTCTGTATCTTGCCTGTGTCAATAACAATATCCTGGTTGTGATATTGTACTATCATTTTGTAAGATAATACCATTGCAGAAAACTGGTAAAAGGTATTCAGGATCTCCTGGATTATTTCTAACAATTCTATGTGAATCTACAATTATCTCCAAATAAAGTTTAATTTAAAAATATGTTGCAAGTTGACTACAGTTGTGTGCTGTTTTTTTTCTTTGTCTGTGGCAATATCCTGCTTTTATTTTACATAAATTGAGGGGTTGAATATAAAATTATCTTTAATAAAATATACCTAAAAATAATAAAGTAAAAAAACGATTTAAGTACTGACCCATATAAGTACATTTGCCTCTTATTGTAAACTGTGAAAACCATTTAAGTCATTTAAGATTGTTGGGCACCTGGGAGTTGTATATATTCAGAGGCTCCAGTTAGTTTGTGTGTTTTAATTTTCACTTTCTTTGCCAATTTAATGCCTTATTTGCCATTGCCGGCTCCTCTCCTCGGGAGTCATTTCACTTTCCCAAGCATTTTATCACCTTGCACACAACCCATCTGTGTGGTTTCAGGCCAACTTCAGCAGAAGAGAGCCATGCCAAGCCCTCTGTGGATTCAGGCACCTTCCTTTGCCCTTGAACACCTGGGCCTTTGGAAATGACTTTATTTGCCTTTTTTTTTTTTTTTTCTGAATTAAATGCAAAGTAGTTTTAATCATCCAGTGTTGAAGAGCTGAACAAAAGAAGCCAGATTAGGAAACCATTTTACCAGGATCTCAACTGTCACTTCAGACAGCCAGTGGGGAGGACTCTAATTGAAGCTCAAACATGGGAGATACACCTGTGGGGATGCTGTGTCCAGGAACTGGGGTCAGGTTCCATGATCCCAACTCAAATTCCATGGCATTTCTGGTATTCTTTTGTATTATTATCTAAAGTAAGTGCACCCACAACATCCAGGAGAAATTCGATCACTAGCTCTATGTGTTTGGCTATATATGCAGGGACTGGTGATTTTATACTGTCACTTCAGGTACAAGTGTTTTACTAAAAAGTGTTCTTTTAAAAATAAATTTGGAATTGTAACAGGATTGTGAGCTGTATTTTTGGAGAATAGTACTCCTGTAGTAGTAGTAGTGATGTGGGACACAAAGGCGGAAGGAAATGGCAGATAAAATTAAATTTCCTTATAACCTGCTGCCCATTGACAAATACTTGAGGCTGACAGAGTAAAATATTTCTCCAGGAACTCCTTACTGTCTTTGCTAGAGGGGAAAAACAACTTTAGCTTGACAATAGCTAGGCCTCCACTATCCTACGAGTCTTCTTCAGTATATGAAAATCCCATTGGAAACTTCCCCTTGACTTTACCTCCCCAAAGCCACAGTATATAACCATTCTCTCCACAGGGTCCAGCTCTTTTGACCCATGGGTCCTGTCCCTGTGCTTTAATAAAATCGCCTTTTTTGCACCAAAGACATCTTTAAGAATTCTTTGTTGGCCGTTGGCTCCAGACCTCCCAAACCCCCCATCTTCCCCAAAACTTCATCAGTAGTAATAGTAGTAATACCAAATATCTAAAGAGACAGCAAACATTAGCATACATGATCTATTTTGGAAGCTTTTTTCTTCCAAGGAGGTTCCAAATTGAGATATAGTCGCTTGACTTTCTGAAAGCTACCCTACTAGAAATTTTGTAAAAACAGGAAAACAGGAAAAGGAGAAGGAAGAAAGAATTACATATGTCAACCTCCCTCCTTTCCACCTCAACCACTCTTACCATTGGGAAAATAAAACATTACACACCTTACTCTCACACTGCAAACTATAGAGCAACCTTCTGTAGCTTATTTTCTTCTTCAATGAACTGTGTGTTATGTTTCACTTAAATAAACTTGGATAAAATAAGGAATGTGGCTCAGTGCACAATTTGCATTGCCCCAGGCTGATCTTTCTTTAGGTGACCTGGATAATGGAAAGAATATTAGAGTGGATATATAGAGTGTGTTTTGAGCATAGAAGGATATATGGAAGGATACACCCAGTTGGATAATTTTATAGAGTAGAAGTAGGAGAATGAAAATTGAGGAAGGAAATTAAAGGATTTTTACCATTTCTTTAATTATAGAAGAAAATAAGTAGGTGTTATTTTGAGAAAAAAAATTAAATGAAAGATATTTCCAAGGCAGTCTTACTCTGATATGCCATACTTGTACCCAGACTGTAGGTGGATAATCCCAGAATGTACTTCCACAGAGGTGTGCACATAGGAAATACTAATGGTGGGGTTAAGAGATCACCCTCATCATTTTTTTCCTCAGATCCCAGGTCCTAGCAGTGATTCAGTCCTGCTTGAAGATATTTAGACAAATGAGTTGATAAAGGCAATTGATTATTGCCATTTAATTCTCTGTTTGGTGGTCTTTGCATGTTTTTGTGATGGCCTCTTTCTTTCTGTTTGGTTAATCCTACTGTTGTTTCCAAACTGAACAGACTTCATCTATAAATATAAATGAGTGTGTCCGTGAGAGTCAGGACTTCTACTACTACATTATAATAAAATGACTATAAGATTGTCAAAGGCAAGAACAGCTATGGTTGTTATGGGGCAATTTATTATCTGAAAAGGTATTCTTTTAACTGCTTCTAAAATCTTTTGAGAGATAAAATAATATACAGTGACCAAAAGAAAAGAGATAGGAAATTTGGGACTTAAGCTCATCAATTTAATTTAAGCTGATCAAATAGAAAAAGTTTAAAATTAAAATATGGAAAATTTTAAGAATATATCATAAAAAATTTCATAATTTTCTACTTGTATTTTCTTATGTTTCCCAAATGCTTTGATCCTTTTTGCCTGTGATGCAAGACCATCTAAAATATTCTGATTAAATTGTGAATTTTTCTAAGATGACTTTAAAAATTACCTTGATTTTTCACCTGTTTTTGCCACTTCTTTAAGTATAGCCATGATACAGGGAATGGAGGCAAATATGCTTCCTTTTATTGTTTTTATTTTAGATGTTGTTATTTATGACTGTCGTTATTACTTTCTAAAATACCTGAATGATCTACAGCAAAAGACATATAGGTGTAGAAGAGAGGAGAACACACAATGGCTCAACTTCTCTTTTCCCTTCCATAGTTACTAAACTCAAGAGTATTGCCTAATAAGCCTCCTATATACCTATTTCTGTCTCAATCTTTGTGTACTTCCTGAGGAACTCAATCTGTAAAATACCTTAAGCAATGTCAAAAGAAAACAATCTGGAAGATGATATTTATAACATTTATCACAGATAAAAGACTAATATGTTAAAGAAATCTTTTTAAATGTTGGAGACAAAAGCAAACCCAAATTTAAAAACAAAACAAAACAGGAAATAGATATAAATTGACTATTCACATAAAATATATAGAAGTGGCCTTTAACAACTATTGCAAGATGTTCATTACTCATGATTTTAAAAATGCAATTTAAAACTGTAGCAAGATATCATTTCTAAGCTACTGTACTGACACAAACTAAAAAGCTTAACGATACATTATAATGGTGAGACTGTGGGAAAACAGATATTGTTGGTGAGAATGCAAGTCAGTACAACCATTATGGAAAGGAGTTTGTAGTATCTAAGTAAAGCTATGTGTGTATTTACTTTTTGAGCCAGAAATCCTATTTCCAGGAATTTACCATGAAGATACAACTCTAACAATATAAAAATGAATAGGCAGAAGGTTATTTTTCCTATCATTGTTTGTCATTGCAAAATATTGTAGATGACCTACATGCCCGAATATAAAATATTGGTTAAACAAAATATAGCATATTCACACAGTTAGTATAATGCATTCATTAGGAAAGATGAGGGGGAAGATCTTAAGTGATATGGAGTGATTTCTTAATATGTATTAAGTACAAAAAGCAAAATATATATAGTATGCTACTTTTTGTGTAGGAAAGAAGAGGAAATAAGAAAATAAATATGTATTTGCTCATATTTGTAAACAGAAACACCAGAAGCATGAAGCAGGTATTAATAAAATTATTTAACTACAGGGATGAGTAGGAATAAAGTTGAAAGATTTAGGCGGGTAGGGTTACATTTCTTTGCATAAAACTTTGTACATAACATTGACTTTAGAATTCACTGATGTTTTATATACTCGACAATCAACAAGTAAAAGGAACCAAAATAGAACCCAAACAGAAATAAATGAACTTGATTCTATTTCAAGTGAATATACAACCACACTAAGGGGAAGTGAGAATTAACTAACTTGAACACAGTTTTGATGATTGTTGGGGAAATATAACTGAAAACAAAATCTTTTCCTCACCCCCCAAAACCTCCATGAAGGTAGTGGAGAAAAAAGAACAGTTTTATTATTGAATAAGCATTAAATCAGAGTGTAAGGTGTACCATAGGCAATCCCCTAGACATCACCAAGACAGCAAGAGATTTTACCTTTTTAAATTACCAAGCAGACACAACCCATTCCATACATGTTCTCCAGATAAAAAGTAACTAGTCCTCAAGTAAGAGTACTTGACTGCACAGTTTATCACATATAGTTCATCTTACATTTACCTGGTAATTGGGATAACCATCATTGTTAGTTAAGTGACCTCATACAAAAGAAGAATAAATTTCTTATATCTCTATGAAAGCAGATAAATTTGCCATTTAGAGCCAGGTGCCAGCTGAAGTTAGGATCCTGCCCTTCCATGGAAACTGCCTTTCCATGGAGGATAAAAGCATTATTTCAATTGCTATTTGTTTATAGTCCCAGGACCTTAAGAAAAATGTTCCTAGATTGTGAAACTGACAAGAATCTTAAAAAAGAAAACAAATTTACATACATTTATAACAAGTTTACAAAAGAAAACATCCTAAGAAAAGGGAGAAGTGGGTTGTTTCTGTCCTTTTTTTCTTTCTTTTTTAAGTTTATTTATTTTGAGAGAGAGAGAGAGAGAAAGGGAACACACAAGCAAGGGAGGGGCAGAGAGAGAGAGGGAGAGAGAGAATCCCAAGCAGTCTCTACATTGTCAGCACCGAGCCCAATGTGGGGCTGGAAGCCATGAACTGTGAGATCATGACCTGAGCTGAAATCAAGAGTCATGCTTAACTGACGGAGCCACCCAGGTGCCGCTGACCATTTTTTTTTAATCATGGAGAGTTAAGCCTCTTATTTTAAAATTTTTGTCTTTACAATATATAGTATCAGTCTAAAGACAAAAAGAGCTATAAACAAATACTGAGCTATGGTTAAGTAGGTTTTTTTTCACAGTGGTATGGAAGAGCAGTTCTGAAACTATTTTCTGTGTTTTGTATTGCTGGGAGAATAATCACATATAGTAAGGAAAATGGAAACCAAGTTTCTCACTATTTGGGAAGTGAGTTAAAAATATGAAAAGGCGAAAAGCTAAAATGCACCCTATGGTGTTGGATGGAATTGGAGATATCAGTATCAACTCATGGTTTTAGTATATAAAGGTAGATATAAAGGAATAGATACACGCTTATATCTGTCTTCATAAACACACACCTCCCTAGCTCCGCCACTGAGAGGACCTAGATGAAATAATGGTCCAGTAATAATGACTTATAGCTCTGGTCTTGACTATAAAATATCATTTTGCCTTAAAAGGAGTCTGGTCTCCTTGAAAAAATTGCTTATCTCAGGGATGAAATGGGAACGTACAGGATAAGGCAGAAATATCTTTTTGATTCAGAAAAAAAGGGAATGCTCACAGAATGTGGGAACAAGAAGCCAACTTGAAGAGATCCGCACTGGCTAAATTTTAGATAACATGAGAATCAAAATTAATACCAAGTGTAATGGATTAAACTCATTGAATAAAATAATATTCTACATGTCCATATGGATATAAATATACAAATGAAAGATCAGATAAATACATAGAAAATGGAAATCTCTTCAGGAAAGATAGAAGGAATAACTGAGATTGTGATAAGAAAATCATAATTTGGCAATTATCAGAATAGTTACTTATCCTGGCAAGAATAATCAACGGATGCTGATGGGGAAAACTAATACAGGAAGGCTATGTGAGGAATGAGAGTTCTCAAACTATTTTCCCACAAATCTCTTATTAAATACAGGAAAAAATTAGCAACTGTAAAGTGAAAAAAACTGTCAGACAAATTACCATAGTGGTCAAAATTAACATAATCAATAATGGGACATACTGACCACTATCACGCACCTCTGAGAAGATACACTAAAGAGGGAATAAGCATCAATTCTGTGGTTTTACTGGCAAATTGTATAACAGTCTAATCATATATGGCATTCTACAAAATAAATGATATTTACTCTTCGAAATGTCCATGTCATTAAAAAAAAAATTGAAAAAACAAAGAAGAGCTAAAGTATAGTTCCAAATTAATGGAGACCATAGAGGTTCTTAGACTGGGGTGTGAGGCTCTGGAAAACAGTATTCATGTGCCTCAAAAAATTAAAAATGAACTACCCTACAAACCAGCAATTACACTACTAGGTGTTTATCCAAGGGATACAGGTGTGCTGTTTCCAAGGGACACATGCACCCCAATGTTTATAGAAGCACTATCAACAATAGCCAAAGTATGGAAAGAGCCCAAATGTCCATCAATGGATGAATGGATAAAGAAGATGTGAGATATCTATATCTATATCTATATCTATATCTATATCTATATCTATATCTATATCTATATATCTATATCTATATCCATATATCTATATCTATATCTATCTATATCATATCATATCATATCATATATAGAGATAGAGATTGCGATAGAGATAGAGATAGAGATACACACAAACACATACGTATACATATATATATACAGTGGAGTATTCCTCAGCCATCAAAAAGAATGAAATCTTGCCATTTGCAACTACGTGGATGGAAATAGAGGGTATTATGCTAAGTGAAATTAGTCAGTCAGAGAAAGACAAATATCATATGACTTCACTCATATGAGGACTTTAAGATACAAAACAGATGAACATAAGGGAAGGGAAGCAAAAATAATATAAAAACAGGGAGGGGGACAAAACATAAGAGACTCTTAAATGTGGAGAACAAACAGAGGGTTACAGGAGGTGTTGTGGGAGGGGTGATGGGCTAAATGGGTAAGGGGCATCAAGGAATCTACTCCTGAAATCATTGTTGCACTATATGCTAACTAACTTAGATGTGAGATTTAAAAAAATCAAAAAAAAAAAGAAGACTGGGGGCGTGAGGGGTGGATCAAAATAAAAACTACAATTACGTTACCAGGACAATAGATACAATTTGAATATTGAGTATGGATTAGATAATAGAATTGTATAAATAATAATCCACTTGATTTTAATTATATTTTGGTTCTGTAAGAGAATATTCAGATTCCTAGGAAATACACATTATATCTTTTTGAGTAATGCACCACAATGTATACAAATTACTCTCAAAAGGTTTAGGAAATGTGTGTATAAATATTATATAAGTATTTTCTAAATTATTATTAATAAATATATATAACTAATAATTATATAAAAATAATGTATTATATGTCATTCTCTGAAAAATATATATTCACAGATGCAAAGACAGAAAGAGAAAGAATCATGGGGTGCCTGGGTGGGTCAGTCAGTTAAGCGTCCAACTCTTGGTTTCAGCTCAGGTCATGATATGGTTTATGAGTTCAAGCCCTGCATCGGGCTCAACACTGACAGCACGGAGCTTACCTGGGATTCTCTCTCTCCCTCTGTCTCTGCCTCTCCTCTGCTCTCTCTGTCTCTCAAAACAAATACACTTAAAAGAAAATTTTAAAAAAAAAGTGAAAGAATCATAACAGCAAAATACACATAACTGGTCAATCTGAGTAGAGTGCATATGATAGTCCTTGGTACTGCTCTTGTCAATTAACTATATATTTGAAATTATATTAAAATGAAAAGTTACAAGATTTGTGTTGTGATAAATGGAATGTGGTTAATATTCCAAAGCCTGTGTTTTCTAGTATGTATGTATGCATGTACATATATATATATATACACACACACACATATATATATATATATACACACACACATATATATATATATATATACACACACATATATATATATATATATATATATATGTTTAGTAACAAATGAGGTGATACTGTGGTAGTTGTCTCTTCCTGGGAGCCATTAAAAATAAAAATAATAACAAACATGTACTGAACATTTACTACATACCAGTCACAATTCTCTCTTTATTTGCATTGTGTAATTCCCACAACAATCTTTCGATACAGATAGTATCTTCCTATTACAGAACAGGTTTAAAAGAAGTTAAATAATTTTCCATAGGTCACTGAACTACATTGACAGAAAGATTTTAATTCTAAGACCAATTAGTTCATAATTATAATGCTTCATCTTTTGCTTCTTTCTAGAATTGATTTATTTTTCTTTCTAGGGTAGAATCTGTTTCTTTGAACACAATAAAAATAATGTATAGATCAAAAAGATAAAGGGGTGTGATTAGGTGAGATATATTTTTTTAATAGTTTATCTTGGAATTCTGCTGAGGAAATTTGGAAAGCCTAAGGATCTAGACATATTTAGATGGTAGCAGACTAATGGTTATGTTCTGAAAACTTTTATTTTTTGTCAAAAAAGAAAAGCAGATTACCTACGTCCAAGGTATCCAAATGGCAAAGTTTCAAGGAGGTATCTATGCAAATTTACCCAGGTATCTCAAGGTACCTAGAAAACTATCCTTCTAACCCTGGACAAATGAGATGTGTCAGAATTTGTGTCTTCCATTTTTCCTGCTATGTCGCCTATGACCTGTGTAGTGCTACGGAGTAAAGTAATCCCACACCTGGACACTGGGTCATTATTTAGATCTAGAAAAGTATTTTAACAGATGGAAACATAACTACAATACAAAAACAAAGTTGTATATATTAGCAGAAAGATCCATTTAATCAGGAATGAGAGGTCAGAGGGGAAGGCCAGTGTCCACATATGTTAGTGACAATTATATGTGCTTGTACCATATTTTGGATTTTTAAAAAAATTATTGTTACAAAATTACCTTATAATGACATTAAGAGTCACTTCACTCATTCATTATTAACTCCTTTACTCACTGTGCTTTGAATGCTTACCATGTCTACTTTTCTCCTTTGAGAAAGTTCTGTCAAAACACAGAGAAAAAACAAACTTTCAGAATTATCCTATAGGGTTCTTTGTATTTTTCTAAGCCTCCCAAATGCTTTTGTACAATGTTTTCCTCCTCTATTTGCAGCTCAAGTTCACCTGACGTTGCCTGACAGCATTTCATGATCAAAGGCAAAGAATGAATCCTGAAGACCTCCTGATGTAGTTGGGAATGTTCATACCTAGACATATATTATGACATTATATTAAATGGGCTTGCTTTGATTTAGAAGTGTAGTGATAAAGTTTGGAGAAGAGGGAATAACCCTGCTGTGGCTATGATGTTTGGGTCTGGGCTTAATGTTGAGTGACATTCAAGAGATGGATGGAGAAAGAGAATTCCAGGAGAAAGGACTCCTATCCTGAGGGACCCAGTTAACTTTCAAATAGGATTCCAATTCAAGGATGCAGGAAGAGACCTTAGGAGGTCTGAGTCTCCCATCCAAGTACTAAGCAGGCCCGACCCTGCTTAGCTTCTGAGATCAGACAAGATCAGGCGTGTTCAGGGTGGTATGGCCGTAGACAGGAGGTCTGAGTCTCAACAATAATCACATTTGGATACAAATCAGACAGTTAACCAGGGCAGCAAGCTGGATGTTAATTGAGAAGGACAAAAGAGAATATTCACCTCAGATGACAGAGATGTCCAAGTAGAAGCATCTAGTTGCTAGAGTCTAAGGAGAAGAGAGAAATCCTAATATTAAATATGCCACCCAGATCCTCACAGTCTTTGCATGATGAGGGCTTTGCCACCTCTCAGAGATTGCAGCCCTGAGTTTAAAGCTACACCACTGTATTTCCAAATCCCATCTATTAATAACTGAGACTTAATCAAATAAGTACCAATACTCTTTTTTAGGCATACAATGTGCCAACATGGCAGTGATATGTTAGAAAGGATTAAAAAGAAAGGGCAAAGGTTCATTTTAAATTCTGTGTTCAAATATATGAACTAGCTGCAAATTTTGATCAACATGCCAAAATATTTCTCAAAATACAAATGAAGGAAAATTCTCATAGAAAAAGTAAGTCCTAGAGATCAGTAGTGTGTTTGCCACTAAGTAAGTGGCAGTATTTTTTAATGTTTATTTTTAACATTTATTAACAGGGAGACTCCACACTGTCAGCACAGAGCGCCATATGGGACTCAAATCACAAATGTGATGTTGTGACCTTAGCTAAAATCAGAGTCAGACACTTAATCAACTCAGCTATCCAGGTGCCCCCACGGTACAGTAAGTTTACTGCAAAAAAATATTGTATTTTGAAAAAAACAAACATCAGAATGGAACACTTATCAATTTTCAATCACATTCTTATTCATGTATAAGTAAACTGAGTATCTTGAAGAAATTTAGTATCTTGAAAAATAAATTTCTATTAAATGTAATATTTTTAGAATGGGAAAAATTAAATTCACTTTCTTCAGACCTGTACAGCATGTTATGACTTTTGTTATGACAATGAATGTTTTTGGTCCAATTACTTTAAGTTATTTTTTTAACGTTTGTTTATTTTTGAGAGAGAGAGACAACATGAGTAGGGGAGGGGCAGAGAGGGGGAGACACAGAATCTGAAGCAGGCTCCACAGAGCCTGACACAGGGCTCGAACTCACAGACCATGAAATCATGACCCGAGCTGAAGTTGGATGCTTAACTGACTGAGCTACCCAGGCACCCCACTAATCCAATCACTTTAAATTTGTTAGTTTTATTTTCATCTGTAACTCTTGAAACTTAAGGCCAATTCAGTTAGGGGGCTAGGAGAATTGAGTACAAAATAGCTCAAATGACAAATGGTCTAAAGCAAAATACTTTACTGATATGAGAAACCACATAAGACAGCAAAATTAACTTTTTAAATATGCCCTTTTTGTTTTGGGCCTACAGGTTCTAAAATGTTTCGGCATATCATATTGAAATAATGACATAATTATAATAACTCTTCTAGTACTTACAACGACAAATTTATTTCTAGTTAATTCATTTGTTTTTATGTAGGGACTTCCATTGGATTGTGCTTTAATTCAGTATTAACCAGGCTATTATTCGAAAGTGTTTCTAACTCGGCAATAAATGTTGGTGATTTAGTTATAATTAAATAGAAATGAGTATATGAAAGCCTAATGAAGTTCAGAGAAATATTCATTATGTTTCAATACATTTATATTATCTACTCGCCCAATAAATTGTCATACCTCTATTGTAATTAACTGGGAATTAGCTCATTTAATTTTTAAAAAAAAACTATTTCTGGTCTCAGAATTCTTACTTTGTTATATATCCATTGAAAACCTAATTGAGAGTGCAGGAAACATATCTTGTAATGAGTCAAAACAAAACAAAACAAAAATAGTTTCGCATTGCAAGTGAATTGTAATTGAAGGCAACTGCTTACAGAATCATGATGGATCTGTAGCATCCGACATTTTTCTGCATTGAATGTCTCTGATACTAAATGTCTTTCCATATTTTAGAGTTCAATGCTTTATCAAATACTGTACATTCTATTATTTTTCTCCTGTCTTTTGTTATCAGATATGAAGGCGTTATCACATGAGCTCTTGTCGGTGAGTCATTTTCAGTTTCTAAAGGATGAGGTCTTTTCCTTGTTTCATGTTGCTGTGCTTTAACGCATTTGCCTAGCTGGGCAGGGCATGTCTTTCCTTCTCTGCACCCCACCATCTCAGCACCAAAATCTGGAAGATGTTAGGAGTTAACTGGGTGGCTACAGATTTTTTCTTTTGTCATTATGATCTTCTCCTTCCCCTCCTCCTCTTCCTCCTTCTACTTCTCATTCTTCCTCAGCAGCTTTATTGAGATATAATGCACATACCCTACAATTCATTCCTTTAAGTTATTTTATTCAACGCTTTCTAGTGTATTCACAGATGTGTGCAACCATCACCACAGTCAGATTTAGTTCATTTTCAAACAAACAAACAAACAAACAACCCATACTTGTAGCTATCACTTCCCCTATCTCTCCCTTCTTCAGCCCTAAGTAACCACTAATATACTTTCTGTCTATGGATTTCTCTATTCTGGACATTTTCTATGAATGGAATAGCATATCATATGTGATCTTTGATGAGTGGCTTCTTTCACTTCTAATGTTTTCAAGGTTCATCCATACTGTAACATACATTAGTACTTCATTCCTTTTTATGGCCAAGTATTATAGCATTATCATTATATGGATATACCATATTTTCTTTATTCACTTGTTAGTTGATGGACTTTTGGTTTGTTTCTATCTTTTGACTATTGTGAATAATGCTGATTATATACATTTATATGCAAGTTTTTGTGTTTCATTTCTCTTGGATATATGAATAGGAGTATAATTGTTGGATCATATGATAACTCTATATTTAACATTTTGAGGAAATGCCAGCCTGTTTTCCAAAGTGATTGACTCATTTTACATCCCCACCAGCATAGTATGAGGGTTCCAAATTTTCCACATCTTTAACATTTGTTACTATATAACTTGTTGATAATAGTCATCCTAATGGGTGTGAAATGGTATTTCATTATGTTTCTGATCTGCATTTTCTTGGTGACTAATGGTGTCAGGTGTTTTTTATGTGCTTACTGGCTATTTGTATATCTTCCTTGTAAATATGTCTGTTCAGATCATTTGTATATTTTTAAATTGTTTATTCTCCTTTTATTACTTAGTTGTAAGGATTTTATATATTTTAAATACAAGTCCCTCAGCAGATATATGATTTCCGAATAACTGAAAGGCTATAGATTATTCTTATTCATCAACAACTAGCAGATAGTGCCAGGATTAGTTGTGATAAATGGCTACAGTCCTCTAGCGACACTTCAGTAAATATGCTGAACTCAGTTACTAAATGAATTCAGTCTTCATTTGGCATTTATTTCTTGTGTCTGCAATAAATTTTAGAATACATTTGTAAACAACAGCCAGTCCTTCTTAGCCTAATATATGGCAGTTAAAAAGCCCTAACTCTAATATTAAGTCCCTGGCACTTTGTATAATCCACTGAAGAGAATAGAATACTTGGAGAATTACAGTCTCCAAAAATGGATTTTCTTCTTTACTGTTTCTTGAGAGATCTCCTGCTGACCCTCATCAAAGTAGGGACTTGAAATATTACAAGAAAAAGAAATATTCCATATCTCATAGCAATCATGTAGACCTCACAGTTATTTCTCACATCTAACTGAATTTATACATATGCATATTACTTCAATATATTCATTCACAAGTACATATTCTACTTAAAATCTCTTCTTTGTAAAATAAAAAGGGGGAGGGTTCAGCAGTTGGATCTGGAGATAGTTTCTGAAGAAGGCTGATGGGTTTACATCAGTCCATTCATATGTCTTTATTTTGTTTCCTATCTTTCCATAGGATTCAGTGGATAGAAATGGAGCCCTTATCTCTATGACACAGCAGTAGAGCTTGGGTGACACTGCTTTTTCTCCCATTGCCTCTCTGGCATCAACAGATGCCATGTCTGTTGTTTTCATACTGGTCAGTTGGTTCAACCTAAACACAGATCCTTTGCTAATGATTATTCTGAAGGCATCCCTCAACCATAGTTTCAGTATATTTTTGTCATTCTTCATGAGGCTTTATTTTGCCACCATTACATAGCTTACGTGAAGCTTTCATGGATATGTTTCAACGGTCCGTTATGTCTTTTAGATGTGGTCAAACTAGGCCTCATGTTAATCAACAAGTAACTCTCCTTAGTCCACATGGAACTCTCACTTGCTCATCCCTACATTACCACCCTTTACCTTATTGGGTAGTCCCAGTGTTTCATCCATCTGTACTCATGGTTGCATATGCTTATGGAAACAACTTCCTTCGCTTATACACTTTCTCTAGTGACAAGAAATCTTTGACCCTTGACCTTGTTTACTGGTTTTGCTTTTTAAAAAATTGATATCTCAAGTTCGGGTTTAGATTAGACAGATTGGAATAAGAGTCTAGTCAAGATGACACATGCATCCTCTTACAAAATGAAATCCCACAAGTGGAAACTTAGTATACCAACTGTAATATTAGTTGTATGTATTATTATATATAAGAAATAATATTATGAGCAAGACAAGAAAGACCAGTGTCTTTCTCTTTTAGGATGTTGTAGTATCATTGTGGAAAAAAAGCACTGACATTCAAAATATTTTCTGAAATTTTCGTGAGCTTGTTTACTTTGCAACTCGTCACTGCAGCTACTATACCTTCTGAACAGAAAGATCTTCCGAAGGTCCTCTGCTGACTAAATAGCCTTCTTTCTGCAATGTTATTGATTTTGCAATGCTGCATTTTAGTTTCCTTCAGGCCATTTCCTCCAGGCTACCCTTTACTTCCTAAGGCAATAACCATTTTTAATCTTGCCAACCAAGCAAGAGATGGCTTGCTGACAAGAACCCAGCTGCCAAGCCCCTAGCACTCTCTCAGTTCTTTAAATGCACTCAAAGAAAAATGTGACAGATCAGCAGCAAACTTCTTGTTTGTTTTCAGATTGACCTGCTACTCATATTTCAGGGAAAGAGAAATATGTTCATATTTGAAAAGATGGAGTATGGAAACTTTGCCTTAGATAATTTAAGTTGCTTCCCTGGGAGTCAAGTATTCCAAACCATTCATTTCTCTCTCTCAAACTTTTTTCTTTTTCAATTCTCACCACCTGTGTGTCCTTATGCTTTTTCTAACAGTAAAGGTTGGAATGGTCTAGCTATAGGTTGATAGTTGGTGTTTCCCCAAAATTCATAAGTTGAAAACCTAATGCCCAAGATGATGGTATTAGGAACTGGGGCCTTTGAAAAGTGATTAGGTCATGAGTACAGAGTCCTTATGATTGGAATTAGTGCCCTTATAAAGGAGATCCCAGAGAGATCATCACTTCTTCCACCATTTGAGAACATAGTGAGAAGTGGGAAGTTTGAAGGCCAGAAGAGGGCCTTCTACTAGAATCTAACCATTCCAGCACCTTGATCTTGGACTTTCAGCTTCCAACATTGTGTTATAAGCACCCAGTCTCAGATATTTTGTTATAGCAGCTCAAACATACTGAGATAGTTCCTCAGAAATATGATTACTCTCCTTTTCAGATAAGAAAAGAGGTCCCAAATTGAGAATTTTTTTTGAAGTGAAACAATCCATAGAGATTACCATGTTTATAGTTTTGAAAACATGAATTTAAAAATGAGAACAAAGTGTTACTCCATTATATTAAAATATTTTGATGTTAAAATAATTTCTCACACAACATTGGGTAATATTTTCTGGAAGAATTGAGAGACTGTAAGTATCTCATAAATAATAAGAATATAATAAAGATATTCTATTAGGATTTAATAAAGACAGCAAAGCAATTCATTTGAATTGCAGCTTATGATGCAATCAGATATTTTTAAAAAATTGATTTTGAAATACTTATAGATTCATAGGAAGTTTCAAAGAAACATGTAGTGTAGTCCCTTGCATCCTTTTCCATGCCTCTCCCAATATTAAAATCTGATTAATATAATACAATAAATATAATATAATATAATTAATATAATATAATATAATATAATATAATATAATATAATATAATACAACAACCAGGTAATTGGCATTAGTAGTATCCACAGAGCCTAATCTTATTTTACCAGTTATAAATGCAGTGATGTGAGTGTATGTATACACTTTTATGCAAATTTAGCACACGTGTAACTTCCTATAACTACCACATGTTCCCCACTCTAAATCCTAGCAACCACTACATGTACAATTCTGTAATCTGCAAATAGACAGTTTTATTTTTTCTTTTCCAATTATATGCCTTTTCTTGCCTTGCTGTGCTGCCTAGAGCTTGCAGTGCTATGATAAGTATGAATGGTACTAGCAGAAGTCCACGCCTTCTACTCAAGTTGAGACATAAAGAAGTCTATCACCATTAGGTAAGATGAAGCTAACTGTAGGTTTTTGGTAGGTAATCTCTATCAGTTGAGTGAGTTCTCCTTTACTGATAGTTTGCTGAAAATTTAAAACATGAGTAGGTATTGGATTTTGTCAAATGATTTTTCTGCATTATATGATATCATCACATAAGTTTTCTTCTTTAGTCTGCTGTTATGGTGAACCATGCTGACTGATTTTCAAAAAAAAAAAAAAAAAAAAGGAACTGTCCTTGTATACCTGAGATCAACCGCCATGAGTCCAGGTACTTAATTCTTTATACATCGGTGGATTCAATTTACTGATATTTTGTTCAGATTTCTGGCATCTAAATTCACGGGAGATATTGGTCTGTAGTTTCCTTTTTTTGTACAATATTTGTGTGGTTTTGGTATTAGGTAATATCGGCCTCAATGTGAGTAGGAAGTGTTCCCTCCTCTTCTATTTACTGAGCTAGTGTAAATTTGTGTTAATTCTTTAAATTCTCCAGTGAAAACATGTAAGCCTACAGGGGTTTTGTTTTTGTTGTTGTTATTTTGTTTTTGTTTTGGTGAGGAAAGAGCTTTATAACTACAAATTAAATATGTTTAATGATAACAACACCAGTCAAGTTAATTATTGCTTTTTCCTCAAGTTTACTAATTTTATCCTACGTAGTGTTTACCGTGCTTTGAGATAATCCAGTGAGGTCTTTACTTGTTTATTATATTTTTCACTTCTAAAATTTCCATTTGTTTCTTCTTTTAACAAACTTCTTTTCTAAGATTTTCTCTTAATTTTGTAATTTGTTTCAAGAAGATTTATAACTGCTTAAAGCATTTTTATGGTTGTTATAAAATTCTTGTTACATACTTCCAACATGTGAATAATCTCAGTGTTGATGCCCATTGATTGGTTTTATCTTTCAAGCTGTGTTTTTGTTCATTGTACTATAGGAGATTTTTTGTCATCTTTGACATTTTTCACATTATCATAGGAGACAGGTGATCCCAATTAAAATGCCTGGGTTAGCAGGTATTCACACTATTAGGCACTGTATGTAGATCTTTGACTACTTTTGTTAGCTGTAATTCCAATGAGGTTAGTTTCTAGAGCCTTGGCAATGGTTATTCTGTGTGTTTTGTTCTGTGCTGCCTACGGTTGCCAGTTGGGTTTCCCAGAAGGGATGAGCTGGGGATAAAACTCCACCCAAACTCTGCTGATGCTGCCACTGTGGCTTGGCTAACAAGTCACCACAGTGACTGTGGTTGTGACAGTCAACCTGCTGATGTGGATACTGCAGCAGACCAGGCCTGTCATCCTAGGCATGCATCCTGCCAGGCAGGGATTCTGCTGCTGCTGCTGCTGCTGCTGCTGCTGCTGCTGAGACAGACTGAGCTGTCACTGTCACGGGTGTAGGCCAGGAGAGTTCACTTTGCCATCGTGCACAGGCTCTCAGAAGATGTGGTGTGGGGAGTGGGTTTGCTTGCTCGGCTCTGCCATTGTTCTCAATGTGGATACATCAGCCTGTACTTCTGGTGGATGAATGAATAGTGGGGATTATTAATATAGTAGATTAACACTGTAGACTTTATTTACTTATTAATAAGGAAGTTTCACTTTTCTTAAATATGTTCTGCAAAGGTCTACTGCTACTTACTTCATTTTCCTAAATGTACTGTGATACACTTTATCTAATGCTCCAATATCTGCCTCTGTCTATCTATTTTATTTAGTAATGGGGGTGGGGGCTGTTTGGTGTGGGAAGTAACTTTCTGGTTATGGTCCAAAATTTACTCTCTCTTGTGAACAGAAATCTATTTGTCATTGTCTTTTATCTTTTATCATTGTCAACTATCTTATGGAAGACATTTAACAGTGGAACCATTGTATACACAATGAGAAATAGGCTTGATAAACACATATATGTCTAACTATGTAGCCAGATAGATATGACTATTAGTCAATGTTCATTTTGCATTATTTTGCTTCCTTCTACCTTTTCTAAACATGACTATTCAAGATTTACTTTAAGTGTTTATGTTTCTAAATTCACCAAACACCAATTAAAGTGATGAGAGCTAATTTCATTTATTTTACTTTCTACTCCAGTACTGTCAATTAGTACTTTTATCCAATTTAATATTAAATGTATCCCAGATTGTTCTATATTTAACCATTTATTTGACTCACTAAGCCTACAGTATTTTTTTTTATTAGTAATTCAGGAGAAACGTTACTCCAGTCCACTGTACAAAATGACACAGATAATTAAACCATGAATCAACTCAATTATTTTCCTAAATATAGGGGAAATTTTATAATCATTTTTTGCTTGTTCCATAATGCTATTTTCCAAACGCCTGGTCAATCCAGGAGTTAAGGTAGGAGACCTTGAGGAGTCAATACTATTAGGAAGTTTTATTTTCATTTTTTAAAATCTATAAGAAGATACATTTTGGAGGAAAGTTGGTATTGAATACATTAAAAAGTGATTGATGTTTTAGTTTACACATATCAAATCAGGAAAATGCCAAATCTCTGTGTTTAAAAAAAAAATTATTAAAAAGAAAAGATCCAAATGAATTGAAGAACAAAGCAGAGTCTTTGTTATCCATGTTGGTACTGTTTCCTTCTCTTCAGCAATAACTGTATGATATATTATGACTTCCCCCACTTTTGCACCTCTGTTTTGCACCTGTACCTGGTCTGAAATGGCCTTTTGAGACTCAGCTAAAACACTTTGCACAGAAGGAGACTTCTCTGTTCAGCCCAGTGGAATATGAACTCTCTCTCTCACTGAATCATTTATTATCTGCTTCTCTTTAATTTGACCCTTCATTGAAGGCCTACATCATTGTAGTTGTTTGTTGCTTACCTTTGTAAAATGGAAATGATAACACTTAAATTTTATTATTGTCATCAACTTTAAGAAGCATTTTATACACACACAGACACAAGTATATATGTTGCTTTGGTATGAATGAGCATACGCTAATTCACCTCCTCTGATCACAGACTTCTTAGTAGTTATTTAGCATTGAGGTTGACCAAATAAACTTTGGAAATTAACGCACATTTCACAGACTTATACCAAAAGTTATAAAGAATTGTACGTGAAACATAACATAGGCACATACTATGTATTCACAAAAGTATGTGTTCGAATAATGAAAGATTTAAGACTTGATGGTGTGGCCTGGCCTTACAGGCTGGTTGTAGGATGTTGGACTATTCTCCAATAACCAGAAGTGTGGGCAAGCACTATTTGATATTTGGAAGGCTATAACATTTCTCCTCTTTGCTGGCACGGTGTAGTAAATTTGCAGTATGTCCAAATGGTTAAGAGCATGGATGTTAAGAAGAAAGACTTCCCTTTGACTGCCAAAATTGTGCAATATTATCGTATGACCTCAGCAGTTTTTTCAACCTCTCTAGGCCTTAGTGTCGTCAGGGAAGACACTCAACATCACTCCTCATCAGGAAAGTGCAAATCAAAACCACAAGATAATCACCTTACATCAGTTAGAATTGTTAAAATAAAAATGACAAGAAATAACAAGAATAGGTGAAGATGTGGAGAAATAGAAACTCTTGTGCATCATTGGTGGGGATGTACACTGGTACAGCCACTGTGGAAAACAGTATAGATATTTCTCAAAAATTAAAAATAGACTTGGGGGCGTGTGGGTGGCTCAGTCGGTTAAGCATCCAACTTTGGTTCAGGCCATGATCTCATAGTTCTTGAGTTCAAGCCCCACATCAGACTCTGTGCTGACACCTCAGAGCCTGGAGCCTGTTTCAGATTCTCTGTCTCCCTCTCTCTCTGCCCCTCCTCTGCTCATACTTTGTCTCTCCCTCAAAAATAAATAAACATTTAAAAATTTTTTTAAAAAGTAGACTTACCATAAGACCCAGTAATTCCACTACTGGGTATTTACTCAAAGAAAACAAAAACACGAATCTGAAAAAATATATGCACCCCCATGTTCAAGGCAGCATTGTTTGCAGTAGCCATGATATGGAAGCAACTTAAGTGTCCATCAGTAGATGAATGAATAAGAAAATGTGGTGTGTGTGTGTGTGTGTGTGTGTGTGTGTGTGTGTATGTCTATGTCTGTCTATCTATCTATATATATATAGACATATCTATATATCTGTATCTAATATCTATCTAATGGAATATAATGCAGCCATAAAAAGATGAGGTCAGGCCATTTGAGAAAATATGGATGTATCTAAAGGGTATTATGATAAGTGAAATAAGTCAAACTGAGAAAGGCAAATACCAATATGATTTCACTTATATGTAGAATCTTAAAAAAAACAAATTAACAAATGAATAAACAAAAAGCAGAATCAGGCATATAAATACAAAGAACATAATGAGGGTTGCTAAAGGGGATGCAGGTAAGGGGCTGAGAAAACCGGGTGAAGGGAAGTGGGAGATAAAGACTTCTAGTTATAGAATGAATTAGTCACGGGAATAAAAGGCAGAGCATAAGGAATACAGTCAATGATATTGTAATAGTGATGTAACAGCACAAATGGTAGCTACACTTGTGATTAACATATCATAATGTATAAAGTTGTCAATTCTCCATTGTACACTGGAAACTAATGCAACATTTTATGTCAACTATACTTAAATTTAAAAAGAAAACTAATGAAAAATTTGGGCACACAGGTGGTTCAGTTGGTTAGGGATCTGGCACTTGATCTTAGCTCAGGTCATGATCTCATGGTTCTTAGGATCAAGCCCCATGTCAGGCTCTACACTGACAGCACAGAGCCTGCTTGGCATTCTCTCTCTCTCCCTCAATCTCTACCCATCCCCCACTCATGTGCGCGCGCACACACTCTCTCTCAAAATAAATAAATTTTAAAAAACTAATGAAAATTTAAAACAAAAACAGTATATTAGGGGTGTCTGGGTGGCTCAGTTGGCTAAGCATCCAACTTCAGCTAAGGTCATGATCTCACAGTTCGTGGGTTCAAGCCCTATGTCAGGCTCTGTGCTGACAGCTCAGAGAATGAAGACTGCTTTGATTCTGTGTCTCCCTCTCACTCTGCTCCTCCTCTGCTCATACTCTGTCTCTCTCTCTCGAGAATAAACATTAAAAATTTTAAAAAAGACAGTATATTAATATTACAAATTAATAAGAAAATTGTAAAAATTAAATGAAAGAAAACATGCAACATGCTTAGTATTGTTTGTTCCCATTAAAAGAACCTATTGTTATTAAGTATTAACCTTTGGATTGTTAATGTGATATCTGGACACACTTTATTTTACATTGCATTTTTGTTGGTTTAAAACTAAGAAGGATAAGGCACCTGGGTGGCTCAGTTGGTTAGGGTCTGACTCTTGATTTGGGGTCAGGTCATAATTTCACAGTAGTGAGCTCAAGCCCTGTGTCGGCTCCACACTGAGCGTGGAGGCTGCTTGGGATTTTCTTTCTCCCTTTCTTTCTGTTCCCCATCCCCTGCTTGTGCTCTCTCTCCCTCTCTCTCTCAAAATAAATAAATTAACATTTAAAAAATAAAACAGAGAAGAATAAAGAGTATATTTGTTATTACTCTTGCAGATGAAACTTTCAGAGGGGTTAACAAGATGTGATTTTCTTCACTTTCTCTTCTAAGATTCATTAATCACAGATGTCATCGTCTAAGTCCAACCAAATTTTTGCATATATGATTTTTAATTCTATAATCTGATTAAGACTCATGAAAAGGTAAAAGATTATAGGATTCAAATATTTTAAAATATTAAAGAACATTAAAAATAATTGTATTTAAAGCCAAACAAAAATAATAAATAATAATATTACATGTTGAAATGGGAAAGAAATCACACAATTATAGAAATATATGATGGTTGGGCACCTAAGTGGCTCAGTTGGTTAATCATCCAACTCTTGATTTCAGCTCAGGTCACATGATCTCATGGTTCATGAGATCAAGCCTCATGTCAGGCTATGAGCTGACTGCCACAAGCCTACTTGAGATTCTCTCTCTCTCTGCCCTCCCTACTACTTATGTGTGCACACTCATGCATGCTCTCTCTCTCTCTCTCAAAATAAATAAATATGCATTTAAAAAAATAAATATATTACAGTTAATGTACATTCTTTTAACCTGCCAAGAAAACCAGTTCCTGGGATTGTTTTTCAAGTCATGTTAGCATATCCTCTCAAATGGAAAGATAAATGATTTGGGAATTTTAGACCATTTGTGGATTACAAGTGGGAAGATCTGATTTGATGATTATGCCCATTGGATATTTCATGAACCCTTAAAAACAGATTATCCCTCTTAAAATAATTTGATCAGCTGATCCCTTATGGTAGGCTTGGGAGTAACTAAGTTGGGCAGGAGACAATTATTAAGTCATTTTTTTGTATCCCCATCTCCAGTTTACAATGCACTTTAGATTTAGTTAGAAGAATTTGAAAGGTATAATATGGGTAACTTATTTAACAAACATGTATAGAGTACAAGTATAAAAATTATAGGCTCATGGGATACATGGATGGTCAAGACAGACATGATCTGATATAAGATATAAGATATCTTATACAGATATAAGCTTTATACAGATATAAGCTTATACAGATATAAGCTTATACAGATATAAGCTTTATTAAAGCTTATATTTCAGAAAATATAGAGGGAAAATAATAATTTAAAAGTCTAAATATGTAGGTAGCAACAATACAAAAAAATAGAAAAGAAAATACATGATGTGATTAAGAGTCATTGGGGAGATGATGATAATTTATATTGGGACAGTCAGGGAAGACCTTACTGGCAAGCTAAGGTCTGAATGATAAGAAGGAACAGTTGAGGATTTGTCTGGTAGGGGAACATTTGTACAGAGGAAGCAGTAAATATCAAGGTCTTAAGGTGGGCATAAGATTGCTGTGGATGGCCAATAGAAAGGTAATTGGTGGTTGATGAGATTGTAGAGAAAAAGAGCCCAGGTCAGGGAAAGAATTTGAGGCCATTGTAAAAGAATGGATTTTATACTAAGTATAATGGAACACAAACAGGTGTATCAATTTATTAATTCAATAAACATTTTAAAGCATCTAATCTATGAAAGACACTATGCCCAGTGCTGTAAGGAGATGTAGATATGAAATGAAGACATAGGAAATGTCATACAGAGATACTACATGGGAGATGATATATAAAGTAATTCCTCACATGAAAAAAACCTGTGAGCAGAATACCCAGAGAATTTAGAAAAGATATATGTAGTTGAGCATTGATGCATCTTTACTGAAGAGATGATACTTGCATTGAGTTTTTAGTATTTGTAGGACTTTGTTAGGCTGAACGAAGACAAAAGAAAGTAGAAAATACACAATTTCAGAGAGTGGATGAGACTTTTTTTTTTTTCCAACAACTGTTTGTTGTTTTATTTTTTTTTCCAGTTTCTTCAAAGTAAAATTGACCTAAAAACTGCATATATTTATGGTGCATAACTTGACGGTGGTGATTATTTTACAAAGGAGAGACTACTTCTACTGCAACACAAGGTAAACTTAGAAATGTAACAAGTCCAGAAAGGTAACAGAACTAGATCAGGATGGCTCTTTAAATGCCAAGTTAAGATTCGGTTATTTTTCTTTCAGTTATGGAGGAGGAACATCGGTAGGTTTGAGTAGAAGACTGCATAATACAAGATATGTCTTAAAGAGGAATGATGAAAGCCACAGTTTGAAAGGGGACAGCAAGGCAGATGAGGAAGAAAAGTGATTGAGGGACGCTGTGGCGTCACAGACACAGTCAGGTGCTACCTAACCTAATTCTAAAATACCTATTGTGTCACCCTTTCATTTCCATTTCCCTTTGACCTGTATCAGAGCTTCACAACTGGAACATCATTCCTATCTGTCTCTTTACTTGGTCTTTCTCTAATCACAGTGTCACTAGAAAAGCAATCCAACAGTGGAGGTATTTTCATAATACACAGTAGGTAAAAAATAGTAAACTTTCTGGGACTAGCAGGATAAAGTCCTACTCTCATGCAGTTTTAAAAATCCTCTACAATCTTGTTTCTTTTTTTTTTTTAATTTTTAACGTTTTATTTTATTTTTGAGAGACAGAGAGACAAGCATGAGCAGGGGAGGGGCAGAGAGAGAGAGGGAGACAGATACAGAATCTGAAGCAGGCTCCAGGCTCTGAGCCTTCAGCATAGAGCCCCACACAGAGCTCCAACTCACAAGCAGAGAGAGCCGTAAGATCATGACCTGAGCAGAAGTCAGACACTTAACCAACTGAGCCACCCAGGTGCCTCTACAATCCTGTTTGTTGCAATTTCATCCACTGTCCTCACCCATTATTTACTCGATTACTTACAATTTCATAAGCATAGTATGAGCTTTAATTCCTCTTGGTCTTTGTTTTTAATCTCTCTACAGCCTGTGATGTTCGGTACTGCTTTCTTCACCTGCTGCTAATCAGCTCATGTTTCAAAGACATGAGCTGATTTCACGTCTTCTCTGGTAATTTCTAAAACCCGTCAACCAAATGCATTTGTTCCTTGCTCTTGTTACCCCAACACTGTTTATACGGCTACTATACACCAATCCATGTTGCTCTTTGAAAAATGTTACTTTGGGCCCAGACTCTCCTCAGAATATCAACAGGATTTTTGATTGGGAGGATAAAATAGTTCTGGGAACAGATAGGACTGATGGTGGCACAACACTGTGAATGTACTTCATGCTACAGAATTGCACATTTAAAAATGATTAAAATGGTAAGTCTGATGGTATATATATTTTACCACCCAAAACAAAATAAATATCTTGCACCAAACCAAAAAAAATGGTGAAATATTATTAGCATTTTCATTAGGAACAAGAGAAGAATACTTCATCATTAGTACTTATCAATATTGCATCGGAAGTCTTAGTGAAAGAAGGAAGCCAAGAAAAATGAATAAGAGGCTTATGGGTTAAAAAGAAAGAAATCATAATTTTCAGTAAAAATGGTTGCCCACGTATTTTAAGCAGCTAAGACATGCAACTGACATATGTGAAATCTCTTATTTAAAATTTCTTATTAAAAAACACTGAAGGCAAAAAAGAAGCAGAATTGCAAAATATAAATGAACACAAAAATGTTCTTTTGGAAATAAGTGATTGTTATATTGTTCTGTTACTCTGTGAGTATCTTTAACTTTTACCACAAGAAGGGGAAATGGAAGTCAGTGGTTTCATGTGTAAATTGCTTCATACATTTAAAAAAAATACACATGCACTATTTAACACATTCCCTAGCAAACAGAAAAAAGAAGATTCCACAAAAATTGCAAAAAAAAAAAAAAATGGCTAAGGTAGTATTTACATACCATGTTTAAAAGCCTAAATAAATTGAATTTCAGGAGTATTATGACCAAGCATTATCATTCTCGGAATTAAGAGTACAATATTAAGATATTTATTAATTTAATTCAATATATGAATAAATTAACAAACAAAAAGGTATCCTGAGAGGTATCCAAAAGAAATAGCCAGTGGATGAAAACCTAAATTATTGCTGGCTAAATATGAAGCCCCCAAATGAGAATACTTAATGGATTTTATTATGCTCATTATAAAAGACAATGCCTAAATTCTCAGTTTGTGGTAAAATGGCAAATTATCCCACATGAATTAGGAAGAAGCAAAAGTCTCTATCATTACCATTAACATTTTCTTCAAAAAGTTTCAAACAACGTATAAAGACAAGATATCCAAATAAAAGGGATAGGTATTCTTAGAGAGTAACTTTATCTATATTTGCTACTGATGTTATTGCATGCCTAGAATATCCAATCAAAACAACAGAGAAGCTATTGCAAATAAGAACATTCAATAAGGTGACTGCCAACACAGAACAAAAAATCAAAAACATTTTTATGGTGCGAATGTAAATGGTGTAAAAGTTCTGTTTTACAAAAGTAATATCAAAAAGTCAGTTTAGCAAGAAAATTATCAGACCTATGTAAGAAAATGTCTATACTATAGAACATTAAAAAAAAAGAAATTTTGCCCTAAAGTTGATTAATACTGATTGAAAATTGATTGGAAATATTGATCAATTGCTTTGAATATTGTGCATTTTCACATTAGTTATGGTTTTGGAGTAGGAAATCTACAAGTAGTAGTATGCAGTAAAGAAAGGTACAACAACAAAAACAGAAACAAGAACCACATTATAAAATGTAAAATCTTACAGATATCTTTCTTCAATTGAAAATCCACAGCAAATAATGAAATACACTTTATCTGTCTATATAAATATCTGTTATTCATCAAATTTCAGAAGACAGTTTACTTGTGTGGCCTTTGAGTAGAATTTAACTTTAAAATAGCCTCTGGGGCACCTGGGTGGCTCAGTCAGTCAAGTGTCTGACTTCAGCTCAGGTCATGATTTCATGGCTTGTGGGTTCAAGCCCCATGTCAGGCTCTGTGCTGACAACTCAGAGCCTGGAGCCTGCTTCTGATTCTGTGTCTCCCTCTCTTTTTGCCCCTCTCCTGCTCATTCTCTCTCTCTCAAAAATAAATAAACATTAAAAAATAAAATAAAATAGCATCTGATTAAGTAACATATTTTTATTTACATCAATTCCATTTACATTTCAGGTGAATTCTTAATTATCTTATGGCAGTGCTAAATAGGGGTAATGTGATTTAAAAGATTTTATTTTCCAATAGTTTCAGTATTTGCAACTGAGGAAAGAAAAATGTGTAATCTTCTTAGAAATGATCAGCTGTTTACATGTCTTTATATGTGGGCAGTGTTTCTACACATTTTGTTATAGTCTAAAAATATAACACTTGAAAATTCAGTTATTTTTATGCTTATAAACTAAGTTTGCACTTTTTTTCAGAATGAAATAAGACTATGACTTTTTGAAATCCAAGTAAATTGAACTGTGGTATAATGGGACAAGGTAAATATTCACGGAATCTAACTATAATTGAGACATCATTCTGAATTAATCCAAAAGCAGGATGTAATCAAACAACATATTCAGTCCACAGGAAATGTTACTTACTGTGCATAATAGATTCTCAGTACTGTAACATTTAAAAATGATAACCAATGTTACTCCAAATATTTGTTTTTTTGGTATTTATCTATTTGCCTACCTTTCTATATTATATGTATTTATTTATGTTTTCCTTTTCATAATAGATGCACTTTATGAAAACAGGAAAAGCACTGAATAAACATTGTCGACACAATAAATATCCTACTGCTAAACATGACAATGAGGTGTATGTAAATTTTTCAGTAACAGTGGAATAGTGAACTTGTGAATTATACATTATTTTGACTCTACTCTTATGGATTTAAGGATGTTCTTATGCAATCAATGTATTCTGCTTATAATTTTTATTAGCAAACTTTTTGTCTGAACAAGTAATTTTAATATAACAACAACTGACTATTCAACAGGTTTAGGCAGAATGTAACACAAATAAGTTTAGAATGGGCATCAGAAGATCATATTGGATTCACTTAATGAATAAGAAAGTAGAAAAAGAAGAATAGAAAAATAAAAGCCACAGGATACATAAAAACCAAAATCAAAATGGCAGATGAAATCAACCATATTAATGATAAAATTAAATGTGAGTGGATTAAATAACATAATCAACAGGCTGAGGTTATAAGACTGGATTGAAAAATAAACAAAAAAACTAGATCTAACTGTGTATCTGTATTCCCTTTATAGGTGATACACTTTAGATTCAAACATACGAAGTAGTTGAAAGTAAAAGGATGAAAAAATATATACCTGCTAACAGCAACCATAAGATGCTAACATGGCTAAACCAATATCAGACAAAATGGTGTTTAAGATAAAAAAAAATAATACTCTAGGGGCCCCTGGGTGGCTTAGTTGGTTAAGCGTCCGACTTTGGCTCAGGTCATGATCTCACTGCTCGGGAGTTTTAGCCCCACTATGGGCTCTGTGCTGACAGCCCAGAGCCTGGAGCCTGCTTCAGATTCTGTGTCTCTGTCTCTCTCTGTCCCTCCCCAACTCATCTCTGTCTGTCTCTCTGTCTCAAAAATAAATAAACATTAAAACATATATTACTCTCAGTAAAAAGGGACATTTTACAATGATAAAATGGTCAATAAATTATGAAGAGAAAATAATTATAAACATATGGACCTAAAAAAGAAGAACTCCCTAATACATAGAACAAAAGCTGACTTAACTGAAGGGAGAAAGAGATAATTTAACACTAATTGTTGAGATTTCAATACCATGCTTTTAAGCAAGGACAGAGCCACTAGGTTGAAGATCAACAAGGAAATAGAATACTTCAACAGTGGTATAAGCCATTTAGATCTGGAAGACACTTATAGAACATTCCACACAATAAGAGAAGGTACATTTTCTTCTCATGTGCACATGGAACATTCTCTAAGATAAACCATAAGTTAGACAATAAAACAAACCTCAATAAATGTAAAAGTATTAAAATTATACCAAGTATGATCTGTAGCTAAATACTACTAAACTTAGAGTAAAACTTCAGCGATATTGCAGGGTACAAGACCAAAGTAAAAAATCAATTGTATTTTTATAGGCTAGCAGTAAACTGTAAATTATACAAATATAATTCCATTTTGAAACTAAGGCAATTAAAATAATTTCCATAAATTAAATAAAAATAATTTCATTCAAAGTAACACAAAATGGAATAAAATGCCTAAAAACAACATTAACAAAAAAGTACAAAAATTTTACCCTGAAACCTAAACAATATTGTTGAAAAACCTCAAAAAGACCTAAATAAATGGAAAGATATCCCAATGATATTCTCAAAGATATTGATGGGGAAACTTAATATTGTTAAAATGATAATATTCATCAAAAATTTACAGATTCAATACAAGCCCTATCAAAATCTCACCTAATTTCTTAAAGAAATTGACAAGTTGATCCTAAAATTCATACAAAATTATGAATAATAGACAAATAATAGTCAAAATAATATTGAAAAAGAAAGACAAAGTTAGATGACTCAGAGATCCTGATTTCAAAATTTACTACAAATATATAATTATCAAGACAGTGTAATTCTAGCATAAGGATAACAATATAAATTAATGAAATAGAATTTGGAATCCAAACATTAACTCTCATATTTAGTGGTTAATTGATAAGAATGCCAAGGCAATTCAATAGGAAAAGAATATTTTCAACAAATGTTGCAGGGACATATGTTTACCTACATGCAAAAGAATAAATTTGTGCCCGTAATTCTTCACCCATAAATTACAAATTACTAGAAATAATTCATAGACATAATGCAAAAGCCAAATATACAATTTTAAAAGAAAGATATGGATAAATCTTCATGAACTTTGATAAGAAAATTTCTTGGATATGAGAAGTAACCAAAAGCAAAGCAACAAAAGAAAAAATACATAAATTTGCATTTCAAAGAATATTATCAAGAAAATGAAAGGGTTACCCACAGAAAAGGAGAAAATATTTGCAAATAATATACCTGATAAAAGACCAGTGTCCAGAATATATAAAAATCTCTTACAACTCAGCAAAAAAAGACAGATAAGCTATCTACAAAATGGTTACAAGATATGAAGAGGCATTTCTCCGGGGAAATCAGCAAATGTTCATTAAGCACATGAAAAGATACTCAAAATCATTAGTCATTAGAAAAATGAAAGTCAAAACCACAATGAGATGCCACTTCACACACACTAATATGACTATAACCATAAACACATTTAATAGTGAGTGGTGGTGAGGATGTGGAGAAATTTCAACCTTATACTTCACTGGTAGGACAGTAAAAGGTGCAGCCTGGCATGCCCTTAATTGGTTCAACGTAGACTCCAGTTCCAGTTCTAGGTATATATCCAAGAGAAATAAAAACATATGTCTATAAAAACACTTGTATATGAATATCAGAGAAACATTATCATAATAGCAAAAGAACTAAAATGATTCAAATGTCCATTAACATGTGAATAGATGAATAGAATATGGCATACATATAAAATGAAATGTTATTCAGCAAAACAAAAGGAATAAAGTGCTGATACCTGCTACAACATGGATGAAACTTGAAAAAGTTTGCTGAAGATGAAGAAGCTAGACTCAAAAGGCCACATACTGTATAATTCCATTTATTCAGAATGCCCAGAAGATATAAACATATACAGACAGAGAGGAGATTTGTGGTTGCCTAGACCTAAAGAGGTGGGGGCATGGGTGGGTTGGGGTAATGGGAAGTCACTGCTAATGAATATGGGGTTTCTTTTAAGAATGAAAAACAATGTTCTACACTTAACTGTAGTGATGGCTGTACAATTCCACAAATAAACTAAAATACACTGATTTGTATACTTTAAATGAATGAATTGTATATTGTGAATTTTATTTCAATGAAGCTGTTACAAAATGAAACAAAAGATTATAATAATCAAATGCAATTCTTTTGAATCTATCCCCATCTAAACTTTCTAGTTCTGTTTCCCAGGTTTCTTAGTCATGAAATTCACTCTTGGCAAACTTGGGTTTTCTCACTGCTACTTTAAGGCTGGAATGCCTCTGCCCTTATTTCCACAGTCAGATCCTACAAAGACTTGAAGCCTTTCCTGATCTTCACATCCATTTCTGAGCTCCCACATACCTCTACCCCTTCTATTGAATAGTAGTACTATATATATTCTATACATTTATGATAATTTGGAATCTCTACAAATTCTCAAGTGCAGGATTTGAGTGTTTTCCATTTATTTATTTCCCTCATTGTTAGCATAGCGCCGGGCATCTTGTAACCTTTCAACAAATGTGTGCTGAGTGAATAAACTAATATTTAGATCAACAGATCCACTGACTATAAACAATGGAGGTAGTACAGGGGCTCCTATCATAGACACAATTCTAGGATGATCCGCCAAGCTGGCATTCACCCTCATAAACAGTATCTAATTTATTCTCTGAGCTAGAAACCTAGGTAGAGCTCCCCCACCAAGCAGAATTCCCATCCGGGGCCCCGATAGCATCCATTGAATATACTAGTCCACAGCCACTTGCCTTAGATGGAGGCACTCATCCCACTGAATGTTTCTGATACAGTGCTACAGTAGAATGCAGTTACATGTTATCTAAGTGGTCATAGACTTTATTGATTAGATTCGTTTTTATATCATTTAGTGACTGGAACTGTGTTTTATACATAGCAGCCCATTAGCAATTACTTCTCAAATGACTAAATAAAGTATACACGCCAACATGGGTACAAGGTATTTCCCCCTATCCATAGCTTCTTTTATTAGAAACAGTGCTTCGCAAAGATTGCTTATTACAAGAGTTCATGCAATATGGTGTATCTTTTTTTGTGAGCCTATCTTGATTAGCCCTATCAATGTGAGTATATGTGAACTATATATATAGGTAATTTAATGTTTTATTTTACTTTGAGATAAGGGAAGGTTTCTGATTTATCCTGACTTAAATTAATAAAGAGTGTCTCTTAATCAGGAAATGCACACAATATCCAGCTTTTTGTTTTATTTTTTGGAGGAACAACAGCCTGAGTTTTATATGTTTGTTTTTAGTATGTTTTGTTTCATTTTTAAAAACATATTTATGTTATTTTCTACTTGTTTTTTACTTAACACTATTTCTCACTAATTTCTTAAACTTTTTTTGGGTAAGGTTCAAGGAGATATATGTAAACATTAATATAAAAGAGATATTTGTTTATGGTCATGTTTTATAAAAACAATCTGATTATTTTTTCATTGTCTTGAGATAATAGACTTTCTTTTTTAATGATAAAAATGACTAAATACAACTTTCTTTTATTATTTAGAGTACTAAAATGGTATTCATCCTATGTTCCCTAAAAAAAGATATTACAAGGTAGCCATCATACAATAATTTAAAACTTACAAGCTAATCAAAGCTATAAAAACTAAAGTCTATATTCTTTCCCTCGATGATGTTGAAATAATGTAATTTTTCTTTTGAAAGTGTGATGACCTAAGACTTGGTGTTGATATTTTCTAAGAGAGAGTCTACCCACTGCAGGTGTTCAAAGCTGAGGAAATCGCTTTCTAATCTTCAGACGACAAGAAATACCCCTGCTTTGCTTCTATAGGATGGTTCATGGTTCCCTTGACATATTACACTCAATTTTGTCCTGTGATTTTTGAGAAAATGAGCACAACATTCTTTGAAATATAATACATCTTTATAAATAGCCATCACAAATGACAAAGTTAAAATAAATTTTAGGTTGAACTATAATTTCTATTTATATGAATATGTATCTGTTAAGTACCAGACACTACACTCGCTACTAAATATGAATATTCTATATGAATATGATGGATATTTAATAAACATGTAATAGATGAATAAATGGGTGAGTAGATACATAGATAACAGATTTTAAAAATTCCTTTTTTAATTAATCAGCACTAGAAAACTGAAACAAAGTAATTCTATTTCTTTAGTTCATCTTCTCATTACAAATAGCCCTCCACTAGGATCCTAAACTTGCTATCTTTAACTGTGGAAAGACTAAAAACAATAAAAGGTAATGTACCTTCTTAAAGCACTTGGAAACAAATTATTTTTTTTTACTAATTTTTGCTTTGAGTAAAATATATATTGCTTTGATGTCCTTAGAAAATAGAGCAAAAGATAAAGTAGGTACTGATCATGTTCTCTAGCACTAATACATTCCTCAATAATCTCAAAGCAATTTAGATAGCATCACAGAGTTTGCAATTTTCTTCCAGAAATGAGAAAGGTTTGCCCATCTCCCACTCCCCCACCCCTCACTATAAAACCTTATTTAGTTCTTTTTTGCCTTCAATCAACAGCAGGACTCTTTATCTCCAGGTACTTACTGCTTCCTATCTTGCCTGTAGATGGGTACAGTGAAGCTGATACGAATCTCTGACACACATAGACCTCCATCACCTCAAATTCAGGACATCCAAAGATCTAATGTGAATTGCCATCAATGAGAAAACCAACTGTTTGTTAAGCAAGTCACAAAATTCAAATGATACGTGCTCACCAACCTTCTGTCTACAGTATCAACTGTTTTATTTTCTATCTCAATTTCATACTTTTTTGGCTAAAACCACCAGGGAAATATATTTCAATGACAATATATGATAATGCTGCTCTCTGCAGTCCATCTCATTACAGAAGCCTTGTCTTTATAAAATGGAAAATGGATTTACGTCTCTCGTATTATTTCTGCCACACACTGATCAGTGAAACAGCATTTGGGTGACTTGAAGTAAATTTAATTTTCTTTGGCTGCTTCATGAAGCGTGAGTCACTCTCACACAAATGATGGCACTTAGAAAGTGTGGGGTTTTTTTGGGATGTGATGTAAGTGTCCCATAACTTTTTTTTTTAAACAAGGGAGCAGGTATCACATGACATTTTCAAAGATCTTAAAAGTCATTTCACTGTGTGACTCCCATTTGAGGAGTTTAAAAACATCAAGAGTATATTCTAGTATATTTCCCTGCCTTTAGTCAGGAAAGTATTTAAACCAACATAGGACACAGTCATTTCTATTGTCAAAGAAAAAAAAACTACCCCAGTTAGAGTCAAATAGTCAAGGAAGATTTTATTTAAGCTATTGAAATAGGAGTTAAGACTATTGCAATAAGGTAGAGAGGTTGAATTCAAAAGCCCTGAGACAAAACATAGAAAATTTTTAAGCACTGAGATTAGCTAGTGGAAAAGTACTGGAGGACATTAGGTGGAGAGTTTGGTCAATGTGTTTGGGTCATCTATGTTTGCTCATAGGCACTTATCTAAGTTAGGCTCCTACCCTCCCAAAGAGACTGGGAGACAGGGTGATAACTTTCTTGATGATTACATTTCAGAGGGAGAAGCCCCCAGGTCCACAGAAAGTTAATCCTGTTTTACTAAAACTGGCAAGATCTTGGAGAGAAAATCTACACTTCAAAGGAACAGAGAAAGAATTTACAATGCCAAGTTTTCTAAAGTAAATACTTTAGGACAAATGAAGTCAGGGGTCTATAGTCAAGAAGAAAACCCTTTAAACTTTAGTCAAGCTAAGGGAGTCTTAAGGCAGTCTTGGTCATTGTCCTTTATAAATACTATGTAGTTCTTTGTATAGTGACTTTACCTATCACTTCCAAGACCAGATTTTTTTTTCTTCCACTTTGTATTGATTTTTCCCACAAAAATTTGGAAAAATGGAGTGCGTAAAATATTTGGGGTAAAATAAGTGCACCAGTTAATAATGTGTACAATTGAACAAATCTTCACATTTTGATCAGATTCTTAGTGTCTAAAAATGCTGTCTTAAGTAAATTTTGCTAGGAATTCCTTTTGAGGATATAGTTTAGAGAGGACATTTTTTGTGTGTGGACCTAGAGATGTAAATAAAATATATGTGTTTAAATTCAGTATTGTTCAATATTTATTTACTCAATCCTTCAACATAACAATATGCCAAATACAATTTAAAAAAATTATTCCCCAACAATTTACATCCTTCAATTAAAAAAATATTTATCTAAATTTTTTTAATGTTTAATTTTTTGAGAGAGAGAGAGACACAGAGACAGAGTACAAGCAGGAGAAGCAGAGAAAGAGAGGGAGACACAGAATCTGAAGCAGGCTCCAGGCTCTGAGCTGTCAGCACAGAGTCCAATGCGGGGCTCAAACTTACAGACCATGAGATCATAACCCATGGTGAAGCTGGACGGTTAACCAACTGAGCCACCCAGGCACCCCTAAAAAATGTATTTAGATTAGTAACCTGGGTGGTTCAGTCAGTTAAGCATCCTAATTCCTCTCAGGTCATGATTTCACGTGTCATGAGTTTGAGCCCCACCTCAGGTTCTGTGCTGACAGTGTGGAGCCTGCTTCAGATTCTCTCTCCCACTCTCTCTGTCTCTCTCAGAAATAAATAAACAAATGTTTTCTAAAAAGGTTTAGATTATATAATATGGCATGAAATGTACCCAACGTAGCCCTAGAGTGTTCTACCACCTCCTTTTGTTTCATTGTTCTCTGTGGAAGAAATATAATGCCTATATGATTTTTTAAAATGTACGTACAATTACATACTTCATCTTCACTGTTATAGCCCAATAAAGTACACTCATTGCTACATACTACATATCTGATTTATATTGAATATTTTGGGAACTAGAAATCATCATTTATTGACTCCATATAAGAAACCGGATGTAAAATAACATTTATTGCTATATATGGTATTCTATATCAAATATTTTGAAGTTTCACTTATCTTATTTCAACCCTTTTAAAAATCCTATAAGGTAGATCTATTTTTCTTTTTTTTTAACTGTATAAAAAATCTAACTGTAAATCTATTTGGTTAATTTAACCAATTCTTTTATGTTCTCACAGTCTGATTATAATATAAAAACTGATCCGAACTGTTTAACAGTTTTTGAATTTTGAGAAATGAAGACATTTGGCTAGGCTAACACCAAGGATACTTAATGAACGCTAAAGGTGGATTAGGTGGGGTGATGGGCATTAAGGAGGGTATTTGGGATGAGCACTGGGTGTTATATGTGATGTGTCACTAAATTCTACTCCTGAAACCATTATCACACTATATGTTAACTAACTTGGATTTAAATAAATTTTTTTAAAAAAGAATACATGTTGAATATATATCATAAATTATATTATTATTCCCCCCTTTTTTTGTATTGTTAGAGGCATATACAATCCTATCTTTTGCCTTGTGACTTGCCATATGTTTGCTGGAGGAATCTATATCTCCATGACATTGTTAGGCTTGTTCAAGTGACCGATTTTAGACAATGAAATGTGAGTGGGTATGACATGTGCCACATCTGAGCAGGGGCTTTTAAAGTCATTGTGTTTTCTACCAGGCCACTTACTCATTTCTCTTTGCTATAAGAATATTATGTTCTAATTAGAGAATGCTCCTGAATTCCAGAATTAAAAGACACATAGGGCAGTGCTATAGCAACTGAGTCATAGCCCCTACCATTTGATAAGAATATACATAAATGTCTGACATTTGGGGATTCTTTGTCATAACAGCAAAACTAACAAATACAGTATATACCTTTGATTAAATAGATGTAGTATACTATTGATCTATCTATCCAAAATAGCAAAAAATCAAATGTTGTAATAAATTCTATGAGGTCATGGAAATTCTTAGTGTCACCAGCTGGACCTTAACACCTAACCTTTACTGCTCACCTGCCTGTACCCACTGACATTTGTCCCACATTTTCCTTATGCTCTTTGTTTCAGCTTATTCCTTAACTCAGGCAAAAGATCCTATGAGCGTAGTACTCCATAATGGAAACCAAAACTACCCCCTAAGCAATAACGAATGCCTGGAGGAAGAACTCCGTGGCCCAGCCCACCCAGACCAGTTTGAGCTAAAGTCCCAACTTGCACCTGTGCAGATGGATCATGGGTGACCTCTGAAATGACCAACAATTAACTACCTCATTATAATACTGACATTCCCACTCAGGAGGAGCACAGCCTTATCTACATAATATACAATGTATATACAGGCATGTTTCCTTAAGGCACATGTGTGATCTTACGTCCACCTCCACATACGATGACAAGGCTCTCCCATCTAAATATCCATCCTAACCCGAAATAAAAGGAACCTTTTCACCCTTGCTCTGGGAGTCACAGCTTTGGAAATTATTCTCCATGATCTCCTACACATATAGTGTAATATTAATTTCAGGAGAACTTAGTGATTCATTACTTACATATAACACCCAGTGCTCATCACATCAAGTGCCCTCCTTAATACCCATCATACATTTATGCTATCTACCTGCCCCTGCCTGTGTCCTCAGTTTCTTAAAAAAGTAATCAGCTCAAAATATCCTTATGCCAAGAGACATATTTGGGATGGCAAACTCTGTTCCCCTTCCCTCTTTTTCCATAGGCAAGTAACACAAAAGTACTGAAGTACTGAATCTGCATCTGATTATCGTTTGTATAGGTTTGAGGCTCTTAAAATCATTATTTGCCCTTTTTAGAAGGGGGGTGGCATTACTGCTTAATGTTATGCTTTATTACCTAATATGGGCCAAGTATTATGCAAGACTGGTGATATTTTATCTCGTTTACACTTAGAAAACTCCAGACAGTAGGTGTAAATGTCAAAATAAAACTCAGACCTGATTTCCTAAAAGTCACAAACACATAGAAAAAATAGTGAAACCAGATTCTGTGTAAATGTTGTAATCTCTCTACACATCTTTTTGGATTCCACTAAAGTATGTTGGGCTGGGCAGGAAGAATACAGATGTCATAAATAATGATGCTTTATTTTTCTCCTTTGAATCCCAGGTATGAGACTGAGACCTCAGGATAATTACTTCCCTGGTGTTGTTGTTGTTGTTGTTGTTGTTGTTGTTGTTGTTTTACTTTAAATCTGTAACACTAATTTATATGTAACTTTGAGATTGGAAAGTAAAAATAACAGTAATTTTGTGCCAGAGAAGTATCACAAAGCTACTTGATTGGATCCTAAGTGCTGATAATTACAGTTTAACCAATGTTAGAAAATATCACTCTAATTGCCTAAAACATGCCTACCCTAGCAAATGGTGTGTAAAATTCCTTCTTGTCTTTTCAGTTGTTTACCCCCATAAGCAGTCAGCAATATAATTCCTCTCAAAATGGTAATGCCATTTAAACTTTCCATAAAACACAGTTTTCCTTCTGACCTAGCTTCCAGATTTTTGTTTATACACATTCACAGATCTAGCCTTCTAAGAAATTTCTTTTTCTATCTTAACTCGTTTTCACTTCAGGTTGACAGGCTTCCTTCCCTGTGTAATACTAGCAGACTTAGCAAGCAGCTACTATCTCCACCCTATCCCCAAAATAACAGTAAACATTTACATAGTCAATAATATGTGCCAGAAACTCTTGTGCCAGTTAGAAAACTATGATATTTAAACCTCACAACAAATCAATGATACAGTTACTTCTATGATTCCCATTTAATAGGAGAGGAAATGGAAAGACAGAAATGTTAATCAGTTTGTCAAACATCATACAGTTAATAAGTGACTAAACCAGGATTTGAACTGGGACATTTGGCTGCAGAGTACATATTCTTAACTACTGTCCTAACTTGCTTTAAACCCAATAACTCTGGTAACATAACTCTCACAAATATAGTAAATATTGTAAATAACTCTGATAACCCTGATGATATCTGTGTTTTCATCCACAAAATTTTTCCCATGAAATGTTTTCAATAGATGCTTGCTGAATGTTGGTCTTGTGTTATAAATGATCATTTAAGGCCTCTCGAATTGAACCTAGGCAGAACCTAAAGATAAACATTGTGTTGAAAACCTTTGTGTGCACTTTCTGTGGGTGGCTTTTGAACCTCTAAATCTATTTAGAAATGTTCACTGGCCCTATTACTCAATGTAATAGAACATGCTGACTCCAACAATGTATAAGATTTCGGGAATTTTAAAGTGGTAAGAGCTAAAAAAAAAAAAACAAAAACCTAAAAAAAAGTGTTAAGATCTATCGCCAGGCATATTTCTTTTGTTTTGTTCTTAAGTATACATTGATATGCATTTTAAAAAACTATTGCCATTCTTTTTTCTCTTCCTCTACCTCTTCCCTTCTTTTGTGTTTTTTTTTCTTTTGTTTGCCCCTCACCTCCCTTTCAAAAGCCAATAGTTTGGCTAAGCAAATTAAGCATCCATGGTGTGAGAGCAGGGACAGGAACCTCCAGAATCTGCCATAAGGTTTGAGACTAAACAGGATGAAGATAGCAATGTAGGGCTCCATCCTGGAGCACTGGAGACTGAGTAGGGTAAAGAGAGTGTCACCTTAGGAGGGCAGATGGAGCAAGGTGTAGAGAGTGTCACTGATGGGGTAGCAATGACAAAAGCCTGGTGCAGGATGTTCGTGTCCAAGCAGGGTGAGGAGGGCATCCACGCAAGAAGGCAGTGGTGGTGGTGGCCTGGCATTGGGTGTTGGATTTGGAATAGGATGATAAAGAAATCTTGATGGGGGGTAGAGCAGAAGTAGCAAAAGGAGACTGGTCACATGTAGGAGAGTGTCAATCAAATAAGTAAATATTGAGGATAATGGATTCCAGATGTTGTCAAAGAATAGTTACAAATATGGAAGGAAGAAAACTGGAATGACACCTGTAATATTGGATTTAGACTGTTCATAGAGTCAACAGAGAGATCAATACAGAGAAGTAGATACGGAAATAAAGATGTAAATGTGAGTGTATATACATATATAGGGTACGTCTAAATGTATTTTGGTATGGGTTGACAGTATCTTCTCCAAATTCGTATGATGAAGTCCTAATCTTAATGTGATGGTACTGGAGGTGAGGCTGTTGGGAGGTAATTAGGTTTAGATTAGGTCATAAAAGTGGGACCCTCATGGTAGGATTAATGCCCTTTTACGAAAAGAGACACAAGCGCATGCACTCTCTCTCTCTCTCTCCATGAGCATACGTGAAGAAAGTTCAAGTGAGCACACAGAGAGGAGGTAGCCATCTATAAACCAGGAAGTGGATTCTCACTAGGAACTGAATCTCCCGGAACATTGGTCTTGTGCTTCCCGCTCTCTAGAACTGTGAGACCTAAGTGTCTGTTTTTTAAGTCACCCTGACTACAGCATTTTGTTATAGCAGTCCACGCTAAGTGATATGCATATAATAATATGAGCATGAGTACACGCACACATGCACACATGAGAACACACAAGTATATGTATATTCACTAATTCTGTCCTCTGAGCCTAGGAGCTCAGATAATAGAAATCGGGATAACTATCTTCCAGATCTTGGTTTCTATATGTCATTCTCAACTTAAGGAATTATTAGGGCTTCTGGAGAAATTTTTGTTTTGTTGTTTGTTTGTTTTCTGGCAGGGATACAACAGGGATAATAAAAGGTGATCCTGGAACATTTTTTTTTTTTTGCATAAAGACTGCCCCAAAATGATGCAGACATATCAAAATGATACAGAATCTAGCTTGAAAAACCTCCCAGGAGCCAAATCTTAGGCAATTTGAATATCAAAGTAATTAGTTATAATAAAATAAAATAATAAAAGATAACAATTCATTGACTACAATGTAAGCCCTGAGTCCATATTCATATAAATAAATGTCTAAAAGAATGAAGAATAGAATATTTACATATTTTCATTAAGTTTACCCTTCAAATTACGTATTAAAAAGGATGAAGGAAGTAGTAACTTCACAGTGAAAAAACCTACAGACCCTACCTTAACCAAATGATCAAAGTTAACTTTATCAGTAATTTTACAAATTGAAGTTATCTGCTAAATGATAGGAGAAAATGAAAACCAACGTTATTTCAGTAATACTCTTGCCTTAGATGCATAATTGTAATGTCTTCATGAGGAAAGATCACAGAAAGCCAAATTGAGAGGCATTCTACAAAATCATTTTCCTGTAATCTTCAAAACTACAAGGTCATCAAAACCAAGGAAAGACTAAACAAAACTAAAATGACATGGCAACTAAATGCAATATTTGATCCTGGGCTGGTTATTTTTTCTCCAAAAGACATCATTGGGACACTTGGAAAAAACTGATGATGGCTGCAGGGTAGATGGTACCAATGTATCAATATTAATTTTCTGATTTTGGTGATTGTAATATGACTAGATAGAAGAATACACATTTATAGGAAATACACTAAAATATTTGAAGATGATGGAACATCATGTCAGTAATTTACGCTCAAAAGGTGGAGAAAAAAAGTTTTTGTATGTTTTATGCAAAGTTTGTGACAGTTCTAAAATAAAAATGAAACAAACATATTGCCACATATTTCATGAAATAAAGAGAAATTTAAGGGATATTTACATTCATCCAATGCCACTCAGTGACCCTTTTTATCTGAGATATGCATTGCAAGATTTGATAGTCACATTCCTTATATAAACATATACCAGATGTTAATTTTAGGCAAATGGTTACTGTTTCATGCAGCCCTAGACTTCAACGGTTGTGAAAATTCAATTTCCACTTTGGTGAGGTATTAAGTTCATCAATGTAGATAATCGATCTGAACTTTTTAGTTTGCAGAATGCATTTTGATGCATACTGTCAAGGAAGAACATCTAATTAGTACATTTCTATTTCTGTTGGCTATGACAAACTGTTGAAAAACTCTTATGTATGAACACTTGCTCTGTTTTGGCCTATAGATTTTCCATGCAAGAGTTCTGACTATTCAATCAATGAATATTTACTGTACAAAATAAGTAGAAGAAAGCATGATAAGTGTATCATCTTATATCTGCGTGTATCTGTCTTTATTATTCATAATGTCCCTTCTTCTTATGAAATCAAGAGCATAAAGGATTAGGATACAACTATAACAAAGAGTTTTGATTTTTTGAGATACTTATTCATTTTATTATTTCATTGACATACTGTCATATATTTGCTATTCCCCTAATATCCTACACATTCTTAGATACCTAATGTGTAGTTTTTCTGGTCCTCGCAGAGTAATTACCTCTGGATGGCATAAAGCTGAATATACTTTTCAGTGGGTTAGTGATGGGATTATTTCAAGAAAACATAGTTTAAAGCACTTTTAAACATTTTTATTTTTTTTAATGAATATAACGTATTGTCAAATTGGCTTACATACAACACCCAGTGTTCATCCCAATAAGTGCCCTCCTCAATGCTCATCACCCATTTTCCCTCTCTCCCATCACCCCATCCACCCTTAGTTTGTTCTCTGTATTTAATAGTCTCTTGTGGTTTGCCTCCTTCCCTCTCTATTTGGATCTATTTTTTTTCCCTTCCCTTCCCCCATAGTCTTCTGTTCAGTTTCTCAAGATCCACATGTGTGAAAACACATGATATCTGTCCTTCTCTGACTGACTTCACTCAGCATAATACCTTCTAGTTCCATCCACATTGCTGCAAATGGCATGATTTCATTCTTTCTCATTGCCAAGTAGTATTCCATTGACTATAAACCACATTTTCTTTATCCATTCATCAGTTGATGGACACTTAAGCTCTTTCTATAATTGGGCTATTGTTGAAAGCGTTGCTATAAACATTGGGATGCATGTGCCCCTATGCATTAGCACTCCTGTATACCTTGGGTAAATTCCTCGTAGTGCTATTGCTGGGTCATAGAATAGCTCTATTTTTAATTTTTTATTAAATTAAATTTTCCACACTGTTTTCCAGAGTGGCTGCACCAGTTTGCATTCCCACCAGCAGTGCAAGATGGTTTCCGTTAAACATTTTTTGAAGTGGAACTTGCTCAAATTTTAGAAGTGAGAATATGCTCAGTTTTGACTCTGTTTCCTAAACCTTGAATGAAAATGTGAGATCCTTAACCTCTCTGAGTTCAAACATAGATTTGTTTGTTAGGCTATTCAGTTTTCCCATAAATATTTGCAGATATGTGTTTTCTATTTTTTTTTGGTTTTTGGTTTTTACCAAAACCAAAATCACACTTCCTTCTGTGAACCCAATCAACTTTTCAAATTTTTTTTTTAACTTTTATTTATTTTTTAGACAGAGAGAGACAGAGCATGAATGGGGGAGGGTCAGAGAGAGGGAGACACAGAATCTGAAACAGGCTCCAGGCTCTGAGCTGTCAGCACAGAGCCCGACGCGGGGCTCGAACTCAGGGACCGCGAGATCATGACCTGAGCGGAAGTCGGCCGCTTAAACGACTGAGCCACCCAGGTGCCCCAACCCAATCAACTTTTTAATAGGCTTAAGTACTAGTTTCCATATACCTAAGAATATAAATTGATAGCATGCCTTATCAGTAAAGAAATTACTGTTTAACTACCTATTCACAGTTATAAATAGCTTTCACAATAACTTTCTTTTGGTTTGGTTTTTGTTTCATTTTAGCTCTTTTTATGGTACAGAAAGAGTTCAGTTTTTCCTTAAAATGTGACATCCTACCACATTTTCTTTATCCATTCATCAGTTGATGGACACTTAGGCTCTTTAGGCTAAGATAGCCATGCAACAATTTACTAATAATGTAGGACCATATAAGTAAATAATAGGTCCTTTACATGTTCAGAGATTGATAAGACAACTCTGGGTAAATTTTCATAGGTGACAGATTACAGTTGAACGTGGAATTTGGTTAGATGGTGATTTTTTTTAAAAAAATGGGCACTTTAGGAGTAAGTAATAGCAGAAACACAGGCAATAAAGTAAAAAATGTTTCTAAATTGTTTGGCACAGGTCGCAGGTTCCACTGTAAAGCTACTAAAGAGCTACGGACTTACTTTCCAGGGTAAAAATACAATGTGTATATCATTTTACAGAGTCTGTGAGGACCCAAATGCTCATCTGTTGCCCCTATTCCCTCACCCAGATGTCCTACATACTATGTATGGAGATGTGCAAACTCCTCTAGAGAAAGTAAGTTGTGCTGATTATTAGAAGCTATGATGGACAAGTTAACAAGTGGGAGGGTGGCAGGCCTTGAATGTTAGGATGATAATACAGAGTTCCAACAGATGAGCTCTCTGAGGAAGCTGAAAAAGCTGCTCAAAAAGCTGAATCAGATTATCAGCCAAAGATACAGAAAGGTTACACTCAAAAGATAAACAAAGACTGGTCCTTAAGCTCCTTTGGCAAATCAAATGAGCAGGATATTTTTTTCTTCCTAGCTTTATTTAGCTATAAGCTCTCCTATTCATAGACATCTAGAAATAGAGTTCACTTATTATGAATAATAGGAATATTTACTTCAATGAAACTTGAATGGGACTAAACGGGCCATGCAGATTTAATAAGGAATGATTAACATTGATTTTAGGCCACAACACATTACTATGGTTTCGTCCTTAACCATAGTCTTTATTTCCAAGGCAATGCAATAATTCAGATCATCCTAAGTAGCAATTAATTCGTTCATCATTTCATATTCTAAGTCAAGAACGTTGCTGATTAAGTATAGAGATGAATGAATAGGGTCTTTGTCCTTAGGGATTCATGGTCTAGTTAAGGATGCAGGTATATAAGCCAGCTACAGGATGAGACCTACTGTCTTATCCTCACTTCCTGAGCATCAGTTAGTATTCTCCTTGCCTGGAAAACTTACAAATACATCTTTATCTCCAGGGAATAAAGAAGTAACCAAAGTTACTACGGGTGTGGGGAAGTGGTCTTGTTACGGCAGAACTACCCTCTAGTGAACACAAGATCTGAGGCATAAAAATACTACTTGCGTGTAAGTTCTTTTCTGTTGCCCTAAAATTACTAATTCTACCACTAGTAAATACCACTTGTCCCCATGTTCTGAACATCTGACTTATATCAATCAGGGGTTTCTAAATGTCTTAATCTGTGAATACCAGAGATCAATTTCAACAAAATATTCCAGAATTATTGGGTAGCAATAAAGCAGAGCAAGAAAGTTTTATAAAAGACGTGTTAAAAATTAAACACAGTTTTAGAAGTAATAGCATGTCATTTTGAACTAAGGCAAATAATTTTACTAATGGAGAAGAGAGTGATTCTGATATGGTTGATTTTGTAGAATCTAAAATCTAATATCACTTTATTTAGCTTTAATTTAAAAAAGATAATAGTACTGACTTGGCAAGAGAAAGGATACCTCACACTCTTTTAACATAACTGTCATCAATCATCTTTCATGATAGAATTTCATCTTTACATCACATGCATTTAATTTAGTCTAATGTAAACTCTTGGTAAATGAATTTATCTAAAGAAAGTGAAAACTTTCTGGTAGAGAAATATCTTTTTAGCTTTGAAATCCAGCTCCTTTGAATTAGTTCAGAAAAACAAGAACACCATGAATATTTTATTAATTACTGTCTTCAGTGGATGAGCCAACCTCTAAATGCTGACCAAAAGCTAAGAAAAATAGGTAATAAGAAAAGTAATGGGATCAAATAAACAGAAGCTATCAAATGCTGATCACCTAAGCAGTCAACTTTAATTCTACTTTTTTCTTGTTGCTTTGGTTTTTCTTAAAACAATATGCACTAACATTGGAATTTTCCAAACTTTGGATAAACTAATGCATATTTGTATGCATTCCACAATAGAAAGGTAAGACAGGAGAATTACAAAGTATATCAACATATGTATCTCATTGTTTTTCTTTCTGGTACTTCTATATTTGAATTTCTGAAGATAGAGAATCATGTTGCATAAAGTATAAAATCATGCAGCCATTATTTTCTTTACTATCATGTCCCTTACAAAGTTAATATAATATTCAAACAAGATGGATTTAATTGCAAAATTATCTTTGGGATATGTTAAGGAAAATTAAAAAATTATTGTGGCTACTCCCCCAATTTTTAAAACCTATATGCATGATGATAGCATAAATAATATCTATGCAATAAAATTTAGTCAGGTATGTAGTTTACTTTTTTGGGTTAACAAAGTATCATTGATACATTTTCAGATCTATACATACAGAACTAGCTTATTCTTTCTTAATTGGTTTTCCAGTATTTCTTGGCGTGTGTGAACTACAAATTATTCAACGTTTATATCAATGAATTGTTTCCAACGTTTGCTATTAGAAATAGCCAAGAACATGAATATATTAGCAGCTTCCCTTCCTTAAATAGGATAGAGTCCTAGTAGTGGGTTTGTATATTCAGAAGTTATCCATTCATGTATCTTTTCACTCATTTAACAAATATTTACTGAGTGTGCAGTATGAACCAGGTACTACTATAGTTGCTGAAGATACAGCAATTAAGAAATGCTCTTTTGGACCCTACCTACTATTAGAGGGGGAAGACAGTAAATATGTATGCACATAGATAGAGAATATAATGGCATGCAGTAGTAGTATTGTGAAAATTTTAAAAAGAAAGGCAAACAAAGCAAGTAGATGATGATAGGGTATAGGATTGCTCTGTTAGATAGGGAAAGTCCGAGGAAATAATACTCAGGGTCCTGAGTTACTTGAGGCAGACAGCCACTATGAACAGAGGAAAAGGACTCCAGACAAAATGACAGTAAGTGTGAAGTCCAGAAAGAGGATGCTGGTTTGAGGTATAGCAAACAGGTGAGTATGTGTGGACTACAGAGAGCAAGGGCAAGAGCAGTTAACACATGAAGTCAGAAAATTACAAAGGGCTGGATCATGTAAGTTCCATGTCAAAGGCAATGAGGTCTTGCAGTTAAGTGTGAAGGGAAGATACATGGGAGTTTTAAAGGGAAGTTAGATGCAGGATCATGGTGGGTGTGGGAGGAGGTGACATGACCTGATATGGCTGCTCCGAGAACTTATCACAAGGAAAGTCATTAGATACAGGGAACTCTTGGAAAGCTACTGTATGAGTCCAAGCTAAAGGCTATGAAGTTAGACTGGTACTAAGTATTAGTAAGTATTAGTGTGATCAGAATATATTTTAAAGATAGAGTTAGAATTTTCTTATGAATCAAGTATAAAGTGTGAGAGAAAGTGAGGAGGAAAACTTCAAATTATGCATATTTTAAATTTTAAATAATGCCTAATTATTTAGCAAAATTTTTTTATTTATGTACTCATCAACAGTGGACCAAAGAATTCACTTAACTTCACCCTATTAGTATTGGATTTGTCAATATTTCCAACTTTTGCCAATCTAACGGCAGAAAAAAGCATTATTTTAAAATTAGTATTTTGGGGGCACCTGGGTGACTCAGTTGGTTAAGTGTCCAACTCCTGATTTCCGCTCAGGTCATGATTTCACAGTCTGTGAGATGGAGCCCTGCATCGGGCTTTGCGCTGACAGCATGGAGCCTGCTTGGGATTCTCTCTCCTCCTCTTTCTCTGCCCCTCCCCCAAGCACTCTCCCTCCTTCTCTCTCTCAAAATAAATAAATATACATTAAAATAAAATTAGTATTTTCATAAATATTATAGGGATTGGACATATTTTGTGTGGTTATTGGCATCTATTATTTTTAAGTTGCCTTTTTTTTTTTTTTTTTACCTATGTTAGGGACTATTTATTGATGTTATTAACTTACAGAAAATGAATATATTATTGATATTAACCTCTTTTCTTAAATGGTTTGTAAACATTACTTCATTGCCAATTGATGTAAACCTTATAGTAACTATTGAAATAAACAAATTTTAAGTTTCCATATAATCAAACATTTTTTTCCTCATTTTCTAACTTTGGTTTTGTTTTTTGATTATTGTTTTTGTTTGATTTAGTGTTTTTGTTTTTGTTTTGCTTTATTATGGAGACTTCACCCTACTACAGATTATTATTGAAAAATCCTATTGTTGGGGCATCTGGGTAGTTCAATCGGTTTAGCATCTGACTCTTGATTTCAGCTCAGGTCATGATCTCATGGTTGGTGGGATCAAGCCCTGCTTTGGGTTCTGCACTGACAGTGTCGTGAGAGTATGGAGTTTGCTTGGGATTCTCTCTCTCTCCTCTTCCTCTGAACCTCCCCCACTCACACTCTCTCTCTCAAAATAACTAAAACATTCAAAAAAATAATAAAATAAAAATCCTAATCTTTTTAAGAACACATATAGTAAAATTCTTATAGACCCAAGACTCCAAATAACCAAAGCAATCTTGAGAAAGAAGAAAACTGAAGATATTACACTTCCTGATTTCAAATGATATTATAAAATTAGAATAATCAAAACAGTATGGTATAGCACAAAAACAGTCACATAAAACAACAGAACAGGACAGAGTTCTCGGAAATAAACCATGGATTTGCAGTCAACTAAATTTTAACAAGGGCACCAAGAATACACAATGTGGATAAGATAGTCTCTTCAATAAACAATGTTAGGAAAACATTGAAAACAATGAAATTGGATCCTTATCTACACAATTCGGAAACATTAACTTCACATAGACTAAAGACTTAATGTAAGATCTGAAACTATAAACGTACTAGAAGAAAACATAGGAATAAAGCTCCTTGACATTGGTCTCAGCATTGAGTTTTTAAATATGATACTAAAAACACAGGTAACCAAAGGAAAAAATAAACAATGGTATAATATGAAACTAAAAAGTTTCGCACAGCAAAGAAACCAATCAACAAAAAGAAAAGGTAAGCTACAGAAAGGGCTAAAATATGTGCAAAATATATCTGATAAGGGGTTAATATCTAAAATATATAAGGAGCTCATACAACTCAATAGTAAAAAGAAAAAATCTGATTACACAAATGGGCAAAGAACCTAAATAGACATTTTTCCAAAGATGATATACAAATGGCCAACAGTTATATGAAAAGATGCTAAAAATCACTAATCATTGGGGAAATGTAAATCAAAACCATAATATCACCTCACCCCTGTTAGCTATTATTTAAAAGACAAGTGATAATAACTGTTGGTAAGGATGGAGAAAAGGGAACAATTGTACACTATTGGTGGGAATGTAAACTCATAAAGCAGTATGGAAAACAATATGGTGATTCCTCAGAAGTTTAAAAATAAAACTACCATATAATTCAGCAATTCCACTTTGGATATGAATTCAAAGAAAAGAAGAATACTAAATAAGAAAGATATTTCTACCCCACCATGTTCATGGCAGCATTATTTATAACTGCCAAGACACGAAAACAACCTATGTGTCTGTTGACAGATATGTGGATAAAGAAAGTGTGATACATGCACAAACACACACATAAAATGATATCCATCCATAAAAAAGGAGGAAGTCATACCATTTGTGACAACATGGGTGAACTTGGAGGTCATTATGGGTAAACTTGGAGGTGAAATAGGCCAAACAGAGAAAGGCAAATGCTGGTATCACTTTTGTGTGGAATTAAAAAAAAAAAAAATCAAACTCAGAGAAGCAGAGAATAAAACGGTAGTTGTCAGGGCCTTAGTGTAGGAGAAGTAGGGGTGTTGGTCAAAGGCTACAAACTACTAGTCATACGATGAGTAAGTTCTGAGCATCTAATGTACATCATGGTGACTATAGTTAATAATATATATTGAATACTTGAAATTTGCTAAGAAAGTAGATCTAAGTTTCTCACACACACAAAAAGTAACTGTGAGGTAATGAAAGTGTTAATTAACTTGATCATGGTAATCATTTTGTTAGATAGATGGATAGATAGATAAAATCATGACATTGTACTCTTTACATACATACAATTTTATTTGTTAACTCTACCTCAATAAAACCAAGAGATCAATCATCAGTAAACAGAGAACATTCCACAGGTAGTTGAAAAAGAGTTAACAAAACAGAAGGATAATACTGAGAAGAGAGGGTACTTTAGAGCAGATAAGAGGGTGTTAGATAACTCCTCTCATGGGCTTTTGGTTAGTAGCAAGAATTATATTTCTAGGCTCCTTCAGTGAAGTCAAGATTTGACATGAAATCATTTAAGTGCCCTTATGCACCAGTCACTATATGGGGATATAGGTGACAGAGTCAAAGGAGAGTCTGGCTTATGACTTCAAACGGAAGGAGAGTCTGCAAAGTTGTCAACCAGAGGGAAAAATCCCCAGGCTTTAGCAGCCTCTGCAGCTGCAGAGACACTTTGAGACTGAATCAGGCCCTGAGTAATTATCTTGGCATCCGTGGTAATCATTCAATAATTCAGCAAACAATCAACAATGCTATGTAATTAAAGAGTAGTTACATGATATTTCTGCCCATAATTTAGTAACTAAAATTAGTGTCTCATGCAATTGTTTCAGTCATTGTAGACCTATTTCCTTCAATACATGTTAGCTTATACTAACCTTTCAAAAGAGACTTGTTCTTTATAGTATCTTTATTAAGATTGTAATAGCATTAGGAAACCAGAGACAGATGACATAGTTCAGTCCTAATTCCCCTTCCCCAAACTCTAGCCCCGATTTATTTTCTTGAGAGAATAACCCCAAGGGGTGAGTGACTCACATGGGGTCAGTGGGCAAGTGGGAAGCTACAACGCACTTTTCGTTAACAGTTTTTACAAACTGAGGTCTATATTCCCATCCAAGGGGAAGTTATGGAATCAGTAGGGATAGGTAATTTAGCCCTTCTTTGGTAAATAATGATACTCTGCTTTCAATAACAGAGAGTTAGAATCAATGTATAACAATGGGCTTTGAGTAATCCGATGGATGATAGATAAACAGAAATATGGATGTTAATAATGTGTCAGCCTTTACACATGTCAAATTCTTTTGACTCTAAATTCATACAGATATTAAACGTGTTTTCCTCATCAGAGAAAAGAATATTCTTATGCTTTTGATCAATTCAAATCACCTTTTTTAAACCCTAACTTTCTTACCTTCAGTGAAGATGCTGAGTGTGCTTCTTCTGTTTCAAAAGGCCCTATTCCAAACTATCATTTAATTAGTCTATTTTTTTTTTAATTTTTTATGTTTGTTTATTTTAGAGTGAGTGAGAGAGAGACAGAGCGTGAACAGGGGAGGGACAGAGAGAGAGGGAGACTCTCAGAATCTGAAGCAGGCTCCAGGCTCTGAGCTGTCAGCACAGAGACTGACGCTGGCCTTGAAACCACAAACTGTGAGCGTGATCATGACCTGAGCCGAAGTCCGATGCTTAACTAAAAGAGCCACCCAGGTGCCCCCAAAATGCCATTTAATTTAAATAAATGACTAATAGGGGCGCCTGGGTGGCTCAGTTGGTTAAGCATCGGACTTCGGCTCAGGTCATGATCTCACAGCCTGTGAGTTCAAGCCCCGCGTCAGGCTCTGTGCTGACAGCTCAGAGCCTGGAGCCTGCTTCAGATTCTGTCTCCCTCTCTCTCTACCCCTCCCCTGCTCATGCTCTGTCTCTCTCTGTCTCAAAAATGAATAAAAACATTAAAAAAATTAAAAAAAATTAAACGACTAATATCAGAACACTAGCACATTTTTAGATGAGTTTAAAAAATATTTCTGTCTACATGAAATGAAACTATCTAACCCAATCCATTTTCCCTTTATACCTAAGACAACAAGTCCCAGACACTATGATCTAGCCAAATGGGTATAGAAAGATATAGAACATTAGCTGACCACTCATCTTTTAGAGATTGCCTTTTCGACATAATCTGTGACTATATATGAACAAACTAAATGCCATCTCACAAGCAAAAACTACTGAATGCCAACAGGAAAAAAATCTTTGTGTCTTGGATTCTTATCACTTGTTAAAATAACAGAAGCCTTAAATATTCCATGAATGGAATTAGCTCACATTTTGGCTTCATACCATTTACATTTTATTAAGCCAATTATAATAACTAACACAGCCCAGTAACTTTGGGAGTTTTTTCCTATTTTGGCGAATATTGCCAGAGATAAAATAAAATAAATGCCCTAGAAAGTTGCTAATACAAAGTGTGGTCCATGTACCCAGATCATGAACATCATCTGGGAGCTTGTTAAGAGATCTCAGGCTTCAATTCAGACTTCGAGATTCCAAATATGCATTTTAACAAGATCCCCAGGTGATTTGTAGATACTTCAAAGTTGAGAAGCAACATCCTAGAAGACATGAATAAATACAGATTCTGCTCCTCTCTGTCAATTTCCTCTATTGCAAATCTCTGATAGGTCTCCATTTCCACTCCCACAGCCCCTAGTTTATCACATCAATCTCCTATTTACAAAAATTCCCTGGGTCCATTTACTTGTTGTAGTTCTCTCTTTCAGTTGACTGTCTGGGTTCATTGATGATTTATCCTATCCATTCTCTGAGTTCATAACCAGTCTCTATTCTTCTCATGCTTTCTTGGTTTCTGTTGTTTTACCTTCCCCATCCTCTGCCTCTCCCTGGCTTACCCACCTCTAGCACACACATACATTCTTACTCTGATTTGCCTTTCTGGCCTACAAAAGACAATATTTTTTTAAAAATGTTTATTTATTTTTGAGAGAGAGAGAGTGACAGACAGAGTGTGAGTGGGGAAGGGGCAGAGAAAGAGGGAGACAAAGAATCTGGAGCAGGCTCCAGGCTCTGAGCTGTCAGCACAGAGCCCGACGCAGGGCTCCATACTATGAACTATTAGATCATGACCTGAGCCAAAGTGCAATATTTAACCGACTGAGTCACCCAAGTGCCCCAAGATAATACTTTTTGATTGTGTTCAAATATATTGAAGTATTAACTTTATAATTAGAATAAGAAAAACACATGTGAGAGATTAAAAAGAAACACCATATGTTTTCATGCATACCTAACAATTTGAAGAAAAACCAAGATGAGAATTCTTTGCTGCATTGAAGACTTTAAATTGCCACTTTGGAAGCACAAATACAAATATGTCTTTAAAATAAAATGCCAAATAGTTTTTAAAACAAAGATGAACAATTATAGAATTTAATAGTGATGTTGGTATACTTCAATTCCAAAAGCCAGTGTTAATTGGTCAGGCATGCTTTATCTTCTGTCTCTGGCATTTTGAAAACTTGGGCAGTACTTTCTAGAGTGAAGCCAACACACATACTGATTCATATTTATCAATAGCTACTAATAATCTATACACCAAATAACAATTAATTCAATTTAAAAACTAACTTGCTTGTTGGGGAGAAGAGTTTTTATTGATTTGTGAATTGTCTCTATTTCAATATATGTAATTATTTTTTTTTATCTAATAGAGATACATGTCTGTAGGGAATTTACCAAAATTTTTATTTTAGATATGACAAAATATAATAAAACAAAGTACTTCATCAGTAGATTTCTGCACCATATTTATCACTCTTATGAATGTATCTTAGTTGCTTATATTGATGTGTCCATTGTTTATGATTTATTTTGTCTATCTAAATCCTACTATGGAACTGCATTAGACCTATCTATAAAGGAAAGGAAGCCATAGATAAAGTTTTTAGCTGTGTAGATGAAACCACAACTGGCACTGAGGAGACTTGAACTCTAGTTCAAATCTCAAGCTCTGGCAAGTATGATATCATTTCTGATCATCAATTTCCTAATTGCTAAATTAAAGGATTCATATAGACATTCTAAAAGGTCTTTTACTGTGGAAAACTCTTGCAATGTTCAACCCTCTTTCAATTTGGTAGAAAGTATTTTCAAAGCACTTTTTTGTGCGTTTGAAAACTCTTCCTTTTTGGCCATATTTTTCTGCTGCACTTAGTTTATTGCTTTGGATTTCTGGGCATAGAGCCTACTTTGGTCTTATTTTTGTTTATGTTCATCATCTCTATTTCTATATTTGAAGCTAAGGCTTCATAAATATATTATTATACACTGTAAAATTGGATAATAATACTATAAAATTGATTTTCTATATTTGCACATTCCTTGAGAACCTCGGGTGTTTACTGCAATTAGTCTAATTCTTCAAATGGGAGCTGTCACCTCCTCCCTTGCCTGAAGCAAAGCAGCAGGAAGTACAAATCACACTCAACAGCTTGACATCAGGAGGAGGAAACAAATACCTCTGCATAGAATTTACACATCTGACAGTGTGTCACCCATACAGAAATGGGAAGACAGCTTTTATTTAGAGAATCCTGGCACTCTTTCTATTAATTGGGACAGCAAGAAATCAGCAGCTACCTTACGAGTAGAAAGGGATTTTGAAGATGCTGTCTGATCGGCTTCTCTTTATGGCCACTACATTTATTACAGTGCCTGACATAGATGAGATGCTCAATAATAGTTTGCAGAATAATGTTGTTTGGATAAATATATATTGTTAAAAATCAGCAACAACTCCATGTAAATATTTTGGAGGTCATCATTCCCATTCTTATAACAACAAAAAGCTAGAGAAATGAAAAACCAAAGCATTTTATTGCTTTCATCAGAAAACTGAGGTTACAGGGCAAACAGCCACCTTGACACACAAGACACAAGACTACAGAGAGTCACAGCTGAGATTTGGTTACTTGAAGTAGAAACTTCTAGAGCCATAAACTGGGAAGAACACTTAAAAGGTAATTTTCACAAACTGCTAGAGGCTGAATGTGGATCAGAGTCAGAATGAAGGACTCCTGGGGGCTGCAGGCTTAGAGGAAACCCCACACTTCTGCCAGGAACCTCACCAGGTTCTTACTGTGAATATCTGAGGAAGATCCCCTTGTGGCTCTGACAGAGGAGGGGAAGAGTAATCCCTGCAAGATATTCCCAGAGCTTTCTCTGTAGCAAAGGGCTACTCTCTGGGGGGAAGAGTTCTAACCAGATCCTTGTCCAGAGCCATGGAGGAGAACATTCTTCTAGTCCAGTTTCCTCTAGCCTTCCTGTCTTGTCTGATGGGCTAGGGGCTAAAAACTTATACAAGAACAAAAGCTTGTAAAGGTCATAGGCCACTCACAGTCCAGCAGCACAGGCTCAATAAAAGAGATTTAGTTGAGAGATTATGGAATAATCCCTCTTCCCCACACATTACCACCATATCAAAAGGGCTTCAGGGTAATAGTAATGAATCACAACTGAGACCTCTGCATGACACAGATTATCTCTGAAAGAAAAACCCAAAGTCAGGAGAAGAGACAAAAATGGGAACACTAGAGGAATTTGAAATCTCTGACACCTATACCTACAGTAAACATTCAACAAAGTCTCAGTCTTAAAAGCACTAAAAGTACAGCCTCACGATTAGACCCATTAACCTCAGTTCCTATTATCTGATAAACCATGTCTGGCTTTCCACAAATAATTACTGGGTACACCAAAGGGTAAGGGGGAAAAACACACTTTGAAGAGATAAATCAAGTATCAAAACTAGAAGAGATATGACATAGATGTGGAATTTTCAGACATGAAATTTTAAATGACAGTGACTAATGTAAGTATTCTAATTGAATAAAAAGTTGGGTAATATAGGCAGAGAGATGAAGACACTAAGAAAAAAAGTTAAAAGGAAAGCTGGAAAAAAATGAACTATAATAGAATGTGTTTCTTTCAGGGGCCCATCAGCTAACAGGACACAGATTATAAAAGGATCAGTGAGCATAAAAATTGGTAACTAGAAGATCCCCAAACTGTAAAAATGAATGGGGAAAAACACACATACACACACAGAGGACAATCAAGAACTATGGGACATTTTTTTAAAGATGTGATGTATGTATAAATGGAATGCTTAAAGAGAAAAAAGAAAGGAATTGAAAAAAAAAAGGAAGAGATAATACTAGCATTAATAAAGTATGATGGCCAATAGAAGAAATAATGGCCAAGAAATTTCCAAATTAATGACAGACACCAAACCACAAATCCAGGAAACAGAGAACACCAAGAATAAATACAAAAGCTACCCTGAAGCAAATCATATTTAAGTGACAAGAAACCAAAGGCAAAGAGGATATCTTGACAGAAACCAGAGAAAAAAGTCTTGTTACGTATGGAGAATCAAGGATAAGAATTACTTCTCATTAGAAATCATACAATCAACATGTGGATGGAGTACTGGGTATTATATGTAAGTGATGAATCACTAAACTCTACTCCTAAAACTAATATTGCACTATATGTTAACTAACTAGAATTTAAATTAAAACTTCAAACATAAAAAAAAAAAGAAGAGAGATTATCTATCTATTTATCTATCTATCTATGATGGAATATTACTCTTCCATAAGAAAGAATGAAATCTGGCCATTTGCAAAAACAAGGATGGAACTAGAGTGTATTACGCCAACAAGTCAGTCAGAGAAAGATAAATATCATATGATTTCACTCATATGTGAAATGTAAAAAACAGAACAAATAATCACAGGACGAAAAAGAGACAAACCAAGAAACAGACTCTTAACTATAAAGAACAAATTGATGGTTACCAGAGGGGAGGGTGGGGAGCTGGGTTAACAAGGTGATGGAGATTAAGGAGGACTCTTGTTGTGAAAAGCACAGGTTATCATATATAAGTGTTGAAACACTAAATTGTATACCTGAATATAATATTACACTGTATGTTAATTAACTGGAATTTAAATAAAAACTTAAAAAAAAAGCAAAAAAAAAAAAAAAGAATTGACTGGAGTGAAAAATTTAAAGGATTGAAGGAAAAAATCCCACCAACCTAGAATTCCACATTCAGTGAAATTATCCTTTAAAAGAAAGGAGAGACTGTCTAATACAAACGAAAATTTAGGGAATTCATTGCCAGCTGATCTCCTCTATAAGAAATATTAAAAGATTTTCTTCAGAAAGTAAGAAAATGATACTGATCATAAAGTGGATCTACATTTATTTATTTTTTTGAGGGGGAAGAGGGGCGGAGGGAGAGAGAGAGAATCCCAAGCAGGATCCATGCCCAGCACAGAGCCTGACATGGGACTTGCTCCCACAACCCTCTACATTTATTTTTTTAAAGAGTATTGAAGGAATAAATCAAGTCATATAACTACTATGTGAAAATAATATGTCTTATTAAATGCCACAAAATAAGTTCAATTCAGTATTCAAAAGTACTAGACTTTGGAGTGAGAACTATTTTCATTAGGATTGAGTGACCTAGAGCATGTAAAGAGCTTCACATAATGCCTGTACTTGAGTATGTATGCAAAAGAATTTTGTTCAATATCCTAATTTTTAAAAAAGTGTCAGTAAGCTTTCTTGATAGTCACACATTGCTTAGGTAAAATAAACAAGATCTATATATAACAATCATGCCAGACTAAAAAAACAATTAATATTTGGAGTAAGAGTCAGTAATATCACTGTAAATAAGAGAAAACATGGTCTCAGATTTCTAATTGTCTTCAAACGTGAGCCACAAGAATTTAGAAAAGTAATGATAAGCTATGTAATGCAGTGTAACATTCTAATACAATGAACTAAACAGCATATTACCATAAATGGAGAAATGATAGGAAAAGGAAGGAAGAGTTAGCTGAGGAAAAACAATGAAATTCAACAAAGTAATAAAGAAAAGCAAAGAGCCTTAGTTATTCCACGCAAAGTAAAAAGCAGGTAACCTTAATTCATGAGACTTAAGGGTTAATATGAAAAGCTTGTTTCATACCTTCAATAAGCAATTTAAATTCTAGGGTTACAGAAAGATAGTTGGTGACTAGTATCCCTTTCTCCTCCCAACTAAACTAATGCTTTAAATGAAACTAAAATATTTAAGTCAGCAGACAAGAAATATATTTGAGATTTACCTAATTACCCTTTCCCTGTCCTCCTCTCTTAATGTTATTTATGAATAATTAAAGTTTTAAAATATTTTTGTACAATTTTCCACAGAAACTCTTTCCCAGGTAATAGCTCACTTTTTAAAATGTTATTATTTTATTTAAAAACAAACTTTTTTTAATGTTTATTTTTGAGAGAGAGAGAGAGAGCAGGGGAGGGGTAGAGAGAGAGGGGACAACACAGACTCTGAGGCAGGCTCCAGGCTCTGAGCTGCCAGCAGAGTCCAACATAGAGATCAAACTCACCAACCATGAGATCATGACCTGAACTGAAGTCGGACGCTTAACCAACTAAGGCACCCAGCTCACTAAAATTAAGCCCTTAGCTCACTTTTAAACTAACAGGAACAATCTATCAGGGGCCCTAATTGAACACCAAATGTGTGTAGAATGCTTTGTCCAGGTTCAAGAACGGTACCAATGAGAAAGATGCTTATCTTCATAATACAGGAAGGGAAAATCTCTGAGGGCTTGTAAACATAACATCAGGTACAAAAGATTACCAAAATGATTGATAAGAAGGCAAAGGCTGACACAGTGGAAGTGAAAGGCAAAATATAAAAATAGACATCTGTAATAATAGATTTATCTGGGAAGGCTTCCTTCAGGAGGTAAGTTTTAAGCCAGACTTTTTAAAATTATCAAAACCTTTTTCAAACAGTTCTAAAGAGTTATTTTATTTTAGGAACAAGAATACCTCAGCCACATTAACTTCAGTCATCTTCCAAGACTCAAATGTAACAATAAATTTGTTCATATGTGGCTAACCTTGTACATTTCCAGTCATTAGCAGAACAATTGTTCTACAAGCCTATCTCTAATATTTGAGGTCAGATCTTTTAAATCTTGCCCTATTAATACAACTAATGGCAGATTTTAGTAATTTTTTTGCCCTTTTTAAAAATTAAATTCTTATTCATAAAATTAACTGTCTTTGAATATTTTGGCAGCCAGTATGAAATGAGATAAGAAAACTATGTAATTTTTATGAGAATGTATTAAGCCTTACTTCAACTTTGCTTCATTTTAACAACAGAACTATGAAAGTTAATCAATATATATTATCACATTACCCTAGGGGAATTTCATTCAACTAAATTCAAATTTTAGTTAAAATAAAATTTATCTAAAAAATGAAATTTATAAATTAGAAAATCTAAGGGAAAAATCCAAAAGGAATTAATGTCATATGATCTTTCAACAGGTAGGTAATACAAACAGAATAAATTCCTTTTCTTTAATTTTTTAATGTTTATTTATTTTCGGGGGGGAGGGAGAGAGAGAGAGAGAGAGAGAGAGAGAGACGGAGAGAGAGAAAGGAGAGAGCAGGGGAGGGGCAGAGAGACATGGAGACCCAGGATCTGGAGCTTTCAGCACAGAGCCCGATAGAGTGCTTGAACTCCGAAACCGCAAGATCATGACCTGAGCCAAAGTCGGACGCTTAACCCACAGAGCCACCAGCTGCCCCTAGAATAAATTTCTTAAATGAAAAACATATTTATAAGATATGGACACAAGTATTTAATTTGTTGAAATAGAAGGGATACCAAATGTAAATGTTGGCTCTGAAAAACAGGGTATGTTATTTTCAATTGAAAGAGCTAAGGGTTTTAACCAGAGAACAAATAGCAGCCTGAATTTAGGATTGTGACTGGGGAGAGGAGCAAGGAGAGGGTGGAAAGTAGGAACTAGGGCCAGAGCCATATAAATTAGATATTGCTGTCAGTGGGGAGGCAAAGTTATAAACTGCTAATTCACGTGAAAATCCAAAGACAATAAAGTAAAGCCACTGGACTTAAGGTGGATCAGCGTCATGGGTAAGAGGTGATGGATAAAGTCTCCAGTGATGGAGGACCACTCTTGTGTACTTCAGTCAAGTGGGACAGGAGGGAGCCAGGCAGGTGAAGCCATCTATAAACAGCAGGTGGTGTTGAGATCTGCTCACCATGGATTGCCCACAGTGAAATCAGAACAGACTCCAGCAGCAGTTCTCAGCAGGAAGTCTGGGAACACTGACGATCCACAGTACTTCCCCAGATTGAAGTTATACTAAAAACTGCTTCCTCTCTTTAGAAAGCAACTGTAAGATGAGACACTTGAAAAAGGGTAGTCAGACAAATGAGTTAATGGTTCTGGAAAAACTATAAAATCCTCTACCTGCCCTTCTTTATTTGGTTCTTCCCTTGACATTTTTTTTCTTTTTTTCTTTGTGTGTGTGTGTGTGTGTATGTGTGTGTGTGTGTGTAAATTCTCAGGAGTGTAAATGTGAAATGCTGTGAAAGTGAAGAAGTCACTTGGCTTTTTAGAACTTGGACTCTTTAACTTAAAAATAGTCACATGCCTTGCTTTTGTTGGACCACAGTAACACTGACACCATTCACTGGTTTGGGAACATATCTTTATCCCTTTATCCCTTATGGAACACTAGAAAATGTTAGTATTTATTTAGGCAAATTCACTTTGAAAAAAATGGTGCCAGGTTACTGTATCAGTCTGCATAAACTGTACAAATAATGGGTGACATGATATTTCTCTACCCTGTCATAGACTGATCACCATGTGCTGAACTATGAAAGAAAGAGCAAAGAACCAGGAGGAAGGTTCTAATATATGGCCTCCACACATCATAAAATATTTCTCTAACGTAGTAATTTTACGTGAGAAAAATGAAATAAAATTCAAGTCAACTGCACAGAGTGTATCACCCCTTCCCACCCCACCCCTCTCTCCTCAAAAGCTGAGATACCATCACTTTTTCTTACTTTGTTTCTTAATATTTTGAAGCTGAGTGATGCCGATTTCTACTCTGGACTTCAGTTTTATGAGTTAGCAGAAAGGCAACCCTTCAAGCAACACTTTCCAAAGGATATAATTACAAATATAACATAAGACTCTCTGCTCTCCAGACTTTTAACATTGTCGTTTTTAGAAAGTAATTGGTTTTTCTTTTGCTTTCCCCCCCCCCCCCCCAATGCTCAATGCAATCTATACTGCCTGGAAGCCAGACTTTAAATGAAGCAGATGCTCCAAGTTTAAACTCTGCACTGATGGTAAAGTTGTTTCCTAGCAACACAAAGTTATGAAAACTTCAAGAGCACTACTTTGCTCAATACGGTTTTTCCCATTTAGTTTCATGCACTCAGTGGGTTATTATAAAGAACTGAGTATCAAGTCAAAACCAACTTGATCCTGCATTAATAAGAATGAACCACTCCATTGATTTTGAACTAGAGACATTTTCAAAGCTTGGACAGACCAAATTAGGCTTTGTACAGGTTCTTTGAAAGAAGGTTTTTCAGAATGAATTTTGGGAAGGACTTTATAGAAGGTGATGGACTTAGGCCATACATGTATCTCAAATACATTATTTAAAAATATCTATCCTTTCTAAATAATGCCACTTAACCCAGGCAGGTGAAATGGTGTTTAGGTGAAATGTTCTATATCAAACATTTTGGTCTTAGAATCCCTTTACATTCTTATCAATTATTGGGCTTCCTATTAATAGTTACCACATTAGAAATTAAAACTTAGAGATTTTAATCTTGTCATATTCATTTTGAAATAAACACATGTTAAAATAAGTAACATATTCTATGGAAATTTTCAAAAGAAAACCAGAGACAGTTTGGTGAGATGAGCGGCATTATTTTATCTTTTACAAATCTTCTTAATGTCTACCTACATAGGAAGACAGCTGGGTTTTTAGATCTTCTCTGGCATTTACTCTGTTGTGATACCACACATCACAGAGACAGACCCCCTAGAAAACTCTGTCGTGCACTATAGAAAGAATGATAGTGAAAAAAGGCAAATAACTTTCTCCTTCTCCTCCTGCCCTCCCCCACTGCCTTCCTCCATCTTTTTCTTCTACTTCTTCATCTTCCTAAACTAATTTGGATCATAGTTTGATAACTGCTGTCAATAAGAATATTTATTCAGTGTATAAGATTTAGATGATTTCCTTTTCCTTAGCCAATTAGCATCAGGCGGTATGATAAAAAGATTACATTCTGTTATGCTACAGTCAGCTTGCTTGAGTTTGACTGCTCTCTTGGTCTATGGCTCTGATTAAGTCACTCTAGGTCTCACTTATATCTCAAATAACCAAATAACTTGTACACTCAAATAACCATTACTCTCCCCCCCAATTTCTGAAAAAGAGGAAATAATGTGAGCCTGAGATTATCAGACGTTCATGCATTTTCATGTATTTAGAGTTGAAGTTTGTTTTGTTTTTTAATATCAATGGAAATACACCTAAAACTATGTGCTCATTCTTTCTTATGTGCTTCTGTCCCAGTACAGTCTTTTGATATCATCTGATGGAGGGAGAGAGGGGTGAAGATGGTGCCTTTAAAGAAATTGTGAAAATGAGTATTAATGCAATTTGAAAAAAAAAAACCACAAAAGTACACAATTTGGTTTTGATGATTGATTTTTAGTAAGTTGGTAACTAATTCTTGCTTTGACCTTTGTTTTGGTTGATATAATGGCCAAAAATAAAAATCAAAATGGGTTTGAATCATATGCTGATTTCTCTCACTTACAGGCTAGATCCCAACTATACCATGTAGTTCATGGTTTCTGGCAGTTGCAGGACTGATCACAATGTAAATATCACCTTTCATTCCATAATTTCAAAGCACTCTTGGTATTAGCTCAGTTTTCATTATAGCTTTGCAGCTAGATATATAGTAAACATTTTTTTTCTTTTTGCCTTGGGATGTAGCTTAAGCCAGTGAACGGACTGAGATTGCCCAGGGTCTTGCTAAGACCTAATGGAGGATTCCTAAACTCTATAATAAATATCTCTTCTTCAAAGGAGAATAAATGGATGTTCTTGAAAGTCAAATCCTTAAACAAGACCTTAAATGTTTTTGAACTTCAAATATTCATACTTCTTTCCTATTAGGCATCGTAAAAAACATGCTACTGCTTGTTATACCAAATCAGTTTGACAGCCTTTGTTAAATAAATGAGAGGTTGGTAGGCTGTTTGAAAGCTGGGTATTTAGCCTGTTTAGGAATAATTTAAAGAAGTCTTGGAATGTCTGAGCACTGAATTTGAATTAATAAGAAAATAATGTTTAATTTTTCTGCCACATTATGACGAATTTTTACTATGTCAGAGTGGAGATTCAAGAAAAATAAAAGCTCATTGGGCATTCTCTCACCTATTTTCTCTGAGAGACGCATTTGACTAACGTGTCACCCTTAGGAAAAATATGGTACAGTTAGAAACCTTATTTTCAGATGGTTGGTAGAATAACTTATAAAATGAGTGTTCTGAAATATATTTCTGAACTTCTCCAAACTTCACATTCCTATAAAATAGTATGATAAACATAGCTGCTTTGTAGTTTTATTATAATAACTGAGTGGGTTAACATTTATGAAAGAGCTACTCAGTTCTTAAGAAAAGTAGTATTTCCCTGATTCTTTGCTTTCTTTTTTCTTTTCCTACTCTGTTTTTTGCAGATATATCTTTGTCCTTTTCTTTTAGTGTTTCGTCTTTACAACAGAGGCCAGTAGTGATCAGATTCCACGTGCCCATTTTCTTCTGCAATGCATTTAAAGAGAAACTGTAGCCAGTTTCTTGAATTAAGTTATAACTTTGTTAGGACCTGTACATTTTTCTTTAATGTTGCTTAACTGTTTTAATTAAGTTGAATTAAGTGCAAAATGTTTTCAAATAGTGGGGCACCTGGGTGCCTCAGCTGGTTAAGCACCCGACTCTTGATTTTGGCTTAGGTCATGATCTGATGGTTCATGAGTTCAAGCCCCATGTCTGGCTCCATGCTGACGGTGCAGAGCCTGCTTGTGATTCTTTCTCTCTCCCTCTCTCTCTTCCCTTTCCCTGCTTGTGCTCTCTCTCCTTCTCTCAAAATAAATAAATAAACTTAAAAAAATATTTTCAAATAGCCACAATAGTATTATTATTGTCATTCCATATTTTAATACTATAGTACTATACATATTATTTACAATATTATAATATTATCTATAGTACATATATATAGTTCTCTATAGAACTATAATAATATAGTAATAATATTATGTTATTACTATATGCATTGTTATTATAATATAATAATAGTAATTTAACATAATGTTCTCTCAATTTTATAGAAGGAAGCCCTGAGACCCACATGGGTACATGTGTTTCTTTCAAGTCACAGAACTGATAAGTTTAAGATGCCAACTGAAATTGTTTTGTTTCATTCCAGGCAATTAACTGCTGCACTAGATTAACCATGTTCTCACTTTTGCTTGAATAGCTGCCTCCAGAAAATCAGAAAGACTAAAAGACAGTTTTCATACTCTTCAGTATACTTTGAGGAAAACATGGTAACAGACTGGTTCGGGTTTGGTAAAGGTTACATAATAATCAATACTGAGACATGTACTAATGTCTCATAGGATGAGGTTTTATCCACAGCTAGAGGTTTCCACTGACAAAAATGATCATTCCGAATGTCAACCATCCTGAGAGGAAATCAAATTCAAGGACTAAAATCAGGACCTTGAAAGATGTGCTATAGACTAAGTGCAGGAGCAAGGACTTTCTCTCTGGGCTTTTCTCTACATGTTTTCCTCTTTTCTAAAGCTTGTCCAGAAACTCCATAAATTTGGTAGAAATGTGCCTCTGCCTAATGGAACCAAGATAAGAGCTCCTGGGAATGGAGTCTGGAGGTAGGAGGCAGGCACATTCCAGAAAACTTCAGAAGGATATTTTATAGCCTGTGGGCTTTGAGAGAAGCTTGAGATATTGAAATGAGGTGTAATTTACTTCCCATGCTGTCATTTACTTCCATTATACAAAGTAAGCATCTTCAAATATAAGTCAATTGTGACCCACACCTTGATGTATTGTGAGTACAAGTAAGATCAGAAGGAAAAATTAAACTTGGATTCTCAGGTTCAAAGGATCTATGAAGATTTTTATTTATAAATGTAAGTATATGAGAAAGTAGGAGGATAAAGGACATGTAATTATTATCAAGAAGCAAGAAGGATTTCCAGTTTGGGCTATGATGCATTAGGAGAGACTGGATTTATAGTTCTACCCTGAACAACTAGAAAACTGGAGAAAACAGAAGAAAATATAGCTTTGGGACATTGAGCAATGCATGATTATGATCCATGAGAGAATAATATTCCCTAGAAACTGCCTAGAACAAGATTTGTCAACTTTGGATACTACTGACATTTTAGACCAGATGATTCTTTGTCATGGGGCTGTCTTGTCCATTATAGGATGTTTAGCAGTATCTTTGGCCTTGGCCCATCTATTACATACAGTGGCATCTCCCTATTGTAACAAACTAAAATGTTACCAGATAATGTCCATTAGGGGGCAAAATCATCTCAGATTGGAAACACTGGCCAAAGGTAGTCCCTACAATGCAATATAGGGAAGGTAAATCCAAGTAGAAGAACCAAGAAAACTTGTCTCCAAAGAGAGAGATTAAACATCAAACAGGGTGGGTAGCTAGATTTTGCAAAACAGTCTACCAGAGAGGAGGAAGCTCGGAGAGAATGAGAGCAAGAGAGTAAGAGAGAGAAAGGGAAATAAAAGCTCTAGAATCTACCTAGGAGTCTCCTACCTCTGATCTGTACATATGTAAGAGGAAACTACTTGAGCAGGGAAAGGACCACGGGAAATGAGTAGGTAGAAGAATTTGCAGAATCTACACAAAGCTGGGATGTTTTTTTATTTCCACTGGCCAAAGCTGAAAGATCTTTACCAGATGGGGAAATCTCAGAAGGTACCTTAATAGAGGGATTAAATGTACTCTCAACTACTGGCTGCTTGAATATACCTTAAGAAACTTAAAAGTAAGGGTTCAACTGATTCTGAGTAACTTAATGGTGCAACAGAAAAGAGTTCAATATTACTTAAAGAAATGCAACACAATCTAGCATTCAACAAGATAAAATTCACAATATTAGGTGTCCAATTAATGAAATTGTAAAATATTCCTTAAAGCCATAAGAAAATTTAATTAATAGTAACAGGCTCATAAATAAGAGATGACACAATAAAGACATTTACAAATATAAAAATATTATAAATATGTTCCATAGATTCAAGAAGGTAAAAAAGAATACAAGCATGGTGAAGAGAGAAATAGGAGATATAAAACATTACAAAATTAGCATGTATAAAGAAGAAAATACATATAAAATAAAAAGTACACTGAATGGAATTAGTAGCAAATTAAACACTCCAGAAGAAGAAATCAGTGAACAGGAAAGCACAGCAGTAGAAATGAAGCACAGAGATTAAAGAAAAAGACTGTACATAAAAAGAGCCACAGTGGATTGTGAGACAATAATTATATTCTAACATGTGTAACTGGATCCAGTAAAACGGGAAACTGTAAGGTAGTTGTGAAAACAAAGAGTAGAGAATTATCTAAATTTGTTAAAACTAAACTCACACATCTAAGAAGCTAAATAAACCCCAATCAGAATAAACATAAAGAAAACAACACTAGAACACATGAAAATCAAAATGTTACAGGAAGCCATCAAAATCATAGAGAAGCACAGAGGCAGTAACCTTTTTGACATTGGCCATAGTAACTTCTTACTCAAAACGTTTCCTGAGGCAAGGGAAACAAAAGCAAAAGTAAACTATTGGGACTTCATCAAGCTAAAAAGCTTCTGCACAGCAAAGGAGACAATTAACAGAACTAAAAGACAACCTTCAGAATGGAAGAAGATACTTGCAAGTGACATATCAGATACAGGGTTAGTATCCAAAATATAGAAAGAACTTATAAAACTGAACACCCAAAAAACAAATAATCTAGTTAACAAATGGGCAGAAGACATGAATAGACATTTTTCCAAAGAAGACATCAGATAGCTAACAGACACATGAAAAGATGCTCAGCATACCTCATCATCAGAGAAATATAAATCTAAACTCTAATGACATATCACCTTACACCTGTCAGAAAGGCTAAAATTAACAACACAGGAAACAACAGATGTTGGTAAGGATGCAGGGAAAAGGGAACCTTCTTACACTGTTGGTGGGAATGCAAACTGGTTTAGCCACTCTGGAAAACAGTATGGAGGTTCTGCTAAACGATAAAAATAGAACTACCCTATGATCCAGAAATTGCACTGCTAGGTATTTACCCACAGGATACAAAAATACTAATTCAAAGGGATACATGCACTGTGATGTTTATAATAGTATTATCAACAATAGCCAAGTTAGGGCTATATAATATAGTGGTTATATATATGTAAACACACACACACACACACACACACACACACACACACACACAATGGAATATTATTCAGCCATTAAAAAGATTGAAATCTTGCTCTTTGCAGTGATTTGGATGGAGTTAGAGGGTATTATGCTAAGCAAAATAAGTAAGTCAGACAAATACAAATATATGATTTCATTCATATGTGGAATTTAAGAAATAAAACAAATGAACATGGGGTAAAAATAAGACAAAGGCAAACCATAAAGCAGAATCTTAACTATAGAGAATAAACTGAGGGTTGCTGCAGGAGAGGTAGGCTGGGGTATTTGTTAAATGGGTGACGAGCACTGGGTGCTGTAGGTAAGTGATGAATCACTAAATCTTACATGTGAAAGTAATATTACACTGTACGTTAACTAAATTTAAATAAAATTGGAATTTAAATAAATGGAATTTAAATAAAAACTTGGGAGAAAAAAATAAAGTTAGTGATGATAAGAAAAATCTTAAATCAGCCTTAGGTTAAAAACAAAACAAAACAAAACTGTTAAGTACAAAGAATCAAAGTTAAATGTGAAAAAGCCTTCTTTTAAAAATTTGTGCAAGTTAGAAAAAACTGTAATGATACCAATGATGTACCTGTGAGGGGGGGAAAAATATAAAATTGCTAACCTGGCTGTTTAAAAAACAAAAAGCAAAAACAAACAAAAAACCCAAATGCTTCCAAAAGTAAAAGTGAAATAACAATTTATTCAGAGAAATAAAATGTGAGAGATCTTATTACTAGCAAATTGGAACTATAAGAAATGTGAAAGGAAGTTCTTCAGAAAGAGGACAAATGATATCAGGTAATAATTTAAATATACGCAAATTAAAGACTAGTGCAAGAAATTATAATTACATAATAAACATATTTATTTAAATCTCTTTAACCCCAATGTTTATAGCAGCCCTATTGACAGTAGCCAAAGTATGGAAACAGCCCAAATGTCCATCAACAGATGAATGGATAAAGAAGACATGGTGCGTGTGCATATGTATGTATGTATGTATATATATATATATATATATATATATATATATATATATATATATATACTTGGCAATCAAAAAGCATGAAATCTTACCATTTACAACAACATAGATGGAACTAGAGTGTATTATGCTAGGAGAACTTAGAGAAAGACAAATATCATATGACTTCATTCATATGTGGAATTTAAGATACAAAACAGATGAACATAAGGGAAGGGAAGCAAAAACAATATAAAAACAGGGCAGGGACAAAACATAAGAGACTCTTAAATATAGACAACTGCTGGAGGGGTTTTACGTGGGGGGATGGGCTAAGCATTAAGGAAGACAGTTGTTAGGATGAGTACTGGGTGTTAAATATACACAGGGGATGAATCACTGGAGTCTACTCCTGAAATCATTATTTGTACTATATGCTAACTAACTGGGATGTAAATAAAAAAAAAAAAAAAACTCTTTAGAAACAACTGATTAAAAGCAGTTAATTGTGTGAACAGAAAAAATAAAATGTATAGTTTATAACATGGAAATAAAAATAACATCAAAAACACAGGAAGGGTGAAAATGATGTTAGTCTTGTTATCTAATTTTTATAGCTAGGCAGTGGCATATATTTAAAGGTAGATTACAATAAATTGAAGATGTATACTGTGAACTCTAGATTTTCCTATCAGACAAAGAGATATGAGTGATAAGACAACAGTAAAGAAAAAGTAGAATTGTAAAAAGTACACAACTAACCCAAAGAAAAGTAAGAAAAAAAGGGGGGAAAAGAGCAGAGAACAACAGAATAAATAGAAAACAAATAGCAGAATGGTAGGTTCAAAGCCAACCATACTGATAATTATATTCAACCTAACTGAAGTGATCTAAAACTCCACATTATTGGCAAAGATCAAATTGAATAAGAAATAAGACCGAACTATATTGATGTATAAGAAACCCATATTAATATACATATACCAGTATCTTAAAAGTAGGAGGTTTTAAAAGATATACCGGAAAAATACTTAGCAAAGAAAGCTGGATGGAATATATTAACATCAGACAAAGTAGATTCTGAGCTAAGAATATTACCAGGGAAAAGAAACACATTTTATACTGATAGAGGGGTCAAATCAACAAGAGGATATAGCAACCTTAAAAGTGAATGCACCTAATAACAACAATGAAAAAGCTTCAAAATCCATGGGGCAAACAGATATAATTAAAGGAAAAATATGCAAATATAGTTGGACATAGTTCAATCTTTTTTCTCCATAATGGATCAAACAAGTAGTGAAAAGAATAAAGACAATTTGAGTAACACTGTTAACCATTTTCCCTTTCGAACTCAACAACTGCAAAATAACAAAATAATAGCAAATTGCATCTAGCAACATATAAGAAGAATAAAATATGAACCACTATGGTTGATATCTGAAAACCAACAAATGCATTCCATTATATTAATAGGCAAAAAAGAAAAGAAAAAGTATATCACTGTCATAATAGTTGCAAAAGAAGTATTTCACAAGACTTAAAACTCATGAATTACTAAGAATTTCAGCAAAGTAGGATTAGAAGCTAACTCCCTCAATATGATAAAAGGTGTCTTTGAAAAATGTATACCTAACATCAAACTTAATGCTGAAAATTTACTTTATCCCACAGTAAATGACTTGATGAGGTTGTTGAAAATATTCTACACACCCTGTGATATAAATGACTATCTCCAACTTGCTTGGACATAATTAAAATACCACTGGGACATTTCTGCCAGGAATCTAATGCATTTAGGAGCCTCTTAGGAAATGACTCAGCCTGAAAGAAGAGAGAGTGTTGGCACTGAAGTTTGTCTTTGTTGTTTAACAACACAATAAAATTAAAGGGAGGTCAGCCCCTATATATTTTATTCATCCTACCCAAATGTTCAACCACTGAAAAACCCTGCCCTCATCTGGCTACTGAGTCTTAAGATGAAAGGCCAGAATAATAACAACAAAAGATTTAGTAAATGTTAATCAAAAGATTGTAGCCTATTTTTTCATGAGAAAATGAAGGCTCAAATATAAGCCGCATTGATTTCAACAGTTTTGCAGATATAGAAAACTTTGTTAGTGTTTTTGAAAATAGTAAAGCAGTGATCTTTTAGTCAGAGGCTTAACCAACTGAGCCACCCAGGCCCCCCAGTAAGACCATGATCTTGATGTTGATATGGCAACTGTGATGTCAGAGGGCTTCTTTCCCCAAGCCCAGTTCAACCTCCCTTCCTCCATGTCACCACCACTTATACCTGCTGTCAACAGCAGTGAGTGCACTCTCACCATCACACATTCATTACAGAGCTGAATCAGCTGATGGAAATTACTCGTTATTTGGGATTATTATTGTTCCATGTAAAAACATTGAAAAAAATCTATTGATAGCGAGCTATTTTATTTCAGGAAGCATTGAGAAAGATGCTTATAGAGGCTTTTATAAGTTCACTCATGATCTTCCCTGTATGTCTTATTTTTTTGGTAAATTCCTCAATCACTTGTACTTTTTTTTTTACTTAAATTTTTTTTAATGTTTATTTTTGAGAGAGACAGAGAGACAGAGAATAAGCAGGGGAAGGACAGAGGCAGAGAGAGAGGGAGACACAGAATCTGAAGCAGGCTCTAGGCTCTGAGCTGTCAGTACAGAGCCCGATGCAGTGCTCGAACTCACAAACTATATCATGGCCTGAGCCAAAGTTGGATGCTTAACCGACTGAGCCACCCAGGCACCCATCAATCAATTGTACTTCTATCCTGAAATTTGGGGGAACCTAATGGCAGAAGTGGGAATATTCTAACTTTTCTGTTCATTCCACACCATTAATAAAGCAATAGTTGTAAATGGCTTCTCATACTAATGTTTAATTTATTTTCAACTTCTCTGTAGTGGTCAGAAAAGTCTATATTACACCATTTTTTTCCGCCTTATTGAGATATAATTTTTCAGTTATATTATTGAAGTATAATTATCATACAATGTTATATATATAATACAAAATATATATATATATCTTATATAGTCTCAGGTATACAACATAGCAATTTGATAATTCAACATATCACTCAATGCTCCTTATGATAGGTGTAGTTAACATCTGTCACCATACCACACTATTACAGGATTATTGAATTTATTCCCTATGCTATACTTTTTATCTCCATTCCTTATTTATTTTATAATTGGAAATTTGTACCTCTTAATTCTCTTCACCTATTTCATCCATCACTCCACCCTGCTCACTTCTGGCAACCAGTTTGTTCTCTGTATTTGAAAGTCTGTTTCTTGTTTTTTTTGTTCATTTATTTTGTTTTGTTTTTTTTTTTTTTAGATTCCACATAGAAGTGAAATCACATGGTATTCGTCTTTCCCTGTCTGACTTATTTCACTTAGCATAATACCCTCTAGGTCCATCCAGATTGCCACAAATGTCAAGATTTTATTCCTTTAATATGGTTGAGTATTATTCCATTATATACATACCACATCTTCCTTACACATTCAGCTATCAATGCACAATTAGGTTGCTTCCATATCTTGCTTGGTTATTGTAAATGATACTGCAATAAACATAGGGGTGCATATATCTTTTTGAGTTAGTGTTTTTGTTTTCTTTGGGAGAATATTCAGTAGCAGGATTACTGGATTGTACAGAATTTTCTATTTTTAATTTAGAGGAACTTCCATACTGTTTTCCATAGTGGCTGCACCAATTTACATTCCCACCGGCGGTACATAAGGATTCCGTTTTCTCCAACATCCTTGCCAACACTTGCTATTTTTTATCTTTTTGAATCTAGCTATACTGACTGGTATGAAGTGATATCATTGTGGTTTTGACTTGCATTTCTCTAATTAGTGATGTTGAGCATCTTTTCATGTGTCTGTCTGTTGGCTATCTGTATGTCTTCTTTGGAAAAATGTTTATTCAAGTCCTCTATCCATTTTTAAATCAGATAATTTGCTTTTTTTTGGTGTTGAGTTACATAAGTTCTTTATATACTTTGGATATTAAGCCCCTATCAGATATACCTTATGCAAATATCTTCTCCTATTCAGTAGGTTGCCTTTTCATTTTGCTGATGTTTTCCTTTGCTGTGCAAAAGCTTTTTATTTTGGTATATTCCCAATAGTTCATTTTTGCTTTTGTTTCTCTTGCCTGAGGAAACAGATCCATAAATATCTTGCTGTGGCTGATGTCTAAGAGATTACTGCCTGTTTTCTTTTAGGGGTTTTATGATTTCAGGTCTCACATTTAAGTGTTTAATCCATTTCAAGTTTATTTTTGTGTATGGCCTAAGAAAATGGTCCAGTTTCATTCTTATGCATGTTGCTGTCCAGTTTTCCCATCACTATTTATTGAAAATTCTGAATTAGTGTAGAAAAAAATAAACAGTTCTCACTTTGTTAAACCCTGTGAACATCAAATTCTTAGAGAATGTACAGAATTTGAGTATACAATGTGGACCTGACTCATTAAGAAATGATTAATTGATGCCCATATGCTCTGTTTAGGAATGCAGTAACACATTTAATTTTGAAATCATTAGGGGCGCCTGGGTGGCGCAGTCGGTTAAGCGTCCGACTTCAGCCAGGTCACGATCTCGCGGTCCGTGAGTTCGAGCCCCGCGTCAGGCTCTGGGCTGATGGCTCGGAGCCTGGAGCCTGTTTCCGATTCTGTGTCTCCCTCTCTCTCTGCCCCTCCCCCGTTCATGCTCTGTCTCTCTCTGTCCCAAAAATAAATAAATAAAAAAAAAAAAAAAAAACGTTGAAATCATTAAAGGCTTCTGCATCCCAAATGCATTTAAATGCAATTTAAATAAAATCTACTTATTCAGAAATCTCTGCTATCCCTTGTCTCTCTCACCTACATAATATAATTCTCCAAGAATTCTTTACTAGTAAGATTTCACTGTAATTTGGTAAGAAGATGCTTTTGTATGGTGAAGTAGTCGGGGAAGAACTAAGTAATATCAGTGAACAATTCACTAAATGTATATTGCATGTATAGATAATTGGGATAATAGGCTTAATTATTACATATAAGTCCTTTTGGACACATTAACTCCTACCCTGTGATAGTATAGAGGGTTTCATGTTTGTTCAGTTTTCTTTTTAATTTGTGTTTGCAAATTTTCAGGAAGATAATGAACATTAATCGATATATTTCTGCGAGAATATACTCTAATAATAGAAGGGAATAAAGGAATTTCTCTCTCCCTTTGAATACATTTTAGAGATTTCACATACAAAAGGGCTTAAAACACAATCTTTCTCCTTGAAGGTATACTCATATGATCAAAGAAAAACAAAAGAAGGAAAAACTTTTGATTTGGCATTTTAAGCATGTTAAACAGGATTCTGCCTGTAGAAACTATGAAAGAAAAAAACCATGACAGTAGATATTTGTGCACTATTGCTCCTGTTCTGACTTCCAGAGAGGGTATTCAACCTTTTACAACTGAAGATCCACTTCACTGTTGAATAGAGTCACAGAGGATCTCAAAATTGTAAGATATATTTAGCTTCATGAAAGGGCTGTGTTGAACTGCATGTGGTTTCAGAGTTTGGTGGTAACAGGAAAACACCAGGGAGTATATTTAGGAAAGATGTCCTGAGGTTTGCACTAAGAGACTACAGCAAACAAAATAGAAACAGATGGGTAGCATCCTCAGTGCCAAGTGATCTGGGGATTCTACAGATCATCACCTGGTGTCTCTTTTTGTCTCTCTCTCCCCCCCTCTTTCTTTCTCACACACACATACACACACACAAAGAGACACACACACAGCTCTCTCAGCATGAGAGCTGCTTTATTAAAAGCTGATAAATGTCCTGGTGAAAGAAAAACAAGAACCATAGATATTGTGAACTTGCAGGAGCATATTAAAGAAGCAAGGGAATAGTTAAATTGATGTACTCTTTGTAATTATGTTTTCGGTACTTTCCATCATCAGCCAGTACTCTGACTATCCAAATTATCTAGAGATATTCCTGCACACATTTTCTGAAGGTTGAAAGATAATTATATTGTTTCTGATTTATATTGATCAGGCTAAGAAAAACACCACACAATAAAAACCAAAATTTTAAAATGAACAATAGTATAGAATGTATTTTTGTGTGTGATCTGTATAGAACCTCCAAGTGGGAGGCAGAAGATTTTCTAGTCTGATACCAATAATATGGAAAATTCTTACATGAGATAATTTCATAATTCTTCTCTGAGAATAGGAGGAGAGAGGCAAAAAATTATAGGTTTTAGGTGTTGAAAGATATAATTTGGTCCATAAAACACCGGCCTCACCTCACAACATTGGTCTAAAGAGTGTGACTGGTAAAACTGATGGCTCAAAGTCATTGATACCTAAAGGACAACGTCAAATGAATCTCGAACAATGTATCCATCTGTTGTGTTCCTCCAAAATACCCAAGCCAACGATTCTCTTTAAAAAGCATTTTGAGGGGTGCATGGGTGGCTCAGTCAATTGAGTGTCCAACTCTTGATTTCAGCTCAGGTCATGATCCCAGGGTCTTAGGATCGAGCCCTGCAGCAGGGGCTCTGCACTGAGTTGGAGCCTGCTTAAGATTCTCTCTCTCTTCCCCTGGTCCTCTTCTACACTCATACACTCTCACCCTCTAATAAAATAAAAATTAAATTAAATTAAAAAGCATTTTGAAATGCCCATGAAGGATTTAATGGGCTCACCATGACTAGATAGTCCTCAGGCTGCTCATCTAATAAAAGAAATGGAGATTAAACATCAACTATCATAGCATTAATGTGACACAGTAGCTTCATTTTTCTCCATCTCCAGATTATAGGGGAGAACAATAGAAAATTTTGGAAATAGACTGTAATCTGTTAATGAAAAATATAATGAGAATGATGTGTTTTTTCATCAGTAAAGTCATGATGTTAATTAATGACTCCTAAAAAAAGACAGGCAAAGGTCATATATACCAGTAAGATGAGCTTATTAAGGGCCTAGGAAGGTTTGAATGTGGTTGTAGGGAATAGGGCAGGGAGTTAATGGAGGCACAGGGAATATGAGAAGCAGTTTAGTATTTTCTAATGTGTATTGAGGCTGAGCACACAGGTTGAGGTTCTTATACTCAGCTAAATAGCCAAATCCCCATCATTTCTCCACCTGAAAACTCCTACCATCGGGGGGAAAAAAATCATTCACTAGGTCAGGGATAAGGCTTCAACATAAATATTTTATGACTAACTCCTTAGGTAACTCCAATGCTCAATTAGGTTCTGGGTAGGAGAAAAGCTTATACTTGGGGAAAAAAAGCAAGATTTCTTTTCAGTGTGTGGTCTTGTCCCTTGTTCTTCTGAGATAATCCTTATAACGACCATGTGTGAAAACAGTCTGGGGAATGCTGGTACTGGGAGCTGAATGCGATGGGATTGCCTGTTCATCCCCACTCTTCTCAACCAACTTATTCTATGACTGTACACATATTGTCACAAAAGTCATGCATTCACAGCAGATAGATTTTCAACCTTAATCTTAGGAAAATTATTTTTCTCTGCATTAATGGTATTTTACTGAAATTTAAAGTATAGCTGCATAATGAAATGTAGTTATAGTACAAGCAGATAAATAGTACTAAATAGACCTTAGGATAACTGGGAGGTTTTCAATTAGCTTTACATACAAGATGCTTTTGTGCCTTTTTTGGTCGGTTCTTAACATTTAAAACACATCCAGCATTTTTGAGTGATGCTTGAGCACAAATAAGAAAAGAGAGAATGGAGGATAGTAATAGATGGAGACATGAAATGCCTCAGCCAAATGAGGCCAGACGAGTCCTGACTTCTCTTGAGACCATAAGTCAGTAGAGAGAGGCCTGTAGTGAAAGACAGGAACTAATCTGGTGCATTTAAAAAGATAAAAACTCCATTTCACATATTAGGGGAGAATGTCTCTCTCTGACTCGTCTGATTTCCATGAGGAGGGCAGTTCAGTCTAATTCTGGCTCTGAGCTTTAGGAATCTTATTCCAATGCCAGATTTATTAGGTAATAGAGTTGATATGTGCCTCTCCATCTGCCCACTACATTGTTTTTCTATTGCTTCCAAATGTGGGAATGAAAACAGAAAGAAAAAAAAAATCACAAAATAGTTTTCCTGAAAATCTATTTTTGTCTGAAAGCAAAAGCAGAAAGCCAAGTCACTCTGAGAAACGATAAACCAGTACACAAATTCATGGCTTTCTTTAATTAATCATTCAAGCACTTTTTCATAAGCTGTTTACTAAAGTTGATGCTTGGGAGTACAAATAAATACTAATTGTCATTACTTGAAGAGAGACCTTGTTTTACTTCATCATGCCACTGCTTGTTGGCTTCTCTGTCCAGCATGACTTTCCTCCCAGAATCTAACCATCTTTCGTGTCCTACATTAAATATCCTGGTGTTTATAAAAATTTCCTTAATCCCCCCTCCTCAGCTGGAGATTCATTCATCCACAAAAACCTTATTAAACTTTGTTATTTCTCTCTTAATTCATTTTGTATTTTTATTAGTTTACAGATTTTTTCCTATTAGGTTTTTTTTTCTAGTATTATAGGACCTTGAAGGAAATAACTGAACCCTACTGAACTTTATGATCTCCATGGTTTATAACAAATAATTGAACTCAGAACATGCTCAGCAAATATGGGTTGAATTTAATTGAATATGTATAGGATCCAGATTTGTTACATGATAGAATAATGACATGTTTAGCAGGATAATGTGATAGTGAAACAGAGTGCCTTTAAATGAGAAGAAATGAGAACATTGCTTCAAACAGTGCCTGACTCATTTGAAGAAATATTTTGTCAAAACACACATTTATAGCCAGTATCTTTAGCTATATTAGGGAAGTGTCAAATGTATATGCCTACCATTCTGCATTTTGTAGTCTAGTTGATTTGTTCCTACTCTCATCCTTTCTTTTCCCACAGTCACCTAATTCTCTCAGAAGTATTTTCTGATAATAAGTTATATTATGGATATAAAGATACCTAAATGGACAAGTTCCTGGAGTTATACAAAATTAAAGTCACAACTAAGATAGTTATATTAGCAATGATAAATATATACTAATCTTTTCTTCCTATTGAAATAATTAAAAATGCCATAAGAAGCAATATTAACACTTCACGAAATAATAATATAAAATTCAAAAGCCTCACTGATAAAGAAAGCCAGTTATATAATCTAGTTCATACCCAACCTGACCATTCATTAATTTTGTGATTTGAGAAATCATCTGATTTAAAAACAAACAGACAGGAGCACCTGGGTTGCTGAGCTGTTTAAGTATCCAACTCTTAGTTTCTGGCTCAGGTCATGATCTCATAGTTGTGGAATCGAGACCCACATTGGACTCCATGCTGAGTGCGGAGCTTGCTTGGGATTGTCTCTCCCCCTCTCTCTCTGCCTCTCCAGTCTCTACCTCTATCAAAATAAATAAATAAACTTAAAAAAAAAAAAACCACAGGTAATACATATGCAAACTTATCTTTTCAGTTAATTTCTCTTTTGTTTTCATTGATTTTTACATTATTTACTTATGTAATTACATATTTTGGTTAGGAGGAGCTCTCTTTCATAGAATTTTGAGGGTTCTAATTCTGAGAAATGAAAATTAGAAAAATAGTTCAAAGACAGGAGGACTGCCATAGTGACCCAAGATTAACACTAACATCTTTCCTATTCTACAAGTGTCCACATTTGGAATTTTATTTTTCATCGCTTTTCATTTCTCCCCCCCTTCTTTAGAAAGAGCCATGTAACTGCTTCCTGTAGTTGTTTGGACATATGTCTGATGATTTACTTGTAGATGACACATTAGACTTACTTGCAGATTAGATAAGGCATTTCATCCCCAATGTCAGATGCATTCTCAAGTTTTCATCATAGCAGAGAATACCAGTTGGACTGGCATGGCATACATTAGGCTATAAACTTGTTTACTTGCACAAAACATAACTGCTTCACTGTTCATCAGATAACATCATGGGCAGAGCTCATGAAGTGACTTGAAAGGGCACATGTTTGAATAGTCTTTTGGTCAAGGGTTTGGCCTCACTTTTTCTGGTCTTTCCTGTTTTACCCTTAGCTGTGTTGCTGAGAGGAGGAGAAAAGGACCACTTATAATCAGATAAAAGGCTTAGGGGCAATGCTGTAGCCACAGTATGACAGATGTTCTCTCTCCAAGGAAGCAGCCTTTGCTCCAAAACACAGCACCCAATGATTCAACATGAACTTAGCCATGGGTCACAAAAGCTATGCCATTCAAAGAAATTCATCCCATGTTTTGAGCAGATAGGCAGGAGGTTCTAGGATGAGAATGGATTTGGGCCAGGCAGTGACATAATGAATTTGGGGGATTAGTCATTTAAGGAGAGAAATTTAGTTATAGGTTGAGTGATTGGAGATGGAATAACCTAGAGAACTAGAGTGGTTCAGATTTGCGCTGTTCTGGGGGCCATGACTTGACTGCTGGGGACAGCATATATTCAGTTCTAGAAAGGAACTTTAACTTGAACAGTTAACTGAAGACTGAAGGCTAAGGATTAGATAACGCTGGAGCAATAAGCTGGTTGAAGTCACCGATTACACCTCTACCACCACACTTTCAGCAGCATCACAAATCCTCACTTGATGCCCAGTCAGGACAGGGTTTGTCCTGTGGTACAGCCAGCACATCAGTGATTTTAACTGAATGGGCTAGCTAAGGCAGAAACTCAAATGGGGTTGGCAAACAAGTCAGGCCCTTCATACAATAATCTAGTCAGACTGGTTACACTTCAGTTTTTTTAATATACCAGGATCTTTCTTTCATAAGCTAATGAAAGAAAGTCTCTTGACCTGAAAATGAGGTCAGAAACAAAAACAGAAACAAAGTCATGTAACTTGTATTTTAGCTGTGCAGATCTGAATGATCACATGTGGACATTGGGCAACTGGTGTGATTAACTTGTAGATCTCTATCTACCCAAATTTTTATGTATACATTTTGTTTTATTTATTTGAACAAAGCATTAGTGAGATGGTCTGTATATGTGTCCTATGAAAGAGAAGAGAGAGAAAGGAGGGCAGTGAACCTGCTCTTCTATCATGGACCATATTTGAGACTCTCTATAAAGGACTTTGTTACCATGGAAGACTTGATGATGTTGAGAGCATACACAGGGCTCCTTTGGATCAAGAGACAGTGTGAGGAGCATTCTCACCACTTCTCTATGGACCAAAACATATCTTCTGAGTTACAATGAGGGTATTACATCAATATGTGAAAATTTACCATTTTTACAACCTTCTAGAGAAGGAGCAGCTATGGATTAGTTGAGTGTTAGCACACAACAGGGAGAAGAACAGCAGTGTCCTGCTAGAGTAGATTTGTTCTGTGTAGGCACATGGGTAGCATATACTAATTTCTTCTGCTTATTTCATAATGCACAAGAAGAGGAGAAGAACAAACATTTAAAAATACTACTTTGTTTTTGTCAATAGCATCCTTTAATTCAGTCTTTTAATTTGATTTCCCTAAGGCCTTATGAGCCACTTTAGAACATGTGTTCTAAAGGTATTCACATGTCCACTTTAGAACACCTTGCCTAAGATTTCAAAATTAGTAAGGCAAGGCTTTTCAGTTGTACTCTGTGTTTGACCACATGTCCACTTTAGAACACCTTGCCTAAGATTTCAAAATTAGTAAGGCAAGGCTTTTCAGTTGTACTCTGTGTTTGACCACACAGTCAGATTTGCCTGGGCTTAAATGTTAATGCCACTTCATTCACTTTCAAAAATGATCCAGTGCAAACAGTAAATTATATGGTCACTCCTCTGTGAACCATTTGTATCCCATCCTAGAGCAACTGAATCAAAATACGTGTGGTGCTTGGGAACTACATTCTAAACAAATAATGTAATCAATCTTTATGTAAACAATGAATTTGGTATTTCAGCCCAAGACTCTCCAAATTCAAAGCCTATGTAAGTTTTACTATACAACACTAGCCCTTAACACAATGTCTATATCTGTGTTGGTACTGAATTTCAAAATGTATAAGTTGATGGTTTTACAATGTTTCTATCTGTGTTTTCAAACAGTAATCCAAAGGTGCATTTAAGACTTGATATATTTTAGACAGAAGGCTAGAAGCTTTCTTATGCTAGAGCAAAGGGCCATTTTGCATGATTTGCTCATATAAACTTTCCTATAATAATTCTTAAACAGGTGCACAAGAGAGGCCAAATTATGACTGTATAAACATGTGATTCATATTTATTAAATATATTTTGTTTTTCTTTTTATTTGTGTTAACAGCTGAACAAAATAGAAGACTAGATGTAAGAGATTGATCATTAGTTTTTCTATTAATTTATTTCATCATCACTGAAATTCCTTTGAACTTCTCATTTCCTAAGATAGGATATTAAGACAAATAAAATTAAAAAAAAACTAATATTCCCCAGTAGATGTAAAAAACTGGAATTTATTACAATCTGTAAATAAGATTGATCAAGAAAAGGCATGTATTCTTTGGAATGATATTGAGTACAGTCCTGGCCCTCCATCATTTAACTTTCCATTGCTTTGGTAACATATGCTTCTTGGTTTTGTTTATTCTTTTCTCTCCCTTTTCTTGACATTATCCAAAATTTAGAGAGCTTCAGATTTCAGTATCCAAGCTGGGCTAATTATCACAGTCCAGCAGATGGTGTGCTCCAAATGCTATATAACTGGAGCTGTGCAATATCTTTTCAGACGAGGCAGGCCAACAGAGCACCATTTCCTTCTACTTATCTACTGTGAGGTTTAACTTCAGAGTGTTGGGTGAGAGGAAAAGGAACAGCAGCAGAGAAAAATTCCTGCCTGCCCTTTGGGACAAAAACCAGGAAATTCATAGCTCCCTAGAAGAGTCCAGCTGTCAGGGGCCTTTGGACTGTCCAGGAGTCTCCACCAGCTGGTTTGTTGCGGGAATAACGTGGAGAACGTTCCTGACTTGCTAATGCTGGCAGATCTGGAAGTGAACTGCTTATGTGAAATGAACTAGTCCTAAAATGTGGGTCTTCCTGAAGCCTTCTCCCTGTACATCTAGGAAAAACAAAACACACACAAAAAAAAACAAAAACACAAAAAAAACAAAACAAACAACACAGAACAGAGAAGGCTGTCTTTGACATCTTAGCAAAAAGTACACAAGTGCACTGAAAGAATGAATAAACACAATGAAATAAATGCAGAGCAGAAACTAACAAAACCACAGCAGTGCCCTTTATTTTACACCACAAGATACTAGACTGAAGAGTCTGATTTGTATGCATGTTGAAGAAATACAGATCCGAGAGTAGATTTAAAGACATATATGTAAAGTCTTGTAGGGATTTTGAGCCATGAAAAGGACAAAGATCAAGATGAATAACTATGGAGCTAACACAGTAAGAGCACAAAACAAAAATTTTAATAAGAAAGATTGAAACATCAAAATGATGCAACTAGAGCGCAAAAATTAATTTGTAGAAGAGGACCTCTGCTAAGAACAAATTGAAATCCTATAATATCAAATGGGGAAAAATCATAGCAGAGGACTTGAAAAAGGAAATAATAGGAGCCCAAGGGCCACAGGTGGGGGGCAAAGGCACAGGGGTCCCAAGCTGTGAGCTTCTGGCAGACTAGCCCTGTCCACCAGTACTGTGGGGCACCCTGTGGCCTGGTTTCCGGTGGGCAGGGGGCCCAGGGATCACTGTGTGTCAGAGCAGTGGGGACAGGGATAAGGGAAGAAGCGCAGAGCTCTTTTCCCACCAGCCACGCTCTCCAATTTCTCCTGGACTCAAGCCCACCCCCCATGAGGTCAAGGATTGGCAGCGAGGCGCGGGTCGCTGCCTAGTCCCTGCTTCCCTTCAAGTATGACTACTGGGGGAGGAAGACCTCATGCAGCTTACATCTGCCCACAGTGAGAGGGGAAGGTGAGACAGCAACTGTCCAGAAAGGGGAAGGAGGTCTGGCGGTTGCACAACCCTCCATGTGTATTTTCTTCACTCAGTGCTGACTAGAGAATACCTCAGCATCTGCCTGTTCCCCAGTACTCAAATGACCAATCTCAGAGGGGAAACACTTGCTGCTGTGGGGACAGTGGACACTGGACACTTCTTCTTTTTTTTTTTTTTTTTTTTTTTTTTTTTTAATTTTTGGGACAGAGAGAGACAGAGCATGAACAGGGGAGGAGCAGAGAGAGAGGGAGACACAGAATCGGAAACAGGCTCCAGGCTCCGAGCCATCAGCCCAGAGCCTGACGCGGGGCTCGAACTCACGGACCGCGAGATCGTGACCTGGCTGAAGTCGGACGCTTAACCGACTGCGCCACCCAGGCGCCCCACTGGACACTTCTTCTGACAGCAGGAACTCCTTGGCCGGGAGCCTCTGCCCCCATTACTTGCCTCTACAGCCTTGTGCTTCCACGGTCCCTAGAAGCAGAAACCCCTTTGGTCTTTGTTTTAGCCCTTGTCAGAAAGTGTAAATATAAAAGTAAAGCTGTGCCTCTGACCCTACAGAGGCATCTCTGATGCTTCCAGCCATGAGAACCAGGGGCCTAGGGGCAAATGTGCTTTTTAATAAACACCTCTGAGGAGCAATGAATGAATCAATCAATCAATATTAAAAAGGAAATAATAAAACACAAATGAAGAGTGGTAGGACAAGTCAAGGAAACTAGTCATTTAAATAATAAAAATTCCAAACTGGGAAGCACAGGGAAGATAGAAGAAAAGCAATTATGAATATTTTAGTATTTATTACTATAAATGATGTTTCCTAACCTGAAGAACAAGGAGACTTAAATATATGTTCAAAGTGCTTGCTGATGGGGTGCCTGGGTGGCTCAGGTGGTTAAGCCAAAGACTCCTGACTTCCCCTCACTTCATGATCTGGTGGTGTGTGAGTTCCAGCACAGCATCGGGCTCTGTGCTGACAGCTCAGGTAGGGCCTGGAACGTGCTTTGGATTGTATGTCTCCCTTTCTCTCTCTGCTCCTCCCCTGCTCGCACTCTGTCTCTGTCTCTCTCTCTCAAAAATAAACATTAAGAAAACATTAAAAAAAAAAAAAAAAGAAAGTGTTTGCTGAGTCTATAGAAGTGAAATTTACTAGTCTATATCTTAGACATACTTTTGAACTTCAATTATAAAGAGAAAATTTCACCCAGTTACCTATAGAAAGAACACATTATTGGCAAAGAAACAAGAACCCAAAACAACATTAAAGTTCTCATTTGCAGTACTGCAACTAGAAAATGATAAAATAATGATGAATGACTGTTAAAGAAAAGAAATATAATTTTAAAATGGTTCTGTACAAAGTGTTACTCTTTGAGGAGAAAACCTCGAAGAAAAGAATCTACCACTGTGTATTCTAAGAAAGAGACACAGTCTGTACTCCAAGTCTGGAAGCACAATGTCTTGCTCTTAGAATGAGCATGGCACAAATCATAATTTAATGTTGGTGCATTAATGCATAGATGTAGATTCAGTAAAACTTTGGTGATAAGAAGAGAATCATCCATAGACTAGAAAGCCATCTACATTAACATGGCCTGGTAAGAAAATATAATCAGGACAAAATTAGAAAAAGGACAAAATTGAAAATAAGAAGTAATGAATCTAGGTGATTTTAACCATAAAATGAAACAGAACAATAATTCCAAGCATATTTTTCGCAAATTAGCAACTGCCTTGACGCTCGTGTCACAAGAACGTCTGGAATGATTTGGAGGTAGGCTCTGGTTAGACCTGCTGTACTTACCTCTCATCTAGGCAGATGATTCAGCAAAAAATACAATGCAAAAATGTGTGATGTAGCTGTGACACAGCAAGAATGTCTTCTAGTTATGCTAATCTTTGAGTTTTGACGTGCCCATCTCACTATTTCAAATACAAGGCTGAAGGTGTATCAGAATTCTCTTCAGAATTCTATTGTTCTTTTGAGAAATGTGTTGCCTTTCTATTCCTTATTTTGTAAGTAAACATCCTTTTTTCTAATGGAATTTCCAAGTCTTCCTTGACTTTCGCTGTGTTTTATGATTCTGAAGTCTTGTGTCTTTTATCAATTCTCGAAAAAAAAATCTAAGCCATTATTCTTTCAAATATCGCATCTTTCATTTCTGGTTCCTTCTATTATAACTACATGAATCTCTTTCTTAGTTGAATTTTTAGGACTTTTCATTTTATCTAACACCCACCTTAACATTTTTGTAATTTCCTCAGATTTATCATCCTGTTCACAATTCTCTTTACTTTCTCTTTGAATTACTACCTCATTGATAACATGCAGATGTTACCAATTTATATGTGTATGTTATCAATATACATATGATGTGTAATTACTTTTCAGAAAGCCTTATTAGTATTTCACAGTATTTGCAGAAGCTGGTTCTCACTTTGTGGTTTAGATGCCTTACTTAATGAATTTAAATAATTTAAACACATCTATTTAATATTCTTTTTCATATATTCAAAAATCAGTTCAAACTTGAAGGGTTCTAATTCTTCTAATTGTGTCTGCTTTCTCCTACTCAACATGGATTGCTTTAATAAAGGGATTTGGAATTTTTAAGTTATGACCACATCTTTTGTGTGGCTTCTTATTTCTACTTAATTCCTTTGTGACTTCAGTAAAAGATACAGTCATCTAGAATAGCATGACTTTTGCCTCTGTCAGAGCCATTGAAATTTTACCATCCCAGAAGCCATTTAAAAGTTATAATCTTAGGATGGAAAGAACTTTACCTTTTGGCCAGTGTAACTTAATCTCAATCCATGTAGAACTTTTGTCCTGTTTTTAGATTTCTCACAGATTTTTATTCTTTTACTTTGAGACCTGGAAGAAATGAAATAGTCTCTGACTTTCTTTTAAACAGTGTAGATTTGTTTTTAGTCTACCCTTTTACTGTGTATTCAGATCTCAGAGAACCCCAAAGTCATTGATAGTGTCTTAATTCCCTACTTACCAGGACTGATTCTTTCTCCACCACCGAGAGCAGCTCCAGAATGAAGTCAGGTACCCCAGGGTTTCCTTGTGTCTGTGTTTCTAACTTGAGCATTTAAAGCTTTCTTAGGTGAAAGCTCAACAATGTATTTATATGACATTTGTTACATTGTATTCATTATTTCTAGATGTTTGTAGCAGGATGGCTTTCACATTAATCTTAATCTACCAAATATCCAAAATTAGGAAATATCTAATTTTTGATGTAAAGTTATTTATTTTGGCAAATATATATATATATATATATATATATAGTACCTCTTTTATCCATGAAATATTTCATTCATATGTGTTTGTGTATGTACGTGTGTATGTGTATCTCCACATAGAAAAGTTTAACATGATAAAATTAGCTACATGACAGCACACATTCATTGATCAGATTTAAAAATAAGAAAACATGAAATTAAAAACATGATAAATTTTTAAAAATGTGGTTTTTTCTGAATAACCCAGAGAACAAATGTGAACTGTAAGTTACTCAGAAGCTGAATAACAGGAAAAAAATAACTTCATATCAGTACTTTAAAAATGCAACAAAACAGGGGTGCCTGGGTGGCTTAGTTGTTTAAGTATTTGACTTTGGCTTAGGTCATGATCTCACAGCTTGTGGGTTCGAGCCCCGCATCGCACTCTGTGCTGACAGGTCAGAGCCTGAAGCCCACTTTGGATTCTGTCTCCCTTTCTCTCTGCTCCTCCCTGCTCATGTTCTTTCTCCTTCAAAAATAAATAAACATTCAAAAAACTTTTTTTGAATGCAATAAAACCGCTTTTCAATGAGAGAAAAAATGCATAAATCTTATGTACTTTAATAATTAGAAAAATAAAAGTGAAGTAGTTTAATATTCAAGAAGTTAAAAATTAATAAAAAATAGAGGAATTAAGAAACCATTAATGCACATTAAATGAATACATATAACAGAAATATTAAAATTAAACAAATATTGGGACACCTGTGTGGCTCAGTCAATTAAGTGTCTGACTTCAGTTCAGGTCATCATCTCATGGTTCATGGGTTCAGGACCCTGCATTAGGCTCTGTGTTGACAGCTCAGAGACTGGAGCCTGCTTCGGATTCTGTCTCCTTTTCTCTCTGCCCCTCCACCACTCTCACTCTGTCTCTCTGTCTCTCAAAAATTAACAAACATTAAATAAATAAATAAATAAATAAATAAATAAATAAATCTAAACAAATATTAATAATTTTTAAAAGCCAGTGAAGTAAGTAGACATCCAGAATTTGCTCATATAAAATAAGAAAAATATAGAAATTTGCAAGAGAAAAACAAATAACCAAAATGATTACATTTGTGAAGAGTTAGGGAATATTATTTCAATTTATTTTAAAGTATAAAAGTGTAGACTAGTTATTAAATTTGGCCTCAAGTTGATTTTTCTGTCTGGTTTTGTTTTCATTATTCCTGTTGTTGTAATTTAAAAATAAATTAATCAAAATATTTGTGAAAGTTTTGAAAATGATGATTTCGTAGAGCACATATCTTACAGAAAACATAATTATAAAAATATTATTAACAAAATGGAGTAACATTCACATGGGAGAAGACAAATTATTAAGCATGATAAAAAGCCTTCATAAAATACATAAATTTAGATTAAAACTTGAGATATGGCATTGTGTGACTAATTTAGAAAAATGTGGTGTACTTAAAAATAATTTATATTTATTATTTATAATGTGCAAGTAATTTATAAAGAATAGTCTTAAAAAAATTTAACGTTTTTATTTATTTTTGAGAGACAGAGAGAGACACAGCATGAGTGGGGGAAGGGCAGAGACAGAGGGAAACACAGAATCCCCAGCAGGCACCAGGCTCTGAGCTGTCAGCACAGAGCCTGTCGCAGGGCAAGAACTACAAACCATGAGATCATGACCTGAGTTGAAGTAGGATGCTTAACTGACTGAGCCACCCAGGTGCCCCAAGAATAATCTTATTCATTCCTTGAAACTATCCAAGTGTTAGGTGATGTTATAATTCCAGTTTTTAAATGATGACCACAAGGTGAGACCAGACAAAACGGGTTGTGAAAGGTCACAACCAAGTGGTCTGCTTCCTAAACATGTTTTTCCTCAAGGTGTTACTTTGACTGGCTGTCGCTGAAAGGAAACAGTGTTAATCCTCTACTCAGTGTCAATTATTTTGCTTTTCCAGACAGAATAAAATCTTTAATTCAAAAGAAATAAAAGTACACAAAAGAAAAATTATTTAAAAATTGTGGCTCAAAAAACTAAAATAAAAACTGGGGTTCAGGTAAACTTTTTCAAGTAAGATACCTTACCAGACCTCATGAGGTAAAAGAAAATCATATTTGACAAAACAGTAATTTGATATTTTGAGTGCCAAAGGATGTACTGGACATGAGACAAAGTACAGACTTGAAAAACTACTTTCAAGTAAAAAAATAAAATGGCAAACATCTTCCCTGTATATAAATTCTTCTACATCTTTTATCTAGTTATTTATTTTTTTAAATGTTTATTTTTCACAGAGAGAGAGAGAGAGAGAAAGACAGAGAGCATGATCTGGAAGGGGGCAGAGAGAGAGGGAGACAGAGGATCCCAAGCAGGCTCTCTGTTCTTAGAGCAGAACGGAGACATGAGGCCTGAACTCATGAACCATGAGATCATGACCTGAACCGCAGTCTGACACTTAACTGACTGAAGCTCCCAGGCACCCCTCTTCTACACATTTAAAAGAAATTTTTCAGTAGAAACACTAACAAAAGATGTGAACAATAAAGTAAAAAAAGGGTGAATATAATTCAGCAATAAGCACTTCAACATTTGTTCAGTCTTATTAATACGTAGGAAAATGAAAACTAATCCAACTAGCTACCGTTTTTTCTCATCATTTAAACAAGTTTTAAAAGAAAAATTAGGATCACTTCTGAGGCATATGATGACTTGCATACATTGTTGATGGGAGCAAGTACCTTAAGGAAAGGAAAGTAGCAATAACTGGTAGTTTTTAAAATACACAAATTCTTTGCCATGCATTCCTATATTTTTAAATCTACCTTATATTTTAAAACACTTAGATATAAATACCTACACATAATTATTTAGATTGGAAAAAATCTGAAACACTTCTGCTGATGTGAAAATAGATAATTAATGGTATATTATAGAATTTTATACAATTATTAAAATGAATGTGCATCTTTGTCTAGGAAATGCCCAGAGAAAACTGTTAAAAGTAGTGTTAGATTATATTTAAAAATTTTTTTTAATGTTTATTTTATTCTTGAGGGAGAGAGAGGCAGAGTTTGAGCAGGGTAGGGGCAGAAAGAGAGAGAGACACAGAGTCTGAAGCAGGCTCCAGGCTCTGAGCTGTCCCCTCAGAGCCTGATGCGGTGCTCAAACTCATGAACCATGAGATCATGACCTGAGCCAAAGTTGGACGCTTACTCGACTGAGCCACCCAGGCTCAAATAAAAAAATGTTTTTTTAATTGTATTTTTAAAATGTACAAATGTATACATCATGTGTTTGCATGTGCACGTACACAAATATATACATACTTTCCACATCCTTAAAGGTTTTCTCTATCTAATTTTGTGGCTTATCTTAAGAATGTAGGTAGTACATTCCCAAGTAGCTGGCCAACTACTTGTACAGTAGGTAGTACAACTTCCCAAGTAGCTGGCCAAACATATGGAGATAGATACAGGGCTATGGAAGAGAAATGCAAAGCAGAAGATGTAGGAAAGCAATCCAGGATAAAATAATGTCAACTGCCTCAATGTCAGGCCATGCAAGCAGAGATAAATATCAGGTAACTCACGCACTGAGAACATAGGGTTTCTGAGAATCTGAATTTTCTGGTTAAAGTTAGCGTAGGGGCTCCTGGGTGACTCAGTCAGTTAAGTGTCTAACTCTTGGTTTCAGCTCAGGTCATGATCTCACAGTTCATGAGTTTGAGCCCTGTATTTGGCTCTGTGCTGACAGTGTGGATCCTGTTGGGGAATCTTTTTATCCTTCTCTCTCTGCCTCTCCCTGCTCAAGCTCTTTCTCTCTCTCTCTCTCTCAAAATAAATAAATAAACCTTAATTAAAAAAAAAAAAAGTTAGTGTAAAATTTCTTTTTGGCTGTAACTGAGGCTAAAATATCTGAGAAATGTGTGCATTTCTCTTACTGTCTTATAAAGTATAACAAAACCTTTAATATTTGGTTGCTTTCTTAAGATCTTGCAGTGCTGCTTATGTTTATAAATGTCATTTTTCTGCAAAATGTTACAGCTATAGACATGAGTGTGAATGAACATGAATTAAATACAACTTAACTCTATGCCATAACTGAGGGTATCTCAGGTCTTGAATTTTTGGTAGAGTCCAAACAGTTGGAAGCTCAATGAGTTGTGTGGTTGTCAATGTAGTTACATATCACGATATAACTGCAGAGCTTTATATAAATCCAATTTTTCAGGCCTTAATCTTTTTCTCCCGAATTAGATAAATCTGAAATGGGCAGAATCCTGTTAAGGTATGTTTTTTCAAAACTCTCAGTGAGTCAGATAAGCTTTCTTTGTTAACAACAGCTCATTTCTTCAAATCCTTCCAATTTATCGCAAATGACGTCCCAGAGGTGCTGAATAGGAAAGAACTGCTTCCTGACTCTCCATCCATTTAGTCATTTTAATAATTTGTTCTTTGTATTTTGTTTCATTTGTATGTTCAGGTACCTAGATTCTGAATATTATGACTCAGTAAATTAGTGTTGTTTTCTAAATCAGTGGTGCTTTCAATGATGTGGCATCTATACAAACATCTACACAGGCGAACACAAACATTCTCATGCTACATCTTCTGCTTCAACTCAAACCATCATCTTTGTTCACATGCATCAGTTCTCCAGTACCAGCTGTTTTCTGTCTTTCTCTCTCTGTCCCTCCCCTCTGCAATGTTGCAGAAAACACTGTCTGACTCTTCCCTAATTCCCATATTTACACATCCCCCTTTATTTGGCTAGTTCCTGCTCCTGCCTCAGGTCTCCAGTTAAGTGTTAATTCCTGGAGGAAGTCTTCCCTGTCACTGGATTAAATTAGGTACCACTGCTCCCTACGGTAATTTTATCTCTCCTCCTCATAACATACATCTGAGATGTAGAAGATCATACATTTGGATGCCGATTATACACACATCAGTGATGTGGTGGTTTACTCATCATCTCCGTTTCTGTATCAATCAACTAGTTAATATAAATTGGTAAAGTATTTCCAAATACATTTCAGTGTTATGGTGATATCCCAGGAAATTTTCCCACATTCACAAAATAAGTAACTTGACATGTCCCTTAACTAACAGCTAGATAGATGGGTGATGGTAATTCCTAGGAAGAGAGCACAGTCAGAAGTTGAGACAGCAAATTCCCCTGCATTATGTGTCCCCTGCCTAGCATGACATGGTCCCCATCTGCCTTTCTAGGCTTCCATAGAAATATCCTGTATACTCCTTGGGTTCCCACTCATTTGGACTAATTTTAATTGTTGGTACCTAAGCTGCCTTTCACTTTTTACCTTTAGAACATGCACTCATCAAAATCTGGTCTGAGATGACTGGGGTGTTTCCCCCCACATCCTCTCCTATCTCCCATATCCAATTCCCCACTTTTGTCTATCAGTATCTTTGTTTGTTAATATCAAGGCTAGCACTGGACCTTATTCATCTCTGCATATACTTCAGTATTCGCAAGGATTGTTGGGATGTAGGAAATTAAACTCTCTAAGTTACACTTGATATGAGTAGCAGTCATGATTTTTTTCTTTAATTATATGCACTGTGCCCAATCAACAAACTATTTTGTGCCTCTTGTTTCCCTTCTTTGTGCTAAATTCTCCTGAGGGGCAGGAGAGATACCTTGCTGATTTCTCCACCCCCCCTGTATAATCTAGCATAGTGCCTGGCAATAATAGTACTTCACTCTAGTTAAATACAACTATTTGGATAAGGAAAGATCTCATTTCTTGGCAAGTAATCCTCTCTTGAATATGGAAAATATTGGTATGATTTATAAAAAGCATAAGAAAAATAAGAAATCTGCTTAGAAAAGCCATCGAGTTCTTTCAGAGTGCCAAAGCCTGTTTGGTCCTAAGGAGCATGCCTCCAAAAATGAGTTAATTTCCAAGTTACTTAATAGAGAGGCAAGGGAAAATATTAACACATTGACAGAGTTGAGCAGAAAAAAGTCTAAGTTGAATTCAGTTCAAATAGTGATGTTACGCACACACACACACACACACACACACGAAGAATTGCCATGAAGTTTTTTTAAAAAAAATGTAGATAGTTTATTTGCATCTTGGCAAAGACTTTTGAGACTGCTGAGAAATCCTCCTACTATAGACAATATATTTTTTTTAAAGAACAGGTAAGTAGGATTATGATGATAATCAATAATCTTGAGAACATGAACACTTAGAAATATTAAAGATTAAACAAACAAACAAAACTTCCTATTAAGAAGTTGTGACTTTGGGTGCCTGGGTGGCTCAGTTGGTTAAGGGTGCAATTCTGGATTTTGGCTGAGATCATGATCTCACAATTAGTGAGATTGAGCCCCAAAATGGGCTCACCGACCCCTCCTTGCTCACTCTTTCAAAATAAAAAATACACTTGAAGTTATGACTTACTGACCCTGTATACATAAAACCAAAAGTAGCTGTTTAAATGTGAAAAAAGTTCAATTATCTAGGCACATTGCTTTCAGTATGCTATGAAATGAAACTGGTTTAGTTTTGGCTGAAATAGCCATATTGAGATCATGTGAACATGGATTAAATGTCATAAAAACAAATATGAGCATTGTTTTTCAAGTTAGAAAAAGGCAAGAAGGCATATAGTGTCAGATAATAATGATTAATGGAGTTACATCTTAATTAGTAGGCAAGCAGGAAGGAATTTAAAATGAACAGCTTATGGCAAATGCAAAGTACACTGACAATAAAGATGAACAATTTCTCTGAAAGATTGTTACCTAAGGAAAATATGAAAAATTCTTATCATGAAGTTGTATTGACTTGTCAAATGAATAAAAATATATGAACAATATAGTTTTGATTACTCTAAGACTTGAAATGTTTAAGGATATAAAGCATGTACTATCCCTCTGGAAAATGGTTAATTATTTAGGACCAGATATTGAACCAAATGGATTTCCTGATATTTTATGTTCACATTTTCTCTGGCAGTAGTGTTCTAAATCTTCTATCTACTGGTCTGAAATTGTGTTTACTATTTTATTTTCTAAAGATTAGCAATAATACCTACAACATAGTTAGGACTCAGTATATCCTTGGAGATGAACAAAAATTGATAAGTAGTACTCTGAAGTAAACATTACTCCTAGACTTTCTAAATTTTCAAATTTATAACTTCCTGGAGAATGGCCACAGATTCTACTGTTATTGTCTCTTCTACTATGTAAGTTGGTTGGTAAAACAAAAGAAACCCTGGTTATTGACTTTAAAGGGGGATGAGTAGCCTTTTAAAAGATATAACACAATACTTTTCTGTTACTCACCAAAGGGCTAGGAAGAGGGTATAAAGTGAATTCAAAGGTCAAAGGCAGACACCTGAAATCTTTTACCAGTTTAACCATCTTGGGAAAATTAATAATCTCTTAATACCCAATTTAAAAAAAAATGTAACTAACAGCTCCTATATTAATGTAGAATAGAAGCTGGAAATGTGACTGACACATGGTAGGTGGTTAAAAAATTGATTGTGTTGAGTATTTAGTAGTATTAATGGATATTTTTTCAAGAAGTATTGAATGAGCTTTGTCCTACATGACAAAGACAGGTAGAGTTGCCTAGGATCTTGCATTTGAAACAGTGTTGACATTACATCTAGACTCACAGATGAGCATGGGTTCATGCAAGGGTGTGGCAACATGCAAAATATATTTTGTTTTTGTTGAGAAAGTTGTTTGATTTGCTTAAAGTGATACAGCACCATCATAATAAGAGTAAGTTCTCTTGTCTTTGGATTTTGTAGACATTCAGGATGGATTGTTATTTTTGTCAAGACAGACTTCACGAATGTAACTGGAAATGATAGACAATGTATGAGACATGATAGTAACAGAAAACTGTTACTAAATCTCTGAAGACAGGTGAGTGCATATGACCATCAGACACACCTCAAATAAAACAGCATATCTGCTATAGATGGTGTTTAAAGTCTATTAGATCAAGTGACATTGTTATAAATCTTGTTAAAAGAAAGGTATTATTACAGTTATTTCTCCAGTTATCTATTTTAAGAAATATTTGAAGCAATGTGTTTGATTTAAGTCAAGGAAATTGGCTAGACCCTGAAATAAGTTTACATACTGGTAGTTGCACTCAGGTAGGAATCACGGTAAAATAAATAGCATGTTTTTTTCTTTTAACTTTAGTTTTGCCACTGGACTGGTTCATTCTTAATATATACTTTCATTAGCAGCTAATTAGTATGCTAATTTAGAATTTTTTAAACCAGGCATAAGTTTTATTTAAAAAGACTGAAGTATTAGTTATATCTTGAATAGTCCCTAGAGTATCACATCTTTAGACTCCTCAGGCAATGCAGTATTAACTCAGAAAATACTTATATGTTCCTCCTATGTACCAGGCACTATTCTTTATAATTGGATTGCAACAATGAGTGAAATAGAGACCTTCACTGTGGAGCTTATATTTTGAAGTGGGAGCAGATAATAAAATTAAGTGTAATCGAAAAGTAAATTATATAACGTATTAGAAGGTAGTAAGTGTTATGAAAAAAAGAGGAAAAAAATAGAAGAGAGTCAGGAGTAAGTTTCAGTATTAAATAAAATGGTCGGGTTAAGCTTTGTGGAGGAGAGAGATGAGAAGGTCAATTTGACAGATGTGAGGAAATTTCACACTAGCCATTTCATATATCCTTGCATACTTTCCATCTGGAATGAACAGCTAGAGCAGGGGGCCTACAGATATAGTAGACCTGGCATGAAAGGGTCCAGTGTGGCTGGAGCAGAGTGAGAGAGGAAGCACAAGTAACAGATAAAGTCAGGAGGGCCAGGGCCAGGTCCTCCAAGGGTCTTAACTGTTTTATGCGCTTTGACCACAAGAGGGTTCTCAGCAGAGCAGTGATGTGACAGGGCCTGATAGTATAAGGGTCATTTGGTCTTCTGTGTGCAGAACAGACTAGAGAGGAATAAGAGTAAAAGTTAGAATAGCTAGGAGTCTATTGTAATGATCCAGGCAAGATATTGTGGTGGCTTCAGTGAGTAGTAGTGCAGAAGGGAAGGAATAGAGTCAAAATCAACAGGATTTACTGGAAAATGTAATTTGACATATAAGAGAAAAAACTCGGTAAAATTTAATGTTTTTGATCCAGCTCAATTAGTTGGGGAAAAATGAGTAGCCTCTACATTGCTAACGATGGCTAGGAATGGAGCGCACTTTTTGTTTTGTTTTGTTTCAGATCAGGAGTTCAGTTTTAAACTGGCTGTTAGTTAAATATTCAATTAGATATTTTCCACTTAATTAGATATTCCAAAGAAGCTGTTGAGGAGACAGTGGATATAGGAGCCTGGAATGTGGAAGTGATGTCTGATCTGAAGATAGAAATTTGGAAGTGATTGGCACACGGAGGATGTTGAAGCCCTGAGTTTGGGTGAGACACCAAGACAAATGAGTATACAGAGAAAAGACCAGAGGAATGGTTTCTAAGAGCATTGTAAGCTTTGAAAGCTCTTATCCTATTCCTTGCTTCAGAGACATTGTGAAGTGGAAAAATAATATTATGCTAAGTGAATTATATTTACCATTTGGATATTGTGTATAGAATAAAATTTCTTACTGCAGTGGTTAACTCTCCATAGGAAGCACTGTCTTTTGTTTAGAGCCTATGTACTTTCTTTTTTACTTTCCTATTGAAAATAAGTATTCTTGGGGCGCCTGGGTGGCTAAGTCGGTTGAGCGTTCGACTTCGGCTCAGGTCATGATCTCACGGTCTGTGAGTTCGAGCCCCGCGTCAGGCTATGTGCTGCCAGCTCAGAGCCTGGATCCTGCTTCTGATTCTGTGTCTCCCTCTCCCTCTGACCCTCCCCCACTCATACTCTGTCTCTCTCTGCCTCAGAAATAAATAAACATTAAAAAAAAAAAAAAAAGAAAATAAGTATTCTTGTGTATCTTATATATTTTTATGTAGAAATATATCCCTATCTAGAAACCTTACTTATTTTGGAAGTCCAAATGTTTATAACCTACTATACTACTCATTTACTATTCACTACACAAGTGTAAACATGTACATTCTATGCTTGGGTAAGTAACTCACAGTGGAGTGGGTGACAAATATTTAGAGGAGAATGGGTATTAAAAGCAAATGGATCTGAATATAAATACACACTCAACTAAGTTACCTTAAACAACTTATTTAGCTTCCCAAGCCTTAGATTTAAGTGTAAAATAAGGATAATAATAAGCAGTTTTCAGATTTGCCAAGAGTATTGATATTAGTAGATGCTAACTCATTGAGAGGCTGTTTTTGTTTTTATTGTTTTACCATGCTCATGGTAAAACATGCACTTCCTCAGTTCCAAGATTCATTGCTTCATCACTCTATAACTGAGTTTTACCTGGTTTGGTGTCTATGTTCTGATTTGGAAATTTTTTAAACGTTTATTTATTTTTGAGAGAGACAGAGAAAGAGCACAAGCCAGGAAGGGGCAGAGAGAGGGGAGACACAGAATCTGAAGCAGGCTCCAGGCTCTGAGCTGTCAGCACAAAGCCTGATGCACGGCTTAAACCCACGAACCAACAAGATCATGACCCGAGCTGAAGTTGGACGCTTAATCAAATGAGCCACCAAGGAGCCCCTGATTTTGCATTTTTTAAAAAAATACATATCTACATGATTCAGGGTCATTTTTGATAAAAATACCTTTTTTTTAATACAGAATTTATTTTTCCCTAGCTCACCTGGGCATAAGCAGTGAAATCCATTATATTCAGCACTTATTTTTAATGTTAGCCTAGATGACTTTCATAAATGTAAATTTTTCCCAAAACTGACTCCATACTTCCCACTCAACTTTTCTGTGTATTTAAAAATTATTATAATAAAGTGATAAGGAAAATATTTCATAATCCTTGAAAATAATGGACAATTCTGAAGTATAAGAATAGAGCTTCAGCTGAAACACAGAGATTCATATTCTCTCATATAATTTTGACTATTAAAGAGTCTTTAGAACAGCAGTGGTAAGATAATGGCTTGGTTGCCTTGCAGTTCCTCTCCATAAAAGACAGGAAGAAAATCAGAGAACCTATGGACCTCCCCTCATCTGGATTCAGTGTGTCCTGTCATACTCACAGTGGATGTCAGTGCTGCCTATCACAACAAATTGATCTCAGAATGGATCACAAAGAGAAAGGCCTGTAGGGCTGGGACTCAGCCAGCATTTCTCCTGAGTGTTTCACTTTGCTTCAAACCTCTTATTTCTTTCTGAAAAAAGAGGTTACTTTGCAGAGGTCTTCCTTTATAAAAAGAATCTCTTGAGATTGGAAAAAAATATATATAACCACATAATTTCTGTCCCCATTAACTTAGTCATTCATTCATTCCTCCAGTAAGTATTTCTAAGCATGCAATATGTATTAGGGACCTTGCCATGAGCAAGAGGGACAGAAATCAAATAAAATGTGCACTTTGCATCATGGATGTGTATTCTCTATTGAGGAACAAAAAAGAATCTTGGAACTGAAGAAGCACAAGTGACCATCAAGTAAATCAAGTGAGATTCCATTTCAGGGGACGTTGTCTAAGCTGAGTCACAGTGGTTAAAAGGAAGTTGGCCAGGTTAAGAGGTAAAGAAGATGGGAAGGTATTCCAGGCAGAAGTACAGATACGACACTAAAAAACCTGGCACATTCAATGACCATGCAGGCTTGGCAAATTTTATTAGCACTCTTCCCAGTGCCTAACACTATATGCAACCTATAAAATATTGCTGCAGCTACAGGTACAGGAATTGCTCATGCTGGTACCCCCATCCTCTGGTTTAAATATACTGCCTTCTTTGCAAGGCCCAGTTTCCATCCTACTCCTCATAAGTGAATCCTTTCTCTTTCTTACTTATTCAAAGAGACGACATTTGACAATATTAGTTTGATTTTTTTTTATTTGGCTTCCATTAAAACTACTGACCCTTAATTAATCTCTCATTTGCTATAGGTCTCTCTGATGCATTGTAACCCACAGGAAAATCCTATTCCGCTCAGGCTGTGAGGACAATGCACATAAATTAAAACCTCAGTACATAGACCTTCAGTGTTTAAAAAAGAGACACCATCATTCTTTTAGGTGTCTCTGGTTGCTCCTGTACCTGAAAATAACTAAAATGTTCTAAATGCTATTATCAGTTTTTTTTTTTTTTAAGCAGGATATCACCATCTCACATTTTGTGCCTAACTGAAAATACATATAATGCAAATACTTAACAAGAATTTGTAGGACTGCATTCCTAAGCTCCATTATTAGGCATTTCTATTTATTGCCTTCTCTGTAAATAAGCCTAAACTTCTAGTTCTCACTTTAGGGCAAAAACTGGCAACAGTATGAACAGAGCTCTCTTATTCTAGAGGATTAGGGTGGTCTCTGTTAAAATGGGAATGATAAAATTGTGACTGTCATGATGATTTGCACCCACCAAGGATCTCCAGTAGCAAAACAACTCACTTTCATACACAATCGTTTTACTGTGGGTCTTCGCCAGATGCACAATGGTGGCAAGAGAAACGAGGCAAATTTGTGGCAAGGACTGGAAAATGAGAGATGCCCAAAACTTGTAGGCTTTCACCAAGTACAAGGCATCATCTTGCTGAATGCTGGAAGCAGGAAGGAATGGCAGAGAAAAAGTAGTAATATGTGTCAGGTCTTCCGAGTGCACTGCATAAGATAACCATAGGCTGAATTTTGTGAGAAAGAGAAAGACAAGGGTAGGGATTGAAAGCAAAGAGAATTCCCTCAGAAAGTCAAAAAGCTGTTGTCTATAATGTAAAGGACAGAGAAAAAGACTGAGAAACTAGAGAGAGTGAGAGAGAGAGCAGGAGAAAAATATTTTTGGAGTTTCTGAACTGCTAATTAGGTTGTAAAGAATAAAGATTTCTGAAAAATCTTACCAGTGCTCACAACCCTGATAAGGAAAAGTTTTATTACTTTAAGATCTCTGAACTGGAAATGAACTGAATCTACCTAATGACACAATAAATCCAAGACTGAGCTCAACCACAGATAAAAATGACATAATCCCTTTCATTAGCAGCCTGACAAAACAAGAAGAATGCTCCTTTCTAAGGAATATTACATTCATTTTACTTTCTACTCATTCTTTTAAAATGCAAAGATTTTAATTAATTCCATTTATGAGGCTCCACCCTTATGATTTAATTGCCCCCAAAATCCCTGCCTCCTAAATCCATCACACTGGGCATATTTAGGATTTCAACAAATGGAATTTGGTGGAAAGGGCATGAACATTCATAATATGTCTATAAAGAGAATTATAATAAAAGGATATATAAGAAGAGAAGCAAGTTTCTTTACAATGTTTATTTATTTATTTTTGAGAGAGAGAGAGAGAGCACAAGCCAGGGAGGGGCAGAGAAAGAGAAAGAGAGACACAGAACCCAAGCAGGCTCCGAGTTCCAAGCTGTCAGCATAGAGTCCCAAGTGGGGCTCAAACCCATGAACCATGAGATCATGACCTGAGCCAAAGTCGGGGACTTAACCAACTGAGCCACCCAGGCGCCCTGAGAACCTATCTTCAAATACAAAATTCTAAGCATCTACCTTAAGAAGCTAGAGACAAATAAAAATACATCATGTTCTAAGTAAACAGAAGAAAGGAAAATATAAATAAATGTGGAAATCACTAAAAAACAGATTAAAATAGATTAAAAAGATCAAAAAAGTAAAATAAAATTTAAAATATTAATACAATTTTTTTAAAAGAATCAAATAACCCAAAGAGAAAGCACAAATAGAAACATCAAGAATCAGAGGAGGGGCGCCAGGGTGGCTCTGTCAGTTAAGCCTGTGACTCTTGATTTTGTCTCAGGTCATGATTTCACAGTTCATGAGATGAAGCCCTATGCTAACAGTGTGGAGCCTGCTTGGAATTCTCTCTCTTCCTCTCTCTCTCTCTGCCCCTCCCCCACTCACACCCATGTGAGCTCTCTCCTCTCAAAGTAAACATTAAAATTTTTTTTTAATTAAAAAAAATCGGAGGACATTACTACAGATTCCACAGATATCAGAAGGAAAAAAAGATATCAACAACTAACTATATAGCAATATATTCAATACTGAGAAAAAATGTGAAAGTTAAAAAAAATGGAATTTTAATAAAAAACTTATTACATAGAAAACACAAAAACCTCTGATCCCAGGTGGCTTGACCAGTCAATTCCATCAAAGATTAAAGAGGAAACTATCAGTATTTTTCAATGTCTTTCAGGAAATAAAGGAGGAAAAAGAAACACCCTAATTCATTTTATGAGCCATTGTGTTGCTAATACCAAAACCAAATAATGTCATTGTAAGAACAAAATAAAAATAACAAAAATTCCAATACTCATCATATGTACGGACATATTACCTTCACAAAATCTTTATAAACTTAGTCCACCAATATATAAAAAGGATTATACGAGTATATTTTTCACAGGATAGAAAGATTGGTTTAACCTTCAAAAACAATCAATGTAAATCATCACATTATAGAATAAAGGGAAAAATTATATGATTAATCAATAAATTTGGAGAAAGTGTTTGATAAAATTCAGCACTCGTTCATTGGATTGATCTTTTAGCAAACTAGGAATAGATAATATTTCCTATTATATAAAAGACATCTATGAAAAAAATCTATAGATAACATCATACTTAATGCTGAAAAATTGCATGCTTTCTCCCTAGAATCAGAAACAGGGCAAGAATAGCATCCAGAAATAAAAATCACACATATATAGTTGACTGCTTTTTGACAAAGGGGTGAAAGTAATTCATTGAGAAAAGGAAAGTGTTTTTAAAAAGTACTACTATAACAATTAGATATCCATAGGGAATAAAGTAAACTTTGACTTTTATTTCACTCAATAGTCAAAATTTAATTTGAAATGGGTAATAGATGATTCATAGCTGAAGTCATAATATTTCTTTAAGAAAACATAGTAGAGTATCTTCAAAACTGTACCCTAAATAGATCTTTCTTATATAGGACAAAAAAGTGCTGTCATTAATATAAGAAACAAATATTAAAAATTATCAAAATTGAATATATAACTCCAGAAAAAGACACAATAACAAAAATAAAGCAGGCAACCCACAGACTGTGAAAAAAATATTCTTTTCTTAGTACATGTATTTTTTCTTAGTACATGTATTCTGTATCTTAATACAGAATATACAAAAACTGTATAAATACGTATTTATATTACTAACATTATTAATATTTTAATAGAAATATATATATATATTAATAATAGAAAAGCAGACAAGTGTTTGACCAGATACTTCCCAAATAAATATATAAAAATGACCAATAAATCCATGGAAATATACTTCACAGCATTATTCATCAGACAAATGTTATTTAATTAGGAGAAAATAGCTTACACTTACACGAAAGGTTAAAATAAAAAAAGTCATACGGTCCAGTATCAATGAGGGTGTGGAGCATGTAGAACTTACATAGTCTACAGGGAATATAAAACGGTACAATTACTTTGGATAAATACATGGTAGTTCTTATAAAGGACACACCAATCCTATAATCTAGAATTCTACTCCTTGGTATTTACTCTTTAAAATGAAATGTCCATATGGGCGCCTGGGTGGCTCAGTTGGTTGAGCCTCTGATTTCAGCTCAGGTCACGATCTAACGGTTGGTGGGTTCAAGCCCTGCGTAGGGCTCTGTGCTGACAGTGCAAAGCCTAGAGGCTGTTTCGGCTTCTGTGTCTCCCTCTCTCTCTGCCCCTCCCCTGCTTGCTCTCTGTCTCTCAAAAATAAACATTAATTTTTTTTTTAATTTTAAATGAAATGTCCATAAAAAACTTGTGAATGTTTGTTCAAAGCATCTTTATTCACAATAATCTCAAACTTGAAACATGCCAATTGGATATCAATGAGAGCATGGTTTAGAAAATTGTAGCCTATTCATACAATGGGATATTATTCAACAATAAAAAGGAATTAATTATCCCTGCCCACAAGAGGTGGGTGTTTTCTAATTATCACTAGAGTGTACATATCCTCTAGTAATTAAAAATCGAAGGACTTTAGTTTTGCTTGTATATAAATGACCACTAAAGGTATAATTTCCACATCACACCTTAATTTACATAGTAGCTTTCCTGATTATTCATTCATTCAATAATTTATTTTTTTATTGCTTACTACAGAATAGGCATTATTTCCATAGCTATATTTGGAAACATATAAATAAGATTCCCATTCACATAGAGATAACATTGACCAGAAAACTATAATAATAATTTTACATTTATTAAAGGTGTTATACAGAAAACAAAACAGAAGAAATATGAGGAAGTATGGTAGTGAGAGGGTATATGTGACAAGAGCAGATTATTTCTTTAGATAGCATAGAGATAAACTCTATAAAGATTGAAACTTTTACCCTGGTGCCTGCATGATGAAAATAAACTGTGCAAAGAACTACAGAACAAGAAGTGAAAATATTATAATAATTTAATAGGTAATCCAATCATCAGTGATATTTCTGAATATGGTTGACTGTTTTTTTCCTGACTGACCCCTGATATTGTCATTATGTTATAATTTCAATAATAATGTACTAATTTAGTCCAGTCTAAAAAACATGGAGCAAATACATTTTACCAGTTTCAATTCTATATTTTAAGAGGTCATCAGCTAATAAATTTGTAATCAAATAGTTATCCTAAAACATTTTAAACAATTAAAGATATATATATTTTATAAATATAAAATTTTATATATATCTGAATGGGCCAACCAAGATACTTTCAAGAGAATTTGAAACAATTTAAAGCATTAAGCAGGCTAGGCAGTAAATTTTCTTTATAGTATCCATTTTCCCAAAAAGAAAAAAGTTTCTATTATTCTAACATGGTAAAAAAAGAAAATCTGTCATAGCCTTCCAAAAGAGCAAAAGTAAATTACTATAAATTTTGCCTATGACAACAACATTCTAGAAACAAACAAACAAAAAAGAAACACCATTTCAAAAATACGAACCTATTAGTTAAAATTGAAATAATTTCTAAGACTTCTAGAATTCAAGAATCTAGACTAAATAACTCTAATAACTCTATCAGTATAAATATTTATTCCTGAATACATATCACCCTGGGATCATTTTGTCATGTCTCTTCATTAATCAATTCAGTGAGTTTTTCCTGGTACATAGAAGCACACTAGCTACAGAAAACACAATTCCTTCTGGCCACATTTTGTTTATTTTCACCAGTAACAACTGTACACAGCAACATTAGCTCAGACACAAACCATTTTCTTTCTATTCTTTGCTTGTTATTTCTTTCACGTTCCCTGAGCTCAGAAACTTCACTATATCATGCCCATTTTTGAGGCTTTATGTAGCAGGTTATTCGGAAAAGCCCATATAAATCATGGAATAGCCAGTTTCCTTTTGATATGCCATTGACTCTGTAGCATGTCCACATTTTTATTTTTAAAAGCCAATCTAAAGATCTCTATACAAAGTTTTCCTCTGTAAACATGAGCAATTCTTGAAGTCCCTTTGTTGGTGTTTTGCAAATCAAAGTAGTTCTTTTGAGTCAATGAAAGCTCTGAAAGTAACTCTTTTATAAACTTGTAAATTGTGGAAGGTGACTTACAATCCCTTTGTACTGTCCTAAAATCATGTTGTGGGCTAAATGTGTTTTGACACATTTGATGCATAACATTTAAGTTATGAGATACCAAAACTATCAATGAATTTTTATCTTGTAATGAAATTGCTCAGTAATTGTACAATAGGTATATTTTCAGACTTACTTATCTTTATATAACAAACTTTACACTTTAGGAATAACACAATTTTTTTCTATTTCAGTAGCATTTCATACAACTAAAATAGATACTGTCATGTAAGCTGCTGGGGTCATTCAGAACTGTACTTGTTTATTTACTTTTATCAGAAAACCTCTAAAGAATTTACTCTCTTAAAGCTCATAAGCTTCTGATGAGCCTCCAACCAAATTATTTATCTAGTCTATTGATGAATAATAAACAATATGAATGAAGAAAAGAGCAGAGTGGGCTCAAGCAGACTAGGGAAGATGGAAGTAAAGCCCCAAAGGATTTTTGGAGAACACAGAATATTTTCTCAAGGTGTATTGTGAATGTAAGCTGATCTTATCCTACATCCCACCTTTCATTTCTTTGACTCTTAGTAAATGAAGAAAAGGCAGCAAGTATATGGATCAGAACCATGGACAGCACTATGCTTTCTGAAGATCAGAATGAAAACCATAAAATTATCAGAAAAGTAGGCCCAAAGCATGCAGAAAAAAGTAAGTGATCTAAATTTTTAGATTTTAAAAGAAGGTAGCATTAAAGCACAGTCTAATACAAAACACAGACTAAAAGTAGTAATAATGTAGTAGTAGTTAACCGGGTAAATACATTCATTCTCTCCCATTTCTCATGTAACCCTTCACAGTAGTATTTTTATCTCATTTCTTAATGTATCCTTTCCAAATTCCTGGTATTCTTGACTTTCCATTCACTTAAGCATGAGCTTACATGCTGTCCTTGACTTCTTTTCCACTGTTCCTCAACATGCACATATGCATGCAAAATACACATGTAGAATCTTCTCTGGCTAGGCCTTTGTCATCACCTTCATCAACACATGCATAATTCTTTAGCTCTGTTCCTCTCAGCAGGGATACCCAGCACTGTATCTTCTAATTCTCCAAATGCTATCTCTCCTTAGAAACTCCACTAAATTCCTCATATACTAAAAGCTTTCTAACTTTCTAATTCTTTAGAATATTTTATTAGTATTTTCTAAAGTTTATTGTCAGGCTGCTTGGGATCTAGTGTCAAGCAGAAGTAATTCAGAAGATGAAATTGGGTGGGTGCTCACAGGAACAGTGGTGAAGTCAGGACTCAGAGACAGAAAATGAAAAAAAGATTAAAGACAAACTAGTGTCTAAACCAGCACCAGAAGTATATGACAAAACAGCAAAAGGCCTCTGCAAAGTGTGAGTACATTGCTTCTTACTGGTCCTTCTTGCTGCTGTTTTCAATTTCCATATTCAAATGTTTCAAGCCCTTAGAATGTGTTAAAGGTTCTGAAAAACTCTTGATATATTTTTCTTTATTAATCTTCTTTTTGCCTTAAAGTTTTTAGAAATCATTGCATGATTAGTATAAAAAAAACAAACTATGAGAGATCTAGGTAATACTTAGATGCTTAAAATATTATATCTGTACAAGACCCTAGAGATAATATAGTGCAGGACTTTCCAACTTTTTTTTTCTTTTGTCTTGTATCCCTTTGGGAAAGTCTGGCAAACCCTACAACTCTATGGGCCATTTTTCAAATAATGTTCTTACATGTATAAAATGTAATACATGGTATTATAAAGAAACCAACACTATTATAATACAATTACAAATATTTCTAAACATCTAATTTGTGATATGTTAATATAGTGCTTAGATATTAACAAATATAAGCATGAAAATTATATCAATAATATTTTCAGAAGTCTGCAATATCTATAATGTGATATGAAAATATATAGGATTGTGATTTCTCATGGCACCACATTCAGAGATGCCATAAATACTTCCAATATTATCTGTCTACATTTATAATGGAGGGACATACTAGATTCCCATTAGAAGCTAGTGAATGAGATTTTTCCCCATTCCAATTTACAGGCCCTGTGAATTCTATTCAGAGGTCTATCTGTGTGTGAGTCAGTGGGTCCCAGATTTAGAACCCCAATCTAGTAAAACCTTTTCTCTTATCTGTGAAGACATGATGGGGGTTGCCCAACATCATAAATTCTAGCTGGAAGCATTCCAATTAACAGAAATCACATGTTCTCCTACGAAGGTCAGAGTTCGTAACACCGTACTCTGCTAATTCAGGAGCTGTCATTTTCAGATGGTCACAAATGTAGTGTGCAAGTTGGAGGAATATCTTCATAAATCCTCAGAAAGTATCTTGTAAATAGAGGATTTATTACATTGTGCTCACCTCTGTCTGTTAAATTACTGCCTTACACTGGACTGATCTGGATATTAATCTATCTATCCTAGTAGCCAGTAAACTCTTGGAGAAAAGTCATTTTCTGCAAGATACTTATCTCATTACCCCTGGTTCCTTGTATTGGGCTTGGTGTGCTTGTTGGAGCTGAATTTAATTTACTAATTTGTTGTTTATTAACCCACTGTCCTTCATGGTTTGTTTTTATTTCCTGGGTCATATTGCTGTTTTCTCACTGGACAGAATGCTCCTGATGACAGACAATTCTTACAGACATCTATACCACTGCAGTGCTTAGCACAATAGTGTAAACACTTACTGAAGGTTTCTACAGAGAAAGTAAAGTATTTATGAGAATGTAATTTAATGATTAAGATAAATTAAAACCTATAGTTTTAAATAAGTTTCTCAAAATACTAAAGAAAAGTTAATATAAAAATTTGATGTTAATGAACGGCTTTGCCTATTTTATTTGTTAATATATAATTAAGACATAATATTTTAGGGGTGCCTGCATGGCTCAGTCGGTTAAGCATCCGACTTTGGCTCAGGTCATGATCTCATGATCCATGAGTTTGAGCCCCGCGTCAGGCTCTGTGCTGACAGCTCACAGCCTGGAGCCTGCTTCGGATTCTGTGTCTCCCTCTCCCTCTGACCCTCTCCCGTTCATGCTCTGTCTCTCTCTGTCTCAAAAATAAATAAACATTAAAAAAAATTTTAAGACATAATATTTTAAAATTTTTGTATGAATATATTGGTTTGGAACGGTCAATACTTTAAAATTTTTCTCCAGATAATGTAGACAAAGAACATTTGCTAGTCTCACCCTTGGCAGAGAATTCTCTACTGTATTTCAAAATGTGGTATTCCATAAATAAAAGTACAATGATTCTTGGGATATTTAACAAATAAATTTGAATTTTCTGTCAACCATATATTTCTCACTGTTTCTATATTTGAAAGTCATCTAATTTCCAAAGCTTTATTTTCATTACTATCTTAGGGGAATTAGCTTCTTCACAAGTACGATTACCTTTTCCATCATGGTGAGTGGTTTTATATCTTATTCTCACACTGTTAGCCAACTGAGTTGACTCCCCTAAGATCCTGTTATTGCTATTTCAGGTCAGGTTGAGATTCAAAAATAATTAACAAAGATAGCCCTGGATATTGGGTTTTAAACAAAGCACCATTCACTTTCCTGTCCTACTACCAGCTTTATTTATTAACAATTTTTAATACCCTTTCTAAGTAAGGATTATTTTTTAATTTAACTTCCTTTTAACACATGGCAGTAATAGGAGCTTATAATAGGTCAGATAGCTTTTGCCTGTTTTTCTATCTTGTTGATTGTCTTTAAATATGGAGATTCCATTATCTCACTTTTAACCAGCTGAGCCACCCAGGTGCCCCTCTCCATTATCTCACTTTTAATTAATTTACTCAACACCCAAGTCAATGGATTTTATTCTATTTGATGGTGAGAATCATATTTTATTAAAATATTTATATATATTATTTTTATTTGAATTATAATTGGCAAATTTCAAATGTAATACCAACGTTTGAAAGTAAAGGGTTATGAGATGCTCAAGTGAGGGTATTTGATATGATTTTGAATTATTCTAATGATTTAATAATTAGGATGAGACTTGAAAGTTTTCACTGTATTGCAGAATCTTTTTGGTTGGTGGAAATAAGGAACTACTACTGTTTCACTACTAGGTTTCTTTCTTTTATTTTCTTTCTTTCTTTTGTTATTTCTCCTATCAAACATTCACAACATGGTGGTGGTAGTAGTTCCACCAATTCCACACAATTATTTTCAAATGTTATATCATTTTATTCTAATGATAATCTTTTATGGTAGACCTGTTTCTATCACTCTCTCTCCCTGTCTCTCTCACCTTTCTTTTTTCATTACTCCCTGATTCTTCTACATTAATAAAAAGCTTGGTCACTTAAAACTAAATTGTTTTGAGTTTCAATTGTTATTTGATCTTTTAATAAAGCCATTGATCTTTAGGATGATAAATACTTATATCTAGTATAATAAGGTAAAATACATATTTAAGCTACTAATGCAATTTATAAAATTTCCCCCAATTTTTAAAATATGTTACTTATAAAAACTCCATATATTTTTGTTTTTTAAAAGTTTATTTATTTATTTTTGGGAGAGAGAGAATGAGCAGGGGAGGGGCAGAGAGAGAGGGAGAGAGAGAATCCCAAGCAGGCTCTGCACTGTCAGTGCAGAGCTCGATCCCACGAACTGTGAGATCATGACGTGAGTCAAAATCAAGAGTCAGACGCTTAACTTATTGAGCCACCCAGGCGCCCCAGAAATTCTCTATTTGAACATCATAATTTACTTCTAGATTTCTTTTTTTTAATTACTGTAGACAGAAGAGTGACATGATTATGTAGGATAGCACATGTGGTATAGGGGAAGTGGGTAATTCAAAGAACAATGGTAATAGTTTAACTGCATAACCTCTCTTTATGCATTAGGTAAGAAATAGCAGTTTAAAGTTAAACTACATAAACTACATAATATCACAAACTCATACATGCCAGAAACACTCCTTTCATTCTGTGTTCCTTTTTCTTTTCAACATTTTGCTATTGTTTTAAAAGAAAAAAGATTTCTCACATCAGACCTACAAGTCAAGGGAAATTACTAATCCACTTTTTAAAAAGCTGAAAAAAATCTGATTTATTACACAAACATTATTTGCAACCCCTTTAGAACAAAAGTTCTTACTTTCCTTTAATGTTGTTTAAAGGTTCAAAGTGTGTTACTTCTTGGTCAAAATAAATCAAGGCTTTGATAACTTTTAGAATATTTGTTTTCAAAATATATGTGTACGTATTGCAATAATGGATTAGAAAGTCAACTAGTACATCTTACTATCAGACTAAAAATCACCATCATAGGTAGATACTTAAATTGATATCAAACAAACTTACTCTATCATTCAATTTAAACATTATATTGTATTACAATATTTATTTGTTCAATAAGTATTTATTGACTGTCAACTATACAACTTTCTAGGTTCTGGGGATACAACAATAAACAAAACAGACAATTATACGTGGATTATTCAGAGCTTATATTTGAATGGGTAATGTCAGAAATGAAAAGTGCTCTGAACAAAAATTAAGTAATGGATAAGGGATTGCTCATTAGACTCACCTCCTCCAAATAGATTCTCCAGGAGTTTTCCAAAGAAGGTACAGGTCCCCTCCCACAGCACATCTGTCCACATCTTGATAACAGCACACCCATACCCATATCCTCCTGATGACCCCACCCATCCAACACTTCCTTAGCAAGAGTACATTCCACAAGCATGGCAGTGTGCAAGTAGCCTGGAGAGGGGCCAGCACTATTGCACAGTGACTCCTGCCCAAGGGAGAGGGAAAGAAAACCACACACACCAGCAGACATCTGGTCTGCAGGCTCCACCCACCAGTGAAAGCTTCTAGGAAGACAACAAAAGAAAGTGCCCTGCAGTTTGGCACTACCACAGCTCTGGCAAACACCTTCTCTTACTCAGCTCAAGCCCAAAGTGACCCAACTGTTCCATTAACAACACAAGGACCAAACCCTGCCCACAATAGGCAAAGAGAACTGTTGCAGATGACTGGACTGAGGCAAATATGGCTCAACCATATTTGTAAGTTGCATGTAGCACTAATAGGAGACACCCTGAAATAGGTTCTGGTGAACAGAATACACTGCACTGCAGGGCACTACAGGACCTCTTCTTCATAAGGCCACTACTTTCACAATGTAGCTGAGGTTCCTAATACAAAGAAATAGACACAGAGAGGTGGTTAAATGAAGAGTTAGAACATTAAATTCCAAATGAAATAACACGACAAAATCAGAGCAAGAGAGCTAAAAAAAAATGGAGATAAGTGATATGTCTGATAGAAAATTTAAAATAATTGTCATAAAGATGCTCACTGGACTTGAGAAAAGAGAGAAGGATCTCAGGGAGACACTCAAAAAAGAGGTAGAAAACATAAATTAAACATGAAGAACTCAATAACTAAAATTAAAAGTACATTACAGAAAAAAAAAATAACCTAGAGGAAGTGGAAGAACAGACCAGTGACCTGGAGGACAGAATAATGGAAAGCAATCAAGCTGAACAGGAGAAAGAAATAAAGAATAAAATATAAAACTAGATTAAGGGTAATCAGCAGCACCATCAAGTATCATAACATTTGCATTACAGGGATCTCAGAAAGAGAAAAGAGGGTAGAAAGAGAAAAAAGAAAAATTCCAAAATCTGAGGAAACAAATTCATATCCAGGAGGCACAGAGATCCCCTAACAAATCAACCCAAGGAGGTTGATCCCATTTCCCATATCCCATAAGGATATCAGCTGATTCTTCAGCAGAAAGTTTATAGGCCAAAAGGAAGTGGCATAGTATATTCAAAGTGTTGAAAGAAAAAAACAAACAACCCAAACTACAACCAGAAAGACTATCCAGCAGGAGAGATAACGAGATTCCTGGATAAACAAACAAACAAAAAAAGGAATTCATGACCACTAAACCAGCCCTACAAGATATGTATGTTAAAGGAGACTCTGAGTGGAAAGTAAAGACCACAAGCAGGAGTAAGACAAGTAGGAAGCAACAAAGCAGTAAAATTAAGTATATCTATAAAAACCAGTCAAGGGATTCACAAAATAAAAGGATGTAAAGTGTGAAACCATATACCTGATAAGTGGGTGGAGAGAGAAAAAAATTTAGTGCTTTTGAAATGAGGTCAAACTCAAGTGACCACCAAATTAGTATAGACTGCTTTATGCATAAGATGTTATATAAAACCTAATGGTAACCACAAATCAAAAATCAGTAATAGACATTTAAAAAAGTAAAGAGAAAGGAATCCAAGTATATCACTAAAGAAAGCCAGCAAGCCATGAAAGAAGAAAGCAAGAGAAGAAAGGAACAGAGAAGAATTACAAAAACAACCATAAAACAAGTAACAAAATGGGAGTAAGTACACACCTATCAATAATTACTTTAAATGTAAATGGACTCAACACTCTAATCAAAATACACAGGGTTATAGAATGGATTAAAAAGCAAGATCCATCTATATGCTGCCTACAATGGATTCACTTCAGACCTAAATAAACATGGGAACTGAAAGTGAAGGGATGAGAAAGCATTTATCATGCAAATGGAAGTGAAAAGAAAGCTGGGATAGCACTACTTATGTTGGACAAAATAGATTTTAAAACAAAGACTGTAACAAGAAACAAAGAAGAACATATATAATCATAAAGGGGACAATCCAACAAGAAGATATAACAATTTTAAACATTTGTGCATCCAACTTGGAAAAACCCAAATACAAAAAGCAGCTAATAACAAACATAAAGGAAATACCTTCTGGTAATACAATAATAGTAGGAAACTTTAAACTCCTAGTTATATCTATAGATAGATCATCCAAACAGACAAATCAAAAAGGAAAGAGGGTTTCAAATGATGCATTGGACCAGAGAGATCTAACAGATACATTCAGAACGGTCCATTCTAAAAAAGCAGAATACACATTCCTTTCAAGTGCACATGAAATATTCTCCAAACTAGATCACATATTAGGCCACAAAACAAGTTTTAACAAATTCAGAAAGCCTGAAGTCATATTATGCATCTTTTCTGACCACAATATTATGAAACTAGAATGAACCACAAGAAAGAATCTGGAAAGAGCACAAATACATGAAGGTTAAATAACATGCTACCAAACAACGATTGTCAACCAGGAAATCAAAGAAGAAATTTAAAAATACATGGAAATAAATAAAAAAGGAAATAAAGGAAATATAATGATTCAAAATTTGGGGGATGCAATACAAGTGGTTCTAAGAGGAACATTTATACCAAACAGACTTACCCAAGAAGCAAGAAAAATCTCAAATAAACAACCTAGCTTTACACCTAAAGGAGCTAGAAGAACAAAACCAAAAACTAGTAGAAAGAAGGAAATAATAAAGATTAAAGCAAAAATAAATAAAATAAAACCAAAAAGAAACCCAAAAAAGAAAACACAAAAACAAAAACAAAAAACACAAACAAACAATAGAACAGATCCATGAACCCAGAAGCTGGTTCTCTGAAAATATCAACAAAATGGAGAAGCCTTTAGCCAGGCACATCAAAAAACAAAACAGAGAGAGAGAGAAATAAAATCAGAAATGAAAGGAAAAATAATAACCCATACCACAGAAATATGAAAGATTATATGAAGGAAATAGAAAGGATTTCATAATTTAATTATGAAAAATTAAGTGCTAACAATTTGGACAACCTATAATAAGTGGATAAATTCCTAAAAACATATAACCTACCAAAAGCAAATCAGGAAGAAATAGAAAATTTGAACAGACTAGCAATGAAATTGAATCAGTAATCAAAAAACTCCCAAACAAAAGTCCAGGACCAGAAAACTTCACAGCCAAATTCTACCAAACATTTAAAGAAGAGTTAATACCTATTCTTTTCAAACTATTCCAAAAAATAGAAGAGGAAGGAAACCTTCCAGATTCATTCTATGAGATCAGCCTTAACCTAATACCGAAATCATATAAAGACACTATGAGAGAGAGAGAGAGAGAGAGAGAGAGAGAGAACTATAGGCCAATATCTCTGATCAACACAAATGCAAAAATTCTCAACAAAGTATTAGCCAACTGGATCCAATAATACATTAAAAATGTCATTCATCACAATCAAGTGGGATTTATTCCTAGAATGAAAGTGTGTTTCAAATTTGCAAATTAATCAACCTGATACATCACATTAGGAGAAAGATAAAATCTACATGATCATTTCAACAGATATGTAAAATGTATTTGGCAAAGTGCAACATCTATTTATGATAATCCTCAATAAAGTAGGTTTAGAGGAAACATACCTGAACATAATAAAGTCCATAGATGAAAAAGACAGAGATAACAACATATTTAATGGTGAAAAACTGACAGCTTTTCTCCTAAGATCAGGAACAACACAAGGATGTCCATGCTCACCACTTTTATTTAACATAGTACTGGAAGTCCTAGCCACATCAATCAAACAAAAAAAAAAAAAAAAGGAACTAAACAGCATCTAAATTGGTAAGGAGGAAGTAAAAGTTTCACTATTTGCAGATGACATGATACTATATATAGGAAACTCTAAAGATTCTACCGAAAACAGCTAGAAGTGATAAGTGAAATCAGTAAGATTGCAGAATACAAAATCAATATACAAAAATCCATTTCGTTTCTATACACTAACAATGAAGTAGCAGACAGAGAAATTAAGAAAACAATCCCATTTACAAATGCACCAAAAAGAATAAAATACCTAGGAATAAACTTAACCAAGGAGATGAAAGACCTAAAGTCTGACTATACAACATTGATGAAAAAAATTGAAGATGACACAAAAAGAAAGACATTCTATGCTCATGGATTGGAAAAACAAATATTGTTAAAACGTCCACACTAACCAAAGCAATCCACAAATTTAATGCAATTACTATCAAAATATCAGCAGCAATTTTCACAGAACTAGAACAAACAATCCTAAAGTTTGTGTGGAACCACAAAGACACTGAATAGCCAAAGCAATCTTGAAAAAGAATAACAAAACTAGAGGTATCACAATCCCTGATTTCAAGATATACTACAAAGTTGTAATAATCAAGACTGTGTAATACTGGTACAAAAACAAATACAGAAATCAATAGAACAGAATAGAAAGCCCAGAAATAAACCCATGATTATATGGTCAATTAATACTACAACAAAGGAGGCAAGAATATGCAATGGAAAAAAGACTGTCTCCTTAGCAAATGTTGTTGGAAAATCGCAAAGCTACATTCAAAAGAATGAAATTCAACCACTTTCTTACACCACACACAAAAGTAAACCCAAAATCGACCTAAATGTGGTACCTGAAACCATAAAATTCCAAGAAGAGAGCATAGGCAATAGTTTGTCCAGTATCAATGGTAGCAACATTTTTCTAGATATGTCTCCTGAGACAAGAGAAACAAAAGAAAAAATAAACTCTTGGGAATACATCAAAACAAAAACCTGAACAGCCAAGAAAACAATCAATAAAACAAAAAGATAACCTATGAATAGAAATTTTGCAAATGATATATCCTATGAGGGGTTAGTATTCAAACTATATAAAGAACTTGTACACCATACAAAAAAACATAATCCAATTTAAAAATGAGCAGAAGACATGAACAGAAATTCTTCCAAACAAAATATACAGATGCCTAACAGATGAAAACATGCTCAACATCACTAATCATCAGGGAAATCTAAACACAACGAGATATCAGCTCATACCTGTCAGGAGGGCTAACATCAACAACATAAGAAACAACAGGTGTTGGCAAAGATGTGGAGAAAAAGGAACTCTTGTGCATTGTTGGTGGGAATACAAACTGGTGCAGCCACTGTGGAAGACAGTATGGAGTCTCCTCAAAAAATTCAAAATAGAATTACCATATGATCAAGTAATTCCACTACTGGGTATTTACCCAAAGAATATTAAAACACTAATCTGAAAAGATATATGCACCCCTGTTTACTGCAGCATTATTTACAACAGTCAAATTATGAAACCAACCTATAGATGAATGGATAAAAAAGAGGTGGTGTATATATAAAATGAATATTACTCAGCCATAAAAAAGGATGGAATCTTGCCATTTGCAACATGGATGGATCTAGAGGATATGATGCTCAATGAAATGTCAGAGAAAGACAAATACTGCATGATTTCACTCATATATGGAATTTGAGAAACAAAATGAACAAATAATAAAGAGAGAAACAAACAGAAAAAAACAACAACTCAAATATAGACAAAAAACTGGCTGTTACCAGAGTTAGGTGGGTGGGGAGATAAGTAAAACAGGTGAAGGGGATTAAGAGTACACTTATCATGATGAGCACAGGATAATGTATAGTATTACCGAATCACTATAGTGTACACCTGAAACTAATATAACACTGTATGTTAATTATACTGGAATTTAAAAAAAAGTAACAATGATAATACAGGATAGAGACGTGAGCATTGCCTGAATGATGTCCCTGAGTATTCAAGGAGGAGAAGGATCTAGTGCTCAGGTGGAGCACTGACCTTGGATAGGAGACACACAGTGTGCACATAGCGTGTATTATATTAAACTGGTGACTAATGCTTTTAAAAAACCAGCTTCATGAATATTTAAGTTTTCTATTCCAAAGAACTAGATCTCATAAAAATCATATAGGAAATGAGTATTTTTATTTTCCCTATGAGAAAAACTATACGTGAACTGGCTTCAGGAATCCATTATAGTAACAAAATATTTCAATAAAAATATTTTTATCAAATATTCTAATACTTATTAGAGATTTTAATTATAAATTGAGAGTAGCACTGAACCCAGATAATTTAGATCCATCTGATACCTCTAGTGATAACACTGTTCTCAAATTTGGCTGTACATCAGAATCACCTGTGGGATTTCATTTTGCTTCATTTTGATACAGAATCTCTGGTCTCAACCTTTGGATATTCTGACTCAGTGGGTTTGGGGATGGATGGGTCATCTATGCTTTAAAGTCAAGCATCACAGTTGTTTTCAGAGTGGCTCCACAGTTGAGTACCACTGTAGTGTCAGACATGCAGAATGGATTGAGTAGTTTTCTACATACAGATATTCTCTGCAAGCTAGATACACTTTTCATCATGAGGAAAGATGAAGTTAGGAAAAGTTCAGAATGTAGATTTTATGATAAAAAGACCTTCAGCAGGGACACCTGGGTGGCTCAGTCGGTTAGGCATCTGACTTCAGCTCAGGTCATGATCTCACAGTTCATGAGTTTGAGTCCGGTGTCGGGCTCTGTGTTGACAGCTCAGAGCCTGGAGCCTGCTCCAGATTCTGTGTCTCCCTCTCTCTTTGTTCCTCCCCCACTCATGCTCTGTCTCTCTCTCTCTCAAAAATAAATAAAAATGTTTTTAAAAATTAAAAAAAAAAAGACCTTCAGCAGATTCTCTTTCATAATTGTCATGTTATATACATGAATTTGCTCTTTATAAAGATTGGGGAATTAATCTGGTATCAGAGAGTGATAAATTCTAATTCATGTGTTGGTTTTGAGTTCTCTCTGGGGGCCCTAGACTGGTGAGGAAGTGATTCAGGAGCTTTCAGGGGCTCTACAGAAGATGGGTCCCATTCTTAACCATAATTATTTTGCTTTCAAGGGTCCTGTTTAATATTTTATTCCAAAGGATATTTGTATTTTATTCAAATGTTTTAAAAGAATTAAGTAGAGAGATGGTATTCATTCAGAACTCAAGACCCCAAACACTCAAATGCTCAATCGGCTTTCTAATACCACTGTGGTCTCCCTTCAGAACAGTCTTGTAAACATCACTAATCAATCAAAAGATGCTTACCAATTTGTCTTTTACTCACTGCAACAACACATTAGACAAATTGTATTATCAAATGGGGACACCATTGAAATAAATCTATTTGATACTTTTCCTTAGGGTAACTGGAGAGAATTATATGTACTGAGATCAAAGTAAACGAAAGTGATCCTTATTTCTAACTTGATTGTTGCCTCCTAATTCTACAGTACCCTTCTGATAAGCTGGGCTAGATACAGGTAACTTTAAGTATTATTGGCACAGAGTAGGTAGATCTTATGCTTAGAACAAAAATCAAACTTTCACCTTTCCCCCACTAAAATCTCACTTTTATTCTGGTTATTTAAATTGTACAAATCTAATTAATAAATCACTGAGAGATTTACTTTAAAAATATACAGAAACATTTTATGTTAGTATAGGTTCTCTGATAAGCAGAAACCAAGGTAAAAAATTAAATATCAAGAAACTTATGGAAAAACTCTGAGAGATAAAATGGGGGTAGGAGTCAGGAGAAGTTGAGAGACCCTTCAGACCATCTTACAAGGCTAACCCAGAATGAAAGAGAAAGAGAAAAAGAAGGAAGGAAGTTTGGATGGAAGCAGTGAAGTTCTAAGGAAATTTGGCAAGGCCACCAGTGAATCCTTGAGCCAAAGTTGCCCATGAAAGGAGATCACCTTCTCCAGGAACAGGCTGCACGAGCATCTCTACCACCATCAGTCATTGGCTGAGAACAGCTGTGGGAAAGTGGCCTCTGCAAAAAAACCTGCAACAGCTTTTAGGCCACTGGAGCACTTGGACAGTTACACTTTCTGCAGTTGGAGATTTGAGAGGCACATCCTCATGAACATTACACATTTATATTCTAAAGATGTGTACTTGCATGTCTGAGTTTGTGTTATTTATTCATCCATTGTTACTTGACTGCAGGTTAAAACTTTCCTTCCAATAGCTGTGAAGGCTGGAGATTATCCTGGATTTACCCCAAGAACTGGACCAGAGAAACTGACATGTATTTTCATACGCTACTTGAACATATTTCAATGTCTAGTTTTTCTATTTCTCCCTATTATTATCTAGAGTCAAAACCAGAGAGGAAATAGAATGTACTCTTTCCCTATAAAGGGAAGGCATTTTTCCCAGTAGTCACCATTAAGAAAGACTGAGAAGGTTCCAGTCTCTAGACTGTGTGAACTGAGCATCTCTTCACACAGCACCAATTCCTCTCATTCCTCAACCTCACCAGCTAATGGAACACGTTCCTCCAAGGGGCAAGATTTATTCACAAAATGCCTTCATAGAAAAATGTACAGGAGGGAAGCAGTTCTCTGCTAGAGTGATGGAATTCTTTACGCTCTGTTTGTGAAGTGATTGGTGTTTACTCCCTGCTATCTCTGGGCTTGTCTTTAATTTAAGATTACCAGGTATCTGCCATTCTATGGAATAAATTTGAAGACATTTAAAAGGAATGAGAAATAATCCTAAAGTTACATTCCTTCACTCCAACCACAAACCTGGACTGGTTCTGGAGACACAAAGATGAGGATACATGCTCTCCAAGCATCTGGTTGCTCACAAACTTCTTAGAGATTTAGAGAATTTGTATTCTGGAAGGTAGATAAATAAAATGAAGCTAGTAGTCTTGAGATTTTTGGTTTAGTCTCAGTTCTGCTCTGTGACTGAGAAAATAATTTAGACACTTTGAATCAGAGGTTTCTTATCTAAACTGGCTAACCTAGCAGACCAATGTGAATGGTACCTCTAGGAATTTTATAACATGGCACCCTACCTCGTAAGTTTTCTTCCATCTTTCAAAATCTATTTCAGTTGGTAACACAGGAGATCACAGAGAGGAATTTCTATGGCAGTGTTCAACTGAGTGTGTGTGTGTGTGCATAGAAAGATAGATAGATACATACATACATACATATGTGTATGATAGTGGGGTGTCTTTAGGAATGAAGAAATATTCTCTAATTATAGCAGACTTTCTTGAAATAGCTTATGCAGATGAAAATAAATGAGGGATATTTAGAGTCAGGAGATACCTAGACCAGATTTTTATTTTAAAAAAATGGTTTTGGTCCACTCATACCATAAGTAACTATGATGTTTTTTAAAGTATGATTTCTGGGCCTCACCATAGATTTTCTTAATATAGATTTGTTCACATGGGGCCCAGGAATCTTAATTTTTAACAAAGTCTATGGATGGTTCTTTTAAATATGACTGTTTGAGAATTGCTCGTCTCATCTAAATCCTGCATTTTACAGATGAAGAAATTCAGGCTCAGAGGTGACCATATACATTTATTGGAGTGAATTGATCAAAGTGATCTAAATAACTAGTATTTCAATTCCAGTTGAGAGTAATATCATTCATTCATTCATTCATTCATTCCTCTAACAGCAATTTATTGAATGTTTAATCAGGTATGATGCTAAGTTTCTGATATAGATCAGCTTATCTAATTCTTAAAATATCTCTATCATGGTGTGCCTGGGTGGCTCAGTCGGTTAGGTGTCTGACTTAGGCTCAGGTCATGGTTCATGAATTCAAGCCCCATGTCCTGCTCTGTGCTGAAAGCTCAGAGTCTGGAGCCTGCTTCAGATTGTGTGTCTCCCTCTCTCTCACTCCCCCTCCCGGCTCATTCTCATTCTCTCTCTCTCTCTCTCTCTCTCTCAAAAATAAATAAACATTAAAAAATTTTTAAAAATATCTCTGTATCATAATAGCTCAGCAGTTGTAATAATTTCTCAAGAGACTGAAGATAAATACTTTCAATAGTTTGCCTATATTCTGACCCCTAGTGAGGTGGTAGTTTTAAATCTAAAATTCACACTCCTTGACTCCAATTTGTACTTGCTCTCAAGACAGAAAAGAACTAAAATTTATTGAATGCCCATAATGCAGAAAGAACTATGTAATTTAATCTTTTCTTCATTGAATTAGATTATGTGGGTAGGTAGGTAGGTAGGTAGATAGATAGATGGATAATTTTTACAAAACAGGAAATTGAGACTCAGAAGTTAGGAGTAGGACGAAGCTCACACACGCCCAAACGTTCGACTTCCAGTCTTCAGCAAGTAATTTAATGTGATTTTTAGGCCTTAAGACTATGATTAGCTGCATGAAATTTCTACAGGTGTGTATGTGAGGGTCAAGACCTTCTGAAAGAGTTAGTTTAGAACCTAAGCTTCTGACTCCTGAACAGCATGCATTACTGACAATGTTTCAGTCCTGTCCCACTGTACTGGAAGGTCCCTCCAGCCTGTCAGCTGAGTTATCGATGGCTATGTGTTTCAATCAAGCAGTGAAATGGAGAGAAAATGAATGTGGTTATTTCCCCATATTTTAGTTAGCTGCCTAGGAATACTGTCAGCTGGGACCATACATTATGATAATGTTATTGCAATATTGTCTTTGCATTCCAGCGGGGACTGCTTGTGTTCTCCCAAACTGTACCTCACTAAAGTCTGGAAGTACCTGGTTTACATATTCACTGCCACTCCTGGCTTCCTCAGGGACCATTTCAAAGTACTAGACGATGGTAAGCAAATTAGTTATTTGATTCCGAAGAACTGAGGTCACTATAACATCTGTTTTTCTCAACTTTGCTATCACCTTTATTTCTGCGGTATTTTCTTGTGCCTGTGATTTATTCTGTCATCTAAGAGCATTTTCAGTGACCTGGAGCCTCTTGTCTTTCCTGTCAATGTTTTTTCAAGTTGTTTTTTGCCATAGCCTGGCCAGCAAACTATAACTGACTAACCAATGAAAATTCATCAAATTCTGCTCTTTTCAAACTATATGCATGTCCTTTCCCTCCATCGAATTGAGCAGTGATATTTGAAACAGTGGTTGTAAACATTTTTGTTGTCAGTCTGTGGACAGGAGGACAAAAGTCCTTGGGTCACCTACTTCTGTATCAAGTCACCCTAAGGCGATGCATTCATTGGTCAAGTATCTAATAGAACAAAACATATACTAAACAAAAGTTTTAGGAATCATTTTATTTATTTTTGAAATCTATGCTCTTTAAGAATTAGGAAACTAAGACAAGTTTTTATTTTTTTTTTTAAATATGGCATTACCATTGCCCCCCAAAGTCATCAGCTTTCAAATGAAAATCTTTTGGGTAAAATGGCTGCTCCCAGGGGTTAACATGGTGGAAGGATAAGACTGGACTGAACTAGGTTGTTATCAGAATGCAATAGAAGCAGTCTCAATCCAAAAGGTAAGTATAAGTACAGTCTTAAATGAGAGCCAAAGTCAGAATGAAAGGAGAGATGTCAGCTTTCAGGCTCAAGAGGTAAGTACCTCTTGAAAAAAAAAAAAAAAAAGCAAAAAGGTCAGAAGCAACAATATGGAATGGACTGGAAGGGGGAGTGTATTTTTGCTGCCATTCTTTGATCCTGTCTTTCCAAGATTCCTGCTTCACCCCATGGAGTACCTCATCATTTTCTGTCAGTCCCACCTTGTGCTATGCCTTGAATACCATTGTTTTCCTCTAGCTGACCTACAATATCTGTCAGTCTAAGTCAGAGCAGACTATTACATGAGCCCCTAACTTGTTTTCCAGCCTCTCTTATTACAACATCTCAATTTCATGGTCTAAACAGCACTTATAGTCAGTTGTATATTTGGAAAGTAAGCCAGATCATTTTCTTATCCTGCATGCAATTTTTTTCAATAGTTGTTCATTACTCTTTTATGGCTTGTAAGGTCCAGCATGGTTTTACTTCTATCTGCCCTTCCCTCCTCATTTGATACTTTCATGCCTCAATCTCCTACTTTGTTGCATGTGAGCCACACTTGGTGTCCTTCTCTTCCTCAGGTATGCCCTTCCCAACATCATGTCTCCCTCCTCACTTGTTCATTATTTCACAGTTCTTTCACCAGCTCTTCAAATGACTGACATTAGCACCATTCTTTAGCCTTCTGACTAAATATCAGTTTCTTGAAGAAATCTCTCTGACCAGCCTTTCATAGTAATCTAACACTGACATTTTATTCTCTTTCACATCACTTAAGTTACTTCCTCATACCATTTATCTCCATCTGCAATGCAAGGAGTTCTGTATAATGGTCTACTCATCCTCCAATCGGCCTTCCCTTTAGATTGCCTTCCTATTCTACAAAAACTGGCAAGCTAAAATCTATACTTCCTAGACTCCTTTGTACTAGGATTCTAGATGAAACTAAATATCTTTTGATATCTGGGAAATAGTAATGAGGCACCTGCTATTTTCTGCTGCTTTTGCTGATAAGCAAGTTTGTAGAGATGAGAATGCCAAGACAGTACTGAAAAGACTGAACTTTGGGTTTCAGTGCATACTCTCTGGTTTTATGAATGTCAGGGGCAATAGTGGTGCAAAACCAGCTTCTGGAGTGCAGTTGAGCAACACTGGAGTGCCTTGGAACATAAGAACACCAGTAGCAAGCCTCTGATTTTCATCAGCCTGTCAACCTATTTTGTATTTCACTTACATGAATTTCTGTTTTAAACCTCTTCTGTTTAAAGTACCTAGGGTGTTTTCCTGCACTTACCACTCACCATTTAATGTACCAATTTTATTTATTTGTTTACTATGTATTTTTTATCTGCCCCCAATAGAATGTAAGCTCAGAAAGGATAGGGACATGCCTTGTCCAGCACTGTACAACTGTTCAACACTAAAACAATTTGCATAAAGTTAAGGTTAATGACTATTGATGGCACACATGGATGAATAAATAATACAAATGAACTAAGTTCAATTCATTCAAGAAACAGGTCAAAGATGTCTACACCTATTATGTTTTTGGTACTGATCTTCTCTGTGTATTTATTTTGGACTTACGACACTGTAGGAAAAGAAACTACTTCAGAAACCAAGATTATGATGCCCATGTTTTTGCTTTTCAGGATACATAAATGTTAACAGTTTCTATTGAATAGGTTTTCATTTAGATGTCAACGAATCCCAGTGAAAAAATATGAGAACTGGATTAGAAGCTTTCATCCACAACAATGGCTTTCAATGCAGTTATTGCTTTTCTGACAATCTGCATATTCATCCTGGTGAATAAAATCCTATTTTCATAACTTGTGTTTTGCATGAGAAATCTGGAAATAGCATACACACTGGCTGTGCTGCACGCTTGTGAGTTACTCTGGCTCAGGCTTCTAGCCTTCCTTCACTTCCAGGTTTGCTTTCCCTCCTCTCTTCATCTATTCTCTCTTTTCTTCCTTTTTTTTTTTTTTTTAGTATGAATTAATATCACACAACAGGCTGACTAATGCAGCTTCATTATCATCATTTGTGAAAATGAGTCAGCATCTGTCCCTATGCCTCTTTGTGCCAGGAGGAAGTTTCAGATGTTTTAAAATATTTGACTTTTTCAGATGGAAAGTGTCCCCTCCAATCAAAATTGAATTGCTGTTTCTCTACTCTCTCACCTGCAATGCTTAATCAGGTCACAAGGGCCTCTTCTCTTGTTTGGGGTATTTCAAATTGATGCGGTGCTCCTCACTAATGTGCAGAGTCTAAGGGTTGGAAGCTGCTAGTGTTAATGAATGCATTTATGAAGGCTCTGTTTTCTGTTTGTTTCTTTATTTTTTAAGTAACATGTAACTTTCTCGTACCTACAAAGATAATACATATTTTTAACTGACTCTCCTCAAAAAAAAATTGTAAAGATTTTTATGATAAAGAAAAACATATCATGTCAGACTAGTCCAAAAGCTGCATAAAAGGGAAAAACAATCAAACTGCTTTTTTTTTTTTTCCTAAGGCACTTTTGTGAGCTCTGAAGCAAAGAGCAATTTTAGCCAATAAAAACTGATTCTCTCAAGTGCAGCAAGAAAATGTGGCTCATTGCAACAGAGGAGGGAGCTGGAAGCCAGAGGATTGATGTTGCCTGCTTCCATCGGCTTTCATGAGCTCACTCAATGCCCTTGTGATGAGCAGCATTCAATGTGCAAAGAGCTGAAAGGGGACACGAGTGTGCATGCTGATGAGCATAACCACTCATCATTCACCAACCACAGCCTGCTCCTTCAGATCTTTTATGTTGAGAGAAGAGAGAACACAAGAATATGTGTTTAGAACTTTTCTTTCTATTTATGTTTGAAGATATAAGGAAGGGAAACTGGCTGGGGGATTGAAATAACCCAACAAACTAAAGAAGAGCTAAGGGAGAGCAAAGGAGAAAAGGGCAGAACCTAAGGAAGTACATTTCTCAAACACTGATGAAATTTGCTCCTTATGTTCTTTGTTCAAAAGAAACAAACAAGAGGGATGATTTGGCTTGGCAGGCATGGAAGGAGAAGTAGAAGAAAGAAAAAGTGGATTCTGCTGGTACATCTAATCTTAATACATATCTCCATGAAAAATGATTTTTATCAACCCTAATCATTTCCTTCCTCTCTTCCTTCCTTTCTTTCTTTCGATTGTAGGACCGCATCTAGAAACTACGTGGCCCAGTCTCCAACCCCTGCATATAATGGATCAGACACTTCTGAAAACACTAAATGACCTACCAAAGATAGCACTATCAATTGGAAATATAATTCAGGCTCCCAGACTTCCATTCCAGTACTCATTTCATTGTGCAATCCAATATTATTATTATCACTGATAGTAGTTGTTATTTCTTTATGGAATTCAAGTATCCTTGAACTTTAACTGTAATGATATTTTCCTGAAATTTAGCACTGTGTGAAAGACACGACTGACACTGATAAATGTATGTTTTAAATAAATTTTCAAAAAATCAGTATTGAAATGCAATAAGAATTTAAAGAGCTCTATTTTCTGTTGTCAGGAACTCAGTCCATTTGGAACCAAGATCAAACAGTAAATTTTTAATCATTTGAAGTAAAATCCATTCCATGTCTGATATTTCTGAAGTGCAAAAGAGAAGATGAGAATTACTGTAACTTTTTAAATTTCCTGCTAAAGAGGCCATGACTGAGCTCCGAAAAGAGATGTTTTTGGTAGAATTGAAGGATGTGGTAGATTTCAGGCATAAGAATGAAGACTGGCAGTGAAAAGGAAGTGCCTTGTATCATGCTACTGGTGATTTTTATGTTTTTGGAAACATTTTGTAAAAACTAATGCTATTCTTTAAAAAAAAATTACGTGATTAAAATGCATATTAAAGCAATGCTCTTAATACCTCAGGTCAAATATTTCCACTTAAGATATACAAATAAACGAAACAAAATGTTTTATTCTAGGAAGAAATCAATCCAACAATGTGAGTCAATATCCAAATCTTCAATTTACATGTCTTAACACTACCATAATAACAAGAAAAGTCTCAACATTTAAAAAAAAATTCATAAAATGGATTAATGTATCAAAAGGAGATGCTAGAAGGGATTCTTAAAATCATGTAATCCAGACCATTAATTTGGTAATGAAGAAAATTAAACCTAGAGTGCAAAGTATATCACAAGATGTTAATCAACTTGCATAAGTTATGAAAATAATTATTTTCAAAAGTCAAGCCAAAGGGGCTCCTGGGTGGCTCAGTCAGTTAAATGTCTGACTTCAACTCAGGTCATGATCTCACAGTTCATGAGTTCCAGCGCTGCGTTGGACTCTGTGACCCTGGAGCATGCTTCAGATTCTGTGTCTCCCTCTCTCTCTGCCTCTTCCCCACTTGTGCTCTATCTCTGACTCTCTCTCAAAATAAATAAATAAGTAAAACTAAATTAAAAATCAAGCTAGAAACCAATTCAATTGTGTTCTCAGCAACACTGGATACCAAACAGTGGGCAGAATTTATCGCAAGTAGTCTGTTAACCCATATGTACAGCAAGCTTTGTCTGTAGGCTTGAATACAAACTTTACTGAAATATATACTATATTTCATAGATAGATATTTTTATATGTATTTACAAGTATATTTACAAGTATTTACAACTATTGCCAAGCACTGTTTTGCCAACTACACTGCATTTACAACTATTGCCAAGTACACTTTTTTTCTTACTATTACTGTTTATAGTAGTTTCCTCATATTTTTTAAAGTCCATTAAAAATCAATATATTTCCCAAAGTGTGACCATTATCAGTTGGAGAGCTCTCAATATTTTTGATACTTAAAGGGGCTCTCATATTTGACAATACTGAGAAATACTGTTCTATTCCACGAATGAATTATCCTTACCAAGTCATAATTTAATGGTAGAGTTTATCATTTAATTTTTTGGGCAAAAATGTTGCCAGGAACCTGGGTTTTGGGCTAAACCATAATTTAAAATCATCTGGAAATTGTCCTTGTTGGTTCCTATTTGTTTTCTACTTTTCCAAGCATTGCCATGCCCAAATTTTTGTTATATTTTATTTATATGATATGACTAAAAATCGCAGTCAAATTTCTTTTTTTTATCTTTTTAATGTTTATTATTAGTATTTTTTTATTTTTGAGAGAGGCAGAGAGCGTGAGTGAGCACACAAATGGGGGAGGGGCAGAAAGAGAGGGAGACACAGAATCCAAAGCAGGCTCCAGGCCCTGAGCTGTCAGCACAGAGCCTGACACAGGGCTCTAACCCACCAACTGTGAGATCATGACCTGAGCTGAAGTTGGACACTTAACCAGCTGAGCCACCCAGGCATCTTACATTCAGCCAAATTTCAGATGACCTTATACATCAACTAGTAATTTTTTGTTTCTTTCGAGTCAATATTTTTGTGAAGTCTATTTCTCTTTCTTGCCTGAATTCCCAGATATCTGGGAAAATAAGCATGTTAGAAGTGGCTATCAGCATTGCACAATGACTTTCAGAATGTCTTAGGAAGTAGATTTCAAAAGTTTGGTTTTACATAATATTAAATAACATTTTTATTCTCTGATTCCAGGATTCTCCTGGAAAGCATCTAAATAGGATTTAGGCCCTGGGCTGTGGGAGTTCCAAAGTCTTCCACTGCAGGGACACCTGGTGAGCTAAGACTCTGTGTTGGAGTTACACAGTGGCACCCAACTTATTTCAAAGTGATTCATTAAAAGCCAAGCTTGGCAAGAGTAAGAAAATTTTCAAAGAACTTTGATCACCTCAATTAACAAAACCACAGGGATTCAAAATAAAGCAATTAACAGACTTAAATAACACAGGATGGTGGAATGCAGTCATTATTTTGGCTTTCATAATATAATGTTTTTAATCACTGGTTGAGTGAAATGCAGCCTCTATGGAATTACATGTATAAAGCCAATGGAACATAACACTTTAAAGTCCACACCCCTCCCCACCCCACCACCCCCCCGCCCGCCCTCCAGCAATTGCATCTTCAATCTTGGCACCTCTGACTGTGTCAAAATTTTTAATTATCTAAATATATGTTTTAACTTAATCTAGGATTTCATTTCATCTAGGATTTCACAAAATCCTAGAGGAGAAAGCAGGCAAAAAAACCTCTTTGACCTCAGCTGCAGCAACTTCTTACTCAACACGTCTCCAGAGGCAAGGGAAACAAAAGCAAAAATGAACTATTGGGACCTCATCAAAATAAAAAGCTTCTGCACAGTGAAGGAAACAATCAACAAAACTAAAAGGCAACAGACGGAATGGGAGAAGATATTTGCAAATGATATATCAGATAAAGGGTTAGTATCAATAATCTATAGAGAATTTAACAAACTCAACACCCAAAAAACAAATAATTCAGTGAAGAAATGGGCAAAAGACATGAATAGACACTTCTCCAAAGAAAACATCCAGATGGCCAACCGACACATGAAAACATACTCCACATCACTCATCATCAGGGAAATACAAATCAAAACCACCATGAAATACCACCTCACACCTGTCAGAATGGCTAACAGTAACAACTCAGGCAACAACAGATGTCAGCTGGTGAGGAAGCGGAGAAAAAGGATCTCTTTTGCACTGCTGGTGGGAATGCAAACTGGTGCAGCCACTCTGGAAAACAGTATGAAGGTTCCTCAAAAATTAAAAATAGAACTACCCTATGACCCAGCAATTGCACTACTAGGTATTTATCCAAGGGATACAGGTATGCTGTTTCAAAGGGACACATGCACCCCAATGTTTATAGCAGCACTATCAACAATATCCAAAGTATGGAAAGAGTCCAAATGTCCACTGACAGATGAATGGATAAAGAAGATGTGGTGTGTGTGTGTGTATATATATACATACATATATATATATGTATACATATTGTATACATATATATATATACATGTATATATATACATGTATATATATATGTATACATGTATACATATATATATGTATGTATATATATACACATATATATGAATGTGTGTGTGTATATATATACATATATACACACACACACAATGGAGTATTACCTGGCAAAAAGAATGAAATCTTGCCATTTGCAACTATGTGGATGGAACTAAAGGGTATTAAGCTAAGCAAAATTAGTCAGAGAAAGACAAGTATCATATGACTTCACTCATATGAGGACTTTAAGATACAAAACAGATGAACATAAGGGAAGGGAAGCAAAAATAATATAAAAACAGGGAGGGGGACAAAACATAAAAGACTCTTAAATATAGAGAACAGAGGGTTACTGGAGGGGTTGTGGGAGCAGGATGGGCTAAATGGGGAAGAGGCATTAAGGAATCTACTTCTGAAATCATTATTGCACTATATGCTAACTAACTTGGATGTAAATTAAATAATAAATAAATAATTTTTAAAAATTCAGGTCCAAAAGAGTGTTCCTAGTATGATAGTAGGGAAAAATTTAGAATATGACTCTGGGGTAAACCTTAGATATATTTTGTTAAAAGTACACCTAGGTTTGAGATTGGGGGTGGGGGAAGGAAGGTGGGGGAGGAAGATGCCCTAGATGATCTAGAACTAAATATATATGTATTTCACATTTATATTAAACTTGGACATTGTGGTTTTTAAATAGAATGTGAAATAACTTGTCACAGATATACATAATGGGTTCCAGAAACAGAGAGAGATAAGGTTTTCTTTATTTTTAATTTGATGATATGTTCATTATCTATCATCTGCAATACATTATTATAATAACTTTTGGAAGTAAAAAGTATATTATATAAAAATAACAGACTAGACATTATTTTAGAATGTGCTGCTTCTCCCTTTTGTTTATTTTAATCTAACAGGGAAGAATACCCTGGTATACCAAGGTCTTTCATATAAAGTGATTTAAAAATTAACACAAAAATAATTCATGTTCGACATGGAAGAGGCATTAAAAAGTCACTTGCTCCCTACATTTAAAGGTACACACACACACGCACAAACTTGAGGTTTAGAGTGGTGTAAGAAAAAATTAGTTATATTTATTAAAGTAAGTAAGGCCGATGTTATTCAGGGGGACTGTTCAATGGGTTTTGTTGCAGGGGGAAAGAGATCTGGCTCAACTTTGAAAATAATAAGGAAAAGGGGAAATTTATAGCCAAGGAGCAGAGTGGTAGTCAGTGGACAAAAATTACTGAAAGAAAACATCAGAGGAAAGGAGGAATTCTGGCTAAATGACCTAACAGAATTCTTGCTGAACACAGGCCAGCATGATTAGACATTATGGAGGGATGCTGGAGTACGAGGAACCCAGATAGATTTGAAGAATGATCACACAGCAAGGCTGGGGAATTCTATCAAATGAACTTAGCAGGATGCTTCCTAAGATTGTAGAATAAAAAGATGATTACAAAATCCCAAATGTCTAGGGCCTAGCTGAGAAGAGTTCAGAGGAGCCTGACTAGTTTGGTCAAGGAAAGAACTTCTTTCAGTGGTTAGGTGACGTATCTATTATGGGCTTAAAACAAATGTCCTAGAGAACACTGGGCATTGATTTTGGTTCAAGCCATAGCAGTGATAAAGAGATTTAAATGTTGTCCCTTGGATTTTTCTTAATTCCTATCAAACACAAGTATCATTTTAAATGTGATGCTCCTTGTTTCCCGAAAAGATTATTTTAGAAAGATATCTAACTCTGTCAAAAAAATAAATGACTGGAAATTTCAAAAATATCATTTCATAGATTTTTCTCTGTTGATTTAAACACTATAAAAAATATGCATTTATTTTAAGTTTGACTTCTTTTTTTTTTTTTAATGTTTGTTTATTTTTGAGAGAGAGAAACACATAGAGTGCTGAAGCAGGCTCCTGGCTCTAATCTGTCAGTACAGAGCCCAATGTGGGGCTCGAACTCAAGAAATGAGAGATCGTGACCTGAACAGAAGTCAGAGGCTTAACCAACTGAGCCACCCAGATGCCTCCTAAATTTAACTTCTTAATATTTCTTTCTTCCAATGAAAATTTTTAAATAAAATAGCACTTAATTTTAAATAATTCTTTTAAAATGAGTAACAAAAATTGCTTTTTTTAAAAATACTCAAACATAATTCTTATTGGTGAAAAAGGTAGTTTTAATTCAACTAAATTAAGGGAATTAAGGTACTGTATACCAAATAATCAAAATAACATTCTTTTTTATGGTAAAGCATAAGATAAAACAAAATAAACCTTAAAATGCTTTCAATGGTTACTTTTCTAGATTCCATACAAACATTCTATGTACACCAGAAAACACTTACTTTCTACTGTTAAGAGACATTCATTAATGTTCACTGAATTACCTAAAATTCATAATATCCGATCAAATTGATTTTACAATGAAAATAAGAGCTAGAAACTGAATACACAGAGGGATCCAGGATGGCCTAACGCTTAAACAAATCTACAGTTTATATAAGGTATTGGGCTTAAATAGTGTAGGGACTTAATGGCAGGCCACCACCCAGATGGGCTACTTTGACATAAAGATTATTCTGAATTGAATGTAATTGAGACCCTGAGGGCTCAAGAGAAACTTTTGTCCCTCCCTTAACTGTAGAAGAGAACTTGAATTGAAAGATCTTTTCAAAATAAAGGTTATTACCAGAGATAAATTTTATCTGAATAGCCCATCTATATAGCAAGTCAAACATTTGTTTACCAAACATTCACTCTTTTTCATCTTCCTATGAATGTCATTTCTTTCCTCTTAAGTCCTAGTCTCCTATCCCCTTCTCCATCACAGTGACATACACTTCATTTCACTGGACTGTCTTTGGAATTTCCATGTCTATATGGATTCCTCATATGTATGTTATTAAATTTGATTTTCTCTTGTTAATATGTCTCATGTCAATTTGATTCTTAGTCCAAAAAAGACAGGAATTCTCAATGACAATAGCTAACCACAATACAATATGATAATTGCCATTATGGAACTAAACTATAGTATAGTAATAGTAAAAAGAAGGATCAATCAACAGCCTTAGAAAAACAGAAGACCTTCATAAAGGTGGTGCTTAAGCTTGAGTTTGAAAGTTGAATGTAATATTCAAATGAAATTAAATTTCTGGGGGTTTACATTTTTCATAAGAAATGAATGAGGCCAGGGGCGCCTGGGTGGCTCAGTTGGTTAAGCGTCCGACTTCGGCTCAGGTCATGATCTCGCGGTCCATGAGTTTGAGCCCCGCGTCGGGCTCTGTGCTGACAGCTCAGAGTCTGGAGCCTGTTTCAGATTCTGTGTCTCCCTCTCTCTGACCCTCCCCTGTTCATGCTCTGTCTCTTTCTGTCTCAAAAATAAATAAACGTTTAAAAAAAAAAATTTTAGAAATGAATGAGGCCATTTGAGATAATTTGCTTTCAGAATTTTATACGATTTGTTGTATTAGAGAGGAAGAGGTAGATGGTCAGGTGATTTGAGCTAACTTATTTTAAGAAAGTTTTAAAATTTCATCTACACGTTGAAAGATTTCAAGAGGCAAAATAAACCAGCAATATTTTTAAGTGATGAGATTTTTTTTTTACTTGAGTTTCTTCTTAAAATCATTACAAAATTACACAAAATTTAGGCTGGAACTAAAATTCCATTCTACTAGTATTTGTTGACTTGTTTCATGTCACTAGACCATAGAGTAGCAATTCCATGCTTCCAATTTTACAAATCAGAAAGGAAAAACAAAGCGTGCAATGTGATCTGAATGCACATGTTTTATCTACTTGTCATGGCTGTACACTTCTTGGAGAACAGATATCAATATCTGGTTCACACACATGTTTTTAATTACTCTTGGAATAGTATCTTACACATCAGAAGTGATAGATAATTAAATAAGTTCCACACAAGAGTACTATTGTAAGTCAGAGCAAAATCCTACCCGGACAGCAGAATTAGAAAAGACTTTTTGCAGGAAGCAGTACGTGAAATGGACTTTAAAGATTGATAGGTCTGAAGAACATATACAAATAGCCAGTAAGAACATGAAAAGATGTTCAACTTCATTAGCCATTCAGGTAATGCAAATAAAAATCCCAATGAGATACCACTTAATACCCACTAGGATGGCTATAATCAAAGACATATAATAACAAGTATTGAGGAAGACATTGAGAAATTGAAACCCTCATATAATGCTGGCAGATATAAAAATAGTACAGCTGTTTTGAAAAAAATAATTTTGCAGTTCCTCAAAAGTTTAAACATAGGCCCAGTGTGACCCAGCAACTCCACTCCTAGGTATATACCTAAGAGAAATGAAAACATGTGTTAACATAAAGATTTGTACACAAATGTTCCTAACAACATGTTCATAATAGATAAAAAGTGAAAGCAACCCAAGTCTCCATCAACTGATGAATGGATAAACTGTGGTATATGCATACAATGGAATATTATTCAGTCTTTAAAAGGAGTGAAATTCTGACACGTTCTACAACCTGGACCTTGAAAACACTATACTGAGTAAAAGAAGCCAGTTACAAAGACAGCAAATCATATGATTTCATTTATATAAAATTTCCAGATAGGCAAATAGAGAGAGAAAGGAAGTATATTTGTGATTGCACAGGACTAGAAGGAGATTATGGAGATTGAATGCTAGTGGATACCGTGTTTCTTTTTGAGGGAATGAAAATGTGCTAAAATTATTTGTGGTGATAATCACACAACTCTTTGAATATAGTAAAAAATCATTGAATTATACATATTAAGAAGATGAATTATGTACAATATGAATTATATGTCAATAAAGCTGTTAAAAATAAATAGAATTTTAAGATTTCTATTAAAAGGGGAAAGAGGACATTTCAACTTGGAGGATGGCATCTCAAGGCAGAACAGAAGTTGAGAAAGGTTAGTACCTTTTGAAGAAATAGTAGTTTAATGACTAGAGTACGTGGTAGGTAGAATTCTAAGATGATCCCCAAGAGTCTCTGGCATTGGTACACATATATTCAACCAGATTGTTTCCCCAAACATGAATCTAGGTGTTGATATAAAGACATTTGCAGATGTAACTGAAGTCCCTAATTAGTGGACTTTAAATTCATCAAAAGGAAGATAACCTGGGTGCACCTGGCCTAATCAGGTCAATCCTTAAAATAAGTTACATTTTAATCAGGAGTGATTTTTCTCCTGCAGGCCTGTTTGCAGAAGCAAACCACATGTTCTGAACTGCCTATGGAGGCAGTCCATGTTGTAAAGACCTAAGGTGACATCTCTGAGCTGATAGAAGTCAAAAACTGACAGCCACAAAGTAAATGGACCATCAGTCCTGCATTTGCAAAGAATTGAATTGACAACCAGTGAGCTTGAAAGAGGAGTTCAGATGACAACAGGGATTGGCTGTGGTTGTGATTTCAGCCTGATGAGATGATAAACAGAGAAGCCATAGGGCCTGTACCCAGATTTCTGACTCTTAAAATCAATGAGCTAGTACATCAGTGTTTTTTTTAAGCCACTTAATTTGTGATAATTTGTTACAAAGCAATAGAAAACTAATACAAATGCATAGTGAAAAAATGCAAGACAAGTCCAGAAAAACATAGATTCACTCCTGCTTGGAGCTTTCAGAGATGAGTTGTTTGTAATTAATTTATTTCCTTCAAATCTGTTAGCATAAAAATGATGAAGGTGTTACCTAATTTAATGTGTCTGCCTTTCAAATTGCATTTAGAATACACGTGAACACTTTTATTAATTTCAACTCTTTTTTTGGACTCAAGCTGTGAAGCTATTTTTGCCACCTCTTTTCTTATGATACGTATATATGTTTTCTTCTCTACAGTTAGATAAAAAATATATTGGACATTACCGATAATGTGCTGAAATGTGTTGTTCACCTTTCCACTTTGCAGAATTTGAAAACATTAATTTTCACATATTAATCTTTGATTTTAAAAAGATAATTGATTTATTAATGTCTCTTGCATCACCTTCTATGAGTGGTCTATAAAATCCAAATTATTTTTGAAATAAAAATGCTTATTGCTTTTTCTGAGCATTTTACATGTACTGCAGGTATATTGTAGAAATTTTAAAAACTTTAATAAATAAAAGTTATTTAGGACTGGAAAATGTCATTTACCTGAAAATATGATTAATAACCTGGTTGATTATTATGTATCTCAAATTCTTCTACATGTATATGTGCCTCTCCACATTTAAATATTTTGATAAGTTCTAAATGTTTTGTGTCTGCTTTTTTACCTAAATGCCATAAATATTGTACAGGTTATTTGTTTTTTTCTTTATTTTTTAACTTATTTTTTTTTTCAGATAGAAACAGAGCACAAGCAGGGGAGGGACAGAGAGAGAGAGAGAGGGAGACAAAGAATCCAAAGCAGGCTCCAGGCTCTGAGCTATCTGCACAGAGTCCAATGCAGGACTCGAACTCATGGACTGCAAGATCATGACCTGAGCTTTACTCGGACGCCTAACTAAGTCACCCAGGTGCCCCAATATTGTACAGGTTATTATTATTCCCTGGTATCATACTACATATAGATGTAGATGATTATGTAGTCATTATAAATGTTCTTTAAAGAAAAGTGAGAAAATATAAATGAATCTAAAGAGGATAGGACTTTTATTTTTTTAATGTTTATTTTTAGAGAGAGAAAGAGAGAGAGAGTTGGGGAGGGATGGGCAGAGGGAGAGAGAGAATCCCAAGTTGACAGCTCGGAGCCGGACATGGGGCTTGATCTCATGAACCATGAGATCATGAGCTGAGCTGAAATTCAGTCTGATGTTCAACTGACTGGGCCACCCTGGTGCCCTAAGAAAATAGGATTTTTAAACTGTGTGTAATATATATGCTTTTATATATAATGGAGTCATAGCTCTCATATTTGGTATATTTCCTATTAATGCTATAATAACCTTGGTGGCTTGAAACAACACAAATTTATCTTATAATTCTATATATCCAAAGTCCAAAATGAATTTCACTGAGCCCTAAGTGTTGGTAGGGCTACATTCTTTTATGGGGACTCTTAGTGAAAATAAGTTTCCTTGTCTTTCCCACCTTTTATAGCCTGCCAGTACTGCTTGGCTTGTGACCTCCTTCTATCTTCAAAGCCAGTCCTGTCCCGTAGCATCTTTAGCTCTCCCTCTGACTGACACTGGCTCTCCTGCCTTGTAAGAACCCTTGTGAAAATATTCAGTCTACCTACATAATCCAGGACAATCTCCCCATGTCAAGGTCAGCTGATCAGCAACCTTAAACTCTATCCACAACCTTAATTCCTACACACCATGTAACATAACATACACATAGCTTCTGAGGGCCAGGACATGGCCATTTTTGAGGATCTATTACTCTACATATCACTCCTGACACTGGCTTTTTGCCTAGCACTGTTATTCTCATATCTACATACATTCAATTACATGATTTTGCCAGTATAACTCATTTGAGTTTTTCCCTTATGATTTCATCAGCTAGTACTTACATAGTAAGGTAAAATGGTTATACACATAGGCATTCCAGTGTTGGTTATAAATTTAATGACAATGATTTAATGTGACCTGGTTTTAAAATTGTGCTGGCAGTTGATTCAGAAAAAAATAATTTCTTCATTTATGGAAATAAAACTCTTGATAGGATTTTAAATTATTGATATGATTCATTATTCAAAAATGTGTATTGACTTTCACTGAATTTGTATCTGGAATCTACTGGGATTTTTATGATTTTTTTTTCTTTCTCCATGATCTATGAATATAGCAGATATTAATATATATCCTAATATGTAATTGCCTAGAAAAATGCTTACTTTGTCATAGGCTTAGCTCTGTGTTTTCCTAGAAAGCAATGCATACTTGGTAATATTTTGTTGGATATTGCAGCCCCAGTGTGGCAGGCTCAGAGAGAACACAAAATGAGGCAGGAAAGGAGGAAAGTAAATATAAGGAGGTCTCTTCTTGAATGGCTTTGGCCTACTAATAAGTGACGCTAATTTTGGGCTTTGCAAGGCATCTTCAGAGGCTTATGAGGCCAGAGGAATATGACATCCAGGGAAAAAGAAGGGAAAGAATGTGTCCCCCACACACTCCTTCCTTTTACACATATCTCGTTGGTAAGGTCCACTGGAAAGCGCCTTAAGTCACATGCACTTTCATGTTGCCAGACTTTCCTCTTCAGGTAGCCACTGGAGTAAGAATCTCTGGGTGACAGTGTTCCCAGTAGATGGATCACCATGCAGCCTCCTCGTTAGGGAGTGACATACAGCCCGTGAGACCACCTCACCTATAACTGTGGCCTTAGAAGCAGTAGCGTGGTCTGTATTTAAGAAACAAGCCTGGCAAAAATGTGAGTGTATGTATGTATGAACGCAGTGGTGATGAGGATGGAGAAAGTGACCACGTGATTTTTTTAATAGATTATCAGTACAATTATGTGGCATTAGTCTTTGAATATTTGTCAGATGGTTTAAAAAAAATGTTTTAATGTTGGGGTGCCAGAGTGGCTCAGTCAGTTGAGGTCCCACTTCCGCTCAGGTCATCATCTTGCACTCCATGAGTTCGCGGATCCCACATTGGGGCTCTGCGCTGACAGCTAAGAGCCTGGAGCCTGCTTTGGATTCTGTGTCTCACTCTCTGTCTATACCTCCTCCGCTCACACTTTGTCTCTCTCTCTCTCTCAATATTAAATAAACATGAAAAAAATTTTTAAAAAATGTTTTAATGTTAATACAACTACACTTTTTTATATTTTCTCCAATTTTTTATTTAAATTCCAGTTAGTTAACATACAGTGTAATATTAGTTTCAGGTGTAGAATTTAGTGATTTATCACTTACATACAACACCCAGTCCTCATCACAAGTGTCCTCCTCAATGCCCATCACCTCTTTAACCCATCTGCACCCCACCACCACCCCTTTAGTAACCCTTGGTTTGTTCTCTATAGTCAAGAGCCTGTTTCTTGGTTTGCCTCTCTTCCCCCCACCCCCCACCATGTTCATTTTGCCTTGGTGCATTTTCCAAACTCTCTATTTTTATTTTAATTAGTATGCATGAATATTTTAGAGTTCTTTTTTTTTTTTACGATATTATTTTTTAAGTAAGCTCTATACCCAGCGTGGGGCACAAACTCACAACCCCAATATCGAGCCACATGCTCTACCAACTGAGCTAGCCAGGCACCTTGACATCATGTATTTTGTCTATATTGTTTTTTTTTTACCCAATATGAATTTTAATATATGTATTTTTTAATTCTTTAACTGTTATATTTGATATGCTGGTAGTTTTAGGCAATGATATTTTTTATCATCCTTTGGTCATCTAAAAGAAAATTTAGGAGGTACTTGCTAAGTAGCTTAAATTTATATATGAAAATAAAAGAATTCTTAAAATCATTGCAAAGTTTATGCTCAAAATTATATTATTTTAATTTGTATTCTAAGTAATATTTTATTTTCTATTATAGCATACCATGACGAAATTAGTTTTATCCTGTCACCCTTTGTCATTGCTGACATGGGGTATAAAGTTTACTGAAGGAAAGCCATAGCAAAATGGTCACCCAGGTGGACTGGTAAACCATTTCTGGCCATTCTGAGGAAGAATGCCAGGCAGGGTACATTTTATGATAAACCTAATTTACATTTTGCTTCATGTTGTTTGGAAAGCTAAATGATTCAATTTGGGGATGTGAATTCTAGACAGTCTGCCAGACATCAGAGTTTGCCCCATCCCAAGGCTGGGACCACTCCCTTTGAAGAACTCAGAGTCTCAGGTTAATCTTCCCTGACTTTGCTGCTTAGTAAGTGCCCTTTCTGACAGAGTATGCAGTTTTCATATAATTTTTTGAGGGATGGGACAAATTCTTGAGTATTTCCTTTATTTTTCTTGGAAGCTCAATAATGCATTTTGTATTGAGAAGTTCCCCTCCTAGTACTTGGTCTTTTTTGTTTTTTTTGAAATTTTACATGGTAAATTTTAAATATATACACAAGAAAACAGAATATAATACAAATACACGCCATGCAACTATCATCCAGCTTCCACAATCATCATGAACTCATAGACAATCTTGTTTTATTTATGTACAGCCCACTTTCCCACACTGAATTGTTTGAAATAATCTCAGATATCTCACTGGCTACCATAGATCTAGGTCAGGGAATTTCAGCCTATGTTCTATCATGATAAATACAGCCATCTATATATGTGATCCACTTACAGACTCTAGTACGGGACCTGTTACATTAATATTTTTAAATGTATAGTTGATGCATATAATTATTCATAATTCTAAGATGATTAGCCCCAAATTTTCTCTCATTTCTATCATTCAGGAAACATACTGAAATGCAAGTAAATGAGAGCAGTGTTATAAGCACAATCATTAATCAGAACCAATATAAGTCAAGAAAGCATATCATTCTTTTATATATAATATTGCATAAGGTATTTACAGTAGCCTTAACAGGATGTGTTAAAACGAGTAGGGCAGTAAGATCAGAAAGAGGCTTTCTTTTTCTACTCTCTGTTTTCTACTCTCTACTCAAACCTGTTCTTTTGTGTCTCCCTTTCCAACATACTGGCAGATTTCATAGCTTTCCAAACACTTAAAACTGTAACAACGCTATCATTTTTAGGTATTAAAAAGGCGAGACTATGGGGCACCTGGGTGGCTTGGTTGGTTAAGCGTCTGACTTCAGCTCAGGTCATGATCTCACAGTTCATGAGTTCCAGCCTGAGTCCAGCTCCATGCTGACAGCTCAGAGCCTGGAGCCTGCCTCAGATTCTGTGTCTCCCTCTCTGCCCCTCCCCTGCTCACACTCTGTCTCTCTTTCACTCTCAAAAATAAATAAACATTAAAAAGTTTAAAAATAAATAGATAAATAAATAAATAAATAAATAAATAAGGCCTGGGGCCCCTGGGTGGCTCAGTCAGTTAAGTACCTGATGGGTTCAGGTCAGAATCTCATGGTCTGTGAGTTTGAGCCCCCATCAGGCTCTGTGTTGACAGCTGAGCCTGGAGCCTGTTTTGGATTCTGTGTCTCCCTCTCCTGCCCCTACCTTGCTTGCACTCTATCTCTCTCCCTCAAAAATAAGTAAACATTAAAAAAAAATTAAAAAAAAAAAAAGGTCAGACTAGTGATCATCCCTCTCCCACTTACTTTAGAACCATAGGGGAAGGGACACATGGTTTTTGGCCTTTTTTCCCCCTCTTTGTGCTCAATTTTCTCTCTTTTACATCTCTTGCAACCCTTCCCCACCACCCAGGGCACTGGGTTCAGGGTAGGGAAAAAATATAACAGGTAATATTTGTACTTTTCACTTTTTGTTCAAAGTCCTGTTTCACGTCAAGGATCCCAATGCTTTTTCATTTGGGAGAAACCTTATGATTTTATTTTTCAGAAATATCAGGAGGCACCTCCACACTGTAAAATTATTTTATATAGGTAAAAAACCAAGGTAGAATTGTACTTGCTTCTAGAGCTACTCCCTTTCTCTCCTGCACTTCTGTTGTGCCTGTATTATTTTCTACCTCCAGACTTCTGCCATCTGAGAGGCTGTCATCAGTCTCAACCATTCTAAGCTCCAGAAAACTGCTGTCAAGCCTTTTAAAAAGATTGTATCACATACTACATGGAGATCACGACAGGGTAGATTGGAATTTTCTATAGGTCATCAAACCCAGCTGGAGAGTAGGAGGATGGTTCCCTAGCCTCTCCAGGGGGATGACTTGGACACCCTCTCATGTGGCACAGGTGAGTCCCCTCTTTCCTTACTCAATGGGGAGGGAAGGAGAAATATAACACTGCTCTCCATGCCTGCACATTTCTTCCAAAAACTTCCACCCTCTCTAATAGTGTCAGTTTTCTGTTAGATAGTATGGAAAATAGTGAGTGGAGATAGATCAGTTGAGTCATTTAGCAGTGTCAAGTACTTCTCTTTTGAATAGAGAGTTTCACATCCACAGTTGTTATTAACTTTGGGGTCCAGAGATAATAGGAATAATTTCTTCCACCTAATGCTGTAATTATTACATATTATTTGCAATTTTCCTCACAAATGATCTTGGTGTGACTGTGTGATACAGCAACCTACACTGTGTTTTATCTCTTTAATAATATACAAATGCAGCTCATTTTTTATTATTAAAGAAGAAATAACTACCAGCAACTGAATACTTTCTAGATGCTGGTACCATCCTAACCACTTTCACAGATCATCTCATGTAATCTTGAAAATAGTATTTTGAGGTAGATACAATAATTATCATATTTATCCTCTTTTAATAAAGTCAATTTAGAGCACACATATTGCATACTACTGCAGTTAGCCAATGGATGAGGTAAGATGTGGACCCCAAGAATGTTTGAATATTCTATGTCATCTTAAAAATCGTAGTATATTACAGATGGCTTTTGGCTATATGATATTTTTTTTAAAATTTTTAATGTTTTATTTATTTTTAAGAGAGAGAGAGAGAGAGAGAGAGAGAGAGAGCAAGCACAAGTCGGGGAGGGGCAGAGGGAAAGGGAGACACAGAACCAGAAGCAGGCTCCAGGCTCTGAGCTGTCAGCACAGAGCCCAACGCGGGGCTCGAACTCATGAACTGTGTGAGATCATGACCTGAGCCAAAGTCGGACACTTAACTGACTGAGCCACTCGGGTGCCTCAAGCTATATGATATTTCTTTAAAAAAAAAAAAAAACATTTTTGTTTAACGTTTATTTATTTTTGAGACAGAGAAAGACAGAGCATGAACAGGGGAGGAGCAGAGAGAGAGGGAGACACAGAATCTGAAACAGGCTCCAGGATCTGAGCTGTCAGCACAGAGCCCGACGCGGGGCTTGAACCCACGAACTGTGAGACCATGACCCAGCCGAAGTCGGACACTTAACCGACTGAGCCACCCAGGTGCCCCCTAGGAGTTCTTAATATGATCACCCATTCATTCTCTTGTGAAAATAAAAGGATCTTCTAATCTTTGGGATTTTTAAACTTAAAAAAAATACTGTATTTTTTTCTTTCAGGAGCAGGCTAATGGATTTGATTGATTGACTTTATAATATTCTTAGGGACACATATGATGAATTATCTCTATGCTTTTCATTTCTAGCATTGCTTCTTCAAGTTTGGATTCCTATTCCAGGAGAGTAGAAGGCTTGAGATGTTTGGTAAGATTCTTATCATCACTTCAACAATAAACATTTATTTGGCAACTCTGGTGTGCAAGTCACTTTACTAATTACCAGAATGCAAATAAATCTATGACATGACCTCTGGCCTCATGGAGTTAACAATCTAGTTAAAAATAACATGAAACCTATGTAAAGAAAAAGGCAAAAATATAAGGTAGCTTACAATAAGTTACTATAATAAAGGTAATAAATACTTTAAGAATTCAAAATCTGAATGAAATCAGTATGTACTGTTCAATCAGGAATAACTTCTTAATCAGGATAATTATGATTGGCCATTATATCAGGAAATAATGGGCTTGAGAAAGGCATTTCAAACAAAGAGAACAAGGAATGCCAAATACAAGGGCAGGCTTACACAGATAATGTTTGAAGAAAGTCTAGCATAGTTTCTGCTGTAAATCAGTGGAAATGAACTTGGAAAATTGGACCTAGATTTTAAAGATTGAGTAACAACGTAAAATGTGGAATAATTCTAGGTTCATTAGTATAGAGAGAAGGATAGGTTCAAGAATATTAGACTATTGGGGGGGGGGTAGGAGAAAAAAAAAACTGAAGGAGAAAAATAATGGGAAGCTATTTACCGTAAAGAAAAAGTTTGTGGGAATCTGCACTTCCTATTTGTGTCATTGACAATCTTATCCTTTTATATATTTGTTACTCTCTTACTTCCCAATACAAAACATATTGGTGCTTAAGAACACACACAAGACCAGACTACCATGTTTGAATCTCTGTGCATTAATTTTCTCATCTGCAACCTGGTACTAAAACTAGTATCTCATAGGGGTGTTTGAGGCTTAAATGAGTCAATATGTGTCATTAACTAATAATAATAATAATAATAATAATAATAATAATAATGTTTTAGGCATCTAGAAGAGTGACTATATCAGTGTAAAGATTCATTCATGGTTGACTATCATCATTAACATTTCTCAAATAATATTTCATAGGTTTCAAGGTTTTTAGCAGAAAGTGAGACTTAAGATTTTCATGTCATCTTCCCATTCCAGGCTCTTCCACACATTTGTTTATGACTAGAGCAAGAACCATAACCCTAAAACTCCTCCATTAAAAGGGAATGTAGTTATTCATCTTACATAACAGCTTTTATACTCTTTGAACAACTTATCATTTCCTACTTCCCCCAGCCCCTACAACCACCATTCTACTTTTTGTTTTTATGATTATGGTTATTTTAGATATCTCATATAAGTGGATTTATATAGCACTTATCCTTCTGTGACTGGCTTATTTAACTTACATAAACTCCTCCATATTCATCTGTGATGTCACAAATGGCAGGATTTCCTTCTTTGTAAAGGCTGAATAGTACTCCATTATATGTATATAGTATCTGTTGTTCAATCTAGTATCTATAGTTACAGTACTGTTTGTGCACTTAAAAGTTTGAGAGGGTAGGTCTTAAGTATTTTTTTTAAGTTTATTTATTTATTTTGAGAGAGAGGAGAGAGAGCATGCATATATGAGTAGGGGAGGGGCAAGGAGAGAGAGAGTGTGTGAGAGAGAGAGATAGAGAGAGTCCCAATTAGGCTCTACACCATCAGCTTGCAGCCCCATGTGGGGCTCGAACCCAGGAATCATGAGATCATGACTGGGCCCAAATCAAGAGTTTGATGCTTAACTGACTGAGCCACCCAGGTGCCCTTCATGTTAAGTATTCTTAACACACATACACACACACATACATACACCAAAACAAAACACCAAAGAGGTACAAGAACCTTTGGAGGTGATAGATATGTCTATTACCTTGATAGTGGTACTGCTTTCATGGGTGTACACATATGTGCAAACTCATCAAATCGTATGCTTTAAATATGTGCAGTTTTTCATTTATCCATTATACCTTAATAAAACTGTTAAATAAAGGAAAATGCCATAGCAACATTTTTCTAGCTATGTCTCCTGAGGGAAGGGCAATAAAAGCAAAAATAAACTATTAGGACTACATCAAAATAAAAAGCTTCTGCACAGAAAAGGAAACAATCAACACAACTAAAAGACTGCTACCCAGTCTCTTTACATACAGTAGTCCCTATTGACAGTAAAACCAGCCGGTAAAGGAGACAGTGGTTTGCTATCAACTCTAGCATCAAATTGTAATGTAGATTGATGGGTCTGAAATTGAGAAACAGTAACTTAATAATTCCCACATAATTTTTCCCTCTTGATCTTCCAGTTCATCACATGATGGATGTGTAAGTAAAAACTAAAATATATGTTTGTGTGTATGTGTATATGTGTTATGAATACCTTTGGAGTCACAGGGTTTACAATGTAGTAAATGCCTTTCAGGGAGTACAACATTCTGGAATTTATATATTATATATTTGGCAAGGATCTCATCAGTTTGATAGAAGCAAACTCAATCTCTGACATGCTCATGTAAAATGATTCAATTATTATCTTACTTTTTTAGGAACTAAAATGATATTGTCAAAATTAATGTTAAAAGGGGCGCCTGGGTGGCTCAGTTGGTTAAGCGGCCGACTTCAGCTCAGGTCATGATCTCGCGGTCAGTGAGTTCAAGCCCCGCGTCAGGCTCTGTGCTGACAGCTCAGAGCCTGGAGCCTGTTTCAGATTCTGCGTCTCCCTCTCTCTGACCCTCCCCCGTTCATGCTCTGTCTCTGTCTCAAAAATAAATAAACGTTAAAAAAAATTTAAAAAAAAATTAATGTTAAAAATCTGAATGATTATTATGTAATCAAAGGTCCATTGCACAGAGAAGAGAGAGGTTTGAGAGTGAAGAGAATTGGATTTTGATCCAATTTTTGCTAAAATAGTGGATATGGAATGTGGCATAAATTGCTTATTCTTTCAGGTCCTATTTTTTCATCTGTTGAATGACTGACCTAGAGAAGGTGATCCTTACAGTCCTGCTGGTCATAATATTATGTGTACATTTCCCATAAAGAACTTCAGCAGGGTTCATTTGTTCATTAATTAGTTAAATAATTAATTTTAATTTGAAAGAAGGATTTTATACAATCATTTCTGGGCCCTAGAAAGTTGGTGAAAAACATAGTTACATTGTATTGAAAAGTTCATTTTTTTATATTTTTAGGTTTCTTTTCATACTTATTTTCATCTTTCAAGCTACTCAATGGTGTCATGACATATTTTTGTTTTCCCTTCTGAACTGACCACAGATGAATAGCTAGAATGACTACAGATGAATGGCTAGAATGACTACTATAGACATTGTCTGGCTCTCATGAAGGTATTTATAAAATTACTCGTAAAGATGAGACATGTGTCAAGACCAAAATTAAATAATACCTGCTGCTAACATGTTGTAATGGCTTTATGGTCTATACTTTTTACATATTTCTCTAAACCTCTTCAGAAAAAAAGTAAATAAGAAGGGCTTCTTATCAATGACTAAACAAAACCTTTTAAACATATTTTTATCAATTTAAGAGTTGTTTTGGTTCAAAGTCTAGACACAGGCAGTAATTCCATTTGAAATGCTTTCATAGTTTTCCCATTCTATTGTTAAACTGCAGGAGCAGATCCACACTTTCCCTCAATTTTACCTTGTCGGTAACAAGACATTTAATCCCATAGACTGTGATTAAATTTATATAAACATGTGAACTTGTATTAAACATATATTTTCTAAGATGCTTCAACTTTAGTGTCTTGTTTATAACGTATTTTGCATTGTTTTCTTTTCCTGTATATTTAGAATTATTTAAGAACTATACCAAGATACCTTTAAAACCTAAAGCCGGTCAATCTAGTATCCTTTTCATGTAACATTGATGCAATCACCCTAGCTATTCTTTTCTTCAGAAGATATGAGCTGTGGTATGATCTGTACGGTCACTTATCATTTGCCTTTTCTTCTTCTTCCTAGATGACTCTCTGCTTTTAAATGATACTTACTGCTCCGAAGCCCCCTGTGTATTCTAGTTTTCTTTTCATCTAGTCTTTGAGTATGTATTATTCTGTTTTAGCGAGAGAATGTAGTCCCAAGTTATGATTAATGGTAATATGTCACCTATTGAAACACACAACTGGTATTTATATACTTTGTACATATACAATAGGTGGAGTTTAGTAGAAACATGAGGATGGAGCAAGAAAATGGTGGCTGGATAAAGGCTGTATTCTCTGAAAGTTTTGTAGACAAATGAGTTTTCAAACCCATCTACCTATCAACAAAATATAGTATAAATGTTTGGGGCAAATGAAAAACTCTAAGCAATAAAAAAGCATACTTCACAATTGGCAAGAAAATTAAACACACTTTCTTAAGGCCACAACTTCCAGTTTTCTAATTTTAATTTGATTTAAACTTTCAACACTCCCAATTAGATATTTCATTCAAAAGCCACTGCAGTTCTTTAAGAAGAGCAACATATTTCTTCATGGCCCAAAGTATTGAGAAAATGCTCTTATTTTTGTTAACCATCTTATTTAACTGGCACATTGGTAAAGTAGAAGAGAAGGGAAAAGTTAATATAATGTTGCTGTAGTTACCTATGCCATCATGCTAAACTAATTGTTACAACAATCTCAAATGTCAATGGCTTATCTAACTACAGGACTATCTCTCACTCATGTCACAGTCCAGTTGAGTATTTTGTGGCTAGATTGCCATGTAGGAGAGGACTCAATGATTCAGTCCGTTTCTGCTGGTTGAGTCTGTCTCTGTTGTTCCCTTATGGACATTGGATCTTTGGCCTCTAGTCAGGAAACCAGAGAAGAAAGAATGTGGGGGAAGGCTTACAGGGGAATATCGTGATCCATGTATGTAAATGATGTTTATCACTCTATCCACATTCCACTAGCCAGAAGGCTGGGATGTGTTTAGCTCTCAGTCTAATATCTATGTTGATTCCACTAAATCTCAGTATTGTTAGGAAAATATTTCCAGAATTTTTTCTTAATATAAAAACTGAGTCTTAAAGACACTTGTGGAGATTCATTCTTCCTGCTTTGCCTGGGACTACCTGATTTTAAATCTGAATGTAGTACTTCCCAGAAAACCCATCCTGTTCTGGATAAAGTGGGAGGGCAAGTTATGGTGCAAACCGTCTCCTGTCTAAAATGTCAGCAAATTGGGGCGCGTGGGTGGCTCAGTCAGTTAAAGTGTCCGACTTCAGCTCGGGTCATGGTCTCACAGTTTGTGAGTTCAAGCCCCGCATCGGGCTCTGCTGACAGCTCAGAGCCTGGAGCCTGCTTCAGATTCCACATTTCCTCCTCTCTGTGCCCCTCCCATGCTTATGCTCTGTCTCTCTCTGTCTCTCAATAATAAATAAACATTTAAATAAATAAATAAATAAATAAATAAATAAATAAATAAATAAATAAAATGTCAGCAAATTGAATCTGTTTCTAGATCCACTACAAAAATGCTACGTCTATCCTACTATGGGTTCATTAGCAAATAATAGGGGGGAAATGAGAGACTCAGAGTAAATCTTAAATACTTTTCATTATGGAATAAATAACAGTAATATCTTACTTTAGTAACTGGCCCAAAAGGAACCTAGGATCATATTACTCTAAGCATCTAGAATCCCCAAAAAGGAAAGAGCTCATCTAATGATTACCATTGGGGATTCAGTGCTAGAGAAATTCAGAGAATCTCTAGGGAAAAATGTCCCTGCAGAAAGATTTATGTAGATCTATGAAATAGAGCCAATTTTGCAATCTTATTAGCTCATAGGAAATAGAGTCAAATTCTGGGCTTAGAAATATTTATCAACTCCTCTCAAGGTAGGGAGACTTTCCTCTTTCTGTTCCTGTTCAAAAAGTTCCATTTGTTTTTAATCCTAAATGTTCTATTTTTCAGATTTAACTTTTAAACTGCTTCAGTGGGCGAGTGGGATATTTGAGTTTAAGAAGAAGAAGAAGAAGAAGAAGAAGAAGAAGAAGAAGAACAACAACAACAACAACAACAACAACAACAACAACAACAACAACTCAGGAGAAAAGTATCTTTGACTTTTGGCTCCTGACAAGTTGGCAAAGGAGCATAGGAATCTGGATCCTTTCCCAGAGCTTAACCTTGGAGATGCCATGAAAGCAAGAGGGAAGTGGACAGATCTCAGAACGGTAAAACCTGGAAGAGAGAGTCCTCCCAGAGAGACAAAGGTGCTAGGTTTCTGGTCCTGTATTAGAAAGCCAGAGGCCGGGGCGCCTGGGTGGCGCAGTCGGTTAAGCGTCCGACTGCAGCCAGGTCACGATCTCGCGGTCCGTGAGTTCGAGCCCCGCGTCAGGCTCTGGGCTGATGGCTCGGAGCCTGGAGCCTGTTTCCGATTCTGTGTCTCCCTCTCTCTCTGCCCCTCCCCCGCTCATGCTCTGTCTCTCTCTGTCCCAAAAATAAATAAAAAACGTTGAAAAAAAAAAAAATTAAAAAAAAAGAAAGCCAGAGGCCCCACAGGCGGACTGAGAGAAGAGCATTATTTTTGTTCCTTTGTTTCCTCTTCCCCAAATTTCCTGAGGGCATCACTGCTCACCCATTCTATCACCAACAAGATCAAAAAAGAGAATAATCAGTGAAAAGGGGGGGAGGAGTTAGGGGATAACAGAGCTGGCTGTGCTGAAGGACAAATAAGAAGAGATGGAGTAAAGGAAGCAGCCTCTGATATTTCAATCCTTTCTGTCCATCACCCTCTCTGCCCTCAGTCAAAAGATTAAAATACATTCACCTAATTTATAAAGCACATTTAAAATTCCAATTTGTAACTTATGAAGATAGCATGGGAATAGCAAAGCACAGGCTCATTTCATTTATGAAAATAAATGTGAAATTTCCAAGTAAAATATTAGTTTTCAGCAGTATTGAGAATGTTTAATATAGGGGCGCCTGGGTGGCTCAGTCGGTTGGGCGTCCCACTTCGGCTCAGGTCATGATCTCGCGGTCCGTGAGTTCGAGCCCCACGTCGGGCTCTGTGCTGACAGCTCAGAGCCTGGAGCCTGTTTCGGATTCTGTGTCTCCCTCTCTCTCTGACCCTCCCCTGTTCATGCTCTCTCTCTGTCTCAAAAATAAATAAACGTTAAAAAAAAAAAGAATGTTTAATGTGTGTTTAAATTAGAAAAATTCCAGAATCACTTCTTTATTCTAGAACAAATATGTACCATCAGAAGAAAAAATAGTTTACATGCTAAAGATACCTTTTGTGCACAAAATGTGTGCCAAGTATCTAGGTCATCTTCTCAAACATAAAGATGACATTGTAGGTGCTTTTTGATGCCTACACATTGAAAGTATTTTGACAAATTGAATATAAAGAATTTACACACTTACTAAATAGTTTTTGTTTTTACTTTAGTATAGAGCAAGGAATCTCCCTTCAGGTGATTAATCAGCTACTCTAAGATTTTTCTTCAGTTTTAAATTTCTTTTTAATGTTATTTGTATAAATCTATTTCTTACTGAATATTGTTCTTCACAAAAGGATATGTTTACTTCCACACTGTTTGACTTCAAAAGTATATTACAATTTATCACTTTCCCTTATGTTTTATCGCTTGAATGCAAGCATGATTTGATGTCTTAGAAATCTGGTAATATAATTTGCCACAATAGTTGTGTGAAGGAGGAAAATCATGTAACAATTTTCCCAACTGTAACAGGAAAAAAAATCAAACACCAACTCATAATGAAAAAAATCATTCAAAACTGAGCAACTTGCTTTATTAAATTTACCTACCTTTTGTGTGTGAGCATGTGTATCATATCAACTACGAGCCTAATACTTAAGATAAAAATAATTAATACAAGACACAATACCTCTAAGGGAAAAAAAAGAACATTATTACCACATTTTTCACCATATAATGAAAATCCTGGCCAAAGTAATAAGTCAGAAGAAACAAAAAATAGAGGTATAGAGTCCAAATGATAGAGTCAAGATTGCCTTTACTTAGCAAAGATATAAATCACTATATACACAGCTGTATAAATTCAACAGTTACTCTAGCCAAGATCAAATTCCAAAAATCAATTTTGTTCTAGGAGTTTTACTTCTTGTATGGCCAATTACCTCCTATCAAACCAACTTTCTCTGACAAGTAAAAACATTAGACAAAAATATAAAAAAAAAATGTACTAGAAAGCACCAGGGAGTAACCAATAGCAGGCAGGTGTTGGTGGGGTGGAGGGAAGTTGACATTTTGAAGAAAGAAATGGCACTGAGTGAATTTCTTGTGTTTACAACTTTTATTCCAAGGACAGCCTGTTGAATTCCATTAGAAAATATGCTGGCTTGGGGAACTCAAGTTCTGTGGCTATGGAAACTATGGCAACTTGAAATTGAGGCCACAAAATTCAAGAAAGGAGGCAGGGAGAAAAAGGAAGTCTCAACTATTGCTACAAATTCTGCCAAAACTAATGACTAAGACATAAACTGTAAATGCATAGCAAAAAAGACCAAACAGTCCAGGTGAGAGGGAAAAAAAAAAGCTAAAGTGTTTTGAGCTGCTTCTTACTGCAGGGTCAGAAAGTTTGCAGAGTTATCCAAGTTACGTGCCTGTTGAACAAAACAAAACAAAACAAAACACACCACAAAAGCACACATAAAAAGTCAAGAGAAAGGGAAGTACTCTTCAGAAGAACAAATAGAATTCAGAGTTTCTAAAACATACGTACAGAATGCAATCTGAAATTTCCCAACATACGTAAAACAGGAGAACATGACTATTCACAAGAGAAAGGCAATCAATGAAGAGCAATCCCAAGATGATGCAGATATTGGAATTAACAGACAAGAATTTTAAGGCAATAGTATAACGATACTCAATGAGGTAAAGAAAAGTCTGGTCATAATAAATGAGCAGTAGTAAAACCTAATCAGAGGAATGGAAAATATACAAAGAACCAAATGAAAATTCTAGAACTTAAGCATATACTATCTAAATAAAACATTCAGTAGATGGATCATAGAGTAAAATTGAGATATCAGAAGAGAGTTAGTAATATTGATGATTAATCAATATTAACAATGCAATCTGAAAAAAAAAAAGAGGGGGCTGATTTCTGGCTTTAGCTCTGATATACAAAGATGATGGAAGTCACCAATTCTGTCCTCCCCAAAAGAAAAAAGCTGAGAAAACTAAAAATCAATGACTCAGATGAAATTAACCAATTCCTTAAAATATCAAAATGACCAAAACTCACACAAGGAGTAATAGATAATCTGAATAAATGTGTATTTATTAAGGAAATTGAATCAATGATTAATAACCCTCTAAACAAGAAAGCAGTATGTCCAAATGGCTTCAGCGGTGAATACCACCAAACATTTAAGGAAGGGATTAAAATTAACTATAATTTTCTATAGTCTCTTCCAAAAAACAGAAGCAGAGGAAGCACTTACTAACTCTTTGTATGAAGCAAGCATTATCCTAATAGCAAAATCAGATAAAGATAAGACAATACAAGAAGGAACATTATAAAACCAATAGCTCTCATGAACATAGATGCAAAACCTTTCAACAGAAATTAGCAAATCAAATCCAAAACTGTTTAAGAATAATTATACAATATAACCAAGTGGGACTTAGTCCAGTTATATAATGTAATCCTCACATCAATAGGCTAAAAGGAAATATTTATACCAGTATGTGCAGAAAATGAGTTTGAGAAAACCTAATACCTACTTATGATAATCTCTCAGCAGACTAGGAATAAAGGGGATGTTCTCAACTTGATAAAGATATCTACAAACACCTCCAGCTAATACCATACATAATGGTGAGATATATGGTTGAGATGGTGAGATGGATGTTTTTCCCCTAAGATCTGAAACAAGGCAGTATGTACCCTACCATCACGTATAGGCAATATCACACTCGAAGTCCTATCTAATACAATAAAACAATAAAAGGAAATAAAAATACACATATTGGGAAGAAAGAAGTAAAACCATTTTTGTTCATATACACATAATTATATGTAGATAATCACAAAGAATTGAGAAATATACTCCTGGAACTAGTACGTCATAGCAAGGTTGCAGGATACAAGGTTAATATACAGAATTCAATTGCTTTCCAATACACCAGCAATGAAAAATCAGAAATACATTTGCAATAAGAAAAACAACATTAACAACAATAAAAACAAAATACTTAGGTATAAATATCACAAAATATGTATAGGATCTATAGGAAGAAATTGACAAAATTCTGATTAAACAAATTTTAAAAATCTTATAAAAAATGGAGAAATAGTCCATGTAAATGCACTGAAGATGTCAATTCTTCCCAATGTGACGTATAAATTCAATGCAACCCCACTGAAAATTCTTGCAAGTTATTTTGTGGATATCAACGAATTGATCTGGAGTTTATACAGAAAGCCACAAAATCCAGAAGAGTCAAAATAATATTAAAGAACAACAAAGATGGAAGATTGACTCAATCGTACTTCAAGGTTACTGTCAAGTTACAGTAATCAAGATAGCATGCCATTTGTGAAAAAACAGACAAACAGTGATGGAACAGAAGAGATAGCTCAGAAATAGGCTCACACAAATATAGGCAGCTGATCTTTGACAAAGGAGCAAAGATGATACAAAGGAGAAAGGACAGTCATTTCAACACATGGTGCTGAAACAACTGGACATTTATATAAGACTTAATAAAACAAATATTAAGAGATAACCGTGAATTAATTCATGTATCTATTTTTGTATTCAACAGTTACTTAATGAGTGCCTTTAAAGTGTCAAGCAGTATTGGAGGCACTAGGGATATAGCATTAAGGAAGACAGCAAAAGTCCTATGAGAGAAAATCAATAGGAGGAAAATATTGGCTGCATGTTTAGGACACTCAGTTAAAAAAAAAAAAAAAAGGTCAAAAGACTTGAACAACAATTCTCAAAAACAGTTTACACTCCAAACTACAAATAAATGAGTGCTTAACTAGTTATTCTTCCTCAGAAATGCAAATTAAAAAGGAGCCGCCAATATACATCTACTCAAAGGACCAAAGTTTTAACAATAATTGACAATATCAAGTTTTGGGGAAGCCATAGATGGGTTCCTTCTACATTTCTAGTAGACATGTAAACTTGGCAGTCCCACTAAAAACAAATATATGTCTACACTTTTCTTCAGTATTTCTACTCCTAGGTGTATACCCAAGAGAAATCAATGTTCATATCTTGTAAAAGATTAGCAGAAGAATGTTCACAAAAGCTTTCTTCACAATAGCTCCAAAATAGATACAACCAGATGCCCATCAACAGATACAAGGATAAACAAACATAAAGTTCAAGAAGAGATAAAACTAACTGATGTTCATGGAAGTCAGATGAGTAGTTATCGCTAAGGGGAGTGTGAACTGGCAAACAGCACTGTGACAATTTATTAAGTACTGGAAATATTCTGTCTCTTGTTTGGGGTAGTTTCAGGAGTAAGTACAAATATATATGTGTATGTATGTGTATAATCATAAGATACACATTAGACACACACACACACACACACACACACACACACACACATATATATATATATATATATATATATATATATATATATATATTAGAGAGAGAGAGAGACAGAGATTGGTGTTAAAGTGTAATTTTTCATGAACTAGTCCTAGAAATTGAAAACAGTAGTTATCAGTGACATATCACTATTCAACAGAAATTCCATTTATTTTTTTTTTCTTAAATGTAGGTAGAAATAAAACAAAGAAAGAAAAAAAAACAAACAAAAAAAAGAAAAAAAAGAAATAAAACAAAGAAAAAAAAAGAGAGAAACAAACAAAACAAACTTTTAACTATAGAGAACAGATGTTTACCAGAGGGTATCTGGGTAGGGGGATGGGTGAAATAGGAGATGGGTATTAAGAGTACATGTATCACGACTGAGCACTGAGTAATGCATACAACTGTTCAACCATTATATTGCACAACTGAAACCAGTATAACACTGGATATTAATTATACTTGAATTTTTAAAAAGTAATACACAAATACATTATATTGACCTAAAAAAGAAGTCAAATTTATCAATGGTAAATAAATTTGGAGTTTTTGTTCTGATTTTCTCCAGAGGGTTTTGGTGTTGTAATAGGTTTTCCACTATTTGTTAAATGCCAGGTGGATTTCTATATGTTTGGTTATATATTGAGTATGAGGCTATGGAAAGAAAATACCAAGGGAATAAAAACAAAATGCTATGAAAAACAGAAATTTTGAAGATGACAAAATTTACTGGCTGTGGGTTAGGGAATTTTTAAAACATCTTGGTATAATTTATGTTTACTGTTGCTAAAAATCAGCGAGTGGCTTTTTAGAATTATTCTTGTAGCACAGTAAGATTAGAATAATGCCACTAAAGTAGCAGGAAAATTTTAACTCTTTTCTGTAAATTGACACATTGTGACAGTTCTCAACTCAGAAAACTACAAAATGAAACAAAACAGAACACCTAAATAAACCAGCTTCTACTATGCTTATGTATTGGAAGACTCAATATCGTAGAGATACCAAATCTCACCAATTGATCTACGGAAAAGTACAATCTCAATAAAAACCTATGTAGATTTTTTATGGTATGGAAACTGGTAACTTTATTCTAAAATTTATGGAAATGCAAACAGTCAGGCAAAGCGAAGGCAATTTTGAAAAAGAATAACAAAGTTAGTTAAGTTGCACTGTTAGGTATCAAGACCTATTATCAAACTATAGGAATTGGAGGAGTTTTTGACTGGCCCAAGTTTAGACATACTGACCCTCGGAACAAAGTAAATTACAGAAATAGTCCCAGTCACATATAGGCACATGATTTATTTTTTAAAAGTGAAATTAAAGGGCACATTTCAACATATGTTCCTGGATCAAATAAAAATCCAAAAAGGAAAAGGAGCTATTTGAGCTCCTATTTCACATCATACACAAAAATAAATTCCAGTTGGATTTCAGATCTAAATATGAAAAATAAGAACATTATCAAAAGCTAGCATAAGATCTTTGTGAATTTGAAACAGCAAAGATTTCTTAAACAAGATGTAAAAAGTGCTATCCATGTGGGAAAAAATGATAAACTGAAAAGTTTAGGAGAATGAAAATTCTCCTATTTAAATGTTCATCTAAAGATTTCATTAATAGAATAAAAAGGCCAGCTACAAAGTGAAAGTAGGTATTTACAATACAGGTATTCATGAAACAACACATTGTATGTAGAATTTGCAATCCAATTTTTAATGTCTATATAAAGACTCAAAATTAATCCATAAATCCTATAAATCAATGAAAAGAGAAAAAAAATCTAATGGAAGAAAGGGCAAAAACTTCAAACACACTTCACAGTACAGAATATGAGAACTAGAGAGAAGATACTTCCCATTACCAACTCCATATTAATATTAAAGTGTTAGGAATGCTTTTCAAATCTCTGATCATTGGAACCATTTTTTTTTTTTTTAAATAGGACTTCAGATAGTATGATTCTCCCACACATACAAAATAGTTTAATATTAGTTTTTTTGACTCCTTGATCAGCATGTTTCTTTTACTTTCTGCCTCCATCTTCTCTTTGCTCCCCTTGTCTGCTTTTCTTTACCACTTTCCCTTCCTCTTTGCACACAATAATGTTTTAAATAAAGGGAACAAGTACTCATAAACCAATTACTCTGATCTCACGTGATGTTCACTCCTGAGTAGCTACTCTTCTCTTCTTTATTGTGCAAGTGAGGAACCAATCAGTGATGTTTATTTGCTCAAACCTTGTAGAAAGTAAGGCAGGGAGAAGATCCAGTTCTCTTGATTCTAAGAACCTTAGTAATGTCCTTGCCTTGCTATAAATTGTAACCATGCTGTATATTTAGTATAATAGAAGCATTCACAAAGTTTCACACTTCACCTTTTTTATCTCTTCAATTTTCAGGAGAGTTTTAGGAGGTAAGTACAAACATCTTCCTTACACATACAAAAAACAAAACAAAAAAATAATTTCTCTCTCATATATATATATATATATATATATATATATATAGGCATATGTATATGTCTTTATGTATGTATACTTTTAATACATAACGACACACATATATGCATCTCTCTATATAAATAAATATATATAATATATATATCATATATATATATATACTTATATATGAGAAAGAGAAACAAAACAGACACAGAGAGAGATCTCCTTTTTCAAGCTAATTTTGTACTTCTAGTCTGTACCTTGTTAAATAGCTTCTGATAGTTGGAAAAGTATAACCAAAAACAAAAGCTTCTATCACCCCAGAAAACCTCTCCACTAAGGTAGGTTAGAAAGCAAAGAGTTTTATTATTAAATACACATTAAACCAGAACATGGTATATCTCACAGGCAATCAGCTAAGAGACAGGAAGAAACCTCACCCTTTTAGAGCTAAGCAGCTACAACCCATTACCTATGTTCTCAAGATAAACAATAGCTAGTCTTCAAGTAAAAAGATTTGACAATACCATCTGTCACACACAGTTTATCCTAAATTCACATGGTAATTCGGGTGACCATCTATGTTAGTTAAATGGCTTTCTCAAAAGGAAAAAGTAAACTTCCCCTATTGTTATGCAGGAGATCATTTTGCAACTGGAACTGGGTGTCCATGGAAGTTACCCACCTACCATCTTACACAGACTGGAAGATAAGAGCTTACCTTTCTTCATTACTGCCTTTCAAAGAGATGCTTCTCAGATCCTTGAAAAAGATGTTAATGTATATTAAAGCTGGTAAGAGATTTACCTTGTTTGCCAAAAAATTTACATACATTTCAAAGAGACAGAGAAAATCCTTATAATTACAAGTTTTTTTAAGTAAATGATCTAAGAAAGGGAGGGTGGGAGGAGTCTCCCTTTCAGTGCCAAGGAATTTTTTTTCTTTTTAAATTTGTTTTTACCCTTACATTGTCTCTAGTCTTTAATATGTAATTTTACTGTATACTGTATACTTCTTACACAACTTGTTTAATTCACATCAGTCCCAACTAGATTTTTTTCTAATTATTTTTTTTATTCAAGGTAGACATGTATTACAAAATTTCTGCTATGATAAATTTTATTGAGAATTAGGGAAGACAAAAAGAAAAGAGCTGATAGATCTCCATCCTTTGAATATCAAAGTATTTGAAAAAAATTAGCTAAAGTGAAATAGTTTCCTAACAGTGGAGGAGGGAGGGGTCATGGAGGTAGGTTGGAAAGTATTTTGAAGGTCAAGAAAATATCTGGATAGAGGAGAAGAGGCAAAAACAACACAACAACAAAATATTACACGGTGAATATATGCAAAGATTGAACAGCAATAGCCAATAGTCATGAAAAAGTGTTAGACAAACAGTTTATAGAAATGTATCTTTGTAAAGAATAGAAAATACACAGGATAGAAAGAGATAATCATGAGCCTCTATATTATTTGGAAATTACTTGAAAGAAACCACAGTAAGTAGAATATATCACATAAGGCCATGGAAATTTACTTTATATCTCCAAGAAATTAGGTAAACTCTGAAGATTGAAAACAATAGCATTCAAGACTGCATTCTATATAGTCTAAGGTAAATGATGTAATGCATATCATTCAATAAATACATGACTATAATAATCCAACTTAGAGTCATTTGATAAAAATAATAAAACTATAACATTAATAGGCTTTGAAAAACCAACTACTTGCTTATTATACATTCTCATTTGCATTTCTATTTCCCTTCAGATATATTATTGCTTAGGTATAAGAAAATGGAATTACAGATGAGATAGAGGGAGATATATTTTTGGAGAACTTTTGGATGATGCCAAGTGTTTAAATAAATTAGCATCTTACTGTTTGATGCTATCATGTAAAAACCAAATCATGTTTGTAAATGAAAATGTAAGAGGACATTTTTTTCTTTTTTTCTTTTAGTTGGCCTGTTTGAAGTTTGCAGTATTTTGGTTTTTTTTCAGTCTTTCATATAATGCTAATAGAAATATGAAATTCCAGAAATGTCACCAAGATATTCTATAGTCATTATATAGAATGACTTCTATAGAAGCTGAAGAAAACTGGGCAACCAACACAAATCAAGGGTATGAACACATATAACATGCTGTAGCTCAATGCTCTGTATTTATTTATTCATTTCCACTATAGACTGTGGCCAGAGGAAGAGGTTTTCAGTCTCAAAAAAATGAGGGTAAAGAGTAATTCTTATTGCCCCGATACTACATTTTCATTAAGATAGTAATTTAAACAGGTATTGGTGACAATTAGCTATGGTATGGTTGTTTTATTTTATTTTATTTCATTTCATTTCATTTTATTTTATTTAAGAGAGAGAGAGAGTGGGGGAAGAGTAGAGAGAGAGGAGAAAGAGAACCCCAAGCAGGCTCTGCAGTATGGAACGCAGGGCCCAATGTGGGACACACAGGAGGACTCTGATCTCAGGAACCATGAGATCACAACCTGAGCCAAAATCAAGAGTTGGATGCTTAACCAACTAAGCCACCCAGGCACCCCTGGGATGGTTTTAAATAACGAAAGGTAAAAGAAATGAGTCTACCTACAAACACATACAATGAGAGACATAATTGCTAAAAGGAAAAAAAAAAAGGCTGCTGGTAATTACTAAAACATTTTTAAAAATTAGTTCAAAACAGATCTCCTCAATCAGTGATGTGTAAGTTCTAAAGACTAACTATGCTAACTAAAGAGGTAAAGAACAAAGTCATAAGATAGGAAATGCAGCAATACAAAAAATTAAAATGAGAAAGGACTCAAAGGACTTAAAAATGTGAAAAGAACAGAGGATTAAACAGCATAGCCTTATCTTAGTGTGCTGTTATAAACCAAGCACAATGTTTAACTTAAAAATATATATATACCAAATCCATCTTCTCCAGGACAGGATGATAAAGCAGATCAAGAAAGTTTGTAAAGATAAGATTGGCCTTGGAAAGACTAGAGGAGCCCTCAAGGGGGATTTCTTTCATTCCGATGCTGCCCAGCATAGAAATGGCTAAAACTAGCTAAGAACTCGGAACTTTCACATCCAGAGAATGAATGAACTTCATGCAGAAATGTGTAAATGAGCAAGGGAGATGACTTTAGGATGTGAACCACTGATAACCCAAACAGCCTTATTCTTAGTGAGGAAAAGGGACATATGTTGCCCTTTTCATGCCCTGAATTATGATTTCATGGAACCTTTGAATGTTCTCTCAGTCCAAATCAATTTGTTCTCAGGCAGTTTATAAATGCTGACCATCTTAGTTCTAGTATTTCGTGCAAAATCCTTAGGATTTACAACTCCCTTTATATTTTAGGCCTACTTATCTTTGATCATTGTAATTTGGGGAAGACCAGGTGATTTTTTTTTTTAATCATAAATCATCTCTAGTACTCTCAGACTTGGCATCAAATGGTATAATTGTGGTGCCTAAATGGAGTGTCTGTTGATCAGATGGGGGCCCCTGAATGTGGGCAGAAGATCAGGTGGAAGCCAATGGTGCTGGAGGTGAAAGAATTCACCAGAGGCAGAACAAAGGAGATAAAAGTTTATTGAATACACCACAAGGGAGCTTCGGAGCAGGACAGCAAAGGAGTCAGTGTGCCAGGAGGCAGTGGGAGACGCTGCTTTGAAGGAAGGAAAGTGAGGTAGTATGGCAACGGATGGAATTTTCCCTTTTTTAGTAATTGTGCCCAGGTGTAAGAACCCATTGGTTAGTTAAGGCTTTATGGATATTTTGGGGTGGGTCTCCTGATGGGCCTGTCTGTATTCAGCCAGGTGGTCATTGTGACCCTTTCTGCATCCCATTATTCAAGCCTGTTTGCCTAAAAAGTGGCCTCCACAATAATGAATAAAGCAAAATAAAAAAAAAAAAAGACTTGAAGGAATATTATATGTTTTTTATATTTTAAGATAATATTAATTGTCTCCTGATCTTCCCTAAATTAAATAATACAGGTCATTATAAAATTAGGTCAACTCTCAAACAGTAGGTTCCCATTTTTTTTACTGCACATCAAAGATGCACTACAAAAGGCAAAACAAACAAACTCAAGTAAGAAATTGGTTGTTTTTATTTTTTTTTTAAGTTTATTTTATTTATTTTGAGAGAGAGAGAGCAAGCCAGGGAGGGGCAGAGAGGGAAAGAGAAAATCCCAAGCAGGCTCTGCACTGAATAGCACAGAGATCCATTAGGAGCTAGAACTCATGAACTATGAGATCATGACCTGAGCCAAAACCAAGAGATGTTCACTTAACCAACTGAGCCACCAAAATGCGCCTGGATGTTTTCTTTCTTTTTTTTTTTTAAATAAAAAAAAAGTTTTTAAATAATATGTTTATTTATTTTAGAGAGAGAGAGAGAGACAAAGTGTGAACTGGGGAGGGGTGGGGGGGCGTTGCAGAGAGAAAGGAAGACACAGAATCCAAAGCAGGTTCCAGGCTTTGAACTGTTATCACAGAGCCTGATGTGGGGCTGGAACTCACTGTGAGATCATGACCTCAGCCAAAGTTGAACATTTAACCAACTAAGTCACCCAGATGCCCCCCTGTTTTTCTTTCTTAATCACAAAAGATTTGAGAGAGATACATCTTTTTCAGTATCTGTATTTCTTAAGCTCCCATGTGGATAGATGTGGCTTTATGAAATGGTCTGGCCAGTTAGAAATAAGCTGATGTTATTAGGAAGAGTGTTGAAGCAACTATTCTGGTTTTTCTCCCCCACATTTCAGGACATTTAATTCTAACTGATAAGATACGATAAGTGGCAAAGTATTGCCCAAAGGCCACATATTGTCAGGCACCTGTTTCTTAAATAAAGTAATGCTAGAGCACAGTCTCACCCTTTCCTTTCCATATATCTATTTCTGCTTTCAAGGTATAATGGCAGAGTTGTGACAGAGACCATACAGTTACAAAGCCTGAATTATTTACTATCTTCTTTTGTATAAAAAATGTTTTCTGATTCCTGCTCTAGAGAACCTCTTACACACATACAAAAGGAGAAATGTTTTTGGAGGACAGAGAATTTGCAATGGCCATTTCTTACCCTCTGCTTTTTCTTGACCAAACTTTAGTCAGGCTTCTCTCCTTTCCACAGAAGGAAGTCTGCATGCTCTAAAACATGAACAAGCACTAAAAAAACGGAATCTGCCCCCTCTTATCAGCTTCTCAATGGAATCAAGTGATCATAAGATCCTTTTCTTGACAGACCCTGCAGTCATTTCCCTTTGCTTGTCCAGCCACCCCTTAAAAGATTCTCCTTATCTCTGCTGCCCCTCCCTAGTCCTATAAACAAAGAAACTTTTTCTGCCAGGTAGAGAAATGCTTGTTATTTTCTGAAATCGGAGCATTCTCCCTATTGTAGTAGTGTGTGTGTGTGTGAATATGTATATATATATATATATATATATATATATATATATATATATATGTTCTGAACAAAGCCTCTAAATCTGGATTTGTTTTTAATTCGATAGTTTCTGGTGCCATGACATGGATGGAGTGCTGACTGACCCTCATCCTCTGCTGTCTTAACCCAGGCATTCATGCTGCCTTCTCCAAAGAGAAGCTAAGGAAATCAGAATCTATGGTGAGTCACAACTCCTAATCCAGTGCTCCAGGCATTTTTTCTATAGTAGCACAATAGGAACTTGCTTTAAACCATTAAATTGGGCTCTTCCCAGTTCTTTTCTATTTGAGTAGGACTTCTCATTCTTTTCTGTTTGAGGACAATTTTGCTGGCTCTTTTTTGTTGTAGTGAGAATCTTACTAAATGGGGGTTTTCTTGGTTGTTTTTGGGTGAGGATTTACAACTTGACTTTCCAGAGGGAAATTCCAGCTTTTTTTTTTTTTGTGTGATTTTCTTCCGCCTTTCCCAATTCCATGTTCAGGGATTGCACAAAGTCTTTCAGCTTTTCAACAAGGATTGCATGAGGGGTCCCTTTGGCTCTCAAATGAGGAATGTGCACAGAACTGTTTTGTTATTACCTGCTTCCTTTATTTACCTGATCCTGCTTCTCCCATGGATAACTCTCAATCTACTGGAATTGAGAGTAGATTAACTCCACCTGACTATATCATTCACCATTAAGGCACTAATTTTGCCAATACTTTAAAAAATGGCAAAGTTTTACTAAGGATAACTTGGAACTGCAATAGCCACATTGGGGCTTTGGAGATCCCCCTAACTTAGTACACCCTCAAGGAGTTCTCAAATCCTGGATGTCTAAAATACTCTTCAAACAATGTTTCTGTTTTCGTTTTGTTTTTTTGGCATGAAGAAGCTAAAAAACTGTCCTCCCAATCAAATCTCAATCACACCCTTCAAAATCTCAATCTATTTTATTGGAAGCTATGCTACTCATCTCTTGGAGACCATGTGGTTTTCTCCAATGTTACTCCTTATATCCTTCTCTAAGATACTTGTGCACCCATCACTTTCCGCCCCTTTCACTTCTGTTCCTCCAGATTTGTTCCAGTCTCTCCCACAACCTTGTTCTTCTTCACTTTTTGTTTGTCCTCCACTTCCTGACCCTACCTTAACCTTACCAGCTTCTCAATTCCACATAGTGTCTTGTGATCTGAGTACTACTCCTACAATGTTAAGACTCTAAGAACAAGAAACTCTAGGGACCCAATTATCCCTGTCCCAATAGATTATTTTTTAACATTGGTCTCAAGCTGCTCTGCATGCTATAATGAAGAATTTTCTTGACCCATGTAAGAATGGAGAAGAGTCTCTATACAATTCAAATTAATCTTAGCGGCGTATTCTCTGGGACTCAGATCTCTACCAATTGGCTCGAGTCCTTTTAATCTGGCTACACCTTACTGCAGTTTGAAAAATCTAAATTGAAAAAAAAAGAATAAAAGAAAAATCTAAATTGGACAGATTTAACAAGAACCTACAAATAAATGAAAATAACCTTGAGGACTATATAGACAGAGCTAAGGAAATGGGAAAAACACTCTTAGACTCCTAAATAATATCTGGAAACATTATTTAGATCCAACTCTTGATGGGCACATGGCATCTGCTTTGGTTACCAGCTTTATTAATGGATTCCACATAGAAATGAGAGAGACCATTCAAGAATATTAGATTAATTGGAAAAAATGTCCCTGTCTCTGAAGTCCATGCTTTAACACAGCACCATGAGGATATACAGGATGATATATACAAAATACAAACCCATGACTCTCCAAATTAAACAACTTGAGGAAAATTATTCTAAGACTTTAATGCCCCCTCAACTTCACCAAAGTCTTTGGTAGAGACACCTTTAACTTTGCAAGGAGAAAGGAGAGTGGGCTAAAAAATGCCTTAAGACCTCAGGGTCTCAATGACTCTCTTATGACAGGTCAGCTCATGTATGTCCTAAACTGGGAAAATAATACTCCCAGTCAATGGGCGCCCTACCACTTTTCTGGTAGACACCAGAGCCACTTGTTCCACATGTGATGTTGTAGGATTTTTTAGCCAGGATTCGTTGTCTGGCCACTTCAAAGAATGAAGTTTATTAGAGTATAAGATTAGAAAGGAAGAATAGTATGAAAGTTCTCTTAACAGAGAGAGGACATTCAAAAGTGAATGCCTTGTTTTTATAAGGTTCTGGTAGCCACCCTCCCATCCCTTTCCCCTTGTTCCTTCTCAGGTTCTACCCTTATTAGCTGGAAAACTCTAGGTGCTGGGTTGTCCATTCCTGATTGGCTCATTTCCATTGTATGATGGGTGGTCTATGGCCATACCATTCCCTGCGGGTCATGATTTATGGTCTACTTATTTTTAGTCAGGTCTTTTGTCAAATTTCTGAGGGAACCTGAGGGGGAGTAGATGGTATCTGTTCCATTCTCAAGAGGAGCCTTAAGCCTAAAGGGGATTGCTGTGGTCAGACACTCCCAGCATTGTTCCAAAATATGTCTTTCCTCACCCAGGGACCTCAGGTCCTAATCCTTTCCCTCTCTGCCTATTTTATCCTGCTTTTTTTTTTTTTCTTATCATAGTGACACCTCACAATTTCCCACCATAAACCCTCAGAGTGCAAAAACAATCTCTATGTTGCAGTTATAAAATGGGCTACTTTTGTCTCTTTTTTAAACGTCTTTCTCGGGGTGCCTGGGTGGCTCAGTCCGTTGAGCATCCAACTTCAGCTCAGGTCAAGATCTCACGGTTTGTGAGTTCAAGCCCTGTGTTGACAGCTCAGAGCCTGGAGCTTGCTTCCCATCCTGTGCCTCCCTCTCTCTCTCTGCCCCTCCCCTACTCTCACTTTGTCTCACTCTCTCAAAAATAAATAAATGTAAAAAAAAATTAAAAAAAAAAAGTCTTTCTCAGGCCTCATCATAACTCGCATGGCTATTTATTAAGTTCCACAAATCATTTTATCTAATAGGCAAAGACATACTTTCTAATTAGAATGTTAATATTTCATGTTCATGTGAGATACTAAATCTTGAAGTTCAGGATTCCCTTCTCACTCATCTTTGTTCTCCGATAGTTCTAATAGATAAGCTCAATTGTCTTGCCCCTTTCACAGCTCCCAAGCCATTGACAATCCCTACATTCAAGGCATGCTCACTCACATTCCTGACACACTTGAGGCTATAGGAACAACAGGCTTGGGACATATCTGGGAGGCAGAGTCCTTAATGGTAGGTGTACACCCTGCTATGCCTCTCCCTAATATTATTTTTTCTTCCAATCCTGTCTCTGATACCACTTATTTTATTATTGTTTTCTTATATTTCAGCATATTCTTTTATACTAACTCCCAGTATCTATTTACTTTTTACATGGGAAAATCAACCATACACTTAGTCATGCCCCAAGAATTCACAGAATCCTTTACAAAATTTTCCTGAACAAGAAGTGCAAATCTAGATTTGATCTTTCCTTGTAATTCAACCTTCATTTAATATGTAGATGATCTCCTTTGTTCTAAGACATTCAGCAACTCTTTTCATGACATCTGATACTAAAAGACTTAGTTCAAATGGGCCATAAGGTTTCAAAAGATAAAGTTCAGCTCTGTTACCCACAAGTCTATTATTTAGGTCATGATATTCCCCCTGAGGGGGGGAAAAAAAAACTGATCTCCAGATTATATCAAAATCATATTTAACAACTTTCCATCTGAAACCAAAAGACAACTTCAAGACTTTCTGGAACTTACTGGCCATCGTAGCATGCAGATCCCTAATTTCTGTTATAACATCTTCTTTATAAGGCATGACTAAAGAAATTATATCTGAACTTCTAATACGAGACTTGCCTTCTGTCACATCATTTGAATCCCTAAGATCTCGCTTTCTTTTATCCCACTTAGGGCTTCTTGACTAATCTTTGCTCTTCTATTTGTTCATGAAAGAGAAGGACATGCCTTAGGAGTTCTATCTGAAAAACATAATAGAAATCAGTGGTCACTCAGATACCGCAGGTTTAGTCTAGATCCTTCAGCTTAAGCTTTTTGTCCATCTTTGCTTCTGGCAGTAGTGGCAAGTGGAAAATCAGTTCAAACCACAGGTGACACTGTGCTTGGTCTTACCCTGAACATTTATGTCCCTTATGCAGTTAGGGCCCTTATCCTGACCTTTTGATTTCTCAAGCTCACCTGTTGTGAAATTCTTCTGCTTTCTTTTTCTCACATTATCATCCACCCATGTCAAAATCTCAGTCTTCCTATTCTGCTCCCTCTCCCAGCTGAAGGACAATTGCATGATAATGTTATGGACACTCAAGCCTCAATCTTATCCCATGCTGACCTCTTAGACATCCCTTGCAAATCCAGATCTTACCCTCTTTGTTGATGGTTCCTATCTTCATAACTCAGAAGGAAATTTTCAGGCAGAATATGTCATTCCAGATTTTCAAAATCCCATTGAGTGTAAGTGTCCACTTGGTGCAAAGTCAGCTCAGCTCTCTTACATTGTGGTTCTCAGGACAGCCTGATCTTTGGTTACAGGTAAGAAATTTGGCATATATACAGACAATAAATATGTTTTGGGGATAGTATATTATTTGGGTATATTATGGAAAATCAGAGGATTTAAGTCAACAGCTGCGACACCAATGGGAAAATGGAAAACATTGATCTGACCTCCTAGAAACTTTATTACTGCCAAAAAGATAGCCATACTTGAGATAGAGGTTCTTATGGGCCACAAACCCCTGAAGCAAAAGGAAATTCACTGTTCGATAGATATACTAAATTGTCCTAAACCTATTACACTTTCACTTCAATCAGATAAGATCCTAAATCTGCTCTCATTATACCTGATCCTCTAATTGAGGTGCTTAAAAGCTCCTAATTCAAAGCCTTTGAATATTAAAAGGCCAATGGGAAACAATTTGGAACTCTTATCTAACCAGGTTGAACCTTGGAAATACCCAGATAATCGCTTGGTCTCTCCTCAGTCCTTCACCAGAAATTTAATTTCTGAGCTTCATAAAATTACTCACCAAGAAAGGATAAAAGTAAATCAACTCTTTTGTCAGCACTGCTGAGAAAACTTCAACTCCCCATCTGGAACAAGTGTGGCTTCTTGCCCCATCTCTCAAAAATATAATCCTGATAAAGGTGCAAAGGTGGGGCAAGAAAAGAACCCCTCCAGCAGGACCTTCTCTTCACTGCAATTAGATTTCCTTAGTTCCCTAGATCTCATGGATATGAATATATTCTTATGCTTATTATCATACGCTTCTCTCACTGGTTTGAAGCTCTCTCTGTAAGAGCACCACTGCCACATTGATAGTAAACTATCTTTGGAACTAGTATTTCCTGCATCCTAATTCCATTGCCTTGTTCATGGATCAAGGGATCCATTTTATTGGTAAAGTCATCTAAGCTATCCAACAAATTCTTTCCTTATCCCCAAAATGATACTGTCTCTATCATTCCCAGTCATTTGGAAATACAGAGATAGTTAATGGATCATTAAAATTAAATCTTGAAAAACTGATAAAATAACTCAGTCTTTTATGGCTTAAGGTTTTACCTTTAGCACTGATTGTCTTCTGGGTCTCTCCTGCTGGATCACAGAAACTGTCCCAATATGAAGTAGTAAGTGATGACCTATGATTATTCATTATTCTCTCTGGGCTCTCAAATATTCTATTCTTATCCTAATATTCTATCCTAAACATTCTATTATATTCTATCCTAATATACTGCAAGGGACTTATTAAATATATCCACCCTGTTCATCCATAGGATGAGGCTGCTATTTTTCAAGTTCTTCTATCCAAAACACTCTCCATTTTAGAAATTAGGGATTTAGTTCTCTGGAGCTCACATCAACTGAAAATTATTATTTCACCCCATTGGAAGGGCCTTTATGTTATCTTCTTTACCACTAACACTGCTGCCAAACTCAGGTGGTCCAAACCTGAATTCATGTTCTTTAACTGAAAAGGTATAAATGCTACTCTGAATGAAAGTCTAGTCTAATGGAAACCTTAAACTGAAGCTTCTCAAGGGTCCCTAGAAGCAGAAAGAGCCACAGTGTAGATATCTTTATGACAAGTTGATGACATCATGAAGCGGTCAGTTTCCACCCAAGATGTCAAAATATGGCCTCCTAGCATTCCCTTATCTACTTCTTCTTCTCATGACTTTTATTGTTCTTCTTGGCTTCTCCTTCTTTATCCCTAGTTCCATCACTTTTCTCCATGTTCCTCCTCACGTTGCAACCATAACTTTCCACAATGAGCTTTATATAGTACAATCTCTTCCCCCTCACACAACCTGTTCCCCCTTTAATAATTCCTCCTCTCCTGCAAGGCTGCAGAATCTAATATGATCTCAAATTATAGCATGATCTCAAAACTTTTCTTTACTTTTTTTTTTTTTTTTTAATTTCTAGTATATTTAATGTTGCAACCCTACTTTTGATTGCTGGTTATAAACTCCCTTTCCTTTGCAAGTATCTGGTTTCCCCTAAATTTCTACACTGCCTCAGATTTAAGGGCATCCTTTGTTTTATCACTCTGGGTAACTTTCACTTTCTACTCTAGATTTTAAACAGAACTTCCTTCAATTTCAATAGTTTTCAAACAAGGCAATCAATGCTTCTATGCAACATAACCAAGGGCCCTCCATGGGCCTAAGTATTTGCAATCATACCTACTTTGCCATAAACACAAATACCAACATTATTATTATGGGAAGCAAAAATACACATTTCTTGCTTCATCATATGAATTTAATACACCTAGATGATCCTAAACATAATTTTACCCAGTATGCTTGGGACTGTCTGATCTGTAAGCAACAACCTGATCACTTCCATCTTCCCAGCATGATGAGACAACAACTCTATCAAAAGGGTTCACATGGCTCCCAGGGTGAAAATCCATGGGACAATTATTTCATGAACCCTGGATAGCCCTTAATGAGGCATAGTGGTGCCTATTGGCATCTGCCTGCTAATTGAACTGGATCCTGCTATCTAGCTAATCTAATTAGTGCTTATCAAAATTTTAACCAGACTGCCTTCTTTTCTCACCTTAACTATTCCATTACAGGTTTCTTTTATCTGAAAACAGAACATTTCTATAAAATCTTTCATAAGCTGAACAGTGCAAAGTGAAAAAGTAATTACCATTAATTTATATGGAAAATTTGTTAGCATTCCCAGACCCCAAAAATAATCTCTTTTGGGTTTTTCTGATACCTTAGGACACATCTTGCTAACAAGTGCACAAAATAAATCGAGATAAAGCACAGATGCTCACTGACATAGTTAAGCCATGGCAGGGAGAAGATGAATGCAGTTCCTGGAGAAGGAGCTTGGTGGTGCCACTCCAGCTGCTGGCTGCCTCTGTAACAGCTTAAAGTAAAGCAAACACACCAAACTCTATCTTTGCTTTTGCCTTTTTTTTGAAAAGTGAAAATCCTCTGGATTTCTTTCCGTTTGTGAAAACAGGTACTAATGTAGGTCTTTCATAGAAGAGTAGTGGCATAAGTCACACTTTTGAAAAGTGAGAATACCTGTACTTGTAAGCTTTCTAGGTACTAGATGAGCCCAAAGGTCTACACAACCATGTTAACTACAAACTTAGACATATACCAGTCCTACAAGAAGGCTGTGAAATTTCCTTCCATTTATTATTTATTTATTTATTTATTTATTTATTTATTTATTTCAAAGAAAGAGAGGTCATGCTTGCAAGGGGGGAAGGGCAGGGGGAGAGAGAGAGAATATCTGCCCATTGCAGAGTCTGGGGCAGACCTTGATCTACTGACCTTGAGATCATGACCTGAATCCAAATCAAGAGTCAGACACTTAACCAACTGAGTCACCCAAGTGCCCCAAGCTGTGAACTTCTTACAAGGTTCTCAAAAAGCCTCAGAAGAGATTAAGAGATTGAGAGAAAACCTAAAAGACTTGAATGTTACCATAGACCATGATGGACAATCTTTGTGTCTGGAGCTATTGTTTTGTGGGCCACTTGAGAAGTTTGCCAAAACTTCCTTTTTTTTTTTTTTTTTTTTTTTTTTTTTTTTTTTTTTTTTTTTTTTTTTTGCATCTCCTTTGCTCTACTCCAGGAAATATCCATTACACTATCAGCAGAAGTTCCAACATCACTGCTAATCAACTATGCTGACTCCAGCTAGTGGTCCTGCACAATTGTCTGGTATCACACATGACCCTGGTGTTCTGAGGGGGCACTTACAACACAGTGGTTGAAAGAGAATGCTGTGCATATTTTAGAATACTCTCTGATGTCCTATGCCATCACCAAAAATATTCAGACTGTCAACAGGTAATTTGTCAGATTGCCACTGTTAACCTCATTCTACCATCTGAATAAATATGTTTCAGACCCAACATCTTGGGATCTTCTCAGTTGGCTGCTCCAAATTGTTCAAACTCTACCAGTTATCTTTTTATTTTATTCCTAGATGTATCTCTCATTAAATATCTAACAGATCTCAGTCTGATGAAATACTCACTATGTAACACAGATAGTCCTTCATGGCCAATAAGAATGAGAGGGGTGCCTGACCCCTGAAAGCTGTATGGACCCACCTCAATCTCACAAGGGCTCTTCCTATTAGTCCACAAGTCAATTCCTAATAGTGTCTAAGGACAGACTTTGTCTCTAAAGCAGTTGGGAGAACTGACACAATCACTACTGCCCATCTCTTATCCTCTGCTTTGTTTTAACCAAACTTTAGTTACACTTCTCTCCTTCCTACGGGTCCCTGAGTTCTGTATGCCCCAATCATGTGCAAACACTAAAAAGGGAAATCTGCCCCCTTTACCAGCTTCTCCTGGGACTCGACTGACCACAGCAAGACCCTACTGGTCATTCTCCTTACATGTCCAGATTCCTCTAAAAAGATTCTGCTTCTCTCTGCTTTCTTTTTGTTTACCTTATAAAATGAAAGGTTTTTGTTTCTTTGTTTGTTTGACTGTGAGATGCTTGAAGATTTCTGAGACCAGAGTGTTCTTCCTATGGTAATTGTCTTTCTTCTGAATCATAACACTCCTTTCTAAGTCTGGATTTGTTTTTATTTGGTGGCAGTATTCACTGCAACATGATTTATAATACCAAAACTAAATAATAACAAACATAAAGATGGGGAGAAAGCTTAAATATCTGCAAAGAAAAAGAATTAAAAATTGTGGTTTATTAGTTCATAAAATGGAGTAGTATTCAGTAGATAAAATGAAACAGTTACCTTAATTCTAAAACAATACAGCTTAAGTGTATGCTGTTGACAGAGGAAAAGAAAATAGGGAAAAACAGCATAGTATGATGCAATTTATGCAAAACCTGAAAGTCTCCAAAATATTCTGTATTTTTTGTTTATACATATGTACCTATGTAGTAAAGGTATTAATATAGAAATATCCACCAAATTCCTCTGAGGAGAAAAGGAAGACAATGTTTGGGCAGGAAGACAAAGTAGGTATAAATTGGGTTGATAAATCTTTTATTTCTATAAGAATGATATAAAAAAAACCAGCACAATGTTAACATTTCTTAAATCTGGGTGACAGGCCCATGGGAATTCATTATGTTACTCTTTTCATGTTTTTTGTATTTCAACTATTTCATAACAAATCAAACCAACATAGAAACAACTCTAGAACACCAGAGACAGCTGACAAGTAAAAAGTTGTCTCAGAATCAATACTCCCTTAGCAAATGCAAATGCAAGAACTTTACCAGCAACTCCTGCCCTGGGCCTAAAAAAATAATCCACAGAATTCCTAGTACCTTGTAATCAAGTCTCTGTTGAAGCCTAGGCTAATTTTTCCATCACTTTGAATCGTTTAGTAAAGGTATGAGTTGTTCATGTGTGAGTATTTCCAAATTAACAGCCTCTTCTGTTTTATTGCAATAAAAATCAAGCACAGATTATTTTTATTCAAATGATGATTTAAGAAAGGAGTATTAGTGGGGTGTCTGGGTGGCTTAGTTGGTTAAGCATCTGATTCCTGATTTTGGCTCAGGTCATGATTTCACAGTACAAGAGTTCAAGCCCCAAGTTTGACTCAGCTTTGGACTCAGCGCGGACAGTGTGGAGCCAGCCGACTTGGGATTCTCTCTTTCTCTTTGCATTTCCCTTGCACACATACATGCTCTCTTTCAAAATAAAGCTTTTTAAAAAAAGGCTTTAAAACAAAAGAAAGGAATATTTGCTTATGCCATTTATTTTGGTCCCTTATTTCAAATAAGGGATTTTGCTAATGGATAATAGAAAATAGTTATAGATTGTTTATTCCGTCTGGTTTTACTGGGCAAAAAAATCCCATGTAGGGTACTGAAGGGCAGCTACCTTAAAAAGTTTTGATCATATACCCTTCAAAACAGTATTTTAAAAGTATGCGCTTTTTCAAATGTCTTTAAATTTGCATTTATATATTATGTATATAATATAAATATAAAATCATGCCCTTAAATAGATGCTAAGAATGTTTTTTTTTGGAGACAATTAACTCTGTTGTTTCCTGATTTTTGCTTGTATACCTTTTCAGTACATGCAGATGAATTTCAAAGGAATTAAAGTAAATTTAGTCCAATTACTTTGCTTTTAACATTAGCAAAAAAAGGTGGTTTAATTTTTTTTTTTTTAATTTTGTTGGTCATCATGAGTGTAAAAGAGTAGACCTAGCTTTTCCTTGCTAAAGGATCTAAGCCAGCAGCCATTATTTTCAAAATTTAATTTATAGAACATATTAGTACTTGTTAGAAACAGAATTGACTAAAATAATAAATAAAGTATTATATATCAGATGTAATTAAATGAAAGAACTAATGGAGGTATGCTTAAAAAATTAAATTTTCCCTGCAAGTGAGACCATTCACAATGTTTTATACATTATTGTAAAAAGGCAATGCTTCCCTCTTCCAAAATACTTATTTTGCAAGTCAAATTCAAGAGGCTGGAACTGTAAAAAACAACAACAACAAAAAACAAAAAACAAAACACTTTCCTATGCCCATCACTACATAAGTATATCAACATAGATAAGTTACTTAACTTCTCTAAACCTCCATTTTTCAGTCTTGTGGAATATAAAAGGAAGTACTATATGTGGAAACATTTTATAAATGTGAGGTGCTGGTGTTATCCTACTTAGATCTAAAAATAAATTTATTTTTCTTTATCTGATGGATTATAGGAACTTATTTCCCTGGGAACACTAATTTTAACATGTTAGGTCATGAAACGATAGATGGACACATTATTTTTTGTAATTAATTTTGATAATACTAGTTTTACCTGAAAGATTATGTATGTTCATATAGTATTTGTAGGAGTAAATTGTGCATAAGTAGGTGTGTGTATGTTTATGTTATTGGAGGATGGCAGTGTTAGAAAACACTAAAAAATGAAGTAAGACATGTTAAAAAATGTAACAGTTAAAAAGAAAACAAAAATAAAGCCAACAGGGGCAGCCTGGGTGGCTCAGTTAGTTAAGCATCCAACTTTGGCTCAGGTCATGATCTCCCAGTTTGTGCGCCTCATTGGGCTCTGTGCTGACAACTCGGAGCCTGGAGCCTGCTTCAGATTCTGTGTCTCCCTCTCTCTTTGCCACTCGCCCGCTTGTTTTCTCTCCCTCCGTTCCTCCCTTTCTTTCTCTCTCTCTCTCCCTCTCTCTCAAAAATAAATAAACATCTAAAAAAAGCTAACAGAATAAAAGTTTGAACCATGGAAATTTATCAAGATTTTATTTTTCTCAGGAATCCTGGTTAACAAACAAAAAGATAAGAATCAGGGAACAGTAAGAATAAATCAACAAAAATGAAATTTGCTAGGGAGAAAGATATCTGTTAAAAAGCTTTCATTTAGATCCCTAGAGCATGTACTATTGTACTATTATTGTTCATCTGCTTCTCAGCCTTAGAAAACTTAGGAAGTACAAACTAAAGAGTCTTACAATGATGAATACAGCTTGAGCAACAAAAAGAAAAAACTAGAAATTGATGGGGAAGACAAAAATTATTAATTTGAAAATAAAATGTAAACATTTTAAAACCTAAAAAAAAAAAAGCCTGAGGCCAGATACTATATAATTCAGTCATTGAAAGACATCAAAAACAATAGCATGTGAATTTGTGATGATCTCAGATTATCAAGCAAATAAAAAAAAATATATTTACTGTTCTCAATTTTCAAAGCAATTTATAGAGAGATTTCAATGCAAGCTCTAGTAGAAAACCAACATAATATGTCTTGTAACAGTACCAATTTGGATATAATTGGTATTCTCCACCTAATGCTCTTCCAAATACCTTGTGCTGTGGGGTTGGAGGATGGGTGGGCAGAGGAGGGGAGGTGAGATCAGGGAGAAGACAGTCCACAGATAGACAGGATGTGGATTGCCCTGTATCCAATATTTTCTAGGCTTTATATGCCTACATAAGGCCAAAGGTTGGAAACAAGTTTTAAGATTTCCAACAGATGCTACTCTCCTTCAAGTCTCAGGCAGCCAGAAAACTGTGGAAGGAATGATAGTGAGTTAACTCTGTTAAACAGAAACCCACTGCCAGATAGCTCCCAAATGTAGGTAGGGCTGCCATTTAAATAGCTCCACCAAAAGCCTGGACTGGAAACACTCAGCTAGCAGCTTATACAAGTTTCACCGGTGCATTTCCCTACCTTTGCAATAATAAAACTCTGTGTTTAAGTTTTGTACTTCATGAACTCTGCTTGTCATGTATTTTTGTGCCCCCCAGCCCAACTCTCATTTTACCTCAGCTGTGTTGAGTCACTCCTATGCTAGGAGAGAGCATTGCACTTTAAAAACCTGCCAAACCCCTCCATTTTTTTTTTTTTTTTTTTTTTGCCTCTGCGTTTTTCCAAAACCATTAGGTATTGCTCAAATCCATGCAAGGCAATCCAGAAGTTCATGAGATTTAACGCATTGGGTATATGGAAGGGTAGAGGGGAGTGGGGGGTTGGGAGGCACTCCTCCCCGGCAAAGCTCATACTGTAAACCTTTGTCCTGCTCCCCAGTGGAACTGAACCCCAGTTGTCCATATAAGTAACTAGCTCTGTAATGACAGTTTATTTTCTCTTATTTCTTCTTTGTTTTAGCCTCCAATTTTCTCACTCTTGCTGCCAGGTACCAGCTGCTTAAATAAACTACTTGCTCCCAAGTCTTTGTTTCATGCTCTGACTTGGCAGAGAGTCAAACTAAGACACTGTAATAGCAGAGTTTTACTGTATGTTTTTGGTACTAGAAGGTCTAGCACTAATTACTTACAAATACTCCTTCTGATTACATATTAATTTTACATTACAAAAAGCAAAACAAAACAGGAGGGTGGTTACAGAGAGATTGGCCGGAACCTTAAGATAGTTAAGAGAGATTTCAATATGGCTTAATATGTCCTGCATGTTCTGGGGCTCACCGCTTTTCTGATCTTATTGTTTATATTTATCTTCCTTGTTTATTGTATCCTATATTATCTGTCCACTTTCTTCGTTAGAGCTTTTCCATTTGTTCTTTTTTCAGAAACCTTATTGGTCCATCATTCAAATATCTGCTTTTTTGACATTCCTCAGAGAAGCATAACTTGACAAGCCTATCTAAATAGCAAAACACTTTCTTTTTATCTCCTTGCCCTACTTAATTTTCCTTCATCTCCCTCAGCATTACTGACATTTTGTAATACATTTTTTCTAAGTTAATTACACAACCCTTCCCTATACTATATGTCTTCTGGGAGAACATTAATACCTCTCTGAAGAAGATAACAGCATCCCAAATCTCTACAACTTTTGGTAGACAATATCTGGTAATCAATAAGAAAGTACCAGGTGAATTTCTCAGGATATATATAGTCAAGAGACATAAACTACACAACAAAATGTATGTTTTAATAATTAAAGAATTAAGAACTACAACAGGAGATTAGTATAATGTGAGATTAGCTATTGAGTTATAAAGAGAACTCTGAAGAATACAAGAAGAGTAGATATTGCAAGCAACCACGAGCCCTTAGGACTAAGAGAACAAGAAGCAAATCTGAGAGAGGGGTCTTGCCTCCAATGTTTGGCATCCAGACCTCAATGGAGAGAAAGAGACACAGAGAGAGAGACAGAGAAGGAAGGAGGGGGCGGGGGAGGGAGGGAGAGAGAGAAAGGTTAAAGCCAATAAAAAGGCAAGGGAAGTTCTGTGGAGGATCTATGCTTATTGAATTTTCTGGTACTCCACCTTTGGGGATGGTGGGAGATGCCATATACGGGGAGTTGTTGTGCTATGGAAATCACCCTCTAAGTTTCAAGGGAAAACTGTCTAAAAGGAAGCAGTACAAAGAAAACTCCACATTCACTGTGGTGGTGCATTAAGTGGCTATGATCTAGCATGCTGGGGGAAGCTGCCATGGGGAGCTAATGCACACTGCCACAGACAGGAAGTTAAGAGAGAGCATAACAAACAGGAAGCAAGAAGAAGAGGTCCTCTTGAATATTCTTTGATGACAATGGTTAATTTTATTTCCATTGACAGGAGAGAAATATTCCAGTATTACAAGCCCAACAATTAAGAGGGAATTTGGTCCCTAGAGGCAATATATTTGTTAAATAAGCACCCTTTGGCTGCTTATCTTCATACACACCCTTCTGCTACAACTGAATTTCTGAGAAACAACAAAACCATGGTAGTTCTATTAGCAAGATACATTTACCTTTTGTACAAGTGAAAAAATTATCAAACTTTTCCCAAATGCACAATCCCAACAGTCACTGTATTTACAACTTTAGTCACAGAACCCCTGAATATTTTGAACATTAACTGGTAAAGCTGTCAAAAACCTTATATTGGATTATAATGTAAATAAGACAAAAAAGAAAATGGCATATACAAATAAGCACACACATATTAATCGAGAAAGAATGCAAAACTATTACAGTGTTCACTTGTTTAGTCAGAACATTATAGTTGATATTTAAAGATTCCTTCCTCTACTATCTTTTCCTTATTTCCCCCAACCTTAGCCAGGACCTTAGTTGGTTGAGTTTCTTTACTTGGTTGAATAACTCAAAACTTTACTCCCAAAGGTTATGTCTTCTTAAATTGCTATGTCTTCTTCTTTCAGTTGCTGTGGTTTTCCTTTAACCTTTATTATTGGGCATTTGAGTACTAACAGCGATCCTAGAGAATCCTCTGGATTGCAAATATTGTTCTTGTCACCTTATATAGCAGCAACCTTATTTTTCCTCTGTAATTAGGAATGATCTCTTCAGCCAGAAGAGGAAGCTTCTGTGCTGTTATTTCAGTGACACAAGGATCCAAAATGGTTAGGTATCAGTCTGATTTTCTAATATACAACCACTGCTGTGTTCAGTAAATATGTATTCCCTCCTTGGGAACCAGCAAAGATTTCTGATACAGGAAATAAACAATTCTGATAGTAGTTACTGGATATGATAGTGAGAAGAGCCACTCCCACTTCATGATTACCAGGCCTCTGTACGCTGAGTACTGGAAAAGAGCATCATATGACAGTATCTGATTCATAGCCTATAATTCATCCTATTAGAACCCTATCTTCTCAGGGTATTTTCTACCAATTGATGCTACAAAGCTGTTTACCACCTTCCAATTAGTTCAACTGCTTTCAAGTGATGTGGCATGTTTTAGGGTCATTTAATTCCACTGATTTTAGCACATTGCTATACTTCATTTGGTAAAGTAAGTTCCTTGGTCAGAAGCAATGCTTTGTGGAATTCCATGATGTGTTTGCAAAGCATTCTCTGAGGTTTTGAATGGTAGTGTTGTCAGAACATTACAAGAAGGAATGAAAATCTAGATCTAGAATATGTATCAATTCCAGGAATGAAGAAGACTTCTTAATCCATGATGAAATAAATGTAAATAAGTTGCCACAGGTGACTGGCTTTTATATCCAGGCAATGATGACAAATTTAGAGCTCAATATTCATTTCAACTGTTGAAAAATAAGGTATTCAGCAGGATCATTACTCAGGTCATTCTTGGTGAAAGAAATCACATCGTTGTTAAGCTTATGCATAGCCCCTATTCCTGTCCACATGGCTCTTTGTTCATAGGTTCATTGTTCAAACACTAGGAAGACTGTGGAAGAGTATGACTGACATCCACAGAGTGTGCCATTTTGTCCAATTATGAAGAGCCTACCCTCCAGGAGACACTCTTTATTGGACTTTAATGTGATATGCAAATTTATTCACAGTTTGTGCCCATTCTGAAAGGATCATCCAGTCCTCTTCTCAATACTTCTTTATTACTAATTTTCTATTCTGTTCTTTTCAAATCTTTGACCATTCAGCCAAACAGTTGTCAACTCCTTATGAATTCATAGATTCATGCTTCTAGCTATCTCTTATTCAGACAAAGTAGACAACCAAATGTAAATGTAAATTGTTTTTGGTAATCCTTGAAAAATGTTATGGGTGAAAAGGTATTATTTATTCCAGTAAAGGTTTTACATTTGTAAGAACAGCTGCAATTGGAGTCACTATCTGATTAAGTTTCTAATAATCTACAGTTATTCTGAGACCTATCCAATCCCTGCAAAGGCCAAACTGGTGAGTTGGACAAATGTTAAGATAGGCATCTGCCCCAGGTGATATTACTACAGATTTTTGAGCAAAGGAAAGCTAGTTAACTGAGAAAACAAGGCATTTCTAGTGGTAAGAGAGGACCAAAGTGATTTGAGGGTTCAAGATTGTTTCATGTTTTCAGGATCCCTCTCATTCAGAATTAATGTGCTAAACTTCACACACAAACTCTGAAGATTGAATTCAACTGACAATGTAACTCAGCAACCAGTACACCTGGATTTTGCATTTGTTTCTTCAGCAATATTAGCCTCATGGGTGGAAGAAATAAGAGATTAATTTAGGACTGTCATGGAAGTTCTCTTGTTATCAGTTTCTGAAATTGAGATTAAAGGATCTTGTCATTTTCTTTCTGTAAGTGATCCTATGCACTAAGTGTTCAGTTGATGCCTGCCCTGCACACCATAGTCCTGGCAGTCACTGCTATTACCACAAAAGTCAAGTCTGGCATCCAACTGGGCTTCCAAGAAACTTGCTTCATGGGCATTCCATTATAACTATAGTTTATAGTTTTATTATTGGTAATGTCACTTTATGTCATTTGTTACCAGCAACACATTTCAAGGATTTCAAAACTAAAAGCCAAAGTCAAGATCAAATCAATCCTCAGATCCCATCTTTCCAGTACCAAGTTTGGGGCCAATCAGGGACCACAAACCAGAGAGCTATTTGAATGTGGAAATATTTTTTATCAAGAATTATTAACAATAACAGGAAATTATAGTAATGGAGTGTTAGCTGCAAGATGTGAAGATAATTCTAAAGGAAACAGGGATATCGGATATAAAAAGAAGTCATTACTCTTAGGGTTAAAGCAGAGCGAACATTTAAGGAACAAATCTGAAAGAATACTCTCCCTTTAGAGCTTCTGAGAGATGGTGTAGCTATTATCTACTAGATAGTAAAGACATCCTTTGAGTTGTAGCACTGGTAGAAATCTCTAGGAATCCCTCTGCTGGGGGCTTGGGGAAACCAACCACATAAAGGTACTGTGCTATGGAAGTGGTTGGCAATCTACCCTCTGGGGTGCCAGACAATGCTGTCAGTAGGGAGCTGCTGTACCTAGAATCCACTGACAACTATTGGGGTGTTGAAGGGAATTGTCCACAGGAAAGTGGCAAGCATAAAACTCACTGAATTAGTAGCAGTACCTTGAGAAGATTCCCTCTGGGATTTGGGGGGATGCTTCCCATGGGGAGGTGACATGCACTGATGACTGCTACTTGATGCAGGAGACTATCAAGAGAGTACACAGAGGAACCAGAAGTTCCCCTTCCCTTTCCCATATTCCTCTGGTGCTGTCTACTAACAAAGCTTAAAATTATGCCACCCAACAAAGAAGAAATTTCTCAGTATCACAACCAGAACAATGAAGGGTATATTTGGAGCTGACAAGCAGTATACTGGTAACTGACATATGAGGCATTTTAAGAAACAGGACCAAATACCACAAACCTAAGAGAAAAAAAAGCAGAATAAACTAACCAATAGTGATACAGATGATTTGGCATTATCAGAACAGTTTTATGATTATTATTGTCCAAAAAAAAAAAAAAAAAAGGAAAACATTGATAATGTTAAGTTCTGAAATCTACAAGAAATCAAATGTTTATTCTAGAAATAAAAATAATAAAAATTCTCACTAAAACATAAAAACACAAAATTTAAGAATACAGCAGATGGAATTAATAACTATTATTATTTTTTAATATATATTTATTTTGAGAAAGAGAGAGAGAGAATGGGAGCTGAGGACAGGCAAAGAGAGAGGGAAAGAGAGAGGGAAAGAGAGAATCCCAAGTAGGCTCTGCATTGTGAGCATGGAGCCCAACAGGAAGGTTGATCTACAGTGGATCATGACCTGAGTTGAAATCAAAAGTTGGCTGCTTAACCGACTGAGCCACCGAGATGCCCCAATAACTATTATTAAAAAGCATACAATTAGGAAACTTGATCATGGTCAGTAGTAAATATCTAAGTGAAATACAGAGAAGGAAAAAAAGGAATAGAAAAGCCAGTAAAGCCTTTATGACATGACATGGTGAAAAAAATTAACACATACTTAATAGAAGTCTCCAAGGGAGAGGAAACAGCTGGAGAGAGGGAAAAAACAAAAACAAGCAAACAAACAAACAAAAAAACCTGAAGAAATACTAACTCTGCTTAACTTACCTGGAATGGATGATCCTAGCTTAAAATTATCTCTCTTGGATTCTGCAATCAAAATGTGTCCACTTTCCTCACCACATCAATTTAATAGAGTATGTATAATTTTAGAATGTGATGGACAGAATTTGAATAGGTAGGAATTTAGAAGAGTTCAATGACTGGAAAGTTGTTCTCTGAGGTTTAGGGGCCATTAAGACAATTTAATAGAATTTCATTGTAATTATATACTAAAGGAATTATTTTTGTGGTCTGTGTTTGCTTTTCTATTGTGTGGAGTGACCACCAGTATAAAAGCTTCTCTATAAAGTAGGCGAGTGAACAATGAATTTTGCAGTGTCTATTCCCAGCAGTTTGAATGATAACTAATGATTTCCTAATTACCTGGGAGAAATTAGGATACTATTGAGCATATAAAGCTTATGAAGATGGGATTAGATGCTAGTATTTGTCTTTAGACCAAGTAAAGTTAGGGTGTAAAACCCTAAAGGCACCAGCACCACATACAATTCGTTTCTGAACACATATATTTCCTGTTCCTTTTCTTAAGGATTTCATTTTAGATAAAGCTTTTAACATAGCAAAAAGTACAATTCTTGGATCTTTGAATTCAAGTAAATGCTGATTCACAGATAGTACATAGAAATATCATTTATTTGTGGTTTAAGCAAGGAATAAATTATAAAATTGCCTACTTATCTCAGGAGAGTTAGTTTTCTTTGATTTAGTGTCTCAAATCATTGTGAATAGAATGTACCAAAATGTGACTCAAAGACATTGAAATTGTTTACAAATGACTCGAAACGTAATTTCAACTTTTCTGATTGTTGTCTACTAAGTATGTGGAAGGAAGAAATTGCTACTGAATACTTGAAATCCAACTCTTGCTTATTTCTTGCTCAGCAACGGAGAGTTGTGCTTCTAAGACACAGTATCTCTGAACAAAGACCATTGCTGATCTTACATATGTGTTTTTGGGAAACATGCGTATCAAAAACTGATAGGCTGGTAGAAGCAGGAGTGTTTAGAAATCGGGTGACTTTTGGCCTCTATTAAAGAATTGTTACTGCCACCAACTGGTTGACTTTCATAGGGTGGGATGATCTCTGTGACAGTGGAGGTTCTCATTGGTTGATTGGGAGGGTTTTAAAACCAGTTTTAGAAGTTTCTTTTTATTAAAGCCAAATAATGATAAATATTTCTATAAAAGGATAGAAACTTTTTATTTTAAAATATAACAAAAAAGAATGCCTTTGAAATAATTAAAAAGGCATCTGCATTATCTGATATACTAAATGACAGAAGTAACAGAGGAAAGGAGATTGCAGGTTAGTTTACAGATAGGGAGATAGAAAACAAATCTGTGAGAGCACAGTCAATAGTCAAGTTTCTTAGATCTCTGATAATTTATCCTTGCTGTGAATTAACTGCAATAACTTTAAAGAAAGCACATTTACATAGAATGAAAAAAGAATGAATAAAGCTTTTTACAGAGAATGAAAAAAAGCTATACACATAGTGTATTTTTATCATTTACACTGTAATGAACAGCCCATCATCATATTTTGCCGCTTCTATTGGTATATGACACATTACCTTATTGATACCTCTCAAGTCCAAATGTACACAAGAAGCCAAAGCCACGATTAGAAATTTAGTTTCTCTGTATGAAGAGATGATTTAACAAACGTTTGTGCAATATTTTACCAAGAGGCTGAACTTTGGTTTTCCTGTAGAGACCCCCTATTTCAATCTAACTAACGTTAATATAGAAAGGTATCTCCCATCTAATTATATTCAAAACTTAATGGTTGTGCTAAAGAATTAAAGAATGTTTTTGTGTTAGAGATGGAGAGAGGGAATAGAACTAAATTTTATTGAAGCCCCTGGTATTTTTCCAGGTGCTGTTTGATGTAATGAGCTTGTTTACTCATGTTATCTATTTAATTTTCACAGTAGCTGCCCTGTTTTTTATGAAAAACATCACATAAATAAGTAATCATTATTATTAGACATTTTATTGATGAACAATCTGTAACTCAGAGATATGATAAATTTCTGTAGTCAAAAAATAGATTGTGGGAGCTGGGACTGAAATCCAGCCAAACATCTAAGCCCTTGAGAGCTCTATGATAAAATAAAATTAACACTCATGTCTTCTATCCCATTGCATTGCAAAGTAGTGTTATTCTTGGTGAATAATTCTGTGCTATGAGTATCAAGAATGTTTAGCTATGTGGCTTTTAATTTCTGTTATCCTGTATATGATTTTGTGGGGAAAAAACTGAACGGGCCAAGTAGGTTATATTGACTGTGACTCAGTTATCCTCTCGGGCAAACATTATTTACTGAGTTGCCCCTTGTCCTGCAAATTAAGCCATATACCATGCACACTAAAGTGCTTGCCCTGGAGGAACTCAAGTAGGGCAGCTTTAATAGTCTATTTTGTTCTTTTAAAGTGTTGGCATTCAGCTTACTGGAAGGTACATGATAGAACAATGCTTCCCCCTTTTCAGTAAATAATGCCACATTTGTTGTTTTCCAATTTTCTAGTTCTCTGTAGTGCTGCATGACTTTCCAGCTGCAATTGTGACTGTGCTCGGAAGTTCATTAGTCAATTCCCTCAACACCCAGGGACCCATTTTACTTGGTCCTGCTGGTTTATGTATGTTCACATTTTTAAAAAAGTATTCCCCGGTGAGTTTTAGTCAGTAGTTATTTTTTCATTTCTTTCCAATTCTGCTAACTTCATTTTCTTTGCCAGCATTGCTTCTTAGGTTGTTATACTGTCTCCAGTTTTTATCTTCTTGTTTCCTATGAATCATGGGCTTTAAAAAATTAGCTAATTTTTTCATTTCTTCAGAAAAACCACTCATTTCTCTAATTTTTTTTTCTTTTTGCTACTGGAATTTTTTTTCTGGCATTACTTTAAATTCTATTATTATAAGTACCCCTTTGCCCTTATCCCAGATTCTGCTTTGTTTATTCCCCTTATCTTTATTGTTTTACTATTGTTTTACTACTTAATCACATTGGAGTTTACCCTTTTGCTCATTAACATATGGATACTTCAGCTCACAACTTTTATACTTAAATTCTCTGTTAAGTTGCTTGATATGGGGCACCTGGGTGGCTCGGTTAAGCCACCGACTTAAGCCACTGAAGTCGGTTAAGCCGCGGACTTCAGCTCAGGTCATGATCTCACGGTCTGTGAGTTTGAGCCCCACATCAGGCTCCGTGCTGACAGCTCAGAGCCTGGAGTCTGCTTTGCATTCTGTGTCTCCCTCTCTCTCTGCCCCTCCCCCACTCTTACTCTGTGTCTCTCCTTTTCAAAAATAAATAAACATAAAAAAAATTAAATTGCTGGATAGAATAACATCCATAGTAGAAAAAAGACCAATGTGGTATATGGTATACACACACACACATACACACACACACACACACACACCCCTAAGTAATTAACACGGCGGGGCGCCGCGGGGCGGCGGGGGGGGGGGGGGGGGGGCGTATAAATCATGAAAGAACTTTGTGTTACCTGCTATAAGTCTAAGATTCAAATGACTACCGTTCATGAAAAATGGCCCCTACATATTAACTATGTTTTGTCTTTTGTATTAGGATTCTTTCACATATAACTTGTTTTGTTTGAGGCAAATTATGCTCAGAAACTAAGAATGTCTTTGCCAATAATTTAATATAGGTTCACTACAGGAATTATAACCTATAATAATATTTCCCAAGCCAATTACATATTTTAATAAGCTAATAAAAATAACATACTCCAAACCAATAAGAGATTAATTACATTCTTGTTCAAGGAGAAGGATAGATTGAAGAAACAAAGTCAAAATTTAGTTGTACCTTTCAACAAGTTGGTTCTCCAAAGAGTCGGCTTTGCCAACCAAGTGCTGCGAGAGCCAGAACAAAAGACCCTTGTTGCTGGAGCAGGTTGCTAGGGAAAGGAAGCTGCCAGTTCTGGTGGGCAGGAAGATTTCCTTCAAGGGGCCGCTGCACAATTTTCACCACTACTGGAAAAAAGTTGCCTCGCTGTAGCAGAAACAAATGGCCCACAGTTGTTGGAAAGCTATTTAGATCAGCAAAGGGTAGTCTTGCCCAGACTGAACACTTGGTAAGTCCTCGCAAATTCTTGATATTTAAAGTTTAAATATCAATTTTGTCATAGCTCCTCTTCCATATGTTCTTACTGATACGTTCTTAGCAGCACCTGTTAACAGTTGAGCTACTGAGTACTTCTTGACAATTAACAGATGTTGATAACAACATCCCAACACACCTTCCTCAATGTAAAAAAATTCACCCTTAGATGAAAACAACTTCACCTGAGTCGTAAAAAGTGGATTTGAAACCATACCAAACCAATATACAACACCTATTTAGCAAGAAGAGCAAAGCTACTAGCAGTGAAAGAACTGAACCAAAGATAAGCATGACTCCTTTGGAGCTGTTTCTGACCTCATAGACTGGCAATTACTCTTCCATTTAAAAAATTATTTTTGGGAACCAGCCAAGTTAATTCCAGTGTGATTCACACAAGTATTGGCATTCCTTTCAGGTTCCAGAGAAGTTTACAGCTGCCTTTATAATGTCAAATGTTTTCCCACAATCTATACTTAGCTTCTAAACTGTATTTTTTTTATCTACCTAAAGATGCTCTAGAATTTGCATTTGAAAATATAGAATATTTTTCCCGGGTTTCTTTTTATGTATTTTGTCAGTCTTGATGAGTCAGAAGTCTTTGCTAAGACACTGAAAACAGCAGAATGAGACCTCACGATAGAAGAAGCTACACACATAAGCATACACTGGGGGGAAGGAGGGTGGTGGCTGGATGGCTCAGTTGGTTGAGCATCCGACTTCAGCTCAGGTCATGATCTCACAGTTCGTGAGCTTGAGCCCAGCATCCAGCTCTGTGCTGACAGCTCAGAGCCAGGAGCCTGCTTCAGATTCTGTGTCTCCCTCTCTCTCTGCCCCTCCTCTGCTTGCACTCTGTCTCTCTCCCTCTCAAAAATAAATATCCATTAAAAAATTAAAGAAAAAGTAATACACTCAGGGGGCACTTGGGTGGCTCAGTCGGTTAAGCATCCAACTTCAGCTCAGGTCATGATCTCATGGTTGTGAGTTTGAGCCCCATGTTGGGTTCTGTGCTGACAGCTCAGAGCCTGGAGCCTGATTCTGTGTCTCCCTCTCTCTCTGCCCCTCCCCACCACACTTGTGCTCTCTCTTTCTCTCTCTCAAAAATAAACATTACGAAAAATTAAAAAAAATAATACACTCAGGATATCAAGGTAAAGCACCCTTGGCAGAGAACATTTCAACATAGAATACTGACTCTCACTTGTTTAGAGCTTACAGTATAGTCTATGGGGCTCACTATAACTAATTAAGAATGTAAGACTGCAATCAAAGCACGGGGAAATTCTGTGTTGGTATTGTCTTTTACTGGCATGTGCATGTGTATACATTTAAGCATATATACTCTCTCTTCATCTCTCATATGTCTATATTGATATCCCTATATATATATGTATACATATATACATGCATGACATTTGATGAATGTATTTAAATACTATTTTGGAACTACTTTAGAGACAAATAGAATTCTATGTGATTTGAAAATATGGAAAGTTTAAAAATATGGTATGTGTGTATATTTGTGTTCATAAATTCAATTAACATTTATTAGGTGCCTAACCTATACCATTTGAATCACATATATTATCTCTCTTAATAATTATGATTACACTGAGTATGTGATCATATCATCAGAGCATATTATCAAATGAAATGGAATAAAACAGAACATTCCTTGTGTGAGTTACTCTCAGGAAAAGTGAAAGACAACTAGATACGCAGTTTGAAAAAAAGAAAAGAAAAAAAGCATCAGTTCTTGAAGTCCAAAATAACAAACGTGAGTTCCCCAAATAAGAAAGAAAATAGGAAAACATTATCAAACATATAATACAAGGGATGTCTGGATGGCTCAATCGGTTAAGCACCTGACTCTTGTTCTTAGCTCAGGATGTGATCTCACAGTTCCTGGGTTCCACCCCTACGTTGGGCTCTTCCCTGATGGTGGGAGTCTGCTTGGGATTCTGTCTCTTCCTCTCCCTCTGCCCCTCCCCTGCTCATGCTCTCTCTCTCTCTCTCACTCTCTAAATAAATAAATAAACAAACAAAATAAACAAACAAAAACAGATATAATATTGCAGAGTTAAAGTTCAATTGACATGCCCACCATATGCCCAGACAGTAATGCAAAAGCCATACCTAGATATAGTATTTTGGGAATCAAACTTCTAGAGTATAAAATTAAAAAAAAAAAAGTTCTGTCAATAAATAATCAAACAAAACAAATAAAATAAATAAAACAAAAAGAATCAGTCCATCATCAAACATATCACCAGCAACACTTGATGCTGAAATCAAGAGTAATCCCTTTAAAGTACTATAGGAAATTAATATTCAAATCTATACTCAAAATTTTCATTCAGATATGAAGGTATACTAAATACATTTTAAGATATGCCAAAAACTCTGAATGTCTCACAAGTTTTTTTGTTTTTTTTTTTTATTAATGTTTATTTATTTTTGAGAGAGAGAGAGAGAAGCAGAGCAAGAGTGGGGAAGGGGCACAGAGGAAGACACAGAATCCAAAGTAGGCTCTAAGCCCTGAGCTGTCAGCACAGAGCCCGATGTGGGACTTGAACTCATGGACTGTGAGATCATTACCTCAGCCAAAGTCAGACACTTAACTGACTGAGCCACCCAGGTGCCCCAGAACAATGGAGATTCTTATACATTACTAGTAGAATTATAAATTGGTACAGGACTTTGCATAACGGTTTGGTCATATCTATTAAACAGGCTAAAAATATAAGTAATTTATGGTATACGTGTGCAACCAAAGGACACATACAAGAATGTTCATAACAATTTTATTCATGACAGGCAAACACTGGAAAGAGCCTAAATGTTCAATGACGGAATGGCTATATTCCTCAATTTTCAAACAATGGAATTGTAGTCAGGTATAAAAACAAACTGTAGCTACATGTAACAACACAGATTCATCTCACAACCATAATAATGAGAAAAAGAAGCTAGAAACATATGTGTGTGTGTATGTATATATATATATACTGTTTAACATATATATATCTGTTTATATATATATATATATATATCTGTTTAACATATATATATATGTATATATATATATATATATCTCCATTCACATCCTAGACATCTAGATTGCTTCTTTTGTATTGTTTATATATATATATATATATATCTGTTTAACATATATATATATGTATATATATATATATATCTCCATTCACATCCTAGACATCTAGATTGCTTCTTTTGTATTGTTCCTTGTACATGCTCTTTTTGTATTTTCAATGGGATATTTGGCCTAAAGTGTCATATATAAGATATATGATATAATATAATACAAGATATAATATTCAAAAAGAAGAAAAATTAAAACTGATACAAAAGGAACTGTAATCAATATACTCTGTTCATATGTTCATATTCACAGTAATTTAAACCTTTGTTGATTTTCAGCATTAAAATTAGCTCATGGACAAATTATATAAGGCTTAAAATGGTTTACGACAGAATATATACTTTACATATTTATGTATGTGTATGTTATGTGTGTATATTATGTATCTTTACTATATGGAAGTAAAATAAAGAGGCCAGCATATGGGCAGTGGAAAGATAAGAAGAAAGGAAGAGAGAAGTATTTTCAACTAATAAAGGTGAATTCAAGAGAAGATGTCTTTATGTGATGGAACTAGAAATAAGGTTTTTATACTGCGTAAAGTTATTGATATATATGGTATACTTATTAATTGTAACGACCAACTATGTTGAGAAAAGGAAGTTGGCAATCATTTGAGTGACTAAGAATGTAATAATGTATGAAAATCCCCATTTGTCATAATAGCAATGGATTACATAATATCTAAAATTTGTTAATCAATAATCTTAGTAAAACATAATTTACAGATATAGAGGTCCTGATTCCAATTCTTAGAGTGGAGGGGTTTCCTACCACCAATAAGCAATTGGATGCCCTGCTGCTGTCAGAATTCGAAACAATTCCAACACTCTCCACCCAGAGACAGTATCAGATTCCACAGATCAAGGATTTAGACCTATAAGACTCTCCCTGAACCCCTATCAGATGCCTGTCACAAGGTTAGGTGGTCACCTGTGGCTATAGACTGGAGGTTCCAATGAATGACTCCCTCCAACTCAGGATACCAATTGCAAACTTAGATTATTACCTGTACTTCTGACTTACTGACTATAGATCTGAAGTGCCTATGATACTCTCCATGGGTTTGATTAATTTGCTAGAGAGGCTCTCAGAACTCAGAGAAACATTGTACTTGCTAGATTACTATTTTATTATAAATGATCACAACTCGGGAACAAACAGATGGGGGAGGTGCATAAAGCAAGATGTGGGGAAAGCGTGTGGAGATTCAATGCCCTCTCTGGGCATGCCATTCTCCCAGAACCTATGTGTGTTCACCAACCCAGAATCTCTGAATCCTCTCCTATTTTATTTATGGAGGCTTTATTACATAGGCAGAACTGATGAACTCATTGGCCACTGGTGATTGGTTCAAACCCCAACCTCTTTCCTCTCCCCTGAAGTCAAGGAACTTTCAGTCCCAACCCTCTAATCAAATGGTTGGCTTCACTCCAACCAGCTTCTTCTTAGGTGCTTTCCAAAAGTTACCTCATTAACATAGCAAAAGACACCTTTATAGTTCCCTTTACTTTGGAAATTCCAAGAGTTTTAGGAGCTTTGTGCAAGTAGCGTGGATGAAGACCAAATAGATTTCTTATCATAAATCACAAAAACATAGGAAGTAATTACCAGAAGAATTTAGCACAGAGATAAAAGAGTTAAAATTTCATTTCTTTTTAGAACAGAGAATGCAAAAAACAAAGGCTTGTTTTTATTGTGAGGCTTTCTTTATTATTTTATTATAATAAAAATATTATTAAATATTTTAATGATGCACATATTTTATTTTGATTATTAAAAAGCTATTTATATAGTTTCTTGCCAAACATTCTCGCACATAAATAGCACAAAGGGAAAAATCTGTTTGGTAGGTAGTTTAATAATAACTATTAGAATTAAAATACATATACTCTTTGACCCAGTAATTCCACTAACAAAACTTCATCATACAGATATTTTTCCATGAAAGTACAAAGGTATAGGTACAAATATTCACTGCAATGTTGCAATAAAGGATTTAAATATCCTTCAATAGAAACTCATTAAGTAATTTTGCCACATTCATGCATCGGGTTATTGTGTTCTATTTTATTCTCTCTGTACTGCTTTGGAGTATTTCAAGATTTATTGTTATTACATTAAATGAGAAAAGATGCAGAACATTATTAGAATATAGTTTAATGTACATAAAATAAGTTTATTATAAGTATACAAATGTATATACACAGCAGTTGCAAAAACATTTTTTGGGTGGAAGAAATTGAGGAGTAATTGTTAATTGAGAAGTAATTGCTAACTGTAATTCAGAGAATGACACTGTGGCAAGAATGGTAAAGTAGAGGAATTTTGTAGGGTGGAGGGAATGATTCCCTCTGCATTGTTCAAATTACTACCCTGAAAATGAATTGTTTTCTATTATACAATAATTAAAAACTTTTTAGAAAAAAAAAAAAAAAAAAAAAAAAACTTTTTAGAATAACCTATTGATCATTGTATTTTTGGGCTCAATAACTCAATTCTTTGTATGCAGCAAGTGCTCATAATGACTGATTATATGAATTCCAAATGAAATATGCAAGCAGACAGAGCCACATGGCCCAAAATGGAGTCTTCTACACTTAGACTGAAGACGCAGCAGTGATTTCCTGTCTGAAACATTCTCTCATCTAGGTAGTGGTTAACCAAAATAAAGGGCCTTAAGAACTAATTGGAAGGACAGCCAAGGTCTTTGTTAGAAAACATGTCTGTGAACTACATTGTAATTAGGTTTAATGAGGCTTTTACCTCTCTGTGTCTACAATACCATATAAATTTTTTTTTTTCAACGTTTTTTATTTATTTTTGGGATAGAGAGAGACAGAGCATGAACGGGGGAGGGGCAGAGAGAGAGGGAGACACAGAATCGGAAACAGGCTCCAGGCTCCGAGCCATCAGCCCAGAGCCTGACGCGGGGCTCGAACTCACGGACCGCGAGATCGTGACCTGGCTGAAGTCGGACGCTTAACCGACTGCGCCACCCAGGCGCCCCATACAATACCATATTATTGGTCAAAGGTGCATGTAGTTCTGCTTGATTTGAATCAAAACTACTCTTTTTTAGGAGAACTTTCATTAAGGTCAGAAATATCATAGGGAAAGACATAAAGGTAGGAGTCATATTTTCCCCCCTCTCAACTTTTTTTTTTTTTTAACAGCCAAATACCCATCTGTGGCCATTGTCCTCCACATTCATCATGAAATGAGGTCAGTTCATCACTTTCACCTATTAAAACCTTAGGTTACAGTATAACTCTTGAGCCCAATACCTTTACCTATTTCAGAGATAAAAATGAGGTACTTATTTCAACTAAAAAGCTTATAAGAGTATAAGCTTTGTTCAGCTTGATGACCTGGTTTTGAACGTTAGCTTCATCAGTTACCAGCTGAAGAATTTCAGGAAGGTATTTAATGCTTTCATTGAGTCATTTGTTGAATGTTGAAAATAATTCCTAAGCCAACAGAGCTGTGGTAAATAATACAGTTTTTAGGAAGGTGTCTGCACAGAGCTTTAGATTTGTAGTTATATATAAATAGCAATCAGACACAAAAAAGGGAGTACTTTTTCTCAGTAGAAAAGTACACCTCATAGCTTCTCTTGGGCAAGTGATATTTTTAGCATTAAAAAAAAATGGGTTTGGCAGGATGACGTCTCTTAGAAGAATCATCATATATTCTAGGCAGAGGTTAACTGTCCAATAATAAACTTAGAAATAGAAAAATAATAAACTTGGAAGAGATATTGAAGATTGTAAAAGGACTCCTTAGGCTTGGTGTACCATATCCTCTTCCAGGTACCAGGTAAGTACATGCAATACCCTGAAAATCCATAAATGCAGAAAATGTACATAAAAATGTCAAGCAAGACAGAAAAAAAATTAGTGACCAAAACTTGAGAAGCTTGCCTCTGAAGCATTAACTAAGTGATCTCACATCTTGATTCCAAACAGAAGATAAAAACTTTCTGTTTTGATGGTTGTATTGCCTGATTAACAATTATTAAGTCAACAAATGTGTACTGAGCACTTACACTATGCTAAATACTCAATGAAAAACAAAACAAATCATAAGTGATGCTTGTCATCATGCAGCTCTCGGTTTGCAGGAAGACAGAGAGGCAATGAACAGGTAAACACAGAAATAAATCTACAAAGACTAATTCTAATACATGACATGAGGTCAAAAACAGAGCTCAATGACAGAATGAGAGCTGTGGTGGGGTGCACTGTTATTTATATAGAGAAGATTTTATATAAAGTTATCCAGCACCCCGGTCAATTTATTCTGTCTATATTCAACATAAATTAGAAATGCCTTAAATTCTAAAAATTTACATAAGCCACGTAGTTTCATAATCATTCATCTTCATAAAAAGGAATGAGTGCTTTTCAAATTCTTATTTTTTTATTACCACTAAATTAAAATTCAGTGCACCAAGAACCCTCAGCTTTCTTTCATTGTATACAATTGAAGTTCCATCTGTCACTTTAGAGTGTCATTGATTTCATTTTAAATCCTCACATAATGACTAGATGCCAAAATTTTCTTTCAGCTGACTAATAATGCTTAAAAATTAAAGGAAAATGTTAGAAGTAATTATTTGAAACTACTAATTTATGTTTTTCCAAGAAATTTTGCTCTTTGACCCTTTACTGGAAAGCAAGTAAGGAAAGAAGAACAAAATGTAGGTCCCAGGAATTGATACTGACAAATCTAATTGCTGATCGGAACCCTCTACCAATGTATATGATGGCAACTTGCGGCTGTTTGTAGAATCCCTTAGCTGGTCCATTACTTGCTAATAAATCAGTTTCTAAATTACTGATTTTCTTTGCCAAGATCTTTATTATTGCTACCCCATCTTTTAAAAAAGGCTTATTTAAAAAGAGCAAATAAATAAATAAATAAAGACTAAATGAAAGGCAATGAAGCAATTGGATTGTAACTTTGATCCCCTCTTACAATTAGTTCTATTTGTGCTAGAAAGCTAAATGAATCATTTGAATATGTACTAAATAATTGCTGTTCCCACCTCCTCCTTCCTTTCTCTGTCATCTTTTGCTAATTTGAAGAATTTAATCTTTCATTTTCTTGTTTTGAACATTCATTCCTTGCTCCACCAAAATTTTGAAGGAATATTAAGCAAAATGGGTTTCTCTCTCTTAATTATCCATCACACGTCCCTCAATAAAGGCCACAGACATGGTTGTTTTCTGGCCTGTTGCTTTGTGGTTGTCTGTGATTCATGGATTGACAGTTTTGACTGTACATTTTCCTGATGATTTCTGTCCAAGTCTGTCATTTCAGTCAATTCAGGGTTGAAGCTTTGTAGGAGTAAATAGTTTTGTTACCAGAAGAATCTAAAAGGCTTTCGAAAGACTTCTTCTAAAGTAGTCAAATCCATTTTAGTATTCAATTGCTCTAACTTCCATGGTTAAAGTTCCATTTCTCACAGGCATGACTTTGAATGCTACAGCAGAACACCCTGGGTCTCTAAGAAGTAGCAAGTGACTGATGATGCTATTGATTTTAGCCTTGGTTGGTTTTCTACATGGAGCTTTACAATTCTCATCAAGTATATAAAAAGAAACCAAAATAAACTTCCCAGAGCAACAAAAAAATTGAACATTATTTTTAATAAACCACACAGATACTGACACCTTCTATATCTGCAATATTAATAATATACAAATGGATTCAATTTCCTTGAAGCTCGAATTAGTCATATAATTTTGATAAACATGTTTTTTCAATTTATATCCCATGAAACCTTAAAATTATTCTTTTATCATTGTTATGATATGTGTTATATATTTTATAATCCAACTACACCCAAGAGACAGGTAACAAAGACGGCACAGAAGGCATCTATGTCTATTATTTTATAATTGTTATGAATGTCTGAAGTTCTTCCATCATAAAACACTTATAGGGGTGCCTGGGTGGCTCAGTCAGTTAAGCCTCTGACTTTGGCTCAGGTCATGATCTCACAGTTCATGGGTTCAAGCCCCACGTTAGCCTCTGTGCTGACACTTCAGAGCCTGGAGCCTGCTTCAGATTCTCTGTCTCCCTCTCTCTCTGCTCCTCCCCCATTCATTCTCTGTCTCTCTCTGTCTCTCAAAAATTAAAAAAAAAAAGTTAAAAAAATTAAAAAAATAAAACACTTATGAAAGTAAATACTTTAAAAAATAAATTATGAATCTTCTTTCCATTTTATATACTTTTTTTTTTTACTTTAGTTGTCTATAGATTTGTAAACATTACATATGTAAATAAAATGGTATTTTTACTTAGGCCTTATTTTATTATTTTGGATTACTTTTAAATTCTGAATGAAAATTTATATTAAAATCCCAGCACTATAAAAGGCATACAAAGGAAGTCTTGTTCTAATCTTCATCTTGTTCTATCATACCTACTCCCTATGTAATTACTCCTATTTTTAATTTGTGTTTTTTTCTCAGTATTTCCTTATGTAAATTCTCAGAAATACTAGTATATATTCTCTTCCCTTCTTTGTAACTCACTGTCCTAAAGCTTTTTATTTTTTCATTTAAAAATATATTCTTGAGATCATTGAATATCAGGACAGAGAGAATTTACATTTTTAAAAATGCTGCACAATACTTTGATGTGGTGTTATACCTTAAATTTTAGTTTGCTAGAATTAAAAAGATGCCACATGATTAACTTTATACATTTATTATTTTATACATGTTTAGGTATCTCTAGGAGGATAGATACCCAAAAGTGAGATTGCAGAATCAAAGGATGGTGCGTTTGTAATTTCGACAGATGTTGACAAAATTTTTCTGCAATGTGAGTTGTTTCAAGTTCACTTTCTTGACGGCAGCGTAGGAGAGTACATTTACTCCATTGTCTTATCAACAGAATGTGGGGTCAACCTTTTGGATTTTTGCATTTCTCATATTTTGAATTGAGTGAAACATCTTTTCATTTACTAAAGGACTGTTTGTATCTCTTTTTCTGTGAACGAGGTCTATACTGTGTTCAGTTATTTAATGAGCTATTGGTCTTTTTCTTGCTGAATTCTTGAGGATCTCTATTTATAGGGATATACTTTTTTTAACATGAAAAATTTTCCAAGTGTTTATTCTTATTTTGACTTAGTGATAGTTTTTACCATGTAGGCATGTCTTTAAAATATGTACTTATAGTTGAATTTTTTCAGTTTATAGTTCTTTTTATGGTGTTTAGGTTTGGGATCATAACTAGAACATCTTTCCCTACTGCAAGGTTATAAAATGATGCACTCATTTTCCTCAAGCACATGGATGGTTTTATTTTTTTCCATGAATCTTTATTAATTTCGAGTTTATACATGTCTTGAGATAGAAATCTAAATTTTCTAACCGGTCGACTCCAAATCATTTATTCAGAAGTCCGTAACTCCACTAATTTGAGATATTTCCTTTCTTATATACAAACTTTCCATGCACGTTTGGATTATTCCCAGTCTTGTTCTTCTATTCCTTTGGTCTACATATCTATTCATGCATATGTACCATATTTTAAAAAATTATCGTGATTTATTTTTCATACTGCTTCTGAATATTCTTGCTCCTTTATTTTTTTCCATAAGTAATTTAGAATTTGCTGATTTTATTTTTATCATTATTTTTAAATTTTATATATTTGAGAGAGAGAAAGAGTATATGCATGAGCAGGGTAGGGGGTCAGAGGAGGGGAGAGAGAGACAGAGAGAGAGAGAGAGAGAGAGAGAGAGAGAAACCTAAGCAGGCTCCATGCTCAGTGAAGAGCCCAAGGCAGGACTTGATCCCACAAACCTCAGATCATTACCTGAGACAAAATCAAGAGTTGGATGCTCAACTGATTGAGCTACCCAGATGTCCTCAGAATTTGCACAGTTAGAACTCTTCCGTTTAAATCTAATTATTAAAACATTACTATTTATATTGTGGATTTTCTTATTTTTCTAGAGTCAGTCTTTCATTTTCCTGGATTTTCTTCAACATTTCCAAATTTGGTGACTAACACATTAACATCTTATAGTGGTGTGCTCTTTTTTTTTTTAACTTTTGAAAGCGACTTTATTTCTGTTCTTCTGATTCTGTGACTTGGCAGCTAAAAATCTTTAGTAATTCTCTGTAGCATTTGGAGTCCAAACTATCTACCTGTCATGTAAAAACCTCCAAAGCTCTTCAGTCTCTTCACACACTGTGAACCTCCTCTCTACCCATAGGAATTTATTCGCAGTTTGAAAACAGTATGTCTTATATCAGGATGTTGGCTAGAGACATCCTAATCCATTACTCTTCAAGAGGCTGTCTCTAGCCCTTTTGGAGTATTCAGCCAAGGCATCAGCTTGTCTAAAAATGTTTCCATACCTTTCACTGTCTCATCTAAGTACTTTCCATCTGTGCTCCCTCAGCTTCCAGATTATATCTCTCATATAGATCTCACCAAACTTTGATACAAATGATTATTTAGAGGCTTCACAATGTTTCTCAAGTGTATGATTTTGTTTTAATGTATGCACATTCCCACCAGACTAGCATAGTAAATGCCAAAATAATCACTAAATCCCTGATGAATGAATGAGCTAATGTAATATAATCCTTGCAATAGGTGAGGCATGATATTAATTTCTCTTTAATTAGGAGCTCAGATGTCAAATTCACATCCCAAATTTCACACTACTGAAAGTAGACTTGAGACGGAACCCAAAATCTTTGGCAGGAACTTAGTTTCTTTCCATCACAACACCATAGACTGTTGGTGCAAATCCACCGTGAAGGTGGATAACTACTTGGAAGTATGCGCCAACACATGGTATTGAACAGCAGCCATAGGCTATTTCATTGCATTTACAGAATGGTGTTAGTTTTAAAGTCATTTTCCGCATGTATGAATATTACTTACTAGATCATATAGATGGATTATAAAGGGTTAGCTAAGGGTTATAAAGGGTTAGGGCTATGTGGTTAATAATGCCTAAATATATATAACTCAAGAGTAAATCACCTTCTGAGAAGTAATAATTCCTTTCAGTGAGCCAAACAAAAGTACTTCCAACAGTAGACACAAGAAGGGGTTAGAGTGTTTGTGTAATCTTAGTAGGGAAAGGCTAAATATGATACCCAAGTCATAAAGCATAAAAGAAACATGATAGATTTGACTGCATGAAATGAAGCTTCTGTATATCAATAATAGCATTATCTTCCCTCAAAATCTAGAAGGAAACTACTTATAAAATGTGACAATAGGTCAATATATTTACATATAAAATTATTTTTAAATTGATGTTAATAACATAGCAGGCATAGGACATTCCCAGATAATTTATAAATGAGTAAATTGCACCAGTAATCAAAGAAACATACAAAAAAGAAAGAGTTGGCTATGTCGTAGTGGGATTAAATATGTATGCATAATACAAAGAAAAGGAAGTTTCTTTTTTCTTTATAACTAATTTAATCTTTTCCCAGTCCTCCAATTCTCTGAGCAGTGGGAAAATGCTAATTTTACAATTAATAATATTGTCACTTTTTCTGATATAAACTGGCTAAGTCTTGGCAAAAGTCTGAATGCTTCCTGTCCCTGGAACTCTTGCTTCTGTAGCCCTTTCTCACTTGAACTAATCAATCCATCCTTTTATTCATCTTTCAGACATTGGTTTGATTGTCACCTCTTCAGGGAAACATCTTGTCTCTAAATAAAGTGTCTCTGCTAAATGTTCTTATTCAGCCTTACTTTGCTTTTTCATGGTATATATTAGGATGTAATTACTTGATTAACCACCTATCTCCTCTATTATACTGTATTTCCATCTATAGGTCTGATATTGTGTGTATTTTCCTCACTCATTTACCCTACCATGGAGCCTGTGCCTGGCTCAGAGTGGGCATCCATTAAAGATTATTTAAATGAACAAATGAATAAGAGCCCTTGAATAGTAGAAGCATAAGGTGGTATAAAATTGTTAAAGATAAAAGTGAGCATACTCTTTGACTTACCACTTGTTCATAGTAATTCATTCTGAGCTGTAAAAGAGAAGTATAATATTAAATAAGCATTATCGATAATAGCAAAAATCAGAAACAATCTAAACATCCAAGAACAGGAAATTTCTAAAATAAATCATTGCACTTTAACAGAACACATTATAAAATATTCTTTAAAATGTGATAAAAGTATAGGGCGCCTGGGTGGCTCAGTCGGTTAAGCGTCCGACTTCGGCTCAGGTCATGATCTCACAGTCTGTGAGTTCGAGCCCCGTGTCGGGCTCTGTGCTGACAGCTCAGAGCCTGGAGCCTGTTTCAGATTCTGTGTCTCCCTCTCTCTGACCCTCCCCTGTTCGTGCTCTGTCTCTCTCTGTCTCAAAAATAAATAAACATTAAAAAAAATTTTAAAAAAATAAATAAATAAACATTAAGAAAGATTAAAATGCCATAAAAGTATAGTTTTAAATGTGGGAAAATAATCACTGTAAATGAAGAAATGAAGAAAAGAAGATTTTGTAATGATGCTTCCACTTTTTTTTTTTTTAATTTTTTTTTTTCAACGTTTTTTATTTATTTTTGGGACAGAGAGAGACAGAGCATGAACGGGGGAGGGGCAGAGAGAGAGGGAGACACAGAATCGGAAACAGGCTCCAGGCTCCGAGCCATCAGCCCAGAGCCTGACGCGGGGCTCGAACTCACGGACCGCAAGATCGTGACCTGGCTGAAGTCGGACGCTTAACCGACTGCGCCACCCAGGCGCCCCCCACTTTTTTTTTATAGAAAGGCCCACATTCACACATACACACACAGACATATACAAATATTTTCAAAGCCATTGAGTGAATCATGTGTCTAGATGATTTCTTCCTTTTGTGCATTTTTAAAAAAGGTTTATTTATTTATCTTGAGAGAAAGAACATGAACAGGGGAGGGGCAGAGAGAGAGAGAGGGAGAGAGAGAATCCCAAGCAGGCTTTGTGTCGTTAGCACAGAACTGACATGGGGCTCAATCCCACAAACCATGAGATGGTGACCTGAGCCCAGATCAAGAGTCGGCCACTTAACTGATGGAGCTACCCAGGCACCCCCTATGTTTATTTCCTGCACTGAACATGTATTCTTTTTTAAACAATATTTTTATATTAGAAGGGAAAATTAAAAATAATATTAGTTCCAATTATGGGAAAATTATATTTTATTGTATTACCCTTTAAAATCTGATATGCCAATATTGTATGATAAAAATAGCTAGACAAACTTTGGCACCAGAGAAGAAAAAAAATCACTGTGTTTCAGAATCACTGCATTTGCTATATCTAGCTGAAATTTCAGAAACATCTTTTTTTCTACCCAAGGCAATAAATTTGTAGAGAATAATCTAACGGATTCAAAAGATAAACACATTTTCAAAAACTTCCTTTCATACAAAGGTTAAATCAGGGAGTGTTTCATTGCTGGACAAATCAGACTTCTTGTCTAGGCTGGATTAAAGAATTTGGGTTTTAACTTTCCTGTCTATGCTCGGTAGTGACAATCTCGGTCAGTTGGCAAAGATCAGGAAAATGAGTGAGAATCAGCTCCTTGATCCTGATGAAAACACCTTATTTCTGACAGGGCAAAGTTGAGAGCCAAGGGTGGCCCAACTCTTCCTGAGTCACTCTTCCTGCTGAGGTGTTCTTTGCTGCCCACCACAATGGATGACTGCTACTCTTATGTGCATGCCAGTAACTGCCGTTGTGAGGTACAGCAGGTAAAGCATGTGGTTGATTGCCTGCAGGTGTCTGACCGCAGGATGTCTTCACAATTCATTGAAAATCAAGGCATGTATCCTAGATGAGCAAATTGACTGTAAGTCACCTTGCCGCCTCTCATATTTTTAGATCCATAATGATAGGAAGTAAAAACAAAATTAAAATGTGCTTTTTTGTTATATCTGTGAGTCAAGAAAATGGGGTCAGGGGAGAAGGAAGAATGTCAGTGTTTTAAGAGCTGTGGGCAAGACGTTCAGAAGCTGTGGGCCAGACATTACCTCTTGTATAAACATGATGCTGGATGAATCTCACAAGTGGCCTCGGTCTCCTTTTCCTTTTAAATAAATGATGGCTTATGCAATCTCTAATGTCTTTTTCACTTTCTGAATCTTATAACATAATTTAATTTGTGACTATATTAATCAACCTTTTAATAAAATGTATTCATGGCTAGATTGTGCTCACATCCTTTCTCAGTGACTGCATTCTTGAAGGAAAGAAGATAATCTCCCAAACTATAATTTTAGCTACATTTTATTGGTAATAACTCCAGTTAACAAGCACAATTTGTTCATTTATTTAATTTTTATCCTTGTGCAATAAGGCATTACTAATTTGAATTTTTAAGTCTGAAAAGGAAAAGTTGTGGAATTGATTGTAAAACCAGAGGTTGAATAGGAAGAATGGTGGTTGCCAGGGGCTAAGGGTAGAGGAAATGGGGAGATGTTGGTCAAAGGATACAAACCATCATTTATAAGAGGAATAAGTTCTGGGGATCTAACACATAGCATGGTGATTATAGTTAACAGTACTGTATTGTACACTTGAAATGTGCAAGGTTAGTAAATGGTTAAGTGTTTTCACCACACACTCACACACACAAAAGTAATTATGTGGAGTTAGTTTCTTCAATCATACCTCAACAAATTTGGGGGAAAAAAAAGGAAAATCCAAATCTGAAGGCACCATTTTGATTTCAGATTTATGATCCTATCAGTTTGTAAATCACCAAAGTGAAATCCATCTCTGAAATAACTGAAACAAAATAAATTAATCCTTATATCAATCATACCATAATGTAGAAAAAGTAAAAGTGTAGAGCAAAGGGCACGATATAGACTGTCTTATACTTTGTAAGATTAGGGAAAACGTCAGAAACCAAGGGGAAAGATATGGAGGGCCAATAATGAGTTCGTTTGGCTAAGATGCCATCTTTTTTTATTTTTTTATTACTTAAATTTTTTTTAATGTTTATTAATTTTGAGAGAGATAGAGTGCAAGCAGGGGAGGGGCAGAGAGAGAGAGAGAGAGAGAGAGAGAGAGAGAGAGACATAGAATCCAAAGCAGGCTCCAGGCTCTGAACTGTCAGCACAGAGCCCTACATGTGGCTCAAACTCACAAACCACGAGATTGTGACCTGAGCTGAAGTCAGATGCTTAACTGACTGGCTCAGATGCCATCTTGACCACAGCCAGAGACCTTCTATGTTATTCTGTTATGATCTATTTGTTCTCTGAATGTCCAATGTAGAATGATAAGAAGTGATAAGTTCTTCCTGGAGGGACTACCAACTGAAAAATAAAACCACTTCCCTTACCTAAGTCTAGATTTCTCTCCAATTCCTGGCCCTGTGGCATCATCGTATGGAGGACGGGACACAACCATTTGAATTAGAAAGTCTTGAAATCAGACAACAAGTCTGGTATTTATCAGACAACTAATCTAAAACAACTTCTTCCATGAAATTGGGGTAACCCCACTACATAGGATTGCTGAACAAATACATAATATATTGTTGCAGGCAAAAATGCCTGGCACTTAGTATTTCCTTAGTAATTTTAGTTCTTTTCCTTTCTTTATTAATTCCATGATATAACTAGATGATGATAGATATATGATAGGTAGATAGATAGATAATCTTGCTTTAAAAACCTGGAAGAAATCAAAGTAGATGTTTCCTTACATCTAATAAAATGTTTATTACATCTAATAAATAAATATAATCTATTTATATTTTATTACATCTAACAAATAAAATGTTCTATACATCTAATAAATTTTATTACATCTAATACATTTTTATTTATTACATCTAATACATATTACATCTAATTACATCTATTATATTTTATTACATCTAATAAATACATTTTATTACATCTAATAAATAAATAAAATGTTCTATACACCTAATAAAATCATGATGTTTTTCCTTTCTGGATCCCGCAAGTATTTTCCAATGAAATGAAAAGTAGAGTACAAATGATTATGATGCATTAGATTATAAACTAAAACATTGGGAATAATTAGGGAGGGTTAAATTTTATTTAAATATAATCTGGCCCTTACATGTTATTCACGGAATAATACTGAAGGTCTCAGGGGACTAGTAATCACATGGTTTCCCAACTGAGAGTGATTTAAGTAGGAGTGGGAGCTGGAGAGTCAGATAATCCATTGCTGTTCAGTAGTGTCCAGTGCTGATAACCCACATTACCTTCTACATTGTGCAGTTAAACTATTTGTAAGCAAGGTAGGCACTCATTGTGCCTGAGTTATCAAAGCCATTACATAAGACAATATTTGAGAAAAGCCCTCACAATACAGCACTGAAGAGGGCAGAGGCAGAGCACTTTACCTGGAGAATATGTAAGGGGAAGATTTGCCATCTAGTAAACGTTCAGTTTCAAGAATGTTCTGGGGCTCTCATCATTTCTGACTATTTTAAATGTTTGATAATGTGAGCAGAGGTACAAGGAGGCTGAGATTTCTTCTACCTCATGTGAAGAAGCTTGTATTCTCTGGAAGGAGTGCTCTATTTGGAAATACTGAGGCAAGATGCTTCCTTTGTGACACTGTTAGCCTACCTGTCACTTGCACTTAGCATCTCATTTGGGCTGACTGCCTTGAAGCTAAACAACTGGGAAGAAGTCATGCCATATTTATAGCCTGAGGGTATAGATGTATAGGGGGTATGCCAATTAGTACACTCTAGATATCCTGAAATTCTCTTCTGACAATTGATTTCTATTGTAATTTATCATTGTCCCTTTGCTTTATATTCCTGCCTAATAAAATGGGTTTTGGTGTCAAAAGTCAAGAAATGCTTCTGAGAATGGGGATGATGAATCGTTATGGTTTTCTAACCAATGAACTCGCAAAACTTGGAAGGCAGTCCTGGAAAGATTTTGGTTTGAGGACTATGGCAGCAGAAAGGATATCCTACATTGTTTATGCTGTATTGATATGAATTAGTGGTAGGTTTTCGGACAGATTCTAGGTGAGTAACAGATTTTATTTCAGTGTAGACATTGAAGTCTGAAGCTTGCCTTCGTGTTAGCAAATGTGTGACACCAGCTAAAGGTAAGTAAATTAAATTTCTGTCTTTGGTTTCTTTAATACAAAATAAGGATAATGATATCTGAATCATTGTTTTTAAGTAAGGTTCAATTGAAATATAGAAAAGACAATGCTTTTAGAAATATGATTCAAGTAGAGACCAAAGAAATCAGCGTGCTTCTGATAAGCATCGGTGTCACCATCACCAAGAGTGAAAACAGAGTGCCAAAACTCTGGCATCTTGGAAAGATCCCTTTCTCTTTCCCAACCCTCCAAAACTCGTAGGTTTGCCATCATTATCTGCATAGGGACCATCAAGACTAATCACTTTATGTCCTTTATCCCCATTTAGATCATCACCTTAAAAATCTCAAGCATCTAAAGGTAATCTTCATGACTAGATTCTGGGCCCTATAAAGTTCGAAGAAGCAACATTCAGCCCCTACCTTTTCCCATTTTCTCTGCATCCCCGATCACCCTTAATGCTTTATTTTTCTTCAGAGCAAATATTGCTATATCATTTACCATATAGTTTTTGGTTTTTATGTTTTCCCAACTAACATGTAAGCTCCATAAAAAGGTATGGGTTGTCTTGTTCACTGCCATTTTCCAAGCACATTGAATATAACTTGGCATAGAGTAGATAATTAATAAATATTTTGATTATATGCATAAATGGAATTACTAAAATTATAAATGATATTAATATATATTTAGCAAGCATTTATGAGAATTTAATATACTCTGTATAACATATCAAATGATATTAAAATGATACATGTCTAAAATATATATCCTGAGACAACAAATAAATTAATATTTATCTTTCCAATAAATCAGGGATCTACAATATTAAATGTAAATTCTGAATGTTGGAGAGTCTACTGTTTTTGGGTCCTATGAAGTATAAAATAAGTCCCTATATTGAAGTACTTCAAAGTACTGTTTAGCAAAGAAGGTTTATACGTAGATAGCTAAAATGCAGAGTAGGAAATGGGATTCAAAGAAAGCTACAGATAAAGTTACTTACTGATAAAATTACTCCTCTTAAGAGGAGGGTATTAAGGTAATTATGTTTTGGTGGTCAAAAATACTCCAGAATTAGGCAATAAACACTTTCTCTTAGTGTGTTATGATTGAATAATTTAATATTTAGTATTACATTTTAAGGTTCATGGCCTTAGGTAGTTTCAAACTAATAGAACCCAGAAAATTATGCTTGGTGATAGTTTACATCAGTGCCTCTCAAACTTCAATGTGCATTTGTATCAACTGAAGATCCTGTTAAAAATTCAGATTCTTATTCAGCAGGTCTGGGGTAAGACTTAAAACCCTAAGGTTCTAATGAACTCTCAGGTGATTGTGGTAAAGCTGCCGGACCATGAACTAGACTCCATGCAGCAAGGACCTAAACAGCACCACAGTCATTAAGGAATGATTATTATAACAACTGGACTTTTGAGAAAATGTATCATACAGCAAGTTTATTGAACTTCATTTTGTAATTTGAGCATTAACACCTAAAACATGTTTCATTGCATTTTCACTAATATTGCAGTCAAGCAGCAGTTTCATTGTGCTGTTCAAAAAACTCAGACAGCTCAGAGCCTGAAGCCTGCTTTGGATTCTGTGTCCCCTCTCTTTCTGCTCCTTCCCCACTCACACTCTATCTTTCATCTCTCTCTCTCCCTCCCTCTCTCTCTCTCTCTCTCAAAAATAAACATTAAAAAACATAAAAACAAAAACAAAAGCAAAACTGACTTAGGATGAGCACATGGTAAGATTACAAATTTCCCCTGCCATACTGTTTCCTTATATATTATCTTGAAATAACGCTTGGTAGATACCCACAGGGTTCCCATTGTAGAACCGGGTACTGTACAAAAGAGAACAGCCGACCAGTCCCTGCCCAAGATATTCAGTTGTAAAATCTGACAATATTTTTATATGATCCAAAACTCATTTTGAACAACTTTAAGAGTCTTATTAAGGATTTAGAAAAATTTTCAAAGCTGAATTCCTTGTGAAGCTTCATTTTCAATTGGATCTTTTACCAAATTCCTGCTAGTAAATTCACTGGAAGACTGAAAGCATTCAAAATTTGAAAGAAAAGATGCAATTACTCTTCTCAGTGCTAGGATAAATAAATGCAAATGTGAATAAAGAATAGTGTTTTTATTTTGTTTACAATAGATATTGTGTACCCATACCAGGAACAGTCAATGCAGCTATGGTTTAGAACAATTAACTGCCTCTCCCACAAACCCACCTTTTTGACAGAAGTCTCAAATGTACACTGTTTATAATATAATATGAAACATGCTATAAAATTGAAAACATATACGAGTTCTTATGGGGGCAACTTAATATGTCTGAGGTCTGGAAAAGACACTCCAGAAAATTTCATATATATATATATATATATATATATATATATATACACACACACACACATATATATGTGTATATATATATATATTTATACACACATATATATACACATATATGTGTATATATATATATTTATACACACACATATATACACATATATGTGTGTATATAAATATATATATATATATACACACACACATATATATACATATATATTTATATCAGAAGAGGTGATGTATAAGCTGGGAAAGTAATACCTGATAAGAGTTTTCAGGAGGAAATATTTCTAGAGGGAATGCATAATTTCTGTTAGACTTTGCAGGCCCAAAATAACTGGGCATATATGGGGAATAGTGAGTAGTTTGCTGCAGTTGGGAGAAAATCACTTATAGATGTTCAAGGAGGGCAGGAAATGCTGAACATAGAATCTGGAGGCCAATTACAAGGAATTTTGTGTGCTTTATTTGTTAGAGAGTTGATGATTTATCTTACAACCAAAGAAGAATAATTAAAACATGCCTCATATGTGGAAGCTAAACAAATACATGAATAAACAAATAAAAAGCAGAGTCAGACCTACAAATACAGAGAACAAGCTGTTGGCTGCCAGAGGGAAGGGTTGGGGGATGGGCAAAATGGATGAAGGGGAGTAGGAGGTCCATGCTTCCAGTTATGGAATGAATAAGGGAATAAAAGATACAGCATAGGCAATATAGTGAATGATATTGTAGCAGTGTTGTATGGTGACAGATGGTACTATACTTGTGGTGAGTTTAGCATAAAGCATAGAGAAGAATTATATGTACACTATATTGTACACTTGAAACTAATGTAACATTGTGTGTAAAATATACTCAAATTTAAAAACAAATTAAAAATATTTATAAATATTGTGTTCTAGAAAGCTAACTTTAGTAAAGGTATGGAGTATTGACTAGCTAGAGAATGTCTCGAGGCCAACTATCACCTAGAAGCCTACTGACCCAAAGAAAGAAAGATGCTGAAAGCCAGAATCAGCACATTAGCAGTGGGAATAGAGAGAAAGCAAAGAGCATATATCTGTGTATTATGTGTATGTGTATGTGTGTGCACATTGTGTGTCTCTGTGTGTATGGATTGGTGAATATATATACATGTGTATATATATATACATGGATACATATGTATATATACATATATGCATACATATGGATACATTATGTATATATATATATATGGATACATATGGATATATATATATATGGATATATATATATGGATATATATATATGTATATATGGATATATATATATATATCTCATTGAGTAACTGGATCTGTGTGTTACCCAACAGTTGCCTATAAATAAGAAAAACTTATAGATGGCAACTTACTCCTAATATAAGATAATGATGAAAACTGTTAATATGAATGTGAATCGGGGCACCTGGGTGGCTCAGTCTGTTAAGTGTCTGACTTCGGTTCACATCATGATCTCATAGTACATGGGTTCGAGCCCCGTGCCGGGCTCTGTGCTGACAGCTCAGATCCTGGAGCATGTTTTAAATTTTGTGTCTCCCTCTCTGTCTCTCTCAAATAAATTAACAAAATGTTTAAAAAAATATCCATGTGAAGCAATAAGAAGTTCTCTATTTACATGACATAATTTTGTGTGTATCTTGTCAGAGTGTTAATATCTTTTTCATTAGTATCCTGAGACAGATTTATTGGGGACATGGCCTTGCCTTCCTTATTTTTATAGACCCTCCTAAGATATGAAAAGTGGCAGAATTTACCACCCCAAAATATTCCACTTTAGCATAGAATTATTTTGAGCTAAAGATGCTGAATAGCATCATTAGAAAAACAGATTGAGGGGCACTTGGGTGGCTCAGTTGGTTGACTGTCTGACTTTGGCTCAGGTCATGACTGCAGGGTTCATGAGTTTGAGCCTGGCAATGGGGTCGCTGCTATCAGTGCAAAGCCCACTTCAGATCTGCCCCCTCTCTCTCCCTGCCCCTCCCCCACTTGTGCACTCTCACTCTCTCTCTCTCTCTCAAAAAAAATTAATAAACATTAAAAAAAAAAGAACAGACTGAAACTTTCATTGGAAAGATGCCCTCCCTTTTCTGGGAGGAAAAAAACCCAACATTCTTTGACAGAGAGTGAAAGCCTAGAGAATTGTATACAAGCAGACCTTGTTAAAATAATTACCATCTTTACCACCCCCCCCCCCCCGCCCCATATAGTTTAGTTACATTTTCATTCATGTCTGTCTTTGTGAAACTTCATATAATAGCGTGTAGGTTTTGCTGTTTCTTTCAGTCTTTATTCCTTAGGAGGGTTCCCATATCACACGTAAAGGGTATAAATGCGTATGTTTTTTCCTACTAATCTGTCTTATGTCAGTCTAATTTTTCAGGTCCAGCCAACTCTCTATGTAGAATAAAAAGCAATGTTAGAATATAATTTACCAGACTGTACTGTAGCTTCTGATGTATTTTCTACCTGTCCTGTTTTGAATATTATATAAATGAAATTAATACCAGGGTCTCATTTCTCTGTGAGTTCCGCTCTGTTTCATAGCTGCAGACCATGAGATCATTTGGTGCAATGTGTTGTGTCAAATATGTATACTTTTAATAAAAAATAAGTCTGCATAAGAGAATAAGAATTGTCCAACCCACCACATCCAACTGTGAAAAGTGACACGAGCTCTTATGTTGGTTTAATAGTGGCATGTTTATATAGAGAAGTGATCACACTAATTCATGAATATTGCTATTCCTGGGGAATGTGTCAATCAGGCAAGGAATCAGCATGGGTAGAGGTTTAGCAAGATCTTAGAGAAGAGTGTAAAATGTGCCAAGTGTATGCTCTGATACCTTTCAAGGCTTCTGGAGGGGTTGCAAAGCTGATGAATGCAATGACGTGTGAGGGTACACATACCCTCATGACCCTATATCCAGTAAACACAGGTTACTGCTGTTTCTTGTTTTGCTCATCTTTTCAATTTGCTGGAGATGTAGACTAAAAGAACAGAACTGGTAATAAGTTATTATTGTTTTCTGCAATAAACCTAGGGTAGATTTGGGTCAGAAAAGTGTTTCATGCCATCATTTGGATGCAAGTTATTTGTCTTTCAATACATTTTGTTCATTGTTGAGAAAGTCTTTTAAATAGAATATCTCTGTCAAATTCCAGATAATTATATTCTTCCTCTGAAATAACCACTGATATATTCCTTTTTTCAATGTATAAAGAATCATGGGGTTTAAGTCTAAGATGATAAACTTATCCAAACTCTTGCTATCAGGGGAAGATTGAAAAGTCAATAGGTCATGTTAGAATTTGTCATATGAATAAAAAAAAAAATATGAAAGCAAGGGGGAAAGGGGATAGAGAAAGTGACTTTGTTGTAAAGAAGTTGGAAAAGATAAAAGTATTCCCCAAAGTGACTTCTTACCAAAAAGTGTGGTTTAAAATTTTTTGCACAAATGTCTCTGTGTGAATCTGGCTGTGAGATTTTTAGCTCATTGCTGCTCTATAAATGCAAAGCAACTCAGATTTATTTCATTTTCTCATACAACAGGGATACTACTATTTCATTCTCTAGTCCCATATGCTAAAAAATGGCTCCTCTTGCATGCCTCAATAATTTTTGAATTTAAATTAGGTCATGAAGGTAAGTGAGGAGGAAGAAAATGCTAACATTTTTCAATGTGTATTACCTGAACTTCCAAATTACATCAAGAAAGTCACACACTTCTCTGAGTTTGAAGGTAGGCACAGTCCAAAAAGTGTATTCTTATCCAGGTAACACAATTGTATTGGAAGTAGTTATCTTTGCAACTCCAATTTTTGTCATTCTTCTAGTGTTTGAATTCTATGTGATCTTGCAGAAGACCCAATGGATTTTGTGTCCTATATCAGATGGTCTTGAGTATTATGCTCACATTACCTGGCTGAGTCTAACAAAGTGAATTGTCATAGCACATTTTGTCTACCTAGCAAAGTAGAAGACAATAGCATTATCTCTAAACTAGATAATTTTAACAGTGTAACCCCTTAACTGCTATCTTTACCATCCTAAACAGCAGGAACAGGAATCTTAAGATATTGATTGCATTGATGAAAACTTAACATCTTATTTGCCGAATTGTGATTCTCTTGGTTCTTAGTTATCTCTCTCTCTCCCTCTACCTCTCTCTCTCTCTCTCTCTCTCTCTCTCTCTCTTTCTCTGTGTCTTCTCTCTATTTCTTTCTATCCTCCCTGCTTTTGCTCTTCTAACGAGTAAAAACAACATAAACATAGTGTTCAGCATAATTTGCTTGACAACCACTTACCTAACACTTACTATGCTCCATTCTTCTAAATGTTTAAAAAATTAATTCATTCAATCCAGCATAATCCTCACAACAATTCTACTAAATAAGGATTATTGTAATTGTCATTTTACAAATGATGAAACTAAAGATATAAGAAATTAAATCAAAGTCACAAAGGTAGTAAGAGATTAGGAATCCAATTCAGGTACATGGGCTTTCAAGGCCACTGCTATTTTCATTATTCAATGTAACTGTTTAAATAAACTGATAAGTATAAATAGGCTCATGAGTTAAATTGTAGACAGTTCCCTAGGGGAATAATTCTAAGTCACGGTTTAAAATAAGTCACTAATTCTACTAGTTAATGAACCATTGTTTGTTGATTTATTCTGTGGATCTAGAGTCTTGTTGTCAAAGAAAATCCAACCCAAACTCGTAACCATTACCAAGTATTGATTAATGTGAATTTCAGTAGTAACTTACGTTTATTAAATCTTTACTACCAGCTTAATGCTATTATGCATTTTATCTGAGCTTCCTCCAATAATATTCATAACAATCCAATGAGGTAGGCACTATTGTTATCCCAATATTCCAAATTAGAAACTCAGCCTCACAGAAGTATATAACTTCCTATATTCAGTTGCTCCTAAGTGGCTCAGTCATGGCTTGAATTGGATCTAATTTATTTCAGAGTTCAAACTATTAACTTCAGGACTTGTCATTTGCGATAACACTTAGAAATGTAGTAAAACAGTTCATTACTGACTTCAGAATTTATTTAACATACCTAACATGAAGTAATTGGGCATTGCTTTCATTTCTCCCTGAGAATATAATCAAGTTCAATCTTTGCTTCTTCTGGTCACCTTATTTGTCCCAAGGTCTGCACATACCAAAGGGATATATTTAAAAAGTGAAGATGACAAAATAATTCCTAAAAACCTTTTATATTTCATGGTAAAAGTCTTGCCTTTTTCCTCCCTTGTTTTCCTATATCCAGGACACTGCCTGACTTTCGTGGACATGAGATAACAATTTATTCCTGCTTACTTTAGGTGACTGTTGCCGGCACAGCCACGGATTCCTACCTGTTCTTCAAACCTTGTATCTATCTCTGCTACATAATCTTGGTTCTATCAGACTCTTCCTGCACTTTCTCTGTTGCTATCACAAGGGGGCAGTTGGCATGGTAACACTCAATGGCCTTCTGAAAACTGTCACTTATTTTTATTCCTTTAATGACAAGCTAGGTGATCAAAGTATGGCTGTTTCAATTTTTACCTTTTTTTGTATATGAAATACAAAGTACCTTCCACGGATATTAGTGCATGGTAGGCATTCAATAAAGATTTCTACAGGATTCAGAGTGTCTCTGAAGCAGGGATGGAAACTGGTGTCCTCATTTGTATATCTAGTGCCATGTCTGGATGGGGGAATCTCAGTAAATGTAAATCGTATTAATCAATGAAATAATCTTAAACTCTTGCTGTTTCTTTTCTATGTTACTATTCATTATTTATTGATTAATGTATTTCATACTTTAAAAAAAAAAAAGATTTTATTTTTAAGTAATCTCAATGCAGAACTCGAATTTACAAACCCTGAGATGGAGAGTCGCAGGCTGTAACGACTGAGCCAGTCAGGTGCCCCAGTGCATTTTATACTACTTATGAATCTAAATCATTTTCTTCTCATCCTAGAGTGTTTATATCATTATGGGACTTTCAAATCATTAGCAAAGATCTGTACTGATAGGGCTTTCTTTTGTCTACCTTCAGAAACATAAAAAATATATATGCATTGTATTTGAATTTGGTTCTCTAATGGCAAGCAGAAATAACTAGAAATTTTCTTTTCAGGTAACAAAACAGGGGCACCCAGCTGGCTCAGTCAGTAGAGCATGAGACTCTTAATCTCAAGGTTGTGAATTCGAGGCCCACATGTGGTGCAGAATTTATTTAAATTAAAAAAAAAATTAATAATAACAAAACATATTAAGCCAGTAAGAGCTGCACTTACATTTTGGATAAATACTTTATAGTTAAGTCAGAATATCTGTGCAGGAGCAAAATGTTACATTACTCTTCATTTTCTCTAATAATAGATTCACTCGTGTCTGTGAAGAGAATTTACAAGATGAAGATATGGTGACTGAATTGGCAAAAACTAGAGAACACACTCCACACATAGACAAATGGGAAGAGTTCTGGGCAGGAAGTAGGAGGACCTGTGGTCTCAGTTCTACCACTAATTAGCAGTTTGCTATTGAAGTCATTTTACTCTTTTCCAATTAAATATCATTAAAAAAAACAGTGAGAGGTCAGTGACACAAATTATTTTTAAAAATGTAATCAGGTCTATTGCTAACAATCAACAAGATACTGTGGAATTAGGTTTTATGTGTGTGCAAAACTGTGTTACTTATTTCAGTCTCTGAGAAAACCAAATCCATATTATCTGTTCACACAAAGGATGGGTTTAGTCATTGCTTGAGCTTATGGTATTTGCCTAGAGATTCTGGCCTTTCAACAGACTTAACCTGGAGGTTTGAACTATTGACTTAATTTCACAGAATCTCATAGTTTTCTGAACTACAAATTGGGGAGATTCATGTTTACTTACCTGCTAAAGTATTGCATGGATTAGTTAACAGAGGAAGAGCACACATTTTGGAGTCCCATAGTTTCTATTCTTTCTTCATGTTTTAAATGACTTCTATCTTGAAAGAGATATTTGCTTTACATCTGCCAAGACTGCTTATTTCATCATCTGTTTTTTTTTTTATTACCTTAGTACTTTGGAAAGTCCAATTTACTCGGTGAATAGCCAGCACCCTCACCCTCCTACTGTTTTATTACTTTAGCAATGGAAGTTTATTAACCTATTTTAATATTTATTCTGAACATCCCTAATAGTTACCTCTTTTTAAGTTCATTCCCTTTGTTGGTTTAAATTGAACACAAAGAGGTTATAGGAAAATCTTGAATTTTCCCGTAGTTCCTGTTATGAACACATGTAAAATGCCATGATAAGCTAGTAATTGAAGTAAAATGGGCAATTAGATCAATTATGTATGTGCTTTGGTGATAGTCTGTGTTGACTAAAGGGAATCCAAGGTTAACCAGCTCCGTAGTAAAGAGACAAAATAATCTAATGTTTGAGACCATAGGTTCCGTGATCATGCAGAACCTATTTCCAAATTGAGTTTATCCCTTTTTATCTGTATGACCTTGGGTAAAGGTCTCAATTTTCTAGGCAAGGCTCTTTGTTTGTAATATTAAGATACTAATAATTTTCTACATATAGATGTTGAAAACATTAAATCAAATGTAAGTGAAGAATGAAGAATAGTATTTATTTTTTTTTTTTCCAACGTTTTTTATTTATTTTTGGGACAGAGAGAGACAGAGCATGAACGGGGGAGGGGCAGAGAGAGAGGGAGACACAGAATCGGAAACAGGCTCCAGGCTCCGAGCCATCAGCCCAGAGCCTGACGCGGGGCTCGAACTCACGGACCGCGAGATCGTGACCTGGCTGAAGTCGGACGCTTAACCGACTGCGCCACCCAGGCGCCCCGAAGAATAGTATTTAATCCATAGGAGATGATCAATAATTTTAAGCAATTATTATTATTATTTTATTATTATTGTAGTTGTATCCTTCCAAGAAATTTTCAGTGATAAAATTTAAAGCATTTGAAGCTGAAACTGATGCCCCTATATTTTATGGTATCAAATGGCATCCTAAGAAAATTCAGCTCTACAAATTATCAGGGTCTTTTGTACAACAGTTTTAGTGTCTAACCTAAGAGAGTGTAGCACCTGGAGTAGGTTGCAGTATGCTAACTGTTCTAGACCTCCACCTAAGGATGTTGATCTCAATTACACAGAACATACTCTTCTTCTTCTTTTTTTTTAAATGTTTATTTATTTTTGAGAGAGAGAGAGAGAAAGTGTGAGTGGGGGAGGGGTAGAGAGAGGGAGACACAGAATCTGATGCAGGCTCCAGGCGCTGAGCTGTCAGCACATAGCCTGATGTGGAACTCGAACTCACAGACCGCCAGATCATGACCTGAGCCGAAGTCAGATGCTTAACTGACTAAGCCACCCAGGCACCCCGGAACATACTCTTCTGTGTATTAGTTTCCTAGTGTGTTATTTTGTACTCATGAGTATTTTCTGACTTACCAGAAATTGAGTATGGAAAACAAGTGAAAATATATATCATAACTTTTTTCCATGTTTTCTTTATTTGTACAAAGCTGTAAATAAAAATGTTCTTTGTACATTAAAAGATATATTATTTTTAAATGAAGAGCATAGGCACTTTCAATTTAATAGCAGGCAGACAAATATATCTGATATTTTGCAACATGTCCTGTACCATATACAAAATAATGATAAGTTCCAAATGGCACCTAAATATTTTCAACAGACCAGGAGTATTTGAGACTTGAACAATGATTGTATCTAATATTTACTGTTCAGTAGATACAAATTACCTTACACTCCTCTATGCTGTGTTGTGCTATGTGCTATGTCATAGCACACTGATCTACACTGCTTTATTTATAATCCCAATCCAAAATGCTCCATAAACTAAAAAATTCTACAAAATTCAGCAAATTCATTTGATGGCAAACATGAGATGAAGGATGTGAGGTTCTTTGTAGTCCTTATTTTTCCTGGTTAGGTAGCTCTCTCTATGTTTCACTGCAGCAATATTATGCCATCTGATTATGAAGTGCTGTCATAGATGTTACTGGGAATATTATGTAATACACAATATATGCACTATATTTCCTTTCTAAAATCTGAAGGATTCTGAATCCCTGTAACATGACTTGCTCCAAGTATTTTGGAAAAAAAAAAAAAACATTTTGGACCTCTACTAAGGATATTACTATATACTTAAACTTTAGAGGATTAAATGAGAGAAGTAACCAGCATCATTAAAAAGACAAGAATTTCAAGCGCCCCCAAAGTCACTTTGAACAACAAGAGACTCAATTTGGGGGAATTTCTGTCTCCCAAAGTCATTTTGAACAACAAGATACTCAATTCTCCTTATGTAAATGTATTAAACTGGCCAAAAGTTGTCTAAATTCACACCATTTCCTGATCAAACTGGTGTAAACTTGCCTTTCCATAGTCAATAGCATCTAGCACTTCTCCAAGAAGCTTGTCAATTTTTCTGTAAAACAAGACTGTCACTCTTCTCTCTCTCATATGTCAAGATAAAGTCCAGAGAGTATTGTTTACTCACAAAAGTTGAAACTACATTCCATATCCTCCTGATGATTTGTCTTGCTCTTGCTTTTTTGGGCACATGGATATTCCATGTGCTGAAGGAAGTGAGAGATAAAACTATGAATGATGTGTGTAAACATCATACTTGTCATAAGCATCTATCATCATCTTCTCAGGAATAAAACTATATATATATATATATATTCCATCAAGAATTTCTTTCCAAATAAGTTGTGTTTGAAGTGAGGACTGTTGTTGTGTCAGTTTTTTTTAACCTCTCTGGTATTCAACCTTCTCTGACCTTTATTATTATAATATGAGTCACTACTAAGCTATATTTAATGTTATGTGTTAATACAGCCCCAGAACTGGCATGAGCCTCTACAGCTGCACATAGAGTAGGCTAGTTAGCATGGACTTCAGTGGGTAAATTGGAAGCTATAGATATAAGGTGAAAGAAACAATAGGATGTTTCCAACAATAGAAAATTAGTTGAATAAAAAAATTATGGCAAATCTTTAAGAGGTAGCAATGTACAAGTGTTAAAAACTATCATGCAAAATGCAATATATTTAAAGATGGAAAATTATCAGAGAAATTTAAAAAGTAATATTTAAAAGCAATATGGAAGTTCAATACCAACTTTGCTACACACATAAACATTCACATATATGCAAATTATATATAATATTTATTTGAAGAAAGGACCATGAAATCTTTTGACTCTAAAACATTTGTGGCAATAATTCCAATGGAGCTGAGTTAGTAGTGATTTTCATTTCCATTTATTTGCCTTTCTTCATGAGCAGGAGTTTCAGGTACTTAGCATTCTTGAGAACATGTGGTATTCCTATTTATTTCTTTTAGCCATTTTCCACCGTTTTTTCTTACAGATTCATCAGAATTCTTCACATTTGGGGCTACTAATTAATGGTCAGTAATATATGTTGCAACGATAGTTCCCAATTCATGGCTTGCCTTTTCATCCTTATTTTATTTTTCTTCATTTCATTTTTATCTGTCATGATCTTAAGTTCCTTATTTCATTTTTTTTTTTTTAACGTTTATTTATTTTTGAGACAGAGAGAGACAGAGCATGAGCGGGGGAGGGTCAGAGAGAGAGGGAGACACAGAATCGGAAGCAGGCTCCAGGCTCTGAGCTGTCAGCACAGAGCCCAATGCGGGGCTCGAACTCACGGACCGTGAGATCATGACCTCAGCTGAAGTCGGACGCTTAACCGACCAAGCCACCCAGGCGCCCCCCTTATTTCATTTTTACTAAGTTGTTTATTTTAAAGTAGTCAAATTGCTCATTGTATAAATGTTCTACTTTATGCTTCATAACCAATGCTATGTATGTGTAGACATATGTAGATAAATGTAGTATATATGTATATGATAAGTGTAGATGATGACACATATATAGGTAATAATCAACTGCCCTTATCTAGTTTTACCTCATGGATCAATAGTAAATCTATCAAACACAACTGTTCATATATATTAGTTGGACCCCTTTCACTACATTTATCTATTTGCCCATTCCTATTCCGGTAATAAAATTAACAACCATAGCTTATAATAATAGTTAGCATTAAGTAAGGCAAATATGCTATCTAATTCTGATTCTTCATGGATGTTTGGTGGCTCTGGCTCCTTATTTCCCACACAAATTTAGAATCATTTTGTGAAATCCTCTCACATACTCATCAAAAAGCATCTTGAGATTCCTACCAGAATGACATTGAATCTATAGTTTAATTTAGGATGAATTAAAACATTTAGAATATTAAGCCTTTGATAACTTGAACATAATATATATCTTCATCAATGTAGGTCTTCTCTTATATATTTTAATAAAAAGTACAATAGTCTCTATAAGATCTTAAATATATTTAATTCGATTTATTTCTAGTTACTTTGCATATTTGCTGCAATTTTAACTTGTATGTTTGAAATTTCATTTTCTAAAGGTTTGTTGTTGATGTATAGGAATGTAATTGAGGAGTGTCTTGGTTGAGTATCCAACTTTTGATTTTGGCTCAGGTCATGGACTCACGGTTTTGTGGATTTGAGCCCCGTGTCAGGCTCTGCACTGACAGCATGGAGCCTGCTTGGGATTCTCTCTCTCTTTCTCTCTCTCTGCTTCTCCTCAGCTTGTGTTGTCTCTGTTTCTCTCAAAATAAATAAATCAATAATTTTTTTAAGAGAAGTATAGTTGAATTTCATATATTACCTTTTTATTTAAAATTTTTAAAAATATTTTTATTTATTTTTGAGAGAGAGAGAAAGAGAGAGAGAGAGAGAGAGAGAGAGCGCTAGTGGCGGAGGGGCAGAGAGAGAGACACACACAGAATCTGGAGCAGGCTCCAGGCTCTGAGTTGTCAGCACAGAGCCTGTTGCAGGGTTTGAACTCATGAGCTGTGAGATCACAACCCGAGCCAAAGTCGGATGCTTAACCCACTGAGCCACCCAGGCACCCCCATATATTGTTTTTGTACCCAACAAACTGTTAGTTTTAGCTCCTTATCTATAGTTTCTTCTGGATTTTTACACATAACATATCATCTGCAAATAATGACAGCTTTTGTTCTTTTACTATTTTTGTAATAGTTTTGTTTCTTTTCCTTGCCTTATTGGACTGGCTGGAGTATTCTGTATGGTACAGAATAGAATGGTGTTAGTGGGTGTCATCATCTTTTTCCTGAATTTGAAGAAAATGCTCCCAGTATTTACACTTAATTATTGTAATTTTAGTAGTTTTTTTCATTAATAGCTTTTAGATAGTTTAGAGAATTCTTTCTTCTTCAAAAGTTCCTAAGAACTTTACTTTTAAATTATCATTCTTATCAAAAAGTAAGCTCCTGAAGGCAGGAATTTTCATCTGTCTATTTTGTTCATTGGTTATCTCTAGTACTTAGAAGAATGGCACATAGTAAATGACCAAAAAATAGTGTGTTGTTAAATTGGATGTTGAGTTTTACACACCTTTTTTTCTGCATTTATTTTGATAATCACACACATCTTTACATTAATCTGCCAATATACTGAATTACATTAATATATCCTTTTTTTTAAATAATATTTTTTAAATATTTTATGTATTTTGAGAGAGAGAGAGAGAGAGAGAGAGAGAGAGAGAGAGAGAGAGAAAGGGCAGAGAGACAGGGAGACACAAAATCTGAAGCAGGCTCCATCCAGCCTCTGAGATGTCAGCACAGAGTGTGATGCAGGGCTGGAACCCACGAACCATGAAGTCATGACCTGAGCCGAGTTAAGGACATTTAACAACTGAGCCACCCAGGCGCCCCCATTAATATATGTTCTAATGTTAAACCAGCTTTGCATTTTTAACTTTTCCTACAAGAAAGCAGATGTTAAGAGGTACGACAGACATTTCTGTGGCTGTACAAATTTTGTAGCAAAATATATTATTTTCTTTTTTATCCTTCCTTCTTTCCTTCCTTCCTTCCTTCCTTCCTTCCTTTCAAGAGTACGAACAGGGGAGAGGGACAAAAGAGAGAGAGAGAAAGAGAGAGGGAGAGAGAGAGACAGACAGAGAGAGGGAGAGAGAGAGACAGAGAGAGAGAGACAGAGCAAGAGAGAGAGAGAATCTTAAGCAGGCTCCATGCTCAGTGCAGAGCCCAACGTGGGCCTCAATCCCAAGACCCTGGGATCACTACCTGAGCCAAAATCAAGAGTTGGACACCTAACTGAATGATCCATTCAGGTGCCCCAGTAGCAAAATAGATTCTTATCATCAAGGAAAATATGGTATCAAGCTAAAACTATCATTTTAGGGTATACCATACTTTTTCTTTCTCCTCAGTTATCAATGCTGAAAGAAGACAGGGCAGTATGTTACTGCACACAAAATAAAAATGTATTCACTACTTTCCAAATATTTGCTTTCCAAATTAATGTGTGAAGATATGGGCTTATGGGGTGAAGTTCAAAACCATACTTTTGTTAATTAGTGTGCTAGAACTAGATGTGATACACATCAGCTATGCAATTTGCATGGGAAAGTCAATGATGAAGATGAGCTAACAAGGAGATGGGTACTAAAGCACGTTTAAGTTATATTATCAGCTCTAGCCTTGTTTTTCTCTCTGACTAAAGTATTAGAAAAAATTAAAACCCTCAATTAATTCTTCCCTATTAATAATTTTGCTGTACCTTTTTTTCTTTCCAAACCTGAGATTGTATATTGTCTTGCTGTTTGAGACTTCATAAGAAATATTCTTCTGATAAGCTATATGGTGCTTCCCATGTCTAATCATGTCTTAGAATTATGAGTTGTTTTCCCATTGAATATTCCCCTGCCTGGTTATGTTCTTGAATTTATAAATAGAAAATCAGGCTTTCCCTTGCTCAGCAACTCCTAGACATGAAAGATGCCTCAGAAGGAAGTGATCCTTTAACTGCATACATGGCAAAATATACATGTTACTCACATACACAAAAATGGACTTTCTAACCAACTTCACAGGCACTTTGATTGTCAGGGAGGTGTTTGTAAATTTGATATTGGCAAATTTCATTAATTTTGCAGCAAAATAAAATCTAGGATATTAGTATTGCTTATTGACTACTTTAATGGTAGAGATTCATACCAGCAACATATATTTAACATTAACATTGGTTAATTACAGAAGGAAGAATAAAATTAGAGTGCTCACAGCATCCCTTTTTCCTAAATGTCATATAAAACCCAGTCTGTGGCAGATGCAAATAACCCTTGGGTAATTTCTCTGGCCCTGATTAAAAATTTGCAACATCATTATTAATTTTTATACTAACTATCACATCTGTTTGATAAAATGTCCTTTAGAGGTGTTATAAATTAGGGCAATCCCAGTCATGGACAAAATATCAAATTGGGTATTATATTTCTTTCACTCATTCATCACTAATATCATGCCCTAGTACTTTTTCATGTTCTAATCCCTGAATTTCCACTGCTGTCCTCTGTCTGGATCCAGATCTCCTGCTTCCCTCATTTACCCTAACAAAGCCTAGTTATGTCTCATTCACAGTTGTATATAGATGATTGTATTTGATATAATTTTTCTTGGAGGTGTTTACATTTAATAGAGACACAGGTTATGTGTACCCAATATTTCCCCCTTTCACCAAAATGTTGGCTGTGTAAAAGACTATATCAAGGTATACGGAGCTTTCTGTACTCCCTGGTCACCAGTAAGGAGCTTGGAGGGGTAAAGTGCAAAAATAGATAGCATCCTGTAAAAGTATTTTCAAGCTGAACTACAATGACAAGGACATTTCTGAGATATCTTGTTTGAAAGGTAGGAAGACTAATGATGTGGGACCTTTACAATATTTCATTGTCAGTTTCATTTGTAATGACACCAAATATAATTTATTTGTCTACTCTCTAGGAGCAACGTCACTTGGGCAAAATTTCTTTCACATTGGTAATCAGATATTTCTCCCTGAACATTCTTCCCAAGGGTGATGATATAGCATATGTAGTTGGCTCAGGAATATTGATTAGGGAAAGAGGTGGGGAAAAGTGTTGATTGATTCTTTTTTGATATTCCCACTCTTAACACACCTTGCTTAAGATTCTATCAAGCTCTCTGATGGTTTCAGCCATAGTCTAAAGAATAAAGCTAAAATTGCTGTGTAAATTGCAGTTGTTGGATAGTTGCTGCCAATAGTGCATTGTAAAAGTCTTATGAGACTGCATTCACACTACAGCAGAGTACCATGATCAACTACTTTCTCTACCATGGGTGCAAGAGGGGAGATAGGGCAGTTAATGTGTCAAATTACTACTGGCTCTTCTGGATGATATATGAGGGATCATAACCTGGTGATCTATTTGGAGGAAATGGCCTTTGTCTTTATTGTTAACAAATTATAAGAAGTTGTAATGCTTTTGAAACAAATTATTTCTTTTCTTTGCATTTTTTATTTGAAGGGTTTGCCCTGTCAACAAAACTGAATGAATTGTTCCAACTATATAAATGTGGAAGTGCTCCCGAGAATTAAGGAACAGAAAGAGTGCATGAGGATCAACTTGTTTTGCTTTTGAATAAAAGAATCTGGCAAAATCATAAAGTGGACATTATAAAATTAAATATTACTTTGTTATATTTATGTATGTCAGTGTAGGTCTTTACACTTTCAAAATATTTCTCCATTAGATTTTTTGAAATCCTAATCCCCATAACAGCCTAGTGAGATATAGAAGGGGAGTGCTAGTATCGCTACCTTATGAAGCATGAAACTGGATACACATCAAATCAGTGATTGTTCAGGGACAAGATCTAAGGCATTCAACCTTAAAAAATAATAATATTTCTTTTATACTACTTTAACTTCTGTTAAACCACATAAAGAGGGAGGAACACCAAATGAGAAAGCCACTTATATGTCAAACACTATACTAGTAGCTATTTAATAATTATCTCCTTTAATTATCATCCTCGCTCTCTGAGGTTGTTGATAATTATTTTCATTTTATGAATTTTATGAATAAGGACACTAAGTTTCAGAAAGATTAATTAACTTACCTAATGAATACAACAGGTATATGGCAAAGGTAGCATGCAGCATTAGGGGTGGATGATGACAAAAACTACTACTTTTCAGGGATATTATCTAACCTTCAACTGATCCATCATTAGCAAACTACCCTTTTCCTAAATGGGCCACTGGTTTATGACCTCTTTTCTGGCTTCTCTTTAGATCTTCTCTCTGCCAAGTATTATCTATATCCTGGCATTGGCAACCAAGATAGTAATTTTCCTTTGCTAGTGGCTGAGGTTGTGCTTTGCTCATGAGTCACATCTTGTTCAAACCTTTATTATTCCACTTACAACAATGGACAGATCATCTAGGCAGAGAATCAATAACGAAACAATGGCTCTGAATGACACATTGGACCAGATGTACTTGATAGATATATTCAGAACTTTTCATCCAAAAGCAGAAGAATACACATTCTTCTCGAGTGCACACAGAACATTCTATAAGATAGATCACATACTGGGTCACAAAATAGCCGTCAACAAATATAAAAGTATGGAGATCATACCATGCATATTTTCAGGTCACAACACTGTGATACTTGAAATCAACCACAAGAAAAAATTTGGAAAGCTGCCAAATACATGGAGGTTAAAGAACATCCTACTAAAGAATTAATGGGTCAACCAGGACATTAAAGAAGAAATTTAAATATATATGGAAGCAATGAAAACATGACAGTCCAAACCCTTTGGAATGCAGGAAAGGCAGTCCTAAGAAAAAAATACATTGCAATCCAGGCCTATCTCAAGGAGCAAGAAAGGTATCAGATATAGAACCTAACCTCACATCTAAAGGAACTAGAAACACAGCAGCAAAGAAAGCCCAAAGCCAGCAGAAGAAGAGAAATAATAAAGATTAGAGCAGAAATAAATAATATAGCATCCAAAAAAAACCAAGTAGAACAGATCAATGAATCTAAGAGCTGTTTTTTTGAAAGAATAAACAAAATTGATTAACCTCTAGCCATACTTATCAAAAACAAAAGTGAGAGGACCCAAATAGATAAAATCATGAATGAAAGAGGAGAGATTACAACCAACACCACAGAAATACAAACAATTATTAGAGAATATTATGAAAAATTATATGCCAACAAACAGGACAACCTGGAAGAAATGGACAAATTCCTAGACCCCCACACATTACCAAAACTCAAAAGGAAAGAAATAGAAAATTTGAAGAGACCCATAACTAGTGAGAAATTGAATCAGTTATCAAAAATCTCCCAACAAATAAGAGTCGTTGGCCAGATGGCATTCCAGGGAAATTCTACCAGACATCTGAAGCAGAGTTAATACCTATTATTCTCAAGCCATTCCAAAAAATAGACACACAAGGAAAGCTTCCAGACTCATTCTATGAAGCCAGCATCATCTTGATTCCTAAACCAAAGACCCCACCAAAAAGGAGAGTTACAGGCCAATATCCTTGATGAACATGGATGAAAAAATTCTCAACAAGATACTAGCAAATCGAATTCAACAGCATATAAAAAGAATTATTTACCATGATCAAGTGGGATTCATTCCTGGGCTGCAGGGCTGGTTCAATATTCACAAATCAATCAATGTGATACATCACTTTAATAGATGAAAGGATAAGAACCATATGATCCTGTCAATAAATGTAGAAAAAGCATTTGACAAAATACAGGATCTTTTCTTAATAAAAACTCTCAAGAAAGATGGGACAGAATGAATATACCTTAACATTATAAAAGCCATATATGAAAGACTCACAGCTAATATCATCCTCAATGGAGAAAAACTGAGAGCTTTTCCCTGAGATCAGGAACATGACAGGAAGGTCCACTCTCACCACTGCTGTTTAGCAGTGCTAGCAAGTACTAACCTCAGCAATCAGACAACAAAATGAAATCAAAGGCATCAAAATTGGCAAAGAAGTCAAACTTTCAATTTTCACAGATGACATGATACTCTACAGAGAAAACCCAAAAGACTCCACCAAAAACCTGCTAGAACTGATACATGAATTCAGCCAAGTCACAGGATATAAAATCAATGTGCAGAAATCAGTTGCATTTCTATGCACCAATAATGAAAGAGCAGAAAGAGACATCAATGAATCAATCCCATTTACAATTGCACCAAGAACCATAAAATACCTAGGAATATACCTACCTACCCAAAGAGGTAAAAGATCTGTATGCCAAAAACTATAGAGAGCTCATGAAAGAAATTGAAGAAGACACAAAGAAATAGAAAAACATTCCATGCTCATGGATTTGAAGAAATCCAAAGCAATCTACACATTCAATGCAATCCCAATCAAAATAACACCAGAATTATTCACAGAGCTAGAATAAACAATCTTAAAATTTGTATGGAACCAAAAAAGAATAGCCAAAGTAATGTTCAAAAAGAAAACTAAAGCGGGAGGCATCAGAATCCTGGACTTTAGCCTCTACTACAAAGTTGTAATCATCAAGATGGTATTGGCACAAAAGAGACACATAGACCGATGGAATAGAGAACCCAGAAATGGACCCACAAATGTATGGTCAACTAATCTTTGACAAAGCAAGAAAGAGTATCCAGTGGAAAAGACAGTCTTTTTAGCAAATGGTGCTGGGAGAACTGGACAGCAGCATGCTGAAGAATGAAACTGGACCATTTTCTTACACCATACACAAAAATAAGTTCAAAATGGATGAGAGACCTAAATGTGAGACAGGAAACCAACAAAACCCTAGAGGAGAAGAACCGGCAACAACCTCTTTGAGCTCAGCCACAGCAACTTCTTACTGAACACATCTCCAAAGGCAAGGGAAATAAGAGCAAAAATGAACTATTGGGATGTCATCAAGATAAAAGCTTCAGCAGAGCAAAGGAGACAATCAACAAAACTGAAAGGCAATGAACAGAATGGGAGAAGATATTTGCAAATGCCATACCAGATAAAGGGTTAGTCAAAAATCTATAAAGAAATTACCAAACTCAACACCCAAAAAACAAATAAAACAATGAAGAAATGGGCAAAAGACATGAATAGACACTTTCCAAAGACATCCAAATGGCTAACAGACACATGAAAAGATGCTCAACATCACTCCTCATCAGGGAAATACAAATCAAAACCACACTGAGATATCACCTCACACGGGTCAGAGTTGCTAAAATTAACAACTCAGGAAACAACAGATGTTGGTGAGGATGTGGAGAAAGTGCAACCCTCTTGCATTGTTGGTGGGAATGAAAACTGGTGCAGCCACTGTGGAAAACAGTGTGGAGCTTCCTCAAAAAATTAAAAATAGAATTATCCTATGACCCAGAAATAGCACTGCTAGGAATCTACCCAAAAGATACAGGAGTGCTGATTTATAGGGGCACATGTACCCCAATTTTTATAGCAGTGCTATCAACAATAGCCAACTTATGGAAAGAACCCAAATGTCCATCAACCTATGAAAGGATAAAGAAGATGTGGTATATGTGCACAATGGAATACTACTTGGTGATGAAAAAGAATGAAATCTTGCCATTTGCAACAATGTTGATGGAACCAGAGGGTATTGTGCTGAGTGAAATAAGTCAGTCAGAAAAAGACAGATATCATATGTTTTCACTCAAATGTGGAATTTGAGAAACTTAACAGAAGACCATAGGGGAAGGGAAGGAAAAATAAGTTACAAACAGGGAGGCAAACCATAAATATAGAGAACAAACTGAGTGTTGTTCTAAGTCTCCATATTTAGACTCATAAATATAGAGAACAAACCGAGTGTTGATGGGGGTCGGGTTCCCTGACTGGCAGGGAAAATGAGTGATGGGCATTGAGGAGGGTACCTGTTGGGATGAGCACTGGGTGCTGTAAGTAAGTGATGAATCACAGGATTCCACTCCTGATGCCAAGACTACACTGTATGTTAGCTAACTTGACAAAACATTATTTAAAAAAATAAATAAAATAAAATAAAATAAAATAAAATAAAATAAAATGTGTTTTGAAAAAAAAAAAACTTTGTGAGATGCTACATTTAAAATTGTAAATACCTCATCCAGAGTCAAAAAAATAAGAGTGGATTTTATATAACTAAAAACATTGTGAAATTTTAATTTCACTTACTATAAAATATATGTAGAACTTAAACAAGATTATACATTTAAAGTGTCAGACAAGATGCCAAGTACATTGTATTTTTTTCCCCTTTTACTTTGAATCCTTACCTGCTTTTTAGGGTTTCTGGCTAGTAAGTTCCATGTATTGTTTGCTATTTGGGCTGGGTTTTTTTTTCCTGTTCTGTAAACAAAAATAGAAACTAAACTTCATCATATTACATATTAAGAGGCTATTGTATGAATCCCCATAATAGTAAGCAATCTGTTTGATAAATTTGATCTTGAAATTCTCCTAACCATATTTTTTAGACAATGCATTATGCTGGTATCTTTAAAAAAAAATAGAAATTTGACATTTTTGGAAAACATTCCGTACAGCCTTGATGAGAGGATGTTCCTAAAAGATATGAATCTTATATCTGATTTACATCTCTAACTCAATCTTTGAGACTCCTTCCATTATGGTTCTGCAAATGTGACTGGAATATAAACCTTGAGTAGCAATCCTGGAAAGCTTCTGAAAACCAGTTTTTGCCACTTCTTTAGTGAAAGCATTTCTTGGAGTTGCCCTTCATTTTTGGAATATGGTTTTGTTTTAATGTTCATAAATTTCTCAGATTTGTTATTAATGTAAATGTTTTATTTGAGAGAGAGAGACAGAGTGCGAGTGGGGGAGGGGCAGAGAGAGGGGGAGACACAGAATTTGAAGCAGGCTCCAGGTTCTGAGCTGTCAGCACAGAGCCTAATGTGGGGATCCAACTCACGAACCATGAGATCAAGACCTGAGTCAAAGTCAGACACTTAACTGATTGAGGCACCCAGGCTCCTCTGACAAATTTCTCAGATTTGAAAGCCTTCCCAAACCTACCTCTGTTTCTCTTATGCCCTTCTGAATCATTTTAGACCAATGATAATTCCTTCTAAACGTAAAATTAGCAATCTATACCACACCTTGTACCACTTAGTTCTAATTACTCTATTAGGGTTATTGCCTCTCTCTAACTAGATGTATATTTCTTGGGTGTTCTGTAAACCCTAGGCCTAAGCTTAAATCAGAACTATGACTAGACACCTTGAAGTATTTGTTCTATAGTACTTAAATTGCAGTCATTGGGGAAAATTATAATGCAGAGGGGAACTTGCCTCTGTAGTATATGCCATGCTCCAACTTGGCTAAGAATGGCAAATTAATTTGATCTTTTGTACCATTTATTATAAACTGATGGTGAACGGCTATGCTGAAGAGTATTTAGAGACTCTATCAGCATTCAGTAAGTAATGATTAGTTAGCAATCCTTTCCTCAGCATAGGAAGTAGGGGTGGGGTAAGTGCTAGAATACATGGACACCCTTTTATTATATATTTTTTAATTTTTTTATTTTATTTTATTTTATTTTATTTTATTTTTTTTACCCTTTTATTATTATCACCATTTCTTTTCTACTTTCTGAGTTACTTTCATATTTTTCATACCAGTTTTTACATAGAGGAATTAAAATTATTAATGAAATAATAAAAAATATAAGCAAATTATTTCCATATTATTTCAAAAGTTAAATCTGAGTAATTACTTCTAAATGGTATGCTTCTCCAATAGCTAAAGTCAAAGGACAAGAAAATAAGAAGCCATAGAAGTATGATTCAACTAGTGAAGACGATAATACCAGGCCTTTTAGATGCCATAAAGAATAAAGCCTTCTTTTGTACCCAATTTATAGTCTGTTTTTCCCCCTACAAACTAATGAATTATTGAGACATTACATTCTGTTATGTATAATCAATATGTGTCATTAATTCATAGAAACTTAGCCCATGTAACAAGACATCATCTCACTATGGAAGGGGCATTTACACACACATTCTCCTTTCTCTCTATCATCCTCTAGTTTACTTCCATTGGAAATCCTTCCTTGTTTCACCCAACATGACTTAAGGCATCTCCAGGAATCATAGAAATCTCTTAGTACATGACTGTTTAAATGTATCTATCTCTTTCATTACTGACATGTTCTACTTTTCTTTATTGTACATTCTATTCCACCCTCCCCATTATTTGTGACTTCAATGAGAACATAAACTGCACTTGAGAGTTCTTTTCAGAGTAATTATTATCAACTGAATGGGAATTCTCCGATATATATGCAATTTTTTTTCCAAAATGAATGGGAGTAAACAAGTCGATCTGGTACCAGGAAAAAAAAAAAAAAAAAAAAACAACTATGGATAAGAATCTGGCTTGTTATTCAGAATTCAACTTGGTATCACTTCTTGCAAAAAGGTTTTTTTGTACTTAACAAATGTATCTTGAGGTTGTTCTATTTTCTGTTCTTGCATGCCTTCATAAGATTCTATGCTTACCTGAATCAGCATATATAATGTATTTTATGTTTATTAGCTTATGGGTTAGCTCTGAGTTTTTTCTGTAGGGAAAAAAATCTCATTTGTTTTTGAATTACTTGGCATAGTACTTGGCATATAGTAGGCTCTGTCTTTGTAGTGAAGAGATAATGTTGCAATCATGGTCAACATGAGAGATACTTTTGGTAGAATAATAAGTAAACAAGTAATAAATTTTTATATCACTGAAATAATTTTATTTCAAAATTCATTTTTGTTTTAACATTAGGATTTATACCAATTCTCTATAAACCAGCACTTTCATTTTTATAATGATAATAAAATTTTTACAATCACAGAACTACTTTGCATTACTGGAATACTTCTTCTTTATAAAGCCCCAAGTGTTTTATAGCCAATGATATAGCACTCTAATTACAATGTTTTGGGGGACAATAAGTTATTAACAATTCCTTACAGCTCATTAGCATCTGGCATTGAATATTGTAGTGAAGAAGATCTGTGAGAAAGGGTAAACCAACTACCTATTCTAACAAATGAGCCTATGAAACCCCAGCGATGTGGCATGACCTGCTAAGCTCTTATGGTTGGTTAATTATGGTGTTAAGGCCAAAACTTATATTTCAAATCTAAAATATGGCCCATGAATCTCTGTCTGCTATGCCTCCACCTATATTTGAGGGAAGTGATTACAGAAAGAAGGTCTGCATAAAGTAGAATTGCCAATGACATGAAATCTACCTTCCTGTCTACAACAGAATGTACTAGGAAGTGCCTATTAGCCAAAGGCAGGATTTGGTGGGCTAAGGAGTTCCATGCCAATGAGATGGATTGCTTTAAGACTGTTCTTGGTAGTGGAAAATCAGGTTGGCAGCTGACAAATTCACCTCATTCTACTTTCTCTTATACAGTGTGAATGGAAAATGCATATGGGGAGGGTGATATGGAAAGAGAAATGGGTGCTTGCTCAATGAAATCATTCAGCTCATATGAACTGATGACTTATATTGTGCCAGGCACTGTACCAGTGGCATACAAAAAACTGACATGGTCCCAATACTCAAAGTCCTCATAGATTATCAAGAAAAGTGAATATTATTCAGGCTATCAGACAAGAAATTATAAATGTAAAAATGTTTAAAATTGGTACTTAGGAAGCATATTACACAAACACTTGGCTTTATCAAGGTGGTTAAGAAAGTTTTCTCTATGTAATTGAATTAAGTTTGAGAATGAACTTAGTACAGGTTAGGACAGAGGGAAAGAACATTCCATGTAGAAAGAATAATATGTTCAAAGATCCTTGGGTGGGAGAAAGAAAGGCTCTATCAAGTTTCTGAAGGACGGGCAGTACAGCTACAGTGGTGTGAGGAGGGATGTCCCTGCATCTACCTGCTGAGCAGACAGAGCTAAGAATTATATGTGTGTATACTAATCTACATGAACCCACATCTATATTACTTTCTGTACCATACTGTATATATATATTTTTAAAATGTTTGTTCATACTAATAATACCCCAATTTCAATCAAATACAAGATTCATTCTAGTTTTTCCACTTTCTTTGCCTGTAATTTCCTTCTCTGACATGGGAGCCATTGCTCTCATTATTTATTTAGTTATTTGTTTATTTATTTATTTATTTATTCAACTGTAGTATTTTCTTAAGTAGTATCAGGATTGCTAATCCATACAGCTGTGAGTAAAAAATATACTAACTAGAGCACAGTAGTTGTATACAGTTCTATCATCTTTTGTCTTACAATATGGAGGCAAAATATTGTTTTCCAAATTTACTTAGTGTTTCTCTTCTCCACCCCTTCAAAGTGGTTGTATTAATCATTACAGATAGATCTCTTTGTTACAGTTTGTGTTCCATTTTTTATTCCCCCCTCATCCTTGTTATTTCCTTTTAAAATTTATATACTATGAAATTAAATCTTTTGGTATATAGTTCCATGGGTTTTGGAAAATTCAGAGTTTTGTGTCCACTACCACAGTTGGGATAAAGAAAATTTCCATCATCCCAAAAGTCCCTCATGTTCTCATTTATAGACAACCCATCCTCCGCCCCCAACATATGAGTGGTTGTAACTCGGAAAGGGTACATTGGAATTCTATAAAAGAAGCTGAAGCTGCATTCCACAGGCAGAGTTTTTTCTTCAGGAAAGCAAGCTTCAGCTCTGTTCTTAAGGCTTTTCAATTTCCTGACTCATAGCCACTCTCAGTACCTAGGATAAACTCCCTTACTTAAAGTCAAACATTATAGCCTTGGTTTCTGCAAAATACCTTCATGACAACACCTACACAGCATTTGATTGAATAACGAGTCAAATTCAGTCATAAAATAAGCCATCACAGGCATATTATTATTTCAGGGAATTTGAAGAAAATGAAAGAGATGGTGCAATATATGTTTTCTTATGGATATCTACTCTCCTTTTCTTCCTTGTTAATAAAAATACAACTAAAATATATATATTCTCAGCCTGCATTTTAGTTAATGTGTCCAAGTCACAGAATTCAGACCAATAAGATATAAAAGCAGACCATATGGACTGCTTCCAGACAAGTACTAAAAAAAGACAGGCTCCTTTGGCAATATATCCACTTTGCCTTCAGTTTCTATAACTTTTCTACAGCTTGGACCTGGATACAACTGCTGGCTTTCTAGTATCTATTCTGTGTGTGTGTGTGTGTGTGTGTGAGAGAGAGAGAGAGAGAGAGAGAGAGAGAGAGAGAGAGAAATGGAAAAGGATAGAAGGTAAATCTGAAAGAACATGGTTCCTGATAAACCATGGAACATCCATCTCAGTATGGTACCACCTACTTGTGAACATCACTTCACCTAGACAATAAACTTTAATCTTATTTCAGTTACTGTTATTTTGGCTTTCAGTTTCAGGGCTAAATGGTACTCACATGTGCAAATTTAAGCCTCATATATTTGTCTTAAGGCTAAAATTCTAATCATATACACCTAGCTAAACTTACTTTTCAAATAACATGACATAAATCTTGAAATCATCATTTGTTTAGAATGTATTGAAACTTTACTTTCACACTTTAAACAAAATACACAAAAAAGAAGAACCAGACAATATTTTTCAAGAAAAAAAAATTATATTTCAATAGAATTCTGGAAAACTTAACTGAAATGTACAATAGGACCAACATTGGGTACATTATTTTTAAGATATAACCAATTGTTTTCATGGAATTAGAAATTTGGGTCACTGAGGAATTACAGTGATTATTTAAAATGAACTTATTTTACAGGTAAGGAAACTGTGCCCAGACAGTTCCACGCAACACATGTTATAAACATCAGAATTAGATTTAAAGTGTAGTGTTTTGGGGCACCTGGGTGGCTCAGTCCGTTAAGCATCCAACTTCGGCTCAGGACATGATCCCACCATTCGTGAGTTCGAGCCCTGCACTGGGCTCTGTGCTGACAGCTCAGAGCCAGGAGCCTGCTTCAGATTCTCTTATCTCCCTCTCTGCCCTTCCCTCACTCATGCTCTCTCTCAAAAATAAACATTAATTTTTTTAAAAAAATAAAGTGCAGTATTTAGAGTTATTTAAAGATATGGAGGGAGAGAGTGAGAATAAATGAGTGTGCACTAAAAAATACCCTAATATCTAAATTCCCAGCTTAATTACTCTTCAGTTAAATCAACAGGACTCAGGAATAGCTACTATCATCTTACCTACCTTATACTATGTGTCAAAATTTATATGATGATATCTGTACTTCAGAGTAATATAAGAAAGAGGGTAGTTTTCAAAGTGAAATGATGATTTTACATTAACTCCATTTTCTAGAAGCTTTAAGTTGCATCTATACCCTTTGTATATCTTGATGGTATTCTTCTAATCAATTTTCTGAGTTGCGTTTTAGGATTTTATTTATAGCTAGGATTTTTTAAAGTTTCATAAGAATATTTCCATATGTGTTTGGGAGTTTAGAAACATATGTACTTGAAAACCATTTGGCTTTCCTTATTTCGGTTATCTGTCACTATTCTTGTACCTTTGAAGACTGTCAAATCCTGATTTGTTTCTCCCCAGTTCTGATTTTGGTTTCCTCTTCATCCATTTTGGATTCAAATGTTCTTTTATCAGACAGATCTTTCCTTGTCCAATGGGATGGTTAAGAGTGCACAGAAAGAGAGGGAAGAAGACAGAGTCCCAGAACTCCTGTGACACAGTTTGAGATTGGTCTGATCCATGGAAAGAATATTCTCCTCCTCTTGTGAATTCCCAGTTTCATTTCTGTGGCTTATGATACATAGGTAGGACTTGGAAACCTTCAATCACAAGGCTTATGATTGACTATAAGCAACAGTTCGAAGAATATATTTTATTTTATGCAGCTATTTTCTTATGTTTGTCTCAGTTTTCATGGAAGTTATACATTTCCTAGGGTTCAGAAATTACTTAAAGCTCTGGTTTCACTGAAGTAAAAGCAAAATGTCTATTTTTCTATGAACATCTATCTTGAATTAAAAAATAATTTTGTTATGATATTTATTATACTTATACTTATTTTTTATGAAACAACATACTTGGTTTTAGTACAAGTTTTATGTAGAAAAAATGCTAAATATTTTATACTTAACAATATGCTTTTTATTTAAATAATATTTATTGCTTACCAGGTGCCAGAAACTGTGGTAAATGCTTTAAAATATTTACTCAATACATGCAATAAATCAATAAAGTAGGTGTTATTATTATTCCTCTTTTACACATGAAAAAACAGTTAAGTAAATAAATCTGGTTACTGAGGTCCTATATATGCACACTCCTTGAATTTACTGTCTTAATGCAAAATCTCTGATTAAAAATAAAATGAAATACCTGAGAAAGATCCACTGGAAAATGGCTGCAAAAATAAGTGTTCCCTTTAAGTGATGATCATTCTGTCATATTGTTGAAGACTGCTTAGAACATCATAAGTATTCTTCCTCTACTTCTTAATTGGAGTTTGTAGTTCAAGGTAGAGTTATTTTATCTGAATTATAATGGAAAAAGTAGAATGTATCTTACAGCTGTGTGTGGTATGTGGTGAACCTGGGGTGTTTCTCTTATATGGAATGCAGAAATCCCATGTGCACAGCAAGAAAAAGGTGATTATAATTCACTTCATAAAAGAATACCTCTTAGATAGGCATCCATCACAACATGGAAAAACTGAGAAAAGACTACTAAATAATTGATGTGTCAAAGATGAAATTGTAATGGAATTTATAAAATATTTAGAAGTGAAAGATAGCAAAAACATTTCATATAGACCTTTTAGATTTTACTAAGAAATGCTTAGATGATTTCTAAGCTTAGAAGCATACAACAGAAATGATACTAAGTTAACATTAATGAGGGGCGCCTGGGTGGCTCAGTCGGTTAAGCCTCCAACTCTTGATTTCAGCTCAAGTCATGATCTCACAGTTTGTAGGATTGGGCCCTGAGTTGGGCCCTGTGCTGACACCATGGAGCCTGCTCAAGATTCTCTCTCTCCCTCTCGCTCTGCCCCGCCTCCACACACTCACTTTCTCTCTCAAAATAAATAAATAAACATTAAAAATTATTTAAAAATAAATGAATATTAATGCAATATATATTCAAGTAAAAAAATCAGAAAGCAAATGCCATGGCATATTCTAAATATATACAAATATAAAAGTTTAAAAGTAAGAATTAATGACTTGAGAAACAATGAAACCTAGTAAGGATCAACCAAAACCTGAAGACGCATAAAAGTAAATGATCCATAATTGATTAAGGAAAACATGGCATTTAAATAAACCAACACCACCCCCCCCAGAGAGAGAGAACATGCATTCATGTGCAATGGAGATCAGAATATCATAGGCGAATATTCTCAATAAATGTATATAAATATATTTGAAAACTAGATGAAATAGTTTAAAAGAAAAATAAAATTTGCCAAAAATTTCTCAAGATGAAATTAAATTGAAGTAAATGTACATTCACCAAGGAAATCAAATTAGGAAAAAAAAATTATACAAAATAAACTTGCCAAGTTCTGAGAATCTTCAGTGAAGTTTGATCAAAATTTGAGGAAACACTAAGAAGATACAAAGAAATGGAGAAAAATCCTGGGCTCATGGATTGGAAGAATAAATATTGTCAAAATGTCAATACTACCCAAAGCAATCTACACATTCAATGCAATGCCAATCAAAATTGCACCAGCATTGTTCTCGAAGCTAGAACAAGCAATCCTAAACTTCGTATGGAACCACAAAAGACCCCAAATAGCCAAAGTAATATTGAAGAAGAAGATCAAAGCAGGGGGCATCACAATCCCAGACTTTAGCCTCTACGACAAAGCTGTAATCATCAAGCAGCATGGTATTGGCACAAAAAACAGACACATAGACCAATGGAATAGAATAGAGACTCCAGAATAGGACCCACAAAAGTTTGGCCAATTTATCTTTGACAAAGCAGGAAAGAATATCCAATGGGAAAAAAAAAAAAAAACCAGACTCTTTAACAAATCATGCTGGGAGAACTGCACAGCAACATGCAGAAGAATGAAACTAGACCACTTTATTACAACTTGCACAAAAATAAACTCAAATGGATGAAAGACCTGAATGTGAGACAGGAAACCATCAAAACCCTAGAGGAGAAAGCAGGAAAAAAATCTCTCTGACCTTAGTCGCAGCAATTTGTTACTTGACATATCTCCAAAGGCAAGGGAATTAAAAGCAAAAATGAACTATTGGGACTTCATCAAGATAAAAAGCTTCTGCACTGCAAAGAAAACAATCAACAAAACTAAAAGGCAACCGACAGAATGGGAAATGGGAAATACATATTTGCAAATGACATATCGGACAAAGGGCTAGTATCCAAAATCTATAAAGAGCTCACCAAACTCCACACCCAAAAAACAAATAATCCAGTGAAGAAATGGGCAGAAGACGTGAATAGACACTTCTCTAAAGAAGACATCCAGATGGCCAACAGGCACATGAAAAGATGCTCAACCTCACTCCTCATCAAGGAAATACAAATCAAAACCACACTGAGATATCACCTTATGCCAGTCAGAGTGGCTAAAATGAACAAAACAGGAGACTATAGATGCTGGAGAGGATATGGAGAAATGGGAACCCTCTTGCACTGTTGGTGGGAATGCAAACTGGTGCAGCCGCTCTGGAAAACAGTGCGGAGGTTCCTCAAAAAATTAAAAATAGACCTACCCTATGACCCAGCAGTAGCACTCCTAGGAATTTATCCAAGGGATACAGGAGTGCTGATGCATGGGGGCACATGTACCCCAATGTTTAGAGCAGCACTTTCAACAATAGCCAAATTATGGAAAGAGCCTAAATGTCCATCAACTGATGAACGGATAAAGAAATTGTGGCTTATATATACAATGAGAAATGAATGAGAAATGAGAAAGAATGAAATATGGCTTTTTGTAGCAACGTGGATGGAACTGGAGAGTGTTATGCTAAGTGAAATAAGCCATACAGAGAAAGACAGATATCATGTTTTCACTCTTATGTGGATCCTAAGACACTTAACAGAAGACCATGGGGGAAGGGGAGGGGGGGCAGGGGAAAAAAATAGTTACCGAGAGGAAAGGAGGCAAACCATAAGAGACTTTTAAAAACTGAGAATAAACTGAGGGTTGATGGGGGTGGGAGGGAGCGGAGGGTGGGTGATGGGCATTGAGGAGGGCACCTGTTGGGATGAGCATTGGGTGTTGTACGGAAACCAATTTGCCAATAAATTTCATACTAAAAATAAAATAAAATAAACTGACCAAGTTCTGAGAATCTTCAGTCAAGTTTGATCAAAATTCAAGGAACACTAATCTCTCATTTATGCAAATTATTCTAAACAATTGAAAAAGATATCTTCCTATATAGCACTTTAAGGGGCTTTTTATAAGCATAATAAAAACAATAGAAAGAGAAAGGAAAACTAGAGATCATTCTATGAAAATATTTGTAAAATTTATAAAATAAATTTATAAATAGCAAAGTCAAGTAATGTATAAAGTATATGTAAATTTTAAAAAGTATTATAGGCATGCAAATACAGTTAAAGTAAATATATCTGTAAACACAGTTCAATGCCTTAAGAAAAAAGAAAAAACATAATCATCTTAATAGGTGTAGAAAAAACACTGGATGCAGTTCAGTGTCCATCATGTTAAAACTCAGAACAAAATTAAGAGTATTTCTTGGGGTGCCTGGGTGGCTCAGTCGGTTATGCATCCAACTCCTGGTTTTGGCTCACGGTCATGATTCCATGGGTCGTGAGATCAAGCCCTGCATTGGCCTCTGCTCTGAGTGTGGAGCCCGCTTGGGATTCTCTCTCCCCCTCTCTCTGCTCTTCCCACATTCATGCTCTCTCTCCCTCTCTCAAAACAAATAAAATTTAAAATTTTTTTTTTAAAAAATTATACATTTTTTTCCTAAGCTGTGATATAGATAATATTAGTGAAATATCAGATATTTTTATTAATAATCAGAAAATACATGTCTACTCTTCCACTTATATTTTTCAATGCACTAAAATTCTGACCAAAGCAGTAAGACCAGAATCTTTGTTAGAGATAAAGTATGAAGTTTAGTAGAAATAATGATTGTCTACATAAAATCTCAGGAGAATATAAAGAAAAATAGACTTAATAAGTCTATTAGACTGCCGGACACAAGATTTCCATTAAGAAATAAGAGATTTCCTATGTATCTGAAAATAAACAAGTAGAAAAAACAAAAATTGCAAATCTATAATGAAGATTCCGTTCATAATAGAAACATTTAAAATTATATAGGTATAAACCTTAAAAATATATGTAAGACTTCTATGGAGACAACATACTCAAGACAAAAATGACAAACTACACATTGTCTAATCACATTAGAATATGGGAATACTTATTTTGTGGAATTTCACACACTAACCAAAAATTTATATGGAAAAGTAAGAGCCAAGATAGGGGTGCCTGAATAGTTCAGTCAGTTAGGCATCCAACTTCGGCTCGGGTCATGATCTCACTGCTCCTGAGTCGGAGCCCCGCATCAGGCTCTGTGCTGACAGCTTACAGACTGGAGCCTGCTTCCAATTCTGTGTCTCCCTCTCTCTCTGCCCCTCCCCTACTCACACACTCTGTCTCTTTCTCTCAGAAATAAATAAACATTAAAAAAAAAAAAAGAGCCAAGATAAGAATGTAAAATTTAAAGGAGGTGACTTTCCTATATATATTTAATTATAATGCTTTAGTTAGTTCATTTATTTTTTAATTTAAGAGAGAGAGAGAGAACAGTGGGGGAGAGGGTCAAAGAGAATCCCAAGCAGGCTCTGTGCTGTGCCTTGAGCTTGATCACACGACACTGGGCTCATTGCCAAAATCAAGAGTTGAACACTCTACCCACTGAACTACCCAGGCGCTCTTAAAAAAATTTTTTTTTAATGTTTATTTATTTTTGACACAGAGAGAGAGAGAGACAGAGCATGAGTGGGGGAGGGGCAGAGAGTGAGGGAGACAGAATTGGAAGCAGCCTCCAGGTTCTGAGTTGTCAGCACAGACCCAGACGCAGGGCTCCAACTCACAGACCCTGAGACCCTGAGATCATGACTTGAGCCCAAGTCAGACACTCAACCGACTGAGCCACCCAGGCGCCCCCACCCCACGCCAGGCGCTCTTAATGCTATATATCTTGAAGAATGAAATATGACACAGGATACAAATCATGGAATTAAAAAGAGAATGCAGGAAGAAATCTACATGTATATAAAGCTAAATGAATCACAGGAGAGATATTAAAACACATTGAAGAAAGAATAACCTGTACAAATTGGAATAGATAAATGGACTGTATAATAAATGATTTGGGGCAGCTTGCTATCCAAAAGCAAACTAGCTAAAACATATTCTAAATATGTGGTGCCAGATTTTACTTTGTTTAAAATGCAGAATATGTGCCCAATGATCAAACTAGCTAACTGGTTTGCATATACTAATTCATATATATTTATGTAAAAAGTAAGCACTTAAATGCCTGCCAATTTTAATTTAAATTATAAAATATTTTGATGAGTGAAGACAAAAATGTAATCTGACTACAGATGTCGCCTTAATTCTGTCTTTTCTATTCATATAATTTTACCACTCACAGCTTTATTATTTTATTTTACTTTATTGCAGATTTATTTATTTATTTATTTATTTATTTATTTATTTATTTATGTAAAGTTTTTATTTGAGTATAGTTGACACACAGTGTTACATTAGTTTTCGGTGTACAACATAGTGATTCAATAAGTCTACATGTTATGCTATGTTCATCACAAGTGTAGTTACCATCTGTCATGTCACCATACAATTCTATTACGATATCATTTGATTTTATTCCTATGTGATACTTTTTATTCTTATGTCTTATTCATTCTATAACTGAAAGCCTGTATCTTTTACTCCCTTTCATTCATTTTGCCCATTCCTTCACCCTGTTCCCCTCTGGCAACCTTCAGTTTATTTTAAATGGAGATATTCTGAAACAATGATATAGAGGTGGAGATTCAGATAAAATGTATATTTCAACTTTCTACAGTTTTGTTAACTACTTATAATGGAGTCACTGATATGCTATTAGCAAGAACACTACGAACAGCATTTTTTTCTTGAAATAATTACATTGAACACTTAATATGTCAATTGAAAAGATTTGTTTCTATATAGTTCCAACGATAGAATAATAAAAGCTTGCATTTATATAGTAAGGATTGGCTATGTGGGAAATCTCATTCTTTTCTCTATTAATATAAAAACCTTACAAAAGGCTGGGAGTGAGGTAAATCACTGGGAGTGAGGAAATACTGGTCAAAGAGTACAAACTTCCACTTACACGACGAGTGACTTCTGAGTATCTAATGGGTGGATAGGAAAAGAAAGAGTAATTATGTAATGTGATAGAGGCTTTAGCTAATGTTATGGTGATAATCATTTTGCAATATATAATGGTATCAAATCAACATGTTTTACACCTTAAATTAAAAAAAAAAAAGAAAAGTAAAAGAAAGAAAAAAATAAGAGGAAAGACTCGTGTGATGTATTTCTTAGCTCTTGGGGTTTCCAACACTTTAAAAGAAAAAAAACTCCCTATTTTTCTTTAATTAATAATAAATTAATATTAATATTATTAACTCTCCATGCCTCAGTGTATTTAAATCTTAGCTTCATAATAACCAATCCATTTCAAATAAGGAGTTTTAACATAAAGAGCACAAAGTTCTCAAGTCTTAACTTGAGCACAAAGTTAATAAATGGCAGAATTGGGAATCAAATTTTGGCAGTGTAAGCCAGAGCTGAGTTATTTGTTCTCTTTTTTGGTTTTTTTCTTCACTTTGTTTGTTTCAAGTTTTTATTTATATTCCTGTTAGTTAGGATATAGTGTAATATCAGTTTCAGGAGTAGAATTTAGCGATTCACCACTTACATATAACACTCAGTGCTCATCACAACAAGTGCACTCTTTCACACCCATCACCCATTTAGACCCATCCCTCCACCCACCTCCCCTCCAGCGACCCTCAGTTTGTTCTCTACAGTTAAGAGTCAGTTTTATGATTTGTCTCTCTCCTTCTCTTTTTTACCCCCCTGTTTATCTGTTTCATTTCTTAAATTCCACATATGAATGAAATCATATGGTATTTGTCTTTCTCTGACTGACTTATTTTGCTTAGCATCATACACTCTAGTTCCATTCACATCATTGAAAATGGAAAGGTTTTATTTGGTTTTTTAAAGCTTTCCTTCTTTATTTGAGAGAGAGAGAGCATGAGCAGGGGAGGGGAGAGAGAGAGAAAGAGAGAGAGAGAGAGAGAGAGAATTCCAAGCAGGCTCCACACTACCAGCACAGAGCCAGATGTGGGGCTTGAATCCATGAATCATGAGATCATGACCTGAGCTGGAATCAAGAGTTGGAGGCTTAACTGACTGTGCCACCCAGGTGCTCCAAGATTTCATTCCTTTTTTGTGGCTGAGTAATATTCCATCGTGTGTGTGTGTGTGTGTGTGTGTGTGTGTGTGTGTGTCACATCATCTTTGTCCATTCATCAGTTGATGAACATTTGAGCTCTTTCCATAATTTGGCTACTGTTGATAATACTGCTATAAACATCTGGGTGCATGTATCCTTTTGAATCAAGGATTCAAAAGAATCCTTTTTGTACCCTTTGGGTAAAAACATAGTAGCACAATTGTTGGATTGTGGGGTAGCTCTAGTTTTAACTTTTTGAGGAACCTCTGTATTATTTTCCAGAGTGGCTGCCTCAAGTTCCATTCCCACCAACAGTGTAAGAGGGTTCCCTTTTCTCCATATTCCTGCCAGGCTCTGGTAACCATTATTCTACTTTCTATTTCTTTGAATTTGACTTTAGTGTCTTTTTAACCAGACTTATTTCACCAAGTGATTTCAAGATTATTATAAAGCTATAATAATCAAAACAGTATAGTACTGGCTCAAACAAATCATTAAACATAGTAGAATAGAGAACCCAGAAATAGGCTGATACATATTTAGACAAGTAATTTTGAAAAGCTGAAAAATCTGTTGGAGTTAACATCTTGGGATTGATTTTAAAATTAAGATACAACCTATTTAACTCTTAAATACGAATGGAAGCCTACTTTTCCTAAATGTACTTTAACCAAATATATACATAATTATACTCATTTCTGACAATGAACACCTGTGTTTGAGTATTATAGGCAATCTATAACATTTATATATAGCAAGCTATAAATCATGTGCTGTTAACTCCAGGCAATTGATTTAAAAACAAAAACAACAACAACAAAAAAACTACATAGGAAAACAACAATGGAAAATAAAAGTGCAGCTGACCCTCAGGAGTAACCTCCCCCCTCACCGCCCATGTAGTAAAAAATTTGTAACTTTTGACTCCCTAAAACCTTAAGTACTAATAGCCTATTGTTGACTGGAAACCTTACCAAAAATATAAAGAATTGAGTAACCCACATTTTGTATGTTACTTGTATGATATACTGTATTTTTATAATAAATTAAGCTACAGAAAAGAAAAAACCTTATAAAATGGACATTTTTATTTTTAACTGTTGGTGAACATATCAACAAGTCGATATGCCAAAAATTTTTAGTGTGGAATTTGATACCATTCGCTGGACTTCTATATGTGCTTATCATTTGACCCTTCAACTTACTTACAAAAGTTTATTCTATAAGATTACTCAAATGTATCAAACATGTTTTTCACAGGATGGTGTGGAATTATGAAGCAATGATAATAACTTAAAATCTGTTGGTAAATAATGGGAAAATATAGTGCTTCCATAAGTAGAAATACTTGTATTGACATTAAGAGATGATCAAAATGCATTAACTGGAAAAAAAAAAGTAAGAAGAGCATGGACCTTTTAATAAGATCTTACTTTTAATTTTGTTCTTAAAATAAATTTAGGGGTGCCTTGGTGGCTCAGTCAGTTAACAGTCAGACTTGATTTTGGCTCAGGTTGTGATCTAATGGTTTATGAGTTCCAGTTATGTATCGGGCTCTGCCTTGACAACACAAAGTCTCCTTGGGATCCTGTTTCACTTCTCTCTGCTCCTCCCCTGCTTGCTCTCTATCTCCCTCTCAAAATAAGTTAAAAACAAACTAAAAAAAATGAATTTAAGGGTTATGGGCATTGAGGAGGGCACTTGTTGGGATGAACACTGGGTATTGTATGTAAGGGATGAATCAGGGGAATCTACCCCCAAAACCAAGAGTGCACTGTACACACTGTGTGTTAGCCAATTTGACAATAAGTTATATTAAAAAAAGAAAAAAAACATAAATTTAAAAAGAAAAAGTAAATTCAAAAATAAAATAAATCAAATTAGATTTATGTCATGTTAAAAATTGAGTGAAATGGTAAATGATGAATGGATTTAGTGAATTGGTGAATGGTGAATAAATTGATTAAACTGGTATTGGCATGAGATCCCAGATTTTCCCATTAGAAATCATCATCAACCTAATGGGTGCATTTACTTTTAATAATCTCAGTTAAAAAAATGTAACTCATGGAAGTAAACACAATATATTAATGGCATGGAGTGGAAAAAGACATTTTCTAGATCCCTGAACTGCCTTCCTTAAAATATACGTAAAATATCTTTCTGAGCATATAATCATGCCTGTAATTTGTAAAAACAAACAAAGATATATGGCATAGAAAGTGAAACCTCTAAATCCTACATTTCAGATACAGTTACTGTTAATACTAAAAATTCACATGTAAGTTATGATTACTAAGATCTTTAAAATATGGCATTTCAATTGTATCCTTCAAGGCTGTAGGTTTTGAAATAATACATAAAGCTCCTTTTCTACAACATAAGGTCACTATTAGTTTACTGTGATTAGCAAATATGAAAATAATGGCGTCATGAGGCAGAAGTTGTATTGATTCCTCAGCAAATTCCAGTGCAAGATGAACTGCAATAGGAGACAGGTGAAGATATCTTAAATACAGCCTTCATCAGGAAGAAAAAAAAAAGCCCTTAATTCTGCAGTTACAGCACTATTAACAGTATCCTTTTGTATTGTTCTTTAATAAAATCAGAAATAAGCATGTACACCAGGTTTGCATTCCCAGCCTAGTCGGGCACTGGCCTTATAGCAGGTTGTACTTCAACACCCACTCCAGGGGCTCGGAGCTCCACTTCCTCATGTTTCAGTAACTGCATTTCCAGTCTATTGGAATATAGATTAGATATAGATTATAGATTATAGATTATAGATTATAGATTATAGATTTCCAGTCTATTGGGAATATAGAAATCCCAATAGGGATTTCTTAATCCCTATATTATATAAATTCTACAACTTTAGTTTTTATTTTCACTTGAAGCTAAGTTTATTAAATGAAATGTTTTCTATTCCTCTAATATGATAATAATCTTGAGTTTTATTTTATTACAAAAAGTGAACGCTGTTTGTAAAAGCTATTGAGAGTTTTTTAAAAGGAAGACATAGAAAATTCTTAGGAATATTCCATGTGTGCTTGAAAAGACTGTATATTCTCTAAGTCAAAATATATTCTTAGAAGATCTACTTATTGATCATGCAGTTGGTTCTTAAATATTTTTAGTTATTCTTTATCCAACTGATCAATTTTGGACTGAAAGTGGTATATGAAATTGTCTTATCAGTGTTTCTTGGTCTAGTTCTCCTTTTACTTTCTGTTTTATATATATATATATATATATATATATATATATATACTCATTATTTTATATATATATGTACTCATTATCTTTGAAGGTGCACAAATATTCAATATTTTTGTATTATCATTGTGAATTTTAGTCTTTAGCATTATGGAGTGTTCATTTTTTTCTTTTTAATGCTTAATCTAGTTTGCCTTAATTCTTCCTTCTGTGATATCAAGATTATATTCATTTGATATTATTCTTTCCAACTCTTTATTTTTTCATTTTTACAAATTTATTTATTTTTGAGAGAGAGATAGAGTGAGTGAGCAGTGGAGGAACAAACAGAGAGGAAGAGAGAGAATCTCAAGTAGGCTCTGAGCTGTCAGTGCAGAGCTTGACACAGGGCTCGATCTCACGAACTATGAGATCATGCATGACCTGAGCCAAAATGAAGTGTCTGATGCTTAACCCACTGAACCATTCAGGTGTCCTTCCATTTTCTAGAGATAAAATTTACATAGTATAACATTCACCCAATTTAGTATAGAATTCTACTAATTTGGTAAGTGCATACTGTCAGGTTAACTGCCACCATAATCAAGGAATTGAACAATTTTATTACCTCTGAAAAACTGTGTCATGTCCTTTTCTAATTCAATCATCCCATGACCTACAGTTCTTGGAAATAACTGATATGTTTTCTGATTCCATATTTGCCTTTTTAAGAATGTTATATAGGGGCACCTGGGTGGCTCAGTCGGCTAAGCATCCAACTTCAGCTCAGGTCACGATCTCCCAGTTCGTGGGTTCAAGCCCCGCATTGGGCTCTGTGCTGACAGATCAGAGCCTGGAGCCTGTTTCAGATTCTGTGTCTCCCTCTCTCTCTGACCCTCCCCCGTTCATGCTCTGTCTCTCTCTGTCTCAAAAATAAATAAACGTTAAAAAAATTTTTTTTTAAAGAGAATGTTATGTAAATTGAATCATATGGTATGTCACCTATTGAATCTAGCTTCTTTAATTTAGCACAGAGGTCAGCAAACATTTTCTGTAAAGGACCAAAGAGTAACTATATTCAGCTTTGTGAGCAATACAGTGTCACAGCTACCAAACTTGGTAATTATAGCTTGAAACAGATTTAGACAATAGGTAAATGAATGGTGTGGCTATATTTGGCTCTTAGCAGGCCAGATTTACCTGATGGATTATAGTTTGCCAACTCGGGACTAGTATAATGCATTTAAGATCCATCCATGTTATTATGTTGTGAGTTGGTATTTTTATTGATGACTAATATTCCATTACATGGATGTACCAAGTTTTCTTTATTTATGTCCATGGAGGAATTTAAGGACATTTGGGTTTTCCCAAATGGTTCTAAGTCAATTCACCATAAACACTCTTATACAGGTACTAGATAAACATACTTTCTCATTACCCTTGTATAAAGACCTAGTATTGACATTACTGGGTCATATAGTAAATGAATATTTAACTTGATGAGAAATTATCAAATTGTTTTCTAAAGTGTTGTGTCATATTACATTCCTATCATTGATGTATGAGACATCAAATTGTTCTATAACACTGTCAGCACTTGGTATAGTCAATTGTTCTTACTTTTAGCAATCCCAATCATTGCATAGCAGTATACTATTATAAGTTTTAATTTGCTTTACCTAATGCCTAATGATGTTTAGCATCTGTCATATGCTTACTTTGCTATCCTTTTATCTTCTTGAATTGTCTGTTCAAAGTATTCAGAATTCTTTATTGGATTGTTTTCCTTTGTTGAGTTTTAACTGTTCTTTGATTATAATTTATAATATTCACTATCTTTCATTGTTTTGTTTTTATTTTTCATATGTTCTTAAAATATATACGTTAAACCTTTGATATATTTTATATCCATAGCTTTCTTTTGTTCCTTTTTTTCCTCCTTATTTTGTTTTCCAATTTTTAGCATTATTTGTCCTTTTTAAAGAGCTCTTTACTGTGTTTTTCATCTAATTTATTCTCATATGGTATCCTGCAAAAATATATATCAATATCTATATATTTATATTTATGCATTATTTTTGAGGTGAATTTATATTTTACTTTAGTTTATTTTCTGAGTTTAGTCAATTCTTATTTCTTACGTCAACTCTTTAGTATTTATATTCTGAATCTTTAAAGTCTAATTCAAGGAATTTTTTGTAATATCTACAAAAGTTTTTAAGAACATTAAATCACTTTAGGGCAGGGATTGTAAAACTATGGCCTTGGGCCTAATTTGGTTTACAATCTGTTTTTGGATAGTCCATGAGCTCAGAATGTCTATTACATTTTTGAAAGGTGGTAAAACAAAACAAGGAATATGCAGCAGAGACTAAGATCTAAAATGTTTCCTCTTTTGCATTTATAAAAAAGAGTTTTCCAGTCTCTGGCTTGGGTTTTGTGTTATAGCTTTACTTACTCTGGATTATAATTGAGTTTTGACAGGTGAATTTTCAGTGACTTGGCATTTTTTTATTATTTATATTTTTAAATTATAGTAGTTTTGTATAGATGTGGCCTGCTATTTTCTGTTAATTTTTAATATTTTATATTTGATTAGACCACAGATAATAGAAAGATGTGATAGCTTTGGGTAGGATATTGGAGTTTTGAGGTTTGGGGGGTTTTTGTTGTAAGAATGTGAAGTTACTTTAACATAACAATTTTGGGGGAAGGTGGTAAGTATTTTGACTTTCAATTCTTTTTCTCTTTCTGTAGAAACTTTAATACCCACCACTTGCTTCTTCTTCTTCAGTATCAAGTGTCCAGGTGACCACGTTCTCCTTTTAACTGACACTAAAGGCAGTGACTTCCTAAGACCATCACTTTTTGCTCAGTGGCTTTAAAACTTCTCTTTAGATTCCCCAGGAAACACAACTCTCATCCACCAGGTCTCTGTTATTATTTTTCACTCAGGGTTGAACTACATCTTTTTTGGGTATCATTTTCTCAATTTTAAGAAATAGTGTTTTCTCATCATTATCATGTATTCTCCATTTGATTCTGGTCCTGATTTGCAACCCAGAGATGGTTCTGATCATTTTGGAATACTTATCTACTTCTTTATGCAGACATTAATGTTCATAGCATTTTCTGTCTCTTTGCTATGGTATAATTATTGGCTATCATTGTTTTTATTTGCTGTCGTCTTGAATTGTTTGTATTTTTTGGAAAATACATAGAACTGGATTTAGGGGGCTGCCATGAACATGGAGGAAACTGGCCATGCTTATTTATTCGAATTACTAGTATTTATTTATGAAAAACAAACATGGTTCTTTCTTTCTTTCCTTCTTTCCTTCTTTCCTTCTTTCTTTCTTTCTTTCTTTCTTTCTTTCTTTCTTTCTTTCTTTCTTTCTTTCTTTCTTTCTATATTAGAGAGAGAGAGTGCAGGGAGGGGCAGAGAGAGAAAGAGACAGAAGATCTGAAGCAGGCTACATGCTGACAGCAGACAGCCTGATGCGGGGCTTGAACCCAAAAACCACAAGGTCATGATCTGAGCCAAAATCTTGCACTTAACTAAGCTGTCCAAGTACCCCCAAACATGTCACTTTTTAGAAGCCCCTCTTATTCCACACTTTTTTTTTTGATAGCAGATATACATGGTATATATGTGTGTGTGTGTGTGTGTGTGTGTGTGTATATATACACACATATATGCATATATATATGCATATAAGTGTGTATCATATCATGTGTATTTATCTGTATACATATATAAATATTTATGTATTTTTTAATGTTTAGTTTTTGAGAGAGAGAGAGAGAGAGAGAGAGAGAGAGAGAGAGAGAGAGACTGAGTGTGAGCAGGGTAGGGGCAGAGAGAGAGGGAGACACAGAGCCCAATGCGGAGCTCAAACTCACAGACTGCAAGATTATAACCTGAGCCAAGGTCAGACACTTAACCAACTGAGCCACCCAGGTGCCCCTATAAATTTTTAAATGCTAGCCTCGTTTTTGAGAAAGCTTAAGCTCTATATTATTTGATGAATACATTTTTTTCCACTTGAAAGAAGACATTTTCTATGCCTGAATTTGTACTTACACATTAATTTGAAGGCTATCTCTATCTGAATTCCTCTGTAGACTTGATAGTTGACTTGAGCAGTTGTCAAGATGTGGTGCTCCGTTTTTTTATTATTTTTCCAAATATGCTAAGCTTGTTATTTTTCTTCTTTCTCTCTTTTCCTGGTCAGTTGACTGGTCAATATCCTCCATTTTACTTATATTAATTTTCAGGGCAAGTTTCTGTCACTCATAATTGAATCTCTTCTTCATTTTGTCCATGTATATTGGCTATACCCAAAAGATTATTATGGAGGGTGCTTCAACTTTTAGTTTGAGTTACAAAGTCAAGTTTCACAGCATCATGTATTTTCACAGATTTGGGTCCACTTTTTTTTTTTGTTTGTTTTTAATGTTTATTTTTTTACTTTGGTAGAGAGAGAGAGCGAGTGAGTGGAGTGAGGGGCAGAGAGAGAGAGGGAGAGAATCTCAAGTATGTTCCATGCTGTGAGGGTGAGCCCAATGCTGAGCTTGATCTCACAAGACATGACCTGGGTTGAAATCAAGAGTCAGATGCTTAACTGACTGAGCCACCTAGGCATCCCTGGTCCACTGGTTTTCTAGGTAGTGAGATACTTTCTAAATTTAGGTGTTTTCAGGCACCTAATCAGTAAAACAGATGACAGAGAATTTTTTATAAAAGCCCTGAAATAGGTAAAGATTTATAGATTAGATTGTTGTCCATTTTAAGTTCTCTTGCATGGACGACTAAAGCACTTATCTAAAACTCATGACTGCATATTACTGACTGGATCTAGTCCTAATCTTTTCTTAAATTAACAAAACATTGTGTCCAGACATCTTAAGTGACTTGTACATTGTAGTGACAATGCTGGTACTACAAATTAGGTTTTTTGATTACTTCTGAAATGAATTTTCTTATATACTACTGTATGCTAGACATTTGAATGGTAAGTCAACAATTTATATTTACCAATGAAAACCATACAAATTGTTCTATACTCTTATTCTAAGCAACAAATTTCATTGTTTTTAAGTAAGTAATTAAATATTTTAGCAATGTCAGACTTCAAAGAAAAAAGCAATTTACAGAGATAAATTAAATTATGTGAGGAAAAACAATCATGGGATTAGGGAAAGTGCTTAGCAAAGTTAGGAGTTATGATTCAGTAATCATATAGCCAATGGAGCCCTTCATATTTTAAAACATAGAGAATTAAAAGTCAAAATCCCAACTAGAATGAACTGTATGTGTCTCTTGCTTATTATTTTTGAATTCTAAATATGGAGTTTATTTGATGTTTCATATTATTTTGGGTAATCACAACAATATCCTTAGAAAATGGTGAGTCTACTTGTCCAGTGTCATATTATTAGAAGGCACATCTTCTGGGAAACTTCCTATTTTGCAATATTTTGTCCATACAAAATTCTTGCTTTTCATGTGGTTAGTGTTTTTTTTTTTTTTGTTTTGTTTGTTTTTGTTTATTTTTAACACACTTTTTAATATTCATAAAGGACAACTTTTATTATAAGCCTGTGATTCAGTGGGTGACCACACCTGCTAATCTGCCTTACACAGCCCTGGCTTATGCCTGTTTTCCAGGTGTAATTGTTAATAGCACCCACTTTACTCTCAAAGGATTCCTCAGGGAGAATAAATTGTAATGCTGTCGTATTTATGCCAACTCAGATCTCTTTAACCTTATCTGTTGTTGAGGCCTTTGGCCACTGTTTTGTATAGTTGTCACCATAGCAACCAGCTCTAAGTGGACTCAGGCCCACTGCTGCCACAGCAACCACCCTCACACAGCAAACTTCAACAGCACCTCATATTGAGATCTCATTCTGTGACTCTCGCTTCCCTTACTGAGGTTTTGCTGTTGATTCTGAAGCACAGATTCCAGAAAATGTGAATGACACTCACACATACAGGAAAAAAAACTTTGACCAACAAGAAGGGGATCTGAGGGACAAAGTATTCTTTCATCTTTTGGGATGGACTTCCTGAGGAGGAACAATATTAGATTCTCAAAGAAGGCAGTTCTGTGATATCAAGTCATAATTTGAACATGATTCTAAGCAGTATTCAGCTAGTAATAAACCAACATATTCGCTTTTTCTCCTCCTTTCATTCCCCTTTCCTCTCACTTCTGCTTCCTTGGGATTGCTTTCCCTAATGAAGTAGCAAAAAATGAGCTTTTGTTTAAATCTCTGCATTTGTTAGAAACACATATAACTGGGGGCGCCTGGGTGGCTCAGTCGGTTAAGCGTACGACTTCAACTCAGGTCACGATCTCAGGGTCCGTGAGTTCGAGCCCCGCGTCGGGTTCTGGGCTGATGGCTCAGAGCCCGGAGCCTGTTTCCGATTCTGTGTCTCCCTCTCTCTCTGCCCCTCCCCCGTTCATGCTCTGTCTCTCTCTGTCTCAAAAATAAAATAAACGTTAAAAAAATTAAAAAAAAAAAAAAAAAAAAAGAAACACATATAACTGTAAGTTGTAACTGTTGGAAAGCGATTTCATAGGTCCAGAAAAAATTTTAAGTATTTTTGATATCAGGTAGGACTCACTCAACCCAAGAGATGATATTATATGTATTGCACACACACACATGCACAAACACAAGTACACATATGTACATGCATATGCACATATATTAGATACATATGTATATATGTGTGGGTGTGTGTAGATGGGTTTGAATATGGGTATGTGTGCATGAAATGGGGTATAACTTCACCATTATTATCTTTACTCAAGATGCCTTTCAGTGTCCAGGAAGGTGAATTATTTGGAATAATAAATTTAAGAAGGAATATCATGGATATCCAAATATGCCAGGTACTGTTAGATGTTTTGACATTCATCCCTGCTTGCATTTACATGTCATGGCCACTCTAAAAAATGGAGGAATTAAGTCATCGGTTTTAGTTCCTATCACTTGTGGTGTGTTGTTATTACCTTTTTGTCAAAATTCTTATTTTCATGCCTTCTATGTTCCTTGCTATGAGTAGATTGATCTTCCTACCCACACTGATGTCACATTTGTCCATATGTCTTGATTAATCTAATGAAAAGTGAGGGTAAGTGTAACAAATGCCGCTTATGAACAAAATATTTGAGGGCCTGCAGAAGGTTTCCCATATGCACCTTTCCTCTTTTTCAAAATCTACATAAAACAAATTCACAGCTCACCCACAATGGGCATACAGTGCGAGCTAGAAATAAACCTCTGCTATTGTGAGCCACAACTTTCAGGTCATTTGTCCTGAAGCATACAGACTATTCTGACTTATATTCAGTTAATAAATGGTGGTGAAAACATCTAAGTGTTTTGATCTTACACAGAGAAAGTCAGAATACCTATCCTGTTCTCAAAAGGTATGGAACATCATTTGGGACACAAGAACACAAACATAAAATGTAAAGGAAAATGTTAGGAAATTCCTATAAAATCCTGAACAAGGGACAGTCAATAGTTGTTAGAGGATTTCAGATGACAGAATGATCTTAAATTATACTACCATTTTTCCCCCATGACATAATTTCTTCTTTTCCATACCCTGAATTTACTATATTTTATTTCATGCATTTTTGCAAAAAATAAGTAAGCAATCCTCTATTTGAATCTATTAACTGTATGCACATCTCACTATATTAACATATCATACACATTGTAAAAATACAAAGACGAAAGGCAAAATCACTGGACCATCTTGTTGACTTATTTGGTTCCTACTTAAGACTCCTAATGATTGTGCTTCTATTAAAACCTATAGACTTTCAATATGTATTGAAGACTTATGATTTGGTTACAAGAAACAAAACACTGTCCATACTAAGCACAAATATAAACAATTAGATGAATACTGGGGCTCCACAGAAACCAAGGACGCCCAAGTTTAGACAAGTGACTAAATTCAAGGTTATTCTAGAGAGCCAAGAATCTGGTTTTGCAAAAAAAAAAAAAAGAAAAAAAAATGTATACAGTGGTCAGCATAGGAATTGACTTCCACTCAGCCTACAAAAAATAGGGACTGTTCCAAAATACATAACAGGTTTGAATAAAGGACTGAGGGAGAAAAAAGTCAAATTCTAACAATAGCCAATTGAAAGTCTCTATATCCCCAGTTTTTGCAACTTATTCACATTCAGGCTTATGCTGTTTAGCATATCTCAAAACTTTCATTCCAACCCATTGGATGTTACCCTAATAACTCTCACTCACCTAATCCACTTAAGTGTAGAAATAGTAACCATGTTACATGATAGTAACATTAATCACAGAACTAATAGGAAATGATAAAGTGGTAGTTCAGATCAATGAAAAATTAAACTTCTGCCTCAATATTTAGTACCGTTCAGCATCCATTTAAATATCTCACATATAACAGACATAAACATTAGGAAAATATTTACAAAATAATCTCATAATGCTGGTAATATAATTCTCAGAGAAGATTTCGGGAAAAACCATACTAAGTCTGGGTATTGAAAAGCCAAAGTTGCATTAATTTATTTGCTCACACTCAAGATTAAATTTATCATACACAGACTGCAGAGGGGAAACTGACAGGACTATTCTTCTTTTGGTTGCAATTCTTTATTACCTTTCCCTAAAGATCAACATCACTGTTTCTGTGTTATTAAAGACATTAATCTAAAAATATCTCAAATGACCCTAACAATTGACTTGCTAGTGTGAATGGTTTGCTCAGCTGACTGATCATGTTAATTAGATTGGTGAACTACAGAAAATATTCTGTTTTAATATGATACTTTTTGAGAGCTTGGAACCTCCAGACAATTAATTTGCTGTAAAAGAAGATCTTCAGAATCAAAGTAAAAAGAGCTAATGTAAAACTGAATGGTTTATAGAATTAAATATTCTCATCCATGGAGTTCTTTAGGACCTAGATACCATTCGAGGAAGACCTTCCAATGGAGTGTATTAATATTGGAACACTATGTCAAAATGTCAGACTCATTTTATTAGAATGCTTTCTACTATGTGGTTTAGATTTGGAAAAAAGAAAAAGAAAAACTAATGTAACAACAAAATAAATTAGCTTTCTACCTATTTTGATAGTTATGGGGTGTCACCTGCCCTACATTAAGAGACGGCTCTACACGCACTTCATTCTTACACGTTCTCAGTACACATCGGTTGTTGTCTATAGTGAAGGTTTAACGGAAACTGGGTGAGGAGTGATTCAATTTGGAAAAACACATAAAGACAAACTGTAACTCAATGATGTAAATAAAGAGTGGCAATGTTAAAAATATTGGTAATTTCAGGTAAGTACCCGGGGGGATCACATAGCAAGTGGACATAGATGTAGCATTTATGAAGGATCAAAAGACAAGCAAGATCAACATTTTTTTTTTTTGAGGAGTCATTTCAATGTATTTCCTAGTATTGTTTACACGGTTCAAAAGTCAGAGATCTCTTTACATTAATATCACTTTACATTATGAAATGGCAACAAAATTCATCCTTGTTCTTCTACTTGCTACTGTCACTTTGAGTAAATGCAAACATCTTATCAGGTGTTCATGGTCTCTCTCTAGCATTGTCCCTCACTTACCTGGCACTTTATTTCCATGCTGTAGCTATACTGAATATCCAGGGAGTCCTAAAATACTTCCAGTCCTTTCTGCTGCATGAACTCTACACATTCACCCCCACACCCATTCCTCATCTCTTAACATGGCTGACTCCTATTCTTCAAATACCAGCTTAAATATACTTTCTCAGGGTAGCTCTCACCCGTTGCTTAATCCCAAGAAGTTTCCTCCTGCTATCTGCCCTCATGTACCATGTTATGTTCTTCAATATCTTTAATACAATGTGCAGCTATGTGTTTGTATTAATTACATACAAGGTAAGCTGATGGTAAAGAAACAAACAATATAAAAAACCTAACATTGAGAGTCAGTGCTTGAATAAGGTAGAATTTGATTTCTTACTCTTCAAACAGTATGAAGGTGAATGGTACTGTGTCCAGGGTGGAGGCTCTGTAATCTTCATCACTTGTTTTTTTATCTTTGCATTTGAAACAGTTTTAATTTTTCACCAGCTACCAGGCAAAGAGACAGAAAGAAGCTGAAAACAAAGACCATGAGAATGGAAGCTATACAATGCATCCCTACTGATCAAAACATAACTAATTAATTTACTGGTCACATGTCCAATTAATTTAGTGGCAAGAAAGAAGGGGAGAATGAATAGTGGAGGACAGAGGAGTCTTGCTAAGGTAAAGTTTTTAAAGGATTTAATGTCTGCATTCTCCATTAGACTATAAGCTCCATGAAGGCAGAAACATAATTATTTTGTTAAATTATTATTTAGCTTAGTGTCTGGAACAGAATGATACTTTAATTCAATAAACAATTGAGAATCATTACGCTAACATATTTTATTATAACGCTCATAAGTATCTGCTTTTATGTGCATTTTCTGTCTTCCCTACCAAATTGTAAGCTCCAAAAGAGTAGGGATCTTTGCTATTTTTTTTTTTTTTTTTTTTGGGATCTTTGCTATTAATTTCAAACTTTGTTTCTAGTACATAGTACACTGTAGACATTCAATAAATGCAGGTTGAATTAATAAATAAATGTAAAAATACAGTCTGTTCCCCATTTTATAGGATTTTAACAAGGTTGAGCAGCTGACAGATTCCAGAGCTCTTTCTTCTATACCAATATTTCTCAATATTTTTCTCATCATCATTCCTACGCATTCAAGGCGCCAGGTTAGACATTTTTTCTACTCAATGCGCCATGGAAGTTTAATACTATGTATCTGCGTGTCTGTTTATGTGACGTGGCCTTTTGGGAGGCCACAGACTATTGTAACATTTAAGAAATTTTCGCCTCTCTCCCTCCCTCAGAATCAATTTTTGCACCTTTTGGGGATAATATAGACTCTGTTAGAATGCCCGCTCTATACCAGGACACTTAATATTTTAGTTTATATTAAGGGTTTCAAGGGATTTCATTCAGCGATATCATGGATAAAACATGAAAAATCAAAATAAATTTTGCTAAAGTAATGTGCAAAACTGTGATTTTAAAAGCCAAGTATATGACCTAACAAAAATTAAACTTAGTCTACCTTTCCATTGTTTTTAATTTACACATTTGTCTATGGATATCTAGAGGTATCATTACTTGAGTTATCATGATTTGTTAGGCACAGGTCCAGTGCTGCACACAAGTTTTCTGATGAGAAGCCCATTCTGTAAGATAAATTGTTTGAAATTTTTGGGTTCAGTATACTTCAAGGTAGTATAAAAAATGAAAGGATCGGGGCGCCTGGGTGGCTCAGTCGGTTAAGTGGCCAACTTCGGCTCAGGTCATGATCTCGCGGCCCGTGAGTTCGAGCCCCGCGTCGGCTCTGTGCTGACCGCTCAGAGCCTGGAGCCTGTTTCCGATTCTGTGTCTCCCTCTGTCTCTGACCCTCCCCCGTTCATGCTCTGTCTGTGTCTCAACAATGAATAAATGTTAAAAAAAAAAATAAATAAATAAAGGATCTACTGGGATAGCTGGAAGGGGCAAAAAATACTATAAAATATGGGTATGGAAAAGATTACTTGAAGTTTTTTGATTAAAATCATTAGTGCTTATGTATAGTATAACAATTTTTTGATATATATATTTATAATAAATGGTATTCAAATCTGCAATTTCCTTGTCATATTGCATGACTTAACAAGAGGAAATTTTCAAGTCAGTGAAATTGCATCTACTGTGCCAGTATCTTATTAATTAATTACAAATCAAGATTTTTATTAATTGTACTTCAGAGTAGATGATGATGATGCAACATTACTGGGACTAAGTCTTTAAACAACTGATGCAGTTCTATAGAACTCCAAATTGTGATGCTATACTCTACTTATGAAAATTTTTTTGCTTTAAAAAAATTCAATGTTTCATGAGTTAATTTTGACAGTTTGTCTCCTCCATGCATTTTTGTAAATATATTTTAATAAAAATAATTAAGGTTATGTTCAAGGATGGAAAAGGATATAATTTCAGAACAACAATGGTGAACCACACAAAATAAAACAAATTCTGACAACAGAACAAAATATTGGTTTGAATAGTCTAAGCACTAACATGCCATTTATCCAAAAAATCATTTTTCTGGCAACCTGAATACTCTGGAATAGCCAACAGGCAACAAGAAAATTAAACAAAAAGCAAACTGTTAAATACCAGCCACAACAAGTGTATATTTGATTCATATTTGAAAGTTCTTATATTGGGGCTCCTGTGTGGCTCAGTCAGTTAAGCACCCAACTCTTGATTTCCCCTGGGGTCATGATCTCATAGTTCGTGAGTCTGACACCCACATCAGGCTCTGTGCTGACAGTGCAGAGCCTGCTTGAGATTCTCTGTCTCCCTCTCTGCCCTTCCCCTACTTGCATTCTCTCTCTCTCTCTCTCTCTCTCTCTCAAAAATAAATAAATAAATAAATAAACATTATAAAAAAAATAAAGTTCCATATTCAAGCCTCATCCATGGACACATAACTGTGATAGTATTTATCACTTTAGTTACAATCGGTGAGTTATTCTCCTTATCTTATTAAATTAAAAATTCCTTAGTGTTAAGACTATTAAATTTAATATCACCTAGGAGAATAGAATAATATTGAAATTAAGATGTAGAAAATAAGTTTCATCCAAAGATGACTAACTCAGGTAGCATATCTTGTTCATCTTTGTTATCCATGTAATACTGACCTCAGTATTTGCATATTATTATCTGTGCTAATTTAATATACAACTACAATAAGTGTGACAACCTGTTTTCCTAAGTCACAACTAATTAAAGGGAGTATACCAACAAAGCTAGGCATAGGCATCTGGGCCAAGACAAAAAAAGAGGAGGAAGAGAGGGAAACAAACAAACAAACAAGAATAAAAGAAAATGCTAATAACACAGCCGAGAAGAAAAAGAGAAAGTCATTATAGTTACTGAAGTCTTTCAGAAAAGTTTGAATGATATTCCATTTTATACCTTTAAAAGCAGGCAAGTATATAATACAATACAAAAATATTCTCATCCAAAATATGTAAAATTTAAAGGTTAGGTCTTAAACAATAAATTTCAGTTATATGGAAATTTAGTGTCTTAAAACAGGTTATTCACATATGATGCTAAATAAAAGATATTACTGTATTGCTAACACAAGAATCTATTTTGGTTCATTTCAACTTTTGAAGAAAGTTCATGTGAAAAGCCTAGGATGAGTTCTTATCAGAAAAATTACATTTGCTTTGCAATCTTCTCTGACACCATAAATCCTCACTTAAATTCTTACTCTATGCTGAAACTGGATTGTATTTGATGGATAGCGTGACATTGTATTTGCATTAGAGATTATCATAAAAAGATCATGAAGAGGATCTTAGTACTTAGAAAAATCCTGCCTTCTCAATTAATTAATTGGTAGGGAACAGGGAAGTGACTCCTTTAGTTACATACCTCGATATGGTATAATTTTATTCTGTAAAGTCCTACCAACCAATTTTCTTTGTAGTACTTCTTTAAAAAACTAAAACGAGTGCATCTCTGAGATTTAGGCATACATAGCCAAAGTTTTTAGGAATCCTCAAATCTCAATATTGTTTTTTGTCATTTCTACTACAAATTTAATATGAGGAAAGTATACAATTTGATGAACACTTACTCATAGGAAAATGCTCAGCAACATAGGGCTAAATAAATCCAATCAACTGGCTGTCATTTATGCAAATTCAGCACAATATATTTCTTTGTGAGTGTCTAATGTTGGCCCTTTTATTATTTTTAAGATGGTTTCAATGGTTTTCTCCAAACTTGACGAATCTAAGTAAAATCACAAGTATGAAGAATTTAAAAAAGGAACTTATATACTCCCTCCCATATAAGTGATAGTTACATTAATGTGATTCTCTATTAGCAAATTTCAGAAGGATCCACCTAGTTTCCAGGCAATCTCTAAGTATATAATCATATTCTCAACTATCATGCTTTATAAAATATTCAACATGCTACCCTCCAACCCTCAAAAAGTGAATCTCCCAAGCTATTTCTGTAAGAAAAAAAAATTGTGCTCACTTTGGCAGCACACATACTAAAACGTAAGAAAAAAATTATTTGAAGCATTACAACATTCTTTTCTCACCTCTAGGTTCTGATATCTAATCTTGGGGCACCATAGCATTAATCACTATCACAAAACCAAAAACTACTTGAAGATTAAAATCATTTTTAAGAAGTTTTGAAACAGTGAAAGTAACCTAGAAATGATCTTTAATATCATCCTTCTTTTGCACAAAGTGTTTTTAAAGCTCAGAAATTTGCTCAAATCATATGTCTAATAATAACAAGCATACAATGAATTCTTCATAGATATTCACTATAGATAAGTGCTTTACATGGATTGTTCCATTTAATCATATCAACAAGGTAGGTATTATTACTGTCCTCATTTTACAGATGCATCTTGGTGAGGATACAAAATTTTTTAAGTGTGAAAGGCTACAGAACTAGAAATCAAGTGTTTTTTTTTGGGGGGGGGGACTTATTTTTTATATCACCTTTTAGTGCATAATTAATCTTCTATCTAAACAAACAAAATAAAAAATTTTAATTCAGGTTTTATACTTAATTTAAGAACATTTATAGAATGCAAAAACCTTGAGCTAACAAATTTCATAGAATTGGAACCGCCATAATTAATCTGAGAGCACATGCTAAAGTTAGGGACATCTGATAAACTGAAATCATAACATGACTATCCATCTAGTTCCATATACATAAAAATAGTTAAATCTTATTTCATTGGTTCTTAGAGGCATTTTTTTTTCACTTTTTAAACTATGAAATCAGGATGCTCCTTACAACTGAAGGCGTGTTATAAATGATACTGATCAGGAGGCAGATATTACAGTCACTGTTGCATGACAGGTGTACATGAACTAGCTGGAAGACTGAAACTTTTTTTTTTAAGTTTAAAAGTAAAGACCATTCATGGAAAAATACGAATATATTTTATACGATTATATACAATTATATATACGATATACATATATATATGAATATATGTGATTGTTCTCTGAATACTTTTCTTGGCACTTTCTTACCAGATGAAGAAAGTTTCAGAATCTAAATTTGCAACATAGTGGCAGGCAGTATGCACTCCTTGAAGAAATGCTACATAGAAAATATGTGGACAACAGAGGCTTTGACGCTGCATAAAAAGCCTTTGGATATGGACAATGTTAACTCTAAGTGAAAAAAAAAAAAGGCACCAAATCCTGCCTATTAAGAAATTAGAGGGGTGCCTGGGTGGCGCAGTCGGTTAAGCGTCCGACTTCAGCCAGGTCACGATCTCGCGGTCCGTGAGCTCGAGCCCCGCATCAGGCTCTGGGCTGATGGCTCGGAGCCTGGAGCCTGTTTCCGATTCTGTGTCTCCCTCTCTCTCTGCCCCTCCCCTGTTCATGCTCTGTCTCTCTCTGTCCCAAAAATAAATAAAAAGCGTTGAAAAAAAAAAAAAAAAGAAATTAGAAACATCTCAGTAACTTTGTTACACTTAAAATTTTCTCTTTAGTATATGCACAAAAGTAATATATGATAAAGTATCAATGTATAAATACATCTACAAGAGATCCTTAAATATGAGTAACAAAAATTTAAAGTGATTTATAGTCAATATTTCTATTTTTTTTTCTTTTTTTCTTAATGACATAGAATGATGGGGCATTTTTCAATGATGGTGCCCTACATATGTTAAAGCATGTTAGTATATGACTTGATGATGATGATTTTGTGACTAAATTGCATCAAATAAAAGAGCACACTTCTTTAAAGATGACCAATAATTTTAAATTTCTAAATGCTAACAACCCAAGTTCAGCTAGGAAAATTTTGTGAAAGAAAAGACCAACATGGACAAATCTTACATAGCATACTATTAAAAAGTAGGATCAGTGTTTGATTTTGGTGGGAGGAAGACCAGGACAGTTTTGAAAAGGATTATGAGGAAATGTTCCAATTGCTAGTAATGTTTTATATTTGAACTGAGTTGGTAGCTGTGTGGGTATTTGCTTTGTGATTATTCACTCAGCTGTGCATTTTGGTTTTGTTGCTATTTATACCTGTGATAATATGTTTCAATGAAAAAGGGAAAACATTTTAATACTTTAATAGGCATGGAACAGATACAAAATAGTCATAATAGTTATTAAAATTTATCCTGAAAGCAGTAGTGCATATTAAAATTTATCTTGAGGCAGTAGTGCAATTTCCACAATGCTGAAACTAAGAAAAAGTAATATTTGATGTACCTAATATCATATAGGTAATCAGTACTAGAGATAGACTGACTCTATATGAATAGACTCAGACTCTATAATGCCACAAGCAGTTAAGTAAACAGTATTAACTAATGTACAGGATATAGAAAAAAGTCAGAACACTTAGGGTATGAGGCAAAGAAATTAACAACATTCTCTGAGAGAGAGATTACAACTTTCTGGCCTCAAAGACTCCCCTGTATGTGAGAAATTATAGATGAAAATGTTTGGAGGAGGGGGAATCACATCAAAATTTCTACATGCCTAAATCTCCACACACCAAACCCAACGTACGTAAGAAACACAAGTTTGGGGCATTTGTGTACGCAGGTTTAACTGACTATGTGTGGGAGACTCTCTCAGCTATGTGTTCCTTCTCCGTGATGTATACTGCTCCAGATATAGCCAGGGAATGATTTATAAAAACATTCATATACTGTTACATATTTATCCACAGGCTCTAGTTTTATCAATTATTTTTCTTTCCAATTTAATTCATGACTTTCTTACTCACTTCTCCTTAGAAACTATGCAGAGGGCAGTGCAACAACATCTTTGAAGTAGTATTAGGAAAAAGAGTAGTTCAATTTAGGATTCTGTAATCACTGAAAATACTTTCAGAAATAAAGGCAAAATAAAGAGTTTTGAAAATATACTATCAGAAGTGAAGAGAATGTGCCATCTTGAGACCTTTACACTAATAAATGTTAAACAAGTGTATTTCAGGGAAAATGAACAAACTAATGAATAATGCCAGAAGTGGTAAATATGTGGGTACACATTCAAGATAATTATTCTCATTTCTTTATTCTCTCTAAAATTAATGACTCATAAAACAAAAACTGTAACAACGAATTGGGATTTTCAAAAAGTATTATGACACCCAGAAACCACATTGCTTCTACATGTATCCTATACTATCTTAGTTCCAATTAGTTCTTTATTTTTTTTTTTCAATATTTCCACACTCAGGTTGTATCCACTTAAGTAACTGTATTTTGTTTATGAATACTATATGGCCATCCATTTCAGACAAACTTTAACCAATTCTCTTCTGAAGTACCCAGTAATGAAGGATATTGTCCTCAAGTGTGTGTTGTGGTGTGTATGTGTGTGTGTGTGTGAAAACTGAGGGTTCTTATTTTTTTTATGTGTTAAATAAAAGCCATAGCCAAATGCAACATATTGATTTGACTTAGTTCTTTCTTCTAGGAGAATATTTACCTTAGTTGGATGATTGTCCACAGTCTTTGAGATATAGCTCTTCTCAGTTCAAGGAACACTGTAATAAGTAAACCAGACTCATTTCCAGGTAATGCATGGATGAATCTTAGAAACTTTGTGCTATATGAAAAATTCCAGAAATGAACACTATATTCTCTATAATTGATATTATATGGAGTTCTGAAAAAAGCAAATCTATAGTAATGAAAAGCTGACCAGTGATTGCTAGGGACTAAAGATAATAGAACAAAATATAAATGATTGACTTTTTACATGATGGAAATAGTCTATATCTTGTATGTGATAGTAGTTACACATCTGTGTGTGTGTGTGTGTGTGTGTGTGTGTGTGTGTGTGTGTGTATATATCCAATGGAATTATACACTAAAAAGGTGAACTTTATTATATGTAAATTATACTCCAATATAACTAACTCCCTAACCACCCCATCCCAAATAAAATTCTTATAATCATATTCCTCACTTCTGGAGATAAATTTTCTGGAGATTTAGTCAGATTAAGGCTTCCCCTGTGTCTTGTCTATTGGTTGTATAAATAGCTTTGGATCCACCCTTATTTATTATTCATGTCCCTGAGTATATTATCTGCATATTTAATCAGTGAAATCATTTGGAATCCTTCTTCCTTCGCAGAATCTTTTTGGTGTTGTTTCTGACATCACTCAGAATATTATTGGAGTCTTTTCTTTCCACTGTTTAATGTCTATGTTTGGTTAGGTGCACTGTCAACTAATGCCCAAAAGCAAACCAAAAGCTGATATTTACTGAGTATCTCTTAGGTACCAGTCACCCTTCAAAACTCTTTACATGTATTTATTATTTGTTGTTCATGATAACCTTGGCGAGCACATTATCTTCATTTTATACATGAGGAAACTAAGACACAAAGAGGAGAGTAACATGCTCAAGCTCAAAGAACTGGAAAAGGTGAAGCTGAGGTAATTGTCTTTCATAATGTAAGTAGCAAGTAGATTTGTCAGTCAATTATTGGGCCTCACATTCCAAATGTCACTGTTTTTATTCTCCTGGATTTTACCAGAAACGTCAAACAACATAGTTCTTTATAGTCACACCTTTAATCTGATAAAAATACAAAAATTTAAATATTCCTTTATATGTGACCTGATTTACCAGCCAATGCAGAAACATCAAGTTGCACACCACAGTCTGTCAATTAAGAACGGGCTGTTCATCGGGTGCCTGGGTGGCTAGTTGGTTAAGCGGCCAACTCTTGATTTCACTCAGGTCATGATCTCATGGTTTGTGGGTTCAAGCCCTGTGTTGGGCTCTGCACTGACAGTGCAGAGTCTGCTTGGAATTCTCTGTCTCCCTCTCTCTGCCCCTCACTCTCTCTCTGTTCCTCACTCTTTCTCTCTCTCTCTCTCTCTCTCTCTCTCAAAAATAAGCAAATAAACTGGAAAAAAAAACCCAGAATGGGCTGTTCATGATGACTGTAGTTAACACTACTATATGATACACATGGCAGAAGTTAAGAGAATAACTCCTAAAGTTCTCACCACAAGGAAATATTTTCCCTTTTTATTTTTATTGTATTTATGTGAGATGATGAATGTTAGCTGAACTTAATGTGGTAATAATTTCCCACTATATGTAAGTCAGACCATCATGCCATACTCCTTAAACTTGTACAGTGATGCATGTCAATTATATCTCTATAAAACTGGAAAAAATAAATAAAAATGGAAAAAAAGAATGCATTCTTCCTGAGAAATTGCTTTCTGCCCCCGATATTAAGTCACCACGGCCTACCAGCTGTTTACTTTATTGGTCAGACAGGCCTATTATATTGAGAATCTGAAGGTATCAATATATCTACATGTATCATTTCTTTAATGAAAGAATCCAATATCTCTTGTCCTCCAGGGAGTCTGAGCTATTTGAATTCTATCACAGTTTTGTGCTTTAGTAACTCTAGACGTCCTCAATTAGCATGTTCACTTAAAATTTGGTTAAGAGCAGGGGCACCTGGGTGGCTCAGTCAGTTAAGCATTGACTGTTGGTGTGTGCAAGGGCATGATCTCACTGTTCCTGGGTTTGAGCCCCCACATTAGCTCTGCACTGACAGGGTGGAGCCTGCTTGGGACTCTCTCTCTTTCTCTGCCCTTCTCCCTTTCTCAAAATAAATAAATAAACTTAAAACAGAGCTTGGTTAAGTACAGATTTTGATGTCTCCTAGCTACTTGAGCAGTAGTGGCTGGATTTCCTGGTCACGCATAATACCTACACCACTGATCGTACTTCTGGTATTAGAATAAATATCAAATCTCTCAAAACAGAGATGTGATTAACATTTCTATTGCTGTTACTTCTTTTTCACCTTTTTATTCCTGCATCCTTTTATTCTGTCAAAGACTACTGTGGAGTATCTGTTTAGAGCATCTAAAAAATAGTGTAAATTGAAACTGAACTCCAATATTTGGAGATCACAGAAAGCTTCCCACCATGAGCTTTCATACGAAGAAATCAGCACATGGCCCCAAATCTCTGTCCTGGCATCAACTGGCATTGTTATCTCTCTTCCAGGGCTATTTTCCCTATACAGATTTCTTTTGTTGGGGATTTCTATTCCCAAGTCACTTGCTCTCACCCTTGCTAATTATCAAAATTAAGTTAGATGCTGCAAGCAAGTTTTAGTCAAAACAGAGTAATCTTCACAGTCAGAGAGCACTTTATCCTGTGGTCCATAATAAGGCAGCACTGGCACATTAAGGGATTGACCATTAATAACTTGCTTTCCCATTTCATATGGCAAACAGCCACCAAATTTATCCAGTTTTAACTAATACTTTCTTTGCTCCAGGTCTTTTTTCCCTCCAATTTAATTTTGCTTTATTTGCTTTATCAATTAGTTTCATATTTGGCAAAATTTCTCCAAACCCAGGCCTTGAAATGATAACTTGGGTGTCCATTTACTTGGGAGGTGAGTCCAAGATCACCAATTAGACTGTGGGAAAAGTCAGACAGAGAAGAAAGGAAAGCTCCACCAAAGGGTGTGTTACTGAGTGTAGTAGAGGGTTGCCAGATAAAATGATGGATGTCCAGTTACATTTAAATTTCAGATAAAGAGTCAATATTTTTAAACATATAAGTATGTACCAAAATTTGCATGGGATATATTCACGCTAAAAAATATTTGCTGTTTATCTAAAATTTAAATTTAACTGGAAAATTTGTATTTTTATTTGCTCAAGCTGGCAATTCTGGCATGGTACCACCATGGGCAACTAGAGATCAATCCTGAGAAACCAAATGGAATATGTTTCAAAATCATCTCCTCAAAGGACAAGATAGCTGACTTCCCAATTTTGTTTAGGGTTTTTCTGATTGCTTAACTCTGTTCTCCCTTTCCCCTGTCTGGACTTCATTCAGAGTTGTGCCTGCCTGCCTCAGCAAGCTCCCATGCATCGTATTGGAGAAAGCCCTTGGCAGAGAAGAGACACATGGGCTTGAAGGGAGAAAAGTGCGTCTCTGGCCAGGGCTTCATTCTCCTGAATACAGTTCCCAGCAGGAAGACCTGTCTCAAGGCTGCAGCTCCTGGTGAGCTCTTGTCTTCACTATTTCTTCCCCCTTCTTCAGCCCAAGGGTTGGCAATGGCTTTAAACACATTTTGGTTCCCCGATTTCTTAATGTCATTTGTCTGTCACTTTAATTCTTCATCCCTCTGTAACTAGTCACTTAATAAAGTACTAAGAGATTTTGACTTAAACTGCATGAGGCAAATTTTATTTCTTGCTCAGACCTCGAGTGACAGCTTATATAATTTTATGTATTTTTCTGAATACGCATACTATTGTTTCTCAAAATAAAACAAAAATAAGCAAGAGAGGGGAAAGAAACACACAAACATACCCAGAGCATGCCTTATGACTGTTTAATTGGTGGTGTGGAAGGAAGAATCTGTTTAAGTAGTACTTGGTTCTTTCTTTCCTTGAGACTGGCCAATGTACAGGAAAGTTGCATTCTGGTATAGTAAGTGAGCTTTGTGGACAAGGTTAAAATAGTGGTGAGTATCCTCAATTCAAGGAAATAACAGCAAATACATCTGGATGCATGCCTAAGTCATATCCTCCAATATTTTCCATCAATAATAAATTTGATTTCTTATCCTCATTGGTCTGAGTCCCATTTTATATATTTCAGTTGATTTAGAAAATAAGTTGAAAAGAGAAATTTCACATGGAGCCTTTAAAATTGGATTTGAGGAACAAAAACAGAGGGAAGAAGGAATTGTGGTATGCATAAATCATGCTAATTAAGTCCTTATGTATTAGCCATTTAGGACCACACAGATTATTTTACTTTAATAATGTTTTCTGAATTATATTGTGCCAGGAGTTTTGTTTTTCACTTTCGTGGTTGACTTTCAACTGGCATAGCAAGGGCAACATTGATATGATCATAAGATATTTCTTCTTTAGCCTCTTGATGTGATGGATTATATTAATCACACTTCATATAATGATTAGCCTTGTATACTTAGAATAAATCCCACTTGGTCATGGTTTATAAGTCTTTTTCTACATTGTTAGATTTGCTAATATTTTGTTGGTATCTTTGCACACATTTTCATGAGTGGTACTGGTCTGTTGTTTTCCTACTTTGTAATGTCTGCTTGATTTTGGTATTAGAGTAATTCTGACCTCATAGAATGAATTAGAAGGAGTTAAAATGAGTATCCTTTCTGCTTCTATTTTCTGGGGGAGATTGTAGAGAATTGTCATAATTTTCCCCTAAATATTTGGTAGAATTCATCAGTTAACTCATCTGCACTCAGTGATTTCTGTTTGGAAAGTTATTAATTATAGATTCAATTTCTTTAATGGATATAGACCTATTAAAATTATCTTATTGTGTAATTTTTGATAGCTTGTGCATTTCAAGTAATGGGTCAGTTTCATCTAGATTGTCATATTTGTGGACAAAGACTTGTTCATAATAATCCCTTATTATACTTTTAACGTCTTGGGAACAGTAGTGATAGTCAGGTACTGCCTTTCATTTACAATATTAATAATTTATAGCTTTTCTCTTTTTTTCTTAGTTGGCCTGGCTATAGATTTATTAATCTTATTGATCTTCTCAAAGAACTAGCTTTTGGCTTGGTTGTCTAGAGTTGGACTTGTAAATCTACAATTGTAAACAGTATTTGGGAAAATAACTTTAGAGATTATGATAGCTATAGTAGGTAGTTACACATAAGATTTTGATAAAATCTGAGATAGGCAGAACAGGAAAATCAGTACAAAATACTCAGAGAAAGAGTATAAATGGATGAGTTTCAAGATGGCAGTTATTATATATGCAAATTCAGGTACTGTCTTCCCAGGAGGTTACATGGTAGGGAAAGGTCTAATATTATGGAAAGGGTTAGATGTTCTTCAAACAAGAGACTATCTTCTGGGTGAGGTAGTCCTATTCAGAAAGATAAAAAGGACAAGATACATTTGATCAATGAATTCTTGTAATGGATCATAATATTGATTTTACACTTTCTAATCATGGGAAACTCCATAAGATAATATACAGAGAAATTTTTTAGACAAATAAATTTCTGGGCCATAAAGTGAGAGAGAAAGAGAGAGAGAAAGAGAGAAAAATAAAAGACATTCATATTCAGAAAGAAGCATAAACCATATTTAAGATAGAAAAAAAGAAAAGAACCTATCTAAGCAATTAAAAAAAAACACTTTTCCCTGACATGAGTAGGAGAATATAAGAAAAATATCTATATCCTCGGGGGACCTGATTAAGCATCTGACTTCAGCTCAGTCATGATCTCACAGTTCGTGAGTTCCAACCCCTCATCAGCTCACTGCTGTTAGTTCAGAACCCGCTTTGGATCCTCTGTCCTTCCTCTCTCTGCCCCTCCCAAACTCATGCTGTCTCTATCAAAAATGAATAAACATTAAAAAAATATATCTATATATCTACATATCTCTATCTCTATAAACTAAAAGTATAGGAATATGTGGAAGAAAACAATGTTCTTGTCACCATTGAAATAACAAAAGCAGGGAAAATTAAAACCATGATGTAAATAAATACCAGAGAGGCATTACTGTTAACATGGCCTCTAGGACTTATAAGAATCAATAGCATTTGTAGACCAAGAATTTGTTGAGTGTAATTCTCCAGCTGGAATGAAAGGGGGAAAGTAAAGGTAAGCAATTGCAAGACTAAGGATTCATAAAACCAAGGATTCATAGTTCCGAGCCATCCAATGTCAAATGAATTTAACTCAAAATGGCAGTGACAGAAGCTATTTGGACAAGAAACAGTAGAAACTGCATGTCAAGATGGAACCCATATGATCTGTGCCCCAAACATAGGAATCAAAGGGAAATGAAAACTAAAAGTTCTTCATCTGTCAGAAATGTGCTTTAAATATTATCTTGTCACTGAGATTTTCACCATTGCAATTACTATACTTTTTATTATGTTAAGAATGTCAGAAATATTACAGTCTTAGAGAAGAGGAAAGATTTTTTTTAGTGCTTTTCTACCCTCTGTTTTTTCAATAGTATATATAATAGTTTCTTTGGTGAGATATTTCTACAAATAGAATTAATTTCACAGGCTGAAACAAAGAAAGTCTTCGCATTTTATTATCCTCCTTGCAGGTACCAATAATTTTTCCCATAATATTTGGAATGTGATAAGCCAATGCTGTGATAATACTTTATATTCTATTTAACTCCGGGTTCTTCAAAAGATGGAATTATGAGAGACCAGATAACTGCTAAGGTCTTAAAAGATTTCATTGGAAGACATTCTATATTACAGCTGCTAAAAGAATCTAGCTCTACCAGATATCAAGAATCACTTTTGCTGAGTTTAGTAGAATAAGAAATTAGATAGGATTAATTTTGGATTCAATTACTTTGAACTAAGATAACTGGACTACAGTCCATACTAACTAGAATTCATATAAATGTCCTTTATAATATGGTTAGGAACATAAACCAATTCAGATGAAGGGAAAAAAAATACATCTACATTACTGTCATTTTTTAAAATCAAATAATTTCCTGTTTAGGATTTCTTACTATGCAAAATTTAATGGTAGGAATAGGTAATGTGTAAAGTTTCTTCTAGTTCCCCAAACTTGTTTTATATGTTTTAATATGAGAATAAATTTACCTTAAAACAGACCATTATTCTTGATAACATAAAGTACAAAAAGGTTCATTTCATAAATAACATATATAATAATGTATTTCATAAAGTTTTATAACTGTATTTATTCCTACATGTACACATGGGGTTTCTGAGGCAGGCAGAGATTTATTGTTACAGCAATAAGCACTCCCAGTCCCGCCTCCCCACCTCTCCCACCCCCAGTCTCCAATTTCCCCCTTCTGGGTGACCTTCTATATGTATTAGGGTCTATACTATAAGTGAGGAAACTTAATGGTTACATAGGAAAACTGGTACAGTAGCCTTCCTTTCCTCTTGAGTGAGGTGAACCTATTTCTCTAAGGCAAACAAATTCTCCTTAGAACAAAAGGCAAAAGATCCAGGTTACTTATCCTTTGGAATATAAATGCAGGCAGAAGATAAGCCAAGCCTTTCTGAATTTATAATCCTGGAATGCCTTCCTGGCTCCAGTTCTGGTCCCTTTTGAAATACAAATACATTCCTCAGACTGGTAGATCTCTCCCAATGGCCTCATTATTTACTTACCCTTTAACTTCAAAATCTCCTCCTTGACCCAGGTCCCAAATTTCTGTTCTCAGAAAGTCCTACGCATGCAGAAACATAAAAATGTCTACTTCCTGACATATGAAACTATATTTTCAAACTAGAATTACTTTTAGAACTTTTTCCTTTGGATCAATGATTCTCAGTGTGTGGTCCCTTGACCAGTAGCATTAGTTCCAGCTGGGAAATTGTTAGAAACATGAATTCTTGGACCCCCACCCTGGCCTTCTGAATCAGACACTCTCTGGATTGGATCCAGCAATCTGTTTTGTTTTGTTTTTTCTACAAGCCCTTGTGATTTGGATACAGATTAAAGTTTGATAATCATTGTTTTAGATACATAATTAATAATATTAACTTTCCCTCCCAATTTATTGTGACAAAATATACATAATATATGTATTTACCTGGGCATCTGGGTGGCTCAGTCAGTTAAGCATCTGACTTCGGCTCAGGTCATGAACTCATGGTTCATGGGTTCGAGCCCCACTTCAGGCTCTGTGCTGACAGCTCAGAGCCTGGAGCCTCCTTTGGATTCTGTGTCTCCTTCTCTCTCTGCCCCTTCCCCTTTTGTTTTCTCTTCTCTCTCTCTCTTGAAAATAAATAAAACATTAAAAAATATATATATATATGTATTTACTACTTTAACAATTTTAAGTGTATAATTAAGTGCTATTAAATACAGTTAAGTTTTTGTGCAACTATTTCCACACATCTCCTAAATTCTTTTCATCTTGTAAATCCTGGAGTCTATACATATTAAACAATAACTCTTCATTCTCCTATACCCTTAGCCTTTGGCAATCACCATTCTACTTTCTGTTTTTATGATTTGACTACCCTAGGTGGAATCACACAGTATTGACCTTTCTGTGACCAAACTATTTCCCTTAGCAAAATGTCCTTAAAGTCCACTGATGTTGCAGCATATGTCAGAGTTTCCATCCTTTTAAGGCTGAGTGATATTACATTGTATTATAGGTTCTAAAGACAGGCTGTCCCAAGGTGGGTCACTTCAGCATAAAGATTATATTTTGAACTTGAGGTAATGAGACTCTGTGGACTCAAGAGAAATTTTTTGCCCCTTACTTAGCTATTTGGCCAAATTAGGGGTCTTTCCCAGAATAAATTCAACTACTAGAGTTAAATTTTATCTGAGTGACCCATCTGTATGGCAGAACAAACATCTAATTACCAAACATCTGCTCTTCTTATTGCCCTGTGAATTACATTCCTTTTCTTTGAAGTTCTAGACCCTTGTCTCCTCCTTAGTTCAGGATGACCTAAAGACTTCATTTTGCCTGACTGTCTTTGGAACTTCCACGTGTATGTGGATTCCCTGTAGGAAATTAAATTTTATTTTCTCATGTTAATCTGTTTCATGTCCAATTTAATTCTTAGTCCAACTAGGAGGATCTAGAAAAAGACAGAACATTCTCGCTCCCTGGCCTTATGTATATTTCACAGTTTGCTTGTCTCTTTATCCTCTGATCAACACTTGGGTTGTTTCCATTTTTTAGCTATTTTTGAATAATGCTCCTATGAACATAGGAGTACAGATATCTCTTCAAGACCCTGTTTTCAATTCTCTTGGATATATAGCTAAAAGTAGAATTTCTGGATCCTATGGTAATTCTATTTTTAATTCTTTGGGAAACCATCATACTCTTTGTCACAGGGGCTGCACCATTTTAACATTAGCACCACAGGAATTGCACAAGAGTTTCTTTCCCTTGTGCAATCCTTGCCAAATTTTTATTTTCTTTCTTTTTTTAAATAGTGAATATCCTAGGGGGTATGAGTTGATATCTCATTGTAGTTCTGATTTGTGATTCTCTAATTATTAGTGATGTTGAGCATCTTTTCATGTGCTTATTGGTCATTTACATATTTTCTGTGGAGAGATGTCTATTTGATTCCTTTGTCCGTTTTTAATAAGTTGTTTGTTTTTTGTTGTTGTTGAGTTTTAGGAATTCTATATATATTCTGAATTATATATATATATATATATATATATATATATATATATATATATTCTGTATATATTCTTAATCCCTGGTCAGATACATGATCTGCAAAAATATTCTCCCATTCTGTGGGTTTTCCTTTTCCTCTGTTCATAGTGTCTTTTGATGTATAATTTAAACAATATATATGAATTCTAAGTTGTCTATTTTTTCGTTGTTGCCTATGCCTTTGGTGTCATATCTAAGAAATCATTGCCAAAACATATGTTGCAAACTTTTTGCCCTTTGTTTTCCTCTAAAAGTTTTATAGTCATTTAAAATTTTTTTAACATTTATTTATGTTTTGAGAGACAGCGACAGATTGCGAGTGGGGGAGGTGCAGAGAGAGAGGAAATCACAGATTCTGAAGTGGGCTCCAGGCTCTGAGCTGTCAGCACAGAGCCTGATGTGGGACTTGAATTCATGAACCACGAGATGATGAGCTGAGCCAAAGTCAGAGGCTTAACTGACCTAGCCACCCAGGCGCCCTTAAAAGATTTTTAGTTTTAAGTCTTACATTTAGGTCTTTGATCCATTTGAGTTAACTTTTGTATATGATATTGTATAAAGGTCTAACTTCTTTCTTTGGCATGTGGATATTGAGTTTTCTCAGTGCCATTTGTTGAAAACATTGTCGTTTCTCATTGAATGGTCTGGAGACAATTGTTAAAAATCATATGACTGTACCTATGAAGATTTACTTCTGGGATCTCTATTCTTTTCCATTGATTTATTTCTCTTTCTTCATGTTAGTACCACACTGTTTTGATCGCCGTAGCTTTGTAGTAAGCTCTGCAATTAGGAAGTAATAGACTTCCAACTTTGTTGTTCCTTTTCAAGATTGACTATTTGGGATTGCTTGAGAGTCCATATGAATTTTAAGATGGATTTTTTTTTTTTAATTTCTGCAAAAAAAAATAATCGCTGAGATTTGTTACGGATGGCATTGAATCTGAAGAACACTTTGAGTAGTATTTACATCTTAATAGTATTAAGTATTCCAATTCATGAACGTGGGATGTGTTCCCATTTATTTATGCCTTCTTTAATTTCTTTTAGCAATGTTTTATAGTTTTCATTGTACAAGTCTTTCACTACTTAGGTATAGTTAATTCCTAAGTATTTTATTCTTTTTGGTGCTTGTGTAAACAAATTTGTTTTCTTAATTTCCTTTTTGGATTTTTCATTGTTAATGTAATAATAATGAAAATTATTTTCGTGTGTTGCCTTTGTATCTTATTATTTTGCTGGATTTGTTTATTAGTTCTAAGGGGTTGACTTATAAATGTAGGAACTAGTGTTGATTTATTTCCCTTGCAAGGATATAAGTTCTACCATAATATAAAATACCTAGCACTGGTTGGTATGGTAAGAAAGTCACAAGGGGCACCTGAGTTGTTCAGTCAGTTAAACAGTTGACTCCGGCTCAGGTCATGATCTCATGGTTTGTGGGTCCAAGCCTCGCCTTGGGCTCTGTGCTGACAGCTCAGAGCCTGGAGCCTGCTTTGGGTTCTGTGTCTCCCTCTCTCGCTGCCCCTCCTCTGCTCGTCTTCTGTCTCTCTCTGACTCTCAAAAATAAATAAGCGTTAAAAAAAACAGTCATGAAATAAACAGGTGGGACAGCAAAATAATCTAATAATTATAAGGTAAAGACAAAATATTCAGAATGGACCTTACAGAGAAGATGAAATTTGAGCTAGATCTGAAAATAAAGATTAATGAAAGTGTTGGGATTATAAATCAAATTTTATAGGAAAACATGTGTCATGATTTCCTACTGATTATTGCCCTACTATGACCAATACTTCTATTTTCCTGAGACAAAGATAAAAGGAAATTATATCACACATCATAAAGATAAAGTGGAATATAATTCAGTTATTTTTTTTTAGTATGAGCAGTTATACTCTAGAATTTAGGAAAGGAATGTATGGAAATTTTCTTCTGAAGATATTTTAAAATAATATATATTTGTGTTGAAGAAATTTTACATAGAGCTTTGGGTTTATTATAAATATGACTTATACTTTGATAACATTGTGTTGATGATACCTCAGCAATGAAAAATTTATTGCCAAGTATGGCATTGACAAATCCAATATTTAAGTACTTCATATGTATTTCACACTGTAGCTTACACATCCACAGGTTGGACATTGTATGATTTAAATAATTGCAGAAAGATTTCACTGTAAAATCCTAGATTAAAATTGCTTCATTACACACAACATTTGAAGTTCAAGATGATATATTACACAATGTTCCTTATCCTAATATTTTTCAATATTTGCTCCAAAATGACCATTACACATTCCTAATAAAGGTGCTTAAAGAAATAAAATTTAATTGAATGAAATAATGAGCTACCATAGATCTGATCATTCCATTCTACATTTTTTGACAATTGTGAAGATGAAATTTAAAATTCCATTAGTAGTTTCCTGGAACATATGATTTATAAATAAAAATAAAAAGCTTGCAAACATTTATGATATTAATATTTCCTGTATGTAAAATGAATTAATGATACCGTATAGGTGAAGAAATTTAATCATCCTTTAGAATAATTTGTTCCCCACTTAAGTTTGATATTTTGACCTACTCCTTATTTAGGTTTATAAATAGGGAGAGAAAGATAATAAACAAGTATGTTTATTTATTAACAGTAAATATCTGTTAATTCCATTATATGATGTTCTTTCCTATACAGATGAAAGTGTCTTGATAAACCAAGTCGTGGTTGCATTTTATAGAACGTACAGATGTATTTAAATTGTTGTTCTCATACCTGGCTGTGACTAGTTTTAAAATCCAGTGTAAAAGACATCCAGACTAGGGAAACTGTCAGAAAAATAGATAACGTAACTCAGTAGGAGGAAACAAGCTCAGAACTTACCAAAGTTAGTGCTTTTGAATGTATCTCAGAATTTGATTTAATTTAAGAGCATACACAGAATGGGCTAACATAGAGCAGAAGCATATTTTACCTGTCAAGGAAATATTCCACAAAACTACCTCACCTTTGTATTTTACTGCTTTATACATCATAGTCCAATGTGTGTGAGTGTGTGTGTGTTTGTGTGTGTGTGTGTGTGTGTGTGTGTGTGTGTGTGTGTTTGTGTTTTGGTTTTACAAAGCACAATAAGCCTAATTTTTAAAATGATCAGGGACAATCTGTTTCACTCTTTGTATCCTCAGTAGACAGCTCAAAGGCTCAATGCCTGTCTGCAAGACTAGGGATATCTGGACTCTGTTACTATCTTCATAACCATTTCACATGCAGTCACCAGGATAGGCTACATGACAGCTGCCTTGATGGATCACTCACCACCATTACTTAATATCTGAGTTACTTAATATGGTAGATTCTATTCATTCTTAATTATTTTCAGGCATGAAGTGAATTGACTTGAAAATTATATTCATTTTCTAGGCCACACAGTACTATGTAGGCACTGTGCATGTAACTAGAAATATAGTCTCGTATTAAAAGCAAAAGGATCTATTAATTTCTTCAATTTCAGTGATGTAGTACTTTTATACTTTCAAAAGTATAGCTTTGAATAAAAATGCCACCAAAAATTTAATAAGAATAAAAATAGTTGAATGCATTTAAATAACTTGTATTTAAGGAAACAGTTATTTTGCCAATTAATAAAATCTAACTGGCTACTCTGAAATAAATTCAGCATGGTGTGTCAAAGTTATTTGTGCTCATCCCCAGGCTTTAGCACAAGGTTTCTTCAGCAGGTTGACATTTATATTCAATGGAGAAAAATATAGAATTATAAATATTTTACATACATCTGCTTTTATTCTCAGAATACTAAGTTTGTAGAATCTGTGAAAATATAATATACTCTAAATATCACCAGGTCTTCCTGAAATACCACATGCTGGGTGATTAAAATCTTTTTTAAAAATAATTTTTTTCTGCTAAATTTTAGTAAAATGAAGAAATGTAGAAAAATAGGAAATACATTAAAGTAATTTTAAATCTACTTTACTTGGACATTTTGAGCTAAGTTGTATTACACTGTTGAGGTACTTTATCAGTCTGATTGTTTTAATTAAGAGTTCTGTAATTTTTTTCTTTGAAAGACCAAGTAGTGATTTTCTTAGGGTTTGTAGGCCATAGAGTCTCTAGTGTTTGATGTTTCTGTTGAGGGACAAGGCTTTGGATTTACTTGCTCTGCCAGTTTTGCTGACATCACCCTACTCTGCGGGATTTGAATCATACAGTTTGGGAGGCGGACCCTTAGCTAGCTAACAAGAATGCCAACATTAAGCACTTCTCATGCATACTAATGTGAGATGGTTGATTCAGGGGGAACAATTGTGCAATTGAGTTGCAAGATGAAGTAGCTACTTTTGTAAAACTTCATTTTTAATTAAAAGAATCATGTAAATTCAAGTTATGGTACTTGGTCTTGGGTATTTGACACGTATTTTAGAAATGAATGCAGTGAGCACCGTATTTGTGGCCAATGGTAAAAGGTGAGATTTTAAGTAAAAAATTTATGGAAAACTTATATCTGCCACCATTACTTGATAGTTCCCAGTGAATAAATACTTTTCTGTTTATATCTATGTTTATATCAACAAGTATAGTTTTTCAATATATATGTAATGTGTTAACATTTGGGAAATCTGGATAAGTCATTGTACAAATATTTTCTAAATGACCAAAGTACAGTGTTATAAAATTATGCATGGGTAAAACATCCATGCAATGTGCAACACAGGCCAATGAGTTTTAGTATAACAGAGTAGGAAAAGTTTATTTATATGGTTCTGAATTCCACACTGCAACTGTCTTTTAAAGAACTACCAGTTGAAAAGGGTTGGTTTAGTATCAAAGAACATTTGTAGTTATATGAAGTGGTTATTAAAATACTCTTCCCTTTTCCAGTTACATGTCTGTATGAGGCAAGATCTTCATATATATCAACCAAAATAACATGTCATAATTAACTGAATGCAGAAACGGATGTGAGAATCCTGCTGTTCCCTATTATGTAGGATAATGAATAGATTTACAAAAATGTAAAAATGACACATTTCTCAATGATTTTTTGATTGGAGAAAATACATTTTTTTAAAGTTTATGTGTATTTATTTTGAGAGAGAGAGAGAGAACAAGTAAGGGAGGGGCAGATAGAGAGGGAGAGAGAATCCCAAGCAGGCTCCTCACCATCACAACAGAATCTCAAATGGGGGGCTTGAACTCAGGAACTAGGAGATCATGACCTGAGCTGAAGTCAAGAGTTGGACACATAACCAACTGAGCCACCCGGGCACCCAAGAAAATGCAGTTTGTTTGTTTTTTATAAAAATATGTTGTTTATATTAACATGTAATCAATTTGTATTTATTGTTAAATGAGTTAATAAATTATTGCTCTTTAAATTTCTACATTGGCAAATACAAATATATAAAATTCAGGCAAATGCAAGCTCTTTAGAGTCCTTGTTATTTTTTAGGAGAATAAATGTTCTTTTTTTAAATGTTTATTTTTGAGAGAGAGAGTGAGAGAGAGAGATAGCACAAATGAAGGAAGGTCAGAGAGAGAGAGGGACAGAGAATCTGAAGCAGGCTGTGTGCTGACAGCAGAGAGCCTGATGTGGGACTCAAACCCACAAATCATGAGACTATGACCTGACCCAAAGTTGAATGCTCAACTGACTGAGCCACCCAGGTGCCCCAAGAGCATAAATGTTCTAAGATGAAAAGATTTGGGAGTGTTACTTTAAGAGATCCTTTACTTCTCTGGTTATGTTCACTTTGGCATCAAGATCTTGAATCCAAAAGGCAGGTATCTAAGATGATAATAAACAAACTTGTAAGAAACTGAATTTTTTACATATATGTTTTATTCTATGCAAATATGTGTATAATTAATTTTATAGGGAATACAATGTTTTCTGAAATTGGATTTCATTTTCTTTTCATTAAGAAATTGATAAACCCTTAACCAATGGGAATGTCCAGGTGCCCTCTGCTCCTCTTCTATGAGTGGAATTGTGTTCTTACTCCTTAATATCTTTATCTTGCAGTAAAATTATTACTGGTTCTTTGTTTTTTGGTTAACTTTGATCAGGGAATCTTCAAACCTCACAATTATTGAATGATGTGGGGGTTGATGATCCTGGTTCATATGCTTTGTCAGTGACTATAACATGAGCTGCCTCTGCAGCTTTTTCTTTTCAGGTCGGATCTCCAATGGAACATGTTCTAAGTGTTCTCAGGCACTTGTCTCGCAGCATTGTCTGACAACTGCAGCAAATAAAGGGAGTTCTATATGAGAGGACATGTGGTGCATCAGAGTGTTTATTTCCTTTTGGGAGATTTCTTGAGGAATGAAGACAAAATGAAGACAAACTTCTTATTCATGGATGAGGATTTTTTATGCATGGGTGAAGTATGGATGGATGCCATTGTGCTTCCTGTGTACTCATTAGTTATATCATATCTAATGAAAAAATAACTACAAGTGTCACTGCTGAATCACTTCATTGTGATGACCATGTGGTTTATATGTGCAAAGCTATGGATTCGGTATAACAGTTTTAAAAGTATGTTTATATTGAAAAATAAAAATTATGGCAAGCTGCAATTAAAATTTTATAGAAATACTATTGCATATTCTAAAAGTAAACTATCTCCCCACTGAAAGACAGACAGACAGACAGACAGACAGACAAAGAAAGAAAGAAAGAAAGAAAGAAGAAAGGGAGAAATAAAGAGAGGGAGCAAGGGAGGAAGGAAGACAGAAAGAAACCAATGAGAGAAAGAAAACTAATGAAAGAAAGAAACTAATGAAAGAAATAAAATGAAAATAAGATTTTTGCTCTCACTTTTCTTGTGAGGAGGCCAGTTCTGGTCAACCTGTGGGTGTTTTGGTGGCAGAAAGAATTAGTCTAGGTCTTTATTTTGCCTCAGATGGAGTGATCTATACCAAATGGAAATGTGACTATTTAAAGACAACCTATCGTGTATTCTTTAACAGGCTTTTTGTCTTTTGTCACATACTTTTCCCCCTCTTTGTCCCTAATGTCAAATCAATCTAGGAAGCTTATCTCAATAGTACTCAAGAATTATAAACTTGCTAGTCAAAAATAATACTGGAAAACAGATTTTAGTGAAACAATGCTGACATCCAGTGACTACTTAAGCTAATGCAAAATTTGTAAGTAACAGGACTTGAGAGTGCTTGTTTATTTAAAGGTCTAGTCAATGTGAAATACTACTGTTATCAGCCTGACTGATCAATGTATCTAGGTCACAATCCAGGAAACACCTTGCGTAGTCAATTTCTGGAATATCAAAGACTACTATTCAATATGTCTATAAAATAATTGAAATTAAAGTTATTGTGCCTACCACATATGATATATTCAAACTTCCACAATGTAGAAGTGGATATAAAAAGATATATAAATTGTTTTCATTTTAAGAAAGTGGACACTATCCCCTCTTTGAGAGAAAAAGAGACAAACATTTCTATCACTACACTTATAAAATATGTATATATCAATTAATATATTTTATTAGTAAAATCATGTATAACTTACTAAAATAGATGCTTTATGTATTGAATATAGATTTATCCCTGCTAAGTTAAATGCAAAAGCTATTAGCAAAAATACTAACAAGAATATTAAATAAATAATAAATTTTAAAAACACTCATTTCTGGTGTATCCACTTCTCATAAATAATCTAAAGTTAACATAATTATTTTAAATACCTTTATAATAGTAAATTAATGGTACTGATGTTCAAATGCAAATTTTAGCTGTTTTCTTTAATCATTAATTTTATGGGTACAAAAACAACTTTGTATAGAGATTCTCATTTGTTGGTTAAATGTAGAAAATGCTTATTAATTGCAACACTTGCATTCCTAGTTGATTAATGTTTGTTTTACACCTGTTAGATGCCAGGAGATGCACAGACTACCAACAAAGAAACTTGGCATTAATATTAGAAGTTAGTTCTATGATTTCTTATATTTCCCATGCAATTAAAAAAAATGATTCTTTTTCATCCATGTTGATGGTTAGAAATCATTAAAGCAAGTCCTGGTACTGTTTTTAGGATATCAATTCCTATTGGACAGAGATGGGATTTTTCCAATATTTCACCCATAGTTATATCATGATTTCTGATTTTAAAGATTTAGGCTTTTACATTCAACAATTACTATAAATACTTTTATCATTCAACTATCAATACTGATATACATTTTTGGGTGTGATTATATATATCATGTGATAAATATTATATGTACACATGCATATATGTATATGTATGTGTATATACAAATATATACGTTGAGAAAATATCCATGTGTTCCTTTTTTAGTAACAGCCTTTTAAAAATAAAAATGAATAATTTTATCCCATTTTTGATGCATAATAAAAATGGTAATATAGAATTTATTTCTTGGCATTGTTATGATTAATCTTACTATTAATAGATTTTCTACTATTGAATCATACTTCCATACATAGGTTAGTTTGCTTAGCTAGTTTCCTACTTACAAAGCCCCCCAAAATGCAAAAAAAAAAAAAAAACGTGAATAGCTAAAGATAAGGCCAAGATAGTGTGGCAATTTCTTAGAAAGCAGAACAAGATGGATTTGTAATAGGTGGTATCCTGGCTCAATCTACAGGAAATTATCTGGTATGTTCTGTGCAATGTCAGATTTTGTTTCTTGCTTAGCACCTGTTTAAAGTCAAGGAATTTTAAGAAATTCTCTGTTTTAGTAAAATACTGTTTATTTTAACCCATGGGCTGTAGGGAAAATGACTAGAAAAGTGATCAAAACAAACATTGGAAATGTCTTCATTAGTCTTATAATGGATTGTTTTTGTCTTCAATTCAATTTTTATAGTCTTAAAATACAAAATATGAAGGCTTTTATATTATTAACCTTAAATTTTGGAATGTCCTATAAATATTTACCTTGTTTATCACATTTGCCCGGATATCAATATCTCTTTCCCAGATTCTATAAAACTTACACACCATTCATTAAAAACAGTATCTAATCCATACATAGTCCACAAATCCTGTATCTTCTCAACCCTGACTTTAAAGTCATTGTTTCAAAAAAGTCATTATTTCTTTCTCGTTGTCTTGTTTTCCCTCATGCTATATGAGAAAAAGAAAAAAAAAGTGACTTTGCAGTGAGTGCTATAATTCTCAATTAACTGCAAAACAGTAGTGAACAGTTATCAGAACCTTACTCATCAAAAAATATAATGCTATTTCAAAGTTTAAAGTTCTGAGATAACTTACTATGTAAATATGCAACTTTCAGTAGTATTTCCTTTTTGACTACCTTTTATTCTTTCTTTCTTTCTTTCTTTCTTTCTTTCTTTCTTTCTTTCTTTCTTTCTTTCTCTTTCTTTCTTTCTTTCTTTCTTTCTTTCTTTCTTTCTTTCTTTCTTTCTTTTTACTTCAGAGAGAGAGAGAGAGTGCCTGAGTAGGAAAGAGGGGCAGAGAGAGAGAGAATCTCAAGCAGGCTCCACTTTCTGCATGGATGTGACAGTGACCCGTGACCCTGGGATCTTGATCTGAGCCGAAAGAGAAAGAGTTGGGTACTCAACAAACTGAACCACTCAGGCACCCCTTTCCTTTTTTTTTTTTTTTGACTGGCTTTTAGAATGAAAAAAAAGAAAGAACTCTTGGGAGTTCTTTAACTAATTAAGTTAGCATTGCAAAGGAATTGGTAAGAGTTTATAAATGAAAAAGAATTTTTTAGCAGTTATTTTAATTTTTTTGTCCTTATAAAGTAATATATTTAAAACTAAATCATCAATAATTGCAGTTTTAAGTTTTCAGATAGATACACTGTTTGCATAGCACATTCTAAAGAAAAGAAAAACTTTTTTAGAGGTGAAGTGAAAATAACTTCTTAGTCAATAAAACCAAACATAGTCTTTCTTCTTTATTACTTATAAAGAAATAAGAAAGACATAAAGATTCATTCTATGCCATCATTACTCACCTCTTCAGTAGAGCTGAAAAGAGTTCATGAAAATTCATGTTCACAAAAGTTAAGTCTTAATAATTAGAATAAGGAAGAATAGAAGTCTAAGACACCAACATAATTGCCTTATCTTCAGTCTATTATTACTTGCAAGATTTGACTGTCATGTTGACTGGTTATCAGCAGCTTACACTACACATGGGGATAACAGACCTAAGGGTCAGAAGGTCCCACCTTGATTATGATGGATTTGTCCAAGTGCCCAGCAGAATGCCTAAAACTAGCAACGATTCAATAAATCTGAATGAATAGATCATGTCCTGTAGAACGATATTTTTAAAAAAGAGTTTACCATGTTCTTGATTTGAGAGTTTTTTTGTGTTTGGATTTTTTTCTTAGTTGTCTTCCTAGATACATGCCCTGATTTCTCCAACTGGAAATTTGGCTTTCTAAAACTAGGCACAATGTTTTCCACCAACTTTTCACAGCAAAAGAGCACATAGAATCTGTTTGACAATGATTAGTTGGATGACCAATAATTTTTCTGACAAGAAAGAAGTTACTTTGTATGTTCCTAATGATATTTTGAATAATATCAGATAAATGATATTGTGAGTAAAAATTCATAATAGAGTATTTATTTGCAATTTATTATACAGCTCATATACATGGGCAATGTAGGAAATATCCATTTTACATAACAAGTTAGATGGATTGTTTTTATGCTTAATATATTCTAATATCCAATTAACTTTTCATTATACATTTAATTATATCACAGATCATTTTAATTACTTAGGAGTAGTAATGGATTATCTATTTTTCAGGGTACTTCCCAGAGAATTTCCAAATAAATGGTTATTCTCCTTTTGTATCCTGATAGAATTTGTCTCTAGTTATATATAATGAATATTTTCTTAAACTAAAGTAATCTTTTCTTTTAAATATTTTAGAAAACATCTCTTGTCTTGACAATGGAAAATACCTAAGACACTGAGGGTCATTAATGAAGTAATTGTGAAGACTAATCTTGCTTTGGATTAATATTAAGTTTCCAGAACCTTCAAGAGTATGTAACTATATAATTTAATTTATAATATAAGTTTAGAGCTAAAAGAAACCACTGAATTTAGAGTCTGACAAGGTGTTTTACTAAGAGAAGTTCTTATCTGAATGGCAAACAGGTGAAGCTTTGACTCTCTTAAGATTAACTTCCATACTATCCAATATTTTCATGCTGAGAAAGCATGGGCATCATCCTGATTTAGAAGGATTTAGGAATTTCCATACACAAAACCCATGAAACACACAAATACCCATTTTTCATTCAAAATGGAACTTTAGACATAGGTTTGACTTGTACTCATGCTATTTGTAAATAATAAAAGAGCTAGTTGGTTAAACACTGCCAAATCACTGAAAAATAAAATTATTCCTTAAATACTTATTTAAAATAATATACTTTAAAATTTTAGGGGATATAAACATTTGAATTTAATTAGATGACAGTAGGAAAGAATCAGGATGAAAATCCCACAGGGATTTAAAAACTATAGATCTTTAATGAACATTTGTTACTTGTGCAAAACATTTACATAACTTAGCCGTATTTCCACAGATTCAGAAAATACATCTGGTGTCAAAAAAACCTCAGAGTATCAGACAACTTGAAATGTAGAACTTAGAAGCTGATGGAGAGTAATGGAAAGAATCTATAGATATTGGATCATTAGAAGATCCAAAATGACTAACAAAAATAAAAATAACATAGCAATAGTTATTATTTGCTAAGCATTTTTATGTTTATCTTTCCAAGAGTTTCTCATTATTAATTTATTTAATGCCAAACAACTTAATGAGGTTTGTAACACATGAACAACCTGAGTTTACAGATAAAGACTCTGAAGCAAAAGGACATTAAGATACTTGCCCAGAATCATGTAAATAATAATTTCAGGACTCTGGATTCAATATCTAATAGTGTGGCTTAACTATTTCTCAATAGTAATAAGATAATGTGAGACAAGCTAATAATTAATAAGATACTATTAATAAGGGGTGCCTGGGTGGCTCAGTCGGTTAAGCATCCAACTTCGGCTCAGGTCATGATCTCAAAGTTTGTGAGTTTGAGCCCCGCATCGGGCTCTGTGCTGACAGCTTAGAGCCTGGAGCCTACCTCAAATTCTGCGTCTCCCTCTCTCTCTGCTCCTCCCCTACTCATGCTGTGTCTTCCTGTCTCCTTCAAAAATAAATAAAAACTTTAAAAAAATTTAAAAAAGATACTATGAACAAGATAATACTAATAGTTAATTTATTAATATTAATCTGATACTAATAATAATGATATTGCTTTTCAGAAATAGGACCCTTGCTTATCTCTGAAATGGTTATAACACTAATATAGACTTGATAGGTTTGTTGTCAGATTTAATAATGCTAGCACTTGTTTTAACATTTTTATATTCTACAAATGTTCACTCTTATCTTAATATATACTAATGTGCATCACTCATACAATTGTCAGTGTGCTTATGTGAATGTTTGTTTCATTACTTAGATTGGATGTTGTCAAAGTTTTTCTGTACAAGGATTTATAATATATATGGGGGCTTTAGGAATCACAAATTCTCTGTCTCAAAGTAGTCAACTCTAGTACTAAACAGCCATAAACATGTTTATGTTTACTCATAGGTAAACAAATGAGTGACTGTGTTCCAATAAAACTTTATTTAGAAAAATAGACAAGGCTAATTACATTCACAGGCAATAATTTGCCAAACCCTGGCTTAGATATTATTGGTTTAGACATGATAGAGATAGGTTAAATTTAAGTCTTGTACTTACAGACTCTATAACTAATGTGTAGCTGCAGATGCACATTATATTGAATCTTACCTATAATATCTCCATTATAATATCTTTAGATAGAGCTGCATGCCAGCCTGGTAGCTTCCAAGCATGGCTTGCTTATGGGATTCTTATTATATGGTAACTATTTCAACAACTCAAATGACAAACATATATTTCCAAGGCCCCAAGTGAGCTAACAGGTTGACACCTGAATTAATGATCAGATGAACAAAAGCTGCTTTCACATATATATCCCATGCAGCTATTTTAAATTGTACATAAGACAACTAGAAGATGGAAATTTTATACACAATGTCAAGAAGCACTTTGGAAAATGTGCTTCTATGTAGAAGGAAATTTCTGGGGAAGTCTCTATTATATTTAACTGGCAGCTTGACTGCTGAGCAGATGATACTAATGCAGAAGGTGCTGCATAAATTTCTCATTAAAACAGAAACATGAACTTTTTATGTGAAAGCACTTTAACTCCCTACTCCTGTATCTGCAGTTTGTTTTCTAGTGAACATCAAGTTTAAAAGAGAAAACTTATATGTGTTTTTATTGATATGAATGAAAAACTAAAATGATACATTTGGAGAAACACATAGAAAACAAATATTTTATGTTTTTATATAGGATGATGCTTGATGAAAATGATACTTAACTTTATTTTGTCTACCTTCAAAACATAGTTATAATTTCATTTGGTGGTTCCATCCCTTGTGTGACTTCAATTTCTATTAAGTTAATGGAAATTTCATATTTTGGACTTCTTACTTCTCAAATGCCCTCACCTGCAACTTTACAAACTTTATACGTAGACTAAATCACCTTTGTGGCATTCTGACAAAAAGACCTCACCTACAAACGTACAAATAGATGCACATATTCACTGTAAAAAATGTGCATTTCCCCCAGCCTTGCTTGCTTTTTTGTGTTCCTTAAAAGAAGAGGAAGTCTTCTTATCCAGAGCTAATGCCTCTCGCATCTCCTTGTTAGTCCTTTAATCATCTCATGGCTTGATGTTCTCTTACTCTCTTCCTGAATCTGTCTCTAGCTCCAGAATCCTGAGTCTCCCTTTCATTCACTCATTCTCCTCAGTCTGAAAAAATCAAAATTCTACTAGATCTCCTGTCTTAGACACTGAATCTCCCCTAGTTGTCATTTTGATTTTCTTTTTTCCTTCTTTGCTAAACATCCTAGAAAAATAGTCTCTATTTTCTTACTATCTTTAAAATAAGGTATCATCTGATGCTGCTTATAAACCCATAATATAGCTTCTTAGTTATTTCAGGACCTTAGATCTTTTAACAATCTCATGAAAGTTATGGGTTTTCTCCTTCAATAATGCACATACTTAGAGAATTCTTTATATAAGTTTAGGGTATTCAGACCCCTTGAAGCTCCTCTATGATAACAAGTGATACATTCATCTTAAGCTAAGCATCCCTGCACTTGTACCTGGTTCTTCTCTTTCCTGATCTTTGTAGTCTCTGTCCTGTTTAATTTTGATGCCACTTCCAGTGGATGTCCTCTATGTGGGTCCTGAGTTGAAAAGGAGCCCTGTTTTCCTTTTGGAGCACTCAGAGCACCTTAGTACCTACTATGGACTCTTTATCCGACTACTGCTGTGGACAACACTCTTCCTGGATTCTCTGGTGATTTCTTTCTGTAATCAACCCCCATAGATTCCAATACCACCTACATAGTCATGAAACTTAAATCCATGTATCTTTCCTCAATTTCCTCCATGACTCCCAGGTCTTGCACTGGACATCTCTTCTTATACATTGCACAGTGAGTATGTCAAAAATTACCTATAATATTCCCTCCAAATCTACCCCTACCCTTACTTCCTATCTGGATGAAATGAAACATCATGGCCAAAAACTGGGGGAACGATCCTTGCTAATTTTAGCCTTTATATCAGATCTATGAGGAAGTCATTTTGACTATACTCCTAATTTACTCAGATTCTTTCCATATTCTTTCAATCTGTTGTACAGTTTCTGGATGTGTCATTTTCAACCATACAACCTTAGTTCTATAACCAACCATTGTCATACATCCACACCTCCATTCTAGAGTCACTCTCTACTAACATCCACTTAGGTATCCCATACACTAAACATAATACATTCAACTTAGCTCAGTTGTCAAGGTGATTTACTGCTGCCTACACTTTCAGCCAAATGTCCTGTCAGTCATTAATATGTAGCTTGACATCTAGTCATAATGAACTACTTGTGATTCCCAAAATATAATATATAATTTCTAGATAGTTGGCCCTGCACCCATGGTTGGGAATTTTCTCCCTTTCCCTGATCACAGAGAAACTCACTAAACCCTTAAGAATCAATTCAATGATCAAAGCCCCAGAGAAATTTTGCCCAAACTACCTTTCCAGACTTTGAAGTTACCCTTTCTCCAGATTCAACAGAACTTCAGTGAGGAAGCAAGACAATTCAAAGAGAGAAAATAAAATATTTAAGCTAAAGTTTCATTAGGGGTCAGATTTTTTTAGCTAGTTTTTAGTTTTTCACATAATTATGAAGGTCAGTTTTTATATTCTTCTGGTTTTTGATATTTTTTACTACTCTTATATGGATGTCCCAAATAGCATGTGTACTTTAATTTTTTATATCTAAGTATTAATAATTATAGTAGGCAATGCCACCCCCAGAAACGTGTCCACATCCTAACCCTCAGAACTTATGACAGGATATATGGCAATGGGGAATTAAGTTTGAAGATGAAATATTCAGTTTGCTAATTAGCTGAACTTAAAAAGCTGAACTTAAAAAAGTTGTCCTTACTCATATTCTTTGTGACAACTGAGTAAGTTGCTACAGGTCAAAGAGCTAGTAGTGTCTTGCTTCGTAGATAAAAAGCATTATATAGATGTTGGCTCCTATTATTGTTCTTCTTTCTATTATTATATTTCAGGTACCATTTTAGACACTGAACTTAAAAAGATAATTACACTGGGCTCAGTGTAATTATAGAAATCCTTGTAAGTTGAAGAGAAAGTAAAAAGAGTAAGAAAACAATGTGCCATAGAAAATGACCAGAGAGATACCACATTGCTGGTTTTGAAGATGAGCTATGGGGCAAGGAATACAGACAAAGTTGGAAAGGGCAAAGAAATGAACCCCTCTGAGAGCCTTTAGAAATGAATATAGCCTTTATTTTAGCCAAGTGAGATCCATGTTGGACATACAACTTACAAAAATTAAGGTAATAAATTTATCTTTAAGGCACTAAGTTTGTGGTAATTTGTTGAGAATAGATACAAAAATCAACATATACCTTTCCCTATTCCTGATGTTTAAATCTCTCCCACTGGAAATGCAAAATTGTGGAAAACATACCATTAGAAAAATTAGGAGAAAACAGTAAGTAAATTAATGTTTAAAAAGGTAGAAAATAATAACCCAAAGTATCCAAAAATGATCACAGCCTTAGTTTTTAATAAAATTAAAGTATTTATAATGCAACTATAAAGGCAAAATGAAACCAGTTACTAAAACTTCAGACAAATCTTCCCAAATCTTCTAACATTTAAAACTATTTCATCTCATACATTATCATCTAAAATCTATGAACTGTTAAAAACAAAATTTTTGAAAAATTGATTTATTAGTTGAAACGCATGAATTTGTCACTTGGAAAGTGGTAATTATAAGAAATAATTTTATGAGAATTAACCAATAACTTTATATTAAGGCAATGGTATCAAAACACTGGATGGGCTTACTAGTATATTATCAGAATATTCCTGACTAGTCCTATATTGACATGACAATACAGATTTTTTCTTTTGTGCTTATGAGCAGATGAGGCAAAATGATATCATGCTCCCTATTTATTTGACTAATATCCTATCTCTAGTTGCCTACTAATTAAGTTTTAACTCTTACTAAACTTTGAATTCATAAAATGAAATTAGAGCATATAGAGTTTGTGCAAGAATTATCATTTAAAATTCTCTAGAAGGGTGAAGTTTATTTTCCAAAATGTTTTAATTTAGATATTTTTCTCTGTCTGTCTTTTCCCCCCTTTTTATCCTGCTTCAGATTTTAGCAAATATCCTGAGGGGAACAGTATGCATTTAAGGAAGGCCCCCCAACTTCCTGTCCTAAGCCACGTTTCTCTGAGCCTTAAGTATGGTGTGGCTATACACCTCAGCAGGTGTAACCTTCTTCCTTTAAATACCCTGGGGAAACCATGGCTTCAGAAGTCATTTTATTTCTCCTGTTGTATCCTTTCTCTGAAGTCTTAACACTCCAGTTCTTCAGGATCTCTTTAAAGGTTCAAAGAAATCATTTTTGGGTTTTTGTTTTATTTTGTTTTGTTTTGGCTTCTCTTGTTGATTGGGTGGGGGCATGTAGTCACTTGACCCAATCCAGAAGAAAAACTCCTCTGATTAAAAAAAAAATTAATTATATGAAGAAAAAATTTCCTGTGCTGTTCTCTAATGAGTACTTCTATGATACTTTGGCAATAGAGCTTATTTAGAAACCCAGTATCATGTATACGCCACGTGCCATTTTCAAAATGTTATATACAGACAGACTAAATATAATGAGATAAAAAAAGGTCTGTTTTTTAAGCAGCCATTATTTTCCCCAATTACTTATTGTTTTATTCTTCTGTCTTGGCACTTCTAGTCACTGGCCATTTTAATTGCCTATTATATTCCCTTTTAGTTAGATGGGAAATTAGTACATCTTTTGGTTGGAGGCAACAGAAATATAAGACATTAGCTCATGAAGTTCTTATTAATACAGAGAAATTAGGGTGTGAAAAATAATCCATAATCTTTGTATGCAAAGTACTTGTACAAAGTCAGAAAATATGTACAGTACATAATATAGAAGTTTATTCCCCTCATCACCTCTTATCTTCCCCTGTCCCCATTCTTCTTCCCAAAGTTTACCAGTGTTACCATTTTTTGTAATTCCTTGCAAAATAATGTAAAAAGAGAAAGAAAATATACATGTCTATATTTAATTTTATGCAAAAGAGATAATTACATACATAAAATTACTTAACAAAATCTGGAGATTCATTTATTAAGCAAATGTTTTCTGAGTGTCTATCATGTTTCTGGAATTGAATTTTAACTTGTCATTTCCAGCTTAAGACTCTGACCAATTTTCCTAGTCATTCTGTCTCAATTTCTTTGTATTTATAATAGAGGAAATAGTTGTCCTTACTCATATCTTTGTGACAACTGAGTAAGTTGCTACAGGTCAAAGAGCTAGTAGTGTATTGCTTCGTAGATAAAAAGCATCATATAAATGTTGACTCCTATTATTGTTATTCTTTCTATTATTATATTTCAGGTACCATTTTAGACACCAAGAATTTATTAGTAACAAAGTTGACAAAGATCTTGATTTAAAAAGCCTACATTCCCATGGTGGGAGAAGTAGATGATAAACAAGTAGACTAATAAGTAGAACAATAATATAAGCTACTGACAGGTACCATGAAGATAATACAAAGTTGATATAACAGACCAGGACCAGGTAGAGATGGGGGAGGTAATCAAGCAATTCTGGCACAGTGGTTGGGGAAGGTCTCTGACATAGATATTTGAGTTGGGATGTAAGAAATGCTAGTACCAGGAAGATGAGAGGAGATGTATTTCAGGTAGAGAAAAGAGAAAGTAAAAAAAAAAAAAAAATCTCTGGTTTACATGAAAATGAGTTTGATGTTTCATGTTAAAAAAAAAAAAAAAAGAAAGGAAAAGTGTAGCTTTCTGAAAAGCAGTGAGCCAGGGAGAGTGGGTTAAGAGAGAGGTTACATAAAACCTGGGGAGAAAGTCTTTTATTGGCCATAGTAATACAACAACCAGTACCAGACTTGCCTTCCTACTATATACAACTATAAGTTGGACAAGCTCTATAAAGTGCTTCCAGTTGTTGGAAAATAGGTAATGTCAAATTGTGTCTTGTGTTTAGCTAGAATATCTGATGAGGGGCACCTTCCTCAATGCAAGGTAGTGGAGCCCAGAGAGGGGCTCTGTTGATAAGCTGAGAAGACAGACGTCATAGCTGAAGTGGCTCCAAAGTGCAAAGGTCAAGAGAAATCTATATAGGAGGGTGAGAGGTGGAGGAATGAACTCGGAATCTGTACATGGGATTCAACAACAAATTTTTGGCAGAGAGCTTGTCTTCAGATATACTCGATAAGACTCCATAAGGCCCAGAAGCGTAGTCACTATGGAGCTGAGAGCAGAACAGAGATACCAGAGGTCATACATTTTGTGAAACTTTGGGGTTCCAGCTTAGTGCCTAGAGGGATATTCCTGTGCTTCTTAGGCATTCAGATAAGACAAGGAACAGAAGACCAGGATGTTGTAGAAAGAACAATAGGGACTATGCCCTAGAACAAGGTTTGGCAAACAGTGACTGGAAAGGGACAGATAGTAAATATTTTCATTACATACTTCATCTTGTTTTTTAATAAATATTTATCAGTATAAGAATTCCTTAGCTGTGGACAAAAACAAGCCACTGGATTTTGTCACATGGCTTTAGTTTGCCAACCTCTAGTGTAATATAAATCTACATTCTAAGGCTAAAATCAACACTAAAATAGGCCTATCACAATAAAGAATAAAATCAAGTCTGCATGATCAAAATGATTCCCTCAAAGTTAAAAACTGCTTATCAGAAAAAATCAACATATATTAACATTAAGTTATGGTTTATAACTGACTATAATGTATCATCAACAGGGTGGAGGATAAACTCTAAAATATTTATAAAAGCAAGAGAATGCAATCTATAATAAAAGAAAAATGAAGGAGCCAATAGAAACAGATGCCAAAATTACCCAGATGTTGGAATCAACAGACAGGAATGTAAAACATGTGTTATAAATATGTTCATGGACTTAAGAAAAAAGATAGTCATATTGAGTGAACATATGGGGAATCTCAGCAGAGAAATGAAAACTATTTTTGAAAGAACCAAATTGAAATTTAAAAACTAAATTATAAAATACAGGAAATGAAAAATTTACTTGATGAGCTTAACATCAGATTGGAGACATCAGAGTAAAGTGTCAGTGGCCTGGAAAACAGGTCAATAAAAAATATATGAATAACAGAGAAATAGAACATGAACAGAGCCACAGTGACAAGTAGGACATTACCAGGCAGTCAAATTACATGTTACTGGCATCTCAGAAGAAGAGGAATATACAGTCGGGCAGAAAAAATATCTGAGGAACTGACGGATAAAAATATTCTCAAAATTGATGAAAAATATTTGCAACTTAGAAATGCACAAACTTTAGTGAACCTCAAGTAGGATGCATACAAGGAGAGCATGCCTAGGAAAATCATAGTTCAGTTACTGAAAAGCAAAGATGAAGAGAAACACTTTGAAGTTAGCCAGAGAAGGACACGTTGTAAAGAGGCAAACTAAGAGCATTTCCTCAAAAAAGGTTTATACAGCTTTTATTCAGTCACCGTGATTCATATAGCACTTTATAATGCTTCTGTCCATCTAGGCACATGAAACAATAAAAAGGACAAATTATGTGTGCACACATGTACACACACACATACAACACATGTAGTAATGCAATTGATGCTGGAGAAGTGTTTCACTCCTTTATGTTTTGTTGAATTTATCCAAAATGTTAGATTTGCTTTAGACAAAATTTGAATGAAATATTTCCTAAAGTCTGCCTTAGCATACTTCACTGATTCTAAGGGGTGTCCATGTTCTTGCTGACCTTACTAAAGGGAAATAAAATTTTATAAACAAAATGGCATTTAGTTTTTTTAAAAAGTCCTTTGTCAACTTCATATATCTACAGACAAAAAAATCATTCTCTGTTCTTTTTTTTTAAGTTTGTTTGTTTGTTTATTTTTTTTAAGGAGCCAGGGAGGGGCAGAGAGAGAGGGAGACAGAGACTCCCAAGTAGGCTCCATGCTGTCAGCACAGAGCCCAACATGGGGTTTGAACTCACGACCTGTGAAATCATGACCTGAAACCAAAAAGTCAGGTGCTTAACCAACTGAGCTACCCAGGAGTTCCCCAAATCACCCTCTATTCTAGTTCTTCTAATGGAAACTTTTTAGGTAAGCTAAAGTCAAATTAAAATGATTTTAACCTGTCATTTAAAAAGTAAATGAATAATAATGCCATACTGTTATTATTTTAGTTTTTCAGATTTTATTATAAACTTCCCCTTCACATCAAACACAGCATATATGCAAAAGCTATAAAATGTTTCTTTGCTTATTGTATACAGCAAGTTAATGCCTCAAAACATATGCTATACTGAGCAATCTCCAAATGCTTTTATCAATACATCCTATTTTGTATTAGGTTTCAAAAAGGTCATCAGTCTACAAGAAGTTGAGAAAGCGCTGCCAATTTTTATGTCTTGGCTTGGCATTAGCAGTCACACTGTCAAATGTGGCCTTTAGAGAGAATTTTGACCTACTGGAAAACAGGCAGTTCAGCTGGAGACTGTATGAAGGAAGTCACCTGACAGGCAGGTCTAAAAGAGAAAAAAGAAATCCTTTCTCTGGCTACTTCTCAGAAAGATTCTTTACCTGCTAATTTTTCACTTTCATTTAGGGAAAAAAAATGAACAAAGAAGTGAATATATTCATCCAGCAATTATAGTCATTATGCAAACTCATAAATTTCAAATCTTTAGAGCTTCTCAGTTTGGTCTACTCTATTGTTCATTAATTTGAGTGTCATAAAAAAGGAAGCATTGGAATAGGAAAGGAAGACAAGCTGAACATTCGGGTTTGCATTCCAAGTGCTCTGTTCATATTAAAAATGAGACCAGCACCATTTTGAAAATCTTGACTTTGAAAAAAAAATATCTAAAACAGGTAAGTGGTGAATATTACTAGGAGAACCCTCTTTGAATAAAGCCTATATTTTAATGAACACGTTTTTCTTGCTTGTCTATAGTTTTTTTTTTCAAAAATGGAATGTTTCTTCTTACTCCTAATAGGTTAGTATCCTCGTTTTATATTAACATTTCATAAACATGTTTTACATTAACAATTATATTTTTTCAATTTTTTCTGTACTTCTGCAATATCTACAAAAAATAAAATTGATAATATACTGATAGGTGATGCAAGCGATGAAAAGTAGAATGCTAAGAGGAAAAGTAAATATAGACAACTCTTGAAAGTTAAAATGCCCACACTACCCAAAGTCACCTACCAATTAAATGCAATCCCCATCAAAATACCAAAGGCATTCTTAGCAGAAATAGAAGAAACAATTGTAAAGTTTCTGTGTAACCAAGTAAGACCCAGATAACCAAAGCAACACTGAGGAAAAGAACAAAGCCAGAGCATATCACACTTCTGGATTTCAAATTGTATTATGAAATCTTAGTAATAGAAACAGTGTGTTACTGTTGAAAATACACACATCAATTAATGGACACAATAGAGAGCCCAGCATGTATGGTCAACTAGTATTTGACAAGGCAGTCAAGAATACCCATGGGATAAAGGACAGTATCCTCATTAAATGATGAGAAAACTGGAAAAATGCATGGAAAACACTGAAACTGGACCTCTATTTTACACCATTTGCAAAAATTAACTCAAAATAGATCAAAGACCGAAAAATACCTTACATATTTTGGATACCAGCCTTTTATTGGATATGTCATTTGCAAATATATTCTCCTATTTAGTAGGCTTTTAGTCTTGTTGACTCTTTCCTTTGCTTTGCAGAAGCTTTTTATTTTGACGTAGTCCCAATAGTTTATTTTTGCTTTTGTTTGCCTTATCTCAGGAGACATATCTAGGAAAATGTTGCTAAAGTTGATGTCAAAGATATTACTGCTTGTGGACTCTTCTGGGATTTTTATGGTTTTTAGGTGTTACATTTAGGTCTTTAATCCATATCCAGTTCAATTTACATATAATGTAACAAAATGATCCAATTTCATCCTTGTGCACGTAGCTGTCTAGTTTTCCCAACACTATTTGTTGAAGAGACTGACATTTTCCTATTACATATTCTTTCCTCCTTTGTGAAAGATTAATTAACCATATATTGTGGGTTTATTTCTGGGGTCTCTATTCTGTTCCATTGATCTCTGTGTCTATTTTTGCACCACAACCATATTGTTTTGATTACTGCAGATTTGTAGTTTATCTTGAAATCTGAGATGTGATATCTCCAATTTTATTCTTCTTTTTCAAGACTGCTTTGGCTATTTGGGGTCTTTTGTGGTTGCACATAAATTTTAGGATTATTTGTTCTAGTACTGCAAGAAATGCTGTTGGTATTTTCATAGGGATTGCACTGAACCTGTAGATGGCTTTGGGTAGTATGGACATTTTGACAATATTTGTTTTTCCAATGCATAAGCATGGAATATCTATTTGTTTGTGTCCTCTTCAATTTCTTTAATCCATGTCCTGTAGTTCTAAAAGTATGGATATTTCACCTCCTTGGTTAAGTTGATTCCTAGGAATTTATTCTTTTTGGTGCAATTGTGAATGGTATTGTTCTCGTAATTTCTCTTTCTGCAACTTCATTATTAGTGTATAGAAATGCAACAAATATCTGTATATTGATTTTGTATCTTGTGACCTTGCTGAATTCATTTATCACCTCTGTATCTCTAAGCAGAAGTCCAAAGTACATTATATTGATATATTTAGTTTTCCTTTGTTTTTGCAACAGGCTCTGCTTACCTTGAGAGTTAAAACTTAATCTTAAATCTTATTTTTACAGTTTCAACACTGAGCATAGGATGGGTTGTATGCAGCTCTCAATAAATATTTGTTTCATCAAACTGAGGTTAAAGTAATAAAGGAATATAGCTGCTTATTTCAGGACAGTGTCTTAAACTGCTTTTAGCATTAGTCTCAATGTCCTTTGATTCTTTGACAGTATTGGATTTTATTATCATGTTTTAGAATAGTTTATATATTTTTTCTTATTTAAAATTTTTTGTTTATTTATTTTTGAGAAAGAGACTGAGAGAGCAAGCAGGGGAGGGGCAGAGAGAGAGGGGAAAAGAGAATCCTAAGCAGGCTCTGCACTATCAACATGGAGACTGATGGCGGGGCTTGAACTCATGATCCCTGAGATCATAATCTGAGTGGAAACCAAGGGTTGGACGCTTAACTGACTGAACCACCCAGGCGCCCCTATTCTACATATTTTCTAATCATATTTACATACAGAATGGTAATTTAATGTTTTGATGAACCCTGCATATTATAGAAAGTCTTCTGGAAAAAGCCAAGGATAGTGAAAGGTTCTGGTAAGATGAGTTCATGTAGTCATGTTGTGTTCTGCTTTTATTATCATTGGTAGCTGTTTTGACCAATATTAGGATCACCTAGGGAACTATTAACTGTGGCTTAACTCTAACTCAGAAAAAAATTACATTAGAAACTTAGAGATTGGACAATAGTATTCTTGAAACCCCTCATGTGATTCTAACCTGTAGTTAGGAAGGATAACTATTGTACTAATTTATGTAGTAGAAATTAATATTATATATATCCTTAAGTATCACAAGTGCAGTTCTACCGAAAGACAGATTACTAAAACTTTTACCTAGATTCAAAAATTATCCCTTCAGTATGATATTTCAGTCACTGGTAAGGTATTTATCAGAGAATCTTCTATAAGCTGTCTTCAATAATTCAATAAAATTATTATTCAATAATAATAATATTAGGTTAACCTATCTCAAAAAAAAAAAGAAAAGGAAAAAGAAAAAAAGAAAACTAAATAGTTGCAAGACTTCTGGCTATATCCATATTTATTTAAAATGAAGGAGAGAAAGAACAGTCAACAAGGGTAGGTGAAATGTGAAATTAGCTTTGTAATGTCATTCTGGTATCTGATTCCCCAGAGAGGGCCTACATACTATTACCCCCCACCATCACATAGGTTCTTTAGTCCCAATGGCATTGTTTTAAGTTTCCAAGTTATGTAGGATAGGTTAATTTATCCAGTGGTAACAAACCAATCTGCTATTTCAGTGAACTAGTGTCAGTAAAACTTTTTCATTCTCACCAACCCTGCTGCGCATCTAAATGATTTTCTAGGATAAATGTTCTCCATACTTACACAGTCAAATATCCAAACTTCTGGGGTGCCATTACCCTACTGCTGAACAATTGCACTTGCATGGCCTATGTATTTTATATGGTAGAAAATTGTGCATGGAGTTTCCATTCCCTCAGCCCAGAGGCAGAACATATTGATTCTTTTCACTGCCCATTGTCTAGTACTGGACACAAGGCTACAAGATACTGTAGGTTACTAAAATTTCTTCCCCAAACAGTTTGGTTGTTTATTTCCAGGTTTGTCATTCAGTTCTGAGTGATTTTTTCCCCCTTGTAATTGGGAATTTCTAAATCATCAGATTGCATTAATGCATGTAATTCTATTTATCTGATGTTTAGACTCTGTGTCTTATAAATCAAAATTTCAATTTTGATTACTGCTTCAAATAAAATGAATATTCAGTACTAAAACACAGATCCTCATATCATACTAAGATATATTAAAAGACAAATGAAATAAGCTATCAAATAAACTAGTTACCACATCCACCTTTATATATTCTAGCCCAGATCAAACCATATAAGAATGCATTGTGAACCACTGGCCAATAATAGGATTAATTTCCAGATTCTGGTCACTAATTCTTTCCTTTTCCTATAGGTTTCCAATACAAATACTTGTAAAAGTCCTGGAAAAGCCTTGGTGGTTATCAACAACTGAGATTTTTAATTTATTTATTCATGGTGATATAATACAGATTTTAAAATTTATAATAATGTCCCCATTTCTCATGGGTGGTTATTTTGTAAAAAGTTACATTTTTAAAGAAATAAAATATTTTCTAAATAGCTTGAATTTAACAAACACCATCATCTAAAGCTTTGCAGTGTTTATATACAATATCTATTATGCCGTAAAAATTACTAAAGTATAAGATAATACCACATGACCAAAAACCTAGATAAATCTATGAAAACATATTTATACAGATAGTGGAGTTAGCTGACTAAGAATTAATATGTCACAAATATAGAATGGGAAGGTGTAGAAAATAGATTACAAGATAGGCATTTCTACCAGAGAATTTGAATCTATATAAAATAGTCCAACAAGGACTATAGAACAGAAAAATATAATTTATGAAATTACGGAAATCTGTTAGAAGGGTTTAAGGTTAGCTGATACACAGCAAAAGACAGGATGAGTAAACAGACATATCAATGACTGAATTGACAGATATCATATCAATTGAATCGACTGAAGCAAAATAAGAAAAAAATAAATGGGCCATATACAAAACTCTACTAGGAATATGTGGACCAGAGTAAAACAGCCTAACGCAGATATAACTGTAGCTTGAGAAAGAAAAAATATGTGTTGCATTGACTATATTTGAGGAAATAATATAGACTAAATAAAAATATCAGCTCACAGATTCAAAAAGAACCTCAACCAGAAGCAAATAAAAAACACCGCAGATAAGCATAAGATAGCAAAACTACTGAAAGCAAAACAAAACAAAAATCAAAGCCATACTCGATATCCTCCTGAGAAAAAGACACAGACATATTGCTCTCCAAAGATAATCAAAAGATTGATAAGCAAAAATTATACAGGTCAGAAAACAATGGAATAAGAACACTGTAAAAATAACATAACTAAGCCAACTTAGAAGTTTATGCTAAGAAAAAATATCCTTTCGAAATAAGGTGAAATGAAAACTTATTCAGACCAAAAACAAAGAAACAAATTCTGAGAATACATCAGTGTCAGACCTTCACTAGTAGATATACAGTAGAAATTTCTTCAAACAAAAGGAAAATGATTGCAGAAATTTAGGAAAGGATGAAAACCAAAAAGAATGAAAATGAGTAAATGTAAATAAAGATAGTAGAAACACAATAATTAAAATGTGTATGCATAAAAATATGTAAAATAAAAATGTTAACAATGCGAGTTGTGGTAAGAAGTAACTGGAGTATAATGTTCTAAGTTTTACCATTTTCAGAGACATTTTAAATTAATAAATCATGTATGGTTATGAGAAGTCAAGATATATTTTTAATCTCTGAAATATTAAAGGATTTAACTACTCAATGAATAGTGGTTCATGTAAAACTAGTAAGGAAAAAGGAAAAAAGGAATAACATTTAATTACTCTGAAAGACAGAAAGATTGGAAGAGAAAAACTGTAAAACAGAAAAAAGTAGATATAAATTCAAATATATATGCTATTACATATACTCTAAAAATACTAAATATTCATTAAAATTATGATTATGAACTGGGTAAAAAATATGTGCTGCTACTCAGACACATCTTTCATATGAGTATGTTACCTGTTTGAAAATGAAAGAATTTTTAAAGTAAATGAAAACAATAATCAAAAGAAAATTCGTTAGCCATACTAATATCAAACAATGTAGCTATTTATGTCAGAATCATAAGAGATAAAGATTGACATTTCATAATTATAAAAGGGTCAATCCACTAGGTACATATAATGATTATAAACATGTATGACTCTGGTGGCTTATTTATTTTTATTTATTTATTTTTTTGAGTAGGCTCCATGCCCAGAATGGAGCTCAATGTGGGGCTGTAACTCACAACCATGAGATCAAGACCTGAGCCAAGATCAAGAGTCAGACACTTAACCAACTGAGTCACCCAGGCACCCCAGCCTCTGGTAGTTTAATATAGATAAATAATATGTGAAATAAATAAGTGAAATGAAAATAATAGTCATACCTATAGTCAATGTGGGAGATATTAAACTCCATATCTTTTAAACCTTGTATGAGCAAAAAAAAAAATGCAGTAAGGATATAGAAAATATGAAAAGCACAAATAAAAATGTGTATAAAGTTATGTGAAACACCTATCCAGAAAAGACAAAAACTTTTTTTTTTCATAAGGACATTAGACATATATTTTCCATATATCTTGGATCATTAAGTACATCTAAACAAAACTCAATAGATGAAGTCATATTAAGTATGTTTTCTGACAAAAGAAACATACATTACAAAAAGATAATTAGAAGGTCTCCAGCTGTTAAAAATTAAGCAACATACCCTCAAACAACCCGTGGGTAAAAGGAAAAATCACAACAGAAATTAGAAAATATTTTAAACAGATAATGACGACATAGCTTATAAACATTTATGGGAAATAACAAAAACAATGCCTAGTGGAGAATCTATAGACTTAAATACATATACTAGAAAAGAACAAAGACTGAAAATCAATGATCTAAACTTCTATCAAGATGCTCAGAAATATATAGTAAACCAAGGAAAGTAAATACAAAAAAATAACAAAGATAAGAGAACTTAAAGAGAAAAAATGCATGGAGGAGTATATTAGCACAAGAGGTGGTTCTTCAACAATATGAATGATCTTAATAAAATGCTAGTAAGACTAATCAAGGAAAAAATAAAAATTTGCAAGTCACTAACATTAGACATAAAGTAATATTACCTCAGAGTCTATACACATGAAAATAGAAATAAAGATATATTTTAATACTTTACATCAATACATTTGACAAGTTTTGAGAAGAAAAAAGTCCTTTAAAGTGAATTCTGAGATTGGCACAATAAGAAAAATAAATATTAATAGCCCTGCATCTATTTAAAGACCCACATACACACTCTATTTTTTTAAAGTTTATCTTTTTATTTTGAGAGACAGAGAGAGAGAGAGAAGGGGAGGGGCAGAGAGAGAGAGGAATAGAGAGACTCCCAAGGAGTCTCCCCACTGTCAGTGCAGAGCCCCATGTGGGACTTGAACTCACAAAACATGAGATCATGCCCTGAGCCAAAGTTGGACCCTTAACCGACTGAGTCACCCAGGCACCTAACACACATTCTATTATTAAACTACTCTTCAGAAAGACGATTGCTTGACCACAAAATTATTTCAAATACTGAAGAAAGAAATCAAGCCAAACTTATTATCATAGTCCAGATTGTGGGTGTGCATGTGTATGGTATTTTATGAGATTTACATAACCTTGATACCAAAATCTAGCCAAGAAGATTCATTTAATTTTTTCCTCATGCAATTCTTCCATCTCTTTACTTGAATATTTTAATGATAATTATTTCAAAGTTCTTATCAGTCAAGTCCATTAACAAGCCATCTGTGAGTCGATCTGTAGGTATCATGTGATAATTCTCAGAATTTTCTGGATTTCATCAGTTGGTATTTCTAGTGTTTTTTTTTTTTCCATTTATTTTCTAGCTATGCTGTATAATAATGTAGAGGCTCTGTATTATGCAGTCTTCCACCAGAGGAGGCCCACTCTTTCCTTTTCAAGGTAGACAGAATATTAAGCAAATCAATTTAAACCTATCTTGGAGTCTAGTGGAGACAGGGGTTCAGTCGTTGGAAGACTCACATTCCAGTCCTTAGGACATGGTTTCCAAAGTTTTTAATTTAGAATTTAGTGCATTCACCAGGAGTACTTGTCTGAGACACCAAGACTCTATCCCATCACTACCAGGATACTTTGGAAAACTCTTCTCTGCTTTTCAGACTGTTACAGCTAAAACTGTGTCTCCCACACCACCAAGATTTGGCTAGTGTCATGAAGGACAAATTGACAGTATTTGAAACCATTTTGAAGAATGAAGCCATTCAAGTGTCCAAAGTTGTCTCTATAGCCCAGGAGTCAGCAAACAAGCCTATGGTCCTAATCTAGCCTTTTTTCTATAGCCTAGGGGCTATCAAAAGAACACCTTATGAAATGTAGAATTATATAAAATTAAAATGTCAATGTCCAAAAAGTTTTATTGGAACACAGACACACCCATTCATTTGTTTACTATCTAAGGCTATATTTGCTGCAAGGGATGAACTGAGCATTTACCACAGAGACTGCATAATACCACAGTTGAAAATATTTACTCTATGGTTCTTGGCCAGAAAAAAAAAATCCATTCCCTGCTCTAGTCTATAAGACCAATAAAAGTTCTGGCAGTTTCTGTGTCTCCTAGTAGTGGTCCTCTGCCCAAAGTCAAGATTCTCATTGAAAGCCTACACACAAAAAAATATAGTTTCAGATTGTAAATTTATCACCTACAGTTCTCTTTCTCCAAAATTTTAACCCTCAAGTGCTTTTTGTTTAAAACTGCTCTGATTTATTTAAACATATACATTTTTTCTACTTTATGTACGTTTTGCTATTTTATCTAGTTTTTCTTGACAGGAGCAATCATATACAACAAACTACTCCATTCTATTTGCAAGTGGAAGACAACCATTAATTTTAAGAATTGACATTTTTCTTTTTGCTTATTCCCAGTAGTGTCCAGAAATTTAAAAAAGTAAAAGTTGAAAATATCTGGCTCATCAGAAAGTATCTGGTTTGAAAGGAACCAGCAAAATCTAGTTCAATCCTTTATTTTGTAGATTAATAAATTGTAGTTTAGAAGGAAGTGTGAGCAGAGCGCCTGGCTGGCTCAGTTGGTGGAGCATAGGACTCTTGATCTTGAGGTTTGAACCCCAAGTTTGAACCGCATGTTGGGTGTAGAGATTCCTTAAAAATAATGTTTAGAAAGAAGTGTGAGCAATTTGTCAATATCTATATCTGGATTTTGGTAGTCAGGACTTGAGTCCTAAAAGTCAGATCTAGGGGATTTTTCTGTGGCCGTCTGTCCTTTGTGTGATCTTCGTTGTACATGCTCATATGTGTGTATAAGTTTAGTTGGAGTGATAGGCCATGTGTGTTTGTGTGTGAACCTTCCAAGACCTATGTGTATATGTGTTACTGACATAATTGGATGATGCTCTGATACTTGAAGTTATTGAAAGTTATCTTTAAACTCTTTGGCCTATGTTCTTCCCAAGAGAGAATATTATCTTTCTGCCTTGTTTAGTACAATGAAATCACCAAGGATGTTTTCAGGTCAGTTTAAATTTATCCAAAGTGATTTAAATATTATTTTTAAAGTAAAAGTATAAGGTGTCATTAAAAAAAATAGGGTTAATGAGAAAAATGCTGACAGATTCATAGTGCTAGTGTTACTGCATACTAGTTTTTTATTCAAAGCACCAATTAAGTACAAATTTACATTTAACTTGTCAAAAAGAAATCTTTTAAAACATTTTATTCAGCTTTTATAATTTTAAGCAGAACTTATCCTCTAACGCCAGATCATGTATGCTTACGTTTGTTTCTGTATATCATCATATCTTGGTAGATTGGTATATCCCTTATAGAAAACAGTGGAAGCCCTAAATAAATACATTTAGTATTGTAGAAAACGACCGAAAAATTAGACCAAGACCAAAGCACATCAAGTGTGTATTATTACCTTCTCATTGGCATTAAATAGTTTTAACCAATATTATTAAGTTGAATATATTTTAGCATCCAGGACAGATGCATCAATCTATCATTGATAACATACTTAGGAATATATCTATACTTAAAAATCCATTCAAATGTCAAGGTTTTCATGAAATCTTTTGTAATGAAATATCTTAATTCTGTTTCATATTATTATATCTGATTATAATAGGGTACAACTAGGGACTGGGTATAATTAGAAAATATTTATTATGCTGGTGTTCTCCTTCCTATTGACCTTAGTGATCTCAAACAAGTATGTATTATTTAAATACGGGTTTTCAGGCTTAGCCAAATATTTCTTGTTTTTCACGCTAATGTTAATTTGCTCTAAAGGTAGCATAATATTAGCATGGTTAAGCTTAGTTGGGAAACAACTGATGAGTCTCCATTATTTGCCACTTCCATTGTATTGACTTGTTATTTACTTTATTATTAAAACATCATCTCATTGATATTTGTATTTTTAAAAATCTGTATAACAAAAAATTTTGAGTAAATTACAATGAATTGTTTCTTCAATTCCTGGAAAAGTTTGTGAAATCTCTATGTCTCCAGTATTTGTAAGGAAAGATATCAAACTTCTTTTTTTATTATTGATCTTCCTGGAACTGGAAAAGACAGGAGAAATGAAGCAGGGTACACATGTGATTCCATATAAAATATGCACATATGATAGATATAAATGTGGAAAAAACATATATAAATTCTTAAATTTATTCAAAATTTAGTTATTTCCACAGTAAAGAGCATGTTTTAAATATTGATCAAACAATTTTCTGCTAATACACCTTTTGTGAAAGGATAATAGCAGGTATAATAGGCTCACAATAAACATTTATTGAAGGATTAACAAAATGAATGGATGCAAAATTATGAAGAACAAGATAAACATAAAGAAAACAGAAGGGATTAATAAGTAACAAAAAACCCCCACTTCCTAGTTTTGAGTTTTGTGACACATTTTAAATGACTAATACCTATATAATTCAGAAGAAGGTAGATATGCTGCAATTAAGAATAATGATCATATTTCAGTGGCTTAAAACAACAAAGCTTTATTCCTAACTTATGCTATCTGCCTAATATGTACTTGCCACAAACCCACTATTTCAGATTGATGAAAGTTTCATCTTACATGTTCCCATGATCATTGTGGAATGGGGACAAAAAAGCTGTAGAATGTAGCACTTGCTGCTAAATGCTTCTATCCAAAATTTGGTCCACATCTATGTCCAGGACTGGTCACATGGTCTCATTTAAGATGCAGAAAAGTACAATTATATGTGTGTCAGGAAAAGAGAGGAACTGGATATTAGAGAGTGGTAATGTCTGCCATGGTGGGGAAATTTTCTAAATCAGGAGGAAAATGGCACAACCAAAGGCTAAGGGCTAGAATTAATTGGGACTAGGAAAGAAGGAAGGAAGGAAGGAAGGAAGGAAGGAAGGAAGGAAGGAAGGAAAGAAGGAAGGAAAGAAGGAAGGAAGGGAAGGAAGAAAGAAAAGGAAGGGAAGGGAAGAAAAGAGAAAGAAAGGGAAGGAAGGAGGGAGGAAGGAAGGAAAGAAGGAATGAAAAAACATAAAAAGAAAATACATCCAGACACCCCCATAAAAAAAAAAAAACACCTCTGGGCATTTAGCCAATAACACCACATGGACTATGATACTTTAAGAAACCTCCATTATTAATTATGGGGTTAATGGATTTGGATTTGATACAATGAATTACAGAAAATAGACTCTTAAAAATAGTGAATTACAAGCATAAAAATATTAACCACTACTATACATATATGTATTCAGTGCTTGATAAATCTGGCATTTTTGCTTTGGGTAATTGGAACAGGAGAAGGCAGAGTTATATAGTACAAAAAGCTAATAAATTAGTTATAATAATCCAACTAAGGAGTAAGATTTAGAATTGGGCTTGTAATTTTGCTGAGGAAATGGAAAACATACACACATACTCACACACAGGAGAAAATCTAGACCTTTATAAAGAGGGAGACTCCCGGAACTGATAACATATTTAATTTTAAAAGAAAAAGAATTAGAAAGTCTATGGTTATATATTTTAGGGATTGAGAGAAGTGTATTAGTATGTTTATACATAAGTACAAGACAGATAAGACAAAACAAACAATTTTTTAAACAAATCAAAGCATTTGAACAACTTCACCATAGTGAAAATTATATTAAAGTAGAAATAAGGTAAGACAAACAAGGCTCTGTCTTTGAATAGCAATATGAAATTAAGGGTGAGATAATTTCCTATTCATGGGAGCTATTCTGCTTTGAAATTTACTCATATGCTCAAATATGTTAGAAAGGTAATGCACTCTGTAATGTGGTCTTTAAAATGCACAGTGTGACGGGCATGGTTTAAATAAAACGTTTAGTTGCAATATCACCCCAAATTATCCTAGCAGGGAGAGCTGAGGCAAACCACCAATTTTGACTCCACATGTATTCCAGATACAGAAAAATGGATAAATTGGTTTCTTTTGTGCTCTCCTTGCTGCTTGTCTTTATGAGCAGTAAAATTGCTTGCATGGAGATATCAGCTTGCAGAGAGGCTTCCAGAGGAAAGCTGCAGGAGTTAGCACTCACAGGGTAGCCCAGACTGCAAATGGAACCCAGCAATCACCATGCTGAAGAGGGTGGGTGTAGATTAGAAGGTAGGAGGTAGTTATTTTAAGCAGCAAGCTCCAAGTGTCTGAACTCTGATGGGGGAAATGGAGAGACCCTGGATAGTGGGCATTCTAGGAAAGATTAATTTGGCTCTTCAAACCGTTGTTATTCAAAAGATTATCAATAGGTTTCCAAGACTTAATAAAAAAGTGATTTTACAGTTTTCTATCACTGTGACCATATGGTCTTCAGTGAGTCACTTAATCTCTCTGCGCCTCAGATTCTTCCTCTGCAAAATGGAGATAATGTCTAGAGATCAGAGAGTAAGTCAGAAGATTACATGGGTCTCTCCTCACTTTAGGATGTATAGTTCTATGATTTGCAAAGGCCTCTACATAGTGCACAAAGGCCTCTAACTATAACGAGTTGCCACTGTAATTCTTTAACCTCTAAAATTGTGGCCACTTACCTTTCAGGATTGAACACCATTCTGGATTCTCAATTAGCTCTGCTCTGACTTGAAGGTAATTTAAGAAACCTTTGATAAGTAATGGCTAAGAATTAGGTATCTATAACTTGCGGTGGTCATGGAAATCAAATGTCTTAATGGTTTAAAATTCTTAACCTACAGTTTGACATATACCAACTATTCAGTAAATACTAGTGTTGGTGGGTGTACTGATGCTCATCATTGAAATGGCTCACTGTGCTAATGGTGCTGTCAACCTTTCTGCTGATCCACTCCAACATAATACACAAATTCCTTTATGCCAGTAATAAGTGCTGTAAGTTTCTTGTCACCAAGTTACTGCTGTCCATTATTTTTCTGTATCTTGCTTTTGTTTTGTTCCTTGGTCTCCTCTCTTGTGCTCGATCTTAAGCTTAACTAATCAGTTCTTAAAGGCACAAAAAAATCTGTGCAAGAGCTCCACGGTATGTGATGTGATTGGATTCCTCAGGTCTAATTTGACCATCCTGATGCAGGTGATCATGTGGACCTCTACTGGCTGGAGTCTGCAACCTGGTGTTCTGCGATTCCCTCTGTTGCAACATCTTCCCTCCAATGTATTATCATTGTCAGTATACCTGGCCAGATTTTATGGTCTCCAGTGAACCTGCTAACAGATCACACTTCCTTAATTTCTCAAACATTTACAAAATAAGGGAGACATCAGAATCCCATCTTTCATATTGGTGCTATTATTGAGTATGGGTTTAGGTTAAGAGATCAATAAACCACCTAACAGGAACCTCAGAATTAGGCAAGACCAGATGGGAATGACTGCTGCAGGAAATTAGATTGAAAAGGAGAACAGCGTGGAGTCGAGTTCAGGATGCCCTGGTTTCTCCACAAATGTGCCAACTGATGAAGTGAATAAATGAATGCTGACAAATTAAAAGTGTCTTCAAAGGGAAAAAGCCCCTCTCTGGGGAAACTAGAAGTGGCTCTCCCCTGACTGTTTGCATTTTCCACTATGAGTGGTGACCTCTAAGTCTTCCACATTTGGACAAAGTCCTGATAGTTATTAAGATCTGTATTTGATTTTGGGTAGCACTAAGAGACTAATATAAACCCTCCGTAAAACCTTTACTTTTTGAGGAGCTTTACATAAGAGTAAACGGAATACAAGTTTGTGTTCATAATATGAATTTAGCAAACATAATATTTGGTGTTAATTAAAAACAGACTGTGGAGAGAGATGCTAAAAGGGTAGCATCTTCCCTTAAGACAAAATAAGAGAACACTTACTTTTAAAAGATAGGCTTGAGTTCATATATAAAAGCAGGAGATAAAATAATTTTCTGTGTAATGAGCATTAATTTAGGATTTGGCATTTTCCCCCATGTTACAATCACCTCCTTTTAAATATGTGAGCTAGGGTATCATTTCTGCTGGTTCTTTGTCCCAGACTAATGTCCTTAAGAACTGCTCTTTTTCGTTGTGTAGGATAGTGCTGCTGGTCATCATCAAGCACTTTTAGGATTTGAATTCATTAAAATACTTTAATAGGAATGAAAAAATATTTCATTTGGAGTATATCCTAAGGGTCCCAAAGGGATCAGTAGCAACAATAAATGAACTTAACATAATGTCAAGCAGTAAAACAAGGCAAATAAATTACACGGGACTTTTCTCTAGTAATTGTGAGTTAGAAAAATAGAACAGGAAATCTGACAGTGCTTGCTTTTTTGCTTTCTTCTGTTAAAATCTCAGTAGCTGTATGGTGGTGGTGGTGGAAATGGAGAAGGTCAATTCTGTTTCTGTAACTATATACTTTTATTCACATTCACAGCTGTTAACAGTGTCCCAGAGTCATTGCAGAGGCATACAGGACTCTTGCTGACCTACAGCAATAATAGGTAGCCTTCACTGAGTATTACCCTAAGCAAAGCATGTGCTGAGCGGTTTGTGTGGGACCTGTCAATCCTTCAGTTACTCAATAGCATAGGTATGATTATTTTCCCTACTTTATAAAGTAATTTCTAAAGTGAAATTTAAAGACATTATATGATACTGTGCAATAACAGATTACTAGAAATAGTCAAAGATAGGATTTTAAACTCTTGACTGTCTGGCTCCTTAGCCATCTTCTTTTTTTTTTTTTTTTTGTCTTTGGTGCAAAAAGGTGATTTTATTAAAGCACGGGGACAGGACCCATGGGCAGAAAGAACTGCACTGGGGTCTCAATGGGTAACTCAGTAACCTTCTCAGGTTGAGAAGGGGTCAGGGATAGAGTAAGTTTCTTTTTTTCTTTTTTTTAATATTTATTTATTTATTTATTTATTTATTTATTTATTTATTTATTTAATATATGAAATTTACTGTCAAACTGGTTTCCATACAACACCCAGTGCTCATCCCAAAAGGTGCCCTCCTCAATACCCATCACCCACCCTACCCTCCCTCCCACCCCCCATCAACCCTCAGTTTGTTCTCAGTTTTTAAGAGTCTCTTATGCTTTCGCTCTCTCCCACTCTAACCTCTTTTTTTTTTTTTTCCTTCCCCTCCCCCATGGGTTTCTGTTACGTTTCTCAGGATCCACATAAGAGTGAAAACATATGGTATCTGTCTTTCTCTGTATGGCTTATTTCACTTAGCATCACACTCTCCAGTTCCATCCACGTTGCTACAAAAGGCCATATTTCATTTTTTCTCATTGCCACGTAGTATTCCATTGTGTATATAAACCACAATTTCTTTATCCATTCATCAGTTGATGGACATTTAGGCTCTTTCCATAATTTGGCTACTGTTGAGAGTGCTGCTATAAACATTGGGGTACAAGTGCCCCTATGCATCAGTACTCCTGTATCCCTTGGGTAAATTCCTAGCAGTGCTATTGCTGGATCATAGGGTAGGTCTATTTTTAATTTTCTGAGGAACCTCCACACTGCTTTCCAGAGCGGCTGCACCAATTTGCATTCCCACCAACAGTGCAAGAGGGTTCCCGTTTCTCCACATCCTCTCCAGCAACTATAGTCTCCTGATTTGTTTATTTTGGCCACTCTGACTGGCGTGAGGTGATATCTGAGTGTGGTTTTGATTTGTATTTCCCTGATAAGGAGCGACGTTGAGCATCTTTTCATGTACCTGTTGGCCATCCGGATGTCTTCTTTAGAGAAGTGTCTATTCATGTTTTCTGCCCATTTCTTCACTGGGTTATTTGTTTTTCGGGTGTGGAGTTTGGTGAGCTCTTTATAGATTTTGGATACTAGCCCTTTGTCCGATATGTCATTTGCAAATATCTTTTCCCATTCCGTTCGTTGCCTTTTAGTTTTGTTGGTTATTTCCTTTGCTGTGCAGAAGCTTTTTATCTTCATAAGGTCCCAGTAATTCACTTTTGCTTTTAATTCCCTTGTCTTTGGGGAATGTGTTGAGTAAGAGATTGCTACGGCTGAGGTCAGAGAGGTCTTTTCCTGCTTTCTCCTCTAAGGTTTTGATGGTTTCCTGTCTCACATTCAGGTCCTTTATCCATTTTGAGTTTACTTTTGTGAATGGTGTGAGAAAGTGGTCTAGTTTCAACCTTCTGCATGTTGCTGTCCAGTTCTCCCAGCACCATTTGTTAAAGAGACTGTCTTTTTTCCATTGGATGTTCTTTCCTGCTTTGTCAAAGATGAGTTGGCCATACGTTTGTGGGTCTAGTTCTGGGGTTTCTATTCTATTCCATTGGTCTATGTGTCTGTTTTTATGCCAATACCATGCTGTCTTGATGATTACAGCTTTGTAGTAGAGTCCTTAGCCATCTTCTAATCCAGTGACTTCCAAATTATTCACCAGGGCATGAGCCAAAAGATACATTAGGGAGTGGATAGGAAACATTAGGATATCCACTTTTAAATTTATTCATCTTTTTAAAGTTTAATTTTTGCAAATGTTTTAGAGCACACCTGACATATTAGTAAATTATTATTCAGGTATTTATAAAGTATGTACATAAATATAGTGTATTGGCTTGATTTTTATTATATTTGTGTTTTTTATTGATGTGGATACATGGTAAACCTGAAGATGGCTCTGATTCAATTGTACTTGCAAAAGTAACAAATTGAGTTTCTGGGGTTTACCCTACCTCTTTCAGCTCTTCCACTTTTTGACATGCTTGCTTCTGTAACCTCCAGGCAGCCTGTATCCTCATGCTATGTACCACATACATACAAATGACTTTAGTGTCCCATAAAAGTCTCCTTTAAAGTTCATGTTTTCCCTTCTTGCTCTACTTTCTGTATGTGAATTGTCTTTGATCAATGCTGCTGCCTGGATCTCAGCATAAAACAAATCAATGATCCATTAATGTGATCACACATTACATGAGTAATGGCATGACATCTTCAGGGTATCAATAATGTAAAAGTGAAGTCTTTCACATCAAAGAAAACTTTTGGAATGGAAAATAGAGGGAAAACTCATTTTTTCCCCCTTACCTCTTCACTCAAAGGTATGGATTATCACTTATGTGGTATGTGTCAAGAAATTTAGGAATACATACATGTTTTTGGTGGTATTTTCACTTTGCAAAACATTGGTGAAATTTAAAAAGAACCAGACCATTTAAATATATGTCATTAAATTGAATTTATTTTCTTTTTTAAAGTGGGGGTTATAAATGCTGCCTTCCTTCATTAACAGCTTTTCTCCAGTGACTATTGCTATTTTGCTTGTGATATTTGATAATTTCTATATGAAAATATAATAATAGCTTTAGCATAAAAAAAAAAAACTTTGCCAAAGCTCAAGAAAGAACATTCTTAGCTGTACCTTTTGCATGGCAGGAATTAACTGCTAATATCATTAAGGTCCTTAGAAAAAAAAGGTCTACAGTGTCTGAAATTTCGACGTCATGCCAGTATATACTAGTTGTGCAAATGATCAGTAGGCTAAAATAAAAAAAAGTAGATATTTGATATATTTTGTTTTCTCTGAGAACTTCTTTCTTATAATCCCATCTCTCTGGGAGGATATCAAAGCTATGCAGTGAAGGTAGAATTTTTCTACCTTGTAGAAGGTACAATGAAAGAGAAAGAGAGCAGAAGAAATCAATGAGATTTAAGTAAGTCTTTTACTTGTATGTCTTAGAGGAGATAGACAGATAAATTTAACTAACTTCAATTCCTTAATAGAATAATAACCCCTTTTCCAGCTTGACATTATTTATGACTAAAAGTGTGTGTGTGTGTGTGTGTGTGTGTGTGTGTGTGTGTGTGGTGTGTTACATAGTACATAGTTTAGATAGACTGGAATTGAAAAGAAAAAAATATCATTCTATAGCTAGTCTCTCTAACAAAAATTGATTTTTCTGTATTTGTTTCCTGAATAAGAGGTTAATTATCTTCATTTTAGTGTACTTGCAATTTAATTTATTAAATTCTGTGTTGAGCACAAGTTGTAGCTACATTATTTTATAATATCATCTTGTCTTTTGCAACCTTTTCATGCCACTAAATAATTATATACAAAAGAATGATTCTCCTCCTAATTTATTGATGTGTTGGTACAGGACACATTAATAAAAACCAAACTTTGAAAATATGAAGACAGATGGGAAGAATAGAGAAGGACCAATTGTAAATGGAAATCATCAGTTATTTCTTGAAATGAACATTATTTATTTTGAAAAATATGCTTTTATTTATTCAATTTCTATGTGAATAAGCTTTATAAAAGCAGAATTTATATAAGGGAATAAACAGAGCACAAACAACACTATGCCTCCAAAATGCCAGTTATTTCTATTTTCAGATATTGAAGTAAATTCAATTTAAACTATTTCACACAGATTCAGATTTACATGCTATGGGCAGAAGAGTTTAATTTTTTTTTTCACTCCGAAAATTGAAATCATTAAAATGCATTTTCCCCAAATAAAAAACAGGGTCGATTTACAGTAGATATTTTTATGGTCACTTTTCTTTTGTGTACTTTTGCCTTGGGAAAAAATGGAATAGTGAGAATCTAAAAGTAGTTTCTTCAATCCTTTATAAAAAATTATCTATATGAATTAAAACCAAACCTGATATTATCTCAGTGAGAGGTATTGATATATTCCATTTTATAAACCAGTATAGAATTCTGATCATTTATATAAAAATGATACATTTTTATAGTTAATAAAGGAATATTGATACATTATTATAAGTAGGTCCGCACGTTATTCAGGTTTTCTTTGTTTTTATTTTTGTTTTATTTTTTCTGTTCAGAATCTCATTTAGGACATATTACATTTAGCTGTCATGCCTTTTTAGACTCCTCTTGGCTGTGACAATTTCTCAGACTTTTCTTCTTTTTGATGACCTTGACTGTTTTCAAGAATATTGGTTAGGTAATTTGTAGAATGCCCCTCTCTTGGAAGTCGTCTGATGTTTTTCCTATGGTTAGACAAAAGCTATTGATTTTTGAGAGGAAGGCCACAAAGAGTGCCATTTTCATCACAGTATACCAAGTGTACACATTCTCACACATGACTTTCATCCGTAATGTTGACCTTGACCACCGTGTTGAAATAATGTTTGTCAGTAATGTTGTCTCCGTTGTAAAGTTACTCTTTTTTATCCCCCTTTCTATACTGTTCTCTTTAGAAGGAATTTGCTATGCACAGCCCAAATTTAAGAAGTGGAAATTCATTTTCTCCTTCCTTTAGGGTAGAGCATCTATAAAAACAATTTGTAATTCTTCTGCATGGGATATTTGTCTCTTCTCAGACATTTATATACTCAATTCTTCATTTACATCTATATAGACTTAAGAGTATTTGATTTATGCCAACTAACCCAATATTACTTTATTTATTATGCTGTTTCATTTTTTTCCAGCTTTGTCCATTCAGAGCACTTTCAGATAGTTTCTGTACTCATTTGACTTTCACCCATCAATGTATTTTAATATTATAATAATAAATAATAATATATATTATTAATTTTAATACTCCCTTACTTCCTAACACTACAGTATCTTCCACATTTATCTTATATATTTGTATCCCAATCTTAAGATCAGTCGTTTGTCTGAGAAGTTCTTCTTTAATTACATAACAGTATTAAAAATCAAACTGTGGAAGCTAAGTGTGCTTGTTGCTACCGGGTTTCACTGCTTTAGTCCATCTCTACTGAAAAAGCAGACAAGTATATGGTTCATGCATATATACATACCCATAAATACTTTTATATGTAACCATCTGCATCTAGATACAGCTAATCATGAGTTCATACTGGTATCTCCAACTCTAATCCACTACCATATGCATATTCTTGCCTCCTCCCCTCTTTTATTTGTAAATTCTCATTCCTACAATGAGTAACCTGCCTCCCACTTCTATGACATTCATTTATCTGATTGTTTAATTCCAGTATACATATAAATAACATAGAATTGTTAACCTATACCCCCATGCTGAAACAATTATAGACCAGGGCTTGTGTGCAATTTCTTATACCTCTAGCCTTACAGACCCCACCCATTTCCTCTCTCCCTGCTCCCTTCAGTGGAATTGTTTCCTGTATTTGTAACAGAGTTACATTGTTATGCCACATTCTGAATTTCTCCTGGGAATTATTCAATTTCCTAAATATGTTTTTAATTGCATTTGTTACAGTTTACTTTGTACTGTAACTTCTGGGAATTTTGATAAATGGATAATTTCTTGTATCCACCATGACTGTATCATACAGAATAGCTTCATCACACTAAGAAATCCATTGTGCTTGACATAGTCAACTCTCATGCCGTTCCTTTGATCTCTCAGCACCACAGATCTTTCTTACTCTACAGCTTTGCTTTTTCCTTCTGATATTTGGAAATATACAGTATGTATCCTTCTTCATATCAACTTCCTCTACTTAGAAATATGTGTTTTAGGTTCATCCATGCCATTTTGTGCCTTGAATGCTGATTTCTCCTTGCTGCTGAAAAATTATACATTGTATGGCTATACTACAGTTTATCCATCCTTGTTGAAGGATAGCTTGGTTCCTCCCAGTTTTTGACTCTCATAAATAAAGAAGCTATAAATGTAAGTTGCAGGGTTTTGAGTGGACATTTTAGTCAGTTCAAATATCTAGAAGTGGGATTGCTGGATCATACAAATTGATTTGCTTAGCTTTCCAAGAGACTATCAAATTCTATTCCAAAGTGGCCATACATTTTGTATTCCAACAGCAATGAATTAGTTTCTCTTGTTCCACATCCTCACCAGCATCAGATATTGCCAGTTTCTTATTTTTATTTATTTTATTTATTTTTTAAGATTTTAACCATTCCAATAGGTCTGTGGTGGTATCCTATTGGTGTTTAATTTGAAGTTCCCTGATTATGAATGATGTGGAGCTTCATTTGTCATATGATTATTGGCCATCTGTATATCTTCTTTGGTGACGTTTCTGTTTAGATTTTGCCCAATTTTTTAATTAAATTGTCTATATTCTTATTGTTTAGTTTTAACAGTTCTTTGTATGTGTTGGATACTAGCCCTATATCTGATAGGTGTTTGGCAAATATCTTTTTCCCAGTCTATGACTTATATTGCCATTTTCTTAACTGCCTTTTTCAGAGAAGAAGTTATTGTATTAGTGAAACTCAGCTTAACAATTTTTCCCTTCATGGATCATGCTTTTTGTCTTTTATTAAGAAGCTTACTGCCTCACAATGAGATGACATTTTACATGCGCTAGGTGCCTATAACAATATTAGGAAAAAAATGGAAAATGGCAGTTGTAAATGGTGCAGCCACTGTGGAAACAGTTTGTCCATTTCTCAAAAAGTTAGAATTTCATATGACCTACCAATTTCACTTCTAAGTATAAACTCAAAATAATTGAAAATAGGTATTCAAACAAATACTTGTACGTACAAGTTCATGATAGCACTATTTATAATACCTATTAAGAGATGAATGGATAAAATGTTGTGTATATATGTGTGTATATATATATATATATATACACACATATATATATATGTATATACATATATATACATGTATACACATTATATATATATATATATAATGGAACATATATATAATGTGTATATATATATAATGGAATATATATATATATAATGTGTGTGTATATATATAAATATATATATGTATGTGTGTGTGTATATATATATATATATATATATATATATATATAGAATGGAAGATTATTCAGTCCTAAAAAAAAGAAGTATTAATACATGCTACAACATGGATAATTCTAGAAAACATGCTGAGCATAAAAGCAAAACACAGAAGGTCATATATTGTATAATTCCATTTATATAAAATACCCCGATAGGTAAATCAGTAGAAACAGAAAGCAAATTAGTGGTTACAGGTGAATGGAGAGGGACAGCTTAATGTGTACAGGGTTTCCTTTGGGGTGATGAAAATATTTGGGAACTAGTTATAGATGAAGGTTGCACAACATTGTGAATATACTAAGCACTGTTGAAATGTACATTGTAAAATGATTAATTTTATGCCATTTGAATTTTGCCTTAAATAAAATAAAGGGAAAAAACCCTCATTGCCCAAACTGTGGTCACCTTGTTATTCTCTTATGTTTTCTTTTAGAAATTTTATAGGTTTTTCCATTTTTATTTAGTGAGTTTTAAGTTAAAAGATATTTTAAATGATGATAAATGTTCTAATTTACATATATCTTAAAGTACATTTTTCTTAGTAAACTAATAATGTAATTTTGAGTAGTCTTAAAATTTTTTAACATTTACTGCACTTATAATTTAATAAAACATTTTGTATATATTAATTTCTTTTTTTATATCTCCTTTCTTTATTCTTATATATCTATGTTTGGCTTTATAATAAATAATTTCTAATTGTTTTAATAAAAGATAAGCTTATGGGGCAATATGGAATAAAAGCAACTGTGTTAACACACAGTGCCTGTTATAAATTAAAATAGACAGAAGTGGAAGTTTTCTTGATTGCCTTAAACTTGAAAGACAGTTTTGGTTAATATTTGTTGATAAAAAAAAATGTTTCAATAAAAGTGTTATGTGATTTTTATACCTACCTAATTATTGGATCTGTATTACAAGCACATAAAATTTACATTCTAATAAGTTACATAAAAATTATGTTTTAAAATTTTTGTGAAAGTCTAAGCAATTCAAAATAATATTTTCCCACCTTGATTGTTTTCTTTGGAACAGAAAAAAGTTATAAATATGCAATGCACATTCAGAGGGATAAACCTAGAATATACATTTTACTCTATAATGGGAACCTGCAAATTATTACTAGGATGCTGAAGCTATCCACAGTGTGGTATGAGTAAGCCATTATGAGTTAGTTTTAATATTTATCATCCTTTAGCAACATTTTTCATCTTTAATATAAACCCTTGAATTACCCAAAATGTTGTATTTTATTCTTTTTTTTTAATTTTTATTTTAAAAAAATTTTTAAATTTTTTATTTATTTTTGTGAGAGAGAGATAGAACGTGAGTGAGGCAGGGGCAGAGAGAGAGTGAGACACAGAATCTGAAGCAGGCTCCAGGCTCTGAGCTGTCAGCACAGCTGACCTGAGAGAGCATGACCTGAGCCAGAGTCAGATGCTTAACTGACTGAACCACCCAGGTACCCATATTCTTTGGATAAATAGCTAAGTCTATTCAAGTTAGAAAAGAAAGCAATAAGAATAGAAGTGACTAGAAACAAAGATCATGAATACATTAATAATACCAACATAGGGACCTTATCTACATTGCATTCTAGCTAGACTGGCAGTCCTTCAGTAGAATGCAACAGTTAGTTCATTGGATGACATATGTTCCATTGGATATTTTATAAAATATTGGGCTATTTAGGGTAGTGTATTTGATTCAATGCCTGTCAAATTTTCAGAAGTCACGGTGATGTTAATTTCATTAATTAACATAATTTGTGATTGGTTATAGAAGAAGAATACAATGTTCTCAAGGAGTCTATTTCATCATGTATAGAAAAAAAACATTTCAAGAATAAGGATAATTTTATTATAAATGAATATGAATGGATATAGTAGCTTCAACAATAGGAGTCATTGCATCTAGCGATATCTGAAATCCTAAGAAACAGAGATCTCAGGATACCTCAGATTTGTCATACTTATTTTTCTATATAAAGTTGCTTATTTTGAAGCACCTTCTTCCATGTTAGACCTAATGAGAGCTGCATGTACCCCGTTTACTGATTCTGTGCCATGCTGCCCTTGGCACAAATCATATAGCATGACCCAGAAGAAACCTGAGTTGTGCTTGCTTCCTGCCCTCAAGCCCTGAGCTCCTAGGTCATTAAAAAAAAAAAAAAAAATAGACTGGTTTCCTTGCAAAGGTCTGAATATACATGCCTTTAGAAATGATACACTCTGTGGGGTGCCTGGGTGGCTCGGTAGGTTAAGTGTCTGACTTCGGCTCAAGTCATGAACTCATGGTTTATGAGTTCGAGCCCCATGTTGGGCTCTGTGCTGACAGCCCAGAACCTGGAGCCTGCTTTAGAAAAACTGCGTCTCCCTCTCTCTCTGCTCCTCCCCTTCTCTTGCTCTCTCTCTCTCTCTCTCTCAAAAACAAATTCAAATTTAAAAATAATAAAAAAAAAAAGAAACGATCCATTCTGATCTTAACTGTATACGAATTTTTTTCCTGCTTTACTCCCTATATTGCTCCTTGGCCTAGTTACCTCATATCAGAGCTTGTGATTGGAAATTAAATTGTGATCAAATCTATAATGCTCAAATTTTATTTTGAACAGAATTCCATCTCTTTCTAATATATGCCTATTCTTGCTCTAAGCTCTCAACAACTGTTACAGTTTGAGAAAGCTAACTGATATCAGTCTTTACTCCTTCCTAATTTTAGACTAATTGAAAGATAAAGTCACAAGTAGAGGCCATTTTTCTGATAAGGAAATTTCCACTCTCGCCAGCACATTTTGTAACTACTAAGATTGGACTGACTTACTTGGATTTAGTGTGATAGTTTCAATTAAGGACTGCAGCATTTCTCATGCTGAAACACTGGGGCCTTCTCTTAGACTACATAACAGTGCAGTAGTGCAGACTCACTTCTCACAAGGCTACACACGAGACAAGTTTCACAAGTAGCAATACTTATCTAGACACTTAAAGGTAGGAGTGGCTATTAATCCAGGCTTGGATGAACTACCCGGAGGTAAAGTTCAGCTTTCTGAAGAAGCAGTATTGAAGAAAATAAAGATTATATACTACACATTTATGTTTTCCTGTGTTTTTTAAAAAATATATTCATTTATTTTTGAGAGAGAGCATGCCTGAGAGAGGGAGAGGGGCACCGAGAGAGTATCCAAAGTGGGTTCTGCACAGATAGCAGAGTACCCCCATGCAGGGCTCAAACTCAGGAACCATAAGGTCATGACCTGAGCTGAAGTCACAAGCTTAACCCAACGAGCCATCTAGGCACCCCTGTTCTGTGTTTTAAAGATGAGGGACAAGATAATTTAATTTCAAGGGGGTCACTTCTCTTCTTGAGTAAATTGAGAGAATGACACAATTGTGACCCCGAATCTCACACTTTGTTCTGGGTAAGCAATGGTGTACCAAGTGCTGCATGTGTCAACAGGAGGAAAGAGGTAGAGATGTTTGCAAACCAGGCATCTGTAGCAGATGTGTCAATGGAATCTACTTCCTGTTCCTAATACAGCTGCACATGTTTCTGGCAGGCAGCTTGAATTTATGCCCTCAACCTCAGTGATTCTGCCTTGCTTGGCTCTAGATTCTGGCATGTCTATGCATAAATTGTCAACTTTATTAGAGTTATAAAAGGCCCGAGTGTTAACATCAAGCATGCAGATGCAGTGCTTGCCTAGCCAAGCACACTTCCTGGACCACCAAAATAGTGCAGCTGCAACCATTGTGTGCCATTAGCAGTGACACTCTATAAATCTTAATCTGTTAAACTGTGGCACCGTCATAAGTTAATACAAGATAAACATTTGCTACTTTAATTAGGTAGATGGAAGATTTCTATACATGTGCTATTTTTCCTCGTTGGAGGCTGAGTTATATATTTAAATTCAAAATAGAATTTATAAAAAATGGCTGATATATAAGTGCTTATTTAGCAATAATTTGGTGACTTCATTTAGCCCGTGTCCTTTGATTCCTCAAGGTGCTTTGGAAAGTTATTTTAAGGTTAGGACTTCTATTCTATTTCCAATACATACAGATGTGTGCTGATTCACTACACTTGAGGGGAAAATTTGTGGGTCTTCTTTCATTTGGTTGCTTAAAATTGACTTACAACTTTCACATCATTCTGTTAAATAGCACCATGAAGAATAGGATCAGCCAAGATATAGTAAATTAATATCATTTAATGATACTATAAATATGATATCAGTGTCCTATTTGAGAAACAATAAGTCAAACACGAATGTTATACTAATTTATTTCAAGTATTTAGTAAAAAAAAAACTGGTGTTAAGATAACTGAGAAAATAATATTATTGGCCTGAGGGAATAAATCTTTATAAATTTAGGAGTCACTAATAGAAATTTGGTGTATGAACTGAATATCATGAAGATCTATTATTAGAACATCTTTCACAAAACGATCTCTTTGAAACCTGGTATGTGTTATTTATGTACTATGCCCAGGGGATACAATGGTAAACAAAATATGTAGCATCTGCCCTTCCTCCTGAAACTTGTATTCAGTCTACCATGTTTACTAAATGCACTTCGAAGTTCATAGAATGTCATTTCTCTAAATATGACTATAGTCTCAATCCCCTAAATGAGCAGGAATTTATTTCTTTATAAGTTGTCTATTGCTGCTCTAATAAACTGCACAAATTTAGCAGCATAAAACAATACACATTTATCTTACAGTTCTCGAGGTCAGAAGTCCTAAAGCCAAGGTATCAACATTCTGTGTCCATTTAGCACACTCAAGGGAAGAATCTGTTTTCTTGCCTTTTTCAGTTTCTAGAGGCAGGATACACTCCTTTTTCTTTGGTTTGTGACCTCCCTCCTCCATTTTCAAAGTCAGAAGCACTATAGCATTTTCAAATTTCTCTCTGTCTCTCTCTCTCTTTCACCTCAGCTTCTATTGTCACTTTGTTCTGAATTTGACCCACCTGCCTCCTCTTATAAGTACCTTAATGATTACATTGGTCCCACCTGGACAATTCAGACTAGCCTCCTGATCTCAAAAGCCTTAATTTAGTCACAACTGGAAAGTGTCTTTTGCCATGTAAGGTGGCACATTTGCAGGTTCTAGATAATGATATAGATATCTTTGACAAACTATTATTCTGCTTGTCACAATCTCTCTTTACATTAGGGTGACTCACTCCCTTGTAAATTGATAACCTATTGTATATTACACAGCATGCAGATGAAAAGTCCAGTCATCTAAGTATTTTTCTTAAATATTACATAATCTGAAATTATTTTGAAAAATTTGGATGAATTTAAATTTTTTTATAACAAGTTGGTTGATGCTTTTATATTTATACATACTTATTTCCATGGAGTGTATAGCTTTGTGACCTGAAATGTTAAGAAAAACATGTTTCCAACTTTATTCTTTAATCTTCATAATCATTGCTTTGTTGTGTGATTGTACCATTTATCTGCTTATATACCTAGATTCCTTTTTTAGGTAGCTGAATGTGAATCCAAGGAAACTGAATTACACTCAGCACGTCTTTCATTGATACTGGATGAATTCAAATTTAAAATAATCATCTTAGTTAGCCCTAACTGTGATGGTTAATTTTATGTGTCAAATTGGTTGGGTCACAGTGCCCAGATATTTGGTCTAACATTATTCTACATGTTTCTGTAGGATGTTTTTGGATGAAATGTACATTTAAATGTGTAGACTTTGAATAAAGCAGATTGCCCACCATAATGTGGATGAGCTTGTATTTAAAGAAATCCAATCAGTTGAAGCCTTGAATAGAAAAAAAGGCTGACCACTCCTCTCCTCCGGCTGAGAGAAATTCTGCCCACAGACTGCCTTTGGATTCAAACTGCAACTCCTTCCTGAGTCTTTAACCTGCTGACCTCCTTCATTAGATTTTGGACTCACCAAGTCTCCATAATTATATGAGCCAATTCCTTAAAATAAGTCTCTTCTTCATATATATATTCCCTTCTGGTTCTGTTGCTCTGTATAACCTTGACTAACATACTAGCTAAGACTAAAGTTATCTGTAGTTTTATGATAACCAGGTTAAATTCTTACAAAATAACATATTATAATTATAACTTTCTAGTTCTCTATTGTTGCATAGCCACTTATGTCAAAACATAGCCTTAAACATTTAATGTCCCGTGGTTTCTGTGAATTAAGACTCTGAAAGTGGCTTACCTGGCTGGTTTCTGGTTCAGAGTCTTTCATAAAACTGCAGCCAGGATGATAGTCAAGGCTGCAATCATTTGAGGATTGACTGGCTTGGAGGTTCTGATTTTAAGTTTACTCAATTGGCTATGGCTGGGCCCTCTTCATATGATTGCTCAAGGCTTGGCAGCTGGCCTCTCCCAGGGCATGTAGTCTAAGAGACAGAAAACAAAGCCATACTGCTTTGTATTGCCTAATATCCTTGTCACGTACAATTGTTGTTGCTTTATTTATAATTTAGAAGTGAGTCACCAAACCCAGTCCATACTTAGAGGGAAGGGACTACATAAAGGCATAAACAATAGAGGCTATCATACATAAAGAATAAAATGCGTAAAATCTTTAATAGTTATGCCCTTTAGTTTACTATATCAGTAAGCAGTGGGTAGCAAACCACACCCTGGGGATTAAATCCACCTCAAGTCTTGTATTTTTATGGCCTTCAAGTTAAGATTTTTTTTTTTAAAGAAAACATTGTAAAAGGGTAAAAAAAAGACAAAGAAGAATATATGACAGTAACCACACATGGCTAGAAAACTGAAAACATTCACTATCTGGTCCTTTACAGAAAACTTGCCAATCCTTGCTCATCGAGAACAATATCTGAGGTAATACCAATATCTTCACAGTTCCCTGAAATAAGTTAAGCAAATATGAATTTGTTAACTACATTATTTTATTTTCATTTATATAATCCATCAACAAACTTTTGTTGCTGTTGTTGGGTTTTGTTGTTGTTATTGTTTAAAAATTTTATAATGTCAACTCCCATGAATAGTTATGGCACTGTTATCAACTCAAAAATTAAATCATTCTCTTTTAGGAAGACTTTTGGTATCAGTCACACTAACTTTCATTATTTCTTCAGCAGAGCCAACTCAAGAGGGAAATAAGCACAAAACAACTGCAATTAATATTGATCTTAAGGTTTTAGAATTCCTTGTGTGCAGCTCAATCCCTCCCTTTGCCATTCTCTTTTTGGGGCTAATGTGTTCATAGAATCTTCTTGTGTTTATTTCTCAGAATGACTATTACACTGTGGATGAAAATTGTTGAAACTAGTTTTTATTCCAAAGATATTTATTCCTACATGTCCTAGACATTCCACTATACAAGATACTTCTCCTGACCCTAACCCACTCACATTCTGTCTCTGTCTCTCTCAAAAATAAATAAACATTAAAAAAATTTTTTTTAAAAAGGGGCACCTGGGTGGCTCAGTCGGTTAAGCACCCAACTTCGGCTCAGGTCATGATCTCACAACTCATGAGTTCTAGCCCCATGTTGGGCTCTGTGCTGACAGCTCAGAGCCTGGAGCCTGCTTCGGATTCTGTGTCTCCCTCTCTCTCTGCCCCTAACCCACTTGCATTCTGTCTCTGTCTCTCTCAAAAATAAATAAACATTAAAGAAATTTTTAAAGATATTTCTCTACTGTACAGAAACACAAAGTCAATCAACAAATATTTACTAAAAACAATATATTAAATATTTTATGTACTGTGGAGATCACAAAGAAAAGGCTGTCACAGTGAATTCATAGGATAATGTGGGAGCAAACCTTTGCAGATGTAACATTTGCTAACAACCAAACCAGTAGAGTGAAATACTAAGTCATTTCTGCAGAGAAGAAAGGTATGGAAAACTTGTTCAGTTGAGTTGTGTACATTTTAAAAGTAGACCACTGTGTGATGTTTAACCTCAAGGTCATGCTAGAACCTTTTCAAAATCCATGAAGACTGAACACATTTTTAGAAACAGAATTGGGGCAATGAAAGCTCAATTTTGTGATTTTGCCTTGTTCAACTTTAATATTTCCTTTAGCACCAATGGCCCAGGATGACTAAAAATTTAAATGTCCCAAATATATTTCCAGCAAGTACCTAGTAATTATACATATCATAAAAAATCTAACATAGAAACCACTGCTTTGATGATGCCATGAATATTTTTATATTTTCATCATCCTTAAACAGTAGTCCAGCTAATATAATATAACTGAGTTGCTGAGAAATTAAACTCCAGATTGTTTCAGATGCAATGAATGAAGACACGAGAGACTACAGATAGAATTAAATAAGGGATTATTTAAAAATGCCTTTGTGTATGTATGTGTGTGTGTGTACTTAATTCAATTTTAACACCTATATACAATGATAATATTGCTTGTGTTCAATCCTTTCATAAAACAATAAATCAGACACTATTCATTCTTTTTGAAACTTTTCTTACTCTTTCTCTCTTTCTTTTCCTTTCTTTCTTTCTTTCTTGGAAGCTCATTCATTTGGTTTCCTAAGGTAAGGCTTTTCTGTAAATTTGATGCATAAGCTGCTCTGAAACCAAGCATTATAAAAGAGCAAGATGGTTGTTGGAAATAAAACTTTTTCTATCCCCTCTAAAATTTAGTTAACCTCCTTTCCCACCTTATCAAAGCAATTATCTGATACATATAAAAGTTAAATTGGTAAGGTATAAATGTATATTTGCAGGTCTGCCTGAAATTTCTATCTGATTTGAACATTGGAAATGCTTGTTTAAAAGGTAGGCTTGTTTGTGGTCTTCTTAGGAGAAGATTTAATGCCATACACTTTATTTCAGGCAGAAAGAATTTTCTGAAAAGAACACTGAAGAACTAAAGGCATGATGAAGTATTCAGTTCTAAAAGTTCCTAGACAATTTGAAAATGTCAGGACACACATTATTCTGTTTATATTAAACAACCTGTCAGCCTAGCACATTTGTGAAAAATAACAGTAGTTATTTGTTTGGTATTTTCAATGTTTCTGCATTTAACTCAAAATGCAACCCCCTCTACCCAGAGCCCACATTAAAAAAAAAATTCTTTAACACCATGTAGTACTTTCCAGTCACATAGCAACATTATTAATACTTAAATTAAGAGAGAGCTAGTGATAATGCCCTTGCTATAGGCTGAATGTTTCTGTTCCATAATAATTCATAAGCTAAAACCTAATCAATCCCCAATGTGATGGTATTTGTAGGTGGAAACTTTCAGGAGTGATTTGGTCATGAAAATGGAGCCCATATGAATGGGGTTAGTGCCATTATTTTTTTGGGGGGGGGGAATCAGTGCCCTTATATAACAGACCCCAGAGAGCTCTCTTACCCCTATTTGCCATGTGAGGACACAGCAAGAAGATGGTAGCATGTGAACCAGGAAGCAGGCTTTCACCAGACACCAAATCTGCCAGTACCTTGTTCTTGGACTTCATAGTCTCTAGATCTATGAGAAATAAATTTCTTTTGTTTAGAACACACCAGTCTTGATAATTTTTTCTATAAGCAGACTGATTAAACTAAAACAATCCTGTAATTCACAAGCAAAGAAGTGCAGAATATGGAGAGCAATATAACAAAACACAACAACAACAAAAAAAGAGGATTAATTTAAAAAGAAAACAGTCTTCATGTCACATGTAGAGTGTAGGCTATTGACAGTGTGAATGTCCACATGCTAGTTTTATTAAAAATACCTAGATGCCAGGGTGTCTCAGTTAGTTAAATGTCCGACTCTTGATTTCAGCTCAAATCATGATCCCAGGGTTATGGGATTGGGCCCCGGGTCAGGCTCTGTGCTGATAGCCTGGAGCCTTCTTGGGATTCTTTCTTTCATTCTCTCTCTTTCCCTCCCCAACTTGTGATCTGTCTATCTCTCTCTCTTTCTCTCTCTCTCTAAAAACAAAACAAAAAACTTAAAAAAAAAGTAACTTATCTAGGGGTGCCTGGGTAGCTCAGTCAGTTGAGCATCCAACTCTTGGTTTTGGCTTAGGTCATGATCCCTGGGTTGTGGGATCAAGCCCTTCATTGGGCTCCATGCTGATCACGAAGCCTGCTTGAGATTCTCTCTCTCTCTTTCTCTCTCTCCCCCTCTCCCTCACTCATGCTCTCTCTCTTTCTCTTTCTCCTCCTCTCCCTCTCTCATGCTCTCTATCTTTCTCTAAAAAACAAAAACAAAAACAAAAACAAAAAACAAATCTAATTCACCTAATGACTTTTTATAATGTAAATTGTCTTGGTTCAGCTGAACCCTTGGATGTAAATTTTCTTTTTTTTTTTTTTTAACTTTTTTTTTTTTTAATGTTTATTTATTTTTGACAGAGAGAGAGAGAGAGAGAGACAGAGCATGAGCGGGGGAGGGGCAGAGAGAGAGGGAGACACAGAATCCGAAGCAGGCTCCAGGCTCTGAGCTGTCAGCACAGAGCCCGACACGGGGCTCAAACTCACAGACTGTGAGATCATGACCTGAGCCGAAGTCGGACGCTCAACCGACTGAGCCACTCAGGCGCCCCTGGATGTAAATTTTCAAATCAATTAGTTAATATGTCTTGAAGATGTACTCTAGCCAAGACATTATACTAGGTACACATCATGGAGGAAACAGAAGACCCTAAGACATGCCTTGTCAATCTGAAATTTCTGGGAAATTGCAGAGACAAAATAGAAGACAAAATTAATTCAAAATAAAGGTGGGAGAAGTTAAATCTGCAATGTTCCTGAGAAGTGAAGTTATAATGAATGAGGATATAAGGTCAGCAACCAAATTTTCAGGAATATCTGTGCATCATAAACCAAAGAATATCTTCCACTACTCTCAATTGATAGTGGATATTCTAATATATCTTCAAGGTAAAAATTAACTCTAGGAAAATGAGCAAAATACAGTCAACAGTTTTTTAAGAACATAAGTTTATTCATAAGAAAGCAAGGAAAGCATTTAGGAAATGTCAATCTGTTAGGGGTGCTGTAACAAAAATAAATTTTTAAAAAATTGTTTTAAATGTTTATGTATTTATTTTTGAGAGAGACAGAGAGAGGGAAAGAAAGCTGGGGAGGGGCAGAGAGAGAGGGAGAGAGAGAATCCCAAGCAGGCTCTATGCTGTTAGCACAGAGCTTGTTGTAGGGCTCGAACATACAAGTTGTGAGATCATGACCTGAGCCAAAACCAAGAGTTGGAGCCTTAACTGATTGAGCCACCCAGGCATGCCTAGATAACAAAAATGCCTTAAACTTGATGGCTTATAAACAACAAACATTTATTTTTCACAGAGATGGAGTCTGGAAAGTCCAAGATCATGGAGCATGTCTGATGAGACCAAATTCTTGTTGATGGCCATTTTTTGACTGTAACCTTACATGGAATAAGGGGCAAGGAGTTTATCTGGGGCCTCTTTTATAAGGGCACTGATCCCATTCATGAGGGTTCTGCTAAATTCAAATTATAGAGTATACAAAATAATTTATACAAAAATATATATAGTATAGTGCAACGCATTTTGCAATATATACAATATATAATATGGTATTTGTTACATATGCATAATAGCATATATGACATATATACTTACATATAAATTATAGTAGATACACATATTTAGAAAGAATTTGACATATTAGTGAGAAGGAATGATGTAAAGGTAACCATGATGATCTGCATTAGACTAACATTGACATTAGACTAACATGACATTAAACTGTCATTGACCAAAAATAACATATTATAAGAGTATACATAAATAATGCTACTGTGAACATTTTGTGCATGTCCTCTGGGGTACGTTGGCACCCATTTCTATTGCATACATATATAGGTGGATCATATAGTATGGGTACTTACTTTTATTTATTCAAAAGAATCTGACAGTTTTTAAAAGTGATTATACCTATTCACATTCTCAACATCAAAATATAAGAATTTTAGTCACTCCGCATCCTACTAACACTAAATAGTCTCAGTTTTATAAAATGTAGTCAAATCTACCATCTGAAATATGGTCATAATCATACCTTTTCTGTTAGTCTGAATATCACTGTGGCCATCCAACGGTCCCAAAACTTGCTACCTTCTCCCCCTCTATTTTGAAACTTTAGAAACTGAAACTAACAATATTTACTTCTAATTTGTCCATGAATAGTCTGAATGGATAATCTTATATCTATTCACTATTCACCTATACCATTATCCCTTTAACAGTTTAATTTATGAACACAAAACACAATACATATAAGGCCTCAAGTATTCTTGATATCTAACTTATCCTCCGTAAAGTCTTCTTCATTCAATAATGATTTTCTAGTTTTCTGTTATCTTTCACAATAGAGACCTAATTCCTCTTCAGTAAAATTTCTCACTCTATAGCAAGCTGTCAACAAAGAGAAAGTCTATCTCCCGTATCTTACTTTGGATTTCACTCTTTCTAATGTGTTATATGTATTCAAGGACTAGGTCTGGCATATTTGGGGACTAATTTCAATCCACAAGCTTTATTAGCTATTTTGGAGTTCACGGAAATGAGCTAGCATAGAATGAGTCAATTCAGATTCTGCCGCACTGAAATATCTGGCAATTGCTTCCTGAGGCTCTCTCATTGTTGGAACTTACCCCTCAGGTTTTACCTTGTATCTCTTTTTAAAGAGATGTTTGGATCAATAATGAAATCATATCCTTTCTCAAACCTTGCCTCAGGCCTTGAAAAACATACATGATCTTTAAAAAAATAAAAAAGGCTTCACTCTTTTATACTTTGAGTTTTGCTTTGCTTATGATTGAAATAGTCTGGGTTTTAAAAAGTGATTCATTTTCTTAAATGCTTAAGGAAAAGTACTAAAGACAAAACAATTATTTAAGTCCTACACAGATAGGACTTTATTGTCCACAATAAATTCATGTATCAGTTCTGTTGGGATTTCATTAAATGGCTTTTGAATGTAAAACATAAAACCACCCTCTGTTAATACCTGAAGATTTAAAAAAAAAAATCAACTGCTATTTTTTTAAACATTCTATGTGCCAAGAAATTTCCATTGATTATCTTTTTAATCCTCTAATTAGTTATATTAGAAAAGTACTATTGTTCATATTTCCTAATGGGAAACTGGGAAATATTAAAATGAATAGATTTCATAAACAGTAAGCGGCAGAGTTTACAAGTAATTTTTTTAAATTATGTGTGTTTAAGGGTGCTTGGGTGGCTCAGTCAGTTAAGCATCTGACTTCAGCTCAGGTCATGATCTCACGGTTCATGGGTTTGAGCCCTGTGTCCGGCTCTGTGCTGACAGCTGGGAACCTGTAGCCTGCTTCAGATTCTATGACTCCCTGTCTCTCTCTGCCCCTCCCCTGCTCACACTCTGTCTCTTAAAAAATAAATGTTAAAAAATTTTAAAAACAAACTATGTGTTTATTTATTTTTAAATATTTATTTGTTTTGAAAGGGGGAGGGGCAGAGAGAGGGAGACAGAGCATCCCAAGCAGGCTCCGTGCTGTCAGCACAGAGCCCAACGCTGGGCTGCAACTCACAAACTGTGAGAGCATGACCTGAGCCAAAGTCAGACACTTAACCATCTGACCCACCTGGGTGCCTCTTATGTGTGTTTTCTTAAATCAGGTTTTCATGTTGTAACTGTTCAGACTTTAAAGGTAGCAAAACTGTTTTTTTTCCCCCCACCATCGTATCCTGTGTGTTTGACATAGTGCCTGAAATTTAGTAAATATTCAATAAAAGTTTTTTTTAAGTTAAATGCACGAAATGAATAATGTAATATGATTTAAAATCTGGCAGTAGTATATAAAAATGTGAATAGAAAGGCAGGAAGAATAATTAGATGTGTAGGGTACTATTTTGAGTGTTAAAGTGTTAAGAATCTTAACCAAGGTCACTTCAGTGGGAATGGAAAAGAAAGGCCATAAATAGATAATAAAATTGGCAGCCATATAGAAACTTCATATGGCTTAAACATTACTGAGGAAAATAACAATGTGAGCTACTAGTTGTTAGATACACTGATCGCACTGCAATTATTTTGCTGTTCTTTACTTGTTTTGGCATTGTACTACAAAGAACTTATTTTATTCATCACATCTTTACTCTGAACTCCCCAAAGACTCTCTTTTTTAGGTCTCTTTTTTGGGTCTCAGTCTGGAATATTTCTGGTGGTAATGTGGATACAAATTTTTCAAATAATTTACTGTGGTTATAAAAATCAGTTGCATATAACATTGAGATATAGCTTTAGTTTAATTCATGTTAGTTTTTCCCTACCTAACGTAAAGCCCAGACCTTCAAGGAGCACATTTATTTATTTCACTTTATATTTGTAATTCCTGGACATAGTATGTTGGTTACAAAATACGTACAGTTGTTTAAGTGAAGTAATATTTTTGGCTGTTAAGAAGTATTTTTCAAAGACAGCCAACTGATGTAAAACTTGAGTATCTAATATGAGTTAAAGGAAACCATTTTCCTAATATCTGAGGGAGTCTGCTTGGGAATTCATCATTATCATTATCACCAGGCAGTATGTTGAGCACCTGAAAAGCTGGGTATTATTCACTCTGAAAGCTTTGAGGGCATACTATACATCACCTCATTGCTTTTTAATGGACTTGAACACAGGAACTGGGGGTATGGAGAGCAAGAGTTGCAATAGTTTCCCATATATTCAGAATTTTTAACCATGAATATCACATATTAAGTAGACATTTTTTTTCCTGGTATCAGGAAGGAAATATAAATAGATCCATTCTATACCATATTGTTTAGCGTGTTGTCAAGAATATTACTGTTTTTACAGCAAACTGAAAGTTAGATTGTCTATCCTGTTTCATTGCAGAGATGAAGTTAAGATTGAAATATAAATTCCTCTCTCTGTCCACTAGTTATGGCAGACAAATGATGTTCTCTAATCTGCTTAAATCTTCGTGACATTAAAAATTAACGTATTTTGGAAATAAGTTAATTTGGAAAACAATCTAAAGTAAATAAGCTATTTAAACAACTTGTCATGATTTTGTTTATTTTGTTTATTGTTAAGTTATATATGCTTTTAAATAGACTCAGGGAAGACAATAGGTAAACTACAGATAACTATTGACTTGGAAATAACATATTTTACATTTTTTTCTTATTTCTAATTAGGTATTGGGGAGAACTTTACCTCGCTCTTTTTCCTTTAGGCCAGTGATTTTCAAACTTTAATGTAAATAAAAATCACTCAGGGAACTTATAAAACTCCTAATGCCCAGGCCACTCCTCATGTGAATTAAATAAAAAACTGGAGATAAGAGAATCAGTAGTTTTTAAAGTTTCCTAAATGATTCCAATATGCACCTAAGATGAAAAACCGATGCTCCAATTTCAGAATTTCCTCTTTACCAATATGATGTGTGCTGTATGAGAATATTAAATGCTTAGTATAAAGCTAAAGGTCTAATTTACATATTCAAGTGAAGTGTCAAAAGCTCTGAACCTTTTATCCAGATGCTCTTGCTCTTGGATTCCTCATTTGCTTCATCCTAAAGCAGATTTCTTGCTATGCATTTTTCACTCAAGGCATCTGAGATAAAGAAGAAACACAGTCCACCTTTTTTAATAGAAAGGGATCTACCTGCTCTTTGGATTTCAATTACAGTTTTCAGGAATTGATTATATCGAAATAAATGGATGAAATGATTAGCAACTAATGTTGGCTTGAGGCTTGAAAATCTAATTCAAACTGTATTTAATTTTAAACATGTAGTGATTGAAATAAATGGCAGATATTCACCAGAGTTAAAATGTCTATATGTCAAACACCAGATTGCTGATAACTCTTCTTTCTGTGAATATTAACTTCTGTGTTAAAACTTTGAATAAAAATGTAAGCCACCACAGGAAAAAAAAAGATGTGGAATGAAAATCAAATATGCTACATGCTATTTTTATAACCTTTATTTATATGGGCATATGTTTTCTAGTGGATTTAATAGTAGAAAAAAATAATATCTGCCTTGAATCAAGGATTTCCTAAGTGCCTGGCAGTGTGCTCAGGGGCTTCATATTAATGAATAATTTTACTTTTATGACTAATTATTTCCACTTTACAGGTGAGGAAACCAATGTTTATAGACTTTAAACAGCTTGTCTCCAAGGGATCTGTGGCACATTTAAAACACAAACTTGATCATGTATAATTCTAAAACTACTTCCTTACAATCACTATGCTACCCTAATTAAGGACATCCTAATTAAGATTGTCAACCTACCATAATAAAGTTTATAAATGAAAACTGAGGTAATGCAAAAAAGGGAAATTATGAGATTTTTAACATTCTTTAGAGTTTTATATCCTTTCATTTGTGCATTAATTAATTTATCTCACAGGCATAGTGTCAGATCCTAGGAAAACAGGGATTAAATACAGGGTCCTTTCCCTCAAGGAGCTCACAGTGGAAGCTTGAAAGAGCAATTGTTCATTTATGGATTGTTTTTTGTAGGAGGAATACAATTCAGATGGCACAGCTGACATAACTTAAACAAGTAAACAGTCAACTAGTTCACTGGGGGCTGGTAGAAATGGAGCATATGGATACAAATTGGGCCTCCATCAAAACTTCCCAAATATTGTTAAGTTTGTTGGTGGCTAGTTATTATTTTCAAATGTAACAACAGACACAAAACTCACAAACACACATTCATATATATGGTGAAATATATTTTGAACATGAAATTGGCCATTTGTCTTAATACATACTAACATATTATAGAGTTTCTTATCTGTTTTAATTATTTTTCGTTGATGTAAAATTTAAATGTGTTACAAGTTGACCATTTTTAGAGTACATTTCTATGAGTGTTGACAGATGTGTAAAATCATGTGCCACCACAATGTTTCCCAAATTTTTATTTTAATTCTATGGGTCTTCTTCCTTATTATTAATGTTAAAACATAAGACAACAATAGAAAGTAATTATAATATGTAACCAAAGTCACAGCAAATATATATATATATATATATATATATATATATATATATATATATGCATAATTTCAACATGAGTCAAAATTTGGTATTAAATTAGTCTTCTTTGATGGAAACTGATCACAAAGGAAGGTGTTATGACATTAAATTATCATATGTATATTTCAACAAATCGTCATAAGCAGATATAGGTTCCTTAAATTACAAACTTCTAATAAAGAGAATAGTAATGTGAGCCAAGAATATGAAGTGTACACATGGCCTGATAAGTTAAGAACCAATGCTAAGAATTAGAATTTGCAAGAAGAGATTTCTAAGTAATTGGAAAAATTATACTTTTCTTTAACTGGAGAAGGTCATGGCCTACATTTTAATATATGATATTGAATTAAAAATTATTTATGTTCCTTGAGCGATATATGTAAGTGAAAGCATGAGGTATTATCGACCACTGTATAGTGGCATGTGTCCATTTCTGGTCAATCATAACTTTACTAACACCTTTTTTCCACTCATTGGGAAATGATTTGCTATTTAGAAAATAATCAGATCACTTGTTCATTGAAAACCTCTTTTCTTGGATGTCCCATCTTTGACTTTATACAGTTTTGTCCAAAATCTCCATATTATGTATAGCTATACGCTCTTACAGTAGCAGAGCATTCACAAAAATTTTCATTTGATTTCTCATTATTGATAAGTTTTCCAAATGGGGTTGAAGATCATTTTCAAATAGAGAATTGTCATTTTCTCTGACAAATAATCTAGTCAGCCTACTCAGTCTCATTATTATTACTTTTAATTCGCCAGTCACAGGACTTGGATGTAATATGCCTCCTCCTGAAACTTTGCACTTGCTATTCTTTTGTTACAATGTTATTAAAATATAGTGAAGAATTTTTGACACTCCTCACTTTAAATGTGGCTTACATTTAGTTACTTGCTTCAGACAAATTGAGTAAAAATGTTATAAAGGATGCTATATAACTCGGAGACTAGGTCAAAAATGAATAATTTCTGCTTGTTTCTCTTTTAAATTGCTCATTGTGGGGGAAATGGGTTGTCATATCAGAGGATAGTTAAAAAGGCCTGTGGAAAGTTTCATTTGGAGAGAACCTGAGATGTCCCACTAGTAGCCAGCTCCTACTATGTATATTGGCCATCTTGCAATCAGATCCTTCAGTGCCAGTCAAGCATTCAGATGACTGCAGCCCCGACTGATACCTTGTCTACAACTTCATGAGAAAACTGGGGACACAACTGTCTAGTGGAGATTCTTCTTAATCATTAACCCACAGAAACTATGAAAGATAATTAATAAATATTGTTTTATGAGATTAATATTTGGGATAATTATCCAATAGCAATAGATATAATACAAATGTTGGCATCTAATAGTAGAATGCTCCTTTAACCCTAAAAATGTGAGGAATGACTTTGGAACTGAGCACTGGGAAGCAACTGGGAACACCTTGAAGAGAATGGGCATTGTCCCTGCTATGTCCTCAGCCTGGAGTACCTTTCCCTGAGATGAGAGAAACGTGGTTGTTTTTTCATCTCTTTTATGTCTTATTTACTTGTCACCTTAGTAAGACATTCTTTAACCATCCTATGTAAAGGTAAACAACAACAACAAACCCAGAAGTCCTATTTTTTTCACTGTATTATTATTTTCCTTAAAATTAAATATGATTCTAACACATTATGCATTTTGCTTCTTTATGACATTTTGTTTGTCTCCCTCCTATAGCATATAACCACAATCAGGGCAGGATTTTTGTCTTGTTCATTAACTTTTTTATTCCAGTTCCTAGACCTGTGCCTGGGACATAGCACTCAACAGATTACTGTTGAATGAATGAATGACGTTAAGGAACAAAGTGATGTTGCATGCTAGTGATTTCAAGGGCAAGAGTCATCTTCTGAGACAGGTGTGGTTCTCTATATGTGTTTTCCTAGACCCTGAGAGTAAGTATGAGTGAGGAGTGAGATTAGGGATAGAGGGTGGCAGAGGATAGACACTTTCAAGATTCACTGTTTCCAAGTATAAGGGACTTGACAGCTAGAAAGTTTACATAAGGGCAAAAAAGGAGGATGAAAAGTTTCTACTAACAGAAATGAATGCTTAAATATCTGTTTCCCACTTATTTTTTAACCAACTAGTTTCTTTCTTTGTACAAATACATACGTAATATGTATAAAGTCAAGTAAAATGTGATCTAGCCCCGTTGTCTTACTGTCCCCTCCCATCCAATCAGTAACAAATCCACACTGATTTTCTGCTAAATGTAGTAGGACCACACCCACATCCCCCCCATGTTCTTGGACATCAATTACTTCTTCCTTTCAAACTTTAGTCTCCTTAATCTTTACTCAAATCATGTGCAAAGAAAATTTTAAACTTACATATAATTTTATCACTCTCATGTTAGTTTTTTCAATGTTATCATGCTGCTTTGAGGATAAAGCCCACACCTTAACATCTGTACAGGAACCTGCCTCTTCTGGCAGTCAAAAATTCAGCAATATAGACTTCCTTCCAGAGCTATATATTCTGACAATATTTATTAAACCTTAGTCCACGTAATTTGTCCATTTAACTCTTGGCTTTATCATATTTCTCTTCTAATAAGCTTTTCTTTACCACACCTTATTCAATGACATCTCTCAGATTCTCCCAGTGTTTGACTGCTAGTTTAGGCTAGGTTAAATACTTTGAGTGCTCCTTCTGATCTTTTGACACTCCAGAGAACCATTCAGCATATTAGAGCAGTAACTAAATAACTGAATAAAGAAAGTGATTACAGGGAGAGTTTGGCTCAGTATATATTTCTGGAAGCTTCTTTTCCTCAACAGACATCTAAGGCAGTGTTTAAGGGGAAAAACTCATCAAACTGTGATAGATAAGAATGTGATTACTGTTCTTCATATCTGTATGTTTAAGAAATTTAATGGTTGTCCATAAATATAAGCCCTAACGACATACTTAGTGGTTTAAATTTTAAACAAAGAACACACACACACACACACACACACACACACACACACACACACATACAGAGAGAGAGACAGAGCGAGCGAGAGAGAGAGAGAGAGAGAAAGAAAGAAAGAAAGAAGCAAAATGTTGTGTATCTATTATTTTTAATTCTTAAGTGTTCTAAAAATGTTTCCTTAACAAAAGGAAACGTAACACTTATTTTAAAAAGCTTCTGATTTCTTTTGGAGGTCTCTCCATTTTATTTTTTAAGAACTATTTAGAGCTTCTTTATTTCAAAGTTAAAAATGACTTTGAATTATATTTATTGATGTATTAGTAAATTTGTAGGAAGAGATAAAACCTCTTGTTTCGACCTCTTCTGAGAGGGAAACAGTACCAAGTGACATCATAAATCTTTATGATATGAGTCAACATTTCAAGGCTTAGTAAAAAAGGATGTATCTTTAAATAGTGTTGCCAAAGACATTGAGTTATAAGGGAAAATTTTTCCTTTTTTAAAACCACAGCCTGGAGAACAATGTTTCCATAAAAACACTGCTTGGGACACAGTTTGTCTCCTTCCAACAAAAACATAAGGAAATTGTTCTTGGGGCTCTCCTTGTCTTCCCTCTGGTGTTCTCTTCCCCCAGTTGTGTTTCTTCCCCTCCTAATTAGACCATTTGAGTGCATATTCTCAACAAGTCGCTGTCTCTCCAAATCCTGAGAGGAAAGAAATCAACGAAGCTGAAAGGGAATTACAGACACAAAGCTGGTCTTCTGTCTCTCTTATTTCTCTACCTTAATTAACCCATATTTGAGTCCAAATTCTAATTTCTCTTATATGCTTCCTGGTTGCTCTGATTATAAAGCATATTACATAATCTCTTGTAGTTATATGAAACAAAGTATATTTCTTACATCATACTTACCTGAGAATCTCCAGAAATTCTGCATGTATAACTTTGCTGACTCTGTTTGTTTTCTGTTTTCTGTTTTGGTTTGTTGCTTTTTTTTAACCTTGAAAAATTGTTTTTTTTTAATTTTAGTTTTTAAAATAAGGCTTTATTTTTACAGCAGTTTTAGGTTCACAGCAAAAATGAGAGTAAAGGACAGATATATCCCACATACCATTCCCCACACATGCATGACTTCCCTCATTATCTTCACCCCACCGTAGTGTACATTTGTTACAATGATGAACCCACACTGATACACCATATTATCTGAAGTGCATATTTTGCATTAGTGTGCACGATTGGTGTTGTACATTCTTTTTTTAAAATATTTTTTAATCTTTACTTATTTTTGAGAGAGAGACAGAGGGCAAGCGGGGGAGCAACAGAGAGAGAGAGGGAGACAGAGAATCCAAAGCAGGCTCCAAGCTCTGAGCTGTCAGCACAGAGCCTGATGTGTGGCTTGGACCCACGATCTATGAGTTCATGACCTGAGCTGAAGTCGGACGCTCAACCGACTGAGCCAAGGAGGCACCCCTATGTGCTGTACATTCTTTGAGTTTGGACAAATATATAAGGACATAACCATTATTACACTATCATGCAGTGTATTTTCACTGTACTAAAATCTTTCCATCCTTTGCCTATTTGTCCCTCCCCTACTCCCCAACTTCTAACAACCACTGATTTTTTATTGTCTCCACAGTTTTGCCTTTTCCAAAATGGTAAATAGAATCATTCAGAATGTAGCATTTTCAGATTGGCTTATTTCATAGTAATGTAAGTTTCTTCTGTGTCTTTTCATGATCTGATAGCTTATTTCTTTTTAGTGTTTCTCTCCTTTGTTTGGGAAGAAAATATTTATTTTTAATAGAAACACATTTCTAGATATACATCTTCCAAAACTAGTCACTAGTTAAAATGTATGACACTCCATGAAACTTCATGAAAAATTCATATTCTGAGAAAAGAATTGTTAGAGTTTGAGACAAAACCACCATGTAGATGCCTACCTGCAACATTATTAAAGGAATCATCATAGTCTCAAAATTGCATGTCTGTTCATTTTCTAAAATATGAAGAAGGGAGATGTATTTTAACTTTATGTGTTTTTCACCCTCAAGGTAAACACATATTTACCAGGAAATATTGGGTGTGCATAGCTATAAAGTTCAAAACAACTCATAAACTGCTCTAGGTGTGAACCAAATATAAAAAGGAAAAAAATCTTAGAAGCACTGTATCTCACTGACATAAATGGATGTTACTTTTTGTCTTTTCAATAAACTGGACTAGTTCTGGCAAAAAACTATCTTTCAATTTATTGAAATTTCTATTGCCACTGGTGACTAGATACTTCTATCAGAGCATTAGGAGGGCACACTGTTAGATAAAGAATTTGGGGCTCATTTTTATTCCTCTTAATTACTCTCCATTTTTGGTTGAGAGTAGATTTTTTTGTACTATTTTTAATACTATCCTTTATAAAAGTAGACATATTTGAACACTAAAGGACAACAGTGATTTTATCCTTTACCTTCATTCCCAGGTTTTTAAATCTACCCACACTTAATATTTGTGAAAGCTTATATACATACATATATGCACACAATACAGATGTAGCACTAAGATTTAGCTCTAGTTTAAACAATTCTTAAACTAGCATATTCATCTGTGTAGGTGAGAGAGAGAGAGAGAGAGAGAGAGAGAGAGACAGCATGTTTATACTAACTGGGTTTGGAGACTAGCTAATAATACAGTTACAGTAAAATGGATTAAAAGTAATGAGGAAAAGAAAATAATTTGCATTTTTTATTCCATATATATTTTATATATATAAAATCAGAGAAATATGTCTTTCATATATATTACATAAATTATATTGATATATATTATATTTATAGTATATATTATATTTATATGTAATATATGATTCAACAACACTACTACACAACATTGGGTGTTCATCACAAGTGTAATCCTTTTTTTTCTTTCTTTCTTTTTTTTTTTCAATATATGAAATTTATACAAGTGTAATCCTTAATCCCCATCACCTATTTAACCTATCCCCACCCACTTCTCTCTGGTAACCATCAGTTTATTCTCTATAGTTAAAGTCTGTTTCTTGGTTTGCCTCTCTCTCTCTTTTTATCCCTTTGATTGTTTGTTATTTTGATTTAATTGGTCTGGTGTAGAAAAAAAAAGAGTGTATAATACTAGTTTTTAAGAAATAAAATTTTGAAAATATTCAGAGTAAGAATTCAACAGTTTCTTATATAACCAAATTCTGTATCAGTTTAGCCCTTCGAATATATATATAATTTTCTGAGCTTTAAATTAGATGTCAAAATTTTCTAAAAACATCATTTTATCAGGTTTATTTTCTGTGTTCACATGGACAGTTTTTATAGATTAAAAATAAGAACAGACAATGTATTGAGACTATTATGAAATAATGTGAAAATGACTTCTATTTCTATGATTTAATCTATTTTATGTCATGTTTACATATTCATATCATATGATCCTTTTAGTAAATTTGTAATTAGGAATCAGTTTTTATTGCACAGATACCCTAAATGGAGTAACTATTGCCCAGTAGAAAAAATATATCTACAAATATATATTTACCATTTTAACAATTTTTATGTGTATGGATCAGTGGCATTAAGTACATTCACTTTGTTATACAGTTATTATCACCATCCATCCCCAGAACTTTCTCCATTTTAGCAACTGAAACTGTGTACTCATTAAACAATAACTGCCCTGACCTCTATTCCTGGCAACCACTATTCTACTTTCTGTCTCTATGAATTTGACTACTCTAGGTACATCATATAAGTGGAATCATACAATATTTGTCCTTTTGTGTTTGACTTGCTTTGCTTAGCTCAATGTCATCTCTGGTTCATCTATGTCGTAGCATGTGTCATTTTAATTACTTTTTAAAGCCTGAGTTTTATCCCATGGCATGTATATACCACATTTACTGATCTGTCAATAAACACTTGGGTTACATCCATCATTGGCTATTATGAATAACGCATGGACATACCAATATTTGTTTGAGTCCCTGCTTTTAACCATGAGTATCTACCCAGAGGTTGAATTGCTAGATCCTATGGTAATTTTATATTAATTTTTTTGAGGAACTGCCATAATGTTTTCCACAGTAGCTATACCATTTTAGATTTCCATCAACAGTGCACAAGATCCTATGAGTCTTCTTTAGCATATGAAAATCCCTTTGAAAACTCCCCATTGCCTTTATCTCCTCCAACTCCCAAGTGTATAATCAGTGATTCCTCACAATCTCTGGGCAGCTCTTCTTGCTCATGGTTCCTGTCCCCATGCTTTAATAAAATCACCTTTTTTGCACCATAAATAAATAGATAAATAAATCACAAGAGTTCCAATTTCTCCATATCCTTGTCAACACTTTTTATTTTCTGGGTTGTTTTTATTTATTTATTTATTTATTTTTATGTTAATAGCTATCTTAATGGGTGTGAAGTGATCCTTCATTGTGGTTTTGATTGTGATAATTATTAAGGATATTGAACATCTTCTTCTGTGCTTATTGGCTATTTGTTTATCCACCACCAAGAAATGTCTATTTAAGTCCTTTGCTCTTTTTTGGAATAGAGTTGTTTATTTATGGTTTAGTTTTGTTTTGAATTGTAGTAATTCTTTACATAATCTGGTTATTAATCCCTTACCAGTTATATGATTTGCAAATATTTTCTCCCATCATATGGGTTGCCTTTTCCCTTTGTTCAATGTGTCTACTGAGGTTCAAATTTTTTAATGTGGATGATGTTCAATTAATCTATATTTTCTTGTCATAGACTCTGGGTCTGAAGTTCTCTCTTGTCCAGAAAGAGAGTGGATGCAGTGTTAAATAGAGAGAGGCTAATGTCCAGGAGGAGACAAGAGCCCCAAGTAAGGGTCCTTGCTCCATTTTTATTAATATCAGAAGGCTTACAAGCATGATGGGCATGTGCAAAGAGACAATGAAACTGTGAACATTAACTCACTGACTGACTTGGGGGAAGGAGGTTTTGAAGATATGCGGTGTTAGGTGTTTGGGTCAATACAAAATAAAATTCTGGTACTGGGTGGAAGGTTGTTAACAGCATGAGGCACCACCTCTGTTTATCTGAACTGGCCTAAGGGACAAGAAAGAGCATGCTACCTCAGGGTCAACAAGGCACCTTTCTTTTGCTAAAATGCTTTCATCCTGAGGCTTTTCTATTCCTATACCTTTGTCTTATACTGGGGGCCTTTGCCCTGTTTACCTAATCTTTTTTTACCCAAACTTGAGTGTGTTAATCCTGTGGCTTTCTAATTCTTTATGCCTTGTTAACCCATTGGTGTAAGCTCAGGGAATGCCTATGCTTATTCCCCACATTTTCTTTTGTTGCCTGTATTTTTTGTCTGATATCCCAGAAATCATCGCCAAATCCAGTGTTATGAAGTTTTACCACTAAGTTTTCTTTTAAGAGTTTTATAGTATTAGCTCCTAAATTTAGATCTTTGATCCATTTTGAATTAATTTTTTCTGGATGATGTAAGGTGTTTGCCCAACTTGATTTTTTTTTACATGTGAATACCTAGTTTTTTCCTAAGACCTGCTATCCTGGGGCACCTGGGTGACTCAGTTGGTTAAATGTCTGACTACAGTTCGGGTCATGATCTCACAGTTCATGGGTTTGAGCTCCGCATCAGGCTCTGGGCTGATAGCTCAGGACTTGGAGCCTGCTTCGGATTCTGTGTGTGTGTCTCTCTCTGCCCTTCTCTGCTCATGTTCACTCTCTCTCAAAAATAAAATAAACATTAAAAAGAAAAAAAGACCTGCTGTCCTTTCTTCATGATTTTGATACCTTTGTTGGAAATCATTTAACTATATATGCAAGGTTTTATTTCTGAGTTTTCAAATCTAATCCATTGGTTTATATGTCTGTCTTTATAACAATATCACTCTCTCTCTTTCTTGTTTGTTTATTTATTTATTTATTTATGAGAGAGACAGAGAGAGAGAGAGAGAGAGAACACGAGTGGGGGGAGAAGGGCAGAGAGAAAGAGAGAGAAACAGAGAGAGGAAGAGAGAGAGAGAGAATCTTAAGAGTCCTAACTATATACACAAGGTTTTATTTCTAAGTTTTCAGTTCTAATCCATTGGTTTATATGTCTGTCTTTATACCAATATAACACTCTCTCTCTCTCTCTCTCTCTCTTTTTTTTTTTGAGAGAGAGAGAGAGGGAGAGGGCAGAGAGAAAGAGAGAGACAGACAGACAGACAGAATCTTAAGAATGCTAAGCATGGAGCCTGAGATGGGACTCTATCCCATGACCCTGGGATTATGACCTATGTCAAAATCAAGAGTAGAAGCTCAGCTAACTGAGCCACCAAGGAACCCTTCTTTTTTTAAGTTTCTATTTTAATTTCAGTTACTTAGCACACAATGTAATATTAGTTTCAGGTGTACATATGGTGATACAACACTTCCATACACAACTTAGTGGTGATCACAAGTGCACTCCTAAATCCCCATCATGGGAGGGGGTCTCACATTTCCTCCAACTTTCTTATTAATTTCCAAGATTGTTTTGGCTATTTGGGTCACTCAAGATACCACACTAATTAAAAATTTTATTTTCTGTGAAAGATTTCATAGGGATTTTGATAGAGTGAATCTGTAGATCACTTAGGATAGTCTGACATCTTAACAATATTATGTCTTTCAATCAATGTACTTCAGATGTCTATTGGTAACTTTTAAAATTTCTTTCAGCAATGTTTGGCTGAGTCATCTTTGCATTTCAGGTATAAATCCCACTTAGTCATGATGTGTAATACTTTTAATATGCTGTTGAATTTGATTTGCTAGTAACTTGTTGAAAATACTCAACCATGTTCATCAGGGATATTGGTAGTTTTTTCTCATAGTGGTTTGGCTTTTATAACAGAGTAATTTTCCTTCTAGAATATTTTTAAGTGTTCCTTCCTCTTCGGTATTTTAAGTTGGTGTCTTGTGTTTTCATTTCCAATTGTTGGAAAATGTTTTCTAATTTCCCTTCTGATACCTTACTTATCTATTAGTTATTCAGAAATGTGCTGTTTAATTTTCAAATATTTGTGACTTTTCCAGGTTTCCTTTTGCCATCAATTTCTACTGTCATTCTATTATAATCCTACAAAGTATTTTGTATAATTTAAATATTTTGAAATTTATTAACACTGATTTTGTTGCCTAATATATAGTCAATCCTGGAGATGTTCCTTATGCACTTAAGAGAAATTCTTATTCTAGGAGTGCCTGGGTGGCTTAGTCAGTTAAACATTGGACTTAAGCTCAGGTCATGATCTTGTGGTCCTTGGGTTCAAGGCCCACGTCAGGCTCCTTTGTGCTGACACCTCAGAGCCTCAGGTACTCCTGCTGGATCCTGCTTCATATTCTATGTCTCCCTCTCTCTCTGCTCTTTCCCCACTCGCACTCTGTCTCCCTCTCTCAAAAATAAATAAACATTAAAAAAAAGAAAAATTCATATTCTATTATTATTTGGTAGTGTGTTCTATACATGTCTTCAGGTACAATTGGTCTATAGTGTTTTTATGTACTTTATTTCATTATTAATCTTCTTTTGGTCGTTCCATTCATTATTGAAATTGGAGTAGTTAAATCTCCTACTGATACTGTAGAATTGTCTATTCTCCCTCAATTTTGTCATTACTTGCTTTGTATAATTCTGGAGCTTTGATGTTTGGTGCATATATGGTTATAGTTTTTTATATCCTCTTGGGAATTTTTTTTTCATTTTTATTTATTTATTTTGAAAGACAGAGAGAGACTGGAGGAGGGATAGAGAGAAAAGGGGAGTCCCAAGCAGGCTCCATGCTGTCAGTGCAGAGCCTGACATGGGGCTCAATCTCACAAACCATGAGATCATGACCTGAGCCAAAATCAAGAGTTGACACTTAACCAACTGAGCAACCCAGGTGTTCTGGCGAATTGATTCTTTTATCTTTATACAGTGTCCTTCTTTGAATCTTGTAACATTTTTTTTTTTTTGACTTACAGTCTATTTTTGATGACTAGTACAGGTACTCCTGCTCCCTTTTGGATACTATTTGCATGAAACTTTTCCCCCATGCTTTCATTTTCAATCTATCCATGTTCAAAAGTACAAAATAAATCTCTTGTAAATATTGCATAGTTAAATCTTTTTTTATTATTCATTCTTCTGATCTATGACATTTGATTGGAAAATTTAATCCATATACCTTTAAAATAACTACTAAGAGGTAAGTATATACCTTCACATTTCATTATTTGTTTTCTGTATGTATTAATGCCTTTTTATAACGCATTTCCTCCCTTAATGCCTTCCTTTATGTTTAGTTGACTTTTTTGTAGTGACATATGTCTGCTGTTGAGTCCCTCTAGTAAGTTTATCAATTACTGTATTTTTCAGCTCTGGAATTTCTGCTGTTTTTTTTTTTTAATATTTATTATATTTTTGTTGACATTCTCATTTTGTTCATGTATTGTTTTCAGGAAATTCTTTAGGTTTTCATATTGCTTTTAGCTCTTTGAGTATATTTAAGAGAGTTATTTTAAAGTATTTTTCCAGTAACTGTGATATATATATATTTCTTCAGATAGTGTTCTTGGAGATTTAGTTGCTTTGAATGGACCATGTTTCCCACTTTCTTTGTATCCTTATAGTCTTTTGTTGAAAATTAGACATTTGAAAAAATAACCATCTCTTTCAGTCTTTAAAGACTGCTGTGAAAGGCCTTCATGGATTAGCAAATTCCTGAGCATTAAGATCAGCCTGGAGTAGAGGCTTAAGGTCTTCTCAGGTCTTTTGGGCATTGTTTCCACTTAAGTGTATGCTTTATATGTTTGTTTATTCATTAAGTTTTAATGTCTCCAGCTGCTTTTAAATATCTTAATTTCCTAGAATCTCACCCTATCTTTTCTCCGTGGCCTTAGGTGTTCATTGTATTCCTCTTCCCATAATCTCATTCCCAGATGTGTCCATGGTTCTGCAGCCCCCCTGCAGTTTTCACATACCTCAGTGCCCACCAATGTCTTCTGCAGTTCCCACCTTGATATCCAAATACACTTCCATTCACTGTCTGAGCTCTAGTCAAATGAAACAACATACAAACAAACAAAAAACAATCCCTGGGGAATTCCCCAGACAGGTCAGACATTTTAAATAAGTTCCATTCTGCTTCTTCCCTCCTGAGGGAGGAAACTGGGAATCAAGCTACTTCAACCAGACTAATCTATATCACACTGTGGAGGGAGTAGGGCAAAGTGTAGATACAAATGCTGTGAAATTTCCTACCATTTGAATGTGGCTTTTTCTTTTTTCTTTTTTGTTTTAACCTTAAGGGCCAGATTTATTGTGGAAGGTTCATAGCCTGGAGCAAGGCAAGAAACATGTGAACAGATTTGGTGCTATAGGTCTTCATTTTCTTTTTTATTTGTTTGTTTTCTAGTTTTTATATAAATTCCAATAGTTAACTTATAGGGTAATATTAGTTTCGGGAATAGAATTTAGTGATTCAGCACGTACATATAACACTCAATACTCATCAGAAGTGCCCTCCTTAATACCCATTTAGCCCATCTCCTTGCCTACCTCCCCTCCAGCAACCCTCAGTTTGTTCTCTATAGTTAAGAGTGTGTTTTATGGTTTGGATCTCTTTTTTTTTCTCCCTATCTTTTGTTTCTTAAATTCCAGATATGAGTGAAATCATATGGTATTTGTCTTTGTCTGACTTGACTTACTTTGCTTAGCATAATACTCTCTAGCTCTATCTACATCATTGCAAATGGCAAGATTTCATTCTTTTTTATCGCTGAGTAATATTCCATTGTATATATAAATACTACAACTTCTTTAACAGTTCATCAGACAATGAATGTGTTGTTTTCTGATTGAGCATTTACCTGATTGCTATAGATCTTTGATTGGTTTCCAGAGATGCTATAACATTATCTGAACTTGTTTATTTGATATTTTTGTGGGAGAACAAAGACCTGGTGCTTCGTAGTCAACCATCTTGTTGATGTCTAAGAATGAATATATTTTTAACTCACACAAATAATTAGTATGACAACTGAATAAGAGTCTTATTCCTGGACGCCTGACTTGCTACTCTGTTCTTATTATAATGTAATAGATGGCCTTAAAAATTAAATTGCCTTTGATATCCATACGAAAAATACACAAGTATATAACTTGAGTGTCTTTTATTTCAAGGGAATACTGATTTCATGCTTTAAAATATAATTTTGCAGAGTTCCACAACAAATATTATAATCACATCTTAAGATATATAGATACAAAATGTTAGAAAAATAAATAAATTTCACTCTATGCATACAAAGATTTGTAATTAAACATTAGAACTTCAGTACCAATTATCTATTCCCCCAAATCAGTGGCTTAATGTATTCAATATTTATGCATCCCACTAATCTGAATATCTGAAATTTGGACTATGATCAACTAGTCAGTGTTTTTGGTGTTGGCTGTGCTCATTCCCATATTGTGGCCTCTTATGTTGTATGTTCACTCACAACAGCTAGACGTTGGCTGATTTATGTTGGTCTTGGCTGGGAGCTCTTTGGTGATTTGGCTGTGTTCCAAGTGTCTTTTATCTTTCAGCAGATTAGTCTGGGCATGCTCTTATGATGATGGCAAAGGTTCAAGACAGCAAAATTCAATGCACAAGGTAATATACCATTCTAAAAAACAAACTGCATGGTTGAACTCACTGTCAAGTGATGGAGCAGGCCACTCTGATCTCAGGGGTCAGAGTATTATATTACATGGTAAAAATGATGAATAAAGGAAGAATAAAAAATTAGGACCGTCTTTGCAATCATTCACAACTGAGAAGAGCTTTTCTGTAATCTTAAGTTTCCTCACAAATGAATTTTAAAAACTTTTTAGCTACTGAAACATTTTTGGTATATCTCCTGGTTATATATTGGTAATCTAATTAACATTAATCTTCTTCTTAATTTGAACTAATAAAGTTTAATTTCCCATCATCTTAATCCTTTAGCACATAAAAGAAATAATTAGTTTTTACTACTAATATTATAGAAATAAGTAATAATTGGGAAGGAAAGGAGTCAGTACAATATATTTCAGCAGTGTGTCTTTTACCTTCATAATTTTCAGCTTGCTTTTGAGTTCAGGAATAACATATTGTTGATTCTTATTATTTGCATAATATTGTATTTTGCTCCCAGTGGACATGAATACATGACCTTTCCCCATCTTACTTCTTGACTCAGTGACAGACATCAATGCTTTCACCAACTCTGTTCAAGCATTTAATATGATATAATGCAGATATGGTACTTAAACATGGAGTCCTTCTCATTGACACCACTATACATTAAGAGAAGACAGAGTAAGTTACGGTATCTCCTGAAAATATCATATATTAAAGAAGAATAATGAATTTGAGACTAATAAAAGTGAAAAGCATGGAGAGGGTAAAAGAAAATTTATTATGGATGACTGATGATTTGAAAATAAATAGCTATTTATTCTATATCTTTTCCCTGCCAGCACTATCATATATTGCAAGGAAAAATCTTATATAACTGAATTATAAAGCTAAGAAGAATTTCACCTTTCATTTTTATTATCAGACCTTATTTTCCCCCCAAATAAAATAATAAGCAGGAACCAAGCTACAAAAGAGATAAAAGTGAAGAGGCTTATTGAATCCCTACTCATTCAGTTTCTTATTCAGTACTTTTCCCTATCCCAGCACTCAGACCAAGTCAGCAAAACACTTAACTGTAAGTAGAATGCATTTCAAAAAACTGTTGAATCCGTTGTGTTGTAAAGAAACTGAGCAGTAGAGAAAAGATTTAAGTGACCTAAATTAGCAGGGCTATTTATTGATAGGACTGGAAATTAAAGGTAAGACATCTAACTCTTAAGTGTTGTTTATTAAGGAATGCTGAGAAGTGCCTTCATGTTTTTGTTTAGGTTTTGTTTTATTGTCCATAACTGTGATTCCTTCAAAGTTTCTTTACTGAGATATAATGACTATGAGTTTATTTGGAGTAATTGAAATTATAAGCCTGTTTGAAAGGAAAGTGAAAGCATTTCATGTTTTAGATTTTTCTGTTGCTCCTTTCCCATGCAAGTTCTCCCTCAGCTTAGAGATCTTTAGTTAGTTGACAACACTGACTGCCACACACCTTCCCCTTGAAATTGCCCAACTCTATATTTGATTGCTGACAGAGCTGAATAAGTGGAAAAACAGAAAACCCTTGTCCTTTCTGCAGCTGTCATTTCTAATTTGTATTGCAAATACATTTTAATTTCCTTTTAGTAGGTTTGTTTTACTTTAACTCTGATATCTGTAATTCTGAAAATAATGATGTAGCTAGAGATGGACTAAGAGTATTGAGTTCAACTACTCTACTTTTTTTAGAGCCTGAAAATTACCTAATATTGTTCTGTTTGTTATGAATAAATTCTCTTTTTGAAAAGTAACTGCTTGTTTATCAAAAAAAAATTCTACATAAGAGAAGAGAAAATAAGGCAGGTTTTTTACTCAACACAACATGCAAGGCTAGATAAAAATATTATCACCAAAGTTGTAGAAAAAATAAATTATGATCAGAGGTTATAATACCGGCAAGTTGTGAATCAAGTGAATAGGAAGATATTTTCATAGAATTCTTGAGGAAAAAAAGGTGGCTCATCACTAAATTATTTGCAATTCACCAATTCTTTTAGTTCACTTTATTTTTCTTCCTTTAAATTCAATAGAATATTTACTTAATATATTACACCCTTAGACTACATATACAGAATAACCTAAATAAGAACAATCTCTCCCCATTCATTTTTCTAGCTTTCTCAATACAATGATAAAGAAAGACACACTGATAGATTTCTGAAATCAGGTATGCCACATGTTATAACTGCTATCCCTCAGTAGTCATTTTGGGGTTCATTTTCTTCTTTTTTTTCCTGTATTGTTTTACATATTAAACAACTGTCATGAAATACTTTCATTAACAGAATTAAAGCACATTCCTAAATCACAAAATTTCCTTTAGTTAGAGCTTATCTTAACTTAGCTACACTGCAGTCTGTAGGCACAGTCACTTAAGACTTTGGACACAATCCTCAAGGACTTAGGGTCTAATTACAAGGTTAAAAGGAAGAGTCCACAGAAAAAACCCTCACCTCAGAAACCAACTGCAAACTCAGTGTGCAAGATAGGGAAGGGAGAAGACCAAAATCACACTCAGTTTAAAAGTTTCCACCTTCTGGAATTAATGTGTGACTATATGCATAAAGTATTATCAATCATAGGAAGCTCATACAAGCACCAGTGTCTAGAATTCTTTTGAGGCTTCATTCCATATGCATGATTGAATGATTGCTCACATGGTTGAACTTCAGATCAACTGATAACACGTGACTTAAAGTCCCCAAAAGTCTAAATCACCCTAAATCACATGGTTGGTTTTTCTGACATGGTCAGCCCCACCCTAAGACTGTAAGAGTGTTCAGCCCTCATCCTAAGTCACATTGTTACTATGTGGCTACCTCAAAATTCCCATGAAAATAAACATTACCTCTAAGGAAATGAGGGCAAAGATGGATCTCTGTTTAGGAAAGGACAAATTCTTTACCGCACAGAGCCCTGTCTTATGCATCACTTTAAAAATTTACTTCTCAAAAGAATTACCTATACTTATTATCTTTACTTACTCACCTCCCTTTGACTTATGAAACCTATAATAGATAGCTTGTCATTCTTCATCATCATCGCCATAATTTTCATCATCACAACAACACATACTGGACACATAGTGTACGCCAGATAGCAAATTACTATTACCAACTCACTTAATAATTTCAACTTCTGGGTTGTCGAGGTGTTATTATTATACCATTCTACAGATGAAGACACACAGATGTTATATTACAATGCTTAGGTCAAATAGCTGCTAGATGACAAAACTAGGATTCAAACCCAAAATGTTGGACTCTGGTGCATACCTATTAACCTATACATATCAATGGGAAAAACCAAACAATATTCCCAAAGGTCAATAACTTTCATGGTACTTAATCTAATATATACTTAAAAAATTTTTTTAATATTTATTTTTGAGAGAGAGAGACAGAGTGCAAGCAGGGGAGGGGCAGAAAGAGACAGAGACACAGAATCCGAAGCAGGCTCCAGGCTATGAGCACAAAGTGGGGCTTGAACTCATGAGCTGTGAGATCATGACCTAAGCTGAAGTTGGACACTTAACCAACTGATCTACCTTGGCACTCCTCCAGTATATACTTTTAATTTCACATCTCATTTGTCCTCCTACCATATTTTATGCGTGTACAAACACACACACACACACACACACCCCCTTAGGTTTGAACTCAAATACTTGGATTCTAGTTTTTACTCTGAGACATGCTGAAGGAATTGGGACAAATTCCAAACCTCCATAATTGTCGCACTGTTTTTGTAAGAATTAAGTAAAAGGTTACTAAATTGCATCCGTTTTGTATACTATTTATATTCCAAAACATCCAACATGCTCTTGAGTTCCAATGTCTAGACCACAATCCAAGCCACCGTCATCTCTCATGTGATCCTATTTAGTTTTCTCTTCTCCCTAATCCTGTGTGGCTCTTTCCAAGAAACTGATAGCACTGTATTAAAAATGAATACATATAAAATACAAAATATATCATGGCACCACTCTTTTTAAAACTTTTCAATTATTTCAATTATTATTTTCTCCTATTGAAATAATATGCCAAATCCTTAACATGATTGGCAAAACTCCGTTGCCTCCACAGCCTTTGCTACCTTTGCAGCATGGGATATCCTTCATTCTCTTTGCTCCTCTGACATATTGGTCATCATTCAGACCTTTCAAAATGGTAAGGTCCTTTCAGTCTAATGATTGTCACTTTGTGTGGGATACATACTCTCTGGATTTCTCTTCATATAGATAATGCCTATTCATTATTGGGACCCGCTACTGAGAGTTTAATATTTACATCTATCTGTATAATACTGTATATTATATATAATGAGAATATATATTATATAATATATATTTTTAATGTTTACTTATTTTTGAGAGAGAGGGAGAGAGAGACAGAGTGCAAGCAGGGGGAGGGGCAGAGAAGGAGGGGGACACAGAATCTGAATCAGGCTCCAGGCTCTGAGCTGTCAGCACAGAAGCCAGACGCGGGGCTCCAACCCAGGAACGGTGAGATCATGACCTGAGCCGAAGTCGGATGCTTAACCAACTGAGCCACCCAGATGCCCCTATAGTATATATTTTTAAACAAATAATTATAAAAAATAATTGATTGTAAATAATCTCTCCTAGACTAGGCTTTATCTGAGTACAGAAAACATTGCCAATCTTCCTTACCCATTGGTTTGGTAATACCTCTCAAATAGTATGTGACTAATAAACTGGTGTTAAGTATGTTGAATGAATGACTTGAAGAATAAATTACAGACAATTCTTCATTCTGTCTTTGCTTCACTAAGGAAAAAAACCCACAAAAATCTGAGTATCCTAGGTCATATTAATGAGGAGATGGGGGCTAGTTAATGAATCAGAACATACATAAACAATTTTACGATCCAGATATTATTTGACTTGAGATTTTAGGCAATTTTCTCTTTGTAGAAATTTCTATCTTATACCCTACATTTCATAATTATTTTGAGACAAAATCTAGTAAAGTAGAGATAAGAGGCAGATGTATACTAGGAAAAATAGACTAGATGTTTTTTTAAAAAAAACTCTCTGCCATTCTCTGCTTGGTTTTTTTACTTTCTGACAGAAAGCTGTCATGTAGTTAAACAGTTATACTTTGTGCTATACTCCATGGAAGCACAAAGAATAGTTATATTTTTACTGTCAGGCAGAAGCAGACAGCTATCTTCAGTGTTTGAAATAATCGGGTTGATTTTACTGTAAAAGTGGAAAATGCATACATTTAAGATTAAAAATAAAAATACTCAAAATATTTATTGTTTACAAATATGTTAGTCTGACTTATCTTCTCAAAATTTATTATTCCATTTCTTATTTCCAGGGACCTCATGAGAGTGAATTGAATAGCTACTATCTACTTAAAGAAAGGCTTTTCAACATCAAGTTGTTTATAGTTGATTGTAACTAAAAAGTATTAGATGTATTTGTTAAAATGAAAATCACAGCCTTTGGTGTCTAAATTGGTTACTGTCTTTTTCAGTTTATACAGAATGTGTATTCAGTGTTATAATCTAAAATCAGTGAATCTATGCAAAAATTCTCAGTAATCTTGGTATTTGTTAAAAATTGAAAGTGTACTTTTAAGGGTATTTTATTTTGTGTCAGAATTGAATAAGTTTAGTTATCTACCCACTCACAGCAATATCATCAAGAATCATTAGGTCCCTTAATATATTAGTAAGCTAGCATATTAATATACAGATGCTTACATATTGACATTATAAGGCCACTAAAGTGACCAGTAATAACAGCAGTTGAATGCTCCCCCCCCAAATATACATATTTCTTATCTAACCAAAAGAAAAATGAGGAAGAGCTCAATTCACATCATGGAATGGGCTATATGCAGTTCATTAATTTGCAAAACTAGTCTGGTTCCTTTTCACAGATGCTTCAGTAGGATTGTCTCTGACCTACCTTGACTTTAATTTCCATTATTTTTTCTGTTGTTTTTTTTTCCTCTTCCATTATTGTGGTAGGTATTTGTATTTTAGAATGTCACTTATCCACCTTCTCTTATTTTTGGACAGCAAAACTCTGATTTTTATTTAGAGTTCTTTCTGTCCTAATGAAATCTGTGTACTTTCAGAAAAGCTGCCTTCTCCTCAGATTTTTCAATCACTCAGCACAATCCTCCTGGCTACAGGCATAAAAACATGAATGAGTATATAATGACACCTAAGGAAGAGTTCAGATAAGCTTCGATAAGCTCATGTAAGTTAGCTTTTAATTGTATAGTTTGCTTGTTATATGTAAAAGAAAATGATTACCCATGTTATATATGTTAAAGATCTTATATAAAGTATATAAGACTAGAAACTAAACATATATCCTCTAATTCAAAAATAAAATAGGCAAAATATAAATATTAACTTTAATTCTATAGGTTAATATGAATTTATATACATTTATGATAATGACGGCAATTAACTGTAACAGAATTATTCTCATTAGAGGACAAACCAGGCTTGCTGATCACTATGCTGGCTCTAAGCCTTCACAACTTAATGAATGCTAAAATATTAAAATCTCATCCAGTTTACCATGGAGCCATAATTTACAAGAATAAATGCATAAGAATCCTTTGGACTTCAGAGGTAATTTATGAGCAGTATTCTCACAGTGGATGATGATAATTCACTCTCAATTAGCCCAGCTTGATTTAAATCATTGATTGCCCCATGTTTAGTAATAATTTAGTAATAATGAAATTAATACCTCCCTCTATTTTTGGATAAAATTTTTAGACTCCATGGTGAATTTTGACTTTAAACATGAAGGATTATAAATATTTTCTTACAACTTTTCTATTTTGGATTGGTTTCCTTCGAGGTGTTGTTAGCTTTATCAGAGAAGTCTGATTTCCTTGAAAATGTTGAGGGTCTATGTAATAAACTGTGCCCTACTCCTGCTTTCAAAGTACTTCCAGAGGTGCCAGAATCAGGTTTGCAGATGTCTGATTGTTCCAAAACTACACTGACAATATTCACTTTCAGAGATTTAAAGAATACAGCAGTAGAATTAGTTATTTATTAAAATTAGCCATTTCAAAATAAAAAAATACAGTTCACAAATATTTTTTAAAAACATTACAAGTCTATGTATAAAATGTATTATAATCATTATTAATTAAGCAGATATTACCATGATTCTGTTAAAATGGGTTTATGGAATAATTTATATATTCAATAATTTTAGCAAATGAGGAAAATTTATCAAAGGTGGCAACATCTAATGAGATTGGACTCATTCCAGCTATACTATGGCTTTTAATATGATGTTTTCTTTTTCCTATGGGTAGAGTACCTATTTAGAAGACATAATATGTTCTATCTGTGCAACAATTAGGTCACCTTGTTTGATTCCATCTTTTCATCTGAGTTAGGATTGAGGAAAATGCCAGTGCAATCCCATAACTCAATGAAAAAAAAAAAAAAGTAAAGAAACCCTGACTGTTCCTAATGTTTGATCAGGAACATCAACTTCAGAATAAACTTCTGCCACAGAGCCATTGTGCTTCCCTGATGATGTTGACAGCCTCATAAGTCAATGCTGCAGTTTATTTTTTTTTTAAAAAGATAGTGTTTGTGGAAAAATGCAGATATGGTAGCAAAATAAGAAGGAAAAAGAAAAATTCAAAATGCTTTTCTTTTCCGTTACTTGGAAGCCAGTGTCAGTAAAGAGGAAAGAAACATCACAGAACAGTGTCACAGAAAAGTTGAATTCTATTCCTACCTCTGTCATCAAATTCTTCTATGACCTGTGACAAGTTACCTCTCAGGGTGTCAGTTACATTTATAAGAAGGATGGGAAGGAGGTGGTCAGAATTTCCCAAGGAGAAGTGTGCATCAGCATCAACTTCAGAAATTAAATAAAATGCAGGAGTTGGACCTTCACCACAAACCTACTGAATTGGAACCTCTGTGGTGGAACCATATAAGTAAATATACTCAAATTCCACAATTGGTATTTCTGAACACCTTGGCGCAGATGCATCCTTGATGTTTTTTCTAGCTCTGGTATTTTTCTCTTTCTATGATTCTATATAATGAATGTTAATTAATGGCGCAATATAACTTAGAGACAATAACTGATCTACAAAAGTTACTTTAAACATTGTGTGTGTGTGTGTGTGTGTGTGTGTGTGTGTGTGTGTGAAAGAGAGAGAGAGAGAGAGAGAGATACAGAGAGAAAGAGAGGGGGGAAAGAAGAGAGTTGTCTCTGTAATAGGTATTCTGCTAGTGCTATATAGATAAGTAAATGAAATATAATTTCCTACTTTCAATTTGTTTAGTCTATTTGGGTGAAAAATCTAACAGACAATAATGGAAGAAATAGTTAAAATAACAGGTGAGGGACAAAGATTTGAAAGATGGTGACATATCCTATTTAGAGTTCAGAGATACTACTACAAAGAATCAGGTGGAATTTTTTTTCAGGTAAAAATAGAAAGGTATACTTTGGAAAGCCCTGACACAAGAAAAATTCATATAGAGATTGGAAACATTAAAAAAATTAAGAAATTATAAAAGATATCTCTGCCCATATTGTAAAAATCTTTGAATATCTATCTATAAACTTTGTTTTTAATTTAATGGGCACTGGGACATTGTTGAATGTTTAGTATAAGATCTGGAATTGCATTTAAAATGGTTTGAGGGTGTAAGCTGAAAATTAATTTAAAAACATAATTCTTTGAGAGCTTACTAATGTCAGTTTCAAGTTAACTAGTATTTTTTTTTTCACTTGATACAATAATTGTTTTCAGTAGGTGTTGTTTTCCTTCAGTTGCAGGTTCAGAAAGATTACACACTCCTATTACAGCGGATCCAGTTATACATGTTCCTTTATATTCACGAAGCTGGTGGGGTTGGAAATTACCCAGATTCTGTTTCCCGTCGGGAAATGTGTCCATATTCAATAAAACTAAAAAAATTGTCGTTTTAAAATAATTTTTAAATTATAACACTTTTTTTTTTTTTTAAGTATAACACTCTTAAGTGATCTCATCCATTCCCTTGGCTAAACTACCAACTTATGCTAAGGATATACATATCTTCTTCTGAAATATAAGAAATTAGGGGCACCTGGATGGCCCCCAGTTCATTGAGCTTAGGACTCTTGATTTTGATTCAGGTCATGATCTGAGGGTCATGGGATCGAGCCCTGAGTCAAGCTCTGCGCTGAACATGGAGTCTGTTTAAGATTCTCTCTCTTCCTCTGCCTCTCTCCCCGACTTGTACTCTCTCTCTCTCTCTCTCTAAAATACATCTATGTATACACACATACATACTTTTCATATATATATGAAAGTAAATACTCTTTATTGATAAACATAATAGAGCTGAAGGAAAAAGAAATGAAGGTCCTTTTGCTAATATTCAAAATGGGGCTCCCTGTGACCATCCAAAATGAGGAAACTTTTAGGCTTTTCAGTTGACCCTCCAATATGTTCTTCTGGGCTTTCTAAAGTGAATATTTATCACACTGTATTGCAATTGTTAACAAACAAAACCTGTGAGGTCTGGAATTAAGTCTTTTTGTTGTTTCTTATTCTCTTAAAAACTGAATAGCACTTAGACCTACTGTTTAATAAATATTTTTTGAATAAAGGTAGGATTAAATAAATGATTATTGAGGCTAGTTATGTTCACATTCTCAACCAGGTTATCTCCTCAATTTAAACATTAAAAATAATGGTAAAATATTTTTATTAATTCAAATATATTATTTGTTTATTATGTCCCAAGCAATATTACAAGATCTGGGGATATAACAGCAAACAAAAGGCTTAGGTTCCTACTTTCATGGATCTTATCACCTAGGGAAGAAATACATGATAAATATATTGCTTTTAAAATAGAAAAATTAGGCAAAAATCATTAAAAAAACTAAACAGGGGAATGAGGCAGAATGTTGATGTCAGACATGGAGTGACTTTAGACCGAGTAATTTGAAGATGCAAAATTTTAATTAAAGTGTGAAGGACACAAATAAGCAAGTATTTGCAATATTGGAAGTAGGACATTCTGGGCAAATATACAGTGTTTGTGATGAAAAAAAGGGCCTGATATTTCAAGAACAGTCAAGGAGTCCTGTGGACCTGAACTGTAGTTCATAAAGAGGGTAATGTTGTAGGATTAGAGAAGTAAGCAAGTGTCAGATCATATAGGGACATGCAATCCATTTTAAAGAATTTGCATGCTAATCTCAAATCCATGGGAAGCCACAGGCATTAAGAATGGTCTGAGTTAAGAGTTAAAATTAAAACTTGGTTTGTTGTACAATGAATGATTATAGGTTCATAAATAAAACTTATTTATATAGGGGCAAAAGTTTAGTAGTCATAAAGAGGTGATCATAATTTGAAATCTAGTTAGTATAGTAAAATTCACAGAATGACATTTAAGACCCGCCTTTGGCACTGAACACAATGTTGGTATAATACAGGAAAGTTTTCTTCTTTCAGCAAAAGTGACCTATGTTTTAATTTAAATAAGTTTCCTTTTATTTCTGTCATATTTATTTTCCATGAGCACAATACATGTTTGTACAAAAAATAAAATCAAAACAGTACACTAAATTATATAATTAAAAGAGGATATTCCTCCCAACTCTGATTCTCTCATCCTCATCTAGTCTTATACGTGAAAGATAATAATACAATTTTCTATTTATCTTTCCACAATGGATTAAATTACACGTATGTATGTATGCATTATAAATTAATATCTTGTTCTTACTATATTGCATCTTTTTTGACATAACAATACATTTTTGAGATTGATGCACACACATCCAGAACTGTGTCAATTTTTAAATGCCAGATATAGGTAAACCATAATTTATTTAACCTATACTCTATTTATAGGCACTTAAATTGCTTCCATATTTTTGTTTTTACAAATATTAATATTATTTTCCTACATCTCTGAACACATATAAAATATATTTGTAGATTATATAATCTCTACTTTATAATATATAAACAGATGAGAATCTATACCTAATACTTTTAAAAGTCCAATAATTATATTTGAACCCTTCCTTTAATTAGCATTACCTAAAATCCTTAGAAATTAGTTTCTACATTTAAAAAGTCCTTCATATTTATAAAAGTCCTAGAAGAAAAGGAAAAATTATTAAGGGGAATAAAACATATTTGAAGAAATAATGCCCTAAATTTCAGAAATATGATGAAAACATGCATCTATATAGCCAACAAGTACAACAAAGTTACGTAGAATTAAGCAAAAGTACCCATACAAAAATACATCATAGTCAAACTACTAAAATAAAGAGAAAGTGACAAAGAGACAAAGAGAGTCATAAAAGCAACAAGGGAAAACAGCTTATCCTGTGAAGATCAACAATATCACATCAGAAACAATGTAGGACAAAAGGCAGTGGTGAGACATACTTAATATGCTAGAAGGAAAAAAACCTGTCAACTAAGAATTCTATACAGAGCAAAATAATCCTAAAAAATGAGGTAAATAAAGACGTACTTTAAATTTTTGGAGGAAACACTCTAAAATATATGTATTTATATATTTATATACATAGTAAAACCTTGGTTTGTAACCATAATTCATTCTGGAAACTTGTAATCCAAAGCATTTGTATATCAAATTCCACAATCAGATGATTCATTCCACAACCCAAAAATATTCATATAAAAATGATTACAATACTGTATTATGATAAAAAATAATAAAGAAAATAAAAATATATAAAAAAATAAAAAAATTAACCTGCATTTACCTTAGAAAAATTTCTTGGCTGGTGTGAGGGAGACAAGATTGAGGAGGGTTATCATGTAGGACAACTTTCACTATTACTAACAGAATCACTGCTATCCATTGTCTCAATCGAATCTTTCTTCATGGGCCATTGTATATGTTCACCTGGATGTTGACTACAGTACAGTACTAAAAAACTCTTGTCATATACTATATTTAATGCAACTGGCAATAAGGCAGCAAAGGGTCTATCTGCAGGCCGCCTGACCTAGAATAAATCAAAACATTCCTAAGCTTATTCTTGCAAGGAAAAGCAAAGGTGCTTTTGTCCATAGATACTTTGAAGTGACAAAAAATACACTAGTGCCAGCTGTGGGCACCTTCCAATGTTCTGAAAAATCACTGATTTCTGCCAAACACTGTGGCCTGAGACCGAGCATCTGAGCAAGGGAGACAATCATCCACAATCCCAGAGAGAGAGAGAGAGAGAGAGAGAGAGAGAGAGAGAGAGGGAGAGGAACCATTGGCTCAGTTGTGATCATGTGATATTCAGCATCACGTACTACTTGTATTGCAAGAAATAGCTTGTTCATCAAGTTAAAATTTATTAGAAATGTTTGCTCATTTTGCAGAGCAGTCACAGAACAATTTGCTTATAATCCAAGGTTTTACTGTACTTTGTAGATACCTATATATGATATATAAATAGATAATATAAAATTAAAATGGTATACTAGCAATTATTTAACACAAGGTAGTAAGGAAGAAGAGAGGATGACAAACAGCCATAAATTCTGCAGGGAAACAATTTAAAAAGGCCAGATATAGAGCCAATCACATTAATAATTAAGGTGAATATAAATGAAATAAACATTCTATTCCAAAATTATATATTGTCAGATTTGTTTTTAAAAAAAGATGTTAGCCATAGAGATATATACACTCCTGATAGGATACACATAGGTTGAAAGCAAAAATATGAGAAAGCTATATGCTTTCTAAGGAAAGCATATATGTGCCCCCTAAAATAAAATAATAGAAAAATTTAAAAAAAGAAAATGTTTTTTTAAAAAACCAATCCAATTTATTGACTTAAAAACAGGCTTATTTTTCATGAACATCTTCACTATGATAAATTGTCCTTCAGAATATATATCAATTTCCCCAGAATATCCACTAAAACATTTGAGACTGCATTCAAAATAAAGACCTAGATAACACCCAAACATTAAATAAACAAAGTAGAACTGTCTTACAATAATTTGTGCTGGATAGGGGAACCTGGCAACTAAAATTTATAAAGTAATACAGTCTACAATACATTTGGTGAATAATTCTCAGGGGACCACCCCTTTTGGGCTGACTAAGCTGAAAATTATTCTAGAAACCATAAAACTTTGTTGGAATGCTGAAGAGTTTGGAAAGAAATTTGGAGAAAAGTTACTTATGGACTAAGTCTGCTATGATTGATTTCAATAAGTTTTAGCAGATACTCGGTGGATGTTACACACTCCACAGTAAAACTCAGATATTGACATGCATTTTTTATAGCATTTACTATTTTGCAGGGTTTTTTTTAGTTAAAATTATTCTGGGTAATGTACAAAGAAAGGGTTAAACTTTATGATATTCTATAATAAAATAATTTGAATATGTTAAATTGTGCCTAACTAAAAGGAGTAGCACAATGGAGGATGTGGAGTTCATATTGTATGCTCTTGCATTTCAAGTACCTTACATTAAGACTGTATTGGTTTTACAACCTAAAAAATATAAGGATAGAATAAAAAGTTTAGCAGTAACTATTCAAAATGAAAGCAGCTAATAAAAATATAAAGACATTAATTCCAAGTGTATTCATGCATATTAGGGTTTAATAATCACTTTAGAAATATGTTAACCAAAATACTTTAGCCTCTTATATTTATACAGTTTAATAACATTTATTTTGAGCTATTCATTTTATTGTGCATGTTCTTCACAAAAATGTCATTAAAGTCAATATCCTCTATATGGAAAGGAAAATATCTCTATTGGATCATTTAGTGAAGTAATTCAAACTTAGGCTTTTGGCAGACTGTATATCAGGGTATGTATGGATACATTTTACTAATAGCATAAGGGAAATACAATACCTAGTATTCCAAATAAGTAAAGCATATAAATGAAGAAAATATGGTCTATAAAGGGAAAAAAATAATGAACCTATTTTCTTTGGTTAAGGTAAAAAATGGTAAAATGTGAAGTAGTTAAAGGTTTATAACACAGCACCAAATGCTGAAATTGATAAATGAATCAAATTAACCAATCTTTTACCTATATCACATTAAGGTTCATAATCATCAATAACATTCAATAAATTAAAGGTAAACTATAACTTGAACAAATATTTTTCTCTATGTGTGTGAAAGCTAAGCAAAAGATCTTTGTTTCATTCAGAAATTAAGATAAATGAATAATAAAATTCTGTCTCTGTCAAAATGTACATATTTGAAGGGATAATGTCCAATACCAGACTCTGTTCCTTTAGTCTCTTTTTATACCTTCTGCTTAATAGATGGATCATTCCTGCTAAATTCATAAATTCAAAGAACATGGGGTGCTTTTCACACTGGCTACATGATTTTGATTTTATTTTGCATAAGTCTGTTGGAAGTTAACATATTTTGCAAGCAGTTTCAGGACAAGGGCTATGTCTCCAATTATTCCATCATGTCCTTAGCCCTATTTCCTGTGGTTACAATTATCTGTAAACTTGATAGCAGATGATTATAGGATGTAGTGTTCACAGTAGCCAGGGTGATTTCCAAACTGTCAATATGCCCCTTAAGTGTTAATTATTGAGTATGTGTTTTTAAGAAAGAAAAAGAAAAGCAGCAAGAATCCAGTGTTAAACCCCGCAGTTCTACTGAGTTTAAGGATCCAGATTCTGTGGTATCAAATTACTCTAGAAACATGAAAAATGTCTTGGTGGTATTCACTGTGTCCTCTCAGTTATGAAATCACTCATGCAACCACTGGCAATGCATTTCAGTAAACTCACTCTGTCATGTATTCAGCTATTATCTCCATACTTTTATTGTACACCTACTATGTGCCATACACTATCCTAAAAACACTGTATACTTAAGGAGTTGAAGCAAATGGAAATGGCCTCTGTCTTTTAAATAAAGTGCTATAAAGGAAAGGTAATGGTGCTGTGAGCTGTCATAGGGACTAATTACATAAGTGGTGAGAAATGAGGAGAAACTATTATAGATTGAATATCAGTGAGGGACTCTCTATAGAAGAACATGATGTTAAAAATGCGACCTAAAGTAAAAGTAATAGTTATCTAGGAAGAAATTCAGTGACAGAGGCAACATATATAGAGTCTCATGGGTAGAAAAGAATTCCAAGTGTTTTAGGAACTGAAAGACCACACGATTTCCTGAACATAATGAACAAGCAGGTAAATGATAAGATTAAATTGAAGAGGTTGGAAGGAGCTGGTCATACAGTTTCTAGACTACATTTTTATAGTATGATAGACAGCCTTTGAAACTATTTAAGAGAGGTAGTAAGTAATATTCAACTTATATTTTTAAAAAAACATTCTTGTATAGAAAAATCAATTGGAGGGGAGTAGAAGGGAAGGTGGGTGTTTAATTTAAGGAGGGAATTGAAGAGGCAGCAGTAGGAGATGATGACATTTCTATGGTGTTAAAATAGAGGTGGAGAGAAAGGGAAAGCAAAATTTGGGAGGTAGACAAAGAGACCTTGGTGGCATATTGCATTTTGATAACGATGGGTGTGAAGAGGAAGTGACCCAACATGCTTCCTGAGTAACAAAATGGGTGGAGATTTTGAAGTCTGAGGAGGAGAAACATTTGGCAGGTAAGATAAAGCATTCAGTTTTGGATGTGTTAAATTTGAAACTTGTGTCAGACATCCAAGGGGAGCTATAACAAAATCTGTTGGTTATATAAGGCTTGATTTGAGAAGATAATTTTGGTTTAGAAATAGTAATTTTGGAACTGTTGAAATCTAAGTAGTATTTAAAGCTGTGGATATATATTAAATACCTATTTTATAAAAAAATCTCCTGTGTTCAAGGTTCTCACAGTCATTAAGGGGTAAAAATGTGCTCCCGTAGAAAGTTAATACCAGCGTAATGGAACTAATTGTAGCATATTATAGATTGCTGTTTGCTTGTTAGAACTACATCTGGTGCTAACAAAACTATCTATTACTGTGGCTTTAAAAGATAGAAGATTCATTGTCCCATGCCACAAAAGGTAGGGATATGTGAGATAACAGAAAATATATATTGGTCTCTATCCCGCTAGCTCCTGGCATAGAGCTCCTGAAACTCCTGTAATTTTCTAAATGATAAGAACAATAGGAGAATTTTTTGTTCCAATATTTGGCCTTTAACCCTGGTTTCTGAAACCCTTGTGATTTCCTTGGTGATAGGAGTGACTTTTATTCTAATGAGGTGATTCCAGGTGAGATCCTTGATGACTCCCAGATGGCCAATCATGAGAAAGATCAAACCATGATTAGAAGACTGGAATTTTTTGACACCTCCTGACTCCACACACAGTTCTCATGAAAAGGGAAAAGGACTGAAAATGGAATTAATGATTGTTGTCTAGAGACCTCCCAGGTTGGTGAACACATCTACCTACAGAGAGTAGGCACCCCATCTCCCTGGGACAGCATTTCCTGCTCTCAGGATCCTCTCAGACCTCAATCTATGTATCTCTTCATTTGGCTATTTACTTGTATCCTTTATCATATCCTTTAATAAACATAAGTGTTCCCCTGAGTTCTCAGAGTGGCTTTAGCAAATAATCAAATCCAAGAAAGAGGAGGTCATTGGAACCTTCGATTTGTAGCCAAGTTGGACAAAAGTTATGGGCAACCTAGAAGTTTTCCACTTGCAACTGGCCCTGAAAGTGAAGGGTATTATCTTAAGATTGAGCTCTTCACCTGTGGGATCTGAGGCTATCTCCAGGTAGATAGTGTGAGAATTGAGTTAAATTGTAGGACATTCAGCAGGTGTCAGAATTGCTTGATCTGGTGGGAAAACCCCACACATCTGGTGTCAGAAGCATTGTGAGTGTGTAGTAGTATGAAAGAAAGGAGAAACAAAGGGAAAACTGGGTTTTCCTAATACAGGGTAAGACAACTCAAGGCTAATGTTATAGTGCAATATTATAACAGGATATATTACTTTTCATCCACTGTACCTCAGGATATATGCCTTTAACATAATGCTAATCAAATAAGGATTATCAAAATGTTAAACCTGTAGTTTCATGTTTGCATTTCTATTTTCTTTACTTGGAAAGACCGATAATACAAGACCATTCCTGGCTACATGGGAACCTGGTATATTAAATAAGTTGAACTCAGACATGGCTAAAAGAGAGTTCTATTCATAAGGACAAAGGCAGGGACCTCTTATTGAGTAGATAATCAGCAATCACCAACTTTGGCATATCCTATGGTGTAGCACTCTTCAAATTTGAGGATCATTATTTAACTTTCAACAGTCATTTCCATAATATTATTTTATTCATTTCAATTTTTCTCATGCTCTGTACTTTCCACTTTGTAATGAATTGGAATATTCATGAAATTTAATATCTTTGAATATGTTATAACATGCTGTAGTTTTTCTATAACATACAAAGAAATATATATCACACAATAGCTACTATTATTATGCACTTAATAAATGTGACTGTAGTATATCTTAAAAACTAGGAAAAGTCTGAATTTCCACAAATGATAAATTTACATATAGAATAAATTAATAATTTATATTATTATCTGAAATAATTTTTTAATGTTTATCTACTTATTTTGAGAGAGAGCGAGAGTGAGCAGGAGAGGGGCAGAGAGAAGGAGAGAGAGAATCCCAAGCAGTCTCTGCACTGTCAGTGTGGACCCCAATGTGAGGCTTGAACTCACAAACCACTAGATCATCACCTGACCCGAAACCCAGAAGGATCAACCGACTGAGCCACCCAGGCACCCATAATTTGAAATAATTTAAATGAACAGGACACATCTATATATACTGACCTAGAAAGCCAACCATAACACCAGAGTAAGTGAAAAATGTAAGCAACAGATAAGTAAATCAGTGTCAGCTTTTTTGATAAAGGGCCAGATAGTAAATGTTTTACGCTTTACAGTTTTGTTTTCTTAATGTTTATTTTTGAGACAGAGACAGAGCGTAGAGAAAGGGAGACATAGAATCTGAAGTAGGATCCAGGTTCTGAGCTGTCAACACAGAGCCCTACGTGGGGCTGGAACTCAAGGACCAGGAGATAAAGACCTGAGCAGATGTCAGAGGCTTCACTGACTGAGCCACCCAGGCACCCCTAGGCATTACAGTTTTATGCTTAGTTGCAACTCCTGAAACCTGTCATTGTGTCATAAAAGCAGTCATAGATGATATGTATACAAATGAAGGTGACCGTTTTCCAGTAAACTTTATTTGTAAAAACTAGATTCGGCTTACATGTGGTGGTTTGCCTGCCCCCAATGTAGGGGATAATTCCAAAAGGAAAAAAAAAACTAATTTAATAAAAATGGAGACAATAGATATAATCATTGGTGAAAGATTCATTAGAAGAGAAAGGAGAGTGAGAGGGAGAGGACAAGAAAATTAGTTTTCTTCTGTGATGAAAAACTAGAGTATAGCAAACAAGTCTTGGGAACAAGGAAATTAAAATTTTCATTTCTTTACATAAAATTTAAATAGTGGGATATAATTTTTTACTTGTGTTTTTACACTTCACAAATAAAAATCTCTTTAAAAAGTATGGTTTTTTAAACTATATATATTGATTCACTTACAATTAACTGAATAAAATCAGTTGTTATCAAATGCCTTCATTTGAACTGTAAAATGAGATATTTCACATTAAAAGAACTGACAGTTAATAAAAAGATTTTATGATATACTTTTTTAGTTTTTCAACATGTAGTTATTATGTTTGTAGCTGATGTACAGCACTTATGTAAGAATATATTACCCAGGTTAGGAGTAACTTTAGCTTATAATTTAAGTTTAGAGGTACAAAATGAATTCACAATAAATGATAAAAATATATTAACAGAGATTCAAAGAAAAATAACTATGTATTTCTTCTTTTTTTTAATTTTTTTAAATTTTTTTTAACGTTGATTTATTTTTGCGCTAGAGAGAGACAGATCATGAATGGGGGAGGGGCAGAGAGAGAGGGAGACACAGAATCGGAAGCAGGCTCCAGGCTCTGAGCTGTCAGCCCAGAGCCCAACGTGGGGCTCGAACTCACGGACCGTGAGATCGTGACCTGAGCTGAAGTCGGACGCTTAACCGACTGAGCCACCCAGGCGCCCCTATGCATTTCTTCTTAATCCTATCAGGAACATTAGTCCATTGCCAGTGCTATACTTCATTCGGTCACCAATATCAGGCTTATTTCCGATGCTTCCCATGGCCTTGTTTGAAAAACTGTTGCTCCTTTTGTCTCTATGGCTTAATTTCTTTAATTCCAAATAGATTATTATAATCCATTCTCATTTAATATTTTAACTCTCATTTTGTGTTGTCCTTTTACTGCATCCCTTTAATACTCACAAATTCAAACTATTATTAGTGACCATTATTACCCCCATTATAATGTGTTTCTTTAATTGAACATTTACTCTGTGCCAAACACTTCTTTAAATTCTTTATATGCATTCCTTCATTTAATCCTCACATAACCTTGTGATATAGGCACTCTTATTCCACTATTACATATAGGGAAAGTAGAATTCAGACATGTCAACGATCTTGCCCAAGATCACATAGCTAGAAGGTAAGAGCAGAAACTTGAACCCAGCACAGTAGGATTCTAAAACACATTCTCTTTGTGGCCATAGTTTCCTGTCTCATACTGACACTTTGGCTGGGGGAAAGCACTCAACCCTATAATATGATGACACAAATCACGTTCTTTAACTTGAGTGAACTCTTCTTTTTTAAATTAAAAAAATTAACGTTTATTCATTTTTCACAGACAGAGAGAGACAGAGCATGAGCAGGGAAGGGGCAGAAAGAGGAGACACAGAATCTGAAGCAGGCTCCAGGCTCTGAGCTGTCAGCACAGAGCCCAACGCAGGGCTTGAACTCACAGACTGCGAGACCATGACCTGAGCTGAAGTCGGACGCTCAACCCACTGAGCCACCCAGGCACCCCTAACTTGAGTGAACTCTTATAATGCCACGCAGAAACCTTACATGATTCGGACAACTTGCTCTTACTTCTCACAATGACTGATGCAAGCAGGTTTTTACCTGTCACCTCCATCTTTTCTGCTTTCTTGTTTGAGACTTCTTTGTCTCCATTTCAGGAGAAAATAGACTATCAGGTGGGATTTACTAATACTTTCTGCTTATCCCCATGTGAAAATCTTACTGGCATCAGCATGCAGTCTCACTTCTTTGCATTTTGTCTGATAGAAAATATGTCTTTTCCTAAAGCTGATTCTTCCATCTCGATTTAGTATTTCAACTCCTTTTAACTTCCAAAGGAATTTCCAAAGAAAATAAGACTTTTTTCCTCTTCCTCCTAATTGGCTGTCACCTTTCAGGCTTGAGTCTGGTAATAGTGTATTGGATTGAAACCTTAGCCTCATATAACAGGTTCTTAACTTCTCCAAGCCTACTATAAAAAAGGAATGGACAGAACAAAGGCCTCACTGAGAAGGCACGTCATTCCTACTGAAAGTCACTTACCAAAGTCAATACATCCTTGGCTTATCATCAAAATTCACTCACAAGGAAGTTCATTGAAGGTGATATTTTATTAAAGGTAGTTTTGTAGGGGAAGATGTAGAGACAGTTACGGTTTTGTAGAGGTTTAAGTTCATATTTATACTCTTACTAACTGTTCTATTTTGTCCCCATCTGATATTTTAATTTTTTGACTGAAGATTTATTTTTGCATTATAAAGCCTCTTTTTAACTGTCTTTTGGAATACAAGACACCCTTTAGCCTTTGCCTTTACATTATTTGGTTAGTTGAAAGCAAATTATTAGAAACAAATTGCTTGTTTTTGAAAGAAAAATTACGTGTCTATTCCTGAGCATTTCCTAGAAAAAACCTGGTCATGAAATTTATTGTTATGGTTGCAAATTCAGCCTCTTTGGAACCTGGATCTCTCTTCTCTACAGATGTTTCCTCTGAATATCATTATATTGTCAATAATTATGAAACAAGTTAATGAATATCCAAATAAGTGAACTGTTTGATATTTATTTGATTTTCTCACACATTTTGACACTGATTTAATCAGATCTTGTATAAATAAAAAATCTGTGTAAAACATATTTTCCAATCCCAAAATGAAGTTAATCACATAATATAATGGTTGGAGTGTGAAGATTTCAATACCATTTGTATAAACTAGCCTAGGGGTTGTCTGATTATCGAATTATTAAGGCAAGGAAGAGATTTTATAAAATTCTGATTTAGAAGTTTGTAAACATTTTTCATATTACATCCTGGGCATTAGTTAATCATTCTAGGTCCTATTCAAATCACATTTCTCCATGACCACACCTTTGCAGACATGTCTTGTCAGAAATAATCTCTTCCTCCACATTCCCTATATTGTAATTAGTATCTCTTCTATAATAGTTTGCCTTCTGAAACCTTCTTATTTCCCATTAATAATACGGATGTTTGGCACTATGTAAAGCCAACTCCTGTATCCTACACAGTGTCCAATACGGTGTCATATTTTCAGTAAATACTAAAACACATAATGATGGCTGATTAAGATACATTCATTTTGAGTAAGTAAGCCTCAGATTAACATGTTGGGGAAAAAAATAATTCTAGTGTGCTCTGTGAGCCCCTATAAGTTCATACATTCAACCACAGAGGGAAAACCTCTGATTACAGGGAGTGATTTTGGCAGTAGAATGAATATAGTTAAGTAGGTTACATCTGGGTTGTATTTTGTTTGAAACCCTATGAGAGAGCTTTTATAGACATCTAAGTTTTCAGTTGCCTCATAATAAAGAAGCTTTGTATTTAATGAGATTAGGAATACAAGCTTTGCAAATAATTTACATTGTTAACATAGACTGATAGAGCTCAGCAAGAGATGGAATGAAAGCATTTAGAAATCTAATTATCAGTCGGCATTGGAGTGTGTCTGATCTGGAAACATTATTTTAAAAAAATGGATTAGGTAAAATGCTAGGGAGAATCATGCTTGTGGAATAGGGGTACTTCTTTTGACCTCAATTAACTTCATACATAAAATGTTTATAAAATGACTTCTTGTCTAAATGTTAAAAGGTATGAAATGGTGACATAAGAGTTTTTTTCTTAAATTCTACCCAATAGAGATTTCAAACTGAAATATGGGTTCACAATTGTTCCCTGGTGCCACAGAATATACTACATAAATATTTTGACTGAGATAACTAGCTTTCTCATTTTCCCCTTCTTCCATATGACAGAGTTGAATAAGGAATGGCTGTATAGCTAAATGTTCTGTACCCTTGTCTCTATCCAGATATGACATATATTTAAGTTCTGGAGAACAGGATGTCAATAGAAATGATGTGTTTCACTCCCAATGAATGTTGTTTAACTTAAAGTGGGCTTACTCCTTTTTCTTTTCTTCTTTCCTGACACTCTAGAAGCAGTCTTTGTGTAAAGAGTTGGGATAGTTGTTTGGACACAAATATGAAGACAAGAGCTGAGGATGATAATACATCCTTACTAGCCTAGACAACCTGCCTTTGTACTCTTAAATTAGGAATTATAAGGAACCAAAATATTCAAATTTAGCATGCCAGGTAAGTGGGGAAGAGAACTGATGGCAAATAAAGCATGAAAAGAATAGTATTCAAAGAGGAAAAAAATGAAAGTAAAACTCTACTTTATATCACATGCACATAAACACTCACACATACACATACACCACTCGCACATACACACACACATACACACACAGAGATGGGATTAAGTACCTAAACGCAGGTTTAACAGATGTGGTAAGCAAAAATAGAAGCTACCCAGTTAAGTGTGAATTCAGATAATAGCTTTTACTACAAATATGTTTCAAGCAATATTTGGAATATAATTATACCAAAATGTATTTGTTATTTATATGAAATCAAATAAAAAAATGGTGTCCTGCATTTTAATCCAGCCACCATACTTAAATACAAAACAAATATTAAGAGTGACGTCAGCACAATGGACATGTCAGCATAAGATGTCCTTTGCCCTCATTTTTGTCCTTTCCTATAAACAAAAAAATTTGGCATCCACTCATGAACAAAAGTGCCTTTGAGGGAACTGTGGGATCTAGCATCATATGCCAAAGGGCTGGGGAAAGGTCTTGCTTACTTGTGCATAAAGTAATAGGCAGTCAGACTCTGGTCCTGGCTGTGGAATCCTATAGTGGCCTATGATCCAGCTCTAGTCTCTCTTGGAAGGGTCTGGAAGCCCCTAGAAAACACTGTCTGAGATAGTCACCCATGGATGAGAGAGCCTTTGTGGAGGTCCTGGTTTCCAAAGGCAAATTTCCAGCACACTGGTTAAGCAAAAGAATAAGTGTCTGAATGCACTGGAGTGGGGAAGAAGAACAGCTTTATTTTATCTGATCACTCCTCTACCAAGCCAGCAGTTTGGGACCAAGAGAGATTTTTTTGACCTGTGATTTCCCCTGTTGGGAAAAGGGGAAGCAGATGAATGAGCACCTGGCATCCGCAACTTTATGAGTCCCAACCAAAGGGGCTCATTTCTCTCTCATCTTATCCAGGGAACTGAATGATAAGCTATATGACTGGGGAGCATGAAAAGACCAGAAAAGGGGTAGATAGGGTTTTTGGAGGGTATGAAAATGACACAGATTCTATTAACCACTTTGTGGACTCCATCAAAAAGCCAACCCATGACTCCCTGGGAACACTTCACCCACATATCCCTTAGATGCCCATGGGCATACAGAGCACTCCCTGTGTCTCAACCTCATATACCCTCACTCTGTGACTGGCCCCCTGTGTGTTCTCCTGAAAGCAGCAGTAAGAACTAGCTTTGGCATATGGCTAATAGGCATTTTCAGAAAGCTGGCCTAAATCTGTGGGCCAGAGAGTGACCACAAAGCAGTGCTTGAGCACTAACTTTGGGAAAGCAAAAGAGAGACTGTCAGAACTTGGCCTGGTGTTTTTCAGGGTCCAGAAAAGGCATATAAGTGTAATAACTCTGCAACAAGACCTATAGAAAGTCTGAGATAGCCTCAGTATCTTTAGCAGGGTAGAGGGAAGGTATTTTTCTCCCAAAGGCAGTTAGTAAAGATAAGAGGAGGTGACTGCTACTTCAAATGCAAAGACAGTAACCTAAAATCTCAAAACATAAGAATCATGGTGATATGACACCATCAGAGGAGAAGAAAAGAATGGGTGAAAGCTTATTTAAATACATAATGAATGAGAACTTACCAAATCTGAAGACATATTTCAATATTGAAGATCATCAAGCTCATAGATAACCAAACAAAATCAAGTTGAAGAGATTCTCTGCAAGACATAGTATAATAAAAATGTCAAAAGTCAAAGACAAAGACAGAATCTTAGAAACAGCAAGAGAACAAAGCTAGTAACTTACAAGAAAACCCCGATAAGGCTATCAGACAGACTAGGAAAGAGTAAGATGATATATTCAAAGTGTTGAGTGAAAACAAAAACAAAAAAACTACCAACCAAGAATACTTTATCCAACAAAACTGTCTTTCAGAAATGAAGAAGAGATAAAGACTTTCCCAAATAACAACTGATGGAGATCATTACCACTAGACCTGCCTTACAAGAAATTCTGAAAGGAGTTCTTGAAACTCAAGTGAACTGATGCTAATTAGTAACAAGAAAACATATGAAAATGTACAATACACTAGTAGGGGTAAGTATATAGTCAAATTCGGAATACTCTAATGCTATAGTGTAATAGAGTATTAACCATTTAACCTATAAAGGTTAAAGGACAAAGTACTAAAAATAACTTTTGGTACAATAATTTGCTAAGGAATACACAACATAAAAACTAGCTAAATTATGACATCAAAAATATAAAAAGAGAGGAATAAAGGGTAGGTATACAATAAAAGTTGTTATCAGTTTAAAATGGACCATTCTATCTACAAGATGTTTTATGTAAACCTCCTTGTAACAGCAAAGCAAAACTCACAGTACATTCACAAAAATAAAGATGAAGTAATTAGAAAATCATCAACTCATAAAGAAAGGCAGCAAGAAAGAAAGGAAAAATGGAATGTGAAACAGTCAGAAAACAATAAATAAGATGGCATAAATAAGTCCTTACCTATTAATAATTCTCTAAATAAAAATGGGTGGAATTCTCCAATCTGAAGACATAGACTGACTAGATGCATAAAAAAAAAAGACTGAAGCACATGCTGGCTACATAAAACTCACCTCAACTTTAAACCACACAGTCTCAGAGTGGAGAGATGGAAAAAGATATTCCACGCATTTTTCACTTGGTCACCTTTCAGTGCTATATTATCTTTGAATAAAATACAGTTCACTTATCCTGCATTTCCTTATACATTCACAGAAGTATTTCCTGATTCTTGGTTGAGCGTATACCACACTTTATACTTTCAGTGAGCTGTACTTCTCACTATAATCTGGTATTTATAGGTTAATAAAAATAAGAACATTGTTAAAAATTTGACTTTATACTTGCGAAGGCTTCACAAATAAAATGACTCTCTTAGGAATCTAGATCTGTCTTATATTTTCTGACCAGAAGGACTTATGAATAAACTGTATACAGGGGATGAAGTAAAAGAAAGTGAAAAATAAAACTTCTTAAAATGATTTCACATTTACACTATTTTTGAGCTCAGCATTTTAATTTTCTTTTTATATTTTATGTAATTATAATCAGTTCTTATTACCTTATACTCAAATTTTAACTACCACATATCTAAGATATTTTAATTAATTTCTTAATTAACATTGATTTATAGATTGTGTATTATATTTCCTCTTCTAAAGAGGGAAAAAAGGAGGGTGAGGATTTAAGGGGTTCCATCAGCTTTCAGTACAGTTTCATTGGTTAGTTTGACAAAACTGTGAAGAAATGCCACAAATGAAATAGCAGCTATGGGAGTGAAAATATCTCTAGGAAAAATACACAGTTTAAGTTGAGAGAGAATATAATGTGAAATTAATTTTATATATTGGGATTAAGAGAATGAGGATGAAATATTAGGAGGTTATTTGCCTTTGATGCAGCAAGCACTGTAATTGTGTTAATATATTTATATACATTCACTTATTTAATCCTTAAAATAAAATTTTAAAGCAGATAATGCTGTCACCACTGACAGATGCAAAAAATGGCTCCAGGAATATTAAAGTAACTGACTCAATGCTATATTGCACCTGTTAAGTAAAGAGTAAAATTAAAAACAACTGGGTTATAAACTGAATGTTCTTTCTGCCACACCTTGCTGCCTCACTTAAATAAGAGCACTTATTTTTATTAAGGGAAGCTTACAATGAGTAAATGACAAATTCAGGTAGTCTAGTGACAGTTTGGATGTGGGTAAGACTCAGATCACGTTTATTTTTGAAAGACTATACGTCAAAGTTAATTAGGTAAGATGAGGAATCATGTTTAAATTATTTGATTTATATGACTCTAACATATAGCAATTGTTAATTTTAATTAGTTTCATTATAGCTTTGAATCAAAGTTTACATCATAATTTACAGATTTACAAAGCATTTTGTAAAGATAAATATCTCTAATCTTGGATTGTATGTTCTTTGACACTGGGATATGCAAATCTAAGTCTGTCAGATATTTTATTCATTGCCAACATATAACTGACAACTGCTCATACTTGATGCATGCTAAATTAGCTGATATGTGAAAAGATAGTGAGAATCAATCTAAAATCCTCGGAAAGGGTACTAAGGGATGACAAGGAAGTCACATCCAGGCATCTGGATCTTCCTGTAATTTTCTCCAGACATCCTTGTTAATAAAGAAGCCCCAGACTCTGGTAAAGGACTACATGTTAACTGATCCCTCAGAAGAAATTGTTTTTTTCTTTGGCAGTTCTGTGAGCAAGCAGCAGTCTAATCATTCCACACTCAAGAGATGTTTAACACAGATCAGGAAAATTAAGATGATACAAACAGATTTCTTCCTTTTTAAAAAGAAAAAAAAAGTTTATTCATTTATTTATTTAGAGAGAACGGGCAGGGAGGAGCAGAGAGAGACAGAATCCCAAGCAGGCTCCACACTGTCAGCACAGAGCCCAATGTGGGGCTCAAACTCACAAACCATAAGATAATAACTTGAACTGAGACCAAGAGTCAGATGCTTAACTAACTGAGGAGACCCAGATTTCTTCCTTTTAATGTGGCAGCCCTGAATTAGATCCTTATTTTAACATTGAGAGGATTATTAATCAAATAATAAAACTGAAACAACACCTATCCTAGGGATGACATTTTCCTTGTCTCCAAGTGAGTTTCTGAGAAGCTCAAGTTTTGCAGAATGTAGTTTTATGTGATCAAACACCTTTGAATCATTTGTAAGCTGAACAAACAAGAAATGAGAATGGCAGTGGTTATTTTTAGAGTGATAGTATTAGTTCCTGAAATTATGTCTTCTAATTAGGATGCTATAGGTGAATATTTAGCACAGTTGTAGAAAGCAAAGTAAAAATATTTGTAAATATTTTCATCATTAAGTTGAGAAAAATGAAAATATGAGTTACAATAAATTTTTCAGTCTCTTTATAACATTAGCAAAAATGTTTTGAGAAAATTATACCAAAAAAGAATGTATACACTACAGAAACAATAGTTTTATTCCTGGAAGGAACATAAAATATAAGCTCATTAAAAAACCAAACATTTGAGGATTGAAACTAAAATTTGTTCATTATGTAACTGGAACAACTGAGGCTGAGAAAGTTTATGTAACTTCCAATCATAGAAAAACATGAGTTCTAGTTCAAACTCATTTAAAAATTCGTGTATAAATTTTAGAAAAATAACTAGCTTTTAATCTTTCATCTTCATTTTTGAAATGAATGTATAGAGCAAATTATAACCATATCAAAATGCTACCAACAAAATAAAATTTAAGGAAATCACGTGAAAGATGTAATTCCAATTTTTTACAATAATGAATTGGTTCATAATCTATCATACTTTCTTGTATAAAATTTATTAATTTGTTTTAATTATGAGATGTCATACTAGTTTTGTTTAGGAATTATCTTGGAAAACAGATAGATGTACTGAAATGCAAAATGAAAGCTTCTCATATTATTGAATTCCAACTCTTTTACTTGTGCTGACTACCTTTAAATTTTATCAATATACCTATATAAATTTTTTTAAATATATCATTCTCAAAACCTGCTGTGTTCTTGGTGGGGGGAATCACAAAACATAGAAGAGCTAGGTAGACAGAAAAATTAATAACAGAAATGAATAAGGTTAATTTTGTTTTCCTTTTCTCCATTTATAGCAAGTAAAATGGCCACCAAGACTAGACCATTTCTAGCATTACTAGATGTGGACACACAACTAAATTTTGCCTAATACCATCTAAAGCAGAAATATCCTGCTATGTATTCCTGAATACTATTATCCTCTCTTTTGATAATAAAACTTCCTATTTATATCATGTGAAATGGCCACCAAGATGGACAACTGCTAGCATTATTATATGTGAACACATTAAATTCTGTCTAATGCCATCTAAAGCAAAAATGTCGTGCAATAGCTTTCAGAGCATTTCTTAAGAGAGAGTGGTGATATGCAAACCCTGCCCTTCCTTAGTCATTCCTTTCTCTATTCTAGTTTCAGGGACATAGATCTGTCTACAACTTGGTCCATTAGAGTGACCAAAGATCACCTTAAGGATACATGAAAAAAAAATTAACTGGAAAGAATTGGTTTGCCCAAGACTTCACAGAGTGGAGACTACTTATAGATTTTTATTTTGTTTATATCACTGTTATTTTTATTCTTTATTTCTCATAGCCAAACATGGCTAAAGGACATAAACCAACAGTCATATGCACATTATAAAGTTAAAAGGAAAATAAAAAGAAAAATTAAGTTAGAGAAAATAGGAAATCATTTAAAGTCAATCTAGAACTTAGGCTAGAATAACTCCCTTTATCATAAGCAATCAAAAATATTATCCCCGAGAGCACATGGCTATATATTTTTGCAAGCCTGCCATAAGTCTGAAATTTCTACAATAAAAAACAAAACAAAAATAAACTAAAATTTGACACAGAGATAAAATCTTGCAGAACACTGGTATGAAGAATGAGAACTGACCCAAAAACTACAAAAGAAATAAAACAAATTTCATTAATAATAAATAAATAAACATATAAATAACATTTCTAGAGAATATTATCAAAACTAAAATAAAAATATATAAACTTAAAGAGCTGTTACACATGACAAACTACTTAATGAACAAATAATTCTTACAAAAAATGGGCAAAACATATGTATTTATAAAGATAACTACAGGAGGACCCAAGATGGCAGAGCAGCAGGGAATTTTTTTTGTGTCTCATGTCCATGAAATATAGCCAGATCAACACTAAACCATCTTGCATACCTAGAAAACTGATTTGAGAATTAACACAACAATTTGCACAACCTGAACCAGAAAACTCAGCAGGTACACAATGCAGAGAGGTGAACTGGGAGAGAGAGAAGCCAGAGGGCAGGGAGCTGTTTTTGCTTGAGGAGGGAGGATGGAGATGGGAGGGAAAGTATGGTAAAAGCACCACCCACCCCCCCAAAAAAAGCAGCTGGAGAGAAAGTGGAAAAGTGGAAAAAGACGCAGGAACTGAACTAAAAAGGGAGAAAGAAGAGGGTTTAAATTCTATTAAGACTCTATAAACAGGGGGAGCACAAAGTCTGAAATTCCACAGATCAATAACTGGTGGTGCTCTGGTGGGAAGGGAAAATCCCCAGAAGCAAAGTGAAGTCTGGGGTCTTTGGGCCACAAGAGAGGCAGTTTCCCTACTCGGAGGACATCTGGTAGAGGCTGTGTGCCCCCCTGCCCCCCCACAGTGGACCCAGGAGAACAAACACATTTGCTGGTGCTGGAACAAGGTCATTGGGGGTGAAGCCTGGTGCCAGATGTGTGTTGTGATTTTCCATAATCCCTGAAATGCTGCTGCTACACAATCGCGTGAACTTTCTCTGGGGCAGGCTGGCACCCAGGCACGGTCTCAGGATATCAGCAGCAGCTTTGTCCCATGAGCAATCCTGGGTGAGGCAGGCACCCGGCCATTGCTTGGTGAGACCCTTCCCCAGAAGGTCTGAGTGGGTCAAAGCCGCATTCCACCAGAGGTGAGGGGTCGGGAAACATAGTCGCATCTGTGTCTCTCAGGAGGGAGGTGCTGCCTGGGGCTTGGTCATGGACAGTGTAAAAGCGAGGAGAGGATGGAAGCTGAGGACAAAGGAAGGGTGCACAAATGCTGACTAGGGAGAATAGAGTTCCAATACTAGAGACTGGGTAGCTGGGTGATGTCATTTTCACCCCTCCCACACATGTGCATACACACCTACGAGCACCACAACAATCCACCCCAGTAAGCTAAGCAGTGCCACCCAGTGGAGAATGGAGCTGTATCACTAGTCCCGCCCAATTGGGGCCAACCTTACTCTTCAGAAACACAAAATCTCTCCACCTGCTTAGTTTATGGACTATAAAAAGCTTCATAGATTGACTTCTATGGGAAAATGAAGTAATCTCAATAGTATTTCAGTCTGTTCACTGGTCCATCTATTCAATTTTTTTCTTTCTCTTTTTCATCTCTTTTCTTTTTCTTGAATACAAAAGAAAAAATTATTTTTATTTTCAATTTTTATTAAAAATATTTTTCATTCTTTTCTACTATATGTTTTACTTTTCTGCACTTTTTTCAAATTCTATTTTACTTCCATCATTTCATTTTATTCTATTTCAGTGTATTCATTTTCATAAATTTCCAAACAATTTCTTTTTTTCTCCCTTTTTTTCTCTAATCTACCAAACCCCTTTCAACACCCAGACCAAAATACACCTAGGATCTAGCATCATTTATTTGATTTGTGTGTGTGTGTGTGTGTGTGTTGTTTTTAATTTTTATTTTAGTTTTTTTAATTTAGTTTTTTTTTACCTTATTAATTCCTTTTCTCCCTTCAAAATGACGAAACGAAGGAATTCTCTCCAAAAGAAAGAGCAGGAAGAAATGATAGCCAGGGACTTACCAACAAAGATACAAGCAAGATGTTTGAAACAGAATTTTGAATCACGATAATAAGAGTACTAGCTGGAGTCAAAAATAGATTAGAATCCCTTTCTGCAGAGAGACAAGTACAGGCTAGTCAGGTTGAAACAAAAAATGCTATAACTGAGATGCGGCCTCAAATGGCTGCCACGGTGGCAGGGATGGATGAGGCAGAGCAGAGAATCAGAGATATAGAGGATAAACTTATGGAGAATAATGAAGCAGAAAAAAAGAGGGAGACTAAGGCAAAAGAGCACGCTTTAAGGATTAGAGAAAGTGACTCATTAAAAAGGGACATCAGAATCCTAAGGGTCCCAGAACATGAAAAGAAAGAAAAGGGGTATAAAGGTTAGGTGAGCAAATCATAGTGGAAAACTTTCCTAAACTGGGAAAGACACAGACATCAAATCCAGGAAGCACAGAGTATTCCCATTAGATTCAACAAAAACCGACCATCAACAATGCATATCATAGTCAAATTCACAAAATACTCAGGCAAGGACAGAATCATGAAAGTAGCAAGGAAAAAAAAAAAGTCCTTAACCTACAAGGGAAGACAGATAAGGTTTACAGCAGACCTATCCACAGAAACTTGGCAGGCCAGAAAGGAGAGGCAGGATATATTAAATGTGCTGAATCAGAAAAATATGCAGCAAAGAATTCTTTATCCAGCAAGGCTGTCATTCAAAATAGAAGGAGAGATAAAAAGTTGCCCAGACAAACAAAAATTAAAGGAGTTCATGACCACTAAACCAGCCCTGCAAGAAATTTTAAGGGAAATACTCTGAGGGGAGAAAAGATGAATAAATAAACACATACATACATACATACATACATACTAAAAGCAACAAAGACTAGAAAGGACCAGAGAATACCAACAGAAACTCCGACTCTATAAGCAACTTATGACAATAAATTCATATCTTTCAGTACTCACTCCAATTGTCAATGGACTCAATGCTCCAATCAAAAGACATAGGGTAACAAATTGATAAGAAAACAAGATCCATCTATATGCTGTTTACAAGAGACCCACTTTAGACCTAAAGATACAATCAGATTGAAATTCAGGGGATGGAGAACCATCTATCATCCTAATGGTTGACAAAAGAAAGCCAGAGTAGCCACACTTATATCAGACAATCTGGACTTTAAAATCAAGACTGTATCAAGAGATACAGAAGGGCATTATATCATAATCAAGGGGTCTATCCACCAAGAAGACGTAACAATTGTAAACATTTATGCACCAAATGTGGAAGAACCCAAATATATAAATCAGTTAATCACAAACATAAAGAAACTCATTGATAATAATACCATACTAGGAGCAGACTTCAACACCCCACTTACAACAATGGACATATCATCTAATAAGAAAATCAACAAGGAAACAATGACTTTGAATGACACACTGGACTGGATGGACTTAACAGATATATTCAGAACATTTCATCCTAGAGCAGCAGAATATACATTCTTTTCTAGTGCACATGGAATGTTCTCCAGAATAGACCACATACTGAGATACAAATCCACCCTCAACAAGTACAAAAAGATCAAGATCATACAGTGCATATTTTCAGACCACAACGCTATGAAACTCAAAATCAACCACAAGAAAAAATTTGGAAAGGTAACAAATACTTGGAGACTAAAGAATATCCTACTAAAGAATGAATGAGCTAACCAAGAAGTTAAAGAGGAAATCAAAAAGTTAATGGAAGCCAATTAAAATGATAACACTGCAGTCCCAAACCTGGAGGGATGTTGGAAAGGTAGTCATAAGAGGACAGTATATAGCAATCCAGACCGTCCTAAAGAAGAAATGTCTCAGATACACAACTTAACCTTAAACCTTAAGGATCTGGAAAAAGAACAGCAAATAAAACCCCAAACCAGCAGAAGACAGGAAATAATAAAGATTAGAGCAGAAATTAATGCTATTGAAACAACAACAACAACAAAAAAAAAACCAGTAGAACAGATCAATGAAACCAGAAGCTGGTTCTTTGAAAGAATTAACAAAACTGATAAACCACTAGCCACTTTGATCAAATAGAAAAAGGAAAGGACCCAAATAAATAAAATCTAGAATGAAAAAGGAGAGATCACACCAACACCACAGAAATAAAAACAATAATAAATAAGAGAATACAATGAGCAATTATATGCCAATAAAATGGGCAACCTGGAAGAAATGGATGAATTCCTAGAAACATATACACTACCAAATCTGAAACAGGAATAAATAGAAAATTTGGACAGACCCATAACCAGTAAGGAAATCGAATTAGTAATAAAAAATCTGCCAAAAAACAAGAGTCCAGGGCCAGATGGCTTTCTAGGGGAATTCTACCAAACATTTAAGGAAGGAAGAGTTAACACCTATTCTCTTGAAGCTGTTCCAAAAAAACAGAAATGGAAGGAAAACTTCCAAACTCTTTCTATGAAGCCAGCATTACCTTGACTCCAAAACAAGACTGAGACGCCACTAAAAAAGGAGAACTATAGACCAGTTTCCCTGATGAACATGCATGCAAAAATCCTCAACAAGATATTAGCCAACCTGATCCAACAATACATTAAAACAATTATTCACCACGACCAAGTGGGATTTATACCTGGGATGCAGGGCTGATTCAATATCCACCAAACAATCAGTGTGATTCATCACGTCAATAAAAGAAAAGACACGAACCATATGATCCTCTCAAGAGATGCAGAAAAAACATTTGACAAAATACAACATCCTTTCCTGATAAAAACCCTCAAGGGGGCGCCTGGGTGGCTCAGTTGGTTAGGCGTCCGACTTCGGCTCAGGTCACGATCTCACAGTCCGTGAGTTCGAGGCCCGCGTCGGGCTCTGGGCTGATGGCTCAGAGCCTGGTGCCTGCTTCCGATTCTGTGTCTCCCTCTCTCTCTGCCCCTCCCCCGTTCATGCTCTGTCTCTCTCTGTCTCAAAAATAAATAAAACGTTAAAAAAAATTAAAAACCCTCAAGAAAGTAGGGACAGAAGTATCACACCTCAAGATCATAAAAGCGATATATGAAAGACCTAACACTAATACCATCCTCAAATGGGAAAAACTCAGGCTTTCCCCCTAAGGTCAGGAACAAGACAGGGATGTCCACTTTAGCCACTGTTACTCAACATACTATTGGAAGTCTTAGCCTCAGCCTTCAGACAACACAAAGAAATAAAAAGCATCCAAATTGGCCAAGAGGAGGTCAAACTTTCACTGTTTGCAGATGACATGATACTTTATATGGAAAACCGAAAAGATTCCACCAAATAAAACCCTGCTAGAACTGATTCATGAATTCAGCAAAGTTGCAGGATTAAAATCAATGCACATAAATCGTTGCATTCCTATACACCAACAATGAAGCAACAGAGAAATCAACGAATTGATTCCATTTGCAATTGCACCAAAAACCGTAAAATACCTAGGAATAAATCTAACCAAAGAGGTGAAAAATCTATACACTGAAAGCTATAGAAAGCTTATGAAAGAAATTGAAGAAGACACACACAAAAAGGAAAAAGATTCCATGCTCCTGGATAGGGAGAACAAATATTGTTAAAATGTAAACACTACCAAAATCAATATACATATTCAATGCAATCCGTATCAAAATAACACCAGCATTCTTCACAGAGCTAGAACAAACAATCCTAAAATTTGTATGGAACCAGAAAAGACCCTGAATAGCCAAAGAAATCTTGAAAAAGAAAAAAAAAAACAGAGCAGGAGGCATCACAATCCCAGACTTCAAGCTGTATTACAAAGTTGTAATCATCAAGACAGTATGGCACAGGCACAAAAAATAGACAGATAAATGGAACAGAATAAAGAACCCAGAAATGGACCCACAAATGTATGGCCAACTAAACTTTGACAAAGCAGGAAAGAATATCCAATGGAATAAAGACAGTCTCTTCAGCAAGTGGTGCTAGGAAAACTGGACAACCACATGCAGAAGAATGAACCTGGACCACTTTCTTACACCATACACAAAAATAAACTCAAAATGGATAAAAGGTATAAATGTAAGACAGGAAGCCATCAAAATCCCAGAGGAGAAAGCAGGCAACAACCTCATTGACCTTGGCCGCAGCAACTTCTTACTCAACATGTCTCTGGAGGCAAGGGAAACAAAAACAAAAATGATCTATTGGGATCTCATCAAAATAAAAAGCTTCTGCACAGCAAAGGAAATAATCAGCAAAACTAAAAGGCAACTGACAGAATGGCAGAAGATATTTGCAAATGACATATCAGGTAAAGGGTTGGTATCCAAAATCTATAAAGAACTTATCAAACTGAACACCGAAAAAACAAATAATCCAGTGAAGAAATGGGCAAAAGACATGAATAGACACTTCTCCAAAGAAGACATCTAGATGGCCAACTGACACATGAAAAAATGCTCCACATCACTCATCATCAGGGAAATACAAATCAAAACCACAATGAGATATCACCTTACACCTGTCAGAATGGCTAACATTAACAACTCAGGCATCAACAGATGTTGATGAGGATGCAGAGAAAGAGGATCTCTTTTGCACTGCTCATGGGAATGCAAACTGGTGCAGCCACTCTGGAAAACTGTGTGGAGGTTCCTCAAAAAATTAAAAATAGAACTACCTTAGGACCCAGCAATTGCACTTCTAGGTATTTATCCAAGGGATACAGATATGCTGTTTCAAAGGGGAACCTCACCCCAATGTTTATAGCAGCACTATCAACAATAGCCAATGTATGGAAAGAGCCCAAATGTCCATTGATGAATGAATTGATAAAGAAGATGTGGTTATATATAGACAATGGAGTATTACTCAGCAATCAAAAAGAATGAAATCTTGCCATTTGCAACTTCATGGATGGAACTAGAGGGTACTATGCTAAGCAAAATTAGTCAGAGAAAGACAAATATCATATGATTTCACTAATATGAGGACTTTAAGACACAGAACACAAGGAAAGGGAAGCAAAAATAATATAGAAACAGGGAGGGGGACAAAACACAAGAGACTCTTAAATATGGAGCAGAAGCAGAGGGTTGTTGGAGGGGCTGTGGGAGGGGGGAAGGGCTAAATGGGAAAGGGGTATTAAGGAATCTACTCCTGAAATCATTGTTGCACTATATGCTAACTTGAATATAAATTTAAATAAATGAATAAATGAAGAAATAAATAAATAAAATATAAATAAAACTTGAAAAATGATAACTACAAAGTGTTAATTACCATAAATACAACTTCACTTATAATTGAAAAATACAAAATATATTGTATTGAAAACCAATTTCATATTTCAATGGCTTAAATTTTTGGCAATACTTAAGCTACGGCTCCTGTTGTTAAATGGACACTTGTGTATCATAAATGGGAGTGGAAGTGGGTGTAACCTCTTTGAAAGGAATTTGACAATAAATATTAACATTAAAAATGCATGTGCTCTCTTATCCCCAAATCCCTACTTCTAGCTACCCTATAGACATACTTGTATAACTATACAAAGATAGTCTTTGCAAGGTGTTCACTCATGAATTCTTTATATTACCATAAAAATTCAGCAATATATTGTTCATCAAGATATGATAGTTTTAATTAATTAATTCATTCATTCGTTCACTTGCTTAATGAACAATTGTTTATTTTCAATATTATAGGTTCTTTTCTAGGGCTGAGAATCCAATAGTAAAGAAGACTAGGGAAGTCCCTGTTCTCATGGAATTTACATTCTAAAGACAGAGAGAGATGGACAGGGACAAGCAATAAAATGTAAACAAAAAAAATCATCTTTTTGTTGGTAATTGTAAAGACAAAAAAAAAAGGGTGGTGTGAAAGCCACATATTAAGGGAATAGTTTTAATAGGATATTCAGGGGAAACCATTCTGAGATGATAATTCAGCTGAAACCTTAAGAATACTTTGAAGGTTGCTCTTCAAAGTTTGAAGGTAGCATGTTCAAGATAAGAGCCAGTTCAGGGGTGTCTGGGTGGCTCAGTCAGTGAATGTTCGACTTTGGCTCAGGTAGTGATCTCATCACTCATGGGTTTGAGCTCCACATCTGGCTCTGTACTAACAGCTCATAGCCTGGAGCCTACTTCGAATTCTGTGTCTCCCTCTCTCTCTGCCTCTCCCCCACTCATGTTCTGTCTCTGTCTTTCAAAAATGAAAAAATTAAAACAAAATTAAAAAATAAAAGCCAGTTCAAAGACACAGTTAATGAAGACCAGTTTGGGATATATTTCAGTAAGTTTTCCATACTAGTAAAAGGCAACAGTCTAGGTCATTTAAATAGAACAGACTTTCTAAGGAGAATTAGGCCCTTTATAATCATTGGAAGAGTAGGCTGGGTTTCCAGGAATGGCTACCAGTATACCAGAGAACCAGCCTTTAAGGGAACTTGTATCTAGAGACTACTACTAGATCTGCTGAGTTCCACACATACTGCCAAAGCTCTTATGTTGTGAGCCAGGATAAATTACACAGCTGTTGATATTTCACATCCACAAAGATGGTCACTAGACACTGGAAAGAGATATCTGGCCATTGCTTCCACTACACCTGCCTCTCAAAAACCAGGATTGGAGAGTGGATACTTGCATGTTGTTATGAGAACCCTTGGGTCCTCACATTTGTTTGGCAGAAGGAAAAGGCCAAATGGGCAGGAAAATGCCCACTGTCTCACTTCTATTTTCCAAATGCTTGCACAAGAGCATCTGATTAGCAATCCTGATACTCATTCAGAAACAAGGCTGAAGGGAAGTCCAGGAAATATAGTTCTTAGATCTCTCATCTTTAGAGGAAGGAATGAATTGCAGCTGGACAAGCTAGTTCACAGTTTTGGGAGAAAGTTTTATGAGATGGGCTAAGAAGGTAACTAAAGGACACTCACATAGGGCTATTTGGGTGGCAAGGAGTTTGGAAGTTATCCTACATACAGTAGAAAGGTATTGGAAATGTAAAATGGGGTTGGGAAGATCTCTAATCTGGTTTATATTTTGAAGTATCTCCTTAGGTGTAACAATGCAACATTTAGGTTGGATTATAAGTAGAGAGGAGGAAAAAAGAAAACAGTCTATAGCTATATTATAGGAGAGAGGTGACAGTGACTTTAGTTATGGAGAAAAATCAACAGAAATAGAAAGATGTAGAATATGTTTTCAGTAACAGCTAATTAAACTTGAAGATGTACTGAATGTGGTAGGTGAGGTAATGAAAAGAATTAAAATTGGACTCCTAAGTTTTGATTTGAGGAACAGGGCACATGATGGTATCATATATTACCATGAGGAAGCAGAGGAACTGTAGGTGTGGGATGGGGGTTTGAAGTATGGAATACTGTTTTGTCTGTGAAATTTTTGAGATCCCTATTAAGTACTGATGTACAGCCTTGATAGAATGTGGAGAGTCATTAGAATATAAACAAAATCTAGAGGCACTGGGTTACTGGCTATCATTTAGAAAGAAGGTATAGATAAAGTAGAGAGAAAAGGAGGACCTGTCCCAGGATTGTTTCCATATTAATTAGCAGAGGTGCAGACAGAAGGGTGGATTCAGAAGAGTCATGAAAGCCTGGAGAAGAGAGTGTTTCAGAAGGAGGATATAATCAATTGTGATAAATTAGTCATTGTATTTCCATATGGTATGTTCCTATGCACTCTTTAAAATAGCTGGAGCAAATCAATATAGGCTAATATAGAAAGAATGTCACATATTATTAAGTGATGAAAATGTCTATTTATGAATCTCTTTATGTGAACAAAATATGCTTGCATTTTCATGTACATAATGTATAATAACAAGATATATTAAAAATAATAATGAAAAACTATTATATCAGCTTATTCATTATAACTCACAGACATATTAGAATTCCTAATTTATGAAACTACTTCATTTGTTTTTTTGGAAATGCTTGGACAGGTCTCTGGGTGACCTCTCAGGGACTCTCAGGACTCTTGGATAAGTGGATAGATGTCCTTGTGTGGTAGTCAAAAGCTATGGAGTTCTATGCCTGGATCTGGGGCTTTCTACCACTGTGACCTTAGGTAACTAAAATTTACAGAACCAGATAACCATATAGATAAAAGAGACTAATTCAGTTGTGTCTTTTAACCAGTTAAAAGCACCATGTGATGTGAAATACTGAACAATATAATTCTTGTTTATCAGGAAACAAAACAAAGCAAGACAACAATAATACTGATGGCAATGACAGCAGTGGGGAAAGCTTCCGTAAGACCTCCTCTTTTCAAGGATACCAAAAATTATTCTTAGTTCTTTCTGATGTTGCAAACCCACTTCTTCAAAACTGCTGTCATTTTTTTTTCTCTATCAACATTAGCTCACTGAACCAATACCAAAAATAACAAACAAACATTCAAACAAAAAAGTAGACTGGAACTGCTACCAATTACATTTCTCCAAATTCAGGGGAGCTTTTAGTTCTGCCTAACAATTTTTTAAACTATTCCTCATCATTGCTTTCTTTCCATCTCTCCTGAATAATTTCTGGACATCTTAACAACATACCTCCAATCTGTCTCCATTCACTCTAAATACATAAATTTCTTACAGCTTTGTGGAAAATTGAGAACAATGATAGTAATCATATATATTGCCCCACCCTCATAGGCAACAGATTTACGGTTGAGGTCGGTTCTATCTATTAGACTATATCCTAACAGGTAAATATATAAAATCAACCTGTAGAGATTTGTTTTGGTGACTTCTGACTCTACAAAAAAAAGAAGATATCTAAAAGCACATAGGAATTTTTAAATTAAATTTGCAGAAAAATAGTAAATTATAGGTAACATTTACCTTTTAAACTCCAGTTTCAGAGTATCCTGCATTGCAACCCTTGCCTACTCTCTTGACTCAAATCCATCTGGATGCTTCTGAGAGCTGCTCTCTGTCCATTGGCCTTACTCTCATTTATACAGTCAATACTTCCTGAGCTTACCTGAGATATTCCTGTGTTCCCAGCCAAGGGTTGTAAGTTATGTAGAAAGACTCCCCTCTAACTGTCTAAAATCTGGCATAAATGGCTAGTGGCACAACCTCCCTTTCAGAAATCAATTAAAACAAGCAAACACTGTCAGATGGAATGATCAAAGATCTATAATGGTCTGTCTGCCTGACAGAGCAATACAATGGTTCCAGAACCATATAAAAGAAATTCAGACCTGGCATTTAAATATAGGGGTCAATATTCAGGAAATATCTTATCATGGAAGGCTTGTGGCAGCTAAGGGGGCAGGATGATTGGAAACTTCAAACTATTTCTTGTGGAAATGACATAACTACACATATTTTGTTCTATTTCTGGTTTCTATGTTGGTTCACTCATATGCCTGATTATTCTTGCTTAAAACCTGAAGAAAAAAATAGGTTTTATTATTTTTTCTCACAAATCTCCTTCTAAATCTTTTTGGAAAAATGCCCTGACCCCACCATGTCTTTCTATGAAATTTCCCCTTGCTTTTCTCCAAATATGTGATATAAATGACACTTGTATTCTTTCTAGATATACAGCATCCCTATAGTTTACAGCGCTGAAGAAAAGAGAAAAAACAAGTAGATGAATAATCTTGAGAAAACAAAACAGCGATTCTGGCAAAAACTTAGTTCTTAAAGAAATTACAGATCCCATAAATTTCATAGAAAATTGTATCAAATATCCAAATAAGCAGATAATTCATTTAGTATTGAAAGTATTCTGTGGAAAATCAAGAAAGGATTCTTAATATTTTTACAAGACATCATTGTACTAAATAAGGAAATAAGAATAAATGAAATGTGGAGCTTAATTAAAATACAGAACATATTCTTAAAATTAAAATAATAATGCATTACATTCAAATTATTATCATTCCTGATGGCTCAATTTTAGGAAGTCTTTTAGTAGAATATATATCAAGAAATAAAAGGAAAAGGGCCATTTAACAGATGATATTTTGTTTGATTACATCCAATATCCTTGCCTAGTGAAAACATGTGGTAAAATAGAAATTTTGATAGGACAATTCAACACAACATAAATACCAGTTCTCCAAAACTTTAATTATAAATTTCAAGCAGTATAACTCAGAATCCCAATGGGTGGATTATTTAAACTCTGAGGGAGAGTGTTGTGTTAATTCTCAGATTGTATGAAATATAACATTACAAATATATGGATAAGATAAGATCCAAATCATTTCCTTTCTAAAGCATTATATGCCTCATAATACAAGGCAATAGGAAGTAGGCTGCATCCCATTAAATTACCCTTGCCTGCAAAATTGAACATAAATCTAACTTTAAATGTAACTCCTAGAGGAACAAGATAAATTATACCACTGTTTTAAATTGTCTGACTTATCTATTAATGTGTGCCGTCTTGATAATCAGAGAAAGAAAAATAATTTCCAGCACACCTCTTGCTTCAAGGCAATTAGGTAATTGGAGTGTGATCTGCTCTTCTGTAGGGCAGATTGGAAACTCCCAGAGAATTCATACCCTGGGAAAATGCTCATGCATTGAAGAAGGAGAGTTGGTGGACAGATAAAGCAGATTTCTGGCCTCTTGGGAGCACAATTTTGGGGCGTGTGCTTTAGGACCCACAGAACTGAAACACTGTTTTTTATCCAAACTTCTATACACAGGTGTCACAAAATTCCCTTCTTATTTCCTATTCACTCAGTCTACGGAAGCTTGGCCTCTCCAACCCCCAGAACAGAATTTGAAGAACTTACATTACATTAGGTGTCCCTCAATGCTCCTGATGAGCTCACCTTTTCCAGGCTCCGGCAATATTTTCCTTACTACTGAATAGCTAGGAATGTGTTTCTACAATTGCTGCTTTCTCCCTGAATCACCAATATTCCCTATATGTTTTATGTAACTATCATTTATATTCCCATTTTACACAGATAAACACACACACACGCAATCACACACACACACTCACATAACTCAAGTGCACACACTCTGACCTCACATGCTCCTCTTGCCGTGTCAGTTATGCCTCTGCCTCCATTACCTTCTCCTTTAAGCACATTTATTATCCACATAGATATGACAGAGATCTGTGTCAACTACACATTTGATCTCATCACATTCCTACCAAAATCTTCTAATTCTGCCTGACACCTACAGATGGAGTCCATTTACTCATGTGCCTGTTGATGAACTGAATGCTGCTTACTTTTCTTGCTTCCTTCAGTTCATTCTTGCATTGAATATTCTCTAGAAATACTGAAAATTAATATGTTTTATATTTCCTTCCACTCTGTCTTTTTGGTTTAGGCCATTCTCTTTAGAACTATTTACTTTTCCCTTTCTTTTTTGCATTTCTCTTTTCCCTACTCTAACTGGCTAACTTCTGTTCAACTGTTTAAATTCAGCCAGTTGAAATGCCTTGTCTGTTTCTTCAGTGGTAGATACACTACATTTCATAAGAAAAATCTTCCACCAGATTTAATTTTCCCACCAGATTTTAAGTTCCTTATAGACTAGGACTCTGTTTTATTCTGTTTCTTATGTAGCACATGGTACATAGAGGCTTTTCAAGGAATATTAATAAACTAAATTCATGCCTTAATAAATACATTATAGATACGTTGATAACTAGAAAATTTCCCCACATTTCTAAATCATAGCTTCCCTAATTTGTAAAAAGTTGTCATTAATAACTTTCTTAGACAGTTGTGCAGTGTAGTACATATCTTAAGCCCTAGTGAAGTATCTGGCTCGTAAAAGTAGAAAATAATATTAGACCCTGTGGCAGACTGTATTTTTAAAAGATGAGCACACCAATAAATGCTCCATTCTACTTGTTCTCTTTAAATACGAGGTTTTCTCCATAGAAAGGTGGGATCTATGAACCTAATAAATCTTTATCGTATGCTACTAAGTTCTAGAGTAATTATGCAGACATAGTAAATGAAAGAGTTCTAGTGTCACTCCAAATGTCCTATTAGAGCAACAATCAGAATTAGTCTCATATGTAAGGTATTTGCAAACAATATAGTTATATCCTCATGTAACAATGATGGTGGTTTACCACATGGTCAGAAAGGCAAAGCACTAGGGCAAGAGAGACAAGAGAAAATTAAACAACTTATTTCATAATTATTTTCTCCATACATGTCAATTTTAGTCTAAAATGGTGCAAAAAAGAATTCCAAATTGTGTCTATGACATCTAGTTGGAGCATAGAGCCCTAATGATCAAGATAAGTCCCTGATTTCAAACTCATCGATTTCATACTTAGAGTCAGTTTCCAGTAGGAAAAAATACAGGAAACTGTGGCAGTGAAGGTTACTTAAATGTGGAATATGTGGGAGAAGGCATGAAATTTCCTTTGCAAAGTCATTTAGAAGACAATAAAAGGAGGAAAAAATGAAACTGCTGACTGCTTTGAAGAAAAGTTACCAAACACCAATTTTCCTTCACAATAAACATTTATCAGGTTTCATATATAGGTGGATACATACAGCTAAAGGAATCCTGCTACTAAATTTAAAATAAATCATTTGGTTTTCAGTGTTGTATAATCAACATTAATATGCAGGAAAAAATCCACATTGTTTTATTCCTAGTCTTCTTATTTAGATTAAATATTGCCTGTGATTCCTTTGAATTCTTTTAATATTTAATTAGGAGAGACTTCTCATTTCAGTCAAACACAGAATCCATGAAGAAACAAGAAAGTCCCATTTCTTTAGCATTACAAAATGATATGATGTTATTATCTCCAAATCTCAGGTAACACACATTCTGGGTCAATCCATGTCTTCATTTCATTCAACATTTCCTGAGCACTTACCATATCCCATAATGCTATGCACCACAAATATTAATATCCCATAGAAATATCATGTTTTAATGGGGGACCATCAGGTAACCAGCTAAAAAAATGTGACAAGTAGCATAATAATGATATATTCTTGTCCCTTTACAGTAAATACACAATCCTCTACATGACTCTCAGGCATCTGAAACTATCATAAATAAAATAGCCTTTTTTTTTCATAGCAGGGCTTTTAGGCAAAGGTTACTATAAATGAATATACATGGTGTCCTTTTGAACATTTGTGAAGAACAATGTGTGTCAGTTGTTACCTGTTGTCTTGTACCTTCAAATTCACTACTCTCCTCTGTGAGCTATGAAGTTGTGATAGGAACTCTGCAAACTACATTTCCTAAATACTTTTGCCATCTGACTTCCTGTTAGTTTCTGCCACAGGGAATTTTTAAAAAGGGGACTGAAAAGCATGAAGGAAGAAGCATCTTCATTTTCTTGGCAGCATAGTGCCAGCAAGAGGAATTAGCCCTACCAGCAGCAACTATACTTCACTAAGCAGTTGTACTTGACCGTAGACTCTTGCCATTGTTAAACTTTCTATAACAAGTCTCAATAGTCCTTGGGCTACACCCATGATCACCACCTAAGAACCAGCAGCAGCCATTCACCTGCTATATATACAGCCTCAACCATAGAAATCTAAGGTACATTTCACAATCAAATATAACAGATTCCTTATATTAAATCTCTTCTGTTGAAAAGCCTAATGTGTTTTTTATTTTCCTTACTGAACTTTGACTCTACCACAAACATATAGAAACAAACATATATGATCACAAGAAATCTGCAAGTAATTGTTCACCTAAGAATTTGTTCTATCATTCTTTCCTTCCTGATTTTTAAAAATGTTCCTACACAAATTCAGTTTTCCAGCAGGCAATGAGTATTTTGTGGGTGTGAATGCAATAATAAATTATGCAGAGCTTTCAAAATACTTATACCAAATATTTTGGTATACATCCGCTCTAATTTTGAGGTTTTTGAGGTTCCCTTCTCCATTTTTTCTATTTATGGGAAACAAGTAAGAAAAAAATAGTATTTAACAATTGATCAGAAATAACTGCTCTATTGCTTTTTCAATTATTTTTAGTAATACCACAGGAATAACTTATTTATATGCATTAAATATAATTTCTTTTTAAATTGAGTCTCTACTACAGAAAAAGTATAAGACATTTAGATATTTGCCGAGGAAGTATAATTGAAGAACATACAGACATTATATGAAAATTGACATGATACAAATTTTATATATTACATTTTGTCTTGGAATCTCTAGATAAAGAGAAAATATGGGGGGCATTTTTTCATATTTTACCACCTCGCTAACAAGAACTTACTTATTTGGAAGAATTTAAGTCTTGTAAGAAATTATAAATTGTAAATATATACCATTTTATATCCCTTAGGCACTCAATTTGATTAATTGCTATCAAGCATTTTATATGTAGAGATTCTGCCAAGCCAGCTTTGATGACTAGATAAGACCTATTTGGAATTAGCAGCATCTATTTTTCATTTAAATGATTCATGTGCTATAATCTGCAAAGGAGATTTTCTTAAGGAAATTAAAACACTTTTTATTTGCCCTTTTGCAACATAAAATTGCTTATCAAAATTATTCTCTGAAATGGTGAGAATGTATTCATTCATTTCCATTAATATCACCTCTTACCAAATATAGTTAGGTGATTCTCTAATTTTAATAGTTAAAAATCATGTTGATTTATTTGTTAATATATAAATTATAAGGTCATAACCCAGTCTACTGAATAAAAATCTATGAGAGATAGGTAGAAGTGTCAACATTGTTAATGGGTATATTAGTTACTTTTAATACTGGCAGTCTATAAAGCATATTTATATAAACATTAGGGTCGTTTTGACTTTAAATCTTCATTACTAGATAAATAACAAAACTGGCTAAAACTAGTTGGAATACTGGAATAGAAACACATTCTCAGTAAATTAGATATAAGTCAGTATTTAAGAGCATTAAAAAATTAAACAAATTTAATTTGTTTATAAGAGACATGTTTATTCTCAAAGAAATTTTGATAATTAAAAAGCTAAACCTTAATTGCTTAAAAAATTAATTTCAGTGGAATCCAGCATTCTTTGGTAATACTGAAAAATGAAATATTATCAAGTGAACATTGGTTACTACTATTTAACAGCATTTTCAATGAATTCTCAAATTATTAGTGAGGAAAATGTAATAGTGCTTCAACACAGTACTAAATGTATATACCCTTGTAAATCTAAGAAGAATAATCTTTCATAGAATTTATTCTGGCTAATATTTGCTGAGACCTGTAACACTATTTCTAATTATTACCTGAAAAAAATTCAAACAAATATATATATATTTTTTACTTCTAAGGCAAACAAATGTTATTCTAAAAATAAATTGTTTCAGGGTAGTCTCCAGACACTTGCAGACAAGGATTCTTATATATATGCAAAAAATAAGATTTGGGAGTCTCTTCTGATCTATATGCAAGAGAGAATGGAAGACAAATGATGGAGAACTAAACAGAATGCCCAAGAGAAAGTCTGTTTCAAAATCTGAATATAGTCCTATTCCAAATGAATGTGTTGCCAACAACCTTTAAGGATAATTCACATCAGCTGCAAAGGAAATGTGATTACAGCTTGTATAATGGTGGCTGTAATCACATATCCATTGGCCTGGAAAAAAAAAAAAGTGCATTTTTCTAAGGTAGGTGCTATTTTCAGGCATTTTGTATGAATTTTGGAGAATTATATGCATATAAGTAACTTTTCCTGTCACACATCCTAAAAGAAAATAATTTGGTTCATTGCCAAGGAGTCTCAACACTATGGCAGCATTAGCAGTTTTTTCTCTTTGCCCTTTCCTAAAATGGAATCATTCTTTTTAAAATTTTGTATTAGTTACTAATTTTCTTTTGGTTATTTTGGGAAAATGTTGAACAAATTCACTTAACATTACAGAAGTTCTATTTAGGATGGTCAGTTTTTATTTTTCTAATTTTAGCAATGTTCACTTTTTGACACACTCTAATTAACTAGCATCCTTTCTTTATGTCTTTCCTTCTGCTTTCTTTCTTCATTTCCTCCTCCTTCCTCTTCCTTTCCCCTTCTTACCATCCTTCCCTTCCTTTTTACTTACATTTTCCCCAAATGAATTCACAAAGAATATTGGAGATTTTACAGGGATCCTTCCAATAAAATATAAAGGCATTGGGTCCATCCATAAAAGTTGGAACAGACAATTAAATTTTCTTTTAGAAAAAGAAATTCATGTCATGTCATAATATACACAACTGCTATTATATTTTTAAGAATGTTTCTAACATTTTTACTGGTTACTATGTAATATATATTATGTAATTATATATATACAGTATATATGAATATATAATTATATATAAATGTATTTATATATTTAATTTTTGTATATTTTTTCATATAACTTATATATTATATATAATATACATTATTGTCTAGGAGTAAATATACTTTTTATTAACTTAATTAAAGCTTTCTATTGAACAAATGTTGACTGAGTACCTACTATGGCCATGCCCTATGTTAAGTAATTACTACAAATGGGAAACAAGATAAATACACACACACACACGCACACACACACACACACACACACACACATATATATATGCATATATGCATGCTCTTATGTGATGAGAAGGAGGTGGCTGTTAATATCATGGTGATAATCATTTCCCAAAAGAAAATGTTTCCAATTAACATATTTTGCACCTTAAACTAACATAGTATTTTATGTCATCTGTATCTCGGTAAAGCTGGGGAAAAATGTTTTTGTGTAGTCATTTGTTTTCATTTCTCATGGGTAAGTATGGAATTTATGAGCAGTATGGTAAGTGTATATTATATCTCATAACACACTACAATACTGTTTTCCAAAGTATTCAATTTTTCACTCATAAATGTAGAATCATGCAATAACTAGTCTTTTGTGTTTGACTTCAAGCAATGTATCTGGATTTGGACTTGTTCCCCATCCTAAACAAACCATAGTCTGTCTTTTTATATTAGCTATTCTTATATATATATGTAGTGGTATTAAATTGTGGTTTCAATTTACATTTCTTTGATAACTGGTGAGTATTTTTTTGAGAAGTATCTGATCAAAATTTTGCCTGTGGGAATTTTCTTTGTGGGGATCTTATTATTGACTTATTAAAGGAATCAAGGGCTCATTGAAGAAATGACTTATTCCATGGCTGGGAAAAGGAAAACGCAAGATGAGCCTGAAGCAAAGAAAGGAGTGCTTTAAAAACTGAAAAAGGGGAGCATGTTAAAAGAACACAGAAATCAAGCTGGAAGAATTCCCACTGGTTAAAGCTGGAAAATCTGTACAGCAAAATAAATGATTATTAATCAATTATAACCCAATGCATTAAATAAATACACCAGTTCATAATTATATAAGCAAATTAATAAATATACAAGTTGAAGAGAATTGACAACACTTCTTTATAGAAAAACTCCAAATACTGTGCACAGCTACTTCCCCTCAGTAACTGAGAAATTAAAGGTCGATCTACAGATGACATTTGTATTAGTTCATTCAACAAACATATATTGTATAGATAATTCATACCATATGTCAAAAAAACAGAGATTAAAAAATGAGGCTTCTGGCCTCATCAGAGAGATGCTTGCTTTTTCTTAGAATTTTTATTTCACTTGTGGTGTTTATCTTCATGCCTTTTATTATACATAAAGTAATTGAGGGCTGGAAATAAATTTAAGTCATTTTTAATTTGTAGCATTTAGTGAAAAGTTGCACACGCCTGCTCAGCAAGTATTTGTTAATTTTTCACATAAAATTGAGGAATGAACAAAAAATGAAACAATTTATTTCATACATCTGGTCTTACTTTCCACAATATAATTTAAGAAGAAACATGAAGGCTGACTCTGGCAGATACCCAACATATTTAGTATTGAACAGAATTTCTCCTAAGCTATGCAAAACTCTTCCTATTTAATATTTCTTAAGATTTATTTTGGAATATGGGACTTTATTAAATATTAGCACTCTGTAGTTATCATAACATTGTAAATATGGATTTATTGCCCTTAAAAAGCCCTTCATAATGTGAATTCTCATTTGCATTTGATCAATTCATTTTTCCTTTATTATTTTTCGAAAAATTATAGTAATGGATTCAAGACTGGGTATATAATATTCTATCACCTTAATTAATATATCTTGCATTTGAGTGAATTCTAAAGCTAAATTGTAATCTATTGTTAGTTTTAACAAGTATAACACATTTGAGAGAGTATTGCACTATATCAATCTTTGATCTCTTATTTGGGTTTGTGATATTTAATAACATTTAGGAATGTTATTAAATGCTTAAAATTAATATTAATATGTTACTAATATAATATTAATATAATTATCTCTGAAATTCCTTTTTAAGAAATGATTCCACAAACTATTTTATAAATAGAGTTTTCTACTGAAATGTACTATATTTTGCCAATTTCATTGCATTTATACTTCTATTTCTTACTGTAATGATGTTATTTACTCAATACAATAATATCTGTTTCTCCTTCTTTTATGATAATCATACCAACAACTTAGTCTAAACTCTAAACTAATGAAAGACCTTAACACATCTAGTCCTCTTCAACTATTGAAAGTATTTCTGGTAAGTAAATATATGACAGAGCATTTTATTTGTGTGTTTATAGTGAGTGTATGTGTGTCTATATGTATTTTTTTTCATATGCTCCAAGAATGTTTCTCATTGTTCCTCAGATATTTTAAACTCTTTTGAGTATGGAATAGTAGCTGCAGGCAGAGAGCAAAACATTTTTATTTACCCACTGTTACCTATTTTTAAAAATGTTCCATTTACTAAAATTAAAAAAAAAAATCTTATCTCTTTTCTTAGGAAAATTAAATGTCACAACCTTTAAAATGACATTTATTCTAAGACTGAAAAGCCTTTCATACATTTGATTTTGTTGCCTTCTATTGAAGAATAACCTGGTAATAATTTTTCACTTACATTCTATCAAAAACAAAACAAAACAAAACAAAACAAACCTCGGTTCTAATATTGTTTCTAGCATTTATGTTCTGGACCCTTATGCCTATAATGCTTAGCTCCTATCTATTTCCTTTAGCATTTTCAGCTAATATAGTCAGCAGCACCTTTCATAGAAAGGGAAAGGATGTCGTATATTCTGCCAATTCCATTTTATATGAAGTTTGACTTGAGTGTTTTAGCTTAGCTGTGTAAACGTCTGATTTCACCTGTTGTCCAATATATATTCCTCATCAAGAATTGAAAAGCTTTTTCTGGTAAGTAGATACGTGGCACAATGTGTTATTTGTTGACCCTTAGAATAAAAATCAATAAATTGTTTCCCAAATTATCCATCACTATAAATACAAACTTTATTTTTTTAATTATTTTTAGCATTTCTCATTCATTCACTTATTTTTTATTGTCAAACTATGAGCTTATCCTTACATTGCTAGTATGTAATCTCATCATTTGTCTTATTTCTATCGCTATTTTGAAGCTTCTCTTCTATGAACATTTTAAAAGTATATGGCCATGTGAATAATAGCACATCTAGAAAATACTTTGTTGTTTGTTCATTTGGGCATATTATGAATAATGTAACTTTTTATTTCTCTAAGATAAATGGCCATTAGTGCAATTGTTGAATTGTATGTTAGTCCCATGTTCAGTTTTCTAGGAAACTGAAAAACTTTTTCAGAGTGGTTATACTCTTTTATATTCCCATCAGCAATTTATGAGTGATTTATTTCTTTCCATCTTTGCCAGAAGTTGATGTTGTCACCATTGTTTTTTATTTTAGCCTTTCTGATACTGTGTGCAGTAATCTCCTTGTGATTTTAAATTTTCTTAATGGCTAATGATGTTTAATATCTTTTAATGTGTATTTCCCCTATATTTACCTGTATATCTATTTCTGTGAAATATCTGTGCACATCTTTTGCCTATTTTCTTCCTGAATTGTTTGATTTTTTTATTGCTGAGTTTGAGAGGTCTTTCTATACTAGATACAAGTCCTTTGGATATAACCTTTGGATATATGGTCTGCAACTACATTTTCCCAGTTTATAGCATGTCTTTTTATCCTCTTCACAGGGTTTTTGGAGAGTAAAAATTTTAAATTTTGATAAAGTCCAATTTATGCATGTTTCCTTTCATAAATTGTGCTTTGGGTATAAAATCTAACTTTTTTCCTAGTGTAATCCTGAAGATTTTTCCAATAATCTTTCTAAAAATTTCATACTTTTACATTTTACACTGAATCTGGTATCCATTTGAGGCACTTTTGTATAAGGCACAACACTTAAGGTTCACTTTTTGTCTATGAATGGCCAATTGCTCTAGTACCATTTGTTAAAAATGCTATCTTTCTTCCATCGAATCACTTTTCCACCTTTGTCAAAAATAAGAAATTGCTTGGGCATATTTTTGTGGTTCAATTTCTATAATCTCTATACTATTTCATTGATTTATGGGTTTATCCCTTCATCAATACCACAGCCTTGATTACGAAGATAATCACATCTTGCAATAGATTAGAATGTTTCCTCCTACTTCATTCTTCTTTTCCAAATTGGTTGACTAGTTTTTTGAGCTAGTTCTTTGCCTTTCCATATACATTTTAGAATAATCTATATCTGCAAAAAACAATCTCACTGGGAAATTTCACCGGGAATTACATTAAACTTGAATTTTAATTTGAGGACAACTGACACTTTTATTATGTTTTTCCAATCAGTAAACACAATCTGACCTCCCTTTTTGACCTTTTTTTGTCCACACTTTGCAGTATGGATCTTTAGGGAAAGTTCACACAATTCCTATTATATTTTAAGCATGGTACTGACCTTTTTCATTTGTGCCCTCCGTGCAATTCTCAAAAAAAAAAAAAAAAAAAAAAAAAAAAAAAAAAAAAAACAAACCTTTTAAATTACTTACTACTTCCTCTAATTTGCCAATGAGAAAATTAAGACCAAAAGATGTCAATAAACTTGCCCATATTACACAGCTGGTAAGCAGCAGAACAAAAATTTCAAACAGTGTTTGTTTTATTCCAAATTCTATGCTTTTTCTTCTATATATCAAAGCTTCCCTTGGATGAAACTGGAATTTCTTATAATACATCCAGGACATACTACATTTATTCTCACTTCCTTATTGCTCTTATAATTATTTTTCCCTTATGTAAAATCATTCCATTTCTCTGCCTAAGACAAACTTAACTATACCTTACAAGTGTTTAGAGAGTTTCACTAATCATATTAATCTTTCCATCTACCTAGGCCCAGCCAGGTCTCTACTTTTCTGTAATCCAATTTTATCTCTAATAGCTACTATATAATTTAGAAGTTATTGAGCCTCAAATAATACCACTTGTATATGTTTACTTGAACAAAACACCGAGAATATTGAAGATAAGGACAAGATTTAATTTTCCTTTTGTATCCAACTTGTTCCACCTGGCATTGGCAACTTATTGTTAAAATAGTTAATGTCTTAGCACAAAAAGTGATTTTAGCAATAATCCCCATATCATTGTTGATTTGTGCCCATCAGATTTTTGCCCATCATACTGTCATGTTCTTGTAATTTCCTCTACAGGTGTGTTTATGAATTTATTTCATGCTCCTACCGTTTGCACCAAAACAAAACACAGAAATGCCAAAATGAAAGACTAACCAAAATCTGACAAACATGTATGGTGTTTTTAATTAAAGAACACCAGAGTAAAATATATTCTATGTAACAATGTAATGAATTCATTATATGCCTCATCATGAATTTTGTCATTATTTTCAGTAACAGTTGTATATGTGGTTACATTGAACATTACTGGTTATTGTCTATGTGAATTATGTGGATTTTATACACTCTAACCTGCTAAAGGCGTAAGAGAGTTTTCCCTAGAGTTTTCCAAGTAGATCATGCTCTTGGCCAAGTATACACATTTATGTTTAAAATACCATAATTTACGGGCACCTGGGTGGCTCAGTGGGTTAAGAGTCCAACTTCTGCTCAGGTCATGATCTCAAAGTTTGTGAGTTCAAGCTCCACGTCAGGCTCTGTGCTGACAGCTTAGAGCCTGGAGCCTGCTTTGGATTCTGTGTCTCCCTCTCTCTCTGCCCTTGCCCTGCTCGTGCTCTGTCTTTCTCTATCTCTCAAAAATAAATAAAAATGTTTTAAAAATTAATAATAAATGAAATAAATAAAACCATATTTTATAGGTTTAATAGCATGCCATACCTGGTTTTGGAAGAATATTGTATATGTGTTCACATGTTATGTTTACATATAATGTTTTAGCATTTTTTTAAAGTTTATTTATTTATTTTGAGAGAGAGTACAAACAGGGAAGGAACAAAGAGAGAGGGAGAGACAGAGAATCCCAATGTGGCTCCGCACTGTCTGCGCAGAGCCAGAAGTAGGGCTTGAACTCAAACCGTGAGATCATGACCTGAGTCGAAACCAAGAGTCAGATGCTTAACCAACTGAGCCACCCAGGTGCCTCCGTTTTACTATTTTGATAAGAATATTAATGTTTCTCCATATTGTCTTTTAGTTGCAGGAGGGCTAAAAGTGTTTCTTAGTATATTCCCCACAATATCTAAATCATGTACCTTACTATTCACTTAATGTACTGAATATCTGATGTCTCACACACATTTTTCATTTTGAGCAGATTAAGGGAAAAACGAATGCCCGCAGTGAAATAGAATTGTCATACTAAATTTTATGGTGACTTAGTGCCATGGGAATATATCTGTTACTGTGTATGACCTTGCTGGAGAGAACTGCAAAGAGAAGCAGGCTGCTAATTAACTATTTTCAAATTGATGTATCACCTCCATGTGGCTTTCTGTGAAAGTTTGCAATAAAGGTGAAAGTTAATGATAATCTGACCAGGCATGAATACTGGCATAGATCAAGAATGCCATTTAGCATTCATAAGCCACAACAGCATCAAAGGATTCTTTGAAAAACAAAGACTTTAGGTTTAGGGGCCTCAGAAAATCAATTTAACCATGTGTTTTACTGACCCCCAAGGAATAGGATCAAAAACCAGTAGAGATACAGGAAATTATCATTTACTTTGTAAGTGTTACCTCCTAGGCTCTCCGGGGAAGAGCAAATGCCAAATGAACATCACAGCGGTTCTTTAATCTATAAGTGAGAGTAAGAATGGTAATTAGGAAAGCTGAGAAAACTAGTAAAATAAAGATTAGTTTTATCCTAAATGGGAATTTAGATTTTACCTTTTTGAGGAGATACATATGACATAGGCTCATAGGCCTTTTTGAAATAAAGGAAAATTGTATAGAAATATAAGGAATCATTTGTATTGGTACATGTACACAATAGTATCCAAATTAGAAAATTACGAACAAGAAACAAAGTTTTTTAAAAATAATAATGTTCATTTTTTGGGTTATGTTTCAGTCTATTAATGGATAAAAAAATAATACAGAAGGAAGGGTGATAAGATAAAATATAAGAGAATGAAATGCCAAATGAAGAATAGAACTGAAAGACTCAAAGGAAGGGAGGCTAAGATGTCTACATATAAAGGAAAGGGGGAAAAAATGAGAATGTAAAGGACTACTGAAGATAAATCAAGGATCGGATATTATGAACCATTAGTAAACATGTTACTTCCTTTCTATTTCTTTGAATTATAGGTCACAATGTATTAACAATTTTTGTATAAACCTTTGAACATCTGATTAATTCATCATCTACTTTCACAGCTCTGCAACTGCTCTTTAAACACATTTGGCCCCACACTGAATAATAATACTATTGCAACTCACCCTACTCTCTCTAGCTTGGGGTTTATTATACTTTCAAAGCTTTTACATTTAATATTAAATAGTAGTTTTCTGCCTGGAAAATTTTTATGCACAGAAAATTTCATAAAAATAAAGGACTATATAATTTTTGTAGGCATTTTTTATTTTAATAATTTCCTAGAGTAAAAAAAAAAGCCATATTGATGAAGAGATATATGACAACCAGTAAAAAAGTATATGGAGAAAGAACAGCTCAGCCTTAGTTAAATAAAATAGTTATATTTAATTCCCTTAGGCTTTTTAAGTAATACCATAATAAAAGTATCTGTTATTGAGTGCATATTTATGTACCTGACATGGTTCTAAATGCTTTACATATATTAGCACATTCAATCCACTACAAGCTTATGAGGTAGGTATTACTTTTGTCCTCATCTTGTAGAGCAGTACACTAACATATAAAGTAGGTTTAATAACTTAGCCAAAGACACCGTTGATAAGAAGCAGCCCTAGGTTGAATAATTTCCGGATCCCTTGCCCTTTATTTTAGAAAATGATTATCTTAAAACTTATCATCATAATTAAACAATAAGCATTCTATTCCCCCCCCCCCCCTTTTTTTTTTTGGTCTGACAAAAGTTCTGGTTATTCTACATCAAACTATTTTCTTGCAGTCCATAAGTCAACTAATTTATTTGTGAAAATGCCTAAGTAGTGGGAAAAAAAATATCTTCACTGAGGATATCGGGACAAAGTTAACCACAGAGCAAATAAAACACATGCATTATACACATTTTTGGTCTTTCATATTAATATTTTTTCCATAAAATTCAGAGAGATGGGTTAATTTCAAAATATGAGAAAAAAGCACTTACCCATCTACCTGAGACCTTTAATGCATAATTCGATATTCAACTCTGGCATATTGATAAAAGTAACTGGAGCTGTTTTTTTGGAAAGTGCATTAAATACAAAGCCAGAATGCCTGAGCTTTCTTCCTAGGTCTGCCAGCATGATCTTAGGCATGTCACATAAACAACTATCCCTCTGCTCTTCTCTAATTTGGGGATAACCCAGTAGAATGGTATCCATCCATACTACCTCTGTATGTTCTTGTGAGTAGCAACATAAAGGGTGGCTCTTTGAAAAACAATGGTAGTCTCTTTAGTTAAAAAAGAAAAAATTCAAATCCTAAACTAAATCTCATTATACACACTAATAGCAAGGGGTGATTTCAGAACCAGATTAACTTGTTTTTAATGTATCCAAATGGTATGATTCAATGGTCTCAGTTAGGTCTAATTCATAAATACCCTTAATAACACTGATCAAGAAGGGGCAACTTTATGAAGTGAGAATGTAGCCAATTCCTTTTGGCTTTTCCTCAGTGAAGGAGAAAGATCATGGTCATAGAAGTGGCTTCAGTGACCTTTACAAATGGAGGGATAAGTTACAGATACAAAAATAAATGTTTACAGTCACCTTTGTGATAACAGTTTTTTTTCCCCACTTCTCACCACTATGTGGAGAACAAACAGTTAATTGAATGCCTGCTCTTATTCAGCTTTCTGTTCTATACCTCAGCACCAAGCATTAAGATAAGTGCTCTATGCTTATCTATTGCCATTAATGATGGCTTGTTTCTATTAGTCAGAAATCTTATGCAATTTCACAAATAACCTTCTTTATCTTTTTTTTTTTAATTAACGTTTATTTATTTTTGAGAAAGACAGAGACAGAGTGCAAGCAGGGGAGGGGCAGAGAGAGAGGGAAACGCAGAATCTGAAGCAGGCTCCCTGACCTGACAGCACCAACCCTGATGCGGGGCTCGAACTCACAAACTGTGAGATCATGACCTGAACTGAAGTCAGATGCTTAACCAAGTGAGCCACCCAGGGGCCCCACTTTCTATGTCTTAACAGTAGGTAAGTTTTCCTCTCCCACTTCAGTGATTTTAAAAATAATTTTAAAGCCCACTCACTTGACCTGTGGAGTTTAAGCTTAAGAATTTCCTCTTACAGATTTCATTATTGGGCTTTTGTTGACAGAAGATTAGACGAGTTTTTATGCTTGGTGAACATTATTTCAAATGCATTTAATAACAAGAAAATGACTTTTAGTTCATCCCAATGCTAAGTATGCTTGGGAAACTAAGGAAACTGATAGAGGAGGAGGAGGTAAATGCAAACTCTGTCAAACAGTAGCATCCTGGGAAATCAAGGTGAGATGAAATTAGAAACTGCACCAGACTCTGGGTGAACATCAAGGGTCTGTAATAACCCTTGATTTGAGAGGCTGCTCCCAAAGTAAATTTGTTAAAACAGTGTTTCCATAAGGACTTCTAAAATTGAAGAGGAAGGATAGAAACTATAAGCATAGTTTACCCTCTCCTTCTTTTCTTTAACAACTTAGAGAATTCCCTTCTCCTGGAAGTTATAGGAGTAGAATTTTCTTGTATTTTGGCAACTAGTCAGTTTTTTAAGTGTTTGTTGGCAGGAATGGTAGGCAAAAAGAAGCCCAAAGTAAATAGAATAATGTACAAGAAGGAGTGCTAAATTACAAATATAGAGAAAGTAACATGTAAACATAGAAGACCGAGAAAAAATAATTGTTGTTAGAGAGATCAAGGAAGTTTACATAAAGAGAATATTTGAGCAGAGCATGGAATGCTTTACAGGTTGTGATGGGTGTGAATCAGCTTTGTGTGAGACAAGTACAGGTCTAGCACCTTCATAAAGGCCATGAATCAAATTGGACCAATAACTTAAATTTCTTATCTCATGTTCTCTCTACAACATTTATTTAGTTGCATTTCAGTTACTGTAATCAAGAGATGAATCTATCTTCTCACATCTTATTTTTTTAGTTTTTCCATCTAAGTCCCTTTGGCTGATTGTTAGCAGATGTCATATAAAAAGGATATGAGAAAGTTGTGCGTCTGTTTCTGGAGCGAGCAGGATAGATATTGTTTGCCAATATCTGTTTCAATTAATTACACTTCGGTCTTATATTTTCCTGTCCATTCTTGTGTGTGGTTGGTTTGAGTTTTCAGTAAGCTTGAGGATTATGCATAACAATCAGTGTATAATTAATTCATTCAAAGTTTGTAAGCACCTGCTCAAGTCAAAGCACCATTCTAGGTGCTGTGGGCACAGTGATGAACAAAGCAAAATCCCTATCTCCATTTGTTTTACACTAATGAGAAACTTACATCAGAGTGGTTATTATGTTATTAGGGAGAGAAGAAGAAAGCATCTTTGAAACAACTAAAGACACAAATGAATGTAAGGATTCAGGGAGTCTGTGTTCTCTTGCCATCTGCAGTCTTTATTTTTTCATCTATAAATTTAATTGTATAAAAGAGAGCAGTGCTGTTCAAACTTTAATATGCATACGAATCAGTAGGTCTTGAACAGTGCACCAGATTCCATATTCCTCACAAGCTCCCAGGTGATAGTTATACCTAAGACAGGATGATTTATTGGACATTTACAAGATTTTGTTTTCAAGGTGACAAAACATTTATAATTGCAATTCATCCAACAGATCCACATTCTTCATACTTCCAACACAGGCTGTTAGAGATTTTTGCTTATTTTCAAGATTCTAAGAGTTATCAGAATGTGTGTCTTGTTGTTAATTATGACTTAATATATCACCTGGATGACCACCTAATAATCAGATATTGTCAGGTGTTGTCAATTTACATGTTTCTTATGATGCCACAACTTATATCTACAGCCTACACTTTTCCAGCAGCCTTTATGCTTTAGCTTTTGCCCCTATCAACCTATTCTCATAGGAAGAGGCCTGAAATAGTTTCATAAATATAACTCACAGCATGTTGTTTCTTTGCCCAACATTCTCCAAGGTCCTCTCATTTCACTATCACCTACATAACACTGTATCATCTGGTGTCCTTTATCTCTTTGCCTTCATCTCCTCCTACTCTCCCCTTGCTCACATTACAGTAGTATCTCTGTTAAACTCAAGCAATGGCAGGCACAAGCTAACTGAGTTCTCCCAAATTCTCTTTCTTCTTCCTCAGATGATTCTCACCCATATCTCCTTTCAATCTTGCCTCAAAGCTTACCTCTTTCTATAAGGGCTCCTTTGACCAACCTATATATACCTACAACTACCCTTCCAAACATTACGTATTCATAATAACTGCTTTATTTTTCTCCTAGACCATCATCACCCTAGAATATACAATATGTTGAGTTTAGTGTTTGATATCTGTTATCTTAAAAGAAAGTAAACCTTATAGAAGTTGAAATATGAGTCTGTATTTAATCACTGTTTTTTTTTTTCCCTTACAGCTCCAAGAAAACTAATATATTGCGTGTGTGTGTTTATGTGAATATATAAATGACTACTTTCTAAATAAACAATAGCAACAAATGTTAGTTAACTTGAGGCCCAGCTATATCACAGGACTCTATATTCTTTTTTAAATTATTTTTTAATTATTTTTAATGATTATTTATTTTTGAGACAGAGAGACAGAGCATGGGCAGAAAGAGAGGGAGACACAGAATCCGAAGCAGGCTCCAGGCTCCAAGCTGTCAGAACACAGCCCAATACAGGGCTTGAATCCATGGAATGCGAGATCATGACCTGAGCCGAAGTTGGATGCTTAACCAACTGAACCACCCAGGTGCCTATCCATATTCTTTTTTATACATTTACATTTTTGGTATTATCTTAATGTTTTTTTGGTATTTTTGCACCTTCATACATCAATCAGTTCATAGACATCTTTTTTTTTAATTTTAAGTTATCATAGAGAGAAATAGCAAGCAGGGGAGAGGAGTAGAGGGAGAGAGAGAGAGAATCTTAAGCAGACTCCAGACTTAGTGTGGAGCCTGATGTGGGGCTCGATCCTACAACCTTGGAATCATGACCTGAGCCAAAACCAAAAGTTATGATGCCACGACTGAGCCACTCACGTGCCCCTATAGGCATCTTTAAGAGAGGTTTCTGTGACCTGGTATGAAAGGAGTATTATAGAATTCAAATCTGTCATACTCTTCTTCATTGGTTATCAAATAATTTTGAAGAAAGCTAAATTGTTTAATGTTTTAAATGTTTTCTCAGGTCATTTTTTCTTTTCTCTTGTTTTAAAATTTTCCACCTTCTGTAAAGCTAGCAATTAATCATCTTAGGTTTGCTGGCAGGAGACTGACTATTTGGCTCTTTTATAGAATATGCCTTATGTTTCTTTCTTATTCTTCTTCACTGCTTCGGGATTTCTCTCTCTCTCTCTCCTTTTCTCTTTTATATGTATGTGTATATGTCCCTTTAAATGGAGAAGAAATTGTTTTAGGCCATTGGAACACACCAAAGAGGAAGGAATCAGCTTCTGGTGTCTTCTCCTAGCCAGAGACTAAGCTAACTTGTTAAAATGTTCATTTTTTTGAGTGTGTGTATGTGGGAAACCTCCTTCTGTCTGTTTTCACCAACAAGTGTGTGTGGAGTATGTGTGTGTGTGGGGGGGGATTAAGTACAGAAGAAATGCTTTCAGCACAAATCTTGTTCCCAGAACAAACATTATTAGGAATCTGTTTCTCCTTAACTCAGCAAAGAATTTCTAATGCAGTTTCCAAAACTAATTGGACTTGATGAGATCTGATTATTTTTTAAGATGTGCCAGATTTCTAGCCTTTACCATCTGCTCAGCCAATTGGTAGCAAGTAAAAAATATAGTTGTGAAGATGAATACGAATACTGATTAATTAACCTCCAGGCAAATGCCTTGAGACCTTATGACTTCTTCCTATTCTTAGATCTAAAGCCAGAGCCCTTTGTACATGGCTGTCATCAGAGAATTTATTCTTCATTCTTTATTATTACAAAAAGGGCCTAAGAGAGTTACAATGGAAAGGCTAATTTAAGCTTAATATTCCTACCAGATTTACTAGAAGAATCTAGAAAATAATTTAGTTTCACATAGTTCTATAATTAGGATGATAGGAAAATCCTTTTTATTCCACAAAGAATTGGCATCTCTTTTTTTCTTAATGAGAAATATTATATAATATTACAATATTATATAATAGAAGTTTCTTTGAAGGTATATGTAACAGGGTTATAATTAACTAGATCCTTCTAAGAGACTGTAGACATAGATTGACCAAATTCCTAGTAGAATACAAAAGGATGCCTTCACAATGTTATAACAATTTTAGTTTCTGTGGTTCTCCATTAGCTTTGACTGTTCTTCAAGGGATCTTTCATAGATGTTGTGTCATCTGCTCAGTTACAAGTCTAAAGATGTTCTTTGTGAACAGCTCTTCACAGTACATCACCATAGTCTTTACTGCTAAAATCCTCCATTGTAAATACCAATGAAGTTATTTTCTCCTCTTGCTTTAAAGCCAACTGTCCCTGAGGTATCCAAACATGACTGAGCTTGTCACAGAATTTGGAGAATGCCCCTCTCCCTAACTTTGTTCCCAAAATTGATTACCTTGGTCTTAAATCATCATGGACACCATTCAGAATCTCAAAAAGTGGCTCATAAGATAGTGTTTTTCTTCCAGAAGTGGAAGTTTTTTTGGCATTCCAAATCATCCAAAGAGAGTAACCAGGGAGAGTTGCCATGCCATACTATGCTCCTCTCCCTTTTACTGCACCCCAGTTGCCTCTGCCCTAAAATAAATACATACATAGATACATGTCAGAAGTAAGTCCTGAGATAAATATTAGTTTGCAATGGATTTATTAATAAGTATTACAAACAGAAAATTCTAAGAGTGTATGAGAATCGAAAGAAGAAAGGGAATGAAGCCAGGCAGAGATGTGATTTCAGTTAATGCTGATTCCACAGGCAAATTGTGCCTCAGTGTTTGTCCTGGTTAAAAACAAGGGAGGAGGGCTTCCATGCTCCTGCAGCAGTCAATCATAATCAAAGAGCTGCCTCAAGGTGATGTAAACTCCAAAGAACTTCTAATTATGTGGCAAAATGGCCCCAGTAGCTGCAGGATGATGCTCCCCAGGTGAATGATGTCACAAGCAAAAAACACAGAAGCTAGGCAAGAGCACTTATAAAGTACACTTCATCCTTCTGTAGGCCAAGAAAGTCCCAGTTCCTATATATACAACTCATTTAAATACATGCTTAGGAAAGGAGTGTTTCTTACATTGAAACCGCAGATTTGATTCTGCTCGACACCCTGGTACACAAGATGCAAACAACCTAACTACGCTGTGATTCATGGCAAGTTTCTATAGACAATACACTATTGGATTTTTGAATTGTTGCTGTTGGCTAATAAAAGTATCCTGGGATAAACTGGTACCCAAGTTAATCTAGCAAATACAATGGATGACACACGCATCTGTTTAATTATGCTTATCTAACTTTCCTTCCATATTTGTTCACTATGTAAGATAAATGTTTTAATAGTACATTAAAATAATTTTCTGCTTTTCATACCCACAGAGTGATTATTATGTGGATATATTTGATGCTAACCACTTATTTTCAGTGGAAAAAATTGACAGTATCTCAGAACATTTCATGTTAAATAGTCTGGAATTTTCTTCAATTCCTGGAGACAGCTGAGGCATTAGTAAAGGAAACTACTGAATAACTAATAAGCAATGTGTTGGTACTGAATGATCAATTTTCAGTCACTTAAGAATTGTTTCAGCGGTGCCTGCGTGGCTCAGTTGGTTGAGTATCTGACTTTGGTTCAGGTCATGATCTCATGGTTCTTGAGTTAGAGCCCCATGTCAGGCTTTGCACTGATAGTGTGGAGCCTGCTTCGGATTCTCTGTCTCTCTTTCTCCTGCCCCTCCCTCACTAGCGCTTTCTCTCTCAAAAATAAATAAACATAAAAAAAAAGAATTGTTCCAGACACTATTATTAGGTAAAGATACATTCATAGCTAACTCTTAAATGGAGAGATTTAAGAGAAAGAGGAATTTTTTTAGTGTAAATTATAGTGCTGTTTGATTAGTTAAGTTAGTCTTTTGTATATTAAGTACTGGTCAGTGCCTCAAATTTGTGATTTAAATGATCTCTTTAACTACTCATTATCTTCAGGTAAGACTCCATTTTAAAAACAAAATGTGCTTAATTTTCTGTTCATTTTAAACTGTTTTTGTTGTTGTTTTTTTTTTTTTTTTTTTTTTTTTTTTTTGTGGGGGAGGTAAGGTGGAAGGATAGAAACTTTAGTGCAAAATGTAGAAATCTTTCTGCACTTAGTGATTTTATGCCTACTCCCTAGGTATGTAACACAAAATTCAACAAGCAATATTTTATCATGTTAAATGATATCTTAGATACTCTGAAGGTATGGTCAGGAAAAGAGAGTACATTGGAGGAAACCAGAACTGGAGAGAACATCACTGTTTTAATCAGAAAGACACTCCTTACTAGAGAATGTGATTTACTCTTCTGAAGTCATGAGATACCTATATGAGAAAACTATTATAGAGAGGACTAGTTGGATTTTACCACATTGCCCTTAAAATCTCTATAATATCCATTTATAGTTAGAAGCTGTTGTAAAAATGGACCTAAAGGATAGAAGAAAAGTGCTCGTAGAAATGGAGGTTTAAAAGCAATTCTCAAGTAGAGTCATAGCATATATGACACAAGGGAAGAGTGAGACAGAAGAAGAAATAAGTTTGGACAAATATCTTTGGGAAACCAAATGTTATGAGATAGATAAAAAAGGAGAAGCCATGCACATCCGAAAAGAAACTGGAAAATCTAAGAATGCAAAGATATACATCGTGATGGTGGAAGCAAATAGAGAAAATGTTAAAATGTTGTGTGGAGGATATAGTCAACTGCATATCCAGTGAAGCCTGATATTCTTAGCACTTATGGCCAAAGGCTGACCAGCATTAGTTGCCACAGCTCCTTCCCGCCCCCCAAGCAGGATCCCCCCCAAAGTTGCATGTGATTCATTGTGCCTCTACAAGTAATATTCTCTTTACTATCCCTTTGACCCATTTCCTTTCCCTTCTGGTAATAAGATATGGTCAGTGTTTATGAGAAGCTATTGAAATTGTGAGAAAACTGTTATGCTGTACTGGGGAGAAAGATGCCATGCTTTATGTTTCTTAATTATCTGGAAATAATAAAAACTCCCATTGGAATACAATATAATGAAAAATAGTGCAATTACAATATATTACTGGACTGCCACTGTGTATCAGGAACTACTTTTGACAATGAGAAACAGAGGGGGAGAAGATATCTTAAATATATTTTGGATATAAAGAGATTATGGAGAACTGAATGAGATAAATCCCGAAAACAGATTCATTGTCATGTGCCTAGGCTTTGTAATTATTTTTATGAAGATTCCCAAAGGAGTCAGCTACCAAATAAGGAGGAAGACCATGGTACCTACAGATAGATTTAAAAAAATGCAAAAAATATTTTCACCACATAAGCATGCCTTAGTGCTAAAAAATGATGGTTGGTAGTCTAAAATAGAGAAAAATATGCCCCTGAAGCAGAGAGTTGAAGTATCAAAAGTTACCTTCATTATCCCCTCTAGTAATATCTCTAAAAGTGGCTTGGAGCAGCCCTGTAGAGCAGAAAGCCACTAAAAAAAAAGCTTATACCATGGAGCTCTATAAACACAATAATAAATAAGACCACAAGGCATTATCATCACAAAGTATAATTCAAAGCAGTGCAGTCTAGTCCCACATTTTGGTGGTTTGTGAGAACACTTATCTCTTTTCAAATACAGTTGTGGGGATAATAGAAGTAGGTGTGTGGCAGGTTTTTTCTGAGGGTTAGTTTCTCCTTCTGTATGTTTTTAGGCTCATGAATTTACTCCTGTGGGGTTTTAGACACCTAAATTTTGATAATATTGCATTCTGAGAATTAGAAGCCAACACTTTAATTTGATACCTCCAGAAGGAAAAAAAATAGTATTATTTCAGGTAAAATATATTTTAGGTGTATATGACAAAATTACAATAACAAAATGAAACAGAAATAGTATGAACCTCTTTCTGTTTGGTTTAGTTCTTTCATATTGGAGGCAACTTCACAAGGTTCAGAAGGGCTGACTTACAGCATCTCCATTCATTATGGGTTGTTTCTTCCTAGGTTTGATGTTATGTCATAGATTATCTATCCTTGTGGTTCTTAATCAAATTTCTTTATTTCATAAACTGTATGTTTAAGATTAAATATATGTCACTTCACTATCTTTAATTTTACCTTACCTGATTAAAATGTAACAATATGTATCTCAAAACTTTAAAGATACATAAAAAAAATCTTCATGCAAGGCCTGTGGAGAAAGAGGGCTAATATTGTTTCTTCAGATTAAAAATAAGAAGTGAAATATCCTTTTGCCTAAAGATCCAACTTTAGTATATTTGGATATACTACCAAATATTATCTAAGACTGCCACTTGTTGAGTCAAATACTTTCAGACAGCGGCTTGGAGATACAGGAGATAGTTCTTTCCTATTTGATTGTTACTTCCTTTGTAAATCTAGCCCTATTTTCTGAAATATTTACCAGAGTTTATGAGTACAAAAGGAAGACACTTAAGAGAGGATGGATTTTAAATAATGAGAAGATCTGGAAAAATGAGAATAATTCTTTTTACTATATATTTTTTGTATCAGAAAGATTCCATCTTCCCATGACTGACAAGGCTTTATGATCTTGTCTCTGCTGGCTTCCAAACCTTTTCTACTACGTTGCCACTAACTTACTTCTGCACCAACACTTATTTCCTTACTGGTCTTTGAATACGGCAAGGCAGTCCCCACCTCACAGCATTTGCAAATATTCTTCCATGTGCCTTAAAGAATGGCTTACTTACTCCTTTCCTATATTTCTGCACATATATCACATATATTTATCTCTGATATAAATAGAAAACACCTCCCCATTGGGCTCTCTAGTTTTAAGTGCATTTTTATTCTTCTTCATGGCTTCATAGCTTATTTGAGTATACTTGCCACACAATGTTACATTAATTTCAGGTGTACAACCTAGTGATTCAATCATTTTTATATTATGCTATGCTCACCAGAAGTATAGCTACCATCTGTCACCACACAATGCTATTAAAATATCTTTGATTAAATTCCTTATATTGTGTGCCTTTTATTCTCCTGATTTATTAATTCCATAACTTGAGGCCTATATCTCCCATTTTGCCCATCCCCACCCCCTCTGGCAACCATTTGTTTTCTGTATTTATAGGTCTAATTTCGTTTTTTGTTTATTTGATTTTTTTTTTACATAATCCATATGAGTGAAACTGTAAAGTATCTGTCTTTCTCAGTCTGACTTATTTCACATAGCCACCTAACATAATACCATCTAGGTCTATCCATATTGGGCCTAGACAAATCACACAATCTCATCCTTTCTATGGCTGCGTAATATTTCATTGTGGTGTTTATATAACTTCCTTATCTGTCTAACAATAGACACTTGGGTTGCTTCCATATCTTTGCTATTACAAATAATGCTGCAATAAACCTGCATATATATTTTTGAATTAGTGTTTTCATTTTCTTTGTTAAATATCCAGTAGTGGAATTACTGGATCATATGATATTTCTATTTTTAATTTTTTGAGGAAACTCCATACTGTTTTCCACATTGGCTATACCAATTTACATTCTCACCAACAGTGCACGTGGGTTTCTTTTTCTCCACATCCTTGCCAGCACTTGTTATTTATTATCCTTTTTTTTTTCAGCCATTCTGACAAGTGTAAGGTGACACCTCAGTGAGGTTTTGATTTGCATTTCCCTGATGATTAATGATGTTGGGCATCTTTTCATGTGTCTGTTTATCATCTGTATGTCTTCTTTGGAAAAAATGTCTATTCAGGTACTCTGAACATATTTTTTATAAGATTTTGTCTTTCTGGTATTGAGTTGTACAAGTTCTTTACATATTTTGTACATTAATCCTTTATCAGATATATCAGTTCCAAATTATTTTCTCCTATTCAGTAAATGGACTTTTTGTTTTGTTGGTAGTTTCCTTCAGTGTCAAAAGCTTTTTATTTTGATGCAGTCCCAATTGTTTATATTTGCTTTTATTTGTTTTGCTTTTACTTGTTTCCTAAAAACACAGCTAGAAAAATGTTGCTATGGCAAAGTCAGAGAAATTACTGCCTGTGTGCTCTTCCAGGGTTTTTGTGATTTCAGTTCTCACATTTAGGTCTTTAATCCATTTGTAGTTTATTTTTGAGCATGGTGTCAGAAAATGGTCCACTTAAATTCTTTTGTGTATAGTTATCCAGCTTTCCCAGGACCATTTATCGAAAAGACTGTATTCTCACCATTGTATATTCTTGCTTCCTTTGTCATAGATTAATTGACCATATAATCACGGGTTTATTTTTGGGCTCTTTTTTCTGTTCTATTGATCTCTATTTCTATTTTTGTGCCAGTACCATATTGTTTTGATTACTACAGCTTTGTAGTATATCTTGAAATCTAGAATTGTGATACCTCCTTGAGTTGCAACTTTGGATTAAATTGTGTGTTGGTTTCCAGTTTAATGGCCTCTTAAGATCCAAATTCACCCTTTTTGCATCCTATGTAAAAATGGATTGGTTCCTTTTAAATATTTTTCCGTTTTTCTTAAGCTTAGTTAGTACAGTGCTAGAGAGATACTACAGAAATAAAGTGTTTGATTTGTTCCAGAATTCTTTTGAAGGGTCCAGGCAGGCTCCTGCAGAGCATGGCTTCCTTAGCACCAACCTCCTGCAATGAGACCAACTAGAGGCTCAGACTCCTTGCAGTTTTACAGCTTCTCCAAATCTAGTACACACTAGCACCACCCAGTGGCCATGCAATTCACTGGGAACCTCCCTCAGTTTTGTAGCTGAGATCCTTTAATGAGACATCTCCCCATGAACAACATTCTCTAGCATCGTATAGTGCAGATTTCCGGCAAGTTACAGAAAACATATTTCCAATCTATTCTGCCAGCGTTGCCTCCTACCAACTTCTTTTCCATTCTGAGCTATGTCCTTGATCTCTACAACAAAATCTGGATCACATTCTTCATCGGGAGTGGGTAGATGACCAGAAGTCTTCTTTGAATGCCTTATCTCAGCCCCAGAGCATTGGCTATAACATATCAGATCATATCATAACATAGATCATATCATATCACATATGATATTATATTAAACATATTTTACATCTGATATTCAATATTTTTAGAGCCATCTTAACTTCTTACTAGTCCTCATATTTTAATTCCAATCTTGTTATAATTAATAATGTACTATAATAAACTTTCCCTATTTTGATTCCTGTGTGGTTTCTCTTTCCAGATTGGACTGAGTCTGATATATAAGTGCTAAGAAGGTACAGCAACAAGATAACCTGAAACCATGGAGTGACATGCCAGCCTTGAAAAAACTACTTCTGGACTTCATTCATATAAAGAGAAATAAATAACTTGTTTAAATTATTGCAACTTCTAGTTTTTCAGCATCTAAATATCATCCTACTTAGATAAGTAGCTAGGCTAATCTTATTTTCACATCCAACACCAAATATGCCTTTTCAAGTTTCTGAATAATAAAGCATGCTTTCTTTGCTATTTAGTAGCTGCCCTGTAAACCTTATGCTGAATAAATGAGTCACATGGTTCGTAATGGCTCTACAAACTGATAGTGAACTCAGTAAAATAAATACATAGGAATGTAGCCCAGTATTATGTAGAAAACATCATATAATAAAATGAAATAATCTGCTATCACTCATTATGGAAAAAATGATAGCTGAACTTTCAGCAAAATTGTCTAATTGAAAAATGCAATACCACATTCCTCAAACACCCTTCAAAATATTTAGAGTTAACAAGATAAACATGGATGTTAAGAAAAAACCCTGAGGCATCTTATATCCCACCTTCCTGTTAATAATCCATCGTTTACTAGCATTTGTTGTAATAATGTTAAAACTATTAGCTTTAAGGATAAATATTATAGCCTGATTTATGGCAAGCATAGATATTTTCAATCCTCTATCATTTTTCTGTGCAATCATTTTGCTGTGGAATCTATGGAAATAATTAAGACATGATCATTTCTCCTCAGGACTTCCCAGTGTAGGAAAGGAGCTGCATATTAAAACAACTTTGATATAAGACAAATAAAAATGTACTATAATATAGAAAGAAGGCTGTGTGTAAATGGGAGAGATAAAAAAATTGAATACAACTGAGGAGATAGGGCAACTTTCTCAAAGATTATAGGATTTTAAGTTAAACCTTAAATACAGAAGTGTCTGAAAAGTCAGAATGGGAGAAAGAAAGCATTCCAAGTAATATCAAAAAATTAAACAAATCCATAGAGCTCAGAATATTCAAGAACTGTTCAGAGAACGGTAAAGAAAACAATTTGTTTAGAGTTGTTTGCATGGGACCTGAGAAAGTTGTAATGACAAGTTGTAGCAAATGGAGGAACACCATAAGTGCTAATTGGTGAAGAGACAAGAAAACTTTTGAACAAGGGTGAGAAAGGAGTAAAGAAATTATCTCAAGAAGGCTGTTCGGAAAAGCATGTGTAGGAGAGATTGGAGGTATGAGAGACTGGAAGTAAAGAAATCAATTATTGAAATTATTGTGGTCATCAATCAGAGTGCTTGCTTAAGGCCTGGATTTAGAAAGTGGAAACAAAAAAGGAAGGAGTGAGCAAAAGATATTTTGCAAGGAACATGAATAGAATTTTGTAGCTGATTAAATTCAAGTTTTTAGAAGAGGCTAACGTTTATTGTGAGATTTTGAAACTAGTGAGAATGGTTGCAAATATAGAAACTTGCACATGTATTATTAGAGTTCGTTCTTCATGTGGTTTTGATATGGATTAACTGGAAATCTTGTGATCTTTTGTTATGCTTTGGAATAATTTAAATACTGTAGAAATTATTATTTTTTAAGCCTGGTGCACAAAATCATTTGAGATTGGTGTACATTTGGTGGAAATTTAATTTCCACTACTCTCTGCAGAATTTATGTTTCTATTTATCAAGAAAAATCATGAATTTCATCACAACTTTCAAGCTTGTTGAAAATTGTGTAAAATATTCTATTGCATTGTATGCCATCTATAGCTATCATTCTATTTCTTTCTTCCTTAGACGTACTGTACATTTATATCTCACTATACTAGTGATCACTTAAAGAATTGGTTTTGCGTAGTCTTTTTAAAAATAATTTGACAAAGGGGCGCCTGGGTGGCTCAGTCGGTTAAGCGGCCGACTTCGGCTCAGGTCATGATCTCGCGGTCCGTGAGTTCGAGCCCTGCGTCGGGCTCTGTGCTGACAGCTCAGAGCCTGGAGCCTGTTTCAGATTCTGTGTCTCCCTCTCTCTGACCCTCCCCCGTTCATGCTCTGTCTCTCTCTGTCTCAAAAATAAATAAACGTTAAAAAAAAAATTAAAAAAAAAATAATTTGACAAAAAACCACCCTTTAGTAATTGTTGCTAATTTCTTATTTTATTTCATTGGCACCAAGAAATGTGATTTATAAAATGCTTATTTTTAATTTATTGTTTTCTTTCCATGCATTTTTATAAATATTTCATGCAATTAAAATGAGAGATACATTCTCTATTTTATGATTCTATATTATCATTTAATTTACTTATAGTCATTCCATACCCTCAAATTCTTTTTAATCTGTTTGACTGTTCATGGTTTAAAATTGGTAAAATAAAGTTTCCCATCATTGTTCAGATTTTTGTATAGATAGATAGAAAGATATTTTTAAGTTTATTCATTTAATTTGACAGAGAGAGAGAGAGAGAGAGCAAGGCAGAGGCAGAGAGAAAGGGAGAGGGAAAGAATCCCAAACAATCTCCATGCTGCCAGCACAGAGCCCATTGAGGGGCTTGAACCCATGAACTGTAAGACCATGACCCAAGCCAAAACCAAGAGCCAGACACTTTTACTCTTATATATAATTGTTTCTTATATGTTGTTGAAATTTTTCCAAACACTCATAAATGACCTTCATATAGTCCCAGAATAAATTTTATTTCACTACATTTTTACAAAGAGAACAATGCCACCTGTACTTCCACAATGTTTTCCTGAAAATAAATTCTTTTACAAATATATGATTTTGCACAGGAGATGAACTAGCAGTCTGGGTGAAAGCTCAAAAAAATACTAAAAATAAAAGTTTAAGAATGAAGTATTATAGCTATTGCATTCATTTTATAGTTCTTAGAATTTTTTCTGTAATTCAGCTCTTGAAAGGACTGCTCATGGTATATTAGAAGCAGAATTAATATGTACTGCATACCAAATTAATGTGGTGAATCCACGTGATTTAAGACTGAGGTTGGCACTTCCCTATCACTATTTTTTGAATCCTGTAGCCATGAAAAATGCTTATTTAAACACCTAATATTAAAACAGACTATATTATTCTCCATAATATGTTAGGTTTGTTACACTATTTTTCTGCTTTCTACATAGATTGTTGACTTTTTCTTGATCATTGAGCTATCTCTTACTCATCTTTAAGATCCCAATTTAAGTTCTAAGACCCTGAGGACTCTTACTGGTGAATCCTAACCAACTCAGCTCCTTCTCAACATTCATATAGTATTATATGTTATTATCCATATTTAGTTTCTCACATATTCTTACTCTATACTGTTCCTAATTATTTCATATTCGTTTATAGTATTCTTCCAATTTTCTCAAGGGCATGGACCACGCTTTTTCCCATAACACCTAGGTCCTCAATCCTACAACTGCAAGGACCTGAATTTGCCCCAAAATATGAATAAACTGGGAAATGAAACTTTTCTCAGGGCCTCCAAACAAGAACTCAGCCCAGCCAACATCTGATTTCAGCCTTATGATACCCTGAATAAAGAACCAAGCTATAGTAAGGACTTCTAATCTGTAGGATTTTGAACTAATAAATAGGTATATTTTAAGTCACCAGGTTATGGTAATTTGTTACATAGCAATAGAAAATAAATGCATTTTATGAAATTCTATCCATACTGCATTTCATAGCAAGCCCACAGTATAAGAAGCTCCATTTAATTCCCCTGGGAACGCATATAAATTATACCGATCCATGCCACTTGTCTGGTGCTTAGCAGATTCTATCATTATTCATTGCTAAACATTTCACGCATTTCTTGAGACTTCTAAACAGGTTAATTGAATAGCAAGAATTCCGTACATTTTTTATCTACCAGTTATTACATAAAGTATAATATATATATTAAACCATCAAATCTTCACAGTCACCCAAAAGCTCTTTAGATAAGGATATTTAGGGATAGGGAGGTTAAATAAATTATCCAAGGTCATATAGAAAATAAATGAGAATGGGATTTATATAATCAGACTCTATTGCCTATGTCCTTAGCCATCACATTATAAGGGCAGATAGCAATGCTACACTTCTTCATAGCCTCAGTCTTGGTCTTATTTGGCCATGTGCATAGGCAAAATATAATTGAAATATCTAAAAATAATATGAATTATTTTTTTTATTTTTTATTTTATCAAGAAAGAACATTTGCTAAATATCTAACAGCTATGGAATATCCTTGATCAACTCTCTATGGTGTTGAAAGATCCTCCTGATGCTTACCATATAACTAGTTTTTTTTTAACATAGTCATGAAAATAAAACCCTTTCTCCCTTTCCTAATAACCATTCTAAAATGTGTACAACTCTTCCACAGGGAGAAATTATGTCTATTGTGTACAGGGATGAAAAATATATATTTTCAAATTTTATGTATATATTTACCCCCAAAGTGTCTTCATCGCATATTTAATGATTCCATGAGCCAATAGAGTCACCTATTTCTTGGTAACCAAATGAAGTTAGAAAGTTGTCATTCTTGCATATACTTTGCATGATGTAAGACAAGTATGAGTGAATATTCCAATGGGGTAGTCAGAAAAAGTCAAGAATACCCATCCTTTGAAGCATTTACTCAGTCATGTGTTGAGAACTTGGCTGTTGGTTCCTAGTGTCTGCCTCTTTGTGGAGGTGAATATAGTGGCTTTTAAAAAGTCTTACGTTGCTAAAATGATATATTGAAAGACAAAAAAAAAATAGAGTAAGATCTTTGAGTAGTTTTCTCTTTGTTTTTGAAAGTTGCATATCTCTGTAGTTAAATGATTTTAAATATGGTTTCAAAGCAGGGAGCCAGCCTCACAATTTGAAAGATTCCAAAACATTGTCCAGACATTTTCTTTTTATGTTTTTGTAAAACATTTAAGAACAAAAAAATTTACCATCCATGTTGACAGGTATTTTTGAAAGAGAAAACACAATAACTATATATACAAGTCTAGTAATATTTATTGGAATTAATATGAACTAAAACTACTCTAATGGTATACTTAATATTCTAAGGGTTGGCACTATTAAAATTATTTCACATGGGTAATAACACATGATTCTTTTTAATTTTGTTTCCTATCTTACATGATTCTTCCTTTCTTATAATATTCCAATAGTTAGAAAATTTGGGTGTATTAACTACTGACAGATGATAGCAATTAAGAGTGATTCCACTCCAGTTGACTATTTGACCCACTGAATGATAAAAAAAAAAATTCGAAGATAGAATCAATTGTTTGTTTCAGCACCAGCTTGGAACAAAATCCTATTAGAATATTGAAATACATTAACTTTTAATAATTATGACATGAATAAATCTAATAGACAAATAATTAACTTGATATCAGAGGAGTAATAGACAATGCTATGCATTTTTGTTAACACATTAAATTTAGAACAGAAATTATATGAACTGTATTCAATTTCTAAAAAAAAACTGAAGTAAATTTAAGTGGATTTTCAATTAATTTCAATTAATAGCTTAAGTGTTAATTGATGTAAATTTAATATATATCTTTTTATAGCTAGAGTTTTAAAATAGATAAGCAGTTGAACTTTAAAAAAACGGTTAGATCAACTTGCAAGAGTATTCTAAATATGTAACTAATATAAATCAATTATTTAAAATAAAATGAAAATGCCTTTTTCTTAATTTGTTTTCGTATATTCAGACACATAAAAATATGAATAAAATGAAAATTATCAGCATCTCATTACCCAAAATTAATATTTTGTATATATTTATCCATATATTTCTATACTACCACATGTATTCACCTGTGTTATGGGGAAAATGCTGTTTCTTATCTAACTATTTTCTCTAGGTTATATATTGAATTGTTTTTATCATAACTATCTGTCCATGTCTGAAAAGATATCATTGATAAAATTTTGGAATTCCTGTGCATGTAGGTATATATCATCTAAAAATGTGTATTCATTTGATATTATAAAATCAATATGTGCTTGGAAATAGGCAAATTAAATAATTATAAAGAGTAAGGAGTGTGTACTTTACTTGCCCACTACTAATCACATTTACAGAAATAACTGTGAGATGACAAAATATATATATTGGTCTTTACACCCAGTTTCCAGCACAGAGCCCTTGAAATCCTCTTAATCTCCAAGGTAATAAGAGTGCTAGGTACATCTTATGTTTTAATATTTGGTCTTTTACCCTGGTTCCTGACACAAGCCTCCTAAATTCCTTGGATTCTCTTGGGTGATAGGAGGTTCTTTTGTTCAAATGAGGCTACTCTGAACAGGCTCCTGGATGGCTTCTGGATGGGGCCTGGTCACCAGAAAGACCAAGCCATTAGAGTTGGAATTTTCAGCACCGTCTGCCACTTCCCTACAGAGGGGAGAAGCCTCAGACATAGAGTTAATAATTGACTATGGCTAAGTGAGGAAGCCTCCATAAACTCCCATATGTATAATATTCGGATAGCTTCCAGGTTCGTAAATGCATCCACATACCAAGAGGGTGATGCACTCCAACCCCACACACACCTCCCGCTATGTGTTTATTCATCTGGATGTTCATCTATATCCATAACATGGCCTTAAATAAACTGATAAACATAAGTCAATGTTTCCCTGAATTCTGCTCTAGCAAATAATGGAGTTTAAGGAGGGAATTATGCAAACCTCCAATTTGTTGCCAAGTTGGATAAAAGTTATGGGCAAGAGCAACCTGGGATGTATTACTTGTGGTTGGCATCTGAAGTAGGAGGTAATTGTGAGGTACTAATCCCTTAACCTGTGGGATCTGACACTAACTCCAGGCAAATGATGTCAGAATTGGGTTAAATCATAGGACCCCCAGTCAGTGTCAGAGAATTGCTTGGTGGAGAAGAAAAACGCCACACATCAGGTTTCAGAAGTATTGTAATGTGGTAGTAATGTGAGAGTGAAGAAAAAAAACCTAGGAGGGAGACTGAGGGTTTTTCCCATCTCAGTGTTACTAACAGCTTTATTTGCAAGCTTCCAGGTGTCTTCTATGAGTATAAAGGTCATATACATTTAAAATATCCATTTATACATGGTGGAATATTATAAACATACCATTCAGTAATATTTTTCACTAAAAATGGATATTGTTATCCATTCACATCAGACTACATTTATCTATTACTCTTGCAATAGCTGCAAACTTTCAAAAGTATACATGCATAATTCATTAATTTCCTGAATATACACTGGATAGGAATCTAGGTTATTACTGACATTATAGGCAATAATGCGATGGACACCATTATGTTTATATATCTGCATACTTATTCATTTAGGTTTAATTCTCATAAGTGGAATGCGTAATTCAAAGGATATGCATTTTTCACTTTTTATTAATATCTCCAGATTGTTCTTTGAAATGGCCATATATAAAAAAATAATTTTCTTATAAATTTATCCAAAAACTACTGTCATTAAAAACAGTGTTTTCTGGAGCACCTGGCTGGCTCAGTTGGTAGAACATGCAAGTCTCAATCTCAGGGTTGTGAGTTTGAGCCCCACGTTGGGTGTAGACAGTCTTTAAAGATAAAATCTAAAATAAATTGTTTTCTAACATTATCTTATTGCCATTTCAAAATTGTTCTTTTATAAGTAAGAAGATATAGCACTAGGATTTGGAAAGGAGAAGGTTGATATGAAGGAATGAATTTGTGCATTTGTACATCTGTGATTCTTACAAGTCTTAATTTTGCATGTTTGGAAATAGTCTAGACAAGAAGAAATAGATTGTTTTCCTTACTCTATTGATTTCATCAATATTCTCAGTAAAAATGTTTGAATACATAGCATGTGTTAGCCTTTAGGGAAATACTAGTAAATCTGATAGACATGATATTCTTCAACTTTCATAAAACGTGCAGTTTAGAGCTATGGTTTACACTTACTAAAAAAACCACGTGAGGTGTTTGTTAAAAAAAAAGATTTCCTGAAGTAATCCTCCAAACTTCTAATTCACTAGAACTGATTTGTGAAGCAGAAATCTATAATTTATTAAGCACATTAAGTGATTCCAATACAGGTAGCCTCAAGACCATAAATCAATAATCAATGCCATTCTTGAAGAAACCCGTAATTTTTGCCTCTGTCTAATGACAACATATCTACCACCAGAATAATGCCTGTACTTTTTATTCTGTTCAATCAATGTACTCACCAAAATAACAAGTGGCATGGAAGAGCTCATTATAAATTTGCTGAAGTGCTATAGTACTGTAGGTTATATTCACATCATGACCTAGGCACAAAATCTTTCTTGATTTCCTTAATGTGATTCCCTTTATATAGTTCTCCTCCATTAAATATATTGGTAAAACAAAGTTAATATACATTATTATTTTAAATATATTAATTATAGATAATATGAAATATTTTAGAATTCTGAAGGGTTTTCTAGGCCAAATTTTAGAATTTCTATAACTAGACCTTAGTTTTCTCATACAGATCTATCTGTACTTGGCAACTACTATTCAGAGCGCCAAAATCACATCTTGTCCTCATGGAAATACATTCATCATTTTCCATGTACTATCTAACACATTCCATTTCTCTTCCTCCATGTTGTGATAATTACCTAAAGGCTAATTACCTAATGTCTACCTAAAATAGATTATGATATTCTATTGCTATCAGTGCCACTGGTGCTGAGTCTACTAATTCCATACATGGAGAGTTTAGCTTTTTCATGTACTGTATCATAATCTCAGGCATGAACAATTAGTGTGGCTATCAATATATTCTATTTAAAAAAGTCTCTCTACTTTGATTGTTGGAACCAACACATAAAATCTTGGTTGGCAAGCATAATTCATTCCAGAAACTTGCTTATAATCCAAAGCACTTGTATATCAAAGCAAATTTCCCCAAAAGAAATAATGGAAACTCAGATGATTTATTCTACAACCCAAAAATATTCATATAAAAATGATTACAATACTATAATAAAATAAAAAATAATAAAGAAAATTCAAAATATAAGGAAAAGTAAACAAATTAACCCACACTTATTTTTCAAAACCTTCGAGGCTGGTGTGAGGGAGACAAGAGAGAAAAGGGTTATTGTGTAGGATGACTTTCATTATCACTAACACAATCACTGCTATCTATTGGCTCAATGGAATCTTTTTCTTTTCATGCAACTTTAACAAGAACCTATCCAATGACACTTGCTTTTGTCTCCTTTTGAGGTTTAGTGGAAATGTGATATTGCATTGTCATTAAACAGATTCATCGCTCTCACTGCTACAGCCTTATTTGGGTGGTGCTTTTTCACAAAATTTTGCAATGTTTCCCACATTTTACATGTGTCCCTAATCTCACTGAAGTGAGGGATTCCTCCACCTTTTTATCTTCCCCTGCAGGCGAGATTTCCTTCATAATCTCTTGCTGTTACTCATGATGCAACAGTTGGATGTAACAGTCAGATGCCAGTTGTGGGCACCTTCCAACATTCTGAAAAATCATTGAATTCTGCGACCAAGCATCTAAGCATGGGAGACAATCACACACAATCCCACAGCAAGCAAGAGAGAAGAACCATTGGCTCAGTTGTGATCATGTGACTTTCAGTGTTACATAGTACTCATATTGCAAGACATTGCTCATTTATCAAGTTAAAATTTATTAGAAATGTTTGCTCACCTACCGGAACACTTGCAGAACAAATTATTTGCAATCCAAGGTTTTACTGTACTTGGAATTCCCTCTTACCTCTACTTCTCTTCTCCCTTCCCCCTAAGGAGATATTCCATTTATATGCAAATCAGTCCTTACCAAGTTACTGTCCAGAACATCTATATGGTCACCCATACGTATATATCCCAAACGACAGATTTGCACAAGCTATGCCTCTGCTACATGTCTGTTGCCTCATATCTTACTACTATCCCAGAAAAAAAATTAGCCATAGTCAACTACTTCATTTACTCAAGTTCAGCAGTGTGATTAACTCTTTCAAATCTCCTAAAATTTGGATATTTTTTCTTTATCTAGACTGATACAGATTTACCCATCTTCCTCATCCAAATTTCTACTTAGCTTTCAGGACTAAATTCAAATATCACCTCTGTGAAGTGCTCTTGGTGTCCTTTCTCTCCAGGACTCCCACTGAGATTAGTTCATGTGTCCTGAAATCCAGCCCACATTCTTTTCACTAGCCAAGTCTTGAGCCCTGGTGAATGGAATCTGACAAAAAAAAGTTGTTTTTTGCTCTTTTACATAGGTGAACCATCTACTTTAAAGTTCATTACAAAGGAGAGTGCTGTTTCACTCAAATTAGATGCGCATATGGACTACTGGCAACCCAATATAACTTTCCTTCTTCTTTAACCACTCTGTCAGATATCATCCAGAAAAATCTGGATGTATACTGTATGTTGAAAGATAGAATGATGGGAGAATTTTGTATTTCTGTGTCTATCTATAATAGCAGGGGCTTATTTTCTCCTATAAAATACATTTTCCAATTTTCATTTCTGTTTAATCATGTGGATGGTTAAGGAAGACTTTCTCAAGCTAATCTTCAAGGCTTTGTGTAATGCTGGTTAATTAAAAAAAATTGGTTTTGATTGAACTGTAAGTTCCCTGAGGGTAGCAGCCACAAACTCCTGAAATTGATATACTCTTGGTTGCTTGTGGAGAAAAAAAGAGTAAAAACTAAATAAATAAAACAGACTGTGCTCCTTATACTAGCTTTCAGTTGCTGTGTAATAATTATGATAAATTTAGGAACTTAAAACAACACAACATTATTATCTCACAGTTTCTATGAGTCAGCAATCTAGAATCAGCTTAACTGGGTTCTTCCTTCAGATCACACAAGGTTGTAATCAAAGTGTTAGCTGGGGCCACAGTTTTCATCATGAGTCTGAGATCATATTACAAACTCAACTTACAAGTTGTTAGCCAAATTCAGTTTCTTATTTTTTATTAAGTTTATTTGTTTATTTTTTGTGATCTCTATACCCAGCATGGATACCCCAAGATCAAGGGTCACAGGCTCTACTGACTGACCAGCCAGGTGCCCCACTAAATTCAGTTCCTTATGATTATATAACTAAGATCTCTGTTGTCTTGCTAACTGTCCTGGAGACTCCTCTCAGCTCCTGGATGCCACCTCTCTATACAGTCTGCAAAATGACTGTTTCCCTCCTTTGAGGATAAATAGGTAAAAGAAAGGAACAATGAAACAAACAAACACAAAAATCTCTGCTTTTAAAAGGCTCACCAGGGGTGCCTGGTGGCTCAGTGGGTTAAGCCTCTGATTTTGGCTCAGGTCATGATCTTGCATACTGTGAGTTCAAGCCCGCGTTGGGCTCTCCGCTGACAGCTCAGAGCCTGAACCCTGCTTCATATTCTGTGTCTCCCTCCCTCTCTCTCTTCCCCTCCCCTGCTTGCTCTCTGCCTCTCTCTCTCTCTCTCTCTCAAAGATAAATAAACAATAAACAAGAACTAAAAAAAAAAGCCATGTGAAAGATCCCAGTGTTTTCTGTTCTTAAAGTAACAAGTAATGAAATATTTCAATGAACAGTACATCATAATCTGAATTCCCTAGAGTCTGAAACAGGTTTATCTGACAATGCTTTCTTGAGGTTTCAGTCCAAAAGAAGCAAGGGGAAAGAAAAGGGGTAAGTAAGGAAAGAAAAGAGCAAAAGTCAATATAAGATGTCTGTAAGTGATAGGGTCCCAACTTCAAAACAAAATACTTCCAATTTCCTGGTTACACAAGACTGTACCTATGAGGCTGTATGGGGTCACTGAGTCAATAGGGGTTCAGAGAAGATGGGGATAAGACTATTGCAGCAGTCCAAGTGAGAAAATAAGATAGTGTGGTAGTGAAGACAGGGGAGAAGGGTAGAAATCTGTAGACTGCAGGGAAGCAACATGAATGCTTCTTCATGTTTTTTTCATGGTCAAGGTTTTCTGAGCATAGGGAACTGGAACTTCACTTAAAAGAGAATCCTTATAAGTTCAAGGTGACTAAATAGCAAGGTTGAGAGAGTGTGAAACATCCAAGAGATTTCAGAGATTTTTCTCCCTAGAGCTATATGCTTATGTTTCAAAGGGCAATGAAACTCAGATGAGCCATTTCCATTCCAAATGATGGTAAGATATTAGAAAGGCAGATTTCTCCAATACCCTCCCAGCCCCCCAGCTCTCTTCTCTCAGAGGGAAAGGAGTGGGAGCTGTCTAGATCTTCTATAAGTTCCCAGAGTCCTAATTTCAGGGTTCCTTTCTTTATTGCAAAAAAATCCCTTCTACATGTTCAAGGTGACATCTGGCTGTCACTACACAACCATAAAAGGGGAGAATGGGGTGTGGGGAACCAATCTATACTAACTCTATCTCTCAGCTGAAAACCTAGTGTTTGCTTTTAGGACAAGATAAATACATATATTTATCACAGACCAACAATTATTTAGTAGATAAGATAAACAACATTGGGTAATGATTCAGAGATAGGAGTTCTTTCATTCTTTTCAAGGTATGTGTTGGGCACAACTATTGCAAGATACAGCCATGAACATAACTGACAATACCTCTGACCGGACAAAACTTACGATGCAGCTAATGGAGTAACATTAGCATCAAAATTTATTTTACTCACTGATGCAGCAGTCAATTAGTAGATTACATGGATGGGAAAATATGACTTACAGATGCTTTAAGTTCAATATTAGAATATCAGCTGCCACTTCTAGCTATCTTTTCTGTTAAGAATTGAGATTGTCTTGGGGTGCCGGGGTGGCTTAGTTGGTTCAGCTATGGACTGTTGGTTTCCACTCAGGTCATGATCTTGCAGTTTCATAAGTTTGAGCCCTATGTAGGGCTCTGTGCTGGCAAAGCAGAACCTGCTTGGGATTCTCTCTCACTCTCTCTCTCTCTTTGCCCCTCCCCTACTTGCACCATCTCTGTTTGTCTCAAAATAAATAAATAAGCTTAAAAAAAAGAATCTAAACTGTCTCACACAGCTACTCATCAAAGTAATAAAACTTCCCTCAACATTTAAAAGATATGTATTTCAAGCAATGCCAAAAACTTAGTGGAAGAAGTAGGGGCAGGTTGACTTCAGCTCCAGAAGAGCTGGCTTTGTGTCTTCTTTAAGACGTTCTAGATATCTCAGATGTGTTCCAATCAAAGCAGAGACTCATAATGAACAATTTCATCTTTTTCACTATTTCTATGAATACAGTGTATATAATTGAAAGCAAAATTTATAGTCATATAGGATTGCATAACCCTTTTATCAACCTTATTTGAGAATTTCCATTAAATACTTCTTTTAAACACCTTGGTGGGAATTTGAGTGCAACCACCCATCTTTAGGAACTGTAACTGAAACTTGTTCCAATGTCATTGCCAATATGTCAAGAATGATGCCTGGGTTTTGTATAGGGACTAGAAATATTTATGGAGATGGGGAGTACTGAGGAAGATCCAGTTTGGTGAAAAGAAGTGCCTAAACTTAGATTTTGATACGTAGGCTGTCCTTCTTTGTTGGTTTACTTCTTTTGGTGCTAGACTTCATTCTTACCCCTTTAACAAAGACCTACACATAGGGGTTACTCTTAATAAATGTTAGTAGACATACGTTCCATCATCCTTTACCACGCAAGAAACATGGTTATATTATAACCATTCCAAGTCCTTTATTTGGCAGAGGTTTCTATACAACGTGCTACATGAGAACACAGTGTCAGCTCCACTGCTGTGTCCTGAATTTGTTATCTCTCTACTAGTCCCTCCTTGGCATTTGTTCTCCTTAATATATCATTAATGTATGGATATCGACCCAGTAGTACAGTGGTACAGTGAAGACCTCTCTTCCCTGAGCTAATCAGAGTTTGTTTTCCATGATACCTCTAAGCCGAAGGCTTAGATGAAGGCTTAGATGAACCATAAAACTGAAGCCTGAACGTGGTATCTCTGAGTTAAAAAAAAAGGCAGGAGAGGACTTCTTACAAAGTTTGTCTGACTGAAGGGCACATGAGTGGCTCAGTCGGTTGAGAGTCTGACTCTTGGTTTTTGGCTTAGGTCATGATCTCACAGTTTTTTGGGTTCAAGGCCCATGTCAGGCTTCATGCTAAGAGCACGGACCCTGCCTGGAATTCTCTCTACCTTTCTCTCTGCCCCTTCCCTGCTCATGCTGTCTCTGTCACTCTCAAAATAAATACATTTAAAAAAAAAAAGCTTACGTGATTGGTATTTCTAAAACTTTAATCTTATTTCTTCATCTAAAAGGTTGTTTATTATTAATTTTTAGCAGGATAGTCTCATTCACCAATTCTGATTAAAAGAAAACTTCACCCAACTTGTGGAAGCCCCGCTCTCCTTGCACAGAAATTGGCTTGTCTTAGGATTTCTCTCCCTTTGTCTTCTACTTGAAATTAGGCAAGAAATATGAATGACTTTAGCAGGATGCCAAGGGAATGCTCTACCACCTCAATTTTGGCAAGACATGTTAGGTAGTCTTGGACGCTCCACCTCCAGGTACTATTAAGTTGTTCATGTCAGCACGAATAATAAACTTGCCATGTTTCTTTCCACTTTCAGTATTCTGGTAAGCAATGATTGGGCAACCTATACACATTCACCCACACCCTTCCTGGCAGCTAATAATACCCAAAATATGTTATAAATCCATATCTAAAAAAAGGTTTATTCACTTAATGCACAGGTCCTTCTGCCCACGTGGAAGTGTTACCTACATTATTATGCAAATAAGCTTCTAAATGGCGATACTGTTTAAAGACTTCCTAAAATTTTTCTAATGTAAACCATCATGCACACGCAGTTTCTATAAGTGGAACTGAGGTAGTTTGTTGTATAAGCCTCTATCTTCCTCTCTCTGGAGAACACTGTGACTATCACAACCCCCATTGAGCATACTGCTAGGGATTGGTTTGTCCTATCAGTTTGCAGTTTTCTTCATTTATTCTTTGTTGGGCACCCATTGAACTTCCAAAGTCTCTGATATTATGTGTTATAAGTCCTTGGGGAACCTGAATAGACAGACCCCTCTTAAAGGTTGTTTTTATTGTGTTACTATTTTGTCAGTTATAATCATTATAGTCCCAATATAACGTTGAAAATTACTTAGAATGGGGCACATTTTTGCCACCAAAAATATTTATCCCTATATTCTTATTAAAGCAATGATATAAATGTCTTAGAGTAACATACTGTCCCCTTTTAAGGCCATTAACTGTAGGATTTTGTGAGAAATGCTTTTGACTAAGGGTCTGGACAGATTTAGTTCCGCTCTTCTACTAATCAATTTTGTATTACTAAATATGTACTTTTTTCTCTTGGTTGTATTTCTCTTGTTGCTTTGCTGGTCTTCTGGGACTACTGTGAAGCAAAATATAGCTGGTGGGATAATGCTTTGAAATGGCAATATGAAAATTCAAAGTAGAATCACCATTTTCTATTTATATTCTATAACTTAAACCAACACCCCTCTCAGAACACATATAAACCCATCCTCCCTCACACATATTTTCATGCAGTTAGCTTCTCTCCAACACTTCTTTTTTATAGAAAATATTACTTAGAAAGTCATTAAATGCAGGACCTTTTCTTTTTTTACATTCACCAATGATTCTGACACACAATACCTTTATTTATTCATTCTTTTGACATATCTCTTTCTCATTTTCAATCACATGAGTATCTTGCTTCTTCTTCCATTTTTTTTTTATCACTTTACTACCTCCATCACCAAGTATTGGTTCACCATCAACCGTACAGTGGAAAAAGTGCATTTCAAGCATTCCTGTCATTATCTTCTCATTTCCCCAGTAAATACAGTCACACTATTACCCATCTGTACCTGCAGCTCTTGTATTGCCAAATGAAGTAGGAATTTTTTTTCATCATCATACTTTCTTGCCTTTCTGTGGAGTAAACAATTATTATTGCAGTTTTTCCCCTCTTGGGATATTTTGTTTATCTTTTCCTCTATTTTCATAATACATGTTTTTTTTTACAAAAAAATTCACATGTAACTTCAAGTTTTGTAGTATAACCAGTTGAGAAGTCAATAAGACATTTAGAAATATAGAAATATAATTTGAAGGAGAGATCACAATTGAAATATATATCTAGTAGTATCTCAATTTTAAAAATGTGGAAACTGAGATCTAGAGAAGTCAATTAACTTTTCCAAAATTAGAATCATTAAGTGGCAATTAAGTATGTCTGGTTCTTGAATTCAAATCTTAACTATCGTAACTATTAAGCTATGCCCATAAAGACTGAAGTATCATCTGAATGAATGAATGTGCTTGCCCCAATTTGCTCTTAATATTTTTTAAAAGTCTTTTAGGGGGGAGGAGCCAAGATGGTGGAAGAGCATGGAAGGTTTTTGTGTGTCTCATGTCCATGAAATACAGCCAGACCAACACTAAACCATCCTACACACCTATAAAACTGATTGGAGGATTAACACAGCAATCTGCACAACCTGAACCACAGAATTTAGCAGGCATGTGGTGTGGAGAGGTGAACTTGGGGAGAGAGAAGCTGGCGACGGGCAGGGAGCCACGTTTGCAGGTGGAGAGAGGACGGAGACTGGGGCAGGGGAGAATACAGGAAAAGCACCCCTCCCCAAAAGCAGTTGGAGAGAAAGTGGAAAATTGGAAACTGCTGCAGGGACTAATCTAAAAAGGGAGAAAGGAAAAAGGAGAGGGTTTAAATTCCATTAAGACTGTAAATAAGGGAAGCGCAAAGGCTGTAACTCCGCAGCTCGATACCTGGTGGTGCTCTGGTGGGAAGGGCGAATCCCCAGGAAGAGAGTGGGCTCCAGGATTTTCAGGCCACACGGGGAAAAACGGTTCCACTGCTGGAAGGACATTTGGTAGAGACTGTTGAAGCCACCTGGTCCCAGCAGACCCCAGAAAACGGCCACATTCGCTGGTGCTGAAACAAGGTCATTAAGTGTGAAGCCGGGTGCCAGATGTGTGTTGTGATTTTCCATAATCCCTGAAAAGCTGCTGCTACACTATTTCGCAAACTTTTTCTTGGGTGGGCTGGCACCTGGCCACAGTCTCGGGGTACCGGCAGCAGCAGGCATTGCTGGGTGCAGCTGGCATTCAGCCACTGCTCAGTGAGACCCTCCCACAGATGGGCAGAATGGGTCAGAGCCACAGTCCTTCAGAAGTAAGGGGCTGGGGAAAACAGCCACATCTGAGACAAAACTCGGGAGAGAGGCACTGCCTGAGGCTTGGTCATGGACAGTGAAGAAGCAGGCAGTGGACGAAAGAGGAAGTGGAAGACAGAGGATGGGTGTACAACTGCTGATCAGGGAGAACACAGTCCCCATACTAGAGACTGGGTAGCTGGGTGCCGCCATTTTCACCACTCCCGTGCATGCGCATATGCAACTACAAGCGCTGCAACAATCCACCCCAGTAGCCTAGCAGCGCCATCTAGTGGAGAACGGAGCCATCACACTGAGCCCTGCCCAAATGGGCCAACCTCGCTCTTCAAGCACAAAAGTCTCACCGCCTACTTAGTTTATGGACTATAAAGCGCTACATAGTCTGACTTCTAGGGGAAAACAAAGTAATTTCAGTCCTATTTCAATCTGTTAGCAACTCGGTTTATTCAATTTTCTTTCTTTTTTTTCTCTTTTACAATATTCTTTTTCTTAAAGAAAGAAAAAATTCATTTTTATTTTCAATTTTTATTAAAAATATTTTTAATTTTTTTCTATATTTTTTACGTTTGTATACATTTTTTCAAATTCTATCTTACTTCCATAATTCTACTTTAGTCTACTTCAGTGTATACCCCTTTTCAAATTTTCAAACTATTTCCTTGTTTTCTCTTTTTCTTTTTTCGCTTTTTTGTATCTTTTCTTTTTCTTGAATGCAGAAAGTGAAAAATTTCATTTTTACTTTCAATTTCTATTAAAAATATTTTTCTTTAAATTTTTTACTATATATTTTGCTTTTATGTAAATTTTTTCGAATTCTATTTTACTACCATCCTTTTATTTCAGTCGACTACAGGGTATTCACTTTTTCAAATTTTCAAATGATTTATTTTTTATCTATTTTTTCTCTTTTTCATTTCTTTTCTTTTTCTTGAATACAGAAAGACAAAAATTCATTTTTTATTTTAATTTGTATTAAGACTCTTTTTCTTTAATTTTTTTCCTACTATATTCTTTACTTTCGTGTAAGTTTTTTCAAATTCTATTTTACTTCTATCATCTCATTTTAGTTTACTTCAGTGTATTCAATTTTTCAAATTCTCAAACAATTTCGTTATTTTTTCCCCTTTTTTTTCTCTAATCTTTCAAACCACGTTCAACACCAAGACGAGAACACACCTAGGATCTAGCATCATTTATTAGATTTAGTGTGTGTGTGTTTAATTTTTTAATTTTAATATTTTTTTAATTTTAATTTTTTTTAATTTTAATTTTTCTACCTGATTAATTCTTTTTCTCCCTTCAAAATGATAAAATGAAGGAATTCACCCCAAAAGAAAGAGCACAAAGAAACGACATCCAGGGATTTAACCAACACAGATACAAGCAAAATGTCTGAAACAGAATTTAGAATCATGATAACAAGAATACTAGCTGGAGTCAAAAATAGATTAGAATCCCTTTCTGCAGAGGTAAAAGAAGTAAAAAATAGCCAGAATGAAATTAAAATGCTATAACTGAGCTGCAATCATGGATGGGTGCAGCAGCAGCAAGGGTAAATAAGGCAGACAGAGAATCAGCGATATAGAGGACACACTTATAGAGAACAATGAAGCATAAAAAAAGAGGGAGATTAAGGCTAAAGAGTATGATTTAAGAATTAGAGAAATCAGTGACTCATTGAAAAAAGGAACAACATCAGAATCATAGAGGTCCCAGAAGAGGAAAAGAGAGAAATAGGGGTAGAAGGGTTATGTGAGCAAATCATAGTGGAAAACTTTCCTAACCTAGGGAAAGACACAGACATCAAAATCCAGGAAGCACTGAGGACCCCCATTAGAGTCAACAAAAACCGACCATCAGCAAGGCATATCATAGTCAAATTCACAAACTACTCAGGCAAGGAGAGAATCCTGAAAGCAGCAAGGGAAAAAAAGTCCCTAATCCTCAACAAGATATTAGCCAACCAGATCCAACAATACATTAAAAAATTATTCACCACGACCAAGTGGGATTTATACTTGGGATGCAGGGCTGGTTCAATATCCACAAAACAATTAATGTGATTCATCACATCAATAAAAGAAAGGACAAGAACCATATGATCCTCTCAAGAGATGCAGAGAAAGCATTTGACAAAATACAGCACCCTTTCTTGATAAAAACCCACATGAAAGTAGGGACAGAAGTATCACACCTCAAGATCATAAAAGCCATATATGAACGACCCACCACTAATATCATCCTCAATGGGGAAAAAGTGAGAGCTTTCCCCCTAAGGTCAGGAAAAAGACAGGGATGTCCACTCTAGCCACTGTTATTCAACATAGTATTGGAAGTTTTAGCCTCTGCAATCAGACAACACAAAGAAATAAAAGGCATCCAAATCGGCCAGAAGGAAGTCAAACTTTCACTCTTCGCAGAGGACATGATACTGTATCTGAAAACGCAAAAGATTCCACCAAAAAACTTCTAGAATTGATTTATGAATTCAGCAGTTGCAGGATATAAAAAATCAACGCACAGAAATTGGTTGCATTCCTATACACTAACAATGAAGTGGCAGAAAGAGAAATCAAGGAATCGATCCCATTTACAGTTGCACCAAAAACCATTAAATACCTAGGAATAAATCTAACCAAAGAGGTGAAAAATCTATACGCTGAAAAGCATAGAAAGTTTATGAAAGAAATTGAAGAAGACACACACAAAAAAGGAAAAAGATTCCATGCTCCTGTATAGGAAGAACAAATATTGTTAAAATGTTGATACTACCCAAAGTGATCTACATATTCAATGCAATCCCTATCAAAATAACACCAGCATTCTTCACAGAGCTAGAACAAATAATCCTAAAATTTGTTTGAAACCAGAAAAGGCCCCAAATAGCGAAAACGATCTTGAAAAAGAAAACCAAAGCAGACTTCAAGCTATACTATAAAGCTGTAATCTCAAGACAGTATGGTACTGGCACAAGAACAGACACTCAGATCAGTGGAACAGAATAGAGAACCCAGAAATTGACCCACAAATGTATGGCCAACTAAACTTTGACAAAGCAGGAAAGAATATCCAATGGAATAAGACAGTCTCTTCAGCAAGCAGTGCTGGGAAAACTGGACAGCCACATGCAGAAGAATGAACCTGGACCACTTTCTTACACCATACACAAAAATAAACTCAAAATGGATAAAGACCTCAATGTAAGACAGGAAGCCATCAAAATCCTCGAGCAGAAAGTAGGCAAAAACGACTTTGATCTTGGCCACAGCAACTTCTTACTCAACACGTCTCTGGAGGCAAGGGGAAAAAAAGCAAAAATGAACTACTGGGACCTCATCAAAATAAAAAGCTTCTGAACAGCAAATGAAACAATCATCAAAACTAAAAGGCAACTGACAGAATGGGAGAAGATATCTGCAAATGACATATCAGGTAAAGAGTTAGTATCCAAAATCTATAAAGAACTTGTCAAACTGAACACCGAAAAAACAAATAATCCAGTGAAGAAATGGGCAAAAGACATGAATAGACACTTCTCCAAAGAAGACATCTAGATGGCCAACCGACACATGAAAAAATGCTCCACATCATTCATCATCAGGGAAATACAAATCAAAACCACAATGAGATACCACCTTACACCTGTCAGAATGGCTAACATTAACAACTCACGCAGCAATAGATGCTGGAGAGGATGCGGAGAAAGAGGATCTGTTTTGCATTGTTGGTGGGAATGCAAGCTGGTGCAGCCACTCTGGAAAATAGTATGGAGGTTCCTCAAGAAACTAAAAATAGAACTACCCTACGACCCAGCAATTGCATTACTAGGCATTTATCCATGGGGTACAGGTGTGCTGTTTCGAAGGGACACATGCACCCCCATGTTTATAGTAGCACTATCAACAACAGCCAAAGTATGGAAAGAGCCCAAATGTCTGTCGATGGATGAATGGATAAAGAAGATGTGGTATATATATGCAATGGAGTATTACTCGGCAATCAAAAAGAATGAAACCTTGCCATTTGCAACTACGTGGATAGAACTGGAGGGTATTATGCTAAATGAAATTAGCATATGAGGACTTTAAGAGACAAAACAGATGAACATAAGGGAAGGGAAACAAAAATAATATAAAAACCGGGGGGTGGGGGGACAAAATAGAAGAGACTCATAAATATGGAAAACAAACTGAGGATCGTTGGAGGGATTGCAGGTGGGGGGATGGGCTAAATGGGTAAGGGGCACTAAGGAAAATACTCCTGAAATAATTGTTGCACTATATGCTAACTAATTTGGATGTAAATTTAAAAAAATAAAACATAAAACAAGTTAATAAAAAAAAATAAAAGCCTTTTAAATATTTCTATAATCTTGGTCACCACCTCTCACCTATGCTGTTGTAATAACCTTCTAAACAACCTTTCTGCTTTATAATTTGCTTTCTGCAGTCTGTAGTCTATTCTCAATATCATAGCCAGAGTGAACCTTTGAATATATTAGTCAGATAATTTTACTCCTCTGTTCAAGTCCATGCAGTGGTTTTCCATTCCTGCAGCATAATAGCCAAACTTCTTACAATGGCTTACCAAACTCCACATTATTGGGACCTTCATAACTTTTGTGGACTTTTTCTTTAGTTTACTCACTGGACCATACTAGTCTCCTGTTGATGCTCAAGTAAGCTTAATCCCTTCTTTGGCCCCTCCCCAGGCATGTGCCTGCATTCCCAATTCACTGAACTCTTTCAAATCTTTATCAAAAGTCATTTTGTTAATGAAGCTTAGTATTGCTATTTTTATCAAAATTCCACACCACATTATTCCAACCCTTACAGCTATTATTTTTCCCATAGAATTTATCAACTCCCTACATACTACATAATTTATGTATTTATTAGTTTTATAGTGTATTGTTTATTTTCTCTTCCTGACTAATGTAAACTTCATAAGGACAACTACTATATTTTCAAAAATATTTGCAAATAGTTGTTTTTGAATAAATAGTAAGGTAAGGAAATAATTGAGAAGCAAAGTAAGATAGGAATGAGGAGACTTGAGAGTTATAAGGATATTTTACTAGAGGATAAACATATCACTATTCTCTGATACTTAGACAAAGTATTTTATGAGACTAAATCTACCCTGAAAATAATAGAACTTAATGTGTTGTTTTCTCAGTGCACTTTTAGTTCTGAAATGTGAAATATGAATGAAAGGGTACAGTAAACCTCTATTTTTCATTAAGCCCATAATATTAGAAAGGACCTCCTGGAATTGAAAGTAGTGGTTTTGTAACTCTGTAGAGTAACCACTTATTTTGCACAGTAGGTAGAAAACATATGGGACTTATGTTCACAGGACCTGGTCTGACTGAAAATTCCACTAAATTGAAAAGAGTTTAAAATACCTTTTTAGATTATGTAATCATTGTTGCTGCCAATCTTTTAAAACCAGCTTCCTAAATATCAACCTTCTACCCCGCACTGTGTAAAGACATATTACAAAAGCTGTATCTTGACCTAATCCAGTGAAATATTTTTACTAAGCAAAAATAGAATCTTAATAGATTTTTAAAAGATGCAATACATGTACTATTCCCTGTTTGTGTCCTGGGAAGGAAAATGTCCACCTATAAGTGATGCTCATATCTTAAGGAAATCAGAATCAGGCAAGATTATTCTAATGTTGTTACTCAATAGTCTTTTAATTATTTTACTTTGCTTAGTCTATTCTCTCAATTGAGTTTAGTGGCTGGTGACTTAAATTTGCCATTTGTGTTTGAGCAAATTTTATTATAGTATGAATTCTGTCTGCCTTAAATCAGTATATGAACAGTGTCTGAATTCTAGGAAATAAAGATTGTAAAACATTTTAATATACAGTAAATGATGAGCTCCTGGTAAAATTTTAGAAATATTCTTTGCAATCTCAATTATTCCCTAAAATGCTAAATTTTATCCTAATTATGCACATTTGGAAGAATAAGAGCTGTATTGTCAAAACAGATATTATCATCTTGGAGAACTGAATTTGTCCTGTCCTAAAATCTACTGCATATTATTTGACCTTTATCTTAACTTTAAATCTCTGCATTCTTGATGATATGTTAAAAACAAAGGAACTTGATCAGCACAGAGAAAGTGTGAGATGTGACAAAGACTTACATGAATATATACAGCATTCTGAGATCCTTGAAAGGAAACTGACAAAGTGGATATCATAAGAAATATTCATTAATAGAGACCAAGCAAATCTGATTTCTAAATCACCTTTAATTTAGAAGGCAGTGAATTGGTTTGCTTTGTACAATATAGGATAAAAAGAGTTTTCTCAATAAATATTAATCATGCATATGACTACATAGGAAATGTTTAAGCTTTTCAAACTATCTTTTTTTAAATGTTTATTCATCCATTTTTGAGAGAGAGAAAGTGTGTGCATGCACACATGAGCAAAGGAGGGACAGAGGGAATGGGACAGAGAGAGAATTCCAAGCAGGCTCCATGCTGTCAGTATAGAGCCTGATAGGGGGCTCCATTTCACAAACCATGAGATCATGGCCTGAATTGAAATCAAGAGTCAGACACTTAACCAACTGAGCCACCCACATGCCTCTCTTCTCAAACTTTCAAGAAAAATCTAGAATATTTATCATATCAGTTTTGTGATGAGGTGACTAATAAGTAAAACTTAACAACTAATTAGTGTAGATATCTGTTAAATTTTTCACAAAGTCAAAGATTTATAGCACATTTAACTCACATATGATCTCATTAATGAGACCAGTTGTGGATCCTTTGCTGTGATGCATTGCTGAAATATCTCAGGCCAGATAGTTTCTGATGAAGGTACTAGAGTTTAATTGTGTTTTGTTTGAAAGATTAGTGAAGTCTGTAGTCATGATCTCTAGCAGTTGATCAAAAGTCTAAATATAAAAACACAGCATATCTTGAATGTAGAGCATGAGTCATCCAACAATTTCTTAAAGGGACAGATAAGAAGTGTTTTAGGCTTCACAGACCATCTGGTCTCTGTTGCAACCACTTAACTCTGCCTTTTCAGTGCTGAAGCAGACAAAAAAATAAATATGGGTGTGAATATGTACCAATGCAGGTGGCTGGGCTGTGGGCTACAGTTTGCCAAACCCTGGTCTAGAGAGTTGGTGGGGCAGAGAAAAAGGTGATGATTCATTATACCTAAAATCTGATGAGGTTGAATCAAATATGTCCATTCAATTTTTAAATTATTGACATCTTTATTTTCAGGTTCTGCCAATTCAAAAAGAGGTAGTTGATATTTTACTGATGACTCTCAAGACTGATTTAAATATTGCATTTTCTTACTATATTCACTCTTGGAGATATTTCATCTTATTTAATGATATAATTCCCCCCATTTATGAAATTGACATTGAGAAATTTAAAATATAATAAAACACAATTAAAGGATGAGGGAGAGGTCCTCAGCCCTTTATTTATTTATTTATTTTTTAAATTTCCTTCATAAACAGTGTCCAAAGTGTAACTTTAGCAAAAGTCCTTTTTCCATAAGCCTATTTGGAAAAAGAGTAAACGTTTTCAAAGTGTCTATTTATTAAAGCTTTGGCTAAGCTTATTAACAATAAGAAAAGTATTATGTCCCTTTTTACAATAACTGAAATACAATTTTTTAAGTTCTGAAAGTCTTTACTAGAAAAAAAAATCTCCTTGATACTTCAGCGAATCATGAAATTTGCTGGGATATCACTGTGGCCCAAACCTTGAACCTCTGCTGCTGAACAGCCTTATAGCTCCTTAACTATTGTCTGTAAGACATGATGATGTGATAATGTGATTGATGCTAATTTGATGTCTGCCTAAGAAGAAAGCATTTTTCTGTTTCTTTTTTCTTTGCTTTGCTTTGTTTTGCTTCTTTCTTTCTTTCTTTCTTTCTTTTAGAAAGAAAGAGCACAAGTGAGAGAGGGATAGAAAGGTAGAGAGAGAGAGAAAAAAAAAGTGGGGCTCACCTGAAGCGGGGCTCATGCTCACCCAAAGCAGGGCCCAAGCTCACTGGATGCAGGGTTCAAGGGGCCTTGAATTCACAAACCATGAGATCATGACGTGATCCGAAGTCCGATACTTAACCAACTGAGCCATCCAGGTGCCCTGAAAGCATTTAACATGGAATGACAACAGAGATGAAATCATAGAACTTGTTTAAGTATATAAATTGGAACATTTAATAGTGAGGACTATTATTGTAGAAGAGAAATGGAAACCAGTAGTACTGTCTCTACCTATGAAAATGGTAGGCCAAAACCAATCCTGCATACTTAAAGAATTGCAGATTACTGCCACCATTAATCACTTGGAAGATGTAGGGGTAGTGGTTCCTATCACATCCCTTTCAATTCATATTTTGGTCATGGCAAAAGATAAATGAATCTAGGAGAATGACAATGGATAATCATAAACTTAATTGGATTGTGACTCCAATTGCAACTGTTGTTTGAATTATAACTTTTTACTAGATAAAAAGCAAGAAATCCCCTAGTAACTCATATATAGCCATTGATCTAGTAGATGTGTTTTGTTTTCACATATAATTGATAGTAAAGACTATCAGGAGAAACTTTCTTTCAAATAAAAAGGCCTGCAATGTAACTTCACAGTCTTATCTTGAAAGCATATCCTCTTTTCAGTCCTATGCCCTGTCTAGCTAACAAAAACTTTGCCTTTCTCCTCAATAGAAAATAATGCCAATCTCTACCATTGAATATATTACACTTATTGGATCTATTGAGTAAGAATTTGGAATTATTCAAGACACATTGACAGGACAATCGTGGGCCAAGGTATAGATATTAAAACCTACAAAAATTCAAGAGTTTGCTACTTCCGTGAAATTTTTAGGGCTCCAGCGACTTGGATTGCTTCCCCTTCCTTTTTCTTCACCTTTAATTTCCCATTATTTGATATTCAGAAAATGTAAAACCAACAATGACAAAATGTTAAGGAGGACTTAAACTGTGGGTAAAAAATAACAATAAGAGCTGGGAAGGAAATATATTTATTTACCATCACGAGTATTATTAATGTAAGTTCTATATATCACATTTTCATGGCATACTTAAGCTTAGCCAGACTGTAAAATAAGGCAAGTAAAAGCCAACTTTTGAGAAACACAAATAAAAGTGAAAATCTTACAAAAACATAGTTACAAAGTCTTTTCTAAAATATCTGGATGGCACTGCCTAATAAATCAGTCATTATATCTTTGAAATGAATGAAAATGTCTGTAATGTGAAGTGTTGCAGCATTTTAAGTGAATCATACAATGAGAATGTCACATTGAGTGTAGCCAAATATGGATTCCATTTATTGAATTTACATTATTTTTTAAGTCAATGTATGTAAGAACTCATGACTGCTTCATAGCTTCTGTTCTTTAGGTAGCTTCACAGCCTCTGTTCTTTAGGTAGCTGAGGAAATTAAGTATAAGGGAAAAAAAAGTAAAAATTAGCATGGTTGAAAAATGGTTATATTACATCTTTCCTTGAGCAACACAGCTTCTCTCTAAACTGTTGCAATAACTACCATCAAGATACTAAGTTGCTTAAGTTGTATATGCAAAGCAATGAGTTACAGAGACTGATAGAATTATAATAGTCTCCTTTTTTGAATAAAATTGATCTATATAAATATGCGTCTAAATTTAATAACTGTCAGAAGTCACTACAACCAAATTTGTGATTCTAAATCTTACGGAAGCCTAAATTATCTCGGGGAAGAACTTTAAAAGCAATCTTCTGGGATGTCAAGTGATCTAATTAATTCCATTTTTAGTTTTTCAGTCTGTTTTCATTTTAAATCCTTCTTAATTTAAAAAATAATTAATTTTTTTCTCACAAAGAAGTAAAAAAAAGAATCAAATTGATTCTTGTTCTGTAGCATCACAGGGGATAGTGTGCCAAATTGTTGAATTGTTGAAGATGACTTTACAAAAGGTATATATTTATTAAACATATTGTGTTGGCTTTTGTATTTTTGTAATATATGATCTAATAATTAAAGATATGTGTATCACTCCTCATTCACAAGAGTTATCAGTGTTAACATTCTAGCATTTGAATGTTTGATGCTTCTACAACACATACATATATCATTTTTTTTCCAAATTAAGTTTTGTTTCATCAATAGTATTTTCCAACTTTTTTCCCAGTTCATCATATATTGTAAAAATATTTCCATGTTTATATAATTATATCTCTTATTTTTTAGGCATTTTACATATTATTACATTGTAATGATACAAGTTACTTTTGGTTTTGTTCTATATACCATACACTATTGTAAGGGCCTTTTGAGAAAATATGGTGGATTTTGTGGATTTGTTGCCAGTAAACATTTGTATACCTTTCTTCTGCGGTAGAGTCTAGAAGCAAAACATCCAGTTTCCAGACTAATATACCCAGACAGAAGCACTCTGTGAAATCCAAAAGGCGGAAGTAAGATGGTGGCCATACTTCTGAAGTTTCTGTTAGTACAGTGAAATACCTGTGGATACAGTATTTCCGGATATATTGTTGCAAGTTCCTGATTAGAAAAACTTCCTAAGAGTAGCTTATTTTGTAAAAAGAACAACAACAAAAAAACCTGATAAGTATAAAGGATGTATGACCAGTCATATGAAAGGTCACTATTAGTTCTGACACTTCCTAGCTCTTTATCTTGAACACATTAAATTACTTTACGGTGTTTGTTAAGAGAATCTAATATTCTTGCATGGATATTGAAGGATTTACTTGTAAACTATCTTCCATAGTTTCTGAAACAGAGTTGTTCTCAACTACTCTATTTAAGGCAATTCTTGGATATGAAAATATATAATTTATGTTTCTGGTTTTGACTTGTAGCTTCAAACAACAGATATGTGTTTCAGCTTTAGTCTCAAGAAAACAATTACAGGGGCTCCTCAGTAGTTCAGTTGGTTAAGCTTCCAACTCTTGATTTCAGTTCAGGTCATGATCTCATGATTTGTGAGATCGAGCCCTGCATCAAGCTCCAGGCTAACAGTGCAGGGCCTGCTTGGGATTCTCTCACTCCCTCTCTCTCTGCCCCTCCCCTTTCTTGTGCAATCTCTCCCCCTCTCTCTCAAAATAAATAATAAACATTTAAAACTTTATGTCTTTTGAGAGACAGAGAGTGAGTATGCATGTTTATGAGTCGGGGAGAGGCAGACTTTTAAATGCTTATTTATTTATTTATTGAGAGGGAGAGAGATAGACAGAGAGAGAAAGCGAGAGAGAATGCACAAGCAGGGGGAGGGGCAGAGAGAGAGGGAGTGAGAGAATCCCAAGCAGGCCCTGCACTGTTAAAGTGGAGCTTGACTCAGGGCTCCATCTCACAAACCATGAGATCATGACCTGACCCAAAATCAAGAGTTGGATGCTCAACCGACTGAGTCACCCAGGCACTCCATGAATAAATAATCTTTATTAAAAAAAAAGAACAAAATTATAACTTTAAGTTTAAATCAATGTGGTTTTTTTTCCTAGTAAAATAAAGAAGAGCTGTCAGATCCTCTTATTTCTGGCAGCCTTCTTTTCTGAAGACTTTGTCTGATCCCAGGAAATTTCAATAAATTTCAGTGCTCTTCTGCTGATTTTCTGTTCTTTTTTCCTGTTCCACGGAAAAGACTTAAAGGACAATAATCTTATTTATGGAAACAAACAATTGTTCTTGCATGCAATAGGTGCCATGCACACTTCATGCCCCAGTAGACATTTGATCAATGCTTCTTGATATAGTTTTTAGGAAATTATTTTGTACCTAAACATTTTTCTGCCCAAATGGTGCTTTTCCCATATATCACAATATTTTATTTTGCAAATTTGTTTTGTTTTTGCTTACTTTTATATTATTGATGATTCTGCCAGATTAACATATATGTTAATAACTGTTAACAATAACTGTTACAATATATATATATTTAAATTACATATATGTATATATTTAAATTACATATATATATTTAAATTACATATATATATATTTAAATTGTGAAGAGAAGATATTTTTTCTTGAATTCCTCTTTATCATCCAATCTTAACACATCAGAAGGAATTCTTAGTGTCCATCCACCCCACTTTTGGGTATTTATTCAAAAGAATTGAAGAGATGTTTCCACTTCCACAATCACTGTAATAACCCAAATGCACATTGACAGATGAATGCATAAAGAAAATGTGGTTTATACATACAATGTAATATTATTCTGCCTAAAAAAAAAAAAGAAAGAAAGAAAATCCTGCTCCATGCTACAGCATGAATCAATCTTGAGGACATTATGTTAAATGAAATGAAACGGTCACAGAAAGAAAAAAACTGCATGATTCCACTTACATGAGACATCTTTAATAGTTAAACTCACTGAAGTAGAAAGTAGAATGGTGGCTGATAGGATCTGGGGAAAGAGGGAAATGAGGAATTTATGTTCAGTGAGGGAAATTTCAGTCATGGAAAATGTTAAAGTTCTAGGGATATGTTGTATAACACTGCGCTCATACTTAACAATACTATATTGTAAAGTTAAAAATTAAGTAAGGGGGTAGATCACATGTTATGTATTTTACCACAATAATAAAAAAAATTCTAAAGGTATAATGTGATCAATGCAGCTGGTAATACACTTACTTGATAAAAACTGTATGGCACCCACAATGTGTTACAAATCAAGGTAAAAAGGTTTCCTTAACATCGTGTTTTATGTTATTTATTTAAAAAATATTTTTTATTTAAAACTTATTTTATTTTTCCAACTGCATTGAAGAATAATTGACAAATATAATGAATTATATATATTTAAAGTGTATAACATGATATTTGATATACATATACATAGTGAAGTGATTGCCAAAATTAAGATAATTAACATATCCATCACCTCATATAGTTAACTCTGATATTTTTAAATGCTAAAGATCTTCTCTCAGCATATTTCAAGCATACAAAACAACATTCTTAATTATAGTCAACTATACTATACATTAGATCCTTAGAATTCATTTATATGATAACTGAGTTTGTAACCTTTGTCTTACTTCTCCCCACTTCCTCCTTCCCCCAGCTCCTGACAACCACCATTCTATTGCTTCTATTTCTACAAAATCAGACTTTTTTTCTTTCAAATTTCATGTACAAATGATAACATAATACCACAGTGTTTGTTTTTCACTTAGCATAATACCTTCCAAATCCATCTATGTAGTTGCAAGTGATAAAATTTCTTTTTTTCTTGTGACTGAATAACATTCCATTACATACATACCACATTTAAAAAAAATTAGTGTTTATTATTTTTGAAAGAGAGAGAGAGCAAGCCAGGGAGGGGCAAAGAGAGAGGCAGACACAGAGTCAGAGCAGGCTCGAGACTCCGAGCTGTCAGCACAGAGCCTGACACAGGGCTCGAACTCACGAGTTGTGAGATCATGATCTGAGCTATAGTCGGATGCTCAATCAACTGGGCCACTCAGACACCCCTTTACCATATTTTCTTTATTCACTCATCTGTTGGAGGACATTTAGGTTATTTCTATATGTTGGTAATTGTGAATAAGCTGGAACAAACATGAGAATACAGATATCTCTTTGAGATACTAATTTCATGTCCTTTGGATATATACTTAAGAATAAAACTTCTGGATCATATAATAGGTCTATTCTTTAATTTCTGAAAAACTGACTCTGTCAGCTATGGTTAATAGCTATACCATAAACACTGTATTTTTAAAAGGTTTCATTATATTACAAAATTTACTTATATTTTTCCTTTTAAAATATTATAGCTGAGGGGCGCCTGGGTGGCTCGGTCGGTTAAGCGTCTGACTTCAGCTCAGGTCATGATCTCACAGACCGTGAGTTCGAGCCCCGCGTCAGGCTCTGGGCTGATGGCTCAGAGCCTGGAGCCTGCTTCCGATTCTGTGTCTCCCTCTCTGTCTGCCCCTCTCCCGTTCATGCTCTGTCTCTCTCTGTCTCAAAAATAAACGTAAAAAAAAAAATTAAAAAAAAAATAAAATATTATAGCTGAAGAAATGATAGGATTTTGACCAGGTCCTATGTTAAATAGAATGGTATACGTTTTGTACCTCTGTAAACCCGGTCCTTTTACAAAAAGTTACATTATACCATTATACCAACAATCTTTCTGTCCTATGCTTCAATGCCCTATTTTTGTGAGGAGTTCCCAGGACTGTCTCAGCGACAGAGAATTATAGGTTTAGACTGACCAAGGCCTTAATTCAGTTGATTATAGTTTATGTGTCAGTGCAAATTATATGGAAGCCATTACTGAATAATTTAACAATAATGTTTTCAATAGAATGTAATACTAATGTTTGTAAATATTAAAAACTATTTAAATAGTAATTTAGTTTTGTTTATTTAAATCAGAAAAAAATGCTATGTCAAAGTCTATATTCTCCCCATTACCATGGATATGAAATAATTTAAATGTCAAATGATACATTCTTAGTGATCAGACAATACTAATTGAACACAAGATGAATATGGTGTCCTTGAGTCCTTAGAAGTGGAAACAATGAATTCTGGGATTTTTTGACATCTTAATGCTGATCAAATGTCAGGAGCAATGAGGCTAGAGGTAAAATTGAACAGACAGAGGCATCCTGTGGCACTGTAGATATAGTTTCGGTCAGAAACCTGTTATTTTGCCTAATCAGGAAACTGATTTATGATAAGGCTCAAAATCAATTAGAGATTACATGAAAACTGGCCATCTTCCAATTGGATATGCATTTCGACCAACCTGACAACTTATTGCATGTTATTATACACGTAAACAAATCCACCATGGTTGGGCTTTTCTTTGGTAAAATGATAAATCGATAATAAAATAAAGCTTCACCTGAATATATTCACCAAACTATATCTGAAATTTATGAAAGCAAGTCGCATATTCAGTGTTATTGATTAATTGATAAAGATACGTTAAAAGCATGCCAAATATACAACAATGTATTAGGAGCCATGGAGTAGATAAATAATTATAAGAGATGACTCTGCATTCAAAGAAATTTATAATCTAATTACAGCTATAAGGCACATGAGGACTTATGTAGAAATATAAAAATAAAATAACAAAACAAACTATGTCTGATACCCAATTAAGGAGAAAATGAGTATTATCATCCAAAATGAACTTAGCAGGGAGAAAAGTAAACCAAATCTAATAATATGAAATTTATCCAGGGTCATTTTAAAGTCTAAAGTTAGCTAGGCATATCTCAAAGTTGTCCAAAAGATCATCTTTATTTGATCATAATCAGGTTAATGTAAAACAGTGTCTAAAAGTGGTAATCCCAACGTGCTACTCTATTTTCAGACATTTGAGGTGTTGTGTTCAATTACATTACAATATCAAGAAAACAATAGTATGTTCATGCAATAATGGTCATGATTCAAAGTTAAGGATTCTCAAAGGTATTTTACCATGAAATTAAAAACAAAAGAATCATACAGGCATTGATAACATTTTAGAAAAATTGTCAGGTGGAAGACAAATGAGTGTTGATTTTATTACTCTAAAAGACTTTACACCAATGAATGAAATGTGCATGAGGCACATATTGATTTAGTACATGGGATAATTTTTAGTTTTTGAACTTGGCTGCAATTTCCATATTGAGAACAAATGCATTTTTTTTTGTAGGGTGAGTGAAGAAACTGAATGAACACCATTATAAGAAGTTGTAGAGAGAATTTGTTTTCAATATGGAATTGGCAAAAGAACATGCTTCCATAGTTTATTCTAACTATGAAAGTCATCTGTCCTATGAATTATGGTATTAGTTCACTACTTTTAGGTTACTAGAATCAGAATCACATTCAAGTTTACCTTGAGTGATAAAAATGTATTGAAAATTAATTCAAAAAGTTTGCCTCAGCAGCTTCATGTAAAGGGTTTTTGGCAAGAGAGCAGCTCTTTTCCAATGATGGACCACTCATGGTCTACTTTCTCTTTGTTTCTACCTGTCTGTATATAGTCTTGGCTTTTTACTTTTTATCTTTCTGGTACTATCCCTGACATTTCTGTAGATGCACTCTTACTGTTTCCACTACCCTTAAACTGCTTTATTTTTCATTTCTCCATGAGTGAAGATCTACTTGAGTCACTATTTAACATAAAATGTTCTTTCTGAGAGTTTTTACATAAAACACTCCATAGTCTGCTGAACTCTTTATATCAGGTCTATAAATATCTTTGTATCATTTGAAGATTTGAGTTTCATGTATTGTGACAACAGGGTGAGGTATTAGAGCTTAGTGTCATAGGCAGAAGAAAATCATGTAGTGTCTTTCCATTAAAGAAGGTTGTTCTGAGACAAGTCCACGGAATTTCAAGTACTTCTCTCCATTCTAGTCACAGATAGCTGATGTGAAGAGAGAGATCATCATGGATTGGATTGTCCTCAATTCATGAGTGTAAGTTATGGAAGAAGAAGAAATCCCTGTATTCAAATCATTCCGACTCTTCCGAGTGTCTTAGAAAGAAATGGTTAGGTTTTTAATCTGAAATATCTACAGATACTTGACAATTTTTGCTCCTCCACAGTGACTTATAAAATGATAGTCTGGCCTCAGACTTTAATGAATTATTCATTTTTATAAATATATTTTCTAAATGTAGTATCTGATATATGTAGGAGTATATATGTAACATATATATATATATATATATATATATATATATATACACTCAAGTTCTATTAATAAAATATGTACACACATCTATTGCTCTACTTAAGAATTAAAGTGACACCTAGCATAAATAATTTATTCTTTAATCAAACTCCTGCTTAGTGGTAGTGCAGTGATAGCCATACTGTGACTTGTATTGTGGACATTGGTCCTACATAAATATTTGTTGTTTTACAAAGAGTATGGATGGCCAGTTGATAAATAGTCAAAGAGAACTGCACATTACTCTCTCCTTGGCCTCCTTGTATCTTAATTTATAATTATAAACATATATATTAACATATAGCAATATGAATAATATTTAAGGTAGGGGGTAAATTTGGAGAAAGATTATCAGGAAGGAGCATCATTATATCTTTATCCAGGTTTATATGACTGTTGTTTAGCTAATATTTAATTTCTATTCCTGGTCATTGCTTTGTGTGCCCCTTCTAATTATAATACTTAGATTTTAGAATCCTTCTGCTACTTGGAAATCTAGGGTGTTATGTCTTATAAGAAAATTGCTATTCTTACAAGTCAGAAATATATTAAGATATAAACATACAGGTCTTTGATGCTGGTGGAAGATGTGTGGAGTTTAGGAGAAGAAATGCAGATGGAAGAATAAAGAAAATATTACAATGATGTTAAGAAAGTTAAAAAAATAATATTGCATTAGAATGTTATGTAAAGTGATAAATAATATTACTTTTTATCATTAGGATGGATGAACATTTGGTAAACTAAACACTAAGATGAAGTCCTGCCTGCAGTGCAACCTGTTTCACAAGTTATGTAAATGTTCTGTGGCTCAATTTTTTCACCTTTATAACGTAGGTAAGAGTATCTAACGCAAGGGCTGTCTTCATTATTAAGTAAAATACTGTGTGTGAATGGCTTAAATGCGGGTCTAACAAACAGAACACACTCAATATATACGTTATTACTATTTAGTTTCTTTAAGATCTTTTGGAAATCATTTATTTCTCCAGGTTTATTTTCCCATGCGTGAGTATACATGGTTAATTTTCTACACAATTTTATTAAAATTTTCTTTCCTAACCTGCAAAGATTCTATAGAAATTGATGAGATAATTCCTGAGTAAACAATATTATTCTAATCATTTTAGGAAAAAAGACTCTATATCTATTAATCACTGCTATAATATATACTCCCACATACCACGGTTATAGATAAATTAGGTTGATAATACAACTAGTGTGCTATAAGTATTTATTAATGATAATACATAAAATCTTATCTGGATGATCAATAAATGAAATCTTGTGTTTTGATTATTGCCATTTGATCCACTGATGTAATGAACCACTCAATGGAAGCAATTCATTTGCTTGTGCTCAAAGTGATATATAGACTAAGTTATCAGTATGCTTCAGGAAACTGTATACACTAAACCTATTTCTTTCAGAGTGACTTCTCCTATGCATCCCTGGACTTCGTATATTCACATCATTTAAAAACAAAGAAAAGATTATCTAAGAATCTTTAAGCCTGTATTCCAGAAATATATTGACCTATGAGAAGAATACAACAGGCAAAAAAATAATGCGTTGGTGGTGCAGGCAGGAACTTTGGAATCAATGGGATATAGACCAAGCAAACCGCAAGAATGCCCTGTCATCACAGAATGCCTAAACTAGTACAAATGTCAGAGCCATGCAATCCATATTACAGATGAGGAAGCTGAAGTTCAAAGATTTTGAGTTGGAAAATAGAAGACACAGAATAGGTAAGTTTCCTGCCTGATAGTTCTCTTCCACCTCTCCACCCCATATACCCTGGAATTGCCCAAGTTGAAAAAGATATGATTATAACAAAAGGAAATATGAGAAGAAAACCAGAAATTTGTTGTTCTAATTGTCTTCCTTCTTACAGGTTTTGAGATTTAATGGCTTAAAAAGTAATACTTTGTCTCTATTTGAATGGCTATTGCCATTATAAATATAACAAACTTGAAATAAGGATTTGTATTATTTAGTTTCAGAAGGTTAGAGAAAAGATTTACTAGACCTTAAGCATAAATTATCTTCCCTGTAGATGAATAAATCCACATTATTTGGCTTGAGATATTGTTCCTTTTCAAATTAGGTAAATCTTATTCTACCAACAAGGGTTCTTCCAGTCTGTGTTATCTCTTCTAAGTTCATATGTATGAAATTCACCATCTCCATCATCAGATATAACTGCTGACTGCACATAAATTCAGGTAACTAATGATGTAATGTTTAAAACTGCTAGGTTATTTTCCAGGTAAATTGTAACTGAGATCAAATCCATTCCTCACATGTTAACTGCTTCACTTGGAGATAAGGCTTTTGGAATTTAGCAAGTTTGGAATTCATTCATAATTGTGCTCTGTCTGCTTTATCCCTACAATTTATAAGGGATTGATGGATTTTTAAATGTTTTTCAAGTCTGTATGAGTTTTTTTTTTGTACTGTTAGCAAATGACATCAAATTCAAAGTAATGCAACTATATAAAATAAGAAAAAATGTGATCAGAAATCTGAGAATCTAACACAGAGTTTAACTTAGAACATTTCTACTAAATCTTGTTAAAGAAGAGGTTAAAAAGAAAACATGACATTTAGTTCAATGAGGTACTTTTTACACCCCAAATGCAATTTACTGATTTAGAACAAGACAGACACTATCAATCACTTCTTAATTGTACAGTGAAGGTATATTCAGGAATGACAAGGAATATAATTTTCTGTTTCGTGGTAAGCACCTTTCCTAATTTTTCTTAGGCACAGTTCTTAAAAGAATAGAACTACACATTGAACTTAAAAACTCCTTCATTAGAGAGGATTTGCTTTCAACCTTTGCTTATTTTTCATTTTGATCACTAAAGAATTTGAAACCTGAAAGCATGTTCAATTATATTCAAATATAGTGTTGATAGTCAAGGAGTTTATACTTCAGACTAGCAAGGGCAGTTCCTGATTCCTTTGAGATATATTAGAAATGGTTCTACTATAGGCTTCTGGAAAATATTTTCAAATTCAGATATTTTTACTTCAAACTGAAGATATTATGTTTCTTAAAAATAGTTCTAGAGAACTTTGGTAGGCTTTATGTGTTGTAAATTCATTTGTAAATTCTGAGCTTAAGATTAAGTAACTAAGATATAGACAGGTAAGTAGAACAGAAGTAGCATCAGTCCAAAGAATAAGAAAATAAGCCTGAAGTTTATATAAAGGTAGGATATGCCAGGAATTTTCTAGAGACATCTAGTATTAAAAATGTGACAAACACTCATTACGAGTTAATACCTGGATTAAACAGTGCACATGAAAGCTTTTATTCTGGGGGTGCCTGGGTGCCTCTGGTCAGTTAACTGTCTGACTTGATCTCAGCTCAGGTCATGATCTCATGGTTCCTGAGTTTGAACTCTGCATCAGGCTCTGCAATGGGATTCTGTTTCTCCTTTTCTCTGCCCCTCCCCCACTCATTCTCTCCCTCTCTCTCTCTCTCTCTCTCTCTCACACACACACACACACAAAATAAATGGATAAACTTACAAAAATAAATTTAAGATTTTACTCTGATTTAGACTGAAGTTTGTTAGAAGATATTAACAACAAATTACATGAAACAAGACAAAGGAAAATATACTATATTAGGGATAAATGTAAAGAAGATTCAAGTCTTTGTAGAAATAATGCCATTGTATACCTGGTATTCTTGGGAAAGTCCTAGATTATGCTTTTTGTCTTGGGCTTTATTGTTAATCTCAAACTTGCCAGGTTTGGATTGTAAATGATATGGCTAAACTAGTCTTGGGAAAAAATTATCTAAATGAAGAAAAAAGTATGTGTGTGTGTGGGAAATGCCAGAACCTTTTCAACTTAAGGTCGTATGTAACATGAAAATGCATGGTATCTTTGACACATTAAAAACAGTCTGTCATGCTGACTCACAGAATGGGAAGAGGCACACACAAAAAAGTGGAGATGTAGATAAATTAGATTCTGAAATCTCTCTGCTGTAAGGATTTTCTATTTTATCCTAAAGCCAATGACAAAGGAAATAAATATTTAAACAAAGGAACTGTATAGCTGGATTTGAATTGTAGAAAGAGATATAAACAAATAAACAAAAAGCCTGGAAATTTGATATTATGGTCATTGTCAATAATTTAGGAAGGATAGTATTAGAGCTTGAACTAAGGCAATGACATTTAGGATTGACAGGAGAGGACACACTCAAATGATGTCAGAGAGGCTGAATTATAGGTCAGAAGTTTCTTAAGCTCCATATTTTTTAAAAGGCATTATTACATTACAAAAATCATTGTCCTTTAAAATACCATGACTGAAAAAATAATGAAAAGCTTGGATGGATCTTATGTAAAATACAATTATAAATATATAGGCATCTATAGCACTGGAGCACCTAAATATATAGCAAATATTAATAGATCTGAAGGAAGAAATAGACAATATAATAACAGCAGGGACTTCATATTCCACTCTCAACAATAGGTAGATCAAACAAAAAGAAAATTATCAATAGCATTGGACTTAAAATATACTTTAGACCAAATGGTTTTAATAGACATATCCAGAACATGCCTTTGAACAGCAACAGAATACATATTCTTTTCAGATACACACAGAACATTCTTCTGAATACATCATATATGAGGTCATAATCAAGCCTTAGCAAATTTTAGAAAACTGAACTCATACCAAGTATCTTTTCTGACCATAATGGTATAAAACTAGATATCAATAATAGGGGGGAGACTGAAAAATTCAAAAATATATGGAAGTTAACCAATACGGTCCTGAACAACCAATGGATCAAAGAAAAATTTGAAAGAGAAATAAAAATATCTTGAAACACAAGAGAATGGAACCATAATGTACCAAACTTACAGAATTCAGTAAAAGCAGTTGGAAGAGGTAAGTTGATAGTGATAAATGTCTGCATTAAATAAAAAAAAATCTTGAGGCACCTAAGTGGCTCAGTCAGTTAAGTGTGATACTTCAGCACAGGTCATGATCTCATGGTTTGTGAGTTCAAGCCCTGCGTTGGGCTCTGTGCTGACAGCTCAGAGCTTGAGGCTTACTTTGGTTTCTGTGTGTGTGTGTGTCTCTCTCTGTCCCTCCCCTGCTCACACACACACTCTCTCTCTCTCAAAAATAAACATTAAAAAAAAGAAACCCTCAAATAAACAACCAAACTTTGTACCTCAAGGAACTAGAAAAAAATAAGAAAAAAATAATTCCAGGGTTATCAGAAAGAAGGACACAGCAAAGGCCAAAAACAAAATGAAAAGGTAACCTATAGATGGGAGAAAATATTTGCAAGTCATATATCAAATAAGGGGGAAATATTCAAAACATAAAATAACTCCTACAACTCAGTATCAAAAACAATCTATTTGAAAATTGGGCAGAGTAGGGGCGCCTGTGTGGCTCAGTCGGTTGGGCCACCGACTTCGGCTCAGGTCATGATCTCACAGTCCGTGAGTTCGAGCCCCGCATTGGGCTCTGTGCTGACAGCTCGGAGCCTGGAGCCTGTTTCAGATTCTGTGTCTCCCTCTCTCTCTGACCCTCCCCCGTGCATGCTCTGTCTCTCTATGTCTCAAAAATAAATAAACGTCAAATAAAAAAAAAAATTAAAAAAAAAAAAAAGAAAATTGGGCAGAGGACCTGAATAGATATTTTTCCAAAGAAGCCATACAAACGACCCAACGTCACTAATCTTCAGGAAACAGCAAATCAAAACCAAAATTAGATATTGCCTCACATCTGTTAAAATGACTATTATCAAAACGGTAACTGATAAGAAATGCTGGTAAGGATGTCGAGAAATTGATTGAATGGCAATTTTTTAAAGTGAGGTGTTAAAGGCCCCCAGTATTATTATATTATTATCAATTACTTCCTTTATGTTTCTCATTAGCTGCTATATGTATTTGGGTGTTCTCACGTTTGGTACATAAGTATTTATAATTGTTATATCTTCTTGTTGGATTGTTCCCTTTATGATTCTATATTGTCTTTCTTGGTCTATTATTACCATCTTTGTTTTAAAGTTTGTTTTGTCCAATATAAGTATTGCTACCCAGGGTTCTTTTCACTTTCATTTGCATGATAAATGCCTTCCCATCCCTTCACCTTCAATCTGCATGTGTCTTTAGGTCTAAACTGAGTCATTTGTAAGCAGCATATAGATGAGTCTTGCTATTTTATCCACTCCATTACCCTATGTCTTTGATTAGAGCGTTCATTCCATTTATATTGAAAGTAATTATTGATAGGTATGTGCTTATTGCCATTTTGTTACTTATTTTATAGTTGTTTCTGTAGTTCTTTGTTCTTTTCTTCTCTTGTTCTTTTCTCTCATGTTTAGCTGGCTTTCTTTAGTGATATACTTGGATTCCTTTCTCGTTAATTTTTGCATATATATTACAGGTTTTTGATTTGTGGTTTATACATAACACCTTTGCATATCTATTAGTGGTTTTGTTTTGTAGGTTTATACATAACGCTTTCTGCATATAGCAGTTGATACTAAGTTGATGGTCACATAAGTTTGAACCCATTATAAAAACATTTAAGTATTAGTCATCTCCCTCTACCCCCAACCTTTAGGTATATGGTGTCATACTTTGCATCCCTTTATTTTGGAAATCCCTTGCCTGATTTATATAGATATACTTAATTTTGCCGCTTTTGTGCTTCCTACTTGTCTTACTCCTATTTATGGTCTTTCCTTTCCACTCATGTAGTCCCCTTAACATTTTTGTAGGTCTGGTTTAATGGTGATGAATTCTTTTAACATTTGTCTAGGAAATTGTATATCTCCTTCTGTTCTCAATAATAGCTTTGCTGGATAGAAAATTCTTGATTACAGGTTTTTCTTTCTTTTTTGTTTGTGTTTTTGTTTGTTTGTTTCTTTCAGCATTTTGAATATATCATGTCACTCTCTTCTGGCCTGCAAAGTTTCTGCTGAAAAATTAGCTGATACCTTATTGGGTTTCTCTTGAATGTAACTATTTTCTTTCCTCTTGCTGCTTTAAATATTCTCTCTTCATCACTACTTTTTGCTATTTTAATTTCCATAAGTCTTGGTGTGGAGCTCCTTGGGTTGATTTTGTTGGGGGCTCTCTGTGACTCCTGGATATGGATTTCTGTTTCGTTGCCGGGATTTGGAAAGTTTTTAGCTATCATTTCCTCAAGTAAATTCTCTGCCACCTTTTCTCTCTCTTCTCTTTCTGGGATCCCTATAATGGGGATATTATATGCTTCATGGTGTTACTGAGTTTCCTTAGTCTATTTTCACTTATTATGTTTTTTCTTTCTTTTGTTCATTTTGATTGCTTTCCATTACTCCTTCCTCCAGGTTGCTGATCCACTCTTCTGCTTTCTCTAGTGTACATTTATTCCATCTAGTGTATAGATGGTAAATTTGTAAAACCACTTTGGAAAAAGTGTTTGACAGTGTCTACTAGAATTAAATATACCCATACCTATGACACAGCAATTTAATTACTAGATATATTATCAACAGAAATATATACCTATATTCACCAAAAAATATGGTCAAAGTGCCAAAAATATGGCACTTGAATGGTCATTTCAATGCTATTCACAACAGCCTTGACCTGGGAAACTACTCAAATGTGAATCAACAATAGAATAGACAAAAACATTGAGGTATAGAAACATAGTGGGCATATTATATAGCAGTGAGAGTGAATAAACCACAATTTCACAGACAGTAGGAATTACTTTAAAAACATAATATTGAACAAAAGAAGCAAGCAGAAGGGCTAATATTATATAATTCCGTTTATATTAAGTAAAAAAAAATAGGTAATACTAATTTATGCTTTTAGAACTAGGATAGTGTTTACTCACATTGGAGTTGGCTTGAACTGGGAGTTTGATAAGTGGTAAAAAGAGTTTAAAAATTCCTCCTAATTAGTAATTAATTTACAAACATACCTTTTTCTAAACTTATATTTCATTAGAATAAAAATATTTTTAAAAGCAATCATGTTATTGAGTTACCTAAAATGTGAAGATATTGGTATTATCATACTTGCTGATGGGTATATAAAATGGCAAAGCCAATCAAAGGTCCATTTAGTATAGCCTTATGAAAGGGAAATCTATTCATTATACCCTATCCTCAAGACTAGTTACACACATGCAGGAAGGCTATGTAAGAATATCCATTTCAGATTATTTTTAAAATTGTATACTAAAACCCTTTATACCTACTTACAGGGCTTAACTAAATTAAATATACTATATCCATTTCACACATGAAATATACTTTGTAGCAACTAAAATAATTAACTAGACATGGACAAGCAAAATACTCTATGATATTTTGATGGGAAAAAATGCAGATTTTATAAATAAAGGTAACTATTTTAATAACTAAAAAAACTATTCAAATTATAAGTTTGTTATGGTTATAATTTAATTACAATTTAAATATAAACATACAAAACATTAATTTTTATTTGACCACAATTTACTAATTTAGACTATACAATAGTCATATACACAATTTAAAATTAGAATAGGCAAAATTCATAAATAATAGTATTAGAAAACATATACATGCATATACATAACATACAGATATATGTACATATACATATGATTATTAACATTATAAATATTGCATATAAATGTTATAAACATTAAATTTTTAAAGACAGCATTGTACAAGATAATACTGATTTACACAGTTTAACTGTGTTTTTTAAATATTATTCTTAAATTTTAGACTACAGAAAACAGAACTGTGATGATGTAAGATGTTGAGAAACATAAATGTACATTTTAAATTTTATACCATGAACAAATCCATATATACTTTATGTTTTTATAGAATGAGGAAGCATTATTTAATAATTTGTCAAAAATTTATAAGTAAAAGAGTTTATTAAAAATGCCTAATATATAAATACCATATGTCTAAGGAAATTTTAAAAAGTGAGTGAGCACAAAGGGATAATAATGAATTATAATGAACAAAAAATAAAACATGAAATGTGATTCAAATTTCATAAAAAACATTTTCATTTCCTAAAATTGTAAATGGGCTAAAATCACCACTAAAATGGAAAGCTTTTAGGTTTGAATTAAAGTTAAAATTCATGTAACTTTATATTTTATAGTCATCATGCATATATTATGCTAATGATTTACATATAATGTATATTTGTATATACAAACATAAAAAAGAAAAAGAAGTAGTGACTAATGTGCCAATGTTAAGAATGAATTCTAAAGGATTTATTGATATTGATAACATATGCATGTTTTAACAAGCAAGACAAAGTTACTTTTTAATTTGAGAAATAATAGCTCACATAATTCTTAGGTTAGAGAAGAAATACACATTCAAGTTGCCAATTCTTTATTAACTAATAAGATGAGAATCAGGAATTGAAAATCTACAGTATATATTCTAGATACATTTGTTAGCAAACACATAACATTAAATTAATGTATTATTATATAAGAAAAAAAAGAAGCTATGGATTCACTTTTAGAAATGAATTAAAGACCAAAAATAGACCATAATGAAGAGTTATAACAAAAGAAGACGTCAATATGAATGAACTGGAAATAAGAAAAAAAGCTAGTCTTAATAAATACTAGATGTAGACCTTTTTAAAATGAGATTTGGAAAGTCAAATCAAAACAAGAAGAGATAAAAATAAAGAATACTAACAAGGACATAGGAAATAGAGTTAAATTATATTTGAGTATTGTACAACTCTGGTTATCTTGAAAAATCTCTGTGAAGTAGCTTTAAAAAAAACATAAGCAACTAAAATCAACTGGTGAAATCAAAAATAATGAAATTTACCAATATTCAAATGAGAGGTTAACAAAATATTACAGTATTATCTCCCAAAGTGAATCTGGGTGGATATATTTTTATCAGCAAATTATCCAAGTTGAGGAACTCTTTCATTTCTCAAAAGAAAGAAAAATCATTTGTATGTATATTGTACAAGCATATACTTAATGTGGAACAGGATTGTAAACTCACAAATAGTCTTATTTAATGTTTTTATTTATTTTGATATGAGAGACAGAGGATGAGCAGGGGAGGGGCAGAGAGAGAGAGAGACAGAGAATCCGAAGCAGGCTCCACGCTCTGAGCTGTCAGCACAGAGCCTGTTGCGGGTCTGGAACTCATGGACTGTGAGATCATGACCTGAGCTGAAGTAGGATGCTCAACTGACTGAGCCACGCAGGCGCCCCTCAAGTAGTCTTATTTATAGATACAGATGTACAAATACTTCATGAAAATACTACTAATTTGATTTCCACAGAATAATTGCAACATAATAACATGATTAAGTAGATTTACCTCAGGAATGTAGAGGCATTAAATATATCAAATACTATATCGGAAAATTAAATGCCGAAAAGGCCTTTAGTTTTAGCTCAAAACCTAATATTGTTAATGTTTTAGCAAACTAAAAAGTTACTATTACTGTACTATCACTAAGAAAAGGATGACATTATACTAATAGATACATTTTTTTTCAAAATGGGGATGGATTTCTTTTCCAAGGTAATATTGGCACTTAGCTGATTATACTCTTCTATTCCAGTGTCAAAACTCATAGGGAAGTGACCCTAAGATATACCAAAAAGAACACTCCCTATTTTTATGGCTCTTTCTCCCTCTATAAGAAAACAGTGCTAACACTTGGGCAATGGTTCAACCCTTATACTCATTAATTATACAAAGGAGAATTAGCTAGTTAACACAAATGTTTAATTCAATTATATGGATCATGATAATACAATATTTTGTGGGTAAATGACAGTTAAAAATCATTAGATAGTCTTTTGTTCTCCAGGGTGGCATTAACGGTAATAGAAGGCCAAATAATTTTAACCAAACACTAAACAAGGGATTCTGTGTTTAGTTTATTGTCCAGTAGTACAATCCTAACTAGGAATTACAAAATCAAGGTGTGGATTTTAGAACAATTTTATTTGCAGTATCCTCTGATACTTTAACACTCACAGAAGCCTTTTCCAACCATTAATAAAACTCACTTAAAATACTCTGTGATAGGCTCTCCTCCATGAGTCAAGCAGCAATAACCTGTGGTGCTAAGAGAGCCTTTTACAGTAGGGGCTTTTCAAATGTAAAAAGGTATATGGGGATGGATAACTTGGTCAAATTAATTTGAGAAATTCATGGTCAACCTGAATTAAACAAGTGTATTGTTGAAATTATTAAAATATGTAATGTCCTTCATCAAAGACACATGTATGTTATAATATGCACATTTATGAATTTTCCTTGGAGATATCTTTTTTTCAATGATTATCACTTGGGATTAGTGTTCCACACAATACATTATGGAAAACACTTGTTTAGACTTGTTCACACATATAAAGACCAGGTTTTTATGCATTCTGATAACAACCATAACTTTATATATAACATGCTGTGTGCTTTACTGGAATTTAATATACTCAAAAAAGAAATAACATTAAGAAAGAAGTACTTTTAAAATATATGTTAATTGTTGGGGCATCTGGGTGGCTCAGTCGGTTAAGTGTCTGACTTCGGCTCAGGTCATGATCTCATGGTTCATGGGTTGGAGCCCCATGTCAGACTCTGTGCTGACAGCTCAGGGCTTGGAGCCTGCTTCAGATTCTGTGCCTCCCTCTCTCTCTGCCCCTCCCCGGCTCTCTCTTGCATGGGCGCTCTATCTCTCTCTCCAAAATAAATAAACATTAAAAAAAATTTAAGAATAGAATAGAATAGAATAGAATAGAATAGAATAGAAGTTAATTCTTCCCTCATTTCTCTGATGTTGATCTTCATATTCCAAATATCCATCCCTCCCTTCCTCCCTTCCTTCCTTTTCTAGCTTATTTAAGCTGGAGGAGATAAACTGGAAGGGGAAGTGACAGGAGGACAGGAGCTCCAGTGTTTTCTGGTGCCTCCCAGGAAATAGTTCCCTCATGAACCTACAGCTTATTAGCTCAGGAAAAGTGATTACAAAATTGGGTTTGGTTTAACTTGAAAATTGCCTTTTTGTCTCCCTGGATTCAGCTAAGTCTATTAGAAGTGGACTTGAACAATTCCTTCTTGCGATTCTCCTTAAGTTCTGACGTTTCATTATATGCATCTTTTGATTTTTTTTTTTTTTTTAACAAATGAAACCAAGAAAAATATCATGGAAATTTTGGGGAGTTTTGTAGTTGCTGTTTACATCTCTTGTTCAGATTCTTAAGAAAAGTATTTCAGGAATTTTTAATGAACATATTTGTAGGCCAAACATGAATGAGGATAAAAATATGCCTGACATTAAAAGTAGACTTCCATATGCCTGCAAATAGCAGACAATAGCACACACACAAAAAAAGGGTTGATATATAAGTATAAAAGCATATGAAAACATAGAAAAACAAGACTTTAATTACAACTCAGAACATCAAGTTAGACGTGGCATTTGAATTGGGCCTGGAAGCTGAGAGATCCGGTGTAAATAACTGGGGAGCAAAAATACAAACACCTCTTGGAGCAGGAAACGGGCCACATGAGGAAAAGTGGCAGGGAGAGCAGGATCTACTGTCAGGGCAATAGCAATTAGAATCTCAGCTCTGACACTCTGCACCCTATGACAAATTTCCTGTCCCATGCAAATAACAATGAATGTAACAGTGGCATCTAAATAATAAGAGTGCCATGAAGACTATGTGAGATAATGAATTTTGAAAGGCTTAACATAGTTCCTGGTGTGCAAGGAGCACTTCCTGGACTAGAGCTGTCATTCTGGCTGGAGTTCAGAAAAAGTGAGAACTTTGGTGCATGTGAGTTAGAGTTGTTAAGAAATCGGCATGTTCAGGGGCCCCTGGGTGGCTCAGTCAGTTAAGTATGTGACTCTTGACTTTGGTTCAGGTCATAATCTCAAGGTTCATGAGTTCGAGCCCCATGTCTGGCTCTGTGCGACAGCACAGAACATGCTTGGGATTCTCTCTCTCCCTCTCTCCCTGCCCCTCCCCTGCTTGCTCTCCCTCTCTCTCTCTCTCTCTCAAAAATAGAGAAGTAAACATTAAAAAAAAAAATCGGCATGTTCAGAAAATTAGAATGGAGTTAAAGGTGCCTTGAATATTTTATTTATTGAGTGTAGCAATGGTATGGTCACATACACGTTTATCTTTTTTTAAAGATGTTTAGATTTTTTAAAAATGTTTATTTAGTTTTGAGACAGAGAGAGCTAGGGAGGGGCAGAGAGAGAGAGGAGGACAGAGGTTCCAATGCGGGCTCCATGCTAACAGCAGAGAGCCCTATGCGGGGCTTGAACTCACAAACTGTAAGATCATGACCTAAGCCAAAGTTGGACACTTAACCAACTGAGCCACCCAGTTACCCCTAAAGGGTAGTCATTGCGAATATCTGTCATATCTAGAATAGGTGAAAGATTCGTGACAAAAATCAGATGAAAAGTGTCTAAAAAGCCTGGAACAGTCAGAATAAAAACAGAACAAAAATAAAAGTCAGTAAGCATGAGTGAGTGAATAGGTTTGTGGTAAGAAAAGTTTCAGTATTTTAGGGTGATGAGGATAATAACGTTTTCCTCTAGCACTCATTTAAAAGTATTTCTTGAGCTCTTGCTACGTAGTATATCAACGCTGTTCCAGGAGCTGGTGATGTAGAAGAAACCCATATACTCAATGCAGTTTGCATTTAATGAGAGGACATGCGTTAGACACACAGTTAATATATGAATAAATAATTTCAGATACAGTAAGTATCGTAAAGATTTCAACAAAACATTTAAAAGAGATAAATAATGTCATAGATCAGCAAAACGTTATATTAGAGAGCCTGGACAGGTTAAGAAGACATATATTTTATATTACACATGTAATTGAGGAAAAGTTCTATAACTATGTAAATAATTTTCCCTTCAGTTTTACTAGTCTCATAAGCAATTCACATCCTCTACTAAAGGCCATAACACACGTCTTCAGAAGTTTGCAGTGAAGGCACTGGGAGCTAAGTAGAGGTAATATTATGCCCTATCCAACTATGCTGAGATATTGTTTTACTTGCTCCAAATAATTTTATGGACCAAAGATAAATAATGAATCATTTGTTTGGTCTTAAATTTCCAAGGTTCTGCAATTTAATATAGTCTATCTTCTCCGCTGATGTTCACAGTGATCTTTTCTAAGATGTTCACTGTGGATGTAAAATGGAAGGATACAGGTCCTACATTATATAAACTATATGCATTTTATCAAACTTTTTCCTGAGGTAGCCTCTTTCATATTCCTTATTATTTAACACTTTCCAATCAATCTTTCCTTTCTTCCTTTCTCTTTCTCTGTACTGATCTTTTTAAAAGGCAAATTTGGTTTTATTGCTTTCTGGTGTTGTTTTTCTATTTCTTATTTTTAAAAAATGTCTCCTCTAATCTCTATTATTTCTTTTGTTCTGCTAGTGTTTTGTTCAGTTTGTTCATCTTTTCTATTTCCTAAAGATGAAAAGTTAGTTATTTATTTGAGATATTTTTTAACCTAGGTATTAACAGCTACACATTTCTCTTCCAGCACTGTTTTTACCACATCCCATTAGTTTTGATATGTTATGTTCTCATTTTAAGTTGTCTCCATTCTCTAATTTCCCAAGTGATATCTTCTTTGACCTACTGATTGTTTAAGAAAAGTGTAGTTTAATTTCCACATATTTGTGAATTTTCCAGTTTTCCTTCTGCTCTTGATTTCTAGCTCCATTCCATTTTTGTTGGAGAAGAGACTTTACAATTTCATTCTTTTTAAATTGAGACTTCTGTGTGGCATGACCTATGATTTATCTCAGAAAACATTTCATGTGCACTTGAGAAGAAGGAGATCTCTTCTTGTTAAAGGGAGCACTCTGTACATTGTTATATCAAGTTTGTTTATAGTGTTGGTCAAATCCTGTATTTCCTTATTGAACTTTTATATGAACATTTGATTACTGAAAGTGGTATATGAAGTCTCTTATTGTAGATCTATTTTTCCTTATAATTCAGCAATTTTTTGTGTTACATATTTTGGGGTTCTGTCATTTGCTGCAAGTGGCTTTCTAAATACCCTGTATTTACAGGTGCTTTTGAATGTCCTAATTTCTCAAGTAATCTCACCCAACTTTTCCTCCTTTGCTTTGATGGTCAATTGTGGGTCTCAAACATAATCTGTTGCCCCAGGCATCTGCAGTTTTTTTTTTACTTCACCTTGCAGCATTTTCTAGCCATACTTATCACTTTTCTGACTTGAGTTCTAGGCAAAATAGATAGCCCCAGACAGTGTAGAACAGGCAAGCCCAATAATCTGCCAAATGAAATTTGTGCTCTTCACTCTGGTACCTGAAACTAGAGTCCCGCACTGAGAACATGCTGCCCCTGATTCAGAGCTGCCATGACTTCAGGGAAGGAGTGAGTCAAGGGCAAATTAAAACATGAGAAAACTTTCCTGATGTTTGCAAGCTGCCTTTTTCTTGATTCAACATTCACTTGGTTGCTACCAACCTTTAACTGTTTTCTAGGTTCTATCAAAGTTGGTTCTGACATTTCCTGCTTTTTCTTTTCTTTTCGTTTTTCTTTTTCTGTTTCTTTTTTTTTTTTTTCTTCTCTTCTCTTCTCTTCTCTTCTCTTCTCTTCTCTTCTCTTCTCTTCCCTCTTCAAGAGTTTGGAGCAAACTGCTACACCATTATGCTATTAAAACGGCTCCAGAAATCTGTGTTTTAACTGGTCTGTAGTTGTTACCGCTGCCTACTAAATTTTGAGAAATGCCAAATACTGGGTAACAACCTTAGTTTAACAACAGAAATTATGGATTTGCAGGTCTCTCATTATAAACTGTGTGATCTTGAATGGATTATTTACTCTTTGTGACTTAATTGTTCAGTGTAAGTAATCTATAGTGTTCTTTATAGATCAGGTTAAGAAAGAAAAAAAATAATAAAGTACCTGGAAATAAAAGTATTCAATAAATGTTATTTCTCTTTTCTATTCTTCTCTATATTCTAAGACCATAAGCATTCACTTCTAAACCTTCTCTGCCCTTCTCTGGAGATGTCATAGAGAAGTTTTTGAATAAGTTAATAATATTTGTTTGAAAAGCAACTAGAAATAATTGAGAGAACCTTTATCTTAACTTAGAAGATTAATTTCCCAATTCCTTCTTTCTCATTTACTGGACACCTGTCTTTAGGCTACCAACTTAGCTCTTTGGTCCTTCTTTCTCATCTGTGAAACAGAAGTTATTGTATCTACAGCACACATTTTTAAGGGAATTTTAAAAGAGAGATAAATTTGCTCATCAAGATACATGGTACAGAATACACTCAGGTATTTTTAAAAACATATGAATGAATTAATGCCTGAATGATTCTGAAGCCTAGTAGTACATGACAAGAAATAGTTTATGAAGATAATGTCCAGTTGTTCCTACTTAGTAAATACCCACACAAAGAAATGAAGAAACGGAGATGATGAATAGTGAAAACAGTGTTATCACCGATTTTATACATCTGTGGAATAATTTCTAAGCAGGAGAGAAAAGTCAATACAGATTTCAAAAAATAACCTTTAACAAGTCAAACAATGCATCTGCACATTTTCTGTGAAATGGAAATTAAGACACTTCACCAAATGTCTACAAAATTTATTATGATATACGCCACCCTCCACCCTATGTTGAAAGTCATTCCCTCACAAAAGATATGAATTATGCTGACAGCAAATTTGAGCTCAGAGTTAAGAAAAATTGGTGACAAATTATTCTCTTTTATAATAGGAATTAAACACCTTATGGTTATAAATATGCTGGTGTTATTTTTTTAATGTTTATTTATTTATTTTTAAGAGGGAGAGAGAGCACAAGCAGAGATGAAGGAGAGAGGGCAGTGAGAGAGGGAGAGGGAGAATCCCAAGCAGGTTCCACACTGTCAGGGCAGAACCCAACACGGGGCTTGATTCCACAACTGTGAGATCATGACCTGAGCCAAAAATCAAGAGTTGGACACTTAACCAACTGAGCTACCCAGGCACCCCTACACTGGGGTTATTTTGATGAAATTTCACAACGGTTAAATTTCCCATTTGTTCATAAATGGCATTTGCAAATAGGTCATTACCTACATGAATTTTCTTTTTTCTGTCAGTGTCACACATCTCACAATTACTTAAACATATGATAAAATTTACCATTTACAAACAAGTTCCTGGTTAAGAACATATTTAGTATTCTGCCACACCATTCCTTTAACTGTGCTATGTGCAGTATGGATAAAACTCTAGTACCTGGTGAAGTAGAGTTGCTACTTTAAGTGTTCTGGTTACACAAATCCTTACTTTTTTCATTTTCAAAGCAGAACAGTTCCCCACAAAAGGTAAAAATAGAAAATATGTTTGGTGTGTATAAATTCACCTAAAGCTCAATAAGGAATATGTACTACTTCTTTACCAGTAAATACATGGCCTTCTGAATAGCATTACCATCAAGATACACTAACAACAGGAAAGGAATATAAAGAGATTTTATGTGCAGATGGTGCCTTGATATTTATCACTGAGCCACAAACAATTATCCTGGAAATATTGAGATTAATAGGCCCATTTAGTAAAAGAGCTAATTGTGAGAGGCATTGGGATAAATCTGAGCTATTTTCCATATCAAAAGTTTTCTCTAGGGCAACTGCATTTTCTACAGAGTTAACCTATCCACCAATGGTAGAATTTTTTTTTCTATAGTTTTAGGATGCTTCATTTTATGGGAGTGCAATTATACTGGGATTATGGGGTTATATGCAGATAAACCTGGAAGGTGGCACTGTCTAAGGGATGCCAATTACTTGCAATACTTTCAGAAGTTTGGCTTCTCTCATGCGTCTGAATTTTGTCTTCTCTTTATACTTTAGAGCCTAATACAACTCAGCACATTTTGGTAGTAGTTTCCAAGTAATGAATATTCAAGAACAGTGAACATTTGAAAGGGTTTGGATTTTTACAATGCTGATAATTGGGGGATTTGATATAGCTTCCTTAAATCAATAGGCTGTAAACATAGCCAGACAAAGAAGCTCTACGGCAAGGGCATAGGCAACGAGATGGCAAAGTAAATTTGAACAACAGAGAAACAGGAGACTGTTTTTAAAAAAAAACATAGATTCAAGTTCCAGATTTTTGCTACTTGTAGGATCCTGTACCAGTTGACCATTGCCTCTGCCCCCTTTCTGTGAAATGGGATTTAAGATCCGGTAGAAAATGGGATCATATATGAAGCACTTCATAAACACTAAAATAAGTATTTAAAAAAAAAGATATAAACACTAGCTTTGGCTCTTTCCTGCAAATTGTGCAGTTATGCTCATCTCACTCAGAAGCAAGTATTAAACATCCTTCTACTAAACACCTCAGGCTGGACTGTAAATTCCAGTAGGAAGAGCTGCCATGTTAGAAGCTAGAATATTCTTAGAATTGTACTAAAACGAAAGCATTTGCAAGTTTAATTTATTTGACTATGTATTAATACATCATATTCTTTTGAAAACCCATAGAAGATAAAGTAGAACAAACACTTCTTATTTTGAATGCTATAATATCACTCCTCACATAATGTTCAATACAACAATATTCCAGTTGGAACAATTTTGTAGAAGGAGTGATGGAAGAAAATTGAAATCATTAAAGCTAAATGTCATCCTGTGTAACTTAGGCTACCTATTAAATGACAACTAGATTTAAATTTTTTGATTAGCTACAGCTAGACAGAGAAGACATTCACAAATAATACCATATAAAAACATTTAGAATGATATTTTCTTCTGCAGCTGTATAAAAGCTAAAGATGATAATAATAAACATATTTCCTCATGGCTATTATATTAATCTGATCAACCAAATTCCTCTTGCTCTATCAGGGTCTGTCTTTGAAAAATTGAACTAAACTGGGAATGAATAGATAAATTCTTCAAGAAAAAAACCCATAAAGGAACATTTACTTCATGGGAAAGTCCAGGTTTAGCCAAGGAACAAACTCTGGTGACTCCTACACTGTGTGATAAATGAGAGGGTTTTTTTTTTTTTTTTCCATTTTCTTCATTTTATTTTATTTTTATTTTTTTTAACATTTATTTATTATTGAGAGACAAAGAGACACAGAGCGTGAGCAGGGAAAGGGTAGAGACAGGGGGAGACATAGAATCTGAAGTAGGCTCCAGGCTCTGAGCTGTCAGCAGAGCCCTACGCAGGGCTTGAAATCACAAACTGTGAGATCATGACCTGAGCCAAAGTTGGTTCAACCAACTGAGCCACCCAGGCGCCCCATCTTTTTCTTCATTTTAATCTGGTACTTCCATAATGTGCAATAACCATTATCAGTAAAATAAAACTTTTTATAAAGTACAAAAACAGCCCCATTTTTTTGGTTACGATTAAATTCAAAGACATGCTATTAATCTGTCAAATCATAATACAAGTTTCCAAAATGTTTACTCTCAGTTTCTGTACTTAATCCTCATAAAAACAAACATGTTGGGGCTAGTTACTAGACTGCAGACTAGACTCACTAGCTAACTTTTCTTATGTAAATGGCCAGAAAGTAAATGTTTTAGACTTTGTGTGTCACATGGTCTCTGTTATGACTACTAAATTTGGCTGTTGTAATATGAAAGCAGTAATAGATAAGGCATAAATAAATGGTCATGCTTCTCTGTTGCAATAAAACTTTATAAAAAACAAATAGTGGTCTGGATTTGGCCCATAGGCCACAATTTTTTGATTATCTGCTTTAAGCTATGACATTTGTGATATCTCTCAGTGTAATACATGAGAGAAAATCCTAAGAAATTGGCATAATAGATTATCAGAAAAATTCTTAGGATGGACAGAAACTTCTATTAGGATTAATGTAATGGGTGAGGAAAACCAACAATTGCAGAAACAAAGGCCTGATTTAGATCAAAGCAAATTGAGAATCGAAAGCAAAAAGCAGGCTGTCACATAAAGAAAACAAAGGATAGTTTCTATGACTGGATCGGGGGGATTTATTTGTGCTATATGGAAATTATGAACTAAGACTTTGAAACCAGTCAGTTCTGAGTGTGAATTCTGTCTTTACTATTTATTAACCTACTGGAAAAGAGGAGCAATGACCTTGTCGAAGTTTCTCATCCCCCTTAAGCCTTTATTCACATAGTAGGTTGGAAAAATATACAATTTAAAGGGTTGTTGAGATAATTAAATGAAATACATGCATTGCATTTAGCACTCTCCCTGACATAATAGGCACTCAAAAAATTTTGACCACTATGATAGGTAGGTCTTGCCTATGAGAGATTAATATTCAATTAATATTATTATATTGTATGGACCCTTTGGTGTGCTGTAGTTAAGATGGTGTTTAGGGGTGCCTGGGTGGCTCGGTCGGTTGAGCGTCCCACTTAGGCTCAGGTCATGATCTCGCTGCTCGTGGGTTTGAGCCCCGTGTCGGGCTCTGTGCTGACAGCTCGGAGTCTGGAGCCTGTTTTGGATTCTGTGTGTGTGTGTCTCTCTCTCTGATCCTCCCGCATTCATGCTCTGTCTCTTTCTGTCTCAAAGGTAAATAAACGTTAAAAAAAATTTTAAAAAAAAGATGGTGTTTAAAGTCTTAAGATGTGAGGAAACAAACTTTGTACAGAAGTAGCAACTTGCTGGTAATCATGAGAACTGACTGTATTCCAAGACAGTGGCCACTATCTTGCAACTTTGATCAATTTCGTTTCAGTCTTTTCATTTTTAACATAAGGTGATCTAATCTAATATTGCTTTCCTTCCCAATGTAGAGGTTTTGTATGGTGGAAGGATCACTGGATTGAGATGGATCTTTTAGGTTCTAAGACTTCCTCAGCCATTGACTGGCTAAGTCTATGATGAGTTACTTAAGTGTTCCAAGCATTACTTCCTGATCTATTAACATGAAGCTTTGAATTGAGGACCTATAAGGACTCATAAAAATAAATTATTTTGCATCTGATTTACTTTGTGGGTAATTCTCTATATGGATATACAGCTGTTGACCCTTTCAACTGTGGCATACTCTCTGCTAAGTATCAGCAGGATTTTGTATATCTCATTTTGTTTTCAGCTAAGGAGATGATATCAGGAAGATCTACAATATTAGAAAAAAAGATAAATTATGCTTTCATATAATATGGGGTTCCAGTTTGAGTGATAGTAACTAAATTACTTAAAGCATACAAAGAGAATAACAGAGAAATTATTAATGTCTATTGAAAAAGAAGAAGAATCTAGGAGATCAGTGTGCAGGGTAGTAGTCCACAGCAGCAGGCAGACACTACAATTTTTTGGTAAAAAGTTGTAGGGTTAGTGAATTTGGAAGGAAAAATAGAAAATAATTTTTAATCCTCTTCTAATATTCTTTATTGCCAAGTCAGATTGTGTTTTAGTTGCTTTAGTGCGATCATTATAAACTAGATAGATAGATAGATAGATAGATAGATAGATAGATAAAAACTTCATCATGAAAGCTCAAGAATGAATAATAAGATTTACTGAACCTGGAGTCTTAAGTTAGTTGAATTTTAAGTTAGTTGAATCTTATCACTACCTTGAGAACTACTGCACTCATAATAAGAAATTATTATTGTTCACCCCTACCAGTAGTTTATCTTTTTACACTTATCTTTATATCTCTAGTAACACAAGAAATTGTAATATTTTAGAAATTTTCTATTTTGTACACTATTTCAGTTTCCCATTATTTAGTTTTTTTTTTACCTATTCTCATATGTTTTAGTTATTGCTGCTCTAGAACATAGGATGCATTTATTTTTTGATGTGATCATTGTAAAATATATTCTTTTGCAGTAGAATTAAACTTAACCATGTTATGAGGCAATTAATTAATTAATTTACTCTTTTCTCACTGTTCTAAAGATTACTTGATATACAGTAGGTTAACAAATAATATTTATTTCTGAATATGTTTACATTTGTTAATTTTTTATCTTGATTATTGATCATATTTTCTTGCTTCCTTTCATGTCTGGTAATTTTTTATTGTGTGCTCCACATTTTGTACATTAGATTGTTGGTTTCTGTGTTATATTAGAATACTGTAAATAGTATTGTACTTTGTTTTGGTATTCAGTTATTTGGAAAGAATTTGGAATGAAGAAAGGATCTAGATTTGTTTTTCTACTTGCTTAAGGTGAATTCAGAGCACTCTTTAGTCTAGTGTTAATCTACCTGTCTATCTAAGGTGATATCCTTCTGAGAACTCTAACAGATGCCTTGTGTATCACATGATCTTTCAACTCTAGCTGGAGGGAACAAATTATACCCATCTCTGTATGAACTCAAGGAATTATTTGGCCTTTTACTTTTTGGTGTTTTGTTTGTTTGTTTGTTCCTTTGTTTTCTTCCAGCCTTGTTAAGTAACTGTTTAGTCATGCATAATTAATAGTCAGTTTAAGACTTAATGGGGATCATTCTTTTGATCTCAAGTGCATTCTACCTCTCTCAATTTCTCCTTCTTCCATCCTCTTTCTGTGTCTGATTGTGGTTTTGTTTTGGCTTGATTTGGTTTCTGATTTTTCTTGGTTTGAGTTTTTGTTTTTGCCTATCTATATATAATCCAATAAATACATGTATTGTTGAGAAATATGATCAACATTGTCTGAACTGAGTAGTATTTTCTTCACCTTTCTCTTTGTTCGTCAGCAAAAGTAAAGCTAGAGAATCCACTGTCTGCTAAAATGACTATGGATTAGTTGATACAATGTTGTTGGAGCTGAAGCCTAGCCATGCCACTTACGAACTCTGGGATCTTAAGGAATCTGCATAACTTCTCTGAGACACACTTTCTTTGGCTATAAAATGGGGATGAAGGGGCACCTGGGTGGCTCAGTTGGTTAAGCATCTGACTTCGGCTCAAGTCATGATCTCACAGTTCTTGAGTTCAAGCCCCACATCGGGCTCTGTGCGACAGCTCAGAGCCCAGAGCCTGTTTCACATTCTGTGTCTCCCTCTCTCTCCCCCCCGCAGCCCCTGCCCACCCCTGCTCACAGTCTGTGTGTCTGTCTGTCTCAAAAATAAATAAACATTAAAACAAATTTTAAATGGGGATGAAATACAAATGCTTATTTTGAAATATTCACCTTTAAACAATGAATTAATTACATGAAATATAGTGTCCATCATATAGATGATACAAAAAATATGAGATAGAAATCTATGTGCTATACAAAAGGATAGGGAAAAATTTATATAAGAACAGTGTGAAATAGAGAAACCTTGCACAGAATTTATGTGTAGAAGGGCACTAATCTTAAGTCCCTTCTTGGAAAATTTACTTGACCTTTATAAACCTCATTTTTCTCATTTTTATAATGAAATGGTTTAAATTGATAATTTTGAAAGTTATTTATAAAGGTTAAATTATAGGGTCTAGGTCTGCCTAATATCACACCTTAACAAGAGCTAACCAGTCACATAAAAAATTTAATTTTTGCTCTTTTTTTCTTACTTTTTTTTTAATGTGAAGCACCAGCCAGGAGTAGATTTTTGTGATTATCTGTTATCATCAAAAGTGGTTACTGTATTATTGTATCTTGTATTTTAAAGCAAATAACTTCTCTTCTTTTTGGGTTCTACCATGTAAAAGATTCCATTAGTCAGCTTCATTTTATCTCATAAAACATCTATGAGGCATTTACTTGTGCTTACTTATCTCTGTATCTTTCTCTGAGTGGGATTTCTCTTCTGGGACATTATTCAATAAATCTCCCCGCTCCCCTCCCCCCCCCCCCCCCCCCCCCCCCAGTATTTTCAGTATGGAAGCAAAGAGATCCTGGAGATTGCCTCTCCAACATTTCAAAATAGAATTAGTGAGGCTGTAGAAACTTATCTGAAGTTAAATTCTTATTTTTCACAGCACTTAACCAGAGGAAATTGTCAATCCACATGGGATTTAGGGAGGTAGGGAGGTAGGGAAAAAAAATTCATTAAAAACAAAAACCACTTACGTTTTTGTTAATCCAAAATGTGGACACTACTTATACAATATGTATTGTTTTTTGATGTTGTGTGTGGGCTACTGAGATCTTGAAAGTTGATAATGAAAATGCCCACACATAAAAGAGACCAAGTTAGAAAAAACTTTGTAATTTAATACTATACACCATTCTGCAAATATGTGCCATTTTTCCCCCTCAATGCTTTCATCTAACACACATTTGCTTTGTGTTGAATTTCCTCTCCACCAGCCTGGCCAAGCAGGATGTAAGGTTGCTGGTCTTAGGAGCCTGTGCAGGGAGAGTGAGGAGTACACCTAGTTTTGTTAGTAGAGATCAGATCTGACTGACAGTCCATGACCAATGCAAAGTTGAAACCACAGGCACCTGTGCCAATATCATTTCAAAAGGGCTAGGCAGGACCAGGCCCTAGGTCCAGTGTAAATGTTAATAACTAGGGATAACTAAAGAGAATCAGGACAAAGTTGAAGAAAAAAAATCCTGTGTCCCAAGATAGAACCACAAATAGTTTCACCAAGCATATTTTCATTTTTAAAAATAAGTTTTGCATTTTAGTAAAATATAATTGCTTTCATTTCATCTGATATAATTAAAGTTTGGAATTTTGTACCTCTATTTTGATATGGAAAGCATAATTCTTTGCAATTGTATCTCACCCTTTCCATTATTGATATGCGACAACATGAAATGGAGATCTGAGAGAATTTATTATCATTATTTTTGCCTATAATCTGCATTCTGTAGAATATATAAGTTAAAAGAATTAAATAGTATGTGAATATATACAAATCAAAAATTAAAAGAGAAATGTTTTGTAAAGGAGAGTGCAATTTTTGAAATAATCCAAATTAGAAATATACAAAGGATCTGAATCGAGATTTCTTGAAAGAAGATTTACAAATGGCCAATAATCATATGAAAACTAAGTATTATCAGTCTTTAGGGAAATGAAAATCAAAACCGCTATGAGATACCACTTCCCACACACTTTATGAGGACTTCATCATCATCATCATCATCATCATCATCATCATTGGATAGGAAATTACAACTATTGGTGAAGATGTGGAGAAAGTGTATCTCTTATTTACTTTTGGTCAGAATATAAAATGGTGCAGTTGCTTAAGAAAACAGTCTGGCTGTTCCCCAAAAAGTAAAACCTAGAGTTATCTTATGATACAGCAATGGCACTCCTAAGTTTATGACCTAGACAGCTTTAAAGTTCCCCTTAGCTTTACGAAGCTTTACTGTCAGCTTTAGACAGGTTTCTTCCTGACTACAGGACATTGACCTCCCTTTTCTTAAAGACTTTACTTTAGAAAACTTATAATTGAAATTTTTTTTTCTTTGCCCCTTTGAAATGTAAGTCTTCTATAACGTTCTTGCCAGGTTTAGAACTCAGCATGAGTTTAGAACTCAGCAATATCCTTCTCAAGGACCTGGTAGCCATCCCTTTGAAATATAACCGTCTAAGGAGACAGTGTTCCTATGTCCCAGTCCTTGTGTGGGAATAGGAATCTTACTTTCATAAAAGACAGTTATCAAACACAGAAGGCCTAATCACATTGACCAATTTCTATTAGCTCACTCTAACATTTAAAAATACTCTTGTGTTTTGTTTCAGCAGAATTGAGTTGAATCTCTCTTCCCTTCTGTAGTAGTCTTACAAAGGTCTCCCTTGCCTATTGAACCCCATCAGGGACAATTTGTCTTTAACATATATATCTAGGAGAAATAAAGAGATGCATCCACACAAAAGCTTACACATGGATGTTCCTAGCAGTTTTATTTATAATAGCCAAAAAGCTGAAACAATCAAAATGTCTATCCACTGATGAATTGATAAGGATATAATATATCCAAACATAGGAATTTTATTTGGCAATTAAAAAAAAAAAACTATGTGCAACAACATGGCTGATACTGAAAATATTATACTAAATGAAAGAAGTCAGTACAAATGATCACATATTGTCTGACACCATTTACACGAAGTGTCCAGAATACTATCTAGAACAGAAAAAGAAAGTAAACTGTTGGTTGCTTAAAGTTATGAAGCTGACAGGCAATGGGAAAGTGACAGCTAGCGGACATAGGTTTTCTTTCAAGAGGGATAAAAATATTCCAAAATTAGATTATGACAACAATAGTTGTACAACACTATAAATATGCCAAAAAAATTGAACTGTGCTCTTTAAGAGTGTGAATCATATAGTATGTGAATTATATCTTAAATGTTCTTCAGTATTAAGATTCTCTGTATCTTACACTTATTTATTTTTATTACCTTTATATCATATATGCATTTCATTTGTTTATTCATTTGTTTATTTATATCATATATGCATTTCATTCATATTGTTTATTTATTTATGCATTTCATTTGTTTATATTCATTTGTATATTTGTTTCACCTCCTCACCATATTGAAAATTCTCATAGGCAGGAGTTTTGCTTGTTCATTTGTTTTAGAATTTGTAAGTCTTAAGATTTTTTGGCACACAGTACAGTAGCTATATTAGTCTGGCTTAATCAGAGGCAGAGACAAGGTTTTGTGTGTGGTGGTTTATTTTGGGCCATATTCTTATGACACAGAATGAAATCGTGGAGAAAGAAAGCCAATAGAAGGAAGAGTTCTAGAGTAGCTCTCCTCTGTGGCAAATGGTACTCAATGCAAATGGGACCTTCCGGGGAGATTTATATATGGAGTTTCACAATCGACCACAAAAAGAACAAAAAGAGAAGTACTACCATTAGTTCTTATCTCCCATCATACAAGGGTTGTCCCATTAGGATGTTCACTGCAATGAGCTGTTAGTAAAGCATGCATAAGTGCAAAGTGCATTCATGCAAATTTCCTTGAAACAGAGTTATAAAAGCCCAGGACAAAAAAGCAAGAAAGAGTGATTGTGGTAATGCTAAGTGCTATTAATTAACGTATGTATGAAACTGTTTGCCTCAGCAATGGCCAGAATAGAGAGGATGTGATATAGGGTAACATAAATATCCAAAACACCAATAAACTTGATGGATACCTCGGTTCCCTTGGCTCCATTTAAAAGAACATGATCAGTAAGACTAGAAGAGCCTAACATATTCAGTGGGATGCTGAATCTCTCCCTCTAATATTTCCCCTCATCTCTCCTGTCTGAAGAACTACTGTTCTTTGCCCTGGCTTTCTCTGGCTCCACAACATCCAGGTATTTCCACACCTCACCTTCTGATTCTTTCCTGAGTCGTCCTCCTAACCATTTGTTTAGACAAATTAACCTTCAAATTTCTGAATTTCCTTGGAAAAGATATTCACAAAAGTCACAGTGTAAAGGTAATCCAATATATAGTCATAGACCATTAAAAATTTCACTCATTTTGTTAATGGTGGATAATAAATCAAACAAAACTAGATAAATTTTGGTAAGTGGGACCATATTTTCCATATGTATTGAAATGCTTAGACTGTAGTCAAAACACTATTGAATATATATTGAATATTGAGAATGTAAGTAAAATCTCCCAGCCTGCCTTCATAATCCATTTTTAATATAAAATAATAAGCTATTTTCTATTTTTTACTTCAGAAGTCTGCACATTTGTAGGTGCCTAAGTGGGAATGGGTCCCTACCAGCCTTTTTGTCTCTTGCCTATGGTATTCCAAGCTCATGGCCTTAAGTGACTTACATAGATCATGTGAATCTGGTCTGTTCACAGAAATCCTGAGTGCCCTTGTCTTTGGAAATCCAGAAACAGTATCAGTAACATCTCAATCAAAAACTTCCATTCTAACTACCATGTCATCTGGACCTAATATCTGAGTTCCCAATAGTTTTTACTCCACCAAATGGCCTGGACATTTGCCAGTGTTTGTATTACAGACACTATAGAGTCTTTCCAGAAAGTTTTGTCAAACAACAAGACTAACTGCAATCTTCCATAATTGCTCTCTCTGACAGGGCTGGAAGTGGTTAACCCTGACTCCTTAATAGTACTCTTTCATTACACAGACTGAAGTGATCGTCTCCTTAAACTTATAAAAAAGATCCACTAGTTAACCTGTTAATATATTTTTCCCAGAAAATGCCCCCACAATATTATTATGATAATAAATAGGCACATGCCTGCTTTCCAGTCAAATGATAAAAATCAGGACCACATATCTCAGGGCACATCTGTGGTTTGTTGAAAGTTAATTTCTTTCTTATAGGTACAATGCATTAGCAAATATATTCTGCTATATTTTGAGAATTGTCTAGATGGTAAGGGTACATTTTCCCTTATAAAAAACACATATTCTTCCATTATTATCTGTGATACAATAATCATCCATCCAGTTATGCAGCAGATCATTTCTCATACTACATACTTTGATACATTTCTTTAAGGTACTTGCAATATAGTTGACATATATTTTAATATAGTGGCTATATCATAAACCATATGTTTGACTCTAACCACCTACTACATTGGACTTTATGTAAGAAAATACATTTTGGGGCGCCTGGGTGGCTCATTTGGTTAGGTGACTGACTTTGGCTCAGGTCATGACCTCACAGTTCGTGAGTTCGAGCCCTGTGTTGGGCTCTATGCTGACAGCTCAGAGCCTGGAGCCTACTTCAGATTCTGTGTCTCCCCCTCTCTCTACCCTCCCCTGCTCACGCTCTGTGTCTCTCTGTCTCTCAATAATAAATAAACATTAAAAATTTTTTTTAATTAAAAAAAACACATTTTAATCTCAACAACTTCTCTCAGAGAAAAATATAAGGTTTTATATTTCATATCATATCCTCATAATCAATAGAATAAAATTATTAGTACATTATAAGTTCCACTCTTATCCAAAATCCAGTTTGTAATGTGTGATATGAGAAACAATGGTACTGGCTGTGATATTTCAAATTCAGATACACTGATCCACTAAGGCATAGGCTAATGAAGGATATATATAGGGAAAGTGTTTGATACTTAAGGGAGGGCCCTGTGATGTGTCCCAGGCTTGGGAAACTAATCTGTTTCTTTCCGACATTTCCAGGTAATTTGCAAACAACGACCTCATCTCTCAACTTGGCCAACAGGCATGTTAGTAAGACATGTGTTCCCATGCATTTTCTCTAGTTTCAGAAATAAAATCCTTTCATACATAATCAGTTTTTTTCTTTTCATCTGTTTGCTAGCTGTGGAATTACATTATTATCCTTTCATTCATACTGAGGGTTTTGCATAAATTGGTGCCAGCTTAATAATTCCTTACTCTGCTATCGTTGTGGAATGAGGAGTATGCTTCAATCTCTTAAAAATATAAGATTATGTGTATCAAACACCAGGACTGATTAATTACTATGATATGTAGCCAAGCATCCACATTAGTTTTTCTAGTGTAAGGCAATTTTTCTCTATCCAGGGTTCTGAATCACTAAGGAAGTCCCTAGTTATGAATATTCCTTCATTTGACCCCTCAATAAACCATTGCTTCTGCATCACAGTGAGTGCTCTAAGGTGACTGGCTGAAAACATCCCAATCAGAGTCAACATGCCCATCACTCACTTTCCTTTATGTTATGTGTCTGGCAGGTATCATTCTATCCCCCTATGTGTTTTCAGGCTCACAGGTTTTTTGCAAAGCTAGTTCCAAAACAACAGCTATTGGTGTCATTCAGTGTTGCTGAAGCACCAAGCAAAGTCTGTTCTAAGTTCACAGTTTGCAGAGTCCGAGAAGTAATCACTCTGGATTACCCTTCTGCCCTGGCAGCCAATTTCCAGAACAATAAAGTATACACATGCTACTTTTTATGAGACTTTCAAATAAAGCCAATCTCAAAAACTTGACCATTATAGGTAGTGTTTTTGAGGGGAAAAATAAACTGTAATGAGTTTTGAAATCTTCTTCCAGTTCTCCCCAGGAAAACTCTTAAGGTTTATATCAGTAACGGTAGTTGTGAAACAACTAGTGTCTGAAATTGGCATAGGATGCTTGTGTGAATGATACAGGATAAGCAGGATCAGGATTAATAGTATCTTTCCAGGCTTAGTGTGCATAAGGCAGATGGGCCTTCTGGTCTCATCAGCATTTTCCAGTGCCCGGCAGACTAGGTGTTCTACGTAACTTGCTGATTATTAATCTTGGAAGGAAACATTATTAAACCTTCCCCTTTGCTGTTAGCCATTTCAGTGTCTGCAGAGGAACATCCAGCAATAAAATGGGCATATGTTCCCTGAACCTTCCTCATCATTCACTAGAGTGTGTATTGTGTCATTGGATTTATGTGACCACTACATATTAGACTCCACAGGAAAGAGTGGTTCTAAGTGTCCTCTTTCTTTTTTTTTTTTTTTAATTTTTTAAAGTTTTATTTTATTTTTGAGAAAGAGAGAGAGAGAGAGAGACACATAGCACAAGTAGGGGAGGGGCAGAGAGAGAGAGAGACACAGAATCCAAAGCAGGCTCCAGGCTCTGAGCTGTCAGAACAGAGCCCGCCGCAGGGCTTGAACCCATGAACCGTGAGATCATGACCTGAGCCAAAGTTGGATGTTCAACTCACTGAGCCACCCAGGTGCCCCTAAGTGTCCTCTTTCTTAGGTTTGTATCTACTTCAAATAAGGGCATTAGTGCTTGTTATTAACATCTTAATCAATAAATCAGCACGTTATTTACCAGTTTACTCAGACTCAATTTTAAGGTCCCAAATAAGAACTGTGAATGATATATCAAGTTCGATGAATTTCCCTAAACTATGCTTGCAAGTAGTGGAAGGATTTTCCACTCTAGGAGCCTCCTTAGTAGCAGTCCTAGGCAAGACCTGCTACACTATTTCTTCAGATCTTGTGAAAGAGAAGGAACTTGTGATTCCTGTCTATATATAAAGTGACTGGGAAACATGCATGGGACTGGAATGAACTTTCAAAGTCATTAGTTGTTAAAAGTTTAGCTAGGGGCGCCTGGGTGGCTTAGTCGGTTAAGCATCCGACTTCAACTCAGGTGATGGTCTCACAGTCTGTGAGTTTGAGCCTCGCGTCTGGCTCTGTGCTGACAGCTCAGAGCCTGGAACCTGCTTCAGATTATGTGTCTCCTTCTCTCTGCCCCTCCCCTGCTCATGCTCTGTCTCTCTCTGTTTCAAAAATAAATAAAAACATTAAAAAAAATTTATAAAAAGAAAAAGTTTAGCTAAACTACTCCATGATATTGTTGGCCTGGCATCCATTTTGTATGATCAAGCAGCCTACAGGGATCTTGAACTGACACCTCTCCTGTGAGCATATGCCCTAGATAACAGCCAGCAGAGTCACAAGTAAATGTAACTTATAATACAACTCCCCAGCTGCCCTTGGAATAAGTGCTCACCCCTACGTCCCACAGCCTTTTCCTTGTGCACCTTTTGTGCACCCCCTGAAGTTTACCAAAACTCTGCTCTTTTTTATTTGAATTGACCAATTGGGTCTTATCCCAGGAACTTCAAAGCACTCTACCCAAGGCCTTTAATAAAGGCATGTGTTCCAGTTGCTGTTGTTATCTGCCTCTGTGTGTGTGGCCCCTCTCATGTACCTGGAAGCAAAAACCTTTTCTATTTCTGTTCCTTGTGATCTTCTGTTAATATGTGGTTCACCATCTTACACCCCAGGAGTCTATTTAGCAAATGTTAATTTAACAAAGTCACAATACCACCTGTAAGGACTTGTGCTAAATATGCAGGGTACTTGGGGTCTTAAGTAAGTATTGTTTTTCACTTGAGAAAGTGAAGGATATACAGTCAAGGAGATGAACTCAAATACTGGTCAACAAAGAGAATCTGATATCATCAGTAAAGAACCACATACAAGGAACTGGTCTTACATTTCAAATGAAATTTTAAAAAGTGTATACAGGTATAAATAAAGCAAAAGGGATCTGGAGTATACAAGCAAAAAAAAAAAAAAAAGCTAATATAAAAAGGGTCAGGATGTAGGTCTCTGGACCTAGAACATGGTAAATACTGGTAGCTGCTTGTAATGATGATTATCTGGAATGGAGGCAGACCTGCTGATCTGAAGAAGCTATGAACCTTGTATACACAATCACTGTTCAGTGTTTTAGTGTTTTCTTCTTTACCTGGTGATTATCCATTGTCACTGATTGTAGAGCTTCTCTCTTTATTTCCTAGGTATGGCAGTGGGTTTTATTTGTTTGTTTAATTTTTTTAAATTAATTTTTGTTTTTTAACCAGAGAGAGGTAGGGAGGTTGTTTTAACACCGTGTTCTCTATGGGGGCAACTTGGTAATATCTGGAAACATTTTTGGTTGTCACTGGACTGGACTGGAGTGTGTTACTGGAATTTAATGATTAGAGACCAGGAATGCTTCTTAAAGAAGATACCATACACAGGGAAGTCCCCTACAACAAAGAATTATTCACCCCTAAATATCAATATCAATAGTGCAAACGTGGACAAACACTGTTCTTACAGTAAATATATAGATGTCTCTTTATGATTTTTGTAGGTACTTGTGAACACAAATAATAAATGAGATAACAACAGTTTTCATATTTGATTATACATCAGAATTATATAACAGGGTTTTGAGAATGATGGATTCTAGGAATCCTCTCTAGACCTGTTAACTCAGAGTTTTAATGAATATATTTTATATTTTAAAGGACTAAAGAGTTACTTATGTTAGTGATGAGGGAGCATAAGGCAGGCTGAGAGCAAAGCACAAGCTAGCACCTCCCCCCAAGGTGAGACATATGTGACATTCCTCAGGCATTCCTGGCTGCCCAAGGACAAAGAAAAGGAAATAAAACAAATGGTTAACTGATAGAGATCACAGTCATGCAGGACTTGAGTCTCCATCACTTTATAAAGATCTTAGATAATTACAAGAAAAAGGCCATCTTATCAATAGCATAATCTCCAGAAATCTATACACTCAGTTTCCTGGAGACACCAGTATCACCTTCCCCTCCATAGTGATGTGGGGAAGGAAGGCAAGTAGGAAATAGCAGGTAAAATTAAATTTCCTTATAACGTGCAGCCAACTAACAAATACTTGAGACTGGTAGAGTAAAATGGTGCTCTAGGAACTCCCCACTTTCTTAATGTCAATGTTTTGCTAGAGGGAAAAAACAACCTTAGCTTGACAATAGCTAGGTCTCCACTAATCTGTGTCTTTAGCATATGAAACTCTTTGGAAACCTCCTTTTTAACTTTACCTCCTCCAGCCCTATAGGATGAGCCACTCTTCATAACCCCAGGGCAGCTCTTCCTGCCCACAGGTCCTGTCCCCATGCTTTAATAAAGTCACCTTTTGTACCAAAGATGTCTTCAAGAATTCTTTCTTGGTTGTCAGCTCCAAACCCCACCACCACCTCAAAACCTCATCATTAGGTACTCATGCTTGACAGTAACTAAAGTATTATCTCCATTTCTGGCTTACTAGAAAAAAGGGATTTTGTTTTCTTATTCTCTTTATTCTCACGGAAAGTTCTTATTGATCTGTTTGTTAAATTCTGCCTCCAAGCACGCATGGAAAAAAAAAAATAGAAAAATGTATTCTACATCAAAATTTGTCATCTCTACACATGAATTGAGGGATCAGCATAATGATTCAGATTATTAAAGTAATAGATATCATAGGAATTGTTGACAAAGCTGTAGCATACTGATACTTAGGTTCAAACGATTTCTTTTTCCATGAGGCTTACATCGATTGTCACAGTGATGAAAACTAAGAAAACATTTTCAACTTCTATTAATATTAGGCTTCATCTTTATTGCCTCTGCTATGTTTTTTTTTATTAAAATAGTACTCTAACTCAAGCACCTGAGTAAAAGTAACAAATATTTCTACCTTTCTCTTGTTAAAGCATTTTTATTTTTTTAAATGTTTATTTATTTTGAGAGACAGAGAGAGAGAGAGAGCAGGGAGGGGCAGAGAGAGGAAGAGAAAGAATTCCAAGCAGGCTCCATACCCAGCATGGAGTCCAACTCAGGGCTCTATCCCATGACTCTGGATCATGACCTGGGCCAAAATCAAGAGTCAAACGCGCTTAACTGACTGAGCCACCCAAGTGTCCTATTTGTCTTGTTAAAGCATTTTAAAAGAAATAAATCTCACTGCTTTTCTGACTAAAAATTATATGTGTTTTTCTGAAAACTAAATTGGATAGTACATAAGAATATAAAGATAAAAGTAAATAGTCACTGAATCACTTTTCCAGAGTTAAAACAACCATTTAAAAAATATATCTTTCAGTGTAACTTATATGTGCACAAAATACATTAACAATATTTCCTTAATTTAAAAAAGAATTGAAATAGTTTTCTGCCTGGTCATCATAGAGTAGCATATATTGAACTAATTCTACTGCCAAAAATTATTATGAAAGCTGAAAGATTCAGTAGCTGCTAATGTAAAAGAATCTGTATTCCAAAAATTTCCCCAAAAGACAGAAAGACAGAAAGGCAGGCAGGAAGTAAAGGAAGAAGGAAGAAAGAAAGGCAGAATTTCCTACTTTTAGATGGCTTCACCAATGAATTCTTTCGAATAGTGAAAGGAGAAATAATATCAATATTACGCACATTACACACATTAAAAACATGAAAATGCAATCCCAAACAAACAAAAACTAAAGGAGGTCATGACCACTAAACCAGCCATGCAAGAAATATTAAAGTGGACTTTGGGTAGGAAAAAAAAAAGACCCAAAGCAACTAAGACTAGAAAGGAACAGACATCACTAGAAACACCAACTTTACAGGTAACACAAAGACACTAAATTCATCTATCAAAAATCATCTGAACATAAGTGGATTAACACTCCAATTAAAAGACACAGGGTGTCAGAATGGATGAAAAAACAAGTCCCATCTATATGCTGCCCACAAGAGACTCATTTTAGACCTAAAGACATCTGCAGATTGAAAGTGAGGGGCTGGAGAACTATCTTTCTTGCTGATGGAGGTCAAAAGAAAGCCGGAGAAGCCATACTTATATCAGACAAACAAGATTTTAAACTAAAGACTGTAACAAGAGATGAAGAAGGGCACAATATTATAATTAAGAGGTCTATCCCTCAAGAAGATCTAACAATTTTAATTATTTATGTTCCCAAATTAGAAGCAGGCAAATATATAAATCAATTAATAACAAATATAAAGAAACTCATTAATAATAATAAAATAATAGTAGGGACTTTAATACCCCACTTATAACAATGAACAGATCATCTAAGCAGAAAATCAACAAGGAAAAAATGACTTCAAATAACACACTTGAGCAGGTGGACTTCACAGATATATTCAGAACATTTCATCCTAAAGCAGCAGAATACACATTCTTTTTGAGTGCACATGGAACATTCTCCAGAATAGATGACATACTGGATCACAAATCAGGCCTCAGCCAGTATAAAAAAAGTGAGATCATACCGTGCATATTTTTATACCACAACACTACGAAACTTGAAGTCAACCACAAGAAAAAATTTGGAAAGACTGCAAATACATGGAGGTTAAAGAACATCCTACTAAAGAATGAATGGATTAACCAAGAAATTAAAGAAAAAATTAGAAAGTGCATGGGAGCAAATGAAAATGAAAACACGATAGTCCAAAACCTTTCAGATGCAGTAAAGGCGGTCGTAAGAGGGAAGTATACTGCAATACAAAAAATGAAAATGCAACAGTACTATCCAGCTTACTTTATGGAGCACAGCTCTGACTTCAAAAGTCACAAGAAAGAAAACTACAAGAAAGCAATATTAGAGACCAATATCTCTCATGAATCTATAAATACAGTACTATATAAATATGATAAAACCATTACCAATGAGGTTTATTCCAAAAATCCAAGGTTGGCTTAACATTTGTAGATCAGCAAGGATAAAAACCATGATCATCTTAATAGAGGTATAAAGTTCTTTGTTAAAAACCTACAACTAACATCATATTTAATGGGAGGAATTATTGATTTTTTTTTCTGCCTTGGTCAATAAGCAAAGATGTCCATGATTACCATTCTGTTCAACATTTTAGATATTCAACATTAGAGGTATTAGCCAATAAAATAAAGAAAGAGAACTAAGAGGTATAAAAATTAAAAAGGAAGAAGTGATACCACCATTGTATTCAAAATGTCTCTATTACTTATTTAAAAATTCCAGAAGTTTCCATAAACATTACATCCATAAACATACACACTAAATTGCAAAGCTAAAAAAATTGTTATCTCCATACACTAGCAAACAAAAAAGTTGGAAATTATATAAAACATCACCAGTTAAAATTGCATCAGTTAGCATAAAATACTTAGAGCTCATCTAAGTAAAACTGGGCAAGTTACCTGCACTGAAAAATGAAACATTTTTCTAAGAAAAGTAAAGAACTAAATAAATGCTCACAAATGGGGAGACTCATAACATTTCTATTCTCCCTAAATTGATCTAATAGATCTTTGTAGGTATTCAATTCAATACCAGTCAGTTTTTAATGTCCAAGCCAAGATTTGGAGATGCAAGGAATATAAAATAGCCAAAGCAGTCTTTAAAAAGATGAATAAAATTTGAAGACTTAAACAACCAAAGATATACTATAATAAGTAAAATAATGTGATATAGGTACATGTGTTTACAAAAATCTACAAAGAAATATTGGAGGTCCCAGAAACAAACCCACAGATATATAGTTACTTGATTTATATAAAGACTTTTCTATAATTTAGAATATACTAGAGGTTGGTCTTTTCAATAAATGTTACTGGAACTATTAAATATTAGCACAGAAGAATTTTTACTACTATCTCTTACTATTCAAAAAGTTGTCCAAGAAAGTTTATGATCCCTTGTTCATAGTAAAATAATAAAGACTCAGGATAAAACATGAGTGCAATATATTCAAGGGCTTGAGAAAAACAAAGGTTTTTTTAAATAGAACATGAATAGCATTAAGCAAAGAAAAATTAGTATTTTAGAACTTCATCAAAAAGACATCTTTAACAGAGTACAAATGAAACTTTCAGAGTGGAAAAGACAGCTGTAATTTCCATATATGACATAGTACTCACACCTAGAATATATAAAGAACTACAGGTTAATTTTTTTTCTTTTTTTTAAGGTAAAGTACAAGACAAAACCTGGCCAAAACCTTAACTAGGAACTTGATCAATGAGAATGTCTAAATAGCCAAGATTATATACATTTGGTCAGAATTATTATTCATCACAGAAATGCAAATTTAAACATTGAGATGCTGAACACCCACCAAAATGGTAAAAATAAAAAGATTAAAAATGCCTGTGTTAGTAAGGATGTACAGCAATTTAAGCTGGCATATGTTACTGCTGTAATGTAAACTGGCAAAACAGTCTTAGAAAATGCTTTGTCAGTATCCAAAAAACTAAATATACATTTACCCCATAATTTAGCACATCCACCCTTAGTTATATACCCACGAGAAATAAGTACATATGACTACAAAAGTCATTTTTAAGAATATTCATAGCATCTTTATTCATAGTATCTCAAAACTGAAAATATCTGTTAACAGTGGCATGAGTGGATAAACTGTAATAAATTAAATGTGTATTAAATTGCAATAAAAGAACAGTATACTGATATGCACATTACAGATTAATTTTATAGATATTATATTGCCAATCAATATTAACAGAAATAAAAATAAATGGTCAGTTTAGGTTGATTTTAGTTACAGTGTGAAAGGTGCTAGGTAAGCCTGCGACATTGGTCTGTGACATAAATTACAGAGTTTATCAAATACTCCTGAGGCCATTTCAAAAGGAAACAGGAGCAAAAGTTGAGAAAAATGACTACATAGGAGGCTTCTGAACTCGATTCCTCCCATGAACCCACCAAATGTACAGCTACACATTGGGCAGAGTCACCTCCAAACTCCCAGATCCTCTCTGAGGTGTGGAAGGCCTTGAACCCCTTACTTTAGCTGGTAATACTTTATAATATAGCTGAAATTTGCCAAGAGAGTAGACTTTAAATGTTCTCACCCCACCCCCACCCCCCAAAAATAACTAAGATGATGGATGGATTATTTTTAATTTGTAGGGAAATCCTTTCACAATGTATATACATATCCAATCTTCATGTTGTGTACTTTAAATATCTTACAGTTTTGTCAACTTAATCTCAATAAAGCTGAGAGAAAAAAATTAAAATATTGGCAGAAACGTTAAAAAAAAAAAACAAAACCAGCCACCATGAAAGGTTTTTCACTGGCCAAAGTCAATATGAAAAGCATAGTGACAACAATAGACTGAAATACTTCATATATGTAAAAAAATATACTTGTTCATAATGATACCAAAATACATTTATTAACTCTGGAGTTTTCTAAAGCATTATATCATTGTTCTGAAATTAATAAATAATGGAAAATAATTTAGCATTTAATTACCCCTACTTTTCCAGATCAACTGTTTCAGAGCATCCTAATATTTGATGAAGAAATGTCATTTCTTGCCTCTCATCAGATAATTGCAAATTAACTGATGTAAAAGAAATGATAAAATTAGAAAATCACTATTTGCAATCACTTAAAAATAATAATAAATCTAGTCAATGATTATCAATGGTTGCTAAAACCATTAGGTGAAAGGTTAATGGATAACTTTACAATGGATGGATGCAGCTGACAACACCTGAGCCTACTTATCTATCTTAACTTCACAATTATAAGGACAGCAGACATGAATTTCCTGACTTAATGCAAAATAGAATGCATCACCTATAGAAAAATATTGCCATCCCCCAATGCATCTGAGTCTAATTAAGCCTGTTTTTTAATCAATTGAGAAAATGAGGAAGCAATCAGAATACTCTGCAGATCAAATGGACCCACTTTAAAATAAAAGATTTAGAGGTTAAAGTCTGGGATTGTGATGCCTCCCATTTTGGTTTTCTTTTTCAACATTACTTTGGCTATTTGGGGTCTTTTGGGGTTCCACACAAATTTTAGAATTGTCTATTCTAGCTCTATGAAAAATACTGTTGGTATTTTGACAGGGACTTCATTAAATGTGTAGATTGCTTTGTGTAGCATAGACGTTTTAACAATATTTTTTCTTCCAATCCATGAGTGTGGAATGTTTAAAGTTAAAATGTTATTTAAATTGACTTTAGTATCAGTAAGGTAAAAATTAGTTTCTTTCTCTTCTGATAGATATTAAAACCTTTGTAAAATATAAATGTTATTGAAATATTTTTTAAATGTTTATTTTTTTTTGAGAGAGAGAGAGAGAGTGTGAGTGTTAGTGGGGGAGGGGCAGAAAGTGAAGGAGAGAGAATCCCATTGAGGCTCCACGCTGTCAGCGCAGATCCTGACACAGAGCTCGAACCCACAAATTGTGAGATCATGACCTGAACCAAAGTTAAGAGTCAGACTCTTAACTGACTGAGCCACACATGTACCTCTAAAATACATATTTTTAATTAACCATCCAGAAATATCTACTGTTAATACTTCATGAATGATATTCCAGTTTTCTTGAAGCATATAAAAACTATTATGCATTATATTATCATTTTAGTTAATAATTATTATTTAATATACAGTGCTATTAATAACCAAAGAACTGAAAATATATATGCCAAGCCAAATAGTATATGTGTTTTAGGTATTGCACATAAATTAGGTCATTTATCCACGTGAAATCCCTAAAATGAATGCGTTACTACTTTGGTTACTTTACAAATTGAGCAACCTGATTTACAGTGGAGTTAAATAACACACTGAAGGTCACAGCTACTAAGTAAAGATGCTAAAAATCATACCCAGGCAATTTGACTGTGCAGGCTAATTTCTCTTGACAATATTTTAATAGAAAAAGACACCAATAGGAATTAGAGAATTAACTGATGAAATTAAAAATAAGTTTTGTTAAATCATTTTTACATTAAAAAAAACTTTAGTTTGGTCAACTTTTTTAAGATGCTGTTTTGTATGGTTTAATAACATTTCATGTCAAATGAAATGTAGCATTTCATGTCTGTATATGAGATTAGTGCATAATGAATGCATGTGTGTCTGCTTGTGTGTGCAGATTCTTTGCCAGGTTTTTATCATTAGTTTCAATCCTACACCTTAACTTCTATCACATGACTTTACTATATATTTACTAATTATATTCATAAGCCCCAAATTACACCTTTTATTATGTATTCATTTTCCATTTCTGTGTCTCTCTGTCTCTCTGATGCACACACAAACATACATACATACACATACACAGGTAGATGATATGAAGACAGACATGCATGTAATTCATCTATTTTTATTTTTAATATTTTAAAGTTTATTTATTTAAGTGATAAAGAGAGTTAGAGAGTGCAAGGAGGGGAGGGGCAGAGAGAGAGGGGGGAGAGAGAATCCAAAGCAGGCTCCACACTGACAGCTTGGAGCTGGATCTCACCAATTGTGAGTCCATGACTTGAGTCTAAATCAAGAGTTGGATGCTTGACCAACTGAACCACTCAGGTGACCCAATCCTTCGACTTTTAAAGAACAAAAAGGTTGCCCACCCTTTGGGGGAGGAAAATGATTACAGATTTATATTGAGTATCTTGTAGAATTTCTATAATGTTTTTAGAATTTTCCAGTAGAAGGAAACTGCATGATAAAATGATTTGGTTTGTTTAAAAAAATGCACACAGAATTAGGTATTACTAGCACTACTTAGAACTATTATATAGTTCAGGAAAATTTAATGGACTGAATTGCCAAAGTTTTTGATGAAAAAGTGGCAGAATTAGGATTAAAATCTATGATTGAATGTCAAAACCTAAGCTTGTATGAAACAAGCTATATCCTTTCATTTTTTAGTTTTCCATCTTATGCTCTAGAACCATTTATATATTAGAGTCATTTTATCCTTCACAAAAAACAGCTAATGATGGCTGTTTTTAATTTTAATGTCTTCATGGGTCTTTTTTCCACTCTAATTTTATATTTTTTAGTTTACTTTTGCTAATGTACAGTATTTATACATTTCACCAAATTTTATTTCTTATTAATTTATAATTTTGTTAAGTTAACACTGGGAGTTTTAAAAGTTGATTTCACCTGGAGGAGGAGCCAAGATGTCAGAACAGCATGGAAGCTTTTTGTGTGTCTCGCATCCATGAAATACAGCCAGACCAACACTAAACCATCCTACACACCTAGAAAACTGATTGGAAGATTGACACAACAATCTGCACAACCTGAACCACAGAATTCAGCAGGTACATGACATGAAGAGCTGAACTTCGGGAGCAAGAAGCCCTGAAAGGTAGGGAACCCCTTTAGCGGGCGGAGAGGGCAGAGACTGGGGAGGGAGGGAGCATACGGGAAAAGCGCCCCTCGCAAAAGCAGCTGGAGAGAAAGTGGAAAATTGGAAACAACTGCAGGGACTAGACTAAAAAGGGAGAAAGGAGAGGGTTTAAATTCCATTAAGACTGTAAACAAGGGGAGCACAAAGGCTGCAACTCCACAGCTCAATACCTAGCGGTGCTCTGGTGGGAAAGGTGAATCCCCAGGAACAGAGTGGGGTCCGGGAGATTCTCGGGCCACACGGGGAAAAGTGGTTCCACTGCTGGAAGGACATTTGGTAGAGACTGTTGAAGCCACCTGGTCCCAGCAGACCCCGGAAGGCAGCCACATTTGCTGGTACTAGGGCAAGGTTGTTGAGGGTGAAGCCTGTTGCCAGATGTGTGTGTGCGATTTTCCATGGTCCCTGAAACGCTGAGGCTACGCTGTTACGCGATCTTTTCTGGGGGGCGGGCTGCCACCTGGCTGCAGTCTTGGGGCACCTGCAACAGCAGAGTCCAACGGGCATTCCTTGGGTGCAGCCGACATTCGGCCATTGCTCATTCAGCCACTGCTTGGTGAGACCCTCCTGCAGAGGGGCGGAGCAGGTCAAAGCCGCAGTCCTTCGGAAGTAAGGGGCCGGGGAAAACAGCCGCATCTGAGATAAAATTTGGGAGAGAGGTACTGCTTGGGGCCTGGTCACAGAGAGTGGAAAAGTGGGGAGTGGTCAAGAGCTGAAGATGGAGGACCAGTGTGTGATTGCTGATCTGGGAGAACAGGCTGGGTGGCTGGGTGGTGCCATTTTTCACTGCTCCCCTGCATGCGCATGCACACCAAGGAGCACCGCAACAATCCACCCCAGTAGGCTAGCAGCGCCATCTAGGGGAGAGCGGAGCTGTTACACCGAGCCCTGCTCAACTGGGCCAACTTCGCTTTTCAAGAACACAAACCTCACCACCAGCTTAATTTATGGACTATAAAGAGCTATATGGACTGACATCTAGGAGAAAACGAAGCAATTTCAGTCCTACTTCAATCTGTTAGCAGGTTCATCTATTTAATTTTTTTTCTCTCCCTTTTTCCTTTTTCTCTTTTACAATTCTTTTCTTTTTCTTGAATACAGAAAGAGAAAAAACTCATTTTTATTTTCAAATTTTATTAAAAATATCTGTCTTTAATATTTATTACTATATTCTTTACCTTTGTGTAAATTTTTTCAAATTCTACCTTACTTCCATCGTTTTATATTAGTCTACTTCAGTGTACTCACCTTTTCAAATTTTCAAACAATTTCCTTTTCTTTCTTTTTTTTTCTTTTTTTCTTTTTCATTTATTTTGTTTTTCTTGAATGCAGAAAGAGAAAAACTTCAATTTTACTTTCATTTTCTTTTAAAATATCTTAATTTAATTTTATTACTATATTTTTTGCTTTTATGTAAATTTTTCAAATTCTACGGGGCACCTGGGTGGCTCGGTCGGCTGAACGTCCGACTTCGGCTCAGGTCATGACCTCGCGGTTCGTGAGTCGAGGCCCGCGTCGGGCTCTGTGCTGACAGCATAGAGCCTCGAGCCTGTTTCCGATTCTGTGTCTCCCTCTCTGCCCCTCCCCCACTCTCTCTCTTTCAAATATAGACATTAAAAATTAAAAAAAATAAATAAATAAAATTCTATCTTACTCCCATCATTTAATTTCAGTCTACTACAGGGTATCCACTTTTACAAATTTTCAAACGATTTCTTTTTTTTGTCTTTTCTTTTTTCTTTTTTTAAATCTTTTTCATTTCTTTTCTTTTTTCTTAAATACAGAAAACCAAAAAATTCACATTTCTGTTTAATTTTTTTTTAATTTTTTTTTAACGTTTATTTATTTTTGAGACAGAGAGAGACAGAGCATGAACGGGGGAGGGTCAGAGAGAGAGAGGGAGACACAGAATCTGACACAGGCTCCAGGCTCTGAGCTGTCAGCACAGAGCCCGACGCGGGGCTTGAACTCATGAACCGCGAGATCATGACCTGAGCCGAAGTCGGACGCTTAACTGACTGACTGAGCCACCCAGGCACCCCTCTTCTTAATTTTTATTAGAAATATCTTTCTATAATTTTTTCTACTATATTCTCTACTTTTGTGTATTTTAGTCTACTTTAGTGTATTCATTTTTTCAAATTTTCAAACGATTTCCTTTTTCTTTCTCTCCCTGCCCATTTTTTTGTTTGTTTGTTTGTTTGTTTCTCTAATCTGTCAAACCACTCTCTGCACCCAGACCAACACACCTAAGATCTGGCATCATCTATTCGATTTTTGTGTGGGTGTGTTTTTAATTTTTAATTTTAATATTTTTTTATTTTAATTTTTTAATTTCAATTTTTATACCTCAGTAATTCCTTTTCTCCCTTCAAAATGACAAAACGAAGGAATTCACCCCAAAAGAAAGAGCACGAAGGAACGAAAGCCAGGGATTTAACCAACACAGACACAAGCAAGATGTCTGAACCAGAATTTAGAATCACGATAATAAGAAAACCAGCTAGAGTCGAAAATAGATTAGAATCCCTTTCTGCAGAGATAAAAGAAGTAAAAAAAAGCCAGAATGAAATGAAAAATTCTATAACTGAGCTGCAATCATGGATGGATGTAGCGGCAGCAAGGATGGACGAGGCAGAACAGAAGAATCAGCGATATAGAGGGCAAACTTATAGAGAATAACGAAGCAGAAAAAAGAGGGAGATTAAGGCAAAAGAGCATGATTTAAGAATTAGAGAAATCAGTGATTCATTAAAAAGGAACAACAACAGAATCATAGGGGTCCCAGAGGAGGAAGACAGAGAAATAGTGGTAGAAGGGATATGTGAGCAAATCATAGTGGAAAACTTTCTTAACCTGGGGAAAGACACAGACATCAAAATCCAGGAAGCACTGAGGACCCCCATTAGAGTCAACAAAAACCGACCATCAACAAGGCATATCATAGTCAAATTCACAAAATACTCAGGCAAGGAGAGAATCCTGAAAGCAGCAAGGGAAAAAAAGTCCCTAATCTACAAGGGAAGACAGATCAGGTTTGCAGCAGACCTATCCACAGACTTGGCAGGCCAGAAAGGAGTGGCAGGATATATTCAGTGTGCTGAATCAGAAAAATATGCAGCCAAGAATTCTTTATCCAGCAAGGCTGTCATTCAAAATAGAAGGAGAGATAAAAAGTTTCCCAGACAAACAAAAATTAAAGGAGTTTGTGACCACTAAACCAGCCCTGCAAGAAGTATTAAGGGGGACTCTCTGAGGGGAGAAAAAATGAAAAAAAAATGTATATATATAAATAAATACCAAAAGCAACAAAAGATTAGAAAGGGCCAGAGAACACCACCAGAAACTCCAACTCTACAAGCATCATAATGGCAATAAATTCATATCTTTCAGTACTCGCTCTAAATGTCAATGGATTCAATGCACCAATCAAAAGACATAGGGTAACAGAATGGATAAGAAAACAAGATACATCTATATGCTGTTTACAAGACACCCGCTTTAGACCTAAAGGCACCTACAGATTGAAAATAAGAGGATGGAGAACCATCTATCATGCTAATGGTCAACAAAAGAAAGCCGGAGAAGCCACACTTATATCAGACAATCTAGACTTTAAAACAAAAACTTTATCAAGAGATGCAGAAGGGCATTATATCATAATCAAGGGGTCTATCCACCAAGAAGACCCAACAATTGTAAACATTTATGTGCCAAATGTGGGAGAACCCAAATATATAAATCAATTAATCACAAACATAAAGAATTTCATTGATAGTAATACCATAATAGTAGGAGACTTCAACACCCCACTCACAGCAATGGACAGATAATCTAATCAAAAAATCAACAAGGAAACAATGGCTTTGAATAACACACTGGGCCAGATGGACTTAACAGATATATTCAGAACATTGCATCCTAAAGCAGCAGAATATACATTCTTCTCCAGTGCACACAGAATGTTCTCCAGAATAGACCATATACTGGGACAAATCAGTCCTAAGTAACTACAAAAACATCGAGATCATACCGTGCATATTTTCAGACCACAATGCTATGAAACTCGAAATCAACCACAAGAAAAAATTTGGAAAGGTAACAAATACTTGGAGACTGAAGAACATCCTACTAAAGAATGAATGGGCTAACCAAGAAGTTAAAGAGGAAATTAAAAAGTATATGAAAGTCAATGAAAATGATAGAACCACAACCCAAAACCTCTGGGATTCAGCAAAGACGGTCATAAGAGGAAAGTATACAGCAATCCAGGCCTTCCTAAAGAAGGAAGAAAGATCTCAGATACACAACCTAACCTTATGCCTTAAGGAGCTGGAAAAAGAACAGGAAATAAAACCCAAAAAACAGCAGAAGACAGGAAATAATAAAGATTAGAGCAGAAATTAATGCTATCAAAACCTCAAAAACAGTAGAACATATCAATGAAACCAGAAGCTGGTTCTTTGAAAGAATTAACAAAATTGATAAACCACTAGCCAGTTTGATCAAGAGGAAAAAAGGAAAGGGCCCAAATAAGTAAAATCAAGAATGAAAGAGGAGAAATCAAAACCAACAAAACAGAAATAAAAACAATAATAAGAGAATATTATGAGCAATTATATGCCAATAAAATGGGCAATCTGGAAGAAATGGACAAATTCCTAGAAACATATACACTACCAAAATTGAAACAGGAAGAAATAGAAAATTTGATCAGACCCATAACCAGCAAGGAAATCGAATTAGTAATCAAAATTCTGCCAAAAAACAAGAGTCCAGGGCCAGATGGCTTTCCAGGGGAATTCTACCAAACATTTAAGGAAGAGTTAATACCTATTCTCTTGAAACTGTTCCAAAAAATAGAAATGGAAGGAAAACTTCCAAACTCTTTCTATGAAGCCAGCATTACCTTGACTCCAAAACCAGACAGAGACCCCACTAAAAAGGAGAACTACAGACCAATTTCCCTGATTTTTGGATGCAAAAATCCTCAACAAGATATTAGCCAACCAGATCCAACAATACATTAAAAAATTACTATTCACCACGACCAAGTGGGATTTATACTTGGGATGCAGGGCTGGTTCAATATCCACAAAACAATTAACGTGATTCATCACATCAATAAAAGAAAGGACAAGAACCATATGATCCTCTCAAGAGATGCAGAGAAAGCATTTGACAAAACACAGCATCCTTTCTTGATAAAAACCCTCAAGAAAGTAGGGATAGAAGGAGCATACCTGGAGATGATAAAAGCCATATACGAGCGACCCAATGCTAATATCATCCTCAATGGGGAAAAACTGAGAGCTTTCCCCCTAAGGTCAGGAACAAGACAGGGATGTCCACTCTTGCCACTGTTATTCAACATAGTATTGGAAGTCTTAGCCTGTGCAATCAGACAACTCAAAGAAATAAAAGGCATCTAAATCGGCAGGAGGAGGTCAAATTTTCACTCTTCGCAGATGACATGATACTCTATATGGAAAACCCAAAAGATTCCACCAAAAAACCGCTAGAACTGATTCATGAATTCAGCAAAGTTGCAGGATATAAAATCAATGCACAGACATTGGTTGCATTCCTATACATCAACAATGAAGCGACAGAAAGAGAAATCAAGGAATCGATCCCATTTACATTTGCACCAAAAACCATAAAATACCTAGGAATAAATCTAACCAAAGAGGTGAAAAATCTATACACTGAAAACTATAGAAAGCTTATGAAAGAAATTGAAGAAGACACAAAGAAATAGAAAAAGATTCCTTGCTCCTGGATAGGAAGAACAAATAGTGTTAAAATAACGATACTACCCAAAGCAATCTACATATTCAACACAATCCCTCTCAAAGTAACACCAGCATTCTTCACAGAGCTAGAAAAAATAATCCTAAAATTTTAGGGAACCAGAAAAGACCCCAAATAGTCAAAGCAATCTTGAAAAAGAAAACCAAAGCAGGAGGCTTCACAACCTCAGACTTCAAGCTATACTACAAAGCTGTAATCATCAAGTCAGTATCGTACTGGCACAAGAACACTCAGATCAATGGAATAGAATAGAGAACCCAGAAATGGACCCACAAACGTATGGCCAACTAATCTTTGACAAAGCAGGAAAGAACATCCAATGGAATAAAGACAGTCCCTTCAGCAAGCGGTGCTGGGAAAACTGGACAGCCACTTGCAGAAGAATGAACCTGGACCACTTTCTTACACCATACACAAAAATAAACTCAAAGTGGATAAAGACCTCAGTGTAAGACAGGAAGCTATCAAAATCCTTGAGGAGAAAGCAGGCAAAAACCTCTTTGATCTTGGCCACAGCAATTTCTTACTCAACACGTCTCATGAGGCAAGGGAAACAAAAGCAAAAATGAACTACTGGGACCTCATCAAAATAAAAAGCTTCTGCACAGCAAAGGAAACAATCAGCAAAACTAAAAGGCAACAGGCAGAATGTGAGAAGATATTTACATATGACATATCAGATAAAGGGTTAGTATCCAAAATCTACAAAGAACTTATCGAACTCAACACCCAAAAAACAAATAATCCAGTGAAGAAATGGGCAAAAGACATGAATAGACACTTCTCCAATGAAGACATCCAGATGGCCAACCGACACATGAAAAAATGCTCAACATCCCTCATCATCAGGGAAATACAAATCAAAACCACAATGAGATACCACCTTACACCTGTCAGAATGGCTAATATTAACAACTCAGGCAACAATAGATGTTGGCAAAGATGTGGGGAAAGAGGATCTCTTTTGCATTGTTGGTGGGAATGCAAGCTGGTGCAGCCACTCTAGAAAACGGTATGGAGGTTTCTCAAGAAACTAAAAATAGAACTACCCTACGACCAGCAATTGCACTACTAGGCATTTATCCATGGGATACAGCTGTGCTGTTTCGAAGGGACACATGCACCCCCATGTTTATAGCAGCACTATCACAATAGCCAAAGTATGGAAAGAGCCCAAATGTTCATCGACTGATGAATGGATAAAGAAGATGTGGTATATATATACAATGGAGTATTCCTTGGCAATCAAAAAGAATGAAATCTTGCCATTTGCAAGTATGTCTATGGAACTGGAGGGTATTATGCTAAGTGAAATTAGTCAGAGAGAGACAAAAATCATATGTCTTCAGTCATATGAGGACTTTAAGAGACAAAACAGATGAACATAAGGGAAGGGAAACAAAAATAATATAAAAACAGGGAGGGGGACAAAACAGAAGAGACTCATAAATATGGAGAACAAACTGAGGGTTGCTGGAGGGGTTGTGGGAGGGGGGATCAGCTAAATGGGTAAGGGGCATTAAGGAATTTACTCCTGAAATCACTGCTTCACTATATACTAACTAATTTGGATGTAAATCTTAAAAAAATAAAAAATAAATAAAGTTAAATTATGAAAATAAAATTGATTTCACCTTAGATACACAGCTGTGAAAAATGATTCTTGGCATGCATGCTGGTCACAGATCTCTTGATAGCTACTCCTGCGGTTTTACTATACCCCAGATTGATAAGCGCAATGGCCTCAGTTCTGGGAGACTGAATACTTTCCAAGAATTTATAATTCCTCACCTTTTCTCTTTGTTTGACCTGTGATTTTGAACAGAGTTCATTGTAGATGCAGGTGAAAGGGCTTATGAAAATGTAGTAATTTCCATAGGCCCAGTGCTCTTTGCTGCATTGGAGGTTATAGAATGTACTTTTCTTCAGTTTTAGTCTGACCTGATGTCTGAGGCCATGTCTAAGCTGCCCTTTTCCTTCATGTTAGAGGACATAGTGGATTTCTTGATGCAGTTCTCCGCATATGAATTAGTCAAAGAGATTTTACAATTGACTTCTTCTTGTGATTCTGCGTTGTGATTCATGTTCTTTGACCTGCATCCATTCTTGAGGAGGACTTTTTTCCCCTTCCAATGACCCAAATGTCCTGGTAACTTCATTTTCTGAGTCTTTCTCTCTGAACTGAGACATGTTTGCCCTCCTATAATTCCCAAGGATCAAGGATCCGTCTATGACACAGTTTCTTTGCCTATTGAATATACAGATAAGTAGAGGAAACAAAAAATGGCTTGTGCATATGCTACTGGTTTTCCCATATTCTATTTACCTACCATCTCAGAGATTTTCCATTGTCTTTGTTTTCCCCCAGTGGTGCACCAAATATGCACTGTTTAATTGGTGACCTGTGACACCAATTAAGTCAATGGGGAATTATGACAGCTTCTACCCTTGAGTATTTCAAGTCAGATAGGACCTGGGTGAATATCATTACTGGGATAAGAATTTAAAATTATTTCCCTTTCTTACAGCCAAATCTTATTGGTCTAATATTTCTTTAATTCCTCTACTCAAAACAAGGATTTATTTCTCTATGATTTATTTATATCACTGCATATGCATGTTATTTTAGTAGGAAAAATATATTTCCTCTATGTTGATTTATTCTTTATAAGGCAAGATTATTTTACTTTAATCAATATTTTTCTTCTGGTTATGTAATTTTCTTTGGCTTTATCATTGACTTTTCTAAGGCACTTTTTACAGGAGGATCAAGGATAATTTTTTTTCTTATTGAAGTAAAATTTATATACAGTAAACTGCACAGGTCAGAAGTGTGGAACTGAAGTTTTCATAAATATATACACCCATGTGAAATCACACTAATAAGGACATACAGTATTTCAATGACTATACCATTCATGTATGTCCCATTCCAGTTAATTACCTTCTCCCATAGGCAACCAATTCTTGATTGCTATCACCACAAATTAGTGTTTGCTTATATTATGCAGATAGAATCTTACAGGTATATGCTTTTACTTCTTTCACTCGACATATTTTTAAGATTCATTCAAATTGTTGTATATATCAGTAGTTCATTCTTTATACTACTGAGTATAATTACATTTTATGAATATACCACAATTTGTTTATCTCTTATGTTGATGGACATATTGTTCGTTCTAAGTGGATTTTTTCACCTTGTAATTATTTGCTCTTGCATAGAGATGGACAGTTGATTGTTACAAAATAAAACAATCAACTGCCTATCAATAAACCAGCAGGAAATGGATCTTAATAAATTGCTATATTCAACCATTATCTCTAGTTTTGTAGATTCCTTGGGATTTTCTGTGCAAAAAATTATGTGTTCTGCAAATAAATAAGTTTTATTTCTTTCTTCCCTATCTTTTGTCTTTTTATTTGTCTTGATAGTCTCATTTCATTGATTGGGACTTCAGTACAATATTAAATATAAGTGATATGAATACACATGTTTGACATTCTTGATCTAAGGAGAAATCAGAGGGAAATACTTCATCATTAGTTATTACAGTGGTAGATTTACTTTGATGTCCTTTATCAGGTTTACAATGTGCCCTTGTATTCCTAATTCATTGAAAGTTTTGTTACACATGCACATTATTTTTTCTTACATGTTTTTCCTGCATGTTAAGATGATCATATGCTTTTTCTCCTTTATTCTGTTAATATGACAATGTGCATTGATTGATTTTTGATGTGAATCCAAGCTTGCATTTTTGAAACAAATCCCACATAGTCATGCTGTACTTATATACTGATGGATTACATTTCCTGATATTTTGTTAAGGACTTTAATATCCATATTCGTGAGGGGTATTTGTGAATTATTTCTTATAATGTCAAGTAAAGTTTTGGTACCAGGGTTTTTCTGCCCTTATAAAGATGGTTGAGTCTCTACTAATGCCCAGAGTAAAGTGATGCTTCAAATTGTAGCCAATAACTGATACATACCTTTATTTGCTCCAGGGTTTTAAAACAGCACCTAATCTCTTTTTTTGATTGCTAAAATCATTGGGGGATAGGTCTATACATTTTCTACCATCATTTACCAGTATCATTCATAACAACATCGTTCACAATCAGTGTACTTTCAGTATCACTATGAAGCTCTCAGTGACTTAAATTCTAGTAGCTTCAAGCTTGAATCCCAAGCCCATATTTCTGTTTTCTGCCTTCTCCCATTAGAACACGGGGGACCACCTCATGCTTAATACTTTTATGTATTTTTTTATTTTTTTAATGTTTATTTATTTTTGACACAGAGGTAGAGAGAGATAAAGCATGAGCGGGGGAGAGGCAGAGAGAGAGAAAGACACAGAATCTGAAGCAGTCTCCAGGCTCTGAGCTGTCAGCACAGAGCCTGACACGGGGCTTGAACTCACAGACTGTGAGATCATGACCTGAGCCGAAGTCGGATGCTCAACTGACTGAGCCACCCAGGCGCCCCATCACGCTTAATACTTTTAAAGTAGAACACATCACATTACCTCCCAGTTTACCTCTGAGCTTTTAGGATCTTCCAATGACATCAATATCATGCTGATTACCTAAACTAAAAACCATAGATTATCTTTGATCTTGTTCCTCCTACATTCTATAGGCAGTCAACTGATGGTGTCTGTCAGTTCTAGTCCTGAGATTCTTGTCACATTAAGATGCTTCTTTAAGTCTAATTGTTTAGATCTTGTTTGCCTAGACTACATTGGCCTTCTAAATGGTCTGACTTCTTCCAAGCCTTCTCCCACCCCTCAAGTTTTGTCTCATGAATGCATATGTCAGATCTCACCATTTTCCTCAACAACAAAAACAAATCTATAATTATCTTATTAAGTTATAAAGGAGTTTCACATATAAAGGATGGACATTCCATATTCTAATCCCCCAGAATAATTTCTACACATTTTCCTTATTTTTGTCCAGGATCAAAACTGAGTAACTTATTTTCCTTTGTATGCCACATATATTCCTGAAAACTTTTCTGTATTGATTTTAATTCCTTAATCTGTATCTTTCCCCCTTCTTACTATACACACTATCAGGTAGTGGTTAATACCACAAACTCTAAAGTGATCTTATAGTCTTATGACAGAATGATCACATATAATTTTACCATATGTTTTCTATCTGACTACATGATTTTTTGACGGTAGCATCCGAGTCTGATTCTTTATTGTTATCCCAAAATACACAGTGTGTTATCTTTTTCCTGGTAAAATTACAGTAACTATTTGTTGAATGAATGACTTAGTTTCACTGACTTGCTTTCTTTGTAAAAAACCAAAAACAGTCATTTGTAACTACTTTAAAGTGACAAATTGTTTTAGCCCCCTTAGACTTGATTTCTACCATTAAACTATGTCCTTGAGTTGGATGTAAAGAGAGTTAGTTTAGGGACACTAATGTGTTTGAATCTAGAAAAATAATATGCTTACCTTTAAATTATTTACTAACCAAGGCCACATCTTATCTTTTTGAATCTCCTAAAGAGTTTTAAGTTAATGACCTTCATCTCCATCAGCTCTTCAGACTGCTTATAGATGTTTATTTTGGTAAAAAATAATCAAATTGATTTATTAATTTTATTTTATTAATTTTATTTTCTTTAAAATAAATAGCTAAATTTATTTAGAATAGGAAGATACCTTTTTACTCGCTAGTGCAGATAATAACAAGATTTAACAGAACACTCGGTAGATTTGTCAACTTAAGGGCTCCAGCATCTTAGCTAGACATGGAAACAAAACAGGTATCTGTCCTAGTAAGTCTTAGAGTGGCAATGGGAGTTGTTTGTTACCACATGTGGGACTTTCTTTACAGCTCACCAAAAATACTGAGGTTTCACTTGGACTCTGAGGTTCTGCTCATGTGTTTGGGACATACATGTCATAAACGTGTGTTGTTACTGTTAACATGATCTCATTCATACCTACAGATTACTAAGGACAGAGAAAATTGTTTCTTCACAGTTTCCTTCCTGTCTTTTACATCATTTGTTATATTTCTTCTCACACTTACTGAAAAGCATACACCAATGCTTACTCCAGAATCATTGTTTTAACATCCTAGGTCCTGCTTGGTAAATGTGCGCCTTTTATTCTCCTATGATTACACATATAGCAAAATCCTTTCTCCATTCTTAGAAATTTTGAATTATATTTCATATTTGAAGATGCTAATCATTTACAAATATCAGACCTAGTATTTTCAGTCTTTCAGATGAATATTCCGGTCTCTTTCTTTTTTTATTGCATTTATTTATTTTGAGAGAGCAAGAGTGAGAGAGAGGCAGAGAGAGGGAGAGAGAGATAATCCGAAGCAGGCTCTGAGAGCCCAATGCAGGGCTCAATCTCATGAACCATGAGATCATGACCTGAGCCAAAATCAAGAGTCAGATACTTAAATGACTGAGCCACCCAGGTGCCCCTCAGTATTTCTTCCCTACCAAGTCGTTGGGAATGTAGCCAAATATTTTGGAAATCCAGGTGACTTAAACCTTGTAATAAATCATGATTTAACTTGACTTAACCATGACTTAAATTTTATAAGAATCTTGTGAAGATTCACAGGAGCAATAGTTTTCTCTGAATACTGGTAGTTATTGTTCACTGATAATATGCCAGAAATGCTGTAATGTGTCATATTCACATGTACTGCTGGCAATACATATATATATACCAGCTGTCTTTTGAGAAACAGGGGTGTGAACTGTGCAGGCCAACTTGCAGATTTTTTGGGGGGGGAGATAAATACAGGACAGCACTGTAAATGTATTTTCTCTTCCTTATAGTTTTTTTAAATAACATTTTCTTTTCCCTACCTTAATACAGTGTATAATACTTATACAGAATATGTGTTAACTGATCATGTTATTCCATTAAGGTTTCTGGTAAGCAGTAGTCTATTAGTAGTTAAGTTTTGAGGAATTCAAAAGTTATATGTGAATTTTTGACTCTGCAGGGGGTGAGTGCCCCTAATGCCTATGTTGTTCAAGGGTCAACTGTATAAGCACATATCATGTATATGTGTGTGTGATGATATTATACGAACTGCAACTTCTAGGGAGTTTCTATGTCTCCAATAATAGATATTTTGGGCACAAATACAGCTCATGACTATTTAAATTCTTAGAAGTTAAATTTACAATGGTGAGAATCAGAATAGAAAGGCATTAGAATGATATGAAAATATATACAAGAACTTCAAAGAGGAAGAGAAATAAATATCTTCTAGTTTGAATGTAAATCCTGCGTCTACACAGTTTAAATCATTTGGATATTATGTATCTGTCTGCACACTTGCTAAAAAAGTCCTTTGTTCCAGTGTGTGCTTTCTTGTCTAGAGCCAGTAAACCCACCCTGCAAATGTGAAAAGATGTTTTGTATTAGCAACAGTTCTAAACTATTTCTTTAGCCTGAAAAAATAAAACTGATTTGACAACACACATGGAAGTATAACGACAGGTTACTGAGTTTTATTTTTCACACAGACTTCCTAAAGCTTGCAGATTCAGATTTTATGTGAATCACTCTGTATTTGTAAACCACACATTTTTGGTTTCAGTCACTGTATCAAATGGTTCCAGGTCTTTGCTGAATTCATCCGTGAATATAAGGAATGACATTTTGCTAGCAATGCACTTTACATCACAGTAACAAGCCTGAGCTTCTCTTTTGTGGAATGACCCTGAAATGGGTACAGCTGGGAGAGATGAGGATCTATCAAGGTGAATGAATACTTTTTTATTAGGTGAAGCAAACCATTTGCTCTTTCAACCTACTCTTGTGCTTCAGTGATAATGGGGACTTTTAGAAACACAAATAGTCTCTAACATACCATACCTGATAAGTTTCCGTTTGTTATATCTATATACAAATATACTGGATTTTCTCCAGCTGGCTTTCCTTCCTATAAGTTTCTGAAATTCAAATTCTTCTCATTATACCTGGACTCTTTCCCTTGTTGAGGCTGCCAATGCATTTCTGGATTTTAGTTCAACATAAAAAGAATTGCTACATATAAATACAGATGAAACAGTATAATGGCTCTTCTATATTCTTTTAGAGTTGTCTTGGGGTGTGGCTGCAGCTACTGTTTCCTAACCTAATCTCAGTTTTAATTTTGACTATTGACATCAATTCCCAGCCACTCACTATCCTCCTTTCTGGTCAACAATATCATTTGTAATTTCCTGAATATAAAATTTTTGATGTAGTCTTTTCTGGTATGTAATTTTTCTTTTTCTTTCAAATCTTGTGGTTCTATAATCATTTGCAACATTTATTCTGTATGCACTATATGCTATCCACTGTTCAACACACAGAAATATCTCACCTTTTATAAAACCCCATTTAATCTCAAAGAAGGCTGAGGAAAGCATGTGCCATTCTGGTCTTGAGATGTTAACTTCCTCTAGTACTGAAAAGTTGGTGATTCTATCTTGTTAAGATGAACCACTACCAAACCTAGTCAGGAAGCTGTACATGAAGTTCAAGTAGTATAAAAGCTCAAGTGAATTCAAGTAAGAAGAATAAATTAAACTAATTCTTGATACTTTTGTAGAGAAACCCTATATACTAATACTGGTAGTTGTAAGGGCTAGATTTAGAATCTAGCAATCCTAATTCTCAGTCCATGTTCTGCCAACCATTATAACTTTTAGTACTACAATATATGTGCTAATTATCTATATTATATATTATGCAAGTAAAATAACGTTTCTATTTCTACCCAAGTAAATGAGATGCCATAATTCATTTATATACATATACATATAATATCACTCATATGATATATGACTATCAGAATTATTATGGAGGTTTGCTTGAGAAAAGTAGCTTGTGGAATATACAATAGCTAGCGGATAGTACAATGTCCACTAGAAAGTAGAAACTCAATAATAGTTTAAAGAGTGCATGTCAAAGATGTGCTGTCCAATATGGTAACTAATAATCATATGTGGCTATTTAATTTTAAATGTAAATGAATTACAATGGAAGAAAAATTTTAAAAAACCAGTTCCTTGGTATATTGGCCACACCATTGGCTCAGGAACTACATGTAGCTTATAGTTGTCACACTGAATGATGCAGAAACTTCTATTAGAAAGTGCTGGTAGATGGAAAGAATGGTCTTTGGTATCAAACAGACCTGACTTCAAATCTCATCTCTACTACGACTGTGTGATCTTGACAAGGTTACTTTATTCCATCTATTAAGTGTCATACATGACCTTGGATTTTGAGTGTGGATTGCTAAGACCTCTATTTCACAGAGACTTCAGTGATCCTGGTATAGCCACATAATCCTAAGTTTGTAAAACAACGAAGCTACTTGATAAAAACCAGATCCAAGGATATGGCACCACAGATATAAATGCATTTCATTGTCTCTCCATGACAAATCTTTGCTCGATTTGTATGTTTTCTTCATAGTCTTCTGTTTACACTTTCTTCCACTTACCACAGAGCAAAGGATTTTGCCTCCCCAGCTCCAGTTAGAAATCCTGAAAGAATCCTCCTGTCTTTGATACTATTCAACTGCATCAATCAGTGTAGTTTGAGAGAGTGAAGCACAGTGATGTTGCAAAGGGCCCAGCTTAAATCAATTTTGGGGACCAGAGGTGTTTCATCATATAAAAGTTGCAGCTTCCCATTGATGGAGTAGTTTTACATACCAAGAAAAAAGAAGCAAAGCATGGAGGTCCTCTGACCTAAGACATTGTCAGAAGACACAATGCCATCTACTACAAGTTACATGATGTATGCCTTGCAAACTGTTGTGAGGAGTAATTTAAAACTCATCAATGAAGGACCATTTCAAATGCCTAGCTTATAGGAGTATTTCAATAAATTATAATTATTGATTTTTTTGTTTTATTAATTAGTAAGATACACAAAGAAGCTTGACTACTTTACCTCTCTCCTTTTCTAGGTAGTTTTCCATAAATGCAGAGGTTATCTGGTAATAGGTATTTATTGCCAATTTCTTCTTCTAGAAGACTTTTATTCCAGCTCCAACTTTCAAAACTCTTCCACTAATCCTCTTTGCCAGTCAGACCATAGCTTACCCAAATGCCCTCCTTCACTATTCTTTTTTACCTGCTTTGAATGTTCTACAAAATTTTTTCTTCTCCTTACTTCCCCTGTGGAGCCTCACCTGCTTACTGCAATCCACTTAGCTGCATTTTTCTTTTCTGAATTGTGGTAACTATTGCCTATATCTCATTGTTATAGCGAACCTCATTATTTATAAGATACATTTTTTCGACATTTAAATGGCTCTGAATCTGAAGTGGAGTGTGTCTTGTACCTAATGGTATCTCACAATCTCTGTTGGCTTGGAAGAACACCCAGAATAGAGAGTATTTTAACTTATAGGGAATCAAATGTTTATGGGAAGGAGCTGGATGAGATAGTTAGACATTTTCATTCTGGGTAAATAATATTAAATAGAAAGTATATGTCACAGTTCAAACACCCAAATTTTTTTTTAAGCTTATTTATTCATTTTGCACGTGAGAGAGAGAGAGAGACAGTGTACGCACGCACCTGGGTGGGGGAGGGACAGAGAAAGAGGGAAAGAGAATCCGAAGCAGGTTCCATGCTGTCAGTGCCTGCCTGATGTGGGGCTAAATCCCAGGTACTGTGAGATCATGACCTGAGTCGAAATCAAGAGCTGGGTGCTTAGGCAACTAAGCTACACAGGTTCCCTTAAACACTCAATTATTAAACATGTATGAGTTTTCAAATTTCCTATTATTGGCAATTATTTATTGAACTTTTGCATACCTAAAACTTTAAAATATGTAAAAAGATTATTTCATAAGTATTGAACCCCCAAATTAGCATAAGAAGGCATTTGTGGCTCCTGATAAATGTTGCCAAATTCTTTTCCGAAGTGGTGTAAGCAATTTATAATTCTATCAGCTATGCATTAGCACCTCTTAAATAAGGTATTTAAATAATTTTAACCATCCATAGCCAGAGTATGTTCATAAGAAGGACAAGTCTTTCATATTCAAAGTCCCATAATATTTTCATGTCTTATTGCTGGTTGCACAAAATAAGCAGAATTTTAATTCATCCAGAGGGCTCCTATTTTCAATCACTCATTGTTTTAGCACACTATTCATTAGAGACCTGAGTATGTTCAGAATCAATGGGAAAAGTCCCTGATGTGAATATTCTATTTATTATCTGACCTCCAAATTTCAATATCAGGCTAGATTTTAGCACAGTTAGTATATACTCACAGAAAACTCTGGGGCAGAGCTACTAAAATAGAATCTCTGTTAAAGGCATTACATATTCTCTAAGCTTGGTTCCTGCTATACAAGGTGGTATTCAATGGGCATCACCTGAGAGGTTGTTAAAAATGTAGACTCTCAGGTTTTACTCCTACTTCTAAGAACTTCTGTATTATAAGATGAATTTTAAGATTTCCCTTTTGGGAAAATGTATATATATATCAACATTTGAGATTCACTGATATAGGTGGTTATGTAGTCACATTAAGAGATACTGTTCATCACTCTTAAATGTTTCACAGTTTGCTATCATTTTTGCACGTGATCTTCATGACAAAATGTATAGAGAGGAATTCCTTTCCCCAGCCAGGGATCTGTGCTTTATATGTGTAATTCTTTTTAACTTATTATAATATGTGGCACTCTCATGATTTGACATTGTATAACATTGTGAGTTAGCTACTAATCTTTTAAGTCTAAGTAGGCCTCCTCTACTACTCCAAATAGATTTGCTTTCTTATATAAATAGCACTGCAAAATTTCAATAATCATTTGCCATTTAGACCACTTAACTATTTCTAGTCATTCACTCAGATTTTTTTATTTTATTTTACTTTTATGGAGAGTTAGTGGCAAAATAAATGAAGCAAATGGTTTTACTGTTTTAAAACGTGCATTCACCACAAAGATGATATTCTGAGAAAAATTTACTCAAGTATTCCCTCTGAAGAATAATGTGCTAAACTCCATTCATTTATTCAATAAATATTTAATGAGCACCTACAACTTGCTAGATTGAAGTGCTAGGGATTTCGCAGTGAACAAGAAGGAAATGAGGCTTTATTCTCAGAAGGTTTACATTGTGTAAACAGAGAATACCTGATGGCTGCCAAGGAAGAAGTAGCCACAAGTTTTAGATAGCAATGATTACCAGGAAGAAAATAAAAGAGGGCAATGAGCCAGAGCAGAAGAGAGGGTGGTAAGAGAATTATGGGCTACCATTTCTCTCTGGAACAATGCTACTTTACATAAGTGAAATCTTAGCCCTTTAGTTATTATTTTGGTGCCAATTTAGAATTTTTTGTGTGTGGATACTACTTATCATGTCTACTGTCACTTTGGTTACTCTTGAGATCAGAGCCAGAAACCAAAATAATACAGTTTTAGAAGGAACTCTTTTCTACAGGCAGGATGTAAGATTCAATGATAAGTGATAAAGAGAGAAAGGAAAGCGTGGTTGCTCTATAAAATATGAATAAGGTCATACACTATAACTTAGGTATTCTACATTATTTTAATATATGACTTGTTTTATATTCTTGTTGAGGGTGAAATTGATCATATTAAATTGAGGCCCAGAGAAGTTAATTAACTTGCTCTGGTTCACATGTATTTTAAGAAGACAAACCAACAAATAAAAACATTGTAACTCAGGGATTTGTAACTCTACTGTGCAAACAGTTTCTTCTCTTTTTTCTATCTTCCTAATTACAAAGAAAATAAATAGAGGGTTGCTGGGCAAGTCCCAATAAATAAAATTTGCTTAGAAGAAGCAATAGTTTGAAGTAAGAAAGACAATGGGGCAAATGAGACAAATCGCATGGAAACTTTATGAACACTGGATAACAAAGGCTGTTCAAAGCATCTATGAAAGGAGGTCTAAGGACTGCAGAATCATGCAGATGGGACTTCTTCCTAACACAGCCATTTCTTTCTGGATCAGTATATCTTTACTCTGATGAGACAAGAAATAAGTTCAGAAAGAAGTGTAGACAGAGCTATACCACATACCATAATAAATAACGTACAGCTAAATGTGAATAGGAAGATGAAACAAATAGAAAACTAAACTCAGAAATATACTTGAAACACCTTTAAAAATACAAAGAAACCACATAGTCAATTTCTTCTAAGAGTATTTCCTGACTCCTTTATAAAGAACCAATTATTATCTGGTCATCTGTTATGGACTGAATATGTGTGTCACCTCCCAAATTCATATATTGAGTCCTAAGCCCCATTGTGATGGTACTAGGTGATAAGGTCTTCAGGAGGTAATTAGGTCATGAAGTTGAAGGGGTTATGAATAGGATTAGGGCCCTCGTAAGAAGAAATGGGAGGGCTTATTTCCTCTCTCTGCCCTGCTACCATGTGAAGATACAAGAAGATGGCCATCTGCAAACCAGGAAAAGTGCCCTTATCAGACATCACATACTGCTGACCCCTTGATCTTAAACTTCTCAGCCTTCAGAACTGTGGAGAAAAAAAAAAATTCTGTTGCTTAAGCTACTCACACTATGGTATCCTGTAACAGCAGCTTGAACTAAGGCACCACCTGAAAAATCTAAAAATAATCAATGTAGATGGTGATTATTTCATATATAATCCCTACAAAATTCTGTGTAAAGGTATTATTAGATCTCTTTTCCTTTCTCTTTCTCTTTTTTCCTCTCTTCAGTAATGATGATGATGATGATAAAATACATACAAAGGGTAGGAAATGATAATAACATATAAAATAAAATCTATCTTTTGAAATAAAATATAAAGGTAGAAAAGATAAATACAATTTGGATAGAATTAAACATGTACATTTAGTAAAATTCAAGAAAGCACAGACCCTATGAATCAAGAGATGAACGAATATATTCTATGACACGTGATCACATTTGGGAACTGGAATAAATTAGAAAGGAATCTAAAGACACAAACATAAATTAGCAATTTAAAAACTATAACATGATCAATAGCAACAGAAAACCAAATAGATAATTGAGATAAAGGACATATTTGAGAATCTCTCAGAAGGTAGAAGTTAAGATGCAGAACCACAGGTAATCATTAAGTGAATAAATATGGAAGACAGAAAATGATAATGCCTCATGTTTGACAGTTTATAAATAACAGAATATCTCTCCTTGGTTGAAGAAAACTTAGATATATAGGTTGTAATGAACCCCAGATTAAAATTGATGAAAGAGGAAGAGCTACTTAAGCATAGCCTGATAAAATTTAAAAGTTTAAGTCCCAAGAAAAAATTCCGAAAAATATAAAGAAAAGGGAACACAAACAAAAAAGGAACCCCCCCCCACAAAAATCATATCAAAGAGTTGCAAGCACAGAAAGAGAAATAAGCCTGGTTTCAGCTTCCTCCATTGAAGTTCTAAATTCTGTAAGACATTGGCACAAAATCCATATAGGACTTTTATGACAGAGACTGTCAAATATTATGATTAACAACACTCTGCTCAGTCAAGTTGTTAATGAGGCTATACATTGAGAGAAAAAAAGATGAGATTTATAAGAATTGGTGGAATAAAATTTGAATTTTAGTACTGGAAGAAAAGAAATGAAGTTATGATCAATCCATGAAGTTAAAAAAAACGACCTTTAGAAATTTAGGTTTGGAGAAATGTGATTGATAGATTGCACTGACCACTGAAACTTGTAAATAGAATTAATTCTAAATAGATGTAAATAGCTTTGCAAAATAGAATGCAAATTGCATTAACAATTCTTAAAATAGAGCATGCAAAAATGTCAAAATGATTTAATCATGAACCTGAGGCTTTGATAACTAATAAATTTAAACCATAACTTTTTTATAAAAGGTAATGAGAAGGTCTGAAGTAGGAGAGAATAAACATGAACTCCTTTTTTAAAAACTTTATCTCACATTAGAGAAATTTAAGGTAGACTAATTTTTGAAAGTTATAAAAATTCTCATGTTCCAAGTGCTGTATACTTTCTACTTTTTAGAAACTTTATGGAAAATATTTAAAAGTACAGCTCACTTGGAAAAATAATTAAATTTTATGGAAAGAGAAAAGAAACCTGTAATTTTGTCTAGAAGGTGGACACTAACACACTTGAAAATCCTCTCAGTATAAATACATAACTATGTTGGATAAAAACAACATTAAATATTTTATTTTACCTTATTTTTAAAAAGTACAACTTAAAATCTTTTAAATGACTAATTTAGCTGACATAAAATAATAAATAAACAGGGGCGCCTGGGTGGCTCAGTTGGTTAGGCATCTGGCCAGCTCAGATCATGATCTCACGGTTTGTGAGTTCAAGCCCGCATCTGGCTCTGTGCTGACAGCTCAGAACCTGGAGCCTGCTTCAAACTCTGTGTATCGCTCTCTCTCTGCCCCTCCCTAGTTTGCACTCTGTCTCTCTCTCTCTCTCTCTCTCTCTCTCTCTCTCAAAAATAGATAGAACATTTAAAATAATAATAATAATAATAATAATAATAATAAATAATAATAAACAAACATCTACAAGTGATAGACAAATACTTGTGTATATTTACAGCAGCTTTATTCATCATAGCCCAACTGGAAACAAATCAAATGTCTATCAACAGGTGAGTGGATGACTAAATTGTGGCTTAGTCGGGCCATGGAATATTACTAGGCAATAAAAAGAATGGACTGCTGACACATGCACCAACATAAAAAAAAAATCTCTAGGGGCGCCTGGGTGGCTCAGTCGGTTAAGCGTCCGACTTCAGCTCAGGTCACCATCTCACGGTCCATGAGTTCAAGCCCCGCATCAGACTCTGGGCTGATGGCTCAGAGCCTGGAGCCTGCTTCCAGTTCTGTGTCTCCCTCTCTCTCTGCCCCTCCCACCCCCGTTCATGCTCTGTCTCTCTCTGTCTCAAAAATAAATAAATGTTAAAAAAAAATTTAAAAAAAATCTCTAAAATATTTTGAGTGAAAGAAAACAGTCACCAAATAATATATGTATTATTCTATTTACAGAAAAGAAATAAAACAGGCAAGACTAAGCTATGACGATAAACGTGAGAACATTGGTTGCTTGGTGACAAGGAGACTGTCCAGAAAGGGAATTGAGAAAGTTTATTAGGGTAATAAAATCATTCTATATCTTAACTGGGGTGTGGTTTATATCTCTTTGAACTGTACACTTAAGATCTGTGCATTTGATAGTGTGTAAATACTAACTCAAAAAGGAAAAAAAAAATCCCTGGGCAATGTTGCTCTGAAGTGGATCTGGAGTGAAATAAAATCATGGTAATCTCATGCCCTCCACAATGAAAATTTTAAAACTTCTGTACAGAAATTTGTTTCCATCCCTCCCACACACTCTCTCATTTGATGACCTTGACTCCTATTTTCTCCTAGAGAAAAAGTAGAAAGTATCATTCAAGATCCCATCAACTACACCATAACCAGTTATGTAACTTCTGAATTCTACCTGCTCCCTGTCTTTTTTCCCCTCTAATATATACACTCAAATATGGTATATTTATTTCTTTCTTTTTTGCTTTATACAGTAAAAATATCAGTAACTATACCTTCTCTTTCTTCCTTATTCTCATCTTTTCAAGTTTTGCTTCTTAATTACAAAACCCAAGCTTTTCTAATGACAATAAGAAACAACAAAAGCTAAACAAAATTAGTTTAAATTTACTTATCTCCTGCTGCCATCCTAACTAATTCTGTCCCTTTTAACTACATTTAAACTATGTTTCTGTTTCCATTCCCTCAAATTTAATCAATTTAATGCACAATAACTCTATCAAAATAATTATCACTGAGGTCTCCTTTTGAAATTCATGCTGCTATATACAATGATAATATTTATATCTCATCTTGGGTTAAACTGAATAATTTTGACACTGTTGACTTTTTGTTCCATCATAAAACCCTACTTTGTTTTCTGGGCATGTAACTTACATATTCATTCTTTATTTTTCTGTCTCTTCTCTCAGGCTCAGTCATCACGATCAGCTACATAAATGTTGAGATTCTTAAAGGAATATTTTAGATTCTTTCTTCTATTTACTTTCTACTTTCCCCCTAACTACTTTCATCTATGCCATGGCTGGATATTGAGGTAGGAGGTACGTTACCAAAACTCTAAACTATAAGAATATAGAATATCATGGGGCGCCTGGGTGGCTCAGTCAGTTAAGCGTCCGACTTCGGCTCAGGTCACGATCTCGTGGTCTGTAAGTTCGAGCCCCACGTTGGGCTCTATGCTGACAGCTCAGAGCCTGGAGTCTGCCTTGGATTTGTGTCTCCCTCTCTCTCTGCCCCTCCCCTGCTCAGACTCTGTCCCTGTCTCTTTCAAAAATAAATAAACATTAAAAATTTAAAAAAAAAGAATATAGAATATCATAATAATTCTGAGACTGAGAAACAATGGGGCTGGAGTGAAAAAGAAGGCAAAGAAAACTGGCAATCACTTGTATGATGTCCAGTCAGTGTTATACACAGGGTAGAAATGGATTTCACCTTGTCTTAAAGAGATAGGCTAATGTAGTCACTTGACAGTTACTACCATTGTACTAAGTGATTTTTGTTTGATGGTGCTCTTAAAATATAAAATATTTCCACCATTTAATAAAGTTATACTTAGTGACTTGTTATAGTTGAAATAACTGTAGCAATACAATACTGTATTTATACCTTGAGCTATAAAAAAAAAACAACATAAAATCTTCTGAGGTTAGAGAGACTGGCACAAATCAAATTTTGTCATTTTTGTATATAGGTTTTTATCTTCCAGGTTGGAAATCATATATTGTTCATGACCGGAGCCAAAGTCAGGCACTTAACCAACTGAGCCACCCAAGCACCTCAAATATAATATTTTTTCATATAATTTACAACTACTAATTACTGATACAACGAAAAAGGGAGTTTATATGTATTTTTTATCCTACCTTAGTTATCATACCTTAGCTTAGTTATACATTTTTTAATTTAATTATTTTGAGAGAGCGCACATGCACACAGTGCACAAAAGTGGGGGAAGGGCAGCAAGAGAGAGGGAGAGAGAGAATTCCAAGCAGGATCTATTCTGTCAGCCCAGAGCTCTACGTGGGGCTGGATCTCACAAACCATGAGATCTTGGCCTGAGCCAAATCAAGAGTCGGAAGCTTAACCCACTGAGTCACCCAGGTGCTCCTATATATTTTGTTTTAATAAGTATAAGGTACTGCCTTTATGACTAAATGAAGTAGCCATTTAAAATTCTTACTAGATTTTGATTTCCCAAATTCTTAAAATTTTGTTTCCCAAACATGGTACTTTCAATAAGGTCTACATAGCATAATGAAACAATACCTCATATTTTAAAGTATCTTTGTCAGCATGTTTATGTCACTATTTGGCTCTTTGGGATCTAGAACAGATCTACCATACCAACCACAGGAAAAAACTGTGCTCTGAGACACTCACAGAAAAGAATTCTGTGTCACTGATTCCAGATCTGCAATCTTCAGTGATACAATTTTCTACAATAGTTTACAACTGAAATATTTTACAATTTCAAACCAACTAATCAGGCATTTTTCAAAAGCATTTAATTGTTGTTTTAATCTGTAATTCAAAGGAGATCAGAGATAAAATCTTAGCCAATGTCATCATTCTTGTAACTCAGCCTCCTCATTAAAAGTTTTAGACTGGAAAGACTCATGCTAACTTTGTCAATTTAATGTTGGTTATGAAATATTATTTCCTTTTTCACTAAGTAATCAGGGAAATTGATAGTTTTGTTATTCTCCACTCTGCCTCATCTGCATTGTTTTGAAAGCATATTAAATAGCTTTTTGTAGAGCTTGAAAGTCAGGGAAACATGCTAATCAAACACACACACACAGACACACAGACACATGATAATGATATGAGCAACCCAAACAGTTGTTTTATTTTCTTTAATTATTTTAAATTTTTATTTATTTTTGACAGAGAGAGAGAGACAGAGAATGAGCAGGGGAGGGGCAGGGAGAGAGGAAGACAGAATTCGAAACAGGCTCCAGACTCTGAGCTGTCAGCACAGAGCCCAAAGCAGGGCTCAAACTCACAGACTGCTAGATCATGGCCTGAGCTGAAGTCAGATGGTCAAGCAACTGGGCTATCCAGGCACCCCCAAACAGTTCTTGTTTTAGAACAAGAAGTTGAACATGCTTAAAATATCTCTTTAGAATTTATCAATATTTGAAATTTGAAAAACAAATCTAACACTATGCAAATATACTGGTTTTTGAAAGGTATTTGTATATATATATATATATATATATATATATATATATATATATATATATACCTCCCTATGTACACACACACACACACACACACACATACACACACATAAAGAATGTGTACAGAGACCTGAGTTGAGTTTATTGTACTTATTACAGATTATTAATGGTTTCAAATCTCCATTGGTTCCTTTATATAATAAATATAAAAATTATGAGACACACTTATATCAGATGTCAGAGGTACAACTTATAAATAGAATCTGCATCTCAATCATGTTTGAGGATTTTAGCATTCATACTTGCTTAGTCACTTTTCCCTAAGTGAAATAAAGACCTTACCAGGCAATAAATATCAACCTAAAAATCTTATCTTCAAGGAAACCACCCTACGATTATTCCCAATAGAAATGGACACTCCCTAATAAGACCCCCATGCACTCATTGTAACTTTCATATTGTGTTGATTAATTCATTTTTTCAGTCAATCTCTCTTAAAGCGTTCATGTAGTCAGTCATCCTTACCCAAAAATATCTGTGGAAGCATTTATACAAGAAGTTACAGCTAATAAAATGAATAAAACACAATATCCATTCCATGAGGCCTCATAATGTTGGGAGTTAAAACAAGGCTTTAATGAAGGAAATAACTTTGGGACTGAGTTGTACAGAAATGTGTAACTTTTAGAAACGCATGAGTGGGGTGATCTTTCATAGGAAAGAACAGTATGGTGAATTTTGGAAACGCATGTTGTTTGTTCAGGCTGGAGGGTGATGAATGAGAAGGAGGAGCTGATGTTGGAAAGGTGTGCAGGGGACAGACCAAAGACTGCCCATGGTCTTTACTGTGCAACACTTAATTAACACACATTATACCCCCTTTCTTCTGGATTTCTTATCTTGGCTAATGGAATATACCTTTATCTCGTCATTCAAAACAGAAATCTAAGAAAGATACAAGATCACTATCTTTCTCATATCCTGACATTCAGGATCCTACCTCTTAAGTATATCTCTAATCCATACCTGCTGCCTGTCTCCAATTTCCTCAACTAGACTGCCATTATCTCTTTCCTGGGTTACTACAGTAGTCCCAAATGTGTTTTATCTGTCTAGAGTTCCATTTCCCTATGCATTCACTGTGATGCTCCAAAAATAATACCTAAAAAAAATGTTTTAATAATGTCATTGCCTGATGAATACAACTTATTACTTCAATTGCATGTGAAATGTTTTTTTTTCTTTTGAATGCATTATCACTTCCTGGAAGGCAAATGTTATTAGTCATTTTTGTGTCATCAAGAGCAGCTATAATATGACATTAGCTACTAGTAAGATTTAATAAATAACTGTTAAGTGAATAAGAAAAGTAAACACTCTTGGGGCGCCTGGGTGGCTCAGTCAGTTAAGCATCCAACTTTGGCTCAGGTCATGACCTCATGGCTCCTGAGTTTGAACCTTCAATTAGTCTGTCTGCAGTCAGCGCAGAGCCTGCTTCAGATCCTCTGTCCCTTCGCTCCCATCTCTCTTGCACTCTCTCGCTCTCTGTCTCTCTTTCTCACAAAAATAAACATTAAAAAAGTAAATACTCTTAAATTTTATCAAAGCCTCCAAATAGTTCCTATTAAACACACTGAACTTTTAGAAAGGTTTATTTCATTCTTTACTTTCCTCTCCTACCCAAGCTCAGATGTTAATGACAGTCTCTAGATTTTTAATCACTTTTTTCACTTATTTTTTGCTCCAAAGCAAAAGAGCAAAAAGCAAAACAAACAAACAAACAAAAAAACCAGACAAGCAAACAGAAAAACAGTTAATTGTTGCACCCTGTTATCCTACTACTTGGTCTGCATGAACATCAATGTTCTAAGTACAATCTCCTGGGAATGGCTGAGAAATCCTAAGTAATTGCATACTGTATCCCATTCGATGTATGTAATATTTATCCTGGCAAAAAACGAAACATCAATAATCATTAATTGATGCAGAGTGAAAATATATAGCCAATACATTTGATAACTTTTTCCTCTCATTTTCTCTTTATATAATCATATATTTTAATTTTTCATTAAAATTCAATAGAATAATTAATTCAACATGAATGCATTATGTGACTAGTATCAAGGGTCTTCATGAATTGCTGTAGATAGCAAAAATTATTTTATATTATATATTCTATATATAGTATACATTATTCTATGGTTCTAGCCTCATTCAGGAAGAGAAACTACACACTGAAAAACTAAACACCACATTCATAATACCATGCAGACTGTACATGAAAACTAATGAGCAACATAAGGAATGAATGAACTCACAGCGAGGTTACTTGGAGAGATTATGGTAGAATACTAAATCATGTATCATGTATTTAAAAAGAATATTCAGCTTTGTCATTGTCTGTTGAAAATGTGCCATTTATTGGGGCGCCTGGGTGGCGCAGTCGGTTAAGCGTCCGACTTCAGCCGGGTCACGATCTCGCGGTCCGTGAGTTCGAGCCCCGCGTCAGGCTCTGGGCTGATGGCTTGGAGCCTGGAGCCTGTTTCCGATTCTGTGTCTCCCTCTCTCTCTGCCCCTCCCCCGTTCATGCTCTGTCTCTCTCTGTCCCAAAAATAAAAAAAAAAAAAAAAAAAAAAAAAAAAAAGTTGAAAATGTGCCATTTATGGATGAAAAGAACAGAATAGCATACCTACAAAACACACACACACACACACACACACACACACACACATACACACACACGAAATCTCTGTACCAGAAAAACAATTTAGACTTAAAGAGGAATTAAAGGATCCTGACAAATGCAGAATTATTTACAAATGGTTCATCTTCCTTTTTGCTCTAGGACATGTGAGCACTGTTGAGCATGAACTCATAGGAAACAGTGCTATGTTCTCACCATACCTCACTTCACATTCCTCTTTCCTGGATTCATGGAAAACTAAATTTCTCATACACTTTAATTTTGAGTATGACTATTTGAACGGTTGTGACTAATAAAGAAATGTGTGCAGGGTCACTTCCAAAAGTGTGCAACCTCTTGCACACTTTTCCTACCAATCTATCCTCTAATTCAGGCAACTAAAGATGCCTTGTGTTCAAATGGTTGAGATGTAGACATTATCTCAAGCCATTCTTAATAATTGTATGGAAGATATCTGCCCTGGAGGGTGGACTACCTACAACAAATTTTGGAAGAACAAGAAATAAACTTTTATTATGTGAAACCATGAGATTTGAGGCTCTCTGTTTTCTTGCATTTGTCTGTAACTGCCCTTGTATTTATTCTGAATTTATTATTTTGGTAGAATTTACACCTTTTCTGTGCTAGAAGTCTTCTCCAAAAATGAGCCACCTGCATTGTAGAAATAGCATAACTTTATCTGAATTGAGATAATAGTTTTTATTTTGTGGTTAATAATCTGAGGTTGTTTGTTTTCTGTATACAACATGTACTTTCCTTATAAAGACACTTCTCTTCACTCCTATTTTAATTTGATTGTAAATAAGGAATCACTGTATACATCTCTCTTTTCCCAGCATCCAGTTATTCAGCAACACTGGAAATAACTATAGGCTTATCTGACAGGTTATTATATAGGTAAATTTGGGAAATTAAGAAGCTAACTGATTTTGGGTGGGAATATAGATTTATAGGGGAAGCATATAGCTATGATGCCATCAGGTTTGTGGCTGAATATTCTTGTTATTGGATTAAATAAAATGTTATAATTAATGATGTTCATGATAGTATTAGCCTGAAACTATAAACTCCTCAAATAACAACATCATACATCTGATGGAACACTTAGGGGCACATGGATCCAGTATTATTAGCAAGCTCACAAAATCGCCTTCACAATAAAAAGTAAAGCGATTGTTCATGTTTTTCTATCTTCCTAACTTTGACAACCAGGTTGATAATGAAAATCTGACCTCATCTCATCTTATTAACACTAACCCTCCCCACAATTCCAGGCAAAGGAAATGTTAGAAAATTTTTCTTTAAACTTGAAGTAAATCAAAATGCAAAGAACCAGAGAAATCTGGACCACTACAAATTAGGATATGTGCCAGGAAATCCCCCCCAACTAATTTTTGGATCATTTTCAGTTGTTTGTATAATATTTTTTTTATCCTATGGGGGAAGTTATATGTGAGCTCATGTGCATATTTTTGATGAATAAACACTTTAAAATTAATAATTGATTTGTAAACATTTAAGTGTTAGTGTCTGAGCAAGTGTGACACCTGTAATAATTCTTCTGAATCAGTATGAGAAAGAAGGGAAATAGTAAGTTAATATAATTCAAACACACACACCATTTACTATGATCTGTGCCCAACAAGGGTTGGCTTGGAAAAGTAGTGAAGTTTGATTGATAAAGATGATCAAATGAGTATCTTAACTATTTTGAGTAACTTTACCGGCATCCCTACAGGATAAAGGGCATTGTACAAAACTCTGATTCTCAGAGATATAAAATTATTCCAACCTCTTTTTTTCAAAGTTAAATGACTATTGTTTTTGACATCATAACACACTTGCATTACAAAAGAAATCCACCAAACAAATTTAATTAATACAGGAAAGCACAAAAGCAAAATGGAAAGTATAAAATCACCCCAATCTCCATCTAATATTATTATTAACTTTAGATCAGCCTCATTCTCAACATGGCTTTCTGTATTTATTTCACTATCTGAATAAATTTAATGAGAGGTGGAAAATATGTTTACAGAAATCACTTCATGCTAAGTGTTACTTTTAATGAAACAAAATTTTGACTCAATTAATTTAAAATAAGTAAGTTTTTTCACTGGGAAAAATCTACAGTTAGTACAGTAAGGAGTCACTTTTTAAGAGATGGTGTCAATTTTTCAATTTTAGAGAATGATATTTGAATCTGCTCAAAATGATTAGATAAATAGTACTCTTCTGCTTTCCTCTGTCCTCACCCACCTGCCAATTTCTGTAAGGTACATTATTATTTATGCATTGTCAAAGTTTATAAAATTCATATTCTGTTTTACAACCTTCATTTACAGAGATGTTTGGTATTAATTCCATTTTTAAATGGATTCAGTGTTCTCAGCCAGTCCTTTATGACAGGTTTTCCATTTCAGATTTTATTTTGTTTTGCTTCATCACTTAGTTGACTGGAGTTATTTATCAAATTTACTTTTTTTTCCTTTAAAAATGGCCCATAAATGCTGTATTCCCTGAGTTTCTGCATGCCTGAAAATATCTGTCATTCTGTATTGTTTTGTCCTGTTTTATTGTACTTGAAGGACAATTTGGTTATGTGTAAAATCTTGGCTCAGGTTTTTATTTTCCCTCCGAACTTTATGACATTTAATGTTGCTGCAGAGAAATCTAAGGCCAGACTGAATTTGTATTCTTCCACAATAGATGACTTGGATTTTTTTTGTGCCCAATTACCTAAAGAATGCTTTCTTTGTATTTGAAGTTTAATAATTTAATCACATGTTATTGCCAATTGTTTCATACCCATTTATTTTCTGTAACGTCTCCTAATGTATTTAATGTGTTACCTGTATGTCTCATGATATCTATGAATTGCAGATACTGTTCACTTTTGAGTTTCTACTTCAAAAATTAAAATTTCATTGGGTCATTATCACCTTCGTTTTTGTTGCTTTAATCTTCTCACTTTTTCAGTTCATTATGATTTCACCAAAACTTTCTTTATGCTCATAATTTGATTTTAATCTGTACCTTTGTTCTTGATTTTTCTAAATTATTCATCAGTTCTATAATGGTTTTTATTTTGTTTTTACTTTATTTTCCTTACTATAATATCCCTTTAGTAATATTTTAATATCTCATCTTTAATTTTGTTTATTGTAATATGTATGCAGACTTGTCACACCCTTTTCTCTTATTTTTTCAAATTTTTTCCTTAATCTTTTAATTTAAAATTCTGATTTATAATTTTATAAATGTCTGGATATATACATAAGTGTTTTGATTACATGTCACAACTATAAGTGTAGATTTAGGAAGGCTGAAATTGAGAAACATCATTTAGATCGACAATAAACCATAATGCAGCACAATAGATATTTGTTTGTCTGTTTGCTTACATTTCTGCATTCACTCCAGGAAGGATTTAATTTTTTAAAATTTTTAATTAATTATTATTTTTTTACATTTTGATCCCTTTCATTTATTTCTCCCCACCTATGCATCTGGCAACCACCCATGTCTTCTCTGTATCTATGAGCTTATTTTTTTTTTGTTTTTAAGATTCCACATATATGAGAAATTATAAGTATCTTTTTCTGTCTGACTTATTTTACTTAGCATAATGCCTTCAAATGCCCTCATCCATGTTGGTGCAAATGGCAAGATTTTATTATTTTTTATGGCTGAATAATATCCCATTGTACATGTATATCATATTTCTTTTTTTTCAATTTTTTAATTTAAATTCGAATTAGTTAACATATAGTATAATATTAATTTCAGGAGTAGAATTTGGTGATTCATCACTTAAACATAACACCGAGGGCTCATCACAAGTGCCTTGCTTAATATCCATCTCCCATTTAACCCATCCCTCCACCCACCTCCCCTCCAGCAACGCTCTGTTCTTTATAAATTAGAGTTGGTTTTACATTTGACTCTCTCTTTTTCCCCCTGTGCTCTTCTGTTTAGTTTCTTAAATTCACATATGAGTGAAATAATGTTATTTGACTTATTTCACTTAGCACAGCACACTCAATCCATGTCATTGAAAATGGCAAAATTTCACTCTTTTTGATGGCTGAATAATATTCCATTGTATATATAAACCACAGCTTCTTTATCAATTCATTCATCAGTGGACACTTAGTTTTTTCCCATATCCTGGGTATTATAAATAGTTTTTCAATGAACACAGGTCTGCATTTACCATCTTAGAGTTAGTGTTTTCATTTTATTTGGATAAATACCTAGGAGTTGTATTGCTGGATCATACAGTGGTTCTATGTTTACTTTCTGAGCAATCTGTGTACTGTTTTTCATAATGGTTGCCCCAATTTACATTGCTACCAATAGTGCATGAGGGTTCCCTTTTCTCTATATCCACACTGATACTTGTTATTTTTTGTTGTTTGCTTTGTTTGTGTTTTAGAGGGAGAGACAGCACATGAGCAAAGGAGAGAGGCAGGAGGGAGGGAGGGAGGGAGGGAAAGAGAGAGCAAGAGAGAGAGAATCGTAAGCAGGTTCCATGCTCAGCATGGAGCCCAATGTGGAGCTCAATCCCAGGACCCTGAGATCATGACCCGAGCCAAAATCAACAGCTGGATGCTCAACCAACTGAGCCACCCAGACACCTCATCTTGTCTTTTTGATAATAGTTATTCTAACAGCTTGAGGTGTTATTTCAATGTTCATTTTTCTGATGATTAACAATGTTGAGCATCCTTTGAATTACTTGTTGGTCATCTGTATGTCTTCTTTGAAAAATTAATGTCTATTCAGATCTTATGCCCATTTTCTAATTGGACTGTTTATCTTTTGAGTTGTGTGAACTCTTTATGTATTTTGGGTATTAACCTTTTATCAGATATATGAGTTACAAATTTTTCTCCTTTGTTGCCTCCTCATTTTGTTGACAATTTGTTTTGCTGTGCAGAAGCTTTTTAGTTTGAGGTAGTCTCATTTATTTATCTTTGCTTTTGTTACTTTTACTTTTGGTGTCAGATTCAAAAAAATCTAGGTCTTGTTGAAGACATAAGGTCAAGAAGCTTATTGTCTATGTTTTATTCTAAGACTTTTATGGTTTCATATCCTACATGCAAGTTTTAAATGAGTTTTGAGTTAATTTTTGTATATGGTTTAAGATACAGGTCCAATTTTATTCTTTTGCATATGGCTGTCCAGTTTTCCTAACACTATTATTGAAGAAACTATCTTTTCTCCATTGTATATTCTTGTCTTATCTGTCCTAAATTAATTGACCTTTATCCATGTGTTTATTTCAGGGCTCTCCATTGATATGTGTCTATTCTTATAGCAATACTATAGTGCTATAATTACTAAAACTTTGTAATATAGTTTGAAATCAGGGAGAATGATGCCTCCAGCATTGTTCTCCTTTCTTAAGATTGCTTTGGCTTGTAGAAGTCTTTTGTGGTTCCATATACATTTTAGGATTGTTCATTTCTGTGAAAAATGCCACTGGACTTTTAAGAGGGATTGCACTGAATCTGTATATTGCTTTGGGTATTACAAATATTTGAGCATGGAATATTTTTTCCATTTATTTGTGTCTTCAGTTTCTTAGCTCAATGTCCTACAGTTTTCAGTATACAGGTCTTTCACCTCTGTGATTAAATCTATTTCTACATATTTTATTTTTTTTTAATTTTTTTAACGTTTATTTTTGAGACAGAGAGAGACAGAGCATGAACGGGGGAGGGTCAGAGAGAGAGAGGTGGGGGGGAGACACAGAATCTGAAACAGGCTCCGAGCTGTCACCACAGAGCCCGACGCGGGGCTCGAACTTACAGACCACGAGATCATGACCTGAGCTGAAGTCGGCCGCTTAACCGACTGAGCCACCCAGGCGCCCTGTACATATTTTATTCTTTTGATGCAACAATTGCAAATGGGATTTTCTTAAATTCTCTTTCTGATAGTTCATTATTATTGTGTAGAGATGCAACATATATTTGCATATTGATTTTGTATCCTGCAGCTTTACTGAATTCATTTATTAGTTCTAACAGTTTTTTGGTAGTCTTTAGGGTGTTCTATATATAGTCTCATGTTATCTGCAAATGGTGACAGTTTTACTTCTTACTTTCCAATTTGGATGCCTTTTATTTCTTGTTCTTATCCAGTTCCTCTGGCTAAGACTTCTAGTACTATGTTGGACAGAAATGATGAGATTGGACATCCTTGTCTTTTTCATGAGATTAGAGGAAAAATTTCCTGCTTTTAATTATTGAGTATGATGTTAGCTCTTGTCTTGTCATATATGGCCTTTATTATGTTAAGGCATATTCCCACCTCCTTTGTGGACAGTTTTAATCATAAATTGATATTTGGTTTTGTCAAATGCTTTTTCTGCATCTCTTGAGATGATCATATGATTGCTATCCTTCATTTTGCTAATGTTGAGTATCACATTCAGTGATTTGAGGATATTAAACCAACCTTGTATTCCTAGAATAAATTCCACTTTATCATGGTATATGATCCTTATAATGTAGGGTTGAATTTAGTTTTATCTATTTATCATCTCTGTGGCCTGATGACTAAATGCAGTCTTAGTTGGAGTATGTTGGACTCTCTTTTCTGAGAAAGAATCCTTTTCTCCCAGTGGTGTATCCTCCCTACGTATCCTGCTTTTATAGAGGAAAGTCTCATGAATTCAGACTGTTCCTCAATTTTAGCAAAATTCTACATCCTTTGTAAGAAGAATCAGCTCCTACTATTGGCTTTCTTCTTTCCACCTATCTCACCCCAGCCAAGCTTTCTGTTCTTACTTTCCATTCTACACACCATCCTCCTGCCAGTAAGAAAAGAGGAAAGATAAATAGAGTATCTCCCTCTTCTTCTCTCCAAATTAGGTTGTGTGTGAGGCTTTTCAGGATTCCTATTCACCCATAAATAATACTTCTGACATGGACTGATGTTAAAGGCACACTATGAGAAAATCTGTCTTTTTCCTTAATTAGTCCTTCTTGAATTTGTCAGCATTGGTCAATACCATTTTCTTTATTTGGTTGCTTTAAAAGAATGGTGTATTTGTCTTTATGGCATCTGTCCATTTAATTAGACTTTATTATCATTACCCACAAATCCCTATCTTTTTTTTCTCTTTGTCTTTCATGAGTCTAATACTAGCCATTGGTCTGTTTATGAGAAGTGTGAGGGAGAAGAGAAAATAAAAACATAGGCATAGACTAAGATCTGCTCCTGAACATACTCTTCTCCTAATTTAAGTTAAAAAAATAGATGGTAAGAAGTAAAGAGAAAATGAAGATTGGAGGGAGAAATGTGGGGTAGATACTAGAACTTTCTGTACTGTTTTATTATAAGGAATGGTTGAGCTGGTAATAAAAATTAAAAATGGTCTGTTTGTCAGCATAAAGGACAGAAGAATAAGAACCAAAGGAGTCTATGATTTGGAATGAGTAGTTGGGATATAATAATAAATCCATATGAAATAGTCTTACTGTTGAATTCTTGTAAAGGGAGATTGATAAATGTCATAATGACTCAAGACTTCACTGAAGTAATAAGTGGATGGAATTTGAAGATAAAACATTGCCATATGAAAATAAGTAGCCAGTTTATTAGATAGGCGGGATTTTGAGTCTTTATTTGTCCTACATTACACTCGAGCATACCTTGTCGGAGATGTTCCATGCCCTCAGCGGAAGCAACAGATTTATAAACAGTTTCAGTTACAAGAAGAGTAAGTTTTGATACTCAAAATCCAATCTTAATATTTAAAAGTTCAGGCTTGTTTAAATAAAAACTTCAGTTGCATATCCAGTTCAAAGATTCTCTTTTCCTTTTAGTCAAGGCCTCACACGTGGCTTGGGGGCCTTTCACTGGGGAAGATGAATGAATGTATTCTCCTTTTTCACTTTCTTCACCTTTTCTTCTCATGACTATTCTGGTCAAGGAAAGGAGGAATTGTGCCTATTGCTCAGGGCTTACCATGGTAGTTCATGCCACACTTCTTACTCCTAAGATCCTCTAAATCTTCTCTCCACTTTCCTGGATAGAGTCTCATAAAGATTATCCAGCATATTTTCCTTATCTGAAATCTTCTTTTATGGAGGCAACTCATACATCTTTTCCATGCCAAACATTGGGAATGCAGGCTGTTAATCTTTCCTGTGGGCCTTGCTCCCCTATTAGTTCTTTGAGTTGGCACCCTAACTTCTCAAGTTCCAAATAGAAATCAGTATAACACATCATATGCTCCTAAAAACTCTTCTATTGCATTCTTCTTGATTGTATGTGGACAACTACATCTTATAAACCATAAATATTGGGAATGCAATGTTAGTCTCTCCTTCTTGCAAACACTCCTAATCCATCAACTTGTGAAGGAGAATAATAAAAGAGGGGGGGAAACCCCTCCTCCTTAGAAGAAAGAAGAAATATCATTGCATTCTCCATTAGAGTGACTTCATTAACAACTCACTCACTACTCAACTTGCATTTTCCAGAAAGTTTAGTTTGGCCAAACTTCAGTGAGTCCTGAAAGTATATATTTAGTAGTCTCTTTTAACATGAGGAGAATTTATATTTACCACACAGTTTTGATAAATATATACTCAATGTTTTGGGCTTTAAAATTCTGTACTTCCAAGATAACTAGTAAAGTCATGTTCATTGTCTACTAATACTTTCCTGCTTTCATATGAGATTTTCCCCAAAAGAAGAAATATCTTAAAAATGGTTTAGTAAGGAGTGGAAAATATGCTCTGTTGTTTAACAGTTTTAATTTAATTTTTAATCTTCAATATTTTACAACAAGTTTAATAGACATTTTCTCAATAAATCTGTATAAAGGTCTGTTGAGGTTGTTAAAATAATTTTTTTCTTTTAAAGGTGACACTTCAGACTCTTGAAGTTATGTCAATTCCTCAGTCACAGAGCTAGTAAATGTTAGGATGATAAATTAAAACTTTAGTCTTCCATTCTCTAGTATTTCTCATTTCCAATAAACAATCTTTTCTATACAGTCTAGAGTAAGTTATTATTGATTATAGGTTTTGAATATAACATAAAATGTTTTATGACTGCATGTCTAATATGCTGTTCTAGTTTAAGAGTTAAGCCTATATTTATGTCCTTGTGAGTTAAGTTTCTTTCTAAGGAAGAAGGTAAGGAGTAGCCAAGAGAATTAAAATTATTGTAAGCAATAAGAAGAAGAAGAAGAAGAAGAAGAAGAAGAAGAAGAAGAAGAAGAATGGATTACTCTTTCAGGAGAATTCTGAGCTTTTCTAATGAGATGATCACTTCATCAGAAGAGAAGTATATAAATCAAAGTCTCTGACAGGTAAATGTTTATTAGAGAATATGATTAAAGACATTAAAATTATTTTACCATTAATTGTTTCTACTTAAGTACTAGTCAGTTGTTACTTAACATGTGAAAGAACTCCTACATCTTCCCAGTTTTCCTACTTATAGTGTCAATAGTTCATTCCTCTTCCTTATATGTTCCTGGGGAAGGGCATTGTTCAGTGTACCAGCCTGGACTTCCTTCGCCTGGGAGGAGTGACAAATCTGATGGGTGAGTTAGGAACAGACAATAGGTATGTTTAGATCAGTCTGTGTTTTTCCCTTTTTAAATATGACTATATACACAGACATATGAGTCTTTTGCCATGGGGAAAAAGTCTCTATCTTTACAGCTGATAGGGATCATAGAAGAATCTGTAGATTTGAGGTAAATTCAATTAAATGAAGTATTAGGTTATGGTCCCATGTTCTACAAACCTTGGAAAATAAGCATGAGTAGAATTCAGGATGCAAAATCTCACTTAAAGTTTAAGGCATTTGGTGTATCCAAGCACAATTACTTTTTCCTTGACAGTTTGAAGTATCTTGCAGAAACAACGTAAAGCCTGAAGCGACATGATATTTTGACTTTCTTGTGCTTCTGTGGCTCATGGAAGTTTTGCCCATTGGGAAGTGTTTGTTTATATTTATACAGGAGGTTAAGTAAGCCTTAGCCAAATACCAGGAAAAGTCTAAGCCAGTAGATGGATGGCAGGGAGCACATGACTCACAGTTGAGTGAGCTTCATAGTCTCATTAGTCATCATGTACAAGCCACAAGTGTGTCCTTGAACTACACAGGCATGGAATGGCCTGAACTACAGGTACAACTAAGATTGACTAAATTTTATTATGCATTATGGGAGAATCTTTCCCTTCTGTTCAGCTTAATTTTTAAGTAGCTCTTAAAATGAATAAAAATAAAATACTCTTATGTGCTTTGCTTTCTGGATTTCCCCTGTTTATGCTGCTGGCCTCCTGTTTCATACTAACATATATTGCCTGCCTGATAAATTATATAATCACTCTACATAGTAAACTCTAAGATGTAAGCTTTAAATTATTGAGCAGAAGTCTAGGTATACAGTTATCAGTAGGTTTCCTCCAAACTCGGCTCCTTTTGATGCTGTTTGCGTTGTATTTAGAACTCAAACAGGAAGATGTAAGTAGAGGATAATCACTTGGATTCATGTAGCAGATCCACAGAGTCTTTATAAATTAATGTTCTATAATTGCAGTTTTCATATACACAAAAATAGAGGTGACAGTAAAATAAATCTTCTGGGATTCAGTTTCTACATTCTTGTTCCATTTACTCCACCACCCCATCTCACTTTTTTTCTGAAGCATCTTTTATAAAGCAACTCCTAGACATCTGATCATTTTAACTATAAATATATTAGTAAATATTTCTAGCACATAATAACTTTTATAAATTTAAGAAAAATACAGTAAACATATCCAATGATAATTAATCATTATTTATTTTTACTGATTGCAACATTATTAATTATTAATAAAGATTTCACAGGGGATCAAATACAGTGTCTATATTCACTTAGCTTAATTAAAAAAAAAGTCTATATAGGTTTTTTGGTTGATTGTTTTAATAAGCGTCCACCTAAAGTCTCATATTGAATTCAGTTGATATTCTCAGACATCTCTTTTTATCAGGAATGGTTCTCTCTCCCAACATTTTCCTCCATATGCGTTCTCCATATGTCACCTCTCTGGTGTAATTTTCCACATTCTGTAAAGTGTGATATTATTTGTCACGATCCTCTTTCTCCTATCTCATAAGTTAATTGGGGAATAGATATAGAGAAGCTTAGATTCAGGTACAAAATCATTTTTTAATTAATTAATTAATTAACTATGAGGGGGAGAAAGAGAGAGTGAGCACAAGCTGGGGAGGGGCAGAGAGAGGGGGAGACTCCGAGAGAGAATCCCAAGCAGGCTCCCTGCCGTCAGTACAGAGCCTGACCTATAGCTCAATCTCACAAACAGTGAGATCATGACCTGAGCTCAAAACAAGAGTTGGACGCTCAACTGACTGAACCACCCAGGCACCCCCAGATATAAAAACTTTTAATAAATACATATAGTTATGAATATTTTCTATTGTACACTCTTAGTAAAATATAAAGTTTACCATTATGTCAACCTGACACGTTCATTTTAAAGTTTATCTTTGACTTAATGAATTAGCCAATATCATTGGGCATAAGTGCTTTGATCCACTTATTTCATTCATTACCCTTGAGTTTATTGGATCTAGTTCTTATATAAAGGAGAGTTTTCTCTCATGAACTTTTTTATTCATTTAAAAATAGTCTTTATAAGAAAGGCCAGACAGACGTTTGCTTCTTTCCTCTTATTTATCTTGGGTAAGACCATAGTTATCCAGCTTTAGATTGGTTAAAAAGAAAAAGGGAGGTATCTTTGGGTATGGGATTATTCAGCTCAGCTGTGAGGGTGATCAAGGATTTAGGATGAATGTTGATCTCAAATTATCCATATAAAAAATTCAAGGCACAAAATTTATAGTTATATTAGGAAGACAAATGTGTCAGAAAGGAAAGAATATAATGAAGAGAAATTATAGTCAAATCCAACAAACAAAACTAGTTACATATTCCACAGAAAGAAAAATAATTAATATATTGACATATTAAAAACTTTGGCAAGTTTGCTGAGGATAATCATCCAGTTCACACAAAAATGTTGGAGGGAAAGAATATTTTTCTTTGGCTTACAGGTTTCCCTAGCTACAGGCCATGGTGATAGCCATGGCAGCCCATAACTGAAAATGTCACAAGATAGCACAGAAACTATTTCCAAACAGAACCATATTCAATGCAGCACTAGACAGCAAGAAATTCAGAATTCAAAGCATCAAAGTAAAATGAAAATTATAATTTTGAATATTCAAGAAAGGATTGTAAAATACAATCTTGTGATGGGGTCTTCCCCTACTGAAAATATATAAATTGTAAAAGGGCACATACAAATAGAAAAGGGCCTCAAATATCACTCTCTGAGAAAAGAGAAAGTGATTGATAGGGTCAAAATTACCATCTGGAAGGATTGTTTCTCCAAATAGATAACTTGATGACTGTGTCTCCACTGGCTGTTTTCATTCATTAGCTGGGAGAAACCCAGAAGAAGGAAGAAACATGGAAACATGACAGAAATGTAAGAGTGTCAGTCAACTATGCTTCTCAGAAGAGATTTGAGCAGTGGCTTTCCATAAACTCCAAAAAATTGAAGCTTACATCATTGATTTTTTATATTTCATGTTTTTTAAATATGAGTATTTAATGTTATACTTTTCTTCTAAAGACTGTTTTAGCTGCATCTCCCAAATGTCCACGTACATTTTCATTTTCACTCAATAAAAAATGTTTTCTATTTCTTTTGTAATATTTTCTTGACCCATATGTTAGTTAGAAATAATGTCCAAAAACTTTGGAATTTTCCAGATTTTTTTGTTATTCATTTTTAATTTATTATATTTTACTCATAGAATATAATTTGTATGATTTAATTTACTTTTATTGATTAAATCTTGTTTATGGTCTAGCATATGGTCTATCTTGGTAAATACTTCATGTATTCTTGAAATGAATACATATTCTGCTGTTGTTGGATGATGTAGTCTATAAATGTAATTTAAGCCAAGTTGATCTGTAGTGATGCTCAAATGTTATATTATCTTATTGATTTTCTGAATTCTGTTGCATCAATTACTAATCAAAAAACTCTGTGACTTTTTGCATGCTGTGCAAAATACCAGAAGTAGCAAGAGGAGATTTAGGTGTAATTTTGAGTTAATATGAGAGAAGACAGGCATTAGGGTATGCCTAGTCTGTTCAGATTTCTATAACAAAATATCACAGGCTGGGTGGCTTAAGCCATGCAAGTGTTAGGTTTGGTAGAGAAAACTTACGAAAATTTTCTTATGTGGTATTGAAGAACAAATTATCCATGACATTTGTAAAGACAGTAAGGAAGAATTTATTGAAGAGGTATTACTACAATGGGTGTTTTACCGTAGAGAAGAGAAATGAGGCTAAACTCTGGATATAGCAAGGGCAAACAGAAATTTACAGTCAAGCAGCAAATTGGGAAGAAGAAACATCAAAGCTGGAGGGATTCTTGGTAGACCAACTCAACAGAATTCTTGCTGAAAGCAGGCCAGGGTGATATGACAGGGAGATGAGAAATTTGCCCAGATATTGAGGGTTAGACATATTCGCTAAACTGACTCAACAGGACTTTTGCTAAACCTGGACTAATATGGCTAAGGACAGAGTCCAGCTTCAGACCTACTCTAAAAGAGGAATCAAAGGAGCCTGACTCAAATTTGGTCATAGACAAAGTCTTTGTCAGTAAAAGGATTTCCCATAAGACTAAGATTCACTTTCAACTTTCATAACCATACAATTTTACAGCTGTAAATTATAAGGACAGATATAAATTATAATCTAAATGAATTAAATAAATATATAAATAACTTGAATTTACATTTTGATTTCTTTCATATAGGAGAATTATAAAGCCAACAATTGTTATTCTATAATCTGATTTTAGAAAATTCCCAAGTTCTATAGCTCTTCCAGCACATTAGGGCTTGCGTATACACATACAGAGAGAAAGAAAGAGAAAATGAAGGCAAGAGTGCAGAAAGGGGACAGAGGGTATAAGCATTTTCTGTTATTTGTCTACAATGTCATTTGTTTAGCCTTATGGCAGCCAATGTTTCTGGTAACCTTGATTCTCCAGAAGTGTGATTTTCAAATCTTGTTTCCATTACATCATACCTGTCACAGGTTCTCACTTACAATACTCAGAACAGTGAATGCAACTCTATGTCATTCTCTATTCTCAATAAATCAGTCAATAAAACTGATATTGAAAACACCATAGGAAGAATCTTAATCCTCCCTAATTCTCTCTCTGTCTGTCTCTCTATATGTATAATGCAATTTTTACTTCATTTGTGTTATATTCTAAAATTTAGCACACAGTTTTGTAATCAATTGTATTTTTTTCTTTGAAGATTCTTCCACAAGTGAATAATTGTCATTGTCATACCTCATTCTATGAGAAGTAAGTTGGCTGCGAAGTTTTTCTTTCTTTTTCTTTCTTTCTTTCTTTCTTTCTTTCTTTCTTTCTTTCTTTCTTTCTCTCTTTCTCTCTCTCTTTCTTTTCTTTCTTTCTTTCTTTCTTTCTTTCTTTCTTTCTTTCTTTCATTACATGCATTGTTAAAGACAATATGTAATACTTAAAATTTAATTATTAGTATCCTTTATTGAACAGCAATATAATGTAGTGGTTAAGATCAGAGTTTTTTGATTAGACAGATGTGACTTTTTGCTTGCTGTGCTACTACCAGAAGCAGCAAGACGTAGAAGAAGCCAGAAGAGAGAAAAAGACTGTTAGGGTGTGTATCCACTCTACCAGCTGCCAGTTACATATGAGAAATTTACTTAAAATTTCTAAGCCTTTCCCCCTCTTAAAAGGGATAATAATAGCACTTTCTCCAATGTGTTTTTTCAAAGGCTAAAGATATAATTTCTTGGCACAGTTTATGGAAGATATTAAATGCCCTATAAATGCTTGTTGGCAGCCAAGGTAATTGAAATAGTAGCAGCAGGACTTGTCACTGTAGTTTAAATTGTAGTCATACCACTAGTAGCTATAATAAATTCTGCTACATCTCATTGTTGTGCCAAATATCTTGGTTGAGAGTCAATCAATTCCTTACAATATAGCCCTGTGAGAGAAATTTTACTGCAAAAATATCCCTGAGAATCTGAAACACCTGTGCTGGCTTTGCACTAATCTCTTTACACCTGATATCCACAAAGTTTTTGTTATTATTATTATTATCACTATCAAGACATTGCTGTGCTTTGAATACACAGGCCCAAGAGTGGGCAGGATGAAGGAACAGATGACAGCTAAAGGCTGACTGTGGGAAGCTGCATGGCGTGGAAGACGTACACACACTAGGCCTTAGTGTCTCCACATCACATTGCACAACAATGTTGAAAGTACATGACAATACGTGTCCTAGATGTTCTTTGACGCTAGTAGAACAGATTGCCTTTCAGAAGCAACCTTCATTCATTGGCTCTACCTGAGTAAATCTAGAGAAAGGAGCATGGATGATAAAAGTGCAGTCAGAATCCTAGAAAATTATAGCTCAGTAGTGATGCTAGGATATGGAGGATTTATATTAAGCTCCAGTGAAGTGGAAATATCCACAAAAAATAAATGTTGGAGATTTTATTTTTTATTTTTTTTTTTTAATTTTCTTTTTTTTTTTTTTTTATATATGAAATTTCCTGTCAAATTGGTTTCCATACAACACCCAGTGCTCATCCCAAAAGGTGCCCTCCTCAATACCCATCACCCACCCTGCCCTCCCTCCCACCCTGCCCTCCCTCCCACCCCCCATCAACCCTCAGTTTGTTCTCAGTTTTTAACAGTCTCTTATGCTTTGGCTCTCTCCCACTCTAGCCTCTTTTTTTTTTTTTTTTTTTTTTTTCTCCTTCCCCTCCCCCATGGGTTTCTGTTATGTTTCTCAGGATCCACATAAGAGTGAAACCATATGGTATCTGTCTTTCTCTGTATGGCTTATTTCACTTAGCATCACACTCTCCAGTTCCATCCATGTTGCTACAAAAGGCCATATTTCATTTTTTCTCATTGCCACGTAGTATTCCATTGTGTATATAAACCACAATTTCTTTATCCATTCATCAGTTGATGGACATTTAGGCTCTTTCCATAATTTGGCTACTGTTGAGAGTGCTGCTATAAACATTGGGGTACAAGTGCCCCTATGCATCAGTACTCCTGTATCCCTTGGGTAAATTCCTAGCAGTGCTATTGCTGGGTCATAGGGTAGGTCTATTTTTAATTTTCTGAGGAACCTCCACACTGCTTTCCAGAGCGGCTGCACCAATTTGCATTCCCACCAACAGTGCAAGAGGGTTCCCGTTTCTCCACATCCTCTCCAGCATCTATAGTCTCCTGATTTCTTCATTTTGGCCACTCTGACTGGCGTGAGGTGATATCTGAGTGTGGTTTTGATTTGTATTTCCCTGATAAGGAGCGACGTTGAACATCTTTTCATGTGCCTGTTGGCCATCCGGATGTCTTCTTTAGAGAAGTGTCTATTCATGTTTTCTGCCCATTTCTTCACTGGGTTATTTGTTTTTCGGGTGTGGAGTTTGATGAGCTCTTTATAGATTTTGGATACTAGCCCTTTGTCCGATGTGTCATTTGCAAATATCTTTTCCCATTCCGTTGGTTGCCTTTTAGTTTTGTTGGTTGTTTCCTTTGCTGTGCAGAAGCTTTTTATCTTCATAAGGTCCCAGTAATTCACTTTTGCTTTTAACTCCCTTGCCTTTGGGGATGTGCCGAGTAAGAGATTGCTACGGCTGAGGTCAGAGAGGTCTTTTCCTGCTTTCTCCTCTAAGGTTTTGATGGTTTCCTGTCTCACATTCAGGTCCTTTATCCATTTTGAGTTTATTTTTGTGAATGGTGTGAGAAAGTGGTCTAGTTTCAACCTTCTGCATGTTGCTGTCCAGTTCTCCCAGCACCATTTGTTAAAGAGACTGTCTTTTTTCCATTGGATGTTCTTTCCTGCTTTGTCAAAGATGAGTTGGCCATACGTTTGTGAGTCTAGTTCTGGGGTTTCTATTCTATTCCATTGGTCTATGTGTCTGTTTTTATGCCAATACCATGCTGACTTGATGATGACAGCTTTGTAGTAGAGGCTAAAGTCTGGGATTGTGATGCCTCCTGCTTTGGTCGTCTTCTTCAAAATTACTTTGGCTATTCGGGGCCTTTTGTGGTTCCATATGAATTTTAGGATTGCTTGTTCTAGTTTCGAGAAGAATGCTGGTGCAATTTTGATTGGGATTGCATTGAATGTGTAGATAGCTTTGGGTAGTATTGACATTTTGACAATATTTATTCTTCCGATCCATGAGCAGGGAATGTCTTTCCATTTCTTTATATCTTCTTCAATTACCTGCATAAGCTTTCTATAGTTTTCAGCATACAGATCTTTTACATCTTTGGTTAGATTTATTCCTAGGTATTTTATGCTTCTTGGTGCAATTGTGAATGGGATCAGTTTCTTCATTTGTCTTTCTGTTGCTTCATTGTTAGTGTATAAGAATGCAACTGATTTCTGCACATTGATTTTGTATCCTGCAACTTTGCTGAATTCATGGATCAGTTCTAGCAGACTTTTGGTGGAGTCTATCGGATTTTCCATGTATAATATCATGTCATCTGCAAAAAGCGAAAGCTTGACTTCATCTTTGCCAATTTTGATGCCTTTGATTTCCTTTTGTTGTCTGATTGCTGATGCTAGAACTTCCAGCACTATGTTAAACAAGAGCGGTGACAGTGGGCATCCCTGTCGTGTTCCTGATCTCAGGGAAAAAGCTCTCAGTTTTTCCCCGTTGAGGATGATGTTAGCTGTGGGCTTTTCATAAATGGCCTTTATGATCTTTAAGTATGTTCCTTCTATCCCGACTTTCTCAAGGGTTTTTATTAAGAAAGGGTGCTGGATTTTGTCAAAGGCCTTTTCTGCATCGATTGACAGGATCATATGGTTCTTCTCTTTTTTTTTTGTTAATGTGATGTATCACGTTGATCGATTTGCGAATGTTGAACCAGCCCTGCATCCCAGGAATGAATCCCACTTGATCATGGTGAATAATTCTTTTTATATGCTGTTGAATTCGATTTGCTAGTATCTTATTAAGAATTTTTGCATCCATATTCATCAGGGATATTGGCCTGTAGTTCTCTTTTTTTACTGGGTCTCTGTCTGGTTTAGGAATCAAAGTAATACTGGCTTCATAGAATGAGTCTGGAAGTTTTCCTTCCCTTTCTATTTCTTGGAATAGCTTGAGAAGGATAGGTATTATCTCTGCTTTAAACGTCTGGTAGAACTCCCCTGGGAAGCCATCTGGTCCTGGACTCTTATTTGTTGGGAGATTTTTGATAACCGATTCAATTTCTTCGCTGGTTATGGGTCTGTTCAAGCTTTCTATTTCCTCCTGATTGAGTTTTGGAAGAGTGTGGGTGTTTAGAAATTTGTCCATTTCTTCCAGGTTGTCCAATTTGCTGGCATATAATTTTTCATAGTATTCCCTGATAATTGTTTGTATCTCTGAGGGATTGGTTGTAATCATTCCATTTTCATTCATGATTTTATCTATTTGGGTCATCTCCCTTTTCTTTTTGAGAAGCCTGGCTAGAGGTTTGTCAATTTTGTTTATTTTTTCAAAAAACCAACTCTTGGTTTCGTTGATCTGCTCTACAGTTTTTTTAGATTCTATATTGTTTATTTCTGCTCTGATCTTTATTATTTCTCTTCTTCTGCTGGGTTTAGGCTGCCTTTGCTGTTCTGCTTCTATTTCCTTTAGGTGTGCTGTTAGATTTTGTATTTGGGATTTTTCTTGTTTCCTGAGATAGGCCTGGATTGCAATGTATTTTCCTCTCAGGACTGCCTTCGCTGCATCCCAAAGCATTTGGATTGTTGTATTTTCATTTTCGTTTGTTTCCATGTATATTTTAATTTCTTCTCTAATTGCCTGGTTGACCCACTCATTCGTTAGTAGGGTGTTCTTTAACCTCCATGCTTTTGGAGGTTTTCCAGACTTTTTCCTGTGGTTGATTTCAAGCTTCATAGCATTGTGGTCTGAAAGTATGCATGGTATAATTTCAATTCTTGTAAACTTATGAAGGGCTGTTTTGTGACCCAGTATATGATCTATTTTGGAGAATGTTCCATGTGCACTCGAGAAGAAAGTATATTCTGTTGCTTTGGGATGCAGAGTTCTAAATATATCTGTCAAGTCCATCTGATCCAATGTATCATTCAGGGCCCTTGTTTCTTTATTGACTGTGTGTCTAGATGATCTATCCATTTCTGTAAGTGGGGTGTTAAAGTCCCCTGCAATGACCACATTCTTATCAATAAGGTTGCTTATGTTTATGAGTAATTGTTTTATATATCTGGGGGCTCGGGTATTTGGCGCATAGACATTTATAATAGTTAGCTCTTCCTGGTGGATAGACCCTGTGATTATTATATAATGCCCTTCTTCATCTCTTGTTACAGCCTTTAATTTAAAGTCTAGTTTGTCTGATATAAGTATGGCTACTCCAGCTTTCTTTTGGCTTCCAGGAGCATGATAAATAGTTCTCCATCCCCTCACTCTCAATCTAAAGGTGTCCTCAGATCTAAAATGAGTCTCTTGTAGACAGCAAATAGATGGGTCTTGCTTTTTTATCCATTCTGATACCCTATGTCTTTTAGTTGGCGCATTTAATCCATTTACATTCAGTGTTATTATAGAAAGATATGGGTTTAGAGTCATTGTGATGTCTGTATGTTTTATGCTTGTAGTGATGTCTCTGGTACTTTGTCTCACAGGATCCCCCTTAGGATCTCTTGTAGGGCTGGTTTCGTGGTGACAAATTCCTTCAGTTTTTGTTTGTTTGGGAAGACCTTTATCTCTCCTTCTATTCTAAATGACAGACTTGCTGGATAAAGGATTCTCGGCTGCATATTTTTTCTGTTTAGCACACTGTAGATATCGTGCCAAGCCTTTCTGGCCTGCCAAGTTTCAAAGGAGAGATCAGTCACGAGTCTTATAGGTCTCCCTTTATATGTGAGGGCACGTTTATCCCTTGCTGCTTTCAGAATTTTCTCTTTATCCTTGTATTTTGCCAGTTTCACTATGATATGTCGTGCAGAAGATCGATTCAAGTTACGTCTGAAGGGAGTTCTCTGTGCCTCTTGGATTTCAATGCCTTTTTCCTTCCCCAGTTCAGGGAAGTTCTCAGCTATAATTTGTTCAAGTACCCCTTCAGCACCTTTCCCTCTCTCTTCCTCCTCTGGGATACCAATTATGCGTATATTATTTTTTTTTAGGGTATCACTTAGTTCTCTAATTTTCCCCTCATACTCCTGGATTTTTTTATCTCTTTCTTTCAGCTTCCTCTTTCTCCATAACTTTATCTTCTAGTTCACCTATTCTCTCCTCTGCCTCTTCAAGCCGAGCCATCGTGGATTCCATTTTGTTTTGCATTTCATTTAAAGCGTTTTTCAACTCCTCGTGACTGTTCCTTAGTCCCTCGATCTTTGTGGCAAGAGATTCTCTGCTGTCCTGTATACTGTTTTCAAGCCCAGCGATTAATTTTATGACTATTATTCTAAATTCACTTTCTGTTATATTATTTAAATCCTTTTTGATCAGTTCATTAGCTGTTGTTATTTCCTGGAGATTCTTCTGAGGGGAATTCTTCCGTTTGGTCATTTTGGAGAGTCCCTGGCGTGGTGAGGACCTGCAGTGCACTTCCCCTGTGCTGTGGTGTATAACTGGAGTTGGTGGGCGGGGCCGCAGTCCGACCCGATGTCTGCCCCCAGCCCACTGCTGGGGCCACAGTCAGACTGGTGTGTGCCTTCTCTTCCCCTCTCCTAGGGGCGGGATTCACTGTGGGGTGGCGTGTCCCGTCTGGGCTACTTGCACACTGCCAGGCTTGTGTTGCTGGGGATCTGGCGTATTAGCTGGGGTGGGTAGGCAAGGTGCATGGGGGGTGGAGGGGCAGGCTTAGCTCGCTTCTCCTTAGGTGATCCACTTCAGGAGGAGCCCTGTGGCAGCGGGAGGGAGTCAGATCCGCTGCTGGAGGTTTGGCTCCGCAGAAGCACAGAGTTGGGTGTTTGCGCGGAGCGAGCAAGTTCCCTGGCAGGAACTGGTTCCCTTTGGGATTTTGGCTGGGGGATGGGCGGGGGAGATGGCGCTGGCGCCTTTGTTCCCCGCCAAGCTGAGCTCTGCCGTCTGGGGGCTCAGCAGCTCTCCCTCCCTTTGTCCTCCAGCCTTCCCGCTTTCCGAGCAGAGCTGTTAACTTCTGACCTCCCAGACGCTAAGTCGCGCTTGCTGTCGGAACACAGTCTGTCCGGCCCCTCCGCTTTTGCCAGCCAGACTCGGGGGCTCTGCTTGGCCGGCGAGCCGCCCCTCCGCCCCGTCTCCCTCCCGCCAGTCCGTGGAGCGCGCACCGCCTCGCCGCCCTTCCTACCCTCTTCCGTGGGCCTCTAGTCTGCGCTTGACTCCGGAGACTCCCTTCTGCTAATCCTCTGGCGGTTTTCTGGGTTCTTTAGGCAGGTGTAGGTGGAATCTAAGTGATCGGCAGGACGCGCTGTGAGCCCCGCGTCCTCCTACGCCGCCATCTTCCGGAACCTCTCAATGTTGGAGATTTTAAAAGACATTCAGCAGCTCCATTTTTGTGTGTGTGTGAGATAAGAAGTCTCCCTACAACAATTTCCTAGGGTGATTATCTTCATCCACCCAAGAAGTTAATTAAAACATATTTGAAAGTTCTCTCCTTATTTGGTAAATAACATAAACTCCTTGAACCTTGGTGTTCTGTTTCATAAAACAGGGATGATAATAATTATGCATAGGCCGATTTTAGGACTCAAATGAACAGTGTATGAAAAATATCTGGCACTGAGCAGGCTCACCGTGAACCTAAGTACTTACTCTTCTTTTCTACATGGTGACAGAGCTGAGGATTCTCACTGGTAAATTAGAAGGGGCAATTATATAATTTTGTCTTCAAGGTAGTATCACTCATATTTGCAGTCCTTCACCCTCTCACAGAAAGGCTGAAAATAGCCTTGTGCACAGTTTGTAAACATGGTACTCCCAGCTCTGCTCATCCTTGCACAATTAGTTCAGGTGATTAGACCCTAGTGTTAATGACTCCAGGGTCATAGTTTTAATTCAGTAAGGATAAATTGCATTAAAATAGACAAAGAAAAAGAAAACGCACACACACACACACACACACACACACACACACACACACAAATTCTGCTTTACTGACAAAACAACACATCTAACCATTTTAAACAATCTCATTATAATGTGATTTGTCAAAAGAAGGTTCTCTGACAATGGAGAAAAAGGAGCTGGGCAGTCCATTATTGCTGCAGGTAAAAGCAATTCAAGTTAACACCATCATTATGTGCCCTAGATGACTTTGTCTCTTCCCAGTGTGGACAAATCCAAGCAGGAATTTTGAGTTCTATTTGGAGTATGAATAATCATAACAAGACTATTGCAGTTAAAAGCTAAAAGAAAACAGTATTTTCTTCAGTTCTATTTGGGTTCCTCTATTTTATTAAGAAGGATTTTGGACTGTAAAGGGTATAACAAATAATGATAAAAAAGTATTTTAACTGAAATATTATTTAGGGATTTTTAAAAGTTCTCTGCATAAATTAACTAGATTTAGTTTTCCTAGCCCAGATAAATTATATTCCCCCAAACCAGGAAACTTGCAGATGAGGAAGCTCAACTTTAATAATCTTTGATGAAATAGGGAGAGGTTGCCACAATCTGGAAAGAAGCAAATATAAGTGTGAATTCTTCTCAAATGAAGTTTTAAAAATCACAACAGAATTGTAACATTTAGGCTATGGAGTTATATGCCAATATTTTATAAAAGCTGTTTAGAAAAAATACATCAAGCATTTAGAAAAGTTAGGGATCCATTAAAAGCAAGGGATACCAGCAAATGTCATATATATATAATGTAATTTATATTATAATTAATAATATATAATATTATTCTGATTTTTCCAGATATAATATCATACGGATTTGAATCAGGTTTTGACAAAAACTTCTCCTGGTATTCAATGAGTCAAATGGAGAATGGTATATAAGGTAAATAAAATCATAACTATTTTGAAAACGTGTGCTAGAAAGTGTTAATTAAAGGATCAATATCTCCCACTTACATGTCGCAGGTCTATGCTCTCAACTTGTGTTTATACCAGTGGTATGGATAAGGGTCTATAGAAGAGAATATATAATTAGAAATTCCTTAGCTCTGTGGGGGAATAAGTCATGATTTTAAAACCTGGCTGGGAAAATCTTGGCAATTTTACCTAACCATTTTATACTTCTTTGACTCATTTCTGAATTATAAAAAATATTACTTTCCTTCTAGAGTATTGGAGGTTAGATAAGAACATGTATATAAAGTTTGTACCACATTGCGTTCCATTTCTTAATAACTCAATAAATTATTATCACTGTTGTTTGGATCATAATTATAGTCATACATCATGTCTTTGGGCCTTTTCTTTGCCTTTCTCTCATTCAGATATCTTAAAGATGCGACAGTACGTAAAGGATACTGTCCCCATTACTTTTGGCTTCATTTTATTCACAAAAATATTTCTCAAAACAGTCCCTTCCCATTTGATCTTCCATGATTAAGTTGAAGCCCTCCTTGGTCTCATCCTGAATTAGAGAAAGCACTTCCTAGCTAATATCCTTGCTTCTAGGTTTGTAAAAAAAAATTCTATTTAGGGGCGCCTGGGTGCCTCAGTCGGTTAAGCGTCCGACTTCAGCTCAGGGCATGATCTCGCGGTCCATGAGTTCGAGTCCCACATCAGGCTCTGTGCTGACAGCACAGAGCCTGGAGCCTGTTTCAGATTCTGTGTCTTGCTCTCTCTCTCTGACCCTCCCCCATTCATGCTCTGTCTCTCTCTGTCTCAAAAATAAATAAACGTTAAAAAAATTTAAAAAAAATTAAAAAAATAAATTAAATTTAAAAACTTCTATTTATTCTATCATATTCATCTGCCCAAAATCCATTTCTAAAATACCACCACTGTATTCTATAATACAATGCATAATGGCAGTATCCCACCCTCAGGAAAACATCAGCTTCCTTTTTTAGACACTCATCCTTCAAGATCATTCCCAAGGCTTCATAACAGCTTTGGGTGCCCCACTGTCCTTCAAGGATCTTCAATTTGCCTCACTGCTCTATATTGCCTATGCTGTGAGCACCTTTTCCTTCTATCATCCTTTTGTTTGCTGAGCTATTTCCACCAGCATAAATTATCTACTCTTAAAATTGTTTGTATCATGATAGCCTGTGTTGATCTAGCTGTTCCATACACATCATCCAGGAATTAATTATGCAATTCTTGGTTATGACAGGTTAATAATCATAATGTTTTGTTTTGGAAGTTTACTTGTCATAGATATCCTAGTTTCTCTAGCTAGATACTAAGAAACTAATATCATCTTTTTTTTTTTCTAATCCAGTACATATAGTAATATACTGTGCACAAATTTGCAAAGCAGGCACATGATAAGTAAGTTTATATTAAATAAATTAACAAAACTACTAATTGAATAATTCCTTTAACATTGAATCCATTTTTTGGCCCAGGACTATATTAATCCAAAAGCATGTAAAACAGGGTTGGTTTTTGATGCAGATTCCTGGGATATGAATCAAATTATCTACAGAAGATCCTTCATTCCAAAGACGTGCTATAATGCTTTACTCATGTGTATATTCTATGTACAGTGACTTTCCTGTCTCTAGTGACTTCATGAAAGATCCCTTCAGAGCTAGAACAAAGCACTAGGTTTCCCCATGATGCTCCATCATTACTTAACATATCACAGAGCATAGTCACAGCTAGCAATTGCCAGAATTACCTATTCCAGCATGCAAACCTTTGTAAAGCTTGTTCTAATAAATGAAAGAGGAAGAAATCCACTGGATTTTACTATATTCTTCCCCTAGGCTTACATTGAACAATGAGCCCAGTACTGTGCTGTACAGCACACTGCTGAGCTTCCTGAACAATTCAAACCTTGCTAAGCACAAGAGCCCAGGGAGCTATTAGCATGCGTCTAATCCCAGAGTTTAACATTCCAGATGAGACTAGTGTCACAGATTCCTTTAGAATGTGATTTTTCTTGATTCTTTTCCATGTGGATGTGTGAAACTATGAGGGAGGCTGAAGCAGTTGGAGAGGGAGGGAGAGCATGTCTAGAGTGATGACACATTTAAAAATACCATCCCGAGAAGCCCTGAGCTCTCTAACTATGGATTCTAAATATAGTTATGCCAACGGGAGAGAAGTGCACCAGTTGGGCTTTCAGAAAGCTGCTCTAGCACCAGGTACAGATGACTCACCCAGGGGGTGTCAGGCTGTGATATGCCATTTCAGCATTTTCTGACCAAAGCCTTCAAAGAAAGTTCCTTCCCAAAAAGCCACACTCTCCTCAGAGAACAGAGGAATAATAACACATTGATACTGAATTCCTAGCATTAGATCATTTGTAATCTCCTCAAAAAACATTTTTTCATTGTTGTTATAAAAAGGCTTTCTAGGTAATGACTCTTATTGGCTAAGAAAATATACAAAAAATATACAGTGGATATTATTTCATCTTATACATATGTTAGCTTAAATATCTTTCCATTAAGTTGATTTCTTATAAGAGAATCTAAAACTGGTGTTGCATTGAACATATTTCTAACATTCTGAACAATAAATTGAGCAGGATCGTAAGGATGAAAGCCTTTGTTTATTTCATGATTTCTGCTTTTTTTTTCCATCAGAATATACACATACAAACACACAATTCCCTAAAATTCTTAAATCATCAAACCTATTTGAGCCTACTATTAAAAAATGAGTGGGAAGGCATCTACTATTGTTCTTGTCCACTGCATGTTTTTGTGCTGACTAGATTTATTGAATTTTAATGGCTACATGTTCATAAGTTAATTCTTAACCAGGGCTATTTAAAAACCTCCTGTGATGAGCTAACTATAACAGACTTGCCATCTGTGTCTCTTAGGAAGCAAAAGTTTTAAATTTAGTGAACTTGTTGGCATTCTATTTTTCAATTCAACCTCCTCTGTAAATTTATTTTCTAGATCTTTAACTCTAGAGGAGTAGGGGTGAAGGGTAGACTAGACTGACTTGTCTGTAAGAGTTGGAACCAGGAGAAATCTCTTAACACTGACTTCATTTAGTGGTGACTTAATATTCTAGCCCTAGGTCCTCCTTTGCTTTTCCTCATTCCTCTTGAAAACAAGAAGTGGAGGTGCGACCAACACTTTCCACTTTGCCACCAGGTGATGCCAGTGGGATAGAGGTGTTGAAGAGACTGTTAGCCCCATTGGAAATCAGAAGTAGAAGGTGGAGATTTTATCTATTTTCTACAGACACATTCATTCAGTGGTTTCTAGTGCTTGAACTTTTTCCTTAGACTTGAAGGGTAGGCAACTAGGCCTTTGGAGCCCGTTTCTTTTCTTTTCTTTGAGTCTCAATTGTTTCATCTTATCTTGATGCAATAAATAATGTTTCCTCTTCTCGATTTTTGTTTCCATTGCTTTTGACATTTGTATTTATCCTTTAGTATCTCTTCCTCCCTTTTTTCTTTTCTACCTTGCCTGTTTTCATTCTTCGGTCTCCCCTCAAAATTAGAAAATAAATAAGAAATAATAAAAATGTAAATAATCTCCCTTTTAATATGTGTAAAATTCACCAATTTATTTTGTTGTTTTTGATGTTAGTGTGAAAATCTAACCATAGAGCACTATTAGTTTTAATTTTTTCTATAGTTTTCATATATCCAGAGACACTTAACATGATTTGACAAAAACAAATAGGTAATAAACTTCAGTGAATTTTAGGATTCTCCCTCTGTCATCAAACTAAACAATCCCCCAAAATGTCAGTTGACTATGATGAGAACTCTTAATTTATTTTAGAAATAAATGTAAGTTTTTAATAAAAATTAAGTCATATCTTACAAATTCCAGACTCAAAATACAGCAAAAATCCAAATGCAAGAAAGTCTTGTTTTCCAAATGAAGAACTATTAATTAAAACTGGAAAAATGGGGAGTCTGGGATAAAAGAAAGCCATGAATTATATCAGTGCTTAAAACAATCCTGGGTGAATAACCAGTGGAAGAATATTAAAATGTGTGTTTAAAAATTAACTATGAACAGAAATTAACCAGTGCTTATTATCCATGTATGATATAGACTAAAAGAACAAAAGCAAGGGCGCCTGGGTGGCGCAGTTGGTTAAGCGTCCGACTTCAGCCAGGTCACGATTTCGCGGTCTGTGAGTTCGAGCCCCGCGTCAGGCTCTGGGCTGATGGCTCGGAGCCTGGAGCCTGTTTCTGATTCTGTGTCTCCCTCTCTCTCTGCCCCTCCCCCGTTCATGCTCTGTCTCTCTCTGTCCCAAAAATAAAAAAATAAAAAAAAAAAAACGTTGAAAAAAAATTTTAAAAGAACAAAAGCAAACATGAAGAGACTATGACCTTTTGTTTTCCTTTAAATGCATTTTGAAGTCACACTGAATTTTGCCATAGAGGTTGACATTATCAGACATACATGCACACAAATTCCAGAATCTAATTTCTTTGAATCATAGGTAAAATGCCCTTTCATACATCTAATACCTTGGCTTTCTAAAATTTTGTTTCCCTTCACCAATCTTCACAGTGCATTAAAGTATAAAATATAGATGCTAGCCTTTGGGAAGGAGCTAAACTGGTGACAAGCAGTTTGATAGGAAATGACTTCATATGGTTAAATGGACACCATGGGAAAGAGAGGGTGGTGAAAGAGATTGGAGTGCCTGAGACTGACAAGCTATTTGTCTTGAAGACCACCCCCTCACAGTCCAGGGAAGCCTCAGAACTGGCATGGGTCCATCTCACTCAGTCCAAATGCATTATTTCACTTTCTAGTACCTTTTAACACGCCAAGACCTCATCTCATCCCAACTTCCCTAGTTTATCTTAATTCTGGTTCCTGGAACAATTATGCACTCTAGAGCCAGGAAGAAAAGATACTGATGGGAAAATTTCTATTCCATTAACTTTGATCAATTCTATAGTTTGGGCAATTGGTCATACTTCAATCTAAATACTCTGGTTGCTTCCTTTGGATCCTGGAAATGTGAAATTGCTTTAGAAAAGAATAATAATATTTATAATTGTTAGTATTATTTATTAGTATTAAATAAGTAGGCTAGTGACTCTCATGACCCTTAATACTAAGAAACTAGGTATGATATTGTGATCATAGAAAGAGTGAGCATAATTTCTTCTCCTACATTTTCAGAGAATTTCTAACTTTGGGCACCCATCTTTGGGACGAATGTGATGACTCGTTCAAGAATCATTTTCAAAAGATATTCCTGGAAGCATAAAGTATAAATGAATGTCACTGTGCTTCAAACTTATTGGACAAAAATTAAAAACAACAACAACAATATTTGGGGCACCTGGGTGGTTCAGTCGTTTAACCATCCAACTTCGGCTCAGGTCATGATGTCATGGTTTGTAAGTTCCAGCCCCGCGTTGGGCTCTGTGCTGACAGTTCAGAGCCTGGAGCCTGCTTCAGATTCTGTGTCTCCCCCTCTCTCTGCCCCTCCCCTTCTCACACTCTGTGTCTCTCTGTCTCTCAATAATAAATAAATGTTAAAAAATTTTTTAAATGTTTTAAAAAATCATTTCATATTTTTTAAGTTTCAGTTTCATTAAGCCATAGGCTAGTGTAGAAAAAAGAGAACTGATCTTGGAATCGGGAGACGAGTCTTTTTAGTTGCCCTGGGCATTGAATAAATGTGTGACCTTGGATAAGCTACTTCATCTTTCTTTAGTGAATCTTCACTTATAAGCTGGTACTGATGAAAAAAAGTTGTTTTTGGAAATAGCTGTATTAAGAATAGATAGTATCTGAATGTTTCATAAATGTGCCATTTTCTTGGTTTCCTCCATCTTTTCTTACGAGAAAAATTTTGAGCTTTCTCAGGAAAAGCAGAGGTTACATAAAGATTACTGTAACGCTTAAGATTTTTATTAGATGTTATAGTTTCTTTTAGGAGGTAGTTTAATAGCTTTATTCATCAATGTGTTCCTACAACATAGAACATAGTAGGCATTATCGGCAAATATTTGTTGAATTAATGAATGAATACGCCTGGGACATACATTTTGCTTTAAGGATTCTGACATCTAAGTAACTGTTTTCCCCCCACATGTTTGTTTTTTAATTTTTTTAATATTTCAAGTTTTTATTTAAATTCTAATTAGTTAACATATAGTATAATATTAGTTACAGGCATAGAATTTAGTGATTCATCATTTACATACAACAACCAGTTCTCATCAGGACAAGTGCCCTCTAGGAGACCTTTTTAATGGTAACACTATAAAGGAAAACTCCTTAGTCCTTTATTTCTGGAATAATAAGAAAAAAAATAGCATTCATCCTGTCTCAAAGAACCCCCAAAATATTATAGCATATAAAATATAGATATTCTCACAAAATCGTCAAAGTATTTCACTGAAATTATAATAATGCAGAAACTTAATTTATCTTAATATGCCTGTATCTGGAATTGTAAATGTATACAGATTTAAAAGTTGCCATAAAATATAATTATCTCTATAAATTATATGGATATCAGAAGAATTTTTGGTAATATTCTTGTCTTAGTAATGACAAAATGCACAGGACATTCACAGTGAAAAAAGGTGCTACTTAATAGTACATAGTACAGGGGCACCTAGGTGGCTCAGTTGGTTGGGTGTCTAATTCTTGATTTCAGCTCGGGTCATGATCTCACAGTTGTGAGATTAAGCTCCACACTGGGCACTGTGCACTCGGCATGAAGCCTGCTTAAGATATTCTCTTTCCCTCTGCCCTCTCCTGCTTATGCTCCCTCTCTCTCTCTCAAAAAAAAAAAAAAAAAAAAGTACATGGTGCAAAATATGACTGGCTTTAAAACCAAAGTGTTCAAGTTCCTGATTTGTAATTTGAAATTCATGTATTAGTTTTTTTCTTATCTTTAAATTTTAAAAAATTTTTTTTATGTTTATTTATTTTTGAGAAAGAGAAAGAGCATGAATTGGGGAGGAGCGGAGAGAGAGGAAGACACAGAATCCAAAGCAGGCTCCAGGCTCTAAGATGTCAGCACAGAGCTCAACACGGGGCTCAAACTCAGGAACCATGAGATCATGACCTGAGGTGAAGTCAGAAGCTTAACCAACTGAGCCACCCAGGTGCCCCACTTATTATAATACTGTTTTCAGGATAAAATAAGTTATTACATGAAAGCCTCTTAAAATGAAACATTTTACAAAATAGGTATTCAATAGATGTTAGCAATGCTTTCAATCATGATTTTTATAATGAGAAGCATAATTAACCATTCAAAAAAGAAAGAAATCTAACTTTGAAGATCCCTAATCCACACAATGGATGTTTTTAATACATGCTCCCTTCCTATTCATACCACATCCTTCACTTGGGAATTTCTGGCTCACCTCCCACCTTCAAGAAGGTATGCCTGGAAGCCCACTAGGCCAATTTTCTCTATGTGATAGGCTAGGGACTAAACCTGACCACCAGCAGATCAAAGAAGGGTTGGGTAAGATACTTGGAGCCCAGAGTGACTGATTTATCTAATCTAGTAGTACACTGTCATATCTTTTGTCTTTTTTGTTTTCTTTCCTTTTTTTCTTCTTTCTTTGTTTTTTGTTTGTTTGTTTGTTTTGTTTCGTTTTCATTGCAGTATAGTTGGCACACAATGTTACATTAGTTTCAGGTATACAACATAGTGATTCAACAACTCTCTACATTATGCTATGCTCACCACAAGTATAGCTCCCATCTGTCACCATACAATGCTATTAAAATACCACTGACTATATTCCCTATGTTGTATCTTTTATTCCCATGCCTTTTCATTCCACAGCTGAAAGCCCATATCTCCATATCTCCCACTCCCTTTCACCCATTTTATCCATTCCCCCACCTCTCTTCTCTGGTAGCCATCAATTTCTTCTGTTTTTATAGGTCTGTTTCTGCTTTTTATTTGTTCTTTTGTTTATTCATTTGTACCCAGTTTTTTAATCCTTTTTATCAAGTGTTTCAGAATTCTTATATGGATCATCTCAGTATTTTTTCAATATCCAAAGATTTAGAGATATTAATCAAAAGTACAGAATATAAATAATTGGTTAAAGTTGCAATAGTATCTGACATTTACTTTTAAGATTTTAAACACTGATGATGCTCCCCACCACAAATTATTTGTTTGGTTTCATTCCTCCTATAAACAAACAAAATAGCAATGTTGTTTTGCCTCTTTAGGGGTGAATATGAGTAAACTGAGAAAAACGCATTGTTTGTGAAGCCTCAGCTCCTTTACACACCCTTAGCTATCAAAGGCATCCTTCCACTCACTGAAACTGAACAAGTGAAAGACTGCCCAGATTTTCAAACTCTGCCTCATAATTATTCAAGATTATTTGGTGATTTCAGTGATAATAAAGTGAACAATATCACAAATTTTTATGACAGAGAAACAAGTGATCATGCAAAATATGAATTTCAAGAAATCACTAACAGGGTCTGAGTGTTAGCTTTTTTACTAACATCTTCTCAGTATTTATTCATTTTAGCATTTATTTGAGAAATGATATGTTAGAGTGATTTGGAAACTTATTTAGCTTGGAATACGAGATGAGACTTTTAGTTGCTCTTCAAATGAATTTATATTTATTTAGAGAAGTACAGATTGAAGCTACTCAAAATCTGAAAATGATCATTGTTGAAGTATATCATTTGTAAATAAGGAAAAAAAATAAAACTGTAATTTTCAGACAAAATCCAGATGCAGTAAATGATTCCTTTCATTCAGGTTTATTTAAATGTAATTTATGTATAATGAAATTTATCCTTTTTGGTATATAGTTCTATGAGTTTTGGCAAACATTTTTTTTTGTGTTAACTGCTGTTACAGATAAGAAGTAGACCATTTCCATGACTCCCCCAAGTCCTCTCATATATCTTTTTAAGCAATCCCTTCTCCAACCCTAAACATAGAAATTACTTACCTGTCATCTATCTCTATAGTTATCTATTTTCCAGAATTTCATAGGGAATGTAGCCTTGGAGTCTGACTTTTTTCATTTAGCATGATGTTTCTGAGATTAATTCTTGTTAGTCTGTCTACTACCAGTTTGCTCCTATTTATTATTGAGTAGCATCCCATCCACTGCGGGAAGTACCATTATTTGTTTTACATTCATCTGTTGAAAGATATCTGGGTTATTCCCAGTTTTTAACAATTAAGATTAGAACTACAATCAATCTTTTTTTTTTTCAAGTTTTATGTGGGCATAAGTTTCACTTATCTACAGTAAGTACCTAGTACTGATTTACGGGATTATATGGTAGATATAATGTTTAATGTCATAAGAAAGTCTAAAACTTTTTCCAAAATGGCTGGACCATTTTTGAATTCCCACCAGCAGTTTATGAGTATTTCAGTTGCTTCATATCCACACTTGTTTTCTTGCATTCTAACTGATATTATCTTAGCATTCATTTACCTAGCCATCTATTTATTTGTTTATTCATTTACTTGAGAAATAGCTTATTTGGGTGACTTACAAGTTTATGATAAAAACTGAAGTTGATGCTTTTGCCCATCTAATGAATGTATATTGATCTAGGTAAGTAGAAGTAAGAAGTTAGTTGATAACAGAAAACAACATTATTGAAGTGAATCATTTATAAATAAAGCCAAAAGTAAAAACTACAATACTCCATAAACTCCAGGAATATGATATTATTTTATTTTATTAATGTTTATTTAGAGAGAAAGAGAATGTGAGCAGCAGAGGGGCAGAGAGAGAGGGAGAGATAGAATCCCAAGTAGGCTCCATGCAATCAGTGCAGAGCCTGATACTGGGCCAGATCTCAAGAACTGTGAGATTATTACCTAAGCCAAAATCAAGAGTCAGACGCTCAACTAACTGAAACACCCAGGCACCCCTGTGACATTATTATTATTTTTTAAATGTTTATTCATTTATTTTTGAAGGAGAGAGTGCGCAAGAGAGGGAAGGACAGAGAAAAAGGGAGAGAGAATCCCAAGCAGGGTCCAACATGGAGTGTTGCTCCCATCAGTGCAGAGCCCAACATGGGGTTCGAACCCACAAACCATGAAATCATGACCTGAGCTGAAACCAAGAATAGGACACTCAATTGAGCCACATAGGCACCCCTGTGATATTATTTTAGATACTTGGTTCCATACAATTAACAATATATAGGTATTTCTTATGAATCTATTCCATTGGAATATTACCATTGGTATTACTTTAGAACGGCATTGACACAATTTCAAAGAAGATCAAGTATCATCTTATTCATAAGGTTACAATTAATCTTCACTGCTTATTTTCTCTGACCTTTATCAATATTTTGTTGTATTTATTATGGTACAAAAATAATTATTTATATATGCTACTGTGCAAACTACTGCAAAAATTAATTTTCAGAATTCTTAATGCCTATAATATAGGACTGGCAAATACTTAATTAAAGGAATTATATATGATACAGGGAAATAATGTGTTTATTTTAACTAAAGTACTGACATTTTATTCAAGCTATAAAATTAAATGGATACAAAATTAAACAAAGAAAAACAGGACTTCTGACAAGTTGAAGAGCTAATACTTTCCCACATTTCCACTTTTATGCATTACTATATTGAAACTTTTATGTTACATGATTGACTTCCAGACTTGTGCAAAACTGAACATGACTGAGGCTAATCAAGCCTGAAGTAAAGAACAGTAAATACTGACTTAATTATAATCACCCCAAATTTAAGAATAGGTAAAGTACGTATCAAAATGAGAACTAAGACATTAGAAATGAGCTTAGATCAAAAAGAAAAAGATGTAAGTAAGCATTACTGACCTTTGGAGAAAGATATTGAGAAGCCTCTGTTCTGGAGATCTCATTTCGAGAACATCATGTCATCTGCTCTGGATAGTTTGGACATTCAAGCTCCTGGAAGGAAGGAAAAATATCTGAGATGGCTTTCAAGCATGCTTTTCACAGTTTATGCTTTATGTCTCTCAATACAGCACAATGAAGACAAAAGAAAGTCTAAATACAAGATGTTTATTTTATTTTTAGAAAACTTATAAAATTGGATCTCTGTATTTAAGAATCTCTTATGGTTTGCCTCCTTCTCTGTTTTTATCTTATTTTTCCTTCCCTTCCCCTATGTTCACCTGTTGTGTTTCTCAAATTCCACATACGAGTGAAATCATATGATATCTGAGGGTTGCTGGAGGGGAGATTGGTGGGGGGATGGGTTAAATGGGTGAAGGGCATTAAGGAGGGCACTTTTGGGGATGAGTATTGGATGTCATATGTAAGAGATAAATCACTGGGTTCTACTGCTGAAGCCAAGAATACAATGTTAACTAACTTGAATTTAAATTAAAAAATATAAATTACAAAATTGGACCAATAGCATGTAATTTTAAGTGTTTTATTAATATATAATTAATATAGAACAAACTGCAACTGTTTACAGTGTACCGTTTATAAGTTTTGGAATATGTAACATGGATGAAACAATCAGACTGTAAAGACGGGGAACAATTTTCCTCTTGCCTCTTCCTTTTTTTAAAAAAAAAACTTTTTAATGTTTATTTATTTTTGAGAGAGAGAGTGAGCAGGGAAGGGGCAGAGAAGAGAGGGAGACACAGATTCCAAAGCAGGCTCCAGGCTATGACCTGCAGGCACAGAGCCCTATGCAGGGCTCAAACCCATGAAATGCAACATCGTGACCTGAGCCAAAGTCAGACGCTTGACCAACTGAGCCACCTAGGCACCCAGTCCTCCTGCCTCTTTTAATGACAACTTCACATCTTTTCCTGAACCTACCTTCATTCTGTTGCAACCACTGGTCTGCTTTTTTATAAATGTTTGTCTTTACTAGAATATTACATAAATGAAATCATACAATATGTACTCTTTTGTATGTTTTTTTAAATTCAGTGTAATTATTTTCATCTGCATTCATGTTGTAGCTTGTATCAATATTTCATTCATTTTTTGCTGAGTATTGTTCCATTTTGTGGACATACTATTTCAGTTGTGAATAGACATTTGAGTTATTTCCAAATTAATTATGAATAAAGCCATTGTAAACATTTGCAAACACATATTTGTAAAAAATATTTTATTTCTCTTGAATAAGTATCTATATATGGAATGGCTAGATCATATGGAAGATGTATGTTTCATTTTTTAAGAAACTGCTTTCCAAAATGATTGTTTCATTTTATAGTCCTTCAATCAGTGTGTATTTTAATGTTCCACATTCTTGTCAACAGTTGATACAGCAAGTCTATTTAATTGTAGCTATTTAATCTATGTGTTGTCACTACAGTGGTATATCATGGTAGTTGTCTTTTGCCTTGTCCTAACAATGTGTGATGCTGGACATCTTTTCATGTGCTTATTTGCTATTTGTACATTTTCTCCAGTAATATGTCTCTTCAAATTTTTTAGCCATTTATATATCATTTTTTAGAGTTCCATATATATTCTAGATAGTATCCCTCTACTAGACATACACACTAGATATAATTTCTGTGGCTTGCCATCTATTCTCTTAACTCTGTCAGAGAAAATGAGTCTTTAATTTTTATGAAGAAAAATTTATCAACCAACTCCATTATGAATCCTATTTATAGCATGGTATCAACAAATCTTTCCTATTTTAAGTCCATAGAGGGTGTTTTCCTATGTTTTCTTCTAGATGTTTTGTACTTTTAGGTTTTAAATTTAGTTCTATGTTCTATTTTGAGTTAATTTTGATTAATTGTGCAAAGTATCCTTATTTTTATGCTTTAGATATAAGATTGATGTGGCATCATTTGTCAAAAACAGAATCCAGTATCCACTGAATTGCTTTTCTATCCGTGTTATATATCATTGTCCATCTACATGTGGATCTATTTCAGTACTTCTTTTTTTTCTGTTCCATTGATCTACTTGTCTATCTTTATGCCAATACCATGCTGATATAAGACCTTTCTTTTTCTTTACAATTAGTATTTACTACTATAGATAGACCCATAAGTATCAATTTAGTAACATTCCACATATGTTGGCATGTTGTATTTTCATATTATTACTAATTACTAAGTACTATTATTTTATATTTGATTTTGTCATTGACCCATGAGATATTAAAAAATTTACTATTAAGTTTCTAAATATTTGGAGATTCCAGAAATCTTTCCTTTATTGATTTCAAATTATTAAATATCACCTGAATGCTTTAAAATTTATCCAGACTTGTTTTATATATAAAAAGATGTTCTGTCTTAATAAATGTTCTGGATGCACTTGAAAGAGTGTGAAAGGGAACTGTATTATACTCTTGTTGGATGAGGTGTTACAGATATCAATTAGGCATGTTGTTTGATAGTGTTGATTAAACCTCTGCATGTGTACAGATTTTCTGTCTACATGTTCTATCAACTATTGAGAAAAGATTACTGAAACCTCTGACTATAATTTATAGTGTTTATTTCTCTATTCAACTCTAACAGTTTTTGCTTCATACATATTAAACCTCTGTTATTAAGTATAAGTGTACAGAGTGTATGCCCTCAGAATGACTGGGTCTCTTTATGAGTATGAAATCACATTCTTTATTCTTGGTAGGAGCCTTTGCCCTAAAATCAAATTTCTGAAGTTAATATAATATTGAATTTCACTTTTGGTTACTGTTAGCATAGTATGTATGTGCACATCCGTTAACTATTTATAATCTTTTTTTAATTGTGAGATGATTAAATTTACATATAACCATAAAAATTAATAGAAACCCAATGTGCCCTTTACCCAGTTACTTTTCATGGCAACTGTGCAAAACTATCATGTCATATCACAACCAAGATACATTGGTACAGTCAAGATACAGAATATTTCCATCAAAACAAAGATCCCTTATGTTGCCCTTGTAGCCACTCCCACATCCTTCATACTCCATATGCTTCTAAACCCTGGGCAATCACTCATCTGTTTTTCATTGCATAAAGTTTCCATTTTATGAATGTTATATAAATGAAACCATACAGTATGTAATCTTTGGAATTCACCTTCATAATTTGGCATGATTCTCTGGAAACTTATCAAAGTTTTTGCATGTATCAATAATTTGTGTCTTTTTATTGCTGAATAGTATTTATTAGTATAGATATATCACAGATTTGCTTACCATTCATTGGTGTTAGAATATATAAGCTATTTCTAGTTTTTGTCTATTACAAATGAAGCAGCTCTAAACATTCATATAAAGATTTTCATTTCTCTTGGATAAATGCTGAGCTGTATGTCAAACTGCAAAGTTTCTTAAGAAACTGCCAAACTGTACCATTTTAGAGAGAATGGCTCTCTAAAATGTACCATTTTACAATCCTACCAGCAGTTCATAGGTGATCTAGTTTGTAAATATTCTATGTTACTATTTTGGTGTTGTCACTATTTTGTATTGTAGGCATTCTGGTAGCTGTGTAATATTATCTCATTCAGGTTTTATTTTGTATTTCTTTAATAACTAATGAAATTAAACATCTTTTCGTGTGTTTTTTGACATCTGTAGCTCTTTTCAGTGAATTTTTCTCCTCATGTTTTTTTGTCCATTTTCTAACTGGATTGTTTGTTTAGTGTTAAACATTAGGAGTGTTTTTGTTTTTGTTTTTGTTTGTTTAGAGTTTGGGGATCTTTTTTATTTGTTTACATTCTCTAGTTAAAATATTTTACAGTAACATTGAAAGTTCTTTATATATTCAATAACTTTTAAATTCAAGAATATATATTCAATATATTCAAATGTTCAGTTATATTCAAGATATAAAGAATATTGATATATTCTTTATTAAAGAATATTTTAAATATTTTGTATATCAGTTCTTTATTGAATATATTATTTGCAATTATTTTCTCCCAGTCTGTATCTTGTCTTTTCATACTTTTACCAGAATCTTCTGTAGAGTAAACATTCAATTTTGAAGTGCAATTTATCAATATTTCTTTTATCTATTCCACTTTAGTTGTAAAACCTAAGACCTTTACAACAAGCTCTAGATTCTGATTTTTTTTAAGAGAGAGAGAGAGTGAGAGAGACAGAGCGGGAGCACATGCTTGAGCAGGAGAGGGGCAGAATCTTAAGCAGACTCCAAGCCGAGCACGTAGCCTCACTCAAGGCTTGACTTGGGGCTCGATTCCACGACCTTGGGATTATCAACTGAACCAAAATCAAGAGTTGGATGCTCAAATGACTGAGCCACCCAGGCTCTAAATTTATGATCCATTTTGACTTATTATGTGAGAAAGGTTAAAGTTTAGGTCAAGGTTTTGTTTGTTTCATTTCTTTGATTGTTACTATCAATATCCAATTGCTCCAGCATCATTTGTTGAAAAGGAAGCTGCATTGATTTACTTTTACTTATTTGTCAAAAATCAATTGCATATTTTGTTGGTCTATTTTTATATTTTCAATTGTGTTCCATTGCACTGTGTGTCTATTCTTCCACCAGTACTACAGAGTCTTATTTTCTATAGCTATACGATAAGTCTTAAAATTTAGTAGACAGATTCCTTCCACTTTTTTCCTTTTTTCAAAACTATATTAGCTATTCATACAATAGGATGCAGCAATACTTCCACTTCTGAGTATTTATCCAGAGAAAATGGATAAAAACACTAATTCTGAGGCATCTGCGTGGCTCAGTCAGTTAAGTGTCTGACTCTCAGTTTCGGCTCAGATCATGATCTCATAGTTTCACGAGTTCAAGCCACACGTCGAGCTCTGTACTGATGGTGCTGAGCCTGCTTGGGATTCTTTCTCCCTGTCCCTCCTCTGCTCACACTGTCTCTATCTCTCTCTATATAAATAAACTTAAAAAAATTAAAAAGAAGAAAAAAAACACTAACTTAAAATGATACATGTATCCCCATGTTCGCTGCAGCATTATTTATAACAGCAAAGATATGGAAACAACAATAGTATAAAGGAAAATTATTCACCCATAGAAAATAATGAAATCTTACCATTTGAGAAAAATGAATGGAGACCTCGAGCACATTATGCTTACTGAAATAAGTCAGGCAGAGAAAGATACATACCATCTGATCACTCTTAAGTGTGGAATCCAAAAAACAAACAATCAACCAAACAAGCTCATAAATACAGAGAACAGATTGATGGTTGTAAAAGGTGAAGGTAGATGCCTGAACTGTATTGTTGTTGCTGTCATTTAAATAAATTAAATACTTTTTAAGAAAAAGAAGATAGCAAGGATCTGCTGGTGTTTTGTAATTGTAATTTGAGTAAACCATTTAAATAGCAATGTTTCTACTCAGCTCATACCAAAAAAATAGATTTAATGGATAGCCACCAGATGTAAATAAGCAAAAGCTAACTTGTTATTTTTAGAATGGAAGTACATAGCTATATGACAGTTATTGAGACATATATTTATAAATCTCATGACATACAAGTAACCATTAGAACAAAGTATATGTTAATAAAGTTTAAATTTCTATATTTAAATAAACTCAAAATCAAGTATTAGTTCTATGGGTGTGTATTTCTTAGGATTTCCTACATAGACAAAAATAGGAAACGTTTTATTTATTCTTTTTTTTATATATGCCTATTTTCTTTTAGTGCCTTACTGATCTGGTTAGAACTTCCACAGCACCATAGTGAGAGGTGCCTGGGTGGCTCAGTTGGTTGAGCATTGTACTCTTGATGTCGGCTCAGGTCATGATCTCACAGGTTAGTGAGTTTGAGTTCTGAGTTGGGCTCCAGTGTTGACAGAGCAGAGCCTACCTAGAATTCTCTCTGCCCCTCCCCCACTTATGTGGGCTTTCTCTCTTTGAAAATAAATAAATAAGCATAAAAAAAAAACCTTTCAGCACGATACTGAATAAGTCTTGAGAGAGTACGTCCTGGTATTGTTCCCTCTATTAGTATTAAGCCATTAAGTCTTCCATCATAGAGTATAATGTTAGCTGTAGGGTTATTACAGGTGTTCTTTATCAAATAAGGAAGTTCCTATCTATTATTATTATTTATTCTGAGAGTGTTTATCATGAATGGATGTTGAATTTTGTCAAACATATTTCTGCATTGATTGATATAATAATATGATTTTTCCCCTTCAGTCTATTAATATGGTGGATTACATGGATTAATTTTTAATTATTGAACCAAGCTTACATTTATAGAATAAATCCCACTTGATCATGGTGTATGATTATTTTTATATATTGCTGAATTCTATGTATGAACATTTTATTATGGATTTTATGCATCTATATTTGTGAAGGATACTGGTCTGTGGTTTTCTTTCCTTTTACTATCTTTGTCTGGTTTTGCTATCAAGGTGATTCAAATATTATAAAATGAATGAGAAAAATTCCCTTTTCTATATAAGAGAATGTGTAGAACCAGTGTTAACTCCTGTTTAAACATTTGGTAGAATTCTCCACTGAAATAATATAGCCCTTAAGATTTCCTTTTTAGAATTTTTTACATTAAAAATTAAACTTGTACTCATTGATATAAATCCATTTAAATTATTATCTGTTTAATCCTTGATATGTTGCGGTTACTTGTTATTTTTAAGAAAGTGGTTAATTTTTTCTAAGTTGTTAATTTACATCAAAATTATGTTATATTTTCCATAATATTCCCTTATTATCATTTTTGTATTTAAATGAACTGTAGGGATATTCTCTATTTCATTCCTGTTATTGTAATTTATATTTTTTACATTTATGGTTTAGCAGTCTTTCTAGAGGTCTCCATTTTATGGGTGCTTTCAAAGAAGCAACCGTTTCAAGTACTCTATTGTTTTTCTATCTTCAGTTTCATTAATTTCTGTTCTAATCTTCATAATTTTCATCTTTTTGTTTGGGGTTTGTTTTCCTCTTCTTTTTCTCAGTTCTTGATGCTTGATCCTTTCCAAGGTATGTGTTTAGTGCTATACATTTCCCTCTCAACACTGTTTTAGATGTGTCCTCCAAATTTGGGGTACTGTATTTTGATTTTCATTCATTTTAGTGTCCTTTTGATTGCCTATGAGAAGTCAGCTTTGACCTGTGTTTCACTTAGAAGGGTTGTTTACTTTCCAAGTTTTTGTAGATTTTCCCATTATATTTCTATGATTTAATTCTAATTTGATTCCATTGTTGTTAGAGAACACATTCTACAAGATTTTACCTTTTTTATACTTGTTGCAATTTGTGTTATGACTCAGGATATGCTCTAACTTATTATATATCCCATGATCACTTGAACATAATGTGAATTCTGCTATTATTGTTAGGTGAAGTGTTCTATACATATCAACGAGACCCTATTGGTTGGTGCTATTGTTGGGTTGTTCTATACACCTTGCTGATTTTCTATCAGTTGTTGACTGAGCAGTGTTGAAGTCTTCCACTCACATGGATGCTTTATTTCTCCTTTTGTTGTTTTTTCTTGATTCACATATTTGCGGTTGTTTGGTATATATACATTTAGGATTGCTTTACATTCTTGGTGGATTAACCCTTTTATCATGATATACTATTCCTCTATGATGTTGATAATTTTCTTTGATCTGAAGTCTACTTGCTCTGCTATCAATACAGACAGTCCTGCTTTCTTTTGATTAAAATTTGCATGACATATCTTTTCCTACACTTTTAACTTTTAGCTTAACTTGTTATTCTAAAGTGAGTAATTTGTAGACATCATAGGTCATTTTTTAAAAACGTGCTAATCATTGCCTTTTTTGGGTGAATTTTGATGATTTTCATTTATTGTAATTATTGATACATTAAGACTTAAGTCTGTTTTTTGTTTTTTGTTTTTTTGCTTTCTGTTTTTCTGTTTTACATTTCTCTGTTTCCTTTTTCATACCTTTCTGTCAGTTATTTGAACCCTTTTTAGATTCCCATTTTGATTTGTATATAGTGTTTCTGATTGTATTTCTTTGTATAACTTTTCTAGCGTTTCTCTGAGTATTGAATTACATATACATAACTAAACACAGTCTCCTGGTATTGTCATTTTTCTAGTTTGAAAAATCTTACTTCTATGTCCCTTTACTCCTCCCTGTTTAAAATATAATTGTCTTAAATAATTCTTCTACATATGTTTGAAACTATATGGAGCAATTAATAATGTTTGCTTCAACCATTAAACACAATTTAGAAAATTAATAAAAGAAAGAAAGCCTACTGTACCTGTACACATTTTTTTAATTATTGAAATATAACTGACAAACAATGTTAGTTTCAGGTGTAAAACATATTGATTTGACAATTCTATGAATTACTCAAGGCTCACCACTGGTGGTAAGTATAGTCATCATCTAATATTAGTACAATATTACTGACTACATTCCCTATGGTGTGCCTTTCATCTCTGTGACTCATTTATTTTGTAATTGGAAGGTTGAGCCTCTTAGTCGCCTTCATCTATTTAGACCATCACCCACCCACTTTCCCTTTGGCAACTGTCAGTTTTTTCTCTATATTTAAGAGTCTGTTTTTTGTTTGTTTATATTTATGCCCATTCTTGTTTATCATGTTCTTTTCACATTTCTCTTCACGTTCCAAAGATCCTTTTTTTTTTTTTTTTAATAATTTCCTTTCTGAGGGCACTTGGGTGGCTCAGCAGGTTGAGTGTCTGACTCTTGATGTCAACTCAGGTCATGATCTTACAGCTTGTGAGTTTGAACCTGCGTTAAATTCTCTGCTTGGGATTCTCTGTCTCCCTCTCTCTGCTCCTCCCTGGAGCATGCATGTGCCAGCTCTCCTTCTCTCAAAAATAAATAAACAAACATTAAAAAGTAATTTCCCTTCTGTTAAAAAAATTCACTTCAGTCATTCCGATTAGGCCTGCTAGTAACAAATTCTCCCCATTTTTCTTCTGAGAATGTCTATATTTCCTCTTCATTCCTGCATGATATTTTTACTGGATGTAATATTTGGGGTTGACAGATCTTTTCTTTCAGCACTTAAAAAATATTGTGAGACTTTCTTCTGGCCTCCATGATTTCTGAAGAGATACCACTATCATTTGAATAGCCCGCTGCCCCCCCCCCCCCATATAATGTATCATTCTTCTTTGCTTCCTTTCAAGACTTTTTCTTTGCCCTTAGGTTTCAAATGGTTTGTTATGATGTAAATTGGCATAAATTTATTTGGGTTCAACTTGCTTAAGTTTGCTCAACATCTTGAATCTGTATGTCAAGGTCTCCTGGCACTTTTTAAGTTTTCGGCTATATAATGGTATTATATCATATATATATTTACCGTTTTATTCTCTACAATTCAGTTTAGGTAATTTCTTTTAATTTGTTTTCCTCTTCCCTGATTATTCCTATGTTCCTTCTATTCTACTTTTCCACTGAAATTTTTGTTTAGATTATTTTTCAGTTCTAAATTTTCAGTTTGATTCTTGCTGTTTTGGTTCAATGTACTATATATTTACTAAAGTTTTCTATTTCCATTTGATTCAGACATGTTCACAATTGCTCCTTGAAGCATTTTCACCATGACTGCTTTAAAATTTTTGTCAGATATTTCTTTGTCATCTCACTGTTGGCTCCTTTAATACTCTATTTTTCATTCAGTTTGAGACTGTTCTGATCCTCAGCATCGTGAATGATTTTTTAACTGATATTATTATTTTATGTTCTGAGAATCTGAATCTTATATGTATATATATTTATTTATTTATTTTTAATTTTAGAGAGAGAGTGTGAGCAAGGAAGAGGGGCAGAGGGAGAGAGAGAGAGAGAGAGAGAGAGAGAGAGAATCTTAAGCAGGCTCCATGCTGAGCATGGAGCTGGACACGGGGTTTGATCCCACGATCCTGGGATCATGACCTGAGCCAAATCAAGTGTCGGACACTCAACCAACTGAGGCACCAGGTGCCCCTGAATCTTATTTAAATTTACCCTGTTTAATTGACATATAATTCACATACCATAAAATTAACCTCTTTAAAGTGTACAATACAGCACATTCTACACTTGCACAAGACTACAACTATCAGCACTATCCAATTCCAGAATATTTTATTCACCCCCAAAAGATACCAGTCACTCTTATTCATCCCTTCATAGCCCCTGACAACCAATAATTTATGTCCTATGTACTTGAATATTCTGAAAACTTCATATAAAAGGAATCATAGAATAAATAATCTTTTGTGTCTGGCTTTTTAAATGTAGCATAAAGTTTTTAAGGTTCACCCATGCTGTAGTATATATCAGTATTCTATCCCTTTTTATGGCTAAATAAAACTACAGTGTACGGATATACCAAATTAATTTACTCAATAAAGAATAAGACTATCACAAAGTTATTTTAGGGGTGTGAGAGAACATGTTTTTCAATTGTCTTGGGTATATACCTGGTGGTGAAACTAGTGAGTTATATGGAACCTCTAGATTGGATTTTTGAGGAACTGTTTTCCAAAGTTATTGCACTATTTTGCATTATTACAGTGATGTTTGAGAGCAGATCTTCCGTTTTAACTGACTTTTTCTGATACCTTGGATTCCTGGTTTAATTTCCTCAACTCAAATAATTCACTGGGGTCCACCTTGATTCTCACTTCCTAGATATCAACCTGAAAACTATTTCAAGATACTAAACTGAGTCTGTCTCAGTGCTCAACCTTTCTTTTCCTCCTGTCTATTAGGGAATTGTCCTTTGTTATCTGTGTCCAAAATCTTGACATATCTATATCTATATCTATATCTATATCTATATCTATATCTATATCTATCTATCTAACTATATGCTTGTTTTCACTATTACTTTACTGTTCTTACTGAGTTTTGGTTGTTTCTGATGAATTTCAAATCTTTTTCCTTTTACACCACCTTGATTGAAAGTGAAAGGCTTAACATATAATTTTGAGAAGAGGAGAAAAAGAAAAAAAGGGGACAACAATAAAAATAAAAATGCATGGATGTTAGACTCAATCACTGCCAACAGAAATAGGTCCCAATAAAGTATTCTTAATTGTCCTAGTACTAGAATTTAGTGCTTTTGGATTCACAAATGTCCTTAATTGCATACATTAATTTTCTATATATGTAAGTAAAATTTTCTCTGGAGCAAGTCCATATTTTCTTGCCTTCTAAAGAAATCTATTATTAATAAATAATTAATAACAAATTCAATAAGAGATCTTAAGACCAGAAGTTATCAAATCAACTGAGGTCAGATAAACCCTTTAAAAGTCATATGGTGACTTAAGAAAAAAACTTCAGTTTTAGAAGGTTTCCAGGCAAGAAATAGGACAAAGTCTAAATTTTTTTTTCTATGTTCCTTATAATTCCTTATAATTCCTCCTTTCTATATTCCTTAGAATTTCCTCTCAAACTTCTACAGATTTGAGGCAGAAAGAAACAAATAATCCCTGCAGTCATCTTTTCAAACAAAATTGCTGAACACTGGCTTTTTAAAAGTGGCAATTCATTTTCTTTCTCAAAATCACTCAAATTCTGATAATTACTATTTTTCTTAGTTGTCACGCCAAATTGAATAGATTTATTTTCTTTTCTATTCTAAGTGTTAATAAGAAGCTAATATAATCCAAGGACCTAAGTACTCAAGCATACGTAGTTTGGAATAGGGATTAGGTTGGTGTGGTTTTAACCAAGTAACAATAGCTGCTGTAAGAAAATTAGCAAATGGCAGTCTTAATATCTATTTTTTGAAGCTCCTTTAAATGTATTATGTCTAATCTAAAACAGGATATTTGTCATTGTTGAGTTTAGGAGCCTCTTTAACATAATGGGATGTCAAAGCAATGGTCAAAATGAAAAAAATAAATAAATGAAAATTACTGTCTGTTGGTTTGTTGATATTAAATTCACCAAATAATGTGTGCAAAGCTATTCCTGAACCATACTTCATATCTGGACCTCACCAATGACTTCCATCCCATCTCTGAATTTCATTTCATTACTGACTGTAAAATTCCTGCTTCAAACCTAGAGGGAAAATGGGGAAGCTAGGAAGCTCAAGGATGTAATGGAACAGCCGTCTCAAAAATTACCTGACAATATGTAAAACAATACATGACATATTTCAAAATATAATCACTATTTTATTTTCGGGGGGGGAGCAAGAGTGTTTTGCACTATCCTTAATGTCAAACTGCAATGACAAAATGCCACCTACATGTCAAAACAATATGTGAATTAGGGCTTCTTAATCTAGAGTCAGTTTAGGCATATAGAAAGCTAATAATTTAAGCAATTATTAATATATTATTAAGATCTCTGCCCTTAAAGCTCAATAAATAGTTGCTGAGTGTCCCCTGTGTGCCAGGCCTTGTGCCATTCTTTCATTTTAAAAAGTCTAAAATATCATGGGGTTGAATACACAGGAAACAAAACATTCATGACTTCAGTGCCTCCTGTTAATAGGAATTAATATGAACAACACTTGACATTATGGAAGCTTTAATTAAATTGGAAAATGTCAGGGAAGGAAAATGCAATTAAGCCTAGGTATATTTAAGCTTTGCTATTATCACTACACAAAATGGGACATATAACTTCAATGCTGTATATTGAGCAATCATAAAATCCTAAGGCAAATGACCATGTTGTGTCTGCTCATCCTTAACATGCACAAGAAAATATGGATTATTTTCCTTAATAATAAAGCAGTTTACTAACAGTTAAAATGTTTCTCCAATTTAAAATTCCTCCAACACAAAATTCTCACCCTGAAGCTTCCTACTAAATTGTTTCACGAAAGAAATCTTCGTTATTAGTCTTCACCTCAAGAGATACATCCTTGCATCACTAATCTGCCAAGATACAGAGTCTCAATCTGAGGTTCTCTATTATAGATAATTTAAATGGTTTTCCAAAGGCTGAAGCATGACAAATGCATTGATCTCTTGGGAGAAATTTAGATTTTTTTTTTGATAGAAATCTCTTAGAACTAGTTTATAGAGTAAACCATTTTTATGGTTTGACCTCTCTTTTGATTAATTCTGAATATATGAATTTAGTCTCTGATTCCAGCCCTTTCTGTTGTCATTTGAGGTGTAGCTGAAACTACTAAGTAATTTGGTGCAGCTGAAAAAACAGTGGAACTTCAAAGTGTACAATATATGAGCTTTCTAACGCAGAAACAGTACTTCCCCAGGATAAAATCAAGAATGGACAAACTGTCAGTTTTTCTGACAGACAATATTTAAAAGCAATGTGCAACAGTTTTGAGCATTTCTTATTAAGGACCTTAAAATTTAATACCAATTCATAATATTTGCGGATAAAAGACAAATAATAATTCTGCATTGCCAAAGATAACCTTATTGATATGAAAGGAAACAATACAGACTGAAATAAAACAGAAGAGTGTGGTAATGTATTTAAGCATTTCCAATTAAAAACCCTTTAGGGTAGGCATGCGTTTATCATACTACCTCCAATTAATCTACAGGGTCTTAAAAATATGCCAAATACTTATAAACCATAAGGTGGTACAAGAGGGAATGGAATCAGGTGAAGTATTTTGGTTTAGAAAGACAAATGAAAGTAGATATTTGGAAAAATCTGGATGTCAGTATAGGATATAGGAAAAATGAATGGTGGTTGAAGAGAGAAAAGAAGAGAATGAAAGATAGAAGATAACACAAACAGAACTACTGAAAACCTAAAACAGGCACTTGTGAGGGCAAGAACTATTTCTTATCTTTCTTCTGAATCCTCCATAGCCCAATGTAGGACTTACTTGGCACAAAACTAGTGGTCAAAATACTAATAAATGTATTAGTTGATTAAAACAAAACTTCCAGGGGTGCCTGGATGTCTCAGTTGGTTAAGCGTCCAACTCCTGATTTTGGCTCCGGTCAAGGTCTCATAGTTCATGAGATCAAGTCCTGCATTAGGCTCTTCACTGACAGCACAGAGCCTTCTTGGGATTCTCTTTCTTTCTCTCTCTCTCTCTGCCCCTCCTTCACAAGCATATGTGCTCTCCCTCTCTCTCTCAAAATAAATAAACATTAAAATATGTATATGTATATGTATATATATATACATATATACATACATATATACATATATATGTGTGTATACATACATATATATACCATATATATATTATGCCATATATATGGCATAATCAAAGGGAATCAACTGAAGTAGTTAGCTTTTGAAGAGTAAAACCCCAGTTTGGCAGTATCTTGATTTTGATACCATCCATAGGGATTTTCTTGTAAAGTAGGAAAACTCATAAATATGATTGTTAATGCAACAGGTGAACAGCCTCTGGGACTGACTCACATTAACCAATGTCATAACAGACTCATGTATAAAAACCTAAACAGCAATTCTAATTTTATAATACACATGATCTCTAGAACATCAAATATCTCTCTTTTTATTAGCACACCAATAAACAGTAATGCAGAATTTACATCTGAATATTGCAGAATGAAATGGGTACGTGTTTTACTACCTGATTGTAAAAGTTGTCAACCTATTATCATTTACCAACTCACATTCATCCTTACCCATAGGCTCTTCCTTTGTTCTTGCTACAACAAATGAGTTTTCTAAAACCAATTCTATCTAAAACCAATCCTTCATGCATTATATTCTAGTCTCTCATACCTACTAAAGGACATTTTACTTTTCTCTTTTTTCAATGTTTTCTTTCTACACTGCGCCCCCCCCCCCGCACCGCACCCCCAATCAACCAGCTTTTCCCACAGGTTTCCTTGTTGGAGTAAAGGATTAATCTATCCTCTGGTATTTCAAGACTAAACATAAACTTGCAGTAAACTTTTTAACTCCTATCTTCTCTCACACTTCACATAGTTCATCAGCACATTAAATATCCATAGTTTAACCAAGGCTCATACTTTCAATCTTACTAAGTTCAAGCCAGTATACTTTTCTGACTAAATTAAAATCATTGCCTCTAAACTGGCCTCCTTGAATTTTCCCTTAAATACTTCAATTTATTAACACCAATGTTGTCAGAGTGATTATTTTAAAGCACACATTATGTGTTTTTTCTTTTGTTCATATTACTGCAGAGCCTTCCTATCTATCTCAGCGTCACAGCCAAATAAACTCATCAATTTTATTTCTGCTGTAGTCTTCACTCACCTTGCCCTAGACACATCCAGGCTGTTTCTTAAGCACATTAAGAAAGGGCATGTTTCTTTTCACTCTGCCTGGATCACGTACTTTTCCCTCTGCCTGGACCATTTTCTTCTAGGTATTATTTCCTTGGTTCCTTCAGGTTTGTTATCAAATGCTATTGTATCCACTTTTTATAAAATAACCATTTCCGGGGCGCCTGGGTGGATCAGTTGGTTAAGCGTCCGACTTTGGCTCAGGTCATGATCTCATGATCTGTGAGTTCAAGCCCCGCGTCGGGCTATGTGCTGACAGCTCAGAGCCTGGAGCCTGCTTCACATTCTGTGTCTCCCTCTCTCTGCCCCTCCCCTGTTCATACTCTGTCTCTCTCTGTCTCAAAAATAAATAAACGTTAAAAAAATTTTTTTAAATAAATAAATAAAAAATAAAATAAAATAACCATTTCCCTCATCTTTGCCACATTCTATTCTTACCTAATTATATCTCATTTGTGTCTCTTTTTTCCTACATAACAATTACTATTATCTAACTGATACTACCAGCTTTGCTATTTAATAGCTGTGTGACTTTGGGCAAATTACTTAGCAGGATGCCTCAGTTTCAATATTTATCAAATGGAAATACTATTAGTAATTGCCTCATATTATTGACATGAGGATTCAATAATTTGATGTGTGTAATATGCTTAGATCAGTGCCAATTAAATCAGTAATATGATAGTTATCATTTTATTATGATTGTTATTAGCATCTTATAATTATTCATGTCTTGCCTACCTTATGGAATACTCCATGAGAATTGAAACATTTTATGTCCACTGTTCTATCCTAATACCTTAATCAGAATGTGGTACATGACAGGTGATTGAGAAACATCATTTGAATGAATGATGACATATTAGAAGGTGGAAAGTAAGTTTTTAAGTTTCTGCCAGTCAAAATTAATCACTCCTTTTTCTGCCCCAAATACCAACTTGTATTTACACAAAAGTCTTCCCCATTAGGTAGACTGATACTAAAAGGTGAAGATGCTGCTTTATTTATCTTTGTATTCTGTAAAATATTAACTCTATAGCCTTTGATTTGTAGGGCTACTTTTAAAATTTCTTTTATATTTTCAAATACACTGAAAACCCTAAATAACTCAGTTATGTTCAGGAGCCACATAATAAGAGTTTCCTCCCTGTAATGCAGTAAAGTAAGAAAAGCTTAACTAAATTATTGAAATATCAATATGCCAATTGCCTAACTCCTAGTCTATTTCTAGGGAATAATTCATATGCACTATACTCCTGTGAATCATTAAGCAGCCCTCTATGGGGGGATATAATGTCAAGTATACCAATGGTTACTAATTGATTGGAGTGTTTTTTTATGATGAATATTAGGTTGTTCAGTCTAGGTAGATGAAAGAGACATTAAATGGTCTTCTAATTCATGAAAATCTTTGTTGATATTATTAATTCAAATAGATAAAATAACTTCTCAAACAGAAAATGAGCTACTTTTTATAAGAATTACTTTTCTGTAAGGATTTCTGCAGTTTGTAATTGGATAAATATAAATATTAATATAGCAAAAAAGTTTCCCACAAAAGTAGTGTAAACTGGTACTTACAGAAATAAAAATGAACCACTTAAGAATTTATAGCCTAGTTCTACCTCCCCTACCAATTGTTTGAGATTTTACATTATTTCTAGAGTTCTTCAGAAAGAGCATCATGATAAAAAATAAAAATATTTGTGAGTTTATTATTTACCTAACTTTACTAAAGATAAGAAATGGGGATGATGGCAAATGGCAGGTTGACAAGTTGAACACATCATTTCCTAAGGGATATTTTAATAGGCAAACACAGCAGGTGACTTATATACTGATGTTAGTACTCTGGTATCACCTAATATCTCTGTTTCACAGCAACAATATGAAGTTTCATATAGAGCTTGGTTAAAATAAAAAAAATAACTTTTTTGCACTTGGGCTAGGATATAAAAGTGCGTTTGATCTTTATATGCTTGTATTTGAGGTCACACTTCTCTGAACAGTAGTAAGACCATTATGGACCATGAGTCACTGTGAAAGACCAAAAATTTTCATGGCAATAATCCTGTGCAATTCATAAAGTTGGGGGAAATTATTGCCTATGTAGGAGGGGTGAACAATAAAGCAAGAGGGTGAGGCTGTTGGTGTATATTTTTCATTCCATTTCTGACTACTGCCATTTGGGATATCCAACAACACTTAGATCTTTGGTAAATGATAAAAACTTGCCTGCTTATCCCCATTTTATTAACTCTATGGAACTTCTGAAAGGTTATGTGTCACATCAAAGTTTACTAGTTGAACTTGAAACACTAATATCACAGCATTCCATTTCCACGTTCTAAACAGAGAAAATACTCTTATGTAATTTTTGTTCACATTTTTAATTTTATTATAATTTATTCAAGTGAAGTCTTTGCTTGTGTGTTAGAATATTGATGTTTCATTCTGAAGAAGAGGAAGGGGTAAAAGGAAAAAAAAGAGAAAGTGAGAAAAAATCTAGAATTTCACTGTTCTGCAATTGTTACTCAAATTCTTTGGGCAGTTAGGCACACATTATATGTCTTTATTTTCCTACTAGTCTTATTTTTTTTTATTTGGTTCTCTTATTTTTCTCCTTCTATATAGTTATTTCAGAATTAAAAGTTGACCTTGGAGTTGAGCAGATTTTGGTAACAGTATTAGCCTCATTCTTTTTATTTATTTATTTTTAACTTTATTTATTTACTTTGAAAGAGAGCACAAGCTGGGGAGTGGTAGGGAGATGGAGAAAAAAAGAGAGAGAGAGAAAATCCCAAGTAGGCTCCACACTGCCAGCGCAGAGCCTGATGAAGGGCTCAAACTCACCAACTGTGAGTTCATAACTTGAGCTGAAACCAAGAGTCAGATGCTTAACCGACTGAGCCACCCAGATGCCCCAGCATTAGCCTTATTCTTAAATCATGTCATTAGTTTTGCCCTCCTAATGAATTTAGGACCAATGATAAGTACATTATATGAAGAGTAAAATAAATAAAAAAACCAAAATTCACATATTTACATGCTTCCTTTTTCATAGTCTCCATTTCAATTTTTGTGAAAACTGTGCTCATCTTTATAAGCAAAACTGCCATTATAAAAATATGTGTCATTCCACGGAAGATTATATCTATGTTTACATGCATAGCCTAGGTTCAAGTGATTTTTATAGTGGATGTGAACTATTAATAACCATTACAATGACATGTTTTATACCAATTAGCCTGTCTTGCTTCTGTTAACAATTATTGAAGTAATCCTTCTTATAAATTATTGGTAATGTATAATGCATGTATCACTACTTGAGCTTGTTTTTTTTTTATTATTATTCTGTAAACAGACTTCCATAAAATAAATCCTTGAAATAAATGGATGAAGGAACATATTTCTAAATCTATTACTTCATTACATTAAACATCAGTAGGGTGACTGAGGTAAAGCAATATAGTCATTTCCTACAAAGTCTTTGATTCTTTAAGTTTCATTTCTAATTACTAATGGCTAGTTATAATAAAAATATTGACACTCAGGGTGCCTGGGTGGCTTAGTCAGTTAAACGTCTGACTTTGGCTCAGGTCATGATCTCATGGTTTGTGAGTTTGAGCCCTGCATCGGGCTTGTGCTGACAGCTCAGAGCCTGGAGCCTGCTTCGGATTCTGTGTCTCCTTTCTCTGCCCCTTCCCACTTGTGCTCTGTCTCTTTCTGTCTCTCAAAAATACATAAATGTAAAAAAAAATTTGTTTTAAATATTGACACTTAAGGAACACCTAACAGGTTATATAAAACTGGCCTTATATCAATTGTTTAGGAAAACTTTTTATCTTAGATTGTTATACTTAAGGTAGAAAGCTGGACATTAAAACCAATATTGTGCATGATATTCAATCAAAGGTACTGAAAAACATTCTTAATTTTAAAAGTTTTAATCTAGGTATTAAATATATATTCCAATGAATATTTATATATTCAGAGATTGTCTAGCCAAGAAATACATAAATACATATAACCACACTTGCGAAAGATTAGTTATTTGAGATTTATTGTAGGTTTATTTGTTCATTTGATTTTCTGGTTCATAATATTTATTGGGCAAACTCTATCTTCTCAATGATTCATTTACTCACGTAGAGATTTTACATGGTGTGAATAATATATATATATTTATTACCCTTTGCTGTTCTGTATAAGAAAATGAGTGCATGCATACCTTTGTCTGTTGCTATATTATACAAGCAGTCTGAAACAAAATACATTTGGATTGTCCACTTTAATTTGCATTTTTAATATACTAATTTTCTTCAAGTAAGTGCAATGAGTATTACCTATACTATCTCTTTCAGTTTTGGGGTAAATCATTGCTTAATTCTACCTTCACATGTTGAAACTTTCTTCGTAACTGTTAAGGTAACTTACTGCATTGAGACCCTGAATAAACATCATTTTAAAAAGCAGACGTGATAAATATAAATTTGACATATTTTTCCCCCAGTTTAAAGTCAAGTTTGGCTGGAATGTTCTGAAGTTTATTTGCTTTAAAAATGATTCATCTTTTTTCCTGCATGACAGCCTTCTAAAGTTCCCTGGGATATCATTTTGATTTTATCAGATTACAATGATTAAATCTTTGTAAGCAGGCCTAATATTGCTGAGATACAAAGATATCAGAGATTATGGATGTTTGGGAGTTATCCAAACACGTGAAAAATGGGAAACATGTGTAATAACAAAAATTACAAAATATAACATGAGTTAATAAAACAAAATTTTTAAATGAAATTAATAATGTAATAAAAGATCCGAGACTATTATAAGACAGTGTTTTAAATTGCATACAGAAAACATGTCATTGGTTTGTCACAGATTTGTGTTTCTAAAAGACCAGCAAAATCTTCAAGAGAAATTTGGTAGAAATGCAAATATTATTTTTGCAATCACACATCAACATTTGTGTTATACAATACCCACTCTTCTAGGGAGACAAAAGAAAGAACATTGGATTTGGAAGGTAGGGAGTCTAGTCTGATTGTAGAGTTCACCTGAACAGTCTAATTTCATTCACAAAACTACCATGATATTCTGTCTTTATATTTAAAGGAGGACTTGAACTTGTTTTCCTACTTTGCCGCTTAAAAAAAAAAAAAAGTGATGGATAGTGTTGGTTATGGTGTTTCCACCCCCCACCCCCAATATAAACCTGAAAACTGAATGATCTTTATTCAAATACTGTCTGCGACTGTCTGTGCAGTGGAACCATTATTTTCATTTTGAGGTTCAATAGTATTTAGTATAATTAACACCTCTCTAACATGCTTATTAAGTTTTATAAAATCAATTCTGCTGAGCACATTATTTTAATATTTTGTTATCAAAGGTCTGGAGTTAACTGTGATTCTTTTAGCTTTGTGATATCCAATCATAATTTCTAACTGTTCATAAAATGTTTATAAACAGAATAAAAAGGATCATCTTTGGTATAGCTTCTTATGTTTTAGTATTTCAAAATCTCACTGGCTTTCACATAGAATGACAAGACTATTCTAAGCCTGGATCACTATCATTTTCTGGCACACCATTCAGATTATTTCATGGGCAACCTGCTTTTATTGATAAACTGAATCCTACCTTTCACAGTTATTTGCTGGTAAAAATATGAACTAACACTGTGGTCTGGAACAAATCATTTACCTCTCCATAACACAATTTCTTCAACTGTAAAATTAAAACTAAGGAATGATTTATAACGCATAGGATCAAATACTACAATATTAGGCCTATGGTAAATGCACTGCATTTGCTCTCAGTACCATTATTCCTACACATCTATGATATTCAATGATATTATTCTACCAATATTCATTGTAAAAAAAAAACTAGACTTAATATATTATATGCTATCTTCTTTTTTTTGTTTTGTTTTAATGTTTATTTTAAGAGAAAGGGAAAGGGAGCATGAGCAGTGGAGGGGCAGAGAGAGAGGGCAAAAGAATCCCAAGCAGGCTCCGTGCAGGGGCTCAATCTCATGAACCTGACCAGAAATCAAGAGTTGGGCACTAAACCAATTGAGCTACCCAGGTGCCCCATGTTGTCTTCTAAAATTTTAGAAACATACTGATGTTTTTAATCCCCATATGTTGGCCTAATACTGCCGCAGTTCATATACAAGTATATTGCCTGTACAGATATCAGTGCAGTAGTGGGTTTTACTTCCACATAGAATTCTTTTTGATTATTCCATATGTAAGCAGGACAGTTATCCCTACCTTAGGGAATATGTGTAGAGGAACAGAAAAAGCACTTATATGGGCATCAGTAATTGAAATTATTTTTTTAATTTTATTTTTACTTTTATTTATTATTTATTTTTTTTTCTTTAACATTTATTTATTATTGACAGAGAGACACAGAACATGAGCAGGGGAGGGAGAGAGAGAGAGGGAGACACAGAATCCGAAGCAGGCTCCAGGCTCCGAGATGCCAGCACAGAGCCCGATGCGGGGCTCCTATCCACGAACTGTGAGATCATGACCTGAGCCCAAGTCGGCCGCCCAACCAACTGAGCCACCCAGGCGTCCCTTTTTATTTTTATTTTTAATGTTTATTTATTTTTGAGAGAGACAGAGACAGAGCTTGAGTGGGGGAGGGGCAGAGAGAGAGGGAGACACAGAATCTGAAGCAGGCTCCAGCCTCTGAGCTGTCAGCACAGAGCCCAAGGTGGGGCTCGAACCCACAGACCATGAGATCATCACCTGAGCCCAAGTTGGGTGCCCAACAGACAGATCCACCCAGGCACCCCAGTAATTGAAATTCTAATCCCCAACATGCTTTGTAGTTTTGGTTAAGCCATTTAATTCTTTTTTCATCATCATTTCCTCATCTATAAAACAGGACCAATATGTTTTTATCCTGTCACAGGATTTCTGCAAGGATAAAACCAAGTTATGTTTGCAAAATTTCTTTGAAAAACAGAAAACACTATTAATGATACAAGTATTAGAAAGTGGATATAAGCCCTTTGTTGAATATGAAAAAAAAAAAACACAAGAAAATTATCTTTGTAAATGTTAATCTTTGACCTTTTGGAACTTTAAAACATTTTACTCATGAAATACACACCAGGCCAGATTCATCATTTTGATGGTAATTTTTAATCCTTTTTTTGTTTTTATTCAAATAAAAGTTTTCTTTAAAAAAAGTACCGTCATTCATGAAATTGTCATCTTATATTAGTGAAGTAGGTCAGCTTCTTCATTGAGGGTCTGGATATATAAAATGTCACTACGATTTCTCAGGCTATGCAAGGCCATCTTGACTCTTAGTATTTCTCGTTAAAGAAAAGGATCTAAGATATCTGTGTACAGTTGTTCATTCTCTCAGAGGTCAAGAACTAAGTTAAAATAAATACAGCACTCTAACAACACAAAACAACTAATAGAAATAAATCTACTTTCAAAGAGAGATTAGTCTCTAGGAAGCACTGTTTAAATTAGTCTCTAGGAAGCCCCTGCTTGGGGCTATTTGTTTTATATTTGCTTTACCTTAATCTCCATATTCATATTCACAATATTTTCTTATTTGTTTACTTTTTTATGCTACCTTACTCTATTATACAAAAGGACAGCAGAGCCAATATATTTTTACAGAATTTTGTATACTCTCAATTGTTGGCAAAATCCTTTTAGAAGTTTGACAATAACATGCCTTTCTCTATCGATTTATTTTCTTCCATTTGGCAAATATTGATTTTTTGTGTGTGTACATTTACAACAAGACTCCATTTTGTTTAATTCTTTCTCAATGAATCAGCATTGCTGACAACAGTTGAAATGTCTAAAACTTGAAGAAATGTCTTTGATTGAATAGTTGTCCTAGAACCAGAGATGGGAATGCAAAATAAATAAATAAATGAATGAATAAATAAATAATAAATAAAATGGGACTTCTCAGTAGGCTCCATGAGATTCATAAAGGTCATATTTGTTTTAAAGACTGGAAATTGAAAATAATCTATTGAGACTAACATGCGATCTTAGAAATATACATGAAGTCCTTTTTTTCATTTTTTTTGCCTGAAAAACCTCCTTTACCTCTTTACCAGGAAACTAGTTTTAAAAAAAAAAATTAGTCAGTGCTGATCTAGAAAGCAATGTTTTGTAGTGTATAATGCAACCTCCTCCCTAAGCACTGTGATCAGGTCAAGAGTGATCTTCTAATGCAAGGAGAATCATCTACAGGCAGCCTACATTCCTGTGACCATTGGGATAGACCAACAACATCAATAACAAGAGAGTAATCAGTATTTCTCCCCTAGAAATTTGAAATAGGAAATTAATTGTGGGAGATAAAAGTGTTAAAAAAGAATTAAATGAGAAGTTATGATCACCATGTAGAAAAAGAATTAAGCAGAGATAAGTAAACAAGGGAAGTGAATTGGTCATGGGAAAGATTTGAGTGAAGGCACATGAATCAGGATTTCATCATGTTAATGAAGAACAGTAGCATCAAGCAAGATAAATTCTTGCAGGTACTGAAGTTCATAGAGCAACTTAAATCCACAATCTTCCTAACACTGTCAACTCTGACTTTATGTAGCCCAGGTTCTTCCTCTTAAGGAGTTCACTGAGTAATGAAAAAGATATCATCATGAGCCCTTCATAGCAATATGCATAAACCCAATGGGTACAGAGAAAGAGGGGTAACAAACACTATACAAGGCAATCTGGAAATCCTTTAGCAGCAATAATAAATAGTATTAGTTTTAGAAGCAAAATGAGATCAAATACATTGGGAGCAGGAGAGTTGGTAGATGACAATTTAATAACAAATTTTCCAAACATAAATATTGGCATTTGGCAAAATGCCAACTACTGGTTTATTTTCTGTTTATTTTCTTTACAGGGCAAAGGGGAAAAGGTGGACAGAATGTGTGTGCTGAAGGTCAGAGAAAAGCTTAATTAAAAGCTTAAGAATAGGTGAATAGGATTTATTGAGAAACGCATAACCACTGAGTTCAAAATGGTAAGATATAATTTAACTTCAAACAGAAGGTGAAAATTTATTGATAACTGTGAACTGCCTTCTTGTTTGGCATCAGTGATGTTATTTCTTAAACAGCCTAGATTCAAGAATTTTTTTCAAAAGGTGCCTGTTTATTAAAAATAATATTAAACATTTTATTAATTATTAATGTTATTAGTTTTATTCCTTGAGCAAGTTTTCCTCTGAATTAAGTTGTTTTTCTAAATTATTTGCAAGTGGTACTGGATATTAATGGATACATCTATTTATCTGATAGCATACTGACCTCTATATTCTTTTTTTTTTTTTTTTTTTAATTTTATTTTTTTTTTATTTTTTAATATATGATACAAATCAAAACCACACTCAGATACCACCTCACGCCAGTCAGAGTGACCTCTATATTCTTTAGTCAACTCTTTTTTTGGTTCTAAACTGTAGCCCAAGATATCTCTCTAGTCTCCCTTCTGATTTTTAATTACAGAAATTAACAGCTACTGTCTTATTTTCTAAATGCATTTTGAAGACATTTTTATTATTTTAATGTCTTTATTTATTTATTTTGAGAGAGAAAGAGAATGAGAGAGTGAGCAGGGAAGGGGCAGAGAGGGGGAGAGAGAGAGACAGAGAGAGAGAGAATCCCAGCCAGTCTCCAAGCTGTCAGTGCAGAGACAGACATGGGGCTTGAACTCATGAATGGTGAGATCATGACCTGAGTTGAAATCAAGAGTCAGACGCTTAAGCAACTGAGCCACCCAGGCTTCCCTGAAGAAATTTTTAAATGTTAAGGTAGTGAATTAAAATATTTCAATAATTATTTTTGAATAACATTAGTAACTACATTATATAAGTGTTAAACTGCTCTAAAACACAATTGTTAATGTTAATATTAATAGCATTTATAACATTATAAACATTGAACACATTTTATATTCCTCCAAGTCATATATATGTGTATCTATCTACACATATGTGAATGTCTCTGTGTGTATGTGTCTGTGTGGGTGTATATGTGTGTACATGTTAATTTATAATAGCAGATTGTCCTTTTTAAAAAGTAGACCATGTAACTACTGTTTTAATTCTAATTATTTTTCATTTAAAAATATGTCTTATACACCTTTCTATGTCAATAAATATGGATCTACTTCATTCTTTTTTAGAAATGTTATGAGCATCTGGGTGGCTCAGTCAGTCAAGCGTTTTCTGTTCATGTCATGATGGCACAGTTTGTGGGTTCGAGCCCCACTTCGGGCTCTGTGCTGACAGCCTAGAGCCTAGAGCCTGCTTCAGATTCTGTCCCTCTCTCTCTCTCTTCCCCTCCCCCACTCCCACTCTGTCTCTCTGTCTCAAAACTAAAATAAATGTTAAAAAGCAAGAAAGCAAGAAAGCAAGCAAGAAAGAAAATGTTAAAAGGGGTGTCTGGGTGGTCCAGTCGGTTGAGTATCCTACTCGATTTCAGCTTGTCATGATCCCTGCATTGAGAGATTGAGCCCCAAGTTGGGTTCCAAGCTAAGCACGCAGTCTGTTTAAGATTGTCTGTCTGTCTGTCTCTTTCTTTCCCAGCCTCTGCCCCTCTACCCCCAACTTGCACGTGTGCTCTCTCTCTCTCTCTCTCAATAATTTTTAAAAATGTTAAAAACATATAGTATATGAGTATATTGTAAATAATGCAGAATGTTTCATTCTTCCTGCTTCTATTGATACTACAGTACCTGAGTGTGAAATAAATCTTGATTTCAGTAGTAATTAGATAAATTAGATTCCAAAACCCTTCCCCAGTTGGAAGATATAAAACGCTGATAAGTATAGAAGAGATTGATAAAGAGACTTATTTAGGGAGAACTGCTATTCTCTTGTATCTCACTGAATTTTCTTCCTGTGGGCACAGTAGGATGCTACCTTCTCACCCAGTGATTCTTAACTTGGGGTTGATTTTACTGCCCATGGAGACATTTTGGGTTGTAGCTTCCAGGCACAATCTATAATAATGGTTCCTTTATCCAGTCAAGAGAATATCCACGTGCTTGTGAATGTTTCCTAGGCGAAAGTCAGCCTGCCAATAGCTGGCAAGGAGAGACAGGGTTCAGGAAGAGGAGTCATCGCCTATGCTCTATTTCTCCCAATACAAGACTACAGCATTTGGTCCAAATCAAGCTTGGTCTGGTCCTGGACATTCCAATTATTGTATTAAGACTGCACCCTCAATCACCATGTATGAGCAAGGCTAGGTATTTAACATACCTAATTCCTTATTCATTATTGAATATTTAAGTGATGTCTAATTTCTTGCTGTTATAAAAAATGGTGTAATGAACATCAATAGATTTTTTTTCCTTCCTTCCTTTCTCCCTTCTGTCTTTTCTTCTTTCATTTTTCCCTTCCTTTCTTCCTTCCTTCTTTTAGAGGTTAGAAATGAACAAGATTCAGAGAAAACCTGAAAGGCATTAAGCTATACCACTATCTTATTTAAAATTAATAGTCTTTTTTTTAACAGTTTACATTTCACATCAGAAATCACTCGTGTCTACTTTTTCCCTATTCTCTGATTCCTTTCCACCAATAGGATCAGACTGCAGAAAAAGCCATCAACACATCTTTTACCCATTTAATTAATAATAATAGTAGCAACAAATAATTAGAACTATCATTCATTATTCAAATATTTTGTACTGGTTTGCATAATGTTAACATTATATTCATTTTTTTTTCTACTATTGAAAACACTCCAAGAAGGGAATGAGAACCAGAGGTTATGGTGTCAGTATGTACCTTGGTCCATATCAACTCACCTACATTTAGTTATTTTACCTTCTTTAATAGATTATAAGATAGACTCATTTCAATAAAAACTCAATTCCTTTTTTTTAATTAAGCTAATTTATTTATTGTAGAGAGATAGAGTGAGAGCACGATTAGGGGAGAGGTAGAGACGGGGTGAGAGAGATTCCCAAGCAGGCTCTGCATTGTCAGCACAGAGCCTGATGCAGGGCTCAATCTCATAACCCACGAGATCATGACCTGAGCTGAAACTAAGAGTTGGATGCTCAAACGAAAGAGCAACCCAGGTGCCCCAATGCAAACTCAATTCCTAATAAGTGTTATATTTCTATAGTGATTTCTCATACATTCCGCAACAACCCTATGCAAAGGTAAAAAGTATTACCCTAAATTTACAGACAGCCAGTGGAGGCAGTGGAAGTTAAATAATTCAACTTGGATTATTGGATGAATGGCACAGCTAATAAACAACAAAAATGGATTTGATCCTAGGCAGTGTGGCTTGATAGTTTAAACTATTGTGTTCTAGGGTCTCTCTATAAAGAGAGGTTTAAAATTTAGGCAGAATGCCTTGTTTTGCTCAGTCTTTCATTCCCTTCTTATAATTCTAAAGATATTTTTCTTAAACAATCTTTTAAGAAGAGTCTTTCTATTCCAGGTAAATTTAATCCATTTCCTTATGACTCCAACTCATAATTGTAATGGTAAAGACAGCTGTGGTTAAAGTCACAGATGGTTCAAACAGGTGATGATGAGCTCAGATGAAAAGGAAGAGAGTGGAGCTGATTGTTTTCTAAGAAACAATAGTTCTTTTTTAATTTTTTTTTCCTGCAAACTCAGTGATTGAAAATTTCAAAAAGGTGAAAAATAATTAGGAAAAACAGCTGGAAGAGCAGAATCAGTTTCAACCAAGTGGTCAACACAATTAAAATCTTAAAGTAAATAAAGACTTAAAGACTGAAAATAAAGACTAATGGAATGTTTATTACAAGATAACAGCTTTATTTTGAAGAACGTTTAATAATTTGTCTGCCAAATAACTCAACAAGTAAATGTTCTGGAAAGATGGCAGCCCAAATGTGTCTGATGTCCTCTATAGTTTTTAAAATGAGTTCCTTTTCTGTGTGGAGTATTAGTGGACATGTCAGAAGACAAAATCTAATCTTTGTGAGTCTATATATATATATATATATATATATATATATATATATATGAAACATATATATATATATATGAAACATATATATATATGAAACATATATATATATATGAAACATATATATATATATGAAACATATATATATATATGAAACATATATATATATATATGAAACATATATATATATATATGAAACATATATATATATGAAACATATATATATATGAAACATATATATATATATGAAACATATATATATATATGAAACATATATATATATGAAACATATATATATATGAAACATATATATATATATATATGAAACATATATATATATATGAAACATATATATATATGAAACATATATATATATATGAAACATATATATATATATGAAACATATATATATATATGAAACATATATATATATGAAACATATATATATATGAAACATATATATATGAAACATATATATATGAAACATATATATATATATATGAAACATATATATATATATATGAAACATATATATATATATGAAACATATATATATATATGAAACATATATATATATATGAAACATATATATATATATGAAACATATATATATATATATGAAACATATATATATATATATGAAACATATATATATATGAAACATATATATATATATGAAACATATATATATATGAAACATATATATATATATATGAAACAATGTATCCCTGGCAAAATTCTGGAAAAAAGTATGGAGGTTCCTCAAAAAATTAAAAATAGAACTACCCTATGATCAAGGTATTTACCCAAAGGATACAAAAATACCAATTTAAAGGGATACAGGCACATGTTTACAGCAGCATTATCAACAATAGCCAAATAATGGAAAGAGACCAAATGTCCATCAACTGATGAATGGATAAAGAAGTGGTGGTGTGTGTGCACATACATACATAAATACATACATATTTAATATTACTCAGCCACAAAAAAAAAAAAAGAATGAAATCTTGCCATTTGCAATGACATGGATGGAGCTAGAGAGTATATTATGCTAAGTGAAATAAGTCAGTCAGAGAAAGACAAATACCACATGATTTCATTCATATGTTGAATTTAAGAAACAAAACAGATGAACATATGGGAAAGGAAAAAAAAAGGGACAGGGAGGCAAACCAAAGAACAGACTATAGAGAACAAACTAAAGGTTGCTGGAGGGGAGGTGGGTAGGGGGATGGGTTAAATGGGTGATGGATATTAAGGAGGGTACTCGTGATGAGGAGTGAGTATTACATATAAGTGATGAATTCTACACCTCAAACTAATATTACATGGAATCTAAATAAAAACTTATATGTATGTGTGTGTATGTGTATCTATCCATATCCGTATATATCTGCCAGGCAAAAAAAGATAGAGTACACGTACTCTGATTGAGTACTGACCATAACTAGAAAATCCATTCCAGTGGAAGGCAAACTGATTTTGATATATGTGTCTAGTATATGCCTAAACCTAATTTTTTTAGGTTTATTTTTTTGAAAGAGAGAATGGGCATGTGAGCAGGGTAGGGGCAGAGAGAGATTAGACAGAATCCCAAGTAGTTCCACACTGTCAGCACACAGCCTGAAGCAGGGCTCAAACCCACAAACTGCGAGATCGAGATCATGGCCTGAGCTGAAATCAAGAGTCAAATGCTTAACCGACTGAGCCACCCAGATGCCCCCAAACCATACTTCTTTTATAAAAAATGTCTAGATCTTAAAAGGGTACATTGTTTTTATCTGGAGAAGTTTCTAAAAGTAGCAGTCATACTGCTCTAAAATAATAAGAAATAGTCATACTGATTAGTCATACTAATAAGAAAAGTCATACGGCTCTAAAATAATAATAATGATTGAGTTGGAAATAGTGGATAGCTAAGTTTAGATTCTGTTCTGGAAGGTTAGATTTCTATTGCCTATTTAAGTATACACCATAGGTGGTGTCTGAGAGAATTACATATCTCAATTAATCATTTTAAAATGTAATGAACATTCAACTGGTGAAATGAGTTGCAATCAACTTATTTGGCCTAATATTCTAAGGGCTTAATTTAATTTCCAGCCTAATGCTGGGAATATTGCCTAGGAATCTTCTTTACTCCAAAGTACTCTTACATCTAGCCTTCTTTCCCTTCCAACTGAAAAATTCCCATTGTATTATCAATCGGTTTTATTCATAAAGCTTGATAATCCTATCAGCATATTACACAAACTACTGAAAACTTAAATTATATGCTGTCCCTTCATTGGAAGAATTTTTTCAGGATTGACTTTTAAATGTATTTCCACTTTATTGTAGGTCTTGGGTGACTTAATTTTTGTTACTACTATTTTATATCTGTCAATTTAACATCATGAATATCATGTCAGTGTCGTACTTTGCAAGGTTAGTTATCATAATCTGTTTTGGGACTTACCTGCTTTGTTTCACCTTGGATTCAGGTAAAAGTAAGTATTTTTTATATATGTGTCTGCTATATGCCTAAAGAATGAAAATAAACCTGCCAATAGTATTGTATGGTAACTCTGGTTCTTGTCACTAAGAGCCTCTCCTCTTTGGTATGCAGCTACTTGCATCATTCGTGAATATGAGTAGTTAATGTAGGTGCTTGGCATGGGCTTCTATCATAACTAAAAAAAATCACTCTCACATTTGTGTCTGTAACATCCCTCTCTCTTCTTTCTATACTCTCCTCTATCTTCCTATTATTCTATAATGATGAGAGAAGAAGTATTTTTTTTTTACTTTGAAGATAAATTTTCCTTTATTTTCAAAAGCTATACTGTTCTAGATTTTTTTGGCTCTAAAAATGGGTAAGGAGGTGTTCTAGCAGCTGTGGCAATTTAGCTCAAATGGATCATTTATATTGGTAAACATATGTACCATAAGCTATAAAGGCAGCAGCTTGTGAACCCATTAAATGGTAAAATTCTGCTACAATGTTTGCTAAAACTACAGAGACAGTAATTCTTTGAAGGGAGCTTTGAAGAATGAACTGATATTTCCAGGTAAAGGAGAGGGAACAGTATAATGTATTACAGCCATAATGATAATGCCATGTCATCAAGACAACAGTTACAGGTTTGGTACCTTTTAAGATGAGACTTAATGTTTTGCCAATTATTTCCATTCTAGAAGGGAAGGAAAATTTCATCTTAGGCAGATTTTTTATGCTAATCTGTGGCTTCAGTCATTTTAGAAAATAGATATCCATTGCTTTGAGAGAGTGCCTTTTTTAAAGACTTAACTCCTTGGTATACAAAGCTAGAAATGAGGAAGAACTATGAGAAGATTTACATAGTATCCTAGGAACTTTCTAAAAAAAACGAATTAAAGGCCCAAAATTTCAAAGTGACTCAAACCTCATTGATGGATTGAGATGGTTCCAGTTGTGTTATGTTAGTGAAAAGGCTACTAGGATGGAATCTAGGCTAGTGACTCTGGGTCAACACTAAATGTGAACATTAGAAGAATACTAACTCTGAGATAGTCTGCATCCCAGGCTAGAAGCTCCAACATCAGATACACTAGCTTTGTGGTCTTATTTGGGGCATAGGGGTTGGGAATGAAGTGTAAATTGAAAGAATTCTAAACTTCAGAACCCAATTATGGCAAATTAATGACAACTGTGTAGCCATGTACACAATACAGAAGTGATCAAGAACATAAAGAACATATCTGCTGTGGGTGAATAACACAAGAAAGAGTTACAATAAGAAAGCAAGGGCTCTTTCAGTACAAAAGAATCCTTGATTTCCTTTCTTGCATGCTCTCGCTCGCTCTTTCTCTCTCTAGCTCTCTCATCATTTATAGCTATGGCTGACGAACTGAATAAGGAAGCCCTGAGGATTCATGTACTATGCTAAGGTGAAAGAGCGCAACAGTTGAGGCACAAATCTTGGACGACCTGTTAATAAATTCATGGAGTGTTTGAGTACTCAAGTTTTAAAATAGGAAATAAAATAATGTGTGTATTTGATACTGATGAAGAGTACCCTACATTCAGGGTTGTTGCTTTTTTTCTTAAAGCAAAAAAGAAAGATACATTTGGAAAAATATTAACACCCAACAAGATTATATATGTTAAAGTTACTTAAAAATTAAGTTGTAATTATTTAGGAAACCAGTTTATATACATCTTTCTGTACAAATATAGTTTTACAGTAACCTACTGAAATAAAAATTCTGAAGCATTACCAGATTTAAACTTGTTCTTTAGCAAGGCTCATGTGTCACTTTCAGTAGGAAAGAAATTGATCCAACTTCCTGATATAGCACTAGTACTTAGTCTAGGTCCAAACCATAATCTCTTCATCTTGCACATTCATTTTCAGAGTGTTCTTAATATCATGGTCTTTCGATTAATGGTCTATTAAATATCAGAAGCTATTGTGTTTGATGTTTCAACCAAATAGTAGAATTATTAGGGGAAGTTGAAAATACTAACCATGTGTTCTAATGTGTAAATAAAATAGCCTATTTGTTTTTTTAAAAGTAGAAGCAAAAAGAGTATCTTCCAGTAAGCATGGCAAATATGGGGCTCCATGCTCCAGTTGCTCTTCTTGAACAAATGGCAGCTACTCTTAGATGACCACATTATCCTTCCTGATGAGTTTCAGATTTATTTTGAAGTCAGTGCTCCATGCAGCCACAATTCATAAATCACAAATCACTGCCTATCCCTATATTAGGTAGATGACAGAGGCTGTGCATGGGATTGTTTAACAATATTTTTTAATTATAAACATGTTTGTTGCAGTAGTATTAGAAAAGAGAAATTTAAAAATTAATATTAAAAATAAATAGAAACATCCAGGTTTAAGAATTATTAATATTTTAGCCTTAGCTAACATTCACATTTTTAGAATTTTCATGTAAAATATGTATGTGTTTTATAAAATTGGGACAGCACTTTTTGACCTATCATCATCTTCCTTTTTCCAGTTAATACTAAAAGCAGGTTTCCAAATATTTCCCAATACATATTTTTCAAAATAATCATCTATACTTATGCATACTTTTCCACTGCATAGATACAAGATAAGAGAATTCCACCACTCTCTTTCTCTTGGGCATTCATGATGTTTTTAATTCTTCCCTTAATGAAAATGACAAACTCCTTATAAATAAATGTATGTTTTATCTTAGCAAAATTTGGTCGGTAAGGTGAGACAGAATGTTATTACGTGTTTATAAATTTGTTCTGGCAAATGTTCTGACAGATGTTTCAAAATGTGGTGAGGTAATGATGCAGACCCAAAGACATTAAAAAAAGAGTAGGACAAATCTAAGCTGGCAGATAGCACAATGTGCACAGATTACATTTGTGACAACCAGAATCAAAGGCATCAGACCTAGCTCTCCTTCCCCAGAAAAGCCAATGTGCAAAACAGTTCTCTATATATCACTCCAAACTCTGCTTTCTCACTGTGTAGTCCCAGGCACAGTGCATAAAATCTATGTTGGGGCATCAATCCATGATACCTATATTAGAAATATTTATTCCTTTCCTTCTGAAAAAGTTTGTTTTCTGTAGTATCTGTAAATTCCAGATTTTTTTTCTTTTTCTCTTTCTCCCTCTCTGTTCCATGACTATGTCTCTATAGTCATTTATATACAAGAACAAAGAGAGAAGAGCAGAAGAAAGTATTGATTTGCTTTGGGCTAGAGACTAGGGAAGTTACAATGTGATTTTTAAAAATAGATTATAAAGATCAAAATAGAACACAGGAAAGTGAGTTTCTGAGTGTGAGAATGGGAATTGTTTTAGAGATGATTTTAGGAGCACTGAACAGATATTATAAAACTGTTGACCAAAATACAACTTTAATCCCTGGAACAAACATCTCAAATAGATTACTGAATCATGGATACAATGAATATTCAAGATGTTAAATTTACTTACATATTTCTGAATATTTGGTAGAGCAGAAGCTCTTTGCCATGAATTGCCTGGTATCCTTCCAAATACATAAAAATGTAAGGTGGAACAGTCTGTAACTGAGCAACTCTAGAGATACGTGTTCACTTTAGTAAAGGATTTTGTGTTTTCATCTTCCTTTGATCAGGACAATGTTTTATGATTTGGAAGTGGATGTTAGCAAATGCCTTATGGAGTTATGGGAACTGTTTTTAACCAGAAAGAGTTAGAACTTCTGCTCTTTACATGAACCTTAACAAAATGATACTCTTCTGTATTTTACCACTCCTCGTGAGTGCTGGTTTACAAAGTTTTGATTATAAGCCGTTGAAACATACCTATTCATCAACATGTAGAAAAACGCTGCATACTTCCATTAATAATTTGTTTTTAAATTAAAAGCATAAAAACTTAGACATATTTTTATCTGGCCTAAATTCAAAGCTATTTTCAAAATAAGAGTTCCAAATCAAAAATACAAACTGCAATTGTATAAAAAATATCATCATATGTTTAAGGTTTGATTATAGTCCCATAATGATTTTAAAATGTGGAACAATAACCCAGGGTGGTGCACAGAGCAATTCAATGTTTATTTGCTGAGTCATCTAATGTATTCATTTTATCATAACAAAATACCATAAAATGAGTGGCTTAAGCAACAGAAATTTATTTCTCACAATTTTGGAAACTGGGAAGTGCAAGATCAAGGTACCAGGAAATTTGGTTTCTGGTGAGAGCTCTTTACTTGGCTTATACTCAGCTGCCTACTTGCTATATCCTTACAGAATAACACACGACATACAAACAGAGCATGTGAGAGTAAAAGAGCAAACTCTCTGGAGTCTGTTGTTATAAGGACACTAATCCTATCAGATCAGGGTCCTATCCTTATGACATGATTTGCTCTAAATGAATTCCTTAAAGATCCATCTTCAAATGTAGCCACATTGGGGGTTAGGGCTTCATTATATGAATTTCAGGGAAACACAAACATAGTCCATAACATTACCTATTTTGTATTGTATTTTATGGCATGCTTCATGGTGTTTTAATATACTAACACAATAGTATATATCTGCAACATACACACACACATAAGCATATACATACACACAGAAGTATGTACACGAATATATGTATGCATATATGTATGGTATGGTTCATAACAAAAAGAAACTAATAAAGGAGAATCCACAAGCAGCAAAGTTTGGAGACCACTGATCTAGGGCATATTTTAATGCTAGTGGTGAGAAACTTACTACGTCTCAAGACGGCATACTCTAGTTTTAAATATCTCTTTTTGAAGTTTTCTTGTATTTTCTTTATATATATACATATATATATTATTTTCTTTATATATAAAATTTTCTTTATGTGTGTGTGTCTATGTGTGTGTGTGTGTGTGTGTGTGTGTGTGTGTGTGTGTGTGTGTATATATATATATATATATATATATATATATATATATATATATATATTATTGTCAAATTGGTTTCCATACAACACCCAGTGCTCATCCCAACAGGTGCCCTCCTCAGTCTCCCTCACCCACCCTCCCCTCCCTCCCACCCCCCATCAACCCTCAGTTTGTTCTCAGTTTTTAAGAGCCTCTTATATTTTGGCTCCCTCCCTCTCCAACTGTTTTTTTTTCTTTCCCCTCTCCCATGGTCTTCTGTGAAGTTTCTCAGGATCCACATATGAGTGAAAACATATGGTATCTGTCTTTCTCTTCCTGACTTATTTCACTTAGCATAATACTCTCCAGTTCCATCCACGTTGCTACAAATGGCCAGATTTCATTCTTTCTCATTGCCAAGTGTATTTTCAATTAAAATATGTCCCCTTGATAATGATCATTCATTGGCTTCACTTCTGCTACTTTATATCAAATAAAACAAATCCATCCCTTCTTCCATGTCAGAGCCAGTTATTTGTATGAGGTTATTAAGATTAATTCAATGCATTTAAATTTCTCTTTATGGAGTATCTCTTTTGCCACCAAATACTGGGGATATAATCTCCACCTCTAGGAATTTTATAGAGTATTTGAAAGATATTGAGTAACAGGGATTATTTTACTTAAATAAGATCAAGGAAGAGGATGTAACTATGTGAGGTGACTGATGTTAACTAAACTTATTATGGTAATCATTTTGAATATATATATACATATATATGTATATATATGTAATATTACACTGTACACTTTAAAGTAATATAATGTTATGGCAGTTAATAAATGGGAAAATAAATGTCAATAAATGGGAAAGAAATGATCAAGGAGGAGGTGGAAGAACAGTGGCTACACTAAAGAAAAGCATGTACCTGCAGAAAGGGTGGTGGTTAACAGAAGCATTCTTGCAAATAAAGTTTTACAAAATAAGCCTCTCAAGGGGCCAGGGCAGGAAGGAAAGCTGTCCAGGGAGATAGTGAAGCTGAGGTACTAAAGGTCCCAAACAGAAAGACAACAAGGCATGTTTTGGGAAGTGGCAGCAATTCCATAAACCTCAAGGTGACCAGGTGCTTAATGTTGAGATCTAAGCTGGAATTAGACTTAAAAAAGCCAACAAACAAAAATAATTTCAAAAAACTTCCTAGATAGTAATGTCAAAATTTGGGATTTCATATTCTGGGTAATAAATAACAGTTAAAGGACTTTAAGCCTGGGAATGATATATTTAGTGTTTTAAGAAGTTCTCTCTAGTTGCATAGTGGGGAAAACGTTTGGATATTCATAGGCCAAAAAGGAGGTGAGAATCTATACTACCCAAAATATCTACCTAAGGTAAAATTGATTTGATAGAGGCACGGTATTTCAAGAGCTGTCAACCCTTTATGTAGACTTTTTATGTGTTTGAGAGGATCTGGACAAATACATTCAATTGTAAGATCTTAAGGCAAGGAAGGGAAAGTTCATTAATAAGGTTGGGAATGTGGAAATATTTACTAATGGGTGTTGCAAAAAGTACAGCGACAAAATCCCTTGGAAAAATAAAATCAAGAGGAAGGAGTCCAGAGTAGTACAAGGATAAAGTATGAGTGATCCTGTAACGAAAACTGATCATTAGGTGGACGAATATTTGCAAGACTACCAACTTAGAGAGGGATATAAGCTATGTTTATAAAACCTGGCCTCAAAATCACCATTCCCTTACTTTTTGGAAAGAGTTAGTGGTGATATTTGTGGTGACCTAAAGTGAGGGTTTTTCTGAGATTGTCCTATCCTAATTGACCAAATTAACTGTATGTCAGTGGCAGTGTCGCACAATGTCATTGTGTCAGGGCCCTCTGGAAGTAGTCTTCTATGCTCCTGGCCAAAAAGCTCCAATTCCTAACACTTCCTTGTAATTAGTGGTTTTTTTTATCCCTTAATAAACTTGATTAGTCTTCACAAAAGGTATTCCAGTTCGTCTATAACCACAGAGCAGCTAATAAAATCTAATTTTTAATTTGTCCCATGTTTGTTCCAAAAATTGATTTAAAATGGCTAAAATAGGTGATATCAGTGGTGCCTGGGTGGTTCAGTTTGTTAAGCATCCTACTTCAGGCCAGGTCATGATCTCATGGTTCGTGAGTTCAAGCCCTACATTGGGCTCTGTGCTCACAGCTCAGAGCCTGAAGCCTGCTTCAGATTCTGTGTCTCCCTCTTTCTCTGCCCCTACCCTGCTCGTGCTCTGTCTCTCTGTGTCTCTCAAAAATTAATAAACGTTTAAAACATTTTTTAAATAGGTGATATCAAAATATTTGGGGGGGTGGGAGGGGAAAACAGAAGAAAAAGGGTAAATAACAAAAAGTGAGTGAACATTGAGGTTAAGTATATAAAATATATGTTGTAAGGTCTTCAGTATTTGCAAAACTAGGCTACAGGTCTGGTTATACTATTTTCTACAACACATAGTGTGTGTGTGTGTGTGTGTGTGTGTGTGTGTGTGTGTGTGTGTGTGTATCTGGTCCTGATTCAGAAAAAGAGAATAGTCAGAGAGTCACAGGCTCCAGTTTTTTGTGTTTCATTTAGAGAGTTATATGGGAATGTTTAAAGGCTTTAATGTCATGGCCTTTTGTGATGAATCTATCTTCTGTGATTTCTGTTCACAGAAAGTTTGCTGAAAGGCAGCCCAAGCGAATGATATATTAAGGCTGTCAAAGATCACAGCAATCACTCCAAAATCCATTTCCGAGCACCTAAACCTGTGAAGTTTATGGAGATTCAAGGGCCCCCCAGCTCTCAAATGTTCTTCTCTGAAGCTAATCATACTAAGCTATATTTTTAAAATGACACTGCTGACCTCTCACCCTGGCCAAGTCAATTAGATTAAAACAGTTCTGACATTGCAGATGGAACAGCTAATCTCACAGGTGTTCTGATCTGAAGTCATCATTCCTGGCTAACTTCAATCATGGCTACTTGTACTATTAAAGTAAGAAACTACCTTGGACAACTCAGATCTTTCAATGAGATTGAATTAGAGTCATAATAATGTGCTAAAGTAAACAAATAACAGTTTGATTTAAAAAATCATAAAGTAAGAGGAAAAGACCAACATTACCATGATTTTTTCCCCATGACATATCTTGACAATGAAGACAAAAAGAAATACATACACAATTTCAAATACTACATGAAAAAAGCAAATTTGTTTTTGAGTCTATGTCTAAAAGTTTAATACCATAGAATTCCTCAGTGAATATAGGCTTTATTCTATCTACTGCAATGATACATAAACCACAGAGGCTGACGCACCAGGGCACACAGACATGTAATAGCTGCTTCTTTACTCACTTTGATAAGTACTCTAAGGAATGTACTCCCTATGGGAAGGTACTTGGTATCTACTTCCTAAAGGAATCCATACTTACTATGATAACGGCAATACATGATGTTTCTGATAATGTTTGTAGGGAAATAACTTTGAAAAAGAAGCATTGTGCATTTAGATTTTGGGGACAGGTGTCAATGTCAGCCATTACAAAAAAATATTTATTTATTTATTTTTAACGTAAAACCTTTACCTCTCTTTCAACATTTCCTGTTCTAATTCTCCAGTTTTCCTGCTTTCTACTTTTGCCCATCCTATCAGCCTTTACTGTTCTTTCCTTACTGGTTACTGGTAGAAAAGAAGTATGGTTAGTCATTGATAACTAAGTATAAATTAGTTATTATGGAATGCTTCTCAGCATAATGTAATTTTTAGTTATATGGCTTATAGAGATACTACACAACTGAGAAGTATTATAGAGAAACAGAATATATGTAAAAAATATTACTAATTGTATGATTTATTGAGAGTCACTCTACTAGATTCATGAATATTTTTTAAATATTAACTCAATTAAAATTCACAGCAGCCCTGTGAAGTAATTCCTACTATTGCCCTCATATTACATAATGGGAATTTATTGTATGCAAAGATTAAATCATTTTCTCATTTAGTTTTTAATTTTTTTAAATGTTTATTTATCTTAGAGGGAGACAGAGAGCCAGCGGGGGAGAGGCAGAGAGAGAGAGGGTGAGAGAGAGCGAGACACAGAATCTGAAGCAGGCTCCAGGCTCCTAGCTTTCAGCACAGATTCCCAGGGGGGCTCAAACTTACAAACCATGAGATCATAACCTGAGCCGAAGTCAGACACTTAACCAACTGACTCACCTAGGGGCCCTTCTCATTTAGTTTTGAAATAATTTCTCCCTTGTATGCCCAAATTCTTCCATGTAGCATTTGAGCTCAGTATAGCTTCAAAAATGGCACTTTTCAAAAAACATGTTATACTGCCTATATAAAAAGCTCAGAAAAAAAAATATATATGCAGTAATAATATAATTATTTTTCAAATTATAAATATTTATCAGCTAATTTAAATAATATGTATTAAGCTAATCCTTAAGCACAAACATTTTGTACAAATAAATATGCATGTATGTAAAGCTAATTTAAATAAACATGTTCACTGTAGAGGATTTAGAAAATGTACAAATATTCAAAGCAAAAGTTAAAATTACAAGCAATTTCAACAATCATAAAATGCCACTGCTAATAACATTTTGGTGAATTTTTTTCCAACCATTTACACATGTACATGTGTTTAGCTTCATTTACTTATCATGTCAATTCTGACATTCTGATAATATTAATTCCATGTTGCCATTCACATTTTGCCATTATATATTTGCCCAAACTTTCAAAAAGCAGTTCTCTCTGTAAAATCTGCTCAAGTAAGTAGTAAGAATGCTTTCTCCACATAGTGTTATAATTGGCAGTGACCCACAGATACTTCTGTTTCCATTGTCACTGTCTTAAGGGAAACATTTGTTGAGCCCTGTTGTCCACAAATAGCCAAGCTTTACAAAGAGATATTATATTTTAGTCATTTCTTAATCCCACACAGCACCAAAGAACAGTGCCTTCTATCTTCTATGCTGTAGGCCTTCAGCCAGTATGGGCTGAATTAACTCAAGAGTACAATGAAAACTAAAGATGAGTAGATCTTATATCATTAAAACTTAATATTTGATCAAACCACAACTGTAAGAGTTTGGAATAGCTACGGTGGCAAAGCGTATTTATAATCAACTAGGAGAGTATGATTTTTGTATACTGCTAGGCTTAGTCAGTACAGTCTCTTTGGGAATATTAACATCATCTGCCAGTCTAGTGCATTTGTTATTATGTGTTCGTTGATATTTACAGAGTATTCTTGGGTGAATTCTTAAGCTTATAAGAATAAAGTCCATTTTTATTGCTTTTATGTCTCACTAAAAATATTTTTGAATTATTTTTGAGTATTTAATAACTGAATGGGTTTATGGATATCAGATCATGCCATTATCTATTTTGTATGTCCTTAGGTTTTAAAAGGGTCTTCCCTTTGCATTCTTTGGAATTTGCAGAACAGTTAGCCAATTTAATTTGTGGACATTTTAAAATCAAGAATGCCATGCCTTCTACCTCATGTTACCTGAGGGAGCATTTCATACTGCTGTTACTCTACCTATCCGTGAAAAAGTAAATTTCTCCAGTGGTATATATTAAACATTTTCAGTGGTGGCTAGGCATGCCTGGAACTCAGTGTATAGGATGGTAAGGTAATAACCTAATCCAGTTCATCACTGGTAAGTAACTAATTTCTCCCTCCACTAAAACCAGCATGAGGAAAGGAGGAGTGAAATTTATGTTGTTGTTTTTTTTCTTTCCTGTTTTCAGGTAGTTTATCTCATAGATTACTTTTAAAATGTTAGATGCTTTTATAAAGTGTTTTTCAGAGTAATTCTTAGAAAACTACTTTCTTTTTTTTAAGTTTACTTGTATTTATTTTGAAAGAGAGAGAGAGAGAGAGAGAGAGAGAGAGAGAGAGAATATCCCAAGCAGGCTCCCTGCTGCCAGCGCAGAGCCTGATGTGGGGCTTGAACTCACAACCCTGAGATCATGACCTGAGCTGAAATCAAGATTCAGACGTTTTACCAACTAAGCCACCCAGGCAACCCTAGAAAGCTACTTTCCTAATGTAATTTTATGTTACACATTAAAAATAATAAGAACTACAATATAATTTTTAATCATTTACTGTATTATTGCTAATCATAGTTCTCTTAAGTGTCACTTTTTGAGAGAAAGTGCTTGAAAATTAATATAAAATGTAATTAACTTTGTAATTTAATACAGAAAATATTTTCTAGTTCTGTTACTGTATGAAATAAATATTAAAGCAGATTTTGGGACAAACTTCTCCTACATGTTTTCAAGTATCATCTAAAATATTTTTTAAACCATAAGAAATTTCATCTCTTTCTACAATAGGATATACACAAGTATTTGGACATCATAGTTTAAATAGATTAAGTAATTTTAAAAGAAATTTTTCTAGATGTTACACATTTAACTGGAGAAAGTTACAATCAGATAATTTTATTTTATTTTTTGAGTTTAAACAAAAATTTTAGCCACTCTGTAACAAAGGGAATAATAGCAAATAAATAAAACAGTAAGCTATATTCTGTTATCTCTTTAGTTCTCTACTAGGCCTAAATGCTATAATTATAAATTGGCAAATGAGAAAAGAACTGCAGAAATTTCAGTACACTTGTTTTTAGTATTGTCAATTCTAAAAACCAACCTTTACATGATGGTTAGTTAGCTATTTTACAAGGTTTATTGTCAAAGGGTTTTTGTAATTAGTGTAGCAAATGCAAAGTAATAAAATACTACCCAATATACAACCTGCATTTATATATCACACATCTGCCGATCTAACTACTTTAAAAGGTTCCCAGGACTCTTAAAAACTGAGAACAAACTGAGGGTTGATGGGGGGTGGGAGGGAGGGGAGGGTGGGTGATGGGTATTGAGGAGGGCACCTTTTGGGATGAGCACTGGGTGTTGTATGGAAACCAATCTGACAATAAATTTCATTAAAAAAATAAATTGCTACTGTTTATTTTAAGAAATAAAACATTCATCATCTTTAAAAAAAATAAAAATAAAAGGTTCCCAGGGTCCCTTTCAAATACAAAATTCCTGAGTGGCCAGATGGAATTTATGAAGAAAAAGACAAAAAGCCTTTTAAATTTTACTTCATGATCAAGAGCTGGTGATGAGAGAGAAATATAGAGGTTCCACAACTCTTAAGAAGCTATAAACCATATTGCTTGTTTTAGCATTTATCAATTTTTAACTACTGCTACAAGACTGACAGCAATCAATTATTCCCTGGCTCAATGAGGGGCTCAAAGCTTATCAAATAAATCAGAAATCCACTTTAATGATTTCTAAATATATTTCTTTTCACCACATTTGAAATAAACAAGGTTAAAGTTTTACTGGTTTTGTGACAATTATGTTTATAAAAGCACACAAAGAAAGCAAAGATTTTTAACACCAAAAAAGAATATTTTGATTCAGACAGTCTACTTCCATTTTCCTTTTCTCAAATTAATAGAAAAAGTTGAGGAAGGCAGATTTTTTTTCCTTGGCATTGTGTAAAACTAGTTTCTAATTGGTGGGAACCTTATTTACTTCAGTTAAGCCACCATCTTTCTCCATCTCATTTCTGTTAGTGCTACCAGATAATGTGAATGGGGACACTTGGGAGGAAGTACTGTTTAGCATCTTCCCTTCTACCACAGCCATTGGAACAAAGTGATCACAAATTTCTCATTTGTCATTCTCTTATATTTTCACTGCATTGTAACTTTTTTTTCTCACTTTCCATTCATAGCTGTTTATTCTTCAATTTACAGTGTTTCCACACAATTCAATCACCAAAACACTATGCTGTATTTCAGAAAACCTTCAGCCTGATCAGGAAAGTAAGGGATGTAGCTTAGGGTGATAGGCTGAAAATGATGTTGAGAACCTATTTAAAAATAAAAGAAATAAAAGTTCAGATACTATTTTTAGTGATTAATTTTGAAAATGCATAAATATTGCCTTAAACATTTTGAACATACAGCTATTACAGATGTGGGCTCTATGTTAAACACAGTAGGATTGTAAAATTATAATTTATATATATACATTACACTGATCTAAGTGTAACTAGATTATCAAAAGAAAGCTCCCTTCAAAAAGTTATTAGTTGAACCTTAATATAACAATATATTATTTTAATACATATATTATATTATTATAATATTGATTAATATATAAAATAATATGTATAATATGTATTTTATATACCACTACATATTATATAAAAATATAATATTATCATTGTTATATGACACAGTGACTTCACTATAAGCTGGAAATACTTAGTGTCATTAATTTAAGTACAGAATGTCTTTAATTTTTTAAGATTAAAATTGATCTAATTACTCATGTTCAGTTTGCAAAAATTTTTGAACCATTACTTGTTGAGTAAATCAAAACTTTCTTGGGAAGCCTGGGTGGCTCAGTCAGTTAGGCATTCTGACTCTTGGTTTCAGCCTAGGCCATGGTCTCACAGTTTCGTGAGTTCAAGCCCCGCATGGGGCTCTTTGGGATTCTCTCTACCCCTGCTCTGTCTCTGTCCCTCCACCACTCATGCTGTCTCTGTTTCTCTCAAAAGTAAGTAAACTTCAAAAAACAAAAACAAAAACAAAACTTTCTTCCAGACCAGAAATGATTTCTCTATGTCTAATGTTCATAATAGATGCTCATTTTTACAAATAAGCTATAAGAAAAAATGCACATAAGGATAATTTCATACATAAAAATGAGATTTTGACATTAAAGTAACATTGCTCAGTAACATTTTTTAACAAGTTATTGAAATATCTTATTAATCAATGTAACATCCTAAGTAAAAGGTTAGCATACAGATTTAAGTTATACTGTAGAAAACTTAAATTTAAATGTCAAAAACTAATATGAGAAAATCTTAATATTACAGAATAAAAAAAACTATCCAAAGCAGCACTGGTAATCCCAAGCCAAATCAAAAGTCTTTGATATCAAAATTATATATCTGATTTATAGTATAACTTTTCTAAGTTAATATTTTAAGTGATGCGATTGTGAATATAGTCCAAAAATTAAAGAATTTTAATAATGAAAATGGATCCACTCATCATATTATTTATTTTTTCATTAAAAAGAGACTAAAGTATACGTGATGCAATTTCATAAACAGATTCAGAAATGGGCAACTGGCAATAAGCAACTGCTAGAAATGGTAATATGATATGTTGAAATATAACTTTTACATAAAGTTCAATCTTCATAAATTTCATCTGTCACTGAAAGACATATCCTTTGGCCATGACTATATTGTCACTCAGTTGTTACCAATAGGAAATTTTTATATACTTTGAAATTTCCCATATACTTATGAGATAACCAGTTTTACTTATGTTCTTGGAGGTGTAGTTTACTTGCATTTCTAATATAAAATGCCTCCCTGAGATATGTACAAGCAATGCATGTACACTATAACAAAACACTACCACTTAGATTTAGTAATTTCACCTAAATATAATAATTAAATGAGGTGCCAGTTGTTTATTAGTTATTAAACTATTACTATTATCTCGACAAGAAGAGAGAAGAGTCATAATGACTTTCATTGAGGTGGCCTAAATATTAGTGTTCTACAGGGTTCCAATCTCTACTCTGTTCATTCTGAACATACTTTCCAAGACTATTTTATCTCCTTGGGTTCTAAAACCCCCAAGTATTTATATTTAATACTTGTATCTGCCCAATATTTAGACCCACCTGACTTTCTGGATATATCCACCTTGTTTTTTCACTCAAAGCACATTAAAATCAATTTGGACAAATTCAAACAAATATTTTAATATTTCCTTACACCAACACAACCTCGTTTACTCTTTATCTTTTTAGAAAAAAATTTTAACATTTTATTTTATTTTTTTGAGGGACAGAGAGAGAGAGAGAGAGAGAGAGAGTGGGTGAGGCAGAGAGAGAGGGAGACACAGATTCCAAAGCAGGCTCCAGGCTCTGAGTTGTCAGTACAGAGCCTGATGGGGGCTCAAACCCATGAAAGCTATATCATGACCTGAGCCAAAGCTGGACATTCAACCAACTGAACCACGCAGGGGCCCCTCTCACTCTTTAAATTATTATTGAAATTAGGTGCCTTGGAGAAGTTGACAATTCAGGTTTGGGCCAGGGAAACTATAATTTGAAATTCCAAATTTACTGCTGTTCCAGAAAATTAAAAAGTGTTCAAATACTGATGAGCACTTTTCACACGGACATGAGAGAATTCTGCTTTTTGGTACCGCTAAGTACCTTGGGGTTTATCAGTGCTTCTGCAGAGAAATACCTTAGAAAGTAATCCATAGAGAGAAATATCAGTTTAAAACTTGTAGAGAGCTGATGAAGAAACAACAACAAACAGGTAAGACTACAAGAAGGGGAGGATCTCAGAAAATGAGATTATTCTGCAGTCACTTTTACTTGGGTACTCTTGTTGATTCTGGGGAGAAGCAATCATCTGAGAATTCTTACTTAACACGAGTGGCATTCAGAGCTAGAGAAGACAGAAATGGAAAGAATACTTGTCATAGACTTGGAAACTGTCAATAATTTAGCAGAAATTTTTTCTCAGGAGAATAGTTGAATTCTAAGTTAGTACAGGATATGAGATGAAAAACATAAGTGAGAGACCACTAAGACATAGCATTTTAAACAATGTTCCAAGTAAAACAGAATTGAGATCTGCAAAAAAGATACAATAAAAGATACTAGGTTCTAAGCTGAAAACCCTGGATAAGATAAGAGTAAAATCGAGATAGTCCTATCAAGATAGCAGTCAGCTTCAAACTAGTCCCAACCTTGATTAAAGTAATGGGATCAGGCACTGTTCCATCTGCCAAGTGCAGGAAAGAAAGACCTTCACAAGGATTATAATATCATCAGGAGTCCCTAAAATGTACATGCACAGTCCACTTATCAATAAAGGAAAGGTCACAAAAAACCAAAAGCAAGCAAACAACAAAAAACCAGTAATACATCCACAAAAATGATAATTAAAAAAGAAAAGACACACTAATATACAGACAACTTCAACTCTGGAGTTAGTTAACAAGTGCTGTAAAATAACTGTCATTAACATATCCAAAAAAGTATTTTTTTTAAATGTTGGACACAATAGTTAGAATGACAATAAATCTAATATATAAAAGTCAAATGGACAACTGATAAATGATAAATATAATATGTGAAATTTAAAGTTCATTATAAAGAATAGGCAGATTATAAGCAAGACAAGATTTATAAGGCCAGCATTACTCTGATATCAAAATTTCGGCAAATAAATTATAAGAAAAGACAAAGAACAGAAAATATCATGTATTAATATTATATCGAATACATCAAAAGAGAATTATGAGAATTTTGTCTCAAGACTAAAGGTTAGGATAACATTAAAGACTCAATATAATTTATAATATTAATACAATGGAAAAAAATCACAGTATCCTATTAACAGATGCACAAAATGTAACAACAAATCTAAAATTCATTCCTGTTAAAACTCAACAAATTAGAAAGAGAAGCATACTTCCTAAAATCATAAAGTTCATCTAAAAAGAACCTATAACTTACATCATACTTAATGGTGAATGACAAAATACTTTTTCCCTAAGGTCAGGGACAGTTAGGATATCTGTAGTCATCGCTTTCATTCAACACTGTAGTTCTAAGTAGTGTTATAAGGCAAAACGAAAAGACAAAAAGCCTCAAGATTAGAAATAAAACTATCTTTATTCACAATTGTCATGATTGTCTATATAAAAAATCTAATAAAATATACAAAAAAAGCTGGGGCGTCTGGGTGGCTCAGTCGGCTAAGTGTCAGACTCTGGCTCAGGTCATGATCACGTGGTACACGAGTTTGCGCCCAGCCTCGGGATCTGTGCTGACAGCTCAGAGCCTGGAGCCTGTTTCGGATTCTGTGTCTCCCTCTCTGTCTGCCCGTCCCCACTCGCACTCTGTCTCTCTCTCTGTCTCTGTCTCTCTCTGTCTCAAAAATAAACATTAAAAAATTTTTTTAAATATATACAAAAAAGCTATTAAAACAAAAAACTGTGTTTAGCTAGGGTTAATATATAAAAATCAAGTATATTCTGTATACAAAAACAAACATTTCCAAATTAAAATAAAAAAGATACAATATGCAGTAGCATCCTTAAATATAAACCATGGATAAAGCTGTAGAAAGATGGACATGGAAAAGTATAGAACATTATAATGAAGAAACTAAAAACCTAAAAAGTGAGATATATTTGTTCAAGAATCAGAAGATACACTATCTTAAGACCACAAGACTGCTCAAATTAATCAACACAATGCAAAGTAAATTTAAACTAAAAGATTAAATATAAATGTAAACTAAAAGCATAAAAAAAAAAAAAAAAAACACCCATCTGGTGGGGAGGGGGGGTAAGAAAATACAACTGTTGACGGCAAAATGCATCAATCAAAACTCCCAAATTCTGGGTTGCTTGGGTGGCTCAGTCGTGTCCAGCTTCAGCTGGGATCATGATCTCAAGGTTCATGAGTTCGGGCCCCACATTGGGCTCTCTGCTGCCAGCGTGGAGCCGGTTTTATATCCTCTGTCCCTCTTCTCTCTCTGCCCCTTCCCTGCTTGTGCTCTCTCTCTCTCTCTCTCAAAAATAAACATAAAAAAAAGAATTTCCAAATTCTGTTTGAAACACTGAAAAATGTTGGGTATCTACTAAAGCAGAACAATTATGTAATGTACAGCCTATCGTTTTCATTCATAGGCATTTACCCAATAGAAATGCATTTATGTCTTTAATAAAAAGGCATTTAAATAAAATGATCATAACAATACTATTTATAATACCCTAATAGAAATAATTCACTGCCCATCAATAAAATAATGGATGGACAGTTTTAAGTTCATAGAATACAATATAGCAATAAAAATGAATTAACTACTGCATTCAACATTATGAATCTCACAAATATGATGTTGAGTGATCAAAGCCAGACATAAGAATTGCATTTAAAATTTGAAAAGTGGGGAAAACGAATGTATGATGTTCAAAGTGAGGAAAATGGTTAGTTATGCTATGGTAAAATATTGATAAACAGAGGATATGAGGAGGCTTCTATGGTTCTAATATTGTTGTCTTTTAAAAATACCTATATTTAGCTGCTGGCTATATAGATGCATTATATTTATCAAATTTATCAGAATATGTCCTTATGTTCTGTATACTTTTTTTTAACATTTATTCATTTTTTAGAGACAGAGACAGAGTGAGCATGTAGGGGAAAAGAGGGAGACACAGAATCTGAGGCAGACTCCAGGCCCTCAGCTGTCAGCACAGAGCACGATGTGGCGCTTGAACTCACGAACATTGAGATCATGACCTGAGTCAATGTCAGATGCTTAACAGATTGGGCCACCCAGGCGCCCCTGTTCAGTGCACTTTTGTGTGTGTGTGTGTGTGTGTGTGTGTGTGTGTGTGTGTGTGTGTGTGTATTATAATTCAATATTTGTAAATGGACATAGAATCTAGCTTAAATAAGTTGTTCCTGTCAATTTTGTGATAATTTGGACATTAAAATATTAATGTTGATAATGGCTTAAAACACATCACTAAAAACAAACAAACAAACAAACAAACAAACAAACAAACAAATAAATAAGAGTCTGAGTGATGCTTAAAGGAGTAGGGAGTGTTCTTCATTACCAGGTAATGCTACTAATAAGTACAGAAATCGGAAAGAGTTGATAGAGTAGGTAGTTAGCTAGATGTGATCAGGGAACACAAGCTTTCCAATCGATAACAAGGTAGAGGTGAAGTTCCAAACAGCCGGGATACAGTCCAGGGGATACACATGCATTCTTCCCCGTGACCACAGCCCTACATTAATCTACAGCTTCATTATAATACATTTACTTTTTTCTTCCAAGTGTTTACTTAAATTTCAGTTAATTAACATACAGTGTAATATTAGTTTTAGATGTAAGATTTAGTGTTTCAACACTTACATACATTGTCTTTCTCTGACTTATTTCACTTAGCATAATACTCTCTAGCTCCATCCACATCATTGCAAATGACAAGATTTCATTCTTTTTATGGCTGAGTAATATTCCACTAAGTATATCTACCCCAACTTCTTTATCCACTCATCAGCAGATAGACATTTAGGCTCTTTCTATAATTTGGCTATTGTTGATAATGCTGCTATAAACATTAGGGTGCATGTATCCCTTCAAATCAGTATTTTTGTATTCTTTGGGTAAATAACTAGTAGTGCAATTGTTGGATCACAGGATAGTTCTATTTTTAACTTTTTGAGGAAACTCCATACTGTTTTCCAGACTGGCTTCACCAGTTCTCATTACTACCAACAATGTAAGGGGGTTCACCTTTCTCTGCCTCCTCATCAACATCTGTTATTTCCTGAGTTGTTAATTTTAGCTATTCTGACAGGTGTGAGGAGATATTTCATTGTAGTTTTGATTTGTATTTCCCTGATGATGAGTGATATTGAGCATCTTTTCATTTGCCTATTAGCCATTTGTATGTCTCTTTGGAAGAATGTCTATTCATGTTTTCTGCCAATTTTTTAACTGGATTATTTGGGTTTTTTTGGGTGTTGAGTTTGATAAGTTCCTTATAGACTTTGGATACTAACTTTTTATCAGATATGTCATTTGCAAATATCTTCTCCCATTCTGAAGGATGCCTTGTAGTTTTTTTGATTGTTTACATTGTGGTTTTAAATTTCTAGGAGACAATGGCTTCCATGACATTTCCAACAAGGACCACATAGGGCCCAAAACTCCTGCTGCCAACAGGTAGGAGGAGTCCCTTAGATGATGGGCTTCAACATTAGTCAGAAATTGACCTAGCTATGACCCATAACCTATCCCAACATGAAAAGAAAAGACAACCCTGACCCCTGACACAGCTGCCACCTCTGGGTCTGCCTACTCTTCCACCTTGAGAGTGTATTTTCACTTAAACCTCTGTTAAACCCTTGCTGCTTAAGAATTTGGCTCTTAATACTTCCTTGGCCAAACTCAAGAACTGAGGCAAGAAACAGGACTCACCATTGACAGAATCAGAAGCAACAACAACAACACCATTTTGCAATAACCGATGAAATTATAGATTTAGACAAGGATCATCATTGGATGTTTAAACAAGGGGGTAAATTTAGGTACAGAGCAGAATATTCAAGTGTTATCCAATTACCTCACACAGGTTCCTTATTAATTATAAAACAAAAAATGTTACATTGCAGTGGAACATATCTGACAGAGATAACCAAGAGATCAACAATGGAAAACAAATAAAACAACTTGACATTATGTGTTTCTTAATGTGACATTTAATATTATTACCTACTTTGGGCCAAAATTGTTTCCCATGAATCTAATAATAAGGGAACAACTATATTAATCTGTGGTTTGTGACATTCTACAAAATAGCTGAATTTGACCCTTCAAGTATACCATTGCCAGGGAAGGAAAAAAATGAAAAAGACAGGGAAAAGACAAGGGAAAAACTTTTCCAATGAAAAGAAACTAAGGATATATGCCAACTAAATACAATGCATGAGCTTAGATTAAATCTTGGATGATCCTGCACTCCCTCCAAAAAATTTTTAAAAATATTACTGGCACAAGTGGGGAAATTTAATTTGGATCATGTATCATATAAAATTATTGTACCAGTGTTAAATTTCTTGGGTATAATAATATGCTATATTTATGCAGAAGAATGTGTTTGTTCTTAGAAAATACCAATGGCAATTTAGGAATAAAGTATCATACATTTTGCAATTCATCTTCAAATGATTCCAAAACTAAGATGTTGGAGGGTGTGTGTGTGTGTGTGTGTGTGTGTGTGTGTGTGTGTGCATGACAGAGACAGACAGACAGGTAGACAGGAGGGAATCAGTACAATGAAAATTTCTTCAATGCATTTGGGATCAAACAAAATAAGCAATGTCGAATAGTAATATATCATATTTTTTCCATAACTGCATCCTGTGCCTTACCCCCTCAGTATCCATTCTTGTTGTCAAGTACACTTTATTTAAAGATGATGTAAGAATAAGAGTCTAAGTCAATGATAACATCCATAACAACATATAAAAAAAGAATTTGCAAAGAAATGGGAACTTTTTATATAAATTAACAGAACTAACCATTATCTCATTTATGTTAAAGATGAAATTTTGAGGTAAAGAGAAAATACAGTTAAAAGTTTTATCTGCCATTTGTAATTTAATTGAGTAGATTTGTATAATTCATAATGACATTTTCTTTCCAGTTGGATATAACAAACAAAAATTTAACCACTTTCATTCTTTAATAGTGATTTTTTTTCCTTCTGTTCGAATGATCAGGGAAAAAGAGATCGTTTGCTTCAAATGGAAAGTAAATCCACCTATATATTCTATGCCTAGAAAATTATAAGACAGTAATAGGCACTTCCCATTTGCTTCACAACCATATTTTTAAATAAACATTTGTCTACTAAGGAAGACCTTCTGAACAAGAGTTTTGAACATTTAGTTATAGTTGTGAATGCTGATTTTTCTTTCCATCTATTTTTCATGAATGAGAGGGATAATCGATGGTAAGATATTTCCTTGTGCATTGAAATTATAGTGTGAACTGAATTGCATCCTTTTCTAGTTAGCATTTATATTGGGCCAATCTCACCCTGGTCATTTGTATGCAGTCATTTGCATGTTTCTTTTGCTCTTTCTTCCATCCCTGAAAGGTCAGCAAGTATTACTGTCCTGTCTTGACAGTGGAGGTCACTAAAGTACACTGAGAATAAGGAAGGCTTGCAAATGATGAGCAAAAGCCGTTAGGTTCAGCAATTCCAACACAGGGAGCATAATTTGCATGCTCCTCCACTGCATCTTATGATACAGTCTCTTAACTCTTTAGCAATCTTCTGTGCTTTCTATTGCTCCCAATACTCAATTCAACTTTGCAAGAATGTTCAACATTCACTTAGTGCCAGCAACACCCAACTTACCTGCAAGATAAAAATAATTCAGAACATGGAACACAGGCTCTCAATTCATATATGAATGAATGGATAAATGAAAATCCATACATAATTGGATACACAGTCCATTTTTAAAAGGATATAAAATCTAGGTGAGGACGAAAGAACAAATATGAAAAACAATGAATTGAAACTCTAAAGCAATTCATCTGTTATGCTAGAGTAAAACATCCAAGGAAGTAAAGAGTGTAAAATTTTCACCTGCAGTTTTATCTCTAGTGCCCAGCATAATATCTGGCAAATGTTAAGTTGCCATAAATGTTTGTTAAAATAACAATTGCTATAGGCTAATATAGCAAGGTAGTACTTTCTAGCTAAGTACTGCTTAAATTCAAAATACAGAAGCCATTTAGATTTTAGGTACAAGTCATCTGTAGAGCTGAATCTTAGAGGGGGAATATTCTTAATTTTGTTATTATTACTATTCCTCCAATATACATTGGTATAGCCATATTACTGGTTTTCCTATGTATGCCCTAGCCCCAAGACTATTTTCAAGAGAAGCCAGAGTGATTCTTTAAAAATATAGGTTAGATGATGCCACTCTGCCCAAAATCTTTCTTTGGCTTCCCATCTGACACAGATCATTAACTTAAAGTTCTTACAATGGTTGTCAAATCTTTATTCCCTATGTCATGCAATTCTCCAACTTCCTTTCCTATTTCTTTTGCTTGAGTAGTTCTTGACTCCTTGCACATTGTTTTTGTTTGTTTTAAATGCCAAGCAAATTCCTCCTGCCTCAGGGCCTTTGGATTTTCTATTCCCTGGGCCTGATATCCATATAATCCCCATATCAATTCCTAATTAAACTCACTCCATAATTAAGCTCAACTGTCATTATATCAGCAAAGCCTATCTTAACTACCTTATATAAAATCTGCAAATTCCTCTCATTTTGCCACTCCCAATTCCTCCCACCTTATTTTGTTTTTCCTCTAGAGTAATGCTGGCCACTTATAAATACTTTAACCATTAATTTGTTAATTCTTCCTCTTCCCTGCTATAAGCCCCATAAGGGGAAAGATTAGCACTTTTCTGTTCTTTCTTATAGTATTATATTATTATTATCAAATATTCCTAGTACTTAGTATGTGCTCAATAAATAGAAACATGAAAGAATAGTAAAAGTAAAAACCAGTAATGAGAGATGGAGACAGGCATAGAGTAACGTAAGTGAAGTAGGACTATCATGTCAAAAAAAAAAAAAAAATTAAACACAGAATAAAAAAAGCAAGTAAGTATGATATACTGCCAAATTAGATAGCATTCTGTTATAAATAAGCATGTTATCAAAATAATTCCCTATGTTTATGAGATGCGTTTGGATGATGATGAAGCATCGCAAAGAACATAGCCCTCCTTAAAAGTTTGCTGCACTTCAAGGCATACATTAAGTCCCTAATACATAAAAAGACCTTAGAGACTACATCTTTCTCTAAGCAATAAAGAATAGAGGACAAACCGGGCGGGGGGGGGGGGGAGGGGACAGTAATACAAGAAGCTATAAAAGAGGTTTTTAAGACCTTTGGGGATAATATCAGGAAAAGATAACAAATGAGGCTATACCAAATCAAAATCTTCCATGTCAAATGTTTACAAATTATATTACTTATTATTTCACTACAATTCTAAACAGAAGTTCAAAAATATTTTTAAAACATGCTTTATAAATGAAATTCATGAGATACCTTATTCTTCATGTATCTCCACTAGTTTATAACACTTTTTTTTTAACGTTTATTTATTTTTGATACAGAGAAAGACACAGCATGAATGGGGGAGGGTCAGAGAGAGAGGGAGACACAGAATCCGAAACAGGCTCCAGGCTCTGAGCTGTCAGCACACAATCCGACGCGGGGCTCGAACTCATGGACCACGAGATCATGACCTGAGCCCAAGACGATGCTCAACCGACTGAGCCACCCAGGCACCCCTATAACCCTTTTAAAACATCAATCAATTTCAAAACTTCTACTGTTCCCTATTTGCCGTCAGTTTAGTTGAGTTTATACTAACTGCACTTCTGCACTACAATTCTTTTCAATTAAAGTTGTAGTTGGAGATGCTATGAAACACCAAAGAGAACAAATACATAGTTCATGAAATTTTAACACAAAATTTCATATTCTATATAACCTTCTTCAAAATAACATTCTCAAAACTACTAAGCTTTTCATACAACTTATGGTAACAGATTTTCCAGATTATTATGTTTCATAATATATACATTTGTAATGGGTTAAGTCTTCTGGACAATTAAAAAAAAATAAGGCATGCACGATTAGTTGTACAGGATTGTTCCAGCACTACTGGTATCTAGCACCCTTGTCCCACTCACTAATTTGATAAGCAAAAAGATCCCATACAAAATGCCCCATAATTGTGAATCACTGTTAAAGAATGGACAAGAAGGCATGAGACTGAAGGCAAGGACAAGCCTGCTGCAATAACACAAGCAATAAATACAGAGTCTATATTTACACAGTACGTATGGGAAGAGAAGAGGGAATATAAGTAGTTGAAACCTCTTGATATTAAATTTTTTTAATGTTTATTTATTATTTTTGAGACAGAGAGTGTGAGTGAGGAAGGAGCAGAGAGAGAGAGGGAGACACAGAACCCAAAGCAGGCTCCAGGCTCTGAGCTGTCAACACAGAGCCTAACGCGGGGCTTGAACTCATGAACCGCAAGATCATGACCTGAGCCAAAGTCGATGCCCACAGACTGAGCCACCCAGGTGCCCCTGACATTTCTTGATGTTAATCATATCCTTGTTCTTCAATGTTGAGACTTGTGGTACCATAATGATAGAGTGCAAGATTGTTGACAAAATTTTGTCTTAAAAATCCTTGTCTTTTCACTGTACTTCTCTAGCACACTGCTCCTCACACGTCATGTACTAGGTGCTTTCCCCTCTTCCTTTTATTACCCTATTTTTCCAGTCTAAGTTCATTTTTCTTTGTCTTTTCTAAATAATCACAATTGATTCTCTCATCACATCTAAATCATTCTCCTTCAAATCAGCACTGATTAAAATGGCCAAATTCCACAATCCTTGGGTCTTTCTCGGTACTCTCCTCCCTAATTCTGTAAGAATTTGATGCCTCCACATTTTTAATCACTTCGTTTTCATAAAATCTTTCTCTTCTAATGTTTACTGTTACACTGTACTTCAACAATGATCTAATCATCAAGAGAATCTAAGAAATTCTGCTTTATTTCTTGACTTCCTGTTTTTCATATCTTCTAATTTTTTAAGTCCACCAGATTCTTATCACCTCCTTTTTATCATCACTTTTACTTAGATCTTCTCATAACTCATCCTCTTCCCTTTTTTCCCTCCTACTCTCTTCCTTTTCCTTCACTTCCTGCCTTCTTCTTTTTCTTCCCTTCTATTCTTTCTCTTTATCCCACTTCCCCTCCTATTTGTTGTATCTCTAAACTAAATTATTATCCCCATATACTTCAAGTAATCACTTTCACTTCTATATAGTTAAATTCCTTAATACTTATCACTGTATCTTAACTCTAGCCTTACTGGACATTTATATCTATTTAGCAATTGACACATTCATAGCCTAGTAAGACTGAACAAATTGTCTCCCTTATAAAATGTCACCGGTCTCCTCCAGTTATCTTAACAACATAATTGTTAAAATGCTCCAAAATAAAGTCAGAGTCTTATTTTCCATTGATGGTTACATGCAAATGGCATTTAAGACTTCTATATTCTAGTTTTACTTCTTTCTTTATTTTTCTAACTTGATTCTATGACCTCATGTTTAGTATATTATGATAAATTCTCATCTAACTTGCGTGTTTCCATAAATGGTTAATACAAAGTCATTTTACTTCCAACCAGTGAAATATATTAGGAAACTTCTTTAAACAGAATTATTCAAGGCCTCTCCATTGATAAACGAAAGCCAAATTCTTATTGTGATATTTAAGTTGTTTTTACATGCAATCACTAAATCATTGTAGTTCAATTTACGTGAAATATCATTTCATTTCCTATTTGACACATTAGGCAGTATTTGAAGACATAAAACATCCTATTTACTCCAAGCCCACTGATAATTATGGTCTGATCAGACTTAGAATCTAGTCAGTCAGTCTATGGAGAGCTTGTTGCTTCCAGAGAAGCTCTCCCCCAAGTTCCTCCCCATCCTCCATTTCCTCCTCCTTCTTCTTCCTCACCACCACCACCACCACCACCACAACCATCATCATCATCATCATCTTTAGGTCATGAGTCAACAGAAGAAACTAAAGGCATGGGAAAATTAGTAAGGGAAAAACAAACAAAAAAACTTCCTACTTTCATTTCTCTACCTTTTCTTAACTGGCCTTTATTTGCAGTTAGAACCACTATTATTATTGCCAACCAAGTAGCAATTGCAAATGGCAAACAGCAAGTTGCAGTATTGCATCATTATTTATTGGAGTACTTGTTACCCTGGGGTGATGTTAAAATGGAGACTCTGATTCAGTAGCTCCTTGGTGGGGCCTGTATTCAACATTTCTAACTTGTTCTCAGGTGATGCTAATGCTACTAGCTTATAGAACACACTCTGTGTAACAAAGACCTATTTGAAGGCAGTGAGGTGGGGATGGAGACAAAGTATGCTTCAAAATACATGCAGAAAAGAATAAAAAAAAAATAACAACTGACTTTAGTTTTGTCAGGATGCAAGTTAATCTGTTCCTGCTGGTTCACAATATGTGACTATGAAATCAACTAAGAGAAAGATTTCATCAAAAAATTGAATCATACCACTCTATTTCCACATATTTTATAGACAATCCATATATATTTATTGCCTCTTTTACCAGAGAAAAGTCATTTATAATCTCATAGTATTTTTATAACTTTTAATAATTCGTAGTAGTGATTTCTCCAATCTTCATATGGTTCCTGAGACTATTCTTTTTTCCTTCATATTTGTGCTGAATATTTTTAAGTTTTCATATATTTTCTACTTTGACCTTTGCATTTATGGCATCTCAAATTGAAGGGGGCATTGTCCACAAAGAAGAATAACCAAACAATGACAAATACAAGTATCAATATATTATTTATTATCTGAGCTAGTGCCTAAAATCTAAATTCAGGTCTCTTTGGTTAAATAGGTGTCACTAAATGAGTAAGCAAACAATGTCTACAATCACCTCTAACTTCAAACTCAAAACGCAACTCTTATGATCAGCTGGTCTCAAGTATGAAGTCATTAAAAAAAAATGTAAGAGAAAAAAAGAAAAGAAAAAAACCTGGCTCTTAACTTATGTGGGGAAAGAAGAAACAAGGGTGAGAGAGGTGACTGGTGACTGCTCTTCTTTCTTTGGAAGATATTCCTAGAAAAAGCATTATAGTTATGTGCAGAGTCTCTTAATGCACTGTGGAACTGCACACTAACAAGCAGTGCCAGGCAGTCTCCTGGAATCAGAAACTTCTCATAGAGGGTAGGGACTGTTTAGAAAAGGAATAGGGAAAGGTAGACTTCCAGATTCAACTACTTCCCTTCCAAACTCTGGGTAACTTCACCAATGAAAATAGAAAAGAAACTAAATAAAAGACACTGAAGGAATTAAGTACTTTAATCAGGTCCATCAGATCAAAATAGTTTATGTTGGGGAAATTGGGTGGCTCAGTCCTTTAAGCATCTGACTTTGGCTCAGGTCATGATCTTGCAGTTTGTGAGTCCAAGCCCCTTGACAGGCTCTGTGCTGACAGCTGGAAGCCTGGCGCCTGCTTCAGATCCTGTGTCTCCCTCTTTCTCTGCCCTTTCTCTCCCCTCCCCTGATTGAGCTCCCCCTCTCTCTCTCTGTCTCTCTCAAAAATAAATAAACATAAAAAAATTTAGAAGTTACTGTCAAACTCTTGAGGTATTTGTTTTCATTATTATATGGCACTGCATTTTAGAAGTTATGCATATATTCTGTGGTTTGTCAAAAAAACCTAATAATATATAATTTCCTCTGTTTATGTATAAAGTCTTTTATTTGTTTTTCACTTAATGATGTAGCATCACAACTGAGAAGAGAAGTTATAAGCACAATAAATGGACATACCACAACATCTGCTCCCATCATAATCATTGTTATGTTGTTACTGTGCTAACAATGGCTCACGGACACAACACTTACTGGATTGTCCAAACTGTAGTATAAAGCAGAGACACACATTGAGCATATATGACATCTATATTGTGTTTGTAGAGAAGCTCATTTTATCGTAAGAAAGGCAATATGTAATGAGGAATAAGAGACAAAATAGAATTTTGTGTGTAGAAAAGACCAGACATGTAATTTAGAACTATATTCATGAAAAGGTAGTAACTTCTGGAGGTCATTTTTTGAAGTGGGTTTAGTCAATACACAATGGTACCAAGTGGGTACACAGTTTAAAGGTTAACAATAGAGCTGAATAGATGGAACAAACTACCAAAAATGTACACTTATAAATCAGTAGATTTAACAAATTCATCATTTAACAAATTCATGTAACTAACATTGAAAAAAAAATACAGGATTCATTTACGGGTGATTCCAAGAATCTCAGGTGTCTAGCAGATTTTAAATTTTACAATCTGTCCTATGAATTGAAAACATATAGAGTTGTTTCATATGTACATATTTATTTATATGTCCAGTTAGGATTCATAGTAATAAAGATCAAAATCTTATGAATTCTAATAGGATGGTCATTCAGCAATCATAAAATTAAATAATTTTCAAGATGAAACTAACTTTAGGGGTACATTTTTATCTTTTAGAGATGAAAAAAGAATAAAGCCTAAAGAGGTAAAGTAATGGGACCAGAAGTAATGTATTTTAGGTTAAAATATTAAGGCCTCAATTTCTAAGTTTCCCTTTATTTAACTTAGAACTCAACTCTAATTCTTATTCAGTAAACTAAAAACATGCCAAAATTTTAAGTCCGCTAGCCTCTCATGAGTCATTGTTTCTTTGTGAATCTTTTCCATTCAGATGAACAGTCTGACCATTAAAATGGTGGTTTGGGAATGAATTACTACTGACATGCAGGCTCTTCAGAATCCATGTGAGGACATTTGTACACACACAGAGCCATAAACAAAGAATTTTTTATGGGCCAGATAAAACAATAACCAAGGTAGAACACTGTGTTCTGAAATACATGCCTCTTTGAATCACTCTTCTTATCCCTCTCCAAAGACCCTTAAGCCAAACTGATATTAACCTGAACTTTGACCTTAAACACTGGACTACATGAAGAGCTACTACCTTCCATTCTCTTTCTTCTAATGAATCCCCAATTCCATCTCCAGAGGCACTATTTCATCTCACTATGTCTGTAGCTGGTTGAGCAAAAGAGAGCTATCAGGTTCCCCAGAGGAACAAAATAACCAATTTAAGATTATTGCTCACTATTTAGAAAATATATTTATGGGTATTAAGAGAACTCTTCCGGGCAAGTTGTGTAGTAGAAATGAGTCCTTGGATAATTCTGTTTTTCTCACAAGGACACACATTATCTGTAGTCAGTGATAACTTTTTTATTTTAATGTTCACTTTAAAAATATATAGGGGCATCTGGGTGGTTCAGTTGGTTGAGCATCTGACTTCAGCTAAAGTCATGATCCCATGGTTTGTGGGTTCAAGTCCCACATCAGGCTTTGTGCTAACAGGCTGCAGAGCCTGCTTCAGATCCCCTGTCTCCCTCTCTCTCTATCCCTCTCCTACTCATGCTCTCTCAAAAATAAATAAACATTAACAATTTTAAAAAATATATATAAGTATATGTAATTATATAGAAACAAGCTAAATTCTTTTTGAACAAGAAAATATGTATATATAATTTTTGGAAACCAAACAGGGAACATCTCGTAAGTTTCCTCATTTATAGACTATTATACAAAAGATTTGATCATAAAAATATATTTAAGGACACACACAGGCAAACATACATACATACTAGCACATATACACTATTCCATGCATGTGCACACACTACTTAAGATCACACAACAGGAGTTCAAGTTTACCCAAAAAACAAACTGGCTGACTTCTTGAATAATAGCTTGCAAAGTAAATTATTTAAGTTCTACTCACTTTAATTGTGACAAGATAGAGCCATTGCTCACAAATTTAAATGTGGATATAACATAGTTATTTTCTCTACTAAATTCTCTCTTCCCTGCATTCTTTTTCTCTGAACTTTCCTGATTGTTGTTTTTGTATTTGAAGAGCCATGCCTTGCAACTAGGAGGTACAACCTGAGTAAACTGTCTGTCTAAAGAGAGCCAAGAGGTTGATATTATTTTGTGTTGAAGACATGCTTGGGCCTTGTCTTTAGCTTTTCAAGCACACACATTTAACTTTTCTCAGTGTGTTATGACACTTCGAGACTTACTCCTATTTATGCAGATGAGTAATATACAAGTGAATTTCAAATATTAATTCATCATGAGAATTAATGATTGCTGGTGGGGCTGTTTATAATTGTCTACACATACAGAAATTCTATGGGGTGACTTAATGCAATTGAAATTTTGCTTCATATGCTTTAAACCAGAGGAATGATACTAGTCTCTGAGGGACTTCAAAATATGATAGCTCAAAGCAGTCATCTTTATGATAGGTATAAACTTCCTAAATGGACCACTCATTCCAATCATCTGACTGAGGTACCGTTTTCATACTGAAGGTGCTAAAAATTTCTCAAAGTTCACTCTAGTTCTATTTAAAAATATTTTTTCATATAATTGTATTTATAGTATTAAATTTTTCTTAATCACAATCACAATATAATCATATCTCCTTGTTATCCCAGGTTATGCTGATTTCATTTCACATTTTCTTCAGGTTTTTCAACCACACATTTATACAGCATGCCTTACATCTGTTGTAATGATAAATCATCATCTCTTTTAAAATTGCTTTTTCAGTGGGTAAATTTCTTTTATTTTTATACTTTATTGCATTGTAAATACCTGATTAACTTTTATCTTGATTTGGTAATGAGTTTTTGTTTGTTTTTTTTTTTGGAATTGACAGCAAAAACAAAGGCAACAAAGCAAAAGCAAACAAGTGGGACTACATCAAACTAAAAAGCTTCTGCACAGTAAAGGAAATCATTAACAAAATGAAAAGACAACTTACCGAATGGGAGAAAATATTTCCAAATCATATAACTGATATATCCAAAGTATATAAAGAATTCATACAACTCAATACAAAATAAACAAACAATCTGATTTTAAAATGGGTAGAAGAACTATATAGACATTTTTCCAAAGAAGACATGCCAATGGCCAACAGGTACATGAAAAGGGGCTCAGCATCACTAGTTACCAGGGAAATGGAAGACAAACCACAAAGAGCTAGCACCTCACAACTGTTAGGATGGTTGTTTTTGTTTGTTTTTGTTTTTGTTTTTTAAAACTAAGAGATCAATGTTGGAAAGGATGTGGAGAAAACGAACCTTTGTGCACTGTTGGTAGAAAGATAAACTGGTGCACCTACAATGGAAAACAATTTGGAGGTTCCTCCAACAATAAAAAAATAGACCTACTGTGTGATCTACCAATCTCTTTCTGGATATATACTTAAAAGAAATACATACAGGATATTGAATAAATATTTGCACTCCCATATTCATTGCAACATCATTCACAATAGCCAAAATATGGAAATATGGAGAGACCTTAAGGGCATTATGCTAAGTGAAATAAGCCAGATAAAAAAAAGACACATATTGCGTGATATCACTTATATGTGGAATAAAAAACCAAAAGTGGTCAAACTCAGAATCAGAGACTAAAAAAGTGGTTGCTTACTGGTGGGTGGGGAAAAGGGGGTAGTTTATTAGCAGGATACAAGCTTTTAGGCATACAATGAATGGATCTGAGGATCTAATGTAAAACATGGTGAGTAGAATTGACAACACTATGTTCTATAATTAGAATTTTCTAAGAGAGTAGAACTTAAATGTTCTCACCAAAAAAAAAAAAAAAGATAAATAAGTGAGGTGATGGATATTTTAATTAACTAGATGGTGGAATGTGTAAGTATATCACAATGTGTAAGTATATCAAATCACAATGATCGGTATGATTTTACACTTTCAATATCTCACAATTTTATGTTATCAATTATCCTTTAATAAAGCTGAAATATATAATATTAATAATTATAATTGTAATAATAATGGGTCCCAAAGTACCCTAGATTTACCGTAACCATTTAAAAAGTCAACATATCTGTATGGATGTTATGTCATTAATTGGAAAGCCCAGCCACAAATACATGGGATGATGTGAAGTGCAGGATGCAATTGGCTTCCAGGACCCAGTTAGAGAAGTCTGGCTCCTTGTCTTAAAACACTTGCTGCTCAAAAACCATGGCTCTAAGAAATGAGCTAAATCCAATTCCTTATTTAGTCTAGCCCTAGTAAACTCTCAGAATCTTTCTCATACCATTTTTGCCTCTCTTTTAAAAACCCCTGATGAAAATTACACCCTCAGGGAGAAAGCTACTAGAAATGATTGCATAGAGCGGCTGCAAAGCATAGTGCTGGTTTTCCCCCTGAGAAAGACGGCATTAACCTGGGTCATCCTGGATTTGAAACAAACACAGTACACAGGTGTGTGGAGAATCACATACTGACTGCAGAAAATAGGGAAATTTCTTCTCCTCATGATTTCAGGAAAAAAAAAAAAAGGTCAAAGTGGTCACTTGAGACTGGGGCTTTTGTGATTTTTCTGTCTGATTAAACTTAAAGTGGAGTGTCACTGGGCCAAGGAGCTTAAGGGCAAATGAGAAATTCAGTGTGCATTGTTATAGAACAGAGCTAAATCCCATCTACAGGAAAGTGGTTTGAGAACTTGCTAACAGAAGAAACTTGATCAGCTGCAAATATCCCATAAAATAGAGAATAAACTCTTTTTTAAGTTGACAAAGACTGGACAGTTCTCAATTACTTTTCTGTATATAAATCACATTTAGGTGAAAGAAAAAGAAAGTAGGGAACAAAAATGAGAAGCAATTGTATTAATAAGGATCTTAAGGAATTCTATGACCCCATAAAGATAAGAATCAGAGTTGATTCTTTGACTTCAAACTAGTATTTGGTAGGGATGTTTGTTAATCTGAAGAATGATATTGAAAAGAGAAATAAGAGGAAAGAAGGGAGGAAGGCTTTTTTTTTTCCCTTTAATATCATCTCTTTTCATGCCCCTGTTGAAACTCTGAATTCTAGGTAAACTGAATCACTTGCAGGTTCACAAACACATGATGATCTTTCTTCCCCTTTCTTTGCCTAAGGCACTCCCTTTGCCTCTGACTCTCTTGTCCTTACACATTCTCCTGAATATCTTTATCCCCTCAGAACCTGACTCAGATGTCTCTCTTCTTGAGAAAATACTCCTTGATGCATAGATCATGAAGTGCAGTAACCAAAGAGAAACCCCTAGCATAGCAAGCATTTCAAAATATTTTATATATCTATGTTTTATGTCTTATTCAGCTGGCTGCACAGGGGTATTATCATAAATGATATTAGCACCTAGTACAGTATCTAGCACATAATATATTATTAATATGATATGTTAATAATTAATAATAATAATTAAGAAATGTAATGAAGCCATGACCAATATTATTTTTCAGTACTAACATGCATACTAGCTGATGAAACATGGGAGGCATCACATCCCTTTCAATTCACGCAAGCTTTAAACAGAATCAAATATCCCCAGCCCATTTTCTCAGATCTAGATCTCACTATAAATACAGTCCTTCCCTAACCCCGGAACTCTCTCCTATCTCACTCCTAACCCAATTTAAACTCTACTCCTCGATCCTCTATTCTTCTCCCCTTTCCTACCAAGGATCCTTCAAGAAAGAATTACAAACCCTTACTAAAGATACTGGATAGGGGCGCCTGGCAGTCGGTTAAGCGTCCGACTTCAGCCAGGTCACGATCTCGCCGTCCGTGAGTTCGAGCCCCGCGTCAGGCTCTGGGCTGATGGCTCGGAGCCTGGAGCCTGTTTCCGATTCTGTGTCTCCCTCTCTCTCTGACCCTCCCCCGTTCATGCTCTGTCTCTCTCTGTCCCAAAAATAAATAAAAAACGTTGAAAAAAAATTAAAAAAAAAAAAGATACTGGATAGAAAATGATTTAACAATGAAAAGCTTTATGCTTAAAGAACATAAAAATTATCAGCAAAGATTTTATCAAAGTATCATGTGCTTCCTAAAATTTAAAAAGCTGCCATCTTAAAAAGTGACATTCTTGGGGATGGGATGCTCTTACTTAAAAAGTTACATTCCAGGACATGTATAAAATACAAAGAGGAAGGAGAAACTAACATACATTTTGTACCTATCACATGCCAGGTATTTAGATAGAAAAAAAAATCAGCAAATCGTCAGAGTCATTTGGTTTGAAGGGTATTACAGGTTCCATTTAAAGGTAAAAATTTAGACACAGGTTTCTAAAATACAATGCCAATGTTCATGCAGATACTAGTAGAATAGTATAATTTATTTATATTTATCATGAGTAATGATAAAAGTTTAGGTAGGGCATCATGTCTGATCATTCCACTGTGAAGAGAAATGAGAGCCGTAAGATATTACTACAGTTTTCTGGGTAGACAAGCATGTTTTAAATAATGGATATGTAACAAGGAAGTTCTACAATACACTGGAAAGCAAACATGTTAAGAAAGTTCCAAATAAAATTTCTGCTTGAAACATGACCATGTTTTGCTGAACAAATAAACACAGCAGTGTGTTTCTGTTCTTCAAAATAGATTTGGATGTAGTTTCTATTAGTGGATGTAAAATAATATCACTGGGTGCTTAGGAATTATCTTTTTAAAAAAATTTATTTAAACTTGAAAATCTAAAGCAATCCAAAAATACAGTTTAGTGGCACATTTCATCATGTGGCTCAGTAACTAATCTAATACTTAAGAATCTAATTCCTGACATTAGATGTTATCTCCCAATTTTTAATAGGATTTCAGTAGGATAAATTCATGAGAGTATAATTAAAGCTTTAGCACATAATCTTCCACAAATCTTTGCCTTAACATTACGAAAGGTTGATTACATCATCTACAAATTAATCCTCAATTTACAATACTGGTTTTGTGCCTAAGAGTTAGGAGAATAGGGTGTCAAAAACCGGCCTTGGAGTTGTATCTGGCTTTTGATTTGTGAGCCTTATAGATAGATAAAGGTTGTAGAACCATCTTTCCTATGTAACAACTGTACACAGCTTGTTAAACATCATAAGTGAATTTTTTATATCAATTGTAAAATTTCCTTTCTACAAAAATTTTAACCCTCAATGAGGCTGACATTTTTATTTGACTCTAAATTTCTTTACCTACATATTTCACCTAACCTTGTATTCCTAGATCATTTCAATTCTATTTATATACTTCTATATTCTTCTCCAATATTGATTATTAACAACAATATTGCAGAATTTAAGAAACATTGCTTCTTGGTGATTTTTCACAGTTACCATGGTTAAATTTCTTGGTTAAATTTATACTCATTTGTTTTTTCTACTTCTGAATGGGCCATTTAGAATTAAATGCTGCAGAAATCCCTGAACTTGGGAGTATACTTTCAGAGGATCTAAATCATGGAAATATGATATTCTGCTCAGTTAATCAGTGCAGCATGTCTGTATCTCTACGGAGATAGATTGACCATCCCTGTCCACTCAGCCACAGACTGCTGAGTATCATTTGGCATCAATAATACCAATGTGTCTTTATCTGAGGTATGTACCATTCATGGATAGGATCTTTTCATTCTCAACCAACCCAGCTTACATCATTCTCTTTTCTCAAATTCTCTTCAGTGTTTGACATACACTTTTCTCACAGAGGTAGTTGTAATGTGGTGGTTTCAAATCTGTGTACGTTCAAATGACTTCAACCAACAGATGAATACCTTCATCTACAGTTTATCTTTGCCTAAAATGGATCTATCAACTTATACTCTCCAAAGCTAATAATGTAACTCTTACCTATTATTTAAGGCTAAGCTCCAATACCTTCTTATTCTCCTATAACATAACCAACACCCATCTCATTTTTTTTCCTGAAATTCCAAATGCTTTTTCTATTTTCCCTGAATTGGAAATTGTTCTTTCCTCTATATGTATTTTCTTAACGTCGTGCAATCCACAACACAAACTTAGGTAATAAGCTATAAACATAGCTTATTTTGATAACTTGAACATAATAATCACTGAAACAATTGCAACTTTCATCTGTATTAGTTCCTCCTCTAACACACCTCCACCACTTAATTGTAAATTCTTGGAATAAGCAAAGCAGTGATTTCTTGTAAGTAAAATCAGTACACTTTCTTTTTCTGACTGTCAACCATTAATTGAAAAGGAGTGAGATATTTGACACAGCAAGTAGTTTCTCTTATTCTAAGCTCTATAGGTGGAAGATGAACGAAAATAGAGTAAAAACTTTTTTGAAAGGAGCAGGACAACAAAATCTTTTGCTGGAAAATTCAAACTTCAATCAGTGAAGGTTACCAACCCAGGTGGGGTGGGACACAAACGTTGAATTAACATGTCTATTATCTCAGTGTTTCCATCCCCTTAATCATTTCAATCCAATTCTACCAATATTGAATAAGTGTCTACCATGTTAATTGAACTTCTCTAGGCATTGTAATTATATAGAATTCAACAGTATATGAATCCAGCTTTAGATCCTAATTGACTGACAACTTGGAGAAATAAGACAAAAATTAGGTAAGTATAAATCAAAAATATACTATAGGATATCTTCTGGTAGGATTATAATTAAATGGCTCTTACAACACAGATTTTTTTTGTTTGTTTATTAATTTGTGGTGGGGTTTTTTTGTTTGTTTGTGTGTTTGCTTTCTTTTATTGTTGTTGTTGTTTGTTGTTCATTGTATTTTTTTTTGTATCCCACAAGAAAGATTTTAATTACAGTCAGCTAAAAGTTTTGGGAGAAATAATATCATTTATACTGAGCTTCAGAGAATGAGTAAAATATTGACAGTCACATATAGGGAAAAGGCCTTCTAGTGAGATGGAAATTCTTGAGCAAAGATGTTGCTACTCTGTTTCCAGAAAAAAAAAATAAAAGAGGGGAAAACCACTTCTATCTTCAGCGGCCATTGCTGATAAATGGTTCTAAAAGCTTCCTAACCTTTGTCAAGTATATCATCATCGCTATCACCAATGACACAGAAGCTGACTCTTGCTCTACAGGATTAACAAAAGTATGGTCTCCCAGAGTCTTTCCTGAGAGGTTAAAAGAAGAAATCAAAAGTAAAGACAATTACAACTCCATCTGCCCTCTTCTCCAATGTGTCCCTATATCTGATGAATGACTTCTAAAGCTAGAAAGTATTTAATTGAAAATATAAAATATTCTGAAGAGTACACATTTCTTATTTTAAAATAATATAATTAGCAAAGATGCTTAAACACTAACACAGGGAAAATTTTAATTGAAGACATTCCTAAAGCATGTATAAGTTTGAAATCATATGAATAGTCAACATTTATCCTGCCAAAGGGCAGACCATTTTTTACTAAATGCTATAATTAGGATATTCCTCTGCTATTTATGCTATCATGAATATACAATTTTGTGCTGGAAAAGGCTTCTGAATTGATTTAGCCCTACTGCCTCATTTCACAGTGGTTAAACAACTTTCACAATATTAGAGAGAATCATTCTGTCAATGGAAGACTAGATACAGTAACTCAGGGATTTTATTCTCTACACTGGTATCCTTTCTTATAATCCCAAGAAACTTATATTTCATCACTTGCTATCTCCAATAACTTCTGAAGTAAAGTTTCTAATGAATCAACTTTTAGTTTTCCTAATAGTAATCCTTTGTTTAGATCATATGAGTAATAAGCATTTATTTATTTTGCCATGTTTTCTGTAGCAAAATATAACAGAGATATTGGCCAAATACTGCCCACCTTTGGAGTCTCAGAAACAGGATAATGTCTTCTCCAAAACCAAGAAAAATCCCTGCAACAGTATCTTGTGCCCAGGGATATCTCAGAAAGTAGTATTTATAAAGCATAATTGGAGGATTTGGCTTCATATACAAATGTTTGGTTCATCATTTACTGATGTACAAATAAATAAAAAAATTCCTTAAGTTTTTTTGGAATTTACCAAAAATTTTTCGGAAGTTAATAAAAAAGGAGCAAAGGTAAAGGGCATGTATATGGCTTAGTAATGGCCAGTACTGTTTACTGTGTACTTTGACACTGAAATACATTAGCTGTAGTATTGGAAAACTCAAGTTTGCCTATAACTAAATCATGTGAAAACTGATGAAAGGTTTCTCCCTCCAGACAGGACAACAGAGGCACGGGCTTAAGGGCAATATAGACTCCCATTTCAAACATATCTCTAGCATTTCGAAAAATGTGCATTGTCAAAAGGGAGCTGCAAGCTAGGGATAGTGACAGAAGCCAGATGGAAAGAAAAAAAGAGGCAGGAAAACAGATCAGAAGATATAATGCCTAGCAAACAAATGGACCATGTAGTCAGATTATGTGGATTCAAAACACCTCTATGATGTGACCATGAACATCATACCTTATGTTTCTGTGACTACATTTGTTCATAAATAACATTAGGAAATTAACTGTATACCACTGGGATTATTGTGATGATTAAATGAGTTAATATGCACAAAACACTAAAATAGTGGCTAGTACATAAGTGTTCAGTAAGTATTAAAAACTCTTATTAGATACACACATTGACAAGCAGAAGAATATGGTCGGAGGTGAATATGATGAATAATCCCTGGGACAAACAGGTCAAAGGAACACAGAGTACAAAATGTACAGGTGAAGCTTAATAATTTGGAGTCTTTGAACAAATAACACTTAGATACTCAGAAAGAAGCAGGGTGGAATTTGCAATACCTGGAAGAAAGGACTCGGGCGGTAAGCTCATTTTCAACATGCTGGCCATTTCAGGGGCTGGAGATTGAGAAAGGTAGGACCTTTGTCTTAATGGAGAGGTGCTAAGGTCCTCGGCTTATTATCCAACAAATTAAAGATGGAATTACTACATATAAGGAAAAGGTTGGGGTTTATTGAGAGGAAAAGAAGGAAGCCATAACTTCTTTGGGTCTTGAAATAAAAATAGGAATAGCAGAAGGAATAATTAGGGCTGAGTTAGTTGCACTAAAAGATAAATCTCAAGAATTTCCTAGGGGAAAATGTAATACCTAGACCTCAGGCATATCAAAGGTATAGGTCTTAATTAATTATCAGCTGTAGGTGGGAAGTAAGTGATACCTGCTCTGTGGATCTTTGGAAACACAGTACAGAGCACAAGGACACATGCATCTATGTGTTTCTTAAATATTCTGTAACTAATAGAGTGGTTGAGAACTCTGATTCTTTTAAATTTTGGTTTCAGAAGTCCACTCATCTCTGTTGTTTAAAAAGTGAAATAGCAAAATGTGGCAACATCCTGGCATTGGAATCTCAAAGACCTTGAGGTAGCCATTGAAAATGTGAATTTGACACACAAATGTACTGAGAATCTTACTTTTTAAATAACATTTTGAATTTACCAAAATATATAACTAGCATTTAAGAGAAAGTACATAGATCAGATTCTTCAGATATTCTACCAGCATCAAGAGTACTAATTATTGCATTGGCTATAAAAATACATAAAATGTAAGAAAAATATTAAATGGGTATTATATATAACACTCCTAAACAGATTCAGAAATTCTCAATATTCAGAACATTTCATCCTACAGCAACAGAATATACATTCTTCTCCAGTACACAAGGAACGTTCTCCAGAAGAGACAACATACTGGGACACAAATCAGCCCTCAGCAATTACAAGAAGATCGATATCATACCATGCATATTTTCAGACAACAACACTATGCAACTGGAAATCAACCACAAGAAAAAAATTGGAAAGGTAACAAATACTTGGAGACTGAAGAACATCCTACTAAAGAATGAATGGGCTAACCAAGAAGTTAAAGAGGAAATTAAATAGTATATGGAAGCCAATGAAAATGATAACACTACAACCCAAAGCCTCAGGGATGCAGCAATGGCTGTCATAAGAGGAAAGTATATAGCAATCTGGGCCTTTCTAAGAGGAAGAAAGATCTCAGATACACAACCTAACCTTATGCCTTAAAGACCTGCAAAAAGAACAGCAAATAAAACCCCAAACTAGCAGAAGACAGGAAATAATAAAGATTACAGCAGAAATTAATGCTATCGAAACCAAAATAAACAGTAGAACAGATCAATGAAACCAGAAGCTGGTTCTTTGAAAGAATTAACAAAATTGATAAACCACTAGCCAGTTTGATCAAAAAGAAAAAGGAAAGGGCTCAAATAAATAAAATCAAGACTGAAACAGGAGAGATCACAACCAACACAGTAGAAATAAAAACAGTAATAAGAGAATATTATGAACAATTTTACACCAATAAAATGGGCAACCTGTAAGAAATGGACAAATTCCTAGAAACATATACACTACCAAAACTGAAACAGGAAGTAAGAGAAAATTTGAACAGACCCATAACCAGAAAAAAAAATCAAATTACTAATCAAAAATCTCCCCAAAACAAACAAACAAACAAACAAAAAACACAAGAGTCCAGCGCCAGATGGCTTTCCAGGGGAATTCTACCAAACATTTAAGGAACAGTTAACACCTATTTCTTTGAAGCTGTTCCAAAAAAAATAGAAATGGAAGGAAAACTTCCAAAGTCTTTGTATGAGGCCAGCATTACCTTGATTCCAAAACCAGACAGAGACCCACTAAAAAGGAGAACTATAGACCAATTTCCCTGATGAACATGGATGCAAAAATCCTCAACGAGATATTAGCCAACCGGATCCAACAATACATTACAAAAATTATTCACCATGACCAAGTGGGATGCAGGGCTGGTTCAATATCCACAAAACAATTAACGTGATTCATCACATCAATAAAAGAAAGGACAAGAACCATATGATCCTCTCAAGAGATGCAGACAAAGCATTTGACAAAATACAGCATTCTTGCTTGATAAAAACCCTCAAAAAAGTAGGGATAGAAGGAGCATACCTCGAGATCATAAAAGCCGTATACAAAAGACCCAACGCTAATATCATGTCAATGGGGAAGAACTGAGAGTTTTCCCCCTAAGGTCAGGAACAAGACAGGGATGTCCACTCTCACCACCATTATTAAACAAAGTTTTGGAAGTCTTAGCCTCTGCAATCAGACAACACAAAGAAATAAAAGACATCCAAATCAGCCAGGAGGAGGTCAAACTTTTACTCTTCACAGAGGACGTGATACTCTATATGGAAAACCCAAAAGATTCCACCAAAAAACTGCTAGAACGGATTCATGAATTCTGCAAAGTTGCAGGATATAAAATCAATGCACAGAAATCAGTTGCATTCCTATACACCAACAATGAACCGACAGAAAGAGAAATCAAAGAATCGATCCCATTTACAATTGCACAAAAAACCATAAAATACTGAGGAATAAACTTAAACAAAGAGGGAAAAATCTATACACTGAAAAGTAAAGAAAGCTTATGAAAGAAATTGAAGAAGACACAAAAAAATGGAAAAAGATTCCATGCTCCTGGATAGGAAGAACAAATATTGTGAACATGTCAATACTACCAAAAGCAATCTACATATTCAATGCAATCCCTATCAAAATAACACCAGAATTCTTCACAGAGCTAAAAAAAACAGTCCTAAAATTTGTATGTAACCAGAAAAGACCCCAAATTGCCAAAGCAAACTTGAAAAAGAAAACTAAAGCAGGAGGCATCACAACCCCAGACTTCAAGCTATACTACAAAGCTATAATCAAGACAGTATGGTACTGGCACAAAAATAGACATTCAGATCAATGGAACAGAATAGAGAACCTGGAAATGGACCCACAAATGTATGGCCAACTAAACTTTGACAAAGCAGGAAAGAATATCCAATGGAATAAAGACAGTCCCTTCAGCAAGCGGTGCTGGGAAAACTGGACAGCGACATGCAGAAGAATGAACCTGGACCACTTTCTTACACCATACACAAAAATAAACTCAAAATGGATGAAAGACCTAAATGTAAGACAGGAAGCCATCAAAATCCTGGAGGAGAAAGCAGGCAAAAACCTGTTTGATCTTGGCTGCATCAACTTCTTACTCAACACGTCTCTGGAAGCAAGGGAAACAAAAGCAAAAATGAACTACTGGGACCTCATCAAAATAAAAAGCTTCTGCACAATGAAGGAAACAATCAACAAACTAAAAGGCAAACAACAGAATGGGAGAAGATATTTGCAAACGACATATCAGATAAAGGGTCAGTATCCAAAAATCTATAAAGAACTTATCGAACTCAGCACTCAAAAAACAAATAATTCAGTGAAGAAATGGGCAAAAGACATGAATAGACACTTCTCCAAAGAAGCCATCCAGATGGTCAACTGACACATGAAAAAATGCTCCACATCACTCATCATCAGGGACATACAAATCAAAACCACAATGAGATACCACCTCACATTTGTCAGAATGGCTAACATTAGCAACTCAGGCAACAACAGATGTTGACGAAGATGCAGAGAAAGATGATCTCTTTTGCATTGTTGGTGGGAATGCAAGCTTCTGCAGCCACTCTGGAAAACAGTATGGAGGTTCCTCAAAAAATTAAAAATAGAAATACCCTACAACCCAGCAATTGCACTACTAGGTATTTATCCAAGAGATACATGTATGCTGTTTTGAAGGGGCACATGCACCCCAATGTTTATAACAGGACTATCAGCAATAGCCAAAGTATGGAAAGAGACCAAATGTCCATTGATGGATGAATGGATAAGGAAGATGTGGTATATATATATATATATATATATATATATATATATATATATATATATATATACAATGGAGTATTACTCGGCAATCAAAAAGAATGAAATCTTGCCACTTGCAACTACGTCCGTTGACCTTTAGAGTGAGTACTGAAAGATATGAATTTATTGTCATTAGTTGCTTGTAGAGTTGGAGTTTCTGTTGGTGTTCTCTAGTCCTTTGTAGTCTTTGTTGTTTTTGGTATTTAATTATTTGTTTGTTTGTTTATTGTCTTTTCTCTCCTCAGAGATTCCCCCTTAAAATTTCTTGCAGGGCTGGTTTAGTACTCACAAACTCCTTCATTTTTGTTTGTCTGGGAAACTTTTTATCTCTCCTTCTATTTTGAATGACAGCCTTGCTGCATATTTTTCTCATTCAGCACACTGAATATATCCTGCCACTCCTTTCTGGCCTGCCAAGTTTCTGTGGATAGGTCTGCTGCAAACCTGATCTGTCTTCCCTTGTAGATTAAGGACTTTTTTCCCCTTCTTCTTTCATGATTCTCTCCTGCCTGAGTATTTTGTGAATTTGACTATCATATACCTTGTTGATGGTCAGTTTTTGTTGAATCTCATGGGAGTCCTCTGTGCTTCCTGGATTTTGATGTCTGTGTCTTTCACCAGGTTAGGAAAGTCTTCCACTATGATTTGCTCACATAAGACTTCTACCCTTATTTCTCTCTCTTCCTCTTCTGGGACCCCTATGATTCTGATATTGTTCATTTTTCATGAGTCACTGATTTCTCTGATTCTTAAATCGTGCTCTTTTGCCTTAATCCCCCTCTTTTTTTCTGCTTCATTATTCTCCATAAGTTTGTCTTCTATATTGCTGATTCTGTGTTCTGCCTCATTCATGCTTCCTCAGTTATAACATTTTTAATTCATCCTGACTAGCTTTTACTTCTTTTATCTCTGCAGAAAAGAATGCCAATCTATTTTTGACTCCAGCTAGTATTCTTATTATCATGATTCTAAATTCTGGTTCAGACATCTTGCTTGTATCTGTGTTGGTTAAGTCCCTGACTGTCGTTTCTTCCTGCTCTTTCATTTGGGGTGAATTCCTTTGTTTCGTCATTTTGAATGGAGAAAAGGAATTAATGAGGTAGAAAAAATTAAAATTAAAAAAATTAAAATTAAACAAAATTAAAATTATGAAGTTAAAAACAAACACACACACACACACACACACACACACACACAAAATCAAATAAGTGATGCTAGATCCTAGGTGTGTTTTGGTCTGGGTGTTGAAAGTGGCTTGATAGATTAGAGAAAAAAGAGGGGAAAAAAAGGAAATAATTTGAAACTTTGACAAAATGAATACACTGAAGTAGACTAAAATGAAATGATGGAAGTAAAACAGAATTTGAAAAAATTTACACAAAAGTAAAAACATAGTAGAAAAAAATTAAAGAAAAATATTTTTAACAAAAACTGAAATAAAAATGAATTTTTTTTTTTCTGTATTGAAGAAAAAGAAAAGAAATGAAAAAGAGAAAAAAAAAAAGAAAATTGAATAGATGGACTGGCTAACAGACTGAAATACAACTGAAATTACTTCGTTTTCCCCTAGAAGTCAAACTATGAACCACTTTATAGTCCATAAACTAAGCAGGCGGTGAGACTTGTGTTCTTGAAGAGTGCGGTTGGCCCAGTTGGGTGGGGTTTAGCATAACGGTTCTGTTCTCCACAAGATAGCACTGCTAGCCTATTGGGGTAGATTGTTGTGGCGCCTGTAGGTGTGTATGTGCATGCGTGGGAGCAGTGAAAATGGCGTCATCCAGCTATCCAGTCTCTAGTATCAAAACTCTGTTCTCCCTGATCAGCAATCGTGCACCCATCCTTCGTCTTCCATCCATTCCCTGCTTCCACACTGTCCATGACCAAGGCCCAGGCAGCACCTCCCTCCCGAGTTTTGTCCCAGATACGGCTGCCTTCCCAAGCCCCCCACTTCTGAGGGACTGCGGCTTTGACCCACTCTGCCCCTCTGTGGAGGGTCCTACCAAGCAATGGCCGGCTGCCAGCCACACCCAGGAGAGCTTGTGGGACCGTGTTGCTGCTGATGCCCAGAGACTGCGGCCAAATGCCAGCCCACCCCAGAAAAAGTTCACAAGACAGTGTAGCAGCAGCACCTTAGGGATTATGGAAAATCACAACACACATCTGGCACCAGGCTTCACCCCCAACGACCTTGTTCCAGCACCAGCGAATATGGCTGTCCTCTGGGGTCTACTGGGCCCAGGTGACCTCACAGCCTCTACCAAATGTCCTTCCAGCAGAACTGCTTCCCCCCGTGTGGCCCAAGAACCTACTGGACCCCACTCTGATGCTAGGGATACACCCTTCCCATGAGAGCACTGCCAGGTATTGAGCTGTGGAGTTTCCAATGCTGCACTCCCCCTGTTTACAGTCTTAATGGAATTTAAACCTTCTCTTTCTCCTTTCTCCCTTTTTAGGTAAGTCCCTGCAGCTGTTTCCAATTTTCCACTTTCTCTCCAGCTGCTTTTTGGGAGGGTACTTTTCCTGTATTCTCTCCCTGCCCTCATCTCCATCCAGTCTCTGCACACAAAAGCGGCTTCCTGCCCTCCATGGCTTCTCTCTCCCCAAGTTCACATCTCCACGCCATGTACCTGGTGAATTCTGTGGTTCAGGCTGTATGGATTGTTGTGTTAATCCTCAGATCAATTTTCTAGGTGTGCAGGATGGTTTAGTGTTGGTCTGGCTATATTTCATGGATGCAAGACACAAAAAAACCTCCATGCTATTCCGCCATCTTGGCTCCTCCCCTCAGAATCTTATTTTTTATATAACACTTTGCACTTATGCATTTAACAGAAAGTACATAGATCAGATTCTTCAGATATTCTTCTAGCATCAAGAGTGCTAATTATTGCATTAGTTATAAAAATACATAAAATGTAAGAAAAAATTAAATTTATATTATATATCACTCCTCAATATAGCTTATAACTTATTAATAGTTGACTTCTTCCCACATTTCAAAAGGCAAAATGCTAATAATAAAAATGAAAGTAATAGAATATAAATGTAAATAAAAAATAAAGAGACACGTCAAGCTTCATCATTTTTGATATAATTATCTCTTTTCAAATAAAAATGTAAATTAGGTCTCTACATTTTTTTACATCTTATTGGTATTATTTTATATTATAACAAAAAGTATATTTTCAAGTATAATCAATTTTAAATCACATAAGGAGAAATTCAGAATCATTTGGATGAATGATATCTAAATAATTTGTAATGACTTAAACAAAATTCCAAAAAGTAATGACTCATAGTTCACTTTGACAGAATGCTTGGGTAAATGGGAGAGTGTGTCTAACATGAAGAAAGCAACAACAACAAAACTAGAGCAGCATCTTTATTAAACATTCTCTGACAGGGACTGTTCTAATACATATCTATGAACAGGTTCTACAATGATGTCCGTTTTAGGTAGGACAAACTGAAGCACATTTCTCTTGAATAAATTCTTCAGTGTCACACAACTGGTAATATGAGAGGCAAGATTTGACCCTAGATGATCTGAATCCCAAGCCTAAACTTAACCACTTATTATGTCCAGACTTAGAAAATGCTACTCTATGGGCACAATGCACACAAAAAAATATATGTTTAGCCCACACTTTTCCAAGCATGATGATACTATGATAATCATAAAATTGCTCTCTTAAAGTCCTAATTTTATTTATGGATATAATTCACCAACAAATGGGGTCATCTGTAATAGCATGAAATACCCATATTCTTTTATCATTTTTTAAATTCCCCTGTGTTAATATTTCCCATGATATAGACTCAATTATTTTTCAACCTGAACTAAGTTGAGAGTTCTTTAACCATTATTCTTTAGAATATAAGTCTAATTTCAACAGGAAATTAAGCATACTGTGTTAAATGGATGTTTGTATTACCTGCAGAGCAAAATGAGGACTTAGACTAGTATGTGAACATCCTGTAGAAAAGTTAACATGCAGAACTTAATTCAAAGAAAATACTAGTATGCTATTATGACTTCAGTCAAAAGTAAAAATATAAGGAATATTTGAGTTTACTTGAGACTATTGAATTGGCATGTGAAAGAAATCTCTGCATGCAATTTGCTATCTTTGATTCAAATCTAGAATAATGTAAGGACGAGTGGCTTATAAACAGTGCCTAAAATCGAAATCCCATGTATTATATTTAAAATGATACCTGCTGTACATTATCCAAAATTATTGTATTTAGTTTTAAATAGCACTATTCTTAGTGACATTGAACATGAACAAGGGTCTTGGAAACTCTTTCTTTAAAAGGTCACTTTGTTATTGGGCTAATGAGCCAAGCTTTGGTCAATAGAAAAGATACCCCCAAAATGAGCTCAATTAATTAAGTCTATAGAAAATAAGTAGGGCATTTCACATTCATCTATATTTAGCCTACTCTGCCTTTTAGTGCCAGACTTTATCGCTGAGTACCTTGGGGAAAACATACCTGCTACAACCTCTCTATAAAAGTAGGGGAAAATGTAAAATGTTTATATAATTGTTTCATAGTTAACCTTTTTTAAAGGTAGATATTTTTGTTCAACCATATAAGGAAAAAAAACCTTAAAATTCAGGGGCATTAATAGTGAAAATGTCAATGTACTCTGGAAAATTAACTGGTTCCCTTTTCATATGGTCTCTTTACTTGCCACCTTCTTGATAGACTGTAAAGCTGCAACCTAAAATCCTTAGAACCTTTTCAACTTCTGGGTTCAAGTGTAACACATGAAGAAAAGAGAAAAATAAAGAGGGGCGCCTGGGTGGCTTGGTCGGTTAAGTGTCCGACTTCGGCTCAGGTCATGATCTCACGGTCCGTGAGTTCGAGCCCCGCGTCGGGCTCTGTGCTGACAGCTCAGAGCCTGGAGCCTGTTTCAGATTCTGTGTCTCCCTCTCTCTCTGCTCCTCCCCTGTTCATGCTCTGTCTCTCTCTGTCTCAAAAATAAATAAACGTTAAAAAAAAAATTTTAAAAAAAGAGAAAAATAAAGACAGCAACAGAAACTCATTCTGAATTTCTTTATATTATGTATTATAAACTTTTTTCAAAAACTTCTTAACTCCTGGGGGTTCTCAAAATATATAAATATATAAGCAAATCAGTATATAAGCAAATTAAATATATTGGGATTGCTGATGTAACAACATTTAGAAGATTGATTCTTGATCCTTGATTATGTTTCCCTGCTCCCTGGTTTGAGTGCAATTGCTTATCCTGCTAGTGGACTTGATACTCATAGTATCAAGTATCAAGTATCACAGTAATACCATAAAAGTACTGAATCTGAGATAAGGAGCCCATGTGCAATATATCCTGTCACTCTTGACTGCAGATGACAAAACAAAGCCCTAGTCAATGAACAAGGGGGTGATCCTGGCTTTATAGGGCATGAAACTTTTTACAATTTTGTATTTATTATATAAAAATACAAATTATAATAAATACAAGATTAGGAACAAATGGCCATGTTTATTTTGAATGACGAAAATATCAAAACAATTACACACTTTAAAAGCCGACTCATTTCTTGGGGTGCCTGGGTGGCTCAGTCAGTTAAGCACCTGATTTCAGCTCAGGTCATGATATCACAGTTTGTGATTCAAGCCCTGCATTGGGCTCTGTGTTGACAGCTCAGAGCCTGGAGCCTGCTTCAGATTCTGTCTCCCTCTCTCTCTCTACCCCTCCCCCAATGACTCTCTGTGTCTCTCTCTCAAAAATAAACATTAAAACAAATTTTAATGAAAAAAAAGCCAACTGATTTCTCAATTTCAACAAAATATATTGTCATTAGAACCCATTGGGAAGCACCTCCCTGGATATCAAACAGTTCTAGGTGAGGGACCCAAAAGTTAAGGTTCACTGTTTTCCAGTCCCTAGAAGGGACTGTCCATTTCTTGAGAAGATAGTTATTACACTTACATTATATAGAAGATGCTAAAACTACATCTTAAAAAAATTTTTTTTGTAATGTTTATTTATTTTTAAGAAAGAGAGAGATACAGAATGCTAGCAGGAGAGGGGCAGAGAGAGAAGGAGACACAGACTCTGAAACAGGCTCCAGGCTGCAAGCTGTCAGTACACAATGCGATGCGGGGTTCAAACCCACAAACTGCAAGATCATGACCTGAGCCAAAGCCCAATGCTTAACTGACTGAGCCACACAGGTGCCCCTCTAGAACTACATCTTGATGGCACAATTTGGATCTACATCCTGTCAAAATTAAATAGTTCCCTCTGTAAATTTTGTTGTAGAAAAAACTAGGGAAGAGAACTAAAAGTTTAAGAAATAAGGTGAGGGTAACCTCTTAATGATTTAAGTACATTTAAACGCTAAATATCAAGAATTGTACTATTCTTCATTTTTCATGAAAGACTAAAATGCTTCACATTACTTCGTTTGGGAATGGTGATTTATTTTTTCCCTGGGTCTATTTTTTATTGCAAGGTTACACACAGCTCTCTTTTCTTAATAATGTTTCTGCATAATGTATAAATCAAACAGGTGCATTGAAGGAGGATTTATGGAGGATTTTTTTTTTCATTCTCTGATCTCAGGAGACGTCACAAAAGGAAGCAGCTAGGTCTTTGAAATGCGTTGGTTTGATGATTGTGCTTTTAGGACAAAGTGAGTAGAGTCTGTGTTTTCTTTATAGTTTTACCAGTTAATATTTTTTATAATGCTAAGTTAACATTTTTCTAAAGGTTTCAATTAAAAACATGATTCAACAAAATTGCAAGCAGGTAAATACACCAGCTTCAAAGGTTTTTAGATTGTTTCACTCATTCTGAAATGAGTTCTGAGTTCATGCTCTATAAACCATCTAAAATAAAGAACTGGGGCACCTGGGTGGCTTAGCAGATTGAGTGTCTGACTCTTGATATTGGCTCAAGTCATGATCTCACATTTGTGGGATTGAGCCCCATGTCAGGCTCTGTGCTGACAGCATGAAACCTGCTTGGGATTCTCTCTCTCCCTCTCTCTCTCTCTCTCTCTGGCTCTTTCTCTCTCTTTCTCCAAATGAATAAACTTTAAAAAATGAAATGAAAATTGTTCATAAAAGACATTAAAGAAAAATTATGTGTATCAAGACAGTTGAAATGAGAAAACTAAGCAGGAAACTATTTGAGAACAATTACAAACAAATACATTTACCACTAAAGATGATACAGTATTACTTAGCTAAATAGGTTTTCAAGGAGCAGATTTTAGAGAGAGAAGTACTTCAAAAAAGATAAATATTATGTTCCAACTAAATCCAAAGCTTAAATTGTTTGTGTCTCATATTCTAAATGCTACTGCCAGGTTTGAGCTGTTTGTATTTTCTTACCCAACTCATTTTATACAACATCTTGAGTTACTGCTGATTATTTCTTTTTTTTCCATTTCCTCTTTCCTTGATGACATCTAGATCCAAATCATAAATTATTTAAAATCTTTTAAGAAAACCCTTTACTAATAATTTAATGAAAAGCTGAGTTCTATTGGTAATTCTCAATACTTATGGTAAAACTACTGCAGTTCAAACTAAAAAGAAACCAGAAGGGCTTCAGTCATAATTTACCCAGATTTAATTTTAATTAACAGTCTAGACTCCCAGAGTAGTTGAAACTATTACCAAACTATTTCACTTAATCAGCAGAAAGGATGGTAATTGTGGGGCTTCATAATATCTTCAGCCATGTTTCAGTTATGTAAATAATGCAATTGTACTAATAAATAATAGCCTAAAGTGAGAGAGTGCAAAGAAGAAGTTATGGCAAGCGAGAAAAGATGTATTTCTGATATCAATTGTAAAGTAGATAGTTAATCAAAGAATCAAAAAGTTTGAAAGCATTATAAGAGGCATTTTTTTATTTGCCCAGGTTTTTCCAAAAGGAAGTTTTCAAATTTCTCTTTTCAAGACTTTGAAATGACAGTTTTTTTGCCTTTCGTCCACATGAAGTGAGTTGTAGAGAAGCACAAGGGCTACCATAAGCCAGGGTCTCCTCAAGTAGTGAGGGGCATTGCACTATCCATTAGTTTTCAAGAGAATATTGTCAGCAAAGGAAAAGTAAAACATTCCTGACTCAAAGTAATTATAAAACTATATATTACAATTGAGTGTGTTTGTTCTAAGGCAATATTGAGTGTGTGCAGACATTGGAATGAAGTGAAATACATAAAGGGTTTCCTTACAAGTTCCTTTTTCAGTTGAAGTGATAGCCACATGCTTCAGTATGCAGAATGATAGTATATAAAGGGTAGCTTTTCATTTGATGTCCTGTGCCACATTTTATTTTTGCATCAGTAATTTCTTGTGAATTTTTCCTGAATCCCAATTACATTGCCCAATCACTAGAAATGAATCTACTCTTACAATTCCCTTACATGATGCCAATCTCATGAATAATGCTGAGCACTACTTAAGAAATCAATAAATGTATATTGATTGACTAAATAAAAATTATTTCTGCAAAAGGAGAATTTAATTTTAATTAATAAGTAATAAATAAATTAAATAAATAATACATATTAAACTAATAAACTAAGTTTCATGGAAATGCCATTTTATGCAAGAAGCATAGATTATAAAATGCTCAAAATATCTCTGAACAAAGTAATAAAGCATGATAAAATGGTAAAATAGCAAATTAACTGTGATTTGAATGAATTCAAGGCTACTGTTAATAACTGATGAGTTGTTCTCATGTGCCTTTTCAGGTAGTAGAAGACCTGACCCAAACATCATAAGTCATCTGAATGCAGAGGAGGATATAGGTAGTGTTATGTGGTGATTGAGACTATTTCTCAAGGCATACGTTAGACATATCCTGACTACACCCATGGATTATACCATGGACAGTTGGGAAGTATCATGAAAGAGGATTACGACCCTCATACTGTAGGTGGTGGTTTGAATCAGATACCTAGATCATTATTATATAACTTTATTTCCTTGTCACTGTGTTTTGTTTTTTTTTTTTTTTTTTTAACACAGAGGTTATGGTTGTTGTTCTTTAATTCCCACACACCTTGTACACACAGTGAGAATGCATTTACAGTTCTGCACCATTAAGAATCTATCCAGGAATTAGACTGGCAATTTAGGCCACTGTCAAAGCAAGCAAGAATTACATGGAGATGTAATATATCAGTTTAGAGGCAGATCTGGGGACTGAGGGGAAGTTTTATAGATCATGGTTATGTTAGGCAATGCAAAAACTAGGAAAATATGCTTCTTAGCATGTGGTTAATTGTTGCCTTACTTTTATGCTTCTATCTTGAAGCCAATGGTTCCTCAAGAGTAATGTATACACTCTAGTGGAGTCTCAACATGACTTACTGTTGTACTAAGCAAATATTTTATACTTTCTAATTCTGTTCATTTTTATCTTAAAAATAAATATTAATGATATTAATATTTAATATATGGATTCCCCTCCCACTCATACTCAGTCTATATATCAAATTTTACAAATTTTCAAGCAAATGAGGTATATTGGCAGGATAAAGTCAAAATTCCACAATGCAGAAATTTTCATCATGAGGCCATCACTGCTTCAATGGCTTTCAACATATTATTATTTATAAGGGCTTATGTTTGCCAGTTTAAACTGGTTTAGGGATTATGCCTTCTAGTTTTAACTAACTTAGTTCCACCGAAAGTAACAGAAGCTATGAAAGTTACTTACAAATAAATGTCAGGTTAAAGATAGTATTAATAATAGCATAGCAAGAAGTAAAATGTTGGCAAAGGCTACACTACTACTGCAATTACAAGTCCTATTAACCACATTATGAGGTGAAAAAGATGATTTAATCTCTATTCTCTAAAGTTAACAAAGAATTACAGGTAAGAGTATTTTATGTCTTAAGATATTAACTAAATATTATGGAACCAATATGATTCTCAGTCCACTTATAAAAGCTAAGCATCAAAACAGGAGCTGAAACTCTACATCCTTCTCAGTTATTATTTAAAATCATGTAGTACTTAATCCAAACTTAGTGATAAACATTAGAAGCCATCTTTCAGGGCACCCAGGTGGCTCAGTCAGTTAAGCATCCAACTCTTGATTTTGGCTCAGGTCATGATCTCATGGTTTTGTGAGCTTAAGCCCCATGTCGGTCTCTGTGCTGACCCTGCAGAGCTTGCTTGGGATTCTCTCTCTTTCTCTGCCCTTCCCTGGCTCATACTCTCTCTGTCTCTCTCAAACTAAATAAATAAACTTAAAAAAATTATTTAAAAAATGTAAGGCATCTTTAATAGTTTCTTTCTTAATAATGCAAAACAAAAAGCTACATGTTATTGGTAAGTACTTCGTTTATTGCTCTAGATAAAAGTGGATGAAACAGTAAATAGAAAATGATATGGCACAAAGTAAAATAAATTTATCATTTAAAATAATATTAAAAACATTGCTGGAGATTGGTAAAAATATGTTTTGCTATAAAGTTATAGGAAATTATAGGTGTTTAGTTTTATGGTATTTTAATAATCAAATAAATAAAATGTAAGTTACATTTTATGAGCCACAAAAATATACGTGTATGAGAAACAGAAAGTAACCAACACAAACAGATGGATTTTAATCTAACCATATTAATCACATTAAATGTAAACAGTCTAAACTCACCAATCAAAACAAAGAGAATGCCAGACCAGATAAAAAAGCAAGTTCTGGAGGCTACACACGTGTGGAAGGAGGGAGCATATGGGAAATCTCGGTACTTTCCACTCAAATTTGCTGTAAACTAAAACAGCTCTAAAAAATAGTCAAAAAAGAAAAATAATGGAAAGAAAAAGCAAGATCCAAACAGATACTGTATACAAGAAACCCAAACAAAGTATAAAGGTATAGATTTGTTAAAAGTAAAAGACTGAAAAAAAATATACCACACAAACATTAATCAAAAGAAAGTGGGAGTATCTATAATAACATCAAAGTAGACTTCTGGAAAAGGATTATTACCAGGGTTAAAGAAGGACACTATATAATAATAAAGAAGATGAAACATTTCAAAATGTGTATGCAGTTAACAATAGAGATTCAAGTGGTGCCTGGGTGGCTCAGTTGGTTAAGCATCCGACTTCAGGTCAGGTCATGATTTCATGGTTTGTGAGTTCAAGCCCCGTGTCAGGCTCTGTGCTGACAGCTCGGAACTTGGAGTCTGTTTCAGATTCTGTGTCTCCTTCTCTCTCTGCCCCTAGCCCACTCACACTCTCTCTCTCTCTCAAAAATAAATAAACATTAAAAAAAATAGAGATTAAAAATAAATAAAGCAAAACTGACAGAACTGAAAGGAGAAAGATAAATCCACAATTATGACTACAGACTTCAACACTGTTACCTCAAAAATGTTTACAACAGTTTTATTTATAATCACCCCAAACTGGTGACTATCAAGATGTTTTTCAACAGATGAATAGCAAATCTACACAATGAAATGGGATCAGCAATAAAAATGAACTACTGAATCACACAACAACATTGCTCAATCTCAAATTAATTTTCTTAGTAAAAGAAGCTGGATCCAAAGGCTATGTACTCTACCTTTCTATTTATAAGACATTTGAAAAAGGCAAAATTTTAGGGGCAGAGAAAACATCAATAGTCGCCAGGGTTTGGGAGGGGAGGAGGAAAGATGCCACCATGGGGCAGTAGGAAGAATATTTTTGGGGTGATAGAAATGTTCTGTATCTTGATTGTGGTTTTGTATAAACTAATGTGTGCATTTATAAGGGTTCATAGAACTATATACGGCATGGTATGAACTTTCCTGTATGTAAATAAAAAAATGAAGATAACAATATGAAATACAATGGATTAATAGAATTGAATCTGAGCTAAACAGAAACTTTAAAAATACTTTCCATCCATTTTACAATTAAGGGATTTTGCCATTAATTATCTATTGAATTACCTATTGAACATTAATTACCTATTAAATATTTTCTTATATTAAACAATGCTACCATGAACATAACATTTAAATTTCTCTTCTGTATATGTGCTAGAAATTCTTGAGGATAAATGCATAGAACTATAATCTCTGGATTATGTAATACGTGTATAATATAGACAAGTACATTCACAAAAACACTAAGATGAAGACATACTTTATATTTGTCTTTCCAAATCCCCAGAATACATGTGATTCTCATAGTCAATATAGTGCTTTCACAAAATACATAGACATATTTTCTAACAAATATGGATATTTGCAAACTTCCAGTTTCATATTACTGCCGAGAGATGTCACAGAATCCACAAAGAAGTAATAGTTGATATTTATTGAAATATGAGATTAGAAGTAGATATATCTGCAACCAATTCAAGATGCTATACTTGGGCTACGCTTTATATTTAAAAATATTGCTAATAGTGGTTTCTCTATGTCTGTTCTTTATTAATCTTAAAAATTATAGCCAATTACTATGATGTGGTAGGTAATTTTCCTCTGTTTTATATATTTTTTTCTGACTTATGTGATGATGAGCATTACATAGTATGATATGCATTATAACATATCAGAGGTGCCTTTAACAAGCTTTTATATAAACTTATTAATTTCAGACTATTCATGATGATACATATAGGTCTCGTCCATGGATTTCATCTGCTATATAATATTCAATTGATAATGCCCTACATTTTATTTATTCACTTATCTATGGGTGGATTTGGCACATGTTTCCAAATTTTACTATTTGTTTTAATGTTAATTCACCTATTTTGAGAGAGAGGGAAGGAAACAGCATGTGTGAGTGGGGGCAGAGAAAGGGAGAGAGAGAATCCCAAATGGGCTCCACTCTGTCAGTGCAGACATTGATGGAGGGCTCCATCTCACAAACTGTGAGATCATGACCTGAACGGAAATTGCGTCAGACACTTAACACACTGAGCCACCCAGATGACCCACGCCCCAGATTTACTATTTTAAATAATGCCACTAGGAGCACACTTTTGTAGATGTATTTACAAGAACTTCTCAAGGCAATACACTTAGAATTTTAATTTCTGTATTATATCATAGATATATTTTTAAAATACTCAAGGGGCACCTGAGTCGGTTAAGCACCCGACTTTGGCTCAGGTCATGATCTCACGGTTCGTGGGTTCAAGCCCTGCATCAGGCTCTGTGCTTACAGCTGGGAGCCTGGAGCCTGCTTTAGATACTGTGTCTCCCTCTCTCTCTGCCCCTCCCATGCTCTCTCTGTCTCTAAAACAAAACAAATAAACGTTAAGAAAAAATTTTTAAATAAATAAATAAAGTACTCATAATTTCTGAATTACTCTCCAAAATGACTAAGCATGTTCATAAAATGTGCATGGGATTTTGGACCTTCTAAATGTTCATTAACATTGAAAAGTTATATTTTATTTTTGCCACTCCAATGGGTGTAAGATAATATAAAACTAACATAACTTGGAAATTAATTTGGAAACCTATTGGGTGACAAAGAACTGTTTCTGATATATCCTCTATTAATTTTTTATACAGTTTTATACATTTTGGTTAAATTTATTCCTAAATAACATGTAATTTTTGTATACAATCTGAATAGCACCTTACTGTTCTTTCATATATTTTAATCAACCATTGTTATGTACACATATTATAAATTGATCCTTTTTCTTCATTTTTATTGAGGCTTAACTTACAGGCAGTTCACAAATCTTACGTGGTACCCTGATAATTTTATATAAATGAATACATAAAAATTTGGACTTCAAGAAGATAAAGAGAACATAGAGCCTACCTTTTACCCTTCTCAGTATGTACCGTCACTGAAAATAATCATATATTATTTTACCTGCTACTAAACACAATAAAAATAGAATTGCGTACAAAATACTCCTTAGATCCTGGCTTCTTTCAGTCTACATTGCATCAGTGAGATTGGTACATACTGTTATATGTAGTAGAATTCACCATTTGTCATTATGGGTTTTTTTTTTTTTTTTCTATCTCTTTTCTTTTCTTCCAATGTAGTTAACATAAAGTGTTATATTAGTTTCAAATATACAATATAGTGATTCAACATATCCATATACTAGTGCTCATCAAGGTAAGTGTACTGTTATTCTTTTACCTATTTCACCTAATCCCTCACCTACCTTCCCTCTGGTAACTATCTTTTATTTTAAACTATATATTTTTAAAGTCAAACTCATAGAATCAGAGACTAAAAAGTGGTTTCCAGGATTTGGGGAGTGGAGCAAATAGGGAGAATTTGGTAAAATGGTACAAACTCTTAGTTATCACATGAATAATGTCTAAGGACCTAATGTTAAACATGTTGACTATAGTTTATATCACTCTGTTATGTAATTGAAATTTGTTACTGGAGTAGGACTTAAATGTTCATATTAATGATGATGATGATGATGATGATGATGATGATGATAAATCGATACATATGTGAGGTGATGGATATGCTCATTAAATTGTTGGGGAGAATGCTTTCACAATGTACACAGGTAGCAAATCACCATTATGTATACTTTAAATCTCTTGTGATTACATTTGTCAATTAATTGTACCCCAATAAAGAGGTAAAGATTAAACAAATAAAGAAATTATACCAATTTATATTCTGACCAATCATGTGTAAAAATTGCTTCATATCTAAACTATTATGTTATTGTCTTTTTGTTTTCCCAATTGCATATTTGTAGGTCATTGACATTTGATGGTACTGCTATGATTCATATTTTTCCCTTTTAAAAAATGTGCTAAGTTTTGCCAGGGCCTGGACAGTGTATGACCCCTTCTTAATATAGCATTATTCTCAGGAGCAGGAAACATCACAAGCTTTCATAACATGCAAAAGACAGAAACCTAGAAAAAAAGACAAGACAAAAAAATTATCCCCAAAAGAAAGATAAAGAAAAAATCACAGCCAAGGACTTACTCAAACAGATAAAAGCAATGTATCTGAACAAGAATTTAGAACAACAGTAATAAAAATAATACCTGGGATTGAAAGAAACATAGAGGACACCAGAGAAACCCTGGCTGCAGAAATAAAAGACATAAAAACTAGTCAGGCCAAAATAAAAGGAAGCTATAACTGAGATACAAAACCAACAGGATGTAATCACAATGAGGATGGAAGAAACAGAGGGTAAGATAGGTGATATAGAAGATAAAATTATGGAAAATAATTAAACTGAAAAGAAGAGGGAAAAAAACTATTAGATCATTAATATAAACTTAGGGAACTTAGCAACTCAATAAAGTGAAATAATATCCATATCATAGGAGTCCAGAAGAATAAGAGCAGGAGAAAGAGGAAGAAGGTTTATCTGAACAAATTATAGATGACAATTTTCCTAATCTGGGAAAGGAAACAGGCATTCAAGTCCAAGAGGCACAGAGCGCTCCCCTCAAAATCAACAAAAACAGGTCAATACCAAGACATATCATAGTGAATCTTGCAAAATACAAAAATAAAAGGAGAATTCTGAAGGCAGCTAGAGATAAAAGGTCCTTAAATTACAAGGGTAGACACATAAGGTTTGCAGCAGACATGTCTCCCTTTGGCAGGACAGAAGGGAATGGCATGATATATTCAATGCGCTAAATGCGAAAAAGATGCAGGCAAGAATATTTTATCCAGCAAGGTTGTCATTCAGAACAGGAGAGATAAAGTGTTTCCAAGACAAGCAAATACTAAAGGGGTTTGTGAACACTAAACCAGCTCTGAGAGAAATATTAAAGGGGACCCTTGGCAGGGAAAGAGAGACCTAAAACAACAAAGACTAGAAAGGAACAGAGATCTACAGAAACAGCAAGTTTGCAGGTAATACAATGGTACTAAATTCCTATCTATCAATAATTACTCTGAATGTAAATGGAGTAAATGCTCCAATCAAAAGACATAGAGTATCACAATGGAGATATATATATATATATATATATATATATATATATATATATATACACAAACAAATAAGACCCATCTATACACTGCTTACAAGAGACTAATTTAAGACCCAAAGACAAATCCAGATTGAAAGTGAGAGAATGGAAAACAATTTATCATGATAATGGTTATCAAAACACAGTTGGACTAGCCATACTTACATCAGAAAAACTAGATTTTAAATCAAAGACTGTAGTAAGTTAGAGATGAAGAAGGGCACTTTGTAATAATAAACGAGATCTACCAATTGTAAATATTTATGCCTCTAATTTGAAAGCAGCCAAATATACGAATCAATTGATAACAAACTAAAATAAACTTATTGATAATAATATAGTGATAGTAGGGGACTTTAACACCCCACTTACAGCAATAAAGAAACAATGGCTTTGAATGACACACTGGACCAGACAGACTTAACAGATATATTCAGAGCATTTCATCCTATAGCAGGAGAATACATATTATTCTCAAGTACACAGAACATTCTCCAGAATCAAGTACATACTGGGTGACAAATCAGGTCTCAACCAGTACAAAAAGACTGAGATCATACCACACATATTTTCAGGAAAAAACGCTATGAAACTTGAAGTGCAACCACAAGAAAAAATTTGAAAGACCACAGATACAAGGAGGTTAAAGAACGTTCTACCAAAGGGACACCTGGGTGGTTCAGTTGGTTAAGTGTCTGACTTTGGCTCAGGTCATAATCTCGCGGTTCATGAGTTCAAGCCTCACATCAGGCTCTGTGCTGACAGCTCAGAGCCTGGAGCCTGTTTTGGATTCTGTGTCTCTCTCTTTCTCTGCCCTTACCCTACTCATGTTCTGTCTGTCTCTCTCCCTTTCTCTCTCTCAAAAATAAATAAATATTTTAAAAAATTAATGTAAAAAAAAAAGAACATTCTACCAAGGAATGGATGGATTAACCAGGAAATTAAAGAAGAAATTAAAAAAAAAAATACATGGAAGCAAATGAAAATGAAAACACTACAGCCCTAAATCTTTGGGATGCAGCAAAGATGGTAGTAAGAGGAAAGAATATAGCAATACAGATGTTCCTCAAGAGGCAAGAAAAGTCTCAAATATATAACCTAACCTTATACCTAAAGGAGCTGGAAAAAAAAAATCACAACAAATAAAGCCTAAAACCAGCAGAAGGAAATAATAAAGATTAAAGCAGAAATAAATGATATACATATAAAAACAAAAAAAAAAAAAAACAATAGAACAGATCAACAAAACTAGTTTCTGGTTCTTTGAAAGAATTAATAAAATTGATAAACCCATAGCTAGACTTATCAAAAAGAAAAAAAAGACACAAATAAATTAAATCATGAATGAAAGAGGAAAGATCACAAACATCACAGAACTACAAACAAATATAAGAGAATACTATATGCCAACAAATTGGGCAATATGGAAGAAATGGATAAATTCCTAGAAACATATAAACTACCAAAACTGAAACAGGAAGATATAGAAAATTTGAACAGACCCATAACCAGCAAAGAAATTTAATCAGTAATCAAAACTCTCCCAACAAACAGAAATCCAGGGCCAGATGGTTTTGCAGGGGAATTCTACCAAATATTTAAAGAAGAGTTAATACTTATTCTTCTGAAACTGTTCCAGAAAATAGAAATGGAAGGACAACTTCCAAAGTCATTCTATGAGGCCAGCGTTACCTTGATTCCAAAACCAAAGACCCCATTAAAAAGAATTACAGACCAATATCCCTGATGAACACTGATGCAAAAATTCTCACCAAGGTATGAGCAAATCAAATTCAAGAGTACATTAAAAGAATGAATCGCCATGATCAAGTGGGATTCATTCTTGGGCTGCAGGGCTGGTTCAATATTTACAAAACAATCAATGTGATGCATCACATTAATGAAAGGATAAGAACCATTTTAGCTTTTCAATAGTTACAGTAAAAGCATTTGACAAAATACAGCATCCTTTCCTCAAAAAATTGATAGAAGGAACATACCTCAACATCATAAAGTCTATTTATGAAACACTCACAGATAATATCCTCAATGAAGAAAAAGTGAGAGCTTTTCCCCTAAAGTCGGGAACATCGTAGGGATGCCCACTCTCACCACTGCTGTTCAACATAGTACTGGAAGTCCTAGTCTCAGCAGTTAGACAACAAAGAAAAATAAAAGGCATCTAAATAGACAAGGAAGATGTCAAACAGTCACTTTTCACAAATGATGTGATACTGTATGTAGAAAACCCAAAAGACTCCATCAAAATTACTAGAACTGATATATATAGTCACAGGATATAAAATAAATATATAGAAATTGGTTGCATTTATATACACCAATAATGAAGCAGCATAAATGGAAACCAAGGAATTGATCCCATGTACAAGTGGACCAAAAACTTTAAGATACCCAGGAATAAAACTAGCCAAAGAGGTAAAAGATCTGTACTCTGAAACTATAGAGCACTAATGGAAAAAAAAATGAAGAAGACACAAGGAAGTGGAAAAACATTCCATGCTCACATATTAGAAGAAAAAATATTGTTAAAATGTCTATACTACCCAAAACAAGTTACACACTCAATTCAATCCCTACCCAAATAATATAAGCATTCTTCACAGATCTAGAATAAACAATTCTAAACTTTGTATGGAACCATAAAAGATGCTGAATAGCCAAAGTAATGCTGGAAAAGAAAAGCAAACTGGGAGGCATCACAATTCCAAACTTCACACTATATTACAAAGCTGTAATCATCAAAACAGTATGGTGCTGGCACAAAAACAGACACATAGATCAATGGAACAGAACAGAGAACCCAGAAATGGACACACAACTAATCCTCAACAAAGCAGGAAAGAATATTCAATGGAAAAAAAAGATGGTATCTTCAACAAATGGTGTTGGGAAAACTGAACAGCAACATTCAGAAGAATGAAACTGGATCACTGTCTTACACCAAAGACAAAAATAAATTCAAAATAGATGAAAGACTTAATGTGAGACAGGATACTGTCAAAAACCTAGAGTAGAATACAGGCAGAAACTTCTTTGGCCTCAGCTGTAGCAACCTCTTACTAGATACATCTCCAGAGACGGGGAAACAAAATCACAAATGAACTATTAGGACTTCATCAACATAAAAAGTTTCTGCACAGAAAAGGAAACAATTAACAAAAATAAAAGGCAACCTACAGAATGAGAGGAAATATTTGCAAGTGACATACCAGATAAAGGGTTAGTATCCAAAATCTATAAAGACCTTATCAAACTCAACACCCAAAAACCAAATAATCCAGTTAAACAATGGACAGAAGACATGAATAGACATTTCTCCAAAGACATACAGATGGCTAACAGACACATGAAAAGATGATCAACATCACTCATCATCAGGGAAATAAAAATCAAAACCACAATGAGACTCCACTTTGCACTTGTCAGAATGGTTAAAATTAACAACTCAGGAAACAACAGATGTTGGCTAGCATATGGAGAAAGGGGAACCCTCTTACACTGTTGGTGGGAATGTAAACCTGTGAAGCCACTCTGGAAAACAGTATGGAGATTCCTCAAAAAGTTAAAAATAGAACTACCCTGGGGCACCCGGGTGGCTCAGTCAGTTGAGCCTCCGGCTCAGGTCATGATCTCTCTGTCAGTGGGTCTGTGGGCTCAAGCCTCGTGTCCGTCTCTGTGCTGACAGATGAGAGCCTGGAGCATGTTTCAGATTCTATGTCTCCCTCTCTCTCTGCCCCTACCCGACTCATGCTCTCTCTCTCTCTGTCAAAAATAAATAAACGTTAAAAAAATTAAAAAAAAATAGAACTACCCTATGACCCAACAATTGCACAACTAGGTATTTATCCAAAGGGTAAAAAATGCTAATTTGAAGGAGTACATGCACCCCAATGTTTGTAGCAGCATTATCAACAATAGCCAAATTGCGGAAAGAGCCCAAATGTCCAACGACTGTTGAATGGATAAAGATGATGTAGGGGATATATACAATGGAATATTACTCGGCAATAAATAAGAATGAAATCTTGCCACTTGCAATGACATCAATGGACTTAGATTGTATTATGCTAAGTGAAATAAGTCAGTCACAAAAATACAAATACCATATGATTTCACAAATAAGTAGAATTTAAAAAACAAAACAGAGGAATATAGGGGAATGAAGGAAAAATAAATTAAGAAAAACGGAGGCAAATCATAAGAAACTGTTAACTATAGAGAACAAGTTGAGGGCTGCCGGAGAGTAGGTGGAGGGATGGACTAAATAGGTGATAGGCATTAGGAGGGCACTTGTGATGAGCACTGGGTGTTGTATTAAATGACAAATCACTAAATTCTACTTCTGAAACCAATACTACACTATTTGTTAATTAACTTTAATTTAACCAAAAACTTAGAAGAAAAAAAAATTGCTAAGTTTTTAGTAGTTTGGGGACAGTTTTTAATCATAAAGTGCTATTAAATTCTATCGAATGCTTTCCTGCTTCTATGTTTTTCCCTACTTTATTCTATAAATGTAGTGAATTACTTTGATAGATTTTTTTAATGTTACGTCATACTTGCCTTTGTGAAATATATCTCTCTTGGTTGTTACGTATTATCCTTTACGTAGCTTAAAGTGTTTTGTGCCTATATTCACAAAAGTATTTTACCTATAATTTTCTTTTTGTAATGTCCTTGTTAGCTGTTTAAATCAATGCTATAATGTGCTCATAAATATATTGGTAAGTATGACATCTTTCTATATATGTTCTTTAGAATAATTTGTATAAGATCAGTATTTTTGTTTAATAGGTATAGTTCTAATAATTTTTCTGTTTTTTCTTGTACATAATTTGATAAGTTATACTTTTCAAGGAACTTGTCTATTTTATCTAAATTGGACAGAACTTGTTTTGGACATTAAATGAAATAACAATACAGAAAGATAAATACTGTATGATCTGACTTACATATGGAATCTAAAAAAAAAGGTGAACTCAAAAGTAGGAGTATAGAATGACTGGAGGTGAGGGAAATGGGCATATAATGGTCGAAGTGTACAAATTTACTCATAAGATGAACAAGTTTGGGGTATCTAATGTATATTATACAACATGATAACTATAGTTAATATTGTATTGTATATTTGAAATTTGCAGTAAGTCTTACGTATTCTCAGCACACACACAATTAAAGGTAACTATTTGAGGTGATTGATGTGTTAACTAACTTGATAGTGGTAATTATTTTACAATATATATGTATGTCAAGCCATCATGTTTGCACATTATAAATATGTAAAATTTTATTTGCTTACCTCAGTATTTCTGGGAGAGAGAAATTTAAAAAATGTATCTCAGCTTTTAAACATGTGGGAATCTGTAGTGATGTGTTCTTTTTCATTTTTGGTATCAGTCAGTTGTGTTTTATCTTTTTTTTTTATTTGTCTTACAATGGGTTTACAAATTGTATTAATTTTATCAAAGAAATAATGTTTACCTATGATGATTTCTACAGAAAATGTATTTTCCCCTTTTTATTTTATTTAATTTTTTTAATGTTTATTTATTTTTGAGAGAGAGAGAGACAGAGCATGAGCGGAGGAGGGGCAGAGACAGAGGGAGACACAGAATCTAAAGCAGGCTCCAGGCTCTGAGCTGTCAGCACAGAGCCCGACGTGGGGTTCAAACTCACAACCTCAAGATCATGACCTGAGCCGAAGTCAGACACCCAACTGACTGAGCCACACAGGTGCCCCAATTTTCCCCTTTTTAAATTCCTCTTTTATGTTTATTATTTGCTTCTATTTTTTGTAGATTAATTTATAATCTCTTTTCTAGGTTTAAAGTTGAAATATTGTCATTGATTTTTCAGTCTTTTATACTGAAAGTTACTTATAGTTGTAAATTACTTTCTAAGCACATTAAACTGGCATGATACAATTTTGATATATTGTATTGTCTTATCATTCAGTGAAAATATATTCTAATTTTCTTTTTTTATTCTAATTTTCATTTTACTTCTTCATTGACTCAAAGTACTCAGAAGAGTGTTACATAATTTCTAAACAGTTGAGGGCTTACTAATTTTCATTTTCTGACTGAATTCTAAGATATTCCTGGTGTGGACAGAAAATGTATTCTGCATGATTTCAATCTTTAATATTTGTTGAATTTTTTTTAAATATTATTTATTTTGAGAGAAAGAGAGAGTGTGAGTGGGGTAGGGGCAGAGACAGAGAGAGAGAGAGAGAGAGAGAGAGAGAGAGAGAGAGAATCCCAAGCAGGCTCTGCACTGTCAGTACAGAAGGACACAGCACTCAATCTTATAAACTGCAAGATCATGACCTGGGATGAACTCAAGAGTCAGATGCTTAACCAACTGAGCCACCCAGGCGCCTCAAAATTTGTTGAATCTTTATGGCTGATTCGATGACCAGTTTTGGTAAATGTTCCATGTAGCATTAAAAATAATATGAATTCTGTAAGTATTGGGTTTAGTGTTATTTATATTTAAATTAGATTAGGTTTCTTAAATATATTTTTCAAATCATCAATATCCCTATTCTTTCATGTCTATGTGTTCTAGTAGAATCTGAGGAAGTTATTGTAAAACCTCCAACTATTTTCGTGAGTGTTATTCTACCTGTAGGTCTTTCAGTTTTTGTTAGTCATATAAATATTTTGGGTTGATATATTGTCTTAATATATTGATTGCTTTTCATTATAAACAATCCTTTCATTTCTGATAATGCTTGCATTAAAGACTACCAGATTTTTAAAATAAATACTAGTGTGATATATCATTTTATTTTCCTTTCTTTTCATTTTTTCTCCATCCTCATATTGAAAATGTGGCTCTTATTGGTAAGTATAGATTTTTTTTAAACATGTCATTAACTGTCTTTTACATGGATATTTGTTACATTTCCATTTAATGCTATTACAAATATTGTTGCTAGTCTATTCCCCAGCCTCTATCTAAACTGAAATACAATTAGATTTATCCACCAATTCCATGCACATGACTTATTTTATGCTTTAACAACACTAAATCCATCAACTTGCTATTTATTTTCTAGATGTTGCATTTGTTCTCTATTTACTTTATTTTATCCTTCCTTGTTTTGGTTTTGGTTAATCAGTTATTACTGTTATTTGTTTCTCCTTTCTGAGGCTGTTAGTCAAAATCTTTCTTTATACTTTTCATTAACTGAGAGATTATAACATTCATATTGAATTTATTATAGACTACCTTAAATTCATGGTGTTGCATTTACCTAGACAATGCTGTACTTCCCCACATATCTTTACCTGTTCACGTGGATTTGGTACTTTTATTGTTATATATTCCAATAGATGGCATATTTAAGAACCCATAAAATTTTAGATTTACCCTTATATTTGCCTTTTTTATATGTGTATGTATGTGTTTTCTTGCATGCCCATGGTTTTATATGTAGTTTTATTCTGCCTGAATACCCTCAAGATTTTTTGTTTTTTGTTTTAGCACAGGATTTTTGTCTTTGAATTCTTCAAGTTTTGTTTGCACTGGAAATCTCTCTGTTTACCTTTATTTTTAAAAGATGGTTTGATTATAACATTATGTGTTCACAATTACTTAGTTCAAGACTTTCAAGAAGTAATTCCATTGGCTTTGGTTTCCAAAATTTTTGTTGAAAAGATTTTAGTTTTATTATTGTTTCTTATAGATTTTGTGTATTCCTATCCCCGTCCATGGCTGATTTGAAAATTTTGGGGTTTCAATAATTTCTCAGCCAGTTTTCCTTTGACTATGCTATTCTCTTCTCCAGGCTCTATCTGAACTAAAATTAAATTAAATTAGGTTTGTCCACCATGTTCCATATGAATCACTTATTTTCTGCTTTATCTACTTCAATTATATTATTTTTCATTTTCAGAATTTCCATTCCATTCTTTTTTTATGTATCCATATATTTCAATTTCCTGGTAAAATGCTTCCTTATTTCTTCTATTTCTTCAAACAGATTGATCCAATATTTGGATCTCCTGTTTGTTTCTATCTTCTATTTTTTTCCTCTTGATTTTCTTTAGTCATTTGCTCTGTTATTTTTATCACAATTCACATCTCCATGTTTCTCACTTCCTTTTAAAATCATAGTTTCCTTGATAACCTCAAACATCAACTTCTCTGTCCCCAGGACAGAAAGGGTGAGAGAGGCCCTGCTCTCTACTTAGGCAATTAGGGAAAATGCCCTAATACATAAAATGGAAGATATAGAATATAAAGCAATTTTATCTTGCTTCAGAAATTAATGAAAATGTATCTCATATTTTACAATTAAATTTTTGTTTCTCATAGGTTTTGCCTAGATATCTTGTATTAGTTAGCTCTGTTATTAATTTGGTAAGCATTTACTGCATAATAGACCATTTGATTTAAATTTTTTCTGCTTCTATTGACATGATTATGTACTTTTCCTATTTAATTTCTTAACAAGGAGAATCACATATTGTTTTGTTTCTAATTCTGAACTATCCTACCATTCCTAAAGTTAATCCTACCTTTCACTATTATTATTTTGTTGTTTTTATATAGTTTGTCAATTTTAATAGTCTAATATGCTATTTAGGATTTTAGCATTTCATATTTAAAATTAAGACCACCCCACAATTTTGTTTCTATCCTTGTCTAATTTTTGTATCAAGATTTAGTCAGCAAAAAAAAAAAAAAAGGGGGGGGGGAGGATTTGCTATATTTTGTTTGTAAGGAAAGATAATTTTTCCAGGACTGTTTGTTAAAAATCAAGTGTATGTCCTCAAGGGCTTTTATGGAGAATATTTTTGATGATTTTATTTTCCTTAATGATTTTTTTCAATTTTCAATGTCTGTCAAATTTATGTACTTTTTTGGTATTGTCTATAACATGTAAGTTTTCAAAATTGCTAAGCATAATATTAACTTATACTTTAAAAACATCCTGCATTGTTTTCCCTCTTTTAATTACTTTAATGTATAAGTCTATAGTTTCTTTTTTTTTTTTCTTTATCAGCCTTTCCCATCAATCTGGTTCTCAAATGATTTGTTTTGTATCGTTGGTGATTTCTATGTCTTTAAACTATTTTCTATACCCTTACTCAGTATTTTCTTTCTCATCTATATCTAGAGATATATCTAAAATGTTTTGTGAGAAATATATTTTATAATCTCACTCATGACTTTGGATTTATCATTTTGGCTTACAGTTCTCTCAAGTCCTATTACACAAATCTTGATGCTATTTTACTATGTATTAGGTAATGATTATTACATATTTATATTACACTGTCTTATTATCATTAAATATATCAATATTTGCTTTATTGTTTTATTTTCTGATGGCAAATTTTCTTTTTTCATTTTAATTTTAATATTTTTATTTAAATCCAAGTTAGTTAACATGTAGTGTAATATTGGTTTCAGGAGTAGAATTTAGTGATTCATCACTTACATATGATAGCCAGTACTCATTCCAACAAGTGCCCTCCTTAATGTTCATCATCCATTTAACCCATTCCCCACGTAACATCCAGCAACCCTCAGTTTATGCTTTATTGTTTTAATTTTACATTCTCATGTTCTCATTTTAATAATGTTACATTAATTTTATTTTATTAGTTTTATACTCATTTCAACCTTTCTATCATTATACTTTCGGTATGTTCCTTGAAAGTAGCTAACATCATATTTTGAATAAGATCCTGTGTCTACTGGTGAGAGAATTTAATGAATTTAAATTTCTTGTCTTCTCTGACATGTTTAGAGTTTGTACCTTCTATTTAACATAATTTTCTTTCCTAACATAATATAGCATAATTAACTTTGTTACATTTCTTTTCTTAATAATGTTGGATTTATTAATTTATTAATTTACCCTCCATTACTTGGATGCTGAGCATTTTATTCCTACTTTTTAGTTAATATTTATTTATATGCACTTTATTACTCACAAAATATCCTTTGTGTTTCTCTACATTTCCGGCCAGCTTTGTAGTTAGATTGCAGTCATTTGAGAGCAATAGCTGATGAACAGAGACAAATAATTAGTTTCCTCTAAGATGAAGCAATTAAAGGCCATTGCACTGTCCCTGCTGCAGTAACATTGTACAGCATATGTTCTATATCCATACCTAGATTCAAGAGGTAGGAGAGCTGCCTGACTCCCATTAGACTTTGCACACATTAGAAATAAATTCTCATTCTGAAGCCACTAATATTACTGGGTTTGTCTGTAGCATCATTTAACATAAGTTATTCTGACTAAAACAAATAACTTTATATATTCCCTGAAAAGTCTAAATGTAATCATTACCTGTCTTTTTCTTAATACTACAAAAAACCCTGGGCTTTTCTTTAAAAGCCCCTCACATATTCCATATTTTTACAAATCCATGTTTTTATGTTTCAATTTTACAATTTTATTTTCAGCTTACTATTATATTTCACATATGTATAATATCAATATATTAATTATATAGCAATTGATAATTAAATAATAAATATCATTTAATATTAATGATAATTAAATAATAAATGATACATTATTTAATGTTTGGTGAAAATTAAATAATAAACAATATATTAATAATATTATTATAATATAATTATGTATTAATCATTTTATTTTTTTAATTAAAAAATTAACATTTATACATTTTTGAGAGACAGAGACAGAGTGCAAGGTGGGGTGGGGCAGAAAGAGAGGGAGGCACAGAAGCTGAAGCAGGCTCCAGGCTCTGAGCTGTCAGCACAGAGCCTGACATGAGGCTTAAACTCACAAGCTATGAGATCATGACCTGAGCCAAAGTCAGATGCTTAACCGACTAAGCCACACAGGCACCCCTAAATTTTCTTTAATTTTTAATGCCTAATACTTATTTAAAAATTCTTCCATATTTTTTATAATCTTCTTTGCTCACTATTACTGCCTTCATATCAATCCTACCTGTTGGCTCTATTTTCCCTGTTGCTAATTAAAACTTTTAGCAGTTCTTTCAGCATTATTTCGTGAAATTTAAACTCTTATTCCTCATGTATTTTAAAATATCTTGTTGCATTGGGTGAGTTAATTCATACAAAATGCTTATACAAGTTCTAAATAGGATTTTCGGTTTTTTTATCTTTTCTGCATCTCCAAACGCCCAGAGTTGTAGAAGTTTCTGTATAGGACAGTTTTGAGGTTTCCTTGGCCGGGGTCCCATAGAATTCACTGGATTCAGATCATTTTTTGACTTCAAAATGATTTCAATCATTTTATTGATTTCCTGCTCATTCTGCTCACTACTTTTGTATTACAGCTATTTGGCACAGCACCCATTCACAGCACTGGCTATGGATTGTGAATTCCAAAGGCTGAGTGTGTTCCACTCATGTACCAGGGCAACCTGATGATATTTGTGCTAAATTATCAAGCTCTGTGTATGTGTTTTTCATAGTTCTATGTTTTAGGCAAAGGTAACAGTTCTAAGTTTTAGGCCAGGTCCCCTGTGAGCCTGAGGCCTAAAGCCTTTGCTCCTGTTAAAACACCAGCCTTTAAGACCGAGATCCTTTCCCTCCTGGACTAATCCTACTTCTTCATTGTTTATAGCACCTGACAGTTCCCCTCAAAAGGACTTGCACTCAACATTACATATTCCTTGTTTGCATTTTTTTTAAATCCAGCATTTTAATGTTTTTGAAATAGAAAGGGGGTTATTCATAAGAAATTAAATATCACTATAATGTTTCTAGCATCACTTCTCAAATTAAAAAAATAACATGAGTTGAACTCACTTGTTAATGAGTTCTTAATACTTCCAGCATTAGTAGCCTAAAATTCTATTGTTTCTACTATCTGAGACATCTCTAGTGCCCTAAAAAAGGGAGACATTGTTTAATTATATCCAAGGAACATTTATTCTAGCCTCTTTCCAATTTTCTGTGTAGAAATAAAGGCATTAGCACTAGGATATTTCCAAATAAATTTTCATTTAAAGCTATGTTACCAACTCTAGGTGAGAATTTAAGATTTACTCTTAAAGAAGCGGATACACAAGAATGGGGACCTATTGCACACATGTTGCTTCACTGCTATTCCCAGGCTCCCTATAGCTTAGTCTGCTACAGTTTTTCATTTTTTTTCCAAGTTCCCAGAGAGCTGACAGCAGACTTATCAATGAGTCAAACAAGAAGCTTTAAGAGGCTCCGGTTCTTTTCAGCTGGGGATGAAATCTGGCAGTGACTGGTTTGGTCCTTTGTCAGTTTTATTTTTCTTGCTTACTGTATCTCTTTGAGGGCCCAGAAAGAAAAGATCAGGCCATCAAAGTTAGCTCTGAGCCAACAGGATGACCCTGCTTTCTTTCTTTCACTTAGTCTCAGCTAAAATTCTCCCTGAACGATCTGATTTAACAAGAGATCCTTTGGCTAAAAGATATTACTCCTGTTTCTATGCTTGTCCAGAATCTTTAGTTTCTCTACTCCTGGCTACAAAATGAATATAAAATATCCTTTTGTAGAGGATTCTGCCTTTTTGTATTTTCTTCCCAACTTAAACAAAATGATTACATTAAGATGGATGGGTAGACAGATGGACAGAGAGAGTGAGGGAGAAAGAGATGATCTGTTTTTTTTGGAAGACACTTGTCACACATGTAACTATGCTTGTCATTGTAGATTGAATGTAAAGAAACTGAGTGTAACAATGATAGTTCATATTCTTCTAGTTCCAAAGCTTTAATATAGGATTAAAGAATTCTGATTACCCAATTTCATATTCACTATTAGATTTTTCATTTTATAGACTCCAATTTCTTTATCAGATCCAGTGATAACATGAGCAACTCATTGAGCATTAGTATTCAGAGCTCATAAGGAGTGACCACGGGTTATTAACAAATTTTCTTTACTTTCTATCAACTCTATAAGCCTCACAGTTTTGCCCATCATTTTATTTCTTATGTGTCCTTTCAATCTTTCCCACACATCATTGTTTTGATTCCTATTTTCCTTTCTTTACCAGACAAAACTACAAGCAGATACTACAGAAAATAACCTCATGAAACAGGCTGCCAAAATCACTGTCAGAATTCCATATTACTGCAAAAGTTCAATAGCTTTGTTAGTTCCTCTGCTGGAGGCAGTCTGAAATAAGTAGACTTAAATTTTAGTTTGCAATGAACAGTGTGTCGTAGTGAAAAGTGAAAAGCCATTTTGTTTTAGGCAAAAGGAAGTTGCTCTGAAATGTTGAAAGACTCACTTACCAGACTCTCAATTTCTAGCAAACAGCATGCTGCAGGTCTACATGAAACACTTAGAATTCAATGTTTCGTCTTCAAACATATGTGCTGCAGTTAAAGCCTATTGCTACTCTCTAGTGTAGAATATTGGTTGGGGGAAAGTACCATTCCTTAGGCATAAGGAAGGAAATACAGTTGATAGGGAGGAAAAACAACTTTCAAAGGCAGAAAGTTTTAAGAAATAATAAATGTCAGAAGACACAATAATTGTGATTTTTATTTGGAGTAAATCACTGTGGCATTTATCTGTTTCAATGTACATCTATAGCTTAATTCAACTATCATACTCTAGGATGTACAGATTTCAATGGGGTATAAATATGACAATAACCATGGTCCAAATACAGAGTTGTATGCTGCAGATACCCCGCTTAACCCCACTCATATGCAAGCTGTGTTTTTCCCCTGAGAATGTTTTCAGCTCCTTCTGACAGAGCTTATCACTTGCTTCACTGTGTTACTACAATTTTTACTTATGTCTACCAGAGTTTTCATCATGTTTTTAAATTTTTTAAAGTTGGATTGGTATAAAACTTAAAAAGTCTATATTCCTGCAACATTTAAAAACTGAAAAACAGCAGTCCTGGTCCAATTTTTTCCCTTCTTACATTTCCATTCCTTCAAGGCAACCACTTAAATTTTCAGTTGTATGTTCTGGAATATATCTTAATATTTTTAGATAATATGATTATGTAGGTATTTATTGAATTTAACTTTTATATATTATCATTGACTTCCTAAAATGGAAAATTACAATATAGTCATGATGTCCTCCAACACATTAGACACAAATGTTGTCCCTTTTTCTAATTTAGAAACCTGCCATAACTATATCATAATTCTTTGTAACATTAATCAATATTTATAACATTTTTCATGTAACATTTATCTAATATTGAACTGTACAGAGTATTTTGATTACATTTCACTTCTTGTATATCATTTTATCTTTTCTGTAGTTAATAATTACCTTTTAGCTTTCATTGTCTTAGCTATGTGCCTCCTGTAGAAAGTATAAATCTCCTCTCCATGTATTTAAATCTACAAAGTAATCTATCAGTTTCACTGTTTTCTTAGAGATATTTCTTTCATGTCTTGGTCCTGATCTTATCTGGACCATTTGCTCTCTAGACTTGAGATGTAGTTGTATTCCCAAAACCCTTCTGGGGATTGCTTTATCATATTGTGGTATTGAGACACTCATCCGTTTTCTTCCTCCTCCCGTATCTCCTTCTTCTACTATAACATATCACCTAGGAATTCTTAAACAACATGGGGCACCTGGGTGGCACAGTCGGCTGTGTCCGACTTTGGTTCATGTCACGATGTCACAGTTCATGAGTTTGAGCCCTGCATCGGGCTCTCTGCTGCCAGCGTGGAGCCCACATCAGATCCTCTGCCTCCCTCTTTCTGTCCCTCCCCGGCTTGCACTCTGTCTCTCTCTCTCTAAAAAAAATAAATAAACATTAAAATAATGCATGGGATTTTTTCAGAATTTTTGTCTTAATTTTTTCTCCTAACATTATATTTGAAAGACACTTGTAATGGGAATAGATTTCTAGGTGGAAAATATGGAGGTTCTATTCCATTTCATCCAGTTTCCAATATTTATTGCTAAGAAATTTTTGATAGTGCTCAAATTTCTGAACCTTTGCATGTGATTTTATTTTTTTGTGTGTGTAAGCTTTCAGAATTTGTCCTTTGTGTCCAACATTCTGGTATTTGATGGTGATATATGTACCTGATTTGGATATTATCCACAGTGTTGAATACTTGTAAGTTATTTCTATCTAGGAAATCAAATATTTTTTTTCTTTTCCCCCCTACTTTATTATTACAAAATGTCTCTTTTATCTTTGAAAATAATCATTGTCCTGAAATCCATTTCATCTGATTTAGATAGAACTATTCTAGTTTTTGTTATGATTATTGTCTGCCTAGTGTATCTTTCCCTATCACAGCCTTTAGTGTCTCCCAGTTTTTGTATTTAAAGCGGGTTTACACTTGTTGGGTTTATCTAGTTTGTCAATCTTTGCCTTTTATTTTGAGTATGTAATAACTTATATTTACTGTAATTGTTGATATATTTGCGTTTAAATATAATAGTTTATTATTTGTTTTCTATTTGTCCCCATTGATCTCTGCTTCCATCTTCTGGATTTATTATTTTTATATGCCATTACATCTCCTCTATTGGAGAACTGACCATAATTCTTTTATTAAGGTATTATCTAGTGGTATTTTATAGTCCACAGTATTCATCTTTAACTTACCATGACCTGTCTTCAAATACTATACCATTTCATACCTGTACAAATCTTTTAAACTTTGTACATTCTTAAATTATTTCTTTGTTCTTTGTTCTATTTATTTGTTCTTTATTCTTACTGTTCAGATGGTGCACCTCTTGGATCAACCTTCTAGGTTTCCTATGACTTTTTTCTCATGTTTCAAGTTGTGTCTGTGTGTGTAAGTGTTCTAATTAGGGAGAGGTTTTCTCATCTTTATCCTTCAACATTCCCCTTTTATATTTTGCGTTATCTTACTTTTAATTTCAGAGAAATTTTAAAACCTGAATGTGTTTTTCTCACACAAATATGTTTACTTATGTATGCATATATGCTCTTTAGCAGTATTTATTACAATGTCTTTGGTTAATTTAATTTGGTTGTCTTCTGTTTCCAGAATTGTCTGTTTGTTTTGAGTACTTTATTTCTCTATTCATTTTATTTTCTGTCCCTTCATGTTAAGAAACATGTTCAAATTGATAGGCTCAAGAAAATGGGGGGGAAATCTCTATGTGTATCATTGGTATTGGTTACCTTGTTACCTTGTAGTGGGCTTTTTCTGTGGTCTAAGGTAGCTGGGTTATTATGACTTTTCCTTTGAGCAGAGTTAATTTCTGCAGCATTGTCAAAGCTGAATGGTGAAAATTTAATGCCACACTGTTTTCATTATGAACATCTAAATTAAGTATGCTTGGGGTCCCAAAGTACCATTCCCTATCCATCCCTTTGGGTCTTGAGATCTTTTACAAACTTGCAAACTCTTCTCTTGTTTACATGCTCTCAGACTAAGGTCGTTTCTTCATTACATTTCATACTTCCCATCTCTGGGCCTTGTAGAAGTTCCATGTTATCTTATTTATGTGCTGTCCCCATTGCTGGCATCAGTTTTCATTCTCTCTGATTGCTCAATCAGTTGCCATTCAGGTATATGATTTGCAAATTCCAAAATTGTTTTGCTGGAATCCCTTTTTTCATTATGTTTGTTCTTAAATACTTTCTCTTTCTATGGTTGTGACAAATTATGTTTTTCCCATTTAAGAAATCAGCTTCATGAAACCATTCTAATGTTTAATCAGTAATTCAATGAGTTTGTGTTAACTGGATACTAGGTATTTAGCATTCTGACCCAGGCCTCAAAGAACTTAAATTCCATCAAGATCAACATATATTAAAAAAAAAAAGACCAGTGCATTATATATTAATTGGACAAAGAATATAATTGCAACTCAGAAAAGAATGAAGTCAAAGTTGGCTAAACATTTTGAGAGAACAGAGAAGAAAATGTAGGTCTTGCACGGATTCTTAAGAAATGGAACACGTTTGATCTTTGCTGTACTGAAGACTAAATCAATAATAATAATGAAGGACATTTATGCAATGTTTACTCATAGCCAGGACATATACTAAAACTTTGTACACATGATGTCATCTAATCCTCAAAACAAATACATGGGCTAGTTACAATTATTTTCTCCATTTTTATAGATGAAGAAACTGTGGCTTGGAGAAGTACTTGACTTGCCTAATATCTTACAGCTAATCAATAACTGAATCAGCAATCAAGCCCAACAGTCTAACTCAAAACCTATGCTCTCAAACAGGTTATACTGATATTTGTATAGATATATCTTACATTTAACAATGTATTTAAATTCGATATAGGCATTTTCACAGGTTGTTTTAGGAAGTCAAATATAGTTTTAATTGTGACAATGACAAGAAAATGTAGATGGTTTATAATATATTCAAATTACAGAAGACACTTACATTTCTCTTGTTAAAAATTAGTCTATTGCGACTGAACGAAAAGTCTCAGCTTTAGACTGAAGGTAAATAATGCAACAAACCAATGAGCTGACATGGGCTATATTAACTTAACGCCTGTTGGTAAGTGTAATTAACAAATCTTGAAATGAAAATGCCATAGAACATTACTGATATAATCCCTCCCAAAAATTATCAGTAAGAACCCAAGAATTGTAAACAAATAAAACAAAATCACATAATTAGAAATAAATCTGTAAGTAGGCTCTATTTCCAATAAGATCTTTCTCTAAATATAAATACATTAAGATTCTACTAAAATACAACTTGTTACATTACACCACTTTGAAATACAACAACTTAATACATTGGAAGCCTGTTCCAACAAAGTTAGTCAATCAGGAATAATGTGATGATGCCTGCTTCCATAATAATGACTGTTTCCACTAATTAGTAATAAATGGCTTCCATAGAGCTAAGAAGTAATCTTCAATTACTGACAAAGTAACTTCTGGGCAAGTTTATTAGATACAACTCTCAATTGTTTTTGCATGCCCATTTACTGAATTTTAACATAAAATTTTTAAGTGGATAACAAACTTTGGGTGCTTAAAAGGGAAAATCCTGGTGCAACAGAAAGAAGATTTAAGTCTGTAACCCGAAGTGTAGGTCCCACTCTGCCACCAACCTTGTATGTGTCTTGGGAAAATGACTTCTTGGACCTCAGTTTCCTTGGCCACTAAAGAAGAAGGTCAGACTAGATCTGTAAGGTATTTTGTGACCTAATATTCAACAGCTCCAAAATAGAGTTTCATATAACTCCAATTTAACAGCAACTTGCAAATTCATATGTCCTTTATGGTACGCTTCAGCTGTAATTCCTGTGATTTCTATTCTGTTCTTGAGTAATAATGTATTCATAATCAATTAATTAGATAAAAGTGTCAGAAGGCAAGTCCATTCAAGATTCAAATGGGGAAAAAATAGTGTTCCACATACATTTCTGCTCCTGGGCCCCGTAAATAGAATTTCAAATAGTGATGTATATATCTTCTGCCATTTCAGGTGATTTCTAACTTTTTGCATTAAGTTTCATTAAGTTTAAGTTCTGGCATTTTGCATATGGGTTGTAAGTATCATTGTTGTTATCATTATTGGTGTTATTAATTATCTAGCTATAAATGTAATTCATTCAATTTGTCAAAAATAATTCAAATCCATTTGGTCTGGCACTTCTCCTAGCCAAATGACCAGCCAAATAAGTTTACTCTCTGTCAGAAAGAAGTCTGACCACATTACATTTTATATTTTACAGTGGCTTTTATTTCAAAATAATTATGCTAATACAAGCCCCATGAGATCTCACTTCTGAATTCAAATTCTTAGATAGATAGATAGATAGATAGATAGATAATGGGCAGGAAGACAGCTAGATATGACACACAGGAAGCTCTGCAATGAGCTTGTCACTGATTCTTTGTTTTGCTTTTGTTCTGTTTCTTTTTGTTTCGTTCTGTTTTTTAAGTTCACATTGCTTTGCAGTCAATATATCCTCCTTCAGGTAGGTAAATTTTCAGTAGATCTGGGCTTCAGAAATGCAGAATTCTCAATCAGATCAATTTTAGACAGAAATACATCAGAAATATGAAAATCTTGTACACAATTCTCTTAAAACAATCTGTGCCATGTATTCTCTGAAAAGTTTTTGTATCCCTCAAGAATAAGCACACCTGGGGTTGAAGACATCTGTTATGGAGCATGATTCATTCTTCATCCTAACAAAATTACTTTGCCTGTTGACAAGGTCAGGAATTATAATAAAGTGAAGCTAAATAAAAGAGTTTATTCAAGAAGATTTTAATGCATCAACACAGTCCCTTTAGTCTATCAGGCCAGAAGAAGGAGACAGGGCATTTGTCTATGGTGATGCAATTCAGCTGAATTTGATTAACTACTTAAAGGGAACTGTCAACATCTCTGTAAAACTAATCTGAAATACTCCATTTCCTTAAATGTATTTAATTGGGTTGGGGCCTCAGGGCATATTTTTATCAGACTTCTAGTGCTTCATAGCAAATGCCCTGTCCTGATGTTTCAAAAATCTCTTTCCTATACTGTTTGATCTGTCTTTTATGTCTCAAAGCAGCAGCTTAGAAGTCATGAGCACACATAAAACTAGCAGCCGCAATTACACCAACATTCCACTAATTTAATTCTATATTGATTTAAATTATTATGGAAAGATTTACATTCAGAGCCGTGTGTGTGTGTGTGTGTGTGTGTGTGTGTGTGTGTGTGTGTGTAGAAAGAGAGAGAGGGAGTGAAGGAAGGCAAAAATAAACAGAGTGAGACTTTCATTTTTTTTTTTAATAAAAGTAAAAGTAAGTCATCCTATTGGTTCACAGCTAGAGTTACTACAGTGACCTTTTTTTCTTTTTTTGAACCCTGATCTATTTACTCTGGCGTTTATTCTTTTGCTTCCCATTTCTCTGTTTTTCAGATTGAGGGATAAAGACAAATATTATCATACACCTACAAAATATCTGCAAACAGCATTTCAGAAGTATTAATACACACTTTAAGCAACAATAAAATATTTAAACAGAATATTTGATTAATTATACGGGAGATGTGCAGGATAGGTCTTTTGGGGTCTTGGAATCTATTATGTAATCACATTAATTACATTAAGAAATAAAAAGTGGATATTCATCACAACAAAAATATAGTAATAATCAATGTAAGTAAAGACTTGTATGCCATGGAAACTTGAAAAGGTGAAAAAAATATTACAGAATATGAATTAAAAACGAAACCACTAATATATAATTTTTAAGTTTCTTCGATGAGATGGAGGCATAAGCAACCTACCTACACAGGTATGTAAAAAAGTGATGGAGAAGAAAAAAATATGCAAACCACATGCAAATATGTAGTGTGTTATAGGACCTCAGCCTTAAAAGCACATTGATAACCATGGTGAAGATTTTGAATTTATATTTCCTTATAGTGATTCTCATTATAGCATTAGCATTTTTATTACAGATAAATGTTTTTGGCTTCTAGAATTTGGATCTTTTTTTTTTTTCTGAAATGCAATATATAATTAACTGATTAATTCAATGATCAATAATCAACTGATTAATAGAATGAGTTTTTATTCCCTTATATACTTACTATCCCCTGACTGATTTATAGTGGCAGGAAATCACACTCATCTTACTCAGGTAAAGGAATCTATGCTACCCATTCAGAAAAAGAACAAAAATGTTTGGAGGTCTAGGAAGCCATCTCTTTTCAGTTTGCTACTTCAGAGCCATCCAAATGTTAAGCTGCAACATTCATGTACCCTCAGTTATGCCCAGGCTAGGAGTCTATGGCCCAGGATATGACAGTTAACTTGCTGTTCTGATAATTTTCCTGGAGTATTCCTTTTTTCTACTTATTTCCTTTCCAGGAATTAAACATTCCTAAGAAGGAATAATGCACACTTAAAACATCCACAGAATTCACTTTATCTGTACAAAACTTCACTGCAAGTAGATGGTAGGCTTCATAGGTTGCACACCGGGTTACTTTCCTGCTCTATTACAAACTCCATCTTTGGAAGCAGTGATGTTCCTGGATGCATGGACAATGGGGAAGAGAGCTCACCAACCACCCTTTTCTCATTACAATAATATGTTTTAGCCCTGACTTTTGGGGAATCAGAACATTTTTCTAGGCCTTCTTGACTGATATCACGCCACATGGTGTGCTTCCTTGGGCAGGCTTCTCAATCTAACAGGCAATCTCACTTTATCACAATTTCCGTGGAAATACTCATTCCATCTCCACCCCTGCTTGTAAGAGTGTTTTTGTACCCTTCACAGTTATATTTGAGAAAAGACACAAGTCCATATTTTGGAGGGTGAAAGGGTGTTAAAAAGTAGATTTTTTTCCACTGTATGGACTTGGGGATATTAAATAGCTTTTCTCAGGGCTAAAAAGTGCAATTATTCATAAGATTAACTTCTCATTGTACATGCTATTGTGTAATGCAAACTAAATATTTCTTAACCTATAGTAGCTAATATCCTGACCAAGAGAATGCATTCAGATTAGATAGATAGATAGAAAGAGAGATAGATAGATAGATACAGCGAAATATATTCAGTATTACTACTTGGTAAGTACAGTGGAGCTCTTTTTTTTCAAAATTTCTAAAATGTAATCTAATTACCAGACATTAGCACTACAGACACATTAAGAAGGTTTATTCCTGAGAGTTTCCTTGTGATTATACCAAAATAGCAATTCAGTGCATTTATTTATTGGAGTAAGTAATTAAAGTAACCAAAATATTTTGCAAATATCAATTGCTCTGTAAATGCTAACATTTTCATAGAAAAAAATGTAGCTGTAGCTATTCTGGAAGAATGATGAATTAACATAAATTTGTATTTCCTTACTTTGTATTTTTTTTAAGTTTTTGTATTATGTTTCTTTATTTTTGAGAGGTGGAGAGAGACAGAGCATGAGTGGGGGAGGGGCAGAGAGAGAGGGAGACAGAATCTGAGGTAGGCTTCAGACTCTGAGAGGTCAACACAGAGCCCAGTGCGGGGCTTGAACTCACTAACCATGAGATCATGACCTGAGCCAAAGTTGGATGCTCAACTGACTGAGCCACCCAGGTGCCCCTGTAAGTATTTTTTTAAGATAAAATATAATAAAGTACAATGCTCTTGCCTAGAATCCTGAGAAGTGAATGTACATATACAATGATGATAGAGGGTAGCAATGAACAGGTGGCTGGGGTGAATGGATGAAAGATGATGTCAGATCTCAAGCCAAATGACAAATGCTAGTTGATTTTAACATTGCTATGACTTACCAAGGAAGATTTTATATAACAAATATTAAATGGCAATCCAGTGTTACCTGCCATGAATAAAATAAAATACAGATAATACAATGTAAATAAAATGTTTTCTGTAGTCTGCTAAAAGTTCTGAAACAAAAGTCTACTGCCCGTGTATATACAAAATGAGAGAAATTAGAAAATTTTAGAGAGGTACTAAAGGCATACAGGCACCAAGGTTACATGTTCTCCTTGATTCAATCAATCTACTTTTCCATTAGAATTAATTAAAGCACTCCAGATAATGGTGAAGGAAGGAAGTAAGGTGATTGCTGTTTGCAGAAAACAAGCATAAAACCGGACAACATTGCCAAAAATAACCATTAACAGGCACTGGAAATCAACTAAAGAGAGGCAAAAATTTGAGAAGCATTTGTTCTTTAAAAACTGCTGAAATGTGAGGAAAATACAGGCCAAACTTACGGCCTTTCTACACTCCTCCCTGCTTGGTTACTGGAAACCATAGCACTATTGGCTTTGGGTTTGGGCAAACTAGCACTAAAGTGGCAGACCTGATTTGGGATGAAAGCAGGGGTTAAGTCCATGTCTTTGTCAACTACATCTGGCAGACTCAGTTTGAAAGACCTGTGGCAAACCCGTAATATGCTAGCCCAAGATGGTGGTCAAAGTTCTGAAACAGCAATAGACAAGGCAGGAATTTAATGGTGAAATCCTGGAAGTGTTAGATCCATAATAACCTGGCTGACAGATAAACTATATATGCAAGGAAGTGATCTGAAAGAACCAAGAAAAATCTAAAAACTTAGGCATATTGAGAATTAGCTGATAATTTAAATGAATTTCTCTACCACTGTATAGCTAGCTCAGCAGAAAGCAGAGCCTTATGGACTTGAGCTGTCTAAACACAAACTCTATACAAAACATTGCCTGACCACGAACACAGAAAAAATACTATAAGAAGGCAGGTGATAAAAACAATTTATGTGTACATGTATACACATAAATTTATGTGTAAGTACAGGCAAGTTACTAAAAGCAACAAAAGAAGACTCTCAGAAAAAAATACAACAGAATCAAGAATTACTATATTAACTACAATGTTCTATTTAAAAAAAAATTTTAATATTTATTTATTTTTGAGAGATAGACAGAGAGAGGGGGCAGAGTGCGAGTGGGGGAGGGGCAGACAGAGAGGGAGACAGAGAATCCAAAGCAGGCTCCAGGCTCTGAGCTGTCAGCACAGAGCCCAATGTGGGGCTTGAAATCACAAACTGTGAGATCATGACGTGAGCAGAAGTCGGATACTTAACCGACTGAGCCACCCAGGCACCCCTACAATGTTCTATTTTAACCAAAATCTATTAAGCATGAAAATAAAAAGTATGATAACATAGAAGCAAAACAGCAAAAATGGTAGCCAGTAAAAACTAACTCTGAGCGAGCCCAGATATTTACCAAATAATTTAAAGGTGCTATAATAAATATGTTCAAGGTAAAATAGGGACATATATTTAATTTTTTTTAACATTTATTCATTTTTGAGAGACAGAGAGAGGCAGAGGTTGCAGACAGAAAGTGAGACACAGAGTCTGAAGTAGGCTCCAAGCTCTGAGCTGTCAGCACAGAGCCCAATGCAGGGCTCGAACTCACGGACCACAAGAAAATGACTTGAGCTGAAGTCAGATGCTTAAATGACTGAGCCACCCAGGAGTCCCAAAATTGGAACATATATTTAAAGAACTAAAGGGAAGTGTGCTAACAATGGACCACAAATAAAATTATCAAGAGAATATGGATATTATAGAAAAGAAACAAAAGAAAAAGTTACAATGAGAAGTACAATAATTGGAATGAAAATATACACCAGATGGGCACTTGAACAGATAGGAGCTGGAAAACGAAAGATTAATAAAACAAGTAGACAGAAAATTACTAAAGATATGGAAGACTAGAACAAATCCATATAAACACCATTAAAAAGTAAAGTATTTTAGAATAAATGTAGTAAAAGTAGTGCAAGTACTATAAAAGAAAAAAAAAACACTGCTGAAAGAAATCAAAGAAAGCTAAATGAACAGAGAGACATATCACGTCTATAGGCTGGAACACTTACTGGTTTTTTTTTTGTTTTTTTTTTAAGTTTATTTATTTTCAGAATGAGAGAGAGAAAGGGACAGAGAGAGGGGAGACAATCACAGGTAGGTGCTGCCCCATCAGTGCAGAGCCCAATGTAGGGCTCAAACCCACAAACCCTGAGATCATGACCTGAGCAGAAGTCAGATGCTTAACCTACTGACCCACCTATGAACCTGTGGAACACTTACTGTTAACAGCAGTTCATTACAAAGTGATGTACAGGTTCAACTCAATCTCTATGAAACCCTAGAAGAATTTTGAGATGGACCAACTGACTCTAAGTTATATGGAAACAAAACAAAAGAAAAACCTAGAATTGCTACTATGTATTTTTATATATGTTATTTCAAAATAACTTTAGATTTACTGAAGAGTTGCAAAGATTTTACAGAGTTCTCATATTCCCCCTTCTCCTAAAGTTAGCAACTTGCATAACAATGGTACTTTTACTAAATTTCAGAAATCAACATTGGAAAAAAATAATTACTGAAAGTATATACTATACTTTATCCATATTTCTCCAGTTTTTCTACTGATATTCTTTTTGTATTTAGACTTAGAGCCTCCACTTTCCCACTGCTTTTTTTCCTCACCACCTTTAATAAGAATATGTCATACATTTTAAACCAGTGAGATTTATTTTTCACTGTCTGCTTTCTATCCTCAGTTTGTACCACATTGTCATTAGAAAATATCTTCATATACTGAGAGTCACTCTTTGTGGTATAAAGTTCTGTAGAATTCACAAAGGCATATAGTAATATATCCACCACCACAGTACCATACAGAATATTTGCATCAACATAAAAATTCTATTTGTGCATAAAAATTCCTCCCTCTAATACCCCTTAGCAAGTACAGATCTTTATTCTGTTCCAAAAATTTTGCCTTCTCCAGAATATTATATAAATGTAATCACAAAATATGTATTTCTTGGGGTTTGACTTCTTTCCCTTTAATGAAATACATTTGAAGTTTATCCTGTTGTGATAGTAAATTTATAGTTCATTCCACTGCATGGATGTTTTATAATTTTTTTACCCGTTTATGTGTTAAAAGATACATGGCCTGTTTCCACAGAGTTTATGAATAAAGGTGATTCAAATATCTAAATATAGGTTATTTTATGAACATAAGTTTTTACTGCACTTTGGTAACAATTAATAATATTATTGTAAAAATGTCTTTAACCATGCAATAAACTTCCAAATTTGTTTCCTAGTTGCTGTACCATTTTCACAAGCAATGGAAATGCTCTCTTTGCTCTGCATCCTTGATAGCATTTAATTATGTCATATTATTTTTCTTAGCCATTTTAGTTGTTCAGAGGTTTCTCAGTCTGATTTTAACATGCATGTCCTTAATGATTAATGATTTTGAGCATCTTTTCATATGCTCATTTGTCATATGTATATCTTCTTTGAGAAAGCATCTGTTCAGATCTTTTTGTTCATTTCCTAATTAAATTGGGTTGTTTTTGTTGTTGAATATTAGAGTAATTTTTATATTCTGGATAAAAGTTCATATCAGATATATAATGCATTAATGTCTTCCCCAGAATTTGGCTGACCTTTTCTTTACCTTAAAATTTCAGAGTAAGAAATTTTAGTTGTGATAAAGTCCAATTCATTAATTATATTTGTTCCTTTTTATCTATCATGCTTTTAATGTCAAATATAAGAACTCACTCTAAAACCCAAGGTCATGATATTTCTAATTTTTTTCTAGAAATTTTGTTATTTTTCATTATATATTTAGGTCTACAATCTATTTTGAATCATTTTTTGTTTAAAGTGAGAAGTATGTGTCAAGGTTCTTTTTTTTTTTTTTTTAATGTTGAAGTACAACAGTTCCAGCACCATTTATTTAACAGAATGTCATTTGTCAAGTGAATTTTGTTTATTCATTTATTTTTTTAATGTTTATTTGAGAGAGAGAGAGAGAGAGAGAGAGAGAGAGTGCATGTGTGTGTGTTGACGGAGGGGCAGAGAGAGATGGAGACACAGAATCCAAAGCAGGCTCTAGGCTCTGAGCTGTCAGCACAGAGCCTGATGTGGGGTTCAAACTCATGAACTGGGAAATCATGACCTGAGCTGAAGTCAGATGGTTAACTGACTGAGCCACTTAGGTGCCCCATGTCAACTGAATTTTGACTGTAACTTTGAAAAAAAAAATAGTTGACTATATTTGTGGGGATCTATTATTGGGTTCTCTATTCTATTCCAAAGATCAATTTGTCTTTCATTGGCCAATTCAATACTATCTTGATTAGTGTAGCTTTCGGGTAAAGCTTGAAATAAGTTAGCATAAGTCTTCCAAGTTGGTTTACTTTTGGAGAAATACATACATATATACCTACATACAAACATACATTCAATAGAATATGAGTATATTTTCAAATATTAAATTGCTTCAGCTTTAATATACCTATTACAGTATATTCCCAATTCCTCACTCCATTCTTTTAATTGTTATAAATGTTACATATACATAATCACATAATAACATGATGTATTTTTTTGCTTAAAATACTTAGTAAGCTTTTAGAGCAAATAAAAATTGAAAAAAAAAAAAAAACTTTATCTGCACTGATTCTATTTTCAACACTATTCTTTGTATACATCCAAGTTTCTTACCTACATCACATTCCTCTGCCCAAAGATCCTTCTTTAGAATATCTCGTCAATTAGTTCTATTGGCAATGAATTCTGATTTTTGTTTTACTGAGAAAGTCTTCATTTCTTTTACTTTTTTTTGATGCGTATTTTCACTGCATATGTAATTTTGGTTTGAGTTTTTTTCTTCCTTTTTGAAACCAGCACTGAGAAAATACCAATCCATTGTTGTCTTAAATGCTGGTTTCTGATAAGACAGCTATAAATCTTATCTTAGGGGTTTTGTAGGTAATGCCTTTCATTCTATGGTCTTCAATTTTTCTCTGTTTTCATTTTCAGCACTTTTAATATATGTGAACAAATGAGGTTCTCCTGTGTTGATTTGCTTTGCATTGCTTTGTTTTATTACTTATCATGCTTGGTGTTCAGTAAACTTCTTTTCTGTGGTTTGGTTTCTTTTTAGTTTTGGAAATTTCTTAGCCATTACTTCTTCACACATTTCTTCTTTCCCCTTTTTTTTTCTCCTTCTGAGATTACAATTCTGTGTCTATTATATCATTTGATATTATTCCACAATGTTGGAAGTTCTGCTGTATGATTTTCTTTTTGTTTCAGTTTGGATATTTTCTACTGACCTATCTTGGAATTCACTGCTTCATTCCTTGGTGGTCTTGAGTCTACTGATAAGCCCATCAAAGGCATTCATCCTCTCTCATAGTTTAATTTGTCCCCCCCCCCCCCAGCATTTCTATTTGATTCTTTCTTCCTGTTTCCTTTTCAATGTTGAAATTACCTATCCAATCATGCATGTTTTCTACATTTTGTCTTAGATCCATTAACATACTAATATAGTTATTTTACATAACTATCTAATAACTATCTAAATAACTAATATCTGTAAAATACTTCAATCTAGTTTTGACGATATCTTTGTCTCTTCAGACTATGTTTTTCTTGCCTTTTTGTAATGCTTTATAATTTTTTTCTTTGAAAACTAGGGATGAGAGTGGGCATTAAGATCTGTCTATATCTATCTATGAAATTATCTATACAAAATGTCTATTTATAAAATACATTTGTACTTACACATGTACATGCCTTTCTTTCCAAGGGGCACAAATATGAGGTTGTGTATTAATGAAGTTAGGAGATGGGGATTAACCTCCCAGTAACTGTGTATACTTCAGTATACCACAGGATACATATGTCTCTATCAATTTATGATGTGGGTTATTCTGCCCAAGGGGTTTCCTCAATATCTTCTCATTTGAGAGAGTCAGTCTCTTGCAGTTCTCCCAACCATATAACACTGTTATTTAGATGTTTATCTTGACAGCCTGGAGGTGAGTGGAGTAGGAAGATGATATCCCATGACGTTCAAATTCATCCTAAGTTTCAGGCAGGTTCTGTTTCCCTTGTCTCATGACTTTGGTCTTCACAAGAGCTCCTTCCCCTCCTTTAGCTGCAATGATAAACCTAGTGTGCAAATCTGCCCCTGTCAAGGGGTAGTTGTTAATTCATCTCTCCTCCTGCCCCTTTCCTCAGCTCAACAGATTTCCAACAGTGTCGGTATAGTCACAATTTTTGTTCTTCTTCCCTCTGCAAACTAAGGCTTTTTCTCCATGATAGAGATACCAGGGATGAATATAGCATCTTTCTATGAAGATATGTAAGTGGCTATTGTTTGTCTTCCCCTGTCAGTACCACAAAAAAGTTTTCTAAGGATTCTATCCAATTTTTCCTGTGAGTGGCTCCAGGGAATCCCTGAAGAAAAATTAAAAGGGTGGAGACCTGTGGACTTCACACTCTTGCACTCTCCCACATTCACTTTTGTTTTTAATTTATTTTGAGAGAGAGAGAACACGTGCACAAGCGGGGGAGAGGCAGAGAGTGAGGGAGAGAAAGAATCCCAAGCAAGCTCCACACTGTCAGTGCAGAGCCCAGTGAGGGGCTCGAACTCACAGACCATGAGATCATGACCTGAGCCGAAGTCAAGAGCTAGAAGCTCAACTGACTGAGCCAGCCATCCAGGCACCCCATCTCCCACATTCACTCTTTGAATATCATTGCAATTTATTAGCTTTTGTTCTTATTGGCTTATAGGCTTATATGGTATCCTGTGGTATTTGTCCTGGGTAAGCAAATGCTTAGATTCTGTTTCTCTCTGCAGGTATCCATTCACTCACTCCCGTATTTTAGGTTACTTGATTATCCTGTGACCTCTTTTCACTGATGGGTTCAAGAAAAGTTATTAATTGCATTTATTTGCAGTTTATACAGCCTGGTTGTAAAAACTGGAGTGATACCTTCCAATTCTCTACATCTCTGAACTAAAACGGCATGGTTTCTAATATTTTGTCAACAACAAAATTAGTTTGAGACTGGTATTATATTGTCTCTATATTAAATTTTTTTTATTTCCACAAATACAACTAGTTATGCAAATAAAAAACACTAAAGGATTGATTCATACTTTACTAAAATTGTCTACTATGCTAAAAATACTCCCCCCAAAACACTTATTTTGAATAATATATCTTTATATTTTTTTCGTGTTTATTTATTTATTTTGAGAAAGAGAGAGAGAGAGCAAACCCAAGCCGGGGAGAGGCAGAGAGAAAGAGATAATCCCAAGCAGGTTCTGTCTGGGCTGTCAGTGTGGAGCCTGACACAGGACTCACACACACAAACCATGAGATCATGACCTGGGCCAAAATCAAAAGTTGGACGCTTAACCAACTGAGTCATCCAGATGCCCCTAATAATATATTTTTAAATTAAATAATCAAATAAATTGATTTTACCAAAACTTGGGCCTTTCACTTTATACTACAGCTAAGATTTTCTAACTGGCTCATTAACATTGTTCCTCTGCATGGGAAATTAACTCAGGTTGGCTGTGGGGACATGAAGAGAAGACTGAAAAAGGCATGACAATGGAGAACAGAACATGAGTATGAAAAAATAGACACCAAAAAGAGTTAACTGAAGTTATCAAAATAGTGATGTTTGATCTTAAAATGACCTTTTCAATTTGGATTTTGCTTTAAAATATCCCCAACACTGACCTAAAACTCTCATTTTTATCCATAGTAAAGATATATATCTACTGTCCCCAAAGTGACAAAGATCTAGTAAGAACTACTGCTGACTTTTTTCCCTCAACTATCCCTGGAAAATATTTTTTTCCTCATAGGAGTAAAATAAAAGTAATATTAATAAGAATAAAATTTGCATTCTTTCTAACATTTAACTTTCAACAAAATCTGTTCATTTCTGTAAGGGACATATAGGATTACTGTAGAGGAATTTTGAGTAATCTGTTTAAAAAATTAGCATATGCAAAGTAAGCAAGGGATGCATGAATAGTCATAATTATATGTGAAATACTGAAATTTTTAGTGTAACTAGCGGTTGAAAGCTTGTGTGTAGCTGAAGATAAAACTGAGAATGTGAATCAAGCCAGACAAATAAGGGCTTGTAAGCCATGCTGAATAATTTGGCTCTTTTGTAATAGGCAAAGGGAGCTAGCAAATAGTTTCAATTGTTTTTATAAAACTTTTAGAAAGGGAATACTAGCGGTGACATAGATAAAGACTTGAACTAATGGGCAGACCCACAATTAGAGGGCTGTTGCAGTGCTGTTGGCAAGAGAGGATAAGTGCGAGAAGAAGGAATCATCAGTTTGTGTAAGCAGAACCAGATTCAGAAGATAATTTTTAGATGTGACTAATAAGATGTGGTTCCTGATTAAACACAAAGTAGCTACTATTTAGCAGCTTTCAGTTACCATCATTTTATTGTTTTCAGAGACATTCCTTTGACTTGATATTACAAATCCCATTTGTTTTGTTATTGTTGCTATCATTTAGGCTACACCATTTCTTTTCAAGAGCTATTGCAATTCACAGATTAATCTTTTCCCATAACATTCTATGCTTGTCTATGTAGATGCAAACCATTTCCTTATCTTCCTGCAGATATTTAATGTGGCAATCTATGAGATTTCTTCTGCACCTAAGGGAGTGGCTTCTCCTTTGGGGATTCTTTTTCACTCTTTGTTTGACTATGTTACTCTTTCTTATTCAAATTGGATCATTTACTCAAATGTGTGCTGATTCTCAGTTATATTTTTATTTTTAAGAATTAAATATTCTTGGTTCACGGCAGTTTGAATGATCACTGGCTTCTCCATAAGAGGATAAAAGAGTGGGCATTTTTTATAAACCCTTAAAGGTTTATTCTTGGAGACATTTTCTCTGATTTAGTTTCTCTGAATAAGATTTCTCTAACCATGAGCCAGAAGGCACATTTCCTGGATATAGAAGTGTTCATACAAGTCAGAGGGGCTGTGGCTCAAAATATCTAGACTTTCAGTCTGTCCCTCTTTATAGGCATGCAGTTCAATCCTCTTCTCAATATACTTGGGTAACCCAAAATTCTGAGACTCATTAAGGAATTTAAGGATAAATTTGTGTATTTCTTACCAATAGTCCCATTAGCAAGGGCTCTAAATTGAAAGTTACTATTTTCTAATAAATTATTTATCCCTTCTCCTCCACTAACTTTGATTGTTCTAAACATTTTTTTCCTTATCAACTTCTATTGTCTATTTGTTATCGATGTCCTTGTGTATTTTTATATTTCTGATTTATTTCCCATCATTTGGATGGAATCTAGGAGTGGAAGGAATCTAAATATATGTGGTTAAATTGCCTTCACTTATTCTAAATATATTACTTAATAGAGAAATTTTATTTTTTTTCCAATTAAAGCCTTCCTTAAAAATGGGAGACTAGAGCATCCACCCTATCTCAGAGAGTGTCATATAATTATGATGATTATAAATATATAAATATGATGGCATTATTAGACATTCAGTTAGTAGTATCATGAAATTAATCTACAAACAAACCCTTCATTTTTCAGATATGACTTAAACTGCTTTCTCAATTTGTGAAAAAAATAGTATAAATCATATCAGCATGAGATGTTTACGGGTTTTCATGGAAGATGTGTGGCCTACATAGTACCCACAGAAAGTTTTCCAGTAGAGATATATTATTATGACTATCCTCAGAGCTTATGCAGTAAATTCCTCAGAGCCTTGTGAATAGCAAGGATAAAAACAAAGGGTATTTAGATTTTATTACTTGGCTGTATCTATACAATTCCATAGTCTTCCTTTATCTCATAATTCATACTCAGATTAAAAAAATAAGGATGCAAAATTTGGCAAAGATTTAGTCTAATTTTATAAAACACATACAGTACTGTATATGTGTATCCGTGTATTTGTATATGTGTATTTGTGTATATATATATATATATATATACATATATATACAGTGTATATGTGTATATATATATGTATATGTATATATATGTATATATGTGTGTATATATATGTGTGTATATATATATATACTGTATATGTGTATCCATATACACTGTATATGTGTATCTGTGTATTTGTATATGTGTATTTGTGTATATATATATATATACATACAGTGTATATGTGTATATATATGTGTATATATATATGTATATGTATAGATATGTATATATAAATGTGTGTGTGTATATATATATGTATATATATGTGTATATATATGTGTGTGTGTGCGCGCACACACACACACACACACATATATATACACAGTACTGTATTTAATGTAACTGGTAATAAGGCAGCAGAGGAAAGAACTCTATCTGAAGGCAGCCTGACTTAGAATGAAGCAAAGCATTCCTAAGCTTACTCTTAAATGGAAAAGTAATGGACTGTCCATAGATGATCTGAAGTGACAAAAATACACTAGTGCCAGTTGTGGGTACCTTCCAATATTCTGAAAAATCACCTATTTCTGTCAGATACCATGGCCTTAGATGGAGCATCCAAGCATCACCCACAATCCCACAGCAAGAGAAAGAGAAGAACCATTAGCTCAGTTGTGATCATGTGACATTCAGCATCACATACTACTCGTATTGCAAGAAGTCACTCATTTATCAAGTTAAAATGTATTAAAATGTTTGCTCATCTTGTGGAATACTCACAGAACAAGATAGTCACAATCTAAGGTTTTACTGTATGTATATACATGTGTATATACACATATACATCTATATACTTATCTACCTACCTACTTGTTAGGGTACATCAGGGGAAGGAAGAAAGGAAACACATCAATATTTAACGGGACTGACTTTAAATACTGTATTATTGTATGGATACTTTATATTTTTGTACTTTATATATTCTAATTTTTCAAGTTACTACAGTGAGTACATATTTTATATTCAGAAACTAATTTATAATTTATTTTTAAACTAACTTCAGCATATATAGGACTGTCATGAAACAGAACTGAAAAGCTCTAGTTACTCCTGTTTTAGGATATGATTAACAAATTTTGAAAGATCTGCCTTTATAGTTCACCAAATACTGACTTTAGTAAATCACTTGTTTATAAGAGTTTGATTTCAAGTAGGTGGAAACAACCTTCAAAGAATATATCACTGTTCACAATCCCAGGATGAGCTACAAGGTATGCTAACTGATGAGTAAAAAGACTCTTTGACTTATTCTCCTAAAAATATGTGGCTTATAACATGAGAAAAGTTAGAAGTAATTTTTGATTGCTCAGTTTTGGAGACCCTGTATTCCCAAGGATACAGGTGGGTGTTTATGATTTAATGTAATAGATGGGCACCTGGGTGGCTCAGTCAGTTGAGTGTCTGACTTTGGCTCAGGTCATGATCTCATGGTTTGTGGGTTCAAGTCCTGCACTGGGCTCTGTGCTGACAGCTCAGAGCCTGGAACCTGTTTCAGATTCTATCTCCCTCTCTCTCTGCCCCTCCCCTGTCGCACTCTGTCTTTGTCTCTCTCAAAAATAAATAAACATTAAAAAAAACCTTAATGTAATAGATGAAAACTTAGGGTTTGAATATACTTTGTATAATGGACTTTGGATCAAATCCAGGAAATGGATTTGTTTGGCCATCCTTAAAGCCAAACTCTGAGATACTGTTAACTTTCACAGCAACAGTTAAAGAACAAAATTATGATATAAAAAGTGTTGGCCTCATGCTAACAAAAGGAATAATGCTTCTGTGTATCTGAAGAAATGTTGCTAAAAGAACAGAAAGATGTTCTATGTAAAATTAGCAATTTCATCTTTGATGCCCAAACCATATAGATATGTTTGCCTTGAGTAATAGACAGAAAAACGGAACTGCCTAAATCTATTTTTCAATAGGTCATCCCGAGCTTAACTGCCCAAAGAAGTTAACTGCCCAAAGTTAACTGCCCAAAGTAGACCTTGAATTTCTAGATATTTATGCAATCATGTAATATACTACAATATTAATAAAATAAATTACAGAAGTATGGCATCATTTTATCATTCAATAAAGCTTCAAACATATTTTAAGTGACTAGTGAGTTTGTTCTGTTTTGTCAATTTCTACATACATTTGGAAGTCTCATACTTGTATCATTCTGCTCAGGCTATTATAACAAAATGCCACAGACTGGATGGCTTAAACAACAGAAATCGATTTTCTCATAGTTCTGGAGTCACAGATCAAGGTGCCATCAAGGTTGGCTTATCATGAGAGCTATTCTTCTGGTTTGCATACACCTGCCTTCTTGTTGGGTCCTCACATGGTCTCTCCTCTTTTGTGTGTACAGGTAGTGAGAGAACTGAAAGGTGTCTCCTCCTCTTTGAAGTTAAAAGGATACCAATCCTGTGGAATTTGAGCTCTACAATTGTGACTTCATTTGACCCTAACCTCCCTAAAAGCCTTAACTTTAAGTACAATCACATTAGGAGTTACGACTTTAACATATGAATTAAGGGGAAGGGGCACAATTCAGTCCACAGTAATACCACACAATTAAGTGACTCACTGTTTACTAATCACAGGACATGCTCAAGAAACATATTAGAACTAGAACAGTGAGTTAATTGCATGTGGATAAATTTTGGAAAAGACAGTATTCAAAAGTCATTTTGAAATTCAAAATACCACAAATAAACGTGTTAATTTTTTTAAGTTTATTTATTTACTTTGAGAGAGAGAGAGAGAGAACAACTGGGGGAGGAGTAGAGAGAGAGGGAGAGAATCCCAAGCAGGCCCTATGCTGTTAGCACAGAGCCCAATGTGAGGCTTGGACTCACAAACTGTGAGATCATGACCTGAGCCAAAATCAAGAGTCAGATGCTTAACTGCCTGAGTCACTCAGGCACTCCTATGTTAGCTTATAAAGCATCACATGAAAACTTGACTTTGTATTACACTCGTATCCTCATAGAGAGGGGGCATGAATGCTACTTCCATTTCTCAAAGTGAATAAATAATGCCATTCATAATGTTTACATAGTTTGACCAGTATCACAAGGCAAATAGAAGTAAAACCAGAATCACAGCTACCTGACTTATCACTGTTAACAAGAACGATCTGCAATTGTGCCATGAACTTTCAACAAGGTAGGGTTGCAGAATTTAATCGAATTCAACTTAACTGAAACAGAGGAAAGATGGTGAATAATTGATCTTATTAACAACAGCATTAATAATGTTGGAGGAATACTCTTTTCCCCATAAGTAACAGTTCACTTCTTCCAATTAGAAAATTATAAGAGACTCTGCAATCTTTCTCATATTCCTAACAGAGGAAAAAGTAAATAACTGAGTTGGGAGGAAAAAACATATATGAGTAGGACAGAATAAATCCTAAATTATTTTAAATTATTTTAAAATATTTGGTCCCAAATCAGGCCAGTATTGTCTAAGAACTATGTTAGCAAAATGAGGTGGCAGTTAAAAAATTGTCCTTGACTTTTTATCACTAAGCAAGCAACTGCTTAAGTCTACATATGTTAATGATGACTTAAAAAATCACTCACATTTTGCATAATAAAATAACAAAGCCAGAGATGGAGAGCTTTGGATTTCATTTTCTTCACAAAAGGCCATTATACTAATTCGGAAATCAAGCATTTCCATGAAAATCTTTTACAGAAAATATAACATGATGATTGGATTACCATTTATTTTCAGCACAGCCTAGAAGCTGAACAGATGGCTGACTTACCACCACTGTGAGTCTGATAACTGTGCTGACTTTCAGTACTTTAAGACAAAGGATAGCACAGTTTAAAGGACATTTTATCATACAGAGGAGTTTCTGTGTAACACATGTATGGTGTATGTATTTTGCAGGAAATCAAGAGATATGATCACAAAAGTCAATGTCCTATCATTTGGAAATTCTCACAATAAGACAAAATGTTTGGAACACCAATGACACATTTAGCTGTGCAAGTGGCAGATTAGGCTTTGGACCCTTCTACTTCTGTTTCTTGGTACCAAAGCCCACACTCAGATAAAGTAAATATTGCTTTGGATTTTTCACCTAAGATCCTTTAAATCTGCAACTAGAAGTATTAAGAAGTTATCTTCAAATATTCATGCCCTGGTGTCTATAATATACATGGTTTATACACTAGACTTTCACCATCTCTATCTTGGTAAAGTTAGCTGCTGGTCTTATTATCTGTTTTACTGACACAAGCACAGTGCCTTGGGAGTAATCAAAACACTAATTGTAACACCAGGACCTTGAGTCTTCTGAAATGTAGCCAGTATATAGAGTTGGCTGCTATTTAACAGAATATTGGGTAAATAATGTTCTCCTTGTTTTTAAGAGGCAGAAATTATTAAAAATTTTAACTTGTGATTATAGCATATTTTTCCTTAGGTATTTTTAAGGCTAAAATAAAGTTCCTAAATATTTTCTGTGAGAAAAAAACAGTTTGGATCAAGTAGTTTCTGTACAGTGGTGCCCAATACACACTGTGCTAATGAGCTTTTCTTAATGTATCACATAACGATGGGCAACTCCTGTTAACACATCAATTAACTGTATGAAGGTGTCCACAATTTCAAACATGGCTAGGGTTCCAATACAAGCTCAGTAATTAATCACTTGTTAGTTTCTTTATTCAACTACTTGTGTATTTCTGTATAAACCCATCTTTCTGCCTCATTGATTAACCTACAAGAACTCTAATTCCGAGAAAACCGTATTGTTTGCAGTTAAAAATAAATTACAAAAGGAGAGCATTTGGATGAAATATAGAGACTATAAGATATTATAATCATCTCACTGATTTCTTTGTATTCTTTTTACTGCTCTTTCTCTTACTACTTATTAGCTCCAGAGTCTTTCTGGCCAGGAAATCTGTTTTCCTTCTTTCTTTTTATCTTTTTCTTCCTTGCATGGCCTATAACAAGGCATGATTCAATACATACTCACAAACTTTTTTTTTTTTTTGTTCCCACTGACATACTGCATGTTAAGTAGTCTAACTACATTCAATAAATCAGCCTTCTGTATAAAACTACCTTTGTGGAACTAGCTACTACTCTTAGCTCTACTACTTAGTACCAACTCGATCTTAGGCAATTTAATTAAACTTCCTTTGCCTTAGCTTCCTTATCTTTCAAATGGAGAGAAGGGTATTACAATTAATAAATAAAATTTTATATATATATATATATATATATATACACACACACACACACACACACACACACAGATTTATATATATAGAATTGGCATTTAGATAAGCATTCACTAAGATTAGCTATTTTATTATATTTTTAATATAAAGATAATCTCTACCTTATAGGGCTATGATGATTATGAGGTGATATTTGTACAAAATGTAGGGCTCAATAAATATCAGAATAGTAATAATACCTCATTCTTTTAAAACAATTTCAGTTTTTACAAGTATATTATATCAAAGTTTTCCTTAATGATTCAATAAAATAGCTCAATTTCTATTCTGAGAGTTTGAAGTCAAAAATAAGAAATGTTCTTACCTTTTTTATACTATCTATATCTGTTTCTGAGATTTTAGAATGATGTTAAGAAACATTAAAAATAGATTTTGGTAAAATTATAAACACAGAGTTGGTTGACAAGGCAAGGCAATCAAGAATAAAGGTGAGACTCAGGTTCCGCCTTAGTTGGCACTATGTTTAAGACATGTCTAACTGGATTAATGAAAATCTAACTATAAGAATATTTTAAACAGGCTCCTTCTTCCTTTATTATTTGTCACTTTTATACATACTGTAACTGTGTAATATTTTTGTAAAATCAAGCCCAATATCAATAATATTATTTGCAAATATATAATGAGTCTATTCTCCTCAATTTTAAGTTAAGAAAATTGAGATTTACACAGTTAAACACCAAAACTTGCCCAAAAGAAGATATGAAGAAACAACAACTATAATTAATTTAATGTTAGCGCGGCCTGGGTTTCTCTTCCCCATACCTTGGACACACAGGGGAATAAGCATACTGGCCTTTCAATTTAGGTTTGTCTGTTCTCAGTCCTAAATATTTTTAAAAGATACCTTTGTTTATTTATAACAGGTGTTTCAAACTAAGCATCATTTGTATTTTAGGTATGATAATTCTGTGCTGTGTTTAGGAGAAAGGAGAGCTGTCTTGTGCATTGTATGATACTGAGAAGCAACTCTGGGCTCTCTACTCACTAGATACAGGCGCATTCCCCCAAAACCATTTGCAATAACCAAAAATGTCTCCAGATATTTGGTTCCCCGGGGACCAAATCAATCCAATTTGAGAGCCACTAATTTAAAAATTAGTTTTAACCAATCAAGACCATAGTCAGACTGCTTTATTCCATCTTCCATATTATTTCAAGCTGACATTCTCTGATACCATTTTAAGCTCGAGTTTTAACAAGATTTAAGTATTGCCTTCTTCTAACTTCCCTATATTAAAACTCTTTTTCCTAATTTTTCATCTCTAATGTAAGAAACATAATAATGAAAAAGAAAATCATATTTGTTCATTTGTTAAAATGATTAAGAGTATACACACAATGATGCCTCAAGAGACTTACAACTAAATACAATTTTGAATTTTTAGTCAAAATATCATCTGGTTTGGTTGTCTTGGTCATACTGCTAATAGCGTTGGAGGTGATGGGGAGTGAAAAACATTCCTTATAGTTGTGTAGCAATTATGATTACCAGGCTTAATGATTCAACAGCTATTACACAAACCCTATAAAAAGAAGGCAAGATGTATTAGTCATGCTCCAGAAAGAATAAAAGATATTACCCTTAAGATTTCAAGTAGAAAGATATTTAATTTAGGGAATTGGTAACCAGGTATTACAAGGACTTTGACAGATTTTTTTCAACGTTTGACAGAATTGTCAAATTTGGTTAGACCACTATTTCTCATGTCAATGAGTCCATGGCTACACTTCTTTTGTTTTAAAATGAATTATATGTCCAGAAGAAAAAATGTAAGACATATCTTTTACTGAATTTATTTCATGACATTCTGTAAGTTCTTGGATGGTAGTGCTGGCAGAAGTGTCTGTGGTAGAAAAGGCGAATTCTTATCAAGAATTAGTGTTTATATCAGTAGGAACAAACAGCTACCCCCTTCATGATCCAAGGAGTCTGATATAATAAGCTCCTCCAACTGCCTGACTAGTCTCTATTGAAAATGGTAATATACTGGGGACTCATGCCTGTTTTCTGCAGTTTTTAGGGTGGGCATGAACAGTAGCAAGAAAAGAATTAGCCTCCCTGAGGGGAAGGTTATGTTATTTAAGTTCAAGCATAATTTCTTCATCCTCACTGCCAGGGAGACATTGTAGATTAGCCCACTGAACAAGAACCCAAGTATCTAAGAAAGAGGCTAACCAATACAAATGGGGTATATCACCTTGTCCTTTGTCTTTTGAGAACCTCCTCAGTAATGACTGCTATCTAGAGACGAGTCACATGAGATGCAAATATTCCATATTTTATGTTCCTTGTGAAAGATTCATCCACGTGCCTCCTCTCCCAACTTCTCTGGCATCTTCTAACCATGTTACTTACTTATTTTTGACCACTCATCCAAACTATGAGCTGCTTTCCAAAATCTAATATGGACTTAAGTCTCTGATTATTTTTTCATGAAAGTAAAGTGGTAAACAAAATAAATTATCTGCCCATTTGAAGGATTTCCTTTTATGATTTTCAGCACCATCTCAAACTGCTGTGGTAACGATATCCTTCCATTCTGTGTCAAGTATCACACAGAACTATGTATAAACCATGCCCAAGGATTTTCTTCCTCAGTGTTATAGTTATAGGGTACTCAGTATGAAACCACAGATATGGGAAAAGAGAGATTAATCAATGTAGCAGGAATAGGTGCCTTAAAACCCCAAGTTTTCTGTTCACACAATAGACAGTGTCTTCATGATATGTCTGAATACAATTTAATATATACTATTTCATTTGTTTAGGGATGTGACAAGCCACATTCAATTTTGATAGTTTGGCAGGTTAGAAAACCTCAGGTTCCTAGTATGACACCTGAAATTCACAGTCCTTGATGATTTGTAGTGAAGCATCCAGTCTCTACAAGGGCCCAGGAGCAAGTTCTCAAAAGATAAATAGTAGTTGGGGACATGGCTTTCCTAAAATGCCTCAGGGGCTGGCACTGTGATTATATATTTGTGCTTGCTAAGGGCTCCATAAAGCATCCTTGTCTTCTTCATACATTTGAGTGCCATTGGACTTACTGTATCCCAAGGCCCCAGGAACAGAGGAGTTTGTACTTAACCTGAATCTGCTGCAGAGCACTGGTTCAATTTGAGCTTCATTTAAACTTCCATTCCAAGTCCTAAGAGGAAAATACTTTGCAATCCAGGCCTATCTCAAGAAACAAGAAAAATCACAAATACAAAATCTAATGGTACACCTAAAGGAAGCAGAACAGCAAACACACCCCAAACCCAGCAGAAGAAGAGAAAAAATAAAGGTCAGAGAAGAAATAAACAACATAGAATTCAAAACAAAAAAGTAGAACAGATCAATGAAACCAAGAGTTGTGTTTTTTTTGGAAAAATAAACAAAATTGATAAACCTCTAGCCAGGCTTCTCAAAAAGAAACAAGAGAAGACTCAAATAGATAAAATCATGAATGAAAATGGATTTATTACAACCAATCCCTCATAAATACAAGCAATTATCAGGGAATACTATGAAAAATTATATGCCAACACACTTGACAATCTGGAAGAAATGGACAAATTCCTAAATACCCACATACTACCAAAACTCAAATGGGAAGAAATAGAAAATTTGAACAGACCCATAACTAGTGAAAAAATTCATTCAGTTATCAAAAATCTCCCAACAAATAAGAGTCCAGGACCAGATGGTTTCCCTGGGGAATTCTACCAGATATTTAAAGCACAGTTAATACCTGTCCTTCTCCAGCTGTTCCAAAAAACAGAAATGGAAGGAAAAATTCTGGACTCATTCTATGAAGCCAGTATTACTTTGATTCCCAAACCAGACAGAGATCCAGCAAAAAAAGAGAACTACAGGCCAATATCCCTGATGAATATGAATGCAAAAATTCTCAACAAGATACTAGCAAATCGAATTCAACAGCATATAAAAAGAATTATTCATCATGATCAAGTGGGATTCATTCCTGGGCTGCAGGGCTGGTTCAATATTCACAAATCAATCAATGTGATACATCACATTAATAAAAGAAAAGATAAGAACCATATGATCCTATCAATAGATGCAGAAAAAGCATTTGACAAAATACAGCATCATTTCTTGATGAAAATCCTCAACAAGTCTTTTATTAAAAGCCCACAGCTAATATCCTCAATGGGGAAAAACTGAGAGCTTTCCCCCTGAGATCAGGAACATGACAGGGATGTCCACTCTCACTGCTGTTGTTTAACATAGTGTTGCAAGTCCTGGAATCAGCAATCAGACAACAAAATGAAATCAAAGGCATCAAAATTGGCAAAGATCAAGTCAAACTTTCACTTTTCGTAGATGACATGATACTCTACATGGAAAACTCGACAGACTCCACCAAAGGTCTGGTAGAAAGGATACATAAATTCAGCAATGTCGCAGGGTACAAAACTAATGAACATGAATCAGTTGCATTTTTATACACCAATAATGAAGCAACAGAAAGACAAAGAAACTGATCCCATTCACAACTGCACCAAGAAGCATAAAATACCTAGGAATAAACCTAACCAAAGATGCAACAGATCTGTATGCTGAAAACTATAGAAAGCTTATGAAGGAAATCGAAGAAGACACAAAGAAATGGAAAAACATTCCATGTTCATGGATTAGAAGAATAAATATTATTAAAATGTCAATACTACCCAAAGCAATCTACACATTCAATGCAATCCCAACCAAAATTGCACCAGCACTCTTCTCAAAGCTAGAAAGAGCAATACTAAAATTTGTATGGAACCACAAAAGACCCCGAATAGCCAAAGTAATACTGAAGAAGAAGACCAAAGTGGGAGGCATCACAATCCCAGACTTTAGCCTCTACTACAAAGCTGTAATCAGCAAGACAACATGGTATTGGCACAAAAAAGAGACACATAGACCAATGGAATAGAGTAGAGACTCCAGAATTAGACCCACAAAAGTATGGTCAACTAATCTTTGACAAAGCAGGAAAGAATATCCAATGGAAAAAAAGCAGTCTATTTAACAAATGGTGCTGGGAGAACTGGACAGCAACATGCAGAAGGTTGAAACTAGACCACTATCTCACACCATACACAAAAATAAACTCAAAATGGATGAAGGACCTGAATGTGAGACAGGAAACCATCAAAACCCTAGAGGAGAAAGCAGGAAAAAACCTCTTTCACCTCGGCCTCAGCAATTTTTTACTCAACACATCTCCAAAGGCAAGGGAATTAAAAGCAAACATTAACTATTGGGACCTCATCAAGATAAAATCTTCCGCGCTACAAAGGAAACAATCAATAAAACAAGGCAACTGATGGAATGGGAAAAGATATTTGCAAATGACATATCAGATAAAGAGCTAGTATCTAAAATCTATAAAGAACTCACCAAGATCAATACCTGAAAAACATATAATCCAGTGAAGAAACGAGCAGAAGACATGAATAGACACTTTTCCAAAGAAGACATCCAGATGGTCAACAGACACATGAAAAGATGTTTAACATCACTCATCATCAGGGAAATACAAACCAAAACGACACTGAGATACCACCTTATACCAGTAAGAGTGGCTAAGATGAACAAATCAGGAGACTATAGATGCTGGCAAGGATGTGGAGAAAAGGGAACTCTCTTGCACTGTTGGTGGTAATGCAAACTGGTGCAGCCACTCTGGAAAGCAGTGTGGAGGTTCCTCAAAAAATAAAAAATAGAACTACCCTATCACCCAGCAATAGCACTGCTAGGAACTTACCCAAGGGATACAGGAGTGCTGATGCATAGGGGCACTTGTACCCCAATGTTTATAGCAGCACTTTCAACAATAGCCAAATTATGGAAAGAGCCTAAATGTCCATCAACTGATGAATGGATAAAGAAGATGTGGTTTATATATACAATGGAATACTACTTGGCAATGAGAAAGAATGAAATATGGCCATTTGTAGCAACGTGGATGGAACTGGAGGGTATTATGCTAAGTTAAATAAGTCAGTCAGAGAAAGACAGATACCATATGTTTTCACTCATATGTAGATCTTGAAAAACTTAACAGAAGACCATGGGGGAGGGAAGGGGAAAAAAAGTTACAGAGAGGGAGGTAGGCAAACCATAAGAGACTCTTAAATACTGAGAACAAACTGAGGGTTGATGGGGGTGGGAGAGAGGAGAAAGTGGATGACAGGCATTGAGGAGGGCACTTGTTGGGATGAGCGCTGGGTGTTATATGGAAACCAATTTGACAATAAATTATATTAAAAATTAAAAAAATTAAAATTAAAATTAAAAAATAAAATAAAATAAAATGAATAAACTGCCATTCAACAGGTAACTTGAAGCAAAACACTCAAATAGATAAACAAAATGCCTCCAAAATGAAAAGGGAAGAATATGGTACTAAGCGTTGTCTATGTACATATGTCTGCAAGTAATGACTTTTCTTTCTCTTAAGGGAATACTCTGACAAGTCCTGGATCACTGAGATGCAAAAAAATCACAGAGAGTACCTAGAAATTCATAGGATTATTCCTCAAGGGGATATAGCTTCCCTTCATTAAATGAATGTGTAAACTAGCTGCTGTCCGAGATCTCTGCTTACCACATCTGGAATTTCCTTGATTATGTGGGTCACTTAATATTCCAACTGCCCCTCTATTTCATTGCTTTGATCAATTTTCTACCACCACTAATTCCTATTTTAAAACACTACTCCAGCCCCACTCCCACAAACTGGGGTACTTATTTTAATGACTGCATCTCCTACCCTCAGATATGCAGAGGGAAGCTACCACAATGATAGGAGGGTTCTACTCTATAATGCATTTTATAATGTTGGATTGAAGACAGAGAGTCTAAGCACTCTTCAATTACATATTTGGGGCAGTGGGAATTACCTAAGAAATTCAACTGATATTCTTATTCCCTTGAAGAATCTGTTCAATACTAGAGAATTTCTGTTATCTCAGCCTCATTAAATATAGGACAATCTTGGATCCAGGCTTCTACAAATCAATTGAACTACTCGGTAAACACATTATTTCTGAGTGTGAGTGAAAATACCAATATCAACAAATATAGCTTGATCTCTCTTCCTTGGTTTAGGTCAGAGATCAAGAAACTTTTCCTGAATGATACAACAGTAAATATTCTAGGCTTGATAGCCACAAGGTTTGTGTTGCAGCCACTCAATTTTGCCATCGTGGCACAAAAGCAGCCATACACACACACACACACACACACACACACACACACACACACACACGAATGCATGGCTGTGTCCCAAAATCTTAACACTGTTGTTGGGAATGTTAAACTGGCAAAGCCACCATGGAAAACAGTATGGAAGTTCCTCAAAAAGTTAAAAACTACCCTATGATCCAGAAATTGCACTACTATGTATTTACACAAAGGATACAAAAACACTGGCACATGTGCCCTGAAGTTTATAGCAGCAGTATCAACAACAGCCAAATTATGGAAAGAGCCCAAATGTCCATCGACCGATGAATGGATACCTAAGATGTGGAGATATATATATATACAATGGAATATTACTAAGCCATAAAAAAGAATGAAATCTTAGTATTTGCATTGATGTGGAGGGAGCTAGAGACTGTTATGCTAAGCAAAATAAGTCAGGCAGAGAAAGACAAGTACCATATGATTTCACTGCTATGAGGAATTTAAGAAATGAAACAAATGAACATAGGGAGAAAAAAAAAAGAGGCAAACCATAAAACAGACTCTTAACTATAGAGAACAAACTGAGGGTTGCTAGAGGGAAGGTAGATAGGGGATGGGTTAAATGGATGATGGGTGTTAAGAAGGGCACTGGCTATGATGAGCATAGGGTATTGTATGTAAGGGATGAATCCTTAAACTCTACACTTGAAACTAATATTACACTGTATGTTAACTAACTAGAATTTAAATAAAAATTTGAAACAAAAAATATATATTTACAAAAACACATGAGCCTACATAATTCAGTTTTCTGACCCATGGTGTAAAACCCTAAATTTTTACTTCTTAATATATTTACCAGCTTTATCCTGAAATAAATTAAAAAATATTTTGTGGTATAAGTTATTTCTTCCTAATTCAGACTCCACATCTACATCTACATCTACATCTTTCAGAATCTGGATGCAAATGTGCATATTTTTGAAATATGATATTCACCTGATATCACGGCAGGGTATTTAAACAAAGTAAGGCTAGTCTCCTCACACAGGAAAGTATCCATGTTCCCTAGCTACAGGGGCTCAAGAGGATGTGGCTGCTCCAGTTTCTGAGATTTATCTGAGTCTTCACATATGCCCTCATTACAATTTTCAGGGTCCCATTTCTTTCCCATAAATTTCTTAATTTTACATAAGATCAGTAAGCTTTGACTCAACTTACATTTTCATTCTCCTTCATGTAAAATCAAATTTAGGTTTGAATTTTAGCTACAACTACCATCTAATGAGATAAACAGTTGTAGCATAATCATGGAAGGTTTGTTGTCTTCATTCTATGATCTTGCTAAAATTTTAGAGGCTGTGCTTGTCCATTTTTCCCCTAAACTTAATCATAAATTGCTAGCATGCCTCAGTCTTTGTAATATCTTTCCCACCAAAGTCAACTCCAACAACCGATATCTCAAAGCCTTATCTTAAAATATAAATAATTTATTAACTGTTTTGTTACTACATGCATTTATATTATCCCATTTTCCACTGGCAATAAGGTTACTGTCATGTTCAAGCTTACTCATATCAGGGAACCCACCCCAGATTACCATCTGCAAAGACCAATTGCTTGGGACTACTTCCCATAGTAAGTACAATATCAGTCAGACTCAACCTGAGAAAATAGAAAGATTTCTAGATATTGCTAACAGAAAGATTTAGGGCAGGGAATCTGCTACACATATGCCATAATTAACTGAAGGAATAAAGGGAAAAAGAGAGTGGTTCCTAAATAGCCCTTAAGAGAAGAAATGAAACATAGGAAAAAGGAGGTCATTTCAACTCCTGGATTAGAACCAAGTCTGAACTAACTGCAGTATAACTGAAGTTACTATGTGACCCATGCTAGAATTCTGAAGAGGTGCTGAACAGCAAGTATTTGATTCCTGAAATGGGACTTCCACTTCAGGAACAAAATAGACTCTTTTTCTTTATGACATGTCTCATCGTAACAAACCTCACAGGAGGCCAGCTTGCAATGGATTTAGGAATGCAGTCTACCAGCTTCCAGTCCCTGCAATAAAGAGCAGAGAATAAAGAAATGGAAAAGGGTCTGTAGTTAAATGAAAACCTACTGACAAACAGGTAAATAGCCAAGGGACTAGAATAATCTAGATGGAAACATTGCATATATGTCTTAGTGTGATAATAGATAAGTTTCCTATAAAACCAATAGGCCATCCTTCAGAAGTTATAACTCTCGCAAACACATCATGACGGTAATGGTGTGATGGATAGTATCATGTATCATGGTAAGCAATGTCCAATAAACTTGGTGTCCCCAACAGAAAATTTTTTAGAAGCAATGAATTTAAAAAGGACAGAATTTTTGTTTAAACAAAAACCTGGAAAGTAAAAGAGAAATCTCTATGGGAAATTATTCATTAATTCTTTTGTTTTTTAAATCTGTAATAAATAAATCCCTTACATTATAATTTTATAAAAATATTGACTTGAGAATAAAGATAAGCATTTGAAATACCCAGAGTTAGTTTATAACTCTGTTTCTACTAAGCTCTGAGACATGTGTGCAGGGAGGGGAAGATATCTTGTAAGGTCTTAATTAGATTACATCTGTTTGAATTAAGTTCTTCATGGTACATACTACTTATAGGTGAACACAGCTGTCTTTCCCCACAAAGAAACATTTGTGATGATACTGCCATTGACTATACCATCAAATTCCCATAAAGAGGAAAAAGTATGGATCAAGAACATTTTAACACAATGAGAAGGTGATGAGAAAGTTTTAAAAACACAGCAGTAATACTAAATTCCAATCTGTTCTCTGGGCGGGGATTGCTTATGGAAACTCATCAACCTGAGTTGAGGCTTATCTCACAAAATATTATACCTAAAAAAGTTAACTGTAATTTGTTAAATCCTGCATGAGAGGGTAAATATCCATGAGATTAAAAATTATATTCATTACTAGCCATTTATTCTTTGAAATTTGGAAGTACCTCCTTCCTTTAATTTTCCTCTATTTGCATCATTTAACAAGATTATTCCCATGGTTAAGAAGTTGTTTTCACAATATAAAAGTAAAGTAAGGTTCCATATACATCAGCATATGACCTACAACAGAACTTTGTGCCTAGTGAGTTCTGAGATATGTGGCAGATGATGAATTCTTCACAACTAATCAGTATTTGGATTGTATGTCTATAATGTTAATCTATACTAGTTTTCAGAATACTAGAATGAAAATATGTAATAAAAATCATTAAAACATATATTTACCAGTATTAATGTATACTTAGGGCAGGATGCTAGAAAGTGGGATTAAAAGGTTACCATTTAAGTAATTTACATACCACGTATGGCTTTTGTTCCTTTCACAGTTTCGAATATACTGTCCCTTAAAGTTAAAAATAAACAATTGATTTAAAGTTCATTAGAAGTTGGTTGGAGGATAAGGAAGGGATATTTTCCCATACAGATCATGCTATAGGACAACTTTTTCAATAATTCATCAACATTCTTGGTATCATTTTTGATAGACATGTGCTTCACCAAATGGCTCATTCAAATATGGTGATTAAAAGAGTAATAAAAATTTACTAATATCTTAGCCTGATGATTCTAGTCCTTAAAGAAAAAAATACATGAAATAGGAACTATACCTGCTTAAAATATATTTTTTGTGGCCCTCCAAACTGCTCAAATGAGCATCATGTGTTTTCCAACATCTCTTTGAAATAGCATCTAAAAACAACTATATACAAAACACAATAGCATATTTTCCCCAGGAAGATTATAATCATCCAAGGACTGCAGCAAAACATTATATAAATAGAAAAGATCTGGTAGTCAGGAGAACTGATTTCTGCCACTAAAAATAATTCACTTAATCTTTCTGGGTTTTAGTTTTCTCCTACATAAAAGTGGATAATCATATTCATTTCATGTGCTTCATTGCATGTACTGAAAATCAAATGACTAAGAGCTATAAAAGTTCTCAAGAGAGTTCAAAGGGTGATGATAAAAGTTATGATAATAATGCACAGTCAGGACATAGTAGAGGTATCACCGGAAACTGAGTTTTCTGGTCCCATTCAGTGCAGAAAGGACCACATTAGTGACGGGTCTTACCGAAACATTCACAGTAGGAATCCTGGATGGGGAGCCCTTTAAAAATGACCCATTCTCTAAGACTGGTAATGTGTTTTGTATTAATGATGAAATCTGGCAAACAAAATTGGAGGTAATTAATCTGTGTCTGTTGCTTAATCCAAATGTAGAGCAGGATGAGCAATAATAGCACTGTGTGGAGTAATTACTAAGAATATTAAAGAGGTAAGAATGGCTTGGCTCACAGCCTAACAAAAACTCAGTCTAGGAATGTGAAGGAAAATATTCCCTCAAAGACCATTTACAACCATTTGACTAAAAGCAAGGAGACAAATGTCTGTTTATTATGAGTTGGGAAACAGGGAAAACTCATGAAATAACCTTGATTGAAGAGTAAATAAAATTTTAATTACAATATTGCTTCTTATTTAATGATCTTTTATAAAAGAGCCATATTTTATACTCAAGGTATACAAATATTTATGAAAATTTCTATGAAGTCATAGTCAGCTGATCTATAAACACAAGCTTTCTTTTGAATAAAGTAAAAAGAACAATTGTTATGTTTTCAAGCTTATATTATAGAGCTGCTCACTGGGGAGTTCTTTGGCATTTCTACACAGAAAAGTATTTGTTAAACACTTGTCTAAAATAACTGTTAATTGCCCCTTTTTTTGTAGCAAGAGAACACTAGTTGGAGATATTTATCATTATAAAAGCATATGGTATGCATATATATGAAACATGATCTATTTAATGAATGACATATTGCCCACTTTTGATAAGCAATTTACATTACAGTTTTAATTCAGTTCAACAGATATTTTCTGATTGGCAAATTTATGCAAAGCACTTGGAAAGGTAATGGATAGTGGAGCACCTGGATGGCCCAGTCGATTAAGCATCTGACTCTTGATCTCGAATCAGGTCATGATCTCAGGGTTGTGAGTTTGAGCCCCACATCAATTGGGATTCTGTCTCTCTTTCTCTCTGCCCCTCCCCAGCTTGTTTTCTCCCTCTCCCTCCCTCCCTCCCTCTCTCTCTCTCTCTCTCTTTCTCTCTCTCTCTCCCTCTCAAAAGAAAATAAATAATCTTTAAAAAAATTTAAAAAAAAGAAAGGTAATGGATAGATACAAAGATGGAGAAGCCAATCTCTGCCCTCAAAAAATTTTCAGGGAAGTAAAATGTGTATATATTTAAAGACCACAATAATATAATGCCCAAGGTAAAGTATTGTTAGAAAAAATATTCAGTGTACAGGTGAAAAGGTTTTGTGTAGGAGGAAAAGCTCCCCTAAATAAGTGGTATTTGTACCTGGATGAATTGCAGAAATAATTTAGATGTTACTAGTAAAGAGGACACTTGAGGTAGATATACAATCATACACAATATTTGAGGAACAGCAATCAAATTTATTTTGCTGCCTTATAAAATTTGGATAATATGACAAGGGGATAAAAGAGATAAATATTTACTTTTGGAGCCTTAGGTGGAGAAGATTCTGAAGGTAGAATCCTCAGGTAGGAACCTACTGCAATGGAGAAGATGAGAATCTAAATTGGGTGATGGTGTTTAGAAATGGAGCTCTGACAATTTGCTGACAGTTTATGAAATATAGGATATAAAGAATGATAATACAAAATTGATATCAATGTTTTCAGCCTGGGGTCATTAAAGAAATGGGAAACAGGTGGAGAACTATTAAGAACATATGGGGCACCTGGCTGGTTCAGTTGGTAGGTAGATCATGCTACACTTGATCTCAGAGTCATAAGTTCAAGCCTTACTTCGGGTGTAGAGCTTACTTAAAAAAATTACAGGGGTGCCTGGGTGGCTCATTCGGTTAAGCATCCGACTTCAGCTCAGGTCATGATCTCGTGGTTTGTGGGTTTGAGCCCCGCATCAGGTTCTGTACTGACAGCTGAGAGCCTGGAGCTTCTTTGAGATTCTGTGTCTCTCTCTCTCTGCCCCTCCCCAAATTGCACTGTGTCTCTCTCTGTCTCAAAAATAAATAAACATTTAAAAAAATTATAAAACAGCATACTGAAGTTTAGCTTCCAGCTAGTCTTGTTTTAATAATTTCAACCATGTATTGCAAATATGTTATGTTCAAACACATTTATGTCTGCAACATTCTGCTTATTGATGCCAAAGCACACTTGCTTAAATTCTGTATTTCTAGTTTCAGTTTCTTCATATTAAACAATAGATTAAGAAGATAATATCAACTATCTTTCATATTTTTAAATGTCATGGCTTTGGACATCAGTGAAAATGGCAGAGTATAAAGTACTAAAAGTCTATCCCTCCTTAAAAACAACAAATATTGAAATTATTTTTTTGAGGGGAGCTCTAGAAACAAAAGAAAATCTTATAGAGAAACCAGAGAAATACACAGTCAAGAAAAAGTGGCAGAATCTCAGTAAGAATAAAGAACTTTATGGTATTAGACTACCCTGGTCCCAACCCTCTCTTCACAGCTCAGTGTTTGCCTTAAAAGTAACAAGCACTTTCCTGGTACAGGTACTGGTACCTAAAGTTGCATAATGAACCTCATTTACAAAGCACTGTGCATATGCATTCTGACCTATGCGCTGCCTCCATGGAGGAGGTCCAAAGGGCTTGTCTTTGGCTTATTCAAACACTCACAGCGCTCAGGTAGCTACTCAAGGGCATTGTCGAAAACATTTACAGGGAAATGTGTTAGTCACTGTTGTCTGTGTCCACTGTTGAGGAAAACAAGACACTAATCAAAATGTTTGAGAGGAAAGCTGAGAAAATGAGGATATCCCAACATATTGGTGGGAAACTAGAAATCTATGAGCTCATGTACACATGCCCTAAGCTCTTTCCACTGGCTGGTAATTAGGCTTTGTGCAAACAGGAAACAGAGCCTAAGCTGTGTATTGAAGGCATACTCCAATACATACAGAGCCCATCTTGAAAGGCTTAAAGGTATTTTTTTCTCCCAGGCATTTAAGAAAATCTCTGTCCAACTGCTAGCTGACCACCAAGCTCATGGAACAGACTTTCAGTGGCTACTACACACAAGAAAGAGTACAGGTATTACAAAATTAGTTCAGTAAGGTTACTAAACAAACAACATCTACAAGAAACAGCAACAAGCCCTGAAGAGGAGGGAAGATCTGTTTTACCAATTTTTTTTTAATTTTATACTTTTCAAAATGTCCAGTTTTCAACAAAATTATGAAGGAAGGAAACAATAAAGTATGATTTATATTGGAAAACAGAACACTGCCTTAACTTTCTCTCTTTCATAGGCATGTCCTCTAATACTTGATATAATTCTTTTACATGCTTGCATAGTTATGTATGTGATTTTAATAGTGAAATAATTTAAATTTCATTATGTTTTTTTACTTCTTTTTACTCAAAATCATTTTTATGATCTGCTTATTTTGCTGTGTATCATTGTACACATTTACTGCATAGTATACTCATAGCATGATTTGTCTACTTATTTTTGATACATTTACCTAATCATGGACCACGACTTGCCACCAATTCCCATGAGAGCAGAAACAGACCAAGATTAACAACATTTTAATGTTCCTTTTCAATACTGAAAACTTTTGTCTGGGAAATATGCCAGCTAATGTGATAGCTTGATAGGATATACAAATATTACTATCCTTCAATACTACCAGATTGCGTTCGTGAATGGCTTCTAATGCTGTTCTTTGCCAACAGTAACCAGGAGTGTTCTCCTTTGTATACCTTTATGCATCCTCCAAATGAATGCTGTTCAATTGCACAAATATATATCTTATTACATACTTTGCCTTTCTCTCATTCCTATCACATCTTAATCTTTAAATCTTTAACGACTAACTACATCATTTGAGCATGTACTATTACCTTTTCCTTTGTCTTTTTTTTTTGTTAATTTCAACAAATTCTTTATGTATTCTACATGGTAATCTCTTGTCAAGTTTAGTGAAGGAAAATTCCTTCTCCCAATTTGTAAGACACAAATTTTAAGGTAGTTAGATCCATCCATGTTAATCTTTATGATTTATTTGCAGTGGCTTATTTATTTACTTTTTTAATCTTCCAATTTTTAAAAAAAATTTAACATTTTTATTTATTTATGAGAGAGGGAGAGACAGAGCGCAAGCAGGGGAGGAACAGAGAGAAAGGGAGACACAGTATCCCAAGCAAGCTCCAGGCTCTGAGCTGTTAGCAGAGTCCAAAGCGGGCCTCCAACCCACCAATCGTGAGATCATGACCTGAGTCAAAGTCTGACTCTTAATTGACTGAGCCATGCAGGTGCCTTTATTTATGTATGTATGTATGTATGTATGTATGTATGTATGTATGTATTTATGTATTTATTTATTTATTTATTTATTTATTTTTAATGTTTATTTATTTTTGAGAGAGAGAGAGAGCTAGTAGGGGAGGGACAGAAAGGAGGGAGACACAGAATCTGAAGCAGGCTCCAGACTCTGTGCTGACTCAGGGCTCAACCTCATGAACTATAAGATCATGACCTGAGCTCAAGTTGGAAACTTAACTGACTGAGCCACCCAGGCACTCCTGGGGTGGTCTTTTTAAAGAGTTCTTTCACTATCACTAGGTCAGAAATACATCCTTTGAAATGCTTTGCAATCTTACTGTGTTGAATGTCATGTATTTATTTTGACTTATCCTTTCTGTATATCCTTTCTGTATATAATGATGAATATAACTACTTGTAACTTTTTTCCTGCAAGGATCCTTTTTCTTTGACTGGAAGGAAAACTGCTCATGGGGAGAACATTTTCATTGAATTTGTGATTCACCCTATTCCAGGTATTTTACAAATCAATTTTAAACACTGTCCTGGGTAGCATTGTCCTGGGTAATTCTCAAAGAACACTATGAGATAGGTGTTATGTATTCCCATTTTGCAGACTGGGAAGCTGTACTACAGTGAGAATAAAAAATAACTTGTCAAAATTGCATAGCTAAAATTCACTATATGATAAAAGAACGTATGGTAAAATATCATTGTCAGCTCTAGGTGAATATACGTATGTTAGCTGAAACTTTTCTGCTTCAATACTTTCATTAAAAAAAACCAAAATGTTGCAGGACAATGTTGTGTAGCTAATAATTAGAAGAATGGGAATTTCTAAACATAAACTCCTACCCTTCCAGTGCTCACTAGTTTTGTGGAAGTATTACTGTAATAGAACTTCTGTCGTATCATGGGAAGAGCATGAAATTTGGGAACCAGAAGAACTGAGTTGAAGTCCCAAGCTCTCCCCATTTTTTAGCTGATCTTGATTTCTAATAAATAAAGCCAAGCTTAAGTGCTTTTAAGCTTTGACTGTAATAACATTTGTGAACTACCATAAAAATTATGTTCAAGTACCATAAAAACAAGTCAGAGGACAAAAAATGGTCAAAGTCTATTCCTTAGTCCTATTTCTTTTTTTTTTTTTTAATTTTTTTTAACGTTTATTTATTTTTGAGGCAGAGAGAGACAGAGCATGAACGGGGGAGGGTCAGAGAGAGGGAGACACAGAATGTGAAACAGGCTCCAGGCTCTGAGCAGTCAGCACAGAGCCTGACGCGGGGCTCGAACTCACGGACCGCGAGATCATGACCTGAGCCAAAGTCAGCTGCTTAACCGACTGAGCCACCCAGGCGCCCCTCCTTAGTCCTATTTCTATTTTAAGATCACTAGATTATCAAGAAGGAGAAACAATAATTATTTTTCCAGTAGAACCCTGGTAGGTCTTTTTTTTAGAATGGTTAAAAATATGTAATTTAAAACTCCTTAGAGAATGATGGCAACAGGCTTCATATACCTAATTAGAGGGCGTTAGGAAAGTCGGGAAGCAAGTGATATGGATAAAATCAGGGAACTGAAGCTGAGAAAAGAGGGAGCTGAACTGCCTGGGCTCTGTTTTGGAAAACTGGTTTGTGGACATTGAGGAGGGTCATCATAAATACTGATACTGTTTAATGTCTCATGAACATCCTTTGTAGTGAGAGAACGCAGGAATAATTCATACAGGCATAGACCCTGAACTCATCTGGAACATGGTACACATAGGAAAGTGATTCTGGAAAACTGATATTAATTCAAATTTTCAGCAAGCACTCAGGAACATGCTGAGATTGATGTAGTACTTCATACTGGTTGGCAGTTAGTCTAAAGGTTAGGTTCCCAAGAAAAATCAGGAGAAGATGAAAATATAGGAAAATCTGCTATGAGAAAGCAAAAGTTGCTCTTTGAAAAATTTGGTAATTCTTGCCCCAGTCAAGCAGCTGTACTGGCAGCAGTGACATTATATGAAGAGACTTGAAGGCTAGAGAAGCTTGCTCCTTCATGGGAAGAGCTATTCTGTAACCTCTATGTTAGACAGTTGAACATTTGGGGGCACCTGGGTGGCTCAGTTGGTTGTGCATCCAACTTTGGCTCAGGTCATGATCTCACAACTCGTGAGTTTGAGCCCTGTGTCAGGCTCTGTGCTAACAGCTCAGTGCCTGGAGCCTGCTTTGGATTCTGTGGCTCCCTCTCTCTCTGCCTCTCCCCTGCTCACACTCTCTCTCTCCCTCAAAAATAAATAAATAAATAAATAAATAAATAAATAAATAAATAAATAAACGTTAAAAAAATTAAGAAAGTTGAAAATTTTACCCACGTTATTTTTACCACTTTTTACCCTTTAATAATGCTACTATAGCTTTCCATCCAATCCTACTCTCTTTCTTTTATAATGCCCATAGAGAAGATTTCCATAAAAAGGGCCTGCCATACCCACAGTCCACCTCTTAGAATATCTTCTTCCTTGGCCATCCATCCCAAACCTCTGCTCTTGAACAGAGATAAGTGGACCAGAAATCAGAGCCAAAACAAAACAAACATACCCACCTAAAATGGTTGCTCCATAAGGTGGCTAATGATCATATCATTTAGTATTTCTTAAGAGGTTTGAATATTAAATTAAAAGACATATCTTAATGCCTTAGTTCTGGTGGAGAAGATTTATATTTATGTTCTTTGACTCCAGGTAACCACAATCTATGTCCACTCCCCTGAACATGAAGTAGATAGTCAAACAGATTCTCTTATGTTACTTTCAGGGAATTGTCTTAAATTCCAAAAAAGGTGTAAAACACCAGTGAGAAGTCAACACAAGTTTATAATCATTATATAGCATAGGAGATGAAAATGATGAGATTACAGTTAAAAACAGTAGCAAGAGTCAAGAGACAATAGTTAAAGTAAACAAAGAGAGCAGAGATGTAAATGTAACACTCAAGACTGGAGACGGGAAGCCAAAGGAGCAGTAGATAATCCTGAAGCCTCCAGATCGCAAGGCAAAGTATGACAAGAAGAGACCTCAAAATCTGTTTGCTTTAGTTATGAAGGAAAGCATAGAAGCCATCAGGTAGCGAAGAAGAAAGGAAGGTGAAGGCCTTGAGGCCTCAAAAGCTCTATAACCTTAAAGATTATTAGACTTTTCCCTTCAGCCTTGGTCATTTCTTCTGCCTTATAGGCCTTGGGAAAACATACTATAAATATTGCAAAGAGATAGGCACTTTAGGCTTAGAATGAAGTAAAATATATACATATTTTCCAAATAAAAATGAAGTTACATATAGCTATATATAGTGAATAGAAAAGTTGTTTTAATAGATATTTCAAACAAAAAGTGATACCTAAATATTTTCACCATAACAATCTACATTATTAAATCATATAATAATTTTCAAACAGAATCTAGTGACTATATATTCATTAATGACATATGACAGCTATCCTTTATCTGAGTGCAATCTGTGATCCTGGACTATCAAAACAGCTTTACATTTATTTATATTTAATCCCAGTGATAACCAACCATACAAAGGTACTATTATCCCTCTCATTAAAGTTAACTAAACTAACTTCTGTTATGCAAAAAGGACATTGTTTATACCAGTAGAGCCAAGGGTATCTGTTCTATTACAGAAACTGAATGATAGTTTTCCCTTAAAGTGAAATGCACATAGTATAAGATTCCCTTCAACTATTACTGAATATTAGAAAATACATTCCAGTTTCTATATATGACTTCTGACCAAGTCAGTCTTAATGTTTTCCTCAGCATGACTGAACTTTAGACAGTTTTCTTCCTAACTATTGGTCCCTGACCTCCCTCCCTTTCCTTAGAGCATACACTTTAGAAAACTTTCAATTATAAATCCTTTCTCAGCCCTGTTGAAAAGTGAATATTCTCTCAGTCTCTTGCCAGATTTACAACCCAGGAATGTCATTCTCAAAGTCCTGGAAGACATCCCATTGAAGTCTAATCATCAAAGAAGACAATCCACATATGTGTGCATGCACACGCATGCAGGAGTATATGTGTGTGTGCGTGTGTGTGTGTGTGTATGTGTATGTTTTGGAGGGGGAGCCTAATTTTGATAAATATAATTAATAAACAGAAGCCTTAATCACATTGACCAAGAGCACCTCACCTACCCAGATCCTTTAGTACTTTTGTGCTAGTTTATCCCAGTGCTTAAAAACACTCCCATCTTTGGTTTGGGAGGAGTTGAGTTCAGTCTCTCTTCCCTATGCAACAGTCTTGAATGAAGTCTTCCATGGCCTGCTTACCTTGTCTGACACAGCTTTTCTTTAACACATCATAAACAGAACGTAAAATAGAAAGAAATCTGAAGATACCTGTTAGCAATTTAATATACTAAAGGGTAGAGGCATTTGGGTGGCTCAGTCAGTTGGGTAACCAACTTCACCTGGGTCATGATCTCACGGACCATGAGTTTGAGCCCCATGTCGGGCTCTGTGCTGACAGCTCAGAGCCTGGAGCCTGCTTCAGATTCTGTGTCTCCCTTTCTCTCTGCCCCTCCCCCACTCACGTTCTATCTCTCTCCTTCAAGAGTAATTAAACATTACACACACACACACACACACACACACACACACACTCATGGGTAAAACTTTTCTCCATTTCCTAATTATTCACTCACCTTTTGTAAAATGAGAAGTGATACACCTTCACAAGATTAGTACTCTCATGTAAAAGAAGTTACAAAAAAGCGATATTGTGCCATGAGGGTTGAAGGTGTATACTGAGCATATTTGAAGGAAAATTTAGTCCTTCTGGGTCTATTTGGTTAGGTTGGGTCAAGATTTACATTATCCATTGCTTTCCCCTAACAGTTTTCAGCAGTGTGGTCTATGTTGCAGCTGTATTTGCACAAATATGCAAATGTGTAGTAAATGAGAAAGATAAGTCTAGGCATGGATTTTTCTAAATGCATAACTTTTCCATGCTACCTTAGTAGTTATCTTGAAATTTAATCTCTCACCTCTAATCCAGTTATTATTATTTTTTCAATGTCCTGACCATTGTATTGAGGAAAATAAATGATTTTTTTTTTAAATAAAAAATTGGAGGGGCACCTCGGTGGCTCAGTCAGTTAAGAGTGCAACTCTTGATTTTGGTTCAGGTCACAGACTCTGAGTTGTAAGACTGAGCTTTGTGCTAAGTGCAAAACCTGCTTGGGATTCTCTCTCTCCCTCTCTCACTGCCCCTTCCTCTAATCTCAAAATAAATAAATAAACATTTAAAAATAAAAATACAAAAGAAGAGCAGAGAAAAATCATACCATCAAATATAAGGTGCACTTCTGCAACTTATAGTAAAATTGGAGAAACCTAGTCTGTCTTCCAAATTTCCTATACCATGCCTTTTGCTGCCAGCACACAGTCACTTACTTCAAGTGGAACATTTTATCTCTAATAAATACCTATAATATCTATTATAATATATAATATCTAAAATATATGTTATCTATAGTTTTATCTATAACATTTTATCTATAATAATAATTGTACATATGTACAATACAATATGTACATGGGGAATGCTGGTTGAGTGCATGAACTGGGAGATTATCAAAATGAGGTGTTTTTCTTACATGACTCTTTCGGTGAAGATGTCTTAAAATCAATTAAAATTTCCATAAATGCTTGGATTCCTGACATCAAATGAAAGCATATAACATTTTAAGTGATGAGCTAACCATGCATTTGTGGTCTGTACTGGATTACTTAAACTCTGGCTTGCACTGTATATCTACAAGACTATTTTAAATTTTAGATTGTCTTGTCCATATTACTCCACCAAACTTAAGTTTACTAACTTATCAACTGCTTTGATATATCAAGCAAGAGCTAATGTTTCCTATATTTATTTTATGTTTTCTCTTTAAAGAAATGTAGCATTATCTATCATGTTACTTATAGTGCCTCATCATGTAGTTTGTATTAAAAATATAATGATACAACAAGATGTCTCCTGGGCACTCTTAATTCACATGTTCACAGCTGTTCCTAGTGCTTGTGAAAGCAGGTCTAGATTTGGTAAGCTGGCAAAACTAGAGCTGCAATAAATTGATAATAACTTCTAAATGGCAGTGGAAACTATGAAAATGAGAAGTTAATGCTTTTACATTCAGAAACTTTCTTTATAATTGAATCATGTTATTTTCCAGGTGAATGTTGTTGCCTTGGGTTTCCAGGGATCTGTATCTAATGATTATTACTTTTTCTTGAAAATAGCAACTCATTAAGATGACTATCTTCTGGCAGCCTAACTTTAAATGGGATTTTTTCATGTCATCAAGCATACTGAGAAAGAAAAGAATGTTTATGGTTTGATTTACTCATGTAAAATATTAACAAAGTGAAAAAGTCACGTTGAAATATCTTGTTTATAAGAGACACTGGAAATGGCATACAACAAATACACATTAAAAACATGAGAAAGGATAGAATTTATAAAGATGTAGCAGCATTCGCTCATACTAGCAAGTAATAAGAGATATGCAAATTGATATAAAGTTGCAAAGAATTAAGATTAAGGTATATTCAGATATGGGGTAGAAACTGTTATTAAAGACATATTTTTCTATTTGAATTTTTGTTATGACATGATTGAACTTGAGATAGAATCTGTTTTAACATTTATTATAGTTCTATGATCTATAATAGTATTTCTACACTTATCATCATAAAGGAAAAGTAATAAAAATAAATGTGTTTCAAAAGTACAGATTACTAGTATTTTTCACACTGGCAATGAGGTCATCTACAACATAAAGCGGCACATTTTCAGGCATTTAGTACAGTACTTTACACTTTGTATCTTCCTGAAATAGAATTTCTGAGTACTTTTATTTGAAAATATTTTCATGCCTTTTGTACTTAAAATATAGCATATTTATTGTAAACACACACACACACACACACACACACACACACACATTTTTGACAATAGCAAGTAATAGTTCCTATCCACAACTGGGGAAATGTCAGATCTAATTCAAAACATTAAAACTTTAAAATAATTTAACTGTTGGTTAAAATTTTTCATAGAACTTTTTTTCTTTTCAAAATATTATCTATTTGAAAACCTATTGTTTCCTTTGTAATTTGGAAAATTCTCTGAGAATGAAAACGTATTGGCACATATATCATTTAATTTAATTTCAATATAGTTGTCCATTTAAGACTTCCATTGGCATTAGAAGTAATGCTAGCTTCAATTTTTAAAAGTAGGGATGCCTGGATGGCTCAGTGGGTAAAGCGTTGACTCTTGATTTAGGCTCAGGTTACGATTTCACAGTTGTGAGACTGAGTCTCCCACTGGGCTCGATGGTGAGTGTGGAGACTGCTTGTGATTCTCTCACTCCCACTCTCTGAGATTAATGAAACCAAAACCATTATGAAAATCTTCATAAAGTTCACACTTTTGATATCCATTAATGCTCAAAAATCCTAAAGAAAACTCCCTGTATAACATGTACTGTCTTATTCTCCATTATCTTTGCAACAAAATTTATCAGGGAGTTCTCCATTATCACAATGTCCACTTCCTCACATTCTATTGTTCCCTCAACTCATTTTACCTCTATTGCTTCCACTCAACTTAACCTAATGTTATAAAAGTTGCCACAATCTCCACGTGGATTGGTTTATTGTCTTCCCCACCTGCCACCTACACAGTTAAAATATAAGTTCTAAGAAGGAAGAAGCTTTTTATACCTAGTTTACAACTATTTCCTGAATATCCTCAATTTCCTGTAATGCAGTAAGCAATCAATAAATTATTTGTTCAATGAATAAAAGTTGAAAAAATCAACAGTTTTAAAAAAGCACTTTACTCAAGAATTAAAGAGATCCTTTGTGCAAGTCATATTCTTAAACAAGGTAGTTACTGATATATATTAACCTGTCTTAGGGGCTCCCATTATCTATCTCTCAAGGCCTCCTGACATCCTTGATGATTCTCAACCAGCATCCAGTTTCTGCAACTATTTTAGGCTGTTAAAATTGCACGAATCCCAGGCTGTGGCCAAGGCCCTATTAGTTGCTGAATATGCCTTTCACAATCCCCGAACCCCCTCCATGTGTACACTATAAACCAGTTTGGTTTTGTCAGCATATTTGTGAACTTGATCATGTGCAATTTAATTAACTCAAAAATGTACATACCCATTACCGACTTACAGAAAAAGCCCTCCTAGTAATTAAGTAAAATCAGTCAGACAAAGAAAAATACTGTATGATCTCACTTATATGTAGAATCCAAAAAAGCCAAACTCATAGAAACACGGTAGAATGATGGTTTCTAGGGGCTGGGGGATAAGGGAAATGGGGAGATACTGGCTAACGGGTACAAACTTTCAGGTATAAGATGAATAAATTCTGGACATGTACTGCACAGCATGGTGACTATAGTGAACTACGAACTGTATTATTTACTTGAAAGTTGCTGAGTAGATCTTAAATGTTATCACAAGTGGCAATTATGTGAAGTGCTGAATGTTTCTTATTGTGGTAATCATTTATTAATATACATGTGTACCAGATTATCACGTTATCATTATCATTATCACTTAATATACATGTGTACCAGATACATGTGTACCAGATTATCACACTATATACCCTAAGTTTATACAATGTTGTATGTTTCAATATATTATACCTTAATATAACTGAAAAAAAGCCCCTTTTCCAATTTAACCTTCCTTCAAACATTTCCAATGGCTTCCCATTATTTACAGTACTAAAATACAAGATTCTTTGCTTTAGCAATTGAAATCTTCAACAAATATTATCAAATTTACCTTCAGCTATTCTCATAATTAGTAGCAAAAGATTAGCAAGCTCTTTGTATGAATCTCAAACAAACAAAACCCTATCTTCTTAACTTTAAAAATGACTGGATTGAGGGTCACCTGGGTGGCTCAGTCAGTTAAGCGTCTGACTATAGCCTAGGTCATGATCTCGCCATTCCCGAGTTCGAGCACTGCATCAGGCTCTGTGCTGACAACTCAGAGCCTGGAGCCTATTTCATATTCTGTGTCTCTCTCTCTCTCTCTCTCTACCCCTTTCCCACTCACACTCTATCTCTCTCGAAAATAAACATTAAAATAAACAAACAGACAAACAAACTGGATTGGGAGTATAAAGCACACCTTGTGCTTTATAAAGAAAAAGTTTGGTTTCACATGCAATAAAATATTCTATAAGCCAAAAAGTGTTAAATAACTATGTAACATCAAAATAATCTGAGGATTTACCTAAAACAGAAAGTATTTTTAGACCTGTGGTAACACACCTTCATTCATGACAGTTTCATTACAGGTATCTTTGCATTGTTACAGATGACAGCATGAAAATGGAATTATGACATTGAAATTTTCCTGATAATTTAATATCATCTAACTGCCTGGTAAGTTACTGAAGACAGATTCAGAAGGATTTTAGAAGTTCTTTTTTTCCAATCATATATGTTTATAGAACATGATTTAAGCAGTAACAAAAAAACTAGTATTTTATTTATAAGCAGCCAATCAAAGGAAAGGATAACACACTCCTCTCGAAGCTAAAAAAGGTAGTCTTATAAAAATGCTTGAAATATTTTAAAGTGTTTTCTCACATTTTCAGTGTTTCAACAGTATTGTCTCATTATACTTCATAACATTACTGGGAGGTGGTACACATAAGCATTGTTATTTTTATTTTATAAATGAGGCAACCAGAAGTGATAGGAATATTCATGGTTTACAACAATTTGATAACACAGCAGGGGTTTTGAATGTTGTTATACTTTAAATTTACAGGGAAGAGCCCCTTCACTAGAAAGTTGGAAATTATGAGTTAAATTTCAGAATCAAGAAATATGACTCCAACCAGAGACATAGACAGTCATTATGTAAAAATAAATGACTTGTGGGTCAGCAAGACTTAACAATGACTTAATTAGATATGATTATATTTTGTTTTCTGGAAAAAATAAGCATAATAAAGAATTCAGAGGGGTGTCTGGGTGGCTCAGTAGGTTAAGCATCTGACTCTTGATTTTAGCTCGGGTCATCATCTCATAGCTAATGAGATCCAGCCCTGTGTCAGGCTCTGTGCTGATGGTGGCTGATGGTGTGGAGACTGCTTGGGATTCTCTCTCTTCCTCTCCCTGTGCCCCTCCCCCATTTGTGTGTGCACATGTGCTCTCCCTCTCCCTCTCTCTCTCTCAAAACAAACAAGTAAATTTAAAAAAAAGAATTGAGATATCCCTGGTTATTTTCTCAATATCACAGAGGAGTAAATGTTTTTAATCATAGCTAAAATATAACTATATCCATATATATAACTTAATTAGTACCTAATCATTGCCACTTAAATGATTATGATTTAAATTTTAATCCAAGTCCTCCAAAAATGTCTTATAGTTACCAAGAAATAATGGCAAACTATAGTTTGTCCAGCATTTAGTTTCAACCTATGTCCTCAATAAGACTTTTCATTTGATGTGACCTAACTTGAATCTCTAGTTTGTATGTTATCACTGCTTATTGACTCATGTAATGAGGAATTATTGACTCTGAATGATAGCAAACAATTTCCATGCTTTCTGATCAAAATGAAACTAATACAATCCTTACATTCAAGAAATCCACATTATTAAGATAAATATATATTAAAAATAAATATAACACATTATAATACATGTTCTAACAGATCCTGGTCATTGTTTACAAAGAGCAGAGAAAATGAATAAGTATAAGAATTCAGGAACTAATTCCCACAAGAGAGCATCGCCATCTTTGACCTTAAAAAAAAGTAAACTGGGTGTCTACACTGGCAGAAGGATATTGTAAGCAGAGAGAACACACATAAAAAAATATTTTTAGGAAAATAAATATAATCCAGTGTTACTTGTGCAGAGGATCCAAGCAGAATAGAGAGGCTGGAGGAATAGGCAGGTGTAAGAGCTGTGAAAATAAACACATTTGGTAATATAAAGAGCTTAAATATTTTCTTATGGGCATAGGAAGCCTTCTAAAGGTTTCTTTTTTCCTGATTTTTTTAGTTTTAATTTCAATTAGGAAATTGACATTTTCAGACATGAATTTTAGTTAAAAAATGCTTATAAGTAAAGAAACAGATTCTGGAAGTTTAATTCCTCTGACATCTGGGATTCAAACTTAAATCTAAATAATGCTATTAAGTGCTACTTCCTAATTTAGGATATTATAAAATGGTATGTCGAGAGTGTGAACTAAGGATAGCAGAAGTATTAAGATAGAATTATTGAAACTTGACTTTTGAGACAAACTAAAATATGACAATGACGCAAAGGGAAGGTTTAATGTTAAATTTGAGGTAATGAATAAAATAGGTCTTTAATCAAGATGAATTATATAAGACAATAATAGGTATGGGGAACATTTTATTTAGATACATTCCATTAATGTTTGTTTATTTTTGAGAGAGGGAGAGCACACACACGCACGTGAGCAGGGGATGGGCAGAGAGAGAGGGGGAGAGAGGATCTGAAGCAGGCCCTGCATTGACAGACGAGAGCCCAAAGTGGGACTCAAACTCAAAAATCACGAAATCATGACCTGAGTTGAAGTCAGACAACTGACTGAGCCACCCAGGTGCCCCTATTTAGAAACATTTTGAAGAGACATGAAGGTAGAGATGCAAAATAAGCATGGCTCAAGACACTACACAACAGCTCTTTTCTGGATAACAGCATCTCTCTACCCATCTTTTCCTGGGATGGTTGATACTCTCTTTAGCAAAGGGTCCTGTTTCCAGAGCACACTATCTGGAATCTTCCAAATCATCAAGTGCTAGTTTCTTATTGCCTAACAGTTCTCCAATTTCTCGCTCTCCCCCTAAATTTTGCCATAGGCAGCAAGGAAAACCAAGCTGCATCATCAATATTTTGCTCAGAAATCTTCTCAGTTAAATATTTAAATTCATCGCTTACAAATTCTATTTTATACAAAACACTAGAACACAGTTTAGACAAGTTCTCTGCCAATTTATAGCAATGACTGTATTTTTTTCCAATTTCTAATAACATGTTCCTCATTTCTATCTGAAAACTTATCAGAAGCTCATTTAACATTTGTATTTGAGGTTCATGAGGGCATGCATATGTATCCTCTAAGGCAACATAAGTTTTCTCTCTATAGCTGTCCTCTTTTTTTTCCTCCCGATCCCTTACCAGAATCTCCTTTGAACTCATGTTTCTACAACATCTTCAAGGCAATCTAGGTGTTTTTTTTTTCTTTTGTTAAATCATACTGCTCACAACTGTTCTAGCCTCTATCCATTAACCAATTCCAAAACCAAGTCCATGTTTTTAGATATTTGTTACAGCAGAACCCTATTTTCTAGTACCAAAATCTGTATTAGGATCCTTCAGAGAAACAAATTACACACACACAAACACACATATGTATATGTGTATACATATATAATTATATTAAAAATTAGTTGTAACTGAATTTATTAAATATAAATTTAAATATTTTTTAAAAGTTGACTAATGTGATTGCAAGGACAAGCTAGTTTCTAATCTGTAGGGTTGACCTTTGGACTGGAAATTCTAGCAAGATTTGATGATGCAGTCCTAAATCTGAAATAAATCTAGAGTCAGAATTCCTTCTTGGGGAAAGCTCAGTCTTTTCCCTTAGAGCAAACATCAACTGATTGGATGAGACCAGCTTACACTATGAATGGCAATCTATTCAGAACTACTAATTTAAAAATCACATCTAGAACTTATCTTCACAGCAATATCTACACTGGTGTTTGACCTAGTAACTGAGCACTATACCTTAGGCAAATGGACACATAAAATTAATCATCACAATGGGAACAACAAAATAAAGCAGTCCACAGAAAAAGATGATTCAGTAAAAAAGCTAAGAAGTTTGATTCAGAATTGTGGAAGGTAATAAGAGAGTCTTGTGGTGAAAACCAAAGGAGAAGAAATTTAAGGAGGATTATTTTGGTCAACTGTATCAGAGTAAACAGAGAAAGCAAATGAATCTTAGATTAGAAAGCGTCCATTTTCTAAAGAAATTATTGCCATTGGGAGTTCCATAAATACAGGCAAAAGATTTCAGCAAGAATGCATCAAGGAGAAAATTCTGTTTTCTGAAGCATGACTAAATAGATAACCTGAATAAACCTCCTGCCAAAACAACTAATAACACTAGCTAAAATATATTAAAACAAAACACTCTAAAAGCTCTGCTGAGCTAAGGAGAAATGTAAAAATAAATATTCAGAGGCCTCAAAACAAAGTAAAAGTGGAAAGTCAGAGAGAGAAGCTCACACTTAGGTCAGCTTTTGCCCTAGGGTTTCTTTCAAATGCTAGTGTCAATGAACTTGTCATTGGTGAAGGTGCAAAAGACAATGACAGAGCTGAGTGTATAACCTAAACAGAGATTCTATATAAAGCTGGGGTCCTCCAAGGTAAACTAGAAATAAACTAAATATATAGAAAAGAAAGTTGCTCATTTTGATCTTTACACTGGGCAAAAGGGAAATTAAAAACCAAAACCAAAACCAAAAATCTTCCATGAAATTTGAGCGCAGAATCTGAATTCCTAAGTAATCATTGCCTGAACGTGGTGGATTATTTGATCTGAAAATCCTTAGGTTAAAAAGATATCTGAGATATTTACCACCTTCAAGTATCTGGCGGATTCAAATGTAAACATATTTTGAAATAAACCGACTTTAACTTAGTCATCAAAGAATTAACACATATGAAATTCTAAGGAATTTGAAATCACAATTAAAAAATCATTAAATGTATGGGAACAGAAGGCAGAATGAACAAGAGCCCGCAGTAACAGCAGAAAACAGAAAAAAAACAAAGATTTTTGATACGTGAATGATCACAAAATAGAAAATAATTGTTTAATGTTTTTTTAAATGTACAAAAAACAGTTTATCAAAAAAAAAAAGAATAAAAATTAAGTATCCTAAAAGCAACCAGAGAAGAAAAGACAATCTCCTTCCAAAAATGCTAATTAGGCTGATATTTGACTTTTTAACAACAACGGATCCAGAAGATAGCTGATTAACATTTCCATTAGCTGAGAAAATATAATTGTCAATCTTAAATTATATGTCCATTGCAGGTATCTTCCAAGAACAAGGCCAAAATGAAGACGTTTTCAGAATTCTAGTAACTGATAGATTTTGACACCTAAAGAACTTTGCAATAGAGAATGCTAATGGGTATATTTAAGGAACAAAAACAACAAAATTCCACAAATTAATATGCAAGATGAGATGGCATGTACAGAATTTGGTAACCATATGGGTCAATTTTGACTAAAAATGACTGTTTAAAATCATAAATATAATGTCAGATTTGTGGAGTCAAAAAGAAGATAAATCTAAAGTATCAGGCAATAAGAGTACATAAATTGGATGCAGAGAGATATAAATTAAGTTGTCCTAGCATATTTTTATTGTTTGGAAGTAAGATAAAGATATTGATTAACTTTATACTTTACTAAGCATGAGTGTTATACTTTTTATAAAAGTAGTAAAATAACACAGTGTATATATGTTTTAACAATATAACAGAGGAACTGCAGTAAATCCACAAGTTTGTGGTATATAAAAAAGCAAAGAAAAACTTATTTTTAAGTAATTTATTTTGAAGACACAAATACAGTTAAATGACCAGAGGATTTTTTTTAATGATGGAAGATAATATATTTAGAAATGTAGCAGATGAGATGATTCTACTCTCATGACTCATTCAACATTCATTCCAAAAATTGTCACTCCATCCAAAGCACATGTGTAGGACTGGTAGACACCTTACTAGATACTTGAGACACAATGGGTGGCTGGATGACAATTACTGTGCTCAATACATTTACAAAGGGACCATCTCACTAAGGGCCTGGCTGTCTTTGTAAAGAATTGGACATTATCCTAGCAACACATAGGTGTGAGAGAGTTTTCAGCAAGAGGATGATATAATCAAATTTGTATTTTAGAAACTCACTCTAGATTCAGGACAAAAAATATATAATAGATTCTCAATACTTTGAAAACTTTGTACCTATCCAAGAAAGAAATAATGACTATCTGAACAAGGGAGTCACAGTGGGTATTGAAAGAAAAATAGATTTGAATCTGAATATGTGAATTAAGATTTTTATTCTCAATTAAAAAGTATTGAATGACTACTGGTATTTTATAAGTAAGTGCTTACATTTATGATGGAATTCATCACCATATGTAAAATTATGAGTTTATATAAGTTGAGAAAACTTGAACTCAGAAGTAAAATGTGCTTGTAAACTTCAAAATTAAGGATGCTCAACCTGAATCAGGATGACAGTGCTAGTATGTTCCCTAAGGATTTCTTTAATGGCAACCTGCCCAATAAAAGATGCAACTTATAAAATAATAATTAAGGAGAGGCTTGTGGGAAATCATGTTGCATGAATAGACAAACATTTTTTTAAGTCTAAGTTCACTTTTGATTTTGAACTTTGGAATAATGATGGGAAAAGTCAAAAGCTTCAAGTTTTCAGAGTGTTATAAGTTTTCTGCTTAAGAACATTTTTTTTGAAATGCTTTATCTGAAGCTACAGTTAATGATGTCCTCAGCTCTGCAAATTAAGCCAATGCTTTTACATCAATGAAAAGAGGCATTGAGAGAGAGATATTGAATGTGGGCATACGGAATCTCAAGGACTATAAACCTTTTTTAGTCTAAATGTTTCATCTCTGAGTTTCAAGTTTTGAAGGGTCTGTCCCAAATTTAAAAGTATTAGATCAAGGAGAAATTGTCTGTGTGACTCAGGAGTGTGGTAGCCAAGTTTCTTTGCTTGTCATCACAGAGATTCCTTGAGCTGCGAAGCCAACCTCTCTTTTTTTGGTAGTTAGCCTGGCCAAATAAGGACCATAAAAAGGACACCAGGAAAACTAATGTGCATAATTAAATTACTAATTATGTGTGCACAATTAAAACAAAATAATCAAGTAAATTAATCAAGGAATACAGCAAAATATTTGATTTTTGTCCAAATTTATGCTAGTTTGTAATGCTAAAAGTCATTTGTATTCATTTCTGTCACTCCTGAAAGAAGCTACGAGACAAGATTTGTGATTTTCAGGAAATTAAATTCCACTATCTGTGCTCATTTTAAAACTGCATTCACTTTCAAAAAAAATTCTTGTTTTGTTTCCTTTTCCCTTGAAAATTATCATTTGAGAAAGGATAAACTGTGCTTTCCACACAAGTTTGTCTGCTATTTCATTGCTGGTGATCTTCCTAACAATTTTTTTTTTTTTCTAGCTGGGCAGGTAAAAGTAAATATTCTCATCTCTTTAGAGGATTTCATGGACAGGCTTTTATAATAATAACTGGAACAAAATGGAAAAAGTGATGCCATCCTGATTAATTGTGAAATCTCTAATTGAAATTCAACAAAGAGTAACTAATTATTCTACTTTGGAAGAAAGAGTTATTAAAAATATCAGAGATTTATGTGAAAAACGAAACTTCCAAGTATGACTGTTATTTGTAAAGAATCTATCCAATTTGTACCTTAAATACCTGCATTTATGGCCTTATTAGGCTTTAAATTTATAAATTTAAGTTTATAAAAATAAACCTATAAAAGATTAGAATTTGATAGATAATATAACGATAACCCATTTTCTTCCTTTACTGCACTTACTAATGATAATTAGGGGGGAATATTTATGTATTTTACTTTGTTTATCAAGAAATCCCATTTCATAAAATTTCACAACATCAATCTCACAATCCCCAAACCAGTCATTTGCTGAATTGAGTTTTTAAAACTTTAGATTATTTTCAATGTTTCTTGTTTTCCATTTTCAACTCATTTAAGACTAGTTTTTTAAAGGTTGCAATCACACTTAATGACCTTATTTTATTATATATTATTGAGTACACAGACTGTGCAAAGATTATACAAAGTATGGTGAAAATCCAAAAGAGGAAGCATAAATGGACACTGCAGCTAAGAAGTTCAGAGAAGTTCAAATGAGGTTATAGGATTGGGCTGGGGTTAGGTTCCTTCCATCCAGAGATGGGGAAAAAAATAAAGGTTTCTGAGCAGGTAGTGATTGAGCTCAGGTGGAATAAAATAGAAAATCAAGTAGGATGATGTAGGATGAAGAGAAACTAAGAACAGAAGGAAAAGGGAATGATGTGAGCAGAGAGAGAGACATAGGAGGTAGGAGGAACACAGACTTTGATTGAGGGGAAGTATGTCACTGGGAAACAGATTCGTCATCATTTTGGAGAATGACAAGTGCTAGACTAGCAAGTCCGGACTTGCCCTATAGCCACAGGATAGTTCTGGAAGATTTTTAAACAGAGAAGTGACAGGATCAAATATTGGTAAGAGAAAAATCAAAGTAGCCACAGTCTTGAAAGTGTAAGGAGTGGAGAAAGGAAACTGGTCGTGTTGCCTTCCATGAAAGTAATTCTGAAACTTCAAGTTTTATATGACAAAAAGAGAAAGGCTTAATTTCACCCAATGCTCTTTTATAGGCTCTTGAGACACAGAGCTCCCCAATTATTATCTATATAGTGCTTATTCCATGTCAATTCGGTTTTTCATGTGAGTTGGCAATGACAAGCAAGGAAACAGAAAGGAAGAGAAACAGACTCTAAACATTTATTTTCCATATTTACTACATTTATTAACCACTTTGATTGCCTGCTATGAGGGAACATACCTTGGAAAAAGAAAACTGCATTCTAACATAATATTGAAGATATGTCTATCTTCTCTCCTATCTCTGACTTACTCAGAAAAAACAGTGAAAATAAAAGTGAATTTAGCCACATATTTTTAAGAAAAAAATCAGTTTTATCATCAGATTGGGCAACCTAAAACAAACAAACAACAACAACAACAAAAAAACCTAAAACAAATTTCAGGTGAAAAAAGCAATGGATTAACTTAATGTGTCATTCATTTATGTAGTGCTTACTACATAATTAGAAAGGATTTCAACTTATGAAAAGTACAAAGAAAGAAAAGTACTGTTTTAAAGTAATTGGAGAATCTATGGTGCAATAGGGTAAGTAAAATTTGAAGTCATAAGGGTGAGTGGAATTTGCCTGAAGAAAATAGGGAAGACTAAGATTTTGTCCTGGGTTTGCCAGTTGTCAGCAACATCACCCTAACTATAGAAAAGAGGGAATAATAATTTTTTCCCACATAGTCACAAAGCAGTTTTTAGGGCTGACTGGAGAAACATTTATTAAAACATAAGATATCTTAATTCTGCCATTATTTATCATGTGTAAGGGAAATTCACCTAGTATGTCCAGATTTTAAATTGAGTGATTTACACACAAGATTACCTTTATAATTTTTATTTTCATCTTGAAAAAGTTATATGATTATATAGTGACTTGAAGAGACTCACCATTTCTACTCTTGTATTTAAAGCACCGATTGTTTTCTAAGTCAAGTATCAAAAGATGGAGGGGATGGAATAATTGTAATTGTAGCACCTTTATTTTTTCCCAAATAAAATAGAGAAATTTTCAGTTTTGGAAAACTACTAAAATACCCACCACAGAAAATTAGCAAAGAAAATAAAAATAAAAATTTCAAGGTGTCTTGGAATCCCACATGTGAAAACATACCTACATTCCAAGAACACAGAAATATGCCTTACTAGTTTTTAGAAAATCATGGAAATTGAACTTTAATTAATACTAATCACATACAGAAGATTATTAAATGACCATAAACTCTTACTTATCTATGTTATTATTTTTAAATAAAACGAGATATTTAATATTAAATACTTTTTGAGATATTTGAGTAAACATTTTCAAACATCTCTTCTAGTTATTTGAATCCACTTCCCTATAAAATACGTTTTAAATAATATGCTTTAAATCACATGTGATCTCTATTATAAGTTGCTTTTACAAACTAACAGGAGGTATGATTAAGAATGTGACTGCCTTGTGCATCATAGAAATAGAAACACAGGACAGACAACCTGCTATGTTTAGAAATCATTCTAAACAATATTTAATACTTAGGACAGGCTAGATTATGCAGTAGTAATAATCTTGACATCTCAGTGACCTATCATAGCAAAGATTCATTTCTCATTCATACAACATGTTCAGTCACTTGGTAGGTAAACTTCGTTCTGTTTAGTCACTCAGGGACCTAGACCAATAGAAGCTCCACCATCTGAGAATGTTGTATGTGGAAGATACAACCATCATGTTTACTGTGCAAGATAAGAACACCTCATGGGGTTCTCACCCTATACTTCTATGTTTCTGCCTAAAAATGAGCCACATCACCTCTACTGAGAGCTCACTGACAAGAATAAGTCCAATTGTCCTGCCTAACAACAAGGGTGTAAGAAGAAAAAAAACAAAAACAAAAACTTATAGGGTGAACATTAACCATGCCTCCCATACAGAAGCATGCAGCCTTAGAAGGGAGAAGATGTGTTATACTAAGTCCAAAGTCCTCTTTTAAGGAAGAAGGCTGACCTCAGAGAGATGAATTGACTTCATCAGACACACAACCAGGTAGAGGCAAAGCTGGAACAGATAGTTCATTATCGTCTAGATTTTAGTTTATTTCAAAATTTTAAAGATTTTAGTTTAATGACTGGAAAACATTGTATAAGACCAATAGTGAAGATGAACAATTGTAGACACTGTGTGTCTAACCAATTCCATGCTTTTTGAGGATGGAACTCCAGGCTAGAGACTTCTCAGGTGAGTTTTAATTCTAATTCTCTGTGGGTACAACATTTAATTTCTGGGTCATTGCCCAAAGCCAGGCAAATAGCTGAGGCCAGCACAGTCTGGATAAGATGGGAAAGGATTTAATTTCATTACCTCCTTTTATATATTATACAGAGAGCAGAGTTATCTTTTAAAAAAAAAAAATTTTAACGTTTTATTTATTTTTGAGACAGAGAGAGAGCATGAATGGGGGAGGGTCAGAGAGAGAGGGAGACACAGAATCCGAAACGGGCTCCAGGCTCTGAGCTGTCAGCACAGAGCCTGACGCGGGGCTCGAACTCACGGACCGTGAGATCATGACCTGAGCCGAAGTCGGACGCCCAACCGACTGAGCCACCCAGGCGCCCCCAGAGTTATCTTTTTAATGCAGGCCCATTACTCATTTCCAATGGTGAATGCCTACGTTCACTACAGTACTTAAGTGTTAGCCAGGTGGCAGCGCCCTCAGTTTCTCTTGAATGTCATCATAGTAAAAGGACTTGCACTTTCTAACCTTGCCACTCTACTACTGTGTTCTCCAAAGGATTATCTACAAATACTTTTAGCTAAAAGAATTATCACACTTGAGATTCTTTTTTCTGTATGTGACCCTTGTCCTAATGTATCTTTTCTATTGTAACCCTAGGTTTTTTGTTTTTTGTTTTTTTAATTCCACATGCACGGTCACTCTTTGATCTGCATGGATATTTTAGGCAGGAATGTTTAAAAGGTTTGGTCTTTTAAGTTGCGTCTAGCTCTCTCAGCTTTTGCCATCTGTCTGTTCATAGTTTCAGTCACTCACATCATTAATGATTATGAACTACAACTTTGCACTGACTTTTCTCTATTCTTAGCTACCCTGAGGAAACCTTTTCCCATCAGCCCTCTGCCTTATGGCTATAATGTTTGACTCCTGCTGTCCTCTATTTAGCCAAAATATTTTACCACGGTCTTCTTCAAGGCAAGGCGGGAACGCCCTGGTCCAAAATCCATTAGAAGATTTTCCTAGCAAATCTTGCATTTCCATCTGGACTGTGTTACTAACTGGCATATCTAATAAACTGACTTGCATTAAACTTCCTATACTCATGGCTGAAGTCATAATAAAGTATTTTAGCATAGAGTTAATTCTTAATCCAGAGGGGTTAATATTAGACATTCCTCACATTCAACCTGTCAGTAAGGGAAAAGGTTTTGCCTGATTAGTTTTAGTTTGCTCTGCAAGGATTCCCCATTGTAATAGCCTGCTCCATAGAAATCTTGCCCCTCTTTTGCTGCCCTGTTAAAGGAAGTCAGTAAAGGTAATTCCCATTGTACAAGTGCCATGTCATCATGTTGCACCCTGACAGCAGTGCCTGTGTGCAGATACAGGGTAAAAGTCTGACCCATAGGTTAGACCCTTGAAAAAAAGTCATTTCCTTTGTCATCTATGGAATTGGGAAGCCTTGAAAGTCTGACCCATAGGTTAGACCCTTGAAAAAAAGTCATTTTCTTTGTCATCTATGGAATTGGGAAGCCTTGAAAGATGAATCAGAAATTTTAAACTGGGACTTTAATACATCAAACAGATAAACAGGAAATTCTCAGTTCTCTTTGTAAACCCTATCTTTGCATCTGAATTTTGAGAAGTTAAAATCCCTCTAAAGATTAGTTAGAAATAAACTCAGAAAAACTTTCACAGTGTTTTCTCTGTTGTTACTTCTGAGACTTCAGTAAAGTTTTGCTTAAATGATCCATTCTAACATCTGTTACAGATTGTTTGGAAAAAGTATTTAAGTGACCACTTAAGGAGGAGCGCTGAAGGGACAAGAGTACCTCTTCATGCCTGTGTTGTAGCAACAGCATTAAAAATCATAGTTAAAATATTGTGGGCATTCTTCTAAGTTGTATCTTCTTTAATTTTATCAACCACATTAATTTATTAAAAATGAGAAACCTGGGGCACAGAAAACTTAAGTAACCCATTCAAGGTCACGTGGGTCTTAAGCAGTAGAAGGCAGAGCCTCAGAGGGAAGTAAAGATTGTTTGGAAATGCTAGATCCAACTGTCTTTCCCATATGGTGATCCTCTCTCCATTGCTGCACCAAGTATCCTCAATTTGATTTTATAAGGAAGACAGTGAGTTTCAACACATCCAAACACTGTGACTTACTTGAGCTTGGTTTTGTGTCTCTTTCATTGTTGTCTTATCCAATGCAGTACTTTTCTAATCTCCTCTCAGTGATCACATAATTATGATAAATTACATAGCTATCACAATCAATGTCAGAATCTGATTAATTACGTGTTATTCCCATGAATTCCTTACTTTTTCTACATTCTGTTTCTTCTCAAATGTCTCACACTGGAGGGGAAAGATGGCGGCGTAGGAGGACGCTGGACTCACCGCGTCCTGCTGATCACTTATATTCCACCTACACCTGCCTAAATAACCCAGAAAACCGCCAGAAGACTAGCAGAACGGATTCTCCAGAGCCAAGCGCAGACGAGAGGCCCACGGAAGAGGGTAGGAAGGGTGGAGAGGAAGTGCGCGCTACATGGACTGGCGGAGGGAGCCGGGGCGGAGGGGCAGCCCGCCAGCCAAGCAGAGTCCCCGAGTCTGGCTTGCAAAAGCGGAGGGGCCGGACGGAGTGTGTTCCAACAGCAAGCGGGACTTAACATCTGGAAGGCTATAAGTTAACAGCATTGCTCGGAGAGTGGGAAGGCTGGAGGACAATGGGAGGGAGAGTTGTTGAGCCCTGGACGACAGAGCTCAGCTTGGCAGGGAACAAAGGTGCTCGCCAGTGCCATCTCCCCCGCCCATCCCCCAGCCAAAATCCCAAAGGGAACCAGCACCACGCAAACACCGAACGCTGTGCTTCTGCGGATTCATCCCTCCGGCGGCGGGTCTGACTCCCTCCTGGTGCCGCAGGGACCCTACCGAAGCTAATCACTGAAGGATAAGCAAGCTGACCCTGCCCCCCCTCCGCCCCTGTGCACCTTGCTGATCCACCCTAGCTAATACGCCAGATCCCCAGCACCACAAGCCTGGCAGTGTGCAAGTAGCACAGATGGGCCATGCCACCCCACAGTGAATCCTGCCCCTAGGAGAGGAGAAGAGAAGGTACACACCAGTCTGACTGTGGCTCCAGCGGTGGGCTGGCGGCAGACATCAGGTCGGACTGCGGCCCCGCCCACCAACGCAAGTTATTCAAGATAGCACAGGGGAAGTGTCCTGCAGTTGTTTCCAAAGTGACGAAACGGAAGAATTCCCCTCAAAAGAATCTCCAGGAAATAACAACAGCTAACGAACTGATCAAAAAGGATTTAAACAATATAACAGAAAGTGAATTTAGAATAATAGTCATGAAATTAATCTCTGGGCTTGAAAATAGTATAGAGGACAGCAGAGAATCTATTGCTACAGAGATCAAGGGACTAAGGAACAGCCAGGAGGAGCTAAAAAATGCTATAAACGAGCTGCAAAATAAAATGGAAACGACCACGGCTCAGATTGAAGAGGCAGAGGAGAGAATAGGTGAACTAGAAGATAAAATTATGGAAAAAGAGGAAGCTGAGAAAAAGAGAGATAAAAAAATCCAGGAGTATGAGGGGGAAATTAGAAAACTAAGTGATGTACTAAAGATAAATAATCTATGCATAATTGGTATTCCAGAGGAGGAAGAGAGAGGGAAAGGTGCTGAGGGTGTACTTGAAGAAATAATAGCTGAGAACTTCCCTGAACTGGGGAAGGAAAAAGGCATTGAAATCCAAGAGACACAGAGAACTCCCTTCAGACGTAACTTGAATCGATCTTCTGCATGACATATCATAGTGAAACTGGCAAAATACAAGGATAAAGAGAAAATTCTGGAAGCAGCTAGGGATAAACACGCTCTAACATATAAAGGGAGACCTATAAGACTCGTGACCGATCTCTCTACTGAAACTTGGCAGGCCAGAAAGGAATGGCAGGATATCTTCAATGTGATGAACAGAAAAAATATGCAGCTGAGAATCCTTTATCCAGCAAGTCTGTCATTTAGACTAGGAGAGATAAAGGTCTTCCCAAACAAACAAAAACTGAAGGAATTTGTCACCACGAAACCAGCCCTACAAGAGATCCTAAGGGGGATTCTGTGAGACAAAGTACCAGAGACATCGCTACAAGCATGAAACCTACAGACATCACAATGACTTCTAAACCCATATCTTTCTATAATAACACTGAACGTAAATGGACTAAATGCGCCAACCAAAAGACATAGGGTATCAGAATGGATAAAAAAACAAGACCGATCTATTTGCTATCTACAAGAGACTCATTTTAGACCTGAGGACACCTTCAGATTGAAAGTGAGGGGATGGAGAACTATTTATCATGCTACTAGAAGTCAAAAGAAAGCTGGAGTAGCCATACTTATATCAGACACACTAGACTTTAAATTAAAGGCTGTAACAAGAGATGAAGGGCATTATATAATAATTACAGGGTCTATCCATCAGGAAGAGCTAACAATTATAAATGTCTATCCACCGAATACGGGAGCCCCCAAATATATAAAACAATTACTCACAAACATAAGCAACCTTATTAAGAATATGGTAATTGCAGGGGAATTTAACACCCCACTTACAACAATGGATAGATCATCTAGACACACGGTCAACAAAGAAACAAGGGCCCTGAATGATACATTGGATCAGATGGACTTGACAGATACATTTAGAACTCTGCATCCCAAAGCAACAGAATATACTTTCTTCTCGAGTGCACATGGGACATTCTTCAAGATAGATCACATACTGGGTCACAAAACAGCCCTTCATAAGTATACAAGAATTGAGATCATACCATGCATACTTTCAGACCACAATGCTATGAAGCTTGAAATCAACCACAGGAAAAAGTCTGGGTAACCTCCAAAAGCGTGGAAGTTAAAGAACACCCTACTAAAGAATGAGTGGGTCAACCAGGCAATTAGAGAAGAAATTAAAAAATATATGGAAACAAACGAAAATGAAAATACAACAATCCAAACACTTTGGGACGCAGCGAAGGCAGTCCTGAGAGGAAAATACATTGCAATCCAGGCCTATCTCAAGAAACAAGAAAAATCCCAAATACAAAATCTAACAGCACACCTAAAGGAAATAGAAGCAGAACAGCAAAGGCAGCCTAAACCCAGCAGAAGAAGAGAAATAATAAAGATCAGAGCAGAAATAAACAATATAGAATCTAAAAAAACTATAGAGCAGATCAACGAAACCAAGAGTTGGTTTTTTAAAAAATTAAAAAAATTGACAAACCTCTAGCCAGGCTTCTCAAAAAGAAAAGGGAGATGACCCAAATAGATAAAATCATGAATGAAAATGGAATTATTACAACCAATCCCTCAGAGATACAAGCAATTATCAGGGAATACTATGAAAAATTATATGCCAACAAATTGGACAACCTGGAAGAAATGGACAAATTTCTAAACACCCACACTCTTCCAAAACTCAATCAGGAGGAAATAGAAAGCTTGAACAGACCCATAACCAGCGAAGAAATTGAATCGGTTATCAAAAATCTCCCAACAAATAAGAGTCCAGGACCATGGCTTCCCAGGGGAGTTCTACCAGACGTTTAAAGCAGAGATAATACCTATCCTTCTCAAGCTATTCCAAGAAATAGAAAGGGAAGGAAAACTTCCAGACTCATTCTATGAAGCCAGTATTACTTTGATTCCTAAACCAGACAGAGACCCAGTAAAAAAAGAGAACTACAGGCCAATATCCCTGATGAATATGGATGCAAAAATTCTTAATAAGATACTAGCAAATCGAATTCAACAGCATATAAAAAGAATTATTCACCATGATCAAGTGGGATTCATTCCTGGGATGCAGGGCTGGTTCAACATTCGCAAATCGATCAACGTGATACATCACATTAACAAAAAAAAAGAGAAGAACCATATGATCCTGTCAATCGATGCAGAAAAGGCCTTTGACAAAATCCAGCACCCTTTCTTAATAAAAACCCTTGAGAAAATCGGGATAGAAGGAACATACTTAAAGATCATAAAGGCCATTTATGAAAAGCCCACAGCTAACATCATCCTCAACGGGGAAAAACTGAGAGCTTTTTCCCTGAGATCAGGAACACGACAGGGATGCCCACTGTCACCGCTGTTGTTTAATATAGTGCTGGAAGTTCTAGCATCAGCAATCAGACAACAAAAGGAAATCAAAGGCATCAAAATTGGCAAAGATGAAGTCAAGCTTTCGCTTTTTGCAGATGACATGATATTATACATGGAAAATCCGATAGACTCCACCAAAAGTCTGCTAGAACTGATACATGAATTCAGCAAAGTTGCAGGATACAAAATCAATGTGCAGAAATCAGTTGCATTCTTATACACTAACAATGAAGCAACAGAAAGACAAATGAAGAAACTGATCCCATTCACAATTGCACCAAGAAGCATAAAATACCTAGGAATAAATCTAACCAAAGATGTAAAAGATCTGTATGCTGAAAACTATAGAAAGCTTATGCAGGTAATTGAAGAAGATATAAAGAAATGGAAAGACATTCCGTGCTCATGGATTGGAAGAATAAATATTGTCAAAATGTCAATACTACCCAAAGCTATCTACACATTCAATGCAATCCCAATCAAAATTGCACCAGCATTCTTCTCGAAACTAGAACAAGCAATCCTAAAATTCATATGGAACCACAAAAGGCCCCGAATAGCCAAAGTAATTTTGAAGAAGACGACCAAAGCAGGAGGCATCACAATCCCAGACTTTAGCCTCTACTACAAAGCTGTCATCATCAAGACAGCATGGTATTGGCATAAAAACAGACACATAGACCAATGGAATAGAATAGAAACCCCAGAACTAGACCCACAAACGTATGGCCAACTCATCTTTGACAAAGCAGGAAAGAACATCCAATGGAAAAAAGACAGTCTCTTTAACAAATGGTGCTGGGAGAACTGGACAGCAACATGCAGAAGGTTGAAACTAGACCACTTTCTCACACCATTCACAAAAATAAACTCAAAATGGATAAAGGACCTGAATGTGAGACAGGAAACCATCAAAACCTTAGAGGAGAAAGCAGGAAAAGACCTCTCTGACCTCAGCCGTAGCAATCTCTTACTCGGCACATCCCCAAAGGCAAGGGAATTAAAAGCAAAAGTGAATTACTGGGACCTTATGAAGATAAAAAGCTTCTGCACAGCAAAGGAAACAACCAACAAAACTAAAAGGCAACCAACGGAATGGGAAAAGATATTTGCAAATGACACATCGGACAAAGGGCTAGTCTCCAAAATCTATAAAGAGCTCATCAAACTCCACACCCGAAAAACAAATAACCCAGTGAAGAAATGGGCAGAAAACATGAATAGACACTTCTCTAAAGAAGACATCCGGATGGCCAACAGGCACATGAAAAGATGTTCAACGTCGCTCCTTATCAGGGAAATACAAATCAAAACCACACTCAGATACCACCTCACGCCAGTCAGAGTGGCCAAAATGAAGAAATCAGGAGACTATAGATGCTGGAGAGGATGTGGAGAAACAGGAACCCTCTTGCACTGTTGGTGGGAATGCAAATTGGTGCAGCCGCTCTGGAAAGCAGTGTGGAGGTTCCTCAGAAAATTAAAAATAGACCTACCCTATGACCCAGCAATAGCACTGCTAGGAATTTATCCAAGGGATACAGGAGTACTGATGCATAGGGGCACCTGTACCCCAATGTTTATAGCAGCACTCTCAACAATAGCCAAATTATGGAAAGAGCCTAAATGTCCATCAACTGATGAATGGATAAAGAAATTGTGGTTTATATACACAATGGAATACTACATGGCAATGAGAAAAAATGAAATATGGCCTTTTGTAGCAACATGGATGGAACTGGAGAGTGTGATGCTAAGTGAAATAAGCCATACAGAGAAAGACAGATACCATATGGTTTCACTCTTATGTGGATCCTGAGAAACGTAACAGAAACCCATGGGGGAGGGGAAGGAAAAAAAAAAAAAAAAAAAAAAAGAGGTTAGAGTGGGAGAGAGCCAAAGCATAAGAGACTGTTAAAAACTGAGAACAAACTGAGGGTTGATGGGGGGTGGGAGGGAGGGCAGGGTGGGTGATGGGTATTGAGGAGGGCACCTTTTGGGATGAGCACTGGGTGTTGTATGGAAACCAATTTGACAGTAAATTTCATATATTAAAAAATAAAAAAAAATAATAAAAAAAAAAAAAAAAAAAAAAAAAAAAAGAAAACTGAGAACAAACTGAGGGTTGATGGGGGGTGGGAGGGAGGGCAGGGTGGGTGATGGGTGTTGAGGAGGGCACCTTTTGGGATGAGCACTGGGTGTTGTATGGAAACCAATCTGACAATAAATTTCATATATTAAAAAATAAAAAAAAATAATAAAAAAAAAAAAAAAAAAAAAAAAAAAAGAAAACTGAGAACAAACTGAGGGTTGATGGGGGGTGGGAGGGAGGGCAGGGTGGGTGATGGGTGTTGAGGAGGGCACCTTTTGGGATGAGCACTGGGTGTTGTATGGAAACCAATTTGACAGTAAATTTCATATATTAAAAAATAAAAAAAAATAATAAAAAAAAAAAAAAAAAAAAAAAAAAAAAGAAAACTGAGAACAAACTGAGGGTTGATGGGGGGTGGGAGGGAGGGCAGGGTGGGTGATGGGTGTTGAGGAGGGCACCTTTTGGGGTGAGCACTGGGTGTTGTATGGAAACCAATTTGACAGTAAATTTCATATATTAAAAAATTTAAAAAAATAAATAAATAAAAAATAAAAATTAAAATTAAAAAAAAAAAAGAAATTGTGGTTTATATACACAATGGAGTACTACGTGACAATGAGAAAGAATGAAATATGGCCCTTTGTAGCAACGTGGATGGAACTGGAGAGTGTGATGCTAAGTGAAATAAACCATACAGAGAAAGACAGATACCATATGGTTTCACTCTTATGTGGATCCTGAGAAACTTAACAGAAACCCATGGGGGAGGGGAAGGAAAAAAAAAAAGAGGTTAGAGTGGGTGAGAGCCAAAGCATAAGAGACTCTTAAAAACTGAGAACAAACTGATGGTTGATGGGGGGTGGGAGGGAGGGGAGGGTGGGTGATGGGTATTGAGGAGGACACCTTTTGGGATGAGCACTGGGTGTTGTATGGAAACCAATTTGGCAATAAATTTCATATATTGAAAAAAAAATGTCTCACACTGCTAGAAAGATTCTTGCTTTTATTTATTCATCCACGTAACTGCTTTCACTCTGCAAGTTAAGAATGCCTTCTTTTCATTAATAAAAAGTATTTGTTTATTTTACCCAGTCAGCTTTCAAAAGACCAGTCTTTCTCAAGAAAATGATAAGGTGAATTAATAAATCCTAATATATCTGGAATAGTCCACTTATTCTATGAAAAAGAACAAAGTTAATAATGTTATTTGTCTTTGAAAGGTTGGTAAGAAGATCAATGAATGAATGAATAGCAATTTATCATATACTTTGAAAGGCTAATGCACACCTGAAAAGTTCCATACCTTTCTCTTTCTTCTGTACTTCAAGTCAACTCAATACTCTATTAGCTATATAACATCCTTCTGGTCTAAATTCCAGAAGTGTGAGGGATTTTCCCCCAACCCTAACGTCTTGAGAAATGTCAGGCAATAGAAGTAAGAGAGAGAAACTATTCAAAGATTGAAAAATGAAACTTTGAGCACTGTTCTAGAGGTGGTGATAAGGCCAGAAGCAAGAACAGGGTCAGCCTGTCTTTGCAATTCTGGCTGATTTGAACAGAAGAACTAAAGAGGATGAAATCAAAAGAAACGATAAATGAACACACTAATTACTTTCTAGTGTCCTCATGTATAATTTCAAAAGAAATCTCAGTCTTTAAATGGCATTGAGTATGGGATCAAGTGAATACACAGTAACACTAAAAAGCAATCAATGTCTGTTACCCACCCACCTCCTCCTCTTATATCTGTATCTTAAAAAACTTATGTCTTAAAAAAATATATTTTGTTGATAATGACTTTTTTTAAGACTACCATTTGAGTATGCATTGTTTCCTCATTACATCTCTGAGTTTCCATAATTCATCAAAAAGGATATGTGAGTTAGTTGGTGAAAGAATGGGCTTAGTCTCCTATTTCAGCCCTTAAGAAATGAATCATTATCTGAGTGAAGTGAGGATGTCTTAAGGTTTTGCTTAAATCATTGTAACTACTGGTCATACCTTTATTACAGAGTAATCTTCATTTAGGAATAGATCACAGACACAGCAACTAGTCTGAATCAATACTAAAAGTCAAAGATACTGAGTTTTTCAGGAAGAATTTGATGTTTCATTTTTTGAAAACCCAACAGAACTGCTTAAGAACTTGAAAACTCTTTTTGATTTTTGGGGGTCCACAATAATTAAAGGAAGTTACAGCCATTTTCCATATACTCCCCACCCCTGTAGCAATTGTTCTTTTAGTTTAATACTTTTTATTTATTTTTGTTTGGTACAAAATATCAGGGACCCCACTAAGTTTTATTACAATTCTATGAATATATTGTAAGTTCAGGCTAGGTGGTTGGATTTGCATCACACCCTGATGTTCTAAAGTTGTAGGCAGGGTAAATGATATATATTCTTAACTCTAATCTACCCAGAAACAAATGACATTTGGGGCAGATCCTGGTGAAAAAGGTAACTGAACTTTTGTTTTGATTAGAACTGGAAAGAGAGAAATAGACAAGTATAGAAGTTGCTGTTTCCTTCGTGACATCACATAGCTTTATATGCCTATGACCCACCAATGGAATTTTTAAAAAAATAAGAAACATACGTCTGTGAGTTGTGATTACAGATGTGCTTACATCCTATTAAATGTTTTTTTTAAGTTGGCCTAATAAGTTATACCATATCTAATTATAAACTGAAAATATTTATGAAATTTTAAGAAAGCCTTGTGTCAGATATTTCTTAAAATGAAATTTAAGAGTTTCATATATGGATAGTAGATGTCAAGGATGAGGAATCAAAAATAATACCCAAAATATCTGTCAGCTAGCACAAATAGGGGAGAGCTCCATGGGAAGATCAGTAGATAAGAACCCAAATTTTGATTGCAGGAATATGGCATCAGAAGTTACTCATCCACAGAACCCCTATCACCCAATCCCACCTAGTTTGTATTTTTCTCTTTGTACTATTCTCTATCCACACTGGCCTTCAGTTTCCTGCCTCAGGTATTTTGCACTTTCTGTTTTTTCTGTCAAAACCATTCTTCTCAAATATACTTGATTCTACTCATCCATCTCACCTTTCAGGTATCAATTTACATATTATCCCCTCAGAGACCCTCCTTAAATATCATATTCTAATTAGCTTCCCACTCCCTTTTATTCACTATGACAGCAAACATTGTTTTGTTGCCAGCATAGCAATTCTTGCCATCTGTAATTATTTTCTTTCTTTTTTTTCCTAATAATTGTTTATGTCTCGCTCCCACTAGACTATAAACTTTAGAAGGCAGAGACTTTGCCTAACTTGCTAACTTTTATATCTGGAACCTTGTATCTAAAAGGAGTTCCACAGATATGTGTTCAATGAATGAGTATGCATATGAATTAGACCCTAATATGAAAATGACCAAGTGGTATGGTTCCATATATCAAAAAGCTTAGTACCTTTAGCACAATGTTCCCTACATAATTAAAGGCATTGTTATAGGTATCTCCCATTCCAGAAAAATGACCTGTAAGCCTATTTCCTGTTTTCTCTCTGAATTTTGAATTCTCTATGATATTTGAAATATATTTTTCTTTTGTATTTTTTGGGTTGCGAACTTTTAAAAATATATATTTTATTTTTGTAAGAACATTTATCATGAGACCTACTTTCTTAAAACCTTTTAAATGTATAATATATTATTGTTGACTAAGGGTACAATGTTGTAAAGCAGATCCTGGGAGCTTATTCATCTTACTTAACTGAAACTTTGTGCCTATTTTTTAGTCACTCTCCATTCTTCCCTGCTCCCAGTCCCACTCTTTGATTTTATAAATTTGACTATCTTAGATACCTCATATAGGGGGATTATGCAGCATTTGTTTTTCTATGACTGCCTTATTTCACTCAGCATAAAGTCGTCATGGTTCATCCATGTTGTAGAATGTGACAGACTCCCTTCCTTTTTAAGGTCCAATAATATTCCCTGCACATATATACCACATTTTCTTTATCCATTCAACTGTCAGTATTTAGGTTACATACATATCTTGGCTATTGTGAATAATGCTGTATTAAACATAAGAGTGAAAGAGATCTCTTCAGGATACTGATTTCAATTATTTTGGATAAATACTCTGAAGTGGGATTGCTGGATCATATGATAGCTCTAGTTTTTAACTTTGTTTGAAATCTTCATGCTGTCTACGCAAGTCTCTTGCCCTTGATAGTTTCTTTGGAGAATGGTGAGATGCGGGATTACAAAATTCTTTATGAGAATTCCATAGAATCCACTGTTTCTGGATCAAAGAGACCCAAGAACCTTCATAGCTCCATTTTTAAGAGGTATTTTATTTCTAACACTTAGAGATAAAGAGAAAGAGAACAAGGCCCTCTCTCTATTTCCTATTCTTAACATTGCAACTAGATATGCAGACTACTATTTTCAGTTTCTAATTGTCTTTTGTACTATTTTTGATCCCCTGACACAGGTAAAGGGAGAGGTTAGCTATGAGGGAGCACTAAAAACTCAAAGTTTTCATTAGCAACTCAATCCAAGCCAGTATCCATCACATCATAATTTGTCTGTCGGGCCTTAGAGGGGTGAGATTAATTATGTCACTGAATGACTTGGTTCCTGGCTTTAGGCCATCTTCTTCAAAAAAACAGGGATTGGGGCGCCTGGGTGGCTCAGTCGGTTGAGCATCCGACTTGGGCTCAGGTCATGATCTCATGGTTCGTGGGTTCGAACCCCACATCAGGCTCTGTGCTGACAGCATAGAGCCTGGAGCCTGCTTTGGATTCTGTGTCTCCTTCTCTCTCTGCTCCTCCCCCACTCATGCTCTATCTCTCCTTCAAAAATAAATTTAAAAAAAATTAAAAAAAAAACAAAACAGAGATTATGCTAATAGGGTACGTGGATTGAATTTTAGCACTAATTCTTTTCCTTCACCTGACCTTTGGGGGATGTCAGTATTCTGACATCACATATAGGGTATGTTTTATTCACTAGTTGCTAATTATAATAAAATATAGTTTCTGAAATCTGATCATCTGATACCTCTTATTGCACTTCAAAGAGTAGAAGTTCTTTTTTGTTTGAATATCCTTATTTTTATTGAGAAAGTATATATTCAGATGTTGGTTTTCATCATCTAACCCTCTGCTGAAATTATTCCTTCTGTGGTTAGCTCAGAATGATATGATATATTGGTAGACCAAGCAGTATTTAATGCTGCTGATCATATGCTTGGCAACAAGAAAAACCAGAAATAAAGGATCATATAACAAATCCTACAATCCTGGGGTCAAGTTACCATGGTTATGTCTTCTAAGTATATACCGGCAGTAATTTTCCTCCTTCCAAATTCACACAATTTTTTTCAAGAACTTTCTAATTCTAGTGGCTGTATTCAACTATTTTTTCACTACTTTGCAGAAAAAAAATGTCAGTGAGAAAGAAATAGGATAGCCACCTATTCATCATGCTTATTTACACCCTTTGGTTATTCTGCCAAACTTAGTAACAGCTGTCACTAAAGATGGAATTTTTTATCCCTGAGATTTTTGTCAATATCTTTGGGAGAAATCATTTGATTGTGACATACTTCTTAAGAAGTATTTATATATCTTCAGTCATCTCTAACATTTGTCACATGCAACTGCATGTAGTTATTTCTGAATTTTATTCAAATTACTTGATGCTAAGAGTTTTTATTTGACCTGTAGCTCCCAAATTAGATAGACTTTTGAAAATGAGATAAGCTTGCATGTATTAGTAATTTTTATTTTTGTGTGTGGTAAAGAATAATTGAAATTTAGAACTAATATTTACATCTTTTTGTTTGATGCACATCTTTGAACAAATCTTTCATTATCAGTTCTTTTCTCAAGGATGTAAACATGCCTTTTCCTCTTATGAAGCAGTTCTAACTTTAATTGTCAGCATCTTCCATATAGCGATTTCCCCCAAAATATGAGACTGGCACACACTTTACATGTATGCAATGACTGATAAAAATAAGTTGGATATTATGTTAGTACACACTGCACACTTTTAGCATAATGATGGTAATTGTCTCATGATGCAATATATCACACCTTAGATTCTAAGATAAATTTTTAAAACTTGAAACTACCTCATATTTTAATTAGGCAGCTTCCAGTTCACTAATCCCAATACTTTGTCTTTTTTGCTCAGTACAAATGATTGACTTACTTTAGTTTACATTTTTTTAGTGAACTTTCTACTTTTCCCCCCACATTAACTTGATTTTGAAATTCCTCCAATTCTCTTGCAAAAATGAATCTCATTTTTTTTAAATGACTCTGAATTTTATTAGGTCTTATTTTCATATATGTTCTGTTATATCCAGAGCCAACATCTTCTACAGCCATCCTGTTGCTGATTTCTATTTTAAAGAAAACATCTAATATACACACTTATTTTGATCCAAATCTCTCTCTTTTGTTTTCCCTTAGTGCTTGTGTGCACATGTGTGCATGTACACACACACACACACACACACACACACACACACACACACACATTAACAAAACAAATACATAAAAAAGCAAAAATAACCAACTGGCTTTTTTTTCTTTCTGACTGTCCACCAGATCAGTTACTAACGGCAAGGTTAATAAGTCATTGAATGCTCTATAAGGCAAAGACAATAAAGATATGCCTACAACAAACTCCATATCTACTGCTGAAGAGATGTACCAGGCTTATTTTCTTCACCTTTAACACATGAAAATGTGCACTTACCAAGATAAACATTAGTATTAAATCTAAAATCTTATTTTCAGAATTAGTTAACTTAATTAGTATGAGCTTCTAAACAGCCAAAACAGGAACAAAAGGATTTTCCTTTAGGTTCTCTCTCCCTTTTTTAAATTAACTATCCCTCTTAGACAATTCATTCAAGTTTCCTTTTTAAAAGCATTAACTAGCCCTGGGGAACCTGGGTGGCTTAGTTGGTTAAGTGTCCTACTCTTGATTTCAGCTCAGGTCTTGATCTCCCCGTTCGTGAGTTTGAGCCCCGCATCAGGCTCTGCACTGACAGTGTGGAGGCTGCTTGGGATTCTCCCTCTTCCTCTCTGTCACTTCCATGCTTTCTCTCTCAAATAAATAAATAAATAAATAAATAAATAAATAAATAAATAAAAATGCAAGCATTAACAAGCCCTTAAGCAAGGTAAATAAAGGAGACCGTATGTAATTTGAAAATCTCAGAAGATGAATATAGTACGCACTCTCTCCTCAGTTGAGAACCATGGTCCCAAAACATTCTGGCACAAAGGAATCATGGTCACCCTGTATTTTTCTTCTTCTTCCTGACTTTCAGTTGTCTGTCTCTAAATTTACCCTAAGGTTAGATGTGAAATACAAAGGGAAAAAAAGTCCTATATTTTTAAGTGAAGTATTATGTGGTTTTAGCATTTGTGTTGCAACTATTGCAAAAAAGCCAGCAGTCTTTTTTTTTTTTTTTTTTTTTTTTAACCAGCATTCCTAAGATAACCAAGAAGAGGCACAAAGGACAAATCCTTACATCTATTGCCCCAGTTTCACTTCTTTGCCTTCCATATATTTCCCCTAAGTAATTATGATATAAATGCATTCATTTGTTATTGTTGATAACAAAATTTCTGGAGATTACAGGCTGCTCAAAGGAAAGAGAAAGATGATGAGGAGCTAATAACAAAGGATCAGAAGTTATGAACAGATAGATGTCAGGAGTTCGCAAGTTCTGCAAAAAAAAAAAAAAAAAAAAAAGAAGTCATCAACTTTTCTTTTATAGTTAGTTAGCCTTCCCAATAGCATTAGAGATTTGCTAGGTCAATAACATCTTGACTTTAGGTGACATGACTTGGCAGATGAAAGTGTATCATGTAGTTCACTGTAATTTGTCTACAAATTATTACACAATGGCATTAAGGTTTCAAAAGTCTCTCCTCTATGGTTTTTAAATATTATTCTCAGAGAAGTTTCTATATGCTTTTCTGAGGTAACGACAGTGCTTTCAAGTTTTAGAGACATTTCTGTATTATTTCAAAAATGGTAATTTCTGATTTTCTATAAAAGGATTTTTACTACATTATGCAAGAACATCTCATTATTGCTTTGCATTTGCCACCACTAAATTTTCCTACCTTCCTTCTTTGAGATATGTTGAATTGCTTTCAAATTAGTAACATTTTTGAAGAAGAATTTTGCTTCTTCAAGTTCAGTCATCCTTAAGTACAGTTGTGTGTGTGTGTGTGTTTTCAGCAAGCTCTAATATTTTTCTCTTTCAAATTTTACTTCAAATGGGATAGCAAGCTGGCTTTGCAGAGTGCTTTTTCTCTCATTTCTCTTTTTTGACTTCAGCTCCTTACATCTTGATGGACCAAACTACTTGTCACTCACAGTTCACAATTTGAAAGAGATAGCGATTATAGGACCCGGCCCCCACCCCGCCCCACCACAACAGTTCCATATACAGCTAGTGACATATCCCTTTGCTTATTGTCCAATAATGCAAGTATTAATCATCAAACTCATGATATGTATGGAAACCTTACTGAGATGTATACAGAATACATTGTTAGTTCCCCTCCAGAATTTCCTACTTTCTTACAAGTCAATCTATCTTCACATATGGCATATCTCATTGATTTTTGTTTATAAACAAAACATTGATTTTGGTGAAAAGACGTTTTGTACCATTTTGCGATGTGACAAATTCTATACTACAAGGTCAGTCAAATATCTTAATTTCATTTCACAGAATCTTGCGTTTATACTTTACTCATGCTTTATCCCCCTGTTTAACTTATCTCCCTGTTTTGCTTGTACCAGAAGAATCCTCATAACTTCTCCAAACCAATTTTTCTATCCCCCCGGGTCTCCTGGATCTTTGGCAGCCAGCACCAATAGATCGCTGACTTCTTGAAACCGCTGAAGAAACTCACCATTGTCACACTTTGCACATATAGTATAAACGACCTAGTTTTAGTAATTAACTCAATTACAGGATCCTTCATTTCTGTAACTTTGTTTACTTTTACCTGTACAGTATATATGAGCAGCATCCACTAAATGTGAACTAGATTAATCTATTTAAATAAATTACTTTGTAACATTATTTTCTGGAGTAAAAGCTACCAATTTTAAACTTTTGTACCATATCTAATTGCTCAATCTATAATCTAAACCCTTTCAGAAATGTTACAAGAGATGGAAAAGGTAAAGTACAAAATGTCTTCAAGCTCTTTAAGGCATCATGTCTGTTTATAGGGTTATATAGCATCCTTCAATATTTTACAGTTTTATCAGATTCTCTAATATCTAAGGAGGGAGCCCTCACCACTTAGATTCTATTGTAGTGATAACACAGATATAATGGATACTGAGTTCCTTCCAAAGAATGTTCTAAAGAAATAACTGTTATTTGGTTTCACTTTTCAAATACAAAATAAAGAGGATAAATCAAGCAAAATTATGCTACACAATGATGAATATGACTCAGAGTTTTTAAATCTTCTGATTTATACATAATGTAGAAAATTGATTAGAATGATTGTCACAGATTAAATTCTCCTATGGGCGGCAAACCCTAAATGCCCTTCAAATCCTCATAAGAATTCTGAAAGGCATGAGTGGGGAACTCATGTTCAGTGATGATAATAACATTCCAAGGCCACAGAGATAAATGGAGCAGCTAAGATTAAACAAAGTTTAACCTACTCTAAATCCCATTTCCTTTGCACTATTCTCAAACTATGCAAATAAAATCTTGACTTAAGTAAAAGAATGGGTATTTTTTACTTCTGTTGCATTTACTGAACAATTTAAATAAATAAAATAGAAATTTGCAACACTCCAAAAACTACCAAATGGAATATGCTGAAATTTAAGAAATATATTAACTTTCATTATGCTCTCCTTTTACTTGTCATGCTTATAATTGCTCAATGAGTCAAGGACAACAAAATACACACAAGACTAGCTAGACAGCAGTAGGCAGAGAGCTAAGGTTTATAAAAATAAAAAAAAATAAAAAAATGAACAGAATCCTAGCCCAAATGTGCAGAAGTGAAGCAGGTATTGGTTTGGCTAATTTGGCTAGACTGTAGAACATCACCCTGTATTCAATAAATAAAGTCATAAAAGAAAAAAAAATAGGTTAGTTGATAAATGATAATAAATAAATACAGGATAAATTAAAAGTTGGCAGATATTCTGATATTAAAGTATCAAGATGCCTTTCGCACCCACCCACCTCCAACCAGGGTTTGCTAGGGAGCTCATCACTTAAATGGTTCTCAATAGTGATATTTTACCTGTGCCAGGTGTCCACACCCCAGTATAGTTGCAACATCAGAAAATGGACTTTATGGGGATATTAAGCTATATGTGAAAGCATGAAACAAAAATAATTAGAGCCAACTTAATGCACTTTAAACTATAAATTTTGTGTAGGGTTGGGTTACCTGTGCTTCGAAGCTGGAGAGCTGCTAGAAACTCTGGCATCATACCTTTCCCCATCCCTCACCCTACATCTCTCTTTACTCATTTGCTTCAATTGCCTCTTGAGATCATCTTTTTCTCCTCCCTAAACTGTAAGTCAAGACACAGCAGCTCATAACACACTTGTATGTGCCATGGAAACTGTTTTCTTCCTCTTTCTCTCTTTCTTTCCCTATTGATTTTGTGTTAAAATTACTGAAAAAGAGACTCTTACCCAACTTTGAAAAATTTTACCCATTCTGATCCTGTTTACCATTGGTGAGATCATATATATACAACTATGGCTGCAGGAGCCTTTCCTAAAAACAGGGGTGAATTACAGAACTCTTGTAAACTAGAAGACACTCAGTTTTCAGGTTGAGTAGTCTACCCTTCAAGGAGGAAAGGCATCAGACACTATGGAACCAAATTTGTAAGAACACAATTCACAAACCTCAGCTTATTTAGTTTTATTGGATATTTATCTGGCAGGACAAATGCAACAATTACTTATTCAAATAATTTAAGTAACAACACTCCACTTTCCCATTCATGAATACATAGAAGCAATGCCTTCCTTTTCTAGAATATTTCAGCACTAAACACTCATCTCTGAACAGTGCTCCCAAGGTCTACTCTTTTAATAAGGCCTATGCCAGAATCTAAAACCATGGAAGAACATGTTTGAAAGTCTTTCCTGGTAGGTTTGTATTAAAGAACACTTAGATTTAGGGGAATTTTTTCTTTAACGTTAAATCTCCATCCATTCTGTAACATCTGAGGTACGTTTCAATGATGATATTCAATCTTAGAAAATGCATGAGCTAAAAAGTTTGTCTTGCATGAAAACTATGTTATCTCTTCACCTGCCATTTAGTGCAGCTGTGACATTCAGGTGGGAGCCAAAAATAAGAGGAAAAAATTCTTCCTGGCTTGCCCCATCTTCCCCTCTCCCTGCACCCGCTGATATCCAGCAATATTCCATACATTTAGTTGAGAAACAAAACCAAATACTTTTTTAAAAAAATAGATAATCTAGTTGAAACGTGTGTGAAGCACAAAATCAGAGGTTACTAACATAATGATGGTCCTATAACAGCCCATGCATTGTGAATATTCTTGAAACTTTGGTGCTTGAGTCTAACATTTTTCATGAATCTTACTTTCGTGATGGTCAGTCCACCAGCTTTTCAAATTGCAGTAAAAACTATCTATGAAGGTATTCAGTGGATTGATGAATGATGCTAAAATGCCCTAGATAAGTTTGATGATGAGAGGTTTTCACCTCTAAACATCAGCCAATTCCTGAACTATATAACGTATTCACTCAGATAAAAAAGCCTAATTAACTATGAATCTATACACGTGTAGTATTATATATATTATGCAGATGGTTTCTAAAAAATAAAAGAAAATAAACTTCTTGTATAATGGAATTTCTTTGCACTCTACTATTTTGACACAGAATATCAAATCATGAATTTGAAAAAAGCACAAAATATTACATATGTTCCTAAACCTACTGCTAGCATAATTGCTTCTCTTTCTGCCGGAAGTAAATGTGATCCACAAAGACATATCATTTTCACAAAATGTTATTGGCTTCTTAAAATATTATTTCTGTCCATTAATTTTAAGGAACAACTTAGTATACAATTAGAGAAGCCATGCTAAAATGTTAATAAATGACATATTACTGTATTAATGTAACATAATACATAATATTAATATACAACTAGAAAAGTCACATTCAGGCTGATAAACAGTAAAACATCAAAAGTAAAGGACTTTTACTTTGATTTATGCACAGTCAATGGATACCTAACTCTCTTGATCTGAAAGTTGTAAAGAATTTCTGCTTTAATTTTGGAAAAAAAGATGGCCTTTGGAGTCTGTCCCTGAGTCAAATCATAGTACCACACTCAGCCACTCAGTGATTCCAAGCATGTTATTTACTATATTGCCACTCAAAGTTTCATCTAAAAATTTTACAGGACATTGTAATAGATACTTTTTAAGTTATTACGAAGATTAAATAACACTGTATAGCACAACTGTACAGAATAATATCTTCAAAAATATATAGTTTTGTTTCTTTTCTCAGTAAAAAAATATGTTACTGTTCATTAAAGAAATCCAATACAACTCTGGATGATAGGCCATTTGCATCCTATTTGTTTATATTATTTTATATGTTTTATAAATATATGTTTATTAAATTAAATATTAATATTAAAATATTACTTATTTTTATTGTTTAAGGGAGGCTATTTTTTTGTCTCAGGGGCCAATGATATTTAGATAAATAGTAATGGGATATTTCATGTTAATGTCTGAGAAGACAATATTGTAAAAAATGCACATTTTCCAGAAATTAATTTATCAATTTCCCCAAATTATACTCAAAATACAGCAGTTTTTTTCATTAGACTAATAACCTGAGTTTAAATTTTTCATGGGAAGTACAAAGTACCAGGAATAGAAGGACTCAGTTGGGAGTATTACTCGGTATCAAAAAATATTATACAAGTATAATAATTAAAACAGCAATGTATTGTTGGAGGATTAGAAAAAATATAATAGTGAATCATGAAAGAGCAGCAAGAAATAAACATGTGCATATATTCATACTCAGTGTGTGACAAAAGTGGTGTTCCAGAAAAGAGATTAAATAATCTAAGCACACCCGAAATCTTAAAATGTGTATCTTTCTCACACTATACTTAAAAATAAAAATAAATTCCAAATGGATAAAAGAACTTAGAGAATTTTTTTAAGTTTAATTATTTATTTTGAGACAAAGGGAGAGAGAGAGAGAAAGAGAGAGGGGGGTGGGGGAGAGGCAGAGAGAGGAAGAGAGAGATAATCCCAAACAGGCTTTGCACTGTTGGGGCGGAGCCCAATGTGGGGTTCAAACCCACAAACCATGAGATCATGACCTGGGCTGAACCAAGATTCAGACACCTAACTGACTGAGCCACCCTGTCGCCCCCAAATGGATAAAAGAACTTAAATGTAAAAGGCATAGCTGTAAATATTTTCAAGGACAATATAGAGAAAGTATCTTTGCGACCTTAGAGTAAGAATTTATTTAACAAGCTATAACACATGTATACTCTACAGGAAAAAAATGGATAACTCAAATCTATTAGAATAAAATTCTTATTTTAGTTTAAAAATACAATGAAGAGGTAATATATGTAAATTTTGGAAAAGTATTTCCATCACATAACTGACTGAGACTAGTGTTAATTCAGAGGAAGGTGTATTGGATGGGATACAGAGTGCACATCTAAGATAGGTCATAGATGTTTATAAAGCTCTAATTCTTAAAGTGGCAATAATCAAATGAACAATTAATTTAATTATTATGCTGTGAACTGTTCATAAAGACCTTATACAATCTTTTGTATGTCACTTAAAAATAAAAATAGGGGCACCTGGGTGGCGCAGTCGGTTAAGCATCCGACTTCAGCCAGGTCACGATCTCACGGTCCGTGAGTTCGAGCCCCGCGTCGGGCTCTGGGCTGATGGCTCGGAGCCTGGAGCCTGTTTCCGATTCTGTGTCTCCCTCTCTCTCTGACCCTCCCCCGTTCATGCTCTGTCTCTCTCTGTCCCAAAAATAAAATAAACGTTGAAAAAAAAAATTAAAAAAAAAATAAAAATAAAAATAAAAATAAATTTTACCAACAAATAAAATATATGACCTAAAAAAAAAGTTAGGGGAAAACCTTCATGAGACTGTATTTGGCAAAGATTTCTAGGATAAGACACTAAAAGCACAGGCAACAAAAATAAACATAGATAATTGGACTACATGAAAACACATCAACAATCTGATAAAGGGTCAAAGTCCAGAAAATATGAAGAACACCTATAACTCAACAATAACAACAAACAACCTGATTAAAAAATGGGAAAGGGGGCGCCTGGGTGTCTCAGTTCGTTAAGCGTCTGACTTAGGCTCAGGGCATCATCTCATGCTTTGTGAGTTTGAGCCTCACATCAGGCTCTGTGCTGACAGCTCAGAACCTGGAGCCTATTTCAGATTCTGTGTGTGTATCTCTCTGTGTCCCTCCCCTGCTTGCACTCTGTCTCTCTCTCTCAGAAGAAAACAAAAAACAAAAAACAAACATTAAAAAAAATTTTTTTTAGTGAGAAAAGGACTTGAACAGACATTTCTCCAAAGATACAAATGGTAAAAAAAAACATAAAAAGATGCTCAATATCACAAATCATTAGGTAAATGCAAATCAAAAACAAAATGAGATACCATATCACACCCATCTGAATGGCTGTTATCAAAACAACAGCAGCAGCAACAACAACAACAACAAATGAAAACAAGTGTCAGTGAGGAGGTGGAATAATAAAAACCCTTGGGCACTGATGGTGGGAATGTAAAATGATGCAGTCACTATGAAAAATAGTATGGGAGTTCCTCAAAAAAAAAAAAAAAAAAAAAGAATTACCATATGATCCAGCAATTCCACTTCTAGATATATAGCAAAAAAATCTGAAAGCACTATCTCAAAGAGATATTAGTAAACAATGTAAATGTACTTAACACTACTGATGATAAATATTATATAATACATATTTTACCAAAATATTTTACAGTTTTATTTTAGAGAGAGAGTGAACATGTGAGCTGGGAAGAGGGCAGAGAGAAAGAGAATTTTAAGCAGGCTTCATGCTCAGTGCAGAACCTTATGCAGGGTTTGATCCCACAACCCTGGGATCATGACCTGAGCTGAAATCAAGAGTCAGACGCTCTATTAACTGAGCCACGTAGGTGCCCAAACACGTTAAAAAAAAAAAAAAAAAAAAAAAAAAAAAAGAAAGATTAAATCTTTCTTTGGTGATAAACATCAAGTGAAGAAGTGTCTGTGATTGGCATAAAAATGTCTCAAAAGCTACTTCTTTCAAATGAGCTTGAGAGGGGCGCCTGGGTGGCGCAGTCGGTTAAGCGTCCGACTTCAGCCAGGTCACGATCTCGCGGTCCGTGAGTTCGAGCCCCGCGTCAGGCTCTGGGCTGATGGCTCGGAGCCTGGAGCCTGTTTCCGATTCTGTGCCTCCCTCTCTCTCTGACCCTCCCCCGTTCATGCTCTGTCTCTCTCTGTCCCAAAAATAAATAAAAAACGTTGAAAAAAAAATTAAAAAAAAAAATGAGCTTGAGATATTGCATTCATTTTTTTGTCTTTTAAGTAGTCTTTTGATTTTATACATGCAATAAAAATAGTTCTCAGAATAACTCAGATAGTAGTTTTTCTATATTTTTCTAGGTTACAAGACCTTCAGGAGGTTATGTGTGCTACAGGCTGATTTGTATATCATAATACCATGTCAATTATTTTTAGTTAAATAAAATCAATGAGTCAACATGTTCAATGAGCTTACTAAAGCAGTTGAAACAATCTCATGAGTCAGTGGAAAGGCTTTTATTCATTATACTAACTTGTATTTCAGAAATCTGAGTCTCAGTAGAGGTATGCCTAGTCTCAGCAAAGCTGTATTTTTAGTAACTAAACCTTGCCTCTTGCTTAGAAATGCAAGAAGTCCTATTGCATATAAGCTCTTCATCTCTTTGTATAGGACTGGTTTTGTTGTGGCATCCATATATTCTGATTCCATGTCAAATATATGGGAAAGTGTGTGTGTGTGTGTGTGTGTGTGTGTGTGTCTTCAGATCAGTTCATGACTGATCTTAGAGAGTGTCCATGAGGTTGTTACTAAGAATTTAAGATTTATTTACTTCTTTTACTATAAATATCAGGAAAAGAGGGAAGGTAAAAAATCATTGTCTAAGCTTGCACTGTTTTGCAAACTTGAATTTAGACTTCTTATGTGCACTGGTTTTTGCAAAAGAGCAGTGGATAATGGATAAACTGTCATAGAGTGAGAAATATTTACTCTAAAAATGGAAGGATTTTAATTTGATCATTCATCATCCATCTCTGTTGATCCTTTGCTCATATGGTGTGATCCTTTGCTAGAATGTGTTGCTGGTGACACAAAAAAACAGTTAGCATTCTTATTGCTAACATTTGTAACCCTTCTAGAAACAAATTCTGACAAGCTGAAGCTTGGTGGGATACTAGCTATTCATTTCTTTGAAATGTTTCATGTATACATTATTTATATCTTACTGTATGTGTTAACAAATGCAATAAGTTGCACTGCCAGTGGAAAAGATGAGCTGCCTTTCCACAAATCAATAATAATTAAGACAAATCACTTATATTTCAATAGATTATATATTCCCAGAAACCTTGAAAGAAAGATAATATTTATGGTTAAAATTGTGAAGCTAATGTCACTAAAATTCATTAAATATATGGAGAAATAGTGTAGTTGGAAATTCAATAATGACAAATTTTCTGCATTTGCATTTAAGAAGAAGAGAATGGAAATTCTGAAGAGGAATTAAACCTTCATACTAATAGTTAAACCACTGTTAAGTTCAGTAAACTGAATTGTGAGTAGACAACCTATCACTGGATATGTATTCCTTTTCTAACCAATCTCTTTCTTTGATGCGTTAGAGAGAAAAGCATATGTTGATATATATTCAATAATTCTGTTGCTGTCAAAATATTTCTACAGACCTGAGATATAATTACAACTGGACAGATAATTACTTGAGTGTTGCTTTTCATTACTGTGTCCATATAAATAATTATATAAAATATGTCCTTCAAGACAGATAAAGAAGATATGCTTCCTGGATGACTTTTTAGCACATAATAAACTACTCCCCATCTGATTCACTTCTGGGCATTAGAGAACAAACCCTAGGGCTTTATATGTGAATCATAAAACTAGAGACATACATGAGTGAAAGTCAACAGTGCAACCTCTGTAGATTACATTCCAGAAACATGAACTAACTACCACAGAAATAAACAAGAAGATCAGGGTCATATGTCCATTCTGCAGTATTGAGAGAGAAAAGTCTTAAAGTTTTCTAATTCCATGGAACTTTTTCCTTTTGTTTTCTTCTCCCTGCCTTCTTCCCTCATTCTTTCCTTTCTTCATCTTCCTCTTCCATTTTTTTTTTCATTTTCTCTCTGGTATGTAAACTCTTTGCTTACTTTTCCCCGCTTCATCTGCTCCTCCCACATTCCTAACTCCTACTTCCAATGTTAAATAAAGAAGATAAAATTGATCCAGAATTGGTCAAGTATCAATCAAGTGTTAAGGACTGGAGTATATATAAGGGATGGGAGCTTGAATAGTGAGTTTATTATTTGAGGCAAGATGAGATGCATCTTCACACTGAAGTAATGAATAGACAATACACAAATGCCACCAAGTAAGAAGATGAATCACATTCTGTTGTGAATCGTAGGGTAGGAATTTGTGGCAAAGTAGAAGACTGTACTAATACCTAAACATGGCTTAATAGAATTACAGAGAAATTGTTGCCAACACCAATGAGTGTGTACAGTTCCCCTTCTGGGTCAGGATTGTATGTAGTGTGAGACGAAAAAAAAAATAGTACAGATTAAATGATTACTGGTTAATATAGAATGGCATAAGGTAAAGTGGTATATTTATCTCTGTTCCAATATACCTTCCACCATATTCAAAGAGCTTCATATTTTTGTAAACACAGATACATTTGTACTGCTGATTGGCTCAGAGCCTCTCAAAACCCACCTCCCTGGAGGCCAAGGTCACAACCAATGATAACAACAGTAATGACCCCTAAAAGTCATGTCAGCCATTTATCATATGCTGTATGATAATGTCTGTCATCATTTTATGCACAAATTTCACCTTCCCATCTGAAGAACAATTTTCTTAAGGCCATAGGTGTCTTACACATCTTTGTAGCCTCTACAGTACGTAGCACACTGTTTCTGACACAGACTACATGCTTAACAAAAGATGCATAAATAAAATGTGACTCTGACAATGAAGCAAATTTAGTGACCCACGATAGTCTCAGAGAATAAGAAGATACTCACACGGTCAAATGCATATAAATACGGAGGTGGCACCTTTATAGTTCTAGGAAAGGCATATTTAAATTCTATTTTCATGGGAAATTCACATATTATCCAGAAAAAACCTGTGCTAAATTAGTCTATCCTTTGGCTTGCAAATCATACTTGGTTTTAAGTGTGTTTTGTTATATGACTAACTGGGAAGTAAGTGCCTTTTCCGAATCTATCCCAATCACATTCCACTCCCCCCGCCGCCCCCACCACACACACACACACATACACACTCCAGGATTACTTTTATCTTTATAAAACAAAACCTGATCTTACACTGTCTCCAAACCTTTGTTGGCTTCAAGGAGAGAATGTAAAAAAGCAAATTATTTGGGCGGTTATTCATGGGATTTTATAATTTTGTCCCAAACTTTTCTCTAAATAAGATATTGCTGAAAATACATGACTTGATATAGTAATACACATTCAATTAAGGTTTCATTCCCTTCCATATGTGCACACCACCATGTAGGATATACTACTAAAACAAGAATCTCACAAGATATTTGACACAAAAAATCAGTTTCATGTTAAAATAATCTTCATAAATGCTACATATTAAGTATCAGTCATAATTTGTATCAGAATCTCCAAAAAGTCTGAATAGAAATCCTGCTTCATTTTTTTTAACCCAGAGTTTTCCCAATTACAACCTAAAAACCCATCTTTGTGTGTGTATGTGGTTCAACAAACACCTACTAAGTTGCCTTTATTCTTGGCATTCTCCTGGATACTGAGGCTCAGTATGATGTTTCAGTGATCCTATCCTCTAGTTCTGTCTTCTTTCCTCACTCTTTTCCTCACATCAACTACTAAGCTCATCATGGTCAGAAACTTCACCGCCTTTATTCAGACTGGTAACATTAGCCAGAAATGCACCTCTGCATATATCTTACCATACTTCAAGTGTCAGATCAGCACCTTCCCTTCTGTAAAACTGATCCCAAATTTCCATCCCTGAATCCAAAATTAATTTTACCTGTTTTAAATCGTATTGGCATTTTAGTCAGATATATTGTATGCTGTTAACTGTTTACTCTTCCCCTCACTACACTGTAGTTCTTTGTAAGTAGAGATTTAGTTACTTTTACATCCACACCCCTCTTATTTACACAATGTCTCCCACACTGTATGCATATCCAAAATGTTTGTTAAAGTGAATTTTATGTTTAATGACAAAAAAGACCTTGAAATTTTATTCTTTGGTAACTGAATCAGGTAGTTCAGATCCTCTTAGCATTGCCTATTTCTTGTTCTAGCTGCTACTTCAGCAGCCAGCCTTCCAATGGCTTTAAGTACTTTTAAGCACATTTTACTTACTGGCACCCTGAATCTTGGCCAGGCAGAGCTTCTTGCTCCCCATACATGTGCTTCCTCCTAAACACAAAAAGGAACACCATTCACCCACTGGAAGTGTTGTGAGCTGGTGAAAAAAATTCTTTACTTCTTCAACCCCTCCCTCCTTGCTACCCTGACTGCTGCCATGGAAATTCATAAGGCTTATTAGTGGCCACTCCCATGAGAATGAACAATAAATTGTCTGTGTTATTTCCTTCCCTCTTTTCCCAATTCATTCTCCAGGTCCTTCACGGCTGCTCCTTGGGCTTATTATACTCCTTAATAAAGTAGTAACTCAGAAATTACTCGTATTATTCTCTGCTTTATGGGAAAACCAAATAGGGACTGAGATCTTAGTTAATATCTAATTACTCTCATAAGTTGTTTGAGTGTCTCTAGAATGAATGGACGGCATAGAAAAGACAGCTTGGAGAAAGTAGTCTCCAGGCAACGTCCATCATCAAACTGGTGTTAATGAGCCTCACATTTACTCACTCTTCTTTTCACAAATATCCACATATATTATCCTCCTTATAATTCCATATTTTCTTGCTCTCTGATTAAAGAAAACATTCTCTTCAACTTATTACTAATACTATTTATTATTATTATTGCCTTCATCATCATCATGAATCTATAAGTAGATTACCCCTACTATCATCAGTTTAGCTATTGATAACAGCAAAACACTGATATTTAAATTCATATAAAACTTTGATGTGCTCTTTCGCACATGGATAAATAAGAATATGTAGGGTCTATTTCAGCACATTGCCATTTTTAAAAACTTAATAATATTGTTAGAAGAAAGATTCTATAAAAGGTTGACTGTGATCTCAACAAGACATTTAACAAAGTCATGTTACCCTTGAAGAAAAGAGAGTAAGAGCAGAATGGGGTGGGTAGTAACACACTTTTGCAGATATTTTTTAGATAAATGAATAATGATACCAAAAATCATGTTGTCTCTAATCTACAAAGAAATCTCCAAGTGTCCAGGCTCAAATCCTTCTATTTTAATCTGTCATGCCACATTATTAAAAACGTTTTAATCAAGAAATTGAATTAAAAGGAAGAACTGGCTGATTAATTTTCAAAAGATAAAAATATCTGAATGATAGTGAGTACACTGAGTGGCAGAATCAATATACTAAGAATACCCTTAGATAGTTGAAATTATCAAACAAAATAACAAGATGAATTTTTTTGACCTGTTAGAAGGAAGAGCTAAAAAATGTTGAAAATACACTACGTGCCCAGGAAATTGACATTAATGTAAGTGAACATATCAAAGGAGTGAACAGTTCACTGAATCTTACATGGGTTAAATTATACCTGAAATATATTTTTCACTTTATATTAATGATTACTGTTGATGTGTGAGCTCTTCAAAAGTTCTAAGAAATAACCTGACCCATCAGATAGCCTGGATGGGGTGGGGGTGGGGGGCAGCGAAATCAGGAAAGTAAGTTATTTATTAATATATGTATTTAATTTACCTTCCTGCCTTGAATGATTTTTATAAGATTCTATTTTAGGGCCTTGGGATTTGGTGGTAAAACACGGAGATATAGGGTCTGCTGTCACCATGGAACACACAGCTTAGATAGATGGATATTAGATAGTAAATCAAATAACAATATAATTAGAAATTTCAATATGTGTCCTAAGAATAAATTTCAGAGGAAACTGATTTAGATAGAAATGTCAGGAAATAACAATTTAAGCCCAATTTAAAAAAAAAAAAAAAAACTGCCATCTGAGTAACTTGAAAGAATGAAATGCTGTTGTGTGCAGAGAAGCTTTTGTGTACCAGATACCTTAAGATACTTGAAGAGCTGATGTTTAGAAAAGAAGTTCCATTCAATGACTACGGGTAGGTAGAAGTACTGTCCATTTTCACTGAGAATTCATTGTCATAACAGGCAGGTTATATGAAGATCAATATCAACATCAAATTTTAAAAACATACTAAGTTAGAGATGCCCAAACTGAAATGATTCACATGGTCATGAAATCTCACTCAAAGTGTTTTTTAACCTATGCCACCTCATTTGGAGTGGGTTAAAGACTTCCTAGTGTCCAACTTGCAAGAATATATTTTTACAGTGCATTTCATATAGAATGGATATATTCTCCTCTTTATAACACTTTATAATTTCTACATAATATACCCCCACATCCCTCCCAATACCAGCAAAGGCACTATAGCACCATTATTTGCATCAAATTGGTTTCATCTGTATTTTATATATTTGAATATGGCTTGGATTCCCCAGAAATACTAAAACCAAGTTTATGAAGATTACCACCAGTCAGAATTACTGTCTTCAATGCAATATAGTATGGTCATTAAAAACAGACACCAAAAAGTGAGACTGACTGTCTAACTTAAAACTTCTGTCCCACTGCTGTGTGTTTTTAGACAAGATATTTATTAATGTGACTCTCAGTCTCATCCTCTGTAAAATAAAATAACACACATCTCACATATTAGTTGTGAAGATTAAATGAGATTACATATGTCAACATCTTTAGCTATTGCTGTTATCTTTACTTTTGTCCAATATGATAGCCAAAAAATACGAGTGGTATTTTCCTTTGCTTCTACCATTTTGAGAAGCAGTCACAAGAACGTTTAATGAGAAAAATAATTCCTTGATTTCATGTTAATATTTTAGAAAAATGACTATACTTTATAGCAAAAATAAACACACACCTTTGAAGGCCATTTATTACAATCCATACAATAAATAAACATTTAAAATTATAATTAGAAGAACAGAACCACCACCACCCATAAATGAGATTGTCAAAAGCTAGGTCCTAAATGTAACTAAACTTCTAATTCTAGCAATTGCATTAGAGGAAATATACAGGGACAGGGGTCAGAGGAGCATGACAAAAACCATAAAAAAGGTATAATCAGTGTAATCCAGACCATGGAGAAAACTCAAAGTAAACTACCCAGTTTTTTCTACAAAAAGAGGTTTGTAGGATCTATCAGCAAATATTCATGTGAGGTCCTCGTTTTGATCTTGACTCAAACAAAACAATCTGTTTATAATAAAACAAAAATGACAGCTGGAAATTTGAATACTGACTAGATATTTCTGGATACTATCAGATTACTATTTGATATTTGGATACGATAATAGTAATATTGACCTGTTTTTCAAAGACTGGCCTTCTTTTACAGATACATGTTGAAATTTTTACAAATAAAATGATTATACAATATATAGGAAGTGAGAGTGGATGGGGTACAGATGACTATGACTTGTCAACTGTTCAATATGAGTGACGGGTATATTATACTACTCTATTTTTTATTTGAAAATTTCCATAAAATAAAAAAAAGTTTAAAAGTGAGTTAGAGAAATTAGCCAATTTTAGAATTGTCCACATGACCTATAAAATTAAGCTCTTAAACCTACTTTGCAAACTCTGGCCCTATAGTTTAAAGAATATATATAGTTATAGATATATAAATATATAGGTATAGATATAGCATTCTCAAATAATGTGTTTCCATATTCTGTCATTTATCATTCTCAGTTAACTAGAGCCAAAATGACCTATTGCCCTTGACCATTAAGGAAAGCGATTTTATTTTTCTGAATTATCCAGATAATTTCCCAAATGTTCAAATTTCTTTCTGAGCATGTATAAACATTCAGTGAATAACTACCTAAGGAAGTCTTTATCAATTCTGTGAATTACAAATATTATCTTTTGCTGTGCGAAGAAGGAATAGTGACATTTTGGGAAGAGAAAAATGTGTCTGCTGAAGAAAGCTGGTTAGTAAGCTTAACAAGACAATTTATTTTTCTGGAAATAGTTTTAAATCAAATGTGCTGGATATAGTCCATGCACTACAGTATGACATATGAAGAGGATCACAAGATTAAAATCTTAAGGCTAGGCTAGGCTTGGACAATTTTCCATTACAGCCTATGTCATGGGAATGGATACATTTCATGGCACTTCTGTTCTGTATACATTTTTCATAATGGGGAAAGTAAGTATTAAAAACATTTCAGCATTTGAGCTATTTAGAAATACTCTACTATAATACAAAAGACAATATATTATTTTTAACTCCTCCCCCAAAAAGGTAAAGCTCCATTAGACATAATAAATCCCTAAATAAATTAATACATCTTCCTCAAGCACCTGTGTTTACAAAGTTGCATCATACCCTAATTTGGCTCTCATAGTTATCACAAATATATACAAACAATACCCTCACACTACACACACACACACACACACACACACACACACACGTACACACATTCTTGTGGTAAACATAGCTTGCAGGCCTTCTTCATATCCATTCGTTCTTTCGCAATTACTAATGGAAATATGTCCAGATAATATACCGCCCCAAGACCATTTACAGAGAGGAGCCATATGACAATTATTTCTAGTGGGATATAGAGAGAAATCATGATTTAGTCCTTCTGGGAAAGCATTCAAAAAATAGATTTACTGGCATCCTCATTTCACTCTTTGTAGTTTCCTCTCCTTCCTGCCTAGAACAAGGGAGCAACACCTCAGAGTTAGAGCTACCTCAGAGTAGAGTAGCCATATTATGACCATAGAGACAGAAACTGCACATTAAAACACACACAGCAAGAAACTAAAAGGAGCTTAGGTTCCCATACTGGATCTCTAAACTGCTGCTGCATCATGCTGTAATGCCTACCTCTGGTTTTCATATTATACAGGATTAATACAATTGTTAAATTCTAGGCTTCTATTTTGGAAAATGGAGTTTCTCTATTAAAACAAGTATGACTCTAATAGATTACAAATTTATACCATTTTATAATAAATAATATGTAATTTATTATATACAATTCAACTTTATACAAATTTATGAAATTGAGAGTCAATATCTAATGTGTCATGTTAACAATTACCAATCTCCATTTTAACTCTGAATCATTTTTATGGCCAGGGTTAGGGTTAGGGCCAGGGTGAGGGTATGTGCCTGGTATGCTGCAGTTTAGAGAGCTTTCCAGAAGGTTCATTTAGGGTTAACAATAGGTTTAGGTTCAGGGTTCAGGGTTAGGGGGAGGTGGGTGGGAGAATGGGTTAAATAGGTGATAAGGATTAAGGAGTGTACTCGTTGTGATAAGCACTGGCTGTTTCATGGAAATGCTCAATCACTATTTTGTACACCTGAAACTAATATTACATGTATGGCAACTAATTGGAATTTAAATACAAACTAAAAAAAAAAAAAAAAAAAAAACCTGAACCTAATGTCTACCTATATATGTCTATTTTTACATAGATATATATACACAAATGTACAAATCTGCAGGGGGATTATTTTCTAATTCATGGATTTGGCCTTTGAGACTGCCTCTCTCCTCTACTCTGTACACAGACAACTGCACCCTAATTTTTTTTTTTTTTTTTGAGAGACAGAGAAAGAGAGATCAAGCAGGGGAGGGGCAGAGAGAGTAAAGAGAAAATCCCAAGCAGGCTCCACATTGCCAGTGTGGAGCCTAATGTGGGGTTTGAACCCAAAACCAAAGAGTGAGATCATGACCTGGGCCGAAATTAAGAGAAGCTTAACCAAGTGAGCCACCCATACGCCCCACAACTATACCCTTATTCATTATTCCACAGGAGGAAATCTGTGCTAATGCCACATTATCACATAAGGAAAATGACCTAATAAATCTAGTGTGTACTCGTGTATTACAGGATCAATCAAAAACAACGTGCATTTTAAGAAAGGATGACTGCAGAATATTACAATCATGAGTACACAGTAATATATGTACCAATATTTTTAATGCGATAATATGATAGAAATGAGTACACCGAAATGGGAGTGGCTGAAATTATGATACATCTGTATTGTGAATATGTTGTTATTAAAGCAAATGTATTAACTATGTAGAAATATATATCACTATTAATTATGATTATACTTTCAAATTTTATACATGTGTGTGCATATATATTTATATGTATATAAAACGTGTGTAGAATAAATATGCTTTAGCATGGTGAAAGAAGTTTGCCCAACATACTACTGTAATTGGAGAGTTCAGGGCATTAGCACTGGAGGTGACATAGTTGTAGAAAATTATTTTATTCTACACCTTGTGTTCTTCTACATTATTTAATTTATAATTAAATGCCATATATACATACTTACATAATATACACACATAAATATACTGAAAAGGAAGAAGATTCAATCCACATTTAAGAGAGAAAAAGAGAGAGATCCTAAAAGTCAGTATAATGGTACATTGTATGATGATTAGGTATACTTATCTTTATATGTGACAAATGAAGGCGGGGGAGGGGGTGGTAAATTCCATATAGGCAGAAGACTATGTTATGTAAGTGCCTGTGCACGTGTTTATTACAATTAGATGCTATTTGCCTTCATAATAGGTATCAAAATATAAATAGCACAGAGAAACATCCATGAAAACATTTCTACCAGGCTAAATCCTTAGTACATGTCCTTGCTACTATTGCTGTATTCTTGTTTCTGTTACTTCTCATGCTACAAGTTGATCATAATCCTTGTCTTATAAAAAGAGTCTGCATTGATGCATATAATATGTGAGGGATGGAATTCTCTCATTTAAAGAACACTTCAAGAATGCCAGCACAGATCTTACATTCTTTACTTGGTTATGTCTGGCTTCTTTTCAGAGATTGGTCACTCGCTTATGAGCATATTATCTTCTTTCTTGTACTTTATTTACAGTAATAAACTCTAAATAGGTTTGGAAGTCAGGAGCACCTGGGTGGCTTAGTCATTTAAGAGTCCAACTTCGGCCCAGGTCATAAATTGGTGGTCTGTGAGTTCGAGCCCCATGTAGGGCTCTGTGCTGACAGCTCAGAGCCTGGAACCTACTTCAGATTCTGTGTCTCCCTCTCTCTGCCCCTCCCCCACTCATGCTCTATCTCTCTCTGTCTCTCAAAAATAAATAAACGTTAAAAAAATTAAATAGGTTTGGAAGTCAAAAGTTATAATCTTTCTGGGAACTCCTTAGATGTAATATTGAACCCTACTTGCAACATGGAATCTCCTCTATTCCCCCCGTTTAGCCCCACTATGCCTCTCCAAGAGAAAAATCTTTGTCTTTCAATCTTTCTGAAGAGTGGACTGTTAAAACAAAATTGTCAATTATGAATGGATAGTATTTTATAAACTAAAAGACACAACTCTCAGTTAATGTTGAATCAGTAACTATACTTCTGCTTTGCAATCCTGTACAACTAACAATTGCATAATTACAACACCCGAGCATAGTGGCAAGTGCTAAAGGTCTGGATCTAGCCAATCTCCCAGTTTTTGGACTTAACATGTTCATTAACTTGCGAAAAACACTCATCTATCCAAAAGCTCAGATTCCTTATCCAAACAAGGGAATAATGATAGCTCTTAATTCGCAGGGTTCTTTGAGGATTAAATTCGTTTAGGCACATGCTTAAAACATAGAATGAAATTAACAAAAGGGGCGCCTGGGTGGCTCAGTTGGTTAAGCATCTGACCTCCCAGTCTATGAGTTCAAGCCCCGTATTGGGGTCTGCACAGCTTAATCTGGAGCCTGCTTCAGATTCTGTGTCTCACTCTCTCTCTGCTCCTCCCCCACTCACACTCTGTGTCTCTCAAAAATAAAATGGAAACACTGAAAAAAATTAAAAAAAAAAAGAAATTAACAAAAGTTAATCATCAACATATTGCTCTGTTACCTAAATATGGATGTTAATGGCTTTCTAAATATTTACTGTATTATAATACCTGATATTTGAAATTTATTATGACATTCCTGTACGTGTTTCAAATGCATTGAAAAATATAATCTTCACAAAATATCATGATGGGAAGGGATGAATATTAGCACTATTTATAAACAAAGAGCCCAAGGCACAGAGAAGCTAATAATTCATAAAGCTGTGATTCACACACTGGCGGCACAGTTCCTGGCAACAATGCCCAAACTCTGAACCCCTACAATATACTACCTCTCGTGTACCTCATCACTTCCCCTTTAAAGAGCATCCATCACACTTAAAGCTTTCTTTTGGCTAAGCAGTTTTGTTGAAGTTACATTTTCCATCAAACTTCTGTTTATTCCAGAGCAGCCTGCCCTGGGATTTCATCAGATTTAATGTTCTACATTTTTTTCCAGTTTTCTAATTTAGTCTCATATTCACATTTATCTCAATAACCTGAGGCTCCCTCCCTAACACCAAATAGATCTTGCTGGCATCTTTCCTATTTATGGATATGTTGTTCACCAAAAACCACCTCATTCAACTCCCTTATCCTTTTGGATTGTAATTTCCTTCTTCCTGCATCGTTCTCTCCAGATAGCTTAGGGAGATGCAGGTGAACCTCTCTCTCTCTCTCTCTCTCTCTCTCTCTCTCTCTCCCTCTCCCTCTCCCTCTCTCCCTCTCTCTCTCTCCCTCTCTCCCTCTCTAAGAATGTAGTATCATTAAGGATAGGCCTGCCATGTGTTTTAAGGATGGAGAAAGAATTGATTTACTGTAATGAACACATGGAGCCTGAGAAGTTACTCCAATGTTCTGTCTTTTGAAATTTATTCTCAGAACATGTGATATTATACTTAAGTATTTGAGGTCAATTTGAGGTGGAAATATTCTTGTTGAAATCCAGTTATAAAAAGAACATGGTATAACTGGAATTCTGATTTCATGGATAAAAGCCCACATATTTCTAAGGGAAAATGTAGGAAGTAAGAATATTATTCTCAATCAATTTCCTCTATTAGGTATAAAAGCCAGTTCAATTTTCTAAAATATGAAAGAACTCAAGCAGATGATGAATGTACATAGAAAAATAAGGACAAAGAAACATAAATATGCATCCTGAGGAAAAATGTATGTGTGAAAGCATATCAAAATGGAATAAAATGCAAATATACTAGAAGATAAATTTAAAAAGATCTCAGAGTACCAAATCCTATAACATGGTAACTAAAAGATAAAAATCAAGAAACATAGAGACCATATCCAGAAGTTCCACCTGTATGAAAGCAAAAAAGAGTTCTAGTGGGTAGAAAAAAAAAAAAAAACTTAGAAAAAGAAAGAAAGAAAGAAAGAAAGAAAGAAAGAAAAAATTCCATGAGCACCTCCTATATTGAAAGTCTCACTAAGTGTCCTGAAGGATCACACACACACATACACACCACTCAAGAAGGAATAACATTTGAGAATGTCTATAATAAATGGAGAATCCAAAAATATTCCAGAGATTAAAAAAAAAAAAAGAAAAGAAAACTCTCCAAAGAATAAAAAGTAGATTAGTATAAGAAGAAAATTTTCATTAGGAAAATTAATGCAATAATAAAATGGGAAAATATCTTCAAAAAGCTAAGAGAAAATGACTTTCCAAACTGAATTCTTTGCCCAGCCAAAATAATAGCCAACAATTGGGGGAAGAAAAATACATGTGTAATTAGGTCAGAGCATATAAATGGGCAAAGGATCAAAACAAGTATTACTCCCAAAAAAAATAAACAGATGGCAGAGAAGCCCATGAAAAGAACCTCAACAGTATTAGTCATTAGGAAAATGGAAAATAAAACCATAGAGAATGCATCTCCACACAACTAGAGTGGCTAAAGTTAACTATAACTTGGCAATACCATATACTTACAAGAATGTGAAGTAACTAGAACTCTAAAGCTTTACTGGTGGGAATGAAAACTGATGCAAGCACTGTTTGGTGGTTTTTATAAAGGCAATGGTTCATCAATTTCATAAGAAATAAAAATTTATGTTTCCACAAAATACACACAAACGTTTGTAGCAGTTTTATTCTTAATCACCAAGTCTTGAAATAAGTGAAACATCTTTCAAATGGTGAGTAAACAATGGTGCATCTATATATGGGAATGCTACTTGGTATTGAAAGTGATCAAACATTCACGATCAAACATGAATGAAACTTAAATACATTTTTCCTAGTAAAAGAAACGAGATCCAACATACTGCATATTGTACAATTCCATTTATATGGCATTTTGGAAAAGGCAAAACAAATATTGGTTAGCAGAGGAGAAGGAGAATTGCTACCCACAAAGGAGCAGTATGAGGGAATGTTTTGAATGATAAAATTTTGTGTATAATGACTGTAGTTGTGGAAATACACCTCTATGCATTTGGCAAATCCCACAGAATTGTGTATCATCCTACAAAATAATTGACTGGTACTGCTTAAAAATGCCAAAGAAAGACAGGGAAAGACTGAAGATATCACAGTAATGAAAAGCATTAAGTAGACATAACTAAATGCAATGTAGGATCTTATTCTGGATATTAGACATAAAATTAACATTAGTGTTAAAGCTGATAAAATTGGAAAAAAGTGTGTATTGTACCAATATATTAATGTATTAATATTAGTCAATTTTGATAATTGTTACATAAAACAGTGATATATGATGATTCTCTGGTATCTGTGAACCATGGTATAATTCTAAATGTAACCACCAAAATTAAATCACAATAGAAAAATTTAAAAATATTTATACATTCTAGAAAACTGTATTGTATTGTGTATGAATTGTACTTGAATTGGGGTTTTCCTAAAAAATAAAAGATGCAACTCTTCACAAATAAATAGAAATTGGGTAACAATGAAATCCCAACATATGTAACTAAAAATAAATATCATCCTTATCATGAAAATTTCAAAATTTTACTAAAAAAGCGGGATATATCATATATTTAGATGAAAGATATGAATTTGTAAAGATGTCAATTCTCCACCAAATAAATTTACCAGAATCTTAATAAAATTAGAAATATTTTTAAAATAGAATTTAACAATATGATTCATAGTTCATATATAGAAATAAATGTAAAATAATGAATCAATTTATGATAAAAGTATGATTTAGAAAGTCAATTCCTTCATAAATTTTAAAATTTATATAGTTATTAAAATATTGTGGCATCAAACATAAAACATGCATAAAACATGCACAAAAATAGTCCCATATTGATTAAAAGGCAAGGTATAAAATCATTAGGACATCTATATAAAAATATGCTTATTCCCTTTCTTTAAAAAGTATTCACAATCATGATACAACTAAGTACTAATACATAAAAAGATTATATAGTAGTTGAGGATCTTACTAACACTACTTAAAGTAAGAAACAAGTCCTCCAATTGTAATTTTTTTTATTTTAATTGTATTTAAATTAGTTTTTAGTGTTTATTCACTCTTAGGAGACAAAGTGTGGGGGGCGGGGGGATAGAGAGGGTTGGAGACACAGAATCTCAAGCAGGCTGCAGGCTCTGAGCTGTCAGCACAGAGCCCCCCACAGGATTTGAACTCATGAACCAAGAGATCATAACCTGAGCTGAAGTCAAACGCCCAACGGACTGAGCCACCCAGGCATCCCATATTTTTATTTATTTTTAAAAATTTATTTATTTTGAGTGAGAGAGAGAGAGAGGGCACATGAGGAAGGGGATGAAAGAGAGGGAGAAGGAGAATCCCAAGCAGGCTCCATGCTGTCAGCACAGAGTCCCAAAGAGTCGTGATCCCACGAATTGTGAGATCATGACCTGAGCTAAAATCAAGAGACAGATGCTTAACGGACTGAGCCACCCAGGCACCCAAGCCCCCAAATTTTAGAAGAATAAAACAATAATATTCATTTCTTGCTCAAAGTAACAATCCACTGTTATTCTTCTAAGAGCTGATTCAGGGTCTCAGGTCCCTTTCACCTTGTAGTTCCATTCTAACTCATGAGGCTCCCAAAGCCCCACTATGGGTGGTCTCCATTTTGGCCAACTGTAAGCGAAAACTAACATAGAAGATCACATACGGGACATTTTGATGGGATGTCCGAATTTGAAGCATATACCCATTGGCTAGAACTTAGTCACATTCAAGAGAGACTATAAAATGTGGGAAGAAAATAAAATAGTTTGGGTGAATATCTAGCATCATTCTGCCATAATTAGTAAGTGTAACTCCACTGAAATGAAATTTATGTGACTTAAGACACTGTAATTAAAGTTATAAGATAAGAAAAGGAGATATTCTTAAAGGGATTAATATTTAGTTATATATAAGAGCTTTTACAAATAAATAATATAAAGACAACAGCTCAGTGGGAAAAGAGATAAAGCACAAGAACTAAAGCTAATTCATAAGGGAAGAAAGTTAAACAGTTAAGAAAACAGTCTCATGAGAAAAGTAGTAGTCAGGAAGTGAAACTATTTAAACATGAGACAATTCTTCAGTTGTCACATTTACAAGAGTAACTAAGTGTAGGTTATTTTCAAGGTCATACCATATGTTTTGGGTAGTTACTTAACAGATTCTAAATGTATTATTAAAATAACTATTAAAAATAACTAAAATAGGAGTGCTTGGGTGGTGCAGTGGATTAAGCATACAACTTTTGATTTCGGCTCAGGTCATGATCTCGCAGTTTGTGAGATCAAGTCCCACTTCGGGCTCTGTGCTGACAGTGCAGAGCCTGCTTGGGATTCTCTCCCTCTCCCTCTCTCTTTCCCTCCTCCTCTTGTTCTCTCTCTCTCTCAAAATAAATAAACATTAAAAAATTATGTGATCAATGATAAAAATACATCATAAATCAAGTATCCTGCCTAATCCTATGCTGTGCAAGAGATGTACATGAGACTTAATTGTTAAAAAGACAGAGAGAATAAAACTTCTAATACTGACATGTTTGAGGGAAAACAATGCTTGTGGGGTGTGTGTAAAGGTAATTTGATAGTCTCTATTCAAATTAGCAAAAGGCATACTCTCTAACAAAACAAAGCCACAATGGGGATGCTTATTACATTGATGTTGAAATACTCAAAAATTATAAAATATCTAAATCTCTAAATATAATATGCTTTATCCATATTTATGATTACTATATAAGAGCTAAATAGTTTACATTTACATTTACAAAATGGCAACACCAGCACAAAAATAAATTGTTCATACTGGTTACATCTGGCAACAAAAGGGCAACTAAGGGAAGATAACAGGTAAATGCATTTATATATAATATTTTTATTCTTTGAACTTTCACATCAAGCAACTATTAATATTTTATCATATTAACTCTTTTATCATGTTTCTCATGTTAACATTTTATCCTATTAACTCACTAAAACACAAGCATTAAAGCCTAGTTAAAATGAAAAGTTATAGTAAAAATCGGAAAAAGATCCTCATTTGTATATAACATACTAAGGAAATCCAAGAAAATCAATTAAAACATCATTAGAATTTTACCTTTAATCAACAAATTGTGGGTGGGGTTGAGCAAAAATTGTATGTTTCATATACACCTATATAACAAAGTTTTAACTTGAAGTATTAATCAGGTCGCTCTCACCGATCCTCATTCTCTTGCTTATACCCTGAGGGACATTTAACCTCCCTGGTACTAACTATGGCAGAACTAAGATTTGAAGAAAAGAAACATCTACTACTTAACTCTTCCCCAAACATGCCATCATTTTGACGAGATAAGACATGTCCCATGCAGGCGTAAGAAAGGAAGGTGAACAACTCAAATGGTCAAGAAAGAACTGGCTGCAAGTATAAGTACCTAAATGAGCAGAGGATATAAAGTTATAACAACAGTTCAGGAAAGGAAATGAGTCAAGATCGAGATGAGTCTGGGGATCAGCTGTCCCTGAGTGAAGATACTCATGCTAACTTCTGGGCTAGCCTGTGATTTAATTGAAGCCCTCCCTGAACTTGAGGGTAAGTACTCTTATAAGAACATGGAAGGAGTACCTGATCCTCTAACCAAGATGGAACTGCAATCAACACTGGGGAATTATCTGTGAAAAAGAATATCAACATAAACACTGACTCTAGTACTTTTTAAAAAATATTAATTAATATTAAGCAAGTAAAAATAATATACCTAGAAATAACTAATAAAAATAAAGAAATTTCAAACCTGTGCAATAAAGATTTAAAGATAAATCTGTAAAAATGAAGAGATATGTTCTTAAAGCACAAGACTGAATATTACAAAGGAGTAAATTAATTGAAATCTGTGATGATTAATTTTATGTTGCAACTTGAGTGGGCCATAGGATGCCCATATTAAACATGATTTCTGAGTGTGTCTGTGAGGGTGTTTCCTAACTGATGGAATGTTTCAATGAAAGTATAAAGAAAATAAGTTTTTAGGGAGGAATAATTTTAATTAGAGTCTCAATTCAAGCTGTAACTTCCCCTAAATTTGGATATATTAAAGGGTTAAGTGTGTACTTATATATTTGATAGACTTAATTCATTTTATAATTTGTATAAAATTGTATATAATTTGTATAAAAATAATTTTAAAAATATTAATAGTGGTAATTAATTAAAACTGGAAATGCCAATCAATATTAAAAATCTTACCAAAAACTGGAAAAATATTTGCCAAATAAGATATACAGTGAATAAACTGACAAAAGAAACAGTATGAGCTCAATAAAACACAAATGGCTTATAGAAAAGAATATAAAATTACTAATAAATATTATTAGTGACCAAATAAATTTTAAAAATTATATTAACAAAAATAATTTCATATTCACATTTGGCAAATTTTTACATGTGATGTTGGCAGCCTATCTTTGCGAAGGTTTGTTATTGCTTTCAGGCTTCTGGCCAAGGATTTGTTACCAGAACTTCCCATGACCACGCTTAACCATATGGTCCATCTCCTGTCCCTTGTCGCAAGCAACCACCTCTAGACTAACTCCAAAACTAGATATCTGGACAGTTTTATGTCCCTTGTCAAATCAGCTGACACATCTAGTTTTTTAATCCACAAAAAAGCAGTCTAGTTTATATAGCTGATGGTTCAATCTACTTTGGTTTATTTTAAAATAAATTTTGCTTTTTAAAGAAGACATTTCAAATTTTATGGACACTATTCATTCCCTTGATATTCTGAAAGACAGATTTGGTTTTATGAACCATTAAAAATGGTTTCTTTTAAACAAATGATTTGCTCTAAAAAGATAAACTTTCAAATATCAAAAACATACACTAACAGACCTCATTCATTCTTTGAAATTGCTAAATAAATGGAGTGTACTAATCAGAAACGCCCAAAGTAATTTTTCTAGCTTATTTTCTTAGAATTCCTTAAAGTACTTTGACAGTCAGTAAATATTTGGTGAATTTCTCACCAAAAAGCACCTGATATACACACAGCTAAAAATAGTTATCATTTATATGATAATAAATGATCATAAAATAATAAATGATACATAAAATAATTTTTCTTTCAAAAATTGATCTAGAATATCATAAAATACACACAAGACAACCATAAAATGTTTAAGTATAAAAGGAAAGCATGGTAAATATATTTTTGTCTTGGTTTTCCAGGGACCAGGTAAGACTATACATTGAGTTTCTAGAAAGAATTTAAAGAGAAAAATGACATTATCCTATCCAATTTTCTAGTTATAAAAATAACCTTTACTCCTTATCATTTTAAACCAACTGTTCAAGTAACACGATTTAGAAAAATCCACTAGGTATTCCACAACTTTACACTGATCATTGAATGCTTTGCTTTTATTCAATAGTGGAAAGGGTCATAAAATAGAATGAAGAACATAGGCTATTACATCTCCATTTACTCATTCTTATACAGAACTTAATGGCTATCCTAACATACAACACTCAAAACTATTATAAAGTATAACTGCCATCCTAAAACTGGGGCAAAAGACTACATGTAAGTGCACAGTACTAAGTTATCATTATTAGAGTCATTATTGCTCTTGCTACCTTGAGAAGAAAAATGAGTCATAATTCCACTGTTGCGACTTATAATCAACTCAATGCTAACTCAAAAATAGCCTTCATTTTTCTCCTCTATACTTCTGTTTTTATTCCTACAGAAAACCAGAAGTGTGGAAAAGATCACTATAAGAAATCTTGGCAGTGGGAAGGACAAAAAAATGTTTATTTTCCCTTTAGACACGTCTTAACACATTTTTAAAGATTATTTTTCCCAACAATGAATATCACGTGAATGCCCCTGTAGGAATTTTACTAAACAATCCTTGGATGCATTTGATGATCCAATGTGGATGAGGGTGTTTCATTATGTTCATTTGCTTCTGTGTTTTTACACAAATAAAAATCTGATTGAGGGCATTCCCACGATTCTTGTTTGCAAATACTGTTAAAGACCAATAATAACTGGTTTTGGTACAGTCATGAGGGAAATAGTAGGGATTATGACTATGCTGTTTAGAGAGGATGTAGAAGAAAAATAGGTGCCACTTTAGTAAAGATTAAGGGATAATGATTTCTCAAAGTGATAGAGTTTATACTGTTTATGTGGCAAGGGTAAGATGTTGAAGTAAGGGTACAGCAAGTATAATCAAAACAGGGCATAATACCAGCTGTGGAAGAAAATAAGCTTTGGGTTTTTTTGAATCCTATTCTCCTGTGCTCACTAGGAAACCCTAAATCTCTCTGTTGAGTTACAAAATTTCTTTGGGTACAAATTATTGCCACAATTTATGCAGATAGCAGTTACATTTACATCTAGCTGAAACCAAAGTCTATCCTTCCATCTCTAGATATAGATCATGCTCTTTACAAATATTGTGTTAATAGGAGATAATATAAATTATTTGATTTCCTAATATTAGATATTTAAGATATTATATAGATTATCTTATTTTTGTTTTAAAATTATATATTTATATATTTTATGATTTAGATTATGTTAGTATTTATTTGTTATATGACATTTATCTTCTTTTCAAAAGTCTTCAAAGCTTATGTTACCAGACAATTTCTATTTCACACCAACATAGAGTAACAGGGAGTAAGTAGATTTATTCACCCTCACACCAGCAACAAAAAGAACAAAATAGAAGAAAAAACTAACTTCAAAACACATGATAAAAGAGGTACAGTTCTTCCTGAGTGAGGGGACACAACTAAGGTCCAATCTTACTGCCTGGAGAGAGGTGTCAGTTTGTAATGTAAAGAAAGTCAATGTACACAGAGCTCAGAGGTCTCCTTGAATCAGGGAAACATAACTGGGAGTCTGGGGAAGGTACAGCAGAGTTTTCAGAGTACTAGAAAGCAAGGGTAAAGCTGAACTGAGAGGTCTGACTGAAGCTTTGGGGATAAGTACAGATCAATGCATGCATGCAAAGAAACTACACAAGAACGGTAGGAAAATGAAAGAAAAACATTAGAGGAATAAGTTCCAAAAGTCACAAAGGATCAATAACAGTTCCTGTTACTACCAATAAAAGTGGGTAGTAATCACTTAACAATTTATAAATGTGTGAATTCAACCCACCGTACATCTCAAACTTACATAATATTATGTGTCAATAATTTCACAATAAAGCTGGAAAAATAAAACACAAGCCACAGGCTGGGAGACAATATTTGCAAATTATATATCTGATAAAAGGCTTACATCTAGAATACATAAAGTACCCTGAAAACTCAAAAGTAATAAATAAAAATAAAAAGAAACAATAAATCCAAATAAGAAAGTGAGGAATCCAATGAAAAAAAGCAAAACATTTGAACACAAACTTCATCAAAGAAGATAAGCAAGTAAGACCTAAAATGGGGATCTGTAGGATTAGCAATTAGGTAATTGCAGTATAAATGTACAGTAAAATACCACTCAACATTTATAATGGCTGGAATTTAAAAATTAATCCAATAAGACATTGGTGAGAACATGGAGTACCTAAAACTCTTATACACTGCTTGGGGAGATATAAAATGATACATCCAGTTTGGAAATCTGTTTGGTAGTTCTATAAAAGTTAAACATACACCTACCATGTGACCTAGTCATGAAACTCTTAGGCATTTACCAAAAAAGAAATTAAAGTACATATTCATTCAAGACTCATATGTGAATGTTCATAGCAGCTTTGTTTGAAATAGCCAAAAACTAGAAATAAACCCAATGTCTATCAATAGGTAAATGCATAAAAAAAATCTGTGGTATATCCATAACAGAATACTATTTAGTACAAAAGAGCAATAACATATTGATACATGTTACAACATGGATGGGTCTCAAAATAATTATCTTTTTATTTTAATCTTTTTTTAAGTTTTTGTTTTTGTTTTTGTTTTTGTTTTTTTTTTTGTTTTTTTTGAGAGAGAGACAGAACATGAGCATGGGAGGGGCAGACAGAGGAGGAGACACAGAATCTGAAGCAGGCTCCAGGCTCTGAGCTGTCAGCACAGAGCCCGATGTGGGACATTAACTCACAAACCGTGAAATCATGACCTGAGCAGAAGTCAGGCACCTAACCAACTAAGCCACCCAGGCACCCCTCAAAATAATTATGTTAAGGGAAAGAGGCTAGATAAAAAAGAGTATATATTATAATCAGGAAAATGCTTATTAATCTATCATGACAGAAGCTGATCAATGGTTACATAGGGTTAGGTTGTGGGGCAGACAGATAAATTACTACAGTGTACAAAAACTTTGGGAATAGTGGATATGTTTATTGTCTTAATTTTGATGATGGTTTCACGCATGTAAATGTGTGGATGAATAGATGTATTTCAAAACTTGTACACTTTAAACCTGTGCAGTGTACTTTATATCAATTTAAACTTAATAATTATATTAGTTAGAAATCCATAAATCTGTTATCTGAAAGCTGGAGACTCAGGTAAACTGGTGATGAAAGTTCAATCTGAGTTCAGAGGTCTGAAAACAAGAGCACTGACGATGTAAGTCCCAGTACAAGGAAAGGAGAAGATACGTTCAAGTAGGCAGAGAGAAATAATTGTCCCTTTCTGGGCCTTTTTGTTGTACTCAGGTCCTCAGTAGATTGGATATTTCTCATCCACATTGGGAAGGGCAGTCAGCTTTATTTAGTCTGTTGATTCAAATGCTAATTTCATTCAGGAAAACTGATGTTTGGGATCCACCATCTCCCTCTCAGTCTTTCCCTTGCTGGATGCACGTGGTTTGTCTCCCTTTCTCAACAACAACAACAACAACAACAAACAAAAAACAAAAAAACAAAAAACTCCAAGTCTTCTATATTATCTACAAAAAAATTTTTTAATTAAAAAAATTAATTTTTATATGTGGATATATATATCACATAGCACATTTGAATTGACAATATTAAGCTCAAACCAAACAGTATGCCAATACAAGGTTCAGATCACTAAGTTATAATCAAATTTGTTCAGAAGGAACATTTCCTAGTCACTCCAGATGATACTGATTATCATCCCAAGTAACAAGCTTGAGAATATCTAAAAGAAACTTCTAAAATTTTATACCATATTTCTATCCTTTGACCAAGGCTCAGTGGCATAGTAAAAGTCCTGTTTTATTAACCACATGAAGATATCATCTCCTCCTTCTCACAACCTCTTCCTGACTTTTATCCCCCTTTACAGAACCTCTCTTTCCATTTCTCATATCTATTCTATCCCATGTAGCCTACATCACTCTACTCTTTACTCATCATGTTTTATTAGTGCCTCATTATTTCAATAATGCAATCTAGGAGCACCTGGTTCCTTGTAAAGCATGTGAGTCTATCTCAGCATTGTGAGTTTGAGCCGCAAATTGGGTATAGAGAGATTACTTCAAAATAAAATCTTTAGGGGCACCTGGATGGCTCAGTTGGTTGAGTGTCCAACTTCAGCTCAGGTCATGATCTCCCAGTTTGTGAGTTCGAGCCTGGCATCAGGTTCTGTGCTGTTAGCATGGCATCCACTTTGGATCCTTTGTCCCCCCTCTCTCTCTGCACCTCCCCTGCTTGTGCACTCTCTCTCTCTCTCAAAAATAAATAACATTTGAAAAATAAAATAAAATAAAATCTTTTAAAAAGTTAATGAAATCCAGAGGTTTCTTCTCCTAGAATAAGATAGGTTAGATCTTCATAAGTCACTTTCTGCTTAAAAATTTTAGCTTGTCATTTGACAAAATTTAGTATCTGCTCATGATAAAAAATTCTCATAAAGTGGGTTTGGACAGAACATATCTCAACATAATAAAGATTGTATATAAAAAATCCACAGCTAACATCATATTCATGAAAAACTGAGAGCCTTTCCTCTAAGATTAGGATCAAAACAAGGTTGTCTACTCTTTGTTTTATTAGACACAGTACTAAATGCCCTGGCTTCTATTAGAAACTATTAGACAAGAAAAAATAAATAAAAGACATCCATACTGATAAAAAAGAAGTTAAACTTTCACTATTTTCAGAAGTAATATTATACACAGAAAACCCTACCAAAAAAACCTACTATAAGTAGTAATAAATGAATTCAGTAAAGTTGCAGAATACAAAAGTAGTACCCAGAAACCAGTTGAGTTTCTATACACTAATAATGAAGTAGCAGAAAGAGAAATTAAAAAAAAAAAAAAAAAAAAAACAACTTCAATTTACAATTATACCAAAAATAACAAAATACCTAGGAATAAACTTAACCAAGGAAGTAAAAGACCTATACTCCGAAAACTATAAAACACTGATGAAAGACCTTGAAGATAATACAAACCAATGTAAAGATACTCCATGCTCATGTATTGATAGATTGTTAAAATGTCCACACTGCCTAAAGCAATACACAAATTCAATGCAATCCTAATCAAAATACCAATAGCATTTTTCATAGAACTAGAACACAAATTTTCCTAAAATTTGTATGGAACCACAAAAAACTCCAAATAGCCAAAACAATCTTGGGAAAGAAAAACAAAACTAGAGGTATCACAATCACAGATTTCAAGATACACTACAAAGCTAAAGTAATCAAAACAGTATGGTACTGGCACAAAAATAGACAGACACAGAGATCAACAGAATAAAACAGAGAGCCCTGAAATGAACCTATGCTTATATGATCAATAAATCCATTACAAAGGAAGTAAGAATATACAATGGGGAAAAGACAGACTCTTCAACAAATGGTGCTGGAAAAACTGAACAGTTACATGCAAAAGAATGAAACCTTCTTATGCCATACACAAAAATAAACTCAAAATGAATTAAACACTTATATGTGACATCTAAAGCCATAAAATTCCAGAAGAGAACAAACAGTAACTTCTCCAACATTGGCCATGGCAACATTTTTCTAGGTATATATACTAAGGCAAGGAAAACAAAAATAAAAATAAACTATTAGAGTTATATCAAAATAAAAAGCTATTGTATAGCAAAGAAAATCATCAACATATAGAAAAGTCAAGTGACTGAATGGGAAAATATACATATCTATATCTATATCTATATCTATATCTATATCTATATCTATATCCATATCCATATCTACATATGGATATGGAAATGGATATACATATAGATATAGATAAATGTTATATATGTGATAAAATGTTAATATCTAAAATATATAAAGAACTGGGGCATTTAGGTGGCTCAGTTGATTAAGCGTCCGACATAGGCTCATGTCATGATCTCATGGTTCATGGGTTCAAGCCCCACGACAGACTCTGTGCTGACAGCTCAGAACCTGGAGCCTGCTTCAGATTGTGTCCCCCCCTCTCTCTCTGCCCCTCCCTCACTTGCACTGTCTCTTTCTCTCAAAAATAAACATTAAAAAAATTTTAAATATATAAAGAACTTACACAACTCAACACAAAACAAACAAAAAACATACAATCTGATTAAAAAATGGGCAGAGTACTTGAACAGACATTTTTAGAAAAAGACATATAGATGGTCAACAGACACATGAAAAGATGTTCAACATTACTAATAATCATGGAAATGAATATCAAAACCACACTGAGGTATCACCTCACATCTGTCAGAATGGCTAGAATAAAAAACATAAGAAAAAACAAGTGTTGGTAAGGATGTAGAGAAAAAAGGAACCTTTGTGCATGCTTGTGGAAATGTAAATTGATACAGCCAATGTCAAAAGAGTATGGAGTTTCCTCAAAAAATTAAAATAGAAAAACTATCTGGTCAAATAATTCTACTACTGTGTATGTACTCTAAGAAAATGAAAACACTAATTTGAGAAGTTATATGTTCTATTTTACTGCAGCATTACTTAACAACAATCAGGATAGAAGCAACCTAAGTGTCCATCAAAAGACAAAAGGATAAGGAACATGTGGTATATACATATAATAGAATATTATGTAACTGTAAAAAAGATGATATTGTGCCATTTGCACAACATGGATGAACTTAGTGGGTATTATGCTAAGTGAAATATGTCAGAATGAGAAAGACAAATACCACATTATTTCACTTATATGTAAAATCTAAATCAAAACAAAACAAATGAAAAAACAAACAAAAAGCAGAATCAGATCTGTAAATACAGAGAACAAACTGATGGTTCCCAGAAGGAGGGTAGAGGATGGGCAAAATGAGTGAAGAGGACTGGGAGATATGGGCTTCCAGTTATGGAATAAATAAGTCATGGTAATAAAAGGCACAGCATAGGGAATAGAGTCAATGACACTGTAATACACTTGTATGGTGACAGATGGTAGCTATACTTGTGGTGAGCATATCATAACATGGACAGAAGTTGAATCACTATGTTGTATATCTAAAGCTAATGTAGGGGCACCTCGGTGGCTCAGTCAGTTGAGCATCCGACTTCGGCTCAGGTCATGATCTCATGGTCAGCAAGTTCGAGCCCCGTGTCGGGCTCTGTGCTGACAGCTCAGAGCCTGGAGCCTGCTTCAGATTCTGTGTCCCCCCTCTCTCTCCACCCCATCCCTGCTTGAGCTCTGTCTCTCTTTCAAAAATTAATAAACATAAAAAAAATTTAAACTAATGTAATATTTTGTCAACTATGCTCAAAAAATATTTTAGCTTGTCTATTATCTTGAAACTGTGTTGGACCCTCTTTCTACATGGTTATTAATGTGAATATATGAATCTCTCTGTAAGTCCTATATTCCTGGGACAATTCCAATACCTACTTTCCTCCAGAATTAGGTATATCTGTTCTTCTCTATAAATAGAGATAAAATTATGCATATAATTATGTAAAATAAACATATAGGTATGTGCCTGTATTTTTTATCCTTTTTTATGCATGTACCTGTCTTCAGTGAGAGTTAGCAATTGTCCTTTTGTTTACTGATTATATGTTCTTTTGTAAATAAATGTTAAGATCACCTTCCACCTATTTGGTCTCTAATTATATCATAACTTTATATAAGTTCTTTATATAAATTCTACACTTTATATAGCATTATAATTTAGCCTGCTTATCCTTGTATCCCCACTGTTAATTGTCTTATCTTACATTTTTAGTTAAAGCAACTTGCCAATGAAATTTTTGACTGGCAGTCCAAAAGGTATTACATTTTTTTCTTCTAATGTTGATATGTGGACTGCAGCTGGTCAATTGCAAAGATATAGACAGTTGGAACTACTTGATAATGTTGCAGGTGTGAAAGTGTTGACAACTGACAATAAAATACGTTGGGAACAACTGTCTCCTTGAACAATATGACAGTGTATTTTATTTGCATGATGCATTGCTTATGCAGAATGGTTCATAACTGGATTACTAGTATCACTCAGTATTGAATAAAGATTGTCCTTGAATGTTTTCAAAGTCATCTTAAACTTTGCTAAGTCTCCTTTGAATCTGTTACCATTGTTCCAGTGCATAAAAATGGTCAATCTTGGTTGATTAATGAGAGGTAGTAATGATTTTAACTGAAAGGGACCCTAAAGATTTTTCTTTCATCTTCTCATTTTATGTCTAAAAAGAAAGTGAGACTCAGGGAGGCTAAGCAACTATTACAATTAAAAAAATAATAATAAAAGTCAGGTCAATAACTAATACATGGTTCTCCCTGATTTCCAGTCCAGAATTTTTTTCTATTGTGCCACATTATCAAGTTACTTCAATTGGAATATCCACAGTTGTTTAAAAATCAGAATCGAAATACTTGGTAAAGCTCCATTCTTCCTATAGTCATGTGATGTGTCTATCTAACAAAAGCTTATACAAATTCTGGACATAGTGAGAAAAACAAAGCCATCTTATTCCTGAAAAAGATTCTGTTTCTGCATTCTAGAGAAAGATTTTGCCATGTTATGGGGATGACTCATCATAAAGGAGTTCATGTGGCTAAACTACCACAGTTATTAATGTTTTAATTTGGGGAAACAAAATTAGAATACGCAAAATTAAAAACCAATGTATAAAACAGTTGTTGCAACCCAAGTTCTTTTATACAAAAGTCGCTTGTCAATATATAGCTTCAGTGCACATAGTTTAAACATGCTCTTTATCCTATAAAGGGAATCTCCAAATCTTCTTTGAAACATTTGAAATAGTTTCATGATAGAGTAAAAAATTGTGAGAAATCTCAGGTGCAGACTAATATAATCACTGAACCCTACAGGACCGAAGAAAATCATAGGCAGAAAAATGCCAAGTAAGGTCACAACCTGTCAAGAGATTAAGATTTAGAGATTTTGAGTTTTGTTTTTTTAAACTAATGGTCAATTAAAAAGTGACTGTAGCAATCCCAAGAGGAAACAACTAGAATTATCTGTTGGTCATTTTATTAGCATTTATTCTTTAAAGATTTTTGGATTACTGCCAATTTGTAATTCAAAATTCAATTACTTGAGTTCAGATCTTTGTGTCCTTTTTAGATGAGGCAAAGATTCTCCTTACAAATTTACTCTAGAGAAGATTAGAACATCAAACTTGGCCAAACCTTTACTCACCAACACATATTTTCCTACCTTAATCCTTTAAAATAAAGCATTGTCCTTTATTCCAGAATGACAGAACTTTAAAGCTAAGAAGTACCTCAAAGTTCAACAACAAGGGCATTAACATTTTTTTTAAGTTTATTATTTATTTTGAGAGAAGGAGAGAGACCCTGAGCAGGGGAAAGGCAGAGAGAGACAGAGAGAGAGAATCCCAAGCTGACTACACACTGTCAGCGCAGAGCCTGACTCCGGGCTCAAACTCCCCAACCGTGAGATCATGACCTGAGCCAAGATCAAGGGTAGACCTCTTAAATGACTGAGCCACCCAGATGCCCTGTGGGCATCAGCATTTTACAAATGTCTCAGAAAAATGAGTGCCGTACCCAAGTACTCATAAACTAGAAGATACTACTACAACCTAAATCCTGAACCCTGAATCCAGGGTTATTGCCACTACACCATGCTGTCTCTACCAGTTGGAATAAGGAATTTAAACAGTAGTTCATTTTAGTGCTATTTCCATCAAGATTTTATATTCTTTGGTGATACTTTGCATAAAGCCTGCTTCAATCATTCAAATATAAACTTAAAAGGCGGATTTTCTTCCATTTAAATCTGCATTGTTCATCTGTTTTAGCTTTAAAGCAGCCAGCAGGGAATGCAAACAGAGCTGTTTGAAGCCTAGACAAGTTCCTGAATGAAACTCAGTGCTGTCTCCTTGTGAAGCAGTAATAAACATTTACATTTGGGAAATGGTTGAAACCTTAGGGAAAAAAATGAAGCCCTAATGATCTCTTGTTGGGGATGGAAAGTCTAATGATACATAATAGTAATTATGACAACAATAATAATGATAAATTGTGATTTGATGATGGGTTGGAAATAGAAAGCAATGAGCTTTGGAGAAAAAAAATGAGACAGTTTATAGCATATTTTGAGGAACACAGGTGCTCTTAGCTTCAGTCTGTTTCTGGGCCTATATAAAAACATCAAGTGAAAAATGACAGATGCCGCCTCTTTCCTGCTGCTCTTGAAAACTTACTTTTTTCTATTAAGAATCAAGTGCTTGAGTTCTTGCATAGTGTAAACAGAATCGTTTGTCAAACTTTAATTCAACATAAAACTCTAGAAATACGACTGTGACCGGGTGACTATCACATTGAGTCAAGGTCGTTTTCTTTGGTTGCTCCCTTTATTTCTGTATTTATCATAAAACCCTGTCAGTGCCCTTTGAAGTGTTTTCTTTTGTTGGTTTGTTTTTGGGTTTTTGTTTTTTGATTGGTGTTTTTTTTTTTTTTTTTTGGTACCTTGGTTTTTTGCTATTTCACATATGCTTTACTATCTCCATTAAAATGTATGTTTATATCATTTTCATTCTCACTTTTGTCTCTAATCTTTCAATGATAATAACCCCTATAATGTGATGAGTTTTCTGGGCAGTAGCCATCCAACATACTTTTTATGTTTACTTCAATCCCATGCTGTGTTAGGCATACTTTTATAGTACACCTGTGCTGGTTTAAATACACCTGATGTTGTGCTGCACCATGATCAATATTTTAGAGCACTACTTATTATCTGCTATGTTATAAATTTCTAGGGAGATTGCAATTTAAGAATAACTTCTCGGAACTTGGAAGCTCTAGAAATGATCCATAACTAGACCTCAAATTTTACACAATGGGTTCATAAGTGTTACTTTGATACACAAAGTATATTTCATCCAGAAGTCATCTTTATCCTGTCTAGCCTGCTCACATGTGCTATTGGAAAAGATCAAGGAAAACATTTTCCTCCTTTTATTTTATCAAGCTTTTCCAGAATGAAGAACATTACAATAATTGCTCATCATACTAAGAAAAGGAGCTTGAGAACTTAAGCCACATTAAGAACTTAAGAGTATCTATGCAAATCAGCAAATCCTTAAATGCTTCCTAATGCATTATTACAGAAATATTAACTGCAGATTGGATCAAATGCTATACAATCAGTCTCACCTTCCATTCTCCCCAAACAACAACAATAAAAGCAACAATAACCATTAAAAACAGATGGGAAAATCCTTAGAACTCCATGTAACTGAAAGGAATGGAAAAGCATAGTGGACCTTGAAGAAAAGGTAAATAAACTTGCTCAACATTGGCAATGATGCAAGTCTGCTCCATATTCTCATTCCCCAAATGATTCAAAAGACAAACTTATAGAGTTGAGATATTGGAAAGATGATAAGATAGAAACTTATAAGTATTATCCTAATATCTATATTTTAATAATAAAATTATTTAAATCAAAGATAATTTTCAGCAAAAAAAAAAAAAAAAAACTATAAAATTTGATCCCCTCAAGTTTTTGTTTTTGTTTTTTTTTTCCTTTAACAATTCCATTGAGATAGTTTCTGTTACATTCCTCTCCCAATCCAACCATTAGATTTTCCTTTAGTGTTAGGTATAGTTTCTTAGTTTGGTTAACCTCACTGAAAATGGAATAGTGGATCTGCAACTTTACTGGGTCTACTTTATGATTTCCCAGATGAAAATTGCCAGCAACCAAACAAAAGGGACATTAATGCTAGCCCCTTCATATTCTGTCCTCTTGATCCAGCCTATTGTAGATCTCTTTCTGTTGCAGAAGGTTAAATGGTATGGGCTTTGACATGCATCCTCTGCATATCTCTAAGATAACAATACCAAATCTAACTCAGTATTCAGTAAATTTGAGAAAAAGATTGAGGACATGTGAAGACATTATACAAACCAAAAGAGGAAACAAACATCTGTTAGGGGAAAAGTGCAAGTATTTCCATTGAAATGGGTAAATAATAAACTTAAATAAGTTATAAAACGTCTTTGTAAAATTGCTGAAGGGAAAGTAGATAATAACATTAACTAAGTAAGAAAATCTCAGGTAAAATAAAAACTGTATTTGACCAAGTCTTACCGTCACTTAAAGAATTGAAATGCAGAATTAACTTTGTAGGTAACTGAATATGGGTGCTAAATGAGGTGTCTTCAGTTATAATGAGATAAGAAAGTATGAATCTATAACAGACATGAATGGTAGAATACAGAAATATAATCCTTCAATAATAGTCATTTTAAAGGACAGAACAGCAGATAGACCAGCAATAGCAATCATATGTGGAAAAGACGAAAATTTGCATATGAGACTGGGAATTGGGAAGCCTGACTATTCAATGCTAAAAACATTAAGCAGAAACAAATAGCAAGTTATATGTTATTTCAAGACAAGAAATATTTCAAGTTTTCAAGGAGGAGGAAAAGTTAATTTTACTAATGTGAGATTAGCATCAGATACATTATCTGAAAAAAATAAACACCAGATCAAATTAAAGAATATAAATTTCAAGAGAAAATGATACAATTCAATAATTTACTAAGAGTGAGCTCTGATTTTTTTCACTATATTTTAAAGGAAACACTTCTATTTTTTTAAGAGTTTATTTTTTAGAGCATTTTTAGGTTTACAACAAAACTGAGAGTGAAGTACATTGATTTCCCATATGCCATCTGTCTACACACATCATTATCAACATCACTCATCAGAATGGTACCATTTTTTACCAAGAACAAATCTACATTAACATGTTATAATCACCCAAAGACCATACTTTACCATAGGGTTAACTAATGGTATTGTGCATTCTATGAATTTGGATAAATGTATAATGACACATTTCCATCATTACAGCATCATGAAGAGTATCTCACTGCCTTAAATATCTATGCTCTGCCTATTCATCCCTCCACCCTACTCCAACAACCACTGATTTCTTTACTATCTTCAGACTATTGCCTTTTCTAGAATGTCATACAGTTGGAATCATACACTATGGAGCCTTTTCAGATTGGCTTCTTTCATTTATGCATTTAAGGTTCCTCCATGTTTTTTCATAACTTGATAGCTCATGTCTTTTTAGTTTGCATAATATTCCATTATCCATATCCGTATATACATATATATATGTATGAATGACAATTTCTTCCTTAAATGTTTGGTAGAATTCACCAATAAACATTTCCCTTTTAATATCCAAATTCTGTAGCCCATCAAACCCAACACTGTGGTTCTGAAAATTTCACCAAAGAACATTTTTAAAGTGACAATTTTGTTTGTGATAACATTAAACAGTTGAAATATGACTTTGGTTGCCCATACTTTTCCTCAGTTAAGTACCTAAAGTTTATGCAAAAAAACTCTGTTTTTCAGCCTATACCCATAATGAATTAGTTAAAATCTAACAATCCTAATTATTAAATACAACTATAATTTTGAGAGATAGAAGTAATTTTCTTAGACAAGTTTTTATCTTAATTTCCAAAGTCAACATTCAACCAAATTAATTAGCAATAATTAATTTTCACACTTTTTAAAGCTGGCTAAAGTTATTGAATTTTACTTCTCGTTTATAAGTCTTCTTCCTATAGATGAAGTTACATTATCAAGAACTATCCATAATCAAGGTCAATAACAATTTGAAAGTGAGAAAGGTAGTGGTTGTATTGCACAAGAGTGAGGATGCTTAGGGATTAAAATGCTTTTATGATAATGTATTAAGTAATAAAATAAAAGTTACTTAGATTTAATGGAAGTAAATTATTAGTTTTACATAATGATTTAATAAAAATATGCCAATAATGTGGCAATGTATCTGAACATAAATTTTACTTCATATGCAGAAAAGGATGTTTGAAAGTTTAGTTGCCTAGGGAGTTTAGGAAATAATTATTTTTGGTACATTATTTGGTCTTTGGAATCACAAAGCATTCTTGTAATACAATGATACACATTATATTCATAAATCTTAGAAATATCACCAGATAGCATCTAATGTTGCCATGCGTATCAAAAATAAATCAGCATGGATGTTAACTGTTAAATTGGTCTGTTTGTATTCAAAATAAATTGACAATACACAGCAACAGCCTTAAAACGTTGGAGGCCCTTCGCATAATAACTTACTTTCTAATTTCCTATGGGAATAACAGGACAAAGGGATAAACATATATGTATGGCAGTGTTCATCGCAGTTCTAAAACAGCAAAAACCAAAAGCAAATTAAATCTCTCATAATAGACGATTTCCAAATAAAAATGGTAATATATTATGGCATTAAAATAATTATTTAAACTACATACCATATGTATAGAATCATTGCATTAAAGAGAAAAGTTCTAGAAACTGTAAGTCAAAATACTGAAATTGGTGAACATTTAGGCAGCAAAAGGAGGTGGTTCTGTAAGATTTTATAACTTTTTTTTCCCATCCATATTGTCTATGGAATTTAAAAGAAAAAAATTAGAGATGGAGATGGGGAGTAAATAAGTGTCAAAGGATCAGGATAGTCTCATGGACTTTTTGTAGAATAGGATAAAAGTGTATGTTTGTAAGCAGATGATTATGTGTATGTATACATGTGCATATTTTTTCTTCCTTGTTTATTAACCTTATAACTATCCAAAAATTATTTCTAATGCCATTATCCTGTATTGAATTTCCAAGAGATTTGACTTTCATGCTAAATTTTAACTAACAACTGAACCAGGTGTACGGTCTTCCAACAAGGATTGGACGCTTTGTAGCAGAAAACTGAAAAAACAAAATGCACTTTTACTTTTGAACATAAGACACTGATATTATACTTTACTAACATCATAGGGAATTTTATACTCTAAAATCTTTTGTAGAAAGATCCTTTAGAGTCATTCAAAAACTAAAGTGTTTTTTTCTTATTAAGGCAGAAAATGAACAAATTCTTTAGCTATGGGCCCCTTTTTCTAGACTTCTCTCCCAAGCATAAAGGAATGTAGCAAGACTAATGCAGTCAAATCCAAAAATCAGTGATGATTCTTAGCTTAGCCAAGTATCAATACACAATTTCAGCAGGACATTCAGTGTATCAATCTAAAGCTTTTAAATATATTTAACCAGTAAGATTAATGAAACATCAATAAATGAATTGCTAATAGCATAAGACATTTCTTTCACCTGGAATTCTAAAAAGGATTGTTTTTTATTTATTTATTTATTTATTTTTTCAATATATGAAATTTATTGTCAAGTTCGTTTCCATACAACACCCAGTGCTCATCCCAAAAGGTGTCCTCCTCAATACCCAACACTAAAAAGGATTGTTTAAACTCACCCCCAGTGTTCAGGGTAGAGAAGGATGGCTTCGAAATGCTGACTTTTCAGTCACGGAACTAGTTGGGTTTGGTATTTCTAATGATGAATCCTGCACAATGACTTTATATCATTGCATTTAATCCATTCACTATACAGTTTGCTTTTCTAAGATTAAGCAATTTAGTTTATTTATTCTAATAAATCTAGAAAATAAGATTCACAATCTAGTTTCCAACTTTCTCCAATAAAATTTTATAATAAAATTTTTTCAGTGTAAATATAATACTTTTCTGTTTTTTTCCTATCTCCAAAAAAAGTTACCTATTAATTTTTCTATATTTTTCAAAATTTATGTAAGGCAGCTTAAAAGATGCATCAAATATTATGAAACAACATCAATGGGCAGGATAGCACAGTTCTCTCTACAAAAACAAGCATGGATTCTAGAAAAATTAAATCTAAGTCTCATTGTGTTATCATAGTTACTATCACATGACTTTCTCTTCTTGGTGGAATGTTACTTGTCCTTCAAGTAACATTAAAGCTAATTAAAGGCTATCTCTACTCTCAAGATAATCCCAACCACCAAAACCAGAAATAATTGCATGTTTCTTTAGGCTCTAATACCTTATAGAATAGTACTAATTACAGTGGACATTTTCCCTTTCATTCAAGCATTGGCTATGAGCTCTTTAGATGGTAAAGAACCATGAATTTTATTATTTTCATATCCCCAGTGTCTAATACAGTGCCTGTCATTTAGTAAGCATTCAACTGTGCTGAAAGAATCTCTGAAAAAATAATCATAATTGTATGTCAATGACTCAAGCCAAAGACAAGCAGGAACATACTTGTAATAGTACAAGGTAGATTTATTATGTGCTGCAGTAAGAGAGAACATACACTAGAAGAAAACAAAAGGTATTTCTGTAAAAGAGTGTTAGAAATAATTTATTATAGGATCTGAGCTCCAGTTGGGTGATCTGGGGGAGGAGGATCTAAAGAAGTGGGAGTTTCACGTAGATTGGATGCTGTCAGACAATGGGGGAAACTCTGTAACTGTATACTTCAAAGAATCTTAACTATAGGAAGGGGAGACCGATACAAGAATTAAATTGTAATTGTTAAAAAAAAAAAAGTAGCAATCACTCATTTTGGCTAAGTGATAGGGAATTTGGTATTTTTGTGGGTGGTAGAGGAAACTTGCTTTTATCTATTCTTAGGGGAAAAAAATGAAGTGGTCTTATTTTGTCCATTTATCATGGTCACAAGCAACCTTTTCTGAGTACTCTATGAAATTATTTATGAATAATAGAATAGCATGCCTTAGCTGTGTCAGGTCAGCTTCTGAATGTCTGGAACTACTCGTTTGTTCTCTTCATTTACTTCTATCTATCATCTTAAAATTTAGACAATTGTAAAATAAATTTTAAACTAGTTACACATAAAATTTTTTAAATTGAAGACACTATATATAAAATATTTTAAGAATGTATTGTTGAACAATACAGAATATAGAAAAGGTAATTTTCTAGAATATTTTTTAGTATACATGGGCTCTGCCAGCTTTAAAAAAAATAGGAGACACCACTAACAGAAGTGTTTAGATGACAAATTATATGTGTTTTATTTACTTTTAAGACATATATATGCATAGAGTAAAAACAAACAAAAAAACCTAGAAGAAAAAAGTGATTAAGAGAAGCATGTTTAGAATATTACCAATGACAAAAGAAGTGGTAACAAATCTCATCTGACACTATATCTTATTAAACACTATCAATGTGTAAAAAGCTTGTAAGATAATAAATATATAACCAAATTTAAAGAGCGGTATTGATTAGTGTATTATTACTTTATAAAACTTAACTTCTTCTACTATCTTATAAATTTTTACATTGCGTCTAAGTGCAAAATTGACAGTAGCCTTCTAATTTCTTAAGGCTCTTGTTTCCAATAAACCCTAAACTTATTTGCATAGTGCAAATACCACTATATACCGAACACTCAATAAGTTGAATGCTGATTCCAAGCAATATATTCCAAATTCAAAGTCATCTTCTCCCTGCCAATATCTGCCCAATACTTCTTTCTATTTTCCAGTTCTCATCATATGTTAATGCATACTTTAAATACCTATACAAACTTAACATAACACCCTTAATTCACCAAAATTATTCTAGTTATTCTCACTTAAAACTTAAATTGATTTATTATTGTGAAGCCTTTTTTTCCTACTCAATACTTGACCTTTAGTCAGTAATTTGAATTTACATATCATAATGTTTAAGACCATTACTTATAGAGTCTGTCAAGATTTGACTGCACATGAATGAATTCTAGTTCCATCACTTACTAGATCTTTGAAGTCTATGCCACAAATGGAACATCTGAAAAATGGAAGCAAAAATTTTATCGATCTTACAGGACTGTATTGTAATTGAGATAAAACAGGTAAAGCATTTAAAATAGTGCTGGTAAAGCACTTTAAAATAGTGCTTGTAAAATAGTATCACTTTAAAATAGTGCTTGTCACTGCTAGGAATTTACCCATGGGATACAGGAGTACCGATGCATAGGGGCACTTGTACCCCAATGTTTATAGCAGCACTCTCAACAATAGCCAAATTATGGAAAGAGCCTAAATGTCCATCAACTGATGAATGGGTAAAGAAATTGTGGTTTATATACACAATGGAGTACTAAGTGGCAATGAGAAAGAATGAAATATGGCCCTTTGTAGCAACGTGGGTGGAACTGGAGAGTGTGATGCTAAGTGAAATAAGCCATACAGAGAAAGACAGATACCATATGGTTTCACTCTTATGTGGATCCTGAGAAACTTAACAGAAACCCATGGGGGAGGGGAAGGGAAAAAAAAAAAAAAAAAGAGGTTAGAGTGGAAGAGAGCCAAAGCATGAGAGACTCTTAAAAACTGAGAACAAACTGACGGTTGATGGGGGGTGGGAGGGAGGGGGGGGTGGGTGATGGGTATTGAGGAGGCCACCTTTTGGGATGAGCACTGGGTGTTGTATGGAAACCAATTTGACAATAAATTTCATATATTGAAAAAAAAATAAATAAATACCAGAAAAGAAAAAAAAAAATAAAAAAAAAATAAAAAAAATAAACCTCAGTCTCCTGATCAGTAAAATGGGAATAATGCTACCAAAAAATAAATAAATAAGTAAATAAATAAATAAATAAATAAATAAATAAAATAGTGCTTGTAAGCCCTCAAAAATGTTCCTATAATTATTTCTGAACTTTTTCTATTTAGACTAGACATCAATTATTTCTCATTCTATAATCTATAATTGTTTTCCCTATTCTTTTTGTTTTTATTTTAGTAATCTCTACATCCAATTTGGAGCTCGAACTCATAACCCTAACATCAAGAGTCACATCTCTACCCACTGAGCTAACCAGGCCCCCTGACTTCACTCATTCTACTCCCTGCTTACCCACTATCTTTCTACTCCAGTTTATCCCTTATTCAGTCCAGAATAAGCCTCCTATACAGCAGGACAGTCACATGATTTAATTACATACTTCCAAAGAAACCATTAATTACTTTCCTTCCGAAGAAAGTAATTAATATTTATAGATAAATTATCTTGAAGCCAAAGCCTCAATTTAACTTCATTTGTTCATGAATTAATTTATGCATTTAATAAATGTTTTTTGAGCACCTATCACATGGGCATTTTATCTTACACCACTCACTATTTTCCAAATATTTCCATGTGCTTTCCCTCATCAATATTTTTCTCATGGTGCTTCCTATCTGTAATGCCCTACTCTCTGCATTTTTAATTGTTCTCTTTTGTTTATGACAGCTTTCTGGAGCAACACAAAATGTGGATTCTTATAATGAAATGCCATAACACTTTGTTTGCATTTTCTATTACCTTTATATTACCTCTCTGCCTTGATTTTGTTTGTTTTGTGTAATCACTCTATGATGGACTGACCTACGCAAATATGGTGATACACAACTATCAGGCTATTTTTTAATTTTGAAATATGAGGTTGAACTTTAGCTATTCTCTGCAATCGTATTTCAAGTTTTGATATTAAGTAAATCTTAGAACAAATTCTGTCAAACACACAGGTACTTATAAACAAATGTTTATTACAAGCAGCCACTATACATTTTATGCAACATATTTAGTAAATTCAAAAAATTCAAGCTAAATTTGGGTGTTATAAACATCACCTTATATGAAATGTTTATGCCAGGCATATGCAAGTATTTTTCAGCAGCAGATTTTTTTTTTTCATCCTGCTGCTAGTATCAGACAATCAGAATCACTCCTAACTAATGACTAGATCCAGAATCATTTAAAGATGAAGCTTTAGATGCCATCGCTAAGGAAGCAGAGAAGACATTTCTCTAGATTCTGAAACTTTACTCATGCAAAGACAGTGTCTCTAAAATATTCTATCTAATCCATATTTTAATACTTTTAATTTCATGAATAAATTCCATTTCTAACTATAATTATACTAATTATGCTTTTAATTTCAAAAATAAAATGCTAGTAAACAAAGTCTGAAGTGTTAATTGAGACATGGAAAAGCAAGATGTTTATAGAAGCCTTCTTCAGAATTTAATATATCGGATATCCTAATACCCATGAAATGCACATTTTGAAGAACAAATGACTGCCCCTAACGATGTAGAATAAACTGGTATGTATATTCTTAATACTACATGCTGATACATCTTAAAGTAAATTACAGACACTGAAACATAACCTATTGCAATAAAATACCTTTGTAAAAGTTAAAAGCCATATGTTTCTGTTTCATATTCAGTGATATAACTACCTACCGGAAAATAGCCGCTAATTAAGTACATACCTACTCACTGATATGAGCTAAACAAAATATTGGCATAAAAAAGTAATGAGAATAATTTTGCCACACTACCCAGACTAACAATATAACAGGCTTTTTAATCTAAAAAAAAGTGTATGCAAACAAGTAATGTGAATGTTTCCTCTAGCCTAAAGGTTTAAATCACTGAATAGATTTGAAAGATCTTTGCTTTAAAGGGTAATTTCAAATATAACTAGCTATAAGTCACTTTTTACCTCATTTTTCAAGTTCTTATTTTTTGAAACTTACTTTTTCAAATTCTATAGTTATAATATTATTGTTCCAGCAATACATTTGAAATGTATCTTGGACCTGAAAATAAACATGTTGTTTCAAAGGGAGGTATAATCAAATCTACCACAGTAATTGTGGATTTATCTGGTTTCCCTATTAATTTTTAATTTGATTTACATAAATTTAAGACATTTGTATTATTACATACATATTTAGAATTGTTATATCTTTTGGTGAGTTAATTATTTTATGTTATAAAATATTCTTTATATCTAGTAGGCCTCTAGTGTTAAAGTCTAATCTACATGTTTTTATCATAGCGGTAAGAGATGCGAAATTTCTTTAATGGAATATAAAAAATTACCAAAAATAAAGAGCCTCGAAATAGCATGTACTTATTATCTTATAATTTTCAGGGTCAGGAATCCAGGCATAGATTACCTAAGTCCTCTGCTAAAGGTCTCACATGGCTGCATTCCAAACGTCATGCTGGCAGGACCACCATCTCATCTGCTCTTTGGAGTCTTTTTCAGGCTCTCTGGTTATTGTCAGAACTCTCTCTTTGCAGCTGCAGGATGGAGGTCACTGCTTTCTTATTGGCCCTTGAGTGGGGAGTCAGTCTGAGTTCCTGGAAGATGCTCTCAGGGTCCAGTCATGAGCACCTTTCACAGCAGTGTACTTCTTCAAAGCTAGTGAGAAGTCTCTTTCACGGTCTCCCTTCAGGGAAGGTCTGGACCCTCTTTGAAAAGGCTCAGAGGATTAAGTAAAGTCCAACCAGGATAATCTCCTTTTGGTTAACTCAAAGTTGAGAGATTAAAGACCTTAATTATACAGCAAATCTCTTCACCCTACCACCTTTAATGCAGTGGGATCCCAGCATATACATAAGAACCACCTACACTAAAGGGACCCACTTCCTGCATAATGAAAGGGCCTAACAGCACTTTAACTCCTCCTAACTCTCTTTACCACTTGTTCTTTTGTTATCATGTATTTTTAAACCCCATAAGATGTTATTATAATTTTCTATAACCATGATTCATTATACTTACACATTTAATCTACGGTCTCTCTACATTTCTTTATGTATCTTTGTACTTCTTTTTGGGATGTTTCCTTCTGCCTTTAGTGATAGCTTTAGTATTTTTGTGCTGTATGGTCACTGATTAATTCTGTCAATTTTTCTTTACCTTATTTATTGCAAAAATATCTCTATTCCTGTCTTATTTTGTATGAAATTTTTCTTTAATAGATGGATATTCTAAGAACAGATGCCAAAATAGGGTTAGATATGAAATAAATTATTTGGGGGAAATGCCTCTGAGAGAAAATGAAGGAGTTGGGGGCAGAGAATGGCTGAGAGAGCCCTCAGATAGCAATGCAGGTCAGACCGAGAGATGGAGGAAGAGGAGAGGAAGAAAGGAGAGAACAGCTAGTTAGAAGTGTCTTATTCTATAGCATGATTCTAAGGAGATTTTGCCAAATCTGTGAGGGAGCCCATCAGAAGACAGTTGCCCATCAAAAGGGTTCCTAATCTCTTAGGAATGGGCTTGCCATTGTTAATCCCTGTCTCAGGGTTTATTTAGCTAAGAGCAGTCTGTGAAAAGTATGACTTCTGAGCTAATCCAAGCACGGATTTCAGCAGAAGCCTTTAGGTAATTATGCTTTCTGCAGTTGGAAGTTGGAGAGGAACATCGATTTGACAGACATAGTATAGACTTCTATTTTTGTATTTAATTCTTTCAGAACTTAGACTATTATCTATTGTTTTCTAATTGTCATTGTTTCTGTCAAGAAATCAGTTCTCAGTCTTTGTTGCTGATTTGAAAATAAGTAATATGTCTTTTTATTTTATCTAAAGTTTTAATATTGTCTTTGATTTCTAGGAGTTTTGCTATGAAGAGCCAAGATGAGGATTTTTTTGTACTTAACATGTTTGCTGTTTTTTAAAACTTTAATCTGGCTTCATGTCTTTCACAACTTTAGGAAATTCTTAGCCATTATATACCCAAATATGTCTTGTCAATATCATAGAGTTTTTTGTCCTCCTGTGCCAAGTATATGTGCAACATATATTAGGCACTTACACTTGTGTCCCCAATGTCTCTTATGACTTTTTTCTGTATTTTCCTTCCTTTTGTCTTTTTATATTTCAAAGTGGTTATTTTCATATATGCTAACTTTCAGTTTTCAAATCCTCTCTCCAATTATGTATAATCTGACGTTAAATCCATTTGTTGAATTTTTAAAAATTTTTTAAATGTCTATTTTGAGAGAGAGAGAGAGAGAGAGAGAGAGCGCACGCGAGCGGGGGAAGTGCAGAGACAGAGGGAGACACAGAATCCGAAGCAGGCTCCAGGCTCTGAGCTGTCAGCACAGAGCATAACACAGGGCTCAAACTCACTGACTGTGAGATCATGTCCTGAGCCGAAGTCAGATGTTTAACCAACTGAGCCACCCAAGTGCCCCTGTTGAGTTCTTTTTTAAAAAAAAAATTTTTTTTAGGGGCAGCTGGGTGGCTCAGTCGGCTAAGCGTCTGACTTCAGCTCAGGTCATGATCTCACAGCTCGTGACTTCCAGCCCTGTGTTGGGCTCTGTGCTGACAGCTTAGAGCCTGGAGCCTGCTTTGGATTCTGTGTCTCCCTCTCTCTCTGCCCCTCCCCAACTTGTGCCATGTCTCTGTCTCTCAAAAATAAAGAAACATTAAAAAAAAATTTTAAATTAAAAAAAAATTTAAAAAAATTAACGTTACTTTATTTTTAGAGGGCAGGAGGGGCAAAAAGAGAGGGAGACAGAGCCAGCCAGATGCTCCTGATGAGTTATTTTTATTAATTGAAGTTTTTAATTTTAGTTTATTTATTTAAAATGCACACTTTCTAGTTCACTGCTAAAACTCTCTGTTTTGGTTTATCTTCTCAAACATTAATCACAGATAACTGAAGATCTATGTTCACTAATTCTAATATTTTCATTGCCTGTAGATTCATTTCTATTACTTTTTTTTTTTAAACTTATGGCTAATTTTGGTTGAATGCCATACATTGTGTTGAAAACTGAAGAGACAGTACAACTTTGTTAGTGGTATTATTTTTCTCAGGACAGAAATCATTTTGTTTCCCACAGTTACGTGCTTTTATCTACTATACGCAAGGGTTGAACTAATTTGAAGCTAGGCCTCAACATTTGTGAAAGATTATCATTTCTAATTTACTCTTTCTGTAACTTTTAGCTTTTGGGTCTCCCAAGCGAAAATGTGGAGATCTACCTCTACACTGACATGTAAACCAAAAGCCCGCCTCCCTACTCCATGTTGTATGAAGAAAATTCTCCTTCCTTCCAAGCCTCTGGTTTTGAATCAACAGATTCTTTAAGAAAGGTGATTCCAAATATTCAGCTTGCCTGTCTAATCTCTTCTTGGGGGAACCTTGGCCTTCAAATTCTTGCTACCTTGGTAGCTTTCTGATGTTTCCAAACAAATGCTATCATTGCTTATTACTATTATTATTATTATTATCATTATTATGTAGAGTTTTTAGTTCTACTTAGTGGGAGGCTTGGTCTGAATAAAGTTAGCACATTATTGTCGGAAGTGGCAATTCCTTTTATGTAAATTTTAAGTAATAGAAAATATTTATGGGTGAAGTTTTTCACTCTATTCTAGCAAACTTCAGGACCTTTATTGAGATGATAAGAATGTAGTAAGATTTTATTTTCCCTTCTTTATTTGTTAATTCACTGGACTATGATTCTGATTAATAGGACCACACATGTGCAAATGTGTTATAAATCCTATTAAAGTTAATTTATTTTTAAAGAGGAAAGCACGTATTTGACTCCTGTTATAGTCTTACTTTACCAATTGAAAGAGAAAAGTATTTATAAAAATTATATCTCCCTTTTATATTCCCTCAATTATATTTTTTCAAATCCAAAATAGGACTGTATCTTAAATATATAGGACAGTTAATAATGTAAAAGTGCCTACTTTGCTTTTAAAATTGCATGTTAAATATCAAAATTCAGATGGATAAATAGTGAAAATTATATGTTTCACTCTCAAAGTAAAGGTCACACTGAGCATTTTTAGCCTAAGAGTAGCTATTAAATATAGGCCTAATAATCATCCAGTTTGGAAATAAGACTGTAGATTATTACATAAAACAAGGACATTTTATTTGAAATGTATTTTAGCTAATAAAAATATGGGTCATGTTAAACATATATTACCAAAATATAATTAGCATTTCCAAATGCACTTGACAAAAATGCATGGTAAAAATCAAACTAAGTATTTGGAGGTCTACAAACTACACAACTGGAAAGAAACCAGTATGTTATCTATGCTATGACTATGTTGTTAAAAATTTTTACCTTTAACCCTATGAGGCAGGCCTATATTGAAAGCAGTGGTCAGTCAGGGCATCTGGTGGCTCAATTGGTTAAGCATCCGACTTTGGTACATGTCATGATCTTGCGGTTTGTGGGTTCGCGCCCCATGTCAAACTCTATATTGACAGCTCACAGCCCGGAGCCTGCTTCGGATTCTGTGTCTCCCTTTCTCTCTCTGCCCCTGTCCCACTGTGCTCTGCTCTCTCTCTCAAAAATAAACATTTAAAAAAATTAAAAAAAAAAAAAAGAAAGAAAGCAGTGGTCAGTCATACTAATTGCTGCAGAGAATATTTGGTTTTGGTGATGAATTTTAATTTTAAAGTTGCTTAAATTTTAAAAAATTGGGGGTGGTAAAGTTCTAGGTTAATGTATCCCTAAGCATAGCCATAAGCCTAAGCAAATTCAATAATAACTATAATTAATCAAAAGAATATACACCACTATTAGAAAGTATATCAATAAAGACTATTCTTTGCATTCTCAGAAAACAATTGACAACGGTTTTCTTCTAAAATGTGCAATTTCTCTTACCTAACCCCATAAATCTTCACAAAACCTCCTATGTACAAAAATCACTTGGAGAACCACCTCTCATTAATTAGAATGGCTAAAATTAAAAAATATAAATAAATAAATTTAAAAATAAACTAAAAATACCAGTTCCTAGTGACAATGATAAACACTTATTCACTGCTGATGCAAATGCAAAATTGGAGAACCACTTTGAGAGACAGTCCAGCAGTTTCTTACAAAGCAAAACATCGCCTTACCATGTGATCCAGAAATCACGCTCCTAGAAATTTATCCAACCAATTTGAAAATGTATGTCTACACAAAAAACCTGAATGTTGGTAGCATCTATATTCATAATTACCCAAAACTGGAGGTGATCATGATGCCCTTCAATAGATGAGTGAATAAACAAACTGTTCCACATCCATACAGAAAATATTATTCAGCAAGAAAAAAAACAAGTTATCAGACCAGGAGAGGACATGGATGAATCCAAAATGCTAAGTGATAGGAGCAGGTCTGAAAAGGTCATATACTGTAATCACCCTGATTACATAACATTCTAGAAAAGACAGACTATAGACATGATAAAGAATCATCAGTAGTTCCAGGAAAGGGTGCAGGTTGAATAAGTAAAGCACAGGGGATTCTTCAGCACAACGAAACCATTCTGTATGACACTATACTTGTGAACACACAACACTATGCATTTTCCAAACTCTAAAAAACTTTTCAGTACAAAGAATCAATCTTAATGAAACATAATCCTAAAAAATAACTTAGAAGCTCTGTGGATCCAAAGACAGAAAGCAATATGTTAAAAATAAATAAAACAATCTTACTGCATTTACAAATGTATGAAACAATATCAGTAAAGGAGATAAAAGAAAAACATGCTGATCTAAATAATTTTAGAAATAAGTTGGTAAGACTAAAGGCAGAAGAAACTGTACAGAAGAAATAAGCATATGGAAACTCTGTACTTTTCTCATAATTTTTCTGTAAATAAATTAAAAAAAAAAAAACTGTCCCACCAAAGGTACCTGGAAATATTTTACTTAGATAATCACGAAATAGGTAAAGACATTACCAATATCTTTTGAAGATATAGGGGCTGGATTGGCATTAATAGCCAAGGATTCAAAGCACCAAATAGCTTTGTATTGTCAAAATAAGGGTAGATGGTGGTCAGGTAATAAATGCAGTCCTCGGATCACTGCAGCTCACAATGAATCTTCTGTATTCATAGACTCACAAAGTGGTCATTTTCAAAATGTACTACTGGACTGACTAAACTTGATAGCAGAAAACTTACATGGGACTTTTGATCTGTGAGATAAGAGCCATCATTGTAGGGAAAACAAAAAGAAATCTTCGGAGATTCCTTCACCAAGGTAGTATATCAACAGTATTACCAGGCACAACTTCTGCCATAATAGTTACTATTCATATAACTAAAAACAAACTAACAAACAAAAAACACAAAACGGCATCATCTCAGCATATTCAAACAAAGTACATAACAAATCCAAAGTGCATTTCTGACAAAGCACCCAGTAAACTAGGAACAGAAAATCATTTCCTCAAAGTAATAAAGGGCACCTAATATCATACTTAATGGTGAAAGACTAAATTCTTTCCTCAAGATAGGAAAAAGACAGGATACCTACTTTCAGCAGGTATCTATTCAACATTATACTGGAGTTTCTAGCTAGTGCCCCAGACAAGAAAAATAAATAAAAGGTATTCATATTTGAAAGAAAAAAAGCAAAATTGTCGATATTCAGTCGCATATGACATAATCCTCTGCACTGAAAATCCTAAGGAAACCACACACACACACTTACTTCCATTCACTGGATTAATACACATTTAATAATGTTACATAATATAAGAGCAACATACAAAAGTCAACTGTATTTCTATAATGCACAATGAACATTCTGAAAAAGTAATGAAAAATATTCACAGTAACAGCAACCAGAATAATACTCAGTAATAAATTTAACTAAAGGGATAAAAGACTTGTGAAAGACTATATGAAAACCATAAAAGCTTGCTGTGAGATTTTAAGAGATCTAAATAAATACATATTCCATGTTTATGGATTAGAAAATTCACTATTTTTTATGATGGCAACCCTCTCCAAATTGATCTACAGATTCAAGAAAATACTGGTCAATGTTTCACTAGGTATTTTTGGTAGAAATTAACAAGCTTATTAGTAAAATTAATATTTAACTGTAATGACTAACAATTTGGAAAAGAATAAAAGTGGAGGGCATATACTATCTGATTTCCAAACTTCTTGTAATAACCAAGACAAAGTTTTTTTGGTGTATTAGACATATAAACTAATGGAACAAAACTGATAATCCAGAAATAACCTATTAAATTTGAATAATTATGGCTAAGAAACAAAAATAATTGGGAAGGGGATAGTCTTTTCAACAAATGGTCATAGGACGATGAATTATCTATATGCAAAAAGATGAACTTAGAACCTTACCTCACACTATATACAAAACTCAATGCAAAATAAGTCATATGCATAAATATAAGAGTTAATATTACAAAGCTTCTAAAATAATATCTAGGAGGTAATATCAGAGCATTGGGATAGGCAAAGATCTCTTAGATAAAACACCAAAATATGATTCATAAATGAAAACAGTGTTTAACTTTATCAACATTAAAAACTCCTGTGCTTTGAAATGCATCATTAATAAAACTGAAAAAACAAACCACTTTTGAAAATCATATATCTAATAACAAACTTGTATCCAGAATATATAAATAACCCATTCAAGTTGATATTTAAAAGCCAAAAATTCCAATTAAACAACAGGCAAAAGATCTGAATAAATATTTCACCAAAGAACATATGTGAATGTCAAATACACACATGAAAAGATGTTCAATATCCTTAGTAATTAGGGAAATGAAACTGAAAATTACTCTGACATACCACTACATACATATACTAATTGCTATTATCAAAAAGATATTTAAAAAAAAACAAATATTGGTAAAATGTGGAAAAGAGATACCCTCACACTGCCTGTGGGAATAAAACTGGTTCAGCTATTGTAGAAAGAGTTTAGAATGTTTTTTGAAAAAATGTATATATACCATATGGTCCTACCTTTCCATTTCTAGATATTTACTAAGGAAATATAAAAACATATGTCCATGTAAAGACTTGTATATGAACATTCATACTAGCATTGTTCGTAACACCCCTAAACTGGAAACAACCTAAATATGTCAACCAGTAAATGGATAAGTACAGTGTGTTGTATTCATATCACATGTTCCATATGCAGAGCACTACATATCATATGATTAAATTTATATAAATGTCCAGGAAAGTCAAAGCTATAGAAAGAAAAAGCAGATAATCAGTTATCTGGGGCTGATGAGAATGGAGATTGCTGGAAATGGTCAAGAAGATACTACTGGGGTAGTGAAAGTGCTTTAATACTGTAGTGATGGTTACATAGATCTATAAATTTACTGAAAAGTAACAATAGTAAATTTATGCCTGAGATTATTGTATGTAAATGTTAACTCGGTTAGTTATATATATATTTATCACATCCTGGTGGAAAGTGGCAGAGAACAAAGAAAGGTGGCCCCATTCCTATCTCTAATTCACCAGTCTGGCAACTATATATTGTGTGCTTCACTCAGTTATCTTCTTCATGAGTAAATATACCTATTATGGGCAGAATAATGGTCCCTCAAAGATGTTTACTACCCAATATCCAGAACCTGTAACTAAGTTAGGTCACATGGTAAAGAGGAATTAAAATTGCAGATGGAATTAAGATTGCTACCTAGTGACCTTGAGACAGGAAGATTATTTTGGATTATCCATGTGGGGCCAATGTAATCACAAGATTCTAGTAAAGTAAAGGCAGCAAGAATGTTATCATTAGAGTGACACAACATGAGGAAGACTTCACTGGCTTTGAAGATGGTATAAGGTCATAAGCCAAGGAATGAGAACAGCCTCTAGAAGCTGGAGAAGGAAGAAAATGATTTATTCCTTAGAGCCTCCAGGAGAGAACACAACACAAGCCTGCTAACACCTTGATTTTAGCCCAGGGGGACCTATTTCAGACTTCTTACCTCCAGAACTGTAAGATAATAAATGTGTGTTACCTTAAACCACTATATAAGTTGTGATTTTTTAAACCATGGTTATAGAAAAGTGGACATAGACCCATCCCCCAACTGCTGGGAATGCTGGTTACTAATGACTCATACATGTGTTTTTTAGTGGAAACTGTCCTCAGTTGTATGAAATTATAAACTCCAAAGACTTTTTACTCCCAGTGCTGCCAATGATTGGCTGATGTGGAGTTACAAAGGCCTTAGTTATCAGGAGTAAACTGCAGATCCTCTTATCATTCTGCCTGGTCCTAAACTCATTTTCTTAAAGTTGCATATTCTAAGACCACTTCCCAATAAATTTTTGGCAGACAACTCTCTGAGTCTGTTTCCTTTGTTATAGCTCCATCAAAATAGGCTTACTATAGAGTATCTTCCTCTTCACTGACAGCTACATAAACATATATGTCCCAAATTCAGAATTTTTAGAATCTCTCACTAAATTTTCCTTAATAGATTTTCAGGTTTTCCTCCAGATTGCACATTCTGATGAACACCTACGTTCCCAATGAGCATAGTGCTATTGGTGCACACACTGATGTTTCTAAATAAGGCATTTTCTAAAGTATTTCATAATTTATTCAAAGCCACAGGTTTGAAAGGTGAGGTTGCAATTCAACAGGTATGTAGAAAAAACAACCTCAAAGCTCTCCATTGACAATGCTATTACCACAATACATTGCAGAAAAAAAAAATAATTTTTTAATATAATTTATTGCAAATTGCCTAACATACAGTATGTAAAGCATGCTCTTGGTTTTTGGGGTAGATTCCCGTGGTTCATCACCTACATACAACGCTAAGTGCTCATCCCAACAAGTGCCCTCCTCAATGCCCATCACCCATTTTCCTCTATCCCCCACCCCCCCAATCAACCCTCAGATTGTTCTCTGCATTTATGAGTCTCTTGTGGTTTGCATCCCTCACTCCCTGTTTATAATCATTTTTCCCCCTTCCCTTCCCCCATGGTCTTCTGTTAAGTTTCTCAAGATCCACATATGAGGGAAAACATGAAACCTGTCATTCTCTGATGGACTTATTTCACTCAGCATAATACCTTCCAGTTACATCCATGTTGCTGCAAATGACATGATTTCATTCTTTCTCATTGCCAAACAGTATTCCATTGTATATATAAACCACATCTTCTTTATCCATTCATCAGTTGATGGACATTTAGGCTCTTTCCATAATTTGGCTATTGTTGAAAGCATTGCTATAAACATTGGGGTCCATGTACCCCTATGAATCAGCACTCCTGTATCCTTTGGATAAATTCCTAGTAGTGCTACTGCTGGGTCGTAGGGTAGTTCTATTTTGAATCTAATCTAATCTAATCTAATCTAATCTAATCTAGGAACCTCCACACTGCTTTCCAGTGTGGCTGCACCACTTTGCATTTCCACCAACAGTGCAAAAGGATTCCCTTTTCTCCACATCCTCGCCAGCATCTGTTGTTTCCTGAACTGTTAATTTTAGCCACTCTGAAAGGTGTGAGGTGATATCTCAGTGTGGTTTTGATTTGTATTTCCCTGATGATGAGTGACACTGAGCATCTTTTCATGTGTCTGTTGGCCATCTGGAGGTCTTTTTTGGAAAATTTATTCATGTCTTCTGCCCATTTCTTCACTGGATTATTTGTTTTTTGGGTGTTGAGTTTGGTAAATTCTTCACAGATTTTAGATACTAACCTTTATCCAATATGTCATTTGCAAATACCTTTTCCCATTCTGTCATCTTCTAGTTTTGCTGATTGTTTCATTCACAGTGCAGAAGCTAAAAAACAACAACAACAACAAAAAAAACCCTTTTAAACAGCCATTATAACTCTTAAGAACTATAAAGAACAAACTGATGTTACCAGAGGGGAGGTAGTGAGGGTTTAGGGGAAATAGGAGATGGGAATTAAAGAGTACATGCTGAGATAAATAAATAAAATGATTTTTAAAAATAACCTTATAGTTGCTTACAATGTATAGAGCCATGCACAATGGAAGCATAACTACATTTTTACTTTGAAACATTATATCAGTAGTTCAATATTAAATACATGTGGAAGATTTCTATATGACTGACTGTTATGCATTAGGTCCTACTTCTTTTTGAGTGGCACCAGTCTAATTAATCACTGTTCATGCCTCATAGCTATCAGATACTGGGTTTCACATGAATCAACAGTTAATAAAATTCGTAAGTCTTGAAGAGAGGTCAGGAATTTGAGAAGCACTATTATTTTTGCTTAATTTTACCCTTTGTGAAATATAGATAACTTGAAAAGTACTGCTTATATTCATCTACCTTTTTTTTTCATTTAATCAGCTTTTATTGAGCATATTCGGGATTCTTGTTATGTATTTGACAAAAGGTACATCTTTATTACTGAATTGCTTGTACAGTTGATTTAAAATTAGAAGTGAAAGGGACCCTAGGGTGATTAATTCATGTCAAAGAATTTGTTGAGAGAAAAAGTAGACAGCAGTGTTTTCATTCTATATCTAAGGGAATAAAGCCTTGAAAGTTTATGGGACCCCCAGGTTATAAAGCTAATGGTGGCAGAGGCAGGATGGAAACACAGGTCTAATGTTCTTTCTACCAAAAGAACCCTTAAAAGCAGAAGAAGAAAGAAGGGAAATTAAGGAGATGAGAAGTGTGAGAACTGACCTGCCACTGTTGGCTTCAAAATGGAGGGGACCATGCCAAAAGCAAGGAAGAAACTGAAATTTGCCAACAACCAATGATTGAGAAAGAAGACACCAAGCCAAGATGAGAATGCAACTGTGGCTGCCATGCTGATTTCCACCATAAGAAACCAACCGTGCTATGCTAGACTTCTGAACCACAGAAATCTCAGATCATAAATTGATGTTTTAAGCAACTAATCTTTGCTAATGTGTATCTCAACAATGGAATCTGTTATTTCTACTGCGTAATCCATGAGTGAAACATTTCTCTCCAGTGTTTCCTTGTTTCTAACCTCATATTGGGCCATCCAGAAACTTGAAAGGAAGGAACCCTGTACATATGGCTGCTTGAAGGGTAATCAAATATGAAGCATGAAAGTAAGAATGATGTCAGAGAAACTGCTTTAACTTCTGATTTGGCCAGTTGTGGGATGTGTGATCTTAAAAAAGTCTTTTCCTATTTTTTTAAATCTTAGATTTCATGGCTAATAAAAAGATAAATTATTCACTCCAATGAGTGAAGATTGGAGAGTTGTGAAGGGACACCTGGGTGGCTCAGTTGGTTAAGTGCCTGACTTTGGCTCACGTCATGATCTCATAGTTCATGGGTTCAAGCCCTGCATCGGGCTCTGTGCTGACAGATCTGGAGCCTCCTTCAGAGTCTGTCTCCCTCTCTCTCTGCCCCTTCCCCTGTCACACTTTGTGTCTCAAAAATAAACAAACGTTAAAAAAACAAATTAAAAAAAACTGTAACCTGAAAAATGAGATTATTAAATTTAATGAGTAAATTTATTAATTTACCTAATCTAGATTGGATTGATGACTATGTGACAGAGGATGATCTATATCAAAACATTTGTTTCAAGAAAAATGGCAGTAGAGAGAACAGTCTTAAAGATGTAAGTGGATGGGAATGGAGTAAAAGATTTTAAAGCAATTTCAGCAAACTCAGGATAATCACTGCTAACTATTATCCAAAATGCAAGTTATGCTGTAGTGTCAAAATATCTTCAATCCTTCATCAACAGCTAGTTCCAAAAACTTAAATTACCTTTTAAGAAAAGAAATGTATTCTAGGTTTGGTACATTTTTGGATTAAAGTTGACAAATCCTTAATTATCAAACACTGTTATATGTATGCATGACAAGTATCTAATTCGCTCCACATGCATCTCCAAAGATTTAGGCCGCGTTCAGTGAGGTGAGTCCAAAAGTCATACATTTAGAATGTGAAAATAACATAAAACTTCAAAAACAGTTTGTAAATATTCTGCATCTGCACTTATATCATTGTAGACTAGCAATAAATGGAAATAAACAGTTCAGGTTCTGGTACCAGTCTGGGGCCACATCTTTTAGTCCAACACTGCTTTATTCCATAGCTTTGTTATATAATTTGTGAGACATGGGAGTGATTCCTAGCAATCTTAGCAATTCTTTTATAAATATTTTCAGGAGGTTCCTAGGTTTGAATTGGCATGTTTGCTGCCAAAATTTTATATTATAGGTTAATTTTGCTCTATGTTTTTCTGGAAGCTTGTACCAAATCACCAGTTAGGAACTTGTTGCCTATCTGATTGATTTGTACTACATTTATGAGTCCAGAACCGAGGTATGCTTTGAAAAAATGTGTAAAATTAAGAAATATACAATGCGTTGGTACCATTATTATCTATCTAAGGTTTTGGTAACATTTTTCGTGTCATATATACATTTACATTAAATAAAACCTGTATATTAAATTGATTTATTTTTCACATAATTCCTACTTCAATGTTCTTAGTAAAATATATTAAGTGGTAGAGTATTTTCATATATGAAACATTAATCATCAAAATCTGGTTTATTTAAAACCTAAGGTTTATAGTATTTGAATTCTGAATTATTGTGGAATTAAAATGGCTTGCTCTCTCTCTATATATAAAAGATATATATCTTTTATATATAGCTATATACATACATATATATATATATATATATATATATATATATATATATATATAATTAAGGTGCCAAATTTAAACAATAAATTGAAATTGATGATACTAATTGGTAAAAATCTTAAAAACACTACATTTGGGAGTGAGTTAGTATAGTGAGTTAAATAGTAGTCCCCAAAAAGGTATGTTCACCAGAAGCTCAGAATGTGACTTGATTTGAAATAAATGCCTTTGCTGACGTAATTAAAGTAAGAATCTTGAGATCATCCTGGATTTAGGTTGAGCCCTAAGTATAATGATGAGTTTCCTTATAAGAGCCAGAAAAGAAAATACAAAGAGACATGGAAACATCATTTGGAATATGGAGACAGGCTGAAGTGATACATCTCTAAGCCAAGGAACACCAAAGACTGCCTATACTCAGTAGATGCCAGGAGTGACATCTGAAACGTACTTTTCATCAGAGCTCCTAGAAAGAACTAACCTTTCTAACACTAATTTTGGACCTTTGGCCCCCCTGAACTGCAAGTAAAAAACCAACTGCTGTTGTAATTCACCAAGGTTATGGTAATTTGTTACAGCAACCCTAGGATACTAATACAGTGTGGTATATATTACTATTATCCACAATTTTTTGCCTATCTGTATATGTACACATACTTTGCCAAGGGACTTCTCACTAATAGGGAGCATCTATTTCCTTGCCTCTTAGACTGTGGGTTTGCTCATCTGACTTGTGAGGCAAATGATTAAAGCAGATATGAGAAGAGAGTGAACAAGTTTTCAGCCCACACTTTCAGAAACCTTACATATTTCTGCTTGTTCTTTTAAGCTTCAGCCAGGCCCACAGAAAGAAGGTGCTTGGCTAGCCCACTGGACCTAGAAGAATCAGGAATAAAAGTGCTCTTGCCAACATACAGTAAACAATAAGTAATTGCTATTTTAAGTCTCTATGTTTCAGTATGGTTTTTACACAACTACCATTTATCAATAAAATAAAGAAATATCATTCTTTTCCTTTAAAAATTTTTAATGTTTATTTTTGAGAGAGAGACAGGGAGAGACAGAGAGATAGACGGAGCATGAGCGGGGAAAGGGCAGGGAGTGAGGGAGACACAGAATCCAAAGCAGACTCTGGGCTCTCAGCTGTCAGCAAAGAGCCAGATGTGGGGCTCGAACCCATGAGATCATGACCTGGGCCAAATAGGATGCTTAACTGACTAAGCCACCCAGGTTCCCCTGAAATATAACTCTTTTCAATAATACACTTTTTGTTAAGAACTGTTTCAAGTTATGGGGCACCTGGGTGGCTAAGTCGGATAAGCATCTGACTTCAGCTCAGGTCATGATCTCATGGTTCGTGGGTTGAGGCCCCACGTCAGGTTCTGTGCTGACAGCTCAGAGCCTGGAGCTTGCTTGGGATTCTATACCTCCCTCTCTCTCAGAGCTTGCACTCAATCTCTCTCTGCCTCTCAAAAGAACTGTTTCAAGTTAATGATTTATCCTGAATGTCCTACTAAGAGGAGTTTTTAATTGGGTGGGAAACAATGGCAATTAAACAAAAAAAAGTAATCTCTTCTCCAGATTGACAAGTCTTTAGTAAAGTACTATGAAGTCCTTTTGAAATCAGTAAGAACTGGATTTTGATATTTTTTAAGTTTATTTATTTATTGTGAGAGTGAGAGAGTGAGGGAGGGGCAGAGAGAGACAGAGAGAGAGAGAGAGAGAGAGAGAGAATCCCAAGCAGGCTCCATTCAGCTCAGGTCTTGATCTCATGACCATGAGATCATGACCCGAGCCGATATTAAGAGTTGGATGCTTAACCAATGAGCCACCCAGGCGTCCCTGGATTTCAATATTTTAATGTATTTATCCTATGTGCTTATGTCAAGGACATGATGGTGTTCCATGTCCATAAACATTTGCCTCTGGTCACGTTATGCTCTTACTCTACATGCTTTAGTTCATAAAGATAAATAGGTAAATGCAAACTCCCTAACAAGATGTACAAGGTGTTTGTGGTCTGGCCCTATTTATTTACCTGTAGCAGACGTTTTTGTGTCCCATATCATATCCCCTCAGCCCAACTTAGATATCATATGCAGCTACTGTGGAGAGTTCATGAGCACAGTTTATGCCTCTAATTCATCTCTTTATAATTTGTGTCAAATTCATCCCTTATGACAACATTCATCTCAAATGTATGCAGCAAATCTTTCAGTTGCCTTCCAGCCCAGTGATTCTCCTCATGGGGTGGAAGGTGGTCCCAGGCTGCCAGAGCTCCTAGATATATCCTGGGAACATGGAGGAATTAATTTCCCAGGGCAACCTCAGTTGATATGACCTGAGTGCCTCTAGGTAAATTTTCCGGCCTTCCTTTGTTTAAGAGGACAATTCTAGAAGATATTATTTATCCCTCTCAGGAGCCCTGATGAAACTGAGCCCCCATTATACAAAGGAGGGATCACGATAGTTATTCTTACCTTAACTTTTTCTTCTTTCTTTAATAACCCTTCCTGTTCTTTCACTCTTGCTTCTTGGGATCACCTTCTAATTAAAATTTTAGCACCCAAATCTTTGGCTCAGGCTTTGCTTTAGGAGGAATCCAAACACCACCCCTCCACTCAATCTTATCTCTCACTCATTTTTTGCCACTTGAGCTATATTATTTATAGTTCCCAGTAAGTTTTCACACTCAAATGTGCTAATTTGCATATGTTACTCATATGGCTTTCTAGGACACTCTCCCTAAGAACTCATTCTCTATCTATCTCTTAATTTTACTCAGGTGTTCTTGCCCTTCAAGTTATACCTTAGGGACCACCCCTTCCATAATATTCCTCCAAAGATGTCTTGCCTGAAGTGCTCCCTTTAATGAATCCATATATCATTGTACTGATAACCCTGAATAATAAGAAAATATTTATTTGCCATACTCTATCAGTTTATACCACTACTGTAATAAAGAATAGAAAAAAAATTATTGTCAAGTGTCAATCCTCCCCTGTTGAAAAAGAATTTCCAGATATTTCATAGCCCTGTCCTCAGATACATTTGTTACTCAAAACCATCCTTACTGACAGCCTTGTTTTCATTTTCATTTGCTATGAAGGTTTCCAAGCATGAAACTATGTTTCTAGATAAAACTAGCAACATTGGAAAATCCATTATTTAATCTATCTGTTCATTAATACAATAATAAAGTTCATTTTGTGTGTTCAGGCACTATAATAAGCACTGAGATACACAGTTAAATAAGACAATTCCCATGTCTTTTAAAAAAATTAAAAAAAAAAAACAACAGAGAGATTCAGGTGATGAAGTAAACCCAAGATATATTTTCATCAATGTTCTTCATAAGAGGAAAGAAGGCTTTTGATCTAGACATAATTAAAGCAAAGCATAATAATGGTGGTTAAGATATATTGAGAGTTTACTACTGTCTAAGCACACAACCAAGTGGAGTATCTCAAATGCTAACAACCTTTTGATCTATATACCTGATTCCCACTGTATTGAATAGAAATTCGTAGCAAAGACAAATTAAGCAAGTACCCAGAGAAAAGCAAAGAATTAAGAGTTTAACCGAGAACTCTAATTCATGTTGTCAGGATCTGTAATTCCTATGCTTTGACACCACATTTCAGATATTTAGGTATTATACAAGAGATCACCAAAGTGTTCAGGTGAATGAGGAAAGAGAACAGAATACATTGGAAAAAGTTCATAACAGTAGATTAGTTGGTGATAATTGATAATATTTTCCCATAAGTAACCACAAATACTAAACTGGTAGAATTACTTTTTTGCTTTGAGAGTGGATTTTTCAAAATATGGAGTCACAAAACTGACCTAAGTAACCACTTCATTTGAGTCTATTCACACATGCCACTAGAATTTAAAAACAGTATTTTATCTCAGAAGTATATTTTTTTAAACTCACCAATGTGGCCGTATGACAACAGTGAAATGTCATGTATTTCCAAAGGAAATGCATTGTTTTGGCAGAGGCCATTCATTCGATATTTCTGATTTGCAATTTTAGTGGATGATGATGTGCACTGCCAGGTTTTCCCTATTACCCTTGTCCTCTGACAAAGACAGCCACCTTGCCCAAAATCATGCTTCATTACTGGGAGGCATCCCACATGCAAATACTGCTTAATATGGGACACGAAGGTCAGACCTTCTTGCCTCAGGTTGGGACAGATCTGCAAGGTTACTCCAAATGCCAAGTACTTTGTAGCATTGGTTAAAATCTTTGGTGTGACTTTATGGCAGATCAACTTCTCCCTCGGCCTAATTTTGCTTCTCTCATGCCACCACAGAGAGCACTCCCCAGTAACCTTTCTCCATACAAATCTTTATCAGGGTCTGAAATTTGTCTTTCTCTTCCTTGCAAACTAAAATTTTGAGTGCTGAGATACACAAATTCCCCTTTCATGAATGCTGGCAGAAGAAACAAGACTTCTGTTTCAGAGGCATATGAAGTTATTATTCATGGCAAAGCAAACGGCATGAGAATAAAAACTGAATCAGTTCTCCTATAGCCCTCAAGTCCAATATAGTGGCAAAATTAAGGGTCTAGCTGGATGTCCGCACACATAATGCATTTCCTTACAGAAGAGGGACACTGAGCTGGGGAATCTAGCACTTTACAATAAGCACTGAATAAACTTGTTCTTTTTCATGGGGCTGATTATGTCATGCCTCAGGATTTGTTTTCACATACACAACTCTGAAAAACGTTGTGTTTAAACAGTGGTCAGAGCCCCATATTCTAGGCACAGCCAGCAAAAATATGCAGGATTGCTCAGGACCAAGCGTGGATTTCTTCTACTGATACTCTGCATCAGATGTGCTTCCCAGGAGCACCAATGTATGGAAACAATACTCCCTGTAAAATGGACACACCACGTAAGTACTTTTTCAGCCCACACTTTGTTATTCATTTTTCTCATTATCATCTAAAATGATAAATCAGTGGTCTTAAATGGGAAAAATAGGAGAAAGGGATCAAGAGGTACATCCTTCCAGGGGCACCTGGGTGGCTCAGTCAGGGAAGCCTCGGACTTCTGCTCAGGTCATGAACTCTCGGTTTGTGAGTTCGAGCCCCACATCAGATTTTGTGCTGACAGCTCCGTGTCTGGAGCCTGCTTCCGATTCTGCCCCTCCCTTGCTCATGCTCAGTCTCTGTCTCTCAAAAATGAATAAACATTAAAAAAAAGGAAATTAAAAAAAAAAGAGGTACATCCTTCCAGTTTCAAAATAAATAAGTTACAGGAGTTGTGATGGACAGCACAGGGAAGGAACATGGTCAATAACATTGTAACAACTTTGTATGATGACGGGTAACTGCACTCACGTATAGAATCACTATGTTTTACCTCTGAAACTAATCAATACTATATGTCAGTTATTCTTCAATTAAAAAATCTAAAATGATATATCAGTTGTCTTAATATTCTTTAAAAATTATACAGCTGTACTATGGACTAGTAAGGAGGGCCTTCACGTCCACGTCAGGAACCACTTCTAAACCCTGTTTGTAACATACACTTGACCCTTGAACAAGTTTGAACCGCCTAGGGCCACTTACCCGCAGATTTCTTTCCATTAACATAGCACAGTATCGTAACTGTATTTTCCCTTCTCGTCCTCATGGGTTTCTTAATACTGTAAGAATACAGTATATAGTACATATGACACCCAAAATACACGTTAGCTGACAGTTTATATTATCCGTAAGGCTTCCAGTCAACAGTAGGCTATTAGTAAAGTTTTTGTGGAGTCAAAGTTATGCAGATTTTCTGCTGTGCTGGTTGGCGGCCCAACACCATGTTCTTCAAGGGTCAGCTAAACATACTCCGTTGTTGTTTTTTATTCACCTGAGTTACTCGGTGCCGGCGGCCCAGGTACCGCACTGGTCTGTGAAGAGTCTTGTTCACGCTGTTAAGTAAATATGTGTTCATGGTCACGTTCCCCTCACAGACTCAACACCTCAGCGAGGCGGCGCCTCAGGCAGGCCCGCCAGGTCGGGTGTTCTAGCTTCCGCCCGAAGGTCGCGCGGCTCGTGAGGCAAGCACGGGGAGTGAACTGCGCACGCGCTGAGCACAACTCTGTAGTCCTGAAAGCTCTACTTCCTGCCCGAGCCGGCCCGGCCCGCTGGCTTCTGGCCTGGAAGCCCTTGGCCTGAATCCCTCTTCTGCCAAGGTCCCAGGCCTCAGCGACACTATTGTGCTCTTCCATTCTGAGATGTACATCCTCCAGGTCAGTGTATACATTTGTAAAATTGTTAAAGGTTGCCGGATGGAAAAAAAAAAAAAATTAGCAACATATTGTACTTACAAAGTGGTAATAATCACTAATAACATTGGAGTTACTCTACATCCTCTCAATTCTGAGGTATTTGCCTAAATGCTTCCCATAAATTAATGAAATTATGTATCGTAAGTCCTGCTGAGGCATTTATACTGATGACAATAATTTCTTATGTGAACAAGGGGAAGAAAAACGTATCAGCTTTGATTTTTGTCTGGAAATGTGCATTTTTATTTCTCAAACAAAAACAAAGGAACACGTGTCTTGAATGATGCTTAGCTACTATTGTAAACTATTTACAATTTTCCTTGAAGTTTTCCATGAAAACTCTATTTCCTTGAAAATATATCAGCCTCAAGTTCTTTTTATATAGTTTTGGAAGATCATCTAAAGATTATATTTTCTAGCATAAAGAAGAAATTTAGTGATATTATAAAGAAGTATTAAAATTAACAGGAAATGTATAGCAGACCTGTGATTGGGATGTTTCAGTGGGAAGAAGAGTGTTCATGGAAAAATACTTTGGAAAGGAGGAACAAAAGTTAGAATAGAGCCAATGATTAACTGTGTTGTACATACTCCCGTGCTTATTATTAAGTTTACTTCCTTTTTTAATCTAAATAGATCTAATTGAAATAGATTCTATCCTAAATAGGAAAGGACTTGCAATTTTTAGCGGGTTAGGGTTGTGACCAGGTTTCAATCTAGTGTGTTGCTCTAGATTTGTGATGCACAAGTTCAGGATCAGGTTTAGATATAGCTGGGGAAAAAACAAAAACAAAAACAAAAAACAAACAAAAACAAAAAAACGAGCAAGCCTAGAGTGATTTGACCAAATTATTGGCATGATTCATAGAATATCCCTATAATAGGAGGTTGAGTGAGTCTTGTTGCTGGAACTAGCTAACAGGGTCCAGAGCTGGAATCAAAGAGATTCTGACATTATCGTGATAGAGACATGACAACGGTTTGGGGCCAGAGCCAGTCTAGAGCCTACTCAGAAATGGGAAATCCAGCTCTACCACAATCAAATTACACTCAGTGTTCAGTTCCTTTGAAAAGAGTTTTGAAACCCTTTATTCATATCGACTGCCTATGCCAGTGGGCAAAATTTCTGAGCCCCTGCTCCAGAGCTGAAAGAGGGACAATGCCTCCCTTCTATTTAAGGGACACCCCTCCATTATAAAGCTGTAGGGTGGTCTTCTCAGCTTGCCTCTTCATATATTTAACTTTTGCCTTATGAATGAATTGGGGTAAGGGTCTGAAAACTCAAAGCCTGGGGGTATATCTTCTGCTCTGTGTGAGATGGATTGAGGAAGGGAGCCCTCAACCTTTTACCGCACTCAGTAAGAATTTAGCCTCGGCAACTTGTAACTGGGAGGTGGATAAGAGAAATTCTGGTAGCCTGCCCTTCATGTTGAAATACCATATCTCTTGACTGGGAGGTCAGGAAGAAGGAGCTGGGCTTTCTTGGTCACAGTGCCTAGATTGGAGCTTCTGTCATTACACTCTTTTATTTCTATTTTTTTAATTCTCAACTAAACTGTATTACTTTATTAGAGATAAACAGCCATTATCAAGGGTCAGGGCATAGAAGGGAGAAAGTAGGGCCAGCTCCTTGGCTGAAGAGCAACCTGGAAATGTTGTTGATGGGAGAAATTTAGGTCAGAGAGACCAAGCATGAGTCTGTGCTTACTGTCCAAGGGAAGAGAGAATGGAGGAGTGAGGGAGCAGATCATGGTCAAAGTGCTATAGACACTCGCTGTTCTTACCAAGACTTAGCAGATTTTCTAAACTAATATTTCTTAATTTTCTTTATGTCCTCATGACCATTTGCACAGGCTTTAAATTTTTTTTTTTCAACGTTTTTTATTTATTTTTGGGACAGAGAGAGACAGAGCATGAACGGGGGAGGGTCAGAGAGAGAGGGAGACACAGAATCGGAAACAGGCTCCAGGCTCCGAGCCATCAGCCCAGAGCCTGACGCGGGGCTCGAACTCACGGACCGCGAGATCGTGACCTGGCTGAAGTCGGACGCTTAACCGACTGCGCCACCCAGGCGCCCCCATTTGCACAGACTTTAAATGGTTATCTTTTTTTATGCTTTTCACCAGTTATCACTGGGTCTGCAGGGCTATTTAAGCTGCCATCTCAGATATCTAAATTTGGTAAAGGCATTCTTAATAAAGGCATTGGAGCAAATTCCAAATTTTGAGGAATAGTTGAAACATCAAGTATATCAAGCAACATGAATTGAGCCAACCAACTCAAAGTAGTTTATTTTATTCTCAAAAGCTTCAAAAATGATCCTGATTCCAACATTTTTTGTTTGTTTGTTTGTTTGTTTTTTGTTTTTTTTGTGAGTCAGTCTTGGACATTTCCGAATATATGATCTAAAATTATTGATATTAATTTTGTCCTGCCCCAAATGCTATTTTATCTTAATAAATTATGGTCTATAATTTATAAATTTAAGCTAAATTTAATATATATTCATTTGTGTGCAAGATGGCACAAAGGGTAGTTGTGCTATATTACAAGATATCTGGGAACTGAAAATACAGAACTTCTGTGTTGGTTTTTGTCCTACCCCTGTGATCTGAGTGACTTTGCATGGTTGTTCTTTCACATTGTACCATTAACTAAAACTTGAGATTTAACTAGATGATCTTCAGGTCAGTTGGAACTCTTAACCCCATTCAATTCTATGAGATAATAGCCTGACATCCAGGTAAAAATGTTGAAAAGAGAGCTGGAAATAAGGGGTTAGAAGTTGACCAAGAGTTCAGAAGTAGAGATTTATATTACGGTTGATTATTATTGATTTTGTATTAAAAAAAAACAAGAAACAAGGATAGGTTTGCTTCTTGTAGAAGGACAAATCAAAGAAGAAAATCACCAGAAAGACAGAAGTACAATGAAAATCGAGACCTTTTAAAGTCTTGGAACTTAAAGGTAGATAATTTCAACCAGAAAAACTGATCAATAATGTCAAGAGACAAAAATATCCATAGCAGAGTTGGACAAAAGGACATTTGACCTAACAGTTGTATACTGTGTGTGATGACAGTTTTGAAGAGTGAAGAGGATAGCAGTAAGTTTTTGGAAAATAAAGGAAAATCTGAATAAGGAAGAAATAAAAAACATTCATTATAAAAGAAACAGGAGTGGTAAGACTAGGCTTTGGAGCTTAGTGTACATATATGTTTTAAGGTAACTAATAACTGTACCATTTGAAATAAGTTTAATAGTCCTTCTCCTGAATTAAGCTTTTTGTATGTTAGAGGGAATCTACTATTTATATCATTCTTCGAAGTGGTATATAATTGATTTTGCAATGAGCATGTTTTTGTGTTTTCAAGGAAGATTCTATTACACTACCTTTATCCTGTTTTTTTAGAGTGCATCTTATTTTTTGTGTAATTCAATCACTTATTATATATGAATACAGTTATATTTGAATTACTATATATGAAAATGATCTGGATAATGATTTGATTAATTTTTCCTTGACAGAAATGGGATATTCAAAATTCTATAATGATTTTAAAACAATGTGCTAAAGCCTACACAGTTTGATTTTAAAAGTGATTCAAATGTATGTAATTGTTACTGGTTTTGTTTTTTTTTGTTTTGTTTGTTTTTGGAATTTACCACAACCCATATGTTGGTAGGCTGTAACACTTCAGTTTTCTTCAGCCTTCTTTCTTGGCAAGATTTCCTGTAACTGCAACTATTGATACAAAACTCCAAATTACTTCACTGATTTTTCTTCTTTCCTAGTGAAACAACATCTTATTGATTCTTAGAGCTTGTTCCATTTTAAGTGGCTTATCTAGGAAAAAAAAAATATTCTTTTATGGGTATAATCTTTACACCTTTTTTTGACCTGGAAAAGAAAGTATGTAGGAAAGATGCAAGATCAATCTTTAAGCATTTGAAGGGCTATCAGACAGCAGGGGAATGTTCAAAGGGTAGAACTCAGTCAAATCAGTGGAAGTTGCATCTTTTGGCTCAGCATAAGGAGATTCATAACAATGCAATCAATAGCCTCCAGGGAGAGCAAGTTCTGTCTGAGTGACGCTGAGGATCATCTGTTATTCATTCTGTAGAAGAAACAAGAAACCCCCTGGACAAGGCAAGAGGCTGTAGCAGGAATAGAAAGTTTGCACTCAAATACCACTTAAAAAGTTATCTCATGGGAACCTCTTACATTTACAGATGAGATTCAATGAAGGGAGTCTGATGATTTAAATTAATGAGCCCCTAATCTAGTTTATTGTTAGAACCACCTGCCATGTTCTGTGTGCCTGTATGTGCATGTTGGTATCGGGGAGTGGTGGCTGGTTAACAATTTACTGACTCACAAGACTACTCAATTGGAATTTCTGACCGGATATGAAATGTGATTTTGAAGATCAATGAAGTTTGGGAACCATTGATACCACTAAGAACACTAGGTTCCTAATCATATGTTCTTTTTATCATTTGACATTGTGTAAGTCCCTTTCATGTAATATCTATGAATTTTGTCTTCAAAACAGTATTTCTCTAGGGGCACCTGGGTGGTTCAGTCAGTTAAGCATCTGACTCTTGATCTCACTCAAGGTTCTGCACATTCAATGTGGGGCTGGTTAAGAGTCTCTCTCTCCCTCTCTCTGCCCCCCTACCCATGTGCTCCCTCTCAAACAAAACAAAACAAAAAAACAGTATTTCTCAAGTCAATAGAATTTGTGATCTTCTTATTTTAAAATGGATCAATTTAAGTTGTCCATTTAGGTTTCATCTAGCTTTAATTAGAGATTGTCCTATGAAATAATGGAATTAGGGCACCTGGGTGGTTCAGTTGGTTAAGAGTCTGACTCTTGATTTAGGCTCAGGTCATGATCTCACAGTTTGTGAGATCAAGCCCTGAGTCTGCTGTCAGTGCAGAGCCTACTTGGTATTTTTTCTCTCCCACACCCCTCCCCCCCGCCCCTCCCCTGTGCGCGCTCTCTCTCTCTCTCAAAAATAAATAAACTTAAAAAAATGATGAAATTAACAAGAAACCATCTTAATGTGAGTGAGGCCAACAAACCATATTCAAAGTAAATGAATGAATCAATGCAATAAAGTGGATACAAGCAGATTTTAATCTACGAGCTGTTAACACAGAAAGAAACGTTTACTGATTTATATCTATTTTTTGTCAGGTCATAGAATTATTTCACTTGTTCTTCCCTTTTACTTTAATAGCTGCTGGTTTCTGCTCTTTACTAAGTCTGGTTTTTTTGTTGTTGTTCTTGTTTTTTATCATAACCAACTCTTGAGTATCCTTTATCATTAATTCCTCCTTGTCTGTTAAGCCATTAACTCCTTAAGGAGTGGGATTCTAGTTTATGTGAGCCCTGCTTGAGAGATCATGCTAGAAATTGGATAAGATACAGCATAGGTGGTTTGACAATGCTGAGTTCAGAGGAAGTTTTATAAACTATAAGTCTTATATACTATAAATGTGCAGTTCCTCTATATTATGTATGTTTCATTCAGTTATTTGATGATCATAATGCTGTTTTTTTTATTTTTTTTTTAATTTTAATATTTATTTATTTTTGAGACAAAGAGAGACAGAGCATGAATGGGGGAGGGTCAGAGAGAGGGAGACAGAATCTGAAGCAGGCTCCAGGCTCCGAGCTGTCAGCACAGAGCCCAATGCAGGGCTCGAACTCACGGACTGTGAGATCATGACCTGATCCGAAGTCAGAAGCCTAACCGACTGAGCTACCCAGGCGCCCCCATAATGCTGTTTTTAATGGAACTTGTTATTTGATACCACTAAGTCTTTCTTAAACATTTTTCTCTTAAGGCTGTATTTTACTTAAACTTTGTGTTTAACTAGTGTATCTAAGTATAAACGCTTACATAAATCTCATTTCTTATGTAACCTAAGAAAGCTAGATAGTTTCATTGATCTTCAGTTTCCTCACCAGTAAAATGATTGGATTTCTCTTCTCCTTATCTGGCGAGCCTCATTCTTGCTAATAAGGAATTCCCTTGAAAGACCTTACTCAAGCAGAACTATTAGCTTACAGTTACAACTCATTAATTGGCAAGTGCCTCAGTCAGGAAAACAGCACATTCCCTTCAATTCCCTAGGATGGGAAGTCTTTAATTTGCAATATGCCAATGTCATTCATTCATATCTTCCTGCCTATTTAGTCATACCTACCTACCATATGCATTATCCACTATTAACAATTTCTTTAGTGTTTTAGGACAATGATATATACAAAAACCTTCCCTCCATGTAACTATACTAAGTCAATCTTCTGGTCCAAATGGAGCTGCTGTCACATTTCCCTGTTAATTTGTAATTGTCTAGGTTCTCAATTGTTTTGGTCCAGAGTCTTGAAGTGGTGTTCTTTTTTTTCCAGTGCATTTTAAACATATCTCTAGCTTCATATATTACTGCTCCACCTCACAAGTTTTAACTGATGTCAGTTTTCATAATGTGTCAAGGAGAGCCAGCCATTTACACATTCTACACTGCCTATCAGTCAGTCCTTATGAAGCTGAAAATGGTGTGAAAATGTCATTGTTCACCAGGTAAGTTGAAAAAGCACCTGTTAAAATTTTCATCATATTTTTAGAGCAACAATAACCAACAGAGAAGGTGGTATAACACACATACCTGTACATTTGATGTGTTTTTAGTTATTTTACTTAAGAATAGCAATAACTTTTCTGTAGTCAGTATATATAGATGAAGTTATCAAAATGTTAAAAATAAGAGATATATGAATATTCTCTATGATTTAAAAAGTAAAATCTACCTATAATGAATTACAACAGTCATATGCAAAGTACCTCAAGAGACTTAATAGTCCCATTGTTGGTTTGACCATATTAACTTATTAAGATATAGATACAAGTCAGAGAGGGACATGACCAGTGCTTATTTATTGTCTATGGATGGATCAAAAAAGCACATCCACAGATACGCTAGTAGTGGCCTCAGCTAATGGCCTGGGAATGATACAGCCCTTTGGGAAAGCATTCATATTTTGAGATGATTGTGCACAAGCCTGATTCTGAAATGTATTCTTATTCTAAATAGGCTTGTCTAAAGTAAGACTAGTCTGGTTATTCAAAAAATTTTCTCCCTTTTGTTGGTGATAATTCTCACAGAAAAATAATACAATAGTATGGAGAAACTGGGACTGTCATATAGATGCGACTATTTTAAGTATTATGAGAGGTATGTATATAATTTAATACCTTGGCTTTGTGAACTTATAGATTAGTCATGTAATTTTGGTAAATGGGAGTCTTCCCTTGAGAAAAAAAAATGTATTGTCATTTTACTTGCAAAAATGAGGCTTCTGATGAGATCTTGTCATTTGTGACAACATGGATGGACCTAGAGGGTATTATGCTAAGTGAAATAAATCAGATATAGAATGGCAAATGCCATATGATTTCATTTATTTGTGGAATCTCAGAAGCAATACTCTTTTTAAAAAATACTTATTCATTTATTTGTTTTGTTTATTTAGAGAGAGAGAGAGAGAGAGAGAGAAATAATTGGAAGTTTGTGTCTCTGTCCTGTTTATTTTACCCATCCTCCCACCCACTCCCCCTCTGGCAACCACAAGTTTGTTCTCTGTATTTAAGAGTTTTATTTCTTAAGGACATAAGTTTTTTCAGTGTCCAACTCTTGATTTTGGCTCAGGTCATGATCTCATGGTTCACAGGTTCAAGCCCCACCTTGGGCTCTGCATGGACAGTGCAGAGCCTGCTTGGGATGCTGTCTCTCCCTTTCTCTGCCCCTCCCCTACTCACTCTCTGTTTCTCTCTCTCTCTCTCAAAATAAATGAATAAAGTTTAAAAAAATGTTATACAATAAATAATTCATGGAGATGAAGTGTATATCACAGAGAATATAGCCAATAATATTGTAATAATTCCGTATAGTGACAGATGGTGACTGTACTTATCATGGTAAACACTGAATAATATCTAGAATTGTCGAATCAATAAGTCATACACCTGAAACAAAAATAACATTTTATGACTATTATATCTTAATAGTAATAATAAAGGAGCCTCCTGGAAGAGAATATTCAGCTCACCCATTGGGTTTCAAGTCAATGAACTAACTTGATGAACAGCAAAACTAACAAATAGTTTCTAGTTTAAAAAAATAAACAAAACAAAAACAGTCTTCTGAATATTTAAGACTGACCTGGAAAGTGATAATCCTGAGTCTATGAGACTTCTTGGGAAATCCTTTGATAGTCTTTCTCCCAGGAATGAAAACCTTAGCTATATATACTTATTTGGGATTTTTAACTTTCACATTTTGCATCAAGATGAGGGCTTTCAAGTTCACAAATGCTTTATTCGACATTTGGCATTCTTTATGTATTCTTTTCTCTTGTCCTTTCTTACTCATGAATGGAGTGGATCTTCCTGTACAAAATTGCATTCTTCACAGCATTCAGCAGTAGTTCTATGCTTGTTTGTTATATGTATTTTAATCACTGATTTATTTTAAGCTATGCAAAATGTTATTATTGCTTTCTGCAATAAATATCCAATTTAATTTTTTTTTTTTGTCATTCTGTCTTCATGTTATAGCTATCACTTAGGATCATTTCCCTCATACCTGATATATTAGTATTTTGTCCAATGCAAGTCTGACTGTGATAAACTCTCTCCATTTTTTTTGGCCTAAAATATCTTTCTTTTACTCTCACTTTGAAGATAATTTGACTGATAAAGACCTTTAAATATGACATCTCTCATCCCACTTCCAAAATTTGAAGATATCCTATTGTCATCTAAGACAGAAGGCAATGCTTCATTGATAAGTTGTTTCATTGTTGTATTGAGAAATCAATAACTGTTCAATAACTGTTGCTGGGAAATTGGAAAACACATGCAGAGTAATTGCACTGGACTCCTCCATTTTATACCACTCACAAAAATTAACTCAAAATGAACTAAAGAGGAACCTCCTGGGTGACTCAGTTGATTAAGCATACAACTTCAGCTCACGTCATGATCCTTCGGTTCATGGGTTCGAGCCCTGAGTTGGACTCTGTGCTGACAGCTCAGAGCCTGGATCCTGCTTTGGATTCTGTGTCTCCCTCTCTCTGCCCCTCCTGTCTGTCTGTCTGTCTCTCTCTCTCTCTCTCTTTCTAAGATAAACATTAAAAGAAAACATTAAAAGAAAATAAATTTTTTTTAAAAAATGGACTAAAGACTTAAATATAAGACCTGAAACCTTAAAACTCCTGGAGGAAAACACAAGAAAAAAGTTCCTTGACATTAGTCTTGGCAACAGCTTTTTGGATATGACACTCCAAGATTGTCAACAAAAGCAAAAATAAGTAAGTTAGACTATATCAACCATAAAAGCTTCTGTAGAGCAAAAGATATAGTCAACAAAATAAGGCAACATAAGCAATGGGAGATACTATTTGAAAACCACTTATCTGATTAAGGGTTAATATCTAAACTATATAAGTACCTTACACCTCTCAATAGAAAAAAAAAAATAATCTAATTGAAAAATGGGCAGAGGACCTGAATAGACTTTTTTCCAAAGAAGACACACAAATGGCCAACAGACATATGAGAAGATGCTCAAGATCACTAATCATCAGGGAAATGAAGTTCAGAACCATAATTAGATATCACCTCATACCTTTAGAATGGCTATTAATAAAAACTCAAGAAATAACAAGTGTTGGTGAGGGTGTATAGAAAAAGGAACCTTTGCATCTTTTTGGTGGAATGTAAATTGATACAACACTATGGAAAACAGTATGGAGTTTCCTCACAAAATTAAAAATAAAACTACCTGATGATCCAGCAATTTAACTTCAGTTTATGTATACAAAGGAAATGAAATCAGGGTCTCACAGGGATATCTGTACCACCCCCATGTTTATTGCAGCATTATTCACAATAGCCAAGATACAGAAACAGCTAAAGGTCCATTAGTGGATAAATAGAAAAAGACGATGGTGTGCATATGTATGGATTGTGTGTGTGTGTGTGTGTGTATTTATATATAACGTAATATTGTTTAGCCATGAGAAAGAAGGAAATGCATTTGCAACAACATGAATGGATTTTGAGAGTATTATACTAAATGAAATAAATTAGAGAAAAATAAATATGAATGATCTTATTTATGTATGGAGTGTATAAAAGCCTAACTCATAAAAACAGAAAATAGCATGGAGGTTTCTGGGGGGTGGAGGTCAGTGAAATGGGGAGATGTTGGTTAAAGGATACGAACTTCCAATTATAAGATGAATAAATTCTGGGGATCTAACATATAGCGAGGCGACTATAATTAACAACACTGTATTATATATTTGAAAGTTGCTAAAATAGTACATCCTAAGTATTCTCATCACAAAAAAGAAATGTAATTAAGTGAGGTGATGGAAGTGTTAAGTAATCCTACTGCAGTAATCATATAAGTATATGAAATCATCATGTTGTACACCTTAAATTATACAGTGTTATATGTCAATTATATCTCAATAAAATTGGGGGAAAAAACTGGGCTTCGATCCTTTAGAGAACAATTCTGTTTCTGATTCACCCTCATATTTAGGGTACAATACTTTGTTGTTCTAATGAAAGCCTAAGGGATTTATCTGCTTCCTTTCTCACCTTCACAGGCTTTGAACCCCAGTGTTTGTCACCAGTGATGAGTCTCTCAGAGCTGTTCAACTGCTCAGGTCTCTCAAGAATCTCTTCTAGCACTGGCCTATATCTCTAGAGGAATAACGCCCTCCTCCCAATTTGCACTCACATTTTCTCTTCTCTCATATCATATTATCCATTTCCTCTGGAACTTGCCCCCAGTAATTCTTCAGCACTTTTGAAGCTCTGATAATTTCAAATAGATATTTTAATTTTTTTCAGATTTTCTAGTTATTATTTTCAGGACAATTGGTCTGATGTTTATATCACAGAATATTTATTTATTTATTTATTTATTTATTTATTTATTTTTTTATTTAAATTTCAGTTAGTTAACATACAGTGTTATATTACTTTCAAGTATATAACATAGTGATTAAACAGTTACATATAACACCCAGTGCCGGTCACAAGTGCCCTCCTTAATCCTCATCACCTATTTAACCCATCCCCCCACCCACAATTCACCTCTATATCACATAGGTTAAGCCAGTCTAAATATGTAGCAAAAATACATGTTTGTTAAACAAAATTGCTATTTTACAAATGATGTAGCCATTGTATAAAGCAAAAAGTATAAGTACCTTTTTCAAATAACATAGTAGCTAGCATCAAGACTAAGATCAACATCTGGGTTTTTTTATTTGCTTTTTTACTATATCATGCTGTCCTCCTTAAAAACACTCAAGAGTGTCCTCTTTAAGGAGTACCCAAGCTACATCTTTCTCATCCTTGTTATTGCAACCACACCACACCAAAACAAAACAAAAATCCCATCAGCAGTACTCTTTTATTTGTGCTTTATTATATATTAATATTTCCATGTAATTAAAATAAATTCTCAATGCTAGCAATATTGCAATAAAACTGCTATACTATTATATTGTTCAATGTGTAATATCCATGAAAATGAAGCAATTATGGAGTGCCTGCGTGGCTCATTTGGTTAAGCATCCAACTCTGGATTTTGTCTTCAGGTCATGATCCCAGGGTTGTGGGATCAAGCATTGTGTCCACCCAGCATAGAGACAATTTAAGATTCTCTCTCTCCCTCTCTCTCTCTGCCCTTCCTCTCTCTCTCTTTCTCTCTCTCTCAAAAATAAATATTTTTAAAAAATGAAGTAATTATATATATTTCTAGAGATCTGTGGTTCTCCAGAGGTATTCTTAGTACTTTACCCATTAGTCCCCAGTTTCTTCTCTCAGCATTTTATGGGAATTTAGGATACTTACAAAATGGCAAGATATTCTAAGCATTGACATAGATGTAATGCAAATTCCTGAGAAGAGGGAATTTAGACATCCTGTAAAGTAGGACTGCAAAAACAAAACAAAACAAAACAAAACAAATGCATCTGATGGAGGAATTGATTTTTACCAAGTTCCCTTAAGCGCTAAGATCTAAAAGCTCACTCAAATGTATTCATATAAAATGTGTGATATATTGTAAAGTCATGGACATCTCGTAGAAATGTAACTTGGGTGCTACATACAGCTGGACCTCATAAAAGTCAGACCCAGAAAGGTGGGAACCAGGGTTATTTTTGTAACATAGAAAAGCTACATGGTCTCTCTTTGTCACTGGCATCTCTCCTTCCCAGTGTGAGTCTTCTCTTTTCAGCTCACCTTGCTTTGCAGTCAGTTCCTACTTTGTTCTTGCTTTCCCATATGGTTAGCTTCCTTGTGAATTAGGAATGCCTTTACAATTCAAGTCTAAACTCTACCTTATTCAGTTAACATTTTCAAAGGAGGGAAACTAGATCTTAACTAGAGAAATAAGGGCCTGATCCAAGTTAGGTGTTATCTTTGGTCTATCAGTCTTGCCTAGGGATAGTGAACATTGGGATTAGGATAATATTACTATGGCTGCATGCTAAAGGTTGTGGGCACTTGGCTCCAGATGAGGTTATCTTTTACGATGAAATAGAGAGGGATATGATATCAGCTCTCTTGATTCTGGACTCTAGGCCAAGCTAACAGGGTTCTTGGCTTTGCCCTCAGCATGTAGGTCAAGTTCACAGTATTGCCCCCAGGCTTATAATGTCAGAAAATGCTTTTATCTCGAACACCTGGGGTTTTATTTTGTTTTAAATTTAATCCCCTTACCTGTGATATGCACTTTCCAATTCTCCATAAATTCTATAAGCCCCACCAGCAGGTTGCTGTTACTGACCTACCTCTAATGAGGCATTGAAATTAACAACCCAGGGTTAGAGAATTTAAGTAAAAGTGTATGGTGTGTATGGAATTTGCCAAGAGTTTTGTTTAAAGCTGTCGAAATCCTTGCCTATGGAAATATCCTTGTAACTAGACTGGAAGGAGCCTTTCTCTTAACATACAGTGTGAACTGAACCTTGTAATGGGCAGTTTTAATACACTATTTCATTTCATAATCACAGAAATTGTAAGATATTTATTATTATCTGCATTTGGGGATTAGGAATAGCAATTCTAGGCTTGAATCCAAGTTCTCCAGCTCACCATCTATGTTTCCTCAGAAAGATATTAAAGTCCATTAGTCTCAATTTCCTCTTCTGTAAAATGGTGGTGATAGTACCTATAATATAGGTTTAATGTCAAGATTAAATGATAAAAGTATTTAAATTTACTTACATATAATAGATACTTAAGCATTCCCTTGCCTTTTGCTCAATGATTTTAAACAATACAAATTTATTTAATGAATCATCTGTTACCATCTCTTTTCTTGGGCTGTGTTGTTACTACTTTAGCTGGGAAAATATTTCTGTGATCTTTTTTATGTATTTGTATACTCAAGACCATTGATATCAATTTGAGTACTAATTGTATTAACCTGTTTGGGATATTAAAGAAGCTGTTTAATCATAGGATTAGTAAAGTCTTTAAAATTTGGGTAAAAGGTTTATGATTCTACAGTATCATCTTTTTTTCCCAGTGTTTTACTATTCATAAAGGTCAGCACTGTTTTCTCTAAATTTACCATTAGCTCTGACGGTTTTACATTGGTCACACCGTAATTAAATTATTGTGATGTTGTAAATCCAGAATAATTCATATACCTTTAGATTACTTAAAAACTTCTTTGTCAACTCATTCTGTTGGAGCAGAAAACATATCAGATCATTCTCATATTATGGCACATGTAAATATGATTACTAGAAGCCATGTGTCCTAGTCAATGATTTATTTTCTTCAGTATGCTTCATCTTCTATGGGAAATTCATTCCAATTTAGTTTAGTATGGGAAACAGGTTCTTGCTTCAAGCTACCATACTGCCTTCAGATCTTATTTCCTCCTAATAACCTTTTCTGAAAAATGTATTCACTCATATATTTGACATAGAGACATGGGAGATTTGGTTCCTTTGAGAAATTATGATTTTCATAATCTGTAGTGTTAAGTGCTTAGACAGTGGCGGTAGAAAAACCTTCTGAGGTAGCTGGGGCCAAATGGCCCATAGATGATCTAAAAGGTTTACATTTTAATCTGAAGGTGATGGGAGGGCATTGAGTAGGTTAGTGACCTAACTTTTTGAACACTGCATATTTCCTAAGAGCCCTGCACACAGTCTTTTTGAAAAAGATTTCCTGACCACAGCATAAAGGATAGAATAGAGCAAGATTGTGAGCTATTGCTATAACTCCAGTGCACCTTGCCTAAGACCTGAAATAAGACCTTGACAGAGAGAACATTAAAAAAGAGAAGAAATTAAAGATAGCAAAAGAAAGAGAAGGACAGAGACTCAAAGTCAGATTCTTACCATAAAATCAATGGGAATAACGAAAGCATTTGCCCTCAGGACCAGGCTTGTCAGAAGGTAAGTGCAGGTTTATGAAATAGTGTTCTCACCATATTCCTCTTTTTGTCTGGTCTCTGCTTCAGTTCCTTTACCTTTTCTTCATATTTTCTGAAACAACTTGGTAAAACTTAGGATATCAGAACTAAATATCAAGGGTGCAGGTGACTGTCTGATTTTTGATTTCAGGTCAGGTCACGATCTCACAGTTCATGGAATCAAGCCCCACATCTGGCTCAAGGCTGAGCATGGGACCTGCTTAAGATTGTCTCTCCAGCTCTGCCCCTCTGCCCCTCTCCCACTTCCATGGGCTCTCTCTCTCTCTCTCAAAAGAATAAATTAATTAATTAAATAATTAACATCAAGCATTTTTAGAATACATATACCTACCTAGCAAACCTAACATTCTTATGTGAATGAGTCTCAATCAAAATGTAGATTTCTGCAACACATACTCCCAGAGTGGATGCTGGTATGATGGAAAGGTGGAGATTTACATTAGAAAGCTCAGAGTGGGGAGAGTGGCTATCTGTTCCAAAGGGGAATAAAGTAGGAAGAAAGAGGAAAAGAAAGGAGACAGAGGCTCAAATTCCCTGGTTCATTTATTTCTACCAGTTATAGGTCATTGAAGATTGTTGTTCACCCCCTGGCATACTGTTCTTGGTTTAGGGATTCTAAAGAAAACTTCCTGTTAAAATTTTTTCTTCCCCAACCTGCAATCATGGTCTTAAATTCCTATTCAAAATAAAGCCCATTGGGTTAAAGTATTGTTTTTTCAGAAGTCAGAAGATATTTTGGTAAAAGAAGAGGCCAGAAGATAGACAGGGACCAGAATATATGGGATCCCATGGACCTGATAGAAAATTTCAATTTTAAGAGCAAAATAAAACAGCTGAAGGATTATAAGCAGAAAAATAAAGCTACCTAAGAATATTATTTGATTAATATTTTATTATGGTTGTTTTCTGATTAGAAAGAAGAATAGAAGGGAGATCAGAGAGGAGACTGGGAGATCAGTGACAAGGGAAAGATAATGATATTTTTGATGAGGGCAGTTGTCATACAGATGGAGAAGATTAGAAGGATTTGGGTAATATTCTAGAATCAGAGACCCCAGGGCTTTCAAATAGTTTGAATGTATGGATTATGAGCAAAGGAGTAATTAAGAATAGCTTCCTTTGTCAATGATGGCTTTGAAAATAATTACTTCATGGAAGTTGCAGAGACAGAAACCCAGGAGAAGTAGGTTGAGGGGAGAATTGGAAATTGGGAAATAGAAACAATAAGTGAACACTAAGGAATTTTACTGTGAAAAGAGTAACTGGGGTGGTTGTTGGAAAAAATAAGGGGTTTTGAGAGGATTTTTAAAATTTGAGACCTAATATTTGAATACCCATAAAATATTCATGGAAATCTAATAGGATGTTAGGAAAAGATGGAAGTATTTTATATTGAAAGAGTGAAAAAAAAGTATTTGATTTTTTAAAATTTGCTATTGACAAATTTTATGATGTTTCAAAGAAAATTATCATGGTATATAAATTCTCTTGTGATGAAGTCAGTCTTGCTTTTTAAATCATGAAGAAAGCAAGTTAGAAAGTCATTTGCAAGTCAAGTCCTTCTATTCCCTTCTACATACATCAATATTTTTATTATTTTTATCTCCATTATTCTAGAAGAGGTTTGAGGCAGACTACCCCCTCCTCCTCTACCTATCTTTTCCAATATTACTGAGTTTTGAGTTTGTATGTAAATAATAATGTTATTGATCATTTCATAGTATCTGTGGAAAATGTAAACTGGAAAAAAAAGGATGTATTGTAAATCAAGATTTGGTGAATTGTTTTTGTTTGTTTGTTTGTTTTTGCTCTTATAGTCTGAGAAAGTGAATTATCTTAGGACATTAGCTCTGCAGAGAACAGTCCTGATCCATACATAACCACAGTTGGAGGAATCATAGTATTTGTACTTAATAATTTGGTGTTTTTTATAGTAGATAATCACCGTGTTTGAGTGGGATTGAACTGAATTCATTGCTGATACTTTAGGCAGTAATACAGAATTGCCTGAGGGGATATTTGCAGCTGTTTTCAAGAGCAGTGTGAACTCTGGAAACACTATTACCATAAACAGAACTTGAAGGTCTCAATATTGGGATATGGTTGTTGTATTAAAATCAAAATGATAAATGCTGTCTGGGTTACACATCCTTCATCCTTAGCCAGAGAGGATTTCTCTTGGGTGTGTTTATGGTATAATGCCTTGATGCATGCACTTGTGGTAGAATAGGGTCATAGTCATCTGCGGCTGTTCGAGAGGACTTTATGTATGCACTATACATTTTAAATGTGCTCACCTTAAATTTGTAATTCTGTATATGTCTTATGACTCTAAGGCAATTTTAGCTTTTAAATCCAGACTCTAGATCTATGTATTTAACCTGTGTGTTTGATTAGAAGTTTTATTTGACCTTCTAATTTCACTGTGTTTGATGCTAGATGGATAGAATACAGGTTTAACAAAAGGACTCTTTTTGTTATGAAGATTTAGAAGCTAACTAAAGACTGGATTTCTCTTTTGGCTATAAACCCAAAGCAAAAATGTATCCTTCTTCATTGAATAGAATTGCAAATGCTGTAAAATGTCATTTATAACAACAAAATAAAATCTACAGATTTTTTTTAAATGTCCCAACTGTCATATTTTGGTTTCATTAGTCGTCTTCCTGGATTGCCAATGACTTGAGACACAATTCTGAAATAGTAAAAACACTTTGAATCTCATATCCTTCTATATTCAGTGATTTAATCTTTAGAGACTTTTTCCAAGCCCTAATTTCATTCGTGAAAATATTTGCTTGTCTAAAAATTAATCATTAGCCACTAGCCATTTGTACAAATAAACAGCTTCTCTGTAAATTTAGTGGGTTTCATACTCTTGAGGGTTAAGTTTTTGGCAGACCAATATCCTATTATTTGTGTTTCTTGGGGACTGTCAGAAGATGACCTTTGGGGAACATATAAAAAGATGGTTAAAATCTTTATAAATAACTGGAGGAGTCTAGATCTAGCCTGTAGTCAAAAAACCACTGTATTATATAGAGATGTCCATGGAAAAAACATTCTGAAGGATGGTAAAATGACTGGGATTTATTCATCTATTTACTCAGTCAGCATACATACTATCGATTCAGTGACTGTTATGTGTCAAATGTGCTTCCAGGCTAGGGTAATACAGTAGTAAATAGGATAGACAGATTCTTTGCCATCTAGATACTTACATCATAGTGGGAAGATAGACAGTAAACAAATAAATATATACTATGTTAAGCAGAGCTGTGGGTAACTGAAAGCACAGTAGAGGGCATAAAGTATTGTGGTAGTGAGGGTTTTACTATTTTATAAGATTATTTTAAAAGATTTAATTGATAATTAAAGAAAAATTGATTTATTTAATGAATTTCTTGAGTTGGTAATTAAAGAATCAAGAAATTCATGTAGCTTTTGGGAGAAAAACACTTCAGACCGAGACAAAATCAAGTGCCTGAATTTGGAGTGTTTGGCAAATTTGAAAAGTAAAGCAAGGCCAGTATGACTGGACTGTGGTGAAAGAGGAGAGGAGTGGCAGTATATAAGGTTATAAAGATACCAAGGAGGCCTGAACATCTAGGTTTCATAGGTGACTATTAGTATTCTGGCTCTTATTCTAGTAAAATGATTCATCATTGGATGTCTTTGAAAGGAGAAATAATACAGTATGACTTGTATTTCAGAAGAATCACTTTTGTTGCTATATGAAGAATAAGTGTATAAAGGGCAAAGAACGGACGCAAAAAAAAGGGTTTAGGAGGTTATTACAGTAATTCAGAAAACAGATGATGTTGGCACTAGAGTAAAAAGAAGAGAGCATATTGTATATATCTATTAAGGTTGCGCTAAGAGGGTGCCTGAGTGGCTCAACTGGTTAAAGTTTGACTTCATCTCAGGCCATGATCTCACAGTTCATGGGTTTGAGCCCTCCGTGAGGCTCTGTGTTGACATTTCAGAGCCTATGTGTCTCCTCTCTCTCTGCCCCTCCCATGCTCACATGCTGTCTCTTTCTCTCTCTCAAAAATAAACATTAAAAAAAAATAAAAAAGAGGGGAGCCTGGGTGGCTTAGTTAAGCATCCGACTTCCGTTCAGGTCGTGATATCACAGTTTGTGGATTTGAGCCTCACGTGGGGCTGTGTGTTGACTGTTCAGAGCCTGGAGTCTGCTTTGGATTCTGTGTCTCCATCTCTCTCTTTCTGCCCCTCCCCTACTTGTGCGCTCTCTCTCTCTCTCTCTCTCTCTCTCTCTCTCTCAAAATAAATAAACGTTGAAAACAAAAATTTAAAAAAAAATTGCACTACTGGATGCAAATGAGGTATGAGGTAATGAGGGGAGAGAGAGGACATGATAGATTTTAACCTACCTAAGAGGAAAACTAAGAGAAAAGGCTGTACAGGAAAAACATTTGTTTCTGGATATGTTAAGTTTGAGATGTTTATTAGACATTTAAATGGAAATATTGAGTGAGAAACTGGAGATACAGGAGTGTGACATTCAAGGCAGGGCTCCAGTTTGTAGATATAAATATGTGAATTATCAGCGTATAGGAACTATATTTATGTTTAATGTTTAAAGACTTGAAGATTTTGGGTCACCTCAGTGGCTCAGTCAGTTAAGCATCCAACTCTTGATTTTGGCCCACGTCATGATCTCACAATTTGTGGGATTGAGCCCCGTGTCAGGCTCTGCACTGACAGTATGGAGTGTGGTTGGGATTCTCTCTATCCCTCTCTCTCTGCCCTTCTGCTGATGCTCACACACATTAATTAATAAGTAAACATAAAAAAAAAGACTTAAAGATTTTATTATGGTACTACTTTTATAGAGTAGTTAAGGATTGAATCAGGGGACATTTCAGCTTTTAGACATTGAGATTTCTTTAAAAGCAGTTAGCAAAAAGAAATGTACAGAGTGGCTAGTGAGATGAAGCAGTTGTTTGTCAAGAACACAGCAGTGATAAATCATATCTAACTCAGCTGATAGATCAATGAAAAAGGATATTGAGTATTGATCATCAAAGTTGGCCAAATAAAAGTTATTAGGCTGTGAGAGGAAAGTGGTAGAGGGAAAAGAAGGACTCAGAGATAGAGCCCTTCACTTTTTCTTTCTTTCTTTTTTTTTTTTTTTGGCACTAGGGAGACTAGTAGTTGTAAATAAAGAATAATTTATATGTGTACATAGAGTAGAAAGACTTTACACAATAACTGTATCTATGACCAATATATGATAATTCTGACAGAGTAACTTATGTATTATGTTTCTAGGGTACAATACACATTAATACAGATTAAAATATTAATTTTACCAAGGTAGTGTTAGAACATTCTTATTAAATCTTTACTCCAGGCCTTCTTACTGCCACTTGTTTTCTAGCTAAGATGTTACCATTCTTTACCTAATCGACATTATTATTTTTGTAAAGATTATAAAAAAAGTTCATTATTCCAATACCCAACTGTGTAGTGCTTCCCTGGGGTTGAATCTTTATCAAAACATTAGAAACTGCCTCCCTCTGTTATGCTCCCCACCTCTATGCTAGCACATGTTTAATAAAAATAACAGTATAGTACAGCCCTCGCCATAAATACAAGGTATCACTAGAGATATTTAAAGCCTGTAATGGACTGGGAGGTAACCATAGCAACAGAAATCTTCACACCCAGTCCAACTACTGACTGTAATAACACAACCTCTTCTATCAAAACCTCTACAGAGGTAAAGGTATGCTCATGTCCAAGCATAAACAAAACTGACCTCAGTATAGTCCGGTACAGCATGTCCAGCTTTCAAGAAATAATTACAAAGCACACACACAAAAAAAACAAAGAAAACATAGTCTGAAAAAGTAATTTACATAATAGGCTCAGATAAGACACAAATGTAGCAATTTGGGAATGTAAAATCACTATGATTATTAAGTGGGAGGTGCTTACAAAAAAGGTAGGTAACACATAGGCAAAGGTAGGTAGCTTCAGCAGAAATATTAAAACCTATATAAAAAAATCTAATGGGAATGCTAAAAATCCAAACCATAGTAACAGAAATGAAGAATGCCTTTCTCAAGCATGTCCCAAGACTCAAAAGAGCCAAGGAATCAGTGATAGCAAGACAATACAAATTACATATACATATGTGTGTGTATGCATGTGTGTGTGTAGAAAGAGGGAGAGGAAGAAGAAAGAGAATTGAAGCATGAAAATGCTCAATTAGGGGTACCTGGGTGGCCCAGTCAGTTGAGCGTCTGACTCTTGATTTCAGCTCAGGTGACAGTCCTGGGGTTGTGGCTCCAGCTGTGCATTGGACCCACGCTAAGCATGGAGCCTGCTTGGGATTCTCTCTCCTTCTTTCTCTACTTCTCTCCTCAGTTTGTGCTCTGTCTGCCTCCTGAGTATGTGTGTGTGTGTGTGTGTGTATATATATATATATATATATATATATATATATATATATATGCTTCCTTGGTCTGATTGAGCGTATACACATATAAGTATATATATATATATATACTTATATGTACTTATATATATATATACTTATATATACTTATATATATATACGCTCAATCAGACCAAGGAAGATAAAAAAAAAAAGGAAACAAAAACAAAGAACAAGTTATTCAAGTAGAAAACAGCTAAAAGCAGTAAATTTGAATCCAACTATATTGATATATCAGTAATCACTTTAAGTGTAAGTGGTGTAAACACGCCAATTAAAAAATAAAAACCATCAGATTGGATAGAAAAATTAAGTTTGAACTATATGCTATCTACAGGAAACCCAGTTTAGATATAAAGGTACCAAAAAGCTAAAGTAAAAAGATGCTCTAAAAACAAAATAATGAGGTCATGTCAAGGGAGATTGAAGTAGCTCTGAAGGAGGTACCAGTAGCCAACACTGTAACAATTTGAGAAAAAAAATAATAATAGTGTGCTATTGGATTACAACACAAAGCATAAAATAAATATTCACACTGATATGAATAAATAATTAAATAATTAAATGAATAAGTGAATGGGAAAGAGAGGGCAAACTACAGGATGGGAAGTTTAACCCACCCTGTCCCAACCTTGAGTGTAGACTGGACATAGTGACTTATTTCCAAAGAACAGAATATGGGAAATGGAAATGTAGTAACTTTATAGTAGAGAAACCTATCAAACATTACCTTATCCAAGTGATCAAGGTTATCATCTCCAGTGGTATTTCAGGTTTATATCATGTACTCACTGAAATGATGGGATGAGAAGGGAACTTCATCTCTGCAGTTTTCTTCTTTAAAATCCATTATACCAGTCTAGTAAAGAGGGAAACATTAGGCAAACCCAAATGAAACAACATTCTACAAAGATTTCAATTACAGTGGAAACAAGGAAAGACTACAAAACTATCCCAGACCAGAAGAGACTAAGGAGTCATGGTAACTGATAAATGTGGTATCCTGAATTGAATCCTGGGACAGAGAAATAACATTACTGGAAAACTAATGAATGTTGGTGTCTAAGTTTTAAAAAGTGAATCATGGTAATAGAAAATGTTAGTATCAGTAGGATTGAGTGAGAGAGATCTGAGAACTATCTATATTATTCTTGAAACTCTATGTAAATATCAAATCATTCAGAAAGAAAAGTTTATTTTAAGAAAAGTAAAAAAAAAAAAAAAAAAAAGAGAGAGAGAAAAGGTATGCCATGTAGAAACTACCAAAAGAAAGATGGGGCAGCTATATTGATATCAGAGTGGATTTCAGAATAAGGAAGATTGCTAGGGATAAGCAAGGATAATGATAAAGAGGACATACTGATAAAGGGGGCAATTACAAGAAAATTCCTAAATGTGCACAGATTCAACTATAGAACTTTCAAATACATGTGATAAAAACCAATTGATCTAAAAGGTGAAATAGAAAAATACACAATTATTGTTAGGAGAAACCACCACCTTTCTTTCAATAATTGACAGAACAAGTACACAGAAAAATAGAATATAGTGATCTGGAGAAAATCAATCAACTTGACCTGATTTACAGATTACTGAATTCCAATCAACAACCACAGTACACATTCTTCTCAAGTGCAAATTATAAATTATAGGAGATAAAACAAATGTTAAAAAATTTATAAGAATAGAAATTATTCAAAGCATATTCTCAAACTCTAATGGAAATTACCTAAAAATCCATAAAAGAAAGATGTCTGGAAATCACCAAATACTTGAAAATTAAATGATATATTTCTAAATAACAAAGAGAAAAAATAAATCTTAATGGAAATTTAAAAATACTTGAACTGAGCAAAACTAGAAGATAAAACTTACCAAAGTGGTAAGATGGAGTTAAAGCAATGCTTAGAGAGAAATTTATAGCATGAAATGTTTCTATTAGAAAAAAAGAAAAGTGAAAGTAAGCAAAGCCTCCACTTGGGAACTGAAGAAGAAAAAGGAAGCACCTGAAAGAAAGTAGAAAAAGTACATAATAAAGATTAAAGCAGAAAGTAATTAAATCAAAAACCACAACATAAAATAGAAAAAATCTATTCAACCGAAAGTAATTATGTTAAAAATAATGATAAACTTTCTCACAGACCCATCAAGTGAGTTAAGACAGGAAGGGCAAAGAAACAAATATCTAAATCAAAACCAAAAAAAGTAGACATCGCAACTGAAATTACAGACATTAAAAGGATAGTAAGAGAATACTATGACAAACTCTAGACCTGTAAATTCAGTCATTTAAAATTCAGTTCCTTAAGAGACACAAACTACCAGCAAGTTTAAAAAGAAGCAGACTACCTGAATGGTAAGAGAGAGAGAAGAGAGGAGAGTGAATCATATATCACTAGTAAAAATACACAGACACACACACACACACACACACACACACACACACACACACACACACAGCTATTCAGAGAGAGAATTTATATATTTTATATAATATCTATATATATAATCCATTTATATATAGATAATAGACATATATGTCTATAGACATATAGATAATCATAGAAGTAGTTGAGTGTGTAGTTAACTCTTGTCTCCCACCCAACAAACAACTCTAGGTACAAATCATTTCTCTAGTTAATTCTACCAAACATTAAAAAAAAAATTTTTAATGTTTTTATTTTTTTGAGAGAGACAGAGCACGAGCAGGGAGGGGCAGAGAGAGAGGGAGACACAGAATCCAAAGCAGACTCCAGGCTCTGAGCTGTCAGCACAGAGACAGACGTGGGGCTCAAACTCATGAACCATAGATCATGACCTGAGCCAAAGTCAGACACTTAACCAACTGAGCCACTCAAGCACTCCAATTTTACAGTCACTTGCCCATCAACTAGTGAATGGATAAATAAATTTACACACACACACACACACACACACACACACACACACAGAGTCCATCATAAAATAAAGTACTGATACATGCAACAAAATGGATGAATATCAAAAATATTGTGCTAAGTGAAATAAGTAAAAATAAAACCAAATTACTACATATTATGTAGTTCCAGTTATAAGAAATTCTGGAAATAACAATGTTTTTTGTGACAGGAAACAGATTAATGGTTACCTGGGCTAGGGTAATGGGAGGAAATTCATTGCCTGTGGTCAAAAGGAAACTTTTTAGGATGATGGAATTATTCTACATCTTCATTGTGGTGGTTGTTATATGATTATATACATACATTTACTAAAATTCAGTGAACTAAATGTTTAAAAGGGGTAAATTTTATTTCATGAAAATTACACAACTATACCTCTGGAAAAAAAAATGAGTTCATTGTCTGATACAAGAATAAATGTATCATAAAGGTAGTGCTGTTCCTCTTTGGACATTTAATCCATATTTTCTTAACAATAAAAAGAAAATATAATTATATCCAGAAAGTCAAACTGTTTGCAGGTTTTAATTAGATCATTTGAACTTTGAAGATAAGTAAATGTCACTGAAATTAGTTATCTACCTTATACTATATGGAAACTTCTTCAGATATATATATATATATATATATATATATATATATATATATATATATATATTTTTTTTTTTTTTTTTTTTTGTCTAGGAATCTAAGATGAGTGTGTGTTTGTAAAGATTGCCTCAGTACCTTTGCATTAGCTCCTTCTCAGCACAATCAAATAGTTTTTAAAAAGTGCAAAGACAAGAATTATTTACAGGACAGGATTCCTTTCCCTTTTTCACCTCCTTCTTCTATGACTCTTAATTTTCCTTTTATGCATTGGTATTCAGGTAATCTATATTTTTTCCTCTCATGGCAACTTCTGGAGAAAACCTTCTAAGTCAGATTTTTCAAAAACAGATCAACTAGCATCTTCCCATTCCTGACAACAAAAATCTCTGCCAAGTCAGCCCTACGTTTGTGAAACAATGAATGATTCTTTGCCTCAGCTGAAGCTGTATTCACAAAACCTACTTAATGAAAGGAAAATAAAGAGTGTTTGTGGGAGTCCTCAGTCCATTTCTTACTGAAGCAAAGAAGCCTCTTTCATTTCCATTTATTTAAATTCTGACAAGTCCAGATATATATGTTTGGAAAAAAACTTTTGTCATATAATTTGATGTTGGTGTTTAGTGTGTAAAGTAGCAGGGAAGGGAAAAAAAATTGTGTGGGTTCAAGAGTGAATATCATATGTTGTGTGTCCAAAAATATCTTAAGATTTATTATTCAAGGCTTTATGTTAAAACTGAGTCAATAATCAGATTTAGAAAGACATGTCCACATACTGTCAGACCTGTTTGCTTTTTGAGATGATGTTCATATAATATTTAGGGTGTAGTGAAATGCAGAAAGTGAATGAATATATTCATCTCCAAAGTGTTTTGTAAGAATCACCTGTCTTTTTTTTTTTAACATTTATTTATTTTTGAGAGAGCATGAGCAGGAGAGGGGCAGAGAGAGAGGGAGACACAAAATCTGAAGCAGGCTCCAGGCTCTGAGCTGTCAGCACAGAGCCCGATGCGGGGCTCGAACCCACGAGTCATGAGATCATGACCTGAGCCAAAACCGGACGCTTAACCGACTGAGCCACCCAGGTGCCCCATCACCTGTCTTTTCTTACACATTACTTTTATGTATGTATGTATGTATGTATGTATGTATGTATGTATGTATTTGTTTATTTTCAAATTTTTATTTAAATTTTAATTAACATATAATGTAATATTGGTTTCAGGAACAGAATTTAGTGATTCATCTCTTACATATAACACCCAGTGCTTATCACAATAAGTGCTCTCCTTAAGATACACCCATTTAGCCCATCCCCTATTCACCTCTTTCAGTCAGCCTTGTTTTTTCTCTATTGTTAAGAGTCTCTTATGGTTTGTTTTCCTCTCCATCTTTTCTCCCCCTTATACATTACTTTTAAGTATGTTTTATGAGCCTTTCTTTAATTTAAAATTGGATTTTTTTTCTTCACTCAAAAATGTTTGTTGGCCACTGTCTATGTGTCAGGCACTGTCCTAGGAACCGGTCATATAACAGAGAACAAAAGAGACACAGTATACCACCTTCGAGATCTTTTATTCTAGTGGTGGTGGCAGATTCTTACAAATAAATGCAAAGTAGATGTATAACTATGATATAGAATAAGTTCTAGATAGCAGAAGTGTGCTATGCAAGACATGACAGCCAATAGCTTTGGGAAATGAGCAGAAGACCTTGCTGTAACATTGTGGCTGAGTTTGGTGTCATGTGTAGCTGTTGGCAAAGAAAAGAAAATAGCATTGGTGGAGGCTGTGAAGTAGGAATGACCTTAGCAGTTTATAAGAACTTGAAGAGCTCTTTGTGGCTGAAACATAGGGACAAAAAGGAGATTGTCTCAAGATAACTGAGAAAGATAGGAGGTAATATGTCTAATCACCCTTACCAAAAAGGTCTAAAAGAAAGTGGGTAACATGTCACACACATTTAACCCCATAGGCTAAATCTTTATTCAGCTCTTCCCAATTATCTTGAAACAGTCTTTTATCGCTTATTTGCTTGAATTAGGGCTTTTGATGATGTGCTTTGGTTTCTTTCCTCAGCTCCTGCCTTTTTCTTTTGAGCATCATTATGAACATATATATGATTTTATATATCCATTATGTCTTAATTGCAAAAATATTCTTGTTTAATATTCAAATTGCCCCATCTTTGGCCAATAAGAAGCTCCTTAAATTTGGCTCCTGTGTTCTTTTGGCATGGCTCCAATTAGTCTTGCATAGCTCACTTGCCTTCTGGAATGATGAGGTGCTCAAACCAGGAATCTGCCATTCTTCCAAGAAGCACTGGTTTTTGAGACTAGTGCTAAGTGGGTTCATTGCTACTGTATTGTTAGTACTTCTAGATATTTTCGGTGATATTACTATAAAATACATATGCATATTTGATATTGGCATTTCCAATTGAAATTTAGCATTATAGAGATTTCATTTGACTTTCTTGATTTTATATTTGTATGTCTTTTTTTCTAATACTGAAAATGTAAGCTTCAAATAATGTACTAAAGTTCTTAAAAACTGCTCAAGCTAATGAAATATGGTCAGAAACATGGTTATCATCCTAGGGGTGATACTTTCTCTTCCCCCTGGCTGCATTTGGAAAAGGAGGAGGACATCTTTTGCTGATGAGAGATTGGGAGGGAGTGTTGCTGGTATCTAATTTCAAGAGAGTCAAGGATGCTAAGAGCCCTTATCATACAGTTTTTGCAAGGAAGAATTGCTCAGTCTAAAAGGCTAATAGCACACCTGTAAAGACATATAGAAGTAGAGGGGGATTCCAGGGGCACCCTGGGCAGCTCAGTCCGTAAGTGTCCCACTTGGGCTCAGATCAGGATCTCCCTGCTCATGAGTTCAAGCCCTGCGTCGGGCTCTGTGCTGACAACTCAGAGCTCACTCTCTCCCTCTCTCTCTCAAATATAAAATAAAAACATAAAATTTAAAAAGAAAGAAGTAGAAGGGGATACCAGAAATCTAAGGAGGCTCAGCTTCAAAGTCCCTCACTTACGCTTTCTTTCATGGACACTGGAAAGACCCTAGCATCTCAGAAATGTATTCGCATGGTCACATTTTCCTTTTTACATTAGCTGTAATAAACTATCTTAACTGCAATTGATGAAATCTCCTTTATTTCCAGTCTGACTTTCCACTTTGACTTTCTACTCACACTTCCCCTTATCTTTGGTGACATTAAAGTGGCTATAGGCATTTTGAAGATCCACCTAAGGGGAGTTAGTAATGTAGATGCGGTCAACTTAGGTGTAGTGGAATATATGTATGTGGTTTATCATCATTACCAAGTAAAGTTAGCCTGTTCCTAGCAATCCAATGCAGATACAACTTCCTATATATCTCCTTAACATTCACTATGCCAAATCATCTGCATCTTGAAGAAAAGGTGCAACATCATAGGTCCGATTGTGATGTAAATATGCCCTATGGTACCTACTTGCAGACTTACATAGAAAGAATATTCAAAGCTTGATATGTTTAAATCTTATCTATGGGAAAATCTTCTAATCATGATATGCTTAAAATTATGAGTGAAATTTTGGTTTTTATAGATTCTAAGTTGAAAAACAACAATTCTGTCCTGAGAGAAATATTCCTGATAATGCAGCATACACATTTTTAAATGCTGTGTGTGTGTGTCTGTATTTTCTTTTCTGATGTACAAACTAAAATGTATCAAAATTCTTGTGTTTGAAGGACCCAATATTATGGTATTTAAATATCCAATATATTTGGGTGTAAAATGACATGTTTTATGCATTAAAAGTGTCAATAGTAAAAAAAAAAACAACACATTTCAACCATGACAGAGGGAGTATTAAATGATCTTTCTGTGCTCTTTATGGAAAATTATTACCAAATTCTTGTCAAATGAAAAGGGGAAAAATTGTAAAGATATATCAGGTATTTAATCAATTAAAATAATAGATTTTGTGACATTTGTTAAGGTGTAAAAAAAATTGCAAGTTTTTGTAGATTCATGTTCCCTAGTAAATAAATATTTTCATTTCATAATTTTGCATATTACTTTCTTAAAGACCTATTCTTAATTGTATAACCTCAGGCTCTATAAAAAACCTGGATCCCTCCTCATAGAGAAGACATAAGGAAGCACTATATAGTGGTCTGGTAACAGATGATGGTGATTTGGACTGGTTTGACAAGAATAGGAAAGAGAAGGGGATAAATCAGAGATTTATAAGAGAGAAAATCTGTGGTTTGGAAATTAGATTCAATAATGTCACAAAAGTACATACTGAAGAAAAAATTCTATTAAGCCCAAATCTCTCATTTTTCATACTATTATTTTTTCTCATTGGATTTGCAAATGTTTTATAAATTATTTATTTTAATCTCCAAAAATCTTTGTAAATAATTTTGGTTAGAGATCATCGTCTTTGAATTATGGGTAACAACAAATAAATTTAAGAGACTGACTGACTCTTAATCCAAGTTCTTATCTTGATGTTATCAATATAATCTTCATCTTTTCTTTTGCTTTCTGAGCTATTTGGCAACTATTTATTCAAAGCTGTAATATAATTATTAAATATTCTAATCAAAAATCTTTCTCCAGGGACGCCTGGGTGGCTCAGTCATTTGACCATCCAATCTTGATTTCAGCTCAGCTCATAATCCCAGGATCATGGGCCTATGTCAGGCTCAATGCTGAGTGTGGAGCCTGCTTGAGATTCTCTCTCTCTCCCACTGCCCCTCCGTCACTCATACGCGTGCTTTCGCTTGCTCTTTCTGTCTACAGTAAAATAAAATAAAATCTTTCTTCAAAGCCAAAAAGATGAATAGCTGAGACTTGGAATTATGTAGACTAAACTTAAAACTGGGTAGTCAAGTAAATGTCTTACAGTGTGTGTGTGTGTGTGTGTGTGTGTGTGTGTGTGTGTGTTATAAAGGTAAAATAAATAATTTGTGTTTTATTCCAACTGAAATTCTTTTTTTATAAGATAAATAAATGCATATTTTGAAATGCTATATAAAAGCCCAACTTTTATATTTTATTTGTCTGTCTTCATCTATTTTGTTCCTTAATTCATGGTCAGTTTCAACTGCCAGAGGTGAAATAAGCTTTTGATATTTCCCTTTAAACCTTCCTTATTAGACTTGGCCACTGAAAATCCCCTGGAATTGTGGTTTGTACAACTAATGATGCCTTTATATGTTTTTATCCCTGTTATTTATATTTCTCTCATCAAGCACTCTCCCTCTCTGCACTATGCTCTCTCAAATGTGTGTTCAATTTCCTTTTCTAAGCATTGGTCCTACAAACATATCATTTAATATGGTATAATTGAGTTGTGACTCAAAAGCCAGAGCAATTCCAGGTCAGCATTTGAGTAGGAGACCTATAGTGATAATTCAGGTGTTATAAGAAATGGTGCTAGGGTTTCAATAGGTCGTACACTGCCCTCCAAACCTCTGATGACCCAGTGCAGAAACAATAAATCAGTGGTGTGCCTCATTTTGCCCTCATCATGCACAGATGGAATGTTTGTAAACATTGTCCTTTTTTGAGCATCATGAAAGAGCAGTTTCCAGAAAAGAAAAACATATTGTAGTTCATTTTGTAAAGTGGGAAATTCTTATATAAAACATCTAGTCACTCACCCATTTTTCTTGGCTGTATATTTCAAAGCTCTGCATGCTATCTTCCTCTGCCTCTGCAGAAGCTTTATTTCCAGACTTATCACTATTCTTCCCAGCAACTATAATTTCTTCTTGTCGCTTTTCTTTCTTTCCAATTAAAAGACCTTATATATCTCTCAAAGTTGATACATCTACTCCATTTTCACTACAAAGTTGATACATCCTCTCCATTTTCACTACTGCTTTCCTTTCCATATTGCCACAGTCACTTGCCTGGAACACTGAAGTTCCATCTTAGATGGTCTTCCTACATTCACCTTTTCTCCTCCTTACTTCCTACCACTAGTATTCCCCAGACTGCTTCCCGAGTGATTGCTATAAATACAGACTGATTCCTGGGAATGCAAGAAGGTGCAGCCACTCTGGAAAACAGTATGGAGGTTCCTCAAAAAACTGGGAATAGAACTACCCTACGACCCAGCAATTGCACTACTAGGCATTTATCCAAGGGATACAGGTGTGCTGTTTCGAAGGGACACATGCACCCCAATGTTTATAGCAGCACTATCAACAATAGCCAAATGTCCATCGATGGATGAAAAGAGCCCAAATGTCCATCGATGGATGAATGGATAAGAAGATGTGGTATATATATATACAATGGATTATTACTCGGCAATCAAAAAGAATGAAATCTTGCCATTTGCAACTACGTGGATGGAACTGGAGGGGATTATGCTAAGTGAAAGTAGTCAGTCAGAGAAAGACAAAAATCATATGACTTCACTCATATGAGGACTTTAAGAGACAAAACAGATGAACATAAAGGAATGGAAACAAAATAATATAAAAACAGGGAGGGGGACAAAACAGAAGTGACTCATAAATATGGAGAACAAACTGAGGGTTACTGGAGGGATTGTGGGAGGACTTATGGCTAAATGGGTAAGGGGCACTAAGGAATCTAATCCTGAAATCATTGTTGCACTATATGCTAACTAATTTGGATATAAAATTTAAAAAAATAGAAAGTAAAATTAAAAAAAAATACTGATTGATTCCTTCACTTTCCTGTTGAAACATGACTTTTCATTAGAGTAAAACTGAAATCCCAAATCTTGCCAGATCATTTCAAGCCACTATTCCTCTTGTTCTTTGCATTCAAACCACACTGGCTTTTTAAAGTTCCTTTAATGAACTCTCCTTCCAATATACTTTGCCAAAATTAGTTCCCTCTCATATCTCTAAGCTACTTTAATTGTCACATGTTTAGAGAAGTCTTAAATGATAAACAGATTAGATAACCCTCCACTATTTCATAAAGCTTTATTTTTTTTTTTTCTTAACAACCTCAATTTCTGTATCATACATTGCTATTGTGGTTAAATAATACATTGTAAAATTAGTTGCATACTGTCTGTCACCTCTACTAAAATGAATGCTCTCTGAGAATCGGCATTCTGTTTCTTGTTTAACATTGAAGCCCCAATACTTCATAGTTCCTTGCACACAGTATCAGTTTAAATCTTTGCTGAATGAAAACATAATGTCATCCCAGAGTTGAGGCTTTTGATGATGTCCTTTTAAAATTCTCTTGTACCTTGACTTGTGATGAGCTCTATTTTCCTGAGTTTGACTCTTTATGTTTATTTTTTCTTCATCTATTTAATGTGTTTCTTTTCCCCATTTATACCTTTAAATAGAATTTTCCTTTTTTTTTTTTTTTTTTGCTTTGCTTTTTTTAAAGTTAGAACTTAGTCCCCATTGTCTCATTCTATTTAGGCCCTGCCAGAGAACTCCTCCTTTTTCAGTGGCTCAACTACCATGGATTTATTGGTAAAATGAATCATACTGTTCCTGTGGTTCACCTGCTCATGTTGAATAATTAAATCAAAGATGAGCTGAATTGATATGAGTATTCCATGAAGACTTTTTAAAGACAGTAGGTCTTCTTTATCATTACCCTAAATAATTTTGCACAAGGAGAAATATAATATCTTAAAGGGGTATGCATTAGAAATAATATAAATGAGGGGTGCCTGGGTGGCTCAGTTGGTTAAGCGTCTGACTTTGGCTCGGGTCATGATCTCACAGTTCATGGGTTTGAGCCCTTTGTTGGTCTCTGTGCTAACAGCTTGGAGCCTGGAGCCTGCTTGAAATTCTGCGTCTCCCTCTCTCTCTCTGTCCCTCCTGCTTGCATTCGGTGTCTCTCTATTAAAAATAAATAAACATTTAAAAAATTAAAAAAAATAATATAAATGAAACTTTGACTATCTAATTTTATGGTATCAGAAATCTTGTGCAGGACAAAATTATTTTTATTGTTACTTTAAAAATATTTTTCTAAATTTTACTCAAGCTAATTCCACTTTTAATATCATCAAATGAACCCACAGTTTGCTTTGCCAATTGATACTTCAATCAGCCATACTTTCTAAATCAAACTTCAACTTTCCTCTACATTATTAATGCTAAAATTACACCATAGAGAAATGAAAGAAGATCTTACAGTAGAAGTGAATATTGTTTAGTCAGCTATTTGTAAGTACATCTGGTATAAAGACTAAATAAATCTTATACCCTGAAGCAGCATGATAAAAATGGAAACTCTTGTACAAAAAAGTGTCCATTTCTCTATATATTCATTCAAAAGCTATTTCTAGACAGAATATTTTACAGGGCATTCCTCTTATGTATTTTCCAATTTTGTTCATTTTAGAGGTAAAATATTGCCTGATTTTTCTCTTTTCCTGAGAATTTTCCAGGGAAGTTTATACCATTAAATTTTTATTATTTTTTTATGTTTATTTTTTTTCAGGGAGAGAGAAAGAATGTGCATGAGTGGGGGAGGGACAGACAGACAGGGAGAAGAGAATCCCAAGCAGTCTCTGCATTGTCAGCGCAGAGCCCAACATGGGGCTCACTCTCACAAACCATGATATTATGACCTGAGCTGAAATCCAGAGTCAGACGCTTAAACAACTGAGCTACCCTGTTGCCCCTGTACATTCAATATTTAAAGAAAGAAATTATAGGGGTTCCTGGGGGGCTTAGTAAAGTGTCTGACTCTGGATTTCGGCTCAGGTCATAACAATAAATAAATGAACAAACTCTTTAAAAAAGAAAGAAATTATACCTTGAGATTTTAAGATAATTAACTTCAGTGTCATTACTTCCCTTAAATAATACTGTGAAAAGATACGATATGTTATTTATTTTTTTATTTAAAAAAAAAATATCTCCTGGGGCGCCTGGGTGGCTTGGTCGGTTAAGCGTCCGACTTCGGCTCAGGTCATGATCTTACAGTCTGTGAGTTCGAGCCCCGCGTCGGGCTCTGTGCTGACCGCTCAGAGCCTGCAGCCTGTTTCAGATTCTGTGTCTCCCTCTCTCTCTGCCCCTCCCCTGTTCATGCTCTGTCTCTCTCTGTCTGAAAAATAAATAAACGTTTAAAAAAATTTTTTACAAATATTTCCTTATTTATTTGTTTACTTTAAATATTTATTTATTTGGAGAGAGAGGAAGAGAGCATGAGCAAGAAAGAGGCAGAGAGAGAGTAGGAGAGAGCGAATCCCAAGGAGGCTCTGCACTGTCAGGGCAGGGCCCCCTACAATCCCATGAACTGCATATCATGACCTGAGCTGAAATCAAGAGTCAGGCACTTAACTGACTGAGCCACCCAGGCACCCCTATGGCATTACTAGTTACTTTATTGTGTTAAAAATATACCCTTTGTTTATTAATATAATAGATATCAGGATATAAAAGAAGTAAATATTTTTTTTTTTAATTTTGATGTTTTTAACTCTTTGAAAGAATGGCCAATTTAACTGGTGTCACCAAGTGATTTTTTTGTCCAAACTATGGCAATATTTAAAGTGAAGATGGGCACTCTTATTATTCTGGAAGAATAGACATAAACTTGTTCTTTTCTAGACCAAATGGGGTAATTGATCTGTAAATATGTTTTGGTTCAAATAATACTACTCCAGATGGGTATAATATTTTGGACTGTTACTAAAAATGTTGAATGGCTTCATTCCAAAGAAGAAAATCTCAGGGTCACATGAGACAACATTAGGGAACATCTTGGTCAACTCCCCATTAGGATGTTTGGATATACTCCATAACATTTTCTAAAGTCCAAATCTGAATGCCACCAGTGACAAGAAATTCATGTTATATTATTATTCAGCTCTAATTGCTTACATAGACAATTATTATTCTACCCTATCTGCCTTATTCTAACACATGTTTATGTTAGATTTTCCTTCAGAGTTTGGATAAAACCATATAAATTACTTTTTCACACAGCGACCTTCAAATATATGAATTTAGCTGTCATGTCCCTACTGAGTCTTCTTTTTCTTTGAAAACAATGCTCAGGTTTCATCTCTTTCCATCAGCTCCTTGCTCTGACTGATCTCTAGATGTGTTACAGTTTGCCAAAATTGTTTTCATGTGTTAATATTTCTGTGAATTCATGCTATACACAAATGGGTCTTGTTTTTTTATCCATTCTGATACCCTATGTCTTTTAGTTGGCGCATTTAATCCATTTACATTCAGTGTTATTATAGAAAGATACGGGTTTAGAGTCATTGTGATGTCTGTATGTTTTATGCTTGTAGTGATGTCTCTGGTACTTTGTCTCACAGGATCCCCCTTAGGATCTCTTGTAGGGCTGGTTTCGTGGTGACAAATTCCTTCAGTTTTTGTTTGTTTGGGAAGACCTTTATCTCTCCTTCTATTCTAAATGACAGACTTGCTGGATAAAGGATTCTCGGCTGCATATTTTTTCTGTTTAGCACACTGTAGATATCGTGCCAAGCCTTTCTGGCCTGCCAAGTTTCAAAGGAGAGATCAGTCACGAGTCTTATAGGTCTCCCTTTATATGTGAGGGCACGTTTATCCCTTGCTGCTTTCAGAATTTTCTCTTTATCCTTGTATTTTGCCAGTTTCACTATGATATGTCGTGCAGAAGATCGATTCAAGTTACGTCTGAAGGGAGTTCTCTGTGCCTCTTGGATTTCAATGCCTTTTTCCTTCCCTAGTTCAGGGAAGTTCTCAGCTATAATTTCTTCAAGTACCCCTTCAGCACCTTTCCCTCTCTCTTCCTCCTCTGGGATACCAATTATGCGTATATTATTTCTTTTTAGTGTATCACTTAGTTCTCTAATTTTCCCCTCATACTCCTGAATTTTTTTCTCTCTCTTTCTTTCAGCTTCCTCTTTCTCCATAACTTTATCTTCTAGTTCACCTATTCTCTCCTCTGCCTCTTCAAGCCGAGCCGTTGTGGTTTCCATTTTGTTTTGCATTTCGTTTAAAGCGTTTTTCAACTCCTCGTGACTGTTCCTTAGTCCCTTGATCTCTGTGGCAAGAGATTCTCTGCTGTCCTGTATACTGTTTTCAAGCCCAGCGATTAATTTTATGACTATTATTCTAAATTCACTTTCTGTTATATTATTTAAATCCTTTTTGATCAGTTCATTAGCTGTTGTTATTTCCTGGAGATTCTTCTGAGGGGAATTCTTCCATTTGGTCATTTTGGATAGTTCCTGGAGTGGTGAGGACCTGCAGGGCACTTCCCCTGTGCTGTGGTGTATAACTGGAGTTGGTGGGCGGGGCTGCAGTCCGACCCGATGTCTGCCCCCAGCCCACCGCTGGGGCCACAGTCAGACTGGTGTGTGCCTTCTCTTCCACTCTCCTAGGGGTGGGATTCACTGTGGGGTGGCGTGGCCCGTCTGGGCTACTTGCACACTGCCAGGCTTGTGTTGCTGGGGATCTGGCGTATTAGCTGGGGTGGGTAGGCAAGGTGCACAGGGGCTGGAGGGGCAGGCTTAGCTCGCTTCTCCTTAGGTGATCCACTTCAGGAGGGGCCCTGTGGCAGCGGGAGGGAGTCAGATCCGCTGCCGGAGGTTTGGCTCCGCAGAAGCACAGAGTTGGGTGTTTGCGCTGCGCGAGCAAGTTCCCTGGCAGGAACTGGTTCCCTTTGGGATTTTGGCTGGGGGATGGGCGGGGGAGATGGTGCTGGCGAGCGCCTTTGTTCCCCACCAAACTGAGCTCTGTCGTCAGGGGGCTCAGGAGCTCTCCCTCCCTTTGTCCTCCAGCCTTCCCGCTTTCCGAGCAGAGCTGTTAACTTCTGACCTCCCAGACGCTAAGTCGCGCTTGCTGTCGGAACACAGTCCGTCAGGCCCCTCCGCTTTTGCCAGCCAGACTCGGGGGCTCCGCTTGGCCAGCGAGCCGCCCCTCCGCCCCCGCTCCCTCCCGCCAGTCCGTGGAGCGCGCACCGCCTCGCCGCCCTTCCTACCCTCTTCCGTGGGCCTCTCGTCTGCGCTTGGCTCCGGAGACTCCGTTCTGCTAATCCTCTGGCGGTTTTCTGGGTTCTTTAGGCAGGTGTAGGTGGAATCTAAGTGATCAGCAGGATGCGCGGTGAGCCCAGCGTCCTCCTACGCCGCCATCTTCCTGGACCAAGCCCCATGCTATACACAAATGAAGACAATAATACTCACTGATTTTTGGTTGAGAATAGTCTTACTTTGCTCTTTACTGACATAACATTAGGACATACTGTGTTCAGTTAAAGAGAGATATGATGCCTTGGGCATATTTAAGGAAAATTATAATTTATTTCATTTGATCCATATTATACCAGGAGAATATGAGTTGTGTGTATATTCCTTTTCTTTATATCTCTTCATGTATTTGAGGAACATCTGTTAGTATATTGAATTTTCATAATGTGAAAATACCGTTTTTATGTTTAACTCAATGTTGGATATAAATACAAAAATAGAGTAGCCCATGCAAAAATAAACCAATTTAACCCCGAAGCTGTCTGAAATGTAGTATCATAGGAATGACTGGCATGGGGAAGATAATCACCTTGGCAATTACATTTTTAACTTAAAGGAATGAACAAAAGTATACTTAAACTTGTGATAGAATAATAACATTTAATTGTGTATCTTATTGTGGGCTACATGGAAACATATACAGGAGTTTTGTCTCTCATTCTCTCTCTCTCCATTCTGTCTGTCTCTCTCTCTTTTTTCCTAATGCTTAGATTATTCAAGTGACTTGAATTTGAGTACCAACACCCACAGAACTGAGATTTCAAATGAGCCTGATGGTGCAGCAAATTTGGTTTGGATGAGACAACAAGTCCAGATGCAAATGCATAGCTACAGCAGCTGTGGCTTCAGTGCAGACATATTGCTGATCTGCTTTAAAATAATCAAACCCCAAGCCTAGTGCTCATAAATTAATTATGTTTGGAACTCTTATACAGGCAAAGAAAGAACTCAAAATGAAACAAAACAAAACTGAGTTTTCTACAGTAGCCTGTCTTCTTAACTGGAAAATTATGGGTATAGTATTATTCAGAAAATTTAGATGGGATTCAGATCATGTGTGAGATATAGCAAAAGTAATAATGATTCAGTGAAGTCCTTCAACAAAATATATTTGGATCATTCGAGGTACTCACCTCTTATACACTCTGAAAGACAGAGATGACTAGAAGTTAACATTCCACTTAAGTGGAATAACAGAACACATTCCCATGGAACACAAATATTTTCCAGTACGTGGCTAAATACCAAAATGAAAGCTTTGCCGTTTTGAGAAGGAGATCTTTGTTGGAAAGTCTTTTGATGCTGATGGGACTTATTGCTAAAGATACAAATCAGACAGGATTGGGGTTAACAGTAATGAGGAAGGAGAGTTATTAAGGGTATGCATACATAATTACAGTCCCCATAAACAAAGATAATTACATGGTAAGACTTCTGGCCAACATGTACTTGACTAAAAGTAACAGTTCCCTGACTTTCTATATAAGGGAACAAATGGGCTGCAGGTGAGACACAAAGCTCAGATATGCTAGGGGACTGTAGCTTTTGTCTTGGGTATTCTTCCTTTTATGAGGAAGAATATCTCTGACAAACTTATGGGTTTGAGGTCAGTTTGTAGTTCTCTGTGAAAGGCTTTTACTGGCTCTGTATTAACACACTGATAATTGTGTATTATCATTGTCTCTGATCAGACTTTTATCATAATTTTGAGAATCTTAAACTCTTCCATGTGATCTCTTCTATCTTGAATGATGGGCATTGTCTTCAAGACTAATTTGTTGACTAAATGTCTTATTTACATTATTAAATTGCAGAGTCTTTGATAGTAGTTTTTTTTTTAATTATAATAATTCAATAATAATAATGACAATAACAACAACACCAGTGACAGTTGCTTCCATTTATTTCATTTGGTCTTCACAACACTGCTATGGGGGTGCTCAGAGTCCTACCAACTAATGCCAAAAAGAGTGAAGCAACTTGCTCAAATTTACAGAACTAATCATCTACAGGGATAGAAATGAAAAGTTGACTCAAAAAGCTGGGCTGCTATACTGCATGGTTTCTCATTTAATGCTGCATTCTGCTCTTTTTATTTTTTAAGTATATTGAACCCTTGAGTCTGCTTTACAAAACACTCAGTCCTTCCTATTTCTGTTTTGGCCACATGTATGTAAATTCCAAATAGTTATTCAATCAGCAAGTATGAATAATTCAATAAGGCTTCTTTGTCCAGCAAGCACCTCCCCCCACAAAAGAAAAAATACACACACACACACACACACACACACACACACACACACACTCACATGAAATAGATACTCTTTAGCAGCTTCCTTCTCATTTTACCATTTAGGTAGGGGGAAGAAATCTAAATTTTTATATCCTTGCAGGAAGGACACCAGCTCAGGGATTTTAGAAAATGCATTTTTGGGGGCGCCTAGGTGGCTGATTTGGTTGACCTCCAACTCTTGATTTTGGCTCAGGTCATCTTCCCAGGGTTGTGGGATGGAGCCCTATGTAGGGCTCCATGCTCAGCATGGAGCCTAGTTAATGTTCTCTTTCCCTCAGCCCCTCTCCCCTGCTCATGTGCTCTCTCTCTTTCTCTCTCTCTCTCAAATCAAATCAAAACAAAACAAAACAAGTAAACAAAAAAACATTTAAAAATGCATTTTTTGTTTCGTACTGAAATCTTAAGGTCTCGCTTATTTCCATCTCCAAGCCTTATGTACCATGCAACAAAAAGGCTACTGATCTGCTCAGAGTTCAAAGCAGAGTTTCTAGCTATCTTTAACAAGTCTTGAAAGTTAATTTTTTGCTTGGTTAGAGAAAAAATGAAAACTTCTAAAATTTTGTAATTTCATTAACATTTCAAGGGACCAATCTGCTAGACTAAGTTTTTGAGTTTTACTGTAGGTCAGTAGGAGAAGAATGATAAGATAAAATGTCAATGTTCTGGCCACCAACTCTAATCCGTCACCTTCACTCTTCATAAGGCTGCACCATGGGAGAGAGGAACTTAGAAATATTTAAATAAATAAAAATGAATCACAGTTAATTGAAGATAATTGGGTGCTTTCAGACATAATGTTGGGAAGCTGCATATCCTTTGAGACTCCCAGCTTTTGTAGATGTACCCTGACAAAAATATCTCAGGAGCAATGGAATTGAATTTTTTGGGGAGACAGCTTGGTAACTGGGCCTGAGGCAGGATTCCTGGCTCAGTCTACCATGAGGCTGATAGATTCCTGGCTCAGTCTACCATGAGGCTGATAGATAAGTTCTTCATGTGTTCTCATGAACCCTGGTGAGCGAATGTAGAGTCTCTGAGAAGAACCGTGGATAAGCAGAGGTCTGATTTGGAGGCAAATTAGACCTCTGACAATGAGTAATATTTCACCAGGACCCTCTGGACAGGTCTAAGCACTCAGAAGTGACTACCACCTTCAACACACTCAAAAAGACAAATGGCACTTCAGTGGCCATAAGCCCACTACAGAGTAGAGCTGGGGCTCCCCTTTCCCCACATAGCCAGGTAAGGCTTACCCCTACATTCTTCGATGTTACCTTGGAGAGGAATGGAAGAAAGAAGAGGAAATATGAAAGAGTAATTCAAGAGACAGAGTTTCAGTAAAATAGCTCTTTAAATTATTGACTCTTGCTGGTCTATCAGCTTAGACCCAATTTGCTGTGGTTTGTTTCTTTTAATTTTTCTCCACTAATTGAATGAGTTGGAAGAACTGACTCAGAGTCTTTTATACCCTCTATCCTTAAACCCCTTCCGCATGGATTGTAGGTCCACTACAGTTACATGGTCAACTCACCCTGCCACTTTCCCAGATGGCTACATTATACTTTTTTTTTTTACCTTACACCCCCAGCAAACCTTCATGCCTCACCAAGTAACGTTGTGGTTTGCTTTCACTTCACTAAAGAGATAGAATCAGAAGAGAAGTCTGGACTTTGTTTGCCTCCTAATTGGTATGTATTATCATTTTTATGCTTGCCTCCCCATTCAAGTCTATTACTTAAACAGCAACAAGAGTAATGTTTTGAGCATATAAATCATGTTACTCCCCTAAGTGCCTTCCCACACTATTTAGGATACAATCCAAACTTCTCCTCAATGTTTACAATGCCATTTAAGATCTTGCCCCAGACAACCTATACAACTAAATCTCCTGTCTTTCTATCTTCTCCACTATATCCTAGGTGCTTTGTCTTTTTAATTCTTCCAAATAAATAAGCTTGCCAGGTATTTTAAACTTATTGTTCCTTCTATCTAGAGTGTGTTTTCTATTGAAGGATCACAATATTCATGTGACTTCTTCAGAGAAGACTTCCCTAACAATAATCTAAAATAACCCTGCCCACATCACTATTTCCTGTAATATACTGTGTCATTTTCTTTTTAGCACATGTTATTGTCCTATTTCTGTCTTGCTAGCATGTAGAACAGCTACTGGCACATGCAAGTTGTCTTCATAAATATCTTTTTGAATGAAAACATAAATCAATGAATGTCTGATTAAAGGATTAACACAATGTAACACAACTATCTTATTACAAGTAAAAAAGAAATCAATTAAGATGATATAAATAATATCATTGCAGTAAATTCATTACATAAATATAATTTGTCATTTTAGTGGTTACTTGTACTGACTAGCTTAGATGTGACCCGGATGTGAGGAAAACACTGAGGTTTTCATCCTCATGTGGTTTAATTCCTATTTTACAGTCACAGAACTTACCATCCCCCAATCAGCCATTTTGTAATTATTCCCTCTTGTTCACATTTAGCTGGAACAATACTAATGTGTTTCCAGTAATAGAAAACTATTCCCAATTATCTGGTCAGTAATATCATCATCATCCTATCCTTGTCTGCAAAGAGATAATTTATAAGAATAAGTGGAATTACCAGGTTTCACTTTACCATTGACCTCGCCAATCACAATGACTCCTTTTAGAATCCTATTTGAACAAAGGATAGAGGTTCTCCTTAAAGATAATCAGAAAGTGAACCACTTGGGTTTCTATTGATTTCAGACCAACCTACTAGAATCAGGGTTTTTTTGTTCCAACTGAATTTTGGCATATCAGCTTGCAGAAGAAGTCAGAGTTGATGAAATAATATGAAGAAAATAATAAGAGAGAAATCATATAATGTTCAAAGCTTTAAAGAGGTCTTCTGCAAGGTCACTAAAACTCAGGTGAATTCTAGTTGGGTCTCTTTTGTTCTATTTACCACAATGTTGAAAATTGAACCTGGCAGTTAGGAGCCCTTTTGCCTTCTGAACAACTGTGGCTTGAATCCATCCTGTATACAGAAAATAGTTAGAAAATATCTTCGATGCACATAATTCAAGTCTGGAAATGGTTTCGATGCCAAACAATTGTTTTTGAAAAGCCCTGTGTTCCAAATAACTGCAATTTAACTGTGCATTCAGTGCTCAGCAATGGCAAATAAATTGTAGATCTTTCTGTTTTACTTTAAATGTCATTATTCAGCCCAATTTTACTCACATTCACTGCAGCTTTAACAGTCTACATGATTCCTGTTCATGGATTAATGAGAGCTTTTTCTTTTTTTCCCAAGAGAATGCTATGTTGACTGTCTAAAGCTGTTTTTAAAAGCAAAAGGAAATGATAACATCTTTCAAATGCATATATGAATCACATCATTCATAATTGCAACATCAAAACTGAATCTCAGATATGATCCAATTTCAGCCTAGCATTTATACAGTTAATGCAGGCCAGTGATCTTTTTAGGAGGCCTGAGGTGTGGCATTAATTATGTATATTGCTTATACCTGTGGAAAATCAGCCTGCCCTTCTGGAGCTAATAAGAAAATTAAATGTTAAATTCAGACTGCATTGAGAGGGCTTTTTCAGTTATGCCTGCCATCTTTTGCCTAAGAGTGTTCCATATTCAGTCCTGCTCATTTTCATGCAGATTAGCATGTATTTTATGAGTCAGATTTAAAAAGAATGCTTTTTTGAAATCCTACAGCTGCCAGTCTATATTACAAAGTCAGAGGAAAGTGCTGTCCTGTTAACTATGGAAATACGACCTAAATTCCTTTGCAGAGAGACTGAGAAGAAGGGTCATGTTCTCCAGCCACACAAGAATAGTAGTTTCCAGGGGGGAAAGGGGAAGATTGTCCCTGCTGTTCTCGGAGTTAGTATTTCATATATAGATTTTCATTTTTCTTGTTGGTATTCATTTTGAGAAGAATACATATTTTCCTTGAGAAACAGTAGCATGTAGAAATTAAGAGGTTAGTTTCTGAATGTGGATATTGTGTGTAGCATTCCATCTGCTGTTCACCAGCTGTGTAAGCTTGTGAGTTCACTCAGTTTCTCTAGATCTCAGTTGGCTCATCTACAAGATGAGCTTGATAGAAAGATTAAATTGATTAGTACCTAGAAAGCAGGGAATAAGCACTAATAAACACTAGCCATTATTTTTATCCATGTTTTGCTGAGTGATCGACTCAAGGTAATTTGCACTAAATTCAGTCACCGCTTGTAGTCTCTCATGCTTCTCTGGTATGCATTCTTCTTACGAACAATTTCTCTGGTGTCCCAACAGGGCAAAAATCAATCTCTATATTATCTTTGGTTCTATGGAAAAATATATCCGACACATTGTACCAAAATTTGACTGTAGTACAATAGTATTTCCATAGAAGTTTGGATCAATGATTTATTTTAAGTTTATTTATTTATTTTGAGAGACAGACAGACAGAGAGTGAGCAGGGGAGGGCCAGAGAGAGAGGGAGAGAGAGAATCCCAAGCAGGCTCCACCCTCAGTGTGGAAACTAATGCAGGGCTTGAACTCATGAACTGTGAGATCCTAACCTGAGCTGAAACCAGGAATTAGACACTTAACTGACTGAGCCACCCAGGCGCCCCTGGATCAGTAATATTTCTTAACTGGACTTTTCAAATCTTGGTCTAATTATGAAAACTATATAATTTAAAAACTTTAGTTAAAAAAAAAACTCAGTAAATAATAGACTTACTGATGGAAAACAGTAATTAGAAAAGAGCAAAATATCAAGACAAGCATATTTTCCTAAGGAACAACTGAGATATGTTAGTGAAAAGACCTTAACAGTGCAGGTAAATTTATAAATCCATGGAAAAGATGTAGGAAATGTATATATCAAACTAAAATTGGTGATCACCTCTGGAAGAATATGGAGATTTGATTTGGGGTGGTAGTCAAGGAGGACTTTATTCTTAGTTGTATAATTTATCTTTTAATATGCATTTTTATGTAATTAAAATTCTTCAAAAAAAAATATATATAGGCAGGCAAGCAAGGGAGTGAGAAGACTTTCTAATGAAGAAAAGGGAGGGCTTTAGGCAAGCTCTGATTGGATGTTGCTGATATGGGGGAACCTGGAGATAGGCGAATTAGGAACAAGGTGTCCTATGTGATTGGTTTACAGAGAGTATTTGGCTTTCTCTGCTGGTCACTAGTTGCAAGCAGGGCCAAAAAGAAGGAAGCTGGTGGTCACTGGCCAAGTCCTAACCAATCTGGGCTGAGTACTTCAGTGGCAGTGCTTGGCCTCCTGAACTAGTTACTGCAGAAGTTATGGTTTTGCTTCCTGAGCTGGTTGCTGCAAAGATTGTCAGTTTTATTTTCATAAATGGTCAAACGATTGCCCATTTGTGTGTTCAGTTTCTCAGAGCCAAGACTAAAACCCAGGTTTTATGACCCTAGAGTAGCCACATTCTTAAATAAAATCAGTTGTAAACTTCGTCCCAGTTAGTAAAATTAAATTGGCTATCCCTTGTTTATTGATGATACATGTTTGTCATTCTTAAAGGCAAGTCTGAAAGCTGCATCAATATTACCTGACAACTTGTTAGAAATGCAAATGATTGGGTGCTATTCCAGACCTGAATCAGAATGTGATTTTGAGATATATTATACTTTTCGAATCACAGATGTGGGTACCAAATTAAATTAAAAATAGAGCTGAGATGACTGGGCTTTATACAAATTATTTTCTGGCTTAAAGAATCACTGTTATAAATTTCTACAAAAAACATGAAGAAGAAAGAGTATTGTATGACTGTGTTTTTGTTTTAACATGATACATCTTCACTCATAGTCTTTTTACACTTTTTAAGTTACTCAACGATATTAGTGGGTGGTAGAAATATGAGTGGAAACTGCATTTTGGTATCCATTTTTTTAAAGGTGAGCATTTAGCTACATTTCTTTAGCTACAAATTATGCTACATTTGTATAGCCAAAAATTATGCCATATGAATAAATCTCAAGGGACTAATGCAAAGCGTATTTCTACCTGCCATGCCTATAAAAACATAAATAAAATTGATCAAGGTTGAAACTTTATATGGGGTCCTTTATGCCCTGGATTTTACATGATCCAGATGATTTTAACAAGAATCTTGCCTTGATAACATTCTTGCTTCTAGCAGAGAAACTTGTTTGTCCTTTAATACCTCCCCTTGGTCTGGATACAGATGATGGAACTAATCTAAACTAATCCATTTCCTCCAACACATCCCTCACTTCATTACAAATTGGTGCTATTTGACCATTTATCTATTCATTGTTTTGCAAATACTTTATTTTTTATCTGCAGTGTCCCACAGATGCCTTAAACTCAGTTGAGACAAATAAATATTAAAGTGAAATAAAATATGTTAATCTGTGAGTTCCAAGTAATTACCACAAACCATTATTATCACAGCAGAAGTTTCAAGTGGAACTAATAACACTTGGAGCCACTTTGACATGGAAATTGCTATAGATCTGAAATCTTTTTCTGATCAAAATCAACAGGATTTTTAATCAAAATCCCTAATTCTTTCTTTTTTCTAGAAGGAAAAAAAAGTGTTTAGAATGTATTCTAAATAACATGACATATATTGAAACTCTGATAATATCAGAATACCAAATAAAACGTAAAAATTTTGCTTTCAGGAGAGTGAAATGACTGGATCCACGTGGAACATGTGTTCAGCAACTGAGTTGCTGTAAATATGTAAATACAGCTTTTCATTTCTTAAGTTCAAGGCAACAAGATGACTACCATTGAAACTTTTAGTATTTTTTCTAAAGTAGTCAATTTAAGTAAAATGAATGTTAAGTCTTTCATTATTGTAATCATTTTTAATTAGACATCAGTAAATTTGAATGATAGCTTTGTATAGTTGAATTACATAAATTGTATAATCATAGATAATGACTATACGTGCAATTTTTTTAAGGTCAAGCTCTGTGGCAATATATAGAAGTGTCTGTATGATTTTGTGAGATGGATGAAAACAAAGTATATAACCTATCTTTTCTAATCCAGTTTTTAAAGATTGAGGTTTTAAAAAAATCACCTCCTAATAAATTTCAAATGACTTAGGAGGTGAATTTTCTTTTATGTTTCTTCTCCCAAATTTTGTCAGAATTTAAAGGAATCTATATAATTTTTATTAAAAACAAAACAAAGCAAAAACAGATTATATGCTGGTTTAGAGATTAGTTTTTACTTCTTACAATCAATTAATTCAGACTAAACCATTTTCCATGAAATGATTTTTATATATAATTGTCAAATTTCCATTTGAACTGTGATTCCCTGATGTTTTGAGTGTAGGTGCACTGATATTAAGATTAATTTAAATTTCAGCAGAACCTGATCGATTTCAACCTAGTCCTGGATATTTGTATGAGATTGATGGCTCTTAAATGCAGGCAGCATACGAGAATCACCTAAGAACATTCAAAATATGATATTTGCTGGCCTTCGTTCCCCAGCTACTGATTTAATTATTCCAGGTATTGTTCTGAAATTGGAATTTTTAAAAAATCTCCCAGGTAATTCTAGCCAGAGTTGGCAACCATTGTCCTAATGCAGTGGGTTTCAGATTTTAGCTGCATCAGAATCACTTAGAGGGCTTATTAAAATACAGATTGCTGGGTTCCATCCCTGGAGCTCCACTTTCAATAAGTCCAGATAGGCTGGAAAATTTGCATTTCTAATACAAATATTAGACTTGCTGGTCTAAGAACCACAGCTTGAGAATTATAGATCAGGAATGTGGTTAGAGATGTTAACCTACTCAGGTATCTGAAATAATTTAAAGTGTGATCACTTTTCTAAATAAAAGGTGAGCAAACTACAGCTTAACACTGGCGGCTTGTTTTTATAAATAAGGTTTATTGGAGCACAATCATTCCCATTCATTTACATACTATTTTTGTTTGTTTTCACTGCTGCAAGGACAGAGTTGAGTATTTGCATGACAACCATATGTCCCACAAGCCTAAAATATTTATTATCTGGTCCTTTTAGAAAGTTTCCTAATTGTTGCTCTACAGTTGTAAATGATAGTGTAAGAAAAAGTTGCCTAATCACTGCTCTAAATCATTTTAAATGATAATATAAACCACATAGCCTACACAGCAAAACAGCAGTAGCCATAAAAACTTCAAGAAAACAAGAATCTGTAGTGTTAATGCAACACCTTAAGTCTAAGCTTTAGACCTTCATAACCAATTGCCTTTATAGCCATTTCTTATGGGATGTCTCAAACACAGCTAATATTCAACATGTCCCATACTAAACCAGTGGTCTCCCCCCCCCCCCCCCATAAACCTACTCCAAGTTCTTCTCACAAACAGTACCACCATCTAGCCAGTTGTGCAATCCATAACACAAAGGATCAATCTTGGCACATCCCTCTCCCCCACCATCCAACTGTGTGGGTTATACGTCTTTATCTCCATACACTTTTCTCAATCTTTATCATTACCACCAGCAGTAGAGGTGCCTATCACTTCTATTTTAGACTACAAAATTAGCTTTTAAACCAGACTTTCTGCATTCATGTTGATTGCCCTCCAATCCATTCTCTGCATCCCTCGGCATAAATTTAAAATTGGAACCGTTTACTTAAAACACTTCATTGGCTTTCCATGGTCTAAGTGCCTGCAGTGTGTTTGGGCCCTTATCTTTCCCATCTTCCTACCCCACACTCTACCCTCGTGACATGCCAATCTACTCTTAATTCTTTTCACTCCTCTACTTCCTTTCACCCAAAGTCTTGCACATTTCATTTCCTCTGCTTGAAATGTTCCTTCTTATCCTTTTCATCTTAGTAACTCTTACTCATTTTTTAAATATCTACTTAAGTCTCACTCCTTCAGGAAGTGAAGGAGGTTTTTATGATCTTTATGATTACTATTACTCTACCATAAACTCATATTTTAATTCACCTTTAGCCTTTGCCATAACTGCCCTTTAGATATGTTTAAATAATTATTTGATATATATATCTTCCCTACAAAACTGTGATCTTAATGGGAGCAGGAGCTTTGTATTTTATATTCTTTCCTAGCATTGTATCTATAGTACCTTACAAGTGCCTGACACATAGCATATGTTTGCAAGTTATTTTTGAATAAAATAATGAGTCAAAAGATAAACATGTGCCAAGAACTTATTTATGCTAACATATGTACAAACTGATCTCTCCAATTTAAAGTCCTCAGTTCAAGTTGGATTCAAAGTAAATAGGCAACAAAGGGAGGAAGTTGGGGGGGGGGAGCATTAAACTCATATTGTAAAAATATGTTTATAATTATTTAAAATTATACTTCTAAGACTTTGTTTAAAGAAAAGCTGTCATGCTCTCTAAGACATTTTTAAACATAAGAAAATACCTCTTAGGTTAAGTGAATAGAGCAGAAAGCAAAATATTTATGTGAGAAAAATGTAAAATGTATGTAAATATGACTAGAAGGAAGTAAAATGCTAGCAAAAATTGTATTTGATCTGACAGATGCTACTGCATAGATAAATGTTGAAGACATTGTGCTAAGTGAAATAAGCCAGTTGTAAAAGATAAATATAATTTGTGATTCCAATTCTATGAAATACGTAGAGGAGTCAAATTTATATAGATAAAGTAGAATGGTAGTTTCTATTGGCTGGGAGTGAGGAGAATGGGGTATTCTTGTTTTATAGAACTTCCGTGTTGCCAGAGTTCTGGAGGTGCTTGCGTAACAATGTTAGTATACTTAATACGGCTGAATAGTACACTCAAAAATGGTTAAGATGGTACATTTTACATTGTATGTATTTTATTACAATTAAAAAAAGAAATTGCATTCAATGATGAAATTACTGTTACTCATTTTTAATCATATGATCAGTTCATTTTTCCATTTAGTGTAAGAAAAGATATATATTAAAGTTTCTTGAAATGAATGAAGAGGCAAAGATACATCTGAGGTATATGTGTATTCTTAGTTACTCAGAAGAGTTTTAGCAATTGTAGGAGTATAAATACATATTTGATGGATAGGGGTCCTGGCTGGCTCAGTTGGAAGAGCATGTGACTCTTGATCTCAGGGTCATGAGTTCAAGCCCCATGTTGGGTGTAGAGATTGCTTAAATAAATAAATAAACAAATCTTATAGGTATACCTATTTGAGGAATAAAAATGTAGATAAGTCCTAAAGTTCTGATTATTAAATGTGTGGAAGTACCTAGATTTGTCCCTAGGGCTATCATTTAAAAGTATGTAATTACAGAGATAACTTACTCTAAGTAGGTATTTCCTTCTAATTTAGACGGTAGTTTCTAGAGAAATGGCCTATAAGGAAAAAATCTTCTCTATTGATAATTCCTTATATGAAGCTTTGGAAGATTATTGCCAGTCATGGATATCAAATTTCCAAATATTACTGTGTCACCTAAAGAATATATTTCCAATACAAAGTTCACAGTTAAATCAAGTTGAACCTATATAACTGAAGAATGATATACACAATTCCAGAGAATAGATAGGCATAGATATATGGATAGATAGATATAGATATAGATATAGATATAGATATAGATATAGATATAGATATAGATATAGATGATATAGAAATAGATATAGATATATGTAATATTTGACAAGCTCTTGAATTATCAGGATATTAGACTACAGTCCAAAACAGAAAGTTACTAAGTGTATTATTTTGTGGTTTAGAAATATGCCCTTTGATGAAACCCAGCCGAAAAACTGTCATTTCCCAGGAGAAGGGGACAGAGAGGTTATTTAAAAAAATAATAGCTGAGAATTTCCTAAACCCGGGGAAAGAACTAGACATATAAGTCCACAAAGCTAATCAATTGCCTTACTACCTCAATGCAAAAAGACTTTTTCCAAGACATACTATAATGAAGCTGTAAAAAGTCAATGATAAAGAGAGAAAATAAGCTACTAAGAAACTCCCATTAGACTATCAGCAGATTTCTCAGCAGAAACTATAGGCTAGCAGAGAGCACCAGGACATATTCCAAGAATTGAAAGATGAAAATTGCCAACCAAGAATATACTGTCCAGCAAATTATCCTTCAGATGTGAAAGAAAAATAAAAGTTTTCCCAGAAAACAGAAGCTGAGGTAGTTTCCCACCACTAAACCTGCCTCACAAAAAATGTTGAAAGGAGTTCCTCTAACTGAAATGAAAAGACATAAATACACTGAATTTTGAGTAAGATAATACTCAGGAATCAGGAAATGACAACTCATTTTTAGAATAGAGTGGTAAACAATTATAGCATAAAGATTAAAAGGAAAAATATTATGAATAACTAAAGCTACTATAATTTTGTTAACACAGCATAAAAAGGGATAATTTTTATGACAATAAAAATATAAAAGGGAAGGAGAAAAATGATGGAACCTGTATACGCAAATGAAGATAAGTTGCTATCAACAGAAAGTGACTATTTTATTTATGAGGTGTTTTATACAAACCTCATGGTAACCACAAAAGAAAACCTAAAAACACAAAACATTTAAAAAGGGGAAATTGAGGAAATCATCATAGAAAACCACCAACCTACAAGGGTAAATAGAAATGCAAAGTAAAAGAAAATGCAAAACAACCAGAAAACAAGAGATAAAATAGCTGTAGTAAGTTCTCATATATCAATAATCACTCCAAGTGTAAATAAATTGAACTCACCAATCAAAAGGCACAGAGTGGCTGGATGGTTTAAAAAACAAGATGTAACTATATGCTGCCTTCAGGAGATTCATCTCAGTTCCAAAGACAAACATAGACTCAAAGTGAAGGGTGGAAGAAACTATTCCAAGCAAATGGTTATCAAAACCACCACCACCACCACCACCACCACCACCACCACACACACACCCCAAAACCAAAAAAAAACACACACACACAAAACAGGATTACCCATGCTTAGCAAAATAGACTTGAGGCTGAAAATAGTAACAAGAGACAAAGAAGGTCATATATAATGATAAAGGGATCAATATATCAAGATGATACAATAATCACAAATATATTCACTCCCAACATCCACACACTGAAAAACTGACATTTAAATTCACCTCTACCAAAATGTCTGCTATAAGACTATCTTCCCTGTATTGAAGGAGTACATACAAAAGAAATGGAGGAAGTCAATTTGTGAGAAAACATAAGTCTTTTAACAGGATATTTTTTAAGCCTCAAAGAAAAAAAAAAGCAGGAGAGGAGGAGTGTAGTAAGTTCTCATATATAAATAATCATCCTAATGTGAATAAATTGAACTTACCAATAAATTTTGGAAAGAATTTCCAGCTCACTGAGAAATAATGTTTTAAAAATTAAATATTATACCCCTTGAATATATGCAATTATTTTGTGCAATGCAAGGCTATACAATTCGATTTACTGGAAATTGATGGTTACATCACTTTCTTTCAGGGGAATATAAGGGATTTCTACAAAGTTGTCTTGAGGTGAAAGTCCCAGAAATTACTTTTCTGAATGTAGGATAAAATAATCATTTTTCATTTCTGGAACTACTGGGGGATGAATAAACTGAAAAATCAACTCATGATCTAGAAGTAAATTTGAGGGAGACAGAATAATTACTGTTTTTGATTAATGAGAGTCAGGTGTCAAATATAGGAAAGTTTCCAATTCTGTGTATTATTCATGGCGAATTTGGACTATGGAAGAAAATTTGCACAGCCAAAAAAAATATTTCAACTTGATAGTCTCTGTGAAGACTGTGTTTAACTTTAGAAAGTTCATAAATAGTTCAGTTTGAAGTTACCCAGTAGAGATGAATTGAGGGAGACAGGCAGGAGGCGGTAAAGCAAGTCTTCAGTATCTCAGGGTTATTTTGAAGACTCCACTGAGAACTCCAGGGATATAAAGATTTATTTTTCCCTGGGTGGTGTAGAGCTCTAGATAGTTGTCAACACCCCAAATATGTTTTAACCTCTCTCATTTGACAGAAAATTAGAAAATGACCCTTGTCTGAGGCAACATCTTCATTCATTGAGCTTTTACACAGTGCTAGGCAGCAGAGTTATTAAGATGGTCTCTAGGGAGTTTACTGGCTAACAGAGGAGGGAGGGAAGGATAACTAATTGCAATCTTGATATTCATAATCACAAAAAAGAATTGGAAAAGACTGAACATCAGGAGAAAACTTTTGAAGCACTTGTTAGAAAATAGATTCATTTTGCTTTGTTTTCAGATTTATTCAGGTCCATTTAAAGAGAGATATTTATGATTTGAATATTTATGTCTTTTTTTTCTCAAAGAGATCCTTTTGAAAGCTTTATCCCTTACTGATTATTTATCTGCACTATAACTCTTCTTCCTGGAACTCGGATCTGAAAATGAAAATTTATTTATTTCCTTCCTCTCCTTTTGTCCTTACATTTGTATCCAAACCTTCTCTGGTTTTCATGCATGCTATTCCTTTGCTTCAGTACTTACTGCCATAAACAGTGAACAATTCCAGGGGACTCATAAGTAGTCCCTCCTTTCTCTGACTTGTTCTCTATTTACTGCAGATTCATCATTCTTAAAGTACCACTTTTTTTTTTCAATTTTCTGCTTAATAATTTTTTTCTTCCCTTATTTTTTGAGTCTTTCAGAAAATGGTTCCAACTCAGCTTTCTAAGGATTATGTCTTAGTTCAGACATCATTACTCACCTTTAAGGACAACCACTGTCTTGATTTGTGCAATTATGGATTAGGTATATCTACTTAATGAACTCCATATGAATAGAATCATAAAAGTTGTGTAGCTTGTTAAGAATTATATGTATGAGATTTATCTCTGTTGGTGTATAATTATGTTTTGTTAATTTGTTTTATATTGTATACCATTAAACAATTTATTTACCCATTTTTCTTTTAATGGAAAATTTGGAATGTTACATTTTTCCTGAAATTTTTGAATGAATTAAGATGGGCATTTTAGGTCAATTAATACAATATTAACATACTTGAAAATATCAATAGCTTTAAATTGATTCTAACATATGTTCAGAAAAGTCACTAAATAAGGCAGAGAAGAATAATTAGGAAAAAAAGTGATATCAACATTTTGCTGGGACAAGGCATTAGCATTTTAATACAAAGTATCAATCTGCCTTGTTTTTTTAGGGGGAATCCAGTCACCCTTAATTTATACAAAATTACTGAGTTCTACTCATCTCAATTTGCAGCTACATATTACTGTTCTTTGCTTGAAATACTCCCTTTACACATCAGTGGTTGCACCAGTAGAAATTAACTAATAAGTTAAAGTGTCCTCACATTTGTTTTGAGGAATGCATTTGTTTCCTCAGATTAAGTTCAGTGTGAGTTTAGCATTATATGAAATATATAGACAGGGTTTGGGAAACACTTCAGTTGAGCTGCTTATTTAACAGCCTTGAAAACTCCTGTGCTTATAAGATTTAAGTAAAGTGATTTACAATATTAATAAGAAAAAGGCCTGAGAAGTTAAATAGCTGTATTATACAGATTTGGGGTCTTGTTTGGATAGTCTTTCAGAGAATTGGGTGTAGCAATAAAGTAATTCAATTTCAGTCCAGGTTTCTCACTGCCAATTTTATGTATGAGAAAAGGAATTGCAATGTCAAATGAAACTACTTAATCAATATTTCTTGTTTGGATTATTCATTGAAAGTATGGTTTACTTAGTGCTTGTGATATTATATTATAAGTGGAACATAAATGCTCAAAACACGCTTGCTGAATTAATGTAAAAGATGGTTAAGTTGAGATGTAAGGAGTTTTTCATATGGAAATGGCCAGTAAATATATTTTATAGTTAAATGAAACATTTTGAGACAGAATACTTTGTTAAGAAACAACTAATGATGTTGATCTATATCTACTGAATTCTAAAGCAATGTAATGCTGAGGGCAGAGCAAATGGTGCTTAGGAAATTTCAGATTGCTGCTAATTCTAAGAAAACATACAACCCTTTTTCAACAGTAGCCCTCCAGAAGGAACTTTTAAATATATGATTAGATTACCCTCCCTGTGATTTTGCCTTACAAATGTCTAACTAACAGTAATAAAATAATCATGGATTTGGAACTCCATCCATTCTATTTGACTGTAATAATATACCATGGAAGCCCATTGTGTGTGGTGACTGAATGCCATGCTAAGAATTACAGTCAAACCTGTATTTTTTGGAATGGAATGTGGAGGGAGTCAGGTGATCTTTAGAAAAATAGAGTTTAAATGGAAATCACTGTTGTGGTACTGATGGCTGCCACAGCTGAACTTAAAATTGGCATTTTAGTAGAAACATTATAGGCTGGGACTCAGGGTTCGCTAGTTATTTCTAATTGCCATAGTTCTTTGTAATTTCTTTTCAATAGACATTTTCCTTATGTTCAAGGTATAAAATAAGAAGAATTATACCTTGAAGTTTTGACCAAAAGTTTTACAATATAAATAGTGTCATAAGTTACTCCCTTTTTTTTTTTTATGTGACACTTTTTTCCATTTAACTTATTTTCTGGATTATAGAACTTCAGATTAAGAAATGGGAAGCTGTCTATAGAGTACTTTTGCATGTGTTTGTATGTGTGTTTGTTTTGCTTTTGTTTGCATTTTAAATGAAAGTACTTCTATAGTAAAGGATCAAATTTAGGGTTCAGAGTTAGGAATAATTTTGTCACTTTAATTTGGTAATACACTGCTCTCAGTAAGGAAGAAACCTGCTTTTCATTAAATTTACTTAAGAGGTATAAAGATAGGGGTGCTTGTGTGGCTCAGTGTCGGACTCGATTTTGGCTTAGGTCATGATCTCACAGTTCGTGAGTTCAAGCCCCACTTCGGGCTCTGCACTGAGAGCACGGAACCTGCTTGAGATTCTCTCTCTCCCTCTCTCTCTGCCCACCCCCTGCTCTTTCTCTCTCTTAAAATAAATAAATAAAACTTAAAAAAAGAGGTATAAAGATATAATAGTTACAAGAAAATGCTACAATCAAAACTACTTCAATGTAACCAAATCATATATCCATATACCTTTCCTTTTTTCTAGAGCATCACACAAGTCCTCTTCCCCCCTACTCCCTTAATAAGAAAAAAAAAAAAAAAAAACACCAGCAAACAAATATTATAAAGTTTTAGACTTATATTTTGAAATATTCTCACATGTTCAAACATTTGGTGAATTAAATCATATAACTTTCAAAGGAACATTTCAAATAACATTTTCTTTCATTATATTTAGTGCCCTATTTTACTTGATAAATCTTAAGAGATTTTCCTATGGACAATTTACATATTCCTAATTGTAAAAAAGCATTTTCAAACTGGTTTTCCATTGTAACTTCCAACAGGAGATGAGAATTTATTTTACACAGCATACTACTCAAAATTCTGCAATATGTCATCCTGCTGCAGTTATTTTTGATATTGCACAAATTCACCTAATTTGAGTCAACAACTTCTGTTTATTCTGATTACCAAGTTTGATGTTAAAATTTTCTATAACCATAATGTGTCAGTTACTCCTCAGCTTTCCTTTTTATCTTTGTGCCCTCAGAGATTAAAATACACTATCACCATATCACTTTCAGTTTACTCATAGAAAATAGTTAATATATTTCTTTTTAGATTTCTCCTTTCAGAATTTCAGAAAGTCCACTCAGTTTTATACCTAGAAGGTAGATGCTAATAATCACTATTATTCCCTATCAAGGGAAGCCATGTGCTAGAGTTGAGGGATGCATCTCCTTTACTATCATGTTCATCCTCCTTGTGTTTCAGATAAGAATACTCATTTCCATGTATTTTAACCCGCTGGTAATTCTTTCTATCTAGAATGCTCCATACCCCATACCCATATGATTTTCCTCTTCTGATTTTGGGTAGCTCCTGCAGTTATACCTAATCAGGAAGGCTTTCTTCCAACACACAAACTAGAGTAGCACTAAAAGTCATTTTTTGTCCTGTTACTTCCATTCAATTCCTAATAACTATACAGACCTCCATTAATTATGTACAGATTTACTAGCTTGACCCCTCACTTCATCCAATCCAATTCTTCTACCCCTGCACCATGCACACACTGGAATATATGCTCCATAAGAGGAGAAATCTTGCTCTGTTTTTCACCAACTCTGTCACTGGTGTTTAAAGTAATGCCTAATGTTTAAAAGGTACTAAATAAATATTTTAATTAATTCATAAATAAACGAAATGAATCAACTGAGGAGTATCCATAGATGAGGCTATAGAGGTAGGTACAGCCTGATCTAAATAATATCTCTTAAACAAAAGTCATTGTGTCATTGTGTTTGAAATATATTGTAGAAAGGATCAACCACCAATAAAGCGTTTTATGGAGAGAGTGACCTACCTAATCAATAAGTTTTCATTTAACAATATGTATTTGCTTCTTAAGGCAGCTTCTAAGAGTAAATAGTGGCATGCTTTTTTTTTCAGTTCTCTTTTTATATTTGCTTTTTAATATCTGTTCTCCCTCTGAATTAATTTTAAGATCCATGAATGAAGGTATTCCGAGCTTGACATTTTTATCTATGATAATTCCTTCTGCAGAGTAAGGGTTACTGAACAATTCTTGGGATTAGGTTACTGAGAATTCCTGCATATATTCAATAAATATTTATTGGACATCTATTTATAAAAATGCCTATAGAAGATGAAATAGGAGATATAGATATTAATGACTGTTGCCCTCAACATGTGTAATAAAGAGATTATAACTAATATCGAAAGGACCCATTTAGAAATAGATATCATATGAGTTTAAAGATAGAAATGTTATAGTCAAAGTTTAAAAAATGGCTACAAGAACTCATAAAAAAAGTCTAGGGGAGTATAAAATATCTTTTTTTTTTATGGCCAACATCATCGTTCTTGTGTTGTTTTTCTCTTGAAAATTCTGAGTGAAAACTGAAAAGATTTCCATCAGTCACTCAGACATATAGAGTAGACTATTAGTTGTGCCCCATGTTTATATAAAATATCTGAATTAATTAATAATTTAGAAAAAGGAATAGGTTTGTACATGGTTTATCACCTGTAGTCCACATCCTAAAATCTTGAAAGATGATCTCCATGACCCTCTCAACATGGGAATAGATTTGTGTTCCCAGAAAACCATTGGTCAATAATTATGGTTGAGTTGAGAGCCAAAAAGCATCTTTTCTTAGTATATCTGAACCAAAGTCATTATCACATTACAAAATGAAAATTATCCTAAAGGATGTCACTACAATTAATTTTAAGGACATGGTAGAAATTATCTTTCTCTCAATTACAATCTCATTTACATAGTACCAAGTGTAGAAGTGCATGTTGTTGCCATCTGAATCTTCACAAGTTGCTAATTTTCAAGAGACAAAGATTTTTAATTAAGCATTTCGTATGGTTATATTTTCTCTCAGAAAATCTATTATACCTATTCCTGAATTATTCCTAATACTTGCCCTAGTTTGCAATGTACATTTATAAATAATCTGAATTTACTCTCAAGTAATACTCTACCACTTCATAGATGGTACAGCTGCCTTATAACACAATGCTCCCTATTCCTCCTTCCCATCTCATAACATTGCTGTCATTGGTTTCACTTATCCATAAGCTGTAATCACCTAATAAAATGTTGCTTTGAATATTTTGGACACTTCTTATTAGATCATCTGAGAATCAGAAAAATTAGAAGGTTTACTTTACCTTCACTGTGCTCATTCTCTAACACTCTTCCTTTCTTATATAGATCTAAGTTCCTGACCTATATCATTTTATTTCTCTTGGAAAAAAACTTCAGTTTACATTTCTTGCAAATCAGGTTTACTGGCAACAAAATCCCTTACTTTTGTTTTTGATTTATTTTGAGAAAGTCTATATTTTTTCTTTACTTTTGAAGGATAATTTTTCTGCATACAGAATTCTAGTTATGTTTTGTTTTCAACCCTTCAAATATGTCATTCTGTTGCATGATTTTTGAAGAAAATCTTTATCTAATTCTTACCTTCTCTATAGGTAGGTATTTTTTTATTCTCTGGCCTCATTCAAGATTGTCTGTCTCTCTCTCTCTTTTTTTTCCTGCATTTTGACTATGATATGCCTGTGTGTACATATTTTGATGTTTATCCTGCTTAGTTTTCTCTGAGCTTCCTATATCTCTGGTTTGGCATCTGCCATTAAACTTTGATGCTTTTAGTTATTAATTCAAGTATTTCTTCTCCTTTCTCTCCTTCTTCTACTGGTATTCCTAATATGCATATGTCACATTATTTGTAAGTATCCCACAGTCCCTGGATATTCTGTTAATTTTCTTTTGTTTTTGCATTTCAGGTTGGGATGTTTCTCTTGACATATATTCAAGTTCACTGTTTCTTTCCTCAGTTTTGTCCAGTCTATTATTAAGCCCATCAAAGGCATTCATCATTTCTGTTATGTTTTTAATTTCTAACATTTCCTTTCTGTTATTTTTTAGTTTGCATCTCTTCACTTATATTACTCATCTATTTTGCATGTTACCCACATTTTTTATCTACACCCTCAACATACTAACTACAGTGATTTAAAATTTCATTCATGATAATCACAAAATCTCTGCCATAATGAGTCTGGTTTTGATATTTGCTTTGTCTCTTCAAATCATGTTTTATTCCCACCTTTTAGCAAGCCTTTTGTTTTTTATTGAAATCTGGATGTGATAACAATAGTAGGAACTGAAGTAAAAGGGCTTTACCTATGTGTTTTTATTAACCAGCTAGGAATTACGCTGTGTTTAAAATTTTTTTAAACTTTTATTTATTTTTGAGAGAAAGAGAGCGCAAGCAGGGGCAGAGCAGAGAGAGGGGGAGACACAGAATCTGAAGCAGGCTCTAGGCTATGATTTGCCAGCACAGAGCCCAACATAGGGCTCAAACTTGTGAACCACAAGATCATGATCTGAGCCAAAGTTGGGTGCTTAACCCAGGTGTCCCAAAGGCTGTGTTTAATGTTTGCCATAGCTGGAGGTATCAGAGGCTTCATTTTCTAATATCTCTATTTTTGTCTCTCTTTTTTTTCTTTGGACTTCCCTTAACATTTCTTCTTAAATAGAATCTGTAACTTGCAGCTCTCATAGATGCATTTCATGTTATTATATCATAACCCTGTTGAAGTGATGATAGGTATTAAGGAGGAAAATCATTCTATAAATGTATGATCAGATCTCTCTTTTTTTAATAAACATTTAAAAATTTTTAATTTATGAAATATATTGCAGTATGGTTGTATGTTTCAATATGCATAGAAAAATACCTGGAAGAATACATATTAAATTGTTAACAGGTTACTATGGGGGTATAGAATTAGGGAAGGGTGAGAGGAGAGCTGTTACTTTTAAATTCATATGCTTCTGTTATGTTTAAAATTTTACAATGAGAATTTATTACCTTTTATAATAATCAAAACCAGATCTGGCTGTTTTTAATGATTCAGAGTACCTAGGTGTGAACCTTCAAAAGAGTTTCTTAGCCACTTACCCCTCCCACCCCTGCCCCATGTAAGACAGAAAGAACAGGGGGTCTTGAGCTGTTTAACTGCTCTTCTGATAGATCACAGGAGGCTCTGGCAAAGTATTTTCCCTTAGGGGCAGGCCCTAACCACAGAATGATCTGGGCATATTTCAAAACTGATACTGTTTCCTAAACATATTTTAGAATTTTTTTAATGCTTATTTAATTTTGAGAGAGAGAGAGAGAGAGAATGAGCAGAAGAGGGGCAGAGAGAGAGGGAGACTCAGAATCTGAAGCACGCTTCAAGATCTGAGCTATGATTACAGAGCCCGACGCAGGGCTTGAACTCACGAACCGTGAGATCATGACCTGAGCTGAAATTGGACACTTAACCAACTGAGCTACCCAGGCTCCCCAATTAAGCACATTTTAGAATGGTTATTTTCTCTTCCCCCTGCCCAAAGCATGAGAGGATTTTTCTGTGATCTTTACTATGGGAACCTGGTGAGGCACTTGGAAGTAAAATTCACCAAAGTATGGAATCACTCCCCAAGACAGGGCCCCTAGATTTTACAAATGAAGCTACTTTACACTCAATCTCCAGCAACTCATCAGTTACTCTTTTAATGTTCCTACCAGTGGCTTTGGGTAGGAGTAAGTTGTGATTGTCTGTATCCTGTGTCTCCAGTGTTGTTGGGTTGACCGTTTGCCCTGTGACCTCAATTCTGTAGTCTATCTAAGAAGAGTTTGTTTTTTTTTTCCTTACCGTTTAAGTGGGAGTGACAACTTCCAAACATTTTATAAGGTAAAATGGAAACTGGCCAACTATTTTACATTATTTTTTTATATTTTTAATGTATCTCAAATATTAGTGTTTGCTTTATTACTTACATTTTTGTATATTCTTTGTACTGAGAGAAAGAAACAGAACTGAATTTTTTCTTTTATCCTAAACATTATTTTTCCTTACTATGAAAATCTGTTGTCATGCACGTTTTAATGCTGAGACAGCAGTATGAAAAGGGGGTGACAGGCAACTCTTTATCATTTGTTGAAAATATGAACTAGCAGATGGCATTTCCTCTTTTCTACATTTCATCATTCAGCAGAAAACAATTAAAAGCAAATGAGTTTAAATAGTTGGCATGCTCATTTCTGTGATAGTTATTTTTATGAGAACCAGAGCTTGTTGTAACATATTTAAAATACCATTTAATATTCATTTGGCATTCTAGTTAAGTCTGGTGTTTTCATTTCACAAAATTATGAAAATAGCCTCATATTGATCTTCAATAGTTTTAGAAACGTAGTCAATGTATATAATATCACTTTGGAGCTTAATACCCACAGAATAAAATATATAGCTTGAAAATATCTTGGGTCAAGAGGTACATAGTGAAGGAATGCTTGAAGGCCCAATTTCTCAGTTCTAGAAAGGGGTCTTAGTAATATGTTTACCTAGTCACAAGTTTGTTTGAATTTGTAAAATGGGATATTTTGACCATAATCAATTTGGACAACTGTCCTATACCACTTTTATTCCTATCACTCTCTCCTTGTTTCCTACAGAATACCAGTGGACTAACAAAAGGTATTTTGTAGGTTTGTCTAAAGGGTAATTGAGTTGGGATATTTTTAGATTGAGTTTAGAAAGATATATTTGTGTAGTGTGCACTCACTCTGGCACATATCTAAGTAATTGCTAGCAATCTCATTTGTCAAGGGCATCCAGGAATATTCTTAAGAATATTCTGGCCAGAGTCTTTGTGTGTCCTATAACACCCAGGACTGGAAACATGAAAGGCATGGGGGAGAAACAAAGTGTAAGGTGTATTGACACCTGAAACTTACATTACACTGTATGTTTAACTGGGATTTTAATAAACAAATATATATATATATATATATATATATATATATATATATATATATATATTTAGAGAGAGAGAGAGAGAGAGAGAGAGAGAGCGAGCAAGCATGCCAGGAACAAGTCTGTCGAAGATCTGCTAATCATCAGAATTATAAAATATATTAAATTGTTATTAAAATTCTTAATGTATAAAAAGAAAACCCTTTTTCTTGACAGGAATGTATTTGGAGTATTAGTTTTATCTATTGTTTAATAATGACTTATCCCAAATTTAGAAGCATAAAACGATAAGCACTTATTGTCTCACACAGACTCTGAGGGTCTGGGGTCCAAGAACAGTTTAGTTGTGTACCTGCTCTGATCTCTCATGAATCTTCAGTCAAGACCTGATTGGGGCTGGAGGATCTGCTTCCAAAATGGTTTAATCATATGGCTGTTGGCAGGAGGCTTCAGATCCTCATTACTCAGGCCGCTCCACAGGCCTGAGTGTCCTTCTGACCCAGCTGCCAGTTTACTGCACAGAAAGTGATCTGAGAGAGCAATGAGGAAGTTGCAGTGCTTTTTATAACTTGTCCCCAAAGTCTCACACTGCTTTTGCTTTATTCTAAGCTTTAACAGTGAGTCACTAAATCTGGCCCACGCTCAAGGAAAAGGAAAGTACACTCCGTGTGTTGAATGGGAAGAATATCAAAGAATTTGTAAACATATTTTAAAAACACTACACTTGGTATTAAAGCTCTCCTTTTTTGATGTTTTGTGTGTGTGTGTGTGTGTGTGTGTGTGTGTGTGTGTAGTTTTGTGTGTGTGTTAGTTTCTTAGGGCTGCTATAACAAATTAGTACAAACTAGGTAGCTTAAAACAACAGAAGTTTATTCTGTCATAGCTCTGTAGGCTAGATGTCCAAAATCAAGGTTTCGCAGCATCATGATCCAGGAAGGAACCCTTTCTTGCCTCTTCCTGGCTTCATTTGGCTCTGGGTGTTCCTTGACTTACAGATGCACCACTTCAACCTTTGCCTCTGTCTTCACATGGCCTTCCCACTAAGCCTGACTCCTCTATGTCTCTGGGTCTGAATCTCCTTCTTTCTCTCATAAACACAGTAGGCACTGCATTTAGGGCCTATGCTAATGCGGTATAACCTCATCTTAACTTGCAAAGACTCAATTATATCTGTAAATACCCAATTTCCAAATAAGAGCATATTCACAGGTACTGGGTATTAGGACTTGAACCTATCTTTTTGGGGAACCTAATTCAACGCATTACAGATATCATGCATGATAGTGTTTACTAGAATTCCTTTTTGTAGAGCACAAACCCTTAGGTAACACAAGGAGTGTCTATATAACTATAACATTTCATATAAACAAGAAAAATGGTGGGGTGCCCGGGTGGCTCAGTCAGTTAAGTGTCAGACTTCAGCTTAGGTCATGATCTCACTAGTCGTGAGTTCCAGCCCCGCATGGGGCTCTGTGCCAACAGCTCAGAGCCTGGAGCCTGCTTCCGATTCTGTGTATCTGGCTCCCTCTGCCCCTTCCCCACTCGTGCAGTCTCTCTCTCTCTCTCTCTCTCTCTCTCTCTCTCTCTCTCAAAAATAAATGAACATTAAAACAATTTTAAAAAAGATAACTGGTGACCATTTCCAAATTTAACAATTCTAAGAATTTATATAAATTTACCAATAATGTGCTATGCAGTTGAAACTTTTCTGAACTGTCAAAAATATTTTTAAAAAGTTTTTTGATCAACAGCGCCAGAGGAAAGATCTTTTTTCTATTATTTTTATATAAAATAGTGTATTAAAATTGTCATGTAAGAACAAAGAGCATGAAGTCAAAAATATAGGAAAAAAGATTATAGAATTATCAAGTATATAATTAATATAAAATTACTCTGGCTTTTATTTTATTTTATCTTTTGGTCTTGAGATATTGTGGTGCTTTATAACTTGTGATTTGTTGTTACTATTTTATTGGCAAATAAATATGAACTTATTTGAACTTATTGGTCTAATTTTGTATTCATTTTCTTAAAGGAAGGTCTCTCAAGTGATATACACCTATAAACCTAGAATATTAAATCTGATTGGCTTCTACTTGGCATGTGTATGAAATTGGTTTTATAGAAAGTTTTCAGTTAGAGAGGTCAACATAATAGGAATTTAAGGGCACCTGGATGGCTCAGTTGGTGAAACATCTGACTGCAGCTCAGGTCATGATCTCGTGGTCTATGAGTTCGAGTCCCACATTGGGCTCTGTGCTGACAGCTTGGAGCCTGAAGCCTGCTTCAGATTCTGTGTCCCCCCCACTGCCCCGCCCTTCCCCTGTTTGTGAACTCTCTCTCTCTCTCTCTCTCCCCCTCAAAAATAAATAAATAATTGCTAAAGTTTTTTTTAAAAAGATAGGAATTTAAATGCACTTTGGTTAAAACATTGGTTTTAACATTTGGTTTAACATTGTTAAAATTACATGAATCAATTTTTGAACTAGCAGTATTCTATATGCTAGTAGTCAGTTTTAAAGAATGATTTAAGAAAATGAATTAGTGTGAGAAACCTAGAGAACTCACCTATTTTTTTTTTTCATTGATAAATGCCAGGACCTTGATAATGTTTTCTTTCACAGGAACATTTAACAAGCTAAATAGTTAATAATTATAAAATCCTTGAAAATATAAACATTTAAAGGTGACATAAAAAAAATCTTGCCTTATGAATGTGATTTTTCAAGGAAGTGTCCTTTCAGAATGCTTAAAGAATAATTTTACAAAAGTCATTGATAGATGTAAGAATTTAAATAGAGAGGAAACTGCAAAGATTTTTCCAAGGAAATGTGACCATTCATAGTCAGATTTAGGCTATGGTATTATGTAATATTAGATAGATTATCTGTCTATACATAGATACTATCTATACTACAGATTCTATCTACTTATAGATAATATCTACCTGTGTCTATCTAGTATTATGTGTGTGTATGCATGTTTGTATATAGTATTATGTTAATAGCATTATTGGGTTTAAATCCTATGTTTACATGATTGGCATGGGGGTATGTCTGGGAATTTTGTTATTTTTATGTTACTTAACACATTTGAGCATTTGAATGTGAATAATTACTTAGCAAATTGCATGGATTTTTTTATCTTTTTCTTAAAGTGTAGAGTGTGGGTATGCTGTTGTACCAAAGTGATCCAACTTATCTGCGAAGTAGAAAGAATGCATTGGGCTCTTCTATAAAAAATGCACATATTATTCCTTCTGAAAGCTGTTGTAAGCACCATAAATAACAGGAATGTAGAACTTGAATAAAATGGGTAACACCTAGCCCAGAGACTTAGTGGAGGTGGAGAAACAATATGTTCATACCCAAATTATATGAAAATAAAATTTCCTCAACTCCTGAGTGTATGATCCCCCTAAGACTTCCAACTTCAGACTGTTTTCACTCATTTTCAAAAGAGTGATAGAAATAACTACTTCACAGTATTGTTAGAGAAACTAGGAGTAAAAATGTCTAGACAATATTTGTCATGTTTTCTGATGTCTTGTTGACCCTCAAAAAATTCTAATCTAGTAGGCATTGTATACATTTCTTTGTGGTTTATTTCTGTATCAAGATGTCCTGTATAGATGGTGAACCTTAGTATAGATGGTGAACCTTAGGAATACACGAGGCAGTGCAACTGTATTAACCTAAATTCTGATTCCATACCAGAAGCTTGAGAGTAGTGGAAGAGGATGGTGTTAAATATCTGTAAAAAAGTCACACAGTATGTTCTCATGTAAAATTGGAAGAAACTAGATATGCAACTAAGCCAACAGATATACCATTAAACAAAGCAACATGGAGATATATTTTTAATGGTAAACAGTTTCTTTTCCCTCTCAGTTTTTGTATTCATTTGAGAAATGAGTAGCAAAACAATTCCTGTGAATGGGAAAAAAAAAACATTAAAATTAATTGATAGCTAAAGAGTGTATTAGACCTATGATTAAATAGATAGAAATTTAAAACTGTCAATTTTCACAGAAATCTGATTAAATGCAAATTGAAAGGGGGAAAAAAACAGAATAAAGGAATAAAAGAAAAAGCCTTTGTAACGGAAGATCATAGAGGTTTTAAAGATAGAAAGGCCAGTTAGGTCGTCTTATCATCTCCTTGAGAATTTAAAATCACATCCGCTGCATTGACTAGAATGTCTTGAAAAGACTATTTTTTCAAGGACCCAAGAGATGGAAAACCCTTGACATTGCCTTTGAGAGTCAGATTTATCATCTGAACTCCCACTTTGAAAATGTACTTAAATATACTTTCTTTTCCTCCAAAATTTCCAGTTGGCACTAAATTTAGAATTTAATGAAATATATTTTATGTTTAAAATTAAATGTTGTATTTAAGATGTGGGGATGTATTGTAACAGTGATAGCTAACATCAACAAATGTACACAATGTGCGTAATATAATCTGGGCAAAGGACTGTTTGAGGCATATTATTGACTGAACCCTCACAGCAGGAGGGAGAGGAAAGGAGATACCCTTACCCACATTTTACAGATAACACTCGAATGAGATAACAGACTTGTTCACATAATAGAGATTAGCAAGCCCTGGATCCATGATTCAAACTCAAGTCAGCCTGGTTTAATGGATAGTTTTTGTAAATTGACATGAAACTGAAACTTTCTGTGACAGCAACTTTCTTTATCAGTGATTACTTTCAGCTGTCTTCACATTTCTGCCTCAGAATGATACCATACGCTGTGACAGATAGGCAAAAAACACTTGAATAGAAGAGGAAAATTAAAATAAAACATTATAATAAAGAAAAGGCTCTACAAAGCTGATCTAGTGAATAGCTCCTTAGTGAAAGAACAATATTAGCACGTTCTTTCACAGACATTTCAGAAAAAAAAAAATTTGTTTTGAAAGTTTCTGTGCTTAAATAAACTTAAATGCGATAGATGAAGAATTTCTTTCCTCTCGCTAAATTTCACTTATTTATAGACCAGGGTATGGTCAATTTCTATAAATGTTTCTGAATAAAAAGAATAGGTTTGTTTCATAAATTGGATTCACCATTCAGTATATTTGCAATAGATCATGTTTGTTATTCAGCTTGTTAATATCTTATTTCCTCATTCATTACTTGTTTTTATATTGATTATCTAGAGAAATTGTAGCAGGATTCTCCCACAGAGAGTTGAGACACTGAGTCTTTTCTTTTCAGGAAGCAACTTTATTTGTGCCCACACAGGCTCAGAGGGTTTGTATGGGCAAAAATTGAGCCCCAAATGCCACGTGGTGTAGCCTTGTATACATTTTCTACTTTTTTGTCTCCCATATATGGGCAACATATAGACACAGAATCTGATTGGGTGGTCTCATGTTAGAGTCCTGAGGGATGTCATGTATGCACTAGCTAGGTTGCCTTCCCATATCTTGAGGTCTTTTCTCACCATAATCCTTAGGGAGGAGGCTATACCACAAAATGTGTTAAAATCTCTTATTACATTTATAGATTTTTATGATTTTCCTTTTTATCACCAACTTTTGCTTTAAAATTTTAAGTATTAGTTTCCAGCATGATGTATTCTCCTTGTAAACCTTCATCATTGTGAAAACTGTTTATTTTGTAGCAATGTTTGTCATGCATTATCAAATTCTAACTTGTAAATATTAATATAGGGAGACACATTTTTATGATATTTTTGTTATATTTTGTCCATCCTTTTATTTCATCTTTTTTGTCTTTGTTTTTGATGTGTCTCATAAACAGCATATAGTTGAACGTATTTACTCCAATTTAATATTTAACTGAAGCACATAGCCCTTTTCTTTCATTTGATGTAAGTACTTCCATGTCAGAGTTTAAATCTAAATTCTTATTTTGTCTACTTGTTGTACTGATTCTGTTCCTTTAACATTTTTAAATAAAAAATTAATGAGATTTTTTAATCATTTTTTTTCTCTTTCTAGAATTTTAGGCTTCAAATTCTAATTCTCTTAGTGTTAATCTAGAAGTGAAACCATCCTTCTTACTTTATCAAACCTTAGAGTTAAATAAATTTTTATGTTCCTATCTTAAATTAAAAGTACTTAATAACATTTTTTCCAGTTAATTAACTCTTTGTTTTCAGTTAATTCACTTTTGACCAGTATTTCATTGTCTGTCATTTAAACCTAATCTCTATTTAACTAAAACTATTTATGTTTATTATCATTTTACATGGAATTTTTTTATTCACAATTGTTAACATTTTTATGATTTTCTTTTTTTATCATTTCAGACTTAGTGTTGATTACTGCATTTTTTTTCTTTCTCTAGGATTTGGTTTAGTGAATATCTGTGATAAATGTTTTTCTTGAAAATATTTATTTTTCTCTCATAATAAAATATTTTATAATCATTTCATAGTAAAATATGTAAGTATGTAATTAAGCTCATTGAAGATATGAGCTTTTTCCCTTTCCTCTTTCTTTTCTCTTAATTATTCTTAGGATCTCTGGTAATCCATAATTTGTGGATCATTTGCATCAATAACAGAAAATTTTCTGTTATTATCTTTTTTAAATATAGCCTTTACATCTTTCTCCCACCACCCAGCCTTCTGAGTCTCCAATCCAATACATGTCACACATTCTCATTTTACACTTCACATTTTATACACTCTTCTGTATTTTCTTTTTTAAATCTCTCCATTCTGCATTCTGGATTTTTTTAATCTTCTAATTCATTTTACTGTGTCCTACGATGTCCAGTGTGCTGGTAAATACATTGTGTTGACATTTAAATTTTTGTCATTTTATTTTTTATTTATAGAAGATTGGTTTGGTTCTTCTTTGCTATGTCATATTTTACATTTACCTGTTATTTTACAGCTATTTTCAGGTTTGCCATTTGTTTCTTTAAACATATTAAGCATAATTCGTATTCGCTAATTCTAGACCTGGCATATACAGTATTCTATTTATACTCTCTTATACTGGCTATTCTTCCACATTTTGCCTCTCTTTTCTTTTCTTTTTATTGTTTTTGTACTGTTTGTTTACACATTACTGTTGAGAAACAACTATGTATGGTTATTTCCAAAGTCCTAGAGTGAATGTGGTCTCCTACGGTGATATTTTGTGTTATTTCTACCAGGTGCCTGTGGGTGCTCCCAGGCAATCAAGTTCTCAGTTGAAACTGTCCAAACTTGCCTAGGTTATGCATACTTGCAATGCATGGGCATATGAGGACAGGCCCAGGTATCCTTCTCTGTAATATCTTAAGTTTGGGGAGTGGCAGTAGGAGGGCCCTACTTTTAGATCTAGTTCATTCTTACACTTACCCTAAGGTTGTGGATATTTGGGCTTTCCAGTTAAGATGAAGAGTATCTTATATGATTCTGATGAGGTTTTTGGGGTGACAGTGGAGTTCATGGGGTCTGGAGCCAATGGCCAAGAAAGAATTCTTAAAGACGTCTTTGGTGCAAAAAGGTGATTTTATAAAAGCACAGGGACGGGATCCATGGGCAGGAAGAACTACACTGGGATTGTGAAAAGTGGCTCCTTACAGACTATGTGGGTCTGGGGGAGGTAAAGTCAAAAGGGAAGTTTTCAAAGAGATTTTCATATGCTAAAGACTCACAGATTACTGGAGACCTACCTATTGTCAAACTAAGGTTGTTTTCCCTCTACCAAAGCTTTAACATTAAGACAATAGGTAGTTCCTGGAGAAGTGGTTTATTCTGCCCAAGTATTTGTCAGTGTGCTGCAGGTTATAAGGAAATTTAATTTTATTTGCCATTTCCTTCTTTGTTTGTTTCCTACATCACTATAGAGGGGTAATGTTGGGGCTCCAGGAAACTGAGTCTTCAGGTTTCTGGAGATTAGGCTATTGATCAGGTTGCCTTTTTTCTTATAATTTACTAAGATATTTGTAAACTGATGGAGACTCATGTCCTGCATGACTGTGATCTTTATCAGTTAACAAACCATTTGTTTTCTTTCTTTTGTTTTTGGACAGCCAGGACGGCCTGAGGAATATCACACATATCCCACCTGGGGATGGGGGTGGGGGGTGTGCTAGCTGTACTTTGCCCTCAGCCTGTCCTGTGCTCCCTTATCACAGCTATCTCAGGCCTATTTTAATAGTTGATATTATACTAGTGTATGTGATGAAGTTTTGGAATGATGGGGGCGTTCATGGGGTCTGGGGCTGATGGCCAAGAAAGAATTCTTAAAGACGTCTTTGTTGCAAAAGGTGATTTTATTGAAGCATGGGGTCAGGACCTATGGGTAGAAGAGGTACAGTGGGGTCGTGACGGGTAATTCATTATATACTCTCAGGCTATATTTGGCACTCTATCACTTCTGTGACGTTCTGTTGCCAAGCCAGTTTTACAAACAGCCCAGATTAAAGAGCCAGGAAAATAGATTCTATGTCTTAATGAGAGAAGCTGCAAATATTTTGGCTGCAGAGAGAACTGAAGGATTAAGGTCATTTTCCAAAATAACACACACACACACACACACACACACACACACACACACACACACACACTGATATTTTTTATTGTTTTTGGTGAGATGATTTGAATAACTTAAGTTAATACTTTGTCTTTTATGTGTGGATTTTTTCTTCATTCCTTTCTACTTTCTCATTTTCTTCTCTTCTTCTTATTTCCATCTCTATACTCTTAAATCAGTGTTGAAAGCTTATATTCTCAAATATTTCTACAAAGCTCCGATCATTAATTTATCCTATCCAGTCCTCTCTATTCTTTTTCCTCTGGCCTCTTAAATTTGGGTTTTATTTTTTTTCTAGTGAGAAATTACTTATTAACTGTCTATTCTCTCTGTATGTCTAATAAACAAAAATAAATATGTTTGGTCCTGGTTCTTTAACAGCTGGAAATATTTTCAAGGACAGGAACCACATGCTCTTTTGTCAGGCCCCATTATGTTTTCAAAACTTTATGTTTTGAAAGTTCTCTGAATACCAATGACTAACAGTTGACTTAGTTATGCAGAGACTAACAAATAATTTGAGATTTACAAAGGTGTCAGCTAAACTTCCTGGATTAATTTAAATCAAACAATCCTGGAAGCATTCATTTGCATTCATTGATTTCTGAATAAAGCCATTACTATCTGTGCCATTTTCCCCCCTAATAAGGTGGTAAGTTCAGTGTATTGTTGAAAGGGCTGATTGATTTAAAGCAGAACAGCAAAAGGTTTATGTTATGAGCCATCTGTCTGAAGAAGTCAATACAGCCCAAAGCTTGGTTTTATTTTTGTTTGGATGCTCCTACTTAAAAGAATCAACATACACCAGGGAAGGAAAGATAGATCTATAGACTCTGGTATTCAAGATGTCCTTATAATAGTTTTAGGACTAATTTGGCATCCAGTCAACAAAAGTCACATTAGAGATTAATGCAAAAAACCTCACATATCTGAAAGTAGAAGTAAGTTAGATAAATGAATAAAATTTTTATACCAAAACAGCTGAATTATCAAGAAAATAGAAAATATTTCAACCTTGCAAAAATATCAGAGAAATTGCATGGTATAATGATCATACTATACATTAATAGATCTCTAAGTGCTAGACACTGTGATAATGCTACATGATATATACCAAATCATTTACATTTTAGGATAACACTCAAAATATCATTATCACCACGAGTTTAAATATTCCAACTGAAATTTAAGCAGATTTAGTAATGATTCCCCAAGCACGTGGTCAGTTCATGGGGCCCTGAATTAAATGTAAACATTCTATCTTCAGACCCCTATGGATTATAGTCGCCCAGGATTAAGGTCCAGAAAACCATGTATTAGCTTTATCAACATGAGTATGCTATTTACATTTCCTGGTTTTAAATTTTCTCACTTACATAGTGGTGGTGATAATAAATGTATAAAGAATTTACAATGGGCCAAATATTTTATATGCATTGCCTCATCTAATATTAATGTCCCCTTTTATGAACTGTCAAAGAAATTGGCAAGATCACCCAGCTGAGAGAATGTGGAGTAAGGAGTCAAACCTAAACCATCCCACTCAGGGAACCATGTCAGGATACAGCTATCTTGGTGTAGCTATAAAAATTTGTGAAGATGAAATAAGACATTCAAAATTCCTTATAGTATGTAAAATGCTACATTGATCAAGTATTTGTAATCAACTTTAACTAATAATTGCCTTTCTGGAAGCCTTTGTTTTTTTCTAAATATCTATTATTTTTATTAACAAATACAGTCATCATTCCACACATAGTGCCCTGTTTAATTAAAATTGAAAAAAATAAAAATGTTATTTTTTTTAAGTTTGAAGGGAAGCTATTTTATTCTCTTCTACATTTCCATCCTTTCTGGCAGTTCAGCTTACAAGAGACAACTCTGTAAATCCCTTGGCTTATTTCATCCTTTAATTATCAAATGAAACTGGAAATCATTTGTTTCTTGAGAAGTCTATACTAGTGGACCATATATAAGAGCTTATATCATGAGCACTTGATACAAAACTTCACACTCCTACTAAATGTAAGTCTTCTTCCTTCATGAATACTAGCCATATAATGAGTTTTACACTAAATAAACACTGTGTATACTTCTTAGAGCATAGCATTTTCTGAGAACATTAATGAAGGCACTGTCAAAGCTTAAAAATGGATGGTAGAAGAACTCGGGTTTAGGATAGGTGGAGGGGAAAACTTGAAATGGACAGAGAATATTCATAGCTGAAATCCTTGCCTTGGAAACCTTATCTACGGTCAGGTACCTTGAGTAGAATTGACCGTAGAAGTCACAAAACCAATTGGAATTGGAGTGCAGTGAAGCCTGTGACATGGAAGAGGATGATTCTAATGCAACCAAAAATAGTCTGGTTACGACAGTTAAAGGATAATTTTTTTTTCCTATGGTTGAAATAGTACATTATTGACAATTGAGGGGTGGGGCACAGCTGTGCAAAGTCAGTAATTGCCTCTGAAATGGAAAGTGAATGTTTCAGCAAGATAAAGTATTTGCATTTAAATAAGAAAAAATCAAGTCAGCACTATCTTTGGATTGGGCTTTCTGAACATTGCTTATATTCTATGTTTTTCTTGTTTAAGGGTTGTTTTTTTCAGCTAACTGTAGAGATAAGCATCATAAAAACAAATTCAATGATGTGATTCTGTATCATTCTCATATTTTGGAGTAGTGGATTTGGGGAATAAGTAAAGATGGATGCAGAAAGAAAATAAGATGCTAATTTACCAAGACAACTGACAAAGAAACATTCTAGAATGATTATTGTACTCCAAGAAAATAGACTGTTACAATGATCGATATACATGCTATTTGTGTGATGATACTTCTTCTCCCTTTTAAAAATCTCATGTGAAACTCATACATATGAGTTCTTTCCATAAATGCAAATTCTGATTTTATTTACATATTAGATAAAGGGAATATATTTACATTAAGTGACTAAAACCAAAAACTGCAAGCCTGTGAGAACCATTAGTATTTATGATGTGTGTGTGTGTGTGTGTGTGTGTGTGTGTGTGTGTGTGTGTATTTCAAAATTATAACTATGAAAGACATTAATTCAACCAAGCAAAATGCTGGATCATCAAATGATGCTATTCAATATGGAATGTATCAAGTTGATAACTAGATTTGAGAATTTTCAGTATTTAGAATATTTGACCATTCTGTTTAGGTAAAATATTTTCAGTTCTAACACAATATCTACCTGTTGTCAATGTAAATTTGAAGTGACATATGCAAATATTTATATCTTAATGCTCTAACAGAGTATTTAAAATGGGGAAATCCAAAATTATCAGATTATATCAAAAAGTGTATTTGTATGAGTGCTCCATTTTTTAAAGAAAAAGGTGAAATATTTAAAAATAATATTTGATTAATTATTTTAAAGATAGCTTATCAAACATGGATTCCTAATCTCTTAGAAGAATAGAAAACTGTTGCTATTATTTTTGCATTTTTCAAAGGAAAATATTCCATATTGCTGGAAAACAAAAAAAAGTACCAAGAGTAGAAGAGAAAGAATGATAAACACGCAGAAGTTATTGAAGCAGTTTGGGTTCACATCTACTTGTGACTCTCAAGAAGAGGTGAATCAGCAAGAGCTACTGGTTTTCCCTGCTGGAATAACATATTCTATCGAAACTATAAAAAGAAACAAGGACTTAGGGTAAAATAATATTTATGTTTCAGTGCATTTTTTTAAATTCCAGAGGATGTCTTTTGAGGTCATCTCATTCTGATTGGATGAAAGCTAGTTAGAACTCTTTAAATTATAGATAACTGATAGCAGTACAAAATAACTCTTATCTATAAACAGGCAAATTCTGTTCTATCCAATAGAGATTCAATTGGCTTCCCTTCCCTGGGGAACAGTTTTGCTCTATTTGCATATTCAGTTAAGTATTCCTGATCTTTAAATGTGTCCCTCATCAGATTAGAGAGATTTTACATTCAAAGCAAAATTGAGCAGAAAGTGGAGTTCTACATACTCTCTGTCCCCATATGTAAACTTCCCTGCTACTGACATCCCTTACCACAGTTGTACATTTGCCTCAATTGATGAACCTGCATTGACATATCATTATCACTCTAGGTCCATTGTTTTCATTAACATTCACTCTTGGTGTTACACAGCCTATGGGTTTTGAAAATTGTGTAATGACATGTATCCACTACTACTGTAGTATCATACATGCCCTAAAATTTCTGTGTTCTGCCTATTGACACTGCCGTTCTTTCTTACCCAGGCAACCACTAATCTTTTTGCTACTTCCACAGTTTTGCCTTTTCCAAAACATCATGTGATTGGAATTGTATAGTATGTAGCCTTTTTTGATTGCCTTCTTTCACTTAGCAAATGTGTAGTTTTTTCCTGGTCTTTTCATAGTTTGGTAGCTCATTTCTTTTATCAATGAATTTTATTTTATGGATATACCACAGTTTATTTACCCATTCACAGATTAAAGGACATCTTGTTGAATCCAGTTTTAGAAAATTATGAAGAGTTCTGCCATGAACATCCATGTGTAAGTTCTCGTGGGGACACACATTTTCATCTCATTTCGTTAAATAACTAGGAGCATGATTGTTGGGTCTTGTGGTGAAATTATGTTCAGTTTTGTAAGAAACTGCCAAAGTATATTCCAATGTGACTATACCGTTTTGCATTTCCACCAACAATGAGTGAGAGTTACATTAGTCTACATCCTCACCAGCATTTGGTTTTGTCAGTATTCCATTTTGTCTATTCTGGGAAGTGTTCAGTGGTATGTCATTGTTAGTTTTACAATTTCTTAATGAGATAAGATGTTGAACATCTTTTCATATGCTAGCTTACCATCTGTATGTCTTGTATGTTGAAATATCTTTTCAAGTCTTTTGCCTATTTTCTTATTGTTGGGTTTTAAAAGTTTTTTATGTATTTTGGATAAAAGTCATTTATATGATGTACTTTTGCAAATATTTTTCTCTGGTCTGTCATTTGTTTTCTTATTCTCTTGACATTGTCTTTTACAGAGCAGAATCTTTAAATTTTCATGAAATCCAGCTTATCAGTTGGTTCTTTCATAGGTCAGGTCTTTGGCGTTATATCTAAAAAGTCTTTGTCTTATTCAAGGTATTCAAATTTTCTCATGTTATCTTCTAGAAATTGTATAGTTTTGCATTTTTTTTTGAAGAGAGAGAGCACAAGTGGGGGGAGAGGCAGAAGGAGAAAGAGACAGCAGAAAGAGAGAGAGAGAGAGAGAGAGACTCCACACCTAGCACGGAGCCTAATGCAGGGCTCCATCTCATGACTGCTCATTTCTGATATTAATACTCTGTGTCCTCTCTTATTCTTAGAGCCTGGCTAGAGGTTTATCGACTTTATTGATTTTTGCAAAGAATCAGCTTTTGGGTTTGTTGATTTTTCTCTGCAGATTTAGTGCTTTCATTTCCACTGATGTCTGTTCTAACTTGGACTATTTTAATTAATATTCAATTTAATATTAATATCAATTAATTGATTAATATATATGGAGTAATATTTAATTTAATATTAATCATTTTATTTTATTTATATATTTTTTAGAAACTCTCATATTTTCCATAGTGGTTGAACTCTCAACCATTTTCCATAGTGGTTGAACCAATTTATATTCCCACTAACAGTGCACAAAGGTTCTCTTTTTTTCATGTCCTCACCAATACTTGTTATTTTTTCTCTTTTTGATAATTACCTTTCTAACAAGTGTGAGGTGATATCTCATTTTGGTTTTAATTTTAATTCCCTGATGATTAGTGATGTTGAACATTTTTTCCTGTACCTCTTGGCCATGTGTGTGTGTTCTGTCAATTCCTTTGTCTTTTTGTAATTGTTTTCGTTTTGTTTTGTTTTTGTTTTGCTATTGAGTTATATGAGTTATTAATGTATTTTTGAGTTATTGATGTATTTTTATATTAACCACTTAGATACTGATTTTTCAAATATTCTCCCCCATTCATAGGTTGCCTTTTCATTATGTGATTTTTTCCTTTGTTGTGCAGAAGCTTTTTAGTCTGATGTAGTCCCACTTGTTTATTTTTGCTTTTGTTACTTTTGCTTTTGTTGTCAATTCGAAAATATCATTGCCAAGAACTTCATCAAGGAGCTTACCGCCTGTGTTTTCTTCCAGGAGTTTTATGATTTCGGGTCTTATATTCAAGTCTTTAATCCATTTTGAGTTTTGTTGTTGTTATTGTTTGCAGATTGTATTTTATTTTAGGACATGTGCAGAGAAACTGTTGGCTTTTACCTTTTATACCTCAGCAACAACGGATGATAGCAGAAAGAAGCAACGGCAGCTCTTCTATGTGCCAGACAGTGTTTTCTGCACATTATTCAGTTAATTTTCACAACAACCACAAGCAGTAAATATGATTATTGTTCCACTTTATAGATGAAGAAACTGAGGAATAGATTATGTGATATGTTCAAGGTCAGATATGTGCAATCCTGGTGCTTCCAGGATTTGTCCTGTTTATAGACCATCAAACTCACTCTTAGTCACAATTCTACCTTCATAGTATTGGCCTCTCACAGAATTTATAAGTTTGATATTAAAAAGAAAAAAAAAAGCAAAACCCCCAGAAAAACAAAGAAAATGGGGACACCTGGGTGGCTCAGTTGGTTGAGCGTCCGACTTCACCTCAGGTCATGATCTCACTCACAACTTGTGAGTTTGAGCCCATGTCAGGCTCTGTGCTGACAGCCCAGAGCCTGGACCCTGCTTCAGATTCTGTGTCTCCCTCTCTCTCTGCCCCTCCCCTGCTCATGCACTGTCTGTCTATCTCTCTCTCTCTCTCTCTCTCTCTCTCAAATGTAAATAAACATTTAAAAATAAAAACAAAAACAAATAAAACAAATATCTGACCAACTTGAAAAGTATGATCCTGCCCATATTTATTATCACTATTAATATTACTTTTATTATCATTATTTTCCAATTTTGTATTCCTTTTTTAATGTTTATTTATTTATTTTGAGAGAGAGAGACAGAGTAAAAGCCAAGGAGGAGCAGAGCGAGAGGGAGAGAGAGAATCCTAAGCAGGTTTTGCACTGACAGCACAGAACTCCGGGCAGGGTTCGATCTCACCAACCATGAGATAATGACCTGAGCTGAAATCAGTAGTTGGGCACTTGACTGACTGAGCCACCCAGGGACCCCCCCAATTTTGCATTCTTGACTTTATTTTTTTAATTGGGTATAAGCTCTGCTATTTTTTTTTAATTGAACTATGTTAGTTTCAGGTGTACAAAATAGTGATTCAGTATTTTTATACATTATGAAATGATCCCCACGATAAGTCTAGTTACAGTCTGTCACCATACAAAATTAAAATGCTGTTGAGGTGCCTGGGTGGTTCATTCGGTTAAGCATCCAACTTTGGCTCAGGTCAATAAAATAAAAATAAAAAATAAATAAAATATTGTTGAATATATTCTCTATGTTGTACATTGTATCCAATGACATTTATTCTACAACTGGAAGTTTGTACCTCTTAATCCTCTTCATCCATTTCACAAGCTCCCTAATCCCTTCCCACTCTGTTAACCAAGAATTTGTTTCCTCTATCTGTGTCTGTTTCTGTTTTATTTTGTTTGTTCATTTGTTTTGCTTTTTAGATTTCACATATAAGTAATATCATACAGTATTTGTTTTTCCCTGTGTGACTTATTTCACTTAGTATAATGTCTTCTGTCTCCATCCATATTGTCACAAATGGCCATGTTTAATTTCATTTTTATGATTAATATTCCATTGTACCTATATGCCACATCTTATTTATCCATTCATGTGCTCATGAACACTTAGGTTGCTTTCATGTCTTGGTTATTATAAACAATCCTGCACTGAAGATAAGGGTGTAAATATCACTTTAAAATGGTGTTTTCATTTTAACTAAATACCTAGAAGTTAAATTGTCAGATCACATGATAATTTTATTATTATTATTATTATTACTATTAATGGCTACACCAAATTCCATTCCCACCAACTGTGTACAAGTGTTCTGTTTTCTCCATATCCTCACCATCACTTATATTTTGTCTTTTTGATAATAGCAAATCAAACTGGTGTGAAATGATAACTCATTGTGGTTTTCATATGCATTTCTCTTGTGATTAGTGATGTTAAGCATCTTTTCATGTTTCTGTTGGCCATCTACACATCTTCTTTGGAAAAATATCTATGTAAGTTCTCTGCCCATTTTTTGATCAAGTTCATTGCTTTTTTGATAATAAGTATTATAAGTTCTTTATACATTTTAGATAGTAACCCCTTATCATATATTGGATTTGCAAATATTTTCTCTCATTCAGTAGGTTGCCTCTTTATTTTGTTGATGATTGTTTTCATTGTGCAAAAGCTTTATATATATATATATATATATATATATATATATATATATATATATATAATTACTTATTTATTTTGATGGGGGGGGAGAGGGAAAGAGAGAGAGAGAAGTAGAGAGAAAATCCTCTCATTCTGTGTGGAGCCCAATATGGGGCTCAACTCACTGCTATAAGAACATGACCTGAGCCTAAATCAAGATTTGAAGTTTTAACCTATTGAGCCACCCAGGCACCCCAAAAGCTCTTTAGTTTGATGTAATCCTTTTTGTTTATTTTTGCTTTTGTTACCCTTGAATGAAGAGACTTGTCAAAAATATATATACCACTAACACCAATGTCAAAGAGTTTACTGCCTGTGTTTTCTTTTAGCAGTTTTATGGTTTCAGGTCTTACATTCAAATCTTTAATTCACTTTGGATTTATTTTTATATATGTGTATATGTGGATGTGGATTTTATATTTTGCATATGTCTAAGATAGTGATCCAGTGTCATTCTTTTGAATGTAGCTGTGAAGTTTTCTCAGCACAGTTTATTAAAGAGACTGTCTTTTCCCCATTGCATAATCTTGCCTTCCTTGTCCTAGATTAATTGACCATATTGGCATGGGTTTATTTCTGCACTCTTTATTTCATTTCATTGAACCATGTATCTGTTTTTGTACCAGTACCATACTATTTTGAATACTAGAAATTTGAAGTACAGTTTGAATTTGGTGAGTATGATGCCAGCAGCTTTGATCTTTTTCTTCAATGCTGTGTTATGTATTCTGGGTCTCTTGTGGTTCTATATGGATACGGAGATTTTTTTGCTTTATAAAAATTCCTTTGGACTTTTTATAGATGTTCCATTAAAATCTGTAGATTGCTTTGAATAGTATGGATATTATAACAATATTAGTTCTTCCAATTCATGGACAGTATCTTTTCATTTATCTATGTCTTCTTCAATTTCTTTCACCATTGTCTTATAGCTTTCAGTGTATAGGCCTTTCATCTACTGGTTAAATTTATTCCTAGATGTTTTATTCTTTCTGATGCAATTGTAAATGGGATGATTTCCTAATTTGTCTTTTTGATAGCTCATTGTATTAGTGTATTGATGAATGGATAAAGAAGTTGTGATATCTATCTATCTATATCTATAGGTATAGATATATACATATATGGAATGGAATATTACTCAGCAGTCAAAAAGAATGAAATCTTGCCATTTCCAACAACATGAATGGAACTACAGCGTATTACACTAAGTGAAATAAGTCACTCAGAGAAAGACAAGTTTCATATGACTTCACTCATATGTAGAATTTAAGAAACAAAACAGATTAACATAGGGAAAGGGAAGCAAAAATAAGGTACAGAGAGGGAAGGAAACCATAAGAGACTCTTAAATACAGAGAACAAACTGAGAGTTGCTGGAGGAGTATTGGGTGGGGGGGATGGGCTAAATGGGTGATGGGCATTAAGGAGAGCACTTGTTGGGATGAACACTGGGTGTTATATGTAAGTGATGAATCACTAAATTCTAGTCCTGAAACCATTATTACACTATTTGTTAACTAACTTGGATTTAAATCAAAAAATAAATTAATTAAAAAAAATTAATTGTGATAGATTTTTAAATATTGATTTTGTATCCTTCCATTTTACTGAATTTGTTCCTTAGCTCTAACAGTTTTTTGCTGAAGGCTTTATGGTTTTCTACATATAATTTCATGTTAACTACAAACACTAAAAGTTTTACTTATTCCTTTCCAATTTTCATTGTATTTCTCTTTCTTGACTAATTACTTTAGCAAAGATTTTCAATACTATGTTGAATAAAAATGGAGAGAATGGACATCTTTCTATGGTTCCTGATCTTAGAGGGTAAGCTTCAGTTTTTCATCATTGAGTATCGTGGTAGCTGTGGGCTTGTCATGTTTTATGTAGACCCACTTCGTTGAGAGTTCTTTTGTAATGTATGTTGAATTTTGACAGATGCTTTTTCTGCACCTGTTGAGATGATAATGTAATTTTTATCATTCATTTTGTTAATGTGGTGTATAACATTGATTTATTTGAGGTTGTTAGAACATTTTTGCATCCCTGGAATAAACCCTACTTGATCATAATACATGATTCTTTAATGTATTGTTGAATTTTCTTTGTTAATTTTTATTGAGGTTTTTTACATATATGTTCATCAAGGATATTGGCATGTAGTTTTGCAAGACTAGCTTTGTATAGGAGATGGTCATTGTTTAACTCTACCCTAGCTCTTGGTTATATCTTAAACTTTTTTTAATTTTCCAAGCAGCCTGTTTTATTTTTAGTGCCTCTCTGTAATTTAGAGTTTGCCAAAATGTGCCAATGTCGCAAAGGAGATTTCAATTGACACCTACATTCAGGCTGGTCAGAAGCTAGATCCTCAGGCAGCAGCATTTAAAGTATCCAGATATACCTACTTTAGTGGAATGCTGAGAAATGGGTTTTCTGTCATCTGCTTTGAGCCCTGGTATGATACCCAGTAAGAACTGTTTCATTCTGTGCTACAACTCCATTTAACCTGTGAACACAAGCCCTGCTGGCCACCAGAGAAAAGGCTATTAAGGGATGTGTTATCTTGGTAGCAGACCCAAAACCAGGTGCCAGGCTTGCATGCAATGTACTGTCTCTGAACCTCAAGCAGGGAAGAGGGATAACATAGAGTTGGCACCTGCCTACCTCCCCAGTTTTGAGAGAGAATTGTAGTCAGTACCTAGATGTGTATTTAATTAGAGGCCTGCCTCTCAGACCTCTCCAGCAATGAATGTAAGTTAATAAACATCTTGCATAGATACTGGTAGCCTAGAGTGAGACAGAGAGAGTACACATATGCCATTGGAGAATACCTCAGTAGGTGGGAGCCTGGCCCTCAGGCTGAAGCTCCCGGTCAATCATATGGGCCTTTTTCAAAGTTGGCCTGTGGGTATTTGTCCTTTATCTCTGTGATGTCCCCTGTGATGACAGCTGACCAGAAACTACTTCCCATTTGTTGTGGTACCATGGGTTCCATGGAATCAAGCCTCACTGGTCACTAGAGCCAGGCAATCAAGAGGCATCACCGAGGCAGCAGCCACAAAATCTGAAGTACCAGGCATAAAAACTGGGACACGGACATGTATACAAGCCTCCAATTTTAGAGAGTATTTCATTAGAACCTTAAGTGTGTTAAATTGGCTGCTAGGCCCTCAGGGTGATGCTTTAAGGTAAACAAACTAGGTGCTTTCCCATAAAGTCTGGTTGTTTGTAGGTCAGCCGCCTGTGCCCTGGGGTCTGGGCCTAGTTTGTCTGTGTATGTAAGCTCCTTAAGAATTGTTTCTCTGTTAAACAGCCTTGGGGGTATCTTGTGTGTAAGCTCTATTGGCTTTCAAAGCTAGATATTTTATGTGTAAGTCTTAAAGCTGAGGTTACAGCTGTGGAGTTCTAACTTTTCATTCCTCAAGGAGAAGCTTGGGGTTGTGAGTTCCCTCTATACTTTGGGTTGCTGAGCCAGGTGTGGTATTAATGGTGACATTCTTTCTCAGCTTCTTCTACCCCTTCAATGTGTTTGTGTGTGTGTGTGTGTGTGTGTGTGTGTGTGTGTGTGTGCTGTTTCCTAAAAGTGTAGGAGTTAGTTGCTCAACTAGTTTTGTTTTTGTTTTTCAGAGGAAATTGTTCATTATGTAGTTGTAGATATGATGAGTCTGTGGGAGGAGATGAGTTCAAGATACTCCTGTATTACTGTGTGAAACTGTTTAATGACACTAGAGCTTCCTTTGACAAGAGTTTTACCATTGGCTCTCATAACCATGAGGTCCATATATTTCCATACTTTTTCATTCTGACAATATTACTTTATTACAGGCTGTCCTATGAGTTAAATATTCCTCTCCTAAGTCTTTCAATCTTGCTAGAGGTTTATCATTGTTTTATTTATTTAAAAAAATTTTTGAAGATCAAGTTTCTTGTTTCATTGATTTTATTATCTTTTCTTTTCCCACATTCAAGTATAATGGAAAATTATTGACATTTTCAAATATATTTCGGGCTGAGTACTTACCATCATAGTCTCAACTGAAAAGAAAAAGAAAAGGGGAATAAAGGAAAGAGAGTGGATACTGAAATTTGCATGAATTTTTTTTTAGAAAAGAAATACAAATAATTACGCTTAGATGTAAAGAAAGATTGTTTAATAGTATATTTAAAAAAAAAAAAAAAAAAACGCCCTGAAACCTGAAAATATATAGCAGATGCTTCATGATATAGGAGATGAATGAAAATATAAAGATAGTGGTTTCTTACTAGGTATTACCATTTGGGTAAGGGCCAAATAAATATTCACTAAGCATTTGATGTTATCAATTTAAATTTACAAAATACAAATTTAAGTGCTATTTCTGGATTTAAAATAAGTTGTAAAACTTCCAAACCTGTAGGGAAAAAAAAAGTTGGGTTAAAGAAAACTTAAAAAAAAAAAAAGAGTAGAAAAGAAACACAATTAAAAATAATAAAAATAAAAATGTTAAAAAATGTTAAAAACAAACCCTGAAAATTAAAAAGGAAAATAAAGTTGATTTAACTCTATCATTAATCATGATAAAATCGATTCATGTGATTTCCCTCACAGATTTTACAAATTAAATAAATAAATAGATCCAACATATTCTAGCTGTATACTACCTAGGAAATAACTTTTACAAATAAATAGAGAACTCACAATAAAAAGATGAGAATAATATAGTGGATAGAGACACACACATGTTGCATATTTTTTTTTTTGTAATTAACGTACATTTTAATAAAATGATATAAAAATGCAAAAATTAGGTGCTATTCTAACTATTCAGAAGAAAATTTATATTAATTTATTTTTATTAAAAAACAAAAGACGGGCTTCTGGGTGGCTCAGTCAGTTAAGCGTCCAACTCAATTTTGGCTCAGGTCATGATCTCACGGTTGTGAGATTGAGCCCTGCAAATGGCCTTTGCATTGAGCATGGAGCCAGCTTAGGTTTATTTCTCCCCCTCTCTCTGCCCCTCCCCAACTCACTTGTGCTCTCTTGCTCTCTATAATAAACAGAAATACCATATGATCCAGTAATTCCGATACTGGGTATTTAACCAAAGAAAATGAAAACATTAATTTGGAAAATATTTATGCACTCCTATGTTTATTGCAGCATTATTTACAGTAGCCAAGATATGGAAGCAACTCATGTATCCATAGATAGATGACTAGATATAATAATGACTATACATTTATATAATGGAATATTATTTAGCAAAAAAAAAAGAGTGATATCTTGCCTTTTGTGACAATATGGATGGATCTAGATGGAATTATACTAAGTGAGATAAGTCAGATAAAGACAAATACCATACAATTTTCACTTTTATGTGAAATCTAAAAACACAACAAAAAAAAAGAAACCTGAATAAATTCTCATAAATAGAACAAACTAATGTTTGCATGAGGGGTATAGGCAGGGGAATGGGTGAAACAGGTAAAGGGGATTAAGAGGTACAAACTTCTATGAATAGGGCAGACAATATGGATGGACCTAGATAGAGGGGATAGTGCTAAGTGAAGAAAGTCAGAGAAAGAGAAATAACCATATGATTTCACTCGTATGTGGAAGTTAAGAAACGAAACAAGTGAACAAACTAAAAAAGAGACAAATCAAAAAACAGACTCTTAACTATAGGGAACAAACTGATGGTTATTAGCGGGTAGATGGAGGGGTAGTGGGCAGGGGATGGATGGAATAAGTGAAGAAAATTAAGAGTGCACTTACTGTGATAAGCACCGCATAAAATTGTTGAATCATATTGTATACCTGAAACTAATATAACACTGCATGTTCATTATACCTCAGTAAAACAAAACATTGTAAAAGACGAACATACTTCTCATTATAAAATAAGTAAGTCACAGAGATGAAAAGTATAGCACAGGGAATATAACCAATAATACTATAGTAACATATGGGTACAGATAGTGACCACACACACAAGACTAAAAAAAAAAAGAAATAAGCATTAAATCTCAGAAGATAAAGTTAAAAATGTACAAACCACAGTAGAATGGTTGATGTGATTAAATAAATAATAAACAATAATAAAAAGGAATAAGAAGTAGTATAGAAGATAAATAAAATCAATAACATTACCATTAAAGCAAAGTAATAGCTAAATCCTTACTAGTATTATTTTTTAATATGATAAAGTTTTATTAAAAAAGATTAATAAAGAATATAAGAGATTTTTAAGGTTTTTGACAGTCAAAAGAATTTTATACCAGAAAAATTTCATGTGTTAAATATAATGTATAATTTTTGGATATTAATATACCAAAACTGATGAAAGTGAAAGTGTAATATGCATAGCCCAATAGCCCTAGAAGAAATTACGAGTCAAGGAAATGCCCCTAAATATTTACTGAATTTCAACATATTCATGAATGAAATTTATTTTTATTTTTACATTCCTGTACTATAGAAGCCCATGCAGAGAACCAAAAATATATACTATCTTCCAGGGAAATGATACTGAAAAAAAATCAAGATTTTTAAAATAAATGAATAAGTTACAAATAAAATAAAGGCTTATTTAATCTAATAGTGATAAAATATGTATTATGTTATAATCAAGCAGTAATTAACAGAAAAGCATAAGTTTTTTAATGAGCAGATATATTCATGAAATAATATTAATATAGAAAATAATAAATCCTCAGAAATTATTTTACTAGATATTCTACAGTAGTATTTGATAAAACTGAACATACATTCTTGATTTTAAAGCATAAAAAGCTAAGAAATCATAAATTTGTAGCTATTTAGAGACCAGATAATCATTCTCTTAATTTTATGAAAGATACCCACAAGAAATACCCAACAAACAGCATGTTTAATAGAATATTTGAAATAGGCACATAAAAGTCTGGGACCAACCAAGATGACTATTATCACTAATGCTACTGAGCCATGTATGAAGGCCTTAGCCAGTGTAATAAGAACAAAGATATATTAATATTGTCAAAGATAGAGACTCAACACTCACTATTTGAAGTCTCTATGATCAGTTACCTAAATATTTCAAAAGAATGGCTAGAAACACTCTCATTCTTTTCTAAGTTACATCAAATCCAACAGTGAATCCTATTGTCTACTTCCAAGACATATATTTTTAATTTTTTTTTAAATTTACATCCAAATTGGTTAGCATATAGTGCAACAATGATTTCAGGGGTAGATTCCTTAATGCCCCTTAGCCATTTAGCCCATCCACCCTCCCACAACCCCTCCAGTAACCCTCAGTTTGTTCTCCATATTTATGAGTCTCTTCTGTTTTGTCCCCCTCCCTGCTTTTATATTATTTTTGCTTCCCTTTCTTTATGTTCATCTGTTTTGTCTCTTAAAGTCCTCATATGAGTGAAGTCATATGATTTTTGTCTGTCTCTGACTACTTTCACTTAGCATAATGGCCTCCAATTCCATCCATGTAGTTGCAATTGGCAAGATTTCATTCTTTTTGATTGCTGAGTAATACTCCATTGTATATGTATACCACATCTTCTATATCCATTCATCCATTGATGGACATTTGGGCTCTCTCCATACTTCGGCTATTGTCAATAGCACTGCTATAAACATTGGGGTGCATGTGTCCCTTCGAAACAGCACACCTGTATCCCTTGGATAAATACCTAGTAGTGCAATTGCTGGGTCTTAGGGTAGTTCTATTTTTAGTTTCTTGAGGAACCTCCATATCAGTTTTCAGAGTGGCTGCACCAGCTTGCATTCCGACCAACAATGCAAAAGAGATCCTCTTTCTCCACATCCTCGCCGACATCTGTTGTTGCCTGAGTTGTTAATGTTAGCCATTCTGACAGGTGTAAGGTGGTATTTCATTGTGGTTTTGATTTGTATTTCCCTGATGATGAGTGAAGTTGAGCATTTTTTCATGTGTCGGTTAGCCATCTGGATGTCTTCTTTGGAGAAGTGTCTATTCATGTCTTTGGCTCATTTCTTCACTGGATTATTTGTTTTTGGGTGTTGAATTTGATAAGTTCTTTATAGATTTTGGATACTAACCCTTTATCTGATACATCGTTTGCAAATATCTTCTTTCATTCTGTCAGTTGCCTTTTAGTTTTGCTGATTGTTTCCTTCTCTGTGCAGAAGCTTTTTATTTTGATGAGGTCCCCATAGTTCATTTTTGCTTTTGTTTCCCTTGCCTCTTGAGACGTGTTGAGTAAGAAGTTGCTGTGGGCAAGATCAAAGAGGTTTTTGCCTGCTTTCTCCTCGAGGATTCCAATACTGTGTTGAATAACAGTGGCAAGAGTGGACATCCCTGTCTTGTTCCTGACCTTAGGGGGAAAGCTCTCAGTTTTTCCCCATTGAGGATGATATTAGCGTTGGGTCGTTCATATATGGCTTTTATGATCTCAAGGTACACTCCTTTCCCTACTTTCTTGAGGGTTTTTATCAAGAAAGGATGTTGTATTTTGTCAAATGCTTTCTCTGCATCTATTGAGAGGATTATATGGTTCTTGTCCTTTCTTTTATTGATGTGATGAATCACATTAATCATTTTGTGGATATTGAACCAGCCCTGCATCACAGATAAAATCCCACTTGGTCATGGTGAATAATTTTTTAATGTATTGTTGGATCTGGTTGGCTAATATCTTGTTGAGGATTTTTGCATCCATTTTCATCAGGGAAATTGGTCTATAGTTTCCTTTTTAGTGGGGTCTCTGTCTGGTTTTGGAATCAAGGTAATGCTGGCTTCATAGAAAGAGTTTGGGTTTTTCCATTTATATTTTTTGGAACAGCTTCAAAGGAATAGGTGTTAACTCTTCTGTTCTTAAATGTTTGGTGGAATTCCCCTGGAAAGCCATCTGGCCCTGGACTCTTGTTGTTTTTGTTTGTTTGTTTGTTTGTTTGGGGGGCAGATTTTTGATTACTAAATCAATTTCTTTACTGGTTATGGGTCTGTTAAAATTTCCTCTTACTTCCTGTTTCAGTTTTGGTAGTGTATATGTTTCTAGGAATTTGTCCATTTCTTCCAGATTGCCCATTTTATTGGCATATAATTGCTCGTAATATTCTCTTATTATTGTTTTTATTTCTGCTGTATTGGTTGTGATCTCTCCTCTTTCATTTGATTTTATTTATTTGAGTCCTTTCCTTTTTCTTTTTGATCAAACTGGCTAGTGGTTTATCAATTTTGTTAATTCTTTCAAAGAACCAGCTTCTTGTTTCATTGATCTGTTGTACTGTTTTTTTGGTTTTGATAGCATTAATTTCTGCTCTAATCTTTATTATTTCCTGTCTTCTGCTGGTTTTGGGTTTTATTTGCTGTTCTTTTTCCAGCTCCTTAAGTCGTAAGATTAGGTCTTGTCTGAGATCTTTCTTCCTTCTTTAGGAAGGCCTGGATTGCTATATACTTTCCTCTTAAGACCGCCTTTGCTGAATCCCAGAGGTTTTGGGTTGTGTGTTATCATTTTCATTGATTTCCATATACTTTTTAATTTCCTCTTAAACTTCTTGGTTAGCCCATTCATTCTTAAATTTTTTTTTTAACATTTTATTATTTTTGAGACAGGGAGAGACAGAGCATGAACAGGGGAGGGTCAGAGAGGGAGACACAGAATCTGAAACAGGCTCCAGGCTCTGAGGTGTCAGCACAGAGCCCGACGCGGGGCTCGAACTCACGGACCGTGAGATCATGACCTGAGCCGAAGTCAGCCTCTTAACCGACTGAGCCACCCAAGCGCCCCAAAGCCCATTCATTCTTTAGTAGGATGTTCTTCAGTCTGCAAGTATTTGTTACCTTTTCAAATTTTTTCTTGTGATTGATTTCGAGTTTCATAGTGTTGTGGTTTGAAAATATGCACGGTATGACCTCAATGTCTTTGTACTTGTTTAGGGCTGATTTGTGTCCTAGGATATGGTCTATTCTGGAGAATGGTCCATGTGCACTAGAGAAGAATGTATATTCTGCTGCTTTAGGATGAAATGTTCTGAATGTATCTGTTAGGTCCATCTGGTCCAGTGTGTCATTCAAACCCATTGTTTCCTTGTTGATTTTTTGATTAGATGATCTGTCCATTGTTGTGAGTGGGGTGTTGAAGTCTACTATTATGGTATTACTATCGATGAGTTTCTTTATATTTGTGATTAATTGATTTATATAATTGGGTTTTCCCACATGTGGCGCATAAATGTTTACAATTGTTAAGTCTTCTTGGTGAATAGACCCCTGGATTATGATGTAATGTCCTTCTGCATCTCTTGATACAGTCTTTATTTTAAAGTCTAGATTGTTTTATATAAGTATGGCTACTCCACCTTTCTTTTGTTGACCATTAGCTTGATACATGGTTCTTCATCCCCTTACTTTCAATAGGAAGGTGTCTTTAGGTCTAAAGTGGGTCTCTTGTAAACAACATATAGATGGATCTTGTTTTCTTATCCATTCTGTTACCCTGTATCTTTTGATTGGAGCATTGAGTCCACTAATGTTTAGAGTGAGCACTGAAAAATATGAATTTATTGTCATTATGATGCTTGTAGAGTTGGAATTTCTGGTGGTGTTCTCTGGTCCTTTCTAATCTTTATTGCTTTTGGTATTTATATATTTATTTATGTATTTATTTATTTATTTATTCATCTTTTCTTCCCTCAGAGAGTCCCCCTTAAAATTTCTTGCAGGGGGGCGCCTGGGTGGCTCAGTCAGTTAAGCGTCCGACTTCGGCTCAGGTCATGATCTTGCGGTCTGTGGGTTCAAGCCCTGCGTCGGGTTCTGGGCTGACAGCTCAGAGCCTGGAGCCTGCTTCAGATTCTATGTCTCCCTCTCTCTCTGACCCTCCCCCATTCATGCTCTGTCTCTCTCTGTCTCAAAAATAAATAAATATTAAAAAACAAAAATTAAAAAAAAAATTCTTGCAGGACTGGTTTAGTGGTCACAAACTCATTTCATTTTTGTTTGGGAAATTTATCTCTCCTTCTATTTTGAATGACAGCCTTGCTGCATATTTTTCTCATTCAGCACATTGAATATATCCTGCCACTCCTTTCTGGCATGCCAAGTTTCTATGGATAGGTCTGCTGCAAACCTGACTGTCTCCCCTTGTAGGTTAGGGACTTTTTTTCCCTTCCTGCTTTCATGATTCTCTCTTTGCCTGAGTATTTGTGAATTTGACTATGATATGCCTTGTTGATGGTCAGTTTTTGTTGAATCTAATGGGGTCCTCTCTGCTTCCTGGATTTTGATGTCTGTGTCTTTCCCCAGATAGGAAAGTTTTCCACTATGGTTTGCTCACATAACCCTTCTACCCCTATTTCTTCTGGGACCCCTATGATTCTGATGTTGTTCCTTTTTAAAGAGTCACTGATTTCTCTAATTCTTAAATCGTGCTCTTTTGCCTTAATCTCCCTCTTTTTTTCTGCTTCATTATTCTCCATAAATTTGTCCTCTATATCACTGATTCTCTGTTCTGCCTCATCCATCCTTGCCGCTGTGGCATCCATCCATGATTGCAGCTCAGGTATAGAATTTTTTTTATTCCATCCTGACTAGTTTTTACTTCTTTTATCTCCACAGAAAAGGATTCTAGTCTATTTTTGACACCACCTAGTATTCTTATTATCGTGATTCTAAATTCTGGTTCAGACATCTTGCTTGTATCTGTGTTGGTTATATCCCTGGCTATCATTTCTTCATGCTCTTTGTTTTGGGGTGAATTCTTTTGTTTAATCATTTTGAAGGGAGAAAAGGAATTAATGAGGTAGAAAAATTAAAATTAAAAAAAAATAAATTTAAAAAATATTAAAATTAAAAAATTAAAAACACACACACACACAAACTGAATAAATAATGCTAGATCCTAGGTGTGTTTTGGTCTGGGTGTTGAAAGTGGTTTGATAGATTAGAGGAAAAAAAAAAGGAAATCGTTTGAGAATGTGAAATACTGGATACACTGAAGTAAACCAAAATTAAATGATGGAAGTAAAATAGAATATGAAAAAATTTACACAAAAGTAAAGAATGTAGTATAAAAAATTAAAGAAAAATATTTTTAATAAAAATTGAAAATAAAAATAAATTTTTTCTCTTGCTGTATTCAAGAAAAGAAAAGAAGTGAAAAAGAGAAAAAAAAAAGAAAATTGAGTAGATGGACCTGCTAACACTTCGTTTTCCCCTAGAAATCAGACTATGAAGCACTTTATAGTCCATAAACTAAACAGGTGGTGAGACTTGTGTTCTTGAAAAGCAAGGTTGGCCCAGTTGGGCGGGGCTTAGTGTAAAGGCTCCCTTCTTCCCTAGATGGCGATGCTAGTCTACTTGTTTGGATTGTTGTGGTGTACCTAGGTGCGTATGCACGTGCACGGGACCGGTGAAAATGACGTCACCCGGCTACCCAGTCTCTAGTATAGGAACTCTGTTCTCCCGATCAGCAATAGTGCACCTGTCCTCTGTCTTCAGCTTTTGTCCACTCCCTGCTTTTTCACTGTCTGTGACCAAGGCCCAGGCAGTACCTCTCTCCCAAGTTTTGTCTCAGATATGACTGTTTTCCCCAGCCCCTTACTTCTGAAGAACTGGGGTTTTCACCCATTCTGCCCATCTGCGGGAGGGTCTCACCGAGCAATGGCCGAATGTTGGATGCACCCAGGAACGCTTGCTGGATCCTGCTGCTGCTGGTGCCCCAAGATTGTGGCCAGGTGTCAGTCTGCCCCAGAAAAAGTTCGCGAGATAATGTAGCAGCAGCGTTTCAGGGATTATGGAAAATCACAACACACATCTGGCACCAGGCTTCACACTTAATGACCTTGTTCCAGCACCACCGAATGTGGCCATTCTCTGGGGTCTGCTGGGACCATGTGGCCTCAACAGTCTCTACCAAATGTCCTTCCAGCAGTGGAACTGCTTTTCCCCGTGTGGGCTGAGAACCTCTGGGACCCCCCTCTGCTCCTGGGGAGTCAGCCTTCCCACCAGAGCACTGCCAGGTATCGAGCTTCAGAGTTGCAGACTCTGCACTCTCCTTGTTTACAGTCTTAGTGGAATTTAAACCCTCTCCTTTCTCCTTTCACCCATTTTAATTTAGTCCCTGCAGCTGTTTCCAATTTTTCACTTTCTCTCCAGCTGCTTTTGGGGAGGCGTGCTTTTCCTGTATTCTACACGCCCCCCTGCCCCATCTCAGTCCTCTCTCTGCCCACAAAAGTGGCTTCCTGCCTGCTGCAGTTTCTTGCTCCCCACATTCACCTCTCCATGCCACATACTTGCTGAATTCTGTGGTTCAGGTTGTGCAGATTGTTGTGTTAATCCTCCAATTAGTTTTATAGGTGTGTAGGATAGTTTAGTGTTGGTCTGGCTGTATTTCATGGATGCAAGACACACAAAAATCTTCCATGCTGTTCTGCCATCTTGGCTCCCCTCTCTACTTCCAAGACATATTTGAATCTGACAGCCACTCATCTAATACTAACTTCCTAAACCTAGACCACCAACATCTGTTGCCTGGACTACTTTAATAGTCTATTAACTGTTTTTCTATTCTTTTCTTGTTCCTCTCATCCCACCTCGAAGTCCTGCAAAATCTGTTCTCCAAAATCTCTATCTCCAGATAGATCTTTAAAAAGTGCAAGTCTGATCATTTCACTTTTTCCTCAGACTTTGCAGTAGTTTTCCTCTCACACATAGGGTAAATCCTGAACAAGACCTATAGTGCCCCCTTTCATCAGATGCCTGGATAACTACAAATTCAGATACTACTCTCTCCCTCACTTGCTGCAACCTTTCTGGGACTCTTTGTTAATGTTCATATTTCCCTGACTCAAAAAGTGCCTCTACATTTTTGTTTCCTTTTCCTTAAGTGGCCTCAACAGTCTCTACCAAATGTCCTGTAACCAAAATTTGTATGGCTCATTTCTTTTTTCATTTCTGTTTCACCTCAGATGTTATCTCTTTATAAAGGGTTTTATGACCAACTGACATGAAATACAGATTTTCTCAGCACTTTCCTCCTACCCATATGACTCAAACATTTCTTCATAGTTTATATCATGGTGATATCTGTAAGTATAACTATGTTATCAATTACTGCATATATCATTTATTTGTATGTGAGAAAGAGAGAAAGAGATAATGAGAGAAATTTTGCAAGAGGGGGGAATCTGTTTTTCAGAACCTACCTCTAGTTCCTATAGTGAGTACTCAATAAATATTTGTGGGTTTGTTTTTTTTTTTTTTACATTTATTTATTTATTTATTTATTTATTTATTTATTTTTAGAGAGAGAAAGAGAGCTAGCAGGGGAGGGGCAGAGGGAGAGGGAGAGAGAGAAACCCAAGCAGGCTACATGCTGTCAGTGCAAAGCTGGACACAGGGCTCAAACCCACAAACCGTGATTACCACCTGAACTGAAACCAAGTCTGATATCTAACCAACTGAGCCACCCAGGCACCACTCAGTAAATATTTGTTAAATATGATTAATGAATATTATATGATAAGTGTGATGATTTTATTCTGTGGTAGAAAGGTTATACTAATGAGTTTATGCATTGTGAAAAATAAGTTAGATGCATATGACCAATGTTATTAACAGATTTAATAAATATAACCAAATAAAATTTATTAAAATATAATAAAATACATAATTATATTCTATAGTATTAACATAGAATATAGAAATAAGTTCTATTTTGGCAAAAGTTTTTCAAGTATAACACCTTGAAGCTATAAATAAAGGAAAAACAGATTTGGCTACATGCAAATTTTAAAATCAATATTGAAAAGGCAGCATACACAAGACTGTAAAAACACAAAATTTATAATATAAAAGATCCAAAACTGATTAATTTTTAAGTATCTGAAAAGAATATAGAAAAAACAAAATAGATCTTAAGAAAATGTCAAATAAAATGTATATACATTTCAGAGAAATGCATTGAACAAATAAAAAAATTGCCAAGCTTTATAGTAATACAGAAAATATACATCAAAATGAGATGCAACTTACCTTTTAACAGATTGACCAAAATTAGAGGATTAATAATATTCAGTGTTGAGCAAAATTTGACTAAATGGGCAGTCATATGCTACTGGTGGAGTTGTGAAAGTCCAACTTCTTTTGAGAGTAATAGTTTCAAAATTTTAAAATAACTATACTTCTTTATTCAGAATTTCTGCTTCTATGTATTGACCTGAGAAAAATACTGTTACATATGAACAAAGATAAATTCATAGAATATTTATTGTTGTATTTTTATAAGGGTTAAAATTAAATACTTAAGTTAGTTATGCTACTTTTATTCTATGGAGTATTATGCAACCATTGAAAAGGAGGCAGATCTAGAGATAATGGTATGGATAGATTTCCCTATTGTAGTTACGTGAGAAAAGAATATGTGCAGTATAGTTCTGTTAACATAAAAAATATTTATAAATGCATGTTCATATCTAAACATATTGATTAGCAGATAGGTAGGTAGGTAGGTAGATATATACATAGATACATAGATGTGTGTATGTATGTGTGTAAGCAAATATACACCAAACTATTAACAGTGGCTATATCTGGGCGGTTTATGGAATTGGTCAGAGTTGGATGGGGAAATTTTACTTCTCACTGTTTATATTTCTTTCTCTGTACTCTCCTCCAGTATTCATTTATATTCATGCAAAACAATAAATAAAATAATTAGTTGACAGGATATTTACTATTGGCTTTCTCCAAAGTATGCTCAGTGTAATATGCCCAACATGATTTAAAAATACAATTAATTATATGTTCTTGATAAGCAACTTTTTAAAAAATCTACATTACCTATAAAGGATTGTGTCAATTTATATTTTTAACTTGAAATTTCCATTAATGTTTAGCATTATTTTTCCTAATTTCAGTTTTCTTTCATAAGTCAATGTTCTATCTAATGTTAAAAAAGCAGACTAAATATGATGGTATAAGTTTATAAGCAAACTTTTTCATGAATGAAGGTTATATTTAAACTATACATTAGCTGCCACATATTGGAAACCCAGGATAAGAAGTGAACTAAAGTGATTGAAGAAATAGTCAACCCACTTGAATATTAGCAAAGCTTTAACGATACCTCTATCTTATCCATTCATTTCCCAACACTCATGTGTCATAATGCTTTGACAGGTCTCATCTCTGCCTACAAAAATGACTTCAGAGTCCCTTGACATTTTATCATGTAGATTTACATAAACAGTCACTTTTCACAAAAGGAATGGAAAAGAGAAGCAGGGTTTATCTAAGAGTTCTTTGATTTTTTAACTTGATATGGTGTGTGAGCTGTGGGTGAGCTTAGCTGTCTGATTTTAGAATACCTGGGGAAACTAGAGGCTAATGATCTCAATTCCTTTAATAATTTTGGGGAGTATCTATCCAGAAATCTGTACAGATTGAGATAGTAATTCTCAAATCTTCAAAGGTCAATAAAACAAAACTTGCCTTTCAATTATATTTTTCTTTCAGTATCTCAAAATGGATCTATATTTTGTCCAAACAGTACAATTATATACTTCCCAACTGGTCATTTGATTTTTTTCCACAAATACTATTCTGTTCAAATCTGTTCATTTAAAAACAATCCTTTATAAATATCTCTTCACCTTTAGGAAAATAAATCAGTAGTGGAAATACCAAGTGATTACTTTGTGTATGTATAATTAGAAGCTTGTTGGGCTCTATTACTGTCCCATGAATTATCTACCAAAGCATGGTGGGATTAATTAGAACTATTACATGAATCCCAAGAGTGATTTTTTTTCCCCTTTGGTGCTGAATGAATGTAACTACATTAGACACACAAATCATCAGACTCTATAAGTTAATCAGTTCTTCTAAGGCAGTACAATAAAACCCTGCCGAGGCCATTATGTACTCTACGGATTTGTAATCCTGTCTTGGTTTTAGAAACATAAAGACCATTAGGCACTTTTTTTTTTTTTTTGTATTTGCTCTATAGTCTCAGTAATATGATAAACCTAAGAGATCAAGACATCAAAGATGAACCAAATGCCAAGACTAATTTTGATAAATGTATATTCATTGTGATTGGTTGGCTTCATATTCCTTCTTTCCAAGATTCATTAAAAGACTATTTTTCCCCTCTAATTTTACATAGTTTTTGATTTTTTTAATGTTTATTTGTTTTTGAAAGAGAGAGACAGAGCATGAGCAGAGGAAGGGCAGAGAGAGGGAGACACAGAATCCAAGGTAAGCTCCAGGCTCTGTCCAGTCAACACAGAGCCAGATGAGAGGCTTGAACCCCCCATGACCTGAGCCTAAGTCAGATGCTTAACCAACTGAGCCACCCAGGTGCCCCAAATTTTACAGTTTTTGTATGTAGACCACATTGCACAGAGTTTGAAGTTCAGGCATTTATAGAGGCATTTCTTTTTCATTTTAAAGAAGCAACAATATACATTACTACACATACCATTTGTTAAAGAGTAAAGTTACAAGATAGCTTTTTTGTTCAACCTTTCAGAAGAATATACTTGGTCATTGCTATCCAATGTGTTCCCATAGCATACATTGACACTTAACCTTAGCACAACTCTCTCCCAAATAAACCTAAACTTTTGTCCAACCTCAGAGCAGCTGCCCCAAAGGGCTGTTGTGAGGGCACACAACATAACCCTAAGGAAAAAAAAATACTATATTTTTAATACTAAACTAATAAATATTATTGTATTCTAAAGATGTCATGATATATAATGCCACTCAAAACCCTCTGCAATCTGGCCTCTGTAACGATGTATATTTCCCTGGGGCGCCTGGATGGCTCAGTCAGTTAAGTGTTGACTTTGGCTCAGATCATGATCCTGAGCCATCAATCCGGCTCAGTCGGTTCATGAGTTTGAGCCCCACATGGGGCTCTGTGCTGACAGTTCAGAGCCTGGAGCCCGTTTCAGATTCTGCGTCTCCCTCTCTCTCTGCCCCTCCCTCGCTCACACTCTCTCTCTCAAAAATAAATAAATAATGGGGCACCAGGGTGGCTCAGTCGGTTGGGTATCCGACATCGCCTCAGGTCATGATCTCACGGTCCATGAGTTTGAGCCCCACGTCGGGCTCTGTGCTGAAGCTTGAAGCCTGGAGCCTGCTTCTGATTCTGTGTGTGTCTCTCTGTCTCTCTCTGACCTACCCCACTTGCTCTCTCTCTCTCTCTCTCTCTCTCTCTCAAAAATAAGCATTTAAAAATAAATAAACATTACAATTTTTTAATTAAAAAAACAATGTATATTCCCTATAAATTTCATTAAAATCTATGTTTCCCCATAAATCCTTAACATAAATATATTATCGTCCTCACTTATGGAGATTCCCCTTCAATATCAATCTGCTCTTCAGTCTCCCACCCCCCACTGAAATGCCATCCCTGCAACACCCCCCCCACAACTCCCTACTTAGTTAAGATCTAGATCAAATTTCGCATTTTTTAAAAGTCTATCTCAGAACCTCTGACAATTATGGCTTCTTCTTCATGATCAAAAGACACAAGTTTGATTTCAATTAAACTTTTGCAAAGTAGGAGAAAGTGACTCTGGAATGCTCTCATACATACCAGTACGTATTTGAATGAGTACACTTTGAATAAGCAAATCTATGGTGGGTAGAAATGCAAAAATCCTGAAACCTCTAGTAATATATGACCTCCCTCTTGATTCTATTAAATTGTACCAGCTCCAATGACCAACTTCCCAAGTCCTTATAACCTGGTCTTTTTAGATTTCAAATATCATTAGAAAGAATATTATTGGGCTCACATAGCTCATGCTTTGTGGGAGTGTCATCTAACATCTATTTTAAAAATATTGACCAACCCTTCTCAAATTAAGGGGGACTCAACATCTAAAGAGCAATACGGTTAATCACTATGGCATAGCCAAAAAAATATGGAAGTCTCTAGCTTTTGACTGTGTCCTGAACCAAGAGCATGCAGGTAAATAAAATAAAGGAGATACCCACAGATCATAAAAAAGTTGATAAAAAGTATAACTCTGACATTTCAGGTGATCTAGGTTAAAGGAAAGGAATGTAGTTAGAATTGGGAGCTTGTATCTCTTCCCCAATTTGTAATTTTTCTAAGGGAAGGTGAGGGAAAAGACTTGAAAAGGTTGAGGTTGATGGGGTGCCTGGGTGGGTCAGTTGGTTAAGTGTGTATTTCGTGATTTTGGCTTGGGCCATGATCTCACGGTTCTTGAGATTGAACCCTATATTAGGCTCTGCACTGATAGTGCAGAGCCTGCTAGGGATTCCCTCTCTCCCTCTCTCTGCCCCTCCTCTACTTCCTCTCTCTGTCTCTCTCTCTCTGTCTCTCTGTCTCTCTCTCTCTCTGCCTCCCTTTCTCTCGAAAAATAAACATTTCAAAAAAAAAAAAGAAAAAAGAAAAGGTTGAGGTTGGAACACCATGGTTGCTATATATATATATATATATATATATATATATATTTTTTTTTTTTTTTTTTTTTTTTTTTTTCCTTAGCATTTAGGCTCTTTAGGTTGTTGATTTCAATTTGGCTCCACAGTTACCTGAGTAATCATGCACAAGTCCCTTACTTCTCACTGCTATCCCTCAGGTTCCTGATTTGTAAAGTGGAGATATTATGTAGCCTATGTCTTAGGTATTTATAAGGACCATATAAAACACTGCATACTTTGAAGAGTTTCTATCACTCAGTGAGTGGCAAAAAGTGTTAACTTTATTATTTCCTCACACTGAATACTTTACACTCTCCTTTTCACACATTCACCCTCCCACCACCCCCAGAGAAATAGTCATGTCTTCAAACTTAAGGTGAGCAGAGAGGTTTCAGAAATACACATCAAAGTTAAGGAAGTCTTAATGCCTGAATGCCAAGGATGCAGTTTTCTATTCATTCAGTTTACCTTGCCTGCTGTTAGCTAACTGCATTTTCATCATATTGTGCTACCTCAATTATGTTGTCTGCTCTTCAGGGATTGTTGCAAATGGATATGCTAGAAAGAAAAAAATGAGGCTTTTTGTTTGAATATAGGTTTTAGATCAACAATTACTTGAAATCTCTTAAGTTTCCATTCTCATTCCTTACAACTAGGTTAAAACAACAAAAATTAAAATAAACATACAGGAGAAAAAAAGTAAAGTGTAATCAAATTCCTTGCTATTGCCTCCCTGGGACAAAAAATGGAAAGTTCAACTCAAAATAATTCTGTAGTGTCCTCTTTTCTCGGTCCCTCTTCAATTAACCAGATTTTGTGAAAAGTGTCCCTCCCTAGAGTTCATTGATCTCCCTAAACACAGCTCAACTTGGCTTCATGGTGTAGTCTCTGCTTCTTTTGAAATAGAGGCAGAATCCAAATTCTCTAAAAAAGTAAAGAGGGTTTTTTTGTCATTTTTCCATGAGCTATAAATATAGCTCTGAGAAAAATTAGCAAAATATTTAAATTCTAGCAAATCGGTGTTAATCAAAAGGTTGTGGTGTTTCAGTCAATGTTGATTTGTCTGTACATATCTGAGGATATTGTTGCCATTTCATAATGAAGAGAAAACCAATATAAGGATATAAGGAAAGTCTGTATACCATGATATATGTATACATAGGCAAATAATTATCCTCTTCTTGTATTTTCAGTAGTTCATTTTATTTTGGATAATCTATGCTTGTATTACCATGAATATTTCAGGAGAGAATTTTGCTTTGAGGTTATTGATTGCCTAACACCAGGACAATGGGTGTTGAGCATACCTTATAAACAAGAATAGACTAACTTCTCTTGGAAACAAAATGGATCCCAGAATCTGACCTTTTTACATACTGGAAATTAATTTATGAAAAGATACTATTTCAAATAATTGGAAAAGGTTGAATAATTTAACAAGTTAGGGGGATACATTTGTCTAGGAACTTGAAGGAAAATAAGTTTTAGAGTCAGTCCCCCACAGACAATTTGTGGATGAATCAAACATTTAAGTTTAAATGTTAAAATTATGACAAGTATTAGAAAAAAAGTTAGTGGAAAGCATAAAACTCAGATGCATAATATGACCACATTTAAATTTTAAAACCAAAGAGATACACTAACCACAAGCATGCTGTTGAACAGTAAACAAAATAAAAAGGAACATTTACAATAAATTAACTGAAGTTACTAATATGCATATTACATAAAACATATTCAATGTTACTAATAGTCAAACATATGAAATATAAAATAATAATGATATATTATTTTCCCATCTACATCTAGCCCAGAGAATAATATGGGGAAAATATCCACTATAGGAGGCTGGCAGTTAGAATCTGTATACATTTTATTTAAGGTTAAAATACCTTTATTTATTTTTACTTATTTATTTATTTGTTTGTGTATTTATTTATTTATTTATTTATGTATGTATGTATTATCATGGCTGGCACACAGTGTTATAGAATCATGAGGGAGGAAGACAGAGCAGAGGAGCTCTAGACTAGACATCAGGAGGCTTGGGTCATAGCCTCTTACAGCCTCTGTTAGTCTGGTTATGCACAGATCAAGTCTTATCCATCCTATACCCACTGCCTACAAAAGTGTTCACAGTGGGCATGAACTTAATAAGCATGTGCTTTTGTTTTAGGGTTTTAGGGTTTTCCACCCCCTGGACATAGCTTCTATAAGGAAAAAATAGGTGTGGAGAAAAGCTAAGGGGTTATAAAAGATTTCCATCCCATGCTGTACACTGTTCTACCCCCACTCAAAGCTCAATACCTGCTCTTGACATTGCATCTTGCAGCCCACTGAAAATATGTGTCCCAAACTCATACATCTACCCTAGGGAAATTCTCTGTTTGGAATTGTTAGACATGCATGTGCTCACCCTTAGAGCAGACTTTATGTCCAACAAAATAGAGTTCTGTGATTAGTCAGACGAAAATACTGCTTTTTCATCATTCTCTCTTCTCATTATACTACTAGATTTATGTCCAGCCTTTCTTTATGTTCTACATGTTTCTTTTCTTTTTCTTTTTTTTTTAAATTTAAATCCAAGTTAAGATGTAGTGTAATAATGGTTTCAGGACTAGAACATAGTGATTTATCACTTACATATAAACCCAGTGCTCATCCCAACAAGTGCACTCTTTTGTTACCATCACCCATTTAGCCCATCCCCCCACCCCCACCCCTCCAGCAACCCTGTTTGTTCTCTGTATTTAAGAGTCTTTTATGGTTTCCCTCCCTCTCTGTTGTTATCTTATTTTTACTTCCCTTCCCTTTATGTTCAACTGTTTTGCTTCTTAAATTCCACATATGAGTGAAATAATATATTTGTCTTTCTCTGACTTAACTTCACTTAGCATAATACCCTCTATTTCTATCCATGTTGTTGCACATGGCAAGATTTCATTATTTTTGATCACCAAGTAATATTCCATTGTATGTATACCACATCTTCTTCATCCATTTATCAGTCAATGGACATTTGGGCTCTTTCCATAATTTGGCTATTGTTGATAGTGCTGCTATAAACATTGGGGTGCATGTGCCCCTATGAATCAGCACTGCTGTATCTTTTGAATAAATACCTAGTAGTGTAATTGCTGGGATGTAGGGTAGCTTTATTTTTAATTTTTTGAGGAACCTCCATACTGTTCTCCAAAGTGGCTGCACCAGTCTGCATTCCCAATAGTGCAAAAGATACCACCTCACCCTTTTCACAATATATATACATTTTTAACAAAATTAAGAAATCTGACGTTATGTGACAAAATAAAAAGTAACCCTTATTTGACCCAAAAGTAGTTAATTTACACTTACTTATCCTGTATAGCAAAACACCAGTATATAAAGATGTAAGTACTACAACAGCATTTAACTGAAGCTTTACTATGCATAAACTGCTGCCTACCAATAAATACATTTTCACATTTTATTCCAAGGTCCCCAGAGGGAATTGCTTTAAAAGTATAAATTATCTTCTTGATTTTTCTATTTCAGGACATTTATTGCAGCCTTTTTTGTTAATATCAAGTATATGTATGTGTATCTATACATGTGTAAAGAAAAGATTGAAGCAATATAAATGGTCATAAATATAGGAATGACTACATATATAAGGCACATCATATATCAGGTGTTCCACAGCTATTAAAAATAATAAATGTGGATGCAGATATTAACCTTGACAGAAGTCTGTGATAATTTGCCTAATGAAAAGAGCAAGTTTTCGAGTGATAGACACAAGTGGACTGTATTTATAAAATGAAGAACCAAAAGCTTATATGTGAGTAAATCAATGATCAAGGGCTTGCAAAAGGATACAAAACCTAAAAAGATAATCAAACTGTTGATATACATGACTCAGATAGTGAGATTGATGTGCTTGTGTGGAGAGATAGGCAGGAGAAGGGAGAGACTATTTGTTTTTCTTAAAAACATTTATAGTATTTCCAAAAGTGATAACACAGTCATGTTAACAAATTTGGATGGTAAATAGTAATTCCAGTATAAAAGTGGTGCTTAATGAAGATAATATTCTTAACTCTAAAATTAATTAACTGAGGAATTCTTCTAGGAAATGTTGAACTTTTGCTCACTTATGGGGCTTTTGCTCACTTCCTAGCCTGAACTTTATCATCCTTGCTCTGACTCCCTAAGCCCCAGCTTTTCTAATCTTTGGTCAGATGTATATCTCTCTGATCTCAGTTTGTTTTCCCTTTGCCTGAACAACTTTCCCCCCTCCCCCCATTGTCTAATTTATTCTCATTTGTTACAAAAATATGATTTCAAATATCACCTCTGCAGAGAAACAGCTGTATAAGGCATACTGCCTCCAATATAAGGTGAAGTAATACCTCTGTAACTTTGCTTTAAGTTTATTTATTTATTTTGAAAGACAGAGAGAGAGAAAACAGGAGTGGGGGGACAGAAGGAGACGGAGAGAGAGAGAATCCCAAGCAGGCTCTGCACTGTCTGCATGGAGCCTGATGTGAGGCTCAAACTTGAGAACTGTGAGATCATGACCTGAGCCAAAACCAAGAGTTGGACGCTCAACCAGCTGAGCCACCCACATGCCCCAAAGCATACATAAATTTTACAGTTCCTGTGCTTTCTCTTCATAGCACTTACTGCAGTTGGTAATTATGTAAATGTGAATTTTTTGAATGACGTGTGGTTACTTTTGGGATTATAAACTCTGTGATAGTAGGAAATACCTGGTTTGCTCATCATTTTATTTGGTGCCGTGAACAATTACTGATGTCTAAGGTGGTATTTAATTAATATATGTTGGATAAATGAATGAAAATAACATTGAGTTTACGCCTCAAAATGAACAGGCACTGACATCAAAACTGGACCCACCCAGTGTTCTAAACCTCTCCGAACTTCACAAAGACCCTGAAAGGGCAAATAACTCAGGGAACAATATTGTGCAATATTCTTACATGAAGTGAACTTTCAGTGACTTATTCTCTGAGTCTTCCTTCACTTAGCACCTGAAAAGACAGGAAAAAAAAATACCCCCCCCCACCCCACCTCACAATCCACTATATAAACAATGTAAAAAAGATGTTATAATATTCATTAAAAAATAGTAGGAGGAAGATAGAGACAGTTACCTTTAAAACAGGAAAATAGCCCAAAACTTTTTGAAAGATTTCAATAGGTGAGGGCATTCTTTCTCTGTGACATGTTATTAAAACCAAAAATTTTAGCATTTGGAAATGTTACTGAATATTAGACTGTGAAGCAACAGATGCTAGGAGCAAATCTCTGGTATTCAGTTCACTTCTTATCATATTGTAGATTATAAAAAGTTTTTTTAAATATATATGAGTAAATAAAAGAAAATACCATGATAAGCTACCTGACATTATCCATTTGGGGAAAAAAAATTGCAAAGCATAGCCAAAACACAACAGATACAACCTTTCCCTTATTCTGTATTTTGGACTCATGGAAAATAACAATTAATCATGGCAGTCTATCAGTCTGCACCTGGATATAGCCTCAAACTCCTTTTCTGGTAAAAACTGCAGGTGCTATCCACTAATCTGAGTTTTACTGAAAATTGACACTCCTTACATAGACTGACCAATGATTATAGTTAAGTTACCAAGTAAGTGGCCTTCAAAACTGACCAAAGTTTGTGGGAATAGCCTTGTTGAAAGCAAAAATCAACTGATATGAGTCTGTAATTAATAGTAGTCTGCGATTTTCTAGTGTGGTCTTCCTCTTCTTTCTGGTCTGAATACATCTGAGCATTCTTCTGATGGGTTATCAGGCTTAAAACGAGTTCATCTATTCACTTTCCAGAACAAAATGTCAGGTTGTTTTCTTTTTTAAAAAGCTGATCTTTTGGCCTATTATGGAGTGTAAACGGCAGCAGATATTCAAAAACATTGATGCATAACTCATGTGAAAGTGTCCATATTTGTCATATTTTCTTAATATATGAAGTAACAATTACTGGGACATCAAGAATATCTCAAAGTTTCCTTCCTTTTCAAAATCTCAGACTAAGATTTGTTTTTTTTTTTTTCTTTTGTCTGCCAATGAATAGTCTCCTTTAACAAATTTCTTTACCTGTTATTAAAACTGTTGTTATTTAAACTTCTCTGCACCTGAACTGTTTTCATCCTTTCCAACCTTGCACCCAAACTCTCCTCAGGTCCACGATTGAGCAAGAAAACCCCAGAGTGAGATACCAGTGTTCCATTAGTTATAGGACAACATACAGAAGCATTCTGATGCACCATGAAGAATCTTTATATAAAGTGTCCATGTGCAAAATCATTAACCTGCTAATACTTCACAATGTTGCAATGTCAGATAATTATTTTCTTTTGTGCTTTATTAATCATGATTAAAGCAGAATCTAAGGACTTCACTCCTGCTCTTCCACAGAGATGTGTAAAGGAACCCACACATACAATTTTTTTCTAATACTTTTGTTGACATTAGAATGTTCTGCTTCGATACCTTCTTGTGACTTTTGTTCCTCTTGTGGTCCTAGGAATTTTTAGTTTTTATGTAAAGGTAATTCATCAGATGATAGATAGGGCTATATTCTCTATCAAGTGAGCTTGTCATAAATTCATTAGACCCAATGGAAGAATCTGATAAATGACATATCTGGGTCTAATGTGTCTTGATGGTGTTATCTAAGTGTTAGTTCCTTATTGAGATTTTTCTACCTAGTTCAAACCCTTGATTTTATAATTGTCTATTGCAAGGAAGTCAGCAAATAAGTTAAAGACTGGCCAGAGCAAATCATTGATTCCATGTCTTGATAGATTAAGGAAATGTATATAAATACTAGATGAGAGAGAATGATTAGTTTATGGTAACACCCAGTGATAAACGTGTGTTATTTTTCATTTATGAAGCTAAACCATGGGACTGTTTTTTTTTTTCTTTTTTCCCACAGGGCTGTTTTTCAAACTTTCATTAAACAGCACCCTTTTTAAATTACTTCTTTTATTCACCCACCAATAAATGATATTTGTTTAGTAAATGAGGGCATGTACAGATTATAAGGCCAATAAATGGCATAAGACTTTTTAATAAGTAAAAAAAAAAAAATTGTTGACATAAAAAGGTTAGAAGTTGAATTTGAGGCTTCATCTTTCAAATTCTTCATGTTTTGGTTGCTAAATTTCATGGAAAATTCCATTTCCTTATATAAAATATTTCATATTTTATTTTATTTTATTCAGTTTATTTATTTTGAGAAAGAGAGAGAGAGAGAGTGGGGGAAGGGCAGAGAGAGAGGGAAAGAGACACTCCTGAGCTGTCTCTGCACTGTCAGTGCAGAGCCAGACGTGGGGTTCAATCTCAGGAATTGTGAGATCATAACCTGAGCCAAAACCAAGAGTTGGGCACTTAAATGACTGAGTGACCCAGATGCCCTTAAAATGTTTCATATTTCAAATATAACAAATTTTAAACAGTTCATCTTCTAATATCCAGATACTTTCAACCTCATTAATCCAGAAGTTTAAAAGAAGAGTAGCATGAAATTTATAAAACTACTATTTTGATTCCTTATTATAAATAACAATCTTTAAATAAGAAATATTCTAAACTTGTAATAACTGCTGGAAAATCTATAATTAAATGCTATTATGACAAATTATGTAATTTCACACTTATAATTGCACAGTTGGCTGCTGTATTTATGAGAAATATCAGATTCACCTAGCATCCAAATAAACCTAACCTATAGATATTGATGTAGTATGCTTATTTGTATACACTTATGGGACTAGAAATGTACAGGTCCTAATTTTTTTTAAAAGACCAGTGCAGATCAGTAAACTTCCTAATTCATTATGTATTGATAATTAATTAAAGTCTCCTTCAGAGAAAGTGTATTTCCAGATATATGCAAAAATGAGATAAACTGGAAGCCCGAGTTGATGCATTACTGATTTCCATTGTGTTTACTTCTTGTATATAATATATGTGAGTCTGCTTTTTGCTTTGCTATCGTACTTTAAAATATAAACAATATTATAAAAATAATTTGACTCTTTTTTTGTTGTTGTTGAACTCCACATTCCTTTCACAATGTTGTGTGGTACTTATGAATCTCAGTCTATCATCTCAGGGGTGCTAAATATTTTGTAAAATGTCCCTCTATCTTTATCTATTGCATAATAATTTATTTTACATATAATTCTAACCCTCATCCTATAGAAGTAGCATGAAATTCAACCTCAGTATTCTTTTGCATTCTTCCGCCTTAGAATTATGAGAAGTTTCCCCGGGCACAAAAAAAGCAGGAACCAGATCGATTTCAATCTCCCTTGACTATCACTGGTATTTTCCTGTTCAAGACCAGTTGTCCCTTGGGGTGGCCAGTAGCTTTCCTACTTTCTTACCAAGTAGAAATATCCTAGGCTTTTGGTAATGTAAACATCCTGATTCCTTGGGTCTAGCCTACCTTGGGTGCATTCAGAAACAGTATACTTCTGAAAGTTCGCCATTTACCTGAACCTTGGGTATTTTCCATTCTGGGCGTATACACTAATCTTCACTGCCTGTTCAAGGAAAAATTCAGTTATGAGCTAGCCTCTACTCCAAATCAATGATCCTCTCACTTCAGAATTTATAACACAATCTCTTACATTGTTTGAGTATTTCAAAAGATAAAGGAAGAGGCCGTCTAATAGCAACTTTTCATTCTTCCTACAAAAGCTTCCAAGGTAACAGAACACTAAAGGTGAAGGGGGAATTAAGGGAAAGATACAATTATAATATACCAAATATACCAAATATAATTCTGATTATTCTATAAAATTGATACTTAAAATTTCAGTAAGTATTCTGCTATAACTTCATTTCATTCTCCAATTTCTTTTTTCTCAGATACTTTGAGCATGGTAAATCAAAGCCATGTGTTCTGATGAGAAGAAAGTGACATTCTAAAGTTTTTGAAATTCTGCTAGGAAAATTATTCTTTCTAAGTTGTGCAGCGTGTTCTTTTATTTTAGCTTTGTCCTTGATCTCTTCACCCTCTGCATCCTTCCTCAATGGCAGTGGAGCGAACTTTTCCTATCTGAGTCTTTTCCAGATAGCCTTACATCTAATTGCTAAATCTTTGCCTTAACTCTGAATTAATAAAGAACAGTAACAGAATAGATATAAGAGAAAAAGTGAAGGACGATGGAGGAAAAATAGAGCAGAAAGGAAGGTGAGAAACAATAAATAAATAAATAAATAAGAAAAAGAAACAAACTGGAAGTAGTTTTAGAATACTAATTGGCATATTCACCAGCTTGGGTTTGTAATAAATGTAAGGCAAATAGTATTTTTATTCCCCTTATTTTCTTCCCATGATACTTTAGTTTTAAATTTAAATATGTATTTGATTCTTGGCTGCTTTCAAACAATTATTAAGGATATAAAATGCAGTGTCTAATATGGTCTTAGTTTGAATAGAGGTTTATTGTGTATTTTGTCAGTTGGAACCTATTTGAAGAGCTAATGCCAAGTTCTTGGAAGAGAAAATTAAGATAATACAATAAATATAGTTTTTGTATTTGTCTGCAAATAATATGAAAACAAATGATTTTATATGGATATTAACAAATTTCTTTTTTTTTAAGCTTTTTTAAGTTTATTTATTTTGAGAGAGACAGAGACAGCATGAGCAGGGAGGGGACACAGAGAGAGATAATCCTAAGCAAGTTCCACATTTCCAGCTGTGGAGCACAATGCAGGGCTCTAACCCCTAAATCGTGAGATCATGACCTGAGCTGAAACCAAAAGTCGAATGTTCAGTTGAATGAGCCACCCAGGCACCCATGATCTTAACAAATTTCTTAAAACTAAACAAAGGCAGCAGACCTATAGCATGCCAACAGAGGAATATGACTAGCTGAGATACCATAAAACTGCTAACACCGTAGAATGTCATTTCCATGCCCCACATCCACTTTGTCATCAAAATTTCATAATTAGAAGAGTCCAAAACATGGCCCAAGCCAATCACAGGCATATGGTACTTGGATTCTTTTTTTTTTTTTTTTTTTTTTGGCTTATTTATTTTTATTTTGAGAGAGAGAGAGACAGAGACAGAGAGAGAGAATGCACAAGTGAGGGAGGGGCAAAGAGAAAGGGAGACAGAATTCCAAGCACAGTCTGCACTGTCAACACAGAGCCCAATATGGAGCTTGAACTCATGAACTGTGAGATCACGACCTGAGCCAAGATCAAGAGTCAGATGTCTAACCAACTGAGCCACCCAGGTACCCCTGTACTTGACTTCTTTTAGTCAGTAGTTATCCAACCTGTGCTTGAATGCCTCAATGACAGAGGATTTAACCTGCAGTGCCACCCACCCATACTCATGTTGATTGTTTCCTAACGACCAGCAAGATCCTCTTTGTATTTCCAACTAAATTGGTTCACATTTCTGATTTCTACATCAAAGTGTTGGATATATAAAGTGAGATTACATTATTTTATTTCCATATAATGATCCTGTAAACATTTCACACAGCTATGGTGTCCATCTGTGAATTATTTCTCACCCTTCATTTGAAGATCCTTCAGTCAAACCTTAAATGATTGACAGGGCTAGAGTTCCTATGTTCCTTTTCCTCAGAGTGCCTCTATTTTACTTATGATACATGGAAACTTTGGGAATTAAAAATATGACAATATTTGGCAATGTGCAACTAAAGAAAGGATATAAAATCCAGGGTGGATTGTCTAGTAACACCATTTAAGCATTTAAGTACAAACACACTTTTTTGTATTTCCAATCTTCACTGTAAATATTTATCATCATCATTTTTCTGAGCCTTTGCTGGCCCTGGTCCAGATTGCTGAGAATACAAAAGGCCCAGACTTGTTAAGTGATAATATTGGGAGAAGCAAATGGAGAAAAATTAAGCAAAATAATCCAAAATAAAGATATATTGTAACAAAGTATCTTAATACAAGATAGACAAAATTAATGTGGACTTGACTTTTATGTAGTAATAATAGAGTTTATAACATTACTATACTTACATAGTATTCTTTGTTTTAGGTACTGTACTAAGTGATACATTCTTGTGAAAAAAAGAAAGGCAAAATCCTTATGTGAAAGAGGAAAAATACCAACCCTTTCATTTGTCCTTAAAATATGTGTGTTTAAGTTTTGTATACTAACTAATATCTTTTCAGTTTCTGATTTCATAGGCATTAATTTTTACAATAAGCAAAATATTTACACCAATAATTTAAATTTATAGAAATTATAAGTGTAATTTTACCTTACATGTCTTTGGGTAATGTGTAATTTTATTACATTTCACTAAACATAATTAAAATAAGCTATTCATATCCTTATTGAGGTGAATCTAAGATCACTTCTGTATAAACAATGATACAAGTTTAAATAACTTGACTGTGTTGTATTAACTGAACCATCTGTTCAGTTTGTAAAATGCTTTACATGAGAATACAGGTTCTGTAATACAGCATAGATTAAATATGAAACAGGAAAGGATAAAAGAAAGATTTTATATCTAATAATCTTAGATGACTTAGTTTATCTAAGATGTACAAAACATCCAATATCTTCTTGACTTAGGGAAAACTCAGTAGTCTGGACTTTGTTTATTACCCTGATTTGGATAAATTTGCTAAATACTTTTTTTCATATTGAAAAATAATTTTAAAAATGTTTCTTTCCTTTTCTTCCAGCCACTGTCAATAGTCTCTGTCTAGAAGAGATCTTGCTCCATCAAATTATAAATTTTTAATGTCTTCCTTACATTACAAATGAGACTGGTCCACACAGGTGGAAACCAAAGTTCTCAGTGACCTCCAGCCCAGGATGCGTATCCAACCTGTTATATATCATTAGACAATGGGGTTGTGCTAGAGCAGAAAGATGACTTGTTGAAGACTTACCTTCATCTTTTACAGTCTGCACCTGTTCTACTTCAGTGACTGGCATAGATTCCAAGTATGACAAGGGAATGCTCCCTGATTATTTCCAGGGAGCCTTACTTAACAAAAAGTGCCTTACTTAACAAAAAGTATTAAATAATACCAACAGGAGATGTTTTCAGTCTTCCAAAATATAATTTTTCTGCTTGTTGACACGGTGACTACTTTCTAGATTTTTAAATTTTCTTTTTTTCAGGTATGTGTTGGTTCTATTTTTAGTCAATTGACTACTGCTATCAAGACAATAATTAGATACAATGACATACTGATAGTTTAAAAAATAAACAACATTCCCAAAATGCCAATGAAGACAACATATTAACTAAGTTTTTTAGCACAATTAAGAAGTGTTTGATTTATTTAGCATTATCAATTCTTTCCATAGACTTTATCATTTGATGAAAATGGTGAACTTCTTACGTTTAGGAGGACTTCAAAGAAGAATTATTACCAACTAGTTCCAGGAAATGATCAATTAATTTACTATCACAGACATAAGCACATTTAAGACCATACTTTCAAATGCGATATTCATCTAAAATTATCTAAAATCAATTCACAGATTATTTTTTTTCCAAAATTAATGAAATATAAGGAGAAACACAAAACATTTCAATAGATCATGAGTACAATCTGTGACTCAGGCCCTGTCTTAGCATAAGGACTTTTGATTCAACTCATCCTAATTTTGAGAGTCATTATTTGATACTGTCTTGGAGTAATTAGGATTAGTATCAAAATCCTGTTTGTGGAATTCACCAGTTTTGTTTGCTTGTGTGCCTGTTTGCTTATTTTAGACAAGTTGTTAACTATCTTTCTTAACCTTAGAGTTTTTGTGTTTGTTTTGGCTACATAGTGAATTATAGTGCAGGAAAGTGGTGTGTTTCCTGGGTTATTGGTCTCCTGTGTTGTTGACAGAGGCAGAAAAAAATAGACAATGAGAGTAGCCAGGAGCCCAGGTGCAATGACCAGTTTGATTCAACTCATTTGAACTCATTTGTTGTTGGTAGCAAGCATAAAAATAAGATCAACTATTCACTAATGCACACTCTACCTAGATTCTCATTAGTAGGGAACTGGGTTAAGTAAACTAAGATGCATTAGTATTATGAAAAACAATGCATCATTTAAAAAGATTATTTAATTTTATTTCTGCTTCCATGGAAAAATCTTCCAAGAATATTCCTTAATGAAAAGGGCTTAACATTACGTAGAATGTAACATCTATATTAAAACACACACAGGGGGGCACCTGCGTGGCTCAGTCTGTTAAGCTTTGGACTTGATATTGACTTAGGTCATATCTCACGGTTCATGAGTTCAAGCCCTGAGTGGTGTTCTGTGCTGACAGTGTGGGGCCTGCTTGGGATTCATTCTCTCCTTCTCTGGCTGCCTCTCCCCTGCTCACTCGCACATGCTCTCTCTCTGTCTCTAAAATAATTGAAAAAAAATACACACAGGAAAATATAGCTGTAAATACACATAATTCTATATATTTTTATAAGCATTTTCTAAGCTAAGTGGGGAAATGGAAGGATATCTTCTGGAAAGATAAGGATCAGATTTAAAATAGTGGTTACCTCTGGGCAGAACACTCATTTTGGATTGTGTGTGCATCAACAGAAATTTAAACTTAATGAATATTGCCTGGTGAATTTAAAAATAGGAATGCATTCAAAATGCATAACGGCAACAACAAAAATAAATGTTTTTATATTATCAAACACCTTCCAGCAAAAATACAGGCTGATTTCCATGTAGGTGTTCAGTGAGACATATTGTAATAAGCATCAAGCATCACTTGTAATTGGCACATATTTTGAATACAAACCAGCTGAAAACAGTTTGTTTTCTCAGGTAAAATATTATTTCTACAATCTTGTTTATCATCATTTTTAATTTAGAAGATTACTTACACCATATCAAATATTAACCTTTCTTGTACCCTCATTATCATGAATACAGAATTAGAGCCTGCTGGATTGATTATTTATTTTTCCATAGGACACAGTTAAACTGAACAAACACAAAATACCAAACAAGTAAACCATATTGACTTTACTTTTAGTCTATTAATCAGGGCTGTTTAGGTCATAAGTGACTAAAGGCCTAACTCAAAATAACTGTAAAGAGAAATATAAAGATATACTGGAGTTGTTTAAAAAAAATTAAGGTCACTTTGCAAGAACCAGACAAGCTCTGAGACCTTCAAAGACTAAAATCCTTGACTATACTCGTTCAGAGTTCTCTCTGATCTAGCTATTCATCTCTGTTGGGCATTTTTCATTGGTAAAGGAGTTCAAAGGTAATCATCTCCCATACCTTGCAATTCACCTCTTCAGCTCAGGGGACCAGTCACAATCACTTCTACTTCTGATCGACATTAAAAAGAGAATTCCCCAGGGAAGAACTCTCCGAAGTGTGAGTCAAATGCCCTTCCCTGCCCGATCAGTGAGGCATGAAGGAATTGCCTTCATGAGAGGCATGAGAGGAATTGCAGGAAACCAGATGCAGTAAACGCACTAAGATCTTGCCGCTGGGATTTAGAAGGAGCAGATTTCTCTCAAAAATGAGGAGGAAGTGAGGAAAGCTGCCTAGAGGTCTAATACATACTACTACAATGAAAATGTCAGTAGGCATACAATGTAATCTGTTTTAATTGTTATTGTTTGCCAGCTGATATTTTCCCGGTACATTATTATGCTTCCAATCTGGCAGTCCTGGATTTGCTCCTTAATATTGCTTGATCATTTAATATTTCTGCATTTGACATCTTTTCTTTTTTGGAGGCATATGTTTTACTATTTAAACCAACACTTAATTCTACTTCTGCTTTCCCATTCAGAAGACTAACTTGACTTCAGAATCAGGTATATTTAAAGGGTTAATACTGTCATATAAGCTTGTAAATATTTTTTGTGCTTTAAGATAATAGAAACTTTGAATAACAATTAGTGAATTTTAGGGTACATATCTTGGTCTGCATATACTGGATTGCATTTATTGACCTGCATAAACTGAGCAGAAAATGTCAAGAGAAGCTCCATTCTTCAGTTTAGTACTTGTCCATCATTTTTTTCTCCCACTGGCACAGTATATAACAACAAAAATAAAACAAGTGTTTGTGTTTCAGAGCTGCCTCACTGGTCTGCTACTGGAGCCCTGGATTAGAACACTGTGGACCATATTCTCCTGCCAGTTTCATGATTTGACTTAGGTTGTTAACAATGTGACAGCTTGATGCCACCATTGCTTTTCAGATTTATTACCTTCAAGGAGAAATGAGTTAAACCCCTTCTGAGGTCATAGAATAGGATTCAGTGCATTTGTCTTCCATAAGACATCTTATTGTTAACCTTCTTCACATATGGCCCTTATATTTTTGCTCTCAATTTCTGGCTTCTTTTCTCCTCTGGGAATTTACCCAATTATTCTTCCCATTTCTTTCTTCTGCTTTTATCTATTACCAGTCCAAAGGGTCAATAAAATTGTTCAATCCTTCGGTATCCTAAAAAAAGTATCTTAACCCCCCTTCTTATTCAAGTATCATACTTTTATTTTTAACTAAAAAAGTATTCTAAAAAATTAAATGTAGGTTTTCAGATTCCAATTTCTTATTTTTCTATTCATTCCTCCAAGTACTGTAATCTTATTCTGTGCCCATAAATAGATCTTAAAAGGGAAATGAAAGATCTTCAAGTTGCAAAAATCGACCACAGTCTATTCTCGGTCTTCATCCCTACCAAATATGCAGTATTGAGCAGCATCTTGAGGCTCACTTCATCTTTACCTGTGATGATACCATATACTACTTCTCTTATCTCTCTTCCCCAACTTTGAAACATTTGTTACTTCAAAATTTACTTAAAGCCTTTCAGTGTTAGGAGCTAGTATGTTTATTGACTTCCCTTTCTTTTCCTCACCTTAATTAAAAGCATTTATTATACTTTCTTTTTCCTTAAACTGTCCATATTTACTCTTCCCTGTTTTATGAGATACAATTGCCGTATAACATTATGTAAGCTTTATGTGTACCACTTGATGATTTCAAACACGTATATATTGTTAAATGATTACCATAATAGGATTAATTAATTACTTCACATATGTTAATTTTTGCATGCATTTTTCTCTTTTTACTCTGTTCTCTTTCTTTGCAATGTTATCCATTTACATAAATTTGACTTTCATCTATATGACCACAACAGCAACATCACTATTGATGATATTAGTACTCCCTCTGAAGTCTAACACCTTATTTTCAAATTCCTGTTGAACATGTTTATTAAGATATTTCTCACTGACACTGCAAACTTATAAGGTTGATGCATGAAATATTAGTATTACCTCCCTAGTCTGCTCTGTCATTTCCTATCTCAGGAAATGTCTTTATAAGTTACCAAGATAACCAAACTATTATTGATCTTAATGTGCTTCTTGGCCACTGTCTTTCCTTTTATCCTCATATGTGAGATTTCTTGACTTAAAATGTCTGTCTCCAGAGTATCTTTGCAATCTTTTTGTTCCATTCCAAGGAAATTTTCATGGATCAGGTATTTGTAAGTGCATTTCTATTTTCTAATTTCTTTCTGTGAGTTCTCTGATTTCCCTCATTTCTTATTTCCCAGCCATTCTCCAAGACTATGATTAGAATTTTCTTAATTACAAAGGATCTTGTCATTTCACACTATTGTTCAAAACTCTTCCTGAATTTAGGTAAAATTTTCTTCAATGAATCATTTAGAATCCTCCCATTAATATGTAATATTATCTAAATTTTCCTAAAAAGTCTGTTTCTTCTTAACAGAATTCTTACCAACCTTTAACACTTTGGTCAAATGTCAAGCCTTTCCTGACGCCTTTTCTAATGCTCTGGGGCAAAAAAAGGTTTCTATTCATTTGAGTCTGTAAACCAATTAAGAGTTCTTACTGAAATGTATTATAGAGGAAAATTTCTTTTTCTTTTTTTTTTCTTTTAATGTTTATTCATCTTTGAGAGAGAGAGAGAGAGAGAGAGCGAGCAGGGGAGGGACAGAGAGAGAGAGACTGGATCTGAAGCAGGCTTCAGGCTCTGAACTGTCAGCACAGAGCCTGATGCAGGGCCCAGACCCACCAATCTTGAGATCACGACCTGAGCTGAAGTTGGAGCTTAACCTACTGAATCACCCAGGCCCTCCTAGAGTAAAATTTATTAATGCACAAATTACACATATCAGTGCAGCTCTTGACATGCTTACTTTCCTTAAATTTTTGTTGAATTAAGGTATTATGAAACCTCCATGCTTGTCTATATTGGCTGTATGGTTAATCAGTAAAGTTACAACTGGTCTAGAGTTAGAACCACTGGACTACAAAGATTTGATTATAAGACCAATCCTGAGAGTTGTATGATATTTATATTGCTTATATTCATTCCTTCCCTCTGTAAATTTGGGGGATTATATTCAAAAACCTTAGGATGGCTTAGTCAGATGAACTTGATTCTCAGAAGCCAACACTTTTCTACTTTTCTTCTGGCTCTTGTTCATATTGTGTACTTATCATATTGTGTACTACCTCTAGTCAACAGATGGAGATAATTCTATTCATTGTTGACTTTTCTCATGGGGGAGTTGTTTCTATGATCTCTTGAGAAAATCACTTTCTAAAGTGACAGTTTTCACAGGGTTGGCACTCTATCATGAGATTATTCAAGAATAGTTCCTTCAGTGACAATTATCACCAATTGGTGGAATGGCTTTGTTGAGAGAACATCAAAATATTCTGATGACCTGAGTTCCACTTCTGATTCTTTTTATGAAAGTTACAATTTTTATTTGTCTGTATTTATTCTATAAAATAGAGATAGGAGAATGCTTCTATATATCTCCATTCATGGGTTTTGCTACTTATACTGTTAGTTTGAGCTACTGCTTGCTTGTTTGTAAAGGAAATAATAATTCCTACCTTAGAGAATTGTTTTAAAAATTGAGCAAAATAATGTTTTAAAGCACATATTATAGTTCCTGGTACATGTTCAGTGCTCAACAAAATGTGGCCATATTCTACTTTGAAAACTCTGAAGTGCTTTAACAAGAACTTGGCATAAAAAAGAGACTTAATAACCAGACATTGTTGATAGAATTTAGGGAGACTGTGAACTTCAATGAGAAAATATATCTTTATTAAAGTCCCTAGTGGAAATTGAACATTTCCTTCTATTATGAATAAAGGCAACAGACTACAGTAGAACTGTGGTCTCTATTACACTATCATCAGTAAAAACCACAGATATTGTCCTATATTACAGCTATTGCAGATATTTTGAAACAGAATGTGCATTCATTATTACTTCAAATTACACTACTTATTATACCTTCTGCTAGATCTCATTTTTAATGTCAATAAAGAGGCATATATATAACTATATTTCAAATTTATATTTATAAAAATAATTTTATAATTAAATTTAGATAATAATTGGTTCAATTAAAATTCTATGTGTTTTATTTTGTGTTTTCAAAAACGTTTTCTGGGAAAGAGTCTATTTGCTTTACCCAGACGGCCAAAGAAGTATGGCATAAAAATGGTCAAGAAATCCTGTCTTAGTTGTTCAGCATGAGAATAGTAAAACTGAATGTAATCTATGAAACTATGCATGTTCAAAGGTATATTTTTTAAATGGTGTAATTATTATTATTGAGATGGAACAGTTTTGGCCAGACACACCATACAAAAATATCTTTCTAATTCCCCTTCTTCAATGGCTCCAGCTGCCTGTGGCATAAACACTTTAGACAGAGACTCAGTCTTCTTAAGTTTGAAATTGGCTTTTAATTAAAATGGGAAGCAATTACAACTTTGTGCTATGAGAACTTAAAACTCTTGCCTACGAATGTTTGTTCACTTTCTTTACAATGTAGTTTTTCTAGGCAGCAAATGTAGCTAAGGATATTATCTATCTATCTATCTATCTATCTATCTATCTATATCCAGATATAGATGATATAGATATAGATATAAAGGCATAGATACAGAGGCATAGGCTCTTGGAGAACATTTAGAGTTTAATGAAATGTGTTCTATTTTTTTCCCTTCACATTCTCTTTTCCCAGATTCAAAGAGCCTTATTAATACTCAGAAACCACCAATGTGGCATCATGCTCTAAAGTATATTTTAATGTGAATTTGTTGGATTTTGTAGTTTAAGTTCAAATAACAACAACAACAAAATATCTTGTAATAGTGACAATGCAGTGAAAAAAAGTCTGGGGACAATTTTTTTAATTATTAAAAATGTTTATTTATTTATTTTTGAGAGAGATAGTGAACACAAATGGGGCAGGGGCAGAGAGAGAGGGAGATACAGAATCTGAAGCAGGCGCCAGGCTCTGTGCTGTCAGCATCTGCTGTCGGCTCAAACTCAGGAACTGTGAGATCATGACCTGAGCCAAAGTCAGACACTTAACTGACTGAGCCACCCAGACACCCCATGGGACAAAAATATTTTTATGCCCCACAAATTATGTGCATTTGATGGCTGCCTTTTTACCCTATGTCTATAGACATGCTTCAGATACACTATATATATGCATATACATGAAAATATTTGTTCAACTACAAATCCCCCAGATTTTAATTTATTATGAATGCATAACAGATGTTGTTTATGTGTTATAGAGCCTATAAACTAGCTCACATTCTAATCAGAGGGACAGACATTTTACCCTAAAATCCTGGGAAAAGAAAACAATATAGATGCTTATTTAACAATATTCAGATCTTTACTGGAACAATCTAGTAACTCTTTAGGTAAATTGTATTTACATTGAAAATCAGAGCTCTTTAGTAAAGTTGCAAAGATAAAATAATGAAGAAATTTGTGTAGATGAGAAGGGGAAAAACTACCCAGTTCTTCAGAAATTAAAAGTAAAATGTAACATTAAATCTAATAGAATGGATAGTTTTTGTCAATAAATTTCTTCTCTTAAAATTCAGTTGAAAAGACAGTGACTTCAAAATGTGTCTTGAGCATTTTCTCATTTTAAGTCATTATCTAAAATGTATTTAACAGTTTTGTAAATACATAAATGGAAGAAATGAAAGCCTAAGTTGTTCAGAGTGAAAGAGTTCTTTCCCACTTTTAGTTTATTTCTACCAATTATTGGTAGCATTACTCTCTTTAACCATGTTTGCGTCCAGAGGTCTGATAATGATTAAAACATTTCAATGTAATATTTTCCAAAGAGATTATGCTACCTTTAGATGCATTTATATTTACCATTTGCCTATCTATATTTTCTATTTTGCTGAACTTATCCCTAGAGTTTCTCAAAACACTAATCTTTTTTTGTTTGTTTTTTGAGAGAGAGCAAGAGAGCATGTACAGTGCACATGCATGCAGAAGAGTGGCAGAGGGAGAAGGAGAGAGAATCTTAAGCAGGCTCCACACCCAATGTAGAGCCTGAAGAAGTGCAGCTCAGTCTCACAACCATGAGATCACGACCTGAGCTGAAATCAAGAGTCAGACGCTTAACCACTTCACCAACTGAGCCACCCAAGTACCTTTCAAAACACTATTCTAATTAAGCATACCTACAAGGTAATTCTAGATTAGATGATTCTATTACAGGAATTAGGGTTGGGTAGGCGACATTAGTGACTGAAAAATATTCTTGTTAGGTAGTATTCAGTACTATTTCTGTGAAAGAGGCTATTTTCAAAATACTACAAAAATTTGATTTTTGGATTGATTCTAATAAAATATGGTTGTGGCATTATTTCTGAAGCCACTATTTTAGAAATAGCCATTAACTTTATGTACTAAAACAAAGCAACAACAACAAAAGAAACAATTTCCATCAACTGTAAATAATTTCTTTAAGTAAATTTCATTATGCTAATCTAATAACAAAGCTGATCATTTGCTCTTATGCTACCAAGCTACCTGGCATAGCATTTAATATTTTTCATGGTTCCTTTGTGTATGAATTTCCATAAAATTATAAGTACTTATGATCAATAAAAGTGAAAGCATGTTGGTAACTCAGTAATCACATTCAAAATAAGCATTTTACTTTAATTCAAAGAAAGTTTTGGTTCATAATTAGATGTAACCAGAATACAGACTGGATTATTCCTTTTTTTTTTTTTTAATTTTCTTATGTTTGTTTATTTTTGAGAGAGAGACAGATCACAAGCAGGGGAAGGGCAGAGAGAGGGAGACACAGATACGAAGCAGGCTTCAGGCTCTGAATTGTCAGCACAGAACCAGGTGTGGGGCTTGAACTCACTGATCGTGAGATCATGACCTGAGCTGAAGTTGGACACTTAACCAACTGAGCCACCCAAGAACCTCTAGACTGACTGGATCAATCTTAACAAAAGCTTAAAATTTGTGCAAGCATGAATGTGCTTTCCAGTTTGTGTTATTCTGCTAGAGAGTGATACCCAATCCTTTATTTTACCTTTGTTTGTCACAGTGTCCACTTTACTCCATCAAAACCTGCTTCTATATTCTACACAATGAATTGGACGTGATAGGCAATGGATAAAGTAATGAATAGATCCTGAAATCCAACATGAATAACCTAAATTTGAATTTTAATCATTATAGTATTTCTCTTAACAATGATGCTTATATTTTAAACATTGTTTCTTTTTTGACACTTCATGTGCTGATAAAATAATTTTAAGTAGTGGAGGCCTTTCTTAACATGCTTGGAGACAGTAAATTATGGTGCAAAATGTCAGTCCAGAGTATGAATTGCTCACATGACAATTTTTGAGAAAATGATTGTGTTGAAGATATTTAATCTACATGAACCTGAGTTTATCTATAATACGCTAATAATGCTCTCAAGGATTTTGTGAAGACTAAATAGTAGTTTGAAAATATGTGCAACTGTCTGACAGCCAGGAGACTTAATAATGCAAGCTTTCTTCTCTTGAATTTGTATCGTATTAGCAACCATCATCTCAACCAACATACTTGATCATCCTTACCCAGTGGTTAATAGACAAATACAAAATGACTATGATCTTATATTATTTGTTATTCTGAATTGTATAAGTGAACATTTGAAAATGATAGAACCTCCAAATTTTTTTAATTCATACTCTTCTGGCTATCATCACATTATTAGGCTTTTTTTTTTCACCCAAACACTAATTAGTTAGTTGGGGTACAATTTATCAGATAGCACTCTTTGAAATCCTTCTAACACAACACCATTAATCTCAGTTATAAAATAAGTTTCATTTGTATATATTGAAGGTCATGCCTGTTGAGATAAATTATATAAATACTATATAAACTACAAGTTGTGGTTATGACTGAGGAAAGGGATCTGGGAGATTTATACTTTGTTTCTAAAAGATACTAAATGCTTTTCTAACTATAATCCAAAGAGTTATACAGTATTTATAATAATTAAATAGTATACTGTAAGCCAATCAGACAAAAGAAAGTATACTTATATACTGTACATTATACTAAAACAATAAAGATTAGAAAAGGAAGATGATGTTTACCTATGATATCTTCAATGGTAATCAAGTGAACTACCAAATGTTTACCAAATTCTGAAATATTTTGTTGAATAGATTTACTCTGAAATCTGGGGCTCTGGAAAGGGAGCAAAGGAGGCAGATTTTGGAGGAGAATTGAAACTTGGAAGAAGCAACTAGCATGGATTGAGATTCTTCCTATAATGGCTTTATCCTGACAGCAGACTGTAGTAGCAACACAGCCAAGAGCAACTAAAACCCACATCAAAAGCTTGCCATTTTCCTGACCGGATGAACTGAAAGAGTCATCCACAACATCTTGCTTCCACAAAAACACTGCACACAGAAGTGACTGAGATTATCAACTATGCCCAAATATCTAGTTGACCTCTGACCTGCACATGCACACATGAGACCCAAAACATGCCAGCTTTGAAGCAAAGCGAGTTGGGATGAGATTTGTACTGTTGCTCACGTTAAGTAATCAGAGTTTTCAGTTTGACTTTTAATAAGTTGTTGCCTTGCTAAAATAAAACAATAATATTTTTCAGAGAAATAAAGAAGACTATAGATTCTGTGACATAATGACATAATTTGCACAATTTTCCAAAATATAATCTAAGAGTGTTTGTCACACCAAAACAAATGAGCTAACAAATAAGCAAACAACTCTAGAAAATGTAACCCATTCTGACAGATAGAGATGACCAGCGAAAGTCAACCTCAAGATAATGCAGATCTTGTACTTATTAAACAAATCCTTTAAAGCAGCTATTATGACTATATTCAACTAGACAGGTATTTATGCTTTTAATAAATAATGTAATAGAAAACAGCAGAGGGATAGACACTATAAAAAGCTGAAAATGGAAATTCTAAAACTAAAAAATATAACATCTTAAAAAATACTAGATAAGCATAATACTAAAATCAATGAACTTGAAGATAAAGCATAGAGATTATCCAATCTGAAAAACAGAAAGATTCAGATATACCTCTATATCTATAGTTACTATTATGTTGTATACTTACATGTTATATAATATACTATATTATATGTTATATTATTGTGCATGTATTAGAAAAGGAAAGAAATTGAGAGTCTACTTTAGGGACTTGTGGAACAATGTAAAATGGTCAAAAATATATAACTGGAGCTCCAGAAGAAAAAAAAAATGAATAAGAATATGACAGAATTATTTGAAGAAATAATAGCCAAAACTTCTCACATTTGCTGATAGACATAATTTTACAGGTTAAAGAAGGTCAGCACAAACCAAAATAGATCAATATGAAAGAAAATAAAAACCTAGACTCATTACAAAATGATGAAAAAAAAGATAAAGAAAAACTCATGAAAGCATTCTCAGAAAGTGTCTTATTAAATACAAAAGCATAATATTAGAAGTACTAAAGATTTATCAAAAGTATATCATCCCAAAGACAATGGGATGGCCTTTTTAATGTGCCAACACAATTTTTTTTTAAAAAGAAATCCTATCAATACTGACTTTTATACATGGTGAACGTATCCTTTGATAATGAAGTCTAAATAAAATAAAATACTACTTTACCAAGCAGATAATAAAAATAAAGAGCCTACCATTCCAGAGAGATTTATTCAACTACACAGCCTAGAACTCAGAGGTAACAACATGTGGAGCCAAAATAATGCATGGTTGGTTGGAACAAAGATCAACTTTTAAAATTTCCATCTTTATTTGCATTTCTCTTATGGTACATATTCCATTTTGGATTATACTAGTTTTATGCACATATATTATCTATTTTACAAAATGTATGAAGAATGAGCTGTGTCATACTTGGTGGTTTTATAGAACTTTGTACTTAGAGGTGCAAAAATAACAGCTGAACTATATACTAAGTAAATACTATCATTGTGTTATGGTGAAATAGCAAAGTATTCTCTAATATTGAAAGGCATTTGTGCAGATCTGATTTATTTTTTCTTTCCATCATAAATTTCCATTCAGATAAGAAGAAAAATTAAAGTAACATTTTTAAGTCATTGTACTCAATAAAAAGAGAGTTTTTGCATTTGTATTAAATCATAGGTAATTTATAAAATAAGTAGCATGAAACAAAGGAGTATTAAAATAATCAGGGATAAGTGGCTAAATATGCTGACTAGTTTTGTTCATTTCTTCAGTTATGCTCTTTGGGTCATGGTATATGTATGCATTTATTTCAACTTTTCTTTTGTGGAATGGGAGTAACCATAGTATACTGATTTAAAGAGGGGGCTCTCAAGAGAGAATGCCTGAATCAGATCGTCAATTTATAATTTTCTAACAGCAATTCTTGCATCATTTTCTTCACATATATGTTTCATTTACTTCATTAAAAAAATAGTTGCAAAAGTTTCTACCTTGTGGGACATTGTGAGCATTTAACACAAAATATATGTGTAAAGCACTTAAAACGGTGTTTAATAGGCTTAGAACAGAATAGACTTTACTAAATGTTAACCATACTAGTGGGAATAGGAGTGGTGATAATAGAAGATTATCTAGTATAGTGGTAGAATTAATAAAGAGTTCTTTCTTACCCTTGTGGAAACAATAAGAATACAGATTCTGTTGGTTTTTCCTCTCTTATATTTTTCAAGTATTTCCTTAAAAAAAATTACAGGCTAGGGACGCCTGGGTGGCTCAGTCAGTTGAGCATCCTACTCCGGCTCAGGTCATGGTCTCATGGTTCATGGGTTTGAGCCCCATGTCAAGCTCTGTGCTGACAGCTCAGAGCCTGGGGTCTGCTTTGGATTCTGTGTCTCCCTCTCTCTCTGCTCCTCCCCCACTCACGCTCTCTCTCAAAAATAAATAAACATTTAAAAAATAAAAAAAAAAATTACAGACTACATATATGAGTGTTGGGCAAACGTGAAATTTTTTAGAAATATTATTATAGGGGCGCCTGGGTGGCTCAGTCGTTTAAGCGGCCGACTTCGGCTCAGGTCATAATCTCGCGGTTTGTGAGTTCGAGCCCTGCGTCGGGCTCTGTGCTGACAGCTCAGAGCCTGGAGCCTGTTTCAGATTCTGTGTCTTCCTCTCTCTGACCCTCCCCCGTTCATGCTCTGTCTCTCTCTATCTCAAAAATAAATAAACGTTAACAAAAATAAAAAAGAAATATTATTATACATTTCTGTTTAATTGAATCTCTGTTTTTGTCTTGTTTTTAAAAGGTAACAGAGTAGGATTTAGAGTATGCAAACTCAGTTTTCACATTTTAGAAAATATTTTATTAAAGACGGGTGTTGTGTATAAACAGAGGTGGGTTTTTTTTTAACTCTCAAGTCCCTTTGTATATTTGTGGAAAAATATAGTGGCAATGTGTGAGATATACACAGCAATTGGATACAGGCTTCATCACCATGCTTAAAAGAATAGTCATTTCTTTCTTGTGAGTAAGTAGCAGCAGGGTTTATGATGAAAAGATTTAAAGGAAGCAATATGCAGTACGTGTGTCTTAAAATTTGGTTTATGATGACCTTGGGGCTGGAAATAATAAGAGAAGCAGGATGTCATATGTTTAAGAAAATTTTTTGCTCTTTGGAGCAGATAGAAAGCAAGCCAGAATAATGACGGTCTGACTCTGATATCATGAATCAAAAGATAATTTTGTACAAGCCAATACAATCCAGCCGGCCATCCATTCTGTTTTATTAAACATCATCCCTACATTAGGTAAAGTATCCTTACTAGAATTGAGAATCCTACCGTCACCCATATACACACCAATGTGCACGCACACACACACATACACACACACACACACACACACACACACACACAAATACACACATGCACACACACAACTTTAGCTCTGAATGCTGGATGTAGGCCAAGGCTATTGCAGTTGGCATTGTATCTATTTCATCAGGAAGCATCCTGAGACTTAATCTCAGTCCTCTGACCCCCACCAATGCAGGAAAATGATGACAAAGCCATTGCCCAGAAGAAGGTGTTATCAACATGCCAAATTTAAGAGAAAGTAGAGCTATACCTTTGAGAGTTTTCTATTGGTGAAGGAATCGCAGCAGAAAGATGGAAGAAACAGATATTTGTTACTATTTCCTCCATTTTTGTCTACCCATTCAATGAGCTCTTACTTTTTTAGGTGCCTGGTGTTAAAGTGGAAGGACGCTGTATGTTTTTTTAAAGTTTATTTATTTATTTTGAGAGAGAAGAGAGCATGTATGAGTGGGGAATGGGCAGAGAAAGGGAGAGAGAAAATCCCAAGCAGGCTCTGTGTTGTCAGCATGGAGCTGAACTCAGGGCTCAATCCCACAAACCATGATATCATGACCTGAGCCGAAATCAAGGGTTAAGCACTCAATTGATTGAGCCACCCAGCACCTCAAGGCCATAAATTTTTCAAGTAAATGTGCAGAAGAAATTCAGTAAGACAAACTTATTTAACCATATATTTAATAAAAAGTTGTTAACATGAATGGTAACTTACTGTGAATGCAGATTAAATTGCCTTTTTGAGTTTATGCTAGTGTATGTCACCATCTGCAAATACTGAGGAAGGAGCTGAGCTGATGTTAACAAGTGATATCTCAAGAGGACATACAATGAGCACTTTTTTAAATGTTTATTTATTTATTTTTGAGAGAGAGAAATAGAGAGTGAGCAGGGAAGGGGTAGAGAGACAGGGAGACAGAATCCTGAACAGGCTCAATGCTGTCAGAGCCCAGTGCAGGGCTTGACCCCATAAACCATGAGAATATAACCTGAGCCAAAACCTGGAGTCAGAAGCTTAACCGATTGACCCACCCAGTGACCCTTACAATGAGCACTATTAAAGTCAGGACCATATTAGATAAATTTTGAACATTAAATATGCAAGGTCTCTCTGTGTCCTGCCCAACTCTTCCTCATTTCATACACTTCATTGTCTTCCCCTTTCCCAACCCTCACACCCTCCTTCTCATGAACACTTTAACTTACTAACTTCATGGTCTTTTTCCATTTCTATAATGAACATAACTCATTCCTACAAAGGGTCCTCAAACTTATATCTTATTTCATTAGATTGTATTCCCCTTCTAATCACTTTGCTAGCTTTTCTCTCCAATAAGGTCTCAGTTTAGGTATTATTTCCTTAACTTCCTCATTGTCTTTTCCAAAACCCTCTTCTACATCAGCTTTCATCTCTGATATTATATACTACAGCACCTTGTATCTTTTTTTCAAAGCACTCATCACAAATTGCCATTAATTCTTTTAATCTTCTGTTTGTTTATGCATTATCGTTTCTCCTCATTGGACTCCTCTCCATAAGAATGGTAACATTTATGCTATATTCACCATTATATCTCTTGTTGGAAACGATAGCCAGGCTTAGTTTCTCGGCCACTACACAGTCACAGAAGAGGGGCCTTGGGCCTGGAGATTAAGTCTTCACAGCCTGTGCTGGGCTTGCCATATGAGAAAACGCTGTTCCTGTTCCAGGCTAGATGTCCACTCATTTTTTCTGCTTAAGATGCTTATTGGCCCTCAGGCATGCCCTAGTATATTTCAGACCCCAAGGAGATGATGCCGAAATCATTCCATTACAGCACAGTGTGGCTTGCTTAGAGTTACACAACCTACACTGTCAACTGCAGATTGGAGTCACAGTTAGGCCATGGAAGACTAATGCATCGCAAGGGACTAGATCTTGTACACTCTCCTCTCTTGCTTCAAGTAAAAGCTGTGCAATTTGAACCAGATTTGTGTTTTATCTGTTATCAGAAACCTTGAATCTTACACTGGTCTATTTTCTGGGTGGCACTTATATGCCTTTTGATTTTAGCTGCAGGCTGGCCACTGGTAAAAACCTTACTAGTTTTCACAATACCCAACACACAGAAGATGCTCAATAAATATTTATTTAATTAATAAGGTAGGAATAATGTAAGTCCTGTTATCAATACCTGCTTATATATAGTAACCAGTTCCATAGTTAGGAGAAATTGGGAGGTGATATGAAAACTTCTGTATGTAATATTTTTGTGTTTTACCCTCGTGTTAATTCCATAGCAAACTTTATATCATCAATTACATAATATGCTTTAACCATATTAGATATATCAGGTAAAGAATACTCCTTTCAATAATGTCTCTTTAGCCAGATTTATTTCTGTATGGACATTTTAAAGGCGTATTTTCTCTATACTTGACTCATCACTACCATTGGGTCTTTATAGGAATACCTAGGTTAAATGATAGATCACAAAGGTAAAGAATAAACGAAATAAAAACTATTAAATCAGTGTTCTCATGCTATGCCCAGAAAGATGAAGACTTGATCTTTATCAAAGCCTGAAAACATATGACAACTAGAATATGTTTTTGAGTTAGAACTGAATACCCAAAAGGAATAAAAAAATAAAATAAAAGCAGGGAAATAAGAATTAATTTTGATTATACTCTAAGAAAGATAAAAGCAGCACCAGATGTCAATGAGAAATTGGACCTTCCTGCCTACCATTGAGTTGGCAGCAGATGCCTTTGTGGTGTTCATACCTCCTCACCCCATTCTCATGTGGAGTCTGTGCAGTAAATACTGTTTAGCTTAGCAGTCTATCATTTTCCCTGTTCAAGTCTTCATTTAGAAAGGTAAGATTTTGCCCCTGGCTTGCTGGACTATTGCCCTACATAAAGATAATTAGATTCTAACAGAACAGAAGCTAATTTGTGGGTTTAATATAGTGCTGCTTTTAGATAGTAATAAAATCCTTTTCTAAAACACTAAGTGCACATCAGCATTAACATAAATCAAGTAGTTTCCAGCCTCACATCTGAAGGGTGTTTTTCATTATTTAAATCCCTAGGGATGGTACAATATCTATGGCTACCTAATAATTCCCTGTTAAAAATTCAGTTGATACCACTTTACACTTGAGTAGGAATCCAGAGGGTTTTCAGGAATTAGAAAATGTAGACTAACTTGATTTGTTTGGTGTGACCTTTTTACTTTTAAGTTTTAACTTAAATCATTGGATTGCCAGAATTAAAATTTCTGTATTCACTGTAGAGTTCACTTATGTAAACTTAAATCACATTTTCCTTAGTAATTAAAAAAAATTATACTGTGAAATGATTTTTATCCTATATGTGGAAGTTATCTTTCACTTGGCATATATTTGATAACCTAACATACAAAAGGTGTGAATTCAAGACCCCTAATAATGTACAAAAAAGATAAGCAACATCCAGAAAAAACACTTACTCCATAATTGTGACTTCATGATGCCAAATGGCCAGGTCATTCATGGAATAGTCTGTCATGCAAAGAACATAGGTGAGTAGCCACTTGATAGGGATTATTTTATTTTATTTCATTATATTTTCTCATTATACTACATGGTAAATATACTGGCATTGAACAATACATTTTGGAATCATGATCAAGATCATTTTCATTCTTCCTGAAATGGCATCATTATTTAAAGCCCATCCACAGGAAAATTCATATCTCAAATGTAGAGAACATTTTAAAACAATGAGCCCACCATTGGGCTTTAATCATAGAATATTACTGTTGGAAACAATAAATACAATATAGTCATACCATGTATCATATTTTCATCTAACACATTTACTTCAAAATGCTGCATGACCCTATTCCATCTTTGAACACACTTCATCATCTAAGAAGTGTTTTTTTTTTGTTTTGTTTTGTTTTAACAACTTTATTGAGGTATAACTGAATATAATTAACATATTTAAAGTGTAATTCTGGATAATCTTTGAAATAAGTATGCAAGTATCCATGAAACAGATGGTCAACATAATGAACAAATTCATCACCCACTCAAGTTTCTTGCACCATTTTTTTGTGTCCTCTTCTCCCTGCCCAGTCCTTAGGCTGGTTTCATTCTCTGTCTTTGAGGGAAAAGATTCAGTCTTTCCACATTAAATAGTATGTCATCAGTGGGCTTTTCATAAAAGCTCTTTATTGAGATGAGGAAATTTATTTCTATTCTAAGCTTTCTTTGAGGTATTTATTTATTTATTTATTTATTTATTTATTTAGAGAGCTGGGGAGAGTGACAGAGGGAGAGAAAGAATCTCATGCAGTCTCCATGTTCAGTGCAGAGCCCAACATGGAGCTGAATCCCACAACCCTAAAATCATGATCTGAGCTAAAATCAAGAGTCAGATCCTCAACGGACTGAGCCACCCAGGCATCCTGTGAAGTATTTTTTAAATTAAGAATTAATGTCACATTGAAATTTCTGTTAAACCAATATTGAATTCCAAAGTACATTTGGTCATGATGCGGTACCCTTTTTATAAATTGTTAGATTTTATTTATTAAAGTGATGTTAAGAACTTTGCGTCTAAACCTATGAGAGGTATTGGGTCTGTAGTTTTCTTTGTTTATAATTATGTTATCTGTCTTTGACATCAGAGTAATGCTGATCTCACAGTGAGCAGTAAAGTATCCCCTACTCTTTAACATTCTGAACAGTTTGTACTGAATTGGTATTACTTCCTCCTAAATGTTGCCTATATCCTACCAGTGAATCCATCTCATCATGGAATTTGATTTCCTTATTGACTCCTGGATGAATAGTGGGTTATTTAGTTTTCCTTAACTTACTTATTTTGGTTTTTAAGATATCTATTGACTTTTAATATACATCCATTGTGGTCAGAGAATATAGTTTGTATTACTTGAGTCTTTTTAAATGTATTGAGACTTTTACAATGGACTGAAATATGGCTTACTCGGTAAAGTTTCTGTGTCCACTTGAAAATAATGTGTATTCTATCATTATTGGATGAGATGATTTTTTTAATGTAATTTAGGTCAAATTCCATGATAGTATTGTTCAGATCTTCTCTATGCTTACTAATACTCTATCGATTTATTTCATCAATTATTGAGAGAGAAGTATTTTAATTTCTTACTATAATCTTGGATTGTGTATTTATCTCAGAGTTCTGTTTTCATGTATTTTGAAGCTGTTATTAGGTACATAAATATTTAGGTTTTTTGTATTCTTAACAGATTGACCCCTTTGTCATTATGAAATGACCATCTTTATTCCTATTAATATTCTTAACCCTAAAATGAATTTTCCCTGATATTATTAGAGGCACTCTTACTTTCTTTTGATTGGTGTTGGCATGCCATATCTTTTCCTATCTTTTTTATTTTAATATATTTATGTCTTTTAGCACATTTCTTGTAGTCAACATAGAACTAGCTCTGTTTGCTGATAATCAAATCTGAGAATCTCCACATTTTAGCTGGAATATTTAGGCTATTTAATATATTTATCCGTATAGTTAGGTTTAAGTCTGTCATCTTGCATTTGTTGTCTGTCTTATTGGTTCATTTTTCACTTTTTCTTTGTTGTCTGCATTTCTGGTGATGAATATATTTTATGATTCTGTTTTATCTCTTTTGAAAGCTGATTTGCTACACATCTTTGGTATTTATGTAGTTGCTTTAGCCTTTTTAACTTGTTTCTTTAACCTATCACAGTCTACATCCAAGTAGTATTATACCAATTCACTTGTAAGAACACCCTCCACACACCTTTGTTATTGTAATACATTTTACTTTCACATATGTTAAAAATTCCATGCTACATTTTTGTTGTTGTTGTTGTCCATTTAAACAGTATATCATCCTTCAAGGCATTAATCTGGGCAATCATTGAGCTTACCTCATTTGTTTTCTGTCTCTTGGTGACCACTGTCCTTCATTACCTGGAGTATCTTTTCCTATAATCTACTGGTTTATAGTTTCTGTTAACTTTTTGGTTGTTTCAAGTGGGAGGGAAAATCTGGTCTCTGTTATTCCAGTGAAGCCAGAAACGAAGAGCTGAGACCATTTTAATTTAGCCACAGTTGTTTTAGAACCATTGTATTTCAAAACCATTATGTTTCTCTGTGTAACTTCCCCTATTGATCTTGATTTTATCTCCTGATACTATACACAAAGACCTAATCTGTCTTCTATGACCTAGTCCCTCAGGTTTTTTTTTTTTTAAATATGTATATATAATCAGTCCAGCCTTTTGGATTTTCTAAATGTGTCACTTATGCAATTGCTTAATATGGTTTGAATATGTTTAAGGTGATTATCTACATTATATCTTACTTTATGAAACCATGAATATATTTCTAGTCTTAAAGATTTATGTTTTAGCCACTATCAGTCTAGTATTGTTCTGGGTTTTTTGGTATTCATTTGTTTAAGCAATCTTCGTAACAATTCTTGAGT